>NC_047039.1:11908255-14663608 GCF_011762595.2 Tursiops truncatus
ATTGAGATTATTATCTTTTGAGGATGTTTCCTTGGCAATTCCATTTTCACAAGCCATTCTCCAGGTTTTTAGGGAGAGAATCAGGACTCCAGCTTGAGGAGTTCTGCACAATTAAGAACTAAACCATTGGCAGCATCTCTGAGGGCAAGAGGAGGGACGGGTTACTGACAACTGGAGGCATTGGAGAAGACTTCATGGCCTAGGTGGCACTTAAGCTGAGGTTTAATGAGTGAGCTGACTTTGAGCAGACAGGAAGAGGCAGGCACAGGAGGACGAGGCTTGGGATATAGGTGTGGGAGCCATGAACCTTGGGCAATAGCTGCAGCCACAGAAGTAAATGAATTCCTCATCCAGGAAGAGTATCTGAAGGAAAGGGCTTCTGGGAGGCCTCTCATGATGTGGCAAGCTGAGAAACTGGTGCCAATAAAGGGCAGAGTAAGGGCATATTTTAAATCCTGAGATCCCAAACCAGTGGTTTTCAACGGAGTCTGCAATGCCCCCTAGAGGTCATTTTGTAATTGTGTGGCAAGAATTTTGGTTAATACGTGGAGCCGACCCAGCTCTTCCTTTGAGTGGGTGGAGACAAAGTATGCTAGATGTTCACCAAGAGAATGTCCACATCACACTCAGCCTCTGAATGTAAGTGAGAAACGTGCTTATGATGATCCAAGCCCAGAACCTAACTCAGTGTTACATATGAACACAAACTCCCTCCCACTCCACCCCAGTGACTTTTGCAGGAATGTGACTCCTCTGCTGTGCCAGTCTCAGCTCCTTGATCTATCCACTCCTCTGTGCTCTGTCCTTGGCTCCTGAGTCCTATTCCTCTCCATTCACTTTGTCCTTGGACTTGATTCTTTTCTCCTGATCGGCACCTTCTCACAGACAAAAGGCTAATTTGGACCCACTCTGACAAAACTTAAAAGCAAGCCTTGAAAGAATCATACTGCTTTCAAGTAAATTATAGGCATGCCAGAACAAAGTCCAAACCGGGTCCAATGATGTAAAATTAAAAATATCTGGCGTCTAATAAAAATCTACATACAGGCATACAAAGAAGCATGATAATATTGCATATAATCAGGAGAAAAATCTATGGAAGCAAATATAGAAATGACAGCTATGATGGAATTAATAGACAAAGATTTAAAAACAGCCACTAGAAAAGGGACCCTCTGGCACCGTGGGTGGGAATGTAAATCGATACAGTCACTATGGAGAACAGTATGGAGGTCCCTTAAAAAACTAAAAACAGGATTATTATATGACCCAGCAATCCCACTGCTGGGCACATATCCAGAGAAAACCGTAATGCAAAAAGACACATGCATCCCAAAGTTCATTGCAGCACTATTTACAATAGTCAGGTCATGGAAGCAACCTAAATGTCCATCAACAGACACATGGATAAAGAAGATGTGGTACACATATACAATGGAATATTACTCAGCCATAAAAAGGAATGAAATTGGGTCATTTGTAGAGATGTGGATGGACCTAGAGACTGTCATACAGAGTGAAGTAAGTCAGAAAGAGAAAAACAAATATTATATATTAACACATATATGTGGAATCTAGAAAAATGGTACAGATGAACCAGTTTGCAAGGCAGAAATAGAGACACAGATGTACAGAACAAACATATGGACACTAAGGGGGGAAAGAGGGGGTGGGATGAATTGGGAGATTGGGATTGACATATATACACTAATATGACTAATATGTATAAAATAGATAACTAATGAGAACCTGCCGTATAGCACAGGGAACGCTACTTCACTTTGCTGTACAGTAGAAACTAGCCCGAGAGCTACAACTGAAACAGTGATGACGACAACAAAGAAGATGACAACCACAAAAACAAAGAGATGAAGCTAACGAGGCAAGACTGGAGATAAGGTGTAATATTAAAAAAGTCCAATCCAATCCAAAACAAGATAGGAAGAAAGGAACAAAACTCTGGGACAATTGTTAAGCAAACAGCAAATGGTATATTTATATCTAACCATATAGATATTTTTCTTTACTTTTTCTTTTACAGTTTTATTGAGATATAATCAACCTATAGCACTGTATAAGTTTAAGGTGTACAGTCTAATGATTTTGACTTACATATATTGTGAAATGATTACCATGATAAATTTAGTTAACATTTATCATCTTGTATAGAAACACACACAAAATTGTTTTTTTTCCCCTAGTGATGAGAACTCATAAGATTTGCTCTCTTAACAACTTTCAAATATACCATGTTGATAATTACATTAAACTTAAATGGTCTAAACACTCCAATTACAAAGCATAGAGGGCTAGACACAAGTAACCCAGTTTCAATATAAATACAAAGATAGGTTACAAGTAAAAGGATAAAGATATATCATGTAAGCACTAATCAAAAGAAAGCTGGAGTGACCGTATTCTTATCAGACTAAGTAAGATTTCAGAATTACTACCAGGCATAAAAAGGGACAATATATAATGATAAAGGAGGCAATTTATCAAGAGAAAACAATTCTAAATATATGTGCATCTAATAACAGAGTTTCAGAATACATGGGGCAAAACTTAAAACTGAAAGGAGAAATAGTTGACCAACTAGAACACTATATCCAACAACAGCAGAGTATACATCCTTTTTTAAGTGCACATGGAATTCATCAAGATGGACTAAATTCTGGGCCATAAAACAAGTTTCAAAAAGTTCAATAGGTCTTCCCTGGTGGCGCAGTGGTTGGGGGTCCGCCTGACGATGCAGGGGACGCGGGTTCGTGCCCCGGTCCGGGAGGATCCCACATGCCGTGGAGCGGCTGGGCCCGTGAGCCGTGGCCACTGGGCCTGCGCGTCTGGAGCCTGTGCTCCGCGGCGGGAGAGGCCGCAGCAGCGGGAGGCCCACATACCGCCAAAAAAAAGTTCAAGAGGATGGAAATCATACAAAATAAAATTTCTGACTCTAGGGAATTAAAGCAGAAAATGAGTAACAGAAAGATCTTTGGAAAACTCTAAAATATTTGGGAATTAAACTACACACGCTAAATAACCCATGAGGGAAAGCATAAATCACAAGGAAAATTAGAAATACTTTGAACTAAATGAAAAAAGCACAATATATCATAAATTATGAGATGCAGCTAAAGAAATGCTTAAAGAGCAATTTATAACTTTAAATGCTTATATTAGAAAAGAGGGAAGATCTCAAATCAATTATCTAAGTTTTCACCTTAAGGATTCAGAAAAGCAAGAACAAAATAAACCCAAAGTAGCCAGAAGGAAAGCAGAAATCAATAAAATTAGAAACAGAAAGACACAGATGGCCAACAGGCACATGAGAAATGCTCGATATTGCTAATTATTAGAGAAATGCAAATAAAAACTACGATGAGGTATCACCTCATACCTCACACCAGTCAGGATGGCCATCATTAAAAAGTCTACAAACAATAAATGCTGGAGAGGGTATCGAGAAAAGGGAACCGTCTTACACTGTTGGTGGGAATGTAAATTGGTGCAGCCACTATGGAGAACAGTACGGAGATTCCTTAAATAGCTAAAAATGGAGTTATCATATGATCCTGCAATCCCACTCCCGGGCATATATCTGGACAAAACTGTAATTCAAAAGGATACATGCACCCCAATATCATAGCAGTGCTATTTGCAATAGCCAAGACATGGAAGCAACCTGAATGTCCATCGACAGAGGAATGGACAAAGAAGACGTGGTATATATACACAATGGAATATTACTCAGCCAAAGAAAAGAACGTAATAATGCCATTTGCAGCAATGTGAATGGACCTGGAGATTATCATATTAAGTGAAGTTAGTCAGACAGAGAAAGACAAACTTCATATGATATCACTTATATGTGGAATCTAAAAACATGAAAAAATTAACCGATTTACAAAACAGAAATAGACTCACAGACATAGAAAACAAACTTATGGTTACCAAAGGAGAGAGCATGGGGTGCGGGAAGATAAATTAGAAGTTTGGGATGGACATATACACACTACTATACATAAAATATGTAAACAACAAGGACCTACTGTATAGCACAGGGGACTATACTCAGTGTCTTGTAATAACCTATAATGGAAAAGAATCTGAAAAAGAATATATGTATATATATGTATAATTGAATCACTTTGCTGTATATTTGAAAGTAACACAACACTGTAAATTAACTATACTTCAGTACAAAATACTATCGTATACAATATTCTCTTCCCTCTTAACACTCCAAAAACAAACAGACAACCCTCACCCCCGCAAAAAAAAACCCAAAACAAAACAGAAGGACAATAGCTACTTGTTTCTCTGGGTGAAAATATGAAAACTACAATACCTCATGGATAATGTTGAGCTTGGATTCCTTGGAAGCGTGATGCAGAATAATGCTTCTCAAACTGGTACACGATATTCAAGGATATACAAAGCTACAAGACAAAAACTGCACCTCTTCCTAGAAGATTGTTTTTATCGGAAAGTTGGGGGAAAATATTATTATGATAAAATATAAAAATCAAATACCAAACAAAAATGCACCTAGATATTTTTATTGTATTAAAAACACATAATGTAAAATTTACCATCCTAACCATTTTTAAGTGTACAGTTCAGTAATATTCATTATATTCACATTGTTGTGAAACAGATTTCCAGAACGTTTTAATCTCGCAAGGCTGAAGCTCTGCACCCATTAAACAACAACTTCCCTTTCCCCCCACCCTCCAGCCCCTGGTAACCACATTCCACTATCTATTTCTACACGTTTGACTGCAATAGATACCCTCACATAAGTGGAATCAGACAGTATTTGTCTTTTTGTGACTGGCTTATTTCACTTAGCATGATGTCCTTAAGCTTCATCCATGTTGTAGCATGTAACAGGATTTCCTTCCTTTTTAAAGCTGAATAATATTCCATTGTACATATTTCGTTTATCCATTCATCCATTGATGTATACTTGGGTCACTTCCACTACTTGGCTAATTGGAATAATGCTGATATGAATATGGGTGTACAGATATCTCTTCAAGACTCTTCCTTCAATTATTTTGGCTATACATCCAGAAATGGCATTGCTGGATCACATGGTAATTCTGTTTTTAATTTCTGGAAGAACTATCACACTGTTTTCCATAGCAGTTGCAAAAGTGTGAGGAAAAAACAAAGGATTCTAGAGACTCACTATACTCCACATACCCCAAGGATCGGCTTGCTCTCTTCTCTACCATTAGGGTCATTGTGGTGGAAAAGTTTGGGAAGTCTTGGTGTAGTGGTTGAAAATGACCATTAGAATCATTTCAACCTGAGTTTATGAATACTGGATCTGCTGTTAATTAGCTCTGTGACTCTTGGTAAGTGACTAAACCTTTTGGAGTTTTAGTTATCTATCTCTAAAATAAAGATTCAATAACTACTATAGCTAAAATGCTTAGCACAGCGCCTGGCACACAGCTAATGTTCAGTGAATAGTAGCTAGTGATATTCCATCATTGTTCTCTGAAATGACACCAAGTTTACTTCCTCTTCCTCATGATATTGTTATCATAATATCTTCCTCATGATAGATATTATAAAATATCTAACATGTCCACCCTTCTCCTCAGGTAAACTTTCCATGTATCTCCAATGATTACTTGCATATAATGTTTATTTTCTCTAGAGGCTTTCTAGATAGCCTATATCTCTCTTAAAGTGTGATGCTCCCTGTCATGTACTACTTTTGTGAATCCAAATGGGTTTGGCCATTTTAGCCAACCATTTGGTGATATATAACATGACCCTTAAAAAATGTCCATAACCATTGATTTACTTTCTTTCTAGGAAACTATTCTAAAGAAATATTCTGAAATACAAAGTTTATGGACAATAATGCTCATCAGGGTATTAAATATAATATTAAAATGCAACTAATGTTACTGTCTGTCAATAGGGAAATAATTTTAAAAGTATGGGACAGTTAGTTATACAATGAATGTTTGGAAAAATTTCAAATGTTATAGGGAGCTTGATTCAGCAGACCATGTGAAAAAAAATCATATAACTTTAAGTGGAAAAAGCATGATATCAAATTATATATAATTTAGTAATTCTTAACCATATAAAATTATACATGCATAAACACACAGAACGCTAATTTATGTGTATAGCTTTTCGTTCTGCTGAAATCCTATTATGATTTAGTTATTGTGCAAGTTTCTGAGGATATAAATAGATACAATAAAAATTTTTTCTGTAGAGACTTTCAAGATGGCGGAAGAGTAAGACGCGGAGATCACCTTCCTCCCCACAAATACATCAGAAATACATCTACACGTGGAACAACTCCTACAGAACACCTACTGAACGCTAGCAGAAGACCTCAGACCTCCCAAAAGGCAAGTAACTCCCCACGTACCTGGGTAGGGCAAAAGAAAAAAGAAAAAACAGAGACAAAAGAACAGGGACGGGGCCTGCACCAGTGGGAGGGAGCTGTGAAGGAGGAAAGGTTTCTACACACTAGGAAGCCCCTTCGCGGGCGGGGACTGCGGGTGGCGGAGGGGGAAAGCTTCGGAGCCACGGAGGAGAGCACAGCAACAGGGGTGCGGGGGGCAAAGCGGGGAGATTTCCACACAGAGGATCAGGGCCGACCGGCACTCACCAGTCCGAGAGGCTTGTCTGCTCACCCGCCGGGGCGGGCGGGGCTGGGAGCTGAGGCTCGGGCTTCGGTCGGAGCGCAGGGAGAGGACTGGGGTTGGCGGCGTGAACACAGCCTGCAGGGGGTTAGTGCGCCACGTCTGGCCGGGAGGGAGTCCGGGGAAAAGTCTGGAGCTGCTGAAGAGGCAAGAGACTTTTTCTTGCCTCTTTGTTTCCTGGTGCGCGAGGAGAGGGGATTAAGGGCGCCGCTTAAAGGAGCTCCAGAGACGGGCGCGAGCCGCGGCTATCAGCGCCGACCCCAGACACGGGCATGAGATGCTAAGGCCGCTGCTGCAGCCACCAAGAAGCCTGTGTGCGAGCACAGGTCACTATCCACACCCCCCTTCCGGGGAGCCTGTGCACCCCGCCACTGCCAGGGTCCCGGGATCCAGGGACAACTTCCCCAGGAGAACGCACGGCGCGCCTCAGGCTGGTGCAACGTCACGCTGGCCTCTGTCGCCGCAGGCTCGCCCCGTCCTCCGTGCCCCTCCCTCCCCACCGGCCTGAGTGAGCCAGAGCCCCCGAATCAACGGCTCCTTTAACCCCGTCCTGTCTGAGCGAAGAACAGACGCCCTCCGGTGACCTACACGCAGAGGCGGGGCCAAAATCCAAAGCTGAGCCCCAGGAGCTGTGAGAACAAAGAAGAGAAAGGGAAATCTCTCCATGCAGCCTCAGGAAAAGCGGATTAAATCCCCACAATCAACTTTGATGCACCCTGCATTTGTGGAATACCTGATTGGACAAACGAATCATCCCAAAATTGAGGTGGTGGACTTTGGGAGCAATGATATATATATTTTTTTCCTTTTTCTCTTTTTGTGAGTGTGTATGTGTACGCTTCTTTGTGTGATTTTGTCTATAGCTTTTCTTTTACCATTTGTCCTAGGGTTCTGTCCATTTTTTTTTAATATAGTTTTTAGCACTGTTACCTTTGGTGGATTTGTTTTTTCGTTTGGTTGCTCTCTTCTTTCTGTTTTTTAAATTACTTTTTAATTTTTTTATGTTTAATAATTTTTTATTTTAATAACTTTCTCTTTCTTTCTTTTTTTCTCACTTTTCTTCTGAGCTATGTGGCTGACAGGGTGTTGGTGCTCCAGCTGGGTGTCAGGCCAGGGCCTTTGAGGTGGGAGAGCCGAGTTCAGGACATTTCTCCACCAGAGACCTCCCGGCTCGATGTAATATCAAATGGCAAAAGCTCTCCCAGAGATCTCCACCTCAATGCTAAGACCCAGCTCCACTCAATGACCAGCAAGCTACAGTGCTGGACACCCTATGCCAAACAACTAGCAAGACAGGAACACAACCCCACCCATTAGCACATAGGCTGCCTAAAATCATAATAAGGTCACAGACACCCCAAAACACACCCCCAAATAACACCTGGACATGGTCCTGCTCACCAGAAAGACAAGATCCAGCCTCATCCACCAGAACACAGGCACCAGGCCCCTCCACCAGGAAGCCTACACAACCGACTGAACCAACCATAGCCACTGGGGGCAGACACCAAAAACAACGGGAACTACGAACCTGCAGCCTGCAAAAAGGAGACCCCAAACACAGTAAGTTAAGCAAAATGAGAAGACAGAGAAACACAGCAGATGAAGGAGCAAGGTGAAAACCCATCAGACCAAACAAAGGAAGAGGAAATAGGCAGTCTACCTGAAAAAGAATTCAGAGTAATGATAGTAAAGATGATCCAAAATCTTGGAAATAGAATGGAGAAAATACAAGAAATGTTTAACAAGGACCTAGAAGAACTAAATAGCAAACAACAACGATGAACAACACAATAAATGAAATAAAAAATTCTCTAGGAGGAATCAATAACAGAATAACTGAGGCAGAAGAACGGATAAGTGACATGGAAGATAAAGTAGTGGAAATGACTACTGCAGAGCAGAATAAAGAAAAAAGAATGAAAAGAATTGAGGACAGTCTCAGAGACCTCTGGGACAACATTAAACGCACCAACATTCGAATTATAGGGGTCCCAGAAGAAGAAGAGAAAAAGAAAGGGACTGAGAAAATATTTGAAGAGATTATAGTTGAAAACTTCCCTAATATGGGAAAGGAAATAGCCAAGTCCAGGAAGTGCAGAGAGTCCCATACGGGATAAATCCAAGGAGAAACATGCCAGGACACATATTAATGAAACTATCAAAAATTAAATACAAAGAACAAATATTAAAAGCAGCAAGGGAAAAACAACAAATAACATACAAGGGAATCCCCATAAGCTTAACAGCTGATCTTTCAGCAGAAACTCTGCAGGCCAGAAGGGACTGGCAGGACATATTTAAAGTGATAAAAGGGAAAAACCTACAACCAAGATTACTCTACCCAGAAAGGATCTCATTCAGATTCGACGGAGAAATTAAAACCTTTACAGACAAGCAAAAGCTAAGAGAAATCAGCACCACCAAACCAGCTTTACAACAAATGCTAAAGGAACTTCTCTAGGCAGGAAACAAGAGAAGGAAAAGACCTACAATAACAAACGCAAAACAATTAAGAAACTGGTAATAGGAACATACATGTCGATAACTGCCTTAAATATAAATGGATTAAATGCTCCAAACAAAGACATATATTGACTGAATGGATACAAAAACAAGTCTTTAAAATAAAGACTATTACAAGAGACAAAGAAGGACACTACATAATGATCAAGGGATCAATCCAAGAAGAAGATATAACAATTGTAAATATTTATGCACCCAACATAGGAGCACCTCAATACATAAGGCAAATGCTAACAGCCATAAAAGGGGAAATTGACAGTAACACAATCACAGTAGGGGACTTTAACACCCCACTTTCACCAATGGACAGATCATCCACAATGAAAATAAGTAAGGAAACACAAGCTTTAAATGATACATTAAACAAGATGGACGTAATTGATATGAGACTAGATATCAATTACAGGAAAAAATCTGTAAAAAATACAAACACATGGAGGCTAAACAATACACTACTTAATAACCAAGAGATCGCTGAAGAAATCAAAAAGGAAATCAAAAAATACCTAGAAACAACTGACAATGAAAACACGACAACTCCAAACCTATGGGATGCAGCAAAAGCAGTTCTAAGGGGAAGTTTATAGCAATACAATCCTACCTCAAGAAACAAGAAACATCTCAAATAAACAACCTAACCTTACACCTAAAGCAATTAGAGAAAGAAGAACAAAAAGACCCCCAAAGTTAGCAGAAGAAAAGAAATCATAAAGATCAGATCAGAAATAAATGAAAAAGAAATGACGGAAACGATAGCAAAGATCAATAACACTAAAAGCTGGTTCTTTGAGAAGATAAACAAAATTGATAAACCATTAGCCAGACTCATCAAGAAAAAAAGGGAGAAGACTCAATAGAATTAGAAATGAAAAAGAAGTAACAACTGACATTGCAGAAATACAAAGGATCATGGGAGATTACTACAAGCAACTGTATGCCAATAAAATGGGCAACCTGGAAGAAATGGACAAATTCTTTGAAAAGAACAACCTTCCAAGACTGAACCAGGAAGAAACAGAAAATATAAACAGACCAATCACAAGCACTGAGATTGAAACTGTGATTAAAAACTTCCAACAAACAAAAGCCTAGGACCAGATGGCTTCACAGGCGAATTCTATCAAACATTTAGAGAAGAGCTAACACCTATCCTTCTCAAACTCTTCTAGTATATAGCAGAGGGAGGAACACTCCCAAACTCATTCTATGAGGTCACCATCACCCTGATACCAAAAGCAGACAAAGATGTCACAAAGAAAGAAAACTACAGGGCAATATCACTGATGAACATAGATGCAAAAATCCTCAATGAAATACTAGCAAACAGAATCCAGAAGCACACCAAAAGGATCATACACCATGATCAAGTGGGGTTTATCCCAGAGTTGCAAGGGTTCTTCAGTATATGCAAATCAATCTATATGATAAACCATATTAACAAATTGAAGGATAAAAACCATATGATCATATCAATATCAAGAAGCTTTCAACAAAATTAAACACCATTTATGATAAAAACTCTCCAGAAAGTAGACATAGAGGGAACTTACCTCAACATAATTAAGGCCATATATGACAAACACACAGCCAACATTGTTCTCAATCGTGAAAAACCAAAACCATTTCCACTAAGATCAGGAAGAAGACAAGGTTGCCCACTCTCACCACTATTATTCAACATAGTTTGGGAAGTTTTAGCCACAGCAATCAGAGAATAAAAAGAAATAAAAGGAATCCAAATCGGAAAAGAAGAAGTAAAGCTGTCACTGTTTGCAAATGACATGATACTATACATAGAGAATCTCAAGATGTTACCAGAAAACTACTAGAGCTAATCAATGAATTTGGTAGAGTAGCAAGATACAAAATTAATGCACAGAAATCTCTTGCATGCCTATACACTAATGATGAAAAATCTAAAAGAGAAATTAAGGAAACACTCCCATTTACCATTGCAACAAAAAGAATAAAATACCTAGGAATAAACCTACCTAAGGAGACAAAAGACCTGTATGCAGAAAACTATAAGACACTGATGAAAGAAATTAAAGATGATACCAACAGATGGAGAGATATACCATGTTCTTGGATTGGAAGAATCAACATTGTGAAAATGACTCTACTACCCAAAGCAGTCTACAGATTCAATGCAATCCCTGTCATACTACCAATGGCATTTTTCACAGAACTAGAACAAAAAATTTCACAATTTTTATGGAAACACAAAAGACCCCAAATAGCCAAAGCAATCTTGCGAAAGAAAAACAGAGCTCTAGGAATCAAGCTACTACAAAGCTATAGTAATCAAGACAATATGGTTCTGGCACAAAAACAGAAATATAGATCAATGGAACAGGATAGAAAGGGATAAACCCATGCACATATTGTCACCTTATTTTTGATAAAGGAGGCAAGAATATACAATGGAGAAAAGGCAGCCTCTTCAATAAGTGGTGCTGGGAAAACTGGACAGCTATATGTAAAAGAATGAACTTAGAACACTCCCTAACACCATACGCAAAAATAAACTCAAAATGGATTAAAGACCTAAATGTAAGGGCAGACACTATAACACTCTTAGAGGAAAACATAGGCAGAA
Organism: Tursiops truncatus; assembly: GCF_011762595.2. Lineage (NCBI taxonomy): Eukaryota > Metazoa > Chordata > Mammalia > Artiodactyla > Delphinidae > Tursiops > Tursiops truncatus. Next base: position 11,920,061 of record NC_047039.1, read on the forward strand.
CACTCTGACAAAAATCACAGCAAGATCCTTTTTGACCCACCTCCTAGAGAAATGGAAATAAAAACAAAAAGAAACAAATGGGACCTAATGAAACTTAAAAGCTGTTGCACAGCAAGGGAAACCATAAACAAGATGAAAAGACAACCCTCAGAATGCGAGAAAATGTTTTCAAAATAAGCAACTGACAAAGGACTAATCTCCAAAATATACAAGCAGCTCATGCAGCTCAATATGAAAAAAGCAAACAACCCAATCCAAAAATGGGCAGAAAACTTAATAGACTTTTCCAAAGAAGATATACAGATTGCCAACAGACACATGAAAGAATGCTCAACATCACTAATCATTAGAGAAATGCAAATCAAAACTACAATGAGGTATCACTTCACACTGGTCAGAATGGCCATCATCAAAAAATCTACAAACAATAAATGCTGGAGAGGGTGTGGAGAAAAGGGAACCCTCTTGCACTGTTGGTAGGAATGTAAATTGATACAGCGACAATGGAGAACAGTATGGAAGTTCCTTAAAAAATTAAAAATAGAACTAACATACAACCCAGCAATCCCACTACTGGGCATATACCCTGAGAAAGCCATAATTCAAAAAGAATCATGTATCACAATGTTCATTGCAGCTCTATTTACAATAGCCAGGACATGGAAGCAACCTAAGTGTCCATCGACAGATGAATGGATAAAGAAGATGTGGTACATTTATACGATGGAATATTACTCAGCCATATGAAGAAAAGAAATTGAGTTATTTGTAGTGAGGTGGAAGGACCTAGAGACTGTCATACAGAGTGAAGAAGTCAGAAAGAGAAAAACGAATACTGTATGCTAATGCATATATATGGAATCTAAGAAAAATATAAAGAAAAGGTTATGAAGAACCTACGGGCAGGACAGGAATAAAGACGCAGACGTAGAGAATGGACTTGAGGACACTGGCAGAGGGAAGGGTAAGCTGGGACGAAGTGAGAGAGTAGCATGGACATATATACACTACCAAATGTAAAATAGATAGCTAGTGGGAAGCAGCCGCATAGCAAAGGGAGATCAGCTCGGTGCTTTGTGACCACCTAGAGGGGTGGGATAGGGAGAGCGGGAGGGAGACGCAAGAGGGAAGAGATATGGGGATATATGTATATGTGTAACTGATTCACTCTGTTACAAAGCAGAAACTAACACACCATTGTAAAGCAATTATACTCCAATAAAGATTTTTTTTTAAAAATTCTTTCTCTGAAATGTCCTGTCATCTAGATGAGATAAAGTTTCAAAGTATTGAGAAAAGTCATATAATAAAACTATGTTTTATAGGAAAGCCTCCCTCTTCAGTGGACTGGGAGGAGGGTGAGGGGACAGAGAAGTTTACACAGAGGAGAGATATCTGAGCTGATTTTTGGAGGAAAACCAGGAGAAGGTCAGGCAGGCAGAGGATGAGAAGCAGAGGGTAGGGGGAAGAGAACAGAGGGCCTTCCAGACTGAGAGAACAGCCCCTGCAAAAGTAGGAATGCTACATGGCATTCTGGAAGTGAAAAGTATTTCCCTAAAGCAAGGATTGATAATAATAAGGGACGTGCCGGGAGCGAGAGCTACAAGGATTGGCAGGATCCAGATTCTTCATGTAGCTGGAAGAGGTAGGAGTTTGAGAGTGTGGACTCTCTCCTGTTGAGTGTTCCAGAGGATTTAAAGTAGGAGAGCAATGCACTTGTAATTAGGAAAGTCATTCTGACAGCAGAAAGGAAGGGGCTCTGACCCGAAGCACCTCTGGAGTCTGGCAGGGAAAGTTTAGGAGGAGGAGGTCAGGGAGGGTGAGAGCCTGAACGAAGAGTGTCATGGGGAGGTGCTGGAGGGAAGGATTGAAACAGGAAGAATCAATGGAATTTAGTGACTTAATAGATTTCCAGGTTTCCGGCTTGAGCAGCTGGGCAGATTGTGGTGCTACCATTAAGATGAAAATATGAATATCTGAGGATGGGGAAGGATCCATAGGGAAGGATTCAGTTTGGGGGACGGTGAATTCAAGATGTGATTTCTTTTTTTTAGACATTTATTTTATTTTTGGCTGCGTTGGGTCTTCGTTGCTGCACGCGGGCTTTTCCCTGGTTACGGCGAACGGGGGCTACTCTTCGTTGCGGTGCACAGGCTTCTCGTTGTGGTGACTTCTCTTGTTGAGAGCACAGGCTCTAGGCGCGCAGGCTTAGTAGTTGTGGCTCACGGGCTCATTAGTTGGGGCGCACGGGCTTAGTTGTTCCGCAGTATGTGGGATCTTCCCAGACCAGGGCTCGAACCCGTGTCTCCTGTATTGGCAGGCAGATTCTTAACCACCGCACCACCAGGGAAGCCCCGTGATTTCTTTAAATAATATAACTAAGCTGATTTCTTGATTACAATTAAGTTATATAACTTGCTTATGAGCTGTTTTTCATTAACACCATTAGGGAGTAATGAGTCTCTGTGTTTAATGACCAAAGCTGGGGAGAGTAATCTTGCTAAGCGTTGACCCAGGCAATCTCAGAAGCAGTGACTGCAATAATATCCTAACACATGATTGAGATAAAGTTAAGCTAGAGCTATAAATACATATGAAAATGTATGCTTGAATATAGAGTAACTAATTAATGCTAAATATATTGCACATGAACTTTTCTTGAGCATAACTTCACATTATCATAAGTCATTGCGGTTGCGGGGAATCTGTTTCATGAGTACGTGTTTAATTTGCATAGTAAAACTTTAAAGACTTTACACTTCCCAACCTCCCCTATTCTAGGTGTTGTTGGTTTATTAATTTCTTTTTTTTTTTTAAATAAATTTATTTATTTATTTTTGGCTGCGTTGGATCTTCGTTGCTGCGCGCAGGCTTTCTCTAGTTGGAGCGAGCGGGGGCTGGTCTTTGTTGTGGTACGTGGGCTTCTCATTGCGGCGGCTTCTCTTGTTGTGGAGCACGGGCTTGGTTGCTCCACGGCATGTGGGATCGTCCCGGCCCAGGGCCCGAACCCTTGTCCCCTGCATCGGCAGGCGGATTCTTAACCACTGCGCCACCAGGGAAGCCCCCGGTTTATTAATTTCTGACAAGGAAGTGAAAATAGTACATACAATTTCCAGGAAGTGTTTTTATTTTTTTATTTTATTAAAAAATTTTTTTATTGACATAGAGTTGATTTACAATATTGTGTTAGTTTCAGGTGTACAGTAAAGTGATTGTTATATATAAATACATATATTTTTTTACATTCTCTTCCATTATAGGTTATTACAAGTTACTGAGTATAGTTCCCTGTGTTATACAGTAGTTCCTTGTTGGTTATCTATTTTATATATATTAGTGTGTATATTTTAACCCCAAACTCCTAATTTAGCCCTCTCCTCCCTCCCCTTTGGTAACCGTAAGTTTGCTTTCAATGTCTGTGAGTCTATTTCTGTCTTGTAAATAAGTTCATTTGTACAGGAAGTGTTTTTAATTGGAGGAGTATGTCCTTTTTCTTCCCTTTCCTCTCCCCTGCTGGATTGAATGTGAGTGTGATAACTGGAACAGGAGCAACCACTTTGGATCCTGAGGTATGCATGGGTGTATAACAGGGTCACAGAAGCCTGGATCCCTAACCCCATGGGCACCAAACTTCCTTCAGATGTATAAAAGAGAACTAAACCCTTTTCTGGAATTTTTTTTTCTGTCAGTCATAATTGGATCTAATCATATTGGATTTATTTTCTGGTTTCATTAGTAAAATTTATATAAAATTTTTGTCCTAGCCACATCCTGGTATTGTACTAATGCACTGAAAGCACTGGAATGATAGATATGAATAAAAGGAGCCCAAAGCTTGTAGTATTCTATTGGGGAAGAATCATACACCACCAGTAGGTGATAGCTTCCATTGTTGTTTGCTGGGGACACAGAAGAGGGATTCCTTAGCCCAAGCCAAGTAAGAGCGACTTTGAGCTGAATCCTTAGTGTAAGGAGGCCATCGCCAGGTATCGCCAGGTAGTGTAAGGAGGCTATCACCAGGTATGGAAGGTGTGCAGAAAGGGCATTTTAGGAATCATACAGCATGAGTAAAGGCAATGGGCATGTACAACTTCTAGGCAGTGTTCTCTGGAAGGCTGGTGTGTTTAAGGAACAGTAAGTTATCCAGAGTGATCAGAACCCCATATGCAATGGGGTTGGCAGAAGATAAACCTGGCATGATTGGGTCACTGGGAAGGGCCCTGAATGTCAAGTGAAGGAATCTGAACTTAATCTACAGGTAATTAAGAGTCATCAAATCATCTGCAAAGAAAAGAAGTCTATTTACAGCCTTCCATGACAATAATCGCACGGTTCTATATTCAGAACATCAGCCTGTTGCCAACCAAACAGTGAAGGAACTCCCTGTGGAAATACAATATAATTACAATTTTCTTCCAAGGGATTGAAATGACTTTTTGGGCAGGAGGTGGGAGTTGGAGGAAGGAAAGGAGGAAGTGAGGGAGAGACACACATACACACAAACACAGACAGTGAGAGACGGAGACAGAGAGAAAGACAGTTCGAGTGAGAGAGTGTGTGCATGTATATGGGTGCATGTGTAATAGAGATGTGTGTGTGTCCATGTTTAATAGAGGCTCCAGATAGGGGAGATAGGGGAGAGAAGAAAGCCTGAAGACTTGTATCAGAAAAGATTTCAAAGGAACGGAAGGAAGGATTGAGATGAATTTTGCAAAGTTTAATTAAAACCATGGAACATATCTGCCTTAGGGAAGGAGAAAACTGTCTCTAAATTTATTTGTCATGAGATCTTCACACTTTCTTCCCTGGTCTATTTTTGTGGCTTCTCTGCAGGCTAATGGTAATAGATGCTAAATGTCTTTTTTGATGGAGTTTCTAGAAGTACTATATGTGGTATTTGTTTAATTTCAGATTTATTCTTTATAAGTACCAAAGGGAAATGTTAAACCCTTAAAACTATATTTCGTACTGGGGACAGGAGAAGAAAACAGACGTGTAGCCCCTACAATGTGCCTTTTATCTCATGGGCACTTTGCCTGCATTACCTCGTTTACTTTAATCATCACTATAACCCTACCAGATAGGCATTATTACATCTATTTTCCAGAAGGAGCTGAGCATCTCGGAGATTGAGGCTACTGTCCAGATTGTTTCTAAATGGCAGAACCAGGATTTAAATTCTACTCAGCTTGACAACAGAACCCGTGTTCTTTCTAAAACACTGAGAATATTCTGGCTCTCTTTCCTAGGCTAAGAGAACCTGGGCAAGTTGTATGGTCTCAATGAGATAAACTAAATGATGGTTTGAATTCCCAAAGGAGATGCTTCTGGGAACCTTGAAATGAGGCACACACGTTACTCTGGTCTAAATTTCTCATGGGAAGCAAATATAGCCCTCATACATTTTTTTCTTGTTAGCAATTTTATTTGGAGCCCTTACATCTATGCAGAAAAGACTCCTCTGGAGCCGCTTGAAATGCTCTGACCTCAGTGAGACAAGAGGAATAACTGAGAAATTCTGAGACACTTTAGGTCACTGCATCTCTTTATATATAAACCATATGATTCCATGAAAGGTCAGGAGTCTCCATATGGGAAGCTTTAAGGACATGGGAATATCTTATTACTGGGCTGTTTCAGGCATTTTGTTTCAGAAGTCTTGAATATCTCAAACAGGATATCGCAGTCATGGTAATGTGCGTTTAGTTTTCTTACTTCTTTCTCTCCATTGTTATTTCATGGAATTGTCATTCACTTAGAAGTAGAAATAGAGTATTTTGAGTATGAAGCTCTGTTGTCAGATGATGGGACCCTGAAGCAGAGAGAGGAAATAGTTGGAAAATGGGGTATCTGGGACTTCCCTGGCGGTCCAGTGGTTAAGACTCTGACCTTCCAGTGCAGGGAGCACAGGTTCCATCCCTGGTCGGGAAGATCCCGCATGCGTGTGGTACAGCCAAAAAAACAAAACAAAACAAAAAAAAAAAACAAAGAGTTATCGGGCTTCCCTGGTGGCGCAGTGGTTGAGAGTCCGCCTGCCGACGCAGGGGACGCGGGTTCGTGCCCCGGTCCGGGAAGATCCCACATGCCGCGGAGCGGCTGGGCCCGTGAGCCATGGCCGCTGAGCCTGCGCATCCAGAGCCTGTGCTCCGTAACGGGAGAGGCCACAACAGTGAGAGGCCCACGTACCGCAAAAAAAAAAAAAAAAAGATCTTTGGACTTGCTTTCAAATCTTAGCTCTATAATGAATAACTGTATAATATCGTGCAAATTAATATTTCTGAGCTTTACTTATACGTAAAGTAGAAACATTATCTCAAGGAATTCTTGATACATCTAGGGCTACATCCAGTTTGAAGGTAGATGCTGAGGGCTGACTTGAAGCTCTTTCCCCAGGAAAGTGGCAGCATCTCAGGAAGAGAGCAGAGGAAATTCTAGAAGAAACTCACTAATATACCCTGTGTTCGTTTTCTATTGCTGTTGGGTTTAGCAGCTTCAAACAGTGCCCACTTACTAGTTCATAGTTCTGTGTGTCAGAAGTACAGCCTGGGCTCTGCTGGGTTCTCCGTTCAGGGTCTCACAGTACTGAAATCAAGGTGTTGGCTAGGCTGGACTCCGATCTGGAGGTTATGGGGAAAAATCCACTTCTAAGCTTATTCAGGTTGTCAAAATCCAGTTGCTCCTTGTTGGATATCTGAGGTCCCCACTTCCTTGCTGGCTGCATCTGGGGTCTGCTCTCTGCTCCTAGAGGCTACCCACATTCCTGCTCACATGACCCCTCTATCTTCACGCTGATAAGAACACAGCAAATCCTTCTTATGCTTCAAGTCCCTCTGACTTCTTTTTTTTTTTTTTTTCCTTTAAAAGGCTCAGATCATTAGGTCAGACCTAGCTGGATCATCTCCATATCTTTTTTTTTTTTAACATCTTTATTGGGGTATAATTGCTTTACAATGGTGTATTAGTTTCTGCTTTATAACAAAGTGAATCAGTTATACATATACATATGTTCCCGTATCTCTTCCCTCTTGTGTCTCCCTCCCTCCCACCCTCCCTATCCCACCCCTCCAGGTGGTCACAAAGCACCGAGCTGATATCCCTGTGCTATGCGGCTGCTTCCCACTAACTATCTACCTTACGTTTGGTAGTGTATATATGTCCATGCCTCTCTCTCGCTTTGTCACAGCTCACCCTTCCCCCTCCCCATATCCTCAAGTCCATTCTCCAGTAGGTCTGTGTCTTTATTCCTGTCTTACCCCTAGGTTCTTCATGACATTTTTTTTTCTTAAATTCCATATATATGTGTTAGCATACGGTATTTGTCTTTCTCTTTCTGACTTACTTCACTCTGTATGACCGACTCTGGGTCTATCCACCTCATTACAAATAGCTCAATTTTGTTTCTTTTTATGGCTGAGTAATATTCCATTGTGTATATGTGCCACATCTTCTTTATGCATTCATCCGATGATGGGCACTTACATTGTTTCCGTCTCCGGGCTATTGTAAATAGAGCTGCAATGAACATTTTGGTACATGACTCTTTTTGAATTATGGTTTTCTCAGGGTATATGCCCAGTAGTGGGATTGCTGGGTCATATGGTAGTTCTATTTGTAGTTTTTTAAGGAACCTCCATACTGTTCTCCATAGTGGCTGTATCAGTTTACATTCCCACCAGCAGTGCAAGAGGGTTCCCTTTTCTCCACACCCTCTCCAGCATTTATTGTTTCTAGATTTTTTGATGATGGCCATTCTGACTGGTGTGAGATGATATCTCATTGTAGTTTTGATTTGCATTTCTCTAATGATTAATGATGTTGAGCATTCTTTCATGTGTTTGTTGGCAGTCTGTATATCTTCTTTGGAGAAATGTCTATTTAGGTCTTCTGCCCATTTTTGGATTGGGTTGTCTGTTTTTTTGTTATTGAGCTGCATGAGCTGCTTGTAAATTTTGGACATCTCCATATCTTAAGGTCAGTGGATCTGAGACTTTAAAAATATCTGCAAAATTCCTTTGTAGCAGCACCTACACAGTCTTTGAAGAACCCCATTCCCAGGGCATGGGACTATCAGGGTCCATCTTTAGAATTCTGCCTACCACCCACACTAATTTAAAGGGTCAAGGGATAGATGAATCTTGGGATTCCTGTTGCTATGAAAAAACAATAGAGAACAGTGGGAGGAACTGGGAGGCCAGTGTCCCTGCACTGTTCTACTAGGCAGAAAGCCAGAGGGGCCCTAGGGGTCCCTGACCCAGGGGACAAGTGCTCCAGGAAAAAAGCCAGGAGCAGCCAACTGGGAACCTTGGGGTGCTGTCAAACCAAAGATAAAATTCCCTGGAGAAAGCTGCTTCTTAATGCTGCAGCTTCACCATAGCAAGCAGAAGAACCTGCACAGGGATAATTTTGCCTCCTGGAGTCCCCTATGGATTTTTCTCTTCTGTCATCGTAAACTACTATATCCCTGAGTGGTAATGTAGATTATTGTCAACCTGTCTTTTAGTTTATGGTCTGTGATAAGGACTCTACATAAATTAGAGGGACATGGAAGGGGCACAAATAGAATCTACTGATTCGGCCAGTTAGAATTGCCCTTCCTCAAGGATGTGTAAACAGGGAAAAACCAATCTGAGACTGTGAAAAGAGACGAAAGTGCAAAATAAGGCTTTCATAGCTCTCAAGTTGTATAGCAATACTTGGTATTGTTTTGAGAAATATTTACTATCACGGAACAGAGAAAGAAATTTTAAATAGCACCTGCTTTGTCTTTCAATAAACTTCGAGAAGCTACAGGTCAAATCAAAGCTAAAAGATGATAAGGAAACACATTAATATGAAATGGACTGAGAAGAAAGAGAAAGAAATATGCGGATGCATCCAATATTGAGAGATATTGAAGGAAAAGAAAGATGCGTGCCAGAATTAAGAAGAATAGGAAATAAATCACTCATCACAAACAGATTATTTAAGCCAAGTGTAATACAAGCTTAAAGATTTCTCCCAGAATACAGAGGGAGAAAGAGAAATAAAAAATTTAAAGTGAACAACAAATGAATAGAAGGTACACTGTATTCGTATGCATTCTTTTGGTACAGATAATAGAAATTCATCTCAAACAAATTTTGGCATCAAAGGGAATTTGCGGGCTCACATAACCAGGAGGTCTCAGAGGGTTTTTGGCTTCAAGAGTGTCTCTAGGCTACTGTTCCATAACTGTCTATCCTAAAATGTTCTAGAGTCACTTTCACCCTTTTTTTCTTTTTTCCTTTATGACATTGGGCTAACCATTCATCTAAAAGGGAATATTTATTTACTTATTTATGCATTATTTACTGACAATAGTGAATGCTGTTACAGTACATCTCAGAAAAGAGTCTATGGGGAGACTTATTTTCTATAAATTAACTTAAAGACCAAACGTGATTCTATTTCCACATTCTAGTTCCTACTTTCCTATTATATTTTGAGAGTTTGCCCCTGGGTTTGGGACTTCTTTCTTCATTGACATAAGGATGGAAGTTTTTTGGTTTTTTAAATAAATTTATTGATTGATTGATTGATGGCTGCATTGGGTCTTCATTGCTTCGCACAGCCTTTCTCTAGTTGCGGCGAGCGGGGGCTACTCTTCGTTGCGGTGCGCAGGTTTCTCATTGCAGTGGCTTCTCTTGTGAAGCTGGGGCTCTAGGCGCGCCGGCTTCAGTAATTGTGGCACATGGGCACAGTAGTTGTGGCTCGCGGGCAATATAGCGCAGGCTCAGTAGTTGTGGCGCACGGGCTTAGTTGCTCCGTGGCATGTGGGACCTTCCCGGAGCAGGGCTCGAACCTATGTCCCCTGCAATGGCAGGCAGATACTTAACCACTGCGCCACCAGGAAGGTCCCAAGAGTGGAAGTTTATTACTGTGCAAATTCTATGTGATCATGATGCATTTCTTTCTGGAAATCAGGAGAATTCATGCAGTTGAGCAGACTTTGTCGTTCTAATTCGCTGGCATTGCACCTCAAAACCGGCTGGAGCGTGCAGGAGAGAGTGGTAGCCACCAGGTGGTGCTCTTGGGTCTCACTGCTTTCATTCTGGGAGCTTGAGCAGTAGTTCTGCAAAAACATAGACTTGAACAAAAGAGGTTGCTACACCAGAGCTGGCACAATTGGTAATTAGGGATACGGTTGCTATGGTGATGGTGGGGGGCATCTTGGGATGTTTATGGCTTTGTATGAGCCAATGCCTATAAGCAATCAGTTTGCTTCCTTTGATGGTAATGGCTGTCATAGCAAGGTCATGAAAATCCTTTAAGATTGTGCACATGGCAATAGTCGCTATTCTTTCTATGTTCTGTGATTTGTGGGCTATAACTGGGGTGTCAAGAGTGACAGAATGTACTTGTTTTAACATGTTTATCTTATTCCACTTTGGATTTTTGACATTTTCCGTATTTGTTTTTCCCCCATCACTAGCATTTCTCAATTTTTTTTTTTCATAAAAACACTCCATGAAGGAACAGGTTCTGGAAAGACAGTACGTTAATTGCCCTTGGAGATCACAATACCTACCAGCATATTAAAATCAATGTGAAGTCCTGTTGCATTTCCAAAAGGTCACATGACAATTGAACCCATCTTAGTGGACTATTCATGAACACTTAGGGATTCTTCCCTCATTTTGTCCCTAAGATGTTAATAAATATTCCGTTAAAAATGGGTTCGATTGTAGTAATTTATTATGTTTATATGGGTCTCCCCAGGTTTAGTGTCTAGTGGATGCTCAATAAATGTACATTGGTGTTTACAGGCTCCTAAAAAATCTTTTTGAATTGAATTATCTATCCATGGATACTATTGGTTGCAATTAGTCTTTATAAACGATCTTTTTCTAATTTTTAAATAAATAAATTTATTTATTTATTTTTGGCTGTATTGGGTCTTCATTGCACGGGCTTTCTCTCTTTCTCTCGTTGCGGCGAGCGGGGGCTACTTTTCATTGCAGTTCGCACGCTTCTCATTGCGGTGGCTTCTCTTGTTGCAGAGCATAGGCTCTAGGCACGTGGGCTTCAGTAGTTGTGGCTCGTGGGCTCTAGAGCATAGGCTCAGTAGTTGTGGCAGACGGGCTTAGTTGCTTTGCGGCATGTGGGATCTTCCTGGAGCAGGGCTCGAACCCGTGTCCCCTGCATTGGCAGGTGGATTTTTAACCACTGTGCCACAAGGGAAGTCCCTTAATTTTTTTTTTTTTTTTTTTGCGGTACACGGACCTCTTACTGTTGTGGCCTCTCCCGTTGCGGAGCACAGACTCCAGACGCGCAGGCTCAGTGGCCATGACTCACGGGCCCAGCCACTCCGCGGCATGGGGGATCTTCCCGGACCGGGGCACGAACCCGTGTCCCATGCATCGGCAGGTGGACTCTCAACCACTGCGCCACCAGGGAAGCCCCCTTAATTTTTAATTTAATTTTTATTTTATATTGGAGTATAGTTTACTTACAATGGTGTATTAGTTTCAGGTGTACGGCAAAGTGATTCAGTTATACATATACATATATCCATTCTTTTTCAGATTCTTTTCCCATCTAGGTTATTATGGAATATGAGTAGAGTTCCCTGTGCTACACAGTAGGTCCTTGTTATTATCTATTTTATAATAGTAGTGTGTATATGTTAATCCCAAACTCCTAATTTATCCCTACCCCCCTTCCCTTTGGTAACCATAAATTTGTTTTTGAAGTCTTTGAGTCGGTGTCTGTTCTGTAAATAAATTTATTTGTATCAATTTTTTTAGATTTATCCATAAGTTTCAGTGGGATTCCAACATCAAGACATAGCCAACACCATTAGCGATAAGTCATTTGTAACTTAGTACCGAATCATTACCATGTCCTTGTGAAAGGACAAAGGATTGAAGCGCTTTTGCCTCTGCTCACCATTTGTTTTTCATCTTATTGAATTTTTCTCATCGTTTTAAGATCAGTATGTTTCTAGCAGTTTTTCAGAGAGACACCATTTCCCCTGTGAATAATCATTTGTGATTGATCATAAAACATAACCCATAAAAAACCCCACAAAAATGCAAAAACACTGAACATTTCCTCATACGTCCTTTGTCTCCCCAAGGAGTCATCCTCACTAACATTTTATTGTGTGCACGTCCCTGTGTCTCTTGCCTTTTTTGGAAGTGTTGTGCATGTCTAAACTCCCACTAGCATAAAAAGGGCAATAGCCCTGGGCACACAAGGGGGGATGCGCTTTGTTGAAACCTGTATCAGGACTCCAAACAGAAGGTTCCCTGACTCCTTTCCTTTGAGTAACTCCATGCTGCATCCATTGAAAGGGGTTCTTTTGCAAATAGTGTAGCCTCTTCTTGACTCTGGATTTAAATACATCCAGGCTTAATAAACTTTTTCTATTCTTACAAGTTGTGCCAGACTGGGGAGACGGGTACCTTGGAGGCTTCATTTTCTTATCTCTGAAATGTGGGTAACAAACCCCACCAAATGGGTTACTTTGAGAATCCAATGTGATAGGTAATGAAGCAGCCAAGTGTCTCATATAGGCAGGCACTCAGTAAATGTCACTTCTCCCATTGCCTACTTACTTTTTCCATTTCTTAGCACTGGCAGTAAAAAATGATGGAATCTGAGGATACGGGGTGGGGATAGAGTAATGGCAGAAGATAAAACAATGCTCTGAATGTTTGTGTACCCCCCCCAAATTTATGTTGAAAATCTAATGCCAAGGTGACAGTATTAGGGGGTTAGACCTTCCCAGGTGATTAGGACATGGGGGCAGACATCTCATAAATGGGATTAGTACTCTTATAAATGAGGCCTCAGAGAGCTAGCTCACCCCTTCCTCCTTGCTGAGGACACAGCAAGAAGTCTAGTCAGCAGTCTGCAGCCCGGAAGTGGACTCTCACCAGAATCTGACCATGCTGGCTGGCACCCTGGTCGTGGACTTCCAGCCTCCAGAACTGTGAGAAATACATTTCTGTTTTTGATAAGGCACTCAGCCTGTGGTATTTTATTAGAGCAGTCTGAATGGACTAAGACAAAAAAAAATTGGTGCCAAGAGTGGGATGTTGCTGCAATAAATACCTAAAAATGTGGAAGTGACTTTGGAACTGGGTGATGGGGAGAGGCTAGAAGAGTCCAGGGGCGCATGTTGGGAAAAGCCTCCATTGCCATGAATTAACTGTAAAGAGTGAGTCTCTTGAGTGTTTGGAAGGAGAGGACAGAGCTCTCTCTGAGCTTCAGAGAAAGCCTCAGTCTTCTCAGAGTATGACTGAGCGGTAGTGAACAGAATGTTGGTAGAAATATGGATAGTAAAGGTCGTTCTGATGAGGGCTCAGATGGAAATGAGGAGCGTATTACTGGAAACTAGAGAAAGGCAATCTTTGGTACAAAGTGGCAAGGAACTTGGCTGAATTGTGCTCCCATCTGAGTGTTTTGTGGGAGAACCTGTGAGCAATGACACTGAGGAAATTTCTAAGCACAAGTGTTAAAGGAGAGGTCTGTTTTCTCTTGAATACTTATGGTAAAAGGCCAGATGAGAGAAATGATTTCAAGGTGCAATTGTGGGGCTTCCCTGGTGGCTCAGTGGTTAAGAATCCGCCAGCCCATGCAGGGGACACGGGTTCTATCCCTGGTCCGGGAAGATCCCACATGACGTGGAGCAACTAAGCCAGCGCGCCACAATTCCTGAGCCTGCGCTCTTGAGCCCGTGAGCCACAACTACTGAGCCCACACGCCACAACTACTGAGCCTGCATGCCAAAACTACTGAAGCCGGCGCGCCTAGAGCCCGTGCTCCGCAACAAGAGAAGCCACTGCCATGAGAAGCCCGCGCACCGCAACGAAGAGTAGCCCCCGCTCGCCGCAACTAGAGAAAGAGTGCGCGTGGCAATGAAGACCCAACGCAGCCAAAAATAAATAAATTTATTTTACAAAATAAAAACTAAAGGTGCAATTGTGAATCGAAAAGGAAGCAGAACTTAAAAGTTCGGAAAAGTGTTAGCCCAGCCATGCTGAAAGAAGTAAAATGTGTTCCAGAGAGAAGGGTGAGGCCAAACCGCTGTTTGCTGAGTATAGTCAGCCATCCTGACGGAAGCCTGTTGTCCGCGACAACGGAAGAATAACCCCGGGTCATTTCAGAGAGCATGGGTAAGGAAGGGCTGCCCTTCCTATCACAGGCCAGAGTGCAAGGGCCCGCGGAGCTGAACAATTTTGAAGGAGGGGGCTACGTTCCCTGGCCCTCAGGCTCTGCTCCTTAAATTCGGTGTGCCATGCTCCTTGGCAGCCTCGGCCGCAGCTCTGTGCCAAAGAGCTGTAAGGAGAATACTTTCCTGAGCTCATACAGAGCCGGGAATCCTTCACATTCCCTTGAGATAGAGTGAACAGACCCCATTGAATTCACAGAGCATTTCAGAGAGACTCCAGGAGGGTCGCAGATCACATTGGGTTTTTATCTCCTCTTGTACATCTCAAACATGCACCTCAAACGTAACCTACTACGAAATCAAATGTTCAATTCCCTCTCCATCATCCTAAAATCCCGGTTTTTCTCAATCTCCCTCATCTCAGTGAATAAAAAGAAACAACCTCAACAAGAGGTTCAAGTCACCTGCGCAGTGTGGCAAAAAGAAAGAAAGAAAAAGTAAGAGATGAACCAAGTGTGGCAAAAATCTTAATAATTGTCAATCCAAGTAAAATTTATATGGAGGTTCTTTACATTGTTTTCTAAACTTCTAAGTATGTTTTAAAAATACATAATATAATTTTAAAACCCAAAGATTACTTTGGAAAATAAAATATTAAAACAACTTCTGGGGAAAGCATTGAAGAGACATTTGAAAACTATCTTGAGATATTGGTCTTAGGACAAAGGAAAAACATTGAAAATAGCCTCATTTATGTGCAGAGATTTTCTGAAACTTTGCTGATTACTCACTGAACGGTAAAGTTAGCATCATTGGTTGACCTTGGGGGCTCTCTAATTCACTCCACTCCCAGGAGGATTTGGTTGTACCAGTCAGGAGTCTGGGGACACCATGCTCCTGGGTGGGTATTCCATGAGAGAAGCCAAGAGGTTAAATGTTCTTTCTTCCATATGACTTTTTTTCTTGGCTTTTAGAATTTCTTTGCCCATTTGGATTACTATTTCTTTTATTGAAATTTGTTTCATATGGTTAAGTAATAGGACAGTCTGGGACATTTTTCGTCATGGAGGAAGCATTTCACTTTCTCCATTTAAACCACTTGGGAACCAAGGTGGGACAAAAGTTAGGAGGGTCATTGGGAAGCCCTTAGATCTGCCTTTAAAATGTCAGTGGTTTTCAAAGTGGGGTCCACAGAACACCGGTCATCCCCAAACCATTTCAGGGGGTTCTGTCCGATCAAAACTATTTTCATTTTAATACCAAGATATTTTTTCTTTTCCACTGTGTTGACATTTGCACAGATGTTACAAAAATAGTGGGGGGTAAAATTCTGGGGCTTTAACACAAATTGCAACAGTGGCACCAAACTGTACTCACAGATATGGATTCTCTACAACATATACTCTAGGAAAAAGAAAAGCCAGTTTTAATTAAGAATGTCCTTGATGAAGCAGCAAAAATTACGAATTTTATTAAAAATTGACTCGAATATACGACTTTTTAATATTCTGTGTGGTGAAATAGGAAATACATATAAAGCACTTCTGCTGAATACTGAAGTATGATGATTGTATTGAGGAAAGGCACTTGTGCAGATCTTTGCATAATGAACTGACTGCTTTATTTCATGGGACATCATTTATACTTGAAAGACTGACAGACAAACCATGATTACCCAGATTTGGGTATTTACAGGCATTTTCTTGAAAATGAGTCATTCAGGTCACTTCGAGGAAAACGACTGAGTGGATTTTTGGCCTATGATTAAACTTCAAACCCTTAAAACATATTAGACATTAGGAAATTAGAATTTTGAAAAACTTGCATTCAACTTGTTAGCTGGACAGTCTTCAACCTTACAGGCATTTATAATGAGATAAGTGGTGATATTGATAAGTGTGAGTTTTTGGTACTGTAATATTGAAACATGTCAACATTTGGAAGATATGCAGACAATAGTGAACCAGTTTTTTCCAAATGACCATTTCATGATGTTACAAAATCATGCACGAGTAAAAGATCCATTGGCAATGTAAGAGAAATCCACGGGTTTTAAATCATGTCAATGAAGAAAATGTGTATTAACAAAATTTCAAGATCTTACTTTGCTTTAGGAAACTACCATTTGTTGAATTTTTGTGTAGTATTAAGGAGAATATCCACAATTATCTGAAAAGACCATTAAAATACTCCTTCCATTTCCAAGTAAACATCTGTTTGAGGTGAGAATGTTTTTCATACAGTTTAACTAAAATAACGTATTGCAACAGAAGTCGCAATTGGATGCAGAAGTAGATAATGAGAAGCCAGCTGTCTTCTTGACAGATATTAAAGAGATTTGCAAGAATGTAAAATAATGCCACTAGTTGTCTTTGTTTGAGAAACTATAGTCATATTTCCTAAAAATATGTTATATATGTTTATATGTGATAGGTTTATTGTTATTCTTTCGAAAATGAATTAATAAGTATTTTAGACTTTTCTCAGTCTCAGTTTCTAGTTTGGTAAATATCCTGGAAAGTAGCTCACATAAACAAAAGCTTTTTGGAGGCATGAGTCATTTTAAAAAAATATGAAGAAGTCTGGAGACCAAAACGTTAGAGAACCATTGGTCTAGGCTACATAAATTGTGTGGGTCCAGTTTGGGTCCAAAGCTCTAACTAGTAATAAAATATTTCTTCATTTATAATGTCTCCTCTGTGTGGAAGAAGTGTCAATAAATGCCAATTTGGAGGCACCAAAATATTTCATGACCTTTCAAGCCTCTATTTAAGAGATATGGGTCTTAAATTCAGAAGCATCTGTTGGTCACCAGATGAATCACAGTGTGCCACAGCTGTGTGGGAATTTAGCTGGTGCGCGATCACTTGCTCTTTTTATAATCAGGGTTACTGTCAATACCCTCGTGGGTGCCTGAACCAAAGGACCTGAAATAAAATGTATTTTCAGGCTGAAGATGGTTCCTTCTGATGAAGAGCTGGAATTAGGGCTAAATTTCATATGTGAATTGGATTGAAACATTTAATTCCTGTATCTAATTGTTTTAGCAAAAGGAAAACTTTTGTTGCTGTGAAAATGCCTTTAAAAAATCAGATGGCAAGCTCCGAATTTAAACTTGACCCTCCATCTTGGCTTGACGATCTGTCTGTCAAATGTTCGTGAAATCCACTCGCTCTAAGTCCAGAGGGCACCTAAAACACTTCCAAAGTACAATATCCCCAGGCACTTACTGACATGCCTTTCTGTAGACTCTCACTTGTGAAGTTTGCAGAGAAGTATTTTCAGATTGTCCTGTCACTTGAGAGTCCCCAAAGAGAAGTGTAATGTAGCTCCTGAGGGCTGGAAAAAAAAAAGCAGTCCTGCTTGCCCTGCTATGCAGTGGTAGCCAAGGTGACAATGGAACTATGAGGGTGGAATCCTTTCTGGGAAATACCAAAGAGAGGGGGACTTGACCATGAAGCTCTCGGAGGCTCACTGCAGGCAGTGCTGCTCTGAGTGTGCACCTCTTTGTTGCTAGATAGTCTCCCTTTCTTACAAGCATTAGTGCTATTCTTGGTGAAAACATGGGTGATGGGATTCATTGGGCTTACCCTGAACCCAGAGATGGACGTGTGTCCCCAGACTCACATCTTGGGCAGAAGCAGGCTATAGAGTCTTCTTGAGTCGTTCAGGTACCCAGTGATCGATGGGCCATTCCTGGAGATCTCGAGCTGATGAATGGACATATAGGGGGCAAATTGACCAGGCTGTAGAATAATCCTGTACTCCCTCAGACTGCACATCCTGCCCTCCAGGTTTGTGCCACAAGGCCTCTGTGTCGAAGGTTGAATCATCCAGATCTAGCCCTAGATCATGATGATAGAGTATTAAAGTAGTAGCTAGGTTCTTCCCCCATTTCTGCCCTAATAGCTGTGTGATTTGGGCCAACTCATTGAACCTCTCTGAGTACATTGTCCTCATCTGCAAATGAGTGACTTGGACTCAGATCACTAACATCCCTCCTGGCTTAGGCATTCATGAGACTGTCTCCCAGCTACAGCCAGGAATGGTCCTCAAGAGAACAAAGAAGCACAAGCAATCACTTTCATGCCTTCCTCAACAACCCTCCTCCTGGTGTATTTTCCTTCAAAGAAGGAAAAGAGAGATTGTTTTCAATGGCACAGTGCCAATGCATTTTGAAAGGAACATCGTAAAAGAAAGTCGCTCTTATTTTTCCTGTTTTTTGAATCTGATGTAGGTTAGCAAAAAGACAGAGAACACTTGGGTTGTTTGAGAAGATTTAGATTGCATGAGTGTTGTCAAGAGCATTGGAAATCTCCAGAGTGAATGCTCAATTGCGTCCTCCAGCATTATTCTTTTCCAGTGGTTCTCAATAGGTTGGGACGTTACGTTTCCCCCGTCAGGGGAAATTTAGACATTTCTGTGGGGATTTTGTGGTTTGTCACAATGACAGAAGATGTACGAGCAGCGTTTAGAGCTGGGGGGGGGGTGGTGGTTGGCTGTGGAGCCAGTTCTGTAATGCCCAGGAAGCCTTTTATGTTTTTTTAAACTTTATTGAGACATAATCCACATACTTTACATCACCTATTTAAAGTATACAAATTCACAGAGTTGTGAGACCACCACCACAATCAATTTTAGAACATTTTTATTACGAAGAAAAGATTCCCTGTACTCATTATCAGTCACTTCCCAACCACCCCCATGCCCCAGCTCTAGGCCACCACAAATCTACTTTCTGTGTCTATAAATTTGCCTTATGTGTACACTTCATGTAAATGGAGTCGTACACTATGTGGTCCTTTGTGACTGGCTTGTTTCCCTTAGCATAATGTTTTCAAAGTTCTTCCATGTTGCAGCATGTTCATTTCTTTTTATTGCAGAATAATATTTTATCGTATGTATATACCACATTTTTAAATCCATCCTTTGGGTAATGAACTTTTGGGTACTTTCTACTTTTTAGCTATCATAAAGATTATGTCTGCTACGAACATTTGTGTACAAGTTTTTGTGTGGACGCATGGTTTTACTTCTCTTGGGCATATACTTAGGAGTACAATTGCTGGGTCATTTTGTAATTTTATGTTTGATATTTTGAGGAACTACTAGACTGTTTTCTCAAGTGGGTCCACCACTTCACATGCCCTCCAGCAGTGCATGAGGGTTCCAGTTTCTCCACCTTCTAGCCAACACTTGTCATTATCTGCCTATTTGACTATTGCTATACTAGTGTGTGTAAAGTAATATCTCATTGTGGGGTTTGATTTGCATTTCCCTGATGGCTAGTGATGTTAAACATCTTTTCATGTGCGTATTGGCCATTTGTATGTATTCTTTGGAGAAATGTCTGTTAAGGTCCTTTGCTCATTTTTAAAATTGGCTTCTTTGTCTTTTTATTGTTGAATTGTATACATTTTACACACAACTTTATATATTCTAGGTACAAGTCCCTTATTAATTATATGGCTTACCATATATGGCTTATCATATGGCTTACCAAGTTGTTTCTCCCATTCTGTGGGTTGTTTGGTCACTTTCCAGATGACGTCCTTTAAAGCACAAATGTGTTTAATTTTGATGATGTGAAAGCCGTCTTTGCACGATAAATTATTCCACCAGCATGCCAATAACATGAGCACTGCCAAAGGTCAGGCTAAAAGGCAGTTGGTTTATATTGGTCTCAAACCAAGAGTCTTGATGCTTACTAAAACTCTTTAAATCCACAAAAGCCTGTTTTGTCCTTTCCTCTCCCCAAATCTCACTAATGTCCTATATAAGACTTTGCTTATATTCCTCAGTGGTGAATAGTTCAGATTTAAGTGAACTTCTTTTCCCTTCCTCATATTTCATTTCTTACTAAACCTCAGACTGGGGATTGATTGGACTGATGTTTAGTTGGTGAGCATCCCAGTGTGATCACATTTTAGCATTTTCAGAACATGTGGTGTGCTTGGCGACATCTGTGCAGGAGCCCATAGACATGACAAGGCATGGTATTTTGTAGGAATAACCAGAAATGCAACCTTGTTCAGCATTGTCTATTTGAGTAGTGGGGGCAGGTAGTAAAACCAAGGTCTAAGCAGGGGAGGAAAGGAAAGATGATAAGAAGAGACCAAAGAAAGTAAAAGAAGAGGTGGATGAAAATGGAGAAGAAAGGAAAAAAGAAAGTGAGAGAAAGAAGGATTGGTTGACTTGGGAGAAACAGAGAAAGAAAAAAGAGAGAAAATGCTCTCAGGCAAGGTTGGCTCTCCTTCAGTCTCTGCTCACCCCCTCCCTTCCCACCGCTGGGGAAGGATCCACAGCACACTGTGTGCCTCTGTCTCTGCACTTACCTCCAGCACAGCACAAAGAGGGGACCTTTGTCTTTTCCCTTCAAGGGGTATCAGAAGGCACATTGTGTGGCTTTTATTTTTGTCTTCAATCCTAATCCAGCACACAGGGACAGTAGATCTGAGACATTCTATGTATAACAGTTACTGCAGTGCGTGGTGCGTAGCATGACTTGTCATCATGCAGAGGTGGGGATCTAAATCTTGAGTGAGGTGAAGCTGGCCTGTGAGTGAGCCAAACTGACCACATCCTAGTGTGAATTTTTCTTCCCCAGTTATGTCTGCACTTCAAGTGGGACGTGTTAGAGCAAACTTTTATAAATTGGAATTTAATTGAAGTAAAAAGTCTATTATATATGTTTAGAGGGAAGGTAGGAGCCCAAAAGATGGGTGTGGTAGAGTATCGTTCACATTTTGTGTGTGTGTAATGCAATCATGGTATGATTGAGTGTAACCATGCCAACCTTTGGTCAACAGAATGAGTAAATGAAAAATTAAAGAGGAAGTAATGAGAGGAGTGTGTTTCTCCTTAACACCTTTACCTCTGTCATGTGCTTTAAGTTCATTACTTTAATGATTATTCGACCATATTAAGTGCTACGAATACAGGCCACCTGACGCTCCTGGTGGGTTTGTAGTGATCCTTCAAAGTCTTTCTTTAGACCTTTCTTATTGCGAAATGATGATATGGAAATAGATTCAGCAACCATAATCCCCCAGGAAAAGATTCCTGGGAAAGATGCTGAAGTCTCTGTTTAAAAGAAAGAATGTGGGAAGTTTATCCATGGAAATGTTCCTACAAGAGATTAGTCACTGGATATACATTTTTATATTTTATTTGTGCTAATATTTCCCGTCAATAACAAAATGTAGCTGCTTCTGTTTCTCGTTGCTGCTTTCAAATCTTGTTTCCTACAATGGAGTCTAATTTAGATGAAGCTAAGCAAGGCGTAAACACATCTGTCCAGGTGGGCCAGGGCGAAGGCTAGTGAAGTGACAGTCGATGCCTTCCAATGAAGTGTAATTACTTCCATTTAAGCATTCACTGTGTAAACAGCACAGTCACCTTCAGATACGATCTTGTTAATAATTACGTGTCTGAATTCCCCTCCACTGATTCAGTGAGAAGCGGTTATCATCCCTTGCAGGATGGTCTCTTCCTGGTGGCTCATGTCCCTGCTTCATTGCTCTACTGATTGTATGACTGTTGATCAGTGTTCAGAATCACAGCTCCCTTTGACAGAGCTGCTTAGAAATCAATCAAGAGCATATTTCCAATTTAATTACACCTGCCCTTGCCTGAAGTGTAATAAAGGTGATGGGTTACTCTCTCATTTCCTTAAGTAAAGAACTTTTCACAAAAATGATGTCTGGATCATGGTTTTATGTATACATAAATCTTCACAGCCAGCAAGTAATGCTTCCATTATTATTGCATATTTCATTAATTAATGTGTTCCTTTAAGCCCAAGTGGAGGGCAAAGCTCCATGGAGAGCTCATAATAATCGGGATCCCTAAATTTAAGACATTTAACAGCTTTTCAGCATATGGGAGATGTGTGCTTTGTAGCTGGGTCGTCTTAGGCTAAGAGAATAGGTCCACATAGATGAGCGGGGTTCCCTCGTAGATCTTCGATGTCCTTGTTAGTAAAAACCTTTTCATTGTTAAAGGAATGTAAGTGTGATTGCATATTTAAGATATGTCATACTAACAGGTGCACAAAATATGTTACCTCTTTTTCAACTCTTCATAGCCTTGTTATGTGACTCTAAGGTTTCCCCCCATCTCTTGAGCAAATAGTGGCATAGCTAGTAACCTCTGTGCCCTGGCTAATTTAATTTGTGGACCCTTATTTGTCCCTTAACTTAACCTCAAATATTTTCCTAACTGCTCCCATAATCTGTTATAATAAAATCACATACCATGAATGTTTAACTCATGGGAACGTAATGGTACACAGGTGGGGTGGGAGGGAGTGCTGTTGGTAATTGTCACAGTCATGCCTCCTTTATGACCTGATGCCCACTCGCCCCAAAAATATGCACTGGAAGATGTGATCTACTCTTTCCTAGCAGATCTCAGTTCCCATTTGCTTCTTGCAGCACCAATGTGATTTTAGTGTTTAAATAAACATTAAAGAATATGGTATGATCTCTAAATAGAAACCAAATACTTTGTCAACTGAAGAAATACTTTTAGTGTTGAAGGGAAAACTGACTTTTTTTGGACGTATGGAGAGTTGGAATGTCAGTCCTCTGTGTGGCTTGAGATATGAATATGTTTATTCTACTTTGTGGGCTACTTAAGAGTTTTTCAAGGATTTTTTTTCTTTTCTTTTTTTTTTTTTTACAACTTACCAACCTACAAGTCATTTTTTGCCTTAGACTTCAGAACCTAATCCTCTATAGCAGGTATGATTGGGTCAAGCTCCTCTCACTCTCTACTTTCAGTTGTGCTCATAACTATCAGATGATAAACATTTATAGAATTTTTAAAAATCCTTTGAAAAAATATGAATCTGTTTGCTGATGCTAACCCTTTTATGCTCTGTCCAATCTTAGTTATCACAACAAAACTGTCCTTTGGTGTGTACCATTAGGGTCAGGGAGCTATAAAATGCCTGAGCTAGAGAAAACCTAGCCCTTTTTTCAATCCCATAGTACAGTGATTTGCCCAGCATCCCACAGCAAAGTAGAGGCAGAAGATAGGTCTTTTTTGGTTAGAAGTTCAAATATCTCTAGTAAAATGTAGATATTTAAAAAATAAACTACATTCAGCCACTGAAATATTAGTTTTTCAAAGTAAACTAACTTAACTACCCAAGAGAGAGCTTCTCATGAAGGATAGGCTGAAACAAATAGTTCTGACAAGGGCATTGAAGTCCAGAAAACAAAATGGTCAGAGAGGACAGGCCCAGGTGAAGGGCCACACCCTGAAGGGTCTGGGCATCTGTGGGAGTGGCATGGAGCCAGGGGTCTCCTCCAAAAGACAAGGACACTGAACATTCAGGACATGCCTAGGATGGGTTATGCCCCGGAAGTAGGGGCAAAGTGGAAACAGATCAGCCCTCACCAAAACTGAAAACAGTCTTGAATCCTCTCAGTCCCTGATTGGATTAAGGTGACACCTCCACCCCCTTACCCTACCTGCCCGCCAGAAGAAAAGTAAATCTTCACTGAAGTAAGATAATATCATTCACAGTCTCTACGGTTTTTCACACACAATGCCCAGCATGCAATAAAAAAATTACTAGGCAGGCAAAGACACAGGACACAGGACAATATATTTGAAAACTAGGAGAACAAAGACAGTAGATGCAAGCCCACCGATAACCCAAATATTGGAAAGATCATATATTGATCATTATAATGATCATGATTAATATATTCCAAAAAAATAACAAGATCAAAACTTTCACCAGAGAACTGGAACTTATAAAAGAACCTAGAATTTAAAAATACTATAACCAGTAGAAAGTCATCAGTGAGTTTAAAAGCAGATTAGATATATCTAAAAAGAGATCTACAGAAATGGAGGGTAAATCAATAGAAAATATACAGACCAAAACCTTGACAGAAGCAAAAGGATAGAAAATAGGGAAAAAAGGTGTAAGAAACATATGGAACATGGAGAAGAGGTTAACATGTCATTTGATAACCAGATGGAGAGGAGAGAGAGAATATGGCAGAAGCAGTATTTGAAGATACATTAGCAGAGATGTTCCCAAAATTGATTAAAGACTCAAATCACAGATTTGATGAGGGCAACAAATCCAAAGAGTTGTGAATAAAAGAAATCCACACCTGGGTCTCAAACAGTGAAACTGTTGAGGTCCAAAGATAGATGAAATCTTAAAAGAGACAGAGAAAAATGATACGTATACTTCAAAGGAGCAGGTGATTTTTCAATACAATTCAAGTCAAAAGACAATGAAATAACATGTTAAAGTGCTGAAAGAAATCAGTGACCTGCGTGGAATTACGTATGCAGGAAAAATACCCTTCAAAAATGAAGGAAAAATAGACATTTCAAATGAGCAAAGACTAGAAGAATTTGTCACTAGCAGGATTGCATTGAAAGAAAAGCTAAAAGTTGTCTTAATGCTTTCGAGGAAGTGTGGAAATTAAGGAAGAAATAAATAGCAATAAAATATGTGAGTATACATGTAAGTATATATAAATGAATATTTGCTTATAAGACAATGAAAATAATTCCTTGTGAGACTGAAATATATGTAAGATAAAAACATGACATCGAGAGCACAAAAAGTTGAGATGGTAGTAAATTGAGTATATTAGCCAGACTTATCCAGAGAAGCAGAACCAATACCAATAAGATGTGTGTCTGTGTGTGTGTGTGTGTGTGTGTGTGTGTATATATATATATATATATATATGACATTATATATGTGTATGTATATACACACATTATAAGACATCTATTTTAAGGAATTGGCTTATGTGATTATGGAGGCTGAGAAGTCCCACGATCTGCCATCTGCAAGCTGAAGACCCAGGAAAGTTGTTTGCAAACTTGGCTACATGTTAAAATCACCTGGGGGAGGTTTTTGTAAATTAAACATTGTATTTTGAGATAATTGTAGATTCACATACAATTGTTTGGAATAATACAGACAGATCCTGTGTACCCTTCACCCAGTTCCCCCCAGTGGTAACATCTTGCAAAACTGTAGTACAATATCACAACTAGGTTATCACCACTGATGCAGTTAAGATACAGGGCATTTTTATCACCTCAGAAACCCCTCAAGTTGCCCTTTTATAGTCACATTCATTTCCTTGCTGCCTCCACCCCCTCCTTAACCCCTGGAAATCATTAATTTCCATTTCTATAATTCTGTCATTTCAATAATGCTCTGTAAATATCACAGTTTCGTGATTGGCTTTTTCACTCAGCATAATTCCCTGGAGAATCATCTTGATTTGTCGCATATATCAACAGTTTGTCCCCTTTTATCGCTAAGTAGTAGTCGTTATGGAGGTACCACAGTTTATCGACCCACTGAAGAACTTATGGGTTGTTTCCAGTTTGGGACTATTTACAAATAAAACTGCTATAAACATTCATGTACAGGTTTTTATGTGAACATAAGTTTTCATTTCTCTGAGAAAATGTCCAAGAGTGCAATTTCTGAGTCTATGGTCATGGCATGTTCAGTGTTTAAAGAAACTGTCAAAACTGTACAGAGTTGCTGCACAATTTTATGTTCCCATGAGTAATATTTCTTAAGAGGTGCTCCACATTCTAGGAAGTAATTATTATGCTCAAGTGGGTGGTGCTTCAATTGGTCAGTCCTGGGTTATTTATGTGCTGCTGGAAGAGGCAAGTTCAGCTCCATCCCAGACACAGAGCCTAAGAGTAGCTCCCTAAAGGGTATCAGGAAGCCATTAGAAAAAGCCAATATTTGGAGGTGGCAATCTGTCTGCTAGGTGTGCAAGGTTCATCCAGAAACTTGAATGGGATGTTGATACCACTGCATGAGAGGAGCACAGCCAAATCTCCCTGAGCCGAGCTGTTGGCATCTGCAAAAAGGTGGGGAGAGAAGGGAGCGGACTCCCTCCTGGAGTGACTCAAGGATTCAAACACCACGAGCTTCATTCGCGAAGGCTTCAGGAGGGGTTGCTTTCCCGTTGCATCTTTGACATAGTTTCCTAGACTGTGCTCCATGATTTAACTTGCAAGTCTGAAATGAAGATGGAGGAAGCAGTGGGAAAAGTTGAAGAACTCATTGAGTCTGAAGTCCCACCAAAAACATCTGAACAAGAGTCAGCTAAGGAGGAAGAGGGATCTGTGGAACTGGAATCTCAATTTCTGAAAGATGGTGTGGTGGATTCTACAGTTCTTTCTTCAATGCCCTGCGTGTTGATGGAACTGAGAAGGGACTCTTTGGAGTCTCAATTAGCATCCACGGAGGGTGACAAACCGACAACTGGCCGAGTTTATGAGGGAGACTCCTCTAACCACTACATGCTTTCCACTTCCTCTACTGGTCACCTGGCCGATTCAGATACACAGTCTTCTGCAGAGGAGAATGAACCCTCCCAGGCAGAAACAGCAGCAGAAGGAGATCCTTCCGGAGTGTCTGGTGCCACAGTTGGGCGCAAGTCTCACCGGTCCTGATCTGAAAGTGAAACATCCACCACGGCTGCCAAGAAAACCCGGCAATCCAGTCATAAACAGAATGGCCCAGTTGCCAAGGTTAAAGGTCATCAGACCCAAAAGCACAAGGAGAGAATCAGGCTACTGAGGCAGAAACGGGAGGCTGCCGTATGAAAGAAATATAACCTGTTGCAGGACAGTAGTACCAGTGATAGTGACCTGACTTGTGACTCAAGCACGAGCTCATCAGACGATGCTGCAGAGGTTTCAGGGATCACTGCAGAGATACCAGGTCGTTTGGATCCAAGATTCCTAGCAAGTGACAGAACATCTGCTGGCAATGCACCACTCAATGAAGAAATTAATATTGCCTCTTCACATAGTGAAGTGGAGATGGTGGGAGTTCAGCGACATGCAAGGTGGGTTCATCCTCAAGGAGGTGTGCCTCAGAGTGTCTCTTCATGGAAGCACGGCTCTGGCATGCAGTATGTTAGCACCCGGCAAACACAGTCATGGACTGCTGTGACTCCCCAGCAGACTTGGGCGTCACCTGCAGAAGTTGTTGACCTTACATTGGATGAGGATAGCAGACGTAAATACCTACTGTCATGCAGTGTCACTGTGTTTCCTCTGCACTGTTCTCTTCCACTCACTTCTCTTCCTCTTTGTGGCATGGAAGCTCATTGTCATAGCTTCAGCCTCAGAAGCTGTTTGTGGCATTTGTATAATCAAAACTCATGGAAAATTGCTCCCTCCCCCCCCCCCTTTTTTTTAAATTAAAAGAAGTCACTTAGGAAAGTAACATCACAGAGAAAAGAATTTCTTCTTTCCCTCAGTAGGAATCTGAGAATGATGAATTTTATTAGACGACTTCATTTTACTTGGTGACTTTCAATCTTAGGAAACTGCCTTCCTTTTAGAATGATATTTTAATTACCAGGTGAAATGGATTTCAGTTTTTCAATCTTGTATTTATTTTTCTGTGTAATAAAATTAATACGTAGACTTGAAAAAAAAAAAAGCCAATATTTGATTACCTACTATTACACTACCAGGCAGCGTTCTAAGCATTTACAGGTATTAGCTCATTAAATCCTTTCAACCACACAGGTACTATTACTCCATTTTACAGATGAAGCACCTGAGGCCCCAAGATTTAATAACTTGCCTAAAGTCACACAGCTAGTAAGTAGGGAGCCCAAATCCCACCTCAGCCTGCCTGGCTCCAGAGCCTGTGCTCTTCTCCATTCTGCCATGCTTCCCCCAAAGGAGGGGAGAGGTGTCCGGGCAGGCAAATTGAATAGATCCTATAGGAAGGCTCTTCCCTGTCTGGGACTTGTCCTCTTCCCTCAGGGTCAGCTATTTCCACTCTTCCTTCCAATCATTTCTCCTACCCCCGCCCCCCAAGATTTCACAGACTCTCCCTCTGTGATTCTAGGAACACTGGTGTCCTCACACTCCTCTTACTAACTCACTGTTATAGATTAAAAGAAGAAAATCAGCAACAACAATGCCAACAGAAACACAAACAACCCAAGCAGAAGGCCAGCTCTCCAGTGTCTCTGGATTAACGCAGCTCCTCAGGTTTCAGCGGGGACAAATATCTGATGGGCAAGCACCTGTCTGGCAGGTGACGGCATCTCTCTCCCAGGGAGTGCTGGCTCAGGCTGGGATGGAATGGGATGGAATGCTCAGGCTGGGATGGAATGCTGCTATTTTCTTCTTGACCTTGAGGTAACCCATGCAAAGCACAGTCAGCACCTCTTGAAAGGCTGGTGAAATCTCTCTGTCTCTCCCCACTGACTGTGCTTAGCTTGGGTGCCAGCACAGTGCAGTTTCAAATTCAGCATCGAGCGTTTGCCAAGCATTGCCTGGGGTCAACTGTTTGTTGAAAGCAATGAGGGTATTCACCTTCACGTAAGAGTCACAAAATTTTCTTCCAGGAGCTCTATAGGTAGAGGAAGGAGGGAGAAGGAAGGAGTCCAGAATGACCTTTAGCCTTCTCAGAGCTCCCTTGCCGGAGGATTGGAGCTGGGAGGAGGCTGTAAGAGGGGGAAGAGGATGGACAGCCAAGGAGGAAGGAAAGAACGGTATAGGGGAGCATTCAGTCAGGGCAGGACTGGCTGAAGATACCATCAAAGCCCTACTAATTCTGATTTTTCTATTCTCCCCTTTCTCTGCCATAGGCTCTTCATTGCCATGTTTTCTCAGCTGACAATTTGGCCACAAAGTCAAATCCATAGTCTGACAGTGGACGAGGATACTTTTGTTTGGGCATCTTTTGGAAATAGGGGGTATATTCTTGCCATGCTTCTGACTCTCCTGTTCATGCTTCCTCTACTCTCTTCACACGCGGGATGAGGTGTGTGTAGATTATTTATGGTTTTCACTATAGATGTGGATTTGGCATCAGCTAAAATGTGCCCACTGAAGAGGTCATTATAGAAAGAGGTTTTTCACACCTCAAAATATAGGCTGAAATAAGCATCACATTGTTGCATCACAGACCCATCTAGTTGCTCTATATTATAACTGAAGCATTATTTCCCTGACGAGAATGCATGCTGTTAGATTCTAAATCCCATCTTAAATGATTTTAGCCAACATTTAGCCAATAATCCCTTTTTATTATATTGGCAGTATTTTCTTTTTAAGGAAAGAATGAAAAGTCCTCAAGAATCATTTGACACATGCGAAAGGCAATGTGAGGGCACATTGATTTTTATTCCCTGCCATCAAGGTAAATTTATCTCTGTCCTGATTATAAGCCATTTAAAAAGTGTGGTACAGCCAGGCTGAAGGTTAGAAATGCCTGATGTAAGCAGATTTTTAAAATATATATATATTCATGTTTATCAAAGTGATATATGTACATACTTTCAGTCAAATGTGGTATAATATTTATAATGACAAATAGCTACCCTTTTCCATCCCAGATTTTTACTTCCTAGAGGTAACCACTGTACATTCTTTTCTCTTGCTATTTACTTTGATTATTCTACATAGATACTTAAATGACTGTTTCTTGACTTTTTGGTTTTGTATCTTATCAGTATTACCTGGTGGCTTCTCACTATGGAAGCCAAGAATTTAGCATTCTTACTTTGTTTCACATACGTATCATCACAGAGTTCTCTTTTCTTGGTTATATTCCTACCAAGTGTGTGCAGTATTGGCTGTATGCAAATAAATATTGTTCCCTGATGAGCCAAGTAGTTTATTATGTTTGCATTTCTGTGTCAACCTCTAATTTCCCAAAGTACATTTCCTCAGATGTTACTTTTCTGGGGCTTCCTTAGAATTTCTTGTTGTTTGCACATCAAAATACCCACCAATCAATTTTCCACATAATCAAACTAATCCCCCACCATCCCTCCTGGATCCCTCTGTGCGTGTTTCTAATCTCGACCAGGCTTGCACTCTCAGCCACTGCCCAGCTGTAATTCTGGGAACACTCTTTGCAGTTCCGCTGGACATTCCCATTGCTCCATCCCCTGCATTGGATCCCTTACTGTCTCTGTTCCTTGTTTTATCATTTAAGATGATGCTTGCTGCTATAACAAACATACCTCAAAAGTTGTTGGCTTAAAGTAATAGAAGTTTATTTTGAGGACTTCCCTGGTGGTCCAGTGGTTAAGACTCTGTGCTTCCAATGTGGGGGGCATGGGTTTGATCCCTGGTTGGGGAACTAAGATCCCCCATGCTGTGTGGTGTGGCCAGAATAAATAAATGAAGTCTTTCATGTAAAATAATAATTAAAAAAAGATGGTAAATTTAAAAAAAAAGAGTACACAGACTCTCTTTGTCTTGTGATTTTGCTGTCCTTTAGGGTCTTTACGTAAGTATTTCGCTTCCAGCCTGTAGGCAGAGGAGAGAGGATTGCCTGTAGGAGATTTTGTTCCTTTGGCCAGAGCCCAGTCATATACCAGCACCTAATGGCAAGCAGGGCTGAGAGATGTAGTCTGTGTGTCCAGGAGAAAGAAGTGGTGGTGAAGAAGCGATACTTGAAGAGATACTAGCTGAGAATTTTCCAGAATTAATGAAAGACGTGAATCTTCAAATTGAAAATGTTTGGAATTCTGAATCCTACACAAAACAAATAAAAATAAATCCACACTTAGACTCATAGTGAAAATGAAGGTCGTTTTTATTAGTTTTATGACTCACAGCCTCCCTTTTCTTTTTTCTAAGCTGGTTATTCAATTTTGGTTCATGACTCAGTTGCCCGTAACATATCCTTAAGTCGTTTTCTTTTTCTTTCAAGAGTGGTATCCTTTATATGACTCGGAGTCTGAAACTGGCAGTTGCCTTCACATATAAGTGGCAACTTGGTTCATGGTATCATTTTTGTTCTCAAATCTATAGACCAGTGGTTCCCTACAGGGGATGAGTACCCTTCCCCTACCCCTGGGGACACTTGACAATGTTTGGAGACAGTTTTGGTTGTTATAATTGGGGGGCAATGTTCCTGACATCTAGAGGGTAGAGGCCAGGTGCACTGCTAAACATCCCAGGATGTACAGGACACCCCCCTCCCCATTGGCCCCAAATGCCCATAGTGCTAAAGTCGAGAAACATGGCTCTAGACATTGCCTCATTGCTGTCACTGTCTTAATGACAATTAACAATGTGGAGACGTCTGAGGTCAATCTGGCTTTTAAAAACAATTATAGAGGTGCTGATAGAATTTGTGAGATTTTAGAAAGCTTATACTTGAAATGTAACAGAATTTCATAAGGCTACGTCTAAATGTAGTTTTTTAACCTGGCAGATTCAAGGTTTTCCTTGGCACAGGAGAGATTCAGTGGTTGGTTCCCACCACTGATGAAGAAGATTCCTGATGAAAACCTGCAAATTGGTCTGACGCCTAATCATTGGCCTACAGCACTCTTTCATCAGTGTTGTTCTCACACATCTCATTGGACACCCCAGTCTTGTTTGCTTCCAGAATTAGAACATTAATTCATGTAACAAACATTAACAAATGACTACTATGTGTCAGGAACAGTTCTAGACTTTGAGGATGCAGCAGTGAAGGAAAGAGGAGAAAAAAAGCCCTGCTAGCACGGCGTTTATATCCTTTGGTTTTGGGAAAATGTGCCTGGACTAAGTGACTTTTCTGAGCCAACCTCGAAGCTAGACCATTTTCCACCACTATTGCTCCATTTGGTTCAGATTTTTTCATCTCTCTGTTAGTCCAGAGTTGCTGACATCTCAGCCTGCCTTGCCAAAGTAAATAAGTAAAACGCAACACACATAGAAAGAGAGGCATCATTGGAAATTATTTGTCTAAAGCTGGGCTGGGGCTACGTGGATTAGGACCGCGGTTAGAACTCTAGTGCAGACAAGTCTACCTCGTGTCCTCGAATAGGGATGTCGGGGTCTTGACCAATGGGTTGCAAGATGATGATAAGCCCCCAGGAGGGTTGCAGTTTCACAGTTTAGGACACAGTTCGTGGTTTCTGGTTTTAGTCTACTTAGTTCAGAAAACATAGTGAGGCAGCACGGAGGTTTTCGCCAAGTTCTTCATTCTCTCTTGGTTCTTCAGGGCCAGAAACTCCTCCTCCAGGTACTCTGTCCTCTTATTTCCAGGTATCCTTAGCCACCCAAAAATTCAACCTTCTAGGCAACAGCAGTGCTAATAAGCCTAAAAGGACATAGGTAAACACGTTTATCAGACTAGAATACATATATAGCATATTCAACCAATTTATATTTGGGTGACTGACTTTCAGAGTCTCAAGCTGTGAGCTTATCTTCTAGGTGAGTTTCTGCACATACACAAACTTTATAAGGTTACCGGTGAATGCGTCACCCAGCTCAGCCGGGTTTCCCTTCCCTACACTTCTCAGCTGCCCTCCTATGGGAGGGAATTATCTTCGTAAAATAAATACTATCTCTCGAGGACACGTGGCAAAGGAATACATTTTAAATGGTGCTTGACCAAGTCCCTAAAACCTACCTTTATAGATTTATAGACCACATACCATCTCTTTATGAAGTACAAGGCCAATACTTTGAATTCGGCATGATGAACTGAAATCCCCTGCTTTCAGAGGAAAAATTCATAGAGAAAGCAAAAGTACACACTGGTGATGTCATCTGTCTGTATGGCTCAGAAAGGTTCATTTAATGTTAATACGGGGGTCTCTTGCTATAAGAACAGGTCCAGGAAGAAGGTGAATGAGTCATTAGCACAACAAGGAAATTTAGGAACAAACTAAAGATCAAAGATCTTCTCGTGCTTTTCTTATTCCCAGCACCCGACCTTGGGACCAGATGTTACCGATCCCGCCACCCAGCTAGTAGGAGCCTTTCTAGGGAAGACTCTTGGGGTAATAAGGTAAGGTACAGGAAGGGATAAAAAGGTAAATATCTTATTTAAGATTTTGCATCTATGAATATAACTGAGATTTCTGTAAAATTTACTTTTCTATAATCATGCAGTTTGGGCAGAGAACTACCTCATCAATTAGCGCTTAAAATTAGTTGGGTAGATGTTTATCTTTTTCTTGTGTCTGAAGCAGTTTAATAAGAGATGGATTATTTATCTGTTCCTTGAAGGGTTTGGATAAAATAATTTATAAGCCCACCTGGGCCTGATGTCTGGTGGGTGGATGAGTGTGGGGCAGACTTGAGCAATGATTGAATTTTTTAAAAGGTTGTTGATTTACAACCTTTTAAAAACCATCCAGTGATGGATGTTTCCTATCCATCACTGAGTCAATTTCAATTTTTTTATATTTCAGAAAAAATCCATTCCATCTAATTTTAAAATTTCGTGGTATAAATTTATTGTTAATATCTCTAACTATGATCTCATTTTCATTCTTGATATATTTTTGTGTCTTTTCTCTGTTTTTCTTGACTAGTCTTATCTATTTTATTAGTTTGTTCTCTAAGTACTGACTTTTGGTTTTGGTGAATGTCCTACAAGGTGAATCCCCTGTAGATTCCATACTGTCAGACCAGGTGGGTCCCTATCTGGGTTTCCACCTGTCATCACCAGGGTGTGGGATGAATCCGCAGCACTGCTAGAAGACAGGGATTCAGGAATAGGCTTCACTGAGAAAACTTACAGAGGTCAAGGTGAATCAACAGGAGAAAAGGCAAGGGTTCCCCTCCATGAACCAGAGAGAGGCCTGTGGGCGAGCAGCTCCTGGCCTGCAGTGAGTGTCTTCCTCTCCAGTGGACGGACCTCCTCCAGCCATGGCCTGCCCAGTTATCAGGTGAAGGAGGGAAAGCAGCTTTTTGGTGGGGAAACAAACAGGTAGCTGGATGCCAGGCTGTCTGGATTTGGGGCAGTGCCGTCAGCAGTGTTAGCTGCCAGGCACCTGGAGAGCTTGTCACTGACCCCCGCTCATGGCAGGCCATGAGAAAGCCATTAGTCCCCAAGGAAATTGAGTTCAGGTGCAGACCCCATCTGGCTTCAGCTAGCTCATTTCCAGAGAGTTCAGCACGAGCATTCAGGTCACTCCATCTGCCCACTCTCTCTGTTTCTGCTTGAGATGCACTGTAATCACCCACTTGGATTTGGATCATGTCAATACTTCCTTGCAACTGGGTGGGATTTTGCTATGTGTGTTTCAGAGTTATGTACATGATCACAAAACTTTATGATTATCTTTTTGACGGCGTGTTCTCTTATTATTATGTAGTGTCCCTCATCACTTTTAATATTTTTCTGGGAAATTTTTAAAAATAAACGTTTTGTTTTTCAACAGTTTCAGATTTATGAAAAAATGGGGAAGATAGTACAGAATTCTCATACACATCCCCTACACCTAGTAGATGTCTCTACTAATAACATCTTACATTTTTATGGTACATTTGTTATGACTAATGAACTGATATTAATAAATTACTTTTAACTAAAGTTCCGTACTTAATTCAGACTTCCCTAATTTTTACTTAATGTCCTTTTTCTAGTCCAGGATCCCCTTCAGGACACCACATCCCATTTAGTCACCATATCTCCCGAGGCTCCTCTTGGCTGTAGCAGTTTCTCAGATGTTCCTTGTTTTGATGACCTTGACAATTTTTTTAAAAAATTTATTTATTTGGCTGCATCGGGTCTTAGTTGCAGCACATGGGATTTTTCATTGTGGCACGCGGGCTCTTCCTTGCAGTGCGTGGGCTTCTCTCTAGTTGTGGCACACGGGCTCTAGAGCGTGCGGCCTTAGTTGCCCTATGGCATGTGGGATGTTAGTTCCCAGACCAGGGATTGAACCCGTGTCCCCTGCATTGGAAGGCGGATTCTTAACTACTGGACCACCAGGGAAGTCCCAATGACCTTGACAATTTTGAGGAGCATTGGTCAGGTGTTTTATAGAAGATCCCTCAACTGGAAGTGGTCTGATGTTTTTCTCATGATTAGACTGGGGCTATGGGTTTTGGGGAGGAAAATCACAGAGGTAAAATGCCATTCTCATCATATCACAGCTTCATACTATGAGTGTGACTTAACCACATTGATGTTAAGTTTGATCACCTGGCTGAGGTAATGTTGTCAGTTTTCTTTTTAAAGTTACTCTTTCTTTTTAAAGTTACTCTTTTTCTCCTCTTTTGATACTGGACTCTCTGAGAGGAAGTCACTATGTGCAGCCCACACTTACGGAGAGTTATGCTGCATCCCCTTGAGGGCAGAGTATCTACATCAATTATTTGAAATTCTTCTGCACGGGAAGTTTGTCTATTCATCCCCATTTGTTTATTTATTCAATTATTTGTATTTATATCCGTATGGACTCATTATTTTATACATTGGATTAAAGTGTAACTCTAGGGACTTCCCTGCCTGTCTAGTGGTTAAGACTCTGCGCTTCCAATGCAGGGGGTGTGGGTTTGATCCCTGGTCAGGGAACTAAGAACCCACGTGCCAGGTGATGTGGCCAAAAGAAAAAAGAAGTAACTCTATGTTGCCCAAAATGTTCCACCTTTGGTGCTTGGGAGCCCTTTCAGTTGGCTCTTGTGTCCCTTTGACGTACCCCCTTCAATGTAGGCTTTTGTTTGTTTGTTTGTTTTAGCACTTCCTCACTTTCTGCCATTACAAGGCTTATCATGGGTATCTTCTGCTACAGCCATAGGATTAGTCATTTCAAAGAATCCTGGTTCCTTTTATTGGAGGATATTAGAAACCAAAATCTGGACACTATACAGAGCATCATTCCTTCTAGTTCCTCTCAGCTGATAGAGCAAGAAAATATATGTGTGTACACTAGCCATATACATGCACATATCTATGAGTATTTCTATGTGTAACCATCTGTAATTACGGTAAGCTAAACATGAATTCCTACTGATGTCACCAACTGTAATCCATTATCATGTAGATCATTCTAGCCTTTTATCCTAGCTTACCTGTAACCTTCCATTCCAACAGTGAGAAAGCCAGCTCCAACTGTCATTCATTTATTTAATTGTTCAATTCTGGTATACATGTATAGCAGTAGTAGAAATATTAACCCATACCCTTGTGAGAACTAACTTTACCAACTAGACTGCAGTGCTTATGTGCAGTTTCTTTTACCTTTAGTCTTATGAAGTACACGCATTTTCAGAGTTACTTAAATCAGCACTTTTCCCCCCATCCCTTTCAGTGAGGTTGTTTCATACATTTGTGATGTAGTTAGATCGTTTTGTCACATTCTGCATTCCTTCCTTCCTACGAATATTTCAGAAATCAACTTTATTGAGCTATGATTTATGTACAATAAACTTTATCAATTTAAAATGTAATTCAGTGAGCTCTGACAGAGGCACACACTCAGAAAACCACTGCCACAATCAAGACAGAATATACCTATTACCCTCAAAAGCCCCCGTAGGTCCCTCTGCCATATATTCTTTCTCCACACCTGGCCCCAGGCATCTACTAATATGCTTTTTGATCACTATATGTCAGATTATGTTTTTAAAAAATGATTTTGAGATTCATTCATGGTTTTGTGTATATCCATAGTTATTTATCCTTTTGCCTATTGAGGAATGTTTGGTTAGATTCAAGTTTTTAGCTATTGTGAATGAATCCATCTGCTATGAACATTTTTAAATAAACATTTTTATGAAAATAATAGTTATTTTCTCTTGGGTGAGTAACATGAAGTGGAATGTCTGGGTCATATGGTAGGTGAGGATTTAACTTTAAGAAAGGTCCAAACACTTTTCCAAATTGGCTGGACCATTTTCATTCCCACTGGAGGTGTACGAGGGTTGTCACATTTTCTTCTCTCACTCTGACTTGCATCCCTCTTATAAGGACCCCTGTGATTACATTGGACCCACTGGGATAATCCAGAATATTCTCTCCATCTCAAGATCGTAATTACATCTGAAAAATCCCTTTTGCCGTGGAGGATACTATTCATTCGTAGACTAGGATGTGGAACTCTTTCAGGGGCCATTTCAGAACAGTCTCAAAGAACTTGTGGCCATATTTTATCACCCACATCAGCATTTCTAAGAGCAATTTCTAAGTGCACGGGGACTGGTACTGCTGGAGCCCAGCGTGCATGTGTGAAGCATAGTAGGAGATGAGATCTGGAAGGTTGATTGGGTGACTCAATCATGTAGAGAATTTGCTGCCAAGGTGACACCCTAGGCTTTTACTTAATGTAAGACAGGAAGAAATTGGAGCATTTTTGAGCAGGCTAAAAAAGGTCTCACAGAGTTTAACGAACTCACTCTGGCTATTGTGTCAAGAGCAGACTATAGGAGGACAAGGTTGGACATGGGAAATGAGTTAGGAAGTTTTTACAACAATCCAGGCAAGGACGAAGGTGGCTTAGATCAAGGTGGAAGCTGGGGTGGTGA
Source organism: Tursiops truncatus (assembly GCF_011762595.2). Classification (NCBI taxonomy): domain Eukaryota; kingdom Metazoa; phylum Chordata; class Mammalia; order Artiodactyla; family Delphinidae; genus Tursiops; species Tursiops truncatus. The sequence goes on from NC_047039.1 coordinate 11,957,463, forward strand.
TAAGAGGAGGCCAGCTTTTGCATATAATTTGAAGGTAAGCCCAAAGATTTGCTGGAGGGCTGAATGTGGGATGTGAGCAAAAGAGGGGAAGGAAGGATAACTCCAAGTTCTTTTTGGCCAGAGCCATTAGAAGGATGCAGTTATAATTTATGAGATGGGGAAAGCTGCTGGTAGTTTGGAGAAGAAAGATCAGACTTCAATTTTGTATGTGTTGAGATGCCTATTCGATAATTTTATAGTAAGTTTGAGGAAGCAGTGGGATATACAAAAGAGTTTTGGGAAGAGGTCTAAGCTGAGGATACAAATTTTGGAGCTGTCAGCATATAGGTCATGAGAGTAGATGCAAACATCAAAATAGGGAGTATACAGAGATGATGACATTCTAGGCAGAATGTTCCTAGAATTCTCCAACATTGAAAGGTCAGGGAGATGAAAAGGGACCAAAAAAAAAAAAAGAAAATGCTAAGTATTCATGACTATTGAAGTAGAAGGAAACCAGAAGTGTGTATTGTCTTGGAAGTGAAGAAAGTGTTTCAAAGGGTTGGAAGTGATGAATTCTGTCAAATAATGTGCAGATTGAGAATTGATTACTGAATGTAGCAGCATGAAGGTCATCCATGAACTTGATAACAGCAATTTTGATAGAGTTGAGTGGAGTGCAAAAATCTGATGAGAATAGTTTCAAGAGAGAATGGAAGGAGAAAAATTGGAGATAGCAGTCACTTTCAAGGTGTTAAGTGCTAAGAGAAGGTGATAAATAGAGTGGTACCCAAAGGGTGAAGGGAAAAGTTAGGGTGGTTTTTAGGATAGAACAAATAGAAGTTTAGAGTAGATTCAGAGGATTCCACATAGAGGGGAATATGATGGCAAAGAAAGAAGGAATAACTGCTGGAAAGATCCTTGAGAAGCCCAAAGTGATGGTCCTAGATTGGTCTTAGCTAGGAGCGAGGTCCTAATTCCACAGGGTTGGTTCCAGCGAGGAGCAGGTAGAACATCCACATTTTGATCCCGTCTGCCCAGAAAAGCCAGTTATAGATTAAGAAAAGCCATAACATTTAGGCAGCAATCCTTTGCTCATAGGAGATCCAGCCCCTTATTTTAGAAAACTAGAGCAGTCTCTCTAGAACCTAAAGAAATAAAGGGACTTGCTTATATTTAACCCATGATTTTTATGGCTTCATCTTTTCCATTTTATCTTTTAATTTTTAAATGACTTCTATAAAACAGTTTATAGAAGAACTGATTTGAGAAACAATAATTAAGCGTAATTAGAAGACAAGTTTCTTAAGTAAGAACTTTATAGGGAAATAAAGAAACCTCCATTTTGTCCACAATCTGTCACTGAGAGAATGAAATTCCCCCCCGAACCTGTGAACAGCATTTCACAGAGAACATTCAAAAAAGCTCGTTTTAGTAATGCTCTCTAAAAAAATATCAAATAAATACTAGAAAGCTATGAAGCTGCTTTTGCTATAAAAGCCCAAGTACTTCCAAATTTCCATAAATAACTAAACATTCTCAGAGGCTGCTTGGGTTCAACTAGGAACAACATACAGTTTCATCACTTTTTATCCCCTGTGAGATAATCTCTTATTGGAATTAAACACAGTGGCAGGACAGACATTTCCTGGAGTTAGTTAAGCAGGAACTTTGAGGGATGGCTGTTCCCTACATAGACATGAGGGTTCATAGCAGCGCTATGCACAATAACCAGTAGGTGGAAACAACACAAATGTCATCAATGGATGAATGGATAAACCAAATACATTATGTCCACACAATGGAATATTATTCAGCCTTAAAAAGGAATGAAGTACTGATACGGACTATAACCTCGATGAACTTTGAAAGATTTATGCTATGTAAAAGAAGCCAGACACAGAGGGCTTGTATTGGATGATTCCATTTTTATGAAATATCCAGACAAGGCAAATCCGTAGAGACGGGAAGCAAACTGGTGGTTGCCAGGGGCTGGGGATAGGAGAGGATTTGGACTGACTGCTTAATGGGTACAGAGTTTTCTTTTGGGGTTATAAAAATGTTTTGAAACTAGCAAGAGGTGGTGGTTGCATTGTGAATGTATTAAATGTTACTGAATTGTGGACTTTAAAATGATGAATTTTGTTGTGCGAATTTCACCCCAATTGAAAAACTTAATTTGGGAAAAAAAGCTTCAATGGCTCCTCATTACATTCAGAATAAAAAACAAATTCTTCGGAATCCATAGCGGGGCTCCTGCCTATTCTCCAAGCTCACCTTGTACATCTCCGTTGCTCACATGTTCCAGGCACTCCAGACATCTTGCTGTCCCTATGTTTTTGTCTTAGGGCTTTTCCCCTTGCTCACATCTTACTGGGCATCTCTCCTTTAAGCTTCAGTCTACATGGGACCCCCAAAAAGACACCTTCCGCTAAAACTGAATCACTTTCTGTACACCTGAAACATTTTAAATCAACTATACTTCAACAAAAATTTTTTTAATTAAAAAAAAGAAGAAGAAAAAATAAGAGAGACACCTTCCCTGACCTAGCTGTAATAGGCACCGTTTCACTCAGTTTCTCTCTGTCATCTGATTCTACTTATTTCTTTCATGACAATTACCACACCCTATAGTTATCTGTTTTCTTATTCAAAATTTGTTTCCTCTTCTAGGGTGTATGATTTTTTCCTCTTTAACAATTATTTTTTAATTGAAGCATAGTTGATTTAAAATGTGTTAATATCTGCTGTACAGCAAAGTGACTCCGGTATATCTATTTAAATATTCTTTTCCATTAAGGTTTATCATAGGATACTGAATATAGTTCTTTGTGCTATACAGGAGGACCTTGTTGTTTATCCATTCTATATATAATAGCTTACATCTGCTCACCCCAACATCTCACTCCATCCCTCCCCCAAGCCCCTCCCCCTTGGCAACTGCCAGTCTGTTCTCTATGTCCGTGAGTTTGTTCCTATTTTGTAGATAGGTTCATTCGTGTCATCTTTCAGATTCCACATATAAGTGATATCATATGATATTTGTCTTTCTCTTTCTGACTTACTTCATTTAGTATGATAATCTCTAGCTGCATCCATGCTACTGCAAGTGGCGTTGTTTCTTTTTTTTATATATCTGAGTAATATTCCATTGTATATAGGTACTACATCTTCTTTATCCATTCATCTGTCGATGGACATTTAGGTTGTTTTCATGCTTGGCTATTGTGAATAGTACTGCTAGGAACATAGGGGTGCATGTATCTTTTTGGATTAGAGTTATGTCTGGATATATGCCCAGGAGTGAGATTGCTGAAACATATAGTAATTCTTCTTTTGTTGTTATCATTGGTTTATGTAATATTTATTTTTTTAAAATTTTTATTGGAGTATAGTTGCTTTACAATGTTGTGTTAGTTTCTACTGTACATCAAAGTGAATCAGCTATACATGTACATATATCCCCTCTTTTTTGGATTTCCTTCCCATTTAGGTCACCACAGAGCACTGAGTAGAGTTCCCTGTGCTATACAGTAGGTTCTCATTAGTTACCTATTTTATACATAGTATCAATAGGGTATATATGTCAATCCCAATCTCCCAATTCATCCCACCCCCTCTTTCCCCCTTGGTATCCATACGTTTGTTCCCTACATTTGTGTCTCTATTTGTGCTTTGTGAATAGTGGTGGGAATATAACTGTTTACTATGGAAAACAGTATGGAGGTTCCTCATATAGTAATTCTATTTTTAGTTTTCTGAGGAACCTCCATACTGTTTTCCATAGTAGCTGCACCAACTTATATTCCCACCAATGGTGTATGAGGGTTTAGGGTGTATGATCTTGAAGGCAGATCCTTTTCTATCTTTTTCAGTGAATCTTCTATTCCTGACGCATAGTGCTTGACAAAATAGGTTTTCAGCGTGGTCTGCTAAATAAATGAAGGACAGTGGTACCGTGGCACTGTGAGCTGTGAAAAAGTGTTGAAACCCCGTGCTGGACAAAGCAGAGACAAGAGGCAGAATGTGAGGACTCCAGTTCCCACTGAAGATGAGGTCTTGCACCCTCATCCTTCCTGGGGTAGGGCTAGTAGCACCCTCTTTGGATTCTGTGATCCAATGTGCTCCCATTTTGCACAAGCCGCTGTCAAAGATGAATAAAACTAGATGTTAGTTAGAGAGGCGATCAAAAATGATTTCATTCTGTAACTGCTGCAGTAGGGGAAGAGCTGAGCTCCACCCTGATTTGCAGGAGGTGACTGGGCATTTTAAAGGGAGAATGAGGGAGACGGGAGGAGAAGTGATAGGGGGAGGAGGCTTGAGCAGTCCAGAAAGTGAAAAGTGGGCTTCCCTGGTGGCACAGTGGTTGAGAGTCCGCCTGCCGATGCAGGGGACGCGGGTTCGTGCCCCGGTCCGGGAAGATCCCACATGCCGCGGAGCGGCTGGGCCCGTGAGCCATGGCCGCTGAGCCTGCGCGTCCGGAGCCTGTGCTCCGCAATGGGAGAGGCCACAACAGTGAGAGGCCCGCACACTGCCAAAAAAAAAAAAAAAAAGAAAGAAAGTGAAAAGTTACAAAAACTGAGTAAGAGGGCTGGCCACCGTGGATGTGAGTAGGTAGTGTGTGTGTCTGCTGACTGACATTTATGGAAGTTAGGCTTCTACCTTCCCATAGAGACTGGAGGCAGAGACCCCTTCCTTCCTAAAGACTGCATTTCAAGGGAATGGCTTTCAGGTCCTTGAGGCAGACTTTCCTGTGTCATAGGAGATGCCTGCACATCTCGAAGGGACGGTGGAAGGGTTTACACCTTGAGCTTTTCCTGACCTGGCTCAAGGGGAAGGAGGCTAGGTCATCCCAGGGACATGGTCCTAGGCTACTGAAAGCCGTGGGAAGTTTGGTCAAGTCTTTCAGTGCAAGGATTTGAAAGAAGTCACTCATGAGGAACTTTTGCAGTTCTCACTACTATAACTAATCTCACGTCACTTGAAACCTAGAGTTCTGATTTATAAGAGGTAACATTACTAAAGGACACGACATCGTATGCACTTGACAGGTAGGTCATCTGTCTATTTGTCATTCAGCAGGATGCTAAGGGTGATGATGACCCTTGTGGGTGATGGGTTGATGAACTGGAGCAGATCACCAATTAATCTGCTGCTTGTCTCGGCCAAAAAGGTCAGTGAAAAGGAAAGTCTGTGGCTCAGCTGTGTTCACAGGGGTAGGAGGTTTATACTCGTCAGGCCTGTACTTTATCCCTCTGCTGTTCGTTTGTTGCTCAGTGTGCCTTCTTGGTGGGGAACAAGCCATCTCTTTCTGTAATATAACATGATTCATAGTCTCTCTTCCTTGCTATGCCCCTGATGTCTCTTGTAACATTTAATGATCATAAGGCTTTCCCCCGGGGGGCTCAGCAGCAGGCCATACAGTAAAACTGGGTGATAAAATCGAGTACAATCATAAAACCTAATTTTTTGCCTGTACGTGAATCTAGAATGGGATTATCTCTTAACTAAAATATTCATGGTTGTTCTTTTTTTAATTTCATAGAGCCTGCGTGAGGTGGAAATAAAGACATCCCCACACACTAAAACAGAGCATCCCTCTGACATAAGAGTAATTATGGCTGTTCTGCAGAGGCATCTTGAAGGCTCACACGCCATGCATTGCACTGAGAATTTCCCCAGTTTGTTAAGTAAATACTCAACTATCTAAGACTACAATCCTTAACATTTTTAGAGATGGGCTGTTTTGGAAATTTGATGAAAGCTATGGACCTCCTTTATAGCTTACACTCATAGACACAAACTTTTTATTATTTTAGCCTTTACAAATGAGGAAACTGTGGCCCAAATAATTACATAATTTGTTAAAGTCACATGGGCTTAGGACCAGGGCTTAGAATAAGGATTGTCTGACTCTGAAGTTCATGCTCTTTCCAGTTAAGTGATGAGTAAATAATTATACTATTTGGAGACTAAAGAAACTGGGAAACAGAGACTTTAGCAGTTTGGTTAACATTTACCATTTCTATGAATTGTTGCCCAATTTTTCTAAGGCAGAATAAATTATTTTCCTTCACATGGTTCCTCCTTCTTGCATATATCTCCCTTTGTATGTGTGCAAGAGTGTCTCAGTATTTACACAGGGATGGAATTTTGGGTAATACGTTATGCAAATTCAACTTTACAAGATAATGCCCAATTTTTCTACAAACTGATGGTACCTGCTTATAGCCTCACATGAGAACATAAGTAACTGTTGCTCAGTGATACGTGATATTGTCAGACTTAAAGTTTTCACGTATTTACTATTTGTGTTTCCTGTTCTATGAATTACCTGTTCATCTCTTTTATCGATTGTCCACATTTGGGATTGTTTGCCTTTTTTTTTGCCTGACGTATAGAAGTTCCTAGTTGATTCTGGATATAAATACTTTGCTATGTTTGTGACATTTGTCTTTTTTTAGTGTGAGACTTATCTGTGGATCTTTAATAAGAGTAAGGAAGCTTTTGTCCCAGAAGCTACCAGGATACCTCTTCTCAACTCTTATGAGCCTCCAATGGCTTAGGACTTCTTGTCCCTAAACCAGTCACTGGCAAGAGGAATGATGGGGTTATCACTACTGAGTCAGCTTAATGAGGGCCATCTTTGGAGATGGGCAAGGAGTATAGTCCTCAGCAAAACCAGAATTGTGTTAGAAAGGAGGAAAGAGATGAAGGCGAATGCTGTGTATTTTCTTCTCCCCACATACCTTTCCAGCTACCATACATTTTCTAGACTCTCCTTCCAGCAAACTCTAAAAAAGAGTTGCCCATAATCACAGCTACAATTCCTCAATAAGGCTGCCTCCATTTGAGGTTTCCCCCTGCTATCCCACCAACAATGTTCTTGTCAGTGTCACCACTGACCTCACTTTGCTAAGTCCAATATGAAATGTTTAACATTCAGATGGCCTGGCAAGATTAACAGCTCGACACAGAATTCCATGTCAATATTGCCAATATCAGCACTTACTTTGCTTCTAAAATTTTTTGTTTCTTGGAATGACACTAATAGGATTTGTAAAGTATTCTATGAATGTACATTTACTTATGTTTATTTAATTTACAAAGATGCAGACCGGGTCACAAACACACACTTTAACATGGCAGTAACTACAAGCCTGACAGATTGATTAAATTATGACAGATTTCCTGCTACATACTACTGTAGTAGTTCCAGGAAATGATGCCCTTAACTTTGGACTCCTGTTCTTGCCCGTTTCTGTTCTTGTTGTAGACCTGATTCAGTGAATCCCTTCCAATCAGCAATGTGTTTATGTTTATTGTGAAGCTTTCATTTTTGCAGGAGAATTATAATATATTGCCCTATTTTTCTTGACTAATTTTTTTCAAGCTTTATTATGATATGATTAACATATAATATTGTGAAATCTGGGGGGGGGACCTATGAGCTTCATGAACTTGAATAGCGAAATCTCTCCCCGGCTTTGTGAAGTTCTTATTCATTATTTCTTTAAATAAGCTTTCTATCCTTTTCTCCCTCTCTTCCCCTTCTTCTCCAATAATTCTGTAGATTGTTTCTCTAATGGTGTCCTGTAATTCACATAGACTTACTTCACTCGTTTTTATTGACTTTTCCTTTGTTCTCCTCTAACTGGGTAATTTCAAATGATCTGTCTTCAGCTTCACATATTTTTTTTTCTGCTTGATTCAGTCTGTTGTTGATGTTCCTGTATTACATGTTTTTTAATTAATTAATTAATTTTAATTTTGGCTGCGTTGGGTCTTCATTGTCGAGGTGAGCAGGGGCTACTCTTCATTGTGGTGCATGGGCTTCTCACTGCGGTGACTTCTCTTGGTGCAGAGCACAGGCTCTAGGAGCACGGGCTTCAGTAGTTTTGTGACTCACGGACTTTGTTGCTCTGCGGCATGTGGGATCTTCCCGGACCAGGGCTTGAACCCTTGTCCCCTGCCTTGGCAGGCAGATTCTAAACCACTGCGCCACCAGGGAAGTCCTGTATTACATTTTTGTATCCATTCAGCCAGTCTATGTTTTTTGGTTGGAGCATTTAATCCATTTACATTTAAGGTAGTTATCAATATGTATATTCCTATTACCATTTTCTTAACTGTTTTGGGTTTGTTATTGTAGGTCTTTTCCTTCTCTTGTGTTTCCTGCCTAGAGAAGTTCCTTTAGCATTTGTTGTAAAGCTGGTTTGGTAGTGCTGAATTCCCTTAGCTTTTCCTTGCCTGTAAAGGTTATAATTTCTCCATCGTATCTGAATGAGATCCTTTTTGATAGTTTGATTAATATGTGTCTTGGCGTGTTTCTCCTTGGATTGATCCTGTATGGGACTCTCTGCACTTCCTGGACTTGACTATTTCCTTTCCCATATTAGGGAAGTTTTTAACTATAATCTTCAAATATTTTCTCAGTCCCTTTCTTTTTCTCTTCTTCTTCCGGGACCCCTATAATTTGAATGTTGGTGCATTTAATGTTACATTTTTCACTTCAGTTATTGTATTCTTCAGCTCTAGAATTTCTGTTTGGTTCCTTTTAATGATTTTTATCTCTCTGTTAAACTCATTTTATTTGAGTATAGTTTTCCTGATTTCTTTGAATTATCTTTCTGTGTTTTCTTCTAGCTCACAGCTTCCTTCAAACAACTATTTTGAATTCCTTATCAGGTCGATTTCAGATCTCCATTTCTTTGGGGTCAGTTATTGAAAAATTATTATGTTGCTTTGTTGGTGTCATGTTTCTTTGATTTTTCATGTTCCTTAGCAGTCTCACATTGCTGTCTTTGCATTTGAAGAAACACTCGCCTCCTCCAGTCTTCATGGATTTGCTTCAGGAGAGAAATACCTTCTGTTATCCCTGTTAGGGATTCAGATACCTTCTCAGAACTTTTCCATGGATACACCTGTCCCACATTTCTTGTTCCCTCTTGAGGGGGAATTCTTTTTTTTTTTTTTTTGCGGTACGCGGGGCTCTCACTGTTGTGGCCTCTCCCGTTGCGGAGCACAGGCTCCGGACGCGCAGGCTCAGCGGCCATGGCTCACAGGCCCAGCCGCTCTGCGGCATGTGGGATCTTCCCGGACCGGGGCACGAACCCGTGTCTGCTGCATCGGCAGGCGGACTCTGAACCACTGCGCCACCAGGGAAGCCCCGTTGAGGGGGAATTCTTAATGTTGTATGCATGCAAAGCCAGGCTGAGTGCTGACAGCCTTATGTTTATTTTCAGTAGTGACGTTTTGAGTTCTCAGGTTTGTGTACTTCCTCCCAGTCTTGCAGAGTCAGGCTGGCTTTCTGCTGTGCTCAGTAGCTCTCTACAGAGGTTTACACTCTCCCCACTGTGGAGGAGCACACAGGGAACTGACCACAGCAATGTATGTGTGTGTGTGATAGATACGTGGAGCATTGGGGGTGCCTGTGGGCCAGGTGGGAGGATCTGCAGGTGAAGTTCCCCCCACAACTCATGGACGGGCTTCCTGGTAGAATCTGCATCCCCTTGATACATTCTGTTCCAAGCCCTGCTCTGTTTCTAGCCACAGACCACCCCTCAGTTGAGCAGTTCATGACTCCGTATTCTGAATAGGATGATAAAGAGATGGGCTTCCTTGGAAGCATGCTGCACAACTGGGGAACCTGGGTGTTCATTCGCACACTCTCATCTTCCCCTGTGGAAATAATCGCTGGCCAATAAATCTCTCTAGGACTGAAGTGTGCCACTTTGTGGAAGGGGTTATGTAGGTAACATAAAACTGTTCCTCTTACTGTCTTCAGTGCGTCCGGTCTTGGATTCTTTTGTCCTCTCTGACAGTGTGCTGGAACTTCTCTGTTGGGCTCTTGGATTTCCACCAAGACTCACTCATCTGTGGGTAATTGTCAAAGTAGGTGTTCTTTGGTTGGAAGATGAGAGAAAACTCTGATATTGCCATTTTGATGACGTCACTCCTCTCAACTGATTTTCTTGGAATTGGAAAAGCCATTTCCCAAGAAATACTGGGAAGAAATTCCTGTATAGATGTGCTAGTCTTTTAATGTTTAAATGCACTATTTTTTCTTGGGTAGTTACTCAGAAGTGGAATGGCTGTTACAGGGGAAGATTTAGAATCACAATTTTCAAAGTGTTTGCATTATTTTAGATTCCCATTATCATGGGAATTTACCCATTGCCAATTCCCTTATTGGGAATTCCATTTTTCCACAGCCTCAAAAAGTACTCAGTATTGTTCATCTATTTCATTTTATCCATTCTGGTAAGTGTGTTGTGATATCTCACTGCAGTTTTTTTTTTTTTTCCTTGCGGTACACGGGCCTCTCACTGTTGTGGCCTCTCCCGTTGCGGAGCACAGGCTCCGGACACGCAGGCTCAGCGGCCATGGCTCACGGGCCCAGCCGCTCCGCGGCACGTGGGATCTTCCCAGACTGGGGCACGAACCTGCGTCCCCTGCATCGGCAGGCGGACTCTCAACCACTGCGCCACCAGGGAAGCCCTCTCTTCCTTTTAATTTCTGCTCACATTTGTTTCTTTCTTTCTTTTCCTTGACTTTGTTCTTTCATACAGCAAGAATTGTTTTATTATGGAACTCAGTTATGAGTATTCAGTTATTGAGAAAGCAAGCTAATTTGCTGTAAAAAAAAATATTAAAGAAAACCCACAACGCTTTTTTTCTGCAGAAGGAAATAAAGGATGGGAAAGGAGATAGTCTTATAGGAACTCCCTGCAGGAGTTCTGAAGCAGGCTACCATTATAGAAAAATACAGTTTTTGGTGGATCTGACAAGTGATTACTAGTTGATGTGATAGGCATTTAATTTTGGTTGCTGTTCGTGGGAAAGCTTGCGAAAACTAAAGTAGTGCACATTAAGTACTGCACATCTCATGCTTTTATAGCAAATATAATTAAATATGTTAAGATAGCTATTGTCTATTAGCAGAAACTTATTAGAATAGTTCTGAAGCCTCTAGCAAATGTGCATCCTGTGTTCTCAGCAGGGAGCAGAACAATCTTCACATTAATTACTAATCAGATATGGAGACAAGGAATTGATGAGCAACAGGAAGTTATCAGCATCTTCTGTTATTGGCAGAGGATTCCACTGCATAAGGCATTGGATTTTCATCAAGGCTCATTTGAACTGGGTGCCATTGGTGTCATGTTTGCCATGGATGAATCAAATTATATATATGCATAGTGGAACAGTAAAATGATGTTTCTCTCACGGAGATAATGTCCTCATGGCATTTTTTAGTCCATTGATCCTCAGCATGGCAGATACTGATGGCTGATAGCCAGGGTACGAAGGCCAAGTGACACGCGTAAGAAGAATGACTCTTTTTGGTCCTGCTTATTAACCAACTGGTATAGACTTTATGTTCCCCCGCAATTCATATGTTGAAATCTCATCCTCAGTGTGATAGTATTTGGAAGAGGGGTCTTTGGGAGGTGATTACACCATGAAGGTGGAGCCCTGATGGATGGGAGTAGTGCTCTTATAAAAGAGACCCCAGGGCTCCCCTGGTGGCGCAGTGGTTGAGAATCCGCCTGCCGATGCAGGGAACAAGGGTTCGAGCCCCGGTCCGGGAAGATCCCACATGCCGCGGAGCGGCTAGGCCCGTGAGCCATGGCCGCTGAGCCTGCGTGTCCGGAGCCTGTGCTCCGCAACGGGAGAGGCCACAACAGTGAGAGGCCCACGTACCGCAAAAAAAAAAAAGAAAGAAAGAAAAAGAAGAGAGGTTTGCATTATGAAGAATTTTAATTGGAGTTGGAGGCAAAAGCTAGTCTGGACCAAATATGATCGATTGCTGAAGCTACCACTAGAGGGAGGTAAAAAGAAGTCTGTTGCTGTGACAAGTTGCAGGTGTTCTTGCAGAGTCCTTGGAATATTTGTGGTTTGGTCCAGTTCAGAGGATGTGTGTAAGGTCCACTCTTTGATATCCTCCCAGGTCCACTTTAAAACCACTCGACATATGTGACTTCATTTTATTTCACATTTCACAAGGCCCTTCAGATACGGTCTCAACCTATGTTTTTAGTCTTACAATTCTACAATATCATCCCACCCTCCAGAGGTACAGTTGTATGAAGGGCTTAAGCTCCAGAACTGAATTGTTCCTTCATCACTTACTGATGTAATCTTGGATATATAATCTTGAGCAAGTTTCTAAGTTTGTTTTCTCATCTCTAAAATAAGTATAGGGCTTCCCTGGTGGCTCAGTGGTTAAGAATCCGCCTGCCAATGCAGGGTACATGGGTTCGAGCCCTGGTCCAGGAAGATCCCACATGCCACGGAGCAGCTAAGCCTGTGCACCACAACTACTGAGCCCGCATGCCTAGAGTCCATGCTCTGCAACAAGAGAAGTCACCACAATGAAAAGCCCCGCTCACCACAACTAGGTAAAGCCCGTATGCAGCAAGGAAGACGCAACGCAGCCAAAAATAAGTAAAATAAAATAAATAAATTTATTTTTTAAATAAATAAAATAAGTATAATAATAGCTAAATTTCCCCTGTACTTTTTCTTCTATTATCCTTCCTTGCCATGAACTCACCATACTGGGATTTCCGCCTCTGATATTATAATATATTAAGAAATATATATTTAGCCTTCCTCCCTTTGCTTCTGGAACACAGCTCTTAGAATGCTTTTAATTTCTTAAGTGATGAGATTGAGTAGCAAAGTCTAAAAGACCATCTTCTGTTATTCGCAGCAAGCCCCTTTCAACCACACCAGAGTTTGTTTATGAGATGATTTTTGGAAAGGCCCCAGATAACCACCCAGGTAGGAGGGGAAGCTGGTTGCCAGAGGGGAACCAAACGTGATTAGAGAGTTGGATCTTTTAGCCTCTGGGGAGGGGAAGGAGGCAGTAGATTGAGTTTAATCAATGATGTCCAATGATTCAATCAATCACTCCTATGTAACGAAGCCTCCATAAAAAATTCCTGAAGCAGGAGGTTCAGAGACCTTCCAGGTTGGTGAACATGGGGAGGTGCTGGGAGGGTGATACACTTGAAGAAGTCATGGAAGCTCTGCCCCCCCCATTTCTTGTATCTCTTCCATCTGGCTGTTCCTGAGATATATCCTTTTATAATAAACAAGGGATGTCATAAGCAAACTGTTTTCCTGAGTTCTATAAGTCATTCTAGCAAATGATTGAACCTGAGGAGAGGGTTGTGGGAACCTTCGATTTATAGCTGGTTGACCAGAAGTACAGGCGACAACCTGGACTCATGATTGGCATTTGAAGGTGGGGTGGGGCAGTCTTGTGGGACTGAGCCCTTAAACTGTGGAATCTGATGTATATAGTGTCAGAATTGAGTTGAATTGTAGCACACCCAGCTGGTGTCACTGAATTGCTTGGTGTAGAAAACCCACACCTTTGGTGTCAGAATATTGTGAGTGTGGTAGGGTAGTAGAGTACAGAAGAGAAGTAGTTTTTCCTTTAAAAGCCAGGGATGACCAAATCTCCCTGGGAATGACTTATGTGTTTGTCATGGCGGTCTTGGCCATCCAGTGACCATGGAGCCCTGATATTTGGAGAGAGAGGGGCCCATGGAAAATTTGCTTGGGTGGGATTGACTTTTACTTATTATGGGAAGTTGTCAGCTGCTTGCCAGCTAAGAATTGGATTATGTGGAATGAAGAGAAATCATCTCAGTCTTGAATAAAATGAAAACAAAGGGGGGGGGGGTCATAGAAGGTAGGAGTTGGTTTTGACATTGGAAGGACTGACAGACTGAATATAAGAAAAGTGAACAGAATCATTTTAGTGCAAGAGCTGAAATGGGAACAACCATAGCCACGCACCAAAGGGGATTTGCTTGGGTTGGGGTTTTCCAATGTGTGTTTTTTCCCACACCACCAAGCAATTCACTCAGTTCTGCATGGACCTTTACAAGGTGTCCCACAGATATAACTCAATTCTGCCACTAATCTGGAGTTAGCATTAGATCCCACAGGTTAAGGGCTCAATCCCACAAGCCTGCCCCACTTCAGACAACAATCATAAGTCCAGGTTGTTACCTTGTTTCTGACCCAACAGCTATAAATGAGAGGCTCCCAAGACCCCATCTTGGGTTTGATTAACTTGCTAGAGAGGCTCACCGGACTCAGGGAACCAGTTTACTCACTAGGTTACTGGTTTATTACAAAGAATATTAAAGGATACGAATGAACAGCCAAATGAATAGATACCCGGGGTGAGACTCTGAATGCAGGAGCTTCTGTCTCCATGGAGTTTGGGGTCTGACATGCGAATGCATTCTAGTTCACCAACCTGAAAACTCTCTGAACCCTGTCTTTTGGAATTTTTATGGAAGCTCCATTATGTAGGCACAATTGATTAAATCATTGACCACTGGTGATTGACTCACCCTCCAGTGGAAGTTAGGGGTGGAACTGAAAGTTCCAGTCCTCTAACTACATGGTTGATTCCCCTGGCAACCATCCCTCCAACTTGAGGGGATTTCCAAAACCCACCTCATTAACATAAACTCAGCTGTGATCGAAAGGGACTTGAATAATAAGACATCCATTTCATCTTTGAGTCCCTGAAGCGATTTTAGGGCAAAAAATACATATATATATATAGTAACAAAAGATGCTCCCATTGCTCTTACTGCCTAGGCAATTCCAAGGGTTTTGGGAGCTGTGAGTCAGGAACCATGGCTGAAGACCAAAATATATATATTTATTATAAATCACTATATCACAGGTTACTGTGCAACTATTATCATTTTCTTTGTGTTCTATGACCTAAAAAAATTGGCAAGCATTTATTTAAATATCACGTGTAAATCTAGCAAGTTCAATTTATGAGAACCCTTAATTCCTCTTAAATATTCCAATGCTGTTTATAGGCTTAATAAACTACTCGCGGTACGCCGGCCTCTCACTGTTGTGGCCTCTCCCGTTGCAGAACACAGGCTCCGGATGTGTAGGCTCAGCGGCCACGGCTCACGGGCCCAGCCGCTCCGCGGCATCTGGGATCTTCCCGGACCGGGGCACGAACACGTGTCCTCTGCATTAGCAGGCGGACTCTCAACCACAGCGCCACCAGGGAAGCCCATAAATTACTCTTATACCTTCCAGTTAAACTAACTATTCACTGTGGTAGGCTGAGTAATGGCCTCCCAAAGATGCACCACATCCTAACCCCTGGAACCTGTGAACATGGCAAAGAGGCTTTGCAGATGTCATTAAGGTTATAGGCCTTAAAATGGGAACGTTATCTTGGATTATCTGGGTGGACCCAATCTAATCACTGGAACCCTTGAAGATAGAGAAATCTCCAGCTGGAACTGGAGCAATGCAGCAGAGGTGTTATGTAGTGGTTTGATATGATTTCAAACCCACTTGTTTACAAAGAAAACAAAGTCACTTTGTTAAGAATGAAGAATGTTTTCAAGAATGGAGTTATTTTTTGATATAAAAGTGAAATTGGGGCTTCCCTGGTGGTGCAGTGGTTGGGGGTCTGCCTGCCGGTGCGGGGGGCGCGGGTTCGGGCCCTGGTCTGGGAGAGTCCCACATGCCTCGGAGCGGCTGGGCCCGTGGGCCGCGGCTGCTGAGCCTGCGCGTCTGGAGCCTGTGCTCTGCAATGGGAGAGGCCCGTGCACCGCGATGAAGAGTGGCCCCCGCTTGCCGCAACTGGAGAGGGCCCTCGCGCAGGGGCGAAGACCCAACGCAGCCAAAAATAAATAAATAATTTTATTTTAAAAAAAAAAAAGTGAAATTGGGTGTCAGTACGTCAGCATCCACGTATGTGGTTGTCGATACACACTCAGTAGGCCAGCTGCTGAGGGGCCCCACTGGGAGCTTAGCAATAAGATCATGTGAAGAAGCAACTATGGTGAGGGGATGCTTAAGACTATAAACACCCGAAGTTTGTGAGGACTGTCCGACAGCGTTGCATCTAGGCAAGGCTGCCCTTTGCTGATCTAAATAGCTCTCCAGAGACCTTGGGCATTAGCTCCTGCCATGGCAGTGGTGAAAACCGTGAGGTGGCTGGAGAGCAGGAAAATCTTGCCTGTCAACAGAGCACTGTCGTTTCTTAGCAACATGCCCTAGCAACAAGGGAATTTTACTTTTGTACTGGCAGCTGGACTGTCAGGCGGCTAAGCCATCTCTCCTGAGTACCAGTTTGCACTAGAATACACCTCAACAAAATGTGGACTTTTTCCCTTTCATCTCCCCTTGCCTGGAAGAACAGTAAGCCCCTAAATTTATTGTAATTTGTTGAGACAGCAGTAGAAAGCTTACACACTCCAAATATTTTAAAAATTAAATCCAAAGATTAAAATTATGCCAAATTTCATATCTATACTATATTGTAAGTTACTTTAGGACTTTCCTGGTGGTGCCGTGGTTAAGAATCTGCCTGCCAATGCAGGGGACACGGGTTCGAGCTCTGGTCCGGGAAGATCCCACATGCTGGGAAGATCCCACAAGCCCACGTGAGCCACAACTACTGAGCCCGTGTGCCACAACTACTGGAGCCCGTTCTCCACAACAAGAGAAGCCACCACAATGAGAAGCCTGCGCACCGCAATGAAGAGTAGCCCCGACTCACCACAACTAGGGAAAGCCCGCACGCAGCAACGAAGACCCAGCTCAGCCAAAAATAAATAAATAAAATTTTTTAATGTTACTTTAAAATCAAACATATGAACTTTACTTATTTCATTATCTCAGTGGTTAATTCTAAATCTTCCTAGATGCTTGTGTACTCAGCAGTAACGGTCTTTGCCATTCAGACCTACTCTAGACCATCTTCCCAAGTAAATTTGGAGTAACCTTCTCAGCTGGATGAGGTGGTAGGGACCAGAGATTTTGATCCATTCATGAGATATGAAGTTATAAACCCTGAGAACATTTTCCCCACAGCCCAGGTGTCTAGTCTGAACTCCTTTCATTAGTGTTGGGGCATTTGGGGATGCCAAGTCCATGCCCTGTAAATGGGGTTGATTTCACAACTGGTGTCCTCAAAATTCAAGGTAAGCTCTCGCCTAACTAACCTTTGTCTCTAGATCAGAGCTGGTGAAATTCTGAACTGTCGGCCCAACTACTTCACCACTAGATTTCATTCAACCAATCTATGTACTGCTCCATTCTGAGTTATTTCCCGATTCTCCCTCTCTTGCAGGACCATAGCACTTGTATTTAAATGACATCTAATTGGATTTGGGGTGTCTGTCAAGGCTGTGGCATTGTGCGGTTACAGGACTAAAGTCGTACTGGTGACAGAAATCAGCACATTTATACATTGGCACTGCTTTCCAACCTTCAACAATTGTTCTGGTTTGTGACTTCTAAAAATAATCACCTGACACTGATGTGCAGAAGAAAATTTGACATTTCACAAGAAAATTTAGATAGCAAAAGAATATACCTGTCTTATTTTCTTAATATAAGAAGCATTTTATGTTTTGAAAAATAAAATACACTATAAATTCATCTGGAACATTCAAGTTTTCATTTTAAAAGGAAGTAAACTTGGGAATCTTTCTTGAAGAAAAACACTTGCACTCAACAAGAATTAACCAGGCCCTGGTTGAAATAGTACTGCTCAGTGCTGTAACAAACACAATAGAATTTTAAGAAAAGGTCACAGCACACAAATAGTTTAAGACCTAGAAAAATATATAAGGAAAACATGCACAAAACAACCAGAGCATATGTGGAAAATTTTAGAAACTATATCTAGATGTCAAAGGAAGGCCAAAGAAGTGAGAATCTGTGCCCAAGATGATTAGTTAAGGGAAAGTGGGACATCTTGGAGATTTATAAAGGATTTAATGCATATAAAATGACATAGGAAAAGAGGAAGGACATTCTAGATTTTTCTGGAAATACGTGCATTTATTAATGACATTTTGTATTTCAGAATCTACTATTATTTTTATCAACCATAGGTCTTGAAAAATGAATAATGCTGTTCAGAACAGTTATGATTCATCCAGCTCTCACATCTTCAATCTTCTCGTCAAAATGTCAGTATTCATAAATAAAATAAATTATGAGTATATGCTAATGTGGTTAATAAATACATGAATACACAGGTGCACACAGTGGAAACAAAAATAGGTCTGCAAGAATAAGGCAAGAGGAATAAAAAGGATTAATTTGATAAATAGTGTGTGAAATTCCTCAGTTTTGCTAGGAATTTATTGCCAGGAACCTAATAACATTTGGGAGAAAGAGCCTTTAGAGAGGCAAAAAAGTCCATAAAAACCACATGATAGAGAAAGGGATACCCCAAAGGACAATAGCAATCCCATCTTTCAAGAAATTAGATAACAGTTCTTAGAACTGCCAAATAAGTCTAGATGTGCTTTAAAAAATGGCTTAAAATTACTAAATTTGAATACAAAATTTTAGGCAAAGTGGCCATTAGTCAATTTGATTAGACATTCTATGTTTAATGGATGTGTTACCACTCCAGACAGGCAGATGAGAGTAAGTGAGCCTCAGGAGAGGGTCAATGCTCTCAGGACCCTTGCTATACACTAAGGTATCTGACTATGGGATTTTGAGAAGGGAGAGGGAAATATGCACGTATGTGTTTATCAATTGATAAACGACTTGTCCAAAAGGATGACGATGGCAACAGAGTTGGCTTGATCTTTCTCCATTCAAAGTCACAAATAAACCATAAAGGAAAAGAATATAAAAAAGAATGTATACATGTGTATAACTGAGTTACTTTGCTGTACAGCAGAAATTAACATTGTAAATCAACTATACTTCAATAAAAAAATTTTAAAATTTTAAAAAATAAATAAATTCACAATAGTGCTTGTGAGAAGTGTCCTGGAGGACTTCAAGGGCATAATTTGGAATATACTGTTTGGAGGATGTTTAAACTACTCTCACCTGGAGAAGCACCTGCCGTGTTGGAGACTGCAGCTCTGTACTGTATGCATCGATACAGGCTCATCCGTTTCAGAATGAGCCTGGTGGCTTTCATCTTTTTCACCACCCAGGCTCTGAGGATTTAGATCTATCATCAATGAGTCCCTGTCTTTCTTGACACTTAAAATCGATTTTTAAAAAATGTGCAAGTAATACATGTTAAGTAATGAAAAATTTAAAAATTGGAGGGTCTTGAAAAACAGACTAAAAATCATGTTATTGCACCTCCAGAGGTGACTGTTATAGTTTTCATCCTTCCACCTTTCCTCTCTGTATATATTTAACCAGTGTGTAGAGGGAGACATCTCATCTCAGTGGCTGAATAAACAGGAAGCAGTTCAGTAGTTCTGTCTAAACTCTTTTTTGTCCCTTACCACCATCTTTGGCAGATTCCATCTTTCTTGTGAAAACTGACTATTCAAAGTCCTGTCTGGGATTAGATGTTAACTTCAAATTTAATTGAGGACACTTCCTGTCTCTCACTACAGGGCAGACTCATGTCTCTGGAGGGACATGATACCCTTTCCCCTTCCAGGCCTCCCCTTCGTAGCTGATCCTAGTTGATCCTAGTTGAATCTAGACTGATCCTGCCTACCTGGGGCAAGCACTGTAGAATGTGTCTGGCTCCACTTGCAGGGGCTCTTTCTAAAATACTGGGGACTGAGCATCCCTTTGTCTTTAGCATTGCCCTCAGCACTAATTCTGGGCAACAAGAGTCTCACTCTGTGTTCCATTACATGTATAGATTTATTTTTCTTACAAAATGCAAACACGTGTACATATTTATTTATTATATGCTGTTGTTTTAATTAAAAGAATATTATGTGACCAAGATGAAGCAGCCACACTTCTCTCTATGCTTCCTGCTAAGTACAGCTGAAAACTCTGCACACTGTGTATAAAACAGAGTCTTTATTGGACTCTGAAAGACGGAGAGAAGGCAGACTGGCCAGGGACCTGGAGACCTAAAGATCAATGTGACAGTGAGTTTGCTGGGTTTTCTTTTTAATCTCATATATTCCAGACTAAAGCAGGCAACCTGGAAACTCCAATGGACACAACAACAGAAAAAGACCCCAAGAAGAGTCTGCTCTTGCGAGGGAAAAACCAGTAAAGGAGCAGCAGGTTGGAAACGT
The DNA here is from genome assembly GCF_011762595.2 of Tursiops truncatus. Taxonomy (NCBI): domain Eukaryota; kingdom Metazoa; phylum Chordata; class Mammalia; order Artiodactyla; family Delphinidae; genus Tursiops; species Tursiops truncatus. Next base: position 11,977,496 of record NC_047039.1, read on the forward strand.
TTTAGACAATAACTAGGAGAACTACCATATGACTCAGCAATCCCACTCCTGGGCATACACCCAGAGAAAACCGTAATTCAAAAAGATACATGCACCCCAATGTTCATTGCAGCACTATTTACAATAGCCAGGACATGGAAGCAACCTAAATGTCCATCAACAGAGGAGTGAATAAAGAAGATGTGGTACATGTATACAATGGAATATTACTCAGCCATAAAAAAGAACAAAATAATGCCATTTGCAGCAACATGGATGGACCTAGAGATTGTCATACTGAGTGAAGTAAGTCAGACACAGGAAGACAAATATCATATGATTTCACTTATATGTGGAATCTTAAAAAAAAGGGTACAAATGAACTTATTTACAAAACAGAAGTAGAGTCACAGGTGTAGAAAACAAACTTATGGTTACCAGGGGATAAGGGCTGGAGGGATAAATTGGGAGATCGGGACTGACATATACACACTACTATATATACAATAGATAACTAATAAGGACCTGCTATATAGCACAGGGAACTCTACTCAATACTCTGTAATGGCCTGTATGGGAAAAGAATCTTAATAAAAAAAAGAGTGGATATATATATAATGTATAATTGATTCACTTTGCTTGCTGTACACCTGAAACTAATATAACATTGTAAATCAACTATACTCCAATAAAAATTTAAAAAAAAAAAACTAGCCCACCCAAGTCAAACACAGTGGGAAAAACTGCGCCGCCCCCTACTCCACTCCCCAGCCTGTCAGCAAAGGCCAGGTGCAGAGAACAGACTTTCACCCTTTGCTTGGCTGTAATGAAGCTCCCTCTCCCCACTTCCCCTCCCCTCCCATTGGGGTGGTACCAGTGGAGGCCTAGTGGTGGAGGCCTAGTGGATAGTAGAAAATCTCACCTCTGCTCAGCAACAGCAAGGCACTTCCGCTCCCTGGGGCATCAAAGGAGGCTAACTGGGCTTTTACCCCCATGTGGTAGTAATGAAGTGTTTCTCCCCTTTCCTTACCAGCTTGATGTCAGAGAAGACACTCCAAAAGAGATTATCTAAATAAAATCCAGAACCTCATGATTTAATACCCCAAATGCCCAGGATACAATTGAAAATCACTCATCATATAAAGAACCAGGGAAATCTCAAATTGTGTGAGAAAAGAATCAACAGATATCAACAATGAGATCACACAGATGTTGGAATGACCTGACAAGGATTCTAAAACAGTCATCATAAAAACACTTGCACAACCAATTATAAACATACCTTAAACAAATAGAAAACAGAAAGGCTCAGCAAATAAATAGAAGATATGAAGATGTCCCAAATGAAAATTTTATAACTGAAAAATACAGTAACTGAAAAAAAAAATTCAGTGGGTGGGCTAAGTAGCAAAGTGGCACAATGGAATGACAGAGGAAAGAAATAGTGAACAAAGATGGAACAATAAAAATTAAACAACGTGAACACCAGAGAGAAAAAGAGAACTAAAAAAAATTTTGTAATTCTTCCTTTGCCTCAATATTCTTATTGAACTTTTGCTAAAGTGAAGTTTTAAATTCTTTGATATTTTTCTTTACAATTTTTGCCTTTGATTGGCTTTCTCAGCTCAAGATTCTGAAACTATTCACCAAAATGTTTTAAATACTTCATTTATGTTTATTTAATTTTTCATAATTGACTCTTCTTTGGGGTCCATTCATTAACCAAAGGCATGTACATGAAATATTCATAACTGCCTCATTTGTAATAGCCTAAGCCTGGAAATAACCAATTCTCCATCCACAGATGTGTGGTGTATCCATACAGTGGAATACTTACTCAAGTAATCAAGAGAAATAGATATTAACACACGCAACATTATAAATCTCACAATAATTATACTGAATGAAGGAAGCCAGACAAAAGAAGAGTGCATGGGGTGTGATCCCATACATATAAAATTCTACGGTGATTCTATCACTAGTGATAGAAAGCACACCAGTCGTTGCTGGGAGATGGGGAAGGCTGGGTGGGAGGAGCAAAAGGTAACTTTTGGGGGTGATTGATGCATTCATTATTTTGATTATGGTGGTGGTTTCACAAGTATACACATATGTTAGTACTTAATCAGACTTTATACTTCAAATATGTACAGTTCATTGTATGTCCATTATACCTCCATAAAAGTCTTAGAAAAGAATATGATCACCTTTACGTGTCACTAGATATCCTTCTATAACAGTTTTAAATAACTATTTGATACTCATTAGATGGATACACCATAATTTATCTAATGACTTATCCATAATTGGACTTTTAACTTGTTACTAATCTTCAGCTGTAATAAACAATGCTGCAATTAAAACCTATATGCATACATGTGGAGTGGATATGAAATACACTCTAAAGTCTACGGTTTGAAAGTACTTATTTTTTCATGACAAATTAAATCTAATTGTAATTCCCCATTGAGCCTAGTAATAAAGTTAGGTTTTTTTCATATTAGATTATCCCAGGGTCACTACTTCGTGCCTAGAAAATGGGGGGAAGCCTACTGATTTGATTAGTTTCCACTAATGCTTCTATGCCACGCATGGCCACTTGACCATTCCCAACTTCACCAAGTGTTGTCACAGGGTCAGGCATGGATCCTTGCGGCCAGCAACATTCACAGACACTTAACCCCTTCTCAGCTCAGATGAATCTCTCCATTCTCTCTCCTTGCCCTAAATCAGCACTGTCCAACAGAAAATAAAGTGAGCCATCAGTGTAACCAAAACTTTTCTGGTAGCATATTTAAAAAAAGGAAAAATAAACAGGTAAAATTATTTTATTTAACCTAATATATCCAAAATATTATCTTACAACGTGTAACCATGAACTATATTAAATGGGGAATTTTATATTCTTTTCTTTTTTTTTTTTTTAGTAAGTCTTGAAAATCTCGAGTGTATTCTATTTTACTTACAATTTGAACTAGTCACATTCCAAGATTTCAATAGCTACACGGGGCCAATGACTTGCAAAAGGGACTGAACAGCCCTAACTGGTACCATTTTCAGACTTTCTTCTCTTAGATCACAGCAAAACCTTTTATGAAAATTAGGAAGAGCAGTGCCTACTTACAGTTTCTACTTTCCAAACCTGACAAAGGAAAACAGTATCTCGTCACTGTTTTAGTTTCTATTTCTTTGGTTACAAGTGAAAGTGAACATTTTCTTATCCTTGTTGATCAAAAGATTGTATCCAATCTATTTGAAATGGTAGTTTATGTCATTTGCTTGTTTTTCTCCTGTGGTATGCATCTTTTCCTTTTGGATTTGTAAGAGCTCTTTACATATTACATCTCTTTTGCCTACAAAATATGAATGTTTTCCAATTCTTCCTTTGCCTCAATTTTTTTACTGAACTTTTGCTCAAGTGAAGTTTTCAATTTTGTGCATTTAAATCTCTTGATTTATTTTTCTTTACAACTTTTGCCTTTGATTGGCTTTCTCACCTCAGGATTCTGAAAATATTCACCTAAGTGTTTTAAATAGTTCTTTTATGCTTACTTAATTTTTCATAGTTTACTCTTCAGTTCCTTGGAATTCATTGTGGTGAGTTGTTGTAAAATAAAGACCCATATTTTAAAAAGAGGTAACTAATAATAAAGGTCTGTTAATTTAGCAGCTCATCCTTATGCTACTGATCTGAAGTCCATCTTTATCATGCACTGAATTCTTCTACATGTTTAGATCTGTTTCCAGGTTTTCTTTTCTGTTCCTTTGATGTGTCTATTTTGATGCCAGAAACCCATTGTTTTAATTATCATTGATTTAAAATATGTTTACACATCTCCTAGTGCAAGTTTTCTTTCATTATTCTTTTTTCTCCCTGATGTTTTCTAGGCTATTCTTACTCATTTCTATTTCTAAATTAACTTCAAAATTCCTTTGAGAACTTAATTAGGATTGCATTAACTTTATGAACTAATTTAGAAAGAATTCTTATATTTTAAATGCTGAATCCTCCAGTGCAGGGGGATGATCCTTCTCTCTTTCTGCCCCTCTCTCTCATTGTCTTCATACTGATGCAGCATATTCCTTGTTCAATTTACTCTTGGTTACTTCGTACTTGTTACTGCCATTGTGAATGACTTCTTTGTATTTTCCAACAGGTAAGTATTATACTGGAAAACTTTTTTGTGAGTGTATTTTGTAATTGCAAACTATTCAGATTTCATTTTCTTTTTACAGCTTTCCAGTAGATTTTTTTGGAAGTTCTGGGATTTAACAGCATTGTCATTTACAGCTAACGATAGTTGTCTTCTATCGAAGAGCTTTTCCTCTTGTATATTCATCTCCTCACTGTAAAGTATAGAATTTCCAGAGCAATGGTAAGTAATGGAGGCTATAATGCTCTTGTTGCTTAATGTTTTTTTTTAAATAAGAAATTTATTTATTTATGGCTGCATTGGATCTTCATTGCTGAGTGTGGGCTTTCTCTAGTTGTGGCGAGCAGGGGCTACTCTTCATTGCGGTGTGTGGGCTTCTCATTGTGGTGGCTTCTCTTGTTGCGGAGCACGGACTCTAGGCGTGTGGGCTTCAGTAGTTGTGGTGCACGGGCTTAGTTGCTCCACCACCTGTGGGATCTTCCTGGACCAGGGCTCGAACGCATGTCCCCTGCATTGACAGGTGGATTCTTAACCACTGCACCACAAGGGAAGCCCTGCTTAATGGTTTTAATGGTTTGATTTACTTTCACTCTTTCACTCCTCTTTGCGGCATGCTGCCTTCTCTCTAGTTGTGGCATGTGGGTTTTTCTCTTCTCCAGTTGTGGTGCATGGGCTCCAGGGCTCGTGGGCTTTGTAGTTTGTGGCACTCAGGCTCTCTAGTTGAGGCACGCGAGTTCAGTAGTTGTGGCTCGCAGCCTTAGTTGCCCCGCGGCATGTGGGATCTTCTTTCCCTGACCAGGGATCGAACCCACGTCCCCTACATTGTAAGGCAGATTCTCTACCACTGGACCACCAGGGACGTCCCCGTAAGTTTGTTTACTATGTCTTTGAGTCTGTTCCTGTTTTGTAAATAAGTTCATTTGTATCATATTTTAGATTCCAAATATAAGCAATATCATGTTATTTGTCTTTCTCTGACCACTTCGGACAGTTCTATGATGAATCAACAAGTGAACCTATTATCAGTTGAGAAACACATCAGTAGCTGCACTTGTGCAAAAGCCATCTATGTCTGATACCCCGGAAAAGCAAACAGGGTAATTCTCCCCCCATCCCAGACTCTGGAAGAGCGATGGTTAACAGCATGAGCAAGTGGTACAGTATTGGGAAAATTGCTTAACCTCTCTTTTACTTCAAGTTTTCACATCTGTAATATGCAATGATCTAAATAGTACCTACATCATAGACTTGTTGAATGGAGTAAAGAGATCATATGTGAGAAAGTGAAAAATGGTGCTGGCAGCTGGCAGCCAGGCTGTGATGTTCCCAACGGAACATAAACTTGCTCACAGAAGATAAGTAATGCTCGGACAAAGCCACCTGAAGACCATGGTTGAAACAAGCTGAGACGAGGTCATTCTGCAGCCACAAAATGACTGAACATCCCCCTCCTCAAACTTGTGCAGTGACTACTGCTTCTCTGTTTCTTAAAGTAAAAATCTTCCTTGCTGTCTGAGCTGAAAATGTGCTCAAAAATACTTATTCTTGCCTTGACTCAGGGCTTCCTAAAGCACCATGGAATGTGTGTTCCTACTACTGTGTCAGTGACAACTGGTTCTAATCCAACTGCCTCCAAGATAACAACTATTAAGACATCCCATCACCAAATTTTCCGCACTTGTAGATAAAATCCATTTCTGAACTGACCCCTCACTACCATCAACCCTCTTGAAGATGACCCAGAGTAGACCCAAATCTACCAGAAGCTCCCACTCGCTCCCTTTTACTGAGATGTCCTACAGTTCCTCTGCGGTCTATTTTCTCTTGCTGCAACAAGCCAAACAAAGGTAACTTTCTCCCAATGGGTAAAGTGTACATGTTGTGCAGTGCCCTTTTGTCTACTAAGAGTCCGCTTCGTTTCTTATAACACATTTAATTTGGCAGACTCCTATTGTCAGCCACCCAGACCCTCTATCTCATTAGGCTTTCACAATCCCCAATAAAGTTATTTGGAGAATTTCCATAGTAAGCCAAAGAGACCTCCGGTTCTAAACAGTGCCTGGCTAACAGCCTCCATGCAGCCTTTTCCAGCTCCTCATTGACAGCCCACAAAGTCATGGAAGAGCCAGCTACAAACTGAGAGTGGCAACTCAATTCCAGAATCCTGGAACAAGCGACACTAATTATAAAGCATATGGAGCAGGGCTGAATAGCCCACCATGCTTTAATCATGGCACACCCTGGATTGGCTCACAGATTAGACGACATCTGATACACAGAGACGAAGATGGTCTGTAACCCTGGCTCACAGACCCAGGCTCAGGTCAACCAAAAAACAGAGGAAGTGTTCGTTATTCCATGTGTGCTTTTCAGGGAGTTTTGTTTCTCATCTCCACCTGTCCCCAACCCACCATCTTTCTACATTCAGGCAAAGATGGAAAATCCCAGAAACCATTGGAGATGAATGGGGGAGAATATGAGGAAAGACTAAGGGAGGCAAGAGAGACTGGGGATGATGCGCCAACCACAAGTCAGGAAGGAGAGGGGGCTTAGTAGCAGTGAATTCTGGGAGTTGTAGTTTCTGTGTATTACATCAGCAGTAAGCAAGAAAATCCTTTGGGACACAGGCAGAAAATGTTGAAAATTTATTTCTGTTTCTTTTGTTTAAAAATTTAAAAAGAAATTAAGCTAGTCAATAATAATATTAATATTAGGCAATTAATTGTAACAAAGGTACCATGCTAATATACAATGTTAATAACAGAGGAAACCAGGTGTGGAGTATATAGGAATTCTGTTTTATCTTAATTTTTCGCTGAATCCAAAGCTGTCATAAAGATAAAATCTATTAAAATACTTGAAAATAAAGAAATGAAGATTTATTAATATTTAATGTACGATAAGACTTGTGCCCTAATTTGTTCTATATGTTAGATGGTCCTTGTCACCTCCTATAAATAAGGGAAAAGTGGGAGTTCTATAGCATGGAGGGCTGACAGAGGTACTTTCACTAGGTCATTCACTTCTAGCATTTGACAACGTATTGTGGTTTATACATGCTTAATTAAGTGGATATGTGGATTACGACATTAGGTTTTATGAAAGCCAATCTTCCCAAGATGATAAATGGGTTTGAAATATTCCCACAAAGAAAATGTGTATTATATAGAATAGTAGTAATGTTTGCACAAGTGAATAACAAAATAGCGGAACCGACTCTGGTCTTATTCCTGGTTGGGCTCTTTTTTTTGTCACATTACTAAAAACAGTGACTCTCTTGGGGCTTCCCTGGTGGCACAGTGGTTGAGAGTCCACCCGCCGATGGAGGGGACGCGGGTTCGTGCCCCGGTCCGGGAAGATCCCACATGCCGCGGAGCGGCTGGGCCCGTGAGCCATGGCCGCTGAGCCTGCGCGTCCGGAGCCTGTGCTCCGCAACGGGAGAGGCCACAACAGTGAGAGGCCCGCGTACCGCAAAAAAAAAAAAGAATAGTACCCCCAAATAAGGGCAATAACCACTCCACCAGTTGTAGTGAGAATTAAATGACATCATGGAGACGGAGTGTTTCCGCTTTGAAATTGTTAGTCATTTGGAGGGAAAACTTGTGCTCTGCACTTGGGTCATTTTCTGAAGCAATTTTCTGTCTCCCCAACACTACCCCAAAGGAGAAAGGGGCCCTGGGAGGACAAGAGGTGGCAGAGAAATAGCTGTGGCCCGGGCTTGCTGGTTGCAGGCTTTCGGCCTGGAGGATGATGACGCAGCTTGTCGTGTCTGTGGAAAGGGAAGCAAGGTCCATGTGAGCTCCAGTGAAGACAGCCACAGCCTCCTTCCCAGAGCCCAGGTGATGGGCACAGCAAGAGGGGGGTCCTGGCTGCCCGCACCCTCCACTCCACGTGGGGCCACTTCCTTCACCTGCAAGCTCCAGCTCTCATTCCCAAGCTTATGCCTTACTCTGCTGTCTGTGTCCAATCAGGAATGACCTTTTGGGCGATAAATTATTTTGCGTTCTCTTAGTTTAGCTCGTGAAAATATTTCAGCTAACATAGCATTCTCCAAAGCATTATTCTTTTAAAGGTGTCAGAAGGATTTTTTAAAGTTAATGGATTTTTTAGTACAAAATGCATGTGCATTGTAGAATAATTTGGACAACGGAAATAGTTAAAGGAGAAAACTAAAACCACCCATAGCTCCAGGATCCAGAGAAAAGCCTGGCTTTTTCTGCTGTCACTGCACACTGCAAAAGGCCATTTCAGCATGCAAAAGCATGACGGTTTTCTTACAGTATCTTTCCCTCATTCAGCACCATCCTCCTCTCCAATCTGCTTTCCCCAACTTTATCCTGATGGGGCTTTTAGATATGCCCCCTTTTATCCTCCTGTCTGTCTCACATCATCACCGTCGGTTGTTGGCTTTTATGTTTTTTTGTTTAAAGTATGGAGGTTTATATTATAACGTAAAGGTTCAAGGTACAGGGTTGAAGTCGGGGTTTAAGGATTTGAAAGTAAATAAAAATGTTCAGTTGCAAAGAACAGAAACCCATTCCTAGGAGCCCAGGTGAAACAAGACCCTCTTACAGGTCAGCTTCCAGAACTCAGCTGATGGAAGGACAGAGGGCTCTGGTGAGGGATTCTTCTCCCAGCTCTCATTCGGGCACCTCCTGGTTTGTATGTCTGCTCCTGTCTGTGCACCGATGCATTCTATCCACTTAGAGATTTAGTTGTTATCTTCTTTTCAAGGCTGTTCCCACCCAGGAGAAGGACCCTCCACCTAGATCCCTCCGCCTCTCGGTCTCGTTGTCTCCTGCCTATTTGGCCCAGTGGCTCAGGCACCTATAACTGGAATGGGGATGGGGTCTGCTGTACTCCAGGAACATGGATGAGGTGAGTTCTCTAAGATGCAAACCAGAGCTGGAGCACACCCTAAACGGTATCCACTATGAATGTGAGAGAGAGACAAGAGGGAGCAGATAAAATCAGCATTTCCAAGAGAACCGCTTCCCTCCAGACATCACCAGTTTGTTGCAGTGTCTGACTCCCTCAGGGCAGCTAATACCTGTTCCCACCTTGAACTTTATTGCCCCAGCATTTATCGCGTTGTATTTTAATTTTCTACTTGCATTCCATACTTTCCGTTATTGATGATGAACTCCCACAAGGCAGAAAATATTCGATTTGTCTTTGCACTGCCACTCATATTCCAGGATCGAGCCCATGATGGGTTCAGAATAAATGTTTGTGGGATTAATGCTGAAAGAGTAGGACATGAGGAAGGAAATAAGAGGAATACAAGCCGTAAGGGATTTCTAGCTAGATGGCGTATTTTCTCAAATAAATAGGAACTCTTCTCATCAAATGAATTGTGGTTAGTGTGGTTCGAAGCAATAAATGATTTCTCTCTGATTAAAAGGAAAAACAGTTCTTTTGTTGCCTGGCTTTGCTGTGATCCTTTCTGAAGGCTTTGAGCGTGATGTACACTGAGAGAATGTGAGGGTTTTGAGTCCTACATGCTGTTTTCCAAAAGGCATGACCCTGAACTTGAAGGGCTTTGTGATGGTTCCAAGGCTGCCTGGGAAAATTGGTTGGGTTGAGGATCTGATTGGGTGCACTGTCTTTTTTCATTTGTGGTTAGGTGCCGTGGATACTTGGCAAGTTGTAGAGCAAAGAAAACTAAAAATGTCCCCAGTCAGTGAGAGGGAAAGCTTGAGAACTTAGCGGAATTTTCATCCCTGCAGGTTCTATAGATACAGGCTTTAAAATTTTAATGTTATTTTCCCAAATGACCACAGCGGTTTGGCAAAGAGTCATGCCTCCAAGAATGATCATTAGAGAATTGGGTCATGTCAAATGCTAGAGAGGGTTAGAGGAGGGACCTTATTCACTTTTATGGACTGTGTAGTGTTAGGGAGAGGGCCTCAGAACTCAAGATACCTGCACCCCATTTCAACTCTATTAGTCATTAATCATGGCATTTCACGTCAGACACCTAAGTAAACAACACTATGTTGTAATATTAAGGTTAAAACTAGGGGAAGAAATTGCCTTAGAGATTTGTACCATCCTTGGCTGCCTGGTTCCCTAGATGTACTAACACTTTTCTCCAACAATGCTCTCATGGTCTGTACTTTAAATAAGACTAAACCTGCCAAACAGCAATTTCCTTGCTAATTAGCAAATTCATTTTCAGTTTAAAGATACTGTTTATGTATAGCTCTGTCCTAGTCCCCCTACGTCCTATTAGTTTATTGTTTTTGACTCGATTCTACCCTTTCAACATTTCGAATATCAACACAACTCTCAATAAGCTTCTCAAAATTCACAGATGCATTTTTTTTTCTGTGTGAAGAGATAATTGCCTTTCAACCATCTAGATGTGTTCTTTCTATTTCCTCACATACAGTTTAAATAACGAAGCTCTCCGAGAAAGGATCAAGTTGGCCACCAAAGAGTCAGAAAGAGCTTTTTAATACTTAAAACTTGCCAGACCTCTGTAATATGTTCCTGAACTCCCAGAGGCCAGTTTTATTCACTAGCTCTTCAGAATCCTGAAGCCCCAGAGAGTTGTTTTGATAACCGTATCCAACAAATTAGACAATTATTGTTCAGTTCTGTATTTCCTGTCAAGGTGCCTAGCAAATGTTTTACAGCTGATGTTTCAATTGGGTCGATCCGCAGTCTGGAAGTGGCGTGCCATTCACAGACATTTTTTAGCTACTTATTTGCTAGAGCTGTCATTAAATGCTCTCACTCAGACATATTTTGAGGAGACATTTCAGCTGCAAAAATTGGAGGTTGCTGGTCTCCTTGAAGCTGGTGCTATCAGAGCTCCAAGGGGAGCTGTCGATGGGCCTAAATGACATTTTCTCATTATTGATTTGATGTGAACACCTGGCCCATGTCTACAAGATGTAGAAATAGGTCATAATTGGTTTCCGAAGTACCATATAAGTCTGGCAACTTGTTGCATGTGTTTAGGTTCATTAACTCTTTCCTTCTCAGTGAATTAATTTTTATTATTAGCATTGCCCAGACATGGAATTTTTATCTGAACTCACATAGGCTTTAACACTTTGAATAACAAAGCAGGTTCTTGGTTCTGTTCTCTATTATTGCAGTGTTGCTAGGTGACAATACATGTTTTCATAAATTCTCTGTTTATATGGAGTAACATGGCAGACACATGAAACAACTTCCAGAAATCTTAGAAGAGCATACTTCTCAAATCACATCATTTGGGATTCAGAAGAAAATCAATCAAACAATTTTTGGCTTCCTAAAAACAGGCCATCCGGGATACATCTGACATGTGTCATGCTAAGCACTTTCCATGTAGCATTCCATTTAATTCCTCCATCCTTATGAGGAAAGTGATAATGCTATTGTCCGCTTTAGAGATTGGGGTATTAAAGCACAGAGACGTTAAATGGCTCGCCAAAGAAACCGACAGAGGGGCCCAGATCTGAGCAGAGAGTTCAGATTGACAACCTGGGCTCCTAATCATTACACGACCTGGTCCATGTACAAGGTGCAGGGGTAGAGTCATAGGAAAAGACACCAGCTGCAATGAAAAGACATAGGATGTCTTTATAAAGGCAACAGGGGAATGAAACTGTGGTACATCCAGACAATGGAAGATTATTCAGAGATTAAAAAAAAAAAAATGGTCCGTGAAAAGATGTGGAAGAACATTAAATGCTTATAACTAAGTGAAAGAAGCCAGTCTGAAAAGATTATACACTGTATGATTCCAACTGTATGACACTCTGGAAAAGGCAAAACTATTGGAGACAGGAAGAAGACCAGTGGTTGCCAGGGGTTGGGGGGAGGGATGAATCACTGGAGCACAGAGGATATTTAAGGCAGTGAAACTACTTTGGATGAAACAATAACGGTAGATACACATCATTAGATATTTGTCAAAATGCATAGAATGTGCCTCAAGAATGAAGCCTAAAATGTAAGCTATAAATCCTGTGTGATAAAGACGTGCCACTGTAGGTTCCTCGACTTTAACAAATGTACCATTTGGTGTGAATGTTGATAGTTAAGGAGGCTGTGCAGGTGTGGGGTAGGGGGATATACGGGAACTCTGTACTTTCTGATTAATTTTGCTGTGAACTTAACAGTGCTGTAAAAATGAAGGGAGTTCAGTACAATGCCTGGTACTTAGCAAGGATTCTATAAAAGTTTGTTAAATAAAATAAATTTCTATATGTAACAGCAAAAAAAAGGCAGTGGGATGAGGCAAAAAAATGCAAGGGTGAGATGAACAAGAAGAGGTATAATCTGAGGATGTATATATAGCATAGAGAATATATATAGTCAATAATATTATAATAACTTTGTGTGGTGACCAACGGTAAGTAGACTCATTGTGGAGATTATTCTATAATGTATAAAAGTATTGAATCACTATGTTGTACACCTGAAACTAGTCTAATGTCGTAAGTCAATTATACACCAGTTTAAAAAAAAAAAAAAAAAGGAGGGCCGGGGGTATAATCTGGAAGAGCAGGGGAATTAATTCCCTGTATTACTTTCCTAGGGCTGCCACGACAAAGTACCAAATTGGGTGACTTAAAACAACAGAAATCTATTGTCTCACAGTTCTGGAGGCTGGAAGTCCAAAAATGGTATCAGTAGGGCTATGCTCCCTCTGAAGGTTTTAGGAAAGAATCCTTTCTCGCCTCTTCCTGAGTTCTCATGGTTGCCGACAATCCTTTGTGTTCCTTGGTTTGTAGTTGCATGACCCCAATCTCTGTGCTACAGTGTTGGGTTCAGTAGGTTTATATTTCATTTAGAGTTATTGTTTAGTCTTAGTTTTATTTTATGAATTATTCTTGTTGGGGTTTAAAATCAATGGTAAGCTGAATTCTTAAAAGAAGAGGACAGTCTTTTCTTTTATGTTTGGGAACAATTTAATTGTATTCAATTGTTCTTTAAATGTTTGAAAGAAGTTCTTTGAAAAATTGCTTAGAACTAGTGCTCTTCTGGGCAGTAGCTTTTTAAAACCTCTTTCTAGGGCTTCCCTGGTGGCGCAGTGGTTAAGGATCCGCCTGCTGAGGCAGGGGACGCGAGTTCGAGCCCTGGTCCGGGAAGATCCCACTTGCTGCGGAGCAACTAAGCCCGCGTGCCAGAGTAACCCCCGCTCACCACAACTAGAGAAAGCCCGCGTGCAGCAACGAAGACCCAACGCAGCCAAAAATAAATACATAAAAAAAATTAAAATTAAAAAAAAAACCTCTTTCTATTTTTCTCTTTAATTGGTATGCTTAGATATATAGTTTCATTAATTTACATTACTTCCCCCAAAAGTCATCAGTTTTTCTCCATTTCTCAAATGTATTTGCCTGGAGGTGACAGAAGTTGTCTGATGATTTTCTAAAATTTCTCCAATCCAATCTTTATGGTTGCCACACTCTCTTATTTTGTGTATTTGGGGTTTTTTTTTTCACATTGTTTCTTTATTAGGTGTGCTAATGATTTATATTTTGTTCTTCTTTATTTCCTAGATAACCAGATCTTGGATTTATTTGTTGGATTTTAGAATTTTTCCATTTTTAAATGTGCATTAATTTCTACTTAAAATTTTTTCTTCATTATGTTTCCTTAGGTTTATCTTATTATTCTTTTTAGAACCCTTAAGTTAGGTGACTAATTTGTTTTTAGTCATTCTAATTTTCATCCAGTTGGTTGGGTGTCTGAGACTGAAATATTTCCATTAATCAAAGTGTAGTGCTCTCTCCACCATGAAAAAAAGAAGGTGTCAAATTATGGTAGTCCAACAATCAGTGGTATCCTACCATCAAGAAAACCTAATAATTAACCAATAAGATAAAAATGATGCAAGCAGTAGCCATTACAAGATCTTCTGTTTTACAAGGGGCCAACCTACCCTTGAAAAGAATAAAGGGTATAATGAGTGTTTGGTCTCAATTAAGAGTATTGTGTAGGGAACTGAGCAGCTGGAAGAAAGCAGGCTTCCTCAGGAAGAACCAACAACAATCTTCTTGTTGAAGTCAAAAAAGTATGTTTAGCGTAACATGAGGGAGAGCAAAAGAAGATGTAAGAGAGTGAGAAGTACCAAGTTCAGTGGCATCAAAGGTAAGGATTAAGATTAGAGTCATAGAGTCAAGAATTCAGAAACTGAGATATAATACCAAGCAAAGGAATACAAGAGATGTAGAGAGTGGAGGATCTGGGGCAATTTTCTCAAATGCCAGTTAGCACTTGACACTGCATTCCATGGATGTCCTTAGCAATGAGAAAGGGCTGCCCCAGCCCTAAGTGGCTTACCTGTGTTAGGGAGTAGCCATGAAGGGCTGACCCTCTGTCCCATCCTTCTTAGCCTTTTCTGGTCCCCATAAAATATTTCTGAAGAATCCCCTCTGTTCTGTATAGGAATTATTCCAGACCTGTTTCCTGACCTGCATTCTGAACTTTCTCTCTCTGGTTGGTAGCCAGTTTTACAATCTTTATTCTTTCTCTTGGATAGACACTAGCCCTACAAATTGACCACGTAGGTCACACTGCCTTCCCCCCAACCCCAAGGGTCTGCATGTGCAGTGAGTCTAGTATTTTTTAAACCAAGAGTTATTTAGTTAAACAGATTAATCTTATACACAGTGTAAATTCAACCCTTGGTATACAGAAATAAATATTGTGTTCCAAGAATCTCCAATTGTGAAACTTAGGTAAAACTCTTTATTCAAGTTCATGCTATAGCTGTTTTTTAATGGCAACAAGTGAAATACTAGCCTTATACTATCTAGAAATTGAAGAAAAGGAAACAACTTACTTATGAAATTTCCTATAAAATAAACTATATTTATAAATACTATCCTAAGACTTATAATTCTATCTAATTTCCATCGGAACAATTATAAGATCACTTAACCATAGTAGTGAAACTAAATGAAAGAAGATTCAGGAATGCAGAACAGAGAAATAATAAACCTATGAGTAAACTGAAAAAAGCATAGACTCTAGGACAATAATAGTGCTAATTAGCATAGTGATGACAGTGAATAATGTTGAGCTATACAACCATATTAATAAAATATTTCACAGTACTGTGTAGAATGATGGGATGGGGTGGGATGGAGAATTGAAACTAAAGTATTCTAAAATCCTCATGCTCTTCAGAAAGGTAAAGATATTGATTAAAATGAGGTAGAAAGGGAAAAAATTAAATAACCAGTAAAAGAATAGAAATAGAATGTCTAACTTCCAAACCTGGTGGGGGGAAACAGTGGATTAATCAACTAGAAAGAAGAAAATGAGAAAAGGTACAGCTTACAAAAATAACGGTTAATAGAAAGCCAAAATAAGATGATAGAAATAAATCTAAATATAGAGGAAGTAACACTAGGCATATCCTCTTATAGAAATATTGCTTTCGATAATACTTTAGTGCTTAGCTTTCATCTGCATTGTTGGACCACTGCATGATCATGAAATCATTGATGTCTAATAATTCCATCTCAGATAACACACACAGTACCACAAGTTAGCAAGTTAACCATGGACCAAGTACATCTTTAAGAATCTTCCCAATCCTTTATTTTCTTTGTTTCTTACAGTTCCCCACAAAACAGGGTATTAGATTAGAGTGCTGTGTCTTAGACAGTTTGGGTTATGTGATTTAAGTCAAGATTGGTTGACTCAGCGCTCTCTCTAGTATCCACAGCTGCAGTTCTTTGATTCTCCTATTCATCATATTTTCTATTCTTGTCATCATTAATGTGGGACGATTTTATCCTGGCTTAGGTTTTTAAAAGAAAAAAGCATAGAGAAATTAGGAGGCTAGGGAGAATGGTAATACTGAGAAGCTTTTTTAAAAAGGAGTATCACAAATACAGAATAAAAATTGAAGCTAGAGTGACCTCAAGGCACTCTACCCTTCCTCACTCTTTGCCTTTGATACCAGGTGTTTGGGTAGCCACTTGTTTGGAGAGACAAAGAAAATATACAAGTATATTACTCCAGTATCTGGGTAATAAGTTTTCAAAATAGCTGTTAGTTTTCTACTAATTTCCAAACTCCCATCTCTGTTCTTTCAAAACTACTGGGACAGGAAATTTATTTGGTATAGAACTTCCAAGAACTCTTGCAGGGAGCTTAGAATTGTTCATTGGCTCTGTATTATCACAGATAGGCAACAACTAATTGTCCTTGGTTTATTCTTGATCATATCCATTTGAAGGCTGAACCTCAAATATGGCTCATGGCTAGGGTAAGTATATGTCCTGCTTTGTTCGGGAGAACCCTAGTTAATATGACATTTTAGGGTCATCCTATTGATAGCATGTTGGTGGAGAGTTCCCTTAAAGGACTCAAATTGTTTTAAAATACAACTTCTCTTCACCATTTTTAAAGGCAAAGAGCTCTCAATTCCAACTCTGAATTGCGAGAGATTCTGTTTTGATTGGGCTGGGGTCATAATTTTAAAAACATTCCTAGTGATTCTAATGAGTAGCCATAATTGCAAATGGTCATACCAAGAAGTCCAGTGGCAAGCAACACTTAACATCAAGAAGCTCTTCCAGCGCACACGTGCACAAATATAGGTGGAATTCTTTCAATTTAAGACAAAGATGCCTTGCAAATGAGCATATTGTTTTGATAGATCATGGTTTTTAGTTGCTACTATCTTGCTTTTTAATTTAGAAATTACTGTCAGGTTATCCCCAATATTACTAATTGAGTTTGTTGTCTCTACTTTGGTTAACCCTACAAAGCCCATTGATGATTATAATTTTGGCCTAAAATTGCCCAATAACTAGACATTATGATGGGCAGGCATTGAAACCAATTACCCTAAAGAAGATATGAAAGAAGATTCAGATGAAGCGATTAATTTACTTAATCAACATTTATTGAGCACCTATTATGTGGCAGTCACTTTGCTAGGTATTAAGATAAAGAGGTGCATGAGGGGAAGGTGGTGTGTGAATAAATCAGTGCCGTCAAGTGCTGTAGCTTTTCCCACAGACTAATCTACATGATCCTGAGGGAATGGGCAGAGGTCTGCCAGGAAATGCATGGAAAGGCTTCGCAGATGAGGAAAAATTAGATTGAATCCTGGATAATAGTAGATGCTCTCCTGCTTGGCATGTGATAAGAGAGGGTCAGGGCAGAAGGCAGAGGAGAAAGAATTCTGGGCAGAAGGAGCAGCGTAAGCAAAGGCACTGAGGCAGGACACAAGGTGGTTTAGGGACATTACAGGATACTGAATATGCTATTTATTCAACATCGTTGCTACAGGTTTGGTGACCCCTATATCTATTTACATTAACATTTTATTTTTTAATTTTATTTATTTATTTTTTTGGCCGCACCCCACCACGTATGGGATCTCAGTTCCCTGACCAGGAATCGAACCTGTGCCCCCTGCATTGGGAGCACGGAGCCTTAACCACAGGACCACCAGGGAAGTCCATTAACATTTTATTTACGTGCATAATGTTTGTTTCCTATCAGCAATGTCTGTTCACCTTTTGCATGCTTTTAAAATAATTTACCTGTATTTTTTCCCTTTTCAGGACTTGTAGAACTAATATAAAAATGAGGGAAATGTGACATCAAAAAGAAGAAAATTAAAACCACCTATAATTTCTCCACAGAGACGACCACTGTAAGGGTTTTATCCTACCTCTTCCCTGTAGCTTCTCTGTGTTATCTACACATACTATAGTGTGGTGTTTTATATATCCAAGCCTTTGTTCACAACAATATATTTTGAACATTTTCTAGACTATTAATATTCTTCTACAGCCTCAATTCTCTTTACTTTCTTATTATATTTGCAATACATGTTCATCATTGAAAAATGAGAGAATATAGGTAACTATAAATGAAGCAATAAAAATCGCCTTTAAACTTTATGAACCAGAAGTAATCGACATCTTGGGGTTCATCCTTCAATATATTTTAAATGCACATTTTCCAGGAAGCTATTGTTTAATATCATCTTTCCCGTTAATGAAAAGAGTAACCCGTTGAGCACATTTTATGTTTTATTAACTCTATGAGGTTTTCACATCCATTATCATACTTTCTTCCCACAAAATCATGGGCTCTGTTTCACAGACGAGGAAACTGAAGCCCGGCAAAGGTCAGTGGCTTCTCGAGGGTATCACAGCCCCTAAATAACAAGGCAGAATTCAAACCCATGTCTCCTTGTGCTGTGCTCTTTTTCAAAAGGCAAAGGTGAAGGCAGAGGAGTTAGGGACACACAGAGGGTGCCAACGCCCTGAGGGCTTGCCCATCCCTCCCTACAAGACCGCAGAGCAAATTGAGTCCTTGTTCTCCCTCCCTGGGTGGCTTCCCAGGAGTCTGGTGTTTTCTTCTAGTTCTTTTGCAGCTTTGCCTCTATGTGCTTTTGACACCAGCATTCGGTTGGCATCTGCTTTGGAACAGTTCCTGCAACTGAAGGCAGAAGAGACATCTGTTGTGAAAGGTAAGCCACTGGTAGAGTTTTGCTGCAGCAGTCAACAAAATAAATACAAACAGAGAAGAGTGGGCTTGTCATTTGTGTTCGGCCTTTTCCTGCCTTTCCTGCATGGGGGAGTGCAAGGAAACACCCTCAAGTATGGCTGCACCCAGAAGAGAGTGGCTCACTCACAGGGGGAAAGAGAAGAACAGGTGGCAGCCAGCCCAGAATGCCCTAGGCAGGGGCCCTTGATGAAGAGCACACCATAAACACTTCCCTTCACATTTGGGGTCATCTCTCTCTCTGAAAGAGCCCAGAATCTAACCCACTCTCACAGATTTCTTTACCTGTTTTTGGTTTTCCTGGGAAGGTACTGTTCCCTTAGGCTTGGGGAGGGCTTGGAAATGAAGCAACATTTATTTTGATCTGAGAGTGTTTAATGAAATAATTCTGTGTTTAGAGCAAAGGAGAGGAGAAGGAAAAGAGCTAAAACTTATTACTCACTGCGGTGAGCTGGCTGCCTTCACATGTATCGTCCATCTAACCTCCAGAGCATCTCAGGCAGTAGGGGCCGTTGGTCCCAGTTACAGATGAAGAAACTGAGATGCAGACAGATTAACTCATCCAAGAGCAGCCGAGTGGCAGAGTGAATCGTACTTTCATTCTGACCCCTCTGATGCCAGTCTCTCACCGTGTGTTTCTGTTAGAAGCACTCAGAGGTCACTAATATTTAAGAAGCACATTGCTCTTATCCATTTACATTCTTAACGTGACAGGAAGCAGAAAAGACAGACAAGAAGAAAACCAAGAGTTGACCACTTTTTTAGAGCAGCTCAACAACGTGTTTTAATGCATTTTAATGGTCCTTGGAATGCTTTAGTTGGTGGCCACAGAGAGGTGCCCGAGAGCCCCAAGCCTGCTTTCCCAGAAAGTTCTAATCTCTGACATTCAAAAAAAAAAAACAAAAAAAAAAACCATTGAGTGTGTAAATGAACCATGTTGCCTGCCAGCTCAGTAAACAAAGGGTGTTGCGGCCATCAAGCCATCACATTACAGCCACCCCATGACAGTGAGCCCTGAGGGAACTCAGGATAAAAACAGGATGCCCACCATCAAGCCATCAGCCAGTGCAGCCACCCTCAATGGTGCACCCTGAGGAGACTCAGGGATGAGAAAACACAGGATACTGGCCCCAGATAGCTGAGGTATATACCAAAGGGATGATTTCAATGAGCCCAGACTTTTGCATCTTCCCATACATAGAAAAGCACTAAATTCATTAACTTGAGAGGTCTGTTTTCCTTTAATTAACAGTAATCTTTTCATGTTCCACTGATCTAGTTTTTGTTACAAAACTCCTATATATCCTGGCTCCTCCCTTATCTCTTTGGGGCAGTCCCTGAGAGGCTGTATCCCGGGCTTGAGATCCTCAGAAAGTCCACTGAATAAAACATAACCCTCGACTTTTAAGTTGTGCATTTTTTTTCAGTCGACAAGTGGCTGTTCAAGTTAGTATCTGAGACCTTCCATGGACCAGTAGGCCTTAGATGGCTGGGTAATCAGTGTGACACCGGAGGTTAAAGCTCAGGGGTGGAGGATTTAATGGAGAGTCCATCGTGTAAAGATCCTGGCACCGTATCCAGGATGTAGTATGAGCTCCATAAATGTGAGCTTCCCTTTTCTTCTTCCTTCCCCTTCCTTGTCCCTCCCCACCTCCACCCCCACTATCTCTCACTCTCTCCCCACCTATCTGTGTTTTCAAAGAGTCAAGGGAGTTCTTAGGCATCAAATTACAGAATTTCAAGCAAAATTCCACCAACAAAAGCAAGAATCAAACTGTGCTGAGCCTTTGTGGGGAGGGAAGCCCGAGCACACTCGTGAGCCCAGACAAGGCCCTCAAGAAGGTTGTGCAGGGTGCTGAAGCAAAAAGAAGTGGATGTGAGTGTGAGATCTCAAGTCAGCTCCCAGCTCAAACAGGAAGTAATCAGCTGTGTGACCAGAGGTGTTTTGCAGACCTTCCCTGGGATTCAGTTTCCTCTTCTATAAGGACAATACCTACCTCACAGGATTGCTGCAAGGATTAAATGAGAGTCGATTCCATAAGGGTTACTGTCTCAGTCTGTTTGGGCTGCTATAATGAAGTATCCTGGGCTGGGTGGCTCATAAGCAAGAGATATTTCTTTCTTATAGTTCTGTAGGTTGGGAAGTCCAAGATCAAGGTGCCAGCAGATTCAGTGTCTGGTGAGAGCCTGCTTCCTTGTTCATAGATGCTGTCATCTTGCTGTGTCCTCACATGATGGAAGGGGCAAGGAAGCTCTTTGGGGTCTCTTTTATAAAGGCACTAATCTCATTCAAGAGGGCACCACCCTCATGACCTAATCACCTACCAAAGGACTCACCTCCTAATACCATCACATTGGGGATTAGGATGTCAACGTACAAATTTTGGGAGGACACATTCAGTCTATGGCAGTTACCTAGTGGGAGCCTGCAGGCCAACAGACTCCCTGTAGAGGAAGAAGATGGTCTTCTGTTCCATGGACAAGCCACGTTTTTTTACCACCTTGGGCTCTCCTTCCATCCTTTCTGCCTGGACGGCTGTTTCCCCGAGTCCAGAGGTTGACTCCTGTGGCTCATTCAGATTTCAGATTAAATGTCACCTCCTTAGTCTGCCCTTCCCTGACAGCCCATTCTAGAGAAGCTCAATACACCCTGTCTATCACTCCTTTATCTTGAGAACATTGACCGTGTCCTGACATTTTATTGTTTGTTTTCTTATTGCTTGTTTCCCCTTCACTAGAATTTAAGCTCAATGAGAGCTACAATTTTGTCCATCTTTCCATCTCTCTTATTACCTCCAGAAGTGTCTTGTAATAATAGGAACTCAACAAATATTTGCAAAATGTTGAAGTAAATATGTGTTCTTGTACCATAAGTCCAAAGCACTCTAGACTTAACTTTTAAAGAGGAAATGGAAGCCATTCCAAAAAAAAAAAGAGGGGGGAGGAGGAATAAAAAGAAAAAACAAACTGCTAAAGAAAAGAATATGCTTAAAAATTCTGGTTTGTGTTTTAAATTTTTTTGCAAAGGAGACATAAAGTGTTTCACTCTCCTCCTGGACCTCTGACAGCAAAATTAGCATGAAGGAAAACAGTACATAATAGAAAGTAAAGGTAGGCATTAAAATGTTGTTCATCTCATGCAAATTGCACAATTCAGTTCTGATTCATGATGAAAAAAATCTTTTTTCAGGAGTCTTAGAATTGATAGATGTCAGTTTGAATACTTCAGAAACACAAAGCCTTCACGTTGAGTGCAGAGCTTTGTGTAGTATGTATTTATTGAATGCTTCTGAAATGCTCTCTACCATGCTAGGCACTGGGGTGACAAGGATAAACAAGAATTAGTCCTCTCCCCTGTCTAAGGGTAGTAGAGATAAGCAACGGGTTAACACAGCATAGTGTAATAAATGGTATAACTACGACTGCTATAAAAGCACAGGGGGTGGTACCTGCGGCTTCGTGAAAAATTTGGCTATGAAATAATGAAGTGGAGGAACATTTAATGGTCTTCAAATATATGCCTGAAGTAATGAAGGCTTCTTATGGATACGTAAGAAGCACACAGAAATCAAATGTAACAACAGCAGATGTGACACATTCGTCAATCACGAAGTGTTTACTGAGGATCTCCTTGGTTTCCGGAACTTTTCTAGGTGCTGTGACTCAAGCTCTCAGCTGACCATCATGCTAGGTCTGTGAAGCCACCCCAAAGAAAAGTCAAGTCTTGCTTTCTGCTTTCAGAAAGCATTGGGTTTAAACCTCAATAACCCACAAGAAGGTCTTTGGCGCTTATGGAAACAATCGGAATTCTCCACTTTACCCCGTTAGCATGCCAACATTCTGACCAAACCCGAAAAGGATGTTGGCATGGGAAGAGAGAGTCTGTCGGATAACTCAAAGGCCATCCCTAGCCTCTGGGGACTTATGCCAAATCCCTTGGGAAAATCTGTGCCCTCGTTGGTTCCTGTTACACAGAATCTTCCCTTTTCAAAAGCTATTCAATGCTCTCAGTTTTGCATGCAACACTTGAATAGGATCCAAGTTTTACTGAGATTGGTGGGATGATTCGATTTATGACAGCAGAGAAATAGGCTTTCAGCGAGTTTTGGAGTCAGAAACATTAACTCCCAAATAAATTGTGACAGGAAGTGCAGTCCCTGTCAAACGCCCTGCATCGTGTTGAGTTTAGGCGTCAAATTTAAAGAGAATGTTAATAGCCTTTGCTCGCTAAGAAATCTGCAGCTTCCTTGTGCAGGAAGCCATGATATTGAATTCCCCAAAACGCCGATCCTCTTCCCCTTTCTGGTTTCTTGCTCAAATCTGGTTTTTCCTGGATTTCTCCTTTCTGTTCATATGGGTTTTGGGTCAAGTGATTTCTGGGAGATTGACACAGTCAGAATTAGGCGCTGCAGTTGCCAAGCTGGTACAGCCTTTCTGACTGGTATTTGAGACCACGAGGGGGTGACTGCGGCAACCCTTTCTAGCAGTGCCTTGTAGTGGGGAGAGGGGGGTGAGAGCACGGCCACCAGTGCCCCTGGTAGGTATGAGGAAACCCAACTGCTGCTTGGTAGACCCCATGTGGCACAAGTCCTCGCACAAGCACCCAGCAGTAAGGATGCTCCCTCTCTGCCTTGGCATTCCTTGAGAGACTTTTGATTGTAGCTCATCCAGTCACCAAGAGAGAGAGCTTCAAGTTCACAGTCCCAGAGCTGAAAACCAATGTCTCATATATGCTTCCAGGCAGAAAACATTAAGAACGCCTTACCCTGACAAGCAGAAAATATCAATGGATTCAGAGAAGGTTTAAATATAGTGCCTAACCTTATAAAGAAGAGATTGGAGATATTTGGACCATATCTCCAAAGCCTTTAAATCAACATTATGGGAAGCAACTCCCACAAGTCTTGCCAAAGACAGATATATGGGTTGGCATTTTCACATACAGGGGCATTTGAGAATGCACTTACGTCTAAGGGTTCCCAGATTATTAATTACTTTTTTAGCTAGAGTGAATTATTATACTTATTTAAATAGAGAGATGAAGACAACTGCAGCAGAAATAAATAGTAAAGAAACACCCCCTCCTTCCATGTACGTTCCCACCTTCCCCACCACCATAGCCACCACGAGCGGGGATAGCTGGCATTATCATGAATCCAGCACTGGGAAGTCTATTCACAGGCAAGATCTCATTTCATATTATAGAAAAACCTACGAAGGAGATGCTGTTATCACTTCCATTTTACAGATGAAAAAAATTTAAGATTTCAAAGGTTAAATAACTGACCCAAGATTACACAGCTAGTAAATCATAGAGGCAGCCCTAACAGCCTTTGTGATTTCAAAGACCTTGCTTCATGACACTGTACTGCCTCTCCTTAATGAAAAGTAGCTCTAAAAAGTGGGGCCTTCCACTTTGCCTCCAACTGGTGTTTCCCAGGCTGGGTTTGACCTCCGGCTGGGCTAGTGTATTTCCAGCTTTCTCCATTCCACTCATGGACTCATGTGGATTGTATGGTCTCATGTGGATTGCATGTGCATTGCATAAACCATGCACAAAACAAATGTCACTAAAGAAGTACCAGACCAAGATAGAACCTTTAATTTTGCCCTTAAAAAATTTCTCTAGAAGAACGATAAATTACACTACTTAGTGTAATGCTAAATTTTCTCTGCTTTACTTACTTGCTTATGTGGTCCATTCTTCTCTATTCTGGTCCTCTCTATAGAACCTAATGAATTTACTTGAAACCTAGCAATTTTGTGGCCTTCAGTTTATTTATCCCTTAGGAACATCTGGCAGCTAATTATTCCCTAGCTGTGAGCCGCTTTTAGACCACACTTTTCTGTGGTAGCCTCAGGAGTCAGTCTTGACTTAGGCTCAGACATATCTTTTTCTAATTTGTTCGTGAACTCAGTTCGTTTCCTGCCGGCCTCTTACTTTTTCCTTCCAGCATTATCTGCATTGAGGTTTACCAGATGCTTCTATTTAGTCTTGTTTATTTAGGTTAAATTGTTAATGCTGTTGGTCCCTCTGCTCTTCCCACTAGACTGTGATCCTGTGGAGGGTCCTGGTTTTTAGTCATCTTTGTGGTTCTGGTATGGGCCTGACATGGTGTGAGCTGTTGCTACGTAAAACTTGGAAGGAAGGCAGGCAGGCAGGCAGGAAAGAAGGAAGGAAAGAGGGAAGATAGAGAGTCCTTCCCCTCCTCTCCTTCTTCCCCTTCTCGTTCCTCTCCTTCTCCTCCTCCTTATTCTTGTTATTATTATTATTTGGGTTTGTTTTCATATGGTATGGTTTCTGTGAAGATACTTGAAGTAGAGAGAGGATAGAGAAGAGGGGGTTGGACTCCTCCACCTGACCTCTTGGACTCTTTTGAAAGAAGTAATTCAACGGGAAGTTAAGAACTCTGACTCTGAAAGCATACTGTTGATGTTCAGAATCCCAATTCTGCTGTCCCAGGCTCAGAGCCAAAGTTGTTTGATGTTCACGCTACCATGTCCTCACTTGTACTCAAAGACTGGTGATGTCCAGGGCATTTGGGTCACTCGCCAAAAATGAGAGTTCTGCAATTTTTTCTATTGACTGTGGCCGTTTTTAGAAGAACTGCAATTCCTTCCCTATAGGTCTAAGAACTACAGAGAGTTAAGCTATAAACTGGTCTCCTGTACTCTTCATTTTTTTAAAATTTGGAGTGTGTATATCTGACAATTATTTTTTCCTCTTAGGATATTATTAAAAATTGATTTGTGTGCTCCTTCCTTTTTAGCACGTGTTTTCTGTTTCTGACCTAAAATTACTATGTTATTGTATATTTCTTGAGCAGGATTCATTTTTTTATCTTTTTAACTTCTGGCAATAGTGAGACTCCTTTGGTATTTCTGAATTTTTACAAGAACAAGATGTCAAATTCCTGATTCCATTAAATCATTTAAGGATTGGGAATGACTGCCTTTGTGAGTAGTAATAAAGATCTGGTCTTCTTTAAAAAATTAAAAAAGAGCAAAAAGAAACAAATTATTCATCTACACTTTTACATGAGACTTCTGTTTTATTCTATATTTGAAATTTATCAGATACAGTATTCTTGTAAAGAACAAGCTCTATTTAAGACAACTGGGGGGAATTCCCTGGCGGTGCTGTGGTTAGGACTCGGCACTTTCCCTGCCGTGGGCCCAGGTTCCATCCCTGGTGGGGGAACTAAGATCACGAAAGCCTCGAGGCGTGGCCAAAAAGAAAACAAAAATGGGCTGATGAACTTGGAAAATAATGCTACATTACTTATAGAAGTTAGCACTGTTTGCATCAGTTTTACTGACAAGTATATATATATATATATATATATATATGTGTGTGTGTGTGTATATATACACATATATACACTTATATAATATATAGTATGTGCATATTATATATTATTTCAGGAAGGAAGCCCTCCATTTCATTCAGTATACATATTATGATATATGAAATATAATTTATTATGTTATTTTTATAATATTTTATATTGTTTATATAGAATAAATGTAAGTTATATACTATATAATATATATAATATTATATATATATATATATATATATATATATATATATATATATATATATATATATATGAGGTTTCCTTCCTATAAACCATTAGCTGGATACTCTGAATTAGTGATTTCCCATTTGCTTCTCAATTCCTGGACAGTTGATATGAGTACCCACGTGAAAGTGACTGAGTGATGGACTAAATCTAAGCAAACAATATGATTTGTGGAAGAGATGCATTGTAGAAATAGTGTTTCCAGAACCGAACAAATGGATACAAGCATAGCCAACGTTCAGCATCCTCCCCAAATTCCACTTTATTGCCAACTGACCGCTCTCTCTCTCCTCTTCTTCCCCCCACCTGCCACCATCTTATAACTTGCTCTCCTGGAAACTGCTTCTGCCTCTGGAAAGCTGCTTCTACCCTTTGTCACCTGCTACTGATGGCATGAACCCTGCTCCAAAGCAGGCCCTCTATGAAGCCAACTTTTAAGAACAATCAGAAATGACCTTGCGGGACAATGGCTCAGACGCAGATCATTCTTTCAAGGTAGATTTCCAGTGTGTCCTCTTCTGTGTAAACATTCTTCTTCGCTGCAGCTAGAAATGAGAGACTTCTCTTCCACAGCCCTGTGGCAAGTTGCTTTTATTTTTCCTATGGTATTTAGGATTGGTGAGGTCTTGAAGACCAGAGAGAGTAATCGTCTCTGACTACCACTTCCTGTGCCTCCCCCCCCAGCCCCCCATCCCAGCAAATAAAAAAATGGTTTTGAATGAATTAATGAATCAGAATGAAACAAAGTATCAAGTATGATCAGTTTAATTTATCATGGGCTACCTGAGTAGCACTTTGGTAAAAAAAAGAATTTCTCTTCTGGGTCTCCTTGTCAGTGGACAAGTCACAGTGCAAGGAACTGGCCTTGCAATCCGATACTGTTTTTTTCTCTCCGGAGAATACATTACAATCACTGAACTTTGCTCTCCCCGCTCATCCGCCTTCTCCTCACCTCCCCCTTTCCCCTTCTCCATAGAAATGCCAGAAAAAACACAGGTCAGTCAATTACATTTTAATGTCAGACGACAAATTTTTGGTATAAGCCAAATATTGCATGAGATGTACTAAAAATTATTTATCATTTATCTGAAATTCAATTTAACTAGGCATCCTTTGTTTTTATTTGCTAAATCTGGCAAATCTACCTCTTTTGATTTTTCTCAGTATCCTTAAGAATAGGAAAAAGTGAAATTCTATGGAAACCCTCCAGCCTTTGGCCCTATTATCAAAGTTCCAAACCTATCATAGTCTAAAAGTTTCTGAAAAAAGAAAGCATACATTTTAAATAAAATTGGGCAATAGAAACAGAGGTCATCTTTTCCTAATATTGGGACCATAGTGCATTTGCTGATCATACATCCGTATTTTAAAAGGAGGAAATGTGGTACAGGTGGAGGAGAAGCGAGAGCACATTATCCGTTCTAAGGAGAGCTAGGTATCACTCCGTTTAGAGAAATGGTCAGTAAGAGAAATTCAATAGGGGCACATTTTCCTCACAGTTAGTTTTCTCCCAGGCTCACTGTGAGTCAGCATCCTTGATAACTAGGAGAAAAGATTTTGAGTTACGGTACAAGGGCCACCTTGAGGACGGTATTGAATTTTTTCTTTTTTCTTTCCCATTGCAATAACAGCCTCATTTTTTTTTAACTTTTTATTTTGTATTGGAGCAAAGTTGATTAACAATGTTGTGTTATTTTCAGGTGTATAACAGAGTAATTCAGTTATACATATACATGTATCTATTCTTTTTCAAATTCTTTTCCCAGTTAGCTTGTTATAAAATATTGAGCAGAGCTCCCTGTGCTATACAATAGGTCCTTGTGGGTTATCCATTTTAAATGTAGCAGAGGGTACATGTCAATCCCAAACTCCCTAATATCCCACCTTCCCGTCCTTCCCTCCTGGTAGTCATAAGTTCGTCTCTAAATCTGTGAGTCCGTCTCAATAGCAGCCTCGTCTTAACAGGAGGAAAAGTGAAACTATCAACAGCACCAGGTTTTCATATTTGTCATTTAGATTTTAAAAAGATGTGCATTTCTAGAATGCTGTCTAACTTTGATCAGATGGAGAGCTGCATTTTAGCTTTTTATGGAGCAGAGAAAGCAAAAAGGAGCCAGGAGTCCAAAACCCCCCGCTCGCCACTGCTGCTAACTGGCTGTGTGATCCAGAACAGGCCGGTCAGCATCTCTGATCCCTAAAATCTAGTGGGCATGAAATGTCTAAGTTCCTTTCCTGGTTGCAGTCCTATGAGTCCATAATGATCCAAAAACATTAGCAGTAGGTCTTTGTGAAATTCTCCCTTCCAAAATGCTAGACTTACGGTTTGTCCTATCTCATTCTGCGTCTCTCCCCTTTGCTCTGTTTAGTCAACAGTAGGGCAAAGGTCTGTGGAAAGCCCTAAAATAGCAACAGCCAAAAAGCCGACACGGAGTCCGCTTGTCTCCACTGTGCCCAGATCCTGCCAAATACTTGTCATCAAGTCACCAGCAGGACATGGGAAGGAACCAATGCTCGGGCGGCAGTGGCTCAGATTTGTGACTTGTGTCATTAACCTCCCCAGAGAACCTGAGCCAATGAGGAAGTCGCTCAAAGAGCCCCTAGAAAGCCAAAATCCCTGCTAGAGCAAAAATGCCCGCAGGGACAGCAGCCAGTTAACTGCCTGGGCCCTGGCTGGGCTGAGAGCTGAATCAGTGCCTGGCCATGGACTCTCCAACCTGCCCCCAGAAACCCTTAGTTCCTACGGTAACCCGGAGGGTTCTTTGAAAGAACTCTGAGACTGGGCAGTTTTATCAATTGTGTGCCGGGGACTCAGTCCTGGGCGCCACCCGCAATCTACAGGGAAGAGGGCTTCTGGTGCCCACAAGGCTCCAAACTTTCGAAAACCACTGTAATATGTTCCACATTTTGGCCCTTGACATCATTTACTAAACATGGAATGAACTGAACGCTTACTAGAGAACTAGCTCAAGATGAAAGTGGTTTCTGGTTATTGGTACCTAGCAACTGGATTTCTATAGTAATCATTCCCAGCTTTATCAATAGTTAGACTTAATCCCCTGGAAATAAAGGTGGCTTTAGCACTATGGGATGGTAGTTTGTACCTTCTTCTGAATTCAGTTTGATCAGAGTTGTCATGGAATAGTTATCCTTTGAAATGCTGATTTATATATTACCCTAAATTCATTTTATTGTATATCTTTAAACTGATCTTACACATACAGATCTCTCCCGGGACTGAAAAGCAGAATGTGAAATGCTCTGAAGTGTGGGTTGTAATTTCCATTAAAAGATTTAAAAAAATTCAAGTCCTGGAAGATAAGCCATCTGCAATGTAAATTGCAAGGTTGCTACATTTGGAATGCAACACTGTGTAATTTCAGGGAAAGGAGGAAAATAATGCAGTTCTTTTTCTCATGAAACTTGCAGTTAACAGTGGATTTTCACTTACCAGTTCAAGTCTCCTAACATATACTAAGTACCTATGATCTGCTAAACTTCACACCGGGCGTTGGAGGTATACACATAAACAGATCATTAAAATGCAGTGCTGGGCGGGTGGTGGTGGTGTGATGAATTGGGAGATTGGGACTGACATATATACACTAATATGTATAAAATAGATAACTAATACGAACCATCTGTATAAAAATAAAATAAATAAAATAAAATGCAGTGCATTAAATAAAGAAATCCATGCTGTACTGTAAGAACAGTAGCAGTACTTAATCCAGGAGGTGATTCTATTGAGAACTTAATCCTTTGAGGAAATGTTAAAAGTTCTGTTTAAAAGAGAAGACTAAAGTTGTGAAAATGCACATGGAGGCCAAGTCCATGCTCTTGGCAATGTCTCAGTACCAGACCTTTTTCACTTTCCCTTTTCACCAAAAAAATGCTAATCATTTATGCAATCATTTATGCAAAATGCTAATCATTTATGCAAAAAAAGCAATCATTTTTTAACAGATCTCCTATGATCTATTTTTATATCTCTTTACTCTTTCTATATGTTATCGTTCTCTTTTCTTGATTAGGTTTCTCAAGAACCAGGTTTTGAACTTGTTTTATTTGAAATCAATTTTATCTTTTCCTTTTATATTCATTATCATGAGTCTTTCTTCCTGCTTAACTAGGTCCTTGTTTCATTTACTTTGATATCTTAACAGTGAAGATAAATTTCTTTTCTCCTAAGCTTCTCTTCCACAAGTTTTCTCATCTTGACAGGATACTCCAGAATGAAAAATCTCGCTCATCAAGAAAATGTGGTCTGAATATCTAACAACGTTAGTTTTCTCTATAGTCCATCAGCATATGAAATCCTCTAATATTTTATTTCCCTTTGGAAATAGCAGGCTTGGATCTGAACACAAGAAAGGACTTAATGTTAAATTCTGATCTGTGAGAAAGCAGACCACTAATGCAATGTAAGAAACAAGGTATCACATTGAAGTCATACATTGTGTCAGATATTAGACTCTTGGAAAAAGATCCTTCACAGTGGAAAACAAGCTGAATAAGAAGATTTTAGCGAGTTGGCATAATCTAAATTTTTGTGGCCAAGAATATGAGTGTGATAGGTGGAGGGAAAGTGGAGAAGTTCCTCCCGTATATCGGTGAACTGGGAGATTAATGAGAAGGATTGCAAACAAAAGCCCAGAAAGGGATGAGTGCCTTGGAGCAACAATGTATCTTGGTCTATAGTACTGAGCAAAGAATAAGGCTTGTAAGAATCAGAAGCCTGTGCTACATGCAGCAGGCTAGTGGTTTATACACATAGCTGCTCTGAGATTCACTAGGGAAATAGCACATAAATTACAAAGAGTAGACTGAATTTATGTGTGAATGGTGATTTAAGTACTAGTGTTGGAAACACACCACATTTTGCGGGGGGGTGGATTTCTAATTGCATGTAGAACAACTGTGTCTAAACTAAGAAAAACACTCTCAGTAACTCTGCCAGCTATCAAATGTTTCAAATTTTGCTAGTGTTGAAGGGAGACTTGGTGTCTAGTAGTTTTAACCGGCAAACCCTTGGATTGCAAATGAGGTTATTAACTTCGGGCAATCACTGATCTTTTTACTATAGTTTTGGTTTTCTAGAATTTCATATCGTTGGAATCATACAGTACGTAGCCCTTTCACACTGGCTTCTTTCACTAAGAAATATACATTTGAGGATCCTCCAGGTCTTCTGCTGGCTTTATAGCTTCTTTCTTTCCTAGCACTGAATAACATTCCATTGCCTGGATGTACCACAGTTTGTTTATCCATTCACCTATTGAAGGACATCTTGGTTGCCTCCAAGTTTTGGCAATTATGAATAAAGCTGCTCTAAACATTTGTGCGCAGGATTTTGTGGGGACATAAGTTTTCAACTCATTTGAGTACATACGAAGGAGTGCAATTGCTGGATTGTGTGGTAGGAGTATGTTTAGTTTTGTAAGAAACTGTCAAGCTGTCTTCCCAAGGGACTGTACCATTTTTCATCCCTACTACCAACAAATGAGAGTTCCTGCGTTTTCATATTCACTGCAGCATTTAGTGTTGTCAGTGTTTTGGATCTCAGCCATCCTAATATGTGTGCAGTGGTATCTTATTAGTGTTTGAATTTGCAATTCCCCAATGACATATGACGTTGAGCATCTTTTCAAATGCTTATTTGCCATCTATATATATTCTTTGGTGATGTGTCTCTTCAGATTTTTTAGACATTTTTAACTTGTTGTTTGTTTTCTTATTTTGAGTTTTAAGAGTTTTTAATATATTTTGGATACAAACCTTTTATCAGATAAATGTTTTGCAAATATTTTCTCCAGTCTGTGGCTTGTCTTTTCATTCTCTTAAACGTGTCCTCTGCAGAGCAGGAGTTTTTAATTTTAATGAAGTTCATATTAATCAATTTTTTCTTTCATAGATTGTCCTGATGGTGTTATATAAAAGGGTCAAAGATAGCTCTTGCTTTTGGCATAAAATAGCCCATGTTGTTACTTTTTCACATCAGGTTAGGACCATTAGCCCAAAGCCCACTGGTACCAAATTCAGATTCTTGCAAGTCCAACTGCTTTACCTATGATGCAAATAAACATTCTTAGCCATTTAGAACTTACCCACTTTGCATACCCTGTGAAACTGCATTTAACATCTGCTAACCATAAATAAGACAAACCCTGTAGCCATAAAAGACCAGACACTGCTGCTACCCTTCAGAGCTCTCTGACTCAAAGACTCTTCACCTTGCTGCTGACCAACATAACCCAGACTCGCAGCCCCCTTCTCGGATATCCCCCTCTTCCCCAAGAGATCCCCTGCCCTACTCCCTTTCTGGGTGATGGGCTTGTTCCAATGTCTCTGGAAAGTCCCTTCTTGGGAAAGACTTCCCCTTTCCTGCAACCCTGTTCAATAAGTTTGTTGTGTGTTACTGCATCTCATGTCCATGTCTCTTCCTTAATCAACCCCAAATCTTGAAATTTACCACAGTGTTTAGACCAAAACTCATTGCTAAAGCCAAAGTCACCTAGATTGTCTGCTACATTATCTTCTAGGAGTTTGTAAGTTTGTATTGTACAAAATTTAGGTGCATGATCTATTTTGGGTTAACTTTTGTAAAAGTTGTAAGTAGGCTCTGTGTGCAGACTAATTTTTTTGTATGTAGATGTCCAGTTGTTCCAGCACTATTTGTTGAAAAGACTACCCTTTCTCCATTGAATTCTGTTCATGTCTTTGTCAAAGATCAGTTGACTATGATTGCGTGGGGTTTTTTCTGGGCTCTCTCTTCTGTTCCATTGATCCATTTGTCTGTTCTTTCACCAATACCACACTGCCTTGTTTATTGTAGCTTTACCGTAAGTCTTGAAGTCCAGTAGTGTCAGTGCTGTGACTTTGTTCTTTAGTATTTTGTTGGTTCTTCTGGGTCTCTTGTCTCTCCATATAAACTTTACAATCCGTTTGTCAGCATCCACAAAATAAATTGTTGGGATTGAAGTACACTTTTATCAACACATCTCTCATTACATTCTTAACCAACCAATCTAGTTAGATATAATAGTTTTCCAGTTAATTCTCTTAGGTTTTCCTCTTTCCTTTCTTCAGCTCTTTTTTTTTTTTTCAGTTTCTTTGTATTGGCTAGTTCTACCAAAACAATATCAAATACAAATTGCATTTGTAGGTATCTCTACCTTGTTCCTCTATTTGATAATAATGTATTTATTATTTTACCTGTGAGTTTGACATTGCTTTTAGTTTTAGACACACTTTTGTCCTATTTTGTCAGTAAGACTTTGCTTGTTTTTTCTTGATCTGATCTAATTGATGTTTCCTTTTATGGAGTGTTTTTGTATACTTCGAAATGACTATTTGACTTATTTATGTTGTCATGTTAATATAATCATATGTATCAACTTATTTCTCAATCTCAAATTCCCCTGAATTCTTAGTTTAAGCCTTTCTTGAATTTATCTGGGGAATTCTTTATTTTATTATACCCAGATTTAACTTGTCAATGTTTTATTTAATATTTTTGCACTTATAGTCATAAGTGAAATTGATATAATTTTATTTTTTTAAATAACCTTTGCTCTTCTCTATACTCTCCAGCAGTTTAAATAGCATATGAATTATCTGTTTTTTGATGGTTTGAAAAACGTTGTCTATAAAACTGTCTGGGCTTGATGCTTTTGTAGGGAGCCATTCTTTGATAAAACTCTTCCAATTTATTCTCTGATGAATGTCTATTCAGGATTTTAAAACATGGGTTGGTATTCAACTTTGGGCATTTGTATTTTCTGAGAAGATTACCCATTTCAATGTTATTTTCAAATATTTGAATATGGAGTTGTATATAGATTATGTCACAGCTTAGAAAATCTCCTATGATCTATTTTTATATCTCTTTACTCTTTCTATATGTTATCATTTTCTTTTCTTGATTAGATTTCTCAAGAACCAGGTTTTGAACTTGTTTTATTTGAAATCAATTTTATCTTTTCCTTTTATATTCATTATCATGAGTCTTTCTTCCTGCTTAACTAGGTCCTTGTTTCATTTATTTTGATATCTTAAGTTAAATGCCTAGTTTACTGACATTCATTAATGTTCAATAAGAAAAGTACCAAAATCTATTAAGTTTCTTCTAATACAACTCATCCCTTGCACTTAATTTTTCACATATAGTATTCTCATTGGTATCAATTTCTTTTTCAAAGCACACGGAGGAAGTGTATTCTTTGCAGAAAAATGAGAAAAGTAAAAAATCACTCGTAGTTCCACCCGATCTAACATCTGTTATTTAGTTTTGACAACAAAATTTGTTTAATTGCCTGAATGTCAAAACCCATAATGAACAAGGTTAAGAGGGCCAACTGGGAGAAAATGTCTGCAAGGAAGTTTAATATTCTTAGTATAAAATCAGCTTCTGTAAAGTTTTACGAAAACGTGGAAGGATAGGCATAGTGTTTGATCAGGCACCTCAAAAAGGAAAAGGTTGGGCTTCCCTGGTGGCGCAGTGGTTGAGAGTCCGCCTGCCGATGCAGGGGACACGGGTTCGTGCCCCCGTCCGGGAAGATCCCACATGCTGCAGAGCGGCCGGGCCTGTGAGCCATGGCCGCTGAGCCTGCGCGTCCGGAGCCTGTGCTCCGCAGCAGGAGAGGCCACAACAGTGAGAGGCCCAGGTATAGCAAAAAAAAAAAAAAAAAAAAAAGGAAAAGGTGTGTTGGCCTGAAACGCATTTTAAAAAATCAATTTCATCTATTAAACAAAGAAGTGCAAGTTAAAGCCACAGTAAAAAACCTTTTCTGCTTATAAATTAGCATTTTTTTTCCTTTAGTTATAATCTTCAAATTTGACAGAGTGGTGGGGAAGTTGGCTCTCTCATCATCTTTTGGCAAAAGCTGAAATAAGTGTAAACAGCCTTCAAAATGGATATATCCTAAAAAACATAACTACCAGTGTGCCAAAGATTTAGCTACAAAGATGCTTAGTGCACCTGAAAATCATAGACAACCTGAATGCTAAACAAATGGGGACTGGCTGAATTAACTATGGTAAAGTAAATTATCTAATTAGATAGCTATTACAAATGACATTACAGACAATATTTATGGAAAGAAAGGATTGTCATAATATACTGATATATAAAAAGGCAGGTTATAGTTGTATCTATTGCATGATCTCATTTTGGAAATATGAAGGTAGGTGACTTGTACAATTTTATCATATATTTAGGTTTGTATATCCACAACCACAATCAAAATACTGAAACTTCACCATGAAGATCCCTCACGTGACTCTTTTATGACAAGACCTCCCTCCCTCCTGCCACCCTTCAGATGCCCCCTGAGAACCACTACTCTGTTTTAGATTTCAAAAACGTTATCTAAATGGAATCATACAGTATGTAACCTTTTTGGACCGATATTTTTTTTCCCCTCAGCATAATTCCCTGGAGATTTTCTCAGATGCTGTGTATATCCACAGTTCATTCTTTCTATTGCTCGGTAGTATTTCATGTTATTGGTGTACCATGGTTTGTTTAAAAATTTACCTGTGGAAGGACATCTGGGCTGATTCCAGTTTGGCACCATTATGAATAAGCTGCTATAAATATTTGTGTATGGAATATTTGGGTGAACATAATTTTTCATTTCTCTGAGATAAATGCCCAAGACTGCCATTGCTGGGTCATACGTTAATTGCATTGTTAGTCTTGTAAGAAACTGCTGAACTGTTTTTCAGATCGGCTGTACCATTGTACATTCCCACCAGCGATCTGTGAGTGATCCGGCTTCTCTATATCCGCAGAAGAATTTGGTGTTGTCGCTGTTTTTTATTGTTGCCATTCTGATATTTATATAATGATAGCTCATTGTAGTCTTTTTTTCTTTCAGTTTTATTGAGATGTAATTGACATACAGCACTAATAAGGTGTACAGCATCATGATTTGACTTACATACATCATGCAGTGATTACCCTAACAATTTTTTTAATTTTATTTTTTAACATCTTTATTGGAGTATAATTGCTTTACAATGGTGTGTTAGTTTCTGTTTTATAACAAAGTGAATCAGTTATACATATATCCCCATATCCCCTCCCTCTTGCGTCTCCCTCCCACCCTCCCTATCCCACCCGTCTAGGTGGTCACAAAGCACCGAGCTGATCTCCCTGTGCTATGCAGCTGCTTCCCACTAGCTAGCTATTTTACATTTGGTAGTGTATATATGTCCATGCCACTCTCTCACTTCGTCCCAGCTTACCCTTACCCCTCCCCGTACCCTCAAGCCCATTCTCTAGTAGGTCTGCGTCTTTATTCCCGTCTTGCCCCTAGGTTCTTCATGACCATTTTTTGTTTTTGTTTTTTAGGTTCCATATATATGTGTTAGCATACGGTATTTGTTTTTCTCTTTCTGACTTACTTCACTCTGTATGACAGACTCTAGGTCCATCCACCTCGCTGCAAATAACTCAATTTCGTTTCTTTTTATGGCTGAGTAATATTCTATTGTATATATGTGCCACATCTTCTTTATGCATTCATCTGTTGATGGACACTTAGGTTGCTTCCATGTCCTGGCTATTGTAAATAGAGCTGCAGTGAACATTGTGATACATGTACCCTAATAATTTTAATACACATTCGTCATGTCATATAGATATAAAATTAAAGAAATAGAAAATTTTTTCCTTGTGATGAGAGCTCATAATTTACTCTGTTAGCTAGTTTCATATACATCCTACAGCAGTGTTAGTTATATTTATCATGTTGTATGTTACATCCCTGTACTTATTATCTTTTAAGCTGTGCTTGACAGGAGGAGCAGGGAAAGACAGGTGGCATCTTGTCAGGACTGGAAGTCCTGTTTTGCTAAAAAGTTAGAACTTGATTTCTGAAGAGATTTCACAAATGCAGTGAGTCCGTTTCTGTGCATTGCCATGCCACATAACCCCTAAATAATCTGAGAAATGAATATAGTGTAGAGATATGTATCAATTTAATGTGATTAATTCTCCATACGTTTAGGTGTACCTATGACTAGTACTGGTTTGAGAAGCAAACCTGAGAATTAGATAGAAGAAAAGCATTTTGCTCTATAGCTATGGCATATGAGGTTTCCCTCCTGATGAACACGAGAAAAATTATGCTAAATAATAATATAAGCATATGTCTGTCCTCTAAAAGCAATATGTTTAAAAGAACTTGCATAATTACTATAAGGTTTTAGACTAAAGAATTTCATTGTTAAAATGACATCCACTTACTAAAAATACACAAACCAATGATGTGATGCTGTATCAGGCTCCCCTGATCCCTCTCAACTGAAGTTTACAACTGGAATTAATTGCAGATGACTTCAACTCATGACTGTGTAATTTATTCCAGGCTAGAGGTTTCAGAAACAAAGCATCTCCTTCTGTCTCTGTCTTCAGCTCACATGAGGACCCCATTTATCAGCCTTCTTTATTAACTTTTTATTTGTAGAAGTGATGCAATATGTACTAGACATTCAAATAGATTGCTCACCATCCTTCTTTGCATGGTTCTGAATCTCAAAAAACTGTGTGCATATATGGCCTGTATCATTCTGTTATATATGAATAATTGATGATACGACCATGTGCTCACCCTTTAATTCATACCTGCACAAATATGCATATACAACCTACCTGGCTTTTTGTTTTGTTGTGTTTAGAAATGAGAATTCTATCGACAGACTATTTTTGATATCTCTAAAGGGATCGTTTCGTTTACATTAGCTATTATTACGATCTACAATTGTATTTATGCGTAGACTGTTTAGGTATCTTATATTTGTGTCTATTACAATTTTTTCAGCACTTTTACGTTCCTGGTCTTTAAAAAGACACTGCTTTATAAAGTGTCTTCATTTTGCAGATGTGCAACTTGAAGAGAGGCGTTGAACTTATTTTTTTGTCAAGTCAAATTGTTATCTTCTAGCAGCCCTGAGACCAGAATACAGATCTTCTGACTCCAAGCTCTTTGCAGTAAACATCAATCCCTCTGTGACTAAAGTCTAAACACAGAATGAAAGAAAACACGGAGCAGAATACAAAAGGAGTTATTTTGAGCTGCATCTAGGGGTGTCATCCATAACCAGGGAACATTGCTAATTACCAACCCGGTGTTAATTTACTGATCTGTGTCTTGTCTATGACTAAACATTACTCCGCCTATGTTGATTAATTCTGATATAAATCAGATAATTTCATCAGTGGGTAAAATTCATTCTTTAGCTGTACCTCTGTGAGCAGTCTCTTACCCCATATAGCCATATACAGAGACTATTTGAAGTTATTTTAAAAATGTGATTCATAGAATTTAAATGTATAAATTTCCAAAAATGCATAGAATATCATTATATTGAAAATGATGTTAGACTCATTAGATGCCAGTTAATCTAAGTTGCATTCAGGATTCTGTGTAGAACAGGAAACTAAATTTAGGACTCAGTTCTTTGTATGCTCATGGATTTAACCAGAGAATGCATCTCTACCTTACATGAACAATATAATTTTCTTTGTTTATTCAGTACATTGCATTCTTCTTTTTATCATAAAAATTGCCTGCTCACAAGGTTTTAAAGTAATTGAGTCCATTTGTTTCATTTCCCCTGATGTATTAATATTTTCTTTGCATGGTGCTTTAGAAAATATATGACCTAGAAAACAGCCTAATTCTTGTCACAGCTGCAACCTTACTGAGGCAGAAAATTTGGCATTTATATAAAATGAAACCATCTCTAATGCTTTGTTTGCCCTTCCAGAATCCCCTTTGTTTAATCACCATGTTTGGAGTCTCTAAAAAGGAACTGCTTTCAGGAATAAGTGGATAGGAATGACGGGATGCTGATGTGTGAATAAAATCATGATATAAAAGAAAATGGATTTCCCCCCTTCCAGGTGAAGTCTGTGGAGGTTGCCCTGATGGTCACTGAGAGCTGTATAAGTCAGTCTCTAATTCGTGAATTTCAGTCCTTACCCCGTCCCAGACCGGGATTGCCCTGCTACACGTTTCCATGGTGCCGACTTCCCCATCATAGCACATTATTGTTGTCGCTTATTGTGTCTTCTGTATTCTCTGATAGATGTATGGGGCAGGGAGAGGGTCTGCCTTGCTTTCATTGTCGCACCAGCATCCAACACAATGCTGGCACGGGGAGCCCTTAATAAATGTTTGTTCAATAAAAGAATAAAAACAGTTTCAAATCTGAGCTCAGTTCCAACTCCTATAATTCTTAAAAATTTTTTTAATTGAAATATAGTTGATTTACAATATCGTGTAATTTTCAGCGGTACAGCACAGCGATTCAGTTATATAATTCTTTTTAAAAAACAGCTTTATCGAGGTATAACTGATATACTAAAAACTGCACATATTTAATGTACAATATGATGAGTTTGGACGTATGCAGACACCTATGAAACCATTACCGAAATCAACTAATAAACATAGTCATCACTCTAAACGTTTCCTTCTGCCCTGGCTTTTTTTTTTTTTTTTTTTTTTTTCTGGCAAGTATACCATAGACAATTCAAAGCCAAACTTTACTACATTACCCTTCGTTGTTACGTTTCTAAGCTGCTTGTTACTGTCTCTTTCTGCCCACCTTCCGACCCTCTTACAAACGTTGTACAAAGTAAACCATACTTGAAACAAATACAATGAGTATGGGGACTTTCCTGGTGGTCCAGTGGCTAAGACTCCCTGCTCCCAATTCAGGGGACCCGGGTTTGATCTCTGGTCAGGGAACTAGATCCTGCATGCCGCAACTAAGGTTCGCATGCCACAACTAAGCGTTTGAATACCAAAACTAAAAGATCCCACGTGCTGCAACAAAGACCTGGCACGACCAAATAAATAAATAAATACTTTTTTTTAAAGAGAGTCATTTAAAATTTTTTTAATTAAAAAAATAAAAATGAATGTGGGAAAATAAAAATAATAACATTGAATAAATACAGGGAAAACACTGACTGGAGCAGCCTTCCCTCATTCTCCAAAAATAACGGGCATGAGCTCTGATATTCGTATTTTCATCATTTACCTGCCTCCTCTTTATCCTGAGTGACAGTTTTGGAGCAACGAGTTGGAAATTGAGTATTCATGGCAGCATCATAATGCTTGTTTGATTAGCTTAAAAATAATTCTGACCATCTATAGAAACTGTGCCCTAAACTAACTGCCTGTTTAGTCTTAATCTTCTAAACATAACAACAGGTACTCTACGTTATGGCAAGGGGTTCTTTATCTCATGGGAGCGGGTGGAGGAGAAGGGGAGGCATGAATTCTGCAGAGTCTGGGTCTCCCTTTGACAATGCTGGTGGGAGAGGAAAGGACTAATTAGAGGAGAGAGCAGATGCTGAAACTGAAGGAATAAGTTTAATATTTAATATAATAATAATATCAGCCCCATGAGGTCAGAGAGTTGTTTTTCACTGTAGTGCTGAAGACTAGAAGAATTGTTAGCCTGCTCTAGAGGTTCAAATGTCTTGGAATGGACTATTTCTTTCCCTCCATGGCCTAACAGAATCGGCCTTTGAGAGCCTCTCAAATGGGAAGCTCTTCTTGTTCACAAGAGGTGATCCTCAGACCACCTGTACCAGAACCACCTGGAGTGGTGTGAACATGGAGACCTCAGAGCTGAGACGTGGAATCAGCATCCTCCTTCTTCCCAGTATCTCTTCTGAACTCCTGATCCTTTGAACGCCATGCCATTTCTCTCCACCCACCCAGACCACTCTACTTACTATTTCTATGAACCTCCTGGTCACTCTCCCTCATACATTGAAGACTTTGCCTCAATATCCAGTGGGTATCGCCCTTCAGAAACAACATCCTTGAGCTTCCCTGGTGGCGCAGTGGTTGAGAGTCCGCCTGCTGATGCAGGGGACATGGGTTCGTGTCCCGGTCTGGGAAGATCCCTCATGCCGCGGAGCGGCTGGGCCCGTGAGCCATGGCCGCTTATGTTCCCTTTGGTAGTATCAACATCTAAGTCAATGTCTGGCCCATATTAAGTGCTTGATAAATGTTCCTTAAGTAGTTGAATTAATGAGTCATACAATGAATTGCTAAAAAAAAAAAAGTAATGGACTGGCTTTCTGGTTGGATTTTGGGTAAAATGTGCTTAAGGTCAGAGCTCTTCCATGTAGTTCATTTTTTTCAACTTTAAAAAAAAATACAGATAGGTGTTACATTTATATCTGCCTGTTTAAATTCTGTCATACTTCACTTCTAGGCTTCTCATGTGGCAAATCATGTTTTACTTTCAATTAAGCATTGGTAATGGAGTATCTGGTAATACTAGGAAATAATTCTGCAGTTGAGTTTTGTACTCACCGTATATGGATCATTCCTCATCTGTAATGTGCCCCAAATGCAGCTTCATTTTCCAGATACCTTGATGCAGAATCAAGTATTTCATTATTAGGTGCAAAAAGAAAAACTGTCCTCACCTTGGCAGGGGGCCAGTTTATCTGTGGCTCAGGTCTTGCTACCCGCCGGTGATTGCATCAGCTAAGTGTTGTCTTCTGGACTGTGTGAGAGTAGGGAACAGGCACATTTACCTGTCAGTGGCATTTCCCTGACGCACAAGTTAAACAAAGTTTGTATCCCAATATAATTTCAAACCTACTATAAGCTAGACACCCAAATAAATTCAACAGTTCAATTCTGATTTTTCTGGCACTCTGACTTTGCATTTTGATAGGACCAATGAAGAATGCAGTCCCAAGTCAATTTCTGACCATTCTTCATTTTGATTCTGAAAACTGTCACACAGTGATGAACAGCAGCCCTTCGGGTGTGCTGGGTTTCATGCCTCTGACCTGGCATTTTTTCTGGGTCTTTTTCCCCCCTAAATTCAAATCCTCTCACGTGGCATTTGGAAAACTGACAACATTTTCAGCATCCCTGAATCAATAAAGATTTAAGTTCATTTTAAAAAGCCAAACAGATCTGGTCCCTGTAAAATAGAGCACCTAAGAATGCCAATAAACAGAATTTTATGTTTCTATTACTACAGAGCTTTGCAAGCTATGCAATAGTCTTGTGTGTTGGGTTAGCCAGCTTATCACAGAAAGGACCTAGGATGCAGTAATTTTTTGTTGAACTGGTGAACACAGGTTTATAAAACATTCTACTCAATGGGAAAAATTTGGAGACATAGAAAATGTGGTATAGTCTCTCTAGCTGTTGCAAAATGAAAATGGGGAACAGAAAATACAAAAATGAAAAAAAGGATAGGAGGGATCTTGGTGGAATATTGACATTCTCAGTGAGGAGTAGGGAAAATTAATTTGCATAGCTGGTGAGGGAAATCTGGATGGGGTAAAAGAGATCTTTCCCAGAGAGAAAAGGGAAAGAAAGGCAGAGGGGTCGCATCCTCTGCCTGGTAAAAGGAGGAACGCATTCCTTCTCAGACCAGGGGTTAACACTGGCCTCCTACAGGTACCTCCTGGCGCCAGATCAGCACAGAGGAGAGCCGATGAGCCGCAGGGCAGGTCGGTCTGCCAGGCATCAACTGTGCAACCGTCCACAGCTTGAGGCTGAGCCAATCCGCTGGCCTGAATCAGTCTGGGATGGTGGTGCTGGCCAGACAGCACGAACAGGTGAACAAACAGCCTAGAGTGAGGGAGCAGTGACCCAACCTCAAGGCCAGAGGAGACTCGACTCAGGTGCAGCCCCAAAGAAGAGAGTGATGGGCCACCAGGGAATGAGTTGTATTAACGGGGAGGGAGTCACCAAGAAGATACTAGCCGGATGCCTGGGTGAGTGGTGTGTTTAGCAGTTGGTAGCGGGAAGGAGGTTTCCTGAGTCTCCCCAGGCGCTTCACACAAGGTGGAGTGATCTGGGGATTTTCTTGGTCAGTTTGTGTGGCAGCAACAAAATACCATGGACTGGGTGGCTTCTCATAAACATTTATCTCTCACAGTTCTGGAAGCTGGGAAGTCCAAGATCAGGGTGCTGGGGAGGACCCTCTTCCTGGTTTGGGATGGCTACCTTCTTGCCGTGTCCTCACCTGGCAGGGAAAGAGCAGTCTCTTCTCTCTTCCTCTTCATATAAGATCACTAATCCCATTATGAGGGCTCCGCCCTCATGACCTCATGGAAATCTAATTATAATACTTTCCAAGGTCCCACCTCCAAATATTATCATACTGGGGATTAAGGTTTCAACATAAGAATTTGGTGGGGGTGGGGGGTGGGGGAAGTGCAGAAACATTTAGTCCACGGCAGTGATTAAATGAATTAGTATACCCCCAGTGTTCAGAGAAAGAGGTATTTTTATTTCCCGTTACATGATCTACAGCCCCTCTTGATATTTCCTGTGGAGACTTTCAGGTGTCAGTACCATATATCAGATGACATGTGATGTGGTGATTCTGAAGGTGCTGTTCTGACCCTCATGTCCCCTTCAGGGAAAGCACTGCATCCATCAGCAGAGCCTGATGCTGAAGAGGGGAGACCCTGGGATATAGGTCCACTCACACAGCATGCATTAATTATGTGGAAGTCACTCTTCAAGGTTACAGAGATACAGATGCAAAGAAGAGAGATCTACTTCCTTCTCTCAGGAAGCTTACACTCTAGAGAGGAGGCAGAGATCATGCAGGTCAATTAACACATTAACAAGATAATGTTGAAAAGTGGCACATGCCATGAGAAAAATAAAATAGGAGAAACTGACAGAGCGACTGGGAGGGATGGAGGGATGTACTTCAGATTTAGAAGTAAAGAACGGATTTGGAGGGAAGAAGTGACGTTGGAACTGGATCCAACATAAGGATTCAGGCATCCATCTCTTTTCAGGAAGTCTCACTCTCAGATTTGTCATTGCACCTTGTGTTCCCTCGAATCACATGTTGAAACCTAATCCTCAATGTGATGGTTTTAGGAGGTGGGGCCTTTAGGAGATGATTAGGTCATGAGGGTGAAGTCCTCATGGATGGAATTAGTGCCCTTATGAAAGAGACCCCAGAGAGCTCCCTCACCCCTTCCACCATGTGAGGAAACAACGAGAAATTGACCATCTATGAACCAAGAAGCTGGTCCTCACCAGACACCAAATATTCTGGTGCCTTAATCTCAGACTTCCCAGCCTCCAGAACTGTCAGAAATAAATTTCTGTTGCTTTTAAACCACTCAGTCTATGGTAATTTGTTATAGGAACCCCAATGGACTGAGACACACTTTGTTTTTCAAATGTGTTTCTTTTCACTAGACATTTGCAACTGAATGCCCTTTACCTACCTTCCTGGCCCTCTTAACTTTATCTTATTAATATATTTACACATATACTTTTGCATAAGCTCATTAATATGATTATATCAAATAAGGTTTTTAGTGCATTTTAATAACAAATTTAATTTCTTCCATAGCTTTTTTCATGCATACATA
This sequence comes from Tursiops truncatus, assembly GCF_011762595.2. Lineage (NCBI taxonomy): Eukaryota > Metazoa > Chordata > Mammalia > Artiodactyla > Delphinidae > Tursiops > Tursiops truncatus. The sequence continues at coordinate 12,022,111 of NC_047039.1, forward strand.
CATATATAGTGTCACATACACACATAAATATATGTGTAGGATCTTTGTCAGCACTTTTTTTACCAAAAAAATGTGATCATATCATACACACTTTACTGAATATGCATTTCTTTCTCATCAATAACTGGAAATATCTCCAAATTAAATTAGTATAATTCTAACTCATTTTTTTTTCAAAATTGCACAGCAATCCCACTACTGGGCCTAGAGCCTGAGAAAACCATAATTCAAAAAGAATCATGTATCACAATGTTCATTGCAGCTCTATTTACAATAGCCAGGACTTGGAAGCAACCTAAGTGTCCATCAACAGATGAATGGATAAAGAAGATGTGGTACATATATACAATGGAATATTACTCAGTCATAAAAAGAAACAAAATTGTGTTATTTGCAGTGAGGTGGATGGACCTAGAGTCTGTCATACAGAGTAAAGTAAGTCAAAAAGAGAGAAACAAATACCGTATGCTAGCTAACACATATATACGAAATCTAAAAAAAAAAAAAAAAAGGTTGCGAAGAACCTAGGGGCAGGACAGGAATAAAGATGCAGATGTAGAGAATGGACTTGAGGACATGAGAAGGGGGAAGGGTAAACTGAGACGAAGTGAGAGACATTGACATTGACATATATACACTACGAAACATAAAATAGCTAGTGTGAAGCAGCCGCATAGCACAGGGAGATCAGCTCAGTGCTTTGTGACCACCTAGAGGGGTGGGATGGAGAGGGTGGGAGGGAGGGAGAAGCAAGAGGGAGGGTATATGGGGATATATGTATAACTGATTCACTTTGTTATAAAAACAGAAACTAACACACCATTGTAAAGCAATTATACTCCAATAAAGATGTTAAAAAAAAAAGTCGATACAGTATATATGTTTTTTGAGACAGAGGGCTGTACATTAAATGACATAATATTGACAGCTTATACGGTGGATCATGTGACCCCTTACAGGATCAAGAAGGAATGTTATCTTTTAAGGAGTTGTCTTTTGATGCTAGGAGGACGTTGCTCTTTATGGTTGAGCAGGTGGTCCTGCCAATGGGAGAGGTTTGGTCCAGCATAATGTGGATACACAAGGCACAGCGGGGGGAGAAGGGAGCCCAAAGGGCAGAGAAGAATTTTTATGTTTAAATTTTTCTTGTCTTGCCATAAAATATGAATTTTATTTTACAATATGAAGTAAAGGTATACACAGGAGAATGACACAGCAACTTTAAGATAGCAGAAACCTCCTGGAAAAGAAGGAAAGAAGGGAATGAGCTGGTAGTTTTGATTTCACTTTAAAATTTGTACCATTCGAATGCTGTACAAAAAGTGAGGTTTGCTGGATTGCAAGGCAATTCATTAGTTAGTGGCTCATTCCCAGAGCACAATCTGGAAATGCTCCAGGGTGAAAGTGAAATTGATGGACCTGACTAATTAACTTAAACGCTGTCAGAAACCTCTGGCAACATCTGAAGTGGGTGAGTTGTGAAGAATCACAGGCCAGAATGTAGGAGGACGGTGAGCCGTAGCAAGGGAGAAGCAGAGAGACAGCTGGAGGAAGAAAATCTGAATTACAGTCTAGTACTGGAGCCAGAGCCTAGCAGGTATGAGAGACAAGATTGCAATAGGTCCTGGTTACCACCTGAGGGAGGTGATAGCCCTCCGTTAACATGAGCTCATAGAGAAATATAATGACTGTCCAAAATTTAGCTGGAGACCCAACACAAGGCAAAGCACAATCAGTCAATTTAATGTAAACAAAAGAACGATTTTTCAGGAGGATATTGGTAATTTGAAGTAGGAACAAACGGTTATAAGAAAGAGGCAATTGCAAGTTAGCATTACAATAAGAAACTGTAGATGGATTGAATATTAGAATGGATATAACGAAAGAATGAGCTAGTAAACTAAAAAAATGTAAAGGAATCCTCCTAAAAGACATCAAGTATGTACAAAAAGAGCAAAATATAAAAGAAATGTTGGGACTTCCCTGGCAGTCCAGTGGTTAAGACTCCGTGCTTCCACTGCAGCGGGCATGGGTTTGATCCCTAGTCGGGGAACTAAGATCCCGCATGCTGCAGGACTAAAAGAAAAAAAAAAAGTGAAGAGAAAGAGGATAGAATGAACTTCAGAAGACGAGAATACAGTAAATGAAGAGGAGAAAATATTTGAAGAAATAATGATTCAGAATTTCCTGTAATTAAAGAAAGAAGGAAGACCACAGATTGAAGGAGTTTAGAAAACATCAAGAGAATAGATAAGAAAACCCCACTCTTGGTTATACTATAGTAAAATGTAAGACCATCAGAGTGGAAAAAACATTCTTGAGACAAAGGAGCAAAAACCAAATTGATATTAGACGTTTTAGCAATGGTATTAGATGAGACGAGGCTAATATTTTCAACGTGTTGAAGGAAAAAGTAATTTGAACCCAGAATGTTTTCATCCAGCTGTTTTTGTTTAAGTGCAACAAAGATATTCTCAAGCATACAATTGTCTCAGAAGGATTAGCACAAAGACTCTTTGGTATCACTCTTAGAGGAAGTATTCCAGCAAAAGAGATCACATTCAGAAGGTGCAAAGAGATCTATTCAGGAAGTAAAGATGAGTAAACCTGAACTTGGATTTCATACACAGGATTCATACTGTATGTACTTTTTTTTTTTTTTTTTTTTCGGTACGTGGGCCTCTCACTGCTGTGGCCTCTCTCGCTGTGGAGCACAGGCTCCAGACACGCAGGCTTAGCGGCCATGGCTCACGGGCCCGGCTGCCGCTCCGCGGCATGTGGGATCTTCCCGGACCGGGGCACGAACCCGTGTCCCCTGCATCAGCAGGTGGACTCTCAACCACTGCACCACCAGGGAAGCCCTGTATGTACTTTTTTGTTTCTGGATTCTTTTGCTTAGTATTGTGTCTTTGAGATCCATCCACATTATTACACATGTCCTCTGTGATAGTTTCAATTATTCACAATTTTAGGAATCAGAGGGAAGAGAATCAAAAGGGCAAACATCATACATTTGAAAGACCTGAGTTGAAATCCTGACTCTTTTTAATTGTGTGACTTTGCACAAATGACTAATCTCAGTGCTGGCTGTTTGGACAAATCTCTCTAAACTTCAACTTCCTGCATTTAAAACGACTGTGAAAATACTCCGCTCATAACGTGATTGTCAAGATTGAGATAAAATAATTGAGAATGTGGTGCTAGACACATAATAGCTGTTCCAAAAAAAAATGTTTTATTCAATCTGAATATAGCAGGCCAGTCACAGATATTGACTAATTACACTCTTTAATGACCAACGGCAGAGATGAAAGTGAGCAGAAACTGTTCTTTTTCCATCAAACATGACAATTTAAACTTTATTCATCCCCTGGAATATGATTTCAAGGTTTAAAAGGTATCCTACATAAGAATATATCATCTCAGATTTAAAACAAACGAGCAAGCAATTAAACCTACAAAGCTAGCAACGAGGCTTCAGACTGGGAATGCTTTTGTCAGTCTTTTCTGTGTACTTCAGAGTGTGGAACCTGGCCATTCCATTTGTCTTTCCTCAGGGAGGATGGAATTAATTTCAGAGATTTAAAAGTAGACATTCTTGCTATGTTAAAATATCATGATGTTCTTCAGCAAATTTGCTATGACTCAAGCAAAAATCTTTTTCATGAGAATAAAGCAGAGCCAGTATACCTGGTGGCAGTAAAATGAAATGATTGATTAAAAAAAAACACAGACATTTTTCTGCCTACGTTTCAATCAGCTTAGAGAAATTCTTCACATGCACATTAATTATTCCAAGATGTGAGAAACTTAAAATGTAACCATCATTTTCAACTACTTGTTCTGTTCTTTAAGAACTACGGGGCCATGGACTTTACTGTAAAGAGCTATATTGTGAATGAAGGCAGTCTTTTAACACATTGAACATTTAGACAACCTGGAGTTACACTGACAGTTTGTTATTATCTGGCTTGATGCGACAGTTGACATTACCATTCAACTGAGACTTTTCTCCATTAATACTTCTTGGACTGGGCAGCTGGTGGTGAAAAAAAAATACTGAAGCAATTGTTTTTCTTCTTGTGATTTTTACATGTATAGAAAGACATAATACAAGTTGGTTCCTTTCCTAATATTTATGAATAGGGCTATCCTTGTAGAAATCTAATTATAAAATACATTTATGAACCATAATGAACCTATTAGGTGGCTGTAGCGTAGATAGAGACATGAAAGTAATTTCTCTCAAATAAGACCTACAAAGTTAAGAAAAATAAATATGCCATTGATTAAAAGAATACATCTTATAGTGTTTTTAGGTTTCATATATATTTATTCACTTATCTATAAATACTCTTCCTATAAAATAGGTAAGGTGAGAGAGGATGCATTTTCCCAGATGTTACCACTGCCTTAAATTTTTATAGCCCTCGTATCATGTATGAAACACTTAGACAGACATGACTTGCTAAAGCAGAAACTCAAACCAGTTTAATCCAGAAAGAAGGGAATTCATGGATTTCCATGACTGGGAACCCAGCATGACTGAATGCGGATAGGTTTCTTGCTTCTTCCCTTGCCTCAGCCTTCCTCTGCGTGCTGTCCTCCTTCCTTCCCTCTGCAGATGGGCTTCCTCCATAAGACTGGGAAGGTAAGTGTCAAAAGCCCTCATACGGGCTGTGCCCAGCAACCAGATTACAAATGCCAGGGGCACTCTTCTTCATTTCCTCCAGTTGAAAACCCCACAGCCCAGCTTGAGTCACATGCCAGCTTTTGAAGCCCAGAGACTAACTTCTAAGACCAGATGTGTAGGGAGTTCTGATTGGCCCATGCAGGACTCCTGTCCCTCTTGTGTCAGGTGAGGACAGAGGACAAGATTGACCACATGTGGTGGGAGGGGTGATGCCCCAATGAAAGTGATGTTGGCAAATAATAAGTGTCTCCTATATACTGGCATAGAAATAAACAGGTAGGCAGCTGCATGGGCCAATTAGAATATCTAGAAACAGATACATGTGTATATAAGGATTTATTACAGAGTTTTTCTGGAAATGCAGATAGGTGGGGAAAGGGTGAACTATTTAATAGTAAATGATATGAAAACTGAGTTGATGATCTGAAAGCATCGACTTAATATTTGTTGAATACAATGAAATGAATAAATAAAATGAAGAATGAATGAATGAAGAGGTCTGCATTAGAGTCTCAGTTCTGCTATTTATAGCTCTGGGATCATGGGACAGTTACTTAATAACTTCCACCTTCATTCCACTTCTTCATTGTTGGAGGATTAAATGAGCTCTTAAAACCACAGAAGCTCCAGTGGAAGTATTGGCAGAGGACAAGAATACATAATAAAAATTTACAACCCTATACGAATAAATGCAAAAAGTACATTGGGAAACATTAACACTAATGCTCCACTTTGGTGGAGAGGCAGGCATACTCACACATCACCGATTCAGGTTTAAATTGGTGCAATCTCTTTGGAAAGTGATTTGGCGACACTTTGTCAAAATTCTACAAACTTTGTTATGTCCTTTCATGCTGGCATATCACATCTATGAATTATAACTCTATAAGTTATAGATGTGACATCATCATTTTTGAATTACAGATTCCTTTCTAGCATCGTTTGTTAGCGCGATTAGAACTGACCAAAATATCTAACGATATGGAATCACTAAATAAATTATGGTAGTATTTCAATAAACGGAAACACTATAGTCATTGAAAGTGAATCTGTAAAAGAACATTTAATGGATTTTTAAATTAAAACAGAGAATTTACAAATAGTAATGGAATAATTCTATTTCAATAAATAACATGTATTTAGGTGATTAAAAACAGGAGTTGAAAGCTGCTCCAGTGTAGCATGGACTGTCAGATAAGAACAAAGGCTTTTCAGTCTCACTGACCTTGCTCATTCCTGAGCCTGATATTTTCAAACTTCAGAAATAACCATACATACCTTACTGCAAAACTGTACACTTGAAATGTGTTAGTGCATGACCAGCACTTAGAAGACTGGCCTGAAGCACATAAGTACTCAATATATAGTATGGAAAAATTGATATACCCTCAAATGTTAACTGCTGGACAATGGTTTGTTTCCATTCTGTTTCTTTGTTTTCTATAAATTCTTTATGATTCACATGTTAGTTTTGAAACAAACACAAAGATAAAAGTGATTTTATAAAATCTATCAAAAATGTGAAGAACATTGTAAAATGACTGGTAGGAAAGAACTAACGTGAAAATCGCAGTTATCTTTGGAAGGTGAATTTTTGGCAATGTTTTTCTTTGTATTTTTCTCCATTTTCAAAACTTTTCATAATGAGCATATATTTCTTTAAGTGCTGGTTTTCTATTCTAGACTCCTTGCTGTTTCATCCTCAGCATCCTTTCCTCTTACAAGGGAAAGGTGGAGAATGCAAGTATGAAGTAATGGAAACGGCTTTCTTTGCCAGCAAGGAGATTCTGTTCCACTTTCTACACATGCTTCCAGCACAGCAAAGTCAGTGATAACTGTGGACTTTTTTTTTAATCCAAAAATTGGTCATGCCAATTTTTATGTCATCTGAAATAGTATTGCTATGGAACTTAATATCCGAATTTAAGACTTTCCAGAAAATCAGAAAGGAAATCTCTCAGAAGTCAAGCCCCCTCTTCTTTCTTTGTGGCACACGCGTGTACAATGTTCAGGAACCAAGCATGTTACTGTGTCCTAACAGAAGAATGGTCATTCTTTTACCTGTTTTCCCACTACTCCTATCATGTAAGAAGGATCCAGATACTTTTTGCACACCATTGTTTCCATACTTAAGGAGGAAAAGAGTTTGCCATTACGGTCATCGTTACATTAAAGTGTATGTGTCAATTCACTGTTATTTCATTGGATAGATTTTCTTCTGTAAGGTGATCTTTCACTTACCTACAAAGGCTTAATTTTTAATTTAACATTCTTAGAGGGAATCATAAAAGTGACCCCAAAATACAAAGAAATATCTATATGTATATAGTACTAAGATGGCAACCTAAGAACAATGGAAGAATGTATCGTACCCCAAGTCTCTCAATTTTCTTGCTGCTAAAGAAAGTGAGTGGGCTTGAGCCCAATGTAAGCTCAATCTTTTTCGTTTAAAAATGTATTTTTGGTCTTATTAACTTAAGAGTCACAAGTTTTCACCCATTTTAAATTTTATGTTGAATTTCTCTGCTCTTTTTTGGCTTCCTAAAGCAGGAAGACAGCCTAGAGAAGATCAGAATAGATCCAAACAAAATCCACTAGCACCTTGCACAGAATCCATGAACATATTGTTTCTTTTTGCTTGCCTTGCCTTCTCTCTCATAATTTGCAAATGGACCAAATGATGCCATGGGACAAACATGCTTGCCCAGTGGTAGGTGTAAGAGTGATCTGTATTTATATGGATAATCTCCATTCCCAAGAAATGGACTTAAAGGGAATTTTCCTAGCTTGACCTGTTAAGATTGCTTCACAGTGTATGACTTTTGGCACCAGTGACTCCGCTAGCTCTCCCTTGTACAATACTAGGTTGTGTAGGAGCTAAAATAATATTTTGATGTAGTTTTGTTACCCACCGGGGTTCTTGGCCTTCCCCAATCAATAGAAATTGACTAGAGGCCAGACAAGAAATTCAGGCAAGGCTTTACTGGGGCCCCTGCTGCAGCAGAGGGGAGTGATAACAAACAACAGGTTCCCTGGCTTGCTCGCTCTCTGAGGAGGGGGCAAGCTTGTTTCTCATACGGGGTGAGGGTAGGGGTGTGTCCAGGGGTCTGACCGGAGGGGTGGCTTAGGAGTTTTGCCCACCCCTTAGGTGGTGTTGCGTGCAGGGAGCATGCACAGTACCCTGCTTTTGCTCCCGACACCCTGTTTTGCTCCAGGCTCTTCAAAAGGGGCAGTTGGGTTTTTTTGGTTACTTTGTATCTTTTGTCCAGAATTTGTCCCAACTGCTTATGCACGCAGTTATTTTTAGTCCCATACAGTTTCTCTGTATTTTGTTGCTGGAGGAGAGGTGAGTCCAGGTGCAAGCACTGCAGCAGAGTGTCCCAGGTCCCAGCAAAGGGTCCCAGGTCCCAGCCTGTCTCGGTTTGACTTTCTAAAGTAATATTTAAAAGGCAGAGTATCTCAGGGTGAGAAGCATAGGCTTTGGGGTTAGACAGACATCATCAACTCAGTCTTTACTGAATGTGATGAAAGGAATGACAAGCAAGGTGAGTAAGTTCTAGAGATCTATTATATTGTATATTGTACCTATAATCAGCAATCATATATTGTACACTTAAAATGTGTTAAGAGGGCAGATCTCATGTTGTGTTCTTTCCACAATTAAAAAAAGAAAAGGAAGGAACAAAGAGGTCTGACATAGACTCTCAGGTTTGCCACTTACAGCTCTGGATCTTGGGATAATAGTAATCGCTTATAGCTTCCATCTTCATTGGATTGCTGGAGAATGAAGTGAGGTAAACTGTATAAAGCACTTGGTGAACTATATATGTGTTCAGTAATTGCTTTGAGATGATGTCCCAGGCTTCATAAGCACTGCGAGAAAAAGTAGTTACTCCACCGTCATGTCAGCCAAGATACAAAAATTTCTTCCTGGCTGGTGCTTTTTTCCTTAGACTTGTGGCAAATCTTCTCACACGTGAGGGGGCGTGGCCCTGAGACTGTTGCAATAGCTAAACGACACCAGCAAAGGGAAAACATTTCCCCCAGAACAAAAGACAAGCCTCCCTAAAGTTGGAATTGCACCTTTGCTACAAATCAATACAAACAAAGAAAGGTTATTCGTTCTGTGTCGCATGCCAAGAGTAAAAAAGAAATCTTGGACTTGGAAAATAAAAAAACATGTTCACATTCTTTTCCCTTTAAAACTGTTGCTTCCTGCATTTATGTGCATATACTCTAATAAACATCCCTTTTATTTACTTTGAGAAGAGGGTTGATATGCTTCTAGAAAGACGATTATTCTCAGAATTTCTGACTGGAAATTCCGGCAGTTCTAAAGGCACTTGTTTTCTCCTAGATTCTCCCTTCCCCCGTTTTGTGGTTTTAGATCTTCCAGGGTCACTGGTCAAAAGTGAACATTCATCTGAAAGGTAACCCACGTAACCGTTCTATTTTGAATGCATAGCCTGTTGCACTGCAGCAAGCAACAAGCTCGTGTTTAGGAAAGGAAATGAACAAACAACAAATATCCTGGCTTCCTTCTAATCTGCAGAGTTGGACAGGGCAGCCAGCTCAGTCTCAGCTGCATAAGAACTTGGCCTCTATTACTTACGCTGCAGAGTATACACGAGACTGGAAAACAGATGCAATGATGTCGGCAATGCCTAAAGAAAGAGTGTGACAATCCAGTTCCCAAAGAGTAGTGATTCCACAGACCTGAAGCAATGTCTAGGAGCAGAAAAAAAACAAAACAAATGCATGCTCACGATTTTATTGCCACAGGACCAAGCAGATGACCTGCCTATGGAAAGGAGCCTGGGTCTGAGCAGTTCCAGCGGTTTGTTTCCTAATGGGTACTTAAGTTTTATTCTTTGACAAAGTTGCATTCAGTTTGCCTATAAACAGGTAAGAATACTTCCACCAAAATATGTTATCTCCCATTTGCTTGAAACTCTTGCCTCTCTCAGTCTCTCTAGCATTTTCTCACTTTTGAAAGAGACCTATACATAATGACTAGTTCATTTCCTCTTATATTTGGTAGAAGAAATACACCAGCCCATGTGTGATGACGGATGGAAACTGATACCCCTCAGTGTTAGGGAAACCATAAAGAATAGTGGAGACGGTGGCCAGCTGGAGAGTATATGCCTTGTGCTCTGTACTGAATTGTGTCCCCCTGCCCCCAAATTTGTATTTTGAAGTCCTGACACCCAGTGTGACTGTATTTGGAAGTAAGATCTTTAGGAGGTAATTAAGTTTAAATGAGGTCATAAGGGTAGTGTCCTTATCCAATAGGATTATCATCCTTAGAAGAGGCACCAGAGGGAGCTCTCTCTCTCTCCTCTTCCCAATTACACAAAGAAAAGGTCGTGTGAGCACACAGTGAGATGGCCCTACACCCGTAGAAGAGGCCTAAGAATGAAACCTACCTCGCTGGCACCTTGATCTTGGACTTCCTAGTCTCCAGAACTGGGAGAAATAAATTTCTGTTATCTAAGCCACCCAGTTTGTTATGACAGCTCCGTCAGACTAATATACCTTGTCAAAAGTAGGAAGCTACTTCTTAGTTACAGATTATTATCACCAGGTAGGAAAGAGCCCAGGATGACTATATATTACTTTTTTTTTTTTTTTTTGCGGTACGCGGGCCTCTCACTGCTGTGGCCTCTCCCGTTGCGGAGCACAGGCTCCGGACGCGCAGGCTCAGCGGCCATGGCTCACGGGCCCCGCCGCTCCACGGCATGTGGGATCTTCCCGGACCGGGGCACGAACCCGTGTCCCCTGCATCGGCAGGCGGACTCTCAACCACTGCGCCATCAGGGAAGCCCTATATTACCTTTTTATAATAAGACAGAAACCTAGATTTTTACATGAAAGTTTTCTAGATTTTTAAAATTAGTAATTAATAAAAATGTTAAACCCTGTAAAGATAGGAAATGATGGATACCAACTTTTTCATAGCAACGTTATTTGTAAAAGTAAAATGTTAGAAATAACCTAAATCAGTAAGGGACTTATTAAATAAATGGTGGAACATTCATGAATGGATGTAGAACTAGTATACACTTTATTAACAAATGTTTTGCAATGTCCTCTTGCAGTGAAACTGTTAATAATAAAATTGATCTCCAGACACAGTTAAAAAACTGATCAAGTGTCTTAATTCTAATATGAAAACTATATAATTTATAATTAAGTACAAAATATTTATTTCAGAGGCAACTACTCTAGATAATATAACAACACTGTCAGGGATACCTATTCATAGAACCATTCTAAATGCAACAACTACAAATGCAGACCAACAGATCAAGTGGCATTGAAGAAATTTGTGAAGAAAGCAAAGTATATTCTCAGTTTCCGTAATCTGGCAATTTCAGTGTAAAATACATTTTCTGTTTCTAGGTAAACTAGAATCAATCCTATGAATATATAATTATAAACAATCCTATGAATGTCCACTAATGCCTTTGAAAAAGCTGCATAGCTCTTTCCCTTTGGCGTGCCACTGAAGATCCTGGTGTTGCCATGGGCTACCGCCCTGCCGGTGTTAACGGTATTATAAGAACAAGCCGTACCCAAAGTCCTGCTTCTGCGGAGGGGTACCTGATGCTACGAGCCGTATCTTCTTAACCTGGGGCGGAAGAAGGCAAAAGTGGATGAGTTCCCACTCCGTGGCCACACGGTGTCAGATGTAGGGCTAAGGGTTCATGGGCTGCATTCTGAAGGAGGACCAACCAGAGGATCAGGCACCCTGGCATAGGTAGACGTTGCTTCTTGTGACGGCCACGTCAGGTGGATCTCTGCTATGGAAGCAAGAATGAAACCAGCTCTGGATATCAGAACTCAGAGTAGTCTGATTTCCAGTGCATTTTGCACCCAGTTTTCCATAAGTAAGTCTCCCTTTACTTCTGAAAATTATAACCCGGATCTAGTTTTGCAGAGGCAAAAAACAATCTGTCTTTGATGAGTCTGAAGAGGATTTGAAGAATCTTCAAACTAGGAACTTTATTTACCTGCCTCTATGTGAAGTCAATAACTTGGAAGAGTCTGTTTTTCCTGATTCATATAATTAAGTTGGCTTTAAGCTTAGAAATTACTTTTTTTTAAAAAGAAAGAAGATTTTTTTGAGCTTGTGAGAGCATAGAAAACTTTGAAGACTGACATCATTTGTGAAATTACTGGAGTGACCTTGTTCCTAAATAAGGTATCTGTTTTGAGATGATCTTTTCTGAGGAATGTTTTAAAAATATGATCGAATAGCTTAAGCATAATCCTGCTTTCTCTTAGCCGAAAAAACCATAGAAAGTTCTTAACTAAAACTACAAAGTCTAACTAAATTAAACCGATAAAACTCTTACCATAGGCAAAAGATATATCATTATCTTGCTATAATACTGTATTAGGGTTCTTGTGGAGGCTAAGTGCCCTGATCTGTTGTCTACAAGCTTAAGACCTAGGAAAACTGGTAGTATAGTTCCAGTGCAAATCTGAAGGCCTGAGAACCAGGAGAAATGATGGTGTAGCTTCTGGTCCTAGTCCGATGACCTGAGCCAGGAGCACTAATGATGTAAGTTTCAGTTTGAAAGCAGAAGATTGATGTCCCAGCTCCATCAGGGAGAGAGAGACAGAGATGAGCAAATTCTTTTTCTCCACATTTTTGTTGTATTCAGGCCCTCAGTGGATTGGAATATGCCCACCAACACTGAGGAGAGCCATTGGCTTTACTGAGTCTACTGATTCAAATGCTATTCTCATCTAGCAAGACTTTCACAGACATAGCCAGAAATAGTGTTTAGTCAAATATGTGTGCGCTCCGTGAGCCAGTCAAGATAATACATAAAATTAACCATCACAAATACCTTCAGACGTTGTTTTCCAAACAGCTTTCTTTCTTTTTGAATCAATTATGTGTGCCCACAGCTAAAATTGTCATATAGTTTTATGAAACTTACTCCAAAGGACCTCCCTTGCTGTCCAGTGGTTAAGACTCAGTGCTTCCATTGCAGGGGGCACAGGTTCAATCCCTGGCTGGAGAACTAAGATCCTGCATTCCAGGTGCCGCAGCCAAAAAAAAAAAAAAAAAAAAAAACTTCAAAAACCAAACAAAAACGCTTCTCCCTCTCCTCTACCCACATAAATACCAACTCATACTTGCAAGAAGCAACCACTCTCAACTTTTTTTTTTTTTTTTTTTTTTTTTTTTGCGGTACGCGGGCCTCTCACTGTTGTGGCCTCTCCCGTTGCGGAGCACAGGCTCCGGACACGCAGGCTCAGCGGCCATGGCTCACGGGCCCAGCCGCTCCGCAGCATGTGGGATCTTCCCGGACCGGGGCACGAACCCGTGTCCCCTGCATCGGCAGGCAGACTCTCAACCACTGCACCACCAGGGAAGCCCCACTCTCAACTTTTTTAGCTATTTCCCTTGGTTTCTATCTTGATATTTCTAAATAACATGGTTTTATTGCTACTTGTTGGTTTTTCCATCTTACCCATTATCTAATGTATGTCCACGATGGAAAATGATAATTTAACTTTCATTTACATACTCAATCCATACATATTTACACTTTTCATATCCTCACCTTCCCAGTAGATTTATATCATAACTTTGGTTAGATCAATATGTATAACTATGTACACTGTTAATCATATGCTCTGGCATAAGTCATGCTACATATTAAAACTTCTTTTCCTTTCTTGCACAACTGAGTTCTTTTTGGAGATAATGATTCCTCTGTTTTGTTGTTGTCACAGTTTCCTCTATACTTATAAATGCATCCCCAATTACTACTACCCAAACTGTCTATCAGTTTTCCCTACTTTACGATGACTTCCTGATATCAAGACCAATGGTATCTTAGGGCTCCTCTACAGTTGTCACTGCAGGATCTGTTTTCATTATCACGCTGGGGATTCTCTCTCCCTCTCTATTCTATTGTATCTCCCTTTTCTTGGTTCACCCATATTCCTATCTTTTCATTTATTACATTGTTTTAATAAAAAGTACTGCCTCCAGTAACTTACTGAGAAAGGAAATATAGGAGATAAATTTTTTGAGACATATTTGAAAATGTCTTTATTATCAAATATCATAATTCATTAATGATGGGTTTGGACTTTTTGGGTAGTAATCCATTTTCCCTCAGAATTTGGAAAGCACGACCCCCATTCTCTTTTTGCTCCAAGTATTGCCATTTAGGAAGTCTGATGCCATTGTGTTTCTTCTTATTTTGTGTAGAGCTTGAAATTCTTTCCCTCCCCCTGTTTTTGGATCTTGCCTTTTGTCCCCATTGTTCTGATATTTCACAATGATGTGCCTTAATGTGGGTCTATTTTTAACCATTGTTCTTAATACCCAGTGGGCTCTTTCAATCTGGAAACTCTTGTACTTCCCTTCTAGGACATTTTCTTGAATTATTTCTTGGATCACTTCTTCCATTCTGTTTTATCTATTCCCTCTTTCTGAAACTTCTACTGTTCAAATGTTGGGACCTCCTCTAATTGTCTTGTATTTTCATCTTTTCTGTTTTCCTTTTTTGCCTTTTTCTTCTACCTTCTGGTTTATTTCCTCAAATCTATTTCCCAAATCCTCTATTGAGGTTTTCCTTTTCTGTTCTCATGTTTCTTTTTTATGATTTCCAAGAACTTTTAAAATTTTATATTATCTATCGTTCTGTCTACACACACACATACATACACACAGGATGTATATACAAAATCATCCTGTGCTTCTTTCATGAATGCAATGTCATTTTAAAAATCTCTTGCAAGATATTGGTAATTGTTTTAAAGTTATCATCTCCTTAGATAATCTGTATTTCTTCCAAGTGGCTTTTTTCTGCTTAGTTGTTTTTGTCTCTAATATTCTTATCAGAATCTTTCACCAGACATCTGCAGATATCTGGCTTTCTCTTTATATTTTTAAGTGTGGGTACTTTAAAAAGCTGTTGCAAAATCTTATTGCATGAATAGGGCTTCTGTGCGTCACTGTGAAGTGACCAAGCTGAGATTTTCACTGTGGAACTCTTGATATCATTCTGTTTAGTTTTTATTTTGTTGTTGAGTTTTTTTATTTCTTTGGCCTAGTCAGATTTCCCAGAGAAAAATCTTCCAACATCTTACCTGAGGGATATAAACATAACTGCCAGTGTTCCAAGAACCAAGATAGGAAAAAAACTTGGAAATATCAACAAGGAGTAGTAGATTCTGCTTAAACTCTGGTCCAGTTTGTACCCCCTCCTTCCTCTGTGTCTACTGCCCCTCCCCCAATATCCAGAGAACAAATCTCAATATTTTTCCTGAGGTGTGGAAGGTCCTGAATGCTTCTTAATCAGATTTTGAAACATTCCTCTAGTTTTGGGAGAGCACTCAACCTTCAATGGAACCTGGTGCCTCTAAATCCTGAGATTTGGGAATTCTGTGGTGGACATTGGATTAGTTCTCCACTGTTCCTCCTGCCAACTTGGCATCAACTTTGTTATGTCTAGTTAGTTATTCACCATTTCTCCTCTGCTTTTCAGTTTCCAAAATTTTGTCCTAATGGTCTCCAAACATTGTGCAGGTTTATTCCTTTTGTCACAAATATAATCCCTTTTCTGTTATTTTCTGTTTTGGGAGGGAGCAGAAATAAAGGTTTGAGTTCAATCTGCAAGCTTTAAACACCATCTCCACCATCAATTTCTAAAGATAGAATTTTTCTTTCCTTATTTTCTTCAGCAAAATTATGGGTTTTTTTCCCACAATGCTGCAGGTAAAGGAGAAATTTTTGTTTGACATTTTCCCTCAGTTAACTATTAATAGGTTTTCTTTTTATTTAAAAATGTCCTTAATTCTTTTAAGGCATTGCTGGGGTTTTTCTGTTTTGTTATTTTTTTTTTTTTTTTTTTTTTTTTAAGCTACTACAGTCTCAGATAAAAAAATGCAGTTTTGGGCTTCCCTGGTGGCGCAGTGGTTGAGAGTCTGCCTGCTGATGCAGGGGACACGGGTTCGTGCCCCGGTCCGGGAAGATCCCACATGCCGCGGAGCGGCTGGGCCTGTGAGCCATGGCCGCTGAGCCTGCGCGTCCGGAGCCTGTGCTCCGCAACGGGAGAGGCCACAACAGTGAGAGGCCCGCGTACCGCAAAAAAAAAAAAAAAAAAAAGAAAAGGGCAAATTTGGACACAGAGACATGCACACAGGGAGAACCTCATGTGAAAATGAAGACGAAGATCAGGGCGATGTGTCAACAAGCCAAGGAATGCCAAAGATTGTCCACAAACCACCAGAAACTAGGAGAGAAACGCGGAACAGATCCTTCTCTCACATCTCTCAGAAGAAACCAACCCTGAAAAGACTTGATCTTAGACTTCCAGCCTCCAGAACTGTGAGACAATACATTTCTGTTGTTTAAGCTTCCCAGTGTCTGGTACTTCGCTAGAGCAAGCTAATACATTACCCTTCTGGCGTGGTACCTGGATCGTTGCCTATTTGCCTGATCCTTCACTGTGTGGCCTCTCCCGTTGCGGAGCACAGGCTCCGGACGCACAGGCTCAGCGGCCACGGCTCACGGGCCCAGCCGCTCCGCGGCACGTGGGATCCTCCTGGACCGGGGCGCGAAACCATGTCCCTTGCATCGGCAGGCGGACTCCCAGCCACTGCGCCACCAGGGAAGCCCCAACAATGGGCTCTTAAAGCTGTGTACTCAAGTTATTCAACCTCCTGAACATCAGTGTCTTCATCTATATAATTAGGATAATAATCATATCTACATCGTAGGAGTATTGTCAGAATTTTTAAAAACCTGTATATAGGGCTTCCCTGGTGGCACAGTGGTTGAGAGTCCACCTGCCGATGCAGGGGACGCGGGTTCGTGACCCGGTCCAGAAAGATGCCACATGCCGCGGAGCGGCTGGGCCTGTGAGCCATGGCCGCTGAGCCTGCGCGTCCGGAACCTGTGCTCCGCAACGGGAGAGGCCACGGCAGTGAGAGGCACGCGTACTGCAAAAAAATAAAAATAAAAAGTAAAATAAAATAAAATAAACCTGTATATAAAGAACTTCTTAAAATGTCTTGGAAATGTAAGTTTTTCATAAATATTTACTATCATTATTATATACTAAGTCACAATCTCAATAAATTCCCAAAAGCAGAACTTGTATAAGCCTCATCCTCTGGAACACAGAAACATGCACAAAATAAATAAAAATAAGTTCTCCTTAATAAAAAAACATGAAAAAGGAAATAAAAACTGTAGTTACAGACTATTTGAAGATAAGGCAATCATGACATTAAATCTTAGGGATATAGACACAATATAGTTCTTGGATAAAAATGTAAAGCTTTAAGTGCTTTTATTTTTCATCAAGGAAAATTTTAAAGAATAAAATAAAATGAGTGGCACAATGAACTAGAAAAAGCAAGATGAAGAAACTGATAATGACAAAAGCAGAAAAAAAAAAAATAACTGTAACCAAAAATGTCATTCTGGGAGCTAAATATTATGAAGCATTTTCTACATACCAACCCTGTGGTAAATGTTCTACCCAGATGGTCATTGAATTCTCAGTATTATGGGATAGGTGCTATGATTATTCCCATTTTACAAGTGAGGAGACTGAGGTTTTGAAAGGTAAGGTGATTTGCCCAAGGTCACAAAAATGAGAGGCAAATTTTGCTCCAAGAAGTGACTACAGACCCTAAGTTCTTAATCACTGTAGACTACATGGTCTTCAGCCACCGTACAACTGGTCATATTCTAGAGAATACCTTACTGCTGTTCATACACTGTTTCTACTGCATATCCTGTGCTTTTGAATTTAGTCATGTCTTATAACCCAACCCACAGCCTCCCTGGCTACACACATACACAGACACACACACAGCTGACACTTGCTTGAACTCTCTCCATTAGACATGAATGACAAAACAAAGATGAACAATTTCTCATTCCTAGGCTGGACCTCTAAACCGTTGATGAACAACCGGACTTCCTACCTTTCAAATATGGGAAGGTTCTCACTGCACAGCCCTACTGTGTCCACCTTGCCTGTGGCCATGTCCAGTCTCTGCTTCTCTGTGCGCATGTGTAGCTCTTGGAGCCCACCTCTGCTCACGCTTTGCTGCCGGTTCTCCTGTCTTATTCTGTCCTTCCAAAGACTTTTGAAATTTGCAGTTCATGGCTTCTTTTCCCTGCAAATGATTTAAAGTCAAGTTGAGAATAGATTTTTTTTTTCACTTAAAATCCTCAAATAAGAACAAGTTCCAAGGACAGAATTTTTTTAAATATCAACATTTGTAAATCTCTGGTCCCTATCAGTTTGGCAGACAGTGATTATTTTTAAAAAATTTAAATCTCCACTTTCATGTCATGCTCTCACAAAAACACATGCAGTTAGCTGCAATATATCTTTATTCGACTGCAGTATTTTTTTCAGGTATGACAAAAGTAAATCTTTTTAAAAAAAATTTTTATACAACATAAGCAGTCAGTTGGCATATACTAAGACAAGCCCCACAAGTAGAACAGAGGTAAATTGCAATTAGCTGTTTTGTAGGCATTGTGTTCAGAAAGCCCCTTGTTTATTTCAGCTCTGCACATACTGTATAATGATATAGTGTATCTGGAACTGTACACATTTAGACACTATAATTATAGCAATGCTGCACTTTACTCCCTTATTTGCTAAGCTTAGTTGAAAACTGAAGCTAAGTGGAATGAGTCTACTAATTTATTCTACAAATTTATCTCAATTAGAAATAAAATTCCAAAAACAATAACTCTTTTAAAAAGAAATGAAATTGCTGTATTTTTCATCCATTTAGAGTTTGATGTAGGTGGAAAGCAGAAAAATGGAATTTTTCATTGGATTTTTATTGCCATTCAAGGAAGCAGGTTGGGTTATGTCTTTTGGCTTCTATTAATGTGACTCTGTTATAATTAAAGATGGATGGACCTCAGTTTGGCTCTCTTTGCACATTTCATACCCTTTGTAAAAATGTTTTGGGTTCAGAGAAATTCAGAGTGTACTTTGTCCTAAACACTTTTTCTTTTTGTTTTTAAGTGGCTGTGTAAACATTTACATCAGTTTCAGATTCATATACACTTATCTCATCAAAACTTTTCACGGCATAACTCTGGATGGACTAAAATAAAACCAAACACTCTTACTTATAAAAGACACTGGATTCCAGAATCTCACTGCAGATTCTACCAGATACTTTCTCCTTAGAAGCACAAAATCATATTTTGCCAAATATAATTGGATTAAAATATCCACTGGGCTTTCATTCCATCTGAAATTCTCTGTCCCATGTGAGCACTGGGGAGCTGCTGGGCCTAGGATTTTCCATCCTACCTGATTCTTGGTTTCATGATAAATCCACAGTTGAAGCCCAGTGTACTCAAAACTCATCATCTTCCCTCCCAACCCCCTTTTTTTCCCTTTCAAGTCCATTTTCTTAGGAAGTGGCACAACCTGTAATCTCACCCAGAACCTGGAATCATCCTTGACTCTTACTTCTCCCTCACCTCCTGCCTTCCTACCAAATCCTGATCATTTCACCTCCTAACTTTCTAATTTTTGTGTGTGCTTTAACTCCTTCAATCTATGCAACACTATTTCTTGTCCATATTTATGCAACAACCTCCTTAAACTAGTTGATCTTGAAACTGACTAGGACCCTGTGGGGCTCCTGGGCACAAAAGCCTTTCTGTGTCCCCCATTTCTTGATTACAGGAAATAGGCTTCATTCAGCCTCCAAGACCTTTTCTGCGTTCCAACCAGCAGGTT
The DNA here is from genome assembly GCF_011762595.2 of Tursiops truncatus. Taxonomy (NCBI): domain Eukaryota; kingdom Metazoa; phylum Chordata; class Mammalia; order Artiodactyla; family Delphinidae; genus Tursiops; species Tursiops truncatus. The sequence goes on from NC_047039.1 coordinate 12,041,575, forward strand.
CAAACTGTTGTTAATCAGGGAAGGGAGGGATTGGGAGACAAGGGAGGACCAGTCAAGAGAAACAATAGTGCAGCCTCGGGGCAGGGTCCTGGTTCCCCATCAAGGGATACACATAACAATATCTTTGAGATGTTTTGCAGATACTGAAGCCCCAGCTAAGTGGGAGAAGTTAACGGTTGACAATGGTATGCTGCCCACAAACAGGTAGACCCCAGACCCTGTCGGAACCAGAAGGTTGATGATGCCGACTCCCACTTACCTCCCCACCAACCAATCAGAAAAGTGTCCATGAGCTGATCACGCCCTCTTTGAACCATTACTATAAGTCTCCTCACTACCCACTCCAGGTCAGGACACATGGTTTTGAGGGCATTAGCCCACTGTGGCCACCTTTGCCTGACAAAGCAATAAAGCTATTCGTTTCTACTTCACCCAAAACTCCGAGATTCAATTTGGCGTTGGGGTACAGAGGCCGGATTCGGCTTCCATCTGCCTCTAGACTTGTCTCTCCCCAACCCATTGTTCACGTAAAACCAGAGGGGTCTTTCTAAAGGGAAAATTTGATCATCTGAATCCCCTTCTCAAAACTTTTCAATGGTCTCCCATTACTTTCAGAATAAAGTTTAAACCTCTTAGAGTTTACCAGGCCCTTCTTGCTTCTATCTTCCTCTTCACTCCTCCCTGCCTGCCTCTCAAAAAGAACTTCTTCAGTCCCTCAAATGTGTGCTGGTATTTCTTCCTCCAGGCCTTCAATCGGTTTAGCATAATAATTAAGATTTATTGAACTTATCAGGTACCAGGCACTGTTCTAAATTCAGTCAGTTCTGCTCTAATGTGATATTTGCATTTCAAGATGTCACAGCGTTATGCAAAATCATGCAAGGAATACCCTTATGGAAAAAAATGGAGTTGGGGCACAACCCTTGAAAATTTTATCAGTGACAAATTAATAAAAGATAGAAAACTAATAAAAATGCTAGCACACTTTGATATATATTAGATAGTTAAGAAACACATAAATACTAATATATGTATTTGTTCTTGTGCATGGTTTCTGACCCAGAGCTTCTAAAACCCTTGGAATTTCCTAAGTGATTAAGGTGAGATAGATGGGCCCACGGGGCAAACGGTTGGAGTTCGTTCCCTGTGGACCAATATTCTGAGACAAGAATAACAGGACAATTGAGAGAGGTGGCTGGGCCCTGCCCAGACAGAAAATAAGAGACCACATATTCCTCATTCTCAAAGTCAGGAGACCTCCCCGACTACACAGGCACAGAAAGGCTCCTTAGAGGTCAAAAGGGGAATGATGCTAAGTGGCTAAATCTACCCATAAGCCTCTTCAGTAGAATCCATCTTGGCTAAGGGATGCGCGCAGACACGTGGGAAGATCCTGAGATATACCAAATACGGACTTTGAACCAGTCAAATCAAAATGACTGGCCAAAGGAAACCAGGAAGAAATGCCCCATATAAGTGATTCAAACTGCAACGAGGACGCGACTCTCTCTCTGAGCCCGCCCGTGTGTCTGTCCACGTGTACTGTACTCTTTTTCTCCTAATAAATACTTGACTTGTTTCACTACATTCATCTTTGTGGGAATTCTTTTTCTGCAGAGCTGGAGAGCCAGGTCCTTGTCACTGATCACTGGTCTAGTGGCTACGATTCGATGCTTTCACAGCCGCGACCTGACCTCAATCACTCGCCTGGAACTGAAACCCTGCTTCAAGCCACTGCAGGCCGAGGCCTCCTGATACCAAGAGGAGTATATTTTGTTACTCACAAGCCCTTTTCAGAACCTGAGTTTTTGCTAGTGAGGTGACTCTTGGACTATAGGGACTGGTTACCAGAGAAACAACCGTGTGAGCTAAGGGTTGGAACTTTTGGCCCCCTGCCTTTAATCTCTGGGGAGGGGAGAGGGCCTAGAGATTGAGTTAATCCACAGTGACTAATGGTTTAATCAATCATGCTTATGTAATGAAGTCACCATAAATACCCTAAATGATGGGGTTCAGAAAGCTTCTGGGTTGGGGAGGCCCTAGTAAGGGATGGTGCATCCAGGGAGGTCATGGAAGCTCTGCATCTCATCCCTATATCTTGCCCTGGGCATCTCTTCCATTTGGCTGTTTCTGAGTTATAGCCTATATAATACACTGATAATAGTAAGTAGAGCAGTTTCCTGAGTTTTGAGAGCAGTTCTAGTAAAGTATTGAACCGGAGGAGGGGGTCATGGGAGCCCCCAATTTATAGTTGGTCAGTTAGAAGTATGGGTGGCCCAGACTTGCAATTGGCATCTGAAATGAGAGCCATCGTGTGGGACTGAGCCCTTAACCTGTGGGGTCTGAATCAACTCGAGGTAGTTAGTGTCAGAAGTGAGCTGAATTGTAAGCCGCTCAGTTGGAATCTGGAAAGTTGGAGAATTAGTTGGGTGTAAGAAAAGAAAACCCATATGCTTGGTGTCAGAAGTGTTGATAGTAAGAGAAAGCTCAAATATCACCGTATCTTCCAATAGTCTTTATTAGAACTTCTGTTTTTAATTGTATCAAACAGCAATTTTCAGGAGCCAAACACGGCCTGAACACCCACTGTTATCATGATATGTAGGGGAAGAAAATAGGTTTTGAGTCAGACAGATGTCAAATTTCACGTACCATCTGTGGCAAGTCAACTTCAGCGGGTCCTTTTCCTTATCTCATAGTGTTTGACTATAATAAAAGAGATATCTAGGAAAATAATAAGATATCCCCAGTTCTTCTTGTTTGTAGCTGAAATTTCACAACTAAAGATTCATTTTGCAGGTTAACTTTTGCCTTCTTCATAAAGTAAACATAATCCACTGAGTCCCTAGAAGCTTCCTCCAAATAAATGTTTCAGATTGCTTTCTTCCAAGAGAGGGTAGTATAAAAACACTAACTTCCTTGAAGAGAATGCAATCAATGAGGAGAATTAATGTAGAAAAGTGACCAAGTTTTCTTACTTCACAACTTTGCCTGGAGGTGGTTATATTTGTAGCATCAACATGGTGACGAAGCATCCTCTCTCCAGCCTTAGCTTTTCACACTGTGGTAGTTTCCAGTTCACACAAAACCCAAAGGAATATAGAGGGAGCAAGCGTAATGCCAACAAAAGTATTTTCTATATATACAGTACTCATAACTTTTTCAACAAAATTATAAGTCTGGTGAATGGATTGTATTATATTGAACAGTTAAAGAATCTTAAGCACAGAGCTTAGGTTAATGGATTTTTAAAGAACTTAGAACTAGTTAGTGGCAAGGCAGGACTGGACTGGATCTCCTGTTTCTCTACTTCTGTGTCTCTATGTCTGCTTTGCAAATAAGATCATCTATACCATTTTTCTAGATTCAACATATATGCGTTAATATACGATCTTTGTTTTTCTCTTTCTGACTTACTTCACTCTGTATGACGGTCTCTAGGTCCATTCACATCTCTACACTTGACCCAATTTTGTTCTTTTTGATGGCTGAGTAATATTTGGATCTCCTGTTTCTGATTCTAATAGCAATTTCAATTATTCTGCGGTTTTTTCATAAAAGCAGAAGAATATATTATTAAGTCCCTCATTCGTTCAAAATCTTCTGTAATCTAAACTGTACAAGCCCTGTGGGAACTCAAAGATGAGTACAAGGTAGCATAAACTCTCAGCAAGGCCAGCTCTGTAAAGTCTGAGGGAAAGGGCTCTTCCTTTCTGGATCACGGAGAATGGAGAAGCCTGGGCAGGAACTGAAGAATGTGTTGGGTTAATGATGGATCTGTCCAGAGTTTTGTTTTCTGGGAAAACTGAGAAGCAAGACAATAGCCCAGATCAGAAGAGGTTAGGTTCTGGGGAGATTGTTACTGTTACCGAGTCCAAGCTCGCTCTGCTTCCTGCACAACAGGCCAATAAATTGGAGCTGAAGTACTGAGGCAAGGGATCCGACTTTATTCAGAAAGCCAGCAGACCAAGAAGATGGCAGACTAGTGTCTCCAAAAAACCATCTTATCGGAGTTTAGATGCCAGTTTCTTTTACAGAACAGAGAGGGGGAGGAGATGAGGAAGCAAAGTAAAAAGGCCATAAGTTTTGCAAATATCCCCTGGAATGACCAGCCTCCAGGAGGGGATGTGTTAATTTCTTCTTCCTTGCAGACATCCACAGGTGGACAGGTTCAGCATACTTCCCTGAACAAAGGTACTTTGGTTTAACATTCAGGCAGAGGCGCAGGGTTCCCCGAGGCAGGCCACTGTGTATAGACAGCGTCCTTTTAGTGAACAAAAGCAATGGGAAGCAAAGGTTAAAGTAAAAGAAATGGATCCAACATGTAGTCCAATTTGGCCCTTCCCTGTTACATTACTATACGGAGTCAGGTCTCGGGAGGATTATTGGGTTTCAGGTAGAAAGTGCAACCCAAGTCACAGAAATAAGGCCGTAGACAGAGTACTAGAAGTTGGACACAAGATTAAGATCAAAAGCAAGTGGGCTGGATGTTGAGTTCCACAAATCGGAGCATCTTTGAGATTGCTAATTTCCTCTGATGATATAGTAAACGGACTCTCTAGCTCATGGTTCTCTGTGTTGAAAAATGACCTGCATTCAGCTAGGAAACTTTAAAACATAAAAACTTAACGTTCAATCTCCACCTCCCTGGGGTTCTGATTTCACTACAGCAGCCCAACGTCATTTGTTGTTGTTGTTTTTAGTTTCTCAAGTGATTTGAATGTGCAGCCAGGGTTAGGATCCACTTAGAGCAAAGCTGAACCTCCAGGTGGGAAACACCTGGTGGCAGAGTGTTATGGGAGCCAGGAAGGTCCTTAGCACCCACATCAGCATTTGGGCTGGTTGAATCCTCTACTGGTCCCAGAAGCCTCCGAACCTGGGATCAATAAGACTTCATTGAGGAGAGAAAGAGTCAAAGCCCCACCACATTAACCTGGGTTTGAAAGTATTTTTATGGCCTCCTCAAGCTAGATTTTACATTATGAATTGACTTAAGTACTGTGCCCCAAATTAATTTCTGCAAATTCTGAAGTAATCTTGTCTCAGAACAAGAAAATCAGCTTTAGAAAACCTATTAAGTAGGTAAAGAAGTGTCAGATGCATGGAAAAACTTTAAGAATTGTGACAATGATGCTTTCGGGTGATGAGTATAAAATAGAAAAATTGACCAGAACAGCATTATTTTCCATGAAGGTCTAAAAGATTAAGAATCAAAGTAAACTCCTGACACCAGGTTAATGGGGCAGGTTAATGGTCAAAGAATGTGTCATAAACTACTAAAGTTTTCTATTCAGCAGGTTGAAGCGGACAGAGAACAGTGTTTCCCAGTGTCTATTTCATTAGATACTGATTTCTTAAAATTTTATAGGCAATGTTAAGTAAAATAAAATGAGATAGGTTTCATTACTGTTAGATTGCTTTCAGTCTTTATTATGAAGGTGTATGTGGTGAACCTCTAAGAAGGAGATGACAGTAAACCATGTTTCCAAAATCTCTCTACTCTTTTTCTGTCTCTTTCTCTGTAGATCTGTGTCAAAACACATACTTTTAGTAGTCTCAGCATAGAGGATTTGGGAAAATGAAAACCAATTAATTCCGTCTTTCTCAAAACTGCTTCTACCCAGTTCAAATGTTGGGTTATACTCTATGCCTTAGGTTCTTTCCCTTCTACTGACTTGTGGACCCTGTCAGGCTACGGGCATCAAGGCCAAACTCCGCAGCATCAAGGAGGAAACCTGGAGAAGAAGGAACAGAAGACGCAGGAGAAAGTGAGAGCTAGAAGCCAAGGTGGGGATCTGATGTCAGGTCTCTTTAACAAGCTGGTCATGAGGTGCAAAGTTATTTCCAGGAAAGGACCTGGGACAAGGGCCAGCGAGGCGCCAGAAGGCGCCTTGCCCCAGATGTCAGGCTCTATCCCGCCTCTGCCTGCCTCATAGCAGCCGCTTGGAGAGGAGGACAACGAGGATGACTGAGAATCCTAGAGGCTCAGCCACTCCTTCCTCCACAACCCAGACTTAGGCTACTGCCCTCACATGGAAACATGCGGGGAGCTCCTCGGCTTGCCAAGTCTCTGCTGCCCTTGGAGGGAGAGGGATTGTAAAGGACTGTCGCAGTGTAACCAAGCAGGATCCCGTGGGGCCTTCCCAGGGCGGGGCGGGGAGGGAGAACAGACCTTCCCCCATATCCTCTGCTTTAGCTCCTCTCTGAAGTACCTAGATAATAGTATTTGATGCACATTTCCTGAGTTGTTTTGCAGATGTAAACCACCGCCCCTCTCCAACAAATGGAAGACGTTAACTACTTGACCACCGTGAGCACAGAGCCCCAGGCCTCCTGGAGCCTAAGGACTGATAATGTTAACCCCTGTGACACCACCCACTACCTCACCATCAGCCAATCAGAGAACTGTGCGCAAGCTGATCGCATACCCTGTGACCGCCCCCCTCCCCCTCAACCTGGCTTTTAAAAGTGATTTGCCAAAACCCTTCTGGGAGCTTGTGGCCTTTTAGGGCATGAGCCATCCTCGTCTCCTTCCATGGCTTTGCAATAAACCTTTCTCTGCTCCAAACTCCAGCGTTTCCATTTGTTTGGCCTCACTGTGCATCAGGCCCACGAACTTCCGGGTCTGAGCCTGGACCTCCTTCAAGGGAAGGGGAGGCTGGCTTCTGGAGAGGAGTGAGGAGTGGGCGACCCTTGTTCTCTGCCAGTGCTCTACCCACCCCTTTCACCAGCAGGCTCTCCTCTTCCCTAAAGAGACTTTGAGGTAAAAGAGTACATGAATCAATGAAGAAGTATAATGCAAGAATTGAAAAAAAAACCTTTCATCTGCATCTCAAATTAACAAACTAATATATAATCTAATATAAATGAATCAGCTATGTATTAATGTGCAAAAAAACAACTCTCTGCCCATTGATGAAAATAACCCAAGACCCTGTTCTGCAGTAATAGTGCACCCTTGGTCTTCAGCGTCGGCTGTATCTGGGTTCATCGTGGCTCTCTGATGGGTGATTTTTAGGGCTGTCTGTCATTATTTTCCTGTGATTTGTGATACTTCTCATGTCTAACATGTGGTCTCTGTGCTTCCTCTCAGCTTCTGAATAGGTGCTATGCAATTTAAAAATCACCCTGAATAGTAATATGGACAAATGAGTTTTCTGTGAGCATAAAAGACAAATTGAGTAAATGGACCAGCCTAGTCTGGGAGCCAGAACTTCAATGAATTTTCCAGCTTCCAAAAGAAATAATGCTGTTTTACAGCAAGTTATTCTTCTCCATTCCATTTTAGTAGTATGAATCCTGAATTTAAAATTAGCATGAAAAAGCACTTACTTGTAGATAGATCCCTGCTTCAGGCTGCATTAAAGTTGCAAGGGTTTTGGTTCAGCAAGTACCAACCACATAAAAGTACCACCTTCAGGCTCAAAGAATGTTTTTTCTTCCTTGCAATCTTCGGACTGCTGGATCCTCCCAAAACTGTCAGGAAAATCTTTTTTCTCTTCTTTCCAGGGAAGGGGAAATTCTAGAGTGGAGAGTAACCATTTCAATAATGACCTGTAAATCCTTTCATTAAAGTTGGAGAGCCGAGTCCTTTGAGTGAGGGAGTACAGACTACAGCCACTGTTCAATTTGCTGTTTCCTGAAGCCCTGCAGGAAAAGGTGTCTTCTCTAAACCAAGGGAATAATAATCACTGCCAGCCTGGCCAAAGATGGAATCAAGCTCTCTCTTATTCATATGCGCTATCCACAATGCCCCAGGGCCTCCCCAGAAGCTACAGAATAAGAACTAAATAAATACACAAACAGAAATTAATAAAAAGTAGAAAGCTCATAGAATTGATAAATAAACCCAAGGGCTCATTGTTTTATAAGACTAATAAAACACAAATGCTGTAACTAATCACAGTCCTGATCCAACGTTGCCATCTCAGAGAAGCCTTCTTTATTATTATTTTTTTTTTGCGGTACGCGGGCCTCTCACTGTTGTGGCCTCTCCCATTGCGGAGCACAGGCTCCGGACGCGCAGGCTCAGCGGCCATGGCTCACGGGTCCAGCCGCTCCGCGGCATGTGGGATCTTCCTGGACCGGGGCACGAACCCGTATCCCCTGCATGGGCAGGCGGACTCTCAACCACTATGCCACCAGGGAAGCCCCTCAGAGAAGCCTTCTTTGACTTCCCTAAAGTAATTCTACCTGTCCTTATCACCTCATCACTCTCTTATCCCTTTATCTTCCTTTAGTTTCTTCAGACCACTAACATTCCGTTGCATATTGTTGGGGCAGAAAATTTTTCCTTCTACCCTTCTAGATTCTTTGGCTTGTCAGATAATTAAACTGACCGAAGACAGAATAACAGGAGAAAAACAAATTTCATTTTGTACCTACGGGAGTCCCATAAAAATCTGAGACCCAAAAGCAGCCAGGCAATTAAAGCTTATGTGCCATCCTGAGCTAAGGAATAGGATGGACCTGGCGCTTCCAAGGGGAAGAGGGAAATTACCAGGAAGACAAGAAGAGCTGTTTGGTAATCAGATGTTTGCCCTGCCATGCAGGAAAGTCTTTCAGATAAAAAGTTATGTCTACTAGGGCTTCCCTGGTGGCGCAGTGGTTGAGAGTCCGCCTGCCGATGCAGGGGATGCGGGTTTGCGTCCCGGTCCGGGAAGATCCCACATGCCGCGGAGCGGCTGGGCCCGTGAGCTATGGCCGCTGAGCCTGCGCGTCCGGAGCCTGTGCTCCGCGACGGGAGGGGCCGCGGCAGTGAGAGGCCCGTGTACCGCAAAAAAAATATATGTATATGTCTACTAATAGCTCTCTCTCTGGGCCAGGCCACCTATCTAAATTTGTTTAAGCAGTTAAGGGAGAAGTAAAAGTTTTTCTTGAGTCTGCTAGGTTTTGATTGCCTTCAGCTCAAAATAATTCATAGCCCAAAGAGACATATGTTGGGGTGGCATATTCTGCTCCCCTTTAATATGTACTTGTTTCCTTTTTATTGCCTCCCTCCCCTTCTGTGGTATAATCTCCTGAATGGAAGGGATTTTTTCTGTTTTGTTCACAAAGATACCTCCGGCACCTATTAATTTCAGTGTCTGGAATATAGTAGGAGGTCAATAATTATTGTTGACTGGATGGATAATAAAGAAGGAAAAGAAAACAACATATGCTCAATAGTAAACATGAGAAAAATATACGTAATCTTGGTATATATATATATATATATAATCTATGTCTATAGATAGATTAATATATATGTACAGTCTTGGAAAAATTGGATAAAAATGTATAAAGCAATAGCCACATGTTAGTTATATTTTATGTCTGTTAAGTCCCAAGTATATTAAACATGATAATGTCAAACAAAATACTAGGATAAAATATATATGACTGTGTAATCATGGGTCTTGAGCTGGGAAGGGTCTTTATAAAATGATCCCAGAACAAGCATAAAGGAAAAGAATGGTAGTTGTGAATATCTTAAAATAAAAAGAAAACCAAAATTTTAGAAACAAACTAGGAAAGTATTTGCAGCATATACTATAGACAAAGGATTCACATCTTAATGTAAAAGAGACTTGAAAATTCAAGAAAAAGATGAACATCTCTTTCAAAATAAGCAAAATGTTTAGGCAGGCAATTTACTAAAGAAGAAATGCAGGTAAGGTGGCTGGTAAACATATTAAAATGCCCTACCTCCCGTTAGCATAAAAATGCAAGCTTAATGCAATTCCATCTTCACCTATTATAATGGCCCAAAAGATAATCAGTAAGGTCTAATCCTCAGTGTGGAAGATGCAGAGGGAGAGATACTCAAATACTGGTGATGGCAGTTGATGGTGATGGCCTGGCAAATTGAGCCTTTCTGGAAGAGTCTTGCAATTATATATACTAATACAAATCTTTAAAATGAGTATAACCATTTATGGTTATAAATGAGTATAACAGTAGTTTTACTTCTTAGAACTTATCATGAGAAAAATGCTAAGGGAATAGGTCAAGATTTAGTTACCGGGATGTTAATAACAATATTGTTTATAGTTACCCTAAATTAGAAACAAACTTAATATCTATCAATTTTGGATTCATTAAAGTAATCATGGTTTGTCCATGGGATTTATATAGCCATAAAAGCAATTATGAACTAGGTGTTGAAAACTACTCTTAATATTATTAAGGGTGATAATGGACTTTGGTTGTGTTTTCTTTTTACGTTCTTATCTGTTAGGGATGCATTCAGAAATAGGTGAAATGATATCATGTCTTCACTTAGATTGCATTAAAATGACCCACCCTTTGCCATTCCAAAAAAGCATGTGGGTAGGATAGATGAAAAAATAAATCCTGACTCTGGCGGGGGTCACTACTCTGTGACTCTGGGCAACTGACTTAACCTCTCTGTGCTACAGCCCCCATGGGACATAGGGCTAATAATAGAACCTATTTCTTTGATTGTTGTGGGGGTTAAATAAGACCGTACAGGTATCAGGCGTCCCAGTGTGCCTGGCGCAGAGTGAGGTAACTTCCGAGGATGTGGAATATGCAAGATCATAGCATGGGCTCAGAAGCACTTGGAGAACTAAAGAACACCTTAGCCAGCATCACCCTCCAGTTTTTTTTGTTTTGTTTTGTTTTGCTTTGTTTTTTTGCGGTACGCGGGCCTCTCACTGTTGTGGCCTTTCGCGCTGCGGAGCACAGGCTCCGGATGCGCAGGCTCCGCGGCATGTGGGATCTTCCCGGACCGGGGCACGAACCCGCGTCCCCTGCATCGGCAGGTGGACCCTCAACCAATGCGCCACCAGGGAAGCCCCACCCTCCGGCTTTGAAAGTTTAGCTTCTTTCTTCCAACAGATGCCTGAATTTCAATGGTGCTGAATGAGGGAGGCCTGAGTAAGGTATAACATCATTGGGTAGAACCCCCTGCTGCTGGGAGAGAGCCAGAAACCAGCGAAGACAGCTCTTACTGGGTGAGAGTGTATCTGATAGAGAAGAAGAAAAAAAATGCTTCTTTTAAAATTTTGCCAGATGCCTCCCCTGTTGCCTGTAATAACTCAAGAGGCAGTAATGATGGGACAGCAGTAGGGCGAGGAGGCCAGTCCAGAGACTGACTTTGGAACCTGTTCTCAAAGCTGCTGACTCCTTCTTAGGAAGCTCCTACCCACTCTTGGTTTTCCTTCCTGAACATCATTTTCTGGACCTTTACTGCTGAATGCAAAGGACTGGCTGGAATGGGAATTAACTTACAGCTTGGAGAGAGCATAGCTGTGTCCCAGGGCCCTGCAGGGAAATTTGTCCTGTAGTTACTTTCCAGCTGAAGTAACCATTCTGAGTCTCAGATCCTTCCCTTTTCCAATCAGGGGGCCATGGCTTAATCAATGAAAAGAATTATAGGGTGGGATGGAAGGTTCGATGAAGTGTAGAGAAATAAAAAACACCTTGATCTGCTTCAAATTAGACTTAATAAAACACAAAGTGCAGTAGGTGAGCCGAGAATGGAAGGAGTCAAAATTATTCTTTTTATCTAAAACATTCAAACTAATCTCCCAAGCACTGGGTAACTAGACAGGCAGTTGTGGCTTCTCGTACAGGCTTTAAAATAAGACACAACCAAGCGAAAGACTTGGTTCTTTTAGTTCTATGTGGTTATGCCATATCCTCAACATGAAATCACTATTTCTTTCAGGAGTGAATACTGATAACTCAACCCAGTTGCCTGTCATAGAAGCAAGAGCGTCTTCATTTTAGTCATTCCCTCCTTTGGACATTTTTTTTTTAATAAGAAGGAAGGTTTCATTTTTACAAATAATCCAGAAATGTGGAGTGTCAAAGCTGTTATCCTATTTCCAATCCTCCATCCACATGCTCTGTTATTTCAGCCACATCCTTAATGTGTAGGGGATAAGTAACAAGGACCCTGGGAACAGCCAGTGTAAGGAAATTGGTGCAGGAAGGTGTGATTATCCAGAAATACTGATTGTGCTTTCGACTATATAATTAAGGGTAGTATGTTAGTTTGCAAGGGCTGCCATAACAAAGTACCACAGGCCAGGTAGCTTCAACAAACAGAAATTGGTTTTCTCACAGCTCTAGAGACTAGAAGTCTGAGATCAAGGTGTCAGCACAGGTGATCTCTTCTGAGGCCTCTCTCCTTGACTTGTAGATGGCTGTCTTCTCCTTGCAAGACCCATGTCATCTTGGTCTCCCATCTGTGAGCTAATCTCCTCTTCTTCTAAGAACACCAGTCATATTGGATTAAAACTCACCTAGATAGTCTCATATTACCTTAATTACCTCTTTAAAGGCCTTTTCTCCAAACACAGTCACATTCTGAGGTCCTGGATGGTTAGGACTGCAACATAGGAATTTGGGGAGGACACAATCAACCCATAATACTCAACCTTGTTCCCCCAAATTCATATCCTTCTCCTATGCAAAACAGATTCACCTATTCAGACTATACTGGCATCTATTCAAAGTAAAAACTCTTACCTAACTATCATCCCAATCAGATATGAGTGAGACTTGAGTTATGATTTATCCTGAGTCAAAATTCCTTTCCTGCTGTGAATTTGTGAAACCAGAAGACAAGTTATCTGCTTCCAAACTACAATGGACGCAGGCATGGGATAGATATTCCCATTCCACAAGGAAGAAATAAGAACTAAGGAAGGAGTCATGAGTCCAAGCAAGTCTGAAAATTTCAGGGATTTTCAGGCTCAAGATAATCTATTTTGGCTCAGTGCTCTGTCCTCCAGGCCCACCCTGGTGGCATCCCTGCCTTTTAGGCCCACCAGGACAGTGGCCCAGATTGAACAAACCATGTGGTTTGGGGAGATGAGCAGTAGAATTGAAGAGACAGTAGATATGGCTTTATTCAACAACCAGCTCTGTGACTTTGAACATGACATTCAAAGTCTCAGCATCATGGTTTCCTCGTCTGTAAAATGAGATGGCTACCAACTCTAGGCTCTTTTTTATCTCTAAAATTACTTAGTTTGATAGAAAACATTAGCCTTCTTTTTTGACAATCTCTGTTCCCAAAAGAGGATAGATGGATAATGCTCAATGATTTTGAATATAAAAGTGCAATAATATTTAGGGCACACTTATCTGTCTACAGAGATCACTAACACGATTTTTACAGAATAGTAAAAGAAGAATGGCCATTTTTCAATATTCCTAATCAAGTAGTAAATCAATAAAGCTTGAAACTCAATTTGAAGACATGCTTAATACAGTAAAATGCAGACTTTTAGGTTTTGATCCAAGAATATGAAGTTCAGGTGCCTAGTTACAGACATGGCAAATACGGTAGCTCAAATCACCACTGTGGAGAAATACCCTGAATAACCAAATCCCTTCCTGCAAATCTGGGGAAAATTATATTTCCAGTGACACTTGGTCCATCCTTCAGCAGCTAATTGCCTACTCATTCAGTAGTTCTCCAGTTCTCCCGTTAAAATCCTTAGTATTTTGTCTTTAAGTTACAGGCAGAAAGGGTTTCAGCAGGGAAATTAGAAAAACTAAAATGCAGAGGAGTTAAAATGAGAGCTGATTCATGCAATTAGAAAAATGTGACTCAGCAGGAAATAAAACTAAATTATAAGAACGCTGAGGTTAGCAAGTCTCACAGGCTCAGTGCATCAGAGCCCTGTCATCTCATTAGGTAGCAAATTGTGCCAATGAACTAATTCACATCATCATTACTCACTAGTATTAAAAGAACCTCAAGAAAGTCCCTTCAGCAGCTTCAGCCGTCCACATTTCTGAAAGTTTAGATCCATCTTCATTCCAAGTATTCCATCAAGTAGACTCTAGATCTTAGCCATAAGCTAAGATCGGTCACTCCTAAAACTGAGCATTGGGTTGAGGGTCATTTGTATTTGGATGATCGTGCATATTGTAGGAGGTCTACAGGTAACTGGGATTATTGAATATTAGAGACAAGAAAAAATTTTGTCATTGTCCAACCCAGTATTGTCACTTAATGGACGGACCTCAGGTTCAGGAAAGTCACCCAAGTCATCCAGAAGACATAGCAAGTCGTCTTCCACTACGTTCAACACTCTCCCAACTAAACGGATTTTGAGTGTACCACAGAATGCAAAGGATTTTGTCTTTTGTGGGTCGGGGGGAGGTGGTGGGTTTTTTTCATTATGGAAAGGATATATCTGACAGTTCTTCATCTCTATAGAGGCCAGAAGAAGAGAAGTGAAGGTTTTAGCCAAAGTGTGTTTAATTTAAGAAAAAAATATATATATTCAACAAAGCTCATGCATGTATTTGTGTGTGTATATATATATATATATGCATATACACATATACGTGTGTGTATATACTCAACACTGCTCATGTGTATATGTGTATGCATTAGTGAATATTTGAACATGCTTTATAAAAATGTTCAGTCAGTTTTCAGGCCCGGAAAAAACACTTTTAATTTTGCTAAAATGATTATTCAATATAAAAGGCAAGTAGGGAGGGGGGGAAAGTTGCATCTGGAATAAACACACTATGGCTTGAGTTTGCTTGTGTCCCTTTTCTCGCGTTGTACTCTAGGACAGTATCAGAGTTGTTTTAGAGATTAAATGGCTGACGTTGAAAGTTCTCACATACATGCCTGGCAACCTGGAGGTAATTAACTGTTTCCCACAAGACACATAGTCTTTTGTGAATGGATGTTTTCATCCATGGTGTAGCAGGTATCATTACTTCATTCTTTTTATTGCTGAAAAATATCCCATCGTATGACTATACCACATTTATTTATCCATCAGTTGATAAACATTTGGATTGTTTCCATATTCTATTATAAATAACATTGATATGAATATTCATGTACAAGTTTTTTTGTAGAAAATGTTTTCATTTCTCTTGGGGATATTTCTAAGGAGTAAAATTGCTGGGTCATATGGTAACTCTGTGCTCCCAATGTGACTGCACCATTTTACATTCCCACCACCAGCGTGAAAGAATTCTGGTTTTTTCACATACTTACCAACATTTGTACTGTCTGTCTTTTTTGTTATAGCCATAGTGGTGGATGTGAAGTGATATCTCATTGTGGTTTTGATTATCATACTGTTACCAAGCAGTACCCTGTGGGGCTCCAGGGCACAAAAGCCTTCCTGTGTCCCCTGTTTCTTGATTACAGGAAATAGGTTTCATTCAGCCTCCATGCCCTTCCCTGAGTTCCAAAGGGCAGGTTCAAACAGTTGCTAATTAGGGAAGGGAGAGGATGCGGAGACAAGGGAGGAACAGTCAAAAGAAACAATAGTGCAGCCTTGGGGCAGGGTCCTGGTTCCCCCTCAAGGAATACACATAACAATATTTTTGAGCTGTTTTGCAGATACTGAAACCCCCACCAGGTGGGAGAAATTAACAGGTATACTGCCGATAAGCAGGTAGACCCCAGACCTGGTTGAAACCAGAAGGTTTCTAAGCAATTTTCTCTTCTCCAGGACTCTATCTGTTACCTGGACTTTCAGTTCTGTGTTCTCAATTCAAGGAGCCTACTATGTTTCACCTGATTTCCTCTCCTTATTTTAAGTGGTGGATGCTCTCTCAAGGCTCTAAGCTTGGGCGTTTACAAGGTTCATTTCATTTGTTTCCCATCTCTTGGGAATCACTATTTCTCATTGTTGATGTCCAGCGTCTTAAAAACTATTGCTTCATATATAGTCTGTTTTTGTCTTTTGGTTGTTTCAAGCAGAGAATAAATCTAGTCCCTGTTATTTCATTTTGGTTAGAAGTGGAAGTCTGGAGAACATACTTTTAAAACTTACAGGAAATGGAATGAAATCTTAAATATCATCTGGCATCTTTCACAAGGAAATTAAATAAAACAAAATTCTATGTAAAAAGAGAAGATGAGATTGAGATGATAAAAGAGCTGACAGTGTTAAAAAATTCAGAAAAAAAAAGCCACGATAACTTTTTTAAAATAAACATTGTTTTTAAGAACAATATTAGGTTTACAGAAAGATTGCAAAGACGGTACAAGGAGTTCCCATATATACCACGCCCAGTGTTCCCTATTATTAACACAACATTATACAGTACATTTGTCACAATTAATGCACCAGTATCAGTACATTAGTATTAAGTAAAGCTCCTAATTTATTTGGATTTCTTTAGGCTTTACCTATTGTCCATTTTATGTTCCAGGACCCCACAATAATTTTAGCTGTCATGTCTCACTCAGCTCCTCTTGGCTGAGATAGCTTCTAAGACTTTCCTTGTTTTGATGACTTTGACAGTTTTGAGGAGTACTGGTCAGATATTTTATAGAATCGGTTGGAATTTACTTGATATTTTTCCTCATGATTAGACAAAGGTTATGTGTTTTGGAGAGGAAGACCACAAAGATAAAGTGCCTTTTTCATCACATCAAGAAAAGAAACTATTGGGCTTCCCTGGTGGCGCAGTGGTTGAGAGTCCGCCTGCCGACGCAGGGGACATGGGTTTGTGCCCCGGTCCGGAAAGATCCCATGTGCCGCGGAGCGGCTGGGCCCGTGAGCCATGGCCGCTGAGCCTGCGCGTCTGGAGCCCGGAGAGGCCACAGCAGTGAGAGGCCCGCGTACTGCAAAAAAAAAAAAAAAAAAAGAAACTATCACCACAATTTTTGACTGTTGATATTGACTTTGTTCACCTGACTGAGGTAGTGCTCATCAGACTTCTCCACTGCAAAGTTCTTTTTGTGCCCCCCCTGCCCCCATCCATACTACACTCTCTGTAAGGAAGTCACTATGCACAGCCCACACTCAGGAAATGGGGATTTATGGTCCACCTCTTGAGGGCAGAGTATCTAGATAAATTATTTGGAATTCTTCTGCATAGGTGATTTGTCTATTTTTCACATTTACTTATTTTTTAAGTCATTTACTGAGATCAGTGTGAACTCATAGATATTTATTTTATACTTGGGTTGTAATCCAGTACTGCTTTATTTTTTATTTTATTGCTCAAATGTTCTGGCTTTGGTCACTGGAACTTCTTTAAGTTGGCTCCTCTCTTCCTTTGGCATACCCCCATCATTGCAGATTCTATCACTCACTTTCTGGCACTACAAGTTGCTCCAGACACATCTTGTATATTTCCTACCCCTGTCCACGAATCAACTACTTCTTCAAAGAGCCCTGGTTTCTTTTATTGGAGAAAGGTATTAGAAACCAAGATCTGGGCATGAGGTGTGCTCATTGCCACTGGGAAGTCATGTCTTCTAGGCCCTCTCAGTTGACAGAGCAAGAAAATATATGCGTGTATACTGACCCGGGTATATACACATTTCTGTAAATATTTCCACATCTGTATCTGTATTAAGCTAAGTATGAGTTCATACTGATACCTGTAATTCTAATCCATTACCAAATGGACCATTCTAGCATCCTTCCTTTGTTTATCTATAACCTCCTGCTCCATCAGTGAGAAATCTGGCTCCCACCATACACCATTCTTTTACTTAATTGTTCAGCTCCAGTATACATGTATAGTGGTATGGGAATTGTTAACTAGTACCTCAAGGGAAACAAATTTATCACTGCTTATGTGCAGTTCCTTTTGCTTGTAGTCTTATAGACTCCAATTATTTCCACAGGTAGTTAGGTTACAGCCTTTTTCCCACCTCCCTTCATTGAGGTTGGTTATATGTTTGTAGTACAACTAGATTATCTTGTCACATTCATCATTCCATCTTGGATCTCCTGAATAACTTTTTAAATACTTTAGATGCAGCGAATAACGGAATCAACACAGTATCAAATAGAATAAATGATAAAAACTTGAAAAATTTTCTCAGTTTGCTGAGGCAAATGCCAAAAACATGAAAATGATCAGAAAAGAAAGCATTACCCAAAATAATTAAGCTCAAGTAAATCCCCATAACAAAGAAAATTTTGAAAGAAATAATAGTAAGAAGTTTTTCTATGGTACACTAAAATATATTTTTTATATTATAGTAATTATAATTGTGTAGTAAAGATATATGAATAGACTAAAAGCTCAGTAGAATAAAACAGAGTACAGAAACTAATCTAAAAATATATCAGAATTTAACTTAATATGAAGGTGGCATTTGAAATCAGCCTCTTCTGATATTCTTTCAGGGTCTATTCTCCCACACCAATCTTCCATCATATCTTGTTCAAATGAAGTCATTGCTATAAAAAGCACTGTTCTTCAGGGGTCTGTTCATGGGCTATGCTGGCCTTGGCCACACAGACTGGTTTGGCTGATGTATGAATGCCTAACTCCTCTGTATAATTGGTCCCCAAAGGTGGTGACCAACTCTCCCTTTCACTGCCCAAAGAGGCTGAGCAAACCTGTTTCTGGTTAGAGTAACTGTAATAGGGAAGAGAACTTGATGCAACTGATAATTCAGACAATATAAGTTCACAAGCCTCTAGTGAGAGGAAGCATTTGTGATAAACTTCAGCTAGAAAGCCTGGAGTGCGGAAAGCATGAGACTGTCCCTGGTGAAAATGATCTAGTCTTGGTCAGCTGCAACAAAGCTTTAGCACAGTTTGCTGAAGTTCAAAACCAAACTTAAGAGGAGCTGGGCTGCAGATCAAGAAATCAAGGCAGATGCCTACGCATATAGAGTAAGTCAACTGAGGCACTGAATACCAGGAATGAGGCAGCGGAACTACTTCTGGTCTAAGATTGGTAGAGCCTGGGGCTGGCTGAGCCTTTTTGAGGATTAAATGCCCATAGCTGGCAACGTTGGAGATTGCAGGTATTATGTAAACAATACCTTGGAAATGGGTTGAATAAATAAAGGTTGATAAACAAAAGAAGGGGATATATGTAGAGAGATAAAAAGCCACTGCAGAGAGTGTACCTTGCGATTTCTTCAGCAGATGTGTTCATAACATCACTATTTTTGTAACTCACTCTGAGCGCGGTCTGGGTGAGAAATTGATCAGCTGTAGTCTCATAAGGAAAGTGAACATGTTTAGCTGATTTCTCTTAGGGTGGGGTTTCTCAAAGTAGGAACCCTGTACCCCTGGATGATGTGTCACGTACCATTTCTTCATATCCCTGAAGCTGATCACGATGCCCATATCCCACCTCCTTTTTTGGTCACTACCTCCCCATTCTTTTTGCGGTACGCAGGCCTCTCACTGTTGTGGCCTCTCCCGTTGCAGAGCACAGGCTCCGGACGCGCAGGCTCAGCGGCCATGGCTCACGGGCCCAGCCGCTCCGCTGCATGTGGGATCTTCCCGGACCGGGGCCCGAACCCGTGTCCCCTGGCATCAGCAGGCGGACTCTCAACCACTGCGCCACCAGGGAAGCCCTCCCCATTCTTTTCGTCCACCCTGTTCTGGAGTTCAGGAAGGTGCTGAAAGGAGTAGACTTGTCAAAGTCAAATTTGAAAGATTCATAATTTAGCCTTTGGCCAGGACTGCTGTTTTCATGTGTGAGCCAAGAATAAACCTAAATCAGACAAATGCCACTTTTTGAAGCCAAGAAATTTTAGAATCACTACCAGAGCATAATTCTAGAAAATACAAATTCTCCTTTGCTGTCATATTTCTGTTGATGCTTCGTGTTTCATATTCACATTGTGTGTGTGTCTGTATATGTAAGAGTGAGACTAAATACACTAACCTGTGTCCTGCAGCAGCTGCCTCCTTGATTCTTTGACGTGAGCTCCCAGATGAAGCCACCTTAATAGTTTTGATTTCATCTATACACCCATCCCCTCCAGTTTTTCACTTTCCAAGAAGCGCCTAAAGCTTACTTATGATGTAAATAACTTCTACTCTCTAAAAGGAAGCTAACATCAATAGAGCACCAACACTTCATCCAACTCTAAAGATCAAGATGATACTATCGTTAATTTCATAAACTTTTAGGAAAACTAATTTGTTTATGATCTCACAGCTCTTAACTGACAGAAACAATTTTTGAGTATAAGAGTGTGGCTCCCAACACACTTGTTCTTCCTACAAATTCTCATGTTAGTGCTAAAAGGTAGAATTCTTTTTGAGCTGTAGGGGGAACAATATGTGCCTTACAAATAACCCCCAAAACACAAGAGTCAATCAAACACAACCTAACCAATTCAGCAGAACTTTTCCAGCAACACTTTGTTCATACATGCTAAGAGGAAAACAGAGGGAAAAAATCAGATTTCTTCAAAAATGCATTCAGCCCCAATCTAATTCATCCTTGTCCATTTTTAGAACTTGGTGCTGCTTGGAGGGAAAGAGAGGGTATTGGTCCATGAATATGGAATGCTCAGTTAGAGGAAAGTTAATTAGAACATTGACGGTTTACACCTATATTTCAGCAACCATAATTTTTTAAAGCACATTAAAATCACTGAGAAATGTGATCTTTAAACATTACCAACTTAGAAATGAACAACATCAAAGAATCAGAATTTTTAATATTTTATACACCCTTAGAAATTATCTTAGCTAATGATTTTCAAACCCATGGAACCCTTAGGATTCTATGGAAGAAGTCCTCCAGGACCTTGGGAGGGACCAGGGGGGCAAGGAGTGTCAGAGGAAAGTAAGTGGGCCACCAAAGATTTTTGGGGGGGAGGGAAAGAAGAGAAAAATGTTGCTTAGCTTAAAGAAGTCTTTTCTCGTTAGTACTCACTAGTAACAAAATCCTAATCATACTTGAGATGACAAGGTACCCGGCTCAGAAGACTACATTTCCCATGCTCCGTCACAGAGATGAAGATCTAGCCAATGAGATGTCAGCAGAACTATTACATGAGACTTCTGGGAAGACTCCTTGAAAGGTAGGGCCACCCTTTGGTTCTCCCTTGCTTCCCCTGCTCTGGCTTGGAATGTGCAGGTGATGCCTAGAGTTCCAAGCCTCACCTTGAGCTCTAGGGGACACTGGAGACAGAAACCATGCATTGAGGATGACGCAACTCAAAGTGAAGAACTTCAGTTGAGGATGTTAGTATGGAGCCGTCATACTATAGCAGGTCCCAGACTGCCTATTTCCAGACCTATTTTAAGTGAAGCATAAAATTCTGTCCTGCTTAAGCCAGTGTTCATTTCTGTCAGTTACCACCAAGTGCAATTCCTAGTGATCAACCACATTTAACATATTAAAAATCAGAGGTCCTAAGAATTGCCTTTGAGGAGTCAGTTCTAAAGAAGTTAAACATTTATCCACTGTTCTTTTCGGAATACCAGTTTGAATAACTTCCCAACCACCTGGGTGTTCTTTTTTTTGTTTTTTGGGTTTTTTTTTGCGGTACGCGGGCTTTTCACTGTTGTGGCCTCTCCCGTTGCGGAGCACAGGCTCTGGACGCGCAGGCTCAGTGGCCATGGCTCACGGGCCCAGCCGCTCCACGGCATGTGGGATCCTCCCGGACCCGGGCACGAACCCACGTCCCCCGCATCGGCAGGCGGACTCCCAACCACTGCGCCACCAGGGAAGCCCTGGGTGTTCTTAATAAAGAAGTTGTGACCATCTATAAACACGTGCTCATATTTCAAAACAAATTTTACAGCAAGAAAAGGAATTTTTATAAGCAGTTCTGTGAAATATATAAGCTTATTTTCAGAAACGAGTTAAATTAGTTGACCATGAAAATAAACACATAAGTTGAAATAATTTAAAGATGATAGTAAAAAATACTATTACATTAAGTCAAGGTATGTTTACTTTTGGACAAAGCCTCACAAAAACTTTAGAAGAAGAAATGTATGTAAACTGCCCATTAAAATTAGGTATAAAGTTAAAAAACAGTAGGAAAATACATAGTATTTTGAGTTAAGAGAGGAAGTATTCAAACAGTGTACTACTGTGAATACGTCTTTTTTCAAGGATGTTGAAAGAGATTTTGAATTTGGTTTTGAAGTAAGGATTATGAAAAAGAGAGAGTCTAGTAAGTATTCCTGCTTACCTGTCAAGGTGAAAGCTTG
Source organism: Tursiops truncatus (assembly GCF_011762595.2). Taxonomy (NCBI): domain Eukaryota; kingdom Metazoa; phylum Chordata; class Mammalia; order Artiodactyla; family Delphinidae; genus Tursiops; species Tursiops truncatus. The sequence goes on from NC_047039.1 coordinate 12,063,465, forward strand.
ACTCCACACCATGTAATGTCTATTAATCCCCTTTTATTTGTAAAATATATAAAAATTTTATGTAAAATATAGAAGAAATAAAATTAAATCCTTTCTACTCTACATTTCACCAAAAAAATGGCAAATAAAGCTCCATGGCCTTTCTGTTTTGGTTTGATTTTGCTCTGAGGGATTGTTTGAAGGAATATTTACATCTCTAGATCAAAATTTCTTAACCTTGGCACTGCTGACATTTGGACAAGATGATTCCTTGTGGTGGGCTGTCCTGTGCATCATGGGATGTTTAGCAGTATCCCTGGCCTCTACCCACTGGATGCCAGTAGCACCACTCCCCACGCAGTCATTTTGTCTGGAGACAAAAATGTCTCCAGACATTGCCAGAAGTTCCGAGTGGAGCACACCCACTCTCCACTGAGGACCACTGCTTAGGCTGTGTTTTACTTTAATCAAAGGTTAGAGAGCTTGCCTGATGCTAAGCATGTTGGAAGCAGGAAAAGAATGAAATAAGATTCCAAGCCCTTCTTCTGCCAATTCTGTAAAACCCGTTGTCTTAGAGGAGTTAGCAGAGATGACTTGGAGAGGCTCACCAGCCATGTGCTCTTCCCAGGCAAGGGCCCTTTCCTCTCTGCTGAGGCCCTAACAATTTAGTGTTTCTTATGGCCAAGTTGTCCTGTAACCGAGTCCAAGCTTGCTCTGCTGGCCACATGACAGGGCAAGAAATCGGGAGACCAGGCGCTGAGGCAAGGAACAGCGACTTTATTGGGAAAGCCAGCAGACTGAGAAGATGGCAGACTAGTGTCTCAGAAAAACATCTTATCAGGGTCTGCACGTCAGTTTCTTTTATAGAACAGAGAGGGGGAGGAGGTGAGGAAGTGAAGTAAAAAGGCCACTTACCTTGCAAAATACCTCCTGCTTGGCCCGCAGAGAGGAAGGGAATGTGTTAATTTCATCTGTTCTGCAGCCATTCACAGGTGGGCAGGGTCAGATTGTCTCCCGGTGAGCTGAACAAAGGCACTTTAGTTTAACCTTCAGGCAGAGGATCAGGGTTCCCTCAGGCAGGCCATTATGTATGATTATAATAACAAAAGCAACTAAAAGCAAAGGTTAAAGTAAAAGAAATACATTCAGCATCAGTCAGAATTGACTCTTCCTTATTACAGTCCTGGGCACGGTTATTGCAAAGAAACCCTCTCTCTGCTGGTAACTGGTGTCTACGTACTACTCCTTGTTTCCTTCCCTTTGGCCTTGAGGTCACTTTCTGGCAGGGAAGGAAATAAGGTCTAAATACTGTAGAGGAGGAAAAAACTTTCCTGTACCCTTCTAGGCATTTCTGGCTGGTCTAAGAATGACATTGACATGAGACAGATTAACAGAAAAAAAATCAAATTTAATTACATGCATACATGAAGGGGATATATATATATATCTCCTATTTAAAATAAATTAATAACTTTTAAAGCCTCCCCTTAATCCCACATCTCTCTCTGCTTCCATTCATCTGCTTCTCCTGTTCACAGACCAATTTCCTAGTCACGTTCTACACTCACTATCTGTTTCCTTCCTCCCCATTCACTCACCCCTCCACCAGCTCCAATATGGCCTTTGTCCCTGTTTTTCTATAAGAAAAGCATTTACTAAAGTCCTGAGTGACTTGTAGGGTTCAAAATTCACTGGACATTTTTCAGCTCTCATCTTATTTAACCTTTAATCAGCGTTTGACACTGCTTTTCTCTCCTTTCTGAAACACCCACTTCCCTTGCTTCCATGACAACCTACTCCCCCGGTCTTTCCTACTGGTTCGACCTTCTCACAGCCTTTGTAGGCTCATCCCCTACTTGGCCGTTCCATTCTCGCAATGCTCAAGGCTCAGCCCTAGGCATCCTTCTCTTCTCTCTCTGTCCCCCTCCCTGCATGTTCTCACCCTTGCTCATGGCTTCATTTGGCCGTGCTCATATCTATACACCAATGATTCTCAATGTCTATCTTTTGACCAGTTCTACCTTTTATACATTGGATCCTTACGTACAACTATCTACTTGAAATCTCCACATGGACTTCTCAAGGATATCTCAGACTTAACAAGTCCAAGATCGAATTCTTGATCTTCCATCCTGTCCAAACCTCTTTATCTTCCAGGATTCCTGTATTGGAATGACACCAGCCCTCCACTTCATCTCATACCATACTTCACCTTATTCTCTGGCTTTGGATCGTATTCGCTCTTCATATGGACCATGATGTTGTCCCCAAAAGGCATGTTGTTCTCTCTGTCTTGAATACTCCCCTTGCTGTCCTCTTCTAAACTTGGACTCATCTTTCAGATCTCCCCTCAGCATTGCTCTGCAGGAAGTTTTTCCTGATATCTCAATACATGTGGGACTCATCTGATATCTGCTCTCGTAGAACCATGCTCCCTTTGCTTCATGTAATTACATGTCCATCGGTCAGTGTCTGACTTCTTTGGATTGTAAACTTCATGAAGGCAGGGGCCCCATCTGTTTTTAATCTCCATTTTACTCCAGGGCCAATATTTTTGGAATGAATACATGAATGAATCAAAAACAAGAGAAAATTGCTTTCTCACACTGAGTTGTTTGCCTTTCCTCATTATTTATAGTGTTTTCACATACTGACTTTCTTATTTTTATGAAATCGAATGGGTCCATCTTTCTTACTTTAAGACCATTTTTCAAATGGCCTTTGCCATCCCAAGATTACATAAATATTCACCAAAATTTTCTTCCAGTACTTTTATGATTTCATTTGCAAGGTTTAATTCTTAAATCCATCTGGAATTTATTTCCAAAAGCAATGAAATAGCGCCAGCTATTTTATTTAGAGCCAATTTTTCCTAAATTGAAATTTTCAGCTATAAGCGGTAGTGTGATGTCATTAAAGATAATAGGATTTGGAATCAGAAGTCCTGGATTTAAGTTCAGCTCCCTCACTCACTGTGCAAATTTTAGCAAGTCATTTGATCTCTTTGAGAAATCAGAAAGCTTTATGAGAGGAGGACTCAAGGGAAGAGACATTTCAGAAATCCTCATGAGGAAGATGGCCATTGAAGGGGAAAGGGAAGGGAAGGACAGACTAATGGTTAAGAGCATGTTTGAGTCAGACTGTCTGGGTGTCAATCACTTTGCTCCTTACTTTACCATCTGTCAAACAGGACAACAACTGAAACCTTCTTTATATGGTTTATTGTGAGGGCTACACAAATTAATGAATGTAAAGGGCTTAGACCAGAGTCTGGATCTTGGTAGTGGTAAGTAATAAGCAATGGTCCTTATACAAAAGGGATGCCATTATTTCAGTGAGGATAACAGAGAAGATGTCTTTTTCATACTCTCTTGAAGAAACTAGGAAGGAACACTGTCAGGGTGTACTCCATAATGAGCTAATAGGAACAGTAAAGAAATGAAGTTGAAACATCAGCTTACCGGCAACACAACCAAAAGCAACTCTCTCTCAGGTCTAATTTCATGTTCTTCTTGCAAATCTGTTGCCTGTGGTATATTTTTATTTTTTTAATTAATTTTTATTGGAATATAGTTGATTTACAATGTTGTGTTAGTTTTGGTTGTACAGCAAAGTGAATCAGTTATACATGTACATGTCTTATTAGTTATCCATTTTATATTTAGTCGTGTGTATATGTCAAACCTAATCTCCCAATTTATCCCTCTCCCACCTCTTTCCCCCTTGGTAACCATAAGTTTGTTTTCTACATCTTTGACTCTATTTCTGTTTTGTAAATAGGTTAATTTGTACCATTTTTTTAGATTCCACATGTAAGCTGTGGTATATTTTTAACACAAGCAGAATAACCTTTCATGTTTTCCAGTTTAAGGGAGTAAGTTTATTAAATTCAGTAAATTATTAAGTCGAAGTTTATAAAAACCAAGTCCTTTGACATGGACAGATTTTAATTATATCGCTGGATATGAATATTTTTCAAAAAGAACTGATAAATGTGTCACATGGTGTAAGTGAGCGAGTGAGTGGGGGAGAAGTGTTACCTCATATGCCCGATCTTAATGAATTTTTCATTACCATTTTGGTCCCCAAAACGCAGGAGTAACCAGAGAGGTGGCATGTTTTAACTGCACAGTATCACAGAATAATAAACACGAAACCACGATTTTCACCTCTCCTCTCCTTTCTGAATATTTCCTTAGGTTGCAGACCCTGATATGGCCTAGCCTCACATCAGAACAGTCATGGCCAGGCCAAGACATGTGGTGTCCAGAAAGCGATTTCAATGATGAATGGAATTATGTGTCTCTTTCATTGAGTTTGAAATAAGGGATTTATTACTTGCAGAGTTTAACACTGTAGCTCATTTGGAGTAGCTTATCATTTTACAGTTTGTCACATAACTATATAACATCAGTCACTCAACTAAGGATAAAATAAATCTGATTTATTGGTTTTTGTTTTGGAGTTTTTTGTTTTATTTGTTTTTGCTTTCATGCTGGAAAAAAAAAAGTGTTTTTATTTTCTGATGTGTTCACTTTCATATTAGAAATATTTTCAACCGGCAAGTTCCCACAGAGAATTCAGGTGCTCGTTTGACATCAATGATTATAAATACAGTAGTTTAGTCATTTTATAAAAATTACAAAATATAATTTTATATTGTATTCTATACATTGTGTATACACTATAGTAAAATTTCTAAACAGAATTCCTGTTAGCAGTTTTTCTATAATGTATTGAATCAGAGAAGCAGCAGTTATTAGAAACTTCAAAATAAAATATTTTTTTCCCACGTGTATCTACCCCCCTCCTCCATCACCGGTTCAGTGAGTAGGGATGGAGGTGGAGCAGGGAGCAGGTGTGAGTCGTGGTTAAAAAAAGCCACCCGGGCTCCCCTTCTCTGGTTAATTCATGTTCAGTGATTAACCATCCACGCCCACCCAACTCCTGGGGTGTGTAGACCCAGCTCTCACTGGTGGGACTGCCCAGCCAGGTCTCTTGATCCTTTGCTTCTGGCCTCTGGGTGTATAATTCAAGTCAGTTCTTCAGTGGGGGCCAGTTAAATTCAGAGGCAGGAGTCAAATCCCCATTTGCTCTCAGGTTCAAGCCAGAATGTCCAGTCCAGGGCTGGCAACAGCAAAACTGGTGCTTTGAAGCCTCCCCCAATCCCACCCCCTTTTGCTATCTTGTGTTTCTTCTCTACATATTGGAAGCCAGAGAGAAAACGTCCTGATTAACCGGGGCTTGTGCTCTCATGGCATAATATGATCAGAGTTTGCTCGATCCAGGGCACTGGGCAGAATCCTCATGATTAATTTTACCAGTTCTAAAATTATATCTGGCCAGTTCTATTAGTTTCCTAGGGCTGCCATAAGAAATTAGCACAAACTTGGGGGCTTAAAACAGCCAACATTTATTCTCTCACAGTTCTGGAGACCAGAAGTTCAAAATCAAGGTGTCCACAGGGCCATGCTCACTCCGAAGTCTCTAGGGAAGAATCCTTTCTTGTCTCTTCCAACTCTTAGTAGCTCCAGGCTTCCTTGGTTTATGTCCGCATAATTCCAACCTCTGCCTCTGTTTCCACATGGCCTTCTCCTCTGTGTGTTCTTCCTTCCTGTTGTTCTGACAATAGGAAGACTTGAGTCTTTTGTCATTGGATTTAGGGCCCACCTTTACCCAGGATGATCTCATCTTGAGATCCTTAATTACATCTGCAGAAACCCTTTTTCCAAATAAGGTCACACTAACAGGTTCCATGTGGACATATCTTTTGATGGGCCACCATTCAACCCACTATGCCAGGTATGTAAGAAGAGGATGTCGGAACCTGAGTTAGCTGGTCCTGTATTTCTGATGTATTTTAATGATTTCAAGACCCTTAGAGAACACATTGCCTTTTTTTTTTTTTTTTTTAGTTTTAAAATTTTTTTTCGCTGTGTCACACGGCTTGTGGGATCTTATTTCCCTGACCAGGGATTGAACCCGGGCCCTCAGCAGTGAAAGCACAGAGTCCTAACCACTGGCCCACCAGAGAATTCCCCCACTGCCTTTTGAAGCTTCCCAGCTGGCCCTATCTCACATCTGGCTCTTGGCTAGGGAGGGGAGGGCAGAAGTTGTGCACTGATTTAAGAAACAGACATTTGAAAGAAGTCTTACAATGGCATTCTGTACATTCCTCCACCAGAACGCCACTGGTGAGTGTTCAATAAACCTAGTTTCGTCTACATCTACCACTATAACTAATATAACTCCCTTCATTATCCTCCCCAGTCAATATTACCATCCTGCTTAAACCCAACCTCTACCTTCCCACTCTTATTCCCAATTATTGACCAAAGTACTCACCTGCCTCATATTAAATTCATGACCACCACCAACAAATGGACATTAAACACTGATCAGCAATCCTACCTTGTTTTCCTAATAAGTATACTTCCCATCTCCCAGAACAGCTATTTCATACCTTCTCCTCTATCATCAAGAGTTTATCCCCCAACACTCTTAGCCAATAATCGTGCTTCTCAATGTATTGGTAAAATTGAAACAGTATTTCCATTCTCAAATCTGTAATCAGCTGGCATGTATATCCATAATCTCTGTCTATCTTTGTCTTTCCTCTTGTTGTAATTTTTTCCTATCACACACTACTTCTTTTGGATAGCTTCTCATAACCCCTTCTGAAGGACCTCACTCCTGCAATGAGCTCTTCTTTCTATCAGCAGCTCTCCCTCCATGGATCATTCCTACTTCCATCTATCAAGCCTGCTAGTATCCAAGCATGTTCTAGCAACTCCAATACATTATGAATAAGCTCTTCCTTGGCCTGAAAGCCCTCATCTATTTGGCAGTCTTTTTCTCCACTCCCTTTTTCAGCAATTCTGTTTCATTTTACAACTCATTTTCCTTGGATTTCATTTCCCATTACTCTATGGATTCTATCCATGTTCACGTCTCAAACACTTTCATGTTGTCAGTTTCATTGATTATCTCTGTATCCTCCGCTTCCTTAAATTTATTTGAACAACTTCCCTGTTCTTTGCAGATTTCTGCACATTTTATTTTCTTTATTGTATCAGTGACTTCATTTTTTTGTTTTGTTTTGCTATATCCAATTTATGCAGAAATAAAATCCTATGGTCAATCTACCTACTGCAGTTTTCCACTTGGGGGACTGATTTTTTTTAAATCTTGGAGCACTGCTGAATTATGCATATATCTGTTTCAGCAATAGAATTAAAACATCCCTCTGTAGTATAAATTCTATGTATCAAACAAAATGGTCATTGGGTTCTAAAATCTACCAGAATAATGAATAATTATCTTTAAAAGTTGTCAGGACTTTTGTTTCCTGCAGAGGTGATGGAAGCATGACTTTTTGTGCAAATTAGACTGTTAAATTATTTCTTTGCAGCAAGAGGGTCTAAATATATTCTAATAGTGTACATTTGTATAGCCCTTTATAGCTTTCAAGGAAATTTTATATCCATTATTTTATTTCATCCTTACAACCACCCTGTAAGATACTGGTATTTAGCTAATTTTCACAAACAGGAAGAATGAGGCTCCCAGAGTGTGTATGACTCAAGGTATTAGTATTTTTGAAAACTCTCCAGGTAGTTTTAGTGTGCAGCTAAGTTTGAGAACCAGTAGATTACCTGTCCTTTTTGGAGGCGTGTTGTCTCTCCAATTCAACTCCTTCTACTCTTACCTCCAAAGGGATTTTTACTGCAGTTTAAAGGAGAAGATGACCCTCTTGGGACCAAGTTTCTTACAACACAGATATCAGCCATTTATAAGGGAAAAAAAGGAATTAAAAAACACTATAAGCCCCTTTAGATATATAATTTTCTCCCACGCTAATGGACGTTTCTGCATCTGTATTGATTGGAAGATAAAGGAAGTCAAAATGTATACAGTGTGATTTGTGGGAAAGTATCAAAACATTCGGACCTGTCTCATAGGTTTTCACACCTCATATGGCTATTCATATTCAAATGTACATTTAAATATCTTATGAATATCGCCATCTCCTGATTCTTTCTAAAGGAATTACAAATGTGGCTCTGATAATATGGCTTACCTGTTTCTTTTTAATAGCTGGGGATGACATTAGAATGATTTGAGAAAGAGCCTAAGTATCTTAACACATCCCAACATATGCAAGGTCTGAGAACTGTTGGTTGTAAAATAATTTTTACATTTCTCCACTAAGCTCTGAGGCTGAACTGGAAAATGGGAGTTATTCTGCTGTGATGATGAAATGGCTCTGCCCCTAAGCATGCACTGGGGAGAGGCAATGTTGGTAAAATGTAAACTAGCAGCACACTGCAGTTCTTCAGTTATTAAGAGAGCATTTTTCTTGCAAAGTTGGGCTACGAATGAAGAACAAATAAAAAATAAATATTCCCAGAGCGCAAGTATATTCCAAGACGGAGAGCAATATTATTGAAAGAAGAGTATAAAAATTGAATTAAAAATGATGATCCTTATATCTTGGAATGATATCAAGTCTTAGGAATATAAGGTTGCATTGTTACATCATATTCTGAAATCTTTGCTTCAGTTTTGCTCTATGTAAAAATGGGGAAAATAGTTTTTAAATTCACACAAAGCCCGGAGAGTTTCCTACTTAGTTTTCTCAGCGCATAAAGAGCAGAATGAAATCATTTTTTGTTGTCGTTGTTACCGAATTAGTTTCCATTACTGCATTTTAAGTGAAATACACTTAATTATGATTGCTTAGGTGACATTATAAGGGAGCTGTTGAAGACTCATGCTCTGTCCATTTATTTGTCTCTGAGTCTTATACTGAAATGGCAGACAACACTTTCTAGAATGCCATTTTCATCAGACGCATGCCCAGCTCAAGAACATGGATTCCTGTTACTATTAAATGAAACCTAAATACTTTCGTCTAATTTCTAAGGTGCCGTCTCTATCCATCTTGTTTCTTCCGGTTTCCCAGCATGCACTTTGTCCCAGTCAGACTGTTTTCTGTCACCCCTCCCACTTCCTCATGCTAATGCCCAGACCTGTGGCTGTGTTCCTGCTGCTTTCTCAGCTGGATTGCCTTCTCTCTCCTCTCCATTCAGGAAAACAGTCTTTCTCCAAGGCATCGCTCAATTCACGTCACTTCTGTGAAACCCCTTCCAGCTGCTTCGGGCCACACTGATCTTGCCATCTTTCTAAGCCTCCATGATACACCAGCAGCAGATTCTCCTGTTCCACCTGCATTAAGAAATTTCTAGCACAGGGCCCTTGCTCTCAGGTACCGAGCGGAATGCATACTGATGTCCAAAGTTGAGATGCCAAATCCTAGAGTACACACCACTGACATTGTACTTCCTGTGTAAGGGCAGGGTCCATGGGAACCAAAGGGCAATGTAGCTCTTGTCCAGACAACGCTACAGTTACTGTCTCAAGATGGAAGGGTTCCCGTAAGCAGGTTTTTTGAATGTTTGTGTTGTGCTGCCAAGATCAGTTGACTTATTGGTGCCCCTGCTTACTCATCAGAAAATATGTTAGGTTTACTGCTCCTTGGGGAATAATCCATTTTCAAAATTCTGCAACTGATTTTCTTTGTGTTCAACAGATGGACTTTTTTTTTTTGCGGTATGCAGGCCTCTCACTGTTGTGGCCTCTCCCGTTGCGGAGCACAGGCTCCGGAAGCGCAGGCTCAGCGGCCATGGCTCACGGGCCCCGCCGCTCCACGGCATGTGGGATCTTCCCGGACCGGGGCACGAACCCGCATCCCCTGCATCGGCAGGCAGACCCTCAACCACTGCGCCACCAGGGAAGATGGACTTTTGCTCATTGATTTAGCACCATGTTGGCATCATTAAATGTAATTAAACAAACAAGTTGGTTATAATCCCCTTTCTTCTTATTGTGTACTTCCCTGAGTGACATTGACCATGTATAAATGGCATGTCACCATTTCAGCTGAGGTGTGAATTATGCCCTACTATAGACTATTAGCAAGTAATCCAGACTATTCCTACCTCAATCCATACCCCTTATGTGATTCACCAGTGTGTGAGGAACCAATACCGCTTTGCCCTGTTTTCTCCCCAAGTCTGAGGTGCCACTGAGCAGACTGAGCCTGTTGCACCTGCTGGTATAGCAACCCGCCAAGGCTACCATGATTTTTTCAGGGAGGGAGGACTACAGCTTCTACTTCCTGTGAAATTCAATCAAGAATATCCCATGCCCAAACTGACCTGGTTTCTCAAAGTTACCACTCACAAATACCTCCAGTGCACCTCGTCTTACTCTCTGTCTTCCAGGGATGGGTTAGAATAGGTTAGGACAGAGGTTCTCAATTCTAGCTGAATATTAGAATCACTTTGGGAGGTTTTTTTTTGGGGGGGGGGAGGACGTGGTAGCAGTTTTATTGAGATATGATTCGTATAGATGTATAAAGATGTGTGAATTCAATGGCTTTAGCATATTCACAAAGTAGAGTAACAGTTAGTTTAGAATATGTTCTTAATCTCAGAAAGAAGCTCTATACTTTTTAGCTATCTCTCCTCTAACTCCCACCCCCATACTCTCAGCCCTAAGCAACCACTAGTCTACTTTGTCTCTACAGATTCACCTATCCTGGATACTTCATAAAATTGAGATCATATGATATGTAGTCTTCTGTGACTGGCTTCTTTCACTTAGCATAACGTTTTCAAACTTCATCCATGTTACAGCATATATTAGTACTTCATATAGTACTAATGAGTAAATTTTTATGGCCAAGTAATATTCCATTGTATAGATATATCACGTTTTGTTTATTCATCCATCAGTTGATGGACATTTGGGTTGTTTCTACTTTTTAGCCATTAGGATCTTTTATCCATCCTGAATAATGTTGCTATGAACATTCATGTACAAGTTTTTATGTGGACATAATTTTCAATTTTCTTGCATATATATCTAAGAGTACAACTGCTGTATTCAAATGATAACTCTATATTAACATTTGAGAAACTTCCAGACTGTTTTCCAAAATGACTGCACATTTTTATATTCCTACCAACAGTATGACTTCTAATTTTCTCCATATTCTCACCAACACTTGTTATTATTTGACTTTTTAATTCTGGCTGTGCTTGTAGATGTGAAGTTTCTCATTTTGACTTTTATTTGCAACCTTTTGTCTAATGATGATGAGCTACTTCTCCTGTGCTTGTGGGTAATTTGTTTATCTTATTTGGATAAATGTCTATTCGGGTTCTTTGCCCATTTCCAATTGAGTTATTTGTCTTTTTATTACTGAATTATAAAAATTATAAAATTTCATAAATCATTTAAAAAATCTTTGTATATTCTAGATATGAGTCCCTTATCAGATATATGATTTGCAAATAGTTTCTCCCGTTTTGTGGGTTGGAAAGTTTTTAATAATGTTAATGCCTGGATGTACTTATAGAGATGCAGGTTTACTTAATCTGCTGGCTACCTCCACTCATATTTTTTTTAGTGTGCCAGGCATAGAAGTACTGCATTAAGATATCTACCACCTTAGAGTCCTAGAACTGTCCTCTTTTGCCTTTAGAGCAAGGACCAATTTACTGGTAACAACTATTTCCAGATCCAAAGTAATTTTCTTTGGAAGTTTTATTGCCCTTTGCTGCCCCAGAGCTTTGAGCGGGGTCACCCAGGTTTTCCTAAGCAGACTGATCTAACTTTGAACTTGAGAAGAAGAGATTGAGAGTCTCATTCCCTTTTCTCCCTTTGAGTTCCTCGTGCAAAATCTTTGATGATACCCTCACCATCACCCAGACTTCTGCGCAGATCTCAAGTAGTTTTGGAGGGAACAAAATTTACCAAGTCAGAAAGAGCAAGGTAAAAGTAGAGGGTCTTCTAACACCTTTCCTCAGAGAGTAAAACACCCTTCCTTTGTATTTATAAACCTACAAAGACAAATCTATTGACATTTGCTACACTAAAGAATATGCCCCAGATGACCTGCTATTGTTACTTCTAGATTCAGGTGCAGTTGCATAATTTTGAATGGCAGTTTTCCTTGCTTAAAACATCAATAGATAGGTGATAAGTAGAGGATACATAGATGATCGATAGATAGATAGATGATTGATTGATAGATGATAGATAATAGATAGATAGATGATAGATAGATAGATAGACAGGTAGATAATAGCTAAAATCCTATACCCTCTACACAGGCTTATGATTTCCACCACTGCATCCACTGTTTGTTAAGAGGGTGCTAACTGATATTTAGAAGGTCAGTTCCTCATCTTTTTCTTTATAGGATAGTTCAGCATCCTTCTTCCTCCCTTGAATTTAAATGTAGTCATTTTGAAAACCCCAAATGCCCCCATTTAGTTTCAAATTATGCTTTTAAAACACTGATTCCCAAATCCCCAAATATATGTTTTCAGCCGGGACAATCTGTGCCCTAAAGCCCTCACCCAAATTTCTAACTGCCTGTGCTGTGAATCAGTCCATGTGTAAATCCCACGGGCACCTGAAATTCCATGTTTCCCGGGAAAACTCATTTTCCCTCCTTCCAACCTGCTCCCCATCTGCATTTCTTGTCTAAGACACCTTCCACTGTGCATTTCATCACCTTAGGCTTCTGACCTCTCCTCCTGCTCTCCTCCAAGTTAATTACCTCCTAAAAATCTCTTGATTTCATCCCTTCGAATCCCTGGTTATATAATAAATAATAAATAAGTCACAGGGATGTAGCATACAACATAAAGAATGTGGTTGATATATTGTAATAAATTTGTATGGGAACAGATGGTTACTAGATTTATCCTCATGATCATTTCCTAATCTATGCAAATGTCAAATCACTATGCAGTACACCCAAAAGTAACATAATACTCTGAGTCAACTATATTTTAATTTAAAAAGGGAAGAGAATTAAAACTATATTTTAATACTCTGAGTCAACTATATTTTAATTTAAGAAGGAAGGGAGGGAGGGAGGGAGGGAGGAGGGAAGGAAAGAAATAGATTGGACACAGCAGCCTAAAATCTTCTCTTGTCTCATCATGTAGAAACAGAAATGAAAAAGTTGTTTCTTTAATTCATGAGCAAGAAGACAGCTTTTTGCCCACTTTTAATGAAGTAATTAATATTTACATTTAATATGCATATTAATACACATTTCATTACCACACCAAAACAAGTTAGTCACTCCTAATTTGTCAACAAATTATACTTGCAACAAATTATGCTTTTTACATAGTTAATATAAAGTCAAATAGTACAGATCATTGATAATGAGAAAAGGCAGATTTTGTCTATAATAGGACTATTATTAAAATTAAAATTATATTTTAATTGGATTTTTTTAAATCTAGAAGAGGCAAGATCAATTGATTCACATGCTGCTGCTAAGTAAAGAAACATGACTGAGAACGCCTTCACTCATCCAGTTTTTCCCCAAACCCACAGAAAATCACAGTTTTCTTTAGGCAATGCTATCAAATACTGAACTCATATAGTCCTCAGTTACTCATTCAGCAAATATTTTAAGTACCTATCATGTTCCAGACCCTTAGATACAATGCTAGCAAGTGGTCTCTGCTCTCATGAAGTTTAGGGTATAAAAGAAAAAAAAAAAAAAACTAAAGGGGGCTTCCCTGGTGGCACAGTGGTTGAGAGTCCGCCTGCCGATGCAGGGGACACGGGTTCGTGCCCCAGTCCGGGAGGATCGCACATGCCGTGGAGCGGCTGGGCCCGTGAGCCATGGCCGCTGAGCCTGCGCGTCCGGAGCCTGTTGCTCCGCAACGGGAGGGGCCGTAACAGTGAGAGGCCCGCGTACCGCAAAAAAACAACAACCAAAAAAAAAAACGAAGGGAAGAAGCAATCTATTAAATAATTACAAATTGTTATGAGTACTATGAAAGTGTCACTTTCAGTCTACCTGAGAAGGGGACATTTGAGCTGAGACTTGCAGGGTAAAAAGTGAGGACCTGCCGAGGAAATATTTTGCATCAATAACCCCGAAGGAAGATAACTTGAAGGATTCATGGAATTGAAAGGAGGCCAGTGTGACTGGAGCTTAGGAAGGCATGGGGGAGGGAAGTAGCCAAAATGAGGTTAGGATGGTAAGAAAGGGATATGGTGAGAAGTTTCGATTTTTTAAATAATAAAATGGAAAAAAAAAATTTTTAAGTGTTTTAGCCAACTGACTAACATGGTTCGATTTACATTTAAGAAATATAAATCCGGAGAGTTCTGTTTTCGGTGGAGAGGAATGAACTCCTGACAAACCTATCTCCCACATATAATAGTGTAAACTCTGTGAAACAAGAAAAAGCAACTACTTGAGGTTTGTGGAAACTCAACAAAAGGGGGAGATTCAGGGCCCTGTGTAACCTGGTCCCGACCACTTTTCTGATATTTTTTCTTTTCCTCTCTCCCCCTTGCTCCTTCTTTTCCAGGCACTTACTGTGCTGCCCACCTGGAGCCCTCTTCCCTCACACATGCTTAGCTGGCTCACATTCTCTGCACACCTGCACAAAGCCCTCTCCTGACCCTCTAATAGAAAATAACAACCTTCTGGTCCTCCACCCTGCTGGGACAGCCTACCCCCTTGCCCTGCCTTATTCTGCCTCATAACACCTGTCACCATCTGACACACCATATATTTGCTTGTTTGTTTATTGTCCCTTTTATCCGAGCAAACCCAGTAGAATGTAAGCTTCATCAGAGGAGGGACAACTCCAGGACCTAAAATGGTGCCTGGAACAAAGCAGTAAACAAAACAAAACAAAACAAAAAGCAGTATAGAGTAATTGAATGGATGGATGAATCTGAGATATTCTGAAGGACTGGAGGGATCTCATTTGACAGTCTGATAACACAAAGTCTTTCTGCACATAGTGATGTCCGTGGACAAAGGAACAAGGGCTGGTGCACTGACCCGACTGGACAGGCTGGACATGTCTGATGTTAGTGTGACCCATAAAACCTTGGAAGGTCAAGTCCACAGAAGCCTTGTGATTTTTCTAATGCAATTCCCTCAGATGAGATAATTAAGAGTTGAAATGTGAAATGACTTGCTGAATTCACATAGCAACAGGGGAGATAATGGGCTTTTTTAAAAAATTTTTTTAAATTTTTAAATAAAGCTATTTTTTAATAAATAAAAATAGCTTTATTTTTTTCTTTTAAATATTTAATCCTTTTTTTTAACTTTTTATTTTATATTGGAGTAACGACCTAATTGGGAAAAGAATCTGAAAAAGAATAGATACATGTATATGTATAACTGAATCACTTTGTTGTACAACTGAAACTAAGACAATGTGCTCTCTGATTCCTGGTCCAAATCTCTCCACATATACCCATATCCCCCAGCCTACCTGCTATGGACTAAATTGTGTCTCCCCAAATTCATATGTTGAAGCCCTAACCCCCAATGTGACTTTAATTGGAGATAGGACCCATAAAGAAGTAATTCAGGTTAAATGAGGTCATAGGCTGCTCTGACAGAATTAGTGCCCTTATAAGAAGAAACAGCAGAGAGCTTACTCTTGCTCTCTTCCCCGTACACACTGGGGAAAGGCCTTGTGTGGACACAGTGAGAAGGTGGCCATCTGTAAGCCAGGAGGAGAGCCCGCACCAGGAACCAAACCCTGCCAGCACCTTGATCATAAACTTCTCGGCCTCCAGCCTCCAGGACTGTGAGAAAATAGATTTCTTCATTCAAGCTGCCCAGTCTAGAGTATTTTGTTACAGCAGTGAGCTGACTAAGACACTTCCCTCCCTCCTCAGTTACTGCCTCTTGTACAACAGGAGTCAAGCTGCTAATCTACATCACCAGGTGGTTGTGTCAGTCACTTAGAGAGGAATAAGGAATAAACTGGGAAGTGGGTTATAATTAATATCTTTAGTCGGCTCACATTCTCAGGCATAGCCTTCACAGGTGATTCACTCGACCAATTCAGTGGCTTCAACTTGACGTTTATAACAGCCATCAGAACCATATCTATGTGAACATTTCAGAAGAGATTCCAACCATCTTCTCCTGTTGTCTTGTTCTCTGAGCACAAGCTGAATATGAAGGTGGAGGCAGGAACAGTCAGGGAAGACAAGCTGCTGTTTTCCAATTCAGTCTCTCAGCTTCCCTGGGTAATTCACCCAGTGTGAAAGCAATGAAGCATGGATTTCACTTATAATGATATAGACTCAGGCATATTAACCCAATTATTTTATTAAATTACTTACAGAAAATGTCTCTTATCTGGTGTTTGAATTACCTTCTTATTCCTAAAACCGAAAAAGAAAACTGGAGACTCAAGGCTTATTTTAGAAGAATCCCTGCCAGCAAAATTATTGATATTTAAATCCTGAGTTGGAGGTAAGAAAGTGGGGGAGACTGCGTTACAATTCAATCCAATTCACCCACAGTTTATAAAATGTAAATGATATGAAAAGCTCTGGTTATGGTGTTGAAAATGCAAGAAAACCTACGGCTTGCTCTGCCGTCTAGTTAGAGATACGTTCAGGACTCAACAGAAAGCATTCAGAAGCAATGTGGAGACCAGGCAAGATGATGACATGTGTACAAACATCAAATCGCTTTTCCCCAATTCCTACTGAAATGATGATAAAGATTATGGAAGGGGGCTTCCCTGGTGGTGCAGTGGTTGAGAGTCCGCCTGCCGATGCAGGGGCTGCGGGTTCGTGCCCCGGTCCGGGAAGATCCACATGCTGCGGAGCAGCTGGGCCCGTGAGCCATGGCCACTGAGCCTGTGCGTCTGGAGCCTGTGCTCCGCAACGGGAGAGGCCACAACAGTGAGAGGCCCGCGTACCGCAAAAAAAAAAAAAAAAAGATTATGGAAGGACCTCCAGTGCTGCAGTTCAAGAAAAGATTGTATATACATATATACATGTAGATGATAGATAGATAGATGCCATAAACATTGAAGAAATCATTTAGATATAGTGAGATAGGATTGGATTAAAAGAAAGAATCATCTTCTACCATGCTGTCTGCCCAGAAAGTAAGGGAAGAGAATCTAGCAAAACTGCATTAAAATCCTACGATGCAAAGTAGTGAGGATTCGTACTGACAGGCTGTGGGGTAATGTGGAGGGAGATGATGATGTATTACTTCCAATACCCATTGTAATATTGAAGAGCTGGATGAAACCTTTCCATTCTTCCAGCATATTTGGACATTCTTGTGAGCTGTAGCCATGTAGAAGGTACACATCACGGCAAGCATCAGGGGGACTGATCCTCTAGGGATTCAACACAGGGAAGGTCCCTGCTGAGATGCCTTCCCAGCCTGGGTCAGGCTGTACAGTGACTGATGTTGAAGAGGGGATGGAGGTATGCCAGAAGGGAACTTCTATGAAGTAAACCAGAGAAAAGCTGAGCACTCCTGTCTCCCTTCCATTAGACTGAAAGATTGAGGAAGGGGTAGAGTCATCCAATCTTAGACAAAGCACACACACAAAATCATGAAATCCTAACTATACAAGCTAATCTTGAGCAAACATGGACCTTCCTCCTAAATGGACAATAAACAGAAAGCTATTTAAGCCATCAAATATTTCATAACAAAAGGAACAAATGTCATCTTCTGAAATCCACAGTTATTATCAGAAACAGGGGCATTTAAGAGAAACTGTGTAATCTTTGTTCTCAGTTTCTTATATTTCACGTTTGTCCTGTGTGTCCAACTTTAGCACTTAATGCCCTCCACCACCATCAGAGGTGATTCCTCTTGCATGTTTGCCCTCTCTCAGTAATCCATGTGTTCATCTTTCACTGATTTCCCAGGAGCCATTCCATAGTGGCTCAGCTCATAGTAGTAGTAGTAACTCTTTTTGTTCACGTCAAAACAATAGAAACCTTTAACTGAAACATTTCCTCAAAATAGATCATCACGAATATGCACCTACCTATCGGGTGTGCTTATCCGATTTCAAAGGAGTATATGCCATAAGCCTCCTTTTCAACAATGATTGCAAATAGAATTGATTCCCACCTTAACAGCTGACTATTTTCATTATGAAAAGAAATTAAATATTATTGTTGGAGATGAACAATGAAGCATATGAGACTTCAAACGAATCTGAGTTAGTTGAAGATCAACTCCGCCCCTTTCAGCTGGCATAATGTCTAAAACCCAGTGACAGAATGGATCACTGAAATAACAAACCAAGTCAGATACTTAAAATCACTGGAATCACCAAACAATTAGATCACCTTCAAGGTCATCTTTAAGCCAATACTCCCTAGGCAATCTGCAATCAGTGGCTGATAAACATTAATAATTGTACATCCATTCCCTGTGCAGAGTCAGTTGAGGGCTATGTCAAGATGGACCACATTTCTGATGGGCATGCAATACATCTGAAGAACATAAAAGACCAGAACTGGCAAGGGGCTAGCCCAGTAAGAAGAGAGAATGGGTGGAGTTGGCTGGGGGTGGGTAGGCAGTAAGGGTGAGACTAGTAACAAATGATGGATGTGTAAGCCTGCATGCTGTAGGATTCTCCCTACACGGAAAAGGCAAAACTATGGAGACAGGAAAAAGATCAGTAGTTGCCAGGGGTTGTGGGGGGAGGGAAGTATGAATACATGAAACACAGGGAATTCTTAGGGCAGTGAAACTATTCTGTATTATACTGTAACAGAATAGATACACGTCGTTATACACTTCTCAAAGCCCATAGGATGCACAACACCAGGAGTGAACCCTAATGTAAACTACACCCAAGTTGGTCCTTAGTTGTGACAAATAGACTAATGCAGAATGTTAATAATAGGGGAGATAGGGTAGTGGATGAGGAGGGGGGTGTATGGGGACTCTCCATTTTTCTGTAAACATAAAGCTGCTCTAAAAACGTTAAATCTCTTATTTTTTAAAAAATGGATGAGTACAAGAAAGACACCATAGGAATAATGGGAGAAAATGAAATAAGACTCTAACAGGTTAGCACCCGAGATGAGCTCAGACACAGGGGGCAGGTTTCAGGAATGTTGAGTGGTTAATAAAGAATAGAAGAGGTGGAAGTTGAAGATCCTGATCTGCACAGAAGGGCAGATAGAGCCTTCCTTCAGAGCACAGAGGGCTCCTCTCCAAAGCAGCTCCCTTCTACTTAAATTTCTTCATTATACAGAAGCTGAATTAGTTAATCAGCCATGAGATCTAGTTAGATGCTTGTATAATTCGCTTAAATATGTTTGAAAACACATGTCTAGTTTTACTGTGAATGTAAACCTTGTGTAACCATAGTTTCTTAAAAAACATGGAACATTATTCCTCATCTGATAGGGTCACAGATGCTTACCAACTGAGTAATAGCGATCCAAGTTTTTATTTCACTGGTCAAGGAGCTAAAGATGAAGATACAGGTGAAGTTTTTAAAGTTCTAAAGTCTTAGCCTGTGGTGAATTTGAAAAAAAAAAAAAAGGAGAAATCTGTTGCATTTCTATACACTAGTAACAAACTATCAGAACAGAAATGAAGAAAGCAATCTCATTTACAACTGAATCAAAAAGAATAAAATATGTAGGAATAAATTTAACCAAAGAGATGAAAGACTGTACTCTAAAAACTGTAAGACATTGATAAAAGAAATTGAAGATGACACAAATAAATGGAAATATATACCATGCTTATAGGTTGGAAGAATTAATATTGTTAAAATAACCATAATCCCTAAGGCAATCTACAGAGTCAATGCAATTCCTATCAAAACACCAATGGCATTTTTCACAAAACTACAAGTAATTCTAAAATTTGCATGGAACCACAAATGACCCCAAATAGCCAAAACAATCTTGAGAAAGAAGAACAAAGCTGGAGGTATCATGCTCCCGATTTCAAGCTATAATACAAATCTGCAGTCATCAAAACAGTATGTTACTGGCACAAAACCAGATGCACAGATCAATGGAACACAACAGAGAACACAGAAATGAACCCACACTTATTATTCTTGGCAAAAGGGGCAAAAATATATCAGGAAAAGACAACTTCATCAATAATAAATAGCGTTGGGAAAATTGGACAGCTACATGTAAAAGAATAAAACTGGATTACTTTCTCACATCATATACCAAAATAAACTCAAAATGGAACAAAATATATTACCATTTTAACAGCAAAGATTTTAGATGATCAGATTATTGATGGTCCTTTTTCGCTTCTATACTTGTTATTAATTTTATATAATGTGTCTATGTTACTTTTTAAATGAAGATAAATGACCATGACTAACATAAATTACTGTTTATACTTAGCTATTTTCATCAAGTTTTTTAAGGCATAATTGAATTTTAAAATTGTTCTTCCCTCTGTTTTTGTTAACCACAACTCTGGGAGGTCAGCTGTTTGGATGATGAAATCATAACCAGGGTACAACTAGTGGGAAAAAGAAAGGATATACAAATTGTAGGCAGAAAAACAAAGGAAAAGGTAAGCAGACATGTATAGCTAGCATTAAAGATTTAAATGTTCATTTTGAATTGACAAAAAAAATAAAGAAGAAGAAAGAAAAACTCTTCTATTTATTCTACATATGACAAAATTAATATCTCCAGAGAACTGAGTGGCAGGCAGGATTAGCGATGGGTCCACTGGGTCTTATCAGGACTTTGAGAAATGGGAAGACAATTTCTGGTGTTCCATTTCTTTCAAATACAGATGTATTAACCTAAGTGAAAATTTCTCCAATAAATGGATATATAAGCAAAAAAGAAAAGATTTAAATGTTCAATTGGTAGCAAATATCAAAATATGGAAGTCACAGTCTGTATTGCAAGTAGCATTGTTATAAGATGCTACTAATGAGACTCTTGTCTAATGAACAACCTAACCTCAGTCCAAATTGTTTCATCAAAGTTTAAAGTCTTCCCAAAATCTCGTCTTCATCATGTTCAATAAAATCAAAAACATTATAGCCCTTGGTTAAAATATCCTTAAGAAACATATTAAAAATTATGGCTTTTATAATGGAAAAAAGTAGCTGGCTGTTTTTAAAATTCCCCTAGGATTAAAGAAACTCTAAGCTTGTATCTAATAAAGTAGAAACTAATTTAAATGATATTGCAGATTTAATGTCCTCCATTAAATTTCTCCCCATTCAGCAAGGAAAACATTTTCTTTCTGTCTCCTTTTGCAGTTATCAGCCACTGACCTTGCACCCCAGTCTGACTCCCTGAAGAATTGTGACCCCAGGGCCTGGGGACAGGAGCTGGTTACTTTGAGTCACAGCTGTCTGAGCCAAAGATGTCAGTTTTGTTCTGTTTTGTTTCTTACTGAGAACCGGGTTATCGGAGAGGGAACTTTGAGTTAAATGGTGCTTACAATACAACCCAAGGCAGCATAATATTGCACCTCTACTATTGGAGAGGATGCAGGCTAATAGCTTATTTGCCTTTAAACATTTTGTTTTCTTCAACAAGTTAATGTCACACAAAAAAGGTGGAGGAGGTTGTTTGGTATTAAAAGAGAATTTTAAAGCATAACAACCCAATGAAATGTGTGGACCCTAACTGGTTCAAACAAACCAAAGGTAGAAAGTATTTTGGGCACATCTGGGGAAATCCGACTAAAGGCTGAATATTAAGCAATGTCAAAGAATTGTTATTAATTTTATTAGTTGTGATGATGGTATTGTGACTATGTAAGCAAATGTCTTTATTGTTTAGGGGTGAATGTCAAGGTATCCAAATTTTAAAAAATTAAGCAAAAATAGATAAAGCAAAAATGTTAATAATTATTGAATATAAGTGAGGAATTTTTAGAGGATTATTATAGCATTTTTTTCTACTTCTCATTATGTTTAAGTTTTTTTTTACTACAAGAAGTTTAAGCTTTGCAGCAGTAGCAACAATATAAGGCTTGAGAATACATCAATAATATCAGAGAATTTTAGAACCGTGAAAGATATTAGGGAACATTTATTCCAACACCCTCACTTAGAGATATGGAAATTCCTGCCTCAAATGGTTGGCAAGTTACCCAAGGCTCCATAACTGGTTGGTGACAGAAGCCAAAGAAGAAACTTTTGGTTTCTCACTCCCAAGCACCATTTTACAAGTACATCCTGATTCCTAGGTTCTGTCCTGCCCACACATGACATGTAACTAAGCCAACATGGCTGCCACTCCAGAGCCACCAACTCCACTTCTTCTGGGGAATCTGCTGTGGCCTCAAGCGCAATCCCCACAGTTGTCCCTGCTGCTGTTATAGAATCACAGGAGTTTCCGTAAATCACACCATCCCTGTGCCCCATCCCAGCTGAGGTGCTGCCCCCACCAACAATGCAGCAATGAGACATTAGCACAGCCCCTTCTTCCTAACGGCACTCAAATTTCTTCTACTTCTCATTGCTTAGATTCTACCAGAGTGAAGTGAAGTTTCATTGTCATTTTTAACAAAGCGGATTTCCTCCAAAAATGCTTTACTACCAAGAGATACATTAATTGAGCTATACTGGCATTTCTCTAACGTAGTAATTCTGCTTTTTCTTTTAATTTATAAATGTCTGAGGTATGTTAACAATGAATAGAAGAAATGACATGAATTAGATGTGTGTTCTTTATTTTAGCAGGAAGGCCCTGCAAGCATTCAGGCAGGTTATAAAATTACAAAATGCCTAAACTTATAAAACAAAATTGGTTGCACAGTTCATATTTATAGAGTTGAAAGTTGTAAATTCAATTCTCATTTCTCATTCTAGATTCACAGTATGAATATCCATCTCTCCTTCCTTCCTTCCTTTTTTTTTTTTTTTTTGCCGTATGTGGGCCTTTCACTGTTGTGGCCCCTCCCGCTGCGGAGCACTCTGGACACACAGGCTCAGCGGCCACGGCGCACGGGCCCAGCCGCTCTGCGGCGTGTGGGATCCTCCCAGACCGGGGCACGAACCCGTGTCCCCTGCATCGGCAGGCAGACTCCCAACCACTGCGCCACCAGGGAAGCCCCCCCTTCCTTCCTTTTTTAATGCATTCATTTTTATAATGAAACTTACCGAAGGTGAAATTGTTGAAAAATGCAAAATACTGCACTCAGAGAGAAAGAGAAATACTAAAACATTACTTTCATTATGACTTTTCTTTACCACAAAACTTTCATCAGCCTATGTAGTCTTTTGGTAAGGAAGTTTAGTTTCCTTATTTCAATTAGGGATTAGTTTCAGCAATGCGATTTTTCCTACTTTCTAGTTCATTTAGTGCCTGTCCACAGGCCTGTGACACCCAACAGGCAGCAATACAGGAAAGAGTAAGTCACTCCTAGGCTCAGCATCCATTGACAATGGTCAGTAGTCCTGCTGTAGACGGCTCTCTGAGACGGTGGTTCTGAACCTCATCTTCCTGCGCTTTCCTGCTTTAACTGGCCTCTTAGGACTTCCCTCCTCCAACGTCAGAACTTGCACAAGCGTCCAAACTTCCTCCCATCTCTCCTGAAGTTTTCCTGGTCCTAAACCCTCCTGAACAACTCTGTCTTATTGCTTCTTGTACTAGAACATAACAGTAATATCTCGTGATTGAAAACAAACCCCCAAAATTCTAGAACTGAAAAGTATAATAATCAAAAGTAAGAATTTAATTATTTTGGAATTTAGGCACTGTTTTGCTATTATTTTAGTAGTTACTCTAGAAATTTACTAAGTTAACTAAATATCTTTTACAACAAGTTACACACAATTGAAAAAAGAGAATTAGTAAATAACATATAGGTCAAAAATTATATCAAGAGAAAAGCACAGAGTGATAAAACGATGAAATTTAAAAAAGAGCAGATAAGTGAGGCGGGAAATTCAGTGACAAATTCTAATATATAGTTGATTAAAGTCCCAGAAGGAGAAAAAGAAAAATTGAAAGAATAGTGACTAAGAATTTTTCCAAACCAATGATAGAGATCAATCTACAGATTTAAGAAGCCCAATAAGGGGCTTCCCTGGTGGTGCAGTGGTTAAGAATCCACCTGCCAATGCAAGGGACACAGGTTCGAGCCCTGGTACAGGAAGATCCCACATGCTGCGGAGCAACTAAACCCATGCACCACAACTACTGAGCCTGTGCTCTAGAGCCCATGAGCCACAACTACTGAGCCCCCCTGCCACAACTACTGGAGCTCGCCTGCCTAGAGCCCATGCTCCGCAACAAGAGAAGCCACTGCAATGAGAAGCTTGTGCACCACAACAAAGAGTAGCCCCTGCTCGCCGTAACTAGAGAAAGCCCACGCACAGCAACAAAGACCCAATGCAGCCAAAAATGAATAAAGAAAATAAATAACTTTTAAGAAAAGAAGCCCAATAAGTTCCAAGTGGAATAAATAAAAAAGAAACTGAAACTTAGATGCATCATAGTAAAATTGCAGAAAACTAAAGATAAAGAGAAAATCTTAAAAGCAGTCAGAGTTAAAACAACAGACTACCTTCAAAAGAATGACAGGATATAGTCTACCTCACAGGAATCAGAACACAGTAGAACAAAAAAACCTTCAAAATACTGAAAGAAAATAACTGCCAATCTAGAATTCAACTTCAATATCTCCAAGAACCAAGTTGAACTAAAGATACTTTCAGGTAAACAAAAATGAGGTAATTTGCCCCCAAAAGATTATAGTAAATGATATCCTAAAGGTCTTAAGGCAGAAAAAAAGTAATCCCACATGGAAGGCTCAAGATGCAGAAAAACAAGGAAGAAGAACAAAACTGATAAATATAAAGGTAAACCAAAATGAGCACTGATGTTATCACAACAGTGATAACGTCTTGTTTGGATATTATATCTATGATTGAATTAAATGGGAACAATAACATAAAAGTCAAGAGAGGATTAAAAGGAAGCCAAGTGTTCTTAGGTCCTTTATTGTTTCAGAGAAGGGTAAAATGATCGATTAAAATTAGACTTTGATAGTTCAAGTGTACATACTTGAATTTCTAGGGTAAGTACTAAAATAAGAGTTAAAAAATGCATAAATTCCAAACTAAGAGAAGAAATAAATGGAATAATATAGTAAATCCAAAAGAAGCCAAAAATCAAGAAAAAGAAACATACAACCAGTAGGGCAAATGGAAAGTACACAGTAAGATCTTTTGAAGAATTACCAACCTGAGTGTGTCGTTTAAACTCTGGGATATCAGTATAAGTTGTTTTTCTTGTTTGTTTGTTTTTGCGGTACGCGGGCCTCTCACTGTTGTGGCCTCTCCCGTTGCGGAGCACAGGCTCCAGACGCGCAGGCTCAGCGGCCATGGCTCACGGGCCCAGCCGCTCCGCGGCATGTGGGATCTTCCCGGACCAGGGCACGAACCCGCGTCCCCTGCATCGGCAGGCAGACTCTCAACCACTGCGCCACCAAGGAAGCCCTCCGTATAAGTTTTTATGACTCATTTTTGGTTGTCATCACCTGCGATTATGGAAGAGAAAG
Organism: Tursiops truncatus; assembly: GCF_011762595.2. Classification (NCBI taxonomy): domain Eukaryota; kingdom Metazoa; phylum Chordata; class Mammalia; order Artiodactyla; family Delphinidae; genus Tursiops; species Tursiops truncatus. Next base: position 12,088,828 of record NC_047039.1, read on the forward strand.
AACAAAATCCACCCAGGTTTCTCAACACTTGAACTTAAGGAGTTCTAATGTGTTAAACCAACGTGACCTCAACCAAGTCCCAGTTACAGGGAAGGACAGTGGGGTCCCTGAAATACAATTTCATTGAGAAAAGTGGAGTGCGAGCTCAAAAGGAGGATTCAGGATAAGAACTGAAGGTTCCATATGAAAGGATTGGTTTCTTCAGTGGGGCTGACCCTGGGAGCTCCTTCAAACCAAACACACTGTTATAGTGCTTCCAACCTTGGAAAAATAGCTGAGCATCAACTAGACAAAAGCCCAAATAGGAACATCCTGGTATGAACCTGGCACTCATCTGCCCTCAGAGGACTTTAACAACCTACGTATTAATTACTTATTGCTGGTTAACAAATGACTCCCCAAATTAGTGTCTGAAAACAACGAACATTTATTATCTCTTGGTATCTCTGATGGAATTAGGAGGTAGGGCGTTTGAGAGGTAATTAGATTTAGATGAGGTCATGAGGGCAGAGCCCCCTTGATGGGATTGGTGTCCTTTTAAGAAGAGGAAGAGGGACCAGAGTTCTCCATCTCTCCACCACATGATGACATAGGAACTAGGAGGCTGTGTGCAAACCAAGAAGAGGGGTCTCCCCAGATGCTGAATCTGCTGGCACCTCGATCTTGGACTTCCCAGCCTCCAGAACTGTGAGAAATACATGTCTGTTTAAGCCACACGGTCCAGGGTATTTTATTATAGAAGCCCAAGCACACTAAGATGCATAGATTAACTCATTTAATCCTCACAGTGACTCAGTGAAAATGTGTTATTACTATACATTGCACCATGGAGGAAAAAGAGGTACAGAGAGGCTAAACAACTTGTCCAAGATCATAAAGCTAGTAAATGGCAGAGTTGGCATTCAAACCCAGGAAGTCTGGTCACAGAGCCCATCATTTCATCCATTCATTCCACTGAGTGGACGTCGGTATGAGCACACTGAGTGGACATAAGTGTCCTCCCTTAAGACTGTGTAAATCCTTCGGGTTTTGGAAAATTTGTAGTGGGGAATGTAGACAGATTTATCTGATTTCTTTCCAGTATGGCAGGTGGGGCTTTGAGCAGTGTTAACCAGAAAAATAAAGAAATATGACTACATCTGTTCCTGTAAAGGCAAAGAGTTACGAAGTGACTTGCTCTAGTTTGCAAGCTGACTCTGGGGTGTTTACCTTCTTTGGACTGAGCTGCAAATCCCTCTGCTATTGGGTAACTGTGGTATGTTTCAGGGAGCAGAGAGGTTGAAAATCCCAGGAAAGGCGGCTATGGTTCTCACTGAACTCCACAAAGATTAGCTCAAAGAAAGTCCTCAGAAGACAGCCCACTTTCCTCAATGGAGTTTGATTCATCCCTTTCCCATATTCATCCTGAAAGTATGTAATAGACAAGCCTCGCCTTACATTGACAGCCTGCCATAAAAATGAGTTGGGATAGGGCTTCCCTGGTGGCACAGTGGTTGAGAGTCCGCCTGCCGATGCAGGGGACACGGGTTCGTGCCCTGGTCCGGGAAGATCCCACATGCCGCGGAGCGGCTGGGCCCGTGAGCCATGGCCGCTAAGCCTGCGCGTCGGAGCCTGTGCTCTGCAACGGGATAAGCCACAACAGTGAGAGGCCCGCGTACCGCAAAACAAAACAAAACAAAAAACAAAGAAACAAAAAATGAGTTGGGTTAAATTGACTTGAGTTGGACATAATAAAAAAGCAAAGGGGATTTTTCACTTGTACCTCTGAATTTTTTCCTCTTCAATAACCCTACACCTGAAATCATGGTTCCTCTGTCAACAGCCATCACTGTGTCTCCCCACAAGTACAAGCTGTTTGCAGCACAGCATGGGGATAAGCTTTCTCACAAACTGGGATTGGAACCTATTTGCGTTTCTCCCTACAAATATGAAAATTCCAAAATGTCTTTGATTAGTTTTGCTTTTACCTTTGAAATAGAGTCCACTTACTTCTCCAGCTCACTTAGTTCCATGTGGTCTTCCTTGCAATGGAGGACATTCTCAGTGGGTACATGCTGCACCCAGGGTTTGCACCCAGTAAATATTTGTTGGGTGATACAGTGAAGGAAACCTTCCTCTAAATGCTTCACATAAACCTAAGTTTTCATTGGCCTAAAAGGAGAATGACTATTTCCATTTGAACTTGGCCTGGCATCAATACTTTCGGCTTCTCTGGTTTTGATACCACTGCTCCCTCTGCCAATTTCTCATAGTTCATCTGGAAGCCTGGGACAACTCAAAATGCCTTGATAGCCAAAGAAACTCCAGAGCGTGAGAGAGTAATTCTGTGAGCACCAGTCAACAACATCTAGGGACTTGAGACCAGTTTAGATTGAAGCAATGCTCCTTTTGGAATTTCTGGGTACAGAGGGGAAAAAAATTGCCACGGGTAGGTTTCGTTTTGGTGATTCTTTTGCTCCAGTGTAAAGTAGAAGCCGTGACATCTGAAAGGGAGTAAGCAAAACTGGGAAGTGAAAAAGCAGAGCCAGTCTGCAATGGCAGCAGATAAAGCTTATATGTGCATGGGATTCAAAACACTGAGAACAGAGCCTGCCCCAGTAGCTGTCATGTAGCATACGTATCCATGGGTCAACGCCTCAGCCATTCCCTCTGCCAAACCCTCTCACTTTCCCAAACTCGCTTTGATTGCTAGATGTGAATTACCACTGGTTTCCTTAGAACTTTCTCAGGTTGACACAGCAAACAGATTTTGTTGCTGCCAGCGCCTATCTGAGTTGCCATTCGGCAGTGGTGGGATTCCTGGTTCCATACTTCCCTGGAGGCTTAAGTGGTTTTTGGTGTTGGTGCTACTTGCCATTTTATTTGTAGAACTTTCTTAGGTGGAAGGACAAAAAGCCTTCCTGGTATACAGTATGTTCCTAGTAAATGTTTGCAAAATTTCCTGGACCTCCACTTCCTAGTCATTGATATAAGGCTATCTCTAAAATTCATTTTAGCAGTAAAATGCTATGGGTATTGTCAAGATCCAGGCATATTGGATATTAAAAATGCATTTATCTGTTTCATTGAATTTCTCTTTAATACTTATTATAATGTGTTAATGCAGTTATTTACATGTCTAACTCCTTCTCCTGTCCATGAAGTCCCGAGGGCAGGTATAGCTGTTATTCATCTTCATACTCCTAGCTTTGGGCACAGAGCCCTTCCATACTAGGTATTCAATAAAAGTCTGTGGAAAAGCCATCTTTAGAAACTACATTTCTCAATTATGAGTCCCATGTTAAATATTTTAAATGATATATAAAAGGGGGAGGAGGCTTCCCTGGTGGCGCAGTGGTTGAGGGTCTGCCTGCTGGTGCAGGGGACACGGGTTCGAGCCCTGGTCTGGGAGGATCCCACATGCCGCGGAGCGGCTGGGCCTGTGAGCCACAATTACTGAGCCTGCGCGTCTGGAGCCTGTGCTCCGCAACAAGAGAGGCCGCGATAGTGAGGGGCCCGCGCACCGCGATGAAGAGTGGCCCCCGCTCGCCACAGCTGGAGAAAGCCCTCGCACAGAAATGAAGACCCAACACAGCCATAAATAGATAAATAAATAAATTTTTAAAAAAATTAAAATTAAAAAAGGGGGAGGGATAAATTGGGAGATTGGGATCGACATATACACACTACTATACATATAAGATAGATAACAAATAAGGATGTACTGTATAGCACAGGGAACTCTACTCAATACTCTGTAATGACCTATATGCGAAAAGTATCTAAAAAAGAGTGGATATATGTATATGTATAACTGATTCACTTTGCTGTACAGCAGACACTAAAACAACATTGTAAATCAACTATACTCCAATAAAAATTTTAAAATAAAAAAAAATTCAAATAGAAGGAAACCTTTTCAACCTCTTTATCGCCCCCCTAGTACGAGAATGGGAAAACTACCCTGTTTTTGTGCTCATTATTGGAAAATACTCCTTAGGCTACCACCTTCATGTAGGGTTCTAAGCCAGACGTTCCAGAATATCATTGGATAGTTTGAAATATAGAATGACTCGAAAATTGCTCCTATCCTCACCAAAGGTGGACAGCCAGCCTGCCCTTGAGGCGAAAGCCTAGGGAAAAGCCAGGCCCTTTTCCACTGGGGACCAGTTCCTTATCTTCAGAAGTCACACAGGTCAGTTCCTAGAGACTTTCTGCGAAGTACAGGCCAGAGGTGCCCTGAAAACCCCTAAGACTATCCTCCTCCCAAACTCTTCAGGCTAGAGGAGCATTTGCAGTCCTAATACCAACCATGCCATAAAGCAGGGATCAGCAAAATTTCTCTGCAAAGGATCAAATTTTAAGTATTTTAGGCTTTGCAGGTCACATACATATCAGTTGCATATTCTTCTCTGTATGCTTGTTTTCACAAACCTTAAAAATATAAAAACATTCCTAGCTGGAGGACACCTACAAAAAATAAGGAGCCAGACGTGGCTCATGGGTCATAGTTCACCAACCCTGCAAAACGCCAAATGGATATGCTCGATGTTAGCACTATTCTTTCACTTTGTTGATACCTGCAAACCAACAATAAGTTCATTTTCTTTTGGACCTTTTCTTATTTAAACGTGTTAAGGATTTAGGTTCTGAAAACCTAGGTTTCTATCTCTAAGACACTGTGTGATTGGGCCAGCTCATATGACTTCTTAAGCTTCAGTAACCTCATCTTAAAGATATGAGTCATAAGTGAGTATCATATAGGGCCGTTCAAACACCCCAGTGACAAACCATATGTCAAAGTTCTTTGTAAACTATAAACTTTATTTAAATTTTAGCTATTATTACTCTTAATGTTATTGAACTCTTAGGAAGTAGAATCACTCTGATGACATTATGGTTTAGTTTGTATATATATAGTTCCAATGATAGAGTGTGGGAAAAATCCCAAAGAAATATTTGGTTTGAATCATAAATTATTCAAAAGCTTCAAACTTTTCTTAGAAGCTATTATTTGGTTTATGTGGGAAGTTACTTGCATGGAAAAGAAATTGTGGTTTTTTTAACCTTTCACACTCGAAGTAGAAAAACCACAAAAGAAAAAAATATATTTTTCCGAAAACTATTTGTAGAGATTTGTTTTCAAATGCCAAAGCTTCTATCCTCCTGAAGTTAAAATGAGTGAAGACTCATTTCTTTAGAAAAAGAGAAATTCAAAATTTTGCTGCAAATTAATATGATACGTTTGCTAAGGAGAAAAAGCACATTCAAGTAAATGCTGCTGGCTGCTTGTGACCACAATGCTACCTTGTCTAATACATTCAGGAACTGAAGAGCTTTTAAATGTCACCAAACTTGGCAACAAGCAAACAAAACAATGAAATTATATTCCACCCGTGAGCCTCTTAAGGTATTTCTGCCTCCTCAAAAGTTAACAAATTGTGGTAAATGGTGATAGCAAATAGTGTGTCCATTTCCAAAATGTGTATAATAAATTATCTCTAATGCCTCAGTCTTTCCTTTTGAGCCTTAGCATTTGACATCAGATCACGCTTTTTTTAAAAAGCCTGAAATTTTTGATATTTTATTCTCCCAGCTTTTTATTTTTCCCTGGCTCCTCTTCCTTACTGCACCCTGAAAACTTGAGTATTTGCCAACATTTTTTGATTGACCCAATTGTCTCCTCAGCTGCGTCCTCCAGAAAACAAAATCACTCATACTTATAAATAGTTGTCTAATGCACCTATTCCCGTTAGTTTTTTTTTTTTTTTGCGGTACGTGGGCCTCTCACTGTTGTGGCCTCTCCCGTTGCAGAGCACAGGCTCCGGACGCGCAGGCCCAGCGGCCATGGCTCACGGGCCCAACCGCTCCGCGGCATGTGCGATCTTCCCGGACCGGGGCACGAACCCATGTCCCCTACATCGGCAGGTGGACTCTCAACCACTGCGCCACCAGGGAAGTCCCCCGTTAGATTTTAAGCTCCATGAGAACAGGAACTTTGTTTTCCTTACTGCTAAATCCCTATGTAGGAAACATGGAAGGTGGCTCACAGTAACAACACCCAGTGTTTTAATCACCACTGTTACCCAGCATTCTCTGTAGAACTGTATTCTGCCCCATAGCTCACTAGCAACCTCAAACTCATCATATTCAAGCCACACTTATCACACTTATCAGCCACCTCCTAAATCTTCTCCTCCTGACTTCCTTCATAAATGTCACCAGCTATTTTCTCAGTCACTTAGAGGTATTTCCTTTTATCAAACAGCAATTTAATTTCTAAGTTATTGTCAATTCTGTCTTTTGAAGGGGGGGGGGAGCTTCTAATATGGGTAGAGAGACCAAATAGTGCCACATATACACTAGGACAATGTTGAGAGTAGAAAGGAGTGCTAACTAGTTGGACCATCAGGACGACAGCAAAAACATGGGCTGTCCTGAGAAAATGAAGCATGTACCTTAGCTATGGACGAATCACCTTAGCTATGGACGAAGAACTATACTAGAAATCATAATACAAAGGTGTATACAATACAAATAGTTCCCGCCTCACAGACTATAAGCCTTATTACAGGAGGTAAACACAAGTAACTCTGAAATTAAGTACAAAGTGATAACTACCAAAATTCTGGAAGTTTAAGAGCAAGATTAATTTTGGCTGGGTTTATCAGGGGAAGGGTCATAGAAGATGTAACATCTGAGTTTTGAAATACAGAGCTGATTTGCCCACGTAGATATGGCAGCAAATAAGGCTGAATGAACACTGAGAACAAAACTTTGTGATTGGCAAGTAATTCAACACAGCTGATGAGAAAAGGGCAAGAGTGAGAATCAGGGCAGGGAAAACATATTGTAGATTTCTAGTCAGACTGGCACTGTGAGTTTCAGCTTTTATTTGCCCTTCCTCTTCCCCACTGGTATAAACAGCAACAATATACAAAACATTAAACATTTTAAAAGGCTAAAAATAAAAAGCCATACTCTAAGAGAAATACCTTTATGGATCTAAAAAACAGATATGGTCAAAGTAGTAAGTAAGCTTTAAACAGGTTTGTTGAACCCAGATTTTAGAGACAGAGAAAGGCAAAGCTTTTATTACTCTAAAGAATAAGGAACAAAATGCACCAGAGCCAAGTTTACCACTTGAGTGTTTTTGTTTTGTTTTGTTGTTTGTGTGTGTGTGTTTGTTTTTTACGTTTTTTCCCCAGAAATTAGCAAGGGATTCCAAAGTCTATATGGAAGTGTGAAGGGGCCAAATGCAGTTAACACAATAATGAAAGACAAGATCATAGAACTTTCACTATCAAAGTTACTGGAAAGATGCAGGAATTAACCAGTTTGATATGGTGCAATGATAAACAAATAGACCAGTAAAACAGAACAAGACCAGATGCTAGCCTTACATACTCAATTTATTTAAGACCAAAATGACACTACAGAGTAGTAGAGAAAGGATGATCTTTTCAATAAATGCTTCTGGGACACTGAAAAATAAAAAAATAATTTGGCTCACATGAAAAATAATTCACCTTGATCCATACCTCACACCAAACACAAAACCTATTTCAGGTGGATTAAAGACCCAAATTTGAAAGGCAGGTAATATAGCTTCAAAAGATAAGATGAGATAATATTTCCACAGCTTTGGGGTATAAAATATATGAAACATAAAGGAAAAGACAGATACATATGTTAACATTAAAAAAGAAACCTCTGTCCATCAAATGACACCATTAAGAAAGTAAAAAGACAAGCCATACCTCAGGAGAAGCGATCTGCAATACATATAACTGCTGAAACACAGATATTCAGAATATATAAAGAACTCCCACAAATCAATAAGAAAAATACAACCCATTAGAAAAATGGATAAGAGATTTCCAAAATTAGGATATTCCAAATAATTAAAAAGCATTTTTAAAGATGTTCAACCTCATTATGCACTAATTAAATGCAAATTAAAGTTGCTGTGAGAGACAATACACATGCACTAGAACGACTAAAATGGTAGAGATATTTGAGGAGGTGAAGGAACTAGAATTCTCATATTCTGACCTATGAGAATAAATTAGTATGAGCTACTTTTGAAAACCATTTGACATTTATCCACTAAGCTTAATATACATGTATGCTAAGATTCAGCAATTTCACTCCTAGGTATATACTCAACAAAATGTGTACATAGGTGTGCCAAGAGACTTATGCAAAAATGTTGCCGGCAACTTTTTCGTTAAAGTAATCCTTACATCCATAAACAGTAGAACTGATAAATAATTTGTAGCATATTCATGCAAGGGATTATTTTAGAGATGTGCTAGATATGGTAGCCACTAGCCACATGTGGCTATTTAAATTTAATTATTTAAAATTAAATAAAATTTTAAAATTCAACTACTCAGTCACGCTAACCACATTTCAAGTGTTCAGTAGCTATATGTGGCTAGTGGCTTCCGAATTGGACAGCACAGAATATAAAAAAAATTTCTATCATTACAGAGGCTTATTGGAAAGCAAAATATATATAATATATCCATATATTATATATATATATGCTTGGGACTCCAATCATATAAATATTAAAAAAAAATAGGGAAAGTAACCTCTGGTCTTAGAAGTTAGTATAGTTGTTAACTTTGGGAAGGACAGAGATAATAATAATTGGGAGTGAGCATGAAAGCTCCTACTGGGATTCTAGTAAGAAAGTATTTCTTAATCAGGATGTTTACTTTGTGAATATCTAGCTAGCTGTACACTAACGATTCTACTGGGTTTTTTTCACATGTTATCCCTCAATAAAAAATTTATTTAAAAAATAAAACCTCATAAGAAAAGAAAATTAGATAACTCAATAGAAATTTCAGAAAGAGACCTGAACAAACACTGCACAAAAAAGAGAGTCTACCAATAAACATATGAAAAGTTTCTCAAATTCATTAGTAATCAGGAAGATGCAAACTAAAGCCACAATAAGCTATTTCTACATACACACCAAGATGGTTAAAATTAAGAAGACTGACAACAGAGACTCTTGTACCTATGTTAGGAGTGTAACTGGTACAACTACGATGGAAAAGTATGTGTCAATATCTACTAAAGTAGAACATCTAGAAATTACACTTTGCCCTATGAGCCACTGATTCTATTTCTAGGAAATATACCCAATGGAAATTCTGGCCCATGTGCACCAAGAATCTTTACACAAAGTTCATAACAACATTATCCATAATAGCTAAACAGTGGACAAAGAAAGGATAAATAAATATTGGCTTATTTATATACTGACATACTATAAAACAGCATCAGTAAATGATCTACGTGATTTATACGAAAAGCATGATTGAATCCCACAAACGTAATTTTGAACTAAAGAAGCTAGATATGATTGAATATGTACTGTATGATCTACATAAAATTCAAAAATAGACATAAGTATGAAGTTAGACATCAAGATAGTGGTTACCTTTAGGGAAGAAGATAATTGCCTATGAAAGAGGCTTCTAGGGAATTGGCACTGTTTTTGTTTACAACCCGGGTCACTGTGATAAGCCATCGAGTTGCACATTTTACAATTGGTGCATTTTTCTGCATATGTGTTTTATTTCAATTTTAAAAGTTTAAACAAAGAATAATAGATAAGAATTGTCCAGAAATGATTACATGAATCTTCACTTTGAAAAGACAAAATAGTACCCAAGGCTAGTCTATCTATCTAAGGCTAGTCCAATAACAAAATGACTCAAAAAGCTGAAAATAAAGGTCTTGAAAAGCATAAACCAGAAATAAGCTGCTTAAAACAAACGCTGTGTTATAATATTAATATCAGACCAAATAAAATTTCAGGTAAAGATCCTTAATAGGAGAAATAAAAGGGCATTACATTATGATGTGGCAGGGAATTTTTCTTGCTCTACCCCTCAATACTATGAATATTATGGAATGAATAATCATGAATTGGATGAACCTGGCTACAATATCAACATACACAGTGTAACAACTGTCAGAATTATGAGACAATGTTATATCCATAATCATAGTGGAAGACATTAAGTCACTTACATCAGAAACTTTTAGACCAAGTAGACCTAAAATTAGTAAGGGTCAGTAGAATTTTCATAACAAAATTAATGTGTTTGGGATTCCTGTGCCCAAGAAATAGAGAAGATACATGCTTTTCAAGCACATATGAAACCTTTCAAAACTGATCATATGCTAAGTTACAAAGTTAGTCTGAGGAATTTCAAAGACTCAGTATCATATATATTTATTTTCCTAGGTATCATGTAATCAAATTATGTATCAACATTAAAACAGTAGCTTAAAATTTTGATACAAAGAAAAATCACACTCCTAATTAATTCATGGGATAAGAAAAAAAAATGTATTGGAAAGTGTGAAATGTTTCAAACTAGATGACTATGAAATCACTATAAAACAAGTCAAACCTTGTGGGAGTGTTAAGTGGAATTGAGAGGTAAATTTCTTACTGTAATGGTGTTTGGTTTGAAAAGAAACTAACAAAATGTCCAATTTGTGTATGTCCAATGTGACAGAAAAAATAACATCAGAATAAAACCAAATGAAGTAGAAAAAGAAAAAGGAAAGGAAAGAGCAGAAATTATTGGAACAGTAAGCATAGTAACATGTGTTATGATTCCAAAGCAATTAAATTTGAAATCAACAATATAAAGATAAGTTTCTTTATAGAGACAAAACCAATACTAATGGAAACTAAAAGCGTGGTGTTTAAAAACTGAGTTAAAACTATGAAACTTTTAGAAAAAAAAAAAACCATAGGCAGCGTTGGGCTAGGCAGCGTTCTCAGACTTGATGACAAAATCACAAGCTATGAAAGGGAAAATTGACATAGCGGATTTTATCATTAAGAACTTTTGCTTTTGTTAAAAAGTAAAGCTAAAGACTGAGGAAATTCAGAATGGATCAAAGATTTAAGACCTGAAACCATAAAACTCCTAGAAGAAAACATAAGGAAGAAGTTCCTGGATATTGGTCTTGGCAATGATATTTTGGATATGACACCAAAAGCACAAACCACAAAAATCAAAAAGTGGGATTATACCAAATTTCTTTTTTGGGGGGGGGTGGATTGTACCAAATTTAAGTGCTTCTGTACTGCAAAAGAAACAGTCGACAAAATTAAAAGGCATCCTATGAAATAGGAGAAAAAAATTGCAAATCATATATAGAATAAAGGGTTAATAATCAAAATTTATAAAAAATTCATACAACTTAATAACAACAAAAAAAATCTGATCGTAAAATCGGCAGAAGAACTATACAGACATTTTTTTCCCAAAGAAAACATCCAAATGGACAATAGGTGCATGAAAAGATGCTCAACATCACTAATCACCAGGGAAATGTCAATTAAAACCACAGTGATATATCACTAACACACCTACCAGGATGGCTAAAATAAAAGAGTGACAATACTAGTAAGGAGGCAGAAAAACTGGATCACTCATACATTGCTGTCGGTAATGTAAAATGGTACTGCCACCCTGGAAAAATAGCTTGGTGGTTTTTTATAAAACTAAACATATCCTTACCATACAATCCAGCAATTGCACTCTTTGACATTTATCTCGGAAACGTGCAAACTCGTGTTCACATAAAAACCTGTACACAAATGTAGATAGCACCTTTATTTGTAATAGCCCAGAATTGAAAACAATGCATATGTCCTTCAAAAGGTGAATAGTTAAACTAATGGTGGTACATCTATACCTTGAAATACTGTTCAGCAATAAAGAGGAATGAACTATTGTTACATGCAACCACTTAGATGAATATTTAGGGTATTATGCTGAGACATAATAATCAACCCAAAAAGGTCACAAACTGCATGATAATATTTTGAAATGACATATTTTAGAGATTAGTTATTGTCAGGGGAATGGGACAGGTGAGGTGGGAAAGGGAATCTGAGCAGCTATAAAAGGGCAACATGAGGGATCTTTGTGGGGTGAGGCTATTCTGTATCTTGACTCTGTCAGGGTCAACATCCTGATTGTAATATTGTGCTATGACTTTGTAAGACTTTATCAACGTGGAAACTGGGTGAAGACTGCATGAGATCTCTCTGTATTATTTCTTACAATGGCATGGGATCTACAACTATCTAAAAGTAAAAAGTTTAACTGAAAAAACTAATTAAAGAAAATTCCTGATGATATTAAAGTATATCTAGAACTTAATAAAAAAGTAAGGACATCAAACCTCTAGAATATAGCTAAAGTGACATTTAGAAATAAATTTATATTCTTAAATACATGTCAAAATATAAAGATTAAAATTAGTTATTCAACACCAAAAAACTAAGGTATTAATTGCTGTGTAAAACCAAAGGTGGTAGAAAGAAGGAAGGAAAGAATGAAGATAATGGCAGAAATTAATAGACTACAAATAAGCAAAACAACAAAAGAGATGAACAACAAAATCAAAACCGGTGTTTCAGAAAAAAAAAAACCAAACTAAAAAACACTAAAAATAGGCTTCCCTGGTGGCGCAGTGGCTGAGAGTCCGCCTGCCGATGCAGGGGACACGGGTTCGTGCCCCAGTCTGGGCAGATCCCACATGCCGTGGAGCGGCTGGGCCCGTGAGCCATGGCCGCTGAGCCTGCGCGCCTGGAGCCTGTACTCTGCAACGGGAGAGGCCACGACAGTGAGAGGCCCGCATACCACACACACACACACAAAAAACACTAAAAATAGAACTACCATACAACCCAGCAATCCCACTACTGGGCAAATACCCTGAGAAAACCATAAATTCAAAAAAAGTCATGTACCACAATGTTCATTGCAGCTCTATTTACAATAGCCAGGACGTGGAAGCAACCTAAGTGTCCATTGACAGATGAATGGATAAAGAAGTTGTGGCACATATATACAATGGAATATTACTCAGCCATAAAAAGAAATGAAATTGAGCTATTTGTAGTGAGGTGGATGGACTTAGAGTCTGTCATACACAGTGAAGTAAGTCAGAAAGAGAAAAATAAATACCGTACGCTAACACATATATATGGAATCTGAAAAAAAACAAAACAAATGGTTCTGAAGAACCTAGGGACAGGACAGTAATAAAGATGCAGACATAGAGAGTGGACTTGAGGACACAGGGAGGGGGAAGGGTAAGCTGGGATGAAGTGAGAAAGTGGCATGGACATATATACACTACCAAATGTAAAATCGATAGCTAGTGGGAAGCAGCCACATAGCACAGGGAGATCAGCTCAGTGCTTTGTGACCACCTAGAGGGGTGGGAGGGAGATGCAAGAGGGAGGAGATGTGAGGATATATGTATATGTATAGCTGATTCACTTTGTTATAAAGCACAAACTAACACCATTGCAAAGCAATTATACCCTAATAAAGATGTAAAAATAAAAAAGCTTTCCTGAAAGACTGAGTATGAAATAGGACAGAAAGAGTATTTAAACAATATTAAGAATAAAAAGACATAAATAGACATAAAATAGAATAAATATTTTAAAAGTTGTATGACAATATCATGAAAATGCATATTTTCATAAAAAGTTAAATTAAAATATAACTTAAAAAAGTTAAAACCAGAGTAAACTATAAACTAGTAAAGAAATAGAAATAGACAAAACTTTCCCCTCTAAAAAGATATTAAGTCAAGTGTTTTGTACCTGAATTAGCACAACCTTCAAATAACAGAAGTTCTAATTTGTTTATACTGTCTCAGAGAACAGAAAAAGAGGGAGAACCAGGTATCATTTTCTGGGCGAGTACAATTATAATTTCAAAGCAGAACAAAGAAAACATAAGAAAAGGAAATCATAGTCCAATCTTACTGGTAAATATCCCTAGAAAAAAGTATAAATAAATTACAGAAAATGAAACAAAAAGTATATAAAAGAAAATACTATATTAAGACCAAGTAGCGTTTATATCAAGAGCAGAAATAAAATATTCAATATAAAAAAATCAATCCATGTAATTCACCATACTAATAAATTATAAGTGAAAAATCATATGATCATCTTAAGAGTAAGCAGCATTTTTAAAAGCTTCTTAACAAATTAGAAATATATGGGAACCAATTTAACAAATTATTAGCAAAAGATATATACACATCATACTAAATATTGCAGTCTGAAGCATTCTCATTAAAGTAAGGATTAAGGCAAGAATGTCTATAATTATCCCTAAAATCCAACATTATACTGGGGCTATAATTAAATATAAAAGGACTAAGAATAGGTATAAACATTTGAAAGAAAGGCATAAAATTGTTACTAAATATAGATAATTGTCTTTGTAGGAAATCCAAGATGATCCAGAAATTTTAAAAATCAATAATAATTTTTTGAAAAGGAAAAGAAATAGAAGAAATTCAGCAAATAAGATCAGTATACAAAAATTAATGCCATTCCCATGTGTCAGCAAAATCTAATAGGGAAAAGACACTGTTTCTAATAGGAACAGGAAACATAAGATGTCTAAAAATTACTAACCAAAATCAGACCAGATGCTTACGAAAAATTGTTTAAAAATTATTAAAGAATATATTTTGAGTAAAAGGAGAAATAGAGCAATGTAGCTGATAGGACTATCATAAATTTGCTCATTCTCCACAGTCTAACTCTTGCAATTACAATTAAAATTCCAATAATATTTTTGTTGAAAACCAATGAACTCATTAAAATTCAAATGACATTTCTACCTTCTGGAAATGGTGGAGTATTTTTGTCATCCCACACATAACAATTACAAATCCTGGATTATCTATATGTATGTGTGTGCATATGCACACTGTGTACAGTCTGTGTGTGTGATACAGACATACCCAGACAGACACACACAGTTTATTCACACTGGTGGTAGTTATATTCCATACAGTCACTGCAAACACTGAATTAGTGAATATGGTACCATTGCTCCTACGGGAAATACAAGGTTAGGTTCTTGCAAGCCTCTGGTCACATCTTCACCAGCTGATCAACGTGAATCAGCTAGAAAAAAACTGTATATTATCTACAGTGACAGAATGATATAAATTTGTCTGACTTCTCAGAAACAATGAAGGTTAGACAGTAGAACATACATACTCTGGAAAATAATTTTGGTGTGTTATACATTTTATAATACTTGCTCCCAATTGAAGTTATAATTTAGCCTTGCCCTTTTGTCCCTTTTATCATACTGAAAAGTATTGAATATTGATGTAAATTTGTCAGTTTTTCTAAAAAATTCTATTCTTTATGCTTTATTTAAAAATTCATGAGATGTTTTCCTTTAAATATCCGTGAATGGAAGAAATGACAACATATATCACAAAGGGCTAACATCCTTAATGTATGTGTTAATTTTGTCCTCCAGTAAGCAGACACCAAGACATAATTCATCATACAAAATACATAAGGGGGAAATTCCTGTGAAGGCGAAAGGAAGAGCTGGAGAAGGAGAGCCTTCAGACCATGATGCAAGTCAGAATCCTATGAAGCAGAGAGGACGAAAGGAATACTGGGAAAGAAAAGTGTCAGACAGTTGCACAGTTGGAAGAAAGTTTTGGCCAGCTGATGGGGAGCACTTGAGACAAAATCCCCCGTTCAAGAAATTCCAGGTCTTGGGCTTCCCTCGTGGCGCAGTGGTTAAGAATCCACCTACCAATGCAGGGGACATGAGTTCAAGCCCTGGTCTGGGAAGATCCCACATGCCGCGGAGCAACAAGGCCCATGTGCCACAGCTACTGAGCCCGTGTGCCACAACTACTGAAGCCCACGCGCCTAGAGCCCGTGCTCCACAACAAGAGAAGCCACCACAATGAGAAACCCGCCCACCGCAACGAAAGAGTAGCCCCTGCTTGCCGCAACTAGAGAAAAGCCTGCGCCCAGCAACTAAGACCCAATGCAGCCAAAAAAGAATAAGATAAATAAAATAAAATAAATTAATTAAAAAGAAATCCCAGGTCTTGTAGTAACAGGCCTGCTTTAGAACTTCTGCTATGCTTAGCCATCGTTAGGGAGCAGCCTAGAGGAAGTGTGAGATCTGATGGCACATTTGCACGGTTGCCATAATATATAAACAGTACTTACAAAGCAACAAGACAAAAGGGGGAAACACCAATATAAAAATGGCCAGTGGACATTATACCAAATTACCCATCAGCCACTTAGAACTATTTTCCCCCTTCTATGCTCCTCTCTGCATTGCAACGGCTGGAAGGATCTCTGTCAACCAGATTTGGGGTTACAATGTACTAATAAGAGGAATTCCTGTAAAAGAGAAGCAGAAGCCATTGTGCACCATGTAACACTGTCGTGTAGGAATGAAGGCTTCAGCCCACAGCACATGTGAGGATTTGCCAGAAGATTCTTTCTGGGTGTCCTGCACGTTATTGATGCTTCAGGCACCTGAACTCACCATTATGATTTCCTGATATTCCTGTGCTTACAGATTTCCTGAAAGAAAATAGCAGCTCTCCCTGATCTGTTTTCCAGTCTTTCTTAACTGTCTTATGAGCCTCTAATTCCTTGTATTAAATCACTCCCTGTTTGAAACACCTACAGCAGTTTCTGACTAAATCCTGACTGATAGAAACATGGACAAGCAAATCAGAAAAGTATAAATGAAAATGTCAAAGCAGTGCATAAAAATACACTTATAACTACAGAACAAAAATTTTAATGAGATTTTTTTTTACTTGTTAAATTGGCTAAGGTTTATTTCATTTATATTTATTTATGTACTTATCGATTTTATTATAAATACTCAAGGTTAACAAGAGGAAAAAAAAGGAGGTCCTGCCATACACTACTCTTAGGAGTTTACACTTTCCATTGTTGCATTTGTAAAACCTTCTTAGAAGGCAATATGTATTATAACCTTTTAAGTGTTCATAATTTTCGATTCTTTAATTTCACTTATAGAAGTTATCCTTAAGAAAAATTTAGACTACAATGTTATATATGGGTATTTATCACAGTACAAGTTATAAATCAGACATCTGTTAAAAACATAAATATCCAAGTATTAATTATCCAAATATTTAAATTTATCATGACATATACGCACAATGAAATTGCTGGGCAGCCATTATCAGTCATGTTTGGGCAGAAATTTAATAATATAGGGTTAATAATATTAAATGAAAAAACAAGATATATAACTGTAGATACAGTATGATCGTAGTATTGTATAATATTGTAAATACATGTATGTAATATATTTCATATATATATCTATGTATGTCATTTATACACGTGGGTTTAGAAAAAGGGAAAATATTGCAAATATTTAACAGTGTTTATTTCTCCAATGACAGAATTACAGATTAGTTTTATTTTTATATATTTCTAACTTTTTAAAATGTGCTAGTCTGAGCATATATTTTATAATGAAATTCAGGTCAATAAGAATTTCAATGTACCTGTAAGAGCAGGTCAGCAGATGGAGAAATGAGATAAAGAATTTCTAAATTTGTTACAGATATTGATTTAGGTGTTTCAATTCCCTTTCTGTTGTTATTGGAGAAAGGTATTGAAAGAATTTGATTGATATGCCTCAACTAATATTTGCTATGCAAAGAGCAGAGTTTTATTCTTTTAAAAGTATAATTGGCTACAGGCTGGCTTGACTCCACATTCCCACCATAACATACACTGTAGGGATGGAACGCTGTGACTCCCATAACTTGAAGCAAGTAATTTTCTCAGGGCGACGAGAACAATCGGGATGAATGATGCCAAAGACAGAATCATTATCTCATCCTCGGCTTCCTTTAGCAGTGTCTGTGCACTGTGAGTCTTCTTGGTTCATTAAAGGATTAGAACACAATGTTTGTTTGGAGAATCATGACTTGGATACTGCATCAGTATCATTCTGAGCAAAGTTTTTCATTTCCCTCACACTTTTTTTTCAGCCTTAGGAGAATTCCTTGAAAAGCCAAGTCTTCTTGGTGGATACTAACATTAAACCCTCTACCCTGTCAGTGGAATTATAAATTCCAGAAAGCAGTTCCTAATTTCATTGTGTATTGTCTTGTAAGATAATGATTGACAGATTCTTTTTTTTCTTCAAAGCTTCCCACACTAGCTGACTTTCTCACTAGTCACTAACAGAGTCCTGCCAGTCTAAGGCATCAGTGTATGTCGATTGCAAGCCCTTCTTCTCCAGTTAGGTTGGTTCCCCCAGTGTCTGCGAACACACACACACACACACACACACACACACACACACACACACACACACCCCACTCTACTGTACAGCCGTTGTTCATCTGCTTACCTTACCTTTTTCTACCAATCCTGCTTATCCTGCAAGCACTAAATCAAGCAACATCATCTCATGAGGCTTCCCAGAACCTCCCCTGCAGGAGATTTCTCAAGTTCCAGCACATCTGAAGTCTACAGAGTCGCACCCTTAGGTCCAGGTAATAGGACCCGTACCTTGGGTTTCGTGCTTTAGAAAGCCCAGCTCGGACTCCCTCTGGCTGTGGCCCTTCCCATGGAGCAAAAAGTCCACAGGAGTAAGGTAATATCCCAGCCTGGAGCCTGTGCCCTCTCTTCTAGATCATGCTCTGGGATCTAGCATCTCCTGCCCCAAATGGCCACACAACCACTTTCAAGGACTTTAGGCCTGTTTTCTGGGTCTACCCTCTCAAGGGAAGACCATATCACAGGTGTGTGCACCCTGAGGCCCAAGGCCAAGAGGCAGCAGTTTGGGTATACAGATGTTCACACGTATCTGCATGGCCCTTCAAGATGTGGGACAAGAAGGGATGGGAGGCGTGGGATAGGGAGGGTGGGAGGCAGGGAGACGCAAGAGGGAAGAGATATGGGAACATATGTATATGTATAACTGATTCACTTTGTTATAAAGCAGAAACTAACACACCATTGTAAAGCAATTATACCCCAATAAAGATGTTAAAAAAAAAAAAAGAAGGGATGGGAAGAAAAGGAGGAGTAGACAGGAGTCATAGCCAGCTCTCCCACTCTGCCATGTAGGGTCACTCTGGTTACATCAGTGGACCGGGGCATAGTTCGCAGGGCATTTCAAACACCTCTCCAGCTGAATACTTTGTGCTCTTGTTAAATGTGGAATTTGGACCACTCTGGGTTAGAAGTATGTTTCACTTTAAAGTAGCACACAAAACAAGCAGAAAGGAAAAGGGTTAATAAGATTAATAGCAGGAGAGTTGATAAGCTTCATGAGATATAATCTCACTCAGTCCAAATAACCCTGGGGTTGGGGGTTATTGTCTCCCTTTAAAAATTAGGAAACCAAGGCTCAGAAAAGCTGAGTTTCACCCTGGTTTCATAGGAGGGCAGGAGCGGATCTTTACCACCCCACAGCCTCCTCTTTCTTCACTCCACCTTCCCATGGGTCTATGTCAACATCTTCTGGGACACCGGCATCAATCATTCTTTATGAAGATGAATAGTGTCCTGTTTGCAGGTCTGTGATCAGCCATGGAAAAATTGGTTCTGAGAGCTAGTTTAGCCAAGATTGATGTTAACCAGCTTGGAAGTGGATTTGAAAACCTACCTGGTAGCATACAGAGGCCAAGGTGGAAATAAAGAGCTGCTTTTCTCCATCTGGGCACTAGCTAATTGGTTGAGGGGGTGGGATTGTGAGTCTGCTTGTTTGTTGGAGGTGGGGTCCTGGTGGGTCCAAAAGCGTTTGTACATTTTGACCCTGCAGAGTTGAGCAATTTTCAGTCGCTCTTCTTGATAACACTACTTCCCTTATTTGCCACGGAACAGGTCTTACTAGAAAGCTTGCATTCACGGTGTAAGGTTAATGAATATGAAACTAAGCAATAATATCATCCTCTGGCGGATGGGATTTCTGAAGAACAGACTTTGTATACATATTTGATGATAAGATGTAGGAGTCTCAGGGAGCTGTAGTAAAGCCTCTTCCACGGAGGGGATGGCATCTCAGAGAGCAAGTGACTTAGTAAATAGAGGGAACCCAGCTCTCCTGTCTCCTCACCCCATATGCTTTTCCTACAACATAAAATTCACCCCCCTACAGATGTGGCGGGTGGGATGGCATTGTTTACAGGAAAGAGGTCATCTAAATATTAGGTCTTTGATGAAGCAGGGCTCCCTGATCCTTCTGAGGGCATTCCTCTGAGGCATTTGGAGGTATACTGCTATAAAAAAGTCTCCCAAACATCTCCCTTGGAAAAGGTAACAATGTTAATAAACTTTTGTTCAGGTGAGGGAATTCAAGTACGTATTTACCTGTACTGAAAGTTATCTCTTTATTACTAGGTTTAAGAGAACCTACTAACTACTTTATGAACAGTGTGTTTTGTCTGAATCAATAAAGATGAAAGGAGGGGACTTTGAGGTAGGAATCAGAGTGGAGAAAATTCTGGTATTTTCCCAATATTCTAAAACACAGGTGGTTTTCTTCAATTTTAAGCTAGACAGAACATGGAATTTACCAGAAAAAAGAAAAGTAAATAAGACTGGTGATGTCACCTTTTCATACTCCAACTATTCATGCATTAAAGAGAAGTAACACTCTTTTAAAGCGTACATTTTCTTACGTAAACTGGAAAATAATTAATAGCACTTTAATAACACAGCCACGTAAGAAATTGCAGTGCGACCATCTTACTTTCTAAGTCCATTTGTCTGAAGAAATGAGAGATGGATCGTATTTCAGAAGGTTTAGATATGCTTACTTTATTTTCCTAGAACAATAATTTTATTAGAATCAGATTTATTGAATTTTATCTGATTTTACATTCATCTTAAAACATCTGCAAATAATATAATTTACCTGCATATTTGGCATAACAATATGCTTCCTTTTGATTTTAACAGAACCTAAGTGTTCGTTGAATCAAGGTGTTCAAAAGTAACTTTACTGGGCATTTCTTTGAACACATCATACACACAGTAATATGTGTCTGGCAAGTGTCTATTTTTCTTTACTTTTAAAATCAGATCATTTAAAAGAGTTATTTGCTACAAATAAAAAATCCCTTGTCCCCGCTCCCCCCACCCCCACGCCACACACACACACACACACACACACACACACACACACACTTTCTTAAAGTGAAGCGAGAACCCAATTCACCCAAGGCAAGAGAAAAAAAATACTGCTGTGCGCACTGTTCCTGTTACCTCAGAGTAATACGGTAACAGCAGGAGATTACGGTACTAGCTGGGGCTACTGACTGTGTTACGTCAGCGAGAGCTGCAAAGTTCCCTGCCATTCTTTGCTGATGTCGGGGAGCTGAATATTAAAAGGGTGAAGGTGGAGTTATTGCCTGGCTGTATTTGGTTTTTTCTCTTTCTATTTTCTCTCTTTATTTTTAAAATCTCCAGGTAAAGCGTCTGTGAGACAGGCGCTTAAAGACGTCTGTGGTAGAGAAAGGGGTGAGTCAGCGGGTGCAAAAGGACTAGAAATTGGTTCGTCGGAAACGGTTCCCTCTCCCCCGAGGGAGGAGGCGGCAGGGCTGCTCCTGGGACCGAAAGCCCGTCCAGTCCCCGCCACGCGCGCGCGAGTGGCTCTGCATCCGCGCTCCAGGTGAGTGCGCTGCAGCGCCGGGCGCCGGCGTCCAGCAGGGCCGGGTGGATTAGGGAAAACCTCCCTGGGCCTCAGGGTGAGACCCAACTCCCACTTTTTCCCCCAAGCTCCTCCCGCTTCTTTCACCCGCACCCTTACCCCACCTCGTTTCCCTTATATATTCTGGGAAGTTATCTCCTCGTTAACAAGTGTGATTTTTAACCCCGTATTTACCGCTCCGAGGTAGGGGGAAACGGGTTTCTGCAGTTGCTTGCTTTTTGTACTGCCTGTGAGCGCTAGAACTTGTGATGTTCACAGCAGCCTTTGCCCGGGAATCCCGCCTCAAGGCCCAACCACAGAGTCCTTAGAAGGCAAGGTGTGTCCCCACTCCCTGCATTCCTGCCTGAGTCCCTGCGGTCGGCCCGCAGCTGTGGAAACCTAGCTTTCGTACGCAGACCGTGGTCCCCAGCTCGGAAAATACGAGGCGTCCCCTGTCCGCTGGCGCGCGGACTTGATTTTTACACCTACTGTACAAAATCCGCAGTGACTACCGCCTGCACAGCCCCTTAGACAGAATGACGCTCCCCGCTCCCACTCTTCTTGGACCCCCCGGAGCCCGCCTGGGTGTGGCTTGAGGCTCGAGTCCTCTGGGACCGCTGATCCTCTGGCTAGGAAAAGAATCCTGGACCGATCTAGGTCGCATTCAGCCCTCGTTGGGTCGCGAGGGCTTTGCTCTGGACGCGGCTCTCAGGCCGGCTTGGCTGGTCGACAGACCGACGCTCTCCGCACACTCAAGTGTGAATTCCTCGAGCGTGAGCGTGCGCGTGGCACTGGCCCTGCGGTCTCCGGGTCGCAGCGGCTCCCTCTCCCAGGCCGCCTCCTCCAGGTGACTGCGAAGCAACCTGTTCAAGTGGCAACCGGGTAGATCCTCCGGGTTTCCACCGGCTTGGCTCGGCGCTGCATGCCCGTCAGCCGCAATCGCGTTTCTCGGGCTCTGGGATTTTAATTTCACTGCACGGCTGCTAGCAGTCCGACCGCCGGGCCCTGCAGCTTGGGGGGGTGTGTGTTTCGGATCTCGAACCCCGCGAGAGGCTGCGCGGCGGAGCGCGCCAGGGCAGATTCCCAGCGGCGGGGCACGGCTCGCGGTCCCCTCCCGCGCGCTCGCCTGCTGCTGGGCGAACCGCTTCGGGATCGCAGAGTCGGCGGGACTCCCCGCCGGGTCCGACCGCCAGTCGAGGCAGGGCACAGCCTCGCTCCCCAGGGCGCCTGGCTTACACTCCGCATTTCTTTTTGCGCTCTTTCAGGAGGACGCTGGCAAACGACGCTCCGCAGCCGCCTCGGTCTCGGCAAACATTTCACATCCACGTCCCCCGGCCTGCGCGGCTAGAAGCTGGATCTACCATGAGTCCAGCCACACTGACGGTAACTGCGGGTGGAGAGAAGTGCCCAGATGCCAACGGTCCCCGCCTTTGAGAGTCGACGGCAGACCCGTACGTGCTTGTGGTTTGTGGGAGAGACAGGCGCTGGATTTTTGAGTTCCAAATTATGTGCAGAATGCTCAGTCTTCACACCCGGACGGATCCGACAGTACAGGAAAGGGGACTCGCGTAATTCTGGACTGCATTTTGCATCGCGTCTCCTCGAGCTCCGTGCTGAGTCTCGCGTAGGGAGGGAGTTGGGGCCCGGGCCAGCGTTGCTGGTGCAGAGGGTCGGCGGGCAGCCCCGCGCGCCCATGGCCATGTTGCCTTTAATGCCCTGCCCCTTTGCGTGGCCTTCTGAGGGTTTCCAGGGCTGGCCCGGATTGCTTCCCACCCGTACGCTCTCTCTTACCCCCAGACAACCCCAGCAGGCAAGGCTCCCCGGAGCGGAGACCTTTTGACTTCCTGCTCCCTCGCTCCCACCTCCGCCCAGGCCCGGAGTGGCCCTCAAGAGCCGGACCTCGCCCGGCCCCGGCTGGGACCATGGTGTTTCTCTCTGGAAATGCCTCGGACAGCTCCAACTGCACCCACCCGCCGCCACCGGTGAACATTTCCAAGGCCATTCTGCTCGGGGTGATCTTGGGGGGCCTCATCCTTTTCGGGGTACTGGGGAACATCCTTGTGATCCTTTCCGTGGCCTGCCACCGGCATCTGCACTCGGTCACTCACTACTACATCGTCAACCTGGCGGTGGCCGACCTTCTACTCACTTCCACGGTGCTGCCCTTCTCCGCAATCTTCGAGATCTTGGGCTACTGGGCCTTTGGCAGGGTCTTCTGCAATATCTGGGCGGCGGTGGACGTCCTGTGCTGCACTGCGTCCATCATGGGACTCTGCATCATCTCCATCGACCGCTACATCGGCGTGAGCTACCCGCTGCGCTACCCCACCATCGTCACGCAGAAGAGGGGTCTCATGGCTCTGCTCTGCGTCTGGGCGCTCTCCCTGGTCATCTCCATCGGGCCTCTGTTCGGCTGGAGGCAGCCGGCCCCGGAGGACGAGACCATCTGCCAGATCAATGAGGAGCCGGGCTACGTGCTGTTCTCCGCGCTCGGCTCCTTCTACGTGCCGCTGACCATCATCCTGGTCATGTACTGCCGGGTCTACGTGGTGGCCAAGAGGGAGAGCCGGGGCCTCAAGTCCGGCCTCAAGACCGACAAGTCGGACTCGGAGCGGGTGACGCTCCGCATCCATCGCAAGAATGTCCCGGTAGGAGGCAGCGGGGTGTCCAGCGCCAAGAACAAGACACACTTCTCCGTGAGACTCCTCAAGTTTTCCCGGGAGAAGAAAGCGGCCAAAACACTGGGTATCGTGGTCGGCTGCTTCGTCCTCTGCTGGCTGCCTTTTTTCTTAGTGATGCCCATTGGTAAGTCTTTACAGCACCTCATTTTAGCATTTAGGAGTCTTCACCCTCTTCCCATTATGCTACCCCAGACTCACAGTCAGGGGTGGAAGAAAAAGGATCTGCATTTCAAACAGCAAAGCTAGGGAGGGCAGTTAAGGAAAGGCTCCTATGTAGAAAAGTACATTTTCATTCCCTTTCTGCTCTGGTTTCATTTATATAACGTCCTAGGGCACTTTTTCAACTACTGCAAAGTGGCATCCTACTGAAGCAGATTAATTGGTCTCCTTAATAAGAACGTCAAGTTTTCTTAATGCCTTAAAGCATGTGTTTAATTTAAATACATCCATCCTCGGATTTCAAGTCTCAGTCTCCACCAGGCACTTAGGCAGGGACCATGGAATGCCACTATCACCTCTGCTGCTGTGGACTGCAGATTCTTGTGTCCTAAAAGTAAGCACCATGCTTATTCTGAACAAACGTGTAATTTTATTAGTAGATTAGATTATTAAGGGTTAGTTATAACGGTCTGCTTATGTTCTGTATCTGTGTTCATTTTGTTTTCTGGATTCAGTGTGGAAGAAAGCACGGTGAGTCACTGACAAGAAAAAAATAATAATAATGTGTCCAAACCAATTTAACCTTTAAAGAATTCAACATAATGTTTCCGATAAGTAAATACATTCCACTTTATTTTAATACCAAGTATTAAAGCAAACACTACTCTTACCCAAATTCATTCAGGAAGCTTCAGATGACACTGTTTGAAAGTAATACAGTAATGTTACAAATCCAATTTTCGCAAATGCTAAATTAGCTGTTGTCCAACTAATTAGTTCAGTATAAACTAAGCTAATCCACTTGGAATCGTCATCTATCTCTGGAAGGCCTTCCTGAGATCCCAAAATGGTTGTTTGCTATTTTTAGTTTGTGAGCTCAAATATAGACCCACACATTGGTTATCCACTAACTCTGGCAAACAAAAAATTACAATAAAAAATGAAGAGAAGTCTGTTTCTGGACTTTAGAGCCAATTTACATGGCACGTACTGAAAGTAATTTGCAACGCTGTGTAGTAATAGCAGCTATTATTTTTTGAGGGCTAACTATGTTTCGGATATTGACAATTTTACATCATTAGTCCTGTCAATAACTCAGTGAGGGGGGAAGGGATTCTTCGGGTTCTAGAGCTTTGCTGTCTAACGCCATAGCCACCAGCCCCACGTGGCTATTTAACGTAAGTTAAAATTAAAGAAAATTAATATTCAGTCCCACCAGCCACACTTCAAGTGTTCAATAGCCACATGTGGCCAGTGGCTGCTGTTTTGAACAGCAGAGATACAGAACATTTCCATCACTGCAGAAATTTCTACCCAACATGGCTGCTGGAGAGGCCTTTCCAAGCTCACTCCCTGGCCTTTCATCATTACTGCTTTCTCTGCTCCTAGAATTATATCAGAGTTTTGAATTTATTTAAATAACACTCTTTACTTGA
Organism: Tursiops truncatus; assembly: GCF_011762595.2. Lineage (NCBI taxonomy): Eukaryota > Metazoa > Chordata > Mammalia > Artiodactyla > Delphinidae > Tursiops > Tursiops truncatus. Next base: position 12,114,646 of record NC_047039.1, read on the forward strand.
GCCACTGGCTGCTTACCTGCCTGTCTGCATACCATCCCTTCCTCCTGAAGTTTGCACGTTTATTCATGCATCTATCTGTTCACTTGTCGAGTATTTATTAAGCACTTGCTCTAGACACTTAGGATGAACAAGGCAGAAGAATCCTTGCAGTAAGATGTTTGCAATCTTTGGGGGGAAATAGACAAAAACAAATAAATATATCTTAAGAAGTCAATGACTAATAAGCAGTATTTTAAAAATGAACAGAATAAGAGGATAGAGTGGTGCTCTATCTATCGATGTGGCGAGTGGTCAGAAAAGTCCTGTCTGAAGAGGTGATATTTGAGCAGAGACCTGACTGAATTGAGGAGCAAGCCTTGCAAAGTCTGGAAGGAAGAGCTTTCCGGGCAGAGGGAACGGCAAGTGCAGAGGTGGGAAGGAACCTGACCTATCTTTTAAGCCAAAGTAGAATTTGCATATTCTTCTAATTGTGATGGGAAGCCATCCAATCAAAGGGGCTTTAGCAGGTGAGTGGCTGGTCTTATATTTTTAAAGGATCATTCTGGCTTCTGGGAGGAGTGAGGGCTATTTTGGGGTGAGAGTGGAAACAGGGAGACCAGTTAGGAGGCTGTTGGAGACGTCAAGGAGAGAAAGGTGAGGATGCCCGGCACTCAGGTGAGACAGGTGGGGGTGATGTGAAGTGATCACATTCGGCACTTATTTCAAAGGTAGAGCTGACAAGTTTGGACATGGGATATGAGAAAAGGAGAGGACTAGAGATAAGTCCCAGGTTTGGGGACCTAACAACCGGGTAAATAGTAGTGCGTTTTACTGAGATTGGGAAAACTAAAGGTCGTAAGGGGCTGGTGGGAGTGTGAAGTACAAGTTCCTATTTTGTACAGACATGTTGAGAAGTGTCTACTAGATGTCTAAGTAGAGATGTCAAGTAGGCAGTTAGATACATGAATTTGGTGCTAAGCTGGGCTTATGATATAAACTTGGGACACATCACCATACTTAAAGCCACAGAAATGGAAGGATCTGCAAGAGAGAAAGTCTGGAGAGAAAAGAGAGATAAGGACTGAGGCTTGGGGTGTCCTGATATTTGAAGGTCGGGAAAAGGAGAACCAACCAGCAAAAGAAATTGGGAAGGAGTGGCCAGGGAGGTAGGAGAGCCTGATGTCCCCGAAGCTGAATGGAAATGTTTCACCAAGGCAAGAGTCATCAGCTGTGTCACATGCAGCTGCTAGGCCAAGTCAGAGGAGGACGGGGAATCAACATTGGACTTGGCCATGTGGAGGTCCTTGGTGATATGAGGAGGTGCTTTGAGGATAGTAGTTTCCGTGGAGTGATGGAGACAAAAGCCTGACGGTGTGCTTTCTTGAGAGAATGAAAGATGAAGTGGGGACAGTGAAAACAGGCAACTCTTTGGAAGGGTTTTGCTAGACAGTGGAGCAGGGAAATGCAGTGTAGCTAGAAGGATCTAGAGAGAATTTTCAAAGGTGGGAGACAAGATATCATATTTATATTCTGTTGGAAATGATGGAATAGAGAGATCCTGATGGTGTAGGCAAGGAAGGAGACCAGAGGGTTTAGAAGTGACAGGGAAACCAGAGTGTATGAGCACAGAGGCAGTAGGTATGGAGGGAGAAAGGTAAAGCTCTCTTCCAAATATATGTATATCCTCAATGAGATAAGAATCAAGATCATGTCAAAATTTGATGAATTTTATGTATTTTTAAAACTAAGTTATTTTTAAATTTCATAATGACCAAGAGAATAGAAAACATGCGAGTTTTTAAAAAGCAGGTGTTCCTCACTACCAAGCCAAAAACATTGTTGTGAGAGTTAAATTTTAGATGTGGGTAATGGCAATTGCTTGTGCTTTGCTTTGTACCTCAGGAGCAAATTGGAGTCAGACAGATAAAACTAGACATCAGCTTAATTCCTCTTTCTTCAGGTTCCCTTCTGTATCGTTCTGCTCATTCTTAAAAAGAAATGAACCAAGTATCTAAATGTCTATGAAATTATCCTGTGGTATCTATATTCCCTATCTTCAGTAAATCGAGCTGAGTTGAAAAGAAAAAAGCAAGAATCAAGATCATCACCTAAGAGTGGGGAAGGAATAGGAAACGAGGGAGGTTTGAGGAGCAAAAGAAGATGTGAAAGATTAATCTTTGAGATGACGGAGTACATAGATCATGGACATTTAGGAGGTCCTGAGGATGTGTTTGAGACTTAGGGTCATAAATTTAAAGGAGGGCCAATCAGGAAGGCTGGATACTGCTTTCTCACAGCTAAGAGGCTGAGGGTGATAGGGAATGTTGCTGATGGCTGACTGTATCTAGGGACCCTGGTAAAGAAGGGGAGTGTGCTATAGCTGATTCACTTTGTTATACAGCAGAAACTAACACAACATTGTAAAGAAATTATCCTCCAATAAAGATGTTAGAAAAAAAAAAAGAGGAGTGTGTGAAGGGACGTAGGCTAGATCAGATTAGGGGTCATACAGAGTTAGATGGTGGAAAAAGTTTAGGTGATTGGGAAAAGATAGGTGATTGGGAGTTTGGGACTGCTGATGGTGGCTTAGCTATCCAAGGAGATGAGCATGATAGAATGGGTCTCGAGGTCCTCCAGGGGAAGGGAGACTCTGGTCTAATCATAGCCTCCCTCTCGGATCTGCTGTCTTGGAGACCTGGTAATGTTGAAGTGAAGATGGGCACAAGATCACCGAACCTACCACATCTATGGTCCACGTTTTCTTCCCGACACTAAACTAGTAAGACACTATTTCTTCCAGGAGTTATGTCTGTATAATAAATTCCAGGCACTGCGTTAGACAGAACAAAAAAATGACTAAAGCACATTCCCTGCCCTCAAGGGCCTCATAATCTAGTTAAGGAGACAAATTGAAAAAGATTATCACAAATCGGTGAGATTGGTCCCCAAAGTGGTATTACAAGTGCTGAGGAATATAACAATGAGCTGTGTCTGGAGATCACTACAGAAGCTTCTAGAAGTATTGCAGTTGACTAAGCAGGGACTTGAAGACAGCACGACGTCTGCTGGGCCATCAGTGAGATGTTATTTGTTTTTAGTAACTATCTGAAGTACATAGTTCATGCAAAATGTGAATAGAAGGATAAACATGCCGTTATTATACACAAGGGACACGAGCTCTTAAGTATAACAAGTAGTCTCTTGGGAAGAATAGCTTATCAGTTTGTGCTAGGCTGCCAGAGAACAGCGGGATTGGAAACTAAAACCAGAGCAGGGATGAGTGACTGCAGTGTCCAAAGCTGAGAGGTGAAGCACCCACCTGTGTAAGAACCAGACCAGGATAATCAGGTGAGTGAGGACTTTCCATTTCGTTGCTGAAGGTCCCTCTGGATTTATGAGAAGGTTCTGTCTCCTCCTGGACTCTACACTTCACTCTCTCCCCAGCTCCTCCCAACCAGGGCTGGGTTGGTTGCTGGATTTAATAGTGTGATTTCAGGTAGGAATCTAACTTGTCTGCTCTCAAGTCTAAGTCTTGCTAGTCGTGTTTTCTTTCTGCATCCTAAATGTTTGTTTGAAATTGAGAACCCCTTCGGCGGAGGGGGCGGGAATCATGCTTCACGTCGTTATCAGTCATTTATACCTTAGAGTGAATGTTTTTAAAAAACAAGTTTTGATCATGAAGCTAAATAAAGAGAATTTGAAGGTGTTAGGCTTCAACAGATGAAAGAAGGAAGGGTATACCTGTGCCTCAAGGAAACTTGGGCACCTAAAGTGCGTGCATCATCTTTGCTTATTTCATCCTTTTGTCTAGAACCCAACAGTACCAAAGGCAGTGTGCTGGGTGGAAAAAGTATTGACCTGAGATTTCAACCCAGGCTTTCTTTTTCATAAAATATGCCTAGCATAGCACCTAACACAGAGCAAATGGCAATAAATGTTAATCTTATCTGAATTGATATGATTCACAGACCATCACTGACATATGTTTTTTTTTTTATAAATTTGTTTATTTATTTTTGGCTGTGTTGGGTCTTCGTTGCTGCGCACAGGCTTTCTCTAGTTGTGGCGAGCGGGGGCTACTCTTTGTTCCAGTGCACGGGCTTCTCATTGCGGTGGCTTCTCTTGTTGCGGAGCACGGGCTCTAGGCACGGGCTCAGTAGTTGTGGCTCGCAGGCTTTAGAGCGCAGACTCAGTAGTTGTGGCGCACGGGCTTAGTTGCTCCGTGGCATGTGGGATGTTCCTGGACCAGGGCTCTAACCTGTGTTGCCTGCATTGGCAGGCGGATTCTTAACCACTGCGCCACCAGGGAAGTCCCCACTGACATATGTTGATGCAGGATGTTGCCATGAGGAGTGGATGCCCTTGGAGGTCTGAGAAAAAGAAAGCATCAGAAAGAAAAGGGATGAAGGGGGGCAACATCTACTGAACATATGGTTATGTGTCGGAACTCTGGGCACATTATCTGATTTAAATACAAAACAGGCATTATCGTCAGACTGAGCCATTGCTATTATCTCTGAATGAAAGGAGACAGCGTTGGGCTGAGCTGTGGTTCAGGTGGAAATCAACTATTTGAGAATTAGTTTAAAACAAAAAAGGCAGCAGACAGCACATGGTGAGGAAGGAGAATAAGTTTTAAGATGGAGTGTTCGGGGAAAGGCAATACTGGGAAGGAGATTATCAGGTGGAAGCAGTGAGGCAGAGAATGATTCCTTCACTGAATCTGCATAATTTCATTGAGTGTGTAGTATGTGCCAGGCAGCTAGAGAATCCCTGGAGATAAAGACAAACAAATCCCTGCCGGGACTTCCCTGGAGGGACAGTGGTTAAGACGCTGCGCTCCCAACGCAGGGGACGCTGGCTCGATCCCTGGTCAGGGAACTAGGATCCTGCATGCCGCTCCTTGGCGTGACCAAATAAATAAATAAATAACTCATCTGCTTTATCCCACAGCATACATACAACACTCTCAGAATAAAAATAACGGCACAACCAGCAATATGATTACTGTAAACATTAAAAAAAAAATCCCTGCCCTAGTGGAGCTGAAAATCTGCACAGTTAAATACATAGCAAAGTCTCAGTTGCTGATGTGAAAAAAAGCTGGGAAGAGGGGCGAGTACATATAATGACATAATGACTCTGACTCTTGTGCACGCCCAAGACAACGCGAGACTATGTTGCTTCGCCGCAGGTACAAAAGATCAGGCCCCTGATATCTATGGAAAAGGTTGACTTCTGAGAGATAATGGGGTGGAGAGAATCTAAGAGCCACTGTGATTTTAACATGAGACCAGTTTTTCAATTACTCTTGCTGTACCACCAGTCATCTCAAAACATAGTAACTTGAAGCAGCAGTCGCGTTATGGCTTGTGACTCTGCGGGGCAGGGATGAGTCCAGGTCCAGTTCACTGGGCTGTCTGGCTGGATGTCAGAATCGGTGGCTGCTCTTCCTCCAGGGGTTGAGACTCGCTCTCCTGCAGTGTGGCAGTTCTCTCTCCAAGAGGGCAGGAGCTGCCGGGCTACTGAAGAGAGCGGCCCAGACCGGGCCCAGTGTCACTGCTGCCTCATTCTGTGGGAAAAACAAGTCATGAGGTCAGTATACGTTCAAGGGGGGGGAGAGAAATAGACACACCTCCTGATGGGGGAGCAGATCCACAACGGGATGAGGGGATTTTTGTGGCCATCCTGCAGCACCTCTTCCTCACAAGCATATCAAATAGCATTTCTCTTTCATCCTCCAGTTATTTATGGAGAACTCCCCATACGCTGGGCTTTACACGATACACCGTGTAAACACCAGTCTGGGTGCTTGCCTTCCTGCAGGCTTCTAATCTCCACAGGGAAATAGACATTAATCAGATATCCACATAAAAAGTGCAATGAAGATGATGGGGTTGTACCTTGGAAACCTACGCTGTGGATAAGGGTGACCCTGGGCACGAGGGCAGAAGAGTCTTGCTAGGAAGGAGAGCTTGACCTTTGAGCTGAGATCTGTAGAATGAGGAACTCTTCATTGGCTAAAAGGAGGAGGGAAGGAATGGGGTGGGTAAAAACTCTGATAGGACTGGCCTGATGCTTAATGAGGATTTTCCAGGAGGCCAGTGTGGCCAGAGATGAAAGGCTGATAGAAAACTAGTATCGAATGAAGCTGGACAGAAAGAGATCTGACCAAATAAGCCTTTAAAGTCATATTATGAGTTTGTGATTTTATCTGAAGAGAGCCAGGAGCAGAGATGATATGATCAAGTCTATATTTTAAACTATCAAAGGCTTAGTGAAAAAAGGACTGTGTATAGACCAGTTGGGAGACATTTACACAGGACAGTTGAGAGGTATCCTGCCAAGTAGGATTCTTCTCACTCGTGATTGAAAATATTTATTTCTGTGAGCTGCCACATAGCTCTTGAATGCCTCTTCTGCCGTTGCCTCCAGAGCAGATTTACGAGAAAAGCTTTCCCTGATCACAAATAGTCTGACCAGACTTGGCTTTAAGTTAATTGTGACTCTTTTCCGCAAGACGCGTGTGTCAACAGAGATTTACCGTCATATTCAGAAGAATGTGCTGCAGGCTCAGAAAACGTCTCCTGTAAGTTCTAACAAAGCTTTGAGCCACAGCCACCTCTTTCAGACCAGCTGCACACTGGCAAGTCATGACTTTGAAGGAGACGATACTTAGTGACCTAAGCATTGCTGTGTTTTGTTACTTCATAGTTTCAGGTTCAGATGCTGGGATGTTTTCCTGAGGCATTTTCTTTGGTAGTTTCACTGTCTTTGAGCCCTTTTACTTGGTTTTCCAACTGGACACTTACATAGTGGCTTCTCATTTTGAAACTGCATGTTTCTTTACTGTTTGAAAATCCCCCCCCCCATGTTTATATTTCGATTTTGTGATGTGAAATTGCTCATCGGTGCTCTTGGGCCACATTTTATTAAGTCATTGATTTTCTTTTTGTAAGATTATTGAATACATTGAACATTTATCACTTCATATCCTGGGTTGCCAGCTTTCTCATGCTGTATTCAGACATGCTGAGAAAATGTACTTTCTTTATTTTTCTAAAACTGATATGATCTTTTTCATGAACTCCAGCGGAGACACACACACACACACACACACACACACACTTTTAGTTGAATCCAATAAGTTCAGTTAAATCCAGTCACTTAAGCAGCGTCTCTATATACTCAGCCCCCCTTGGATAACTCAGCCTTTCAGGTTTGCCTGCTAAATTGTTAATTGGGGCACACAGAACCTCGTGGTTATTGGGGTCGGGGAGAGAGGAAATTGTCAGGCCCTCAGCTGACCTTTCATGGTGATTTTTAGTTTCCTGCACTGGGGATGTTGGCCTAGTCTAGTGACCGGTCCCCAGGCGCTAGTCCCCAGCCATCACGCAGCTGTCTCCCAATAAGTCTGAGGGTGCTCCCCCATGGACCATTGACCCACCTGATGACTCAGCCCCACTCAATCCTTACTGCGACTCCAGACACTCAAAAGTTTATGTGTGTCTCCATTTGGTTCCTGGCTGGGGTGACAATTGCTCTGTGGGCATTAGCCAAGGAGTCACTTTATCCATAACAGCTCCCGTGATCACCTTTCACAAGCTTCTGAGCTATACCCTCAGCAATGTTTCATCCCTGTCTCAAGGTACGGAGAGCCCTGTGGGTTCCTTCCACACCCCTCCATGCCACACCATCTCATTCCACACCCAAGCACACCACACCAAACAGGTGTGCCAACCCAGACTTACTCTCTGCCCACCCACATTGGCTGTCACTTTAATGGGTGCTAGAGCCCTCCTGTGACCTCCGCCAGATGCCCAGAATGGAGAGTGGGGAAAAGCACCTTCACTACCACCTTTATCTTCTTAAATGCCTCTGTGGTCCTTGTTGAGAGGGGAGCTCAGAACAAACACCAGGCTGCCTCTTTTCACTACCTCCTTCCCCACTTTTCCCCACAGTCCACCTGTGGAGGACAGATGTGGCAGGCTTTCCCTTCCTTTTTCTGGCTAAATGGGACCCTCCTCAGAACCATGTCTTCTTCCTTCCTGGGGGGCATCCATCTTCTATGGAAGAGTAATGGCAAATGGATGCAGGCAGAGAGAGAGAGATAGGTTCACTAAAAAGGGAATAAAGACCAGGAGTATTTAACAATGTTATAATCTTTATACATATTCAGAAACTATTTTTCCCATTGGTTTTTTTTTTTGCATTTTATCCTTTTTGTGGCTTTTACAAATACATAGACATTTCAACTGTTTATGTAGTCACATATTTTAATCTGTCTCTTCATGGACTGTGCCTTCTCAGGGATGCTTGGAGAGATCTTCCCCCACGTAAGTCAGATAACCTCTACTTTCTCCTTGTTCTTTTAAAGCATCATTTGTCACCTACCTGGAATTTACTTTTGTATTTTGGTAGGCGATGTCTAACTGTATTTATGTAGAAATGGTTAACCAGATATTCTTAAAAGATTTATTGAATAATGTATCCTTTCCCATCTTCTCTGGAAAACTACCTTTGTTGTATTAGAGAGAATCCTGAATCTAGTTTGGAACTCCCACTTCTGTTACATTTATCTATCTCTCTAATATTGGTGCTACATTATTTTAACTACTGTGGTTTCATAATACATTTTAGTATTTTCTAGGTTAAGACCCCTGGATGAATATTCTTTTTTAAAAACTAAATTTATTTATTTTATTTATTTATTTTTGGCTGTGTTAGTTCTTCGTTGCTGTGCGTGGGCATTCTCTAGTTGTGGTGAGCGGGGGCTACTCTTCTTGCGGTGTGTGGGCTTCTCATTGCGGTGGCTTCTCTTGTTGCGGAGCACGGGCTCTAGGTGTGCGGGCTTCAGTAGTTGTGGCTCACGGGCTCTAGAGCACAGGCTCAGTAGTTGGGGTGCACGGGCTTACTTGCTCCGTGGCATGTGGGATCCTCCCGGACCAGGGCTCGAACCTGTGTCCCCTGCATTGGCAGGCGGATTCTTAACCGCTGCGCCACCGGGGAAGCTCTGGATGAACATTTTTTTCAAAATGATTTTGTCTGTCTTTGCACGCTCTTCCAGGAAAAGTCTGGACTCATTTTGTCAAGTTACATCTCTTAGCCCCACCAACACCAACACACACACACACATGCACACACACGCACTCACACACACATACACACACACACACACACAAATCCTGTCACATGTTAATCATAATTTTTAGTATGTATAGATTAATTTGAAAGGAGACATCTTTATCACATTGAGATCTCCTGTTAAGAAATATGACATATGTAAATCAACTCTACTTCAATAAAAAATATATGACATGTTTCTCCATTTACTTCCCAAACTACTTTCGGACTATTGTTTAAACTTTACTTTTAATCACACTTACTATCATGTCCTAGAAAAATGATTGTTACAGTGAAGTCAGGAAATGCTGCTTTGGTATTTCAACGTTAGATACAACACGTTGGTTTTTAGGTCAGTACCCTTCATCATGTCAAGGACATATCTTTCTATAGTTTATAGAACAATTTTATCAAAAATGAAGTTTTAATTTTATCAAATGCTGCTTTTTAAATATGCATCCGTATAATATTTTTCATTGATACTGATTTGATAAATTTTATTTCCTAATATTAACCTCTCCATATATTCTTGGAATAAATTCTATCTGATCAGTGACATTATTCTTTTGTATGTTACTGCATTATACTAAGTATTTTATTTCTGCTTTGCATCTATATTTCTATGTGAAAGGAGTATATCGTTTTATTTTACAGTGTGTTTTTGTTGCATGTTGGTTTTGAGTTTATATTAACTTTATAAAACGCATTGTGACACTCTCTGTTTTTTTTTCTACCATCTGTAACAATTTAAATAGCGTAAGAATTATGTGTTCCTTGAAGGTTTGAAAGAACTTGCCCATAAAACATTTGGGCACAGCTCCTTTTATGGAGGCAGCTCTCAGAGACTGGTTTCTATTTCTTCCGTGGATAGCGGTCTATTCTGATTGTCAGATTTGATAATCTTTGTTTTCTTATTTTCTATTTTCCTTCTCATTGAGGTTTAACATTTTAGCACAGAATTCTACATGAAACTCTGTTATTTTTCATTTCTTTTCTATCTTTCTCATTTCCCACATCATATACTTGTGTTTTGTTGCTTTTTGTCTTCACTGAGATATCTTGAAAGATTGTCTATTTCATTAGTTTTCTCAAGGAACCCATGTCCTAGAGTTATTAATCACTGTGCTCTGTTTTCCAGTGCACTAATTTAGTCTCTAGAAATTTATTTTTCTGGTTATATTTTGTTCTTTTATATTAACTTGAGGAAAATGTTTGGTTCACATACTTTAATTTATTCCTGTCTAAGATTAAAAACAACCAAAGTTGTACATTTTCCTCCAAGCAGACTTGAATTCTTTACTTTATGTTTTGCTAGGCAGGACTCTCATCCAGTTTTTGTTTTTCCTCTTTTAGTAGCTCCTTAGTCCTATGTGGACAGAAGAGGATTCATTGTATTATTGTTGTTCATTAATTTAAAAAATAATTGGTGTTTTTATCCCCCCATTTTTAAAAATTAATTTTGAATTTACTGTATAGTGGTCAGAGAATGTGAATCCAATAATTTCTAACTTATGAAATGAATTGAGGCTTTTTTAATGACTTGATATATGACCAATAATTAGCACATTTAATAGATTTAATGTTTGAAAGATATATATTAATTAAACGTTAACAGGGGTGTTTTTAAGATCATCTTTATCCAGTATTCATTATCTTTACCTTTATCCCTGATCTACTTTATTTGTTACATATTGAGAGAGGTATGGTAAACCTTCCTACTGGGAATAAGTCTTCCAATTATTTCTTATATTTTTAACAGGTTTTACTTTATATATGTTGATGCGGATGCATTTTACTTAAGAGATTAAGTCAATAATACCTTCATTTAAAGTATTATTTAGATTTATTTATTTAATTAATAGACTTTTTGTCCTATTTATTTTTCCTTGATATGTACATTTTTGAAAATTAATATTGCAATCTCTAATATATTTTTGTTTGCATTTACCAACATACTTTGGCCCGTCTTATTTTTTTTTTATTTTATTTATTTAATTTATTTATTTTGGCTGTGTTGGATCTTCGTTGCTGCACATGGGCCTTCTCTAATTGCGGTGAGTGGGGGCTACTCTTCGTTGCGGTGCACGGGCTTCTCATTGTGGTGGCTTCTCTTGTTGTGGAGCATGGGCTCTAGGCACGCGGGCTTCAGTAGTTACAGCACACGGGCTCAGTAGTTGTGGCTCATAGGCTCTAGAGCGCAGGCTTAGTCGTTGTGGCACATGAGCTTAGCTGCTCTGTGGCATGTGGGATCTTCCCAGACCGAGGCTCGAACCCGTGTCCCCTGTATTGGCAGGCGGATTCTCAACCACTGCACCACCCAGGAAGCCCCTGCCCGTCTTTTTATACATCAGCTTGTGTAACTTGCATCAAATGGATTTTTCAGTGTCTACGTGTCTTATCTGGGTATTTGTCTCTTAGTAAAAATATAACTAATTTCCACTGATTGTAACAGATATATTTGGGTTGATTTTTGTCTCCTGGTTTTATGTTTCCTTCCTTTTCTTTGTTTTCTCTTGCAAACTGGACCATTTTATTCTTTGCCTTTTAAATTCTGCAGTATTTGGGAAAGGTGGTTTCCTATTTTTAATTCTACTAGAGATTATCTTTGAGCTTTTCAAAAGCATTTTTTTAAACCTTCGTTTCTCTCTTAAACAACCATCCCTATCACCCACCTTTGCCCACATAAGGGAGGAAGTTTATCACACTCTTATTTTCCCTTCCTCCAGAAACCTACATCTTTTGGTTAATAAAATTTTGTGTTTTAAATGTCGGTTACCGCTATTAAATGTTTATATTTCCTATCCTGTCTTTTGTATCTTTCTGTAATTTAGTTTAGTAATACAAATAGCCTTCTATACTATGATTTACTCACTCATGAGCTCTGGATTTTGCTTTATCTACCATGGGAAATAGGGACCAGCACACTATGGCCTGTTTTTGTAAATAAAGTTTTATTGGAACACAGCCATCTACATTTGCTTACCAATCATCCATGGCTGCTTCCATGCTACAGTGGCCGAGTTGAGTAGTTGCTGCAGAGACTGCATGGCCCACGAGGTTTAAAATGTTTGCAATTATATTAGAGTATAATGCCAAATAAATTTTGACCAATAACAACATAAGCCAAACGCGTTTTTTAAGCGCGTATATGCCTGAGTCTAAATACATGGAAGACAACTTCTCTGAGTATAGAACTCGAGTTATATATTTTTTTAATTTCAAAATACTGTTGTTGTTACTCCTCTGTCTCTTGGTATTTAGTGCTTTATAAATGACTTGAGGCCAACTTGATTATTGTTTTCCTTTTCTCATGTATTCTCTTTATTTATGTGTTTATTTTCTCACCAAGATGTTTATAGAATTTTTTCCCAATCAAATTAAAAAATGTCCCCTGGACATTTCTGGTTGTGGGGTAACTTTTTCATTGTGATTACCTGGAACCCCGTGCACATTTTTTTTTTTTTTTTTTTTTTGTCCTGAAGCTAAAGATAGCATCCTTTGGTGATCACTTCATCTGCTTCACTCTTTCTCTTGGAATTCATATTAGCTCTATTTTGGATCTCCTGTACCTGCCCCCTTTTTCTCTTGCTCTTTTACTCACATTAGTCATCTTCTCGCTATTTTCCTCTGACTTCCAAGTTTCTCACGTTTCTCCAGTGTGTGATCTATTTTACCTATTAGCCTTAGTAGCTCCCTCCACCACCTTTGCTCCAGTCCACTCCATTTTATTGGCATATTGTTCCATCTTCATTATCGCCTACACTGAATTTGTAAACCCAATAGCTCCTTAAATCACATTTCAATACAACATGGAGATTTTCTTCCATATCACTGTTTTAAAAATGGAGTTTTATTTTTTATTTATTTAAAATATTTATTTAGTTGCACCGGGTCTTAGTTGCAGCATGTGGGCTCCTTAGTTGCAGCTCACCAGCTCTTTAGTTGTGGCATGCAAACTCTTAGTTGCGGCATGCATGTGGGATCCAGTTCCCTAACCAGGGATCGAACCCAGGCCCCTGCATTGGGAGCATGGAGTCTTATCCACTGTGCCACCAGGGAAATCCCAAAAGTGGAGTTTTATATTTGAGGATCTCAGATTCCTCAGATCGATCTCATCTCCTGAACAGCTGAATCTTTTCACAGGCACAGTAATTCTTCTCTTTTTGTTCAACCTCACCGAGGGTGACATAGGGATAAAATTTGAAATGGGTTCTGTTTGGAGCTGGTTGGGTCCTGGTCCAGATCTTTCAGACCCATATTAAGGGGAGAAGGAAAGAATTGTCTTTGTTGTAGTTTATATTTGCCAGAGTATACCGATCTGTTCACCCAGAGTGAGCAGAGAGGAGGTTGAAGGACAAAGATTTCACTGTGGCACAGCAGAAGAGTCCTTGTCCTGTTTGGTTGACACAGTGGGTGCAGTGATCTCTCCTCCAGGTGGGATGACCGGCCCCCTGGGATCCATGTCCCGAAGAGCTTCCCTTTACTTGTTTGCTGGTCTTGATGGGAAAACCGAGGGATTTCCCACCCTGTGTGGACCTCAGCATCAGTACTCTCCTCAGACGCTCGAGTGCAGTTACGATTTATCTTTGAAAAGCTACCCCTGAGTCTGCCTGTATCTCTAGCATCTGCTATTCCAAGCCCCTGGGGGTGTCACCTGGCAGCAGTTGGGAGCCATCTTCCCTTCACCCCTTTTCTTGAGGTAAACTGAGGACTCATTAGTCCTTCATTCAGGCTGGTGGTGATGGAATTATAGTTTCCAGACATCTCTGAGACGTTCCAGCTTATGGATACGGCCCTTCCCTAGTGTATTTAGTAGTGATGTAAAATTTCACCTATATGTGTATTCTCTTAGATTCACTAAGAATTTAGAAAAGGGATGAGGAAGTGTAGCTTGATCTACACATCACTGCCTCAGCCCTGGCGGCTTTTCAGGTTGACATCAAAATGTGAAGCAGAAATGAGAAGAGCCTGACATGTGATCGTTTCCTTTGGTTTCATGGAAGCTTGTGGTTCAAGACAAAGCAATCAGAGGGAGATACCTTTGGAGTCAGATGGGGCAGGGTCTGTGTAGGTAAGCAGGCTGAACTTTCTCTTGATCACAAGTGGGTGAGATGAAATCATGTGAAGAGCTTAACAGGTCTTCTTCTAGGATAAAGAAATGAAGGCGTTTACATATGGGACGTGAGGGGTGGTTGCCCTGGTCAGTTTAAGCTGCTGTAACAGAACACCCCAGACAGGATGTCTTAAGCAATGGATATTTATTTCTTACAGTTCCGGAGCTGGGAAGTTTCGAGGTCAGGGTGCAGCGTGGTCAGGTTCTCGTGAGGACCCTCTTCCTGGTTTACAGACGGCTGGTTTCTCGCTCTGTCCTCACACCGTAGAAAGCGAACCAGCTCCGGTCCCTTTACCTCCTTATAAGAACACGGATCCCATCATGGGGACTCCACCCTTGTGACCTCATCCAAACCTAATTACCTCCCAAATTGGAGGCTCTGCCCCCAAATACCATCACAGTGAGGGGTAAGGCTCCAACAGATGAATTTGGGGTGGGGGACACAAGCGTTCAGTCCATAGCAGTGGTGCTTGCAGGCCACTTTTTGCATCTAATTTAATTCCTAGAAAAAGCCTGTAAGATAGAAATCGCCAGGCTCATGTAGAGAAGTGGAAACCAAGGCACAACAAGGAGGAAATGACATCTTGATGGAGCTACCTGGCTGCTCTCCCTGGAACAGAGGATAGTGCTCTGGCCATGAGTTAAAAGCCCTGGGGGGCTTCCCTGGTGGCGCAGTGGTTGAGAGTCCGCCTGCCAATGCAGGGGACACGGGTTCGTGCCCCGGTCCGGGAAGATCCCACGTGCCACGGAGCGGCTGCGAAAAGCCCTGGGTTCCAGCTACTCATCTGTAGAAAAAGGGGCTTGCATGGGACCAGTAGATTTCCAGCTTCTCAGCTTCACAATTCCTTGTTCCAATGATATCCTACTCAGAAGCCCAAGATATGAAATGGTTGAAAGTGATGCTGCACCTATGGAAGCGGCCAGGGAACCCTGAGTCCTGGACACTGAGTCCTCGCCTTCCCGCTGGCAGTGGCCGCTGGGGGCGTCTGGAGCACAGGTTGCTCTCTGTAATAGTATCTGATTCCAGACTCACTCAGTAAAGGGTATCAGAAGAAGTTCGGTTTGCATTTTCAAAGGAGAAGGAGGGAAAGTTGACAAAGGGCACATTGGCTGTCATTGTTCTGGAATGCTGGCAGAGCCGTAGTCTTTGCCCAAAAAGGGTTTGAAAAGGGAACATTGCACACTTTATTTTTTGTGTACTCTCCACGTTTAGCTTATCGCTGGGGCATTTAGTTGCCAGTGAGAAACCTGCTGTTTACAAATTGGTCATGTAGTTTGATCCCGTATGATGAGAAATGTTTTTGAAGGTTACCTGCCATCTGCAATCATTTGCTTTGTAAAATGATTTTGCTGTCCTCAAGAGATAACTAAAGGACAATCTCAGAAATGGATTTTTTTTTTAAGGAAACTCTAGGAGAGGGTGTAAGTGCGCACATGCAAGGGACGGCCATCGAAGACAACATTGACCAGGCTTGGCGGACGCCATTCTCCTGCGTGTCTTATTGAAAACCAGACAAGGATTTTGGCCTTGAATTAAGAAAAACTGGGGAGCCACTGTGGGTAGAGAGCAGGGAGGTGACATGGTGGACAAGTGTTAGAATAAGATGAGATCAACAGGTGGGCCAAGACCCAGGCTGACTGTCTGTGTTTGAATGAGAACCTGAACAGGGGTGAGGCCATGAGGCACAGAGAATAGGGATATTTCAAGGTAGAATCTATGGGAATCAGAGGCTGCATGTGAAGAATCGGAGTGGGATAAACAAAACGTAGCATTTGTGCTTTGAGTGTGGAGTGGGGTTGTAGTGCCAAGGACAGTGACACTGGGAGGATGAATATCTTCTGCAAGGCCTTCAGTTTTGACCACGTTCAGCCTGAAATGATGGTGTTTAAGTGAAACTATCAAGAGCTGTGCTGTTCAATACAGTAAACTCTAGCCACATGTGGTACATTGAAGTTAAATTAGAATGCATTGACTTTAGATAACGTTAAAAACTTAGTTCTTGTAAAAACACATGTAACATTTTTCCCATGTGGTTCCACTCTAAATCCCATTTCATACATCCCCTCTCCCCTAAATTTCTCAGTGCTTTGGAAATACCCCATACTAGATACAAATGCCATGTCAGCTGCAAACACAGTTCCATAAAAATAAAATAAAAATAAAAACTTAGTTCCTCATTCAGGCTCACACATTTCAAAGGCTCATTAGTGACATATGGCTAATGGCTACCGTATTGGACAGTTGCAGGTATAGAACAATTTCTGTCATCTCGGGATGTTCCGTTCACTGGACTGATCTAGGCATCAGTAGCAAATATCGGCATTTTGGTGATGGGGTAGCTCCTGGGATGGGAAGGGTAAATGGTGACGCTAATTCAATGGGTCATCTCTCAAGGAGGAGGGCCTAGGGATGAATCTTAGGACATACATGAAGTTGAGAGAATGAGGCATAAGAAGAACAAACGAAAATTGCCCTAAGTTTTAGGAAAGTGGGAGACTCAGCATAGCATAACATCCTGGCAGCAAAACAAGGAGAACACGTCAGTTAGGAGGGAGTGGTACCAATGTCAAATGCTGCAGAGACGTCACGGAGAGAGAGAACCAGAAAAGAAATCGTGTTTAGTAATCTGAGGTCGTTGGTGACCTATCAAACTCGATGGCGGAGGGAGTGAGAGATGTGATTAAATAGGAATGTTACCCTCTCTCTCTGAGACCGGGGTAGGATTTCGGGAACCAGGAACAGTTTCAGGAGAGTGGTGGGACCAGGGCTTGGTCAGGAGGAGGTGGAGGAAGAAAATAAATGTGGGGAGCAGAGCCAGCAGCCGGGAGAAGGGAAAGGAAGGAAGCAGATGGAACTGTCACCACCAAGGGCGTCACAGTCGAGTATTCTTTCTTTCCCCAAGAAAAGGAAGATGGATACAAAAGAGAGACTCTTCAGGGATTGGTTGAGAGGATTAGAAGAAGAAGGTACCTGTGAAAACCAGACACCTTTGCTGTTGGGATGGAATGAGAAAGGGGGCATGAGGAGAGGGTTTAGACTTTGGGGGGCCCAGGGGATGGGGGAGCAGGGGAGCCGTGGGTGGGCTTGTGGCCGTTGTCCTCTGAGATCAGAAGAGTTGCATGAAGCCGGGGAATTGCTCAGTTTGGTCTCGCTCTCCTGTCTTCCCCACTTCCCTTCCACTGGATTCTTCCTTCATATCGATTCAATTCTGACTTTTTTTTCTAATGCATTAGACCTTAACATTTATGCATAGTATTACTCCCTAGCTTTCTAGATTTCTCTAAAACGCTTGCAACTCTACATGTACACTTATTATTTGTCCACGTCAGTGTCATCTGTTTTATAAACTTTATTTATTTATTTACTTTTGGCTGAGTTGGGTCTTCGTTGCTGCGTGCAGGCTTTCTCTAGTTGCGGCGAGCAGGGGCTACTCTTCGTTGCGGTGCGCGGGCTTCTCATTGCGGTGGCTTCTCTTTTTGCGGAGCACAGGCTCTAGGCACGGGCTCAGTAGTTGTGGCTCATGGGCTCTAGAGCACAGGCTCAGTAGTTGTGGTGCACGGGCTTAGTCGCTTCGCGGCATGTGGGATCTTCCTAGATCAGTGTTTGAACCCGTGTCCCCTGCACTGGCAGGCGGATTCTAAACCACTGCGCCACCAGGGAAGCCCGTGTCATCTGTTTTAGATTGTAATGACAAGGACGGGCTCAGTTTAACTTGAGCTGCACAGGGCTCATCACACTACTATGAACATAGGGGCAATTAATTCAATACTATTTAATTATAAAAATCAGTAATTACACTTGTGTTTGAAGAGCTGCTTTTAAAAATAGATGTATACAGGGGCTTCCCTGGTGGCGCAGTGGTGGAGACTCCGCCTGCCGATGCAGGGGATATGGGTTCGAGCCCTGGTCTGGGAAGATCCCACATGCCGCGGAGCAACTAGGCCCGTGAGCCACAACTACTGAGCCTGCACGTCTGGAGCCTGTGCTCTGCAACGAAAGAGGCCGCGACAGTGAGAGGCCCGCGCACCGCAATGAAGAGTGGCCCCCGCTCGCCACAACTAGAGAAAGCCCTCGCACAGAAACGAAGACCCAACACAGCCAAAAATAAAAAAATAAATTAATTAAAAGAAGGCTCAACATTAAAAAAAAAAAATAGACGTATACAGTTGAATACATGTGCATGCGTGTGCACATATGTGTTGGCAACTCTATTGGCCAAAGATCATTTGTCCTCGTTGCCATTAGGGTAAACAGTTGTTAGAGACTGATTTAATTTGGGCTTTTAGTTTATTGTGGGCCGATAGTAAATGCTTTGCGTGCATTATTTCATTGAATCCTTGCAAACGTTTGGAGTAACAGGTACTCTGATTCTCATTTCAGAGATGAGGAAGTTGTGGCAGAGGCTGGTTAAGTAACTTTCCCAGGTTCATGCAGCAAGTGCACGTGGCAGAGTAGGTATTGGGACGTGATTCTCTCTGGCGCCCAACCCTCGTGCCCTTAATGTCCTCTGTGTCCTCAGGCTAGTGTGCTAAAGCGACCAGTCTATTCCTGCTATCATGACCATGTTGACCACAGCTGTGATCATGCCCACATAAGGATGTGTCTGCTCTCTAGAGCCGTAATTCTCCTCTTGCTACTGAGAGGTGGAAAAATGGCTATGGGGAAATAACACAAATAACACCTCCTGGTGTCAACCCAGCCTCCATGGGGGACAAAATGCTTAGCAACTCTTTTCCAAGTATCCAAGACAAAACTTGACCTTTACACAGTTTCTCCATTTAGAGTTAAATTTGTTTTAACAAGTGTGGTTTGAATAAATAAGACCTCCTGTTTTAGCTATTTAACTGGGAAGGTAATATTTTCAATACGATTTAAAATTTTTCTGTTGCCAAATTCTGCAGGGCAAGGGGAAAAAAAGGAATGCTTAAGTTCAGGATAAAAAGAAACTTCCCGGGAAGTGCGCTGATACAAACCATAGCTGTGGTCATCCTAAATATCACTTTTACCTTCCAAAGTAAAGTCGGGGGTTTCCATGGGAACTGCTTTTACCCCAGCTGGTTTGCATCATGTTTTTTGTATAGACGTCAGTGGAGCAGAACCCAGCTGTCACAAGGTTCCGGTGTCAATATCAGACAGGTCTCCTGGGACAAACACCAGAGAGAATATTGCACGCACACCTTCTCCACCCAACCGCTGCCTCCCCACACCCTTGTACCTTGCTGCTGTGCTGACCAAGTGCCCAGAGCTCCCCAGGGTCAGCCGTCCTCTCAAAGTCAAACGGTCAGCTGCGTCCAACTGTGACTTCTCTCTCTATCTAACTGTGTTCATCGGATGGGAGTTAGAGCCACACGCTTAGATTTACCAATGTTCCATCTGTCAGTACTCTCGGGCAATCGTGTTTCATAAGGGTTAGAACGTGGATTCAATAGTCCAGGCCAACTGCAAACTGGAGAAATTGCATCCTGCCCTCCTGTGACTCACCCCAGCTTCCAGAGGGAAGTGATTTCCCAAGGTCACTACAAAGCTCGGTGCAAAGGTGTCTCGTATGGAGAACATATGGCATGACAGTGCAAAAGAAATTGTACCGTGAGTCAGGAATGCCTTTCCTGTTCCCACCCTTGAACCTGGCAGAAGAGCCTGCCTCTGAGAACTTCCCTCCAATCGTGGGAGAATCATAGGAACAGCGAATGCCTTTCCTCTTCCTCACGCCCTTCTCACCACCCTCATCCCACGCCCTGCTCCTGTTTTCTAGGCAGAGCGAAGGAACCAACAAAGAAATGTGCCTCCTTCCACCAAACCTTTTCCATTTCTTAAAATAAATCCCAGCATTCCTCTTCTGGGAAGCCACCCCAGAGTGGACTAGGGTCTCAAAATATCTTTTATTTACTTTATGCAAGAAACATATTGAGAGCCTCCTGGGTGGCGGATGCAAGCAGACCCTGACTTCAAGGTGGAGACCTAAGTCACTGAGCCCAGTAAAGGGCTGTGATTATTACACAGGTACCGTTGGAAGAGGTTCCTTTTCCAATTTGGGGGCAGCGTGTCAAAAAGGCTTCCTAAGACAAGTGACTTGATGAGTACGATCTTTTTAATGTAATTAGCATGCACATTTCATAATTAAAATGTAGATTTTAAATACACACATCTTCATGCAAGTCTGTCTCGATATCTCCTTAGATTACAAAAATCTTCAGCATGAAAACCTGTTTTTTATGACTATGGGTTAAATAACTGACTTACCTAGAATAGAGCTGAGGACGTAGTGAGAGTCATTGTGGCCTGGACTCTGCCTTCAGAACTGAGGGGACAGATTGGAGAATCTGCGGGCAGTTTATGTGAAGGGGTGGCCGGCTGGACAGCTGCGTGTGTAGCGTCCAGCTGGGAAATGGATTGACAACTAAGCCCCAAGATCTACAGAATACGGGACATGCATACACGACTCTTATTTTCTACCGCTTCTTTTTATTTTCTACCATTTCTTTAAAAGTAATGGCACCTACATTTTAACCATGATTTTGAACTTTTGAATTACCTTGGTTCAGAAGCATGACTTTTAAAGGTTCACACTTGCTACTATGTGGCTCTGGGAAGGTTCCTTCTCCCCTGGCCTCAATTCTTTTTTTTTTTTTTTAATATAGTTATTTTTTTTTTTTTATGTTTTAGCCGCACTGTGTAGCCTGCAGGATCTTAGCTCCCCGACCAGGGATCGAACCCATGCCCCCTGCATTGGGAGCACAGAGTCTTAACCTGTGCTGGACAACCAGGGAAGTCCATCATTTTTTTAAATTAATTTATTTATTTTTATTGAAGTATAGTTGATTTACAATGTTGTGTTAGTTTCAGATGTACAGCAAAGTGATTCAGTTCTACATACATATATATCTTTTTTTTCAGATTCTTTTCCCTTATAGGTTATTACAAAATACCCAGTGTATTTCCCTGTGCTATACAGTAGGTCCTTGTTGGTTATCTATTTTATATATGGTAGTGTGTATCTGTTAATCCCAAACTCCTAATTTATCCCTCCCTACCCGCCTTTCCCCTCTGGTAACCATAAGTTTGTTTTCTATGTCTGTAGACCTCAATTCTTCACCAAAAGAATGATGGGCCTGGTTTAGGTGATGTCTCTTAAGCTCTGTATTATATTCTACAGGTCTCACCTAAATCTGTCTTAATCAGCTTTGACTCCTCATGTCCAATGCACAGTAGTAAGTACTGAATAAATATTTGTTGAATTAAATTAAAGAGACTCAAAGCCAGTTCTACATGAGATGATAAAACAGGTCTTAATGTAGAGTTCAGAGATCCTGGGGCATATTGTATATAAACAGAACCAAGAGTTTGGGTTTTCTCCCTGTCACAGAGACTCGGTGATGACTTGGTCCAACTTTAATCTTCAGATGTAGATTCAGGCAAAGACTGGCCCGAGCCTCGTGTTGTTAAATATTTAAATTTAAAAGAAAAAAAAATTCAATTATCCAAAACACTTATATGCGATCTTGTAAACTAAAAAAGTCTCTAAGTTTTCTTTTGGTGCCAGAAAAGTAAAACACCAGTAAAAAAAAAGTAAACGGTGTGAAACATCTGTACGATCCGAGGCCTGTTCTGGTTCGTACTTGGTTACTTGGCTTGGCTACATGGCCCTGAGAAACAGGAGTCTTGTGATCAGTGTCTACAGCCGACTGGAACAACTGAAGCAAAAAAAAAAAGAAGAAAAAATCGGCATTTTCCTAATTGTCTGTTGTAGCGCTTCCAGTAATTGAAAGACAATTCTGTTTCCCTGTCCTGAGTTGCCTTGTTCGAGAATAAAGTGTTAGGACAGGAATCAAAGCCAGAAAAGGTGGAAACACTGAGCCATAGATGATATATCTTCTCCTTGTGTGTTAGATCCTTGGGGTGGGTGTCAGAATAGCCACTGCAAGTAAAGCATCCCCACTGTGGACTTTGATCAGCCCTCCAGCTATCCATTTGAGTACCAATGGCTAGTGCAGACTTCGATGCAACCCTTACTGCTTCTCCTTTTGACTGTGTAGTTTCCTGTAGATTCCACACTCCACCTGAAGCTATTTTAATACTATAGAATCTGTGTGGGACCAAAATAAGTCAAAAATCTTTCAGAAGGGTCTTTTGGAAAAGATGCAGGCAGACGCCTGGTAGAGGAAGTGAACTCCACCTGCTTTTTTCTTTCTATTTACAAAGACAAGTATTTTCCAGCACTTATGTGCTAAGCCATTTCCATGTACCTTTGTGTAATAATTGTTGTTCTATTAGGCCCATTACCCAATAAGGAGTGGCAGGGTTGGGATTCAAACCAGGACCCTCTGACTCTGGAACCAAGGCCTTGTCCCTGCACTGCACTGCCTTCCAGAGCTGGTCATGTGCTTCCCTGCAGCTCTTTTGGGCTGCGTTTAACCGCACGAAGGCTGAGGTGACGTGAGCATTCACCTTTGCTATCACCCACACCAAACACCATTGCTAGCACCTCCTGCAGAAGACAGAGAAAAGCATCCCCTTTTGAATAATGAGCAGAGATTTTGTTTGAAATTTCTGAGATTTCTTTGTAGTTTAATTTGCAAATTTGGCATACAAGAGGCTACTTACCTTGCTGTTACATAAAGTCCCTGCAGGTAGGAAAAACAACTAGGAGGTGAGCATAGCCACCTTAGTTATGGCCACGGAGCCTAAATAATTTGCTGTGCTTCTCAAAGAGTTTAATGAGAGCTTTTAGTTTTTAGTGCCATTGCTGCAGTTTGATTTTGCTATTGTTTTTGAGAACTATGGATGTTTGAAATTTGTTTCCTAACACAGTGTTGCAGTATAAGAACAGTATCATTAGCCCTAGGGCTCTGGACAATTTGGTGGGCTTTCTCTTCGAGGATATGGGGTCAAGAAAGGTAGAGAGGGACTTCTGTAGTGTGAGTACTAAACATGCTCTGTGGACCAGGGCCATGAGATTAGACTCGTTGCGTAGACCAGTAACCAGGTCACTGCCACGTGTCTGGCTCCTGTAGGGCGTGGGAAGATCTTGGGATCATGAATCAGAACACTTCAGGTGAGTGAATATAGCTTCCTCACCAACCACTTTGGCCGCGTCACTAAATATCTCTGCCAGGATCTGAATTTCTTGCCTGACAAATGGGGTTTGTTTAAAAGCTGCCTCAATTACCTCAGAATAATATTTCTGGAGAGTCATCTGAGGGAGAAGATTTGAGTGCTATAAAAAGTTGTGTTATACAAATGTAAGACTGTCTTGTTACATAGACCGCAGGGCGTGAATAATCCTTGTCTAAAGCGGTAGCCAGTTTGGTGGTGACGAGGTTTAGAACGTGCAGTCTGTGGACCGGGTGCCTGGCCAGGGACAGTTGTCACGGGTCTGTGAAGAGAGTATTTAGAGACATTTATAGCAAGATGACAGAAATTTTATGTCTGTTGAATATCATAAAAATAGGAGCTTGTATTTGCTCAGTCTTTTTTTTTTTTTTTTGCTCAGTCTTTAAGGTATTTTTCTCCCTTTTTTAAATTTATTTTTCTTACATTTAAAAAAAGGACTGGTACATGTTGTATTTGGAAAAAACTGGCCCTTCACACAGATTTGAGAAACTGTAGTATGTGGGGCGTCAAAAATCCAGAAAACAAGTGAAAAATTAAAAGAAGGGTTGCATGTTTTACCTATCCCTTAAGAGGCTGACAGGAAGTGGAAAACGTAAGAGTTTGTTCCAGCTGGATGGGTCACTTCTCTCGAAGATGTCTGGTGTCTTGTAAACACAACCAGAGGACATGCTCTAATGTCCCAACCTCGGAGTCTGACCCAGTATCGTCAAAAGGGATAAAGGCCCAGCGTGTAGGGCTACAGGCGCTTTTCCTAAGGTGGTGTCGAGGACCACAGGGCCAATGGGACGTGGGTGGAGGTGGCCAGGAGAAGAAATCCCATCCACAGGACGCCACGGTCAGCTGAGGAAGGAGAGGATGCTAATTTCCGTAGCCGGACCATCAGAAGTGGCTAAATGATCAGCAGACAGCCTGCTTTCCATTCTGGTATTGATATTTATAAACTGATGCACAGTTGACCCTTGAACAACAGGGGTCTGAGCTGCACAGGTCCACTTATATGCAGATTTTTTAAAAATAAGTACCTCCTACGTACTACACAATCAGAAGCTGATTAAATCTGCAGATGCCAACCGCATGCAGAGAGCCAACTGCAGAGTTATTCACGGATTTTTCCACTGCGTGGGCACTGACGCCCCTAACCTCCATGTTGTTTGACAGTCAACTGTAACTTTGAAATATATTTTAATATCGAATGGGACAGTCCTCATCTGATTTTGGCTTTTCATCCGTATTTATTCTTCTAGATGAAATTTAGAATTGCCTAGTTCTAAATAAACTCTAATTTGGAATTCTGTTCACTTGTATATTAAAATATATGAAAGTGACATTTTCACAATATAAAGACTCCCCATCCAAGCATGTATCATTTCATTCAAGTCAGTTAATTTTTGTAGCTCTCCCTTTGTTTATTCTATACATTTCCTGTTAAATACATCCCTAGGTATTTGAGATTTTTATTGTTACTGTGAATGGAATCTTGACCTCATTGCATTCTAATTCTAATGATCGCTGGTAGATAAGAAAGCTATAGATTTTAATATTCTTTAGGTTTAACCAGTCACCTTCCTGCTCTCTTATTACGGTTCTAGTAATTTTTTAGCTAATTCTTTGGGGCTATCCAGGTATACAGAAATCATTTGCACTTACTAACTGTGGTCCTCTTTTCCAATACATATAATTCACCCTTTTCTTGGCTAATTGCATTAGCTATTATTTCTAGAACAACGTTAAATAAATGAAGATATCCTGTTGGGACGATAGGCTTTCTTTCTTACCAGCAGAAACATGGAACTTCAAAGCTCTGTGTCAGCCTCCTCCTCCTCTCCATTGTTTGTCAAACACTTGGCTGATAGAAGTAGAATCTCATTCAGATGACTGTGAAAGGCAGTCTTGCGAGAACTATGCAAGTTGAGTGTGTCTCTTGGCTTTGCCTTAATAATAACGGGGCAAGAAGGAGAAGGTGGGATTGAAGGACTGATTCTAGTTTAATTATGAGGTTCCTACATTTTATAGCCTCTTAATTAGTCTCAAGAGGATGTTTACCTGAGTCACCGCGGGGCTCCCTGGCGCGGGCTGGGTCAGAGCAATTGCTCCACTTGACAGCACCCTATATAGCTCTGCCCTTTAGGGAGACAGTGGGGGTTCTTCTGAGGTCTTTACTTTGCATTTCCTACTTGACTTCAATTCAAACCCTTATGCAAGGTACCCACCCCTGACAAGCAAAAGGAAGATAAAATTTATCCCTTGGTTCTATTTCCAACCCATTCAAAAATAGAAGGCAGGCAGAGTTCTCAGGAGTGGAAGTTGGTTCAGCTGGGAGACTGGGTGCCTGGTTTCCACTCTGACAAGGTCAGAGGAGATCACTAGAACTGCCCAGGCTGGGCATCTCCTCTGTTTCCCCTTGATACGGAGTCTGGTTAGGCTTCAGAATTGTCAACGTTCGAAGTACAAGATAAATCTGAAAGTCAAAGAGGCTGCTCTTTTCTTCTGCTTACGCTTTTCCTTTATATATCTGCATAGACACTATATCTGTAGTTTCTCAAATACACATACATGTGATCATATCCCATGCAGTGGATGCTGTGCTGGGCCATCGGGTCCCTTGCCTCCGGGACCGAAGCAGTCATCCTCTCGGTGCTGGAAGTGCTGATGGCCCACAGTTCACAGTTCAGTCTCGCCTCTGCTGGTGGGAGCAGCCCACGTCCAATGACAGTCTTCGTCCTAATTCAGGGCAACTGTCCAGAGCTCTCCCAGCTCCTTTGGGATTGGCTTCACTGCCCTACAGGTGTGACCCCGAGGGCACATCCCATAAACCTCCTGTACGCAAACCTCCATCTCAGAGTCAGCTTCCCGAGGAGTGGAGTCTACTGCCCAGAGTCTATACCTCAATCCATTTCCCTGACCTACACAATCTGCTTGAATTTTTAGTGTCATTCTTTTGCTCTTTTTTTTTTTTTGGCCAACTCCTCCCTTATGTACACAGGTGCTTTGGCTTCTAGGAGATAGGTCCCTAAGGGGAGGATTGCTGGTTTAAAGGGTATGTGTGCTTTCAATTTTAAAAGACGTTGCTGGATAACCTTCTTAAGACTCGGGGACATCATTTCACC
Source organism: Tursiops truncatus (assembly GCF_011762595.2). Lineage (NCBI taxonomy): Eukaryota > Metazoa > Chordata > Mammalia > Artiodactyla > Delphinidae > Tursiops > Tursiops truncatus. Next base: position 12,141,080 of record NC_047039.1, read on the forward strand.
AGCAACGGAGGAGACTTCCCAGCTGCTTCTGCTCCCCCCTGAAGATCAAAGGGCTCATCTTCCATCAGGGCTTTGTTCAGGCCTTTGTCATTTCTCACTGCAGACCCAACCTTGTCTCTTCCCTGTTGGAAAGAAGGAGAGTTTGGTGAGGGAAAGACAAGGCTGACGGGCTTGAGAGAGTCCCGAGGCCTCCAGGTGACTCCTTCCTCTAAATGGATGGAAGACACAGTGGGCCCAAAAGGGTCCTTAGCTAGTACCCTGTGAGTGGAATTATGCTCTTCTTGTCCCTAAAAACAAACAGGAAAAAAGCTGGCGTGTTGCTGATGTACCCAGGCTGGACAGGGGAAGACCAAGGTGAGTATTCTTAAACTGAGAAAAATCCATTTAGGATATCTGGGCACAGATGCACCTCCTCCCATGTCTAAGATGCTGGATGTGACCTGGTGCCTCCATGACCTCTACACCCTTTCCAAACTGGCCATGATCAGTGATGGAGTGTGGTGGGGGGCTTGTTGCCAGGCGGATGTGTCTCTGCCCGGTCGGGCACTGGGCACAAAACATATCCCCTGGCTGGTCTTCTTTGGCACCTCCTCTCCTCTTTCTGGTGTGTGAAACTGAGCTGACCCTATATGCAATTATGGTGACACAGGATCATTACCCCTAATAAGCATTTCATAACTCAGTCTATTTTTGCCAATTGTTTTAAGTCTCTTTTATTAGCTATGTTAGGCATGCTGTTATCTTAATCTTCTTAACGTCCATGTGAGAGTTTGACAAGTCAGCAGGGGATCTTGCCTTAGCTGCCAAGGATACATGATTAGGTTACAGCTCCAGCGACCCCGCCTGCCCGCCTCCTGGCCTACGATTGATCTTCCCAGCATATTTCTTTATAAAAGACCTCCGTCTCCCGAAGTCTGGGAAGTAAGGATGCATCAGTGAGAACAAAGACCTTGTGAAGACCAATATCTTGGGCTTCATTCAAATAATTTAATCCTGTGAAAATAAGTAAAGAGGAAAAAATGTGTGTGTGTGTGTGTGTGTGTGTGTGAGAGAGAGAGAGAGAGAGAGAGAGACAGAGGGAAAGACCCCAACCAGCTCCATCTGGGAGGCTACGCAGCTGCAGAATCAAAATATATATATATATATATATATATATATATACACACGTGTGTGTGTGTGTGTGTGTGTGTGTGTATATATATATATTTAACTTAAAAAACTTTATAGAAGCACAATATACCCATAGAAAAGTGCACCTAAGTGTCCAGCTTGATAAATCTTTACAAAGTGAGCACACCTGGGTATCCAGCACCCAGCTTAAGAACCAACATCACCAGAACCCAGAGGCCCCAGTGGACCTCTTCCTCTCAGCCCAAGTAACTGCTCTCTCAACTTCTAACCCATAGATTCGTTTTGCCAGCCTTTGGCCTTCATATAAATGGAATCACACAAGACGTGGTATTTTAGACATCTGTGAGCCTTTCCCATGCAGTCAAGGTCCTTTTAGTCTCATTATGCAGAATCATATTTTAATCTTCTGGAAGGGTTAACACGGAGTCCAGAGGGAGTAGCTGACACTGTGGCAGAGCTTGAGCGATTCTTTTCCTAAGATCATTTCAGGGTAGGAAAATAATTGAGGTTTTGGCAGCTGAGATGACCTTGGGCAGAACAGCTATTTCTCAGTTAATTCCTTAAGTAAAGCATCGTCTCTGCCAACTCTCGCTGTAGCCACTCTGAGGAAGGTCCGACTCCGCTGTCCCTCCAGCCAAACCATCTTTGGTTTTTACCTTCTGTTAACTCTTCCCCTTTTTGAGTTGAAAGAATACCGTCCAGAGCTTCATCCTTTCATGGCCATTTCCCTGTGGTCCAGACGTGGGTCCCGATAACTAAGTTGGAGGTTCTGGAGACAGCAAAAGCAAGCAGGGCTTGGAACCGGGTCGACAATAGTTAGATCGTAAAGGGCATCCTCATTTCATAGCCATGTTCCTGCAGGTCCTCCCCTTTCTTTAAATGCAGGGTATCGGGCTTCCCTGGTTCGCAGTGGTTGAGAGTCCGCCTGCGGATGCAGGGGACGCGGGTTCGTGCCCCGGTCCGGGAAGATCCCACATGCCGTGGAGCGGCTGGGCCCGTGAGCCATGGCCGCTGAGCCTGCACGTCCGGAGCCTGTGCTCCGCAGCGGGAGAGGCCACAACAGTGAGAGGCCCGCGTACCGCAAAAAAAAAAAAATAGGCCATGAAGCATCTTCTGCTAACAGTGGTCTTGGGCTTTGACCCAGCCTCTGCTCCCCACTCCATGGGACCACTGGGCCCTGCCCAAAAGCAGCCGTTGGTGTCTGGGTAGCAGGTGCTAAAGTGGTTGTTCTCAAGCTTTGGTGAGCATAAGCATGACCTAGAAAGCTTAGTAAATGTACGGATTCCCAGCCCCACTCCCAGATATTGTGCCTCATGAGGGCTGGGCCGGGTCCTCGCGGTTCTGACACAAATAGTTGAATTGAGTCTATTAGGCGTTTGTTCCCACACACCACGTTCTCCTCAAGCTTTTGACATTTCTTCTCCCTGCGATACCCAGTCCACCTTCGTCTGCATTTCGGAATGTACAGCCACTATTTCCCTAATGAATCTGCCTCAACTCAGCTTGCCTGCATCTTAGGTGAGGGTTTTCAGTATCTCCTCTGAAGACCCTTACCAGGAGTACGTGTTATGGAATTACTTATCGTTTTCTAGGTTTCCATGTTCTGTAAGGTAGTCTTCTGAGCCCCGACACTAGCTGTTTGCCCACGTTCACAATAAACTCCAAATGCAGGCTCTGTACGTCCAGAAGTGGGATCAAAGATTACGTAGCTGCATTTCTTTGCTATGTGATTGAGCCTTTTATCCTTTTGCCTAGTGTTCTTCTGTTGTTGTTTTCTTTCTCCATTTATTGAATTGTCATCTTTTCCTTGCCATATTTTCTTATGGGTGAAATTTATAACATAATTTTAAGTGCCGATGAAAATTCCATTAAAAGTAAATTTATTAAAAATAAGGGGTGAATTGGAATCTTTGCAATATTGCCCTTTGCTTTAAGAGACATGCATAGCTCTTCATTTTCTCAATTTTTTGGAATGTTCTGGAACTGTCTTGTCTTCCTGTTCCTTCCTTTTTTTTTTTCTTTCTGTTGCTTCCTTTTAATGGATACTGCTGGTAGCCATTAGAATTTGCCTTGTTTTGTGGTCATTTTCTTGTCAGCCCTATATTTCCCCTCTTGTCACCTGGTCTTGAATCTAGCAGGGTTCATCCAGACCCTGGCTTTGCCAGCAAGTGAGGCAGGCAGGTTACCTGTGGCTCCACAGGTAGGGGTGAGTGATGGTTTGATCCCCGGCTCAGGTGGAAGCTGGAAGGCACCATGGTTCCTGGTGTGTTTCCCAGCTTCCAGCAATTGTTTGTGTACCGTGGCTCTGCTGTACTGAGATACAATGCTTCTGGCAAAATTATGTGCCAGACACCGTAAGCTTGACCTGAACTACCTCGTGTGTACAGCCCTGCAGGTACTGCTGTGATTCAAATTTAAAGGAAGAAACAGAAATGGAGGAATCCCATGATTCAGTGATGTGGCTTGTATGTGGCAAAGGCAGGACTGGCATCAGGCCCTGGGTTCTAACCAAGGATACCCTGCGTGTGGTTATGATGTGTCCCTAGCAAATATTAATGCTCACTAGGCTACAGATATTTCCAATGTTTAGGTCAACTGACTCTTGGCCACTGACCACAAAGACTTGAAAGAATTGAAATGTACACCCCACGACTTCATTTATTAGAGAAGAGGTCTACAGGGAGAATAGTCACTCTAAAACCAAGAGGATTTCATCATATTGTGGTCATGCCAGTATCCCAGAAACAACAGATGCCTAAAGAAAGGAACACAGTCAGTCCTCAGCATCTCAGGCTTTAGTCCCCAGCCCTGCGTTCTGAAATCCTCCCTCCCTCCACCAGCTGCTGGAGCTGCTCTCTGGAGACGAGAAGCACGTTTATGTTAAGGTGTTAACAAGCGATGAAGAACTTGGGCGTTCACCCCTTCCAGGAGTACAGTGTTTTTATTTTAACAGGGATGGGACAGGGAAGAGGACCTAGTATTCTTGACCTTTGTACCGAATCTCCTGGTCTCCCATGAGGACTTAGAGGCTTCCGTAACCACAGGCAAGTAGGAGGGGTTTTGTTAGACTAATCTTCTTCCTCAACAAAAAAGTAAGGCAACCTAGTGGCAGGGAGACCCCGGATGGTTTTGTTTTGTTTTTTAAACTGAACAGCAAAATGAGCTAAGTGGGTTTATTTTTTTAATTTTTATTTTATACTGGAGTATAGTTGATTAACAATGTTGGGTTCGTTTCAGGTGTACAGCAAAGTGATTCAGTTATACATCTACATGTATCTATTCTTTTTCAAATTTTTTCCCCGTTTAGGTTGTTACATAATATTGAGCAGAGTTTCCTGTGCTATACAGTAGGTCCTTGCTGGTTGTCCATTTTAAATACAGCAGTGTGTACACGTCAATCCCAAACTCTGGGACGGTTTTTTTTAGTACTTGCAAAGCGACTGGTGTTATGATTTGATTTTATAGATGAGAAAATGAAGTCTCAGAGAGATTAAATATGTCACATGTCACCCAGCTGGTGGGTGGCAGAGTGGAATTCAAATCTATATCTGTCTTATTCTAAAACCTTTTGGTTAAATCTCAACATTTTCCATAAACCAGCTTTGGCTGCAGTGAGACATGAAAACCGTGGCCACACGGTATCATCCTGTGGTAGTTCTAGCATTCTATAACCCTAGCATTCTATAACTACGAGTTATCGTCGTATTAAATCATAATGATAACGAAGTTAACATTTATGCAGTGCTTACCATGTGCCAGATTCTGTGTTAAGCACGAACCGTCTCATTTCATCCTCACAGCAATACCATGAGAAAGGTTCAGATCTTGAGCTCCATTTTACAGATGAGGAAACAGAAGTTTACTGAGTCAAGGAAATTGTCCAGTCGTGCACAGCTGTGTCATCAGTAACACATAGAGCCCTAGCTCTGGACCAAGCACTGCGCACTATGCTGGAGAGCTAGCAAGAGGCCTAAGACCCTACTGTCTGTCTGATGTGTCCATATCACGTGGGCAGAGCAAGTCCCCACGAGGTGGTTGCCAAGGGCATGGGCAGACCAGCACCATGGAGCTTCAGACCAGGGAGAGATGACCACAGACTGGATAAGAACAGTACCTAGGAACCAGGATGCTCTTAAGGCCTCATGGAAGGCTTTAATTTCTTTAAGATCAGAATCAAAAAATAAACTTTTACGTCAAAGAAAAGGTATTCATACATAATATATTCATCTTTATACCAAGTCATAAAATATAATTTTTAATATTTTGTATGGAAGAAGAGCCATGAAAGTTGTAATGTGGCCCTACTGCCGCCTCCTGATCGCAGGTGACACCATGGCCTTTGGGGGTGGCAGAGCACAGGTGGAAGGAGTCTACTGAAGAGCTGCCTGCCAGTCAGAACACCCAGCCACCAATTGGAAATAGATTCAAAAGATCATCTCGTGGGGCTTCCCTGGTGGCACAGTGGTTGAGAGTCCGCCTGCCGATGCAGGGGCCACGGGTTCGTGCCCCGGTCCGGGAAGATCCCACATGCCGCGGAGCGGCTGGGCCCGTGAGCCATGGCCGCTGAGGCTGCACGTCCGGAGTCTGTGCTCCGCGACGGGAGAGGCCACAACAGTGAGAGGCCTGCGTACCGCATAAAAAAAAAAAAAAAAAAATCATCTCGTGAGACAATCGTCTTAGTCAATTATTCTAACATTCCTCATTTCATTTCCTTGGGGAAAGTGAAGGTACTTACAGTTACGCAGTCTGAGGAAAGTCACAGAAGGAAGTCCAGCTTGAGCTGAGCCTTGACAGACATGAAGTATTGGCTCAGGTGTAAGGCATCCTGTTTCCATTATCTTCGTGATGAGAATAAGGTCAGTTTGTAGGGTTGGCCATCTCCTGAGAAAGAAGTGGTGAAGACTGCATTGCACAGAGTGTGTTTCTGATACGACCAGTGGCCAGCTCAGTACCTGGAACACTGGGGGAATTCAAAAAAATATGTTCTGTGTTGAATTGAACCCTAGCTCCGTGGAAAGCTGTCTCTGTGGCTTACCAAGTTCGTGCCCTCATGCAAACACCAGCGTGTGGAAGTTGGAAGTGGGTTTTCTGTTTTAAGCAGGTATCAAATAGGCAACCAGGTCTGTGCCTAGCATTGAGCCAGGACACCCATGTGGGATACAAGAGTGATGCGAGATTTGGTCTCCTTCCTTCAGGATCATTAAATCAGGACAAGGAGTCTACGTTACACAACAATACAATTTGTATATAATTATGAAGTACGCTTTGTGTTTTTCTAAAGAAGCAACAGGAGTTGTATGAGGGCTGAAGCAGCTAAGGAAGAAATTTTAAGGAGGTGGTACTTGACCTGGACTTACAGAATAAATAAGACTTAAGTAGGAGGGATTAGGACATTTTGACAAGAATGGTTGACAGCTTGCAGGTGGGGTAAACCCAGCCTTTGGGGGATGAGAGACCCAAGGCTGACCAGTGAGAAGGGCTTTCGATCTCCTTGCAGGTAAGGAAGTGGGGCTGACTTAGGAAGTGAAGGAAATCCTTCCTCCTCCTTGCTTGCCTTACACTTTTTGTAATGCAGCCCAACTGTCTGTCTTTGGTGTTGGATGGATATAGGGTTAAAAGCAGGAAGAGAGAAGAAAGGAAACAAAGGTACTGTTGGGAGGTGGAAAGCCAGCTAGGGGTTGGGGAGGGATGATTCATAGTCGCCCTAAAACCCTCTTATTAAAGAAGAGGCTCTCTCCTCCCCCGCTCTCAGCACAGAAGTGGGCAACGAGGCCCTGGAAGGGCCTCAGGGTAAGAGGTGTGGGTGTGGATGGCTTCTCTGAAGCATCCTTGTTTCATGCACTGCTTGAATTCAGAAAAATGAAATGCTCACAGAATGGAGCGGGCACATTTTTGTGATGATAATTCAGTTCCACGCTGTAAATCTGCCCACTAGCTTAAGAACAATTACCAATGCAGTCGAAATCTTATGTCCAGTTGGAAACGGAAGCCGCCGTCTTTCTATAGATTAAGAAGCAAGTATACTCGTGGATCAGAGAGGCTTGCTGTCTTTTTCCCCAGAAATAGTGTTGGGCTCATTTAACAGGATTTCTACCTGTTGTTCTGCAATTAGTGTTTAAGTGACCATCTCTGGGTATTAGTCACTCCCAGGAAATGAAATGATGCTGCGGTAACTGGCCATGTAGGTTTCTTCGCATCCCTGGGGATTTCACTTGGCTCCTAGAGCATTTTTACATAGACCCTGTCTGCACTCTTTATTTAGCTAATTAGATGGCTTAAGGGAATGAGCTGGCATTGGGGTAGGAGGGAGGGAAGAAGGGGGGCAGCATATTATAATAGGAAGATCACTTGATTGAAACAATATCTGGGCTCTAGTCCAAACTAATAAATCTTCTCTTCTATTATGTTCTTATCTTGGACAGCTGTGTTACATACATTATCTTGTTTAATCGTCACAATAAACTTATGAAGCGGTTTCACAACCCCCTTTACAGAGATGAGAAAAATAAAATTTCAGAGAAGCTGTCCTGACCAAGGTTTCCCAGCTGGCAGAGCTGAGACTGGAACTAGAATTGGCCTTAATTCCCAGGCTCTGCTGTCCATTATTAGTGTCCACTTACTAAAGAAACCTCTGTCGCCTGAAACAAGCCACTCCACCTTCCTGTCTTCCCTTTCTTTAACTGTTCATGATTCTATGAAGATGCTGGCTCTCATGGAAACTCTAAGTGCCTTTCTTTCTGAACCAATGGAAACTATTCAGCACCTTCTGTACTTTGTTTGGCTCCCTGTTTCTTTTGTTCTGCTTTTATCCTCCTTTCTACATATCTGAACCAGGGCTGGTGTTAACAGAAGTAGGGGTTGAGCTACGAAGGCAGGGGAAGGAGAGAGAAGCAGGTATATTCACTAGGCATTCCGTTTTCCAGCCCTGAACAGTACTGTCTTCTAACTGAGCTCAGAGGACTTCCCTGGCGGTCCAGTGGTTAAGGCTCTGTGCTTCCACTGCAGGGGGCACAGGTTCGATCCCTGGTCGGGGACCTAAGATCACACGTGCAGCACAGTGAGGCCAAAAAAAAAAAAAACAAAACAAAAAAAACTAGTAAATGAGCTCAGAGCACCATAGTATATGGCAAAGACCCGAGGGCTTGGAGTTTGAGGTTTTCATTTCCAGTTTTGCCACCTTCTTGTGAGGCTTTGACCAAATCGTGGTCCTATTGTACCTCTGGTTCCTCATCTATACAGCTGTAATTGTGATATATATCAGGGAGTGATGTTTCCTTTTCCTTGTAGTCACAAAAATGTACACGTCAGGTGTAAATAATGGAATTGTGGTCCTGGTGGGGATCTTGAGCTATTGAGTTCTGATCCTTCATTTTACACAGGAAGAAAAGGAGCTGAATTTCCTGGTGCCACATACATAGTTGGTGGCACAAATATGTCGAGAACCCGGGCAGCCTCACAGCATTCCCAGTGCTTCTGGAGCCAGCCCACTTGTCCTCATTTCCAAGATGGAAGAAAAGTTCTTTTTCTTCAGGAATTTATACCTGTCACAGGGAAATAATGAACTATCTGTCAGTGAACCTCATCTACTTTCCTTGTACACATTTTTGAGAGGGGGGAATCAGAGCTGGGGCTAATCAGGGACACGTTTTTCATGCCAGAGCACATCCCTGTGGGGGACCTATCTCCACAATGAATTCTGTGAGATGATGCTTTGTGAGGAAGCAGAAGAAAATTGCTACCCGTGCCCAGCCCCCAGCAGAGAGCCACCATGTAGGGTGGAGCTCATCAGGTGACATTGTGGAAGGAAGCTGCCATGCTGTGCGGGTGTCTGAGTGTGTCACAGAGAGGGACACACTTTGGAGAAGACTAGCCACACATTTTGCTTCCTGTTGCCATCCTCCTTCACTTTGTCCATTTCTTGCTGGTATTTATTTTTCTTTTTTTAAATTTTATTGAAGTATAGTTGATTTACAGTGTTGTGTTAATTTCTGCTGTACAGCAAAATGATAGTTGTACATACATATATTCTTTTTCGTATTCTTTTCCATTAAGGTTTATCATAGGATATTGAATACAGTTCCCTGTGCTATACAGTAGGATCTTGTTGTTTATCCATCCTATATATACCAGTTTGCATCTGCTAATCCCAATCTATCCCTCTCCGCCCCTTGGCAACCACAAGTCTGTTCTCTATGTCTGTGAGTCTGTTTCTGTTTCATATATATGTTCATTTGTGTCGTATTTTAGATTCCACATATAAGTGATATCATATGGTATTTGTCCTTCTCTTTCTGACTTACTTCGCTTAGTATGATAATCTCTAGGTCCAAGTATTTATTTTTCTATTCATGCCTATAATAAAACAAGTCAGTTCTCAGTTGGAAGGCAGAAAAAACCTTTCTCATTCTGTACCCAAAAAGTCCTTGACTTATTATATTGACTACAGATATCATTTTAGGTTACATACTAGAATGTCTTCAAAGCAGTTTTATTTTCTGTATTTCTATTTACTCTACCTTAATCCTGTGAGGATTACTGTTATCCTCATTTATAACAGTTAAGTCTGTGTTGTCTAATATTGTAGCTACTAGCCACATGTGGCTATTTAAATGACTTAAAATGAAAAGCTTCACTTCCTCAGTCATACTAGCCATATTTCAAGTTCTCAGTAGCCACATGCTAATAACTTGTATGTGTAATCTCCCCTTAAAACAATGTATGAGGTAAGTACAATCTTACAGATGAAGAATGTAGGTCTTGGAGATAGTTGTTCACTTGCCAAGGTCATATATGGTGGAAGCATGGTGGATATTGGCTAGTCTGACTCCAAAATCTCCTCTCTAACCCACCACAGTGTATTTTATTTCTGATGGATAAATAGCAACAAAAAATTCTTACAAAATGTGACTAGTGACTTCTTCCAGAAAGATGGAGTATATGTACTTTTGCCTATCCCTTCCACTAATTTCAACTAAAAATCCTGAACATTATGTATAAAGTAAACATAAGAAGATTCTGAAAGATGGAGAAAAGGTAGACCAGCTAGAGACCTTCAGACCTGAGGAACAACACAGTGATAAGTTTCCTGTGTTGTCGTTTTTTGCCTCATAAATCACAGACTTGGCAGAGTAGATTTTAAAAACATGACCCATCTATATGCTGTCTACAAGTAACTCACTTCAAATATAGTGATATATATGAGTTTGAAAGTGAAACAATGGAAAAAACAGACTATGCAAACATTAACCAAAAGAAAGCAAGAATGTCTATATTAATATCAGATAAAGTAGTCTTCAGAGCATGCAAATTACTGATAAATAGGTCAGTCCACCAAGAGGACATTTAGCAATCCTAAGTGTGTATGCACCAAACAACATAGCTGCAAAAGACGTGGAGCAGCTGAGAGAACTGAAAGGAGAAACAGAGAAATCCACAGTATACGTGGAGATTTCAACACCCCTCTCTCAACAATTGATGAAACAACCAGACAGAAAATCAGCAAGCATTTAGAACTCAACACACTATCAATCAAGAGCGTCTAATTGACATTTATAGAAGATGTCACCCAACAACAGCAGAAAACACACTTTTCAAGGACTCCTAGACTATATATCATTTTCTAAACCAGAAAACTCACATCAACAAATGTAAAATTAAAAGCATACGTGTACAGGTGATCTCTGACCACAGTGGAATCAAACACGGAGTCAATAACAGAAAGACAACAGGGAAAAACCCAGACACTTGGAAACTAAGAAACATACTTCTAAATAATCCATGGGCCAAAGAGGAAGTCTCAACAGAAATACATTGAACTGAGTGAAAATGAAAAGCAAACATATCAAAATGTGTGGGACACAGCTAACGTAGTGCTAGATGGAAATACTTACATCCTAATGAAAAGTCTCAAATAATCTAAATTTCTATTTCAAGAAACTAGAAAAAGGAAATCAGAATAAACCCAAAGCAAGAAGAAGAAAGGAAATAAAAAGATAAGAGTAAAAAATCAATGAAATTGAAAACAGAAAAACAATAGGGAAAATCAATAACACAAAGAGCTAGTTCTTTGAAAAAAATCAATTAAATTGACAGACATTTAGTAAGACTGACCAGGAAAAAAAGAGAGAAGACATAAATTGCCAATATCAGGAGTGAAGCAGGATATCACTGCAGATCCTGCAGACATCAAAAGGAAGAGGTAGTACTACAAACAACTCGACACACATCAATATGACAGCTCAGATGAAATGGACTAATTTCATGAAAAGTGCAAACTATCACACCTCACACAATATAAATAGATAATTTAAATAGCCCTATAACTATTAAGGAAATTGAATTTGTTACCTTAAAACTGTCAGAAAAGAAATCTCCAGACCCAGATGGTTTCCATGAAGAATAATATCCGAAGAAAATAGAAGGGGATGGAATACTTACCAACTCATTTTGGAGCTAGTACCAGAAAGGAAGGAAGGAAAAGAGGGAGGGAGGGAGGGAAAGAAAGGAAGATAGAAGGAAGGAAGGAAGGAAAAAAAAGAAAAAGAAAGAAAGAAAGGGAGAAAGGAAGAAAGAAGGGAGGGAGAGAAAGGGAGGGAGGGAGGAAGGAAGGGGAAAAGGAGAAAAAGAAAACTACAGTCTAGTATCTTTCATGAATGTATGCAGAAATTCTTAACAAAATAATAACAAATAGAATTTAGCAATATATAAAAATAATTGTATATCATTGCCAAGTGGAATTTATTCCAAGGATGCAAGGCTAATTTAATATTTGAAAATCAATCAGTGTAATTTATCATATTAACACACTAAAGTCACATAATCATATCAATTGATGTAGAAAAACCATTTGACAAAAGCTAATATGCAGATATTATGAAAACCCTCAGAAAACTAGGAGTACATGGTGAAACTTTCTCACCTTGATAAAGATTATCTACAATAAACCTACAGATTACATTCAACATAATCGTAAAAGAGTAAATGCTTTCCCCCTTAAATCAGGAACAAGGCAGTAATCTTCACTCTCACTACTCTTTTTTTTTTTTTTTTTTGCGGTACGCGGGCCGCTCACTGTTGTGGCCTCTCCCGTTGCGGTGCTCCGGATGCGCAGGCTCAGCGGCCATGGCTCACGGGCCCAGTCGCTCCGCGGCATGTGGGATCTTCCTGGACTGGGGCACGAACCTGTGTCCCCTGCATGGGCAGGCGGACTCTCAACCACTGCGCCACCAGGGAAGCCCTTCAGTCTCATTACTCTTATTCAGCATATTGCTGAAAGTTCTAGTCCATGCAGGAAAAGGAAAGAAAAGACATGAAACTGTTGTTATTTGTAGATGATATGATATATACATTGAAAATTCAAAGGAATTTATTTTTTTAAAAACCTTCTAGAACTAGCAAGAGAGTTCAGCAAGGTCTCAGAATACAAGTTAAACAAAACAAAAAAATATATATATTTATGTACCAGTAATGAGCACATGGACATCAAAATTAAATATATCAATACTATACAAAGACTTAGGTTTAAATCTAATAGTGCATTATACAGTATCTGCATGCTGAAAACAATAAAATGCTGATGAAAGAAATCAAAGAAGATGTAAATAAATGGAGAGACATATTGTGTTCATGGACTCAATATAGCAAATATATCAATTCTCCCCTAATTAATACAGAGGTTTAACACAATCACTATCAAAATTCTAGCAAGATTTTTTTTGTATCAATAGTTATACATAAGACTCTTCTAAAATTTATGTGAAAGGCAAAGGAACTAGAATAGCTAAAACCACTTGGAAACAAATTTAAAGTGAGAGGAATCACTCTATCAGATTTCAAAATTGATTATATAGTGACAGTAACCAAGCAGAGGGACAGACACGCAGATCAATGGAACAAAATGGAAAACCCAAACATAGACCCACACAAATATGCCCAATTGATTTCTGACAAAGATGCAAAAACAATTCAATGGAGGAAAGATAACTTGTTCAACAGATAACGCTAGAGCAACCGGACACCCAGAGGCAAAAATTGAACCTCAACCTAAACCTTACACACTAAACAAAAATTAACTCAAAATGTATCATGGATGTAAGTGTAAAAAACACAAAACTATAAAACTTTTAGAAAAACAAAGGAGAAAATCGTTGACATCTAGGTTTAGACAAGACTTGGCACTAAAAGCATTATTCATAAAAGGAAAAATTAATACACTGGACTTTATAAAAATTTTAAAATTTCGCTCTGCAAAAGACCCTGTTGAGCAGATGAAAAGATGAGTTACATACTGGGAGGAAATATTTTCAAATCCTGTATTCAGCAATCCTAAGACTGCTGTCTAGAATATCTGAGGAACTCTCAAAACAAAAGGAATCCAAGTAGAAAGCCAATCCAAGTAGAACATGGGCAAAAGACATGAACAGACATCTCAATAAGTACACGAAAAGATGTACTTTTGAATGATAATGAAAAGCATCATTAGCCATTAGGGAAATGCAAATGAAAACAATAGTTAGATATCATTACACAACTATCAGGATGGCTAAAATAAAAAATAGTGACAACATCAGATGCTGGCAATGATGCAGATGAGTTGGATCACTCATAAATTGCCGGTGGCAATGTAAAATGATACAGACACTGAAGAAGTTTGACTATTTCTCCAAGTTTGGATATATTTAATTTTTGTTATGGTTCAGTTCTCAACAAAGACTTTTCTCTCCCACAGTCAGGATCCAGGCTGAGACTGGTAAGGTTCCTAGTCATCTACCTTTTCATTGAAGGCCTAGCCCTTTGAGGATTCCAGGTTTCCTGCAAGGATCTTAGTTTATATTCCCCCCACTCTTATGCAGACCCAGAGCTTCATGTTCTGTCCCCATGTGGTTCCTGAAGCTCACATCTCTTGATAATCAAGAACAGTAAGTGCCCATAAGGCAACGTTAGGTCAGTGTTAGGCTGATACTCTGTTTTCAACAACCTCTTGTTGTTGGGCCTTGGAGAACTTTTTGTTATCTTATAACTTAGCTATCTATGTACAGGGGGTCTTATTAAATTTTACCCATTATGTCTAGGTATTCTGTTACAGGAAGTTTTCAATATATCTTATCTATCCTATTTCCAGAAATGGAAGTCTACATGTTATCTTTAAGTCTCTTTAAGAGTCTTATTTTACCATCTTGTATCATAGAAGTTAATCCAGTGTGTCTTGATGAGAATTTGGTAGTGAAAATTTTTGACATTTTGGCCCATATGTCTAAATGATATTGACCAATAAAAGGAATCAAATACATGTTTTTCTAAATTATTAAAATGAGTTAAATAATAAGGGTTGGTATTAGAGGTAAAAGCTACCCAACAGAGAAGCTCTGGATTTTAAGTTTTTCTTATAATCTGAAAAATGATGTTTATTATTAATTTAGATTTCACTAATCATATCCATTAAACGTTCAGTTCAAGAGATAAAAGAAAAGAAATATATTTGAATTTTAAAGAAATGTGTTAAGTGACAAGACTATTACTATATAAAAATATGTGTTGAATACTAAAAATGACAGCAACTCAGAAAAATACAAAAAGAAAGTTAAAGGCCACCTAAAATTCTACCATCCATAAATAACAGCCATTATCACTTGGCCAACACAGTCTGAAAATGGAAAAATTGTTGGATGGATGGATGGAAAGAAACATAAAATGGTGACATATATGCTTTTTAAATTTTAAGGTATTAAATTAAATTTATTTGGCAGGAAGAAAATACATTAAAGCCAAATTAAAGGAACCATTTCATTCCAGGGAGTGTGTCTTCACTATATCAGATAGTAATCACTAAAGATATTCTTTTCAAGTTATGAAAAAGGATCATGAAAATCATGAAGCGTCCTCTTTCTGTTAGGATAAGCCAGACTCAAGTTTTTTATGTGAAATAGTCTAATGTTAAAATTTAACAATGTATTCATTATTTTAGAAATATGGTGCTGGCCAAAACAAAGCAAATGTGTCAGCCCCACACTGCAAAGCTGAGAATCAGGACCTTGTCACTTGTAGAGAAATCATTCCCCTGCTCCAAAGCTTATAGAAAAACTTTAGCTCTAAGACTTGCCCTTCATTTTGTCTAGGTTTTAGATCCCAGTCTTCAAAGACCTTTACATACGAAATTGCCTTTTGTTTTTAATGTCCTATGGCACGGTGGCCGAAACGATGATTATAGCCATGGAGAATAAAATAAACAGAACACAAGAATGCTAACTTACCAAAGCTACTTGTTGACCTGTTACTTTGTCGGGAATAAGCTGGCTGCTTGGTTTGTGTGCGTCCTATATCACTGGAAAGGATGAAACACAGACCAAATGTCCACATTGTGGAGCACTGGTCTGGGATCTAAGCATCAGATGGATAGATGGGTGGATGCATGCATGCACAGATAGATGGATGGATTCAAGCGTAGTTAAGATCCCTTTCAGCCACACGTTCCCTTACAGGGAGAGTCTTCATTCATTCACTAAGTCTTCATTAATCCGTGGGGCAGAACGTTTGAGAGGGGTAGGGCTGAGAAGGGCAAGACAAAAGAGTGCCAAATATTTATTATGCCTTCTTTCTAATTTTGCCTTTAAAAGCCTTGCACTAGGTATGTTACTGAAAATCATTTTACCTGATCTTTTGGTGGCTTGGAGTAGGTTGCCTGCCGTGGATATAATAGGAGGAAGCCAATATTTATCAGTTTCTGCTTTTTCAGAGCAACTGAACAGCTTTCACTGAAAAACCTTCCTTACTATGTTTAACTATTAAAGCGAGTATAATCTTTCATTACCTGTCCTTCGGCTCACAATTTCTAGAAGTATATGGTTGTAATTAATGCTTAAAACTTGTAGTTACACTATGTTTCCTTTGTTTCCTGTTAATATGCATGTATCATCAGAAGAGTGGTGTCATTATTATTTAAGCCTAAGTATTAGTCACTTGATTATATTTTTTTCTGAGTAGATGTAAGTTGAAGGCATGTGGAGAAGGTATGGAGAATGCCCCAGAATAAGAATGGGTGAGTAAGAGTTGCCATCCTTAGGAGTGGATGCAGAAGGGGAGGAAGAGGCAGGAGTAGGGATATCTAAGGCAGAAAAGACACAATTTTGCAGAGGTTACCTCTGGATTCATCTGATCAGAGTCCTGTTTTCTCAGCTTCCTATTGCAGCAGGTCACGTTGCCTTTTTCTTCCAAGAGAAAGTACATTAAATATATCTAATTTATCAAATCAGACATTTTTTTAAAAAGGGCTTTTGTCTCCCAAATACATTTATAAGTATGTTCATAGCTGTTTTATTTGGAGTAGCCCAACAACAAGAAACAACACAAATACCCATCCCCTATTAAATAGGAAAATGCATTGTGTTGTATTCATATAGTGGAATACTATACAGCAATAAAAAACCCAAACTACTGATATATATATAACAGTATGAGTGAATCACACAGAGAACGTTGAATGAACAAAGTCAGACATAAAAGAGAACAAACTGCGTGACTCTGTTTATATGAAGTTCAGAAACAGGTAACATAAGCTATAGTGTTAGAGGTTTGAAGAGCCACTACCTTTATGGGGAGCGTTGACTGGAAGCAGGCATGAGGGGGCCTTCTGAGGTGATGGAGATGTTCTGTATTTGGGTCTGGTTAGCAATTTCCTGTGTGTTCACATCCATATAAGACCATTGAGCTGGATACTGAAGATCTGGGCACTTTACAAATTTTAAGTTAAATCTCAATGTTTTTCTAATGCAAGAAATTTGAAGTTAGAGCCCCACTTATATACTCTTATGCACTGGAGTTAGCTCACGTTAACTCACGTTAACTCCAAAACCTAACTGAGCACAGAAACACATTTGGAGGAAATCGTGAAAGAATAAAATGCCATGCCAGGTGAATCTTGATTTTTTTAATTTTCAGGTAACTTGTCAAATAATTGGTTAATCATAGTTTAAATTAACGCAACTCTCTTTTTTTTGTTGTTTTTTTTTTCACTTTCAAACTCTTTGGGGTCAGTCAAGTAGGAAGCACACGTATTAAAAACAATTGCAAAACCTGCCATCCAAGGAACAAAGATGTGCTGTCCATATATGATTCACAGGAGTGGGTATGTGGGATTTGGAAGGTAGAAATGAAATATAAGTTCTGGTCTCTGCTAAAGTCTCCATGCTGTCTCTCTAATGAACTAGTTGGTTTTCTGCAAGGAAAAATCACTGTGCATCCTTTAGGCTGGAATATGCCAGGTCTGCCTTGCCAGTGTGACTTAGGAGTGAGATGTTAATAAGGGCTTGCCTTCTTATTTAAGTTGCTTCAGAACATCCCATAAATATTCAGTTACCTTTAACTGAGCTTCTTGAAATATTCTCCACCATTTCCTTCCTTAACACACTGTTAGAAGATTCTAACATATGGTTTCATTCAGAGTACATGTGCAGCCTCTCTCCCTGTTGAAATGGAGCAGCTGTTTTAAGCTTGTTGCCTGTCACCAACTCCTAGGATGGAGCAAGTAGAAAAATCTGCAATCACAATTACATTCAGTAGAAACTGCAGAGGGAATTCAGAAATTCAATGTGAAATTAACCCACAGTGGAAATTACCTGAATTACTAGAACTACATGACTGCTCTTTTGTTTAAAAAAAAAAAAAAGTTACTTTGGTACTTGAGATAGACACATTACAAGATGTTGGCTTTTATTGACTTGACCTCTCAGTTTAAAGCGTTAATGGTTAACAAAAAAAGACGTGTACAGGCCAATGGAGCATAGTTAAGAGAAGGGCGGCCAGTTTCCAAGGGAAGGTCTCCTTCTTGGAGAGTTCGACTGCTGTGATAAAATTTGCAAGCTGAGACACAGGAAAGAGTTTAATAATCTAAGGAAGAAATTTTATTAACCATCTAGGAAATCTGAGGACCAAATTGCTGGAGAGACTTTGCCAAAATTATACAGCAAGTCTTTTACAGAGATAAGCCATGTTCAGGATTGTCACTCTTTCATCTTCCTCTGAGTAGGTGACATCACTTTGCATTTTATGAGGCTAACTCAGGGCCATGACTGTCCCTCAGCTCTCTGAGGGAACAGGTCATCCCTGCATTCCATGTATAGCACAGTGCCCAGCATATAGTAGAGGTAAAAACTGAATACGTTTGTTTACTTATTTGAGTTTAAGTGTCCTTTGTGCATCACTAAAGCAGATAAGATTTTGTGGGTTTTTTTTTTTTTTTTTTTTTTTTTTTTTGCGGTACGCGGGCCTCTCATTGCTGTGGCCTCTCCCGTTGCGGAGCACAGGCTCCAGATGCACAGGCTCAGTGGCCATGGCTCACGGGCCCAGCCGCTCCGCGGCATGTGGGATCTTCCCGGACCAGGGCACGAACCCGAGTCCCCTGCATCGGCAGGTGGACTCTCAACCACTGCGCCACCAGGGAAGCCCAGATTTTGTGTTTTTACAAATGGTTACTATCTATTATTTCATGGGATTCTCCCTATTTTTCAATAAAAATTGTAAGGCAAGTATCGGTCTAGGACCAGATGACACTGAAATAGAAATGAGTAGCTTCCAACAGCAGAGTCTCTTACTGTTTCTTGGCTCATGGAAGCTGAGATACCAGAATTATGGTTTGGTTTTCTCTACTAAGTAGCATGCTTCCTTTGGGGCCTCAGTATTTTTAGGATAATCAGAAAGTACTTCTCAGAGAGGCTGGACCTTGGGGGATAATGGGTTTTCAGTATGTGGCCAGAGGGGTGTATGAGGAAGAGCAAAGACTGTTCCAGACAGAGAGAATGGCATAACCCAAGACATGGAAGGCCAAAAGGCATCTTTCACAGTGTTCAAGGTGGCTTTGGTTTAAAGTTCAGTCAGAGGATTAGTGGGAGGTAAGATTGGAAACTCCCACTGAAGTTATTTTGTAAAGACAAATTCAACAGTTGTGTACTTAGCACATTCCATATGCCCTGCCTCATGAGACATGCGAGGGGTAGGATGGTAAACAGGCAGACAGGTTCCCACTGTTACAGAGCTCTCATCTAAGTGTGATTACAAGCAGCGATATAAACTTTCTTCACCAGCAGGGGGATATGCGTGATGACAGGAAGTAACCCCATCAAAGTTGTGGTGATCTGCCCCCCACAAAGCCTTCTGCATGGTTATGGTGGGAAAACTATTTATATATTGGTTTTTAAAATGTCTCCAGGTATGAGTTCACAAGAACCCGAACGAGATAGCAGCGATCAGAACCAAAAGAAAGGACGTATGTCCAACATGTTGTACAAAGGGGAAAAAAAATGAGGTTTCTTTGCCCCACTGGATGTAGAGGTAAAGGGAGGGAAGAAGTACCAGGCAACAGAAGTTTTAAATCTTAGTGAGTAGCAGAGCGAGCATGACATCTCAGTGTATATACCTTTTTAGTAGGAAAACCTGCTAAGCAGAGGAGGGCGGAGGAGAAATGAGGGCAGTTTTAGAGTTGCAGTTGAGATATTTCTGAGATAACAACATTGTAATATTCTGCAAGCAGCTCGAACCGGGGAGAGGGCATACACGCGCAAAAGGGCTTTGTCACCAGTGTGGAAGTCACCTGTGGAGTTCTAAGAATGGCTGAGATCACCAAGGGACAAAGGCAATAAGAAGTAAAAGACCAAATTCAAAAACACTTCAAAATTACTAGGTCATCCATTTCCACAGTGTGTATAGTAAGAAAAATAGGGAGGGGTCAAGCCAAGAATTCAGCAATAGGGAACTGGTTTAATAAGCTATGCTAAATACACACAGTGGAATGCTATCCAGCTAGGACAAAGGATGAAAAGATCTTTACACACTGATAAAGAAATGAGTACCAAGATGCATTAAGTGAGAAAAAGAAAGGAGTAAAAGTATATATAGTATGCTACATTTTGTGGAGGAAATGTAAGCAAATAAGACTATATAGACACACTTTCTTACGTTTGCAGAAAATAAAGCTTTGGAATAGTAAACAAGAAAGTAATAAAAACGGTTTCCTGTAGGGCTGAGGGGGAATAGCATAGATGGAGTCTTTTCTTTTTTTTGATAACTTATTTTCCATTTTTGTGGGATTTGCGATTTTACAGGGGTTCAAACCAGTGAATAAAAACTAATTTTTACAGAGAACTTGTTACTCTACTATTATTTTCAGAATCATTGTAATAAGAACTCTACCTGAAAAGGCTAATACAGAAGAGAACTTTAAGGTCTCAAAAGATTGTGCAAAATTTTAACAATTGGGGCTTCCCTGGTGGCGCAGTGGTTGAGAGTCCGCCTGCCGATGCAGGGGACACGGGTTCGTGTCCTTGCCCAGGAAGATCCCACATGCCGCGGAGCTGCTGGGCCCGTGAGCCATGGCCGCTGAGCCTGCGCGTCCGGAGCCTGTGCTCCACAACGGGAGAGGCCACAGCAGTGAGAGGCCCGCGTACCGCAAAAAAAAAAAAAAAATTAACAGTTGGCATTAAAAACAAACAACCACGGAAGGCTCTGATATTTGGCCTCACATCTCTCTTAGAACAGTGGTTTTCAAAGTCTGTTGTGTGTCAGAATCAGCTGGAGAGCTACTGGAGTCTCCAAAAGCCAGGATCATTTCCATACGAGAGGACTGGATCTCTGCATCTTTACCAAGTTCTCCAGCAATGGTTTCCAAACCGGGCTGATCAGAATTGCCTAGGGGTATGACATCTCTGTGCACACCTCGTTATATTGTTCTAATTTTTGAACCAAGTAAATGTATTTGCCATTCAACTGTGAACTTAAAAAAATAAGGAATTGCAGAGGACGTAGCATAAGGGGCTTGGGAACTGGGTCTGTGTCCAGAGAGGAGAAGGAGGTGATGATGGAGAGAATTAGCCATCTTGTGAGGCAGTGAAAAGGAAGAAGGGAACAGAATTTCCAGGAGCAAAAGCAGGTGGGTCCTGGCATCTCTGGCGGATCTATTTCTCAGTATCCCCAACCCCTGTCCTCCAGCCAGGCCACCGTCCCCTACCTCCTCCTGAATATTCTAAGTATGCTCCTTCTTTTGTTCATGCCACATTCCCACCAAAGGGAGTACTCTTCCCAATGTTTCCCACCAACACAAATTTTCATTCATTCCTTTATTCAGTGAATATCCAAGCACCTCCATTCACTAGACATGCTGGCAGACCACACACCTGAATGAGGCACAGTCTTGAAGGGATTCACTGCCTATTAAGAAGAACAGACCCTGAGATTAATGCTGTAGCATAGCATTCCAGAGCAGCTTCTCAGATACGGGGACACTGACTCTTTTTTTTCCTAACATCTTAATTGGAGTATAATTGCTTTACAATGGTGTGTTAGTTTCTGCTTTATAACAAAGTGAATCAGCTATACATATATCCCCATATCCCCTCCCTCTTGCATCTCCCTCCCACCCTCCTTATCCCACCCCTCTAGGTGGTCACAAAGCACCGAGCTGATCTCCCTGTGCTATGCGGCTGCTTCCCACTAGCTATCGATTTTACATTTGGTAGTATTATAAGTCCATGCCACTCTCTCACTTCGTGCCAGTTTACCCTTCCCACTCCCTGTGTCCTCAAGTCCATTCTCTACGTCTGCGTCTTTATTCCTGTCCTGCCCCTAAGTTCTTCAGAACCACTTTTTTTTTTTAGATTCCATATATATGTGTTAGCATGCGGTATTTGTTTTTCTCTTTCTGACTTACTTCACTCTGTATGACAGACTCTAGGTCTATCCACCTCACTACAGATAACTCAATTTCATTTCTTTTTATGGCTGAGTAATATTCCATTGTATATATGTACCACATCTTCTTTATCAATTCATCTGTTGATGGTCACTTAGGTTGCTTCCATGTCCTGGCTACTGTAAATAGTGCTACAATGAACATTGTGGTACATGACTCTTTTTGAATTATGGTTTGCTCAGGGTATATGCCCAGTAGTGGGATTGCTGGGTCATATGGTAATTCTATTTGTAGTTTTTTTAAGGAACCTCCATACTGTTCTCCACAGTGGCTGTATCAATTTACATTCCCACCAGCAGTGCAAGAGGGTTCCCTTTTCTCCACACCCTCTCCAGCATTTATTGTTTCTAGATTTTTTGATGATGGCCATTCTGACTGGTGTGAGGTGATACCTCACTGTAGTTTTGATTTGCATTTCTCTAATGATTAGTGATGTTGAGCATCCTTTCATATGTCTGTTGGCAGTTTGTATATCTTCTTTGGAGAAATGTCTGTTTAGGTCTTCCGCCCATTTTTGGATAGGGTTGTTTGTTTTTTTGATATTGAGCTGCATGAGCTGCTTGTAAATGACACTGACTCTTGATAGTGAAAATTAGTAAGAATTGACTAGGGGAGAGAGACCCTGCAGTCAAATCAGAAAGAAAGAGTCGTTTCGCCCTGATTCTAACTTAATGGTACCAATCATTTGTATTTCTTTCATTACTTAACTTAATATTTTAATCACCCTCCCTGATTCTTGCACGTACACTGTTATTTCATTGCTAAAAGAAATCCTGTGAAAATAGCTATGATCATCCTCATTAGATAGATAAAGAAGGAAGACTTGGAGAGGTAAGTGGCTTGCCCAAGGCTGGAAGCTAATTCCTCTTAGGAGGCTGTGCTTAATGGGAGGCAGGTAAGCTTGTAATCTTTATGAAGGAAAATAATTATTGTTGTGAAAACTATTATAAGGCTCTCTCTTCTTTTATCGATTGCACCTGGTTATAGGACGTTGTTGAGCCACGGGTTCTAGGAATTTTAAGCTCATTCATTGAACACATTTTCTTTGTAGTGTTTCCCCTACATAAGTTTCACATTATGAACAAGGCCAAAGTCAAGCTCTGCAGGCCCTCAGTAGAGAAGGAGATGGTCCATACGTATCCGAGCCCCGGCTCTCCTCCCACTGACCCATCCTCTCTCAGTGCTCACAAGGTCTGCTTCCCCTACTCCCATCCACTCTGGTGACCTGAAGCGGAAGGCTCTGCCCTGTTCTCCTTTCACTTCTTTTAAGTGGGGTCTAGATCGTCACTTTCCTTTCTGCGTACCTGGCGGGTTCTTTCTCCTTTTCTAGGACTTTCCCTCAGGCCATATCTAACCAGGGCCAACCACACTGTCTCTTCCTGTTTCATCCTTCAAGGCATGTGGCTGCTTTATATAGTGACTGAGCTCTCAATTAATCCAGAGACTTGCTCCCAAAGACGCTTAGGGAGCAACCCCGATTCTCTGGCAATAGCAACAGCTCTACTCTAAACTCTAAGCTATTTTCACTTACTGCCCTGTGTAAAGCTTGACATCTTCCCACTAATTAATAGTGACCCTCTCAGTGATGAGTTACTATCTGGATTCCCATGCACCATCTGGAGAAGAGCCTGGACACCAGAGAATTTCTATTTTTATCAGGCTCTGGCATTGTACTTACATTCCGTTAAAACTGAGTCAGAAGCCGCAGAAAACTTGAATAGTGCTTCTTTTTTCCACCTAGGGCCACTGTATTAACTGATAAAGAGCTTTTTACACCCTCTTTGCTATTATCCTTCAAAGGATGAGCAAAACAGAAGCCTGGTTTCAATTTAAAAAATAAACTCTTATGCGTAAACACTCAACTTCTGGGGCTGGTTTCACCGTATCCAAAGGAAAGATGTGGTGGAAATTATTTTGATACAAACACAGTTATGAGGCTGAATGAATTGCAGCCAGTTAAAAATAGAACAGTAATAATTCCCCACAGTGGGTCATGCTGGGGTTGGGGGGAGAGCAGAGGTGGGGCAGAAGTGACGGCCTGACAGATAGAGGTTTTCCTTCTTCCTTCCGAGGAAGAAAACTGTTCGATCAACATGCCAGCTCATTCTTCAAACAAAAAGAATGTGGTTGCATGTGGTAAGGCCAAGGGGTACAGGCTGAGAGCATAGGTTCCAGATCACTGGGTTGCGTGAGTTCAAATCCTCTTCCTCTATTTCCTTCTCGAGTGGTGTCAGGCAGGTTCCTTAGCCTCTCATGCCTGTTTCCTCGTCTGTAATAATACTTTACTTCATAGCATTTTTGGAAAATTAAGTGAGATAATATATGGAACACATTTATAAAGTTCTGGGCACATAGTGAACATGAAATAAATGTTGGGTCTTGGTTGACCTGGTCTTGGGCTCCCTTCATTACAGCAAATCATTTGCCTCATCTTTAAGGTGGAAATGATATACCCACCTTGTTGATCCTAACCAGCAAATACCAATTCATGTTAATCTCCTGTCCAGCCCGTGACACTTTAGAGAATGAAAGAGAGGCTAGGAATAATTATGCCAAGACAACTGGCATGAACTGCTTCTGCCCTGGGCAAACTCGGAAGGTGACTTTAAGTAAAAGAGATAGGTAGACATATGTGACCCCAATTTCAGTGGTCACAATGAAGCTCCATCTAACTGATCTTTTAGGATTTGAATCCTAGCCTAAAATGAACATCCAAATCACCGGTGGCATTAGAAAAAAATTCAGAGCTATGCCCCAGATCCCCAGAATCAACATCTGTGGAATCCAAGTGTGTGTGTCTATGACTCCAAAGTTGATTTTAATATACACCCATAGTTGACGCTCACTGATGAGCTATGAAATCCCAATTTCATGACTTCTCTCTAGCTGTTAATAACAAAACAATAAGAATAAATTAAATTTCTATCAGACCTTATCATTGCTATTATTTTTCATAAGTCATCTCATCTGATCTCTAATACAACCAACCTCTAAGGTGTTAGATATTCTTCCGATGGGTTGCACAGAGGTTACCTGACTTGTCAGTGGTCATTCTGGAATTAGCCCCCAAACTTTTAGTTTAGAGATTCTCCACTTTATATGAGCATTTGTTCATTAAACAAACAGTGACATATGTTTGAGTAATTCAGAACACAACTCTGGAGTCATGGACTTGTGCCCCCAGGCAAACACTAATCTGTTTTCTGTCACTATATATTAGCTTGGAATTTCTAGACTCTTGTGTGAATGGAATCATATAGTACGTACTCTTTTTTTGCCTCTTTAATTTACCATGATTTTGAGATGTGTCTATGTTGTATCAAGTTAGTTCCTTTTTGTTGCTGAGTATACTTTCAACTATTGCTGAACATTTGGACTCTTTGAAGTTTGGGGCTATTACAAACAAAGCTGCTTTGAACATTTCTATCTAAGCCTTTGTGTGGATATATGTTTTCATTTCTCCTGAGTAAATAGAAATGACTGGGTCATGTGCTCAGTGTGTGTTTTAACTTTTTAACTCCCAAAATCTTTTGCAAAACGATTCGACTATTTTACATTCCCACCAACAGTGTATGAGGTTTCCAATTGCTTTTCACCAGCATGTGCTATTGTCAGGTTTTTTTGTCTATTGTAATGGGTATACAGTGGTATCTCATGGTGACTTTACTTTGTATTTTACTGATGACTAACAACGTGTATTATCTTTTCATGTGATTACTGGCCATTTGTTTCTTTTTTGGTGAAGGATATCTTCAAATCTTTTACACATTTTTTTGTTGTTATGTGACATATACTGTCTTATTATTGAGTTGTAAGAGTTCTTTGTATATTCTGGACACATATCCTTTATCTGATATATATGTTGCAGATTAGTTTCTTCCTGTCTTTTTGTTTTTTTAATAGTGTCTTCCAAAAACAAAAATTTGATAAAGTCCAATTTATCAATATTTTTCATTATACTTCATACTTCTGGTATTCTATCTGAATAACCTTTGCCTACTCCAAGGTCACAAAGCTGTTCTCCTATGTTTTCTTCTAGAAATTTCATAGGTGTAGGTTTTACACTTAGGCCTATGATCCATTTTGAATTAGTTTTTATGTATGGTATGAAATAAGGGTTAATGTTCTTTTTTTTTCCATATGGATAACTAGATGATTCAGAAACGTTGAAAAACACTTTTTTTTAACCATTAGATATGTATTAGTTTACTATTGCTGCTATAACAAATTACTGCAAACTTAGTGGCTTGAAACAATACAAATTTGTGGTCTTACAGTTCTTGAGGTCAGAAATAGATCTTACAGCACAAAAATCAAATCAAAGTCAGCAAGACTGTGTTCCTTAAGGTTCTAAAGGTGAAATTGTTCCTTACCTTTTGGAGAATTCGATAGACTGTGTGCCTTGCCTCATGGCCCTCTCCATCTACAAAGTCAGCACTCACATCACTCTGACCTCTACTTCCACTCTAACCCCAGCCCTCCTGCCTCCACTTTTACTTACAAGGATCTTCATGATTACATTGCGTCCACCTAGATAATTCAGGATAATCTTCCCATCTCAACATCCTTAACTTAATCATGTCTGGAAAGTTTCTTTTGCCATGTAAAGTAATATATTCCACAGATTCCTGGGAGTAGGACATGGAAATCTTTAAAGGGTTGTTATTCTGCCTACTACATGTTACCTTGGCATCCTTGTCAAAAATCAAATGACAATATTTATGTAGGCTCTTGTTTGGACTATAATGTGTAGTTGATCTACATACCTAATGTCTTGCAAATACCAAACTTAGTTCTCTGGCTTTCTACAGTGTTGAAATCAGGTAATATGAGTTTTCAAACTTTGTTCTTTTAAAAATCGCTCTGTTTATTCTAGATGTTTTGTATTTACATATAAATTTTACAGGTTCACTTGTTAATTTCAACAAACAAAAAAGCCTTTTAGCATGAGTTTGGAAATGTTTATTCTTCTTCAATATTTTGAAAAAGTTAAGAAAGATTGGTATTTATGCTTCTTTAAATGTTTGGTAGAATTCACCAGTGAAGCCATCAGTTCCTGGCTTTTATTTTTTGGGAGATTTTTGATTCCTGATTCAATCTCCTTACTCATTATTTGTTCAGATTTTCTATTTCTTCATGATTCACTCTTGGTAGGTTGCATGTTTCTAGGAACTTATCCATTCATCTCAAGGCCAAAATTATTCTCATAACAAATTATTCTCATAGTCAGACAAGCATACTACAAGAAAAAAAATTAGGGACCAATATCCTTGGTGAACATAGATGCAAAAATCCTCAACAGAATACTAGAAAACTGAATTCAAAAGCATGTTAAAAGGATCCTACACCATGATCAAGTGAGATTTATCCTTGGATACAATAATTGTTCAACATATGTAAATCAATAATTGTGATGCTCCACATTAACAGAATGAAGGATAAAAATTGTATGATCATCTCAATAGATGTAGAAAAGCATTTGACAAAATTCAGCACCCTTTCATGATAAAATCTCTTTACAAATTAGATATGGAAGGAATGTACCTCAACATAATAAAGGCTATTTATAACAAGCGCACAACTAACATCACAGTCAATGGTGAAAAGCTTTTTTTCTAAGAACAGGAGCAAAACAAGGATGCCCATTCTCACCACTTCTATTCAATATAGTACTGAAAGTCCAAGCCAGAACAATTAGGAAGAAAAAAAAAAGAAGGACAGAAAAGAAAAGAAGGAAGGAAGGAAGGAAGAAAGGAAGGAAAGAAGAGAGGAAGAAAGAAAGAAAGAAAGAAAGAAAAGAAAGAAACAAGAAAGAAAGAAAGGCACCCAAATTGGAAAGGAAGAAGTAAAATTTTCTGTTTGCTGATGACATGATTTTATATGTAGAAAACCCTAAAGACTTAACAAAAACCTGCTAGAACTAATAAATGAGTTCACTAGAGTAACAGGACACAAAATCAGCATACAAAAATCAATGGTATTTCTATACACTAACAGCAAATTATCCAAAAAAGGAATTAAGAAAACAATCCCCTTTACAGTAGCATCAAAAACAATAAAATACTTGAGAATAAATTTAACTAATGACATGAAATACCTGTACATGGAAAACTGTAAAACACTGATTAAAGAAATTGAAGTGGACACAAGTAAATGGAAAGATATCCTGTGTTTCTGGATTGGAAGAATTAATATTTTTAAATGTTCATACTACAATCTACAGATTCAGTGCAACACATATCAAAATTTCAATGACATTTTTCACAGAAATAGAAAAAAAATAAGTTGGAGGAAACACACTACCTGATTTCAAAATATATTACAAAACTATGGTAATTAAAACAACATGGTACTGGCATAAAAATATACATAAAAACTAATGGAATGGAATAGAGACCCCAGACATAAATCCAAGTATTTATAGTCAATTGATCTTTGACAAAAGTACCAAGAATACACAGAGAGGAAAGGATAGTCTCCTCAATAAGTGGTGTTGGTAAAACTGGTTTTCCTCATGCAGAAGAATGAATCTTGTCCCTTATCTCACTCCATATAGAAAAATCAACTAAAATAGATTAAGGACTTAAATGTAAGACCTGAAACCATAAAACTATTAGAAGAAAACAGGAAAAGTGTCTTGACATTGATCTAGGCAACGATTTTTTGGATATGACCCCAAAAGCACAGGCAACAAAAGCAAAAATAGACAAATGGGATTGTATCAAGCTAAGAAGTTTATGCATGGCAAAGGAAACAATCAAGAGAGTGAAGTGATAACCTACAGAATGGGAAAAAATATTTGCAAACCATTTATGATAAGCAGGTAATATCCAAAATATGTAAGAAACTCAACTCAATAGCAAGAAAACAAATAACCTGATTTTAAAATGGGTAAAGGATGTGAATAGTCATTTTTCAAAAGAAGACATACAAATGGCCAACAGATATATGGAAGGGTGCTCAATATCATTAATCATGAGGGAATACCAATCAAAACCATAATAAGATATCACCTGTTAGAACGGGCTATTATCAAAAGGAAAAAAGATAAGTGTTGGCAAAGATGTAGAGAAAAGGGAACCCTTGTGCACTATGGGTTGGAATGTAAAATTGATACAGCTACTATGGAAAACAGTATGGAGATTCCTCAAAAAATTAAAAATAGAACTACTGTATGACCCAGTAATCTCACTTGGTATCTAACCAAAGGAAATAAGAGCAAGATCATGAAGAGATAACTACACGCCCATGTTCATCGCAGCATGATTCACAGTAGCCAAGTTACAGAAGCAAACCCAAGTCCATTAACAGATGAGTGGATAAAGATGTGGTATATATACACCATGGAATATTATTCTTTCATGAGAAAGAAGGAAATCCTGCCTGTTGTGACTGCATGGATGAACCTGGAGAACATTATGCTAAGTAAAACAAGCCAGACAGAGAGAGATAAATACAGTGTGATCTCACTTATATGTGAAATCTACAAAAAAAAAAAAAAAACCAACTCATAGAAGCAGAGGGTAAAAGAGTGGTCCAGGGGCTGGGCAAGGATGGGGCGGGAGAGGGTGAGGAGATGCTGGTTAACGGATACAAAGCTGCAATTACGTAGGATGAATAAGTCTAGAGATCGAATGTATAGACATGATTACTATACTTAATAATACTGTGTTAAACACTGGAAATTTGCTAAGAGAGTGACTTCAAGTACAGTTATCACACACAAAACTGTATAGAAGTCTTTGACAAAGTTTTAGATGTATTCCTAAGTATTTTATGTTTTAGGTGCTAGTATAAATGGGATTACCTTTATATGTTACAAACGTTTCCTGCTAGCATATAAGAATACAGTTGATTTTTACATATTAACCATGTATTCTATGAGTTTGCTAAATGCATTTCCTAGTTTCTGTAGTTATTTTGTAGACTCAGCCTTTGCGATTTTCTATATACATAATCTTATCATCTGCAAATAAGGATAGTTTTCCTTCATCTTTTCCACTTCTATGCCTTTTAGTTCCTAATGTCCTGAGCAGATATCAGGGGAAAACAATTCAATATTTCACCATTAGCTGTAGGTTTTTCATAGGTGTCATTTATCAATTACCATTCTGAGTTTACTGAGAGTTTTTATCATGATTATTTACTTTCATCAGATGATTTTTCTGTATCTATTGAAAGGATCATTTAGTTTTTCTCTTTAAGTCTGTTAATATGGTGAATGTTATCATTTGATTTTTTAAATTTTTAAAAAAATTTTTTTTTTTTTTGCGGTACGCGGGCCTCTCACCGTTGTGGCCTCTACCGTTGAGGAGCACAGGCTCCGGACGCGCAGGCTCAGCGGCCGTGGCTCATGGGCCTAGCTGCTCCACGGCATGTGGGATCTTCCCGGACCGGGGCACGAACCCATGTCCCCTGCATTGGCAGGCGAACTCCCAACCACTGCACCACCAGGGAAGCCCTATCATTTGATTTTTTGAAGGTTAAACCAGGCTTGTATTACTGGAATAATCTATAATTGGTCATAATAGGTCATAACCTGAAAGGTCATATCCTTTTCATATATTGTTGGAAATTTGTCCAATTCATCTAAGTTGTCAAATTGGTTGACACAGAGTGGCTCTTAATATTCTCTTATTATCCATTTAATGTCTATATAATATGTAGTGGTAACATCATTCTTATTCATGGCATTGGTGACTCCTATTTTCTCTCTCTCTTTTTTTTTCCTTTTTTTTGGCAGGGGAGGAGGAGAATCAGTCTAGCTAGAGATTTGTCCACTTTATTGATCTTTTCAAAGAACCTGCTTTTGACTTGTTAATTTTCTCTACCATATGTCAGTTTTCTATTCCATTGATTTCTCCTTTTTATTATTTTTTCCTTCTACTTATTTTTAATTTACTATTCTGGTTTTATTTTTCCTTAGTTACTAACGGTCTAAGCTTAGGTCACCGATTTTAGATCTTTCTTCTTTTCTAATGTAATCATTTAAAGCTCTAAGTTTCCCTCTAAGCTTTAGCTGTGTCTTTGCGTGCCTTAGCTGCATCCCATTCATTTTAGTGTGTTTTATTTTCATTACCTATTGGTTCAAAATATTTTCTAATATCCCTCCTGATTGCATCTTTAATTCATGAATTATTTAGAAATATGTTGCATAATTATAAGATAGTGTGGGTTTTCTTACATATGTTATCATTATTAATTTCTTATGTGGTCAGACTTTGTATGATTTCAGTACTTTTCAATGAAATGAGACTTGTTTCATGAAGCAGCTTATGGTCTATCTTGGTGAGTGTACTATGTGAACTGAAAAAGAATATGTACCCCGCGCTCCTTGAAAGTAATGTTTTTTGTAAATGACAATAGATCAAGGCAGTTGGTAACATTCAGAACTACACACATTAAATAAACAAATGCAACATAGGTAAGTAACTCTTAGGATTTTTTAGCTAATTAAGTTTAACGTCCATTACTGAAAATTGGCACCATGTACCACATTGTTGAGAATCAAATATGAATAAGGCAAAGTACCTGGTCAAAAAGACCTCCCTAGCCAGGGAAGCAAAGGAGAAAGTAGTGTAATAAATTGTCATATACAAGAAATTAATAAAGGACATAAGATGAAAATCAAAGTGCTCAGAGGAGCACAAGGGAGTATTTAATTTTGACATGGGGTTGGTGGTGGGTGAGAAGTGTTTTGGAAAAGTTTCTTAAAGAAGTAACCCTCCATTTGGGTTTTGAAGAATGGTAACCTACATAATTCCTAAAATATACTCTTCTTGTAAAGTTTAGAATATCTTACAGTTTTGTGTCTTTTTTGCAGGCATATACCTTTCTAGCTCTATTTTTCATTAGACTCCAGATAATCAAAGAAGTTGGCTTTCCCTACCCATGTATTAAATGATATGTCAAGAAAAATGAACTAGTATCTCTGAAAAATGTCCTTGGAACAAAAGTAAATGAGAATAAGCAGGAGGTAGGTGAGAACTGTTAGTGTTGATGACTTGTATAAGCAAAGGGATAAGTGTATTTGGATCTGCTGAATATATTAGGAATACTTTTTAGAACACGTTCTTTCTCCATGGGTTAGTAAAGCTACGCTTTTCTTAGTGAGAGATGTTCAAAGCTTTGCCCATCCACTCAGCTAAAAGAGCAGATAATTTGGATCATCACTAGGAATTATTGAAAGCTAACTTCCTTGTCAATGCAGATAACGATTTGTGTCTGACTTGGAATCAGACAGCCAGCTTGACAGCCTGAGGATAACTTTTATCCCTCCAGCTTCATTTCAGTACTTTGGACATAGTGTTTAATGATTATTTACTGAAGTAATTACTACATCTTGACCACTTTTCCCTTGACATTTTTCCTTTTTTTCCTCTGTATCCTTAATAAACACTTGAGTACAGCAGTTCTCAGACTTTTTGGTCTCAGGCCTCCTTTACAATTTTAAAAATTATTGAGACCCTCAAAGAGCTTTTGTTTATGTGGATTACATCTGTTGATGTTACCATATTAGAAGTTAATCAGGTAAGAAGTGAACCGTTTTGATAGTTATATGCTTTCATTCTTTTTTAATTTTTAAAATTTTTATTATCAAATGATCAAATACAAATACAAAAGTAGAGAGAACAGGGTAATGAGGCTGCCCTATCACCCAGTTTTAACAATTATAAATAGAGATGTAGACCGTTTGTTTTATTCAAATTCCCTACTCCATGCAGATGCTTTCGAAGCAAATTCTAGACAGCACATTGATTCATCTGCAAATTTTTCACTATGTACCTCTATACAATACTCATTTTTGAAAAGCATAACCATAATATCATTATCATTTCTAAGAGGAAAGTCAACAATTATTACTTATTATGAAATATCCAGTCAGTGTTTACATTTCTCCAATTTTTTAATAATACTATTATAATCTTTTTGTTTGAATTGAGATCCAAATAAGGTTCATATATTACGGTTGGTTTTAGGTGTCTTAAGTCTTTTTCACCCTACAAGTTCCCCCTTCATCTCTTTTTTTTCCTTTTCCTTAAAAATTTTATTTTTATTTTATTTGAATGCACAGTTTTCCGTAGTCTAGATTCCGCTGACTTCATCCATGTGTTGTCATGTTCCTTTTCTCCTTGTATTTCCTGGGAATTGGTCATTAGAACCAAAAGCCTTTATCAGATGTTTGATTTCATTTTAAAATTAATGCCCTGATGGTGTACTTCCTTCAGGAGGTACATAATGTTTATTGGTTCTCTCTATCGATAATGATGACCTCTGCCTCGATTCGTCAATTTGCTTTGCTTATTAGGATCACAAAATGGTTACATTCTATTCTATTCTCTGTCATTCTACCTTCATTTATTATTAGCTGGAAAACATCTAAAAGGAGCAACTTCCACTCATCAACTATTTGAGTAGTTGAGGTATAGATTTTACAAGAGAGGCAGGATAAATGCTTGATTCAAACTTGTAGATTGAAACACATTATTAATCCTTACTGTGATGATTAATACTTTTTTAAAATCCTTATCAAGCCTCAAACTGTGCCAGCTTTGGCCAGTGGCAACTTCTTCAGGTTAGTTCCTGAGTCCTTTTGACATGATCCCGTGGTTTCTCATGACTACCATATTCGTGTCTGTTTTTGTCTGTTTCCTGCCCAGACCCGATTTCTCCAAGAATCCTTGGTTCTTTTTAGTGGGAAACAGTATTTGAGGTCACAGTCTAGTAGGAGACTTATTACACTGCATTGTTCATTGTTTCTAGGTCTTTTTAGTAGTCAAAGCTAAGAAATATGATTTTTTAGGATAAAATACACCATTTGTTTTCCAGGCAACAAATCATTAGTATGCAGTATACAAATAATAATAAGTTGTCTTTTCCATGATATCCCCTGTTTCTTTTCTTCTGCCATTGCATTGACTGTGCCTTCTAGAACATTGTTCATTAATTATAATTTTAGACACCTTTGTTCCTAAAAAACATTTTTAATAATCAAGGAAAGAACAGAAAAAAATATTTCTAATCTCAAACAAATTCCCCTTAAAGTGAGGGATAAATCCTTCTTTAGGTATTAGCAAGCTGTGGCCCATGGGCCAAATACAAGCTGCTTCCTTTTTTTGAAGGCCTGTGAATTAAGAATGATTTTTACATTTTTTAAATGATTGAAAAAAATCAAAAGAAGAATATATTTTATAACACATAAAAATTATATGAAATTCAGATTTCAGTATTTTCTAAGTTGTCTGTCATTGCAGTTTTGATTTACTCTTCAACTGAAAAGTTATCAATAGATATTTTGCTGAGTTTATATTTTAGTCATTCTACTATGAGTACAGCTTTATCAATTTTTTTCTAAGAGCATTTTAATATCTATGCATATACACACATACATATATATTTGCTATCATTTGATACATAAAATTTAACAAATATAGCTCTATTGGGAAGTATGCCTTTTATCAACATAAAATAAGCATCTTTATCCCATGAAATGCCTTGCACTTTGAATTCTGTTTTGTTTGATACTAATAGTGCTACCCCATGTTGGTTTGTGTGTGTGTGTGTGTGTGTGTGTAATTCCAAACTACATTTTTCTTTTAGCCATATAATGATATTTTGTTTTTTATTTTGGTTCTTTCACAAACAGTACATATTTAATTTTTTTTAACTCTGAAAGGCTTTGTCTTTTTCATATAAAAGTTTTAAACAGTTTTTGATTTACAGCAAAATTGAGAGGAAAGTACAGAGATTCCCCATATACTCCCCACACACACACAGCCTCCCTCATTATCAACATCCCCGACCAGCATCCTACATTCATTACAATTGATGAACCTACACTGACATGTCATAATCACCCAAAGTCCATAGTTTACATTAGGGTTCACTCTTAGCGTTGTACGTTCCATGGGTTTGGACAAATGTACAATGACATGTATCCATCATTATAGTAACATACAAATGTTTCATTGCCCTAAAAATTCTCCATGCTCCACCTATTCTTCCCTCCCTCCCTCCCCTCTAACCTCTGGCAACCATGGATCTTTTTACTATGTGCATAGTTTTGTCTTTTCCAGAATATCATATATAGTTGGAATCATACAGTATTTACCTTTTCACATTGGCTTCTTTCACTTAGTAATATGCATTTCAGGTTCCTCCGTGTCGTTTCACAACTTGATAGCTCATTTCTTTTTTTATCACTGAATAACTTTCCATTGTCCGGATGTATCACCGTTTATTTATCCATTCACCTACTGAAAGACACCTTGGTTGCTTCCAAGTTTTGGCAATTATGAATCAAGCTGCTCTGAACATCCATGTGCAGGTTTTTCTGTGGAGATAAGTTTTCAACTCCTTTGGGTAAATATCAAGAATCATAAGTTACTGGATTGCATGGTAAGAGTATGTTTAGTTTTGTAAAAAAAACAAACCACCAAACTATTTTCCAAAGTGGTGTACTATTTTCACATTCCCACCAGTAATAAATGAGAATTCCTGTTGTTCCACCTCCTCACTAGCATTTGGTGTTGTCAGTGTTTTAGATTTTGGCCATTCTAATAGGTGTGTAGTCATTGTTTTTGTTTTATTATTGAAATATAGTTGATTTACAACACTGTGTTAGTTTCAAGTGTACAGCAAAGTGATTCAGTTATATATATATATATATATATATATATATATATATATATATATATATATAAAAGAAGATATTGAATATAGTGATTCAAGATATTGAATATAGTTCCCTGTGCTGTGCAGTAAATCCTTATTGCTTATCTACTTTATGTAAAGTAGTTTGCATCTGTTAATTCCATAGGTTATATGTCTTCCTCTATGTGACTTACTTCACTTAGTATGATACTCTCTAGGTCCATCCATGTTGCTGCAAATGGCAATATTTCATTAGTTTTTTAATGGCTGAGTAATATTGCATTGTGTGTGTTTAATATATTATACCACATCTTCTTAAATAAATCACCTGTTGATGGGCACGTGGGTTGTTTCCATGTCTTGGCCCTTGTAAATAGTGCTGTTATGAATATTGGAGTGCATGTATCTTTTCAAATTACAGTTTTCATCTTTTGGGGACCCATGCCCAAGAATGAGATTACTGGATCATATTATAACTCTATTTTTAGCTTCTTAAGGAATCTCCATACTGTTCTCCATAGTGGCCCTACTAGTTTACATTCCCACCAACAGTGCAAGAGGGTTCCCTTTTCTCCACATCCCCTCCAGCATTTATTATTTGTAGACTTTTTGACGTTGGCCATTCTGACCGGCGTAGGTGATACCTCATTGTAGTTTTGATTTGCATTTCTCTAATAATTAGCGATGTTGAGCATCTTTTCATATGCCTGTTGGCCATCTGTATGTCTTCTTTGGAGAAATGTCTATTTAGGTTTTCTCCTTTTTTGATTGGTTTGTTTGACAAGTTCAGTATTACAGGGTGCAGTGCAGGATCTGGAGTCAAACAGAGGTGGATCTGAACACAGCTTCACTCTTACTAGCTGATTGTTCTGTGGCAAGTTATTAAACTCCCCAAGTCCCATTTTCCTCATCTGCAAAATGGGGATAAACAGTATAACCTTATAGGGTTGTGATGAGTTAATGAGGTGATTCATGAAAAGCACTTAACACAATACTGGACACTTGAAAGTGCTCAATAATTAACATCTATTTTTATTGCTATTATTACGAGAACCACCATCGTCACTCCCATGGTCTCTGAAGAATTCTTGCAGGTTTTATGGGACCGTGAAACTTTAAAAACTTTGAAGACAAAACCAAGAAAACTATGCCTCATTCCTAAGAGCCTTTTCATCTAAAACAGACAAAAATAAGAAACAAAGTGCCAGGTGGTAGAAAGGCCAGGTGCTCCTTCGTGAGGAGGGGATTCAAGAGAGAAATGCAATGGAATGAGCGTGTGGCTCTAGCCCTAGTCTGGACACAGCACAACTTGGAAAAGCACCTACTATTTACGTAACTAGACTCAACCCAGTCCAAGAAAATTCTCAAACGGACAAAATTATACCTTTCCTTTTTGTTGCCAAAGTTAGGTTTTATCAGGCAGCAGGCTATCCAAGAAATGGGAACCCACGTCAGTGTGAATGAACTTTTCCCCCCAATACAGTGAATAAGGGTCAAAGTTCTCTCCAAGTACCTGGGAATTCTCAGAGCAGCTGCTTTGAGAAAATGACAGGTGAGGTACCTGGCTGATCACTGTTTAAGGAGATAATCAAGTAGAAATGTTGTCAGGGAGGGCACACAGGAGACCAGAGCCCTACTGTCAGAACAAGAATCCCAGATGCATCTCGATAGGAAGATATACTCATGGATAACCAGAAGGTCTGGTTTCTGACCTTGGAAAGTATCCCTGAAGGTTAAAAATAGACAAGATCAGCACTAATGAATGAGGGAGATACCCTGAAACTAGATGCAGAACTGACATATATGCAAGAAGAAATCGCTCAAATGTAATGTGTGCTTACAGCCAGGCACTGTGCTTACCTGTAGGAGGAAACTGAGGCACAGAGAAGGTAGGAAACCTGCCCTTAACAGTAGACCAGTAAGTGAGCATTCAGGATTTCCTTCCCAGGAACAAGGAGCAGCTCTAAAGAGTCTGTAGCAGGAATTGTTTTTTGTTTTTTTTTTCCTTGCGGTACGTGGGCCTTTCACTGTTGTGGCCCCTCCCGTTGCGGAGCACAGGCTCCGGACGCGCAGGCTCAGCGGCCATAGCCCACTCTGCGGCATGTGGGATCGTCCCGGACCGGGGCACGAACCCGTGTCCCCTGCATCGGCAGGCGGACTCTCAACCACTGCGCCACCAGGGAAGCCCAGGAATTGGTATTTTTATGCACCACAATAGATGGTGACTATTTTCATTTTGCTCTCCTTCACTTTTTCCTACTCTCCATGTTCAAGAACTGAAGATTTCAGTTCTCCTTTTAGGCCTGAACTCTAATTTTTTTTAATAAATGACGAATCATACCTTCTGACCTAGTCTAACCTGATTGTTTTCTAAGCCTACTTTATTAATAGAGTTTTGTCAAAGGTTTTTTGACAGAATATAATGTTCACAGTTTTTCACGTGGCCAATCATATCTAACCCGAACAAACAAAATTATTAACTTGGAGGAATTTATTGTTGCTTCAATGATTTGAATTATACATTTCTCTGCTTTCTGAAAAACAGTACATAAGATGTGTGATTAATTTTCTTGGCCACTCAGATGATTGTTTTTGTTTTGAACTTTGAGCATTGTAACAGTGAACACTATTTTCATTAGAAAGCCCCCAAAGCAGAGACCTACTCTTAG
Organism: Tursiops truncatus; assembly: GCF_011762595.2. Lineage (NCBI taxonomy): Eukaryota > Metazoa > Chordata > Mammalia > Artiodactyla > Delphinidae > Tursiops > Tursiops truncatus. The sequence continues at coordinate 12,179,267 of NC_047039.1, forward strand.
CGTAATCTGGAGGTTAAAAGCATAAGCTTTGGTGTCAAACAGGACTGGGTTTGAAGCTGAGCTCAGCTGTTTCTTTAGTTGTGAATTAAACTCCTTAAGCCTCAGTTTCTTCATCTGTAAAATAGGGGTGAGAATATGTCCACATAGGGCTGTAGGGAGGAGTTAAATGGGATAATGTTTGCAAAATATATTGCACGGTGTCTGGCATATGAGTGCTCAGTGAATGTGAGTATTTTTCATGAATATTTACTAAATGCTGTGCCAGGCACAATTCCTATCTTGATGAAATTTATATAGGGAAAGACATTAAGCAAATCATCATACACGTCATCATATAAGAACAATTGTGACAAGTGTTAGGAATGAAGAGTATAGGATGTTTTGGTTGCATTTAACAAGAGAATTCCTAGGTGCAATCCGGAGTGTGTAGGTGGGTAGAGAGAGATCAGAGATAGTTTTCCTGAAGAGCTGGAATTTAATCTTAGACCTAAAGGATGAGGAAGAGTAAGCACCACAAAGGGGATGGAGATGGAGAGAACATTACATGTAAAGGGAACAGCAGGTGTGAAGGTCCTGGGGCAGAGAATTGAGAGAAGGTGAGGATGATTGGAGGCGTCATGGAAGGTATGCAAGGCAGATTAGGAGAGAGAGGCAAGACCAGATCGTATGGCCTGATGAGCCGTGTTAGTGATTGTGGATTTCATCTGAGAGCACTGGAAAGCACTTGAGACATATAGGCAGAGATGTCACGGAATTGGAGTTAGTTGCATTTCATAAAGATCATCCTAGAGAAAAAGGAGGATGACACATGCATGCAGGAGACCAATGAGAAGACTCTCTTGCAGATGATAGATGGTGGTGGCTTGGATTGGGCCATGACAGTGAGACAGAGGGATGTGCAAAGACTTGGGCATTGTTAGGAGGTATAGTCTATTGGAGATATCAAGAAGGTATCAGGATTGACTGCCATGTTTTTGTCACAAACAAATGAGTGAATGTTAAATATCATTTATAGAGATGGGGAATACTGGAAGGCAAACAGATTAGGGTGTCATTTTGGACAGATTAATATTGAGGTTCCTGTGAGACATCTAAGTGGAGATGCATGTATGGGTCATGAGCTCAAAAAATAAGCAAGGGCTCAAGCTATATACTTAATATCTAAATGCTAGCTACAGATAATAATCTTGATGGCATCCATATTTCTTAGAGCAGATTCTCTGAGCACTCCCAAATAATCAGAGATATTTCTACTCTTGCAATTGAAAAATTCAGTGTATTAATGAATAGAAAGGTTTATGAACCGGCAGTCTGAAGACAAGAATTTTTAATCTATAGCCCTTCTGCTCACCAGCTGTGTAACCCTGAGCACGTGCGTTACTCTTTCTGCATATTCACATCCTTCTCTATTTGTAGCCCAGATGTCCGCTTGGCTCTAGGTGCCTCAAGAGTTTATGGGAAGTGGTTATAAATAATTTCAACAACAAGTTAGATCAAAATATGTATGCTGGATCCCAAATAGACTACGAAGAAAATTTACAGATTATTGAAATACATGCCATTCCCAGAAAAAGTTAAATCAGCTGAGTAAATTGTCAGATCCAATAACATGTCCATATTCTTATGTGTATGTGCCTCTTAAAATCCTTCCAATGCACAATTTCTTTATTGCAGTATTAAAAAGGAAGCAAGACATTCACAACAACCAATGTTTTGTCCCCCAGTACTACTGTTTGCTTTCCTAGGGAGTTCTAAAACTTCCGGGTTAGAAGGGTCCCTTAAGAGTGTTTTAATAGGATGCTTTATGATGCTTGGGTCCCCAGTATGATGCTTCAGTGAGTGGTTATACATCCTATCTTAGGATACTTTCACTGATGCTAAGACTTATTTTCAGGGCAGCCCAAATCTGATTTCCTACAGCTTTTAGCCATTGGTCAGAAATCTAAGACAGATTAATGTACTAGTCTCCTAGTTGGTCTCCCTGCTGCTAATAGCATCCCTCTTTAGTTATTCTTAGATATGTAAGCTTTCTGAAAAAAACCAAACTACTAGGAAAATGGAAACCTGCCAGAGCCCCAGGTTCTAGCATGTTCCTAAGCCAGCCACTTGCTAACACTGATACCATCTCGAGACGTAAAGTGGAGCTAACTTCTAACTCACCAGAATCAAATTGGAATAAGAGACAACAATAAGTGTCATTATTTTCATGCTACAAACTGTAGCTTTCTTCTCTTCCCATGGAAATTTTTCTGTGAATGAGAGAGACAAATTGACAACTAGTCCAGGTGAAAGTTCTGCTGCTTCCACACTTGCCTGGGGACTGAACCCAGCTGGGCTGGAGTTGCTGAGGGAAACTACTTTTTCTAACAGTGCATCCAAAAACTATTGTTTGTGATTATCTAGTGAGTTCTGAATTAATCACCTGACGAGCAGATATTGGGTGGGCATTTCAGAGGGGAACCACCACAGTGGGGAACAACCTTTCCTTAGAAACATGACTGCTTTTGGTAACAGAAAATCACACCATGCAGCAGGGATTAGTTCTTTTCAGGAAGCCTCGAAGGCATTTGTCTGTGCCTTTGCTTTTTCTTCACCATTTTCCATGTTTATCCTCCAGGCATCTTTATTCCCAACTCAGACCTTCCAGATGTTGCAAAACTCTCTGAACCATTGTCATCACTATCACTGGAACGGCTGGAAATTCATAAGTGCTTTCTATTCCTTGACCTTGAGAAGACTTTTTAGTGGGCATGATTCTGCCTGGAAGCCAAATATTTGTTCCTTAGGATTAAGGACTCCTTAATGATACACCTGTAACCCCAGACCATATCCTAGCGAAAAAAATGCTCTATCACTCACTTGAGGTAACAGTTACACACCGTTATTCCAGTTGGTTATAATTTTCTACTTTTCTATAATACTAACTAGAGTCTTTGAATGGCACTGGGATCACTACAATCTACTAACTAGTTATCTTGCAAAGTGGATTTTCACTCTCCCAGACCCATGAACCTACTAAGTCCTAGTACAGGATTTGTGCTAGGTCTTGAATTCAGTGAGGAGTCACTGAAATGATTTAATCAAGGAAGATGAAATCAGCCTTGTTTTCTCAGACTCTCTCCAGCTACAATGTGAAAGTAGGTTGGAAGGCAGCGAGATGAGACTCAGGAAGCTTAGTCGGTAAGCTGATGCGGGATCCTAGCTAGAAATGATGGCGGCCGGAACTAGGATGGATGGTGACAAGAAGAATGAAGGTTCTGTGGTCTGCACCGGGTGGCTGGATGGAGTGGAAGAGTTGGGAGAGTGAAGGGTTGAGGATGACAGTGGGTTTCTGGCTGGGACAACTTAGGGAAGGGGTGCCATCTACTGAGGATGGACCAGAGAAGGAAGAGTAGGTTTTGTGAGACACAGTGAACTCAGTTTGGTTATGTTAAAGGATGAGATGGTTCGGGAACATCAGGAAAAATGTCTGGTGATAGCTGTGTGTACAGAACCGGAGCTTAGGAGCCAGCTTAGGGCCTCAGGATAGAGATTGGAGAATTCATCAAGGCAAAAAAAGAAATCGAAACCATGGCAATGGATGAACTTCCCTGACCTCCATCTCCCCCCTTAGAGTGTCAGACAGTTCTCAGTTGAGACTGCAAAAGGCTTGGTTAAGTTGGAAAAGAATGAGAATGTCTCCTGCAAGCAAAACTGAGATGTCTCGGCATTGCATTTATTATGAAAGATGGAGGCATAGTCATTTCTTTTTTTCAAAGGTGTCTATAATCAAAACAGGGCCATACTCTATTGCCTTTTAAAATTAAAAAGTAAATTTTCCCAACCCTTTTCTGCATTTTAAAATTAGTTTGCCCAGCTATATTTAGAAGTCAGATTACAGCTTCCCCAAAAGCACCTTTTATTTTGAAAAATAAGCTAGTAAAATGCCTATGCGTGTGTGTTATGTCAGTTTGAATACCATCTGCTTTTGATGGAGGTCAGGCATTCTGCTGGTCTGGTCCAGCTTGAGTCTAGGGCTGGGGAGAAGTAGCAGGGGCCAAAGGCAACCTCCATCCCTGGTGTAACCCAGGCAGGGGAAGGGGATGTGCAGGAGCTCCCGGTGGAGAGCAAAGTGTTTTTCATATTCTACCTTGAACTGAACTAGATGATATTCCTGGAGGATGCCTACAGCATCAGGGGACATGCCTCTGGGTGACCCAGTAGCCAGTGAGAGGACCTGGGATGTCATTTCCAAGTAGGGACTTGTCCAGAGAACTCAGATTCCATATCTTTATCATCAGTCCAGAGTCAACAGTCCCTGCTGGCTCCCCTGGTCACCTCTGACCTCTGACCTCTGACCTCTTACATGGCCAACTCCCCCGTGTCCCTGGTGGCCAGACCCTGGAACAGAGCCTGCAGCAGCCTTTAAGCTGAACATGAAGGCACACCATCGTGAGGAACTCCCATGCTTCCTCCCTGGGCGACTGATTTTGGTTGTTTCTGTCACTGTTTCGGATTTGTGGTGTTTGGCCTTGGATTCACATCCCACAAATATGCGAGACTGTTGATGACTATCGCATCTTAATGACAGGCTCTGACCTTTCCTACAGGGCCCTATAAAATGTCTTTATAAGTACTGGAAGTAGTCATTTGATGAAGTGTCTACAACTCAGCTGTATAAAATTATTTGTAGAATGGTTTTATTTTTGTGTAAATAAGAGTGTCTTGAAGATTGGGAAGATAAAGTGTTGGAATGGGAGTTAAGACAGGCTCTCCTCCATTTAAGAGTGTATTTCCACCTTTAAGTGGTTGAAGCAGGAGTTTTATACAAAATGTCCTTTTCTTCCATCAAAAAATGTCATGCATTGATTTGATACACATTTATTGAGAATTTTGTTCGTCACTGAAGGAAATTTAAAGGAAGGATAAGGAGTAGTATGTGTCTTTAGAGAGACATTAAAAGTAAGGACTGTGTTATTTGTTCAACAGTATTTGTTGTGAGCCTACTCTATGTTACAAACTGTTGTTGGCATTGCGGACATAGCAGTGAAATGAAAAGACAAAACCTCTGCCTTCAAGGAGTTCGTATTCAAGGAAAGGGACAAAGAAGAAATAAGCATAGAAGATGGTGATGAGTGCTATATAGAGAAAAGGAATTAAGGTCGAATGCTCAGGGGAGGTGAGAAAACAAGTTACACTATCAAGAAGGAAAGGTTCACGGATGAGCTGGATTTTAAGCACAATTTTGAAGACAGAGAGCTTTTGAAGGAATCCAAGTTTGACTAGGGGAGAGGGAAGGTCACTGAGAGAGGAGCAGGAGGATGAAGGTGACAACCGTGTGAGCAGAGGCCATAGTCACCTTGGTGGATTAACAGTTACAGTGAAAAGTCAACCATGGCAAGAAGATAGCCTTGCTGTTGGAAATTCACAATTCAGTTCAACAGGTATTTATTGGAAATACTTATAAACTGTAAACTCCAGGGGCAGGAACCTTGTGCATTTTCCTGATCATTCTATCTCCAATGTCTACAACAGTGCCTGTCTCGTAGAAGGCACTAAGCAAATTACTTGTTAAGTGAATGAATAACGGGAGAGAATGTCGTGTTAAGGCTGGTGAAACCAAATGATGAAGGGCCTTGAATGACAAGGTGATGAGCTTGAACTTGATCTTATCAGCAACAAAAAGATCATGTACAACACATATCTTGGCCGATCTCACTATTACGAGGTTCCCTTATCCCCTTGAAAAACCTCCCCTTCCTTTGGTTGTTTCTGGGAATTTTCCCTCATGGCTTCCACCGCTTTCTGTCCCATCCCCTTGGATGTGACCAGATGACGTCTCATAGCACCTTAGGCCCTAGATGTGTGTGTGTGTGAAGCCCCCACGTTGCCAAGGAGCATGGGTACCCTGGAGCCACCAGCAGCCTGGACCACAGAGGAGCAAATGCCATTCCCACTCAGTGTGACTCACTGTCATTGGGCCTCAGAGTGTCACACATGCCTCTACACAGGTGTGTCTGATGACAACAGCCCTGGGATTTCTCCTCCCAGCCCTTCTTTCCCTCCAGAAGACACAGATCTCCAGGATGGATATCAGGATGTTTTCCCTAAAACCTAACCTAGGACCTCGAGTTCCCCCCTTTCAATCTGCCCTCTTCCCTTCTGGCCATCTCCCCACAGGTTTCTTTAATCATCCCTCCTGGCACAGACTTGGGTATCATTTTTGACAGTTTTGGTTTTCCAAAAGAAAACCATTGGAGTGCTTATTAGACACTCTGGAGAATGAGACTGTCAAAGAAAACAAGTAAACAAGACGACTTACAGGGTATGAAATGGGTGAATGGATCAAAAGATAACAAACTTCCAGTTATAAAACAAATAAGTCCTGGGAATAGAACGTGCAGCATGGTAACTATAGTTAATAATACAGTAGCATATTTGCAATTTGCTAAGAGGGTAGATCTTAAACATCCTCATCACAAGAAAAAGGAGAAAGAAAAATTTTTTGAAAGAAATCGTACACTCACAGGTGTAGGCTTGAGGATACCTCTTCTTTACACTGGGTGGTAGGAGAAAGCTTTTGTAGAGATGATAAGAAGATGCTTCTAATGTGAGACTCATGAAACAATGGTGACCTTAATGAAAAAAGGCAAAGTTTGGAAAATAAGTTGGTTTATGAAAGGAGATTGCTTTTGAGGAAACAACCTACAAAAGAACATGTGACTTAATTACTATCGTTTTCCTGAATCAAAATATATTTTGTTAAGTAAAGGAGAAAAAAATCTTGCAATTTGTTGAAATCGTTTGAATTATGTACTCATTTCAAAAGGAAACAGGCAACACAAAGAGCTCTTCTAGGGAAATGTACATGGTGGGTCGAGTGCACCTGGGTCAGAGTCATTCTCTCCCGAGTCATCGTGGGTTTGGGGGCCTCACATGCACGTTCTGGGAGACACAGTCCTCTTTGCTAAAAGGAGAAATACTGTTTGGGGCTTCGGTAACTGGAGAGAGGAAATCTTTGAAGAGCTTTACTTTGAGCAGCTTGGACTCCTCCAGGATAAAATCCCTGATTCTGCAGAATGACACTTGACCAGCCAGAAAGATCCCATGAAGAATGTCTCCCACTTGCAGAAGTATGAGGTATGAGAAAATGTCTCCCCAACCAACCTTTTCCCCCACCATGGTTGGAAGAAGCAGTGGTTTTTGACAACAGTAACCATAGGCTGATATACCTCAGTCCCCAGAAAAAGAGAAAAGGGGCAGCGCTCCCATCCTCCACTGGGTCCCCACAGTGCTCCAGAGTTGTTCTGTTCAATGCTATATACCCAGCAAACAATGTGCCTCTCTTCCCCTGCTCACTACACCCTCCCACACCATCCTTCCTCACCTTGATTACTATTCAAGTTTCCCTCCAGAAAGTTCAGAAAAGACCCAACATATTAACTCTCTCCAGGGAGCAATCAGATGACTGCCCTCAGAGGCACAAGATGAGAGCTGTGCTATTTCAAGTCCCAGTTAACTAGGAGAAGAAAAGAGCAGGTCCTTCTAAAGAGGTGTAAACTGGCATCCTCTTACCACGTTCGTAAGCTGGATGCTCTTATCAGGACATATGGGCTAAGTGACGTGCCCCAGCCAGAGGTTCAGCTTTTGCTCAGTAGCTGGGAGGCAGGCTCCACCATCTTTTGCGTCTCCAAGACCACTGTGTGCAGCTGAGAAAAGCTGAATTCCTGTTCTCAGGAAAATCTCTGTTCATACACAGACCGTATTTCATTTCATGGGAAGTCTATCCATGAATCTTGGGTTGAGAGCCTAGGGTTCTAGTCTGCAGTTAATCCGGTCAGCATTCTTAGAGATTTCTGACCACCATTCCAGGGAGCTAACCTAAATATTCTTGTCTGGCTGAAAATTGCCCAAGGGTGGCCCCTGGATAAACCTCAGGAGGGCTCAGGCAAGTCACTATGACACAGGAAAACCAGCAGCGAAACATGGAGGCGTCTGGTAGCCTCCAGGATGACAATAAACTTGGGTCTGTCTGTGCTCGTACTCTGATTCCAACAGCTTTTCTCTGGAATTACATCAATGGGACAGAACTTTTTTCCTGGCCAGAAGATGCCAACTGATCTGGCCTGAATATTGCTTGGCACTGGAGCTCCTTGGCCTGGGGAACTGGCCACCTCTTTGTGTAACAGCTTGTGTGTCTCCCCTGTTCATTAGAGGTATACCGGCCACATTGGACTGGTACCAGACATGTGCAGAGACTACCGGTTGGACAAAGAGAAACGATTAAGGGTTATTGTCTCCTATGGTCACATAGCATTAGCTTCTGCTTTGGAGTCCATATTGTTTTTTAAATTGCAGTCATTTAAACTCCAGTCTTCAGAATGTGATACCCTTCAGATAAGCCCTTCCAAGATCATCACCCACTGCTTTTTTTCCCCAGTGTTTGAACAGTACAACTTTTTAAAATGATGTAGTTATTGATGATACTACTCTCCTCCCCCTTCTTTCTCATCATCTCTGCAGAACCTGTTGTCATCCTGTGACAACAGCTAGACATATTGCCATTAACACTTCCCAGCCATTCTGGGGTTGCCACATGGTGCACAAGGTCAGGAGCAGAAATGGGGGAAGCAGAGCAGAGTCTGGGTCTCATTCTGACTGGACCACAGATGAGCAGATGATTTTGTGGGAACCACTTTCCCTTCCCATCTGTACTACCTTCATCTGCATAGGACAGGTTGACAGTGCCTGCTAGGTTTCTGCCACTCTTCACACCCTAGCATTCTGTGACTCCAGCTAATTAGGGTTTGTCATAACCCAATGTCTCTCAAGGTTGTCATTAAGATGTCAAGTTTTCAGGTAGGTGAAACGAAGCTTAGAAGCTGGGAGGTTAGAACCCAGAAGACTGACTCTGCTTCTATACCGAGTCCCCTGATTCTGCAAGAGCTGAACTGAAGAGGAACCTTCTATTACCAGTGCTGGGTTGGAATTTGACAACTCCATTTTTATTCTCACTGTGTCTTAGAGTGAACTGGAACACTGGTGGAGAAAACTCACTTAGGAGACCAACATTGGCCGGAAAATGGTTTTCTTTGTATTGGGGGCGTTGAGAGCAAATTTTGCTGTAACTTTGTAGCTAAAATGTGACTCTAGTGGCACAGCCTTCACTAAGATGGTCCCCAGTGCCCACCATCATAAGCCTGCAGATAAGCCCCAGATCAGAAAAAGTCAAATGCTTCCAATGGAGGGGACATCAAGTGATGAGACTTAAGTGGCATCCCTCAAACACATCAGTTTCAATTTCTCATTGGAATCTAGGGACCCTGACAACGGAAGCCAAGATTTTGACTCTCCAAGGGTGAAGATGTTGTTCATGGATACAGTCATGCTCTGCCCATCTCAGTCTGGCCAAGTTTTAGTCGATCAGGGAGTTTGGAGGGTCCTGAAAAAGAAGAGTCAGAAATTCTGCAGCAGGATCAAATCGTGGAGGAAAACTCAGTGAAGGGAAGAGTCCCCAGGGCCTTGGGGATTTTCCAAAGCTCAAGAATTAAATGAGGCAAATTTCATATGCAAAGGATGACCGGGCCTGCAGGGCGAGGGGTTCCCGGGAATTAAGCCGGAAGCTATTTGCTCCTCTTGAAGCAGAGTCTGGACAGAAGTTGTTGAAGAGCACAACATACCTACGGTGACAAGAACAATAGGAGACCTTATGCTTCTGTGGATAATTCAAAAGTCTGGCTCTTCCTGTGAAGCATGGGGAGAAAAACTAGAGTGTTAGACACCAGGTGATGCAGCAGGAAAAATAAAATAGTGTAATAACAGCCCAGAGAAAAGCAGAGGTTTGAGCAGAAACTGGGCCGAAGAAAAAAGAAAGACAACATAAGGAAGGCGGGGGCAGGAAGAGAAATAAGAGCTATGACCCAGGCAGAGCAGAAACCAGGCCACACTGTGAAGCAGAGTCATGGGGAGGACCATTCATTCATTCGGTAGGTCATTCAAGGAATCGGCTATTCATTCAGCAAAAATTAGAAGGATGCCTTTGAGATGCCAGCAGTGTGCTGGGTCCTGGAGCTCCATGAGCAAGCAAAACTGACATGGTACCGGCTCAGAGGGAGTTTACAACCTAGTGACTGGGTCTGAGGTGCCCATCCCTAAGCAAGGCAGGTTCAACCCTGGCGCTCCATGCCATGATGGGTGGACGACAGAGAGAAGCATGGTCCGGCTGCTTTCCTAGTCTAAAAAACACCGTCATCATCAAGAAGAGAGGGATCTGAGAAGAAAGTGAGGTTGGGAATAGAAATTGTGAGGAGTTCAGAGAAGATGGTGCCTGAGTGGAAAGATTTGAGCAGGGAAGTGGATACCGAGATGAGCACACCCTGATCGAGACCAGGAAGCAACAACTCTTTTCCAAGCCTGATCCCAGCTCAATCTTCTCTTCCTAGGAGAGGAAAAATGAAGGGAAGGAAGCTGTCTAAAGATGTGAATAATATAAATAAGGATGGAAACAGCCTTGTGCTGTCTTTTCTTAACTTTTGGAAAGCCTCTGGAAGAAGCACAGTTATGAGCCTCTCTCTTAACCCCAGCTGGGAGCTGCCAAGAGAGAATCACCCCCAAAGGAGGAAGGACACAGTGGGCAGGAGAAATAGGTCCCATGATCCGCCCCTGTGGGCTCATCAGATTGGGAGCGGGCAGATCATGCTAGGTTTAAACACGTCTAGGTGCTGTCACACACCTGGTGGGATAAACCAAGCAGCTTCATTTATGGGAAAGCCTCTGGCCAGAAGACTCTCCCATTCACTATCTGAAAAGGCAAAAATCTAGACATTTGCTTGCATTAGCAACACAGTCTTCCTGCAGGGTTAAAGCTGGACTATCTGACTTTCAAATCTTAGTGTAAATTCATTTTAACCATCTCCTTTCTCACCCTCTACCTCAGCTGCAGTGAGGAAATGGGTGTCTTGAGCAGGGCACATGAGGGAAAGGACCAGTATTTACCTCTGAAGCTGTGGACAACAACAGGAAGGCCAGAGTGACCTGGAGCTGCGTCGGCCAGACCTGGCATTAAGGGGGCCTCGAAGCAGAGAAGAGAAATGGGAGGAAAGGGACTGAAAGGAAATGTTGAGATGTCTGAATGCAGAACGGGGCTCTGTGAGCACAGAGAGTGTCCCTGAAGGAATTATGGGAAATTCCAAGGATCCCAAGTCACCTCACTAGCATTCACATTCAGAATTCATGTGTTTTTTTTTCTTTTTCTTTTAGTTTAAGCTCTTCAAATAAGGGAAATACACTTCCCTCTCTAGCTGATCTACAGAATAGTGAAATTCCAAGACAAGGTAACTTGAGGCATTGCCCTGCTCATATATTCTCGTTAAGCCTGAGCCAAGGTCTGCCTTGTGAAGCAGGTTCCCTTAATCCTGTCACTGTTACTATCAGGAAGAAATATTGGACAACATGTAGGCATCAGAATGAAGATGAACTTTTTCTGGAACTGACGACATTCACACAAAACCACCATTCATGTTGGTATTGGCTGCTTTCTTCACCTCTCTGCTTAAGTTTGAAAAACCATCTTTCCAATTTAACACCCCCAACTGTACACCTCATCATTCTCTACACACCATCCTCATTCCCTAGAGATGTATTATTCTAATATATTTTGAGACTCGATAAAGGAACAAAGGCCCCAAAGTCAGACTTCCCAATTACAAATCCCAGCCCTCCCAGTAACCATCTGCTGAGTGACTTTAGTTGAATTATTCAATCTCATTAAACCAGTTTCTTCATCTGTAAAATGGGGATGTTGATACGAATCATATAACTTTTAAAAAATTTTTATTGGAGTCTCGTTGATTTACAATGTTGTTCGTTTCTGCTGTACAGCAAAGTGCATCCGTTATACATATACATATATCCACTCTTTTTTTTAGATTCTTTTCCCATATAGGTCATTACAGAGTATTGAGTAGAGTTCCCTGTGCTATACAGTAGGAATAATGTAACTCTTGATGTTACTAATGATGATTAAATTGTATGTATTTAGCCTGTTCCAAACCAGACATTCCATATGAGTAACTTATAATTATAGGAAAATGTTAAAAGCTTTGGAGCTAAAGAATAATACTTTCTCACTTAACATCATCATCATCTGCGTGTGTGGTTGTGTGTGTGTGTGTGTGTTTTAATTTCTTTGAGACACACTGAATTTATTATCAGGGAGTGTGTTTCAGAGAGAAAAAAAAATGCTCTCATTAATCACTGTACCATTTTGCCTTCTCTGGCTCTGCAATATTTAACTTTACTCTTTGTTTATATTTATGAGAGTCTCTGCAAAATTTCAGGGCATTACTTGTCAGAGTAGATTTTTAAGCCTACCCATCAGTTTTTCATGACTCTGATGGGTCTCTAGAGCAGAGACAAAAAGGAAGACATAAAATCAAGACCTTTATTCGGCTGAGGCAAAAGAAAAAAGTTGTGCAGAGAATACAGAACACTGTGTTTGGAGTTCTACATCTCTTTTTTTTTTTTTTTGGAGTTCTATATCTCCTTATCCATCACTATGTTAGTACTGTAGCTATTAAGTTTGTGACAGCCCCTTTAATCATCATTTTTTTAACTTGGAAATTGAATAATTGAATAAAATAACCTCTAAGACAGTTCCTGCTTTCGGGTTCCATGCTTTTGCCATTCTGCTTCCAAGAGCTATGAGATAGTGACCACATAAGATGTAAAGACGCCTGAAACTTGATCCCTGCCGCGTAAATTAGCAGATTTCACCTAAATCACCTAAAATAGGTGAAGAGAACAGGAAAGAGCGTTTTAGACATCTGGACCCAACTTAAGAGAACAAAAAAAATGAGCAATGATCTGGGGAAAAGTTTGTGGTGAGTCTTCTTAGAGTGGAAGTATTAATGTTAGAAATCTAGAGTGGGTTTAGCACTGTGGAGGACCCTGCATGTCAAGCCATTGACAAGCATTTTGTTGCTACTGGAGTATTTTGAGCAGACAAGTATACTGTAATGTCAAAAGGCATCATCAAAGGAAAATTGTCAAAAGGCATCATCAAAGGAAAATAATCAAAAATCACTGGCCAAAGTTGGCCAAGTCAATATTTTATAAATTTGGGATTCTCATTAAAATATACAACTCCAATATTCAGGAGAGAAAGAATTCATAATTATTTAGGCTGTGCCTATATAATACTGCATCAAAGAACAAAGGGAACATTCAGGTAACCCTATTTTATTATGAATTTTTGAATGGATTTCAACTTACTTTTAAATTCAGGAAAAACAATTTGCATATGTAGACTCAGTGTAAATTTCACAGTTTCATTTTTTAAAGCTTTATAGCGGACACCAAGTAATGTTTTATCACTAAGAACCAGCACAGTCCTAACCCTTTGGGTCTTTTCCCTTAAATAATATTGCACATGTGGACCAAGTGAGAATGGCCTTTGAGGATATTACCAAGGGGTTCCTAGGGGACAGTCAGTCAAACGTGAAAACTCAAATGCATTGGGAATCATTTGAAACTTTTAAAGATATAATAAGGTGTTTGTTTGTTGGTTTGCTTTACTTTCCTAGCCAGTTGGCCCGTTGGCTTGCAAATAACATGTATGAATCTGTGTGTTTTCTTCCAGGGTCTTTCTTTCCTGATTTCAGGCCCTCAGAAACAGTTTTTAAAATAGCATTTTGGCTCGGATACCTAAACAGCTGCATCAACCCCATTATATACCCATGCTCCAGTCAAGAGTTTAAAAAGGCCTTTCAGAATGTCTTGAGAATCCAGTGTCTGCACCGAAGGCAGTCTTCCAAACATGCCCTGGGCTATACTCTGCACGCACCCAGCCACGCCCTGGAGGGGCAGCACAAGGACCTGGTGCGCATTCCAGTGGGATCCGGAGAGACCTTCTATAAGATCTCCAAGACGGATGGGGTCTGTGAATGGAAATTTTTCTCTTCCCTGCCCCGTGGATCTGCCAGGATTACAGTGCCCAAAGACCAATCAGCCTGCGCCACTGCCCGGGTGAGAAGTAAAAGCTTTTTGCAGGTCTGCTGCTGCATGGGGCTCTCGACACCCAGCCATGGAGAGAATCATCAAATTCCAACCATTAAGATCCATACCATCTCCCTCAGTGAAAATGGGGAGGAAGTCTAGAGGACAGGAAGGATCAGGACAGGGGCATGATCTTAGGCACCCACTCCACTTCCTACTGGGAAGGCCAGTTCACATTTTGTGGGTGATGAGACAGGACCATTAAACCAGGGACCATCTGGGAATGGGCTGGGGAGGAGACCTGACTCTTGGGCAGTGGGTAGGGCTTAGGGAAGAGGGAGGGTGTCACACAACCATCCCGTTCACAGTGATGATAAACAGCATCTCCTTGAGGCTGATGCTCTCTGGGTCATCCTCTGAGCCCGCTTTGCATGTCTGGCCCTTTCAACGAAAAACACCATGGGAAACAGAATTTCATACACAATCCAAAAGACTATAAATATAGGATTATGATTTCATCATGAATATTTTGAGCATGCACTCTAAGTTTGGAGCTATTTCTTGATGGAGTGAGGGGATTTTATTTCCAGGCTAAACTTACTGAGAACCACTTTGGGTTTTTACGGGGAGAGGGCCTGGAGAGGAAGAGACTTAAGATGGTGGCCGGTATCCAGACACGTTATTTTTAGAGCAAGTTTTAAACTCCACCATTCCTGACACATCCAGTTTCTCAGCTTGGGTGAAACTTGACAGTGAGAGTTACCTTTGGCTACAATGTGACTGCTTCTGATTCCCTAAGGATGAGAGTGAGGGGCACTCATTATGTCTCTGATATAATGGAGGTATATCATCTACACTTGGGTCTAGAAAGAGTCAGGGAAAGATGGCTTTTCCTAATGGAACACAGTAAAGATGAGGGTCAATGTTTCAACTTAACTTCTAGGGACAGAATTCCATTAAGTGGCTCAAAGATCGGGTGGAAGAAGGCTTCTTGTGTAACATATTTAAAGATCAAGAGGTTGGGTTGGGGTATGCTAATTTCATGCTAAGATAGAGCCTGCAAAATTACTCCACAGCCTTTTCAACCTGGCCTAGGAAGGCTTTTCTTGGCAAATCACTTGCCTTTTCCAGAACTCCATTATGAAAAACCAGAGCTTCTAATACTTTGAAAGGCACATCACGACTCCCATTTTTTCTCAGCTGCTTCACTACTGCATAATGAGTGAGGTCCACAGTCCCCGGGGCACATGGGACATGTTGGAATGAGTCTGATGATCCAGAACTTTGAAAGATACACACGCTTAGCTTGGGAGGATGCTTTCTGGTCACCAAAAACCCATCAGAAACAGAAGTTTGCAAACGGTTTTGGACAGAAGCCTGTTTATGCTGATAAAAGATCCAATCGTCCGTTTATTTAATCTATCCCTACTTTTTACAAGAACTTGGGGAACACACTGTTTTTTGCTTTATGTATACCAAATTTCGGTCAACCTTAATAATTCCGTATATTACAAAGATACAGATGGTGACTATATGTAAAAATTAAAATATTTTCACATTCCACAATAAGAATTTAAAAGAAGATTTATGTTTTTGAAATAATTCTTGACTAGAATCACTGGTCTTCAACTCCTGACCATTTCTGTGGCCTTCTTCGCCTATTGGGGGTAATTCCCTCTAAGAATTTCAAGGCAGATTGTAGCCATTATTTAACCTTCACAGCAAAGGTAGTGTCCCCATCATCCTTTCCTTCTTTTCTTGCAGCAAAATGATAATTTCCTGAAATCTCTCTAAAAGGCTAATTTCTCTGCATAGTGCCCTGGAAAGTATGCTCGCGTGTGGATTTGGGTTTGGTTGTTGGTCGTCTTTTGACCTAGAATGTTACTGCTTTCTCAGCCCTTTCTGGAAAGTGTCTCATGGTTGACCAGATAGACACTGTGCCTTGTACTCGTAACTTGGATTCTGGCAGTAGATGTTGGCTGGACTTTTAGACTCTTCTGGTCTGTCTGTATGTCTCCTGACAGCTCTTCCAGATGTAGGTGTCCTATTATGCCTGTAGGCATCAGGGAAGGACTTGACTATGCAAGCCTCACTTCAGTTTCATTGTTGAGAAGAACTTCTTTTAGGATCTGAATTTTTAAATCTTACCAGGCTCCCCCTTACAGGAAGTGTGTCCCCATGAAAAGAAGGGTAATAGCTTTTCTTCAGCAGAACGTGGCTCCACATTTGAGATGTTCCTTAAACACCTCTACAGACGAATTTAAATTTTAGATACTAGAAAGCTTAGGATCGCCGGAAAGCTAGCTTTAATGCTGCTTCTAATCAAAATAAACAACTCGAGGGCTTCCCTGGTGGCGCAGTGGTTGAGAGTCTGCCTGCCGATGCAGGGGACGCGGGTTCGTGCCCCGGTGAGGGAAGATCCCACATGCCGCGGAGCGGCGGGGCCCGTGAGCCATGGCCGCTGGGCCTGCGCGTCCGGAGCCTGTGCTCCGCAACGGGAGAGGCCACAACAGTGAGAGGCCTGCGTACCGCAAAACAAAACAAATAAACAACTCGAAAATCTTTCGGTCATCAGATAAAAGCCATGACAATTGTATTCATGTAAACTATCCATAAATAATTGTCTGCTACACCCTTCTCTATACCCACTCCCTCCAGGGAGGCAAACTTTAACATTTTTTTCCTTTCCCATGACATGATATTAGGTATAAACATGCCAATTCTACAAGAAATTGATAATGTCACCCAAGACTTAGTCCAAAGCGGGATAAACAATGTACGAGTTATATTTTTACTCATCCACAAAAATCTCTGTACCTTTGAGCATGCCAAAAGCTCTCTAAAATTGTCACAGTTAAATAAATGATCGTCATATTTATACTCACATGTTTACTGCTTCTATTTGGAGTTTGAAGAACATACCCAGAGTAACAGTGGTCAAAATATCTTCTCTAATGTGTTATAAAAAGCAGTTGCTTTGGGATTGTCTAAACATCACCAAAAATCAACTTGACATTGTGGGATAGGTGAAATTTGAGTTTCTCCTGCAATTCAAATTGCACGCCTTAAGAGAGATCTTGACTCTTTACTCAAGAATTTCCCCAGACCTTTGCAGGGATTTCAGAAAAGCACTTTACGCGTCAAGTTTTCTTCCTTTTACCTCTCTTTTGTCTCATTTAAAGACCGCTTCTGCCTGTTATCACTTGGGATCTGCTAACACGCCCCCAGATATTAAGGTTCCTAACGCTCTGAGCCACCTACTTGGATTGGTCCATCCGTAGTAGACAGTGATGTTTGGGTAAATAAATCCTTTCTTAAGGCTTTCTGGTTAGGTGCTACTGTATGCCAGGCATTGGCAGAGCACCTGGCACCCACTGCCTCTAAATGTCATAGCAATTCCATTCTTCTTCTTTGACAGATAAAAAATGTGATAGTTAAATGTGACTAAGCACTCACCCAAGGCCAAGGAGGAACCATGATTCGACCCGAGGTCTTCCAAACCCTAGAGCCCGCATGAGGGGAGAATGGCCTGGAATGTTCTTCAGGCTTTGCATGAAGGACAAATGATATCAAACTGGGTGAAGATGGACATGTAAGAGAATGCAGAAGAGGCTGGCTTGGCTCAGAACAGCCAACACAGTCGTGGATGCAAAACGCATTGTGCAGTGTGTTGAAGTTATTGACGCGCAGCCACCGTTCATCAGCACACTTTCAGGAAGCATATCCCTATTTTAAATAAATAAAAAGCAAATGCAGTATCACTTGCATTCACCTGTACTCCAAAAAAAAAGTGTATTTCTGAGTTGGAGAGAGAGGAGGAATTATAGCTATTTCCCCAGGAATTACACAAAGCCCAGAAGAGTGTGTCAAATATGTGAATTTCGTATCTGTCACCATGAGGAAATGGTTCAGAATGCTGGTCTTCAAGTAGCCAGAGACCTTGGCAATCTTTGAAAATGAAGAATCAGTTGGCAGCTATGTCTGCTTCTTAGATGACATCCTCTTGTTCCTGGATTTCACAAAGGAAAGCTTTAAGTCCTGAATGTCTCAGCTACTCCCATCCCTCAAAGTGAACCATCACACAGACCTTCTGGCCCAATAGGTTTCACAGTTATGGCCTGGGAGTGGTAACTTGTTAGGAACTATCTGCTTGGGCAGGGAATTATTCTCTCTTTAATCACAGCTGCTTAATCACAGCTTGACAAACATTCTCACTTGCTTCTGGGGCTGCTTCTGCTCAGATCCTCTTGCCAAAAGAGACGCTGCCTCTGTGTCTGAGTACTTGTTGACTTAATTAAGAGCTCTGCTTGTCAGCGAAGGGAGAAGGGAGCCCAAGCACATGGAAAGTAAATTCTTCAAGCAAAACCAGGGAGACTAAAAAGAAGACAGCGGTGTAAATATGGAGGCATCTGAGGTATGCTCACTTGTTACTCTGATTTCTTTTTACACTACTAGGACTTTTAACCATGAAACTACCTGCACACAGCTCCGGTCGAGCCCGGTTGGAACACTGTTGGCCCCATGCTCCTTGTCTACAAACTGCTGTGGAGCAGGGCTGAGCCCAGGCTGCTGTGGGGTCCGCCGTCTTCAAAACGCAATGGCAGCAACGGCCTCTGGTCCTCCGAAGTTCCTGCAAGATGAGTGTTGTGGGTTTGGGCTGGCGAAAGCCAGCTGGGATTTGAGCAGAGGACACCAGCCCTTGCCAGTGATCCCATCAGCATTACCTCTTTCATACTTCCCCACACCCAAATGTCATGGGGGCTGAGGATGGACCTTGTCTGTTCTGTATAGGAAAATGTCACTTCTTTGCTACTGCAACACAGACTACTGAGTCTCCCGCCTAAAAGGAAGGTCATGACGTTGGAAGGGGGCTGTTGAGGAGGAAGAAGATTCACTGTGGACATTGCTTGGAGCTGTTCGATAATGCGTTGCAGCAACTGATAAACGAGGAACTTCCCTAAAGCTGATGCTTATTCATTTCCAAAGACAAAACAGTTGTCTTTCTAATACTTGTGGCTCAGGAGTTACTACAATACTTTCCCTCCATTTCACAGTCAACGTTGCACGTTGTGAGCTGGAAATGATTATTGCGAAACTGTAAGAAATACATAATTAGGTAAAAAAAAAATCTAAGAGCAAATTAATACTATATTTGGCAGGGAAAAAAATAATGAAGGCACTGACCTATTAAAAAACCTGAGGGGCTTCCCTGGTGGCACAGTGGTTGAGAGTCCGCCTGCCGATGCAGGGGACATGGGTTCGTGCCCCGGTCCGGGAAGATCCCACATGCCGCGGAGCAGCTGGGCCCGTGAGCCACGGCCGCTGGGCCTGCGCGTCCGGAGCCTGTGCTCCGCAACGGGAGAGGCCACAACAGTGAGAGGCCCGCGTACCGCAAAAATAAAAAACAAAACACAAACAAGCAAAAAAACCCTGAATATAGTAGTTTCATTCCGATGTGATAGAAAAGAAGCTACAGAAAATCCCAACATGAGTTTAATATTTTCTTCTATTTATTTAATATTTCATATGGGTCCAAAGTAGTTTTGCCTATCTCGAGTTATCCCCGTGAGGCAGAAAGAGAAGGAAGGAATTATTATCTTTACCTAGCATATGAAAAAAGGGGAAAGATGACGTGAGGTTTAAGGATTTCTTTGAATATCTCCAAATCCAGCCTCTGACTTCTTTTTCCATGATGCTCTCAATATCCCCAAGGTCCACTGCGTTTCTCGAGACTCTGACATTCACACTTCACTCACTCACCTCTTGAACCGTATTTTCAGCTCTATTTGTACCTTCTCTCCTGCTGTCTCTCTGCCAGCGGCTGGGCTGATCAAGATTGTTCTAGGGGCTGAGTGCATATTCGTCTAGGGTTCTCTCACTGACTAAAAGACAAGCAGATGTAATCTCTTTCTCCCTAGATAGGCAGCAAGAGCTAAGGAAATAAGCAAGGTGGGGGGCTCTTGGGTTGCTCATCGGGGTGACGTGTAAGGCAAAGCCAGCAGTGATTGACACCTTAAGGACTTCAGGAAAGGTCCCAGAGAGAGAGTTTCGGGAATGTTTGTTTTACAGTGAGCCTGAGAACTGTATACACCCCGATCATCACCATCAACAAGCTGTTCACTTCTTCTCTTGCACCAGGCGCTGCACTTGGCACAAAAAAATACAGAAAGGCACAGACAGTCCCCAGCTTATGATCTGGGTGTGTTCCAAGCTCATCTGTTGCATTTTTCCAAGAGGCATTGTTCTAAACGGGGACAGGGAAGGATGTTCCCAGATGAACCAAAAAATAAAAATCTATTTAACGTCCACCAGGGATTGGTCAACTTTTTCTGCAAATGGCTAGATAGTAGATACTTTAGGCAGTGTTGGCCATACGGTCTATTAGACACTCTTCTTTCTTTGAATTTTTTTTTTTTTTTGGACAACCCTCTAAAAATGTAGAAACCATTCTTAGTTCACAGGCTATACCAAAAAATAGGCCATGGGCCACAATTTACCATCCTTGATCTCTGCTATTACTAGTTAACAGTGTAGTACAAATAATGCTAAGCAGTGGATTTAGGTGTTCAACATACAAGCTTTTTTTTTTTTAATATTCCATTGCCACATCTGCACTTGACTACATTAACATTCCCGAACTGTATGAGTTGTTAGGTCAAGTGACAAGTTCACGTTCAGGGCTGGCTCCTGCCCCATATGACCTGCCCACCGAAAAGATAACTTTAGTACGTCGTGATTTTCGATCCCCCCTCCCACTGCTGTATTCTGCAGAACAAGCAAGTCAGCAGAAGCCCAGGGGGCATCCACGGGGGTCTTGCAGCCCTTCCCCTCATTGGCAAAATGCCCCAGCACAATCTGGCCAACTTTGACAGAAGCAACAGCCAATCAGAGCCATCTGACCAAGGTCGATGTGAAATCCCTCCCAGCCCCATGGAGCCTGCTGAAGGGAGGTCCCCAGAGGCTTTAGGGGCCGCACTTGGCTCCTTGGGAAGGCCTTCTCACCGCAGCGCAGGCACCCGGGCATCTGAGGGTCTGCCCTGGAGCTCATGAGGACCTGGGGTCCAGAGGAGGTGCCGGACGGGAGGACAGCAGCCACAAGACCGGTGCTAGTTACTAGCAGGCATTCTCCTCCGCCTCCTTCTCTTGTTCTTCTCTTCCTTTTTGTTTAAGTCTGAAACGACCTAACTAGCCTCGAAATGGCGTTACTATGGGGAACATATTTAGACCTCCCCTGGGATGACGGAGCCATATTTCTCTGAGCTGGGCGCTTTGTGGGCGGGGCTTCCTTCCCGGCCCCTCCCAGTTCTGATGGGCAGTCAAGCGAGGAAGGCTGTCCCAGCTGGGAACAACGTGTGCCGTTCCCTTGGCCCAGGACCGGGTGTGCACGGGGCTGAGAGATGAGACTCCGCTGGGGTGGGGCATGGGATGGGGGGAGGGGCAGACCTGATCGGGAAGGACCTGGGAGTGTCGAGACCAGTCAGTAATAACACCACTGCCCGTCGTGGGCACAGAAGGGAAGGCTCTGGGGCAGGCGCTGTGTGGCAGCTTCCCTTCCCTCCTCCCGGCCCTGTCTGTCTTCACCATCTCCTTCCCTTCCTTCCCGTCTCCTTTCTCATCCCTTCCTCTCTCTCCATCCTTCCGCCCTCCCTCTCTTGCCAAGCTTACAAGCAATGGTGATGCTGGGGTAGGTGCCCTTGCTCCAGAGGGGGCCAGTTCCCACGGGGTTCAGTGCTGACAGCTTGGGGCTTCCCTCAGCTGCTCTGTCCCCTCCCACGGCAGGTCCGTGCCCTCAAGTGAGTCCAGGGCAAGAGACACTCCTCCACCGCCCCCCTCCCCCGCCCACCACCGGTTCAGAGTGCAGGTGAGGCCTCCACAAGGACCCTTACCCTCTACCCGGATTGCTGTCTTTGTCTTCTTATACTATTAGTTCCAAATGAAGGCTACAAACACCATGTGCAGTCACATCTCAGAAGAGAGTCAGGAGTGGTATCTATTACCTCCCCCAAGATGTGCGTGTCTCCTTTTACCAACTGCCACCTCTCACTCTCAGACAGTTCGGAAGTCTTTAGGGACCCTGCAAAGTCCCCTTCTCTTTCTCTTCTTCAACTTTCGTCTCTTGCCTTTGTTGTTGCTGCTGTTTTTCCTTTCATTTCCCTCTCAGGTGTGCCTCAGGGCCTCTGAGGCCTTGATTAATCTTGTAAACTTGGTTTCATGTTAGCACAAAGCAACGATTATTCCCCCAGAAGAAATACTGTAGGCAAAACTCAACTGGGTGCAAGGTGTTCCTTCTTTTCTGGTGCTGCTGTGCCCCGTCTCTATCCCACCAGCCCATTTACTCCTGGACCTTGTTCCTGGACTCCTCCTATTCTTTCATCATTATCCTTGCACCGGGAGACTTTCTACTGCAAGCAAAGGGTCCTCTCCTACCAAACGTGCTCCTGCTTTTGCTGAGGCAGGTCCTAGCATTTGTAATCCCTCCGTCTGCTCAGACCATCATAACAAAGTACCACACACTGAGTGGCTTAAACAGCATTAGTCTATTCTCTCACAGTCTACAGGCTGGAAGTCAAAGATCAAAGTGTCGGCAGGGTTCGTTCTTCTGAGGCCCCTCTCCTTGACTTACAGACAGCCACCTTCTCCCTGTGTCTGCACACAGCCTTCCCTCTGTGTGTCTGTGCCCTAATCTCCTCTCCTTAGAAGGACACCAGTCCTGTTGGATCAGAGCCCACGCCAATGACCTCATTTGACTGCAGTTACCTCTTTAAAGACCCTGTCTCCAAATACAGTCACATTCTGCAGTACTAGGAGTAGGATTTCAACATACAAAATTTAGGGGGGCCGCAATTCAGCCCGTAACACTCCCCTTCCCTCTGTCTTCTTTCTGCCCATAAAAATTCTTCCCCAATTGTTTTCCCAAATCAGAAGTTCAAATGCAGCCCTTCCTGATCAGCCTCTCCAAGTTCCTACAGCAACTGTCTATAAAATATATTTAACTACTTGTGCACTTTATTGTGACCTTTCTGTTGCTTTTTAAAATCTATAACTTTTTTCACTTTAAAACGTACTTTACACTCTACCTATATAGGTTTCGTCTTCTCAACTAGATGAAAACTCTTGGAGGACAGGAAGTGTCATATGGCTTCATATTCCCACAGCAGTCCTCAGCACCTGGGTGGTCATCTCTGAGAACTGGGACCCCCTCATAAGCAGGCAAGGAGAAAGCAAGGGACCACTAATTCAAGCACTAGTTACAGGTATCTTGGGAACACCAGATGCTCCACCAGGAAGGCTCGGGTAATAGCTGATGACAAGAGGCTTCTGGTTCTAATCAGGGTTCAGAACCCAGCAGTGGGCAATCCCAGGCTAGTGACTGTCTCCAGACCCACAGGCACGGAATCCCTCCCCAGAGCCATCAATGAACGGACAGACTCTAGACCCCGAGAGAAGGTGAGACAGAGCAAGATGGGATCAAGAACCAAAGCCAGGGAATTTGCTGGTGATCCAGTGGTTAGGACTCTGTGCTTTCACTGCCAAGGGCACAGGTTCGATCCCTGGTCAGGGAATTCAGACCCCACATGCCTTGTGGCCAAAAAAAAAAACCGAAGGCAGAACCCAGTCCTGGGAGTTGGGTCACTGAGGAGCACGTGGGAGGCTGTGATCACCACGGGGCCCCCATCCCAGCAGTGGGTGAGTGCTATTTCAATGACGCCTGCCCTGCATCAGGGTTAGCTTGGAAAATGGGTGCCAACCAGCCTCCAGTTAGTTTTTACTCTGCTTTGTCTCACAGCCTAAGAGTCGAGGAAAGGAAAGTACACTGACCTGACTGGATATGAGGATGCAGACAGCCATTGCCTGCTCAGAGGCCTTTTCATTCAGACCTTCTGAAGACCACCTCCCACTCTCACTGCCCACACCCTTAGTGACTGTAGTGGTACAATCTCAGCTGCTGTAGCTCCTGCGTCTTGGGTCCCGCTGCCCATTCAGTGTGGCATTACAGTACCTTGGCCTGGTCCCATTTCTGTTTCATCAACCCCCCCCAAGCCCCTCACTGTAGACAAATTTATTACCTATGTGGTGCTTCCCTGACAGCCCTAGAGAGATGCCTTCTCTTCTGCCTGGATTTTGCTGAGAAGCACGAGCATTTAACCTCATTTGGAAGAATCAGCGAAGCATCTGTTGTCATGCTTTCTGGATGAAGGACAATGCCACTTCGGTTCCCGTCCCCCCGTCTCCTCCCCAGAGACTCTCATATTGGAAGTGTGCCTGGTTCCACAGTATCTATCACAAGGGAACACGGTTTTGTCTAGAGTAATGTGGTGTACCAGCTTCAATCCAACCTAGAAATTACAGGAGGAAAAATCCCATGAAAAGGCGGGTCCTACAAAAGCATTAAGTGTATTTAAGCCAAACCATCCAAAAATAGGTTTGAATGTGTGTCGCGGTGGCTTATTGATGTATCCAGTAAAAACTGTCTTTTCCTCCCCACTCTGGTCCCCATGCCTTTTGCTAAACCCAGCCTTACCTTAATAGTGAAAAGATTTTAGCTCTGCAGCTTGGCTAATTGAAGTCTCAAGGGTGGGAAGGCCCTGGGAGTATTAATCAAAAGCTGAGCATCGGTATAAATGCATCTTAGCTCCAGCGTCCTCCCCACCCAGGCCCCGTGTCATAGCAGAGGTGACAGTGGTTGTAAAGAGCTGGGAAAGAGGGAGCACTGCTGACTGGGTAGATGAATGAGCAGATTTAATAAAAAATAAGGATGCTCAAATTCAATCTGATAAGTAGGAAGGCTGTTAAAAAGTAGGCTGATGAAGTATTTTTAAGAGCAAAACAAGCAAGGATTACAAATATTTATATAACAAGTTATTGCGAGTTTTCTACATACTTTCATAACGGAGTTAAACATTTAGTAGGGAGTCACTGAAGAAAACAGTGGGGTCCCCTTCTTGTCTCCATTCCTAAGAGCTCCCCTGACCCTCTGCCTCTTTATTCCAAACGTCGCGTACAACCTTGATCCCTAAACTTCAGCACACGAGAGCTGCCATCCTGCAACAGAAATTTTGCTTCAGCTTGTAAAGCCTGAGTCAAAACACATGCTTTCTTCATCAGATGTGGAGGGAAGAAAATAGCTACTTTTGTCTCTGGGGTATTACAAGCCATAAGCAATCCATTCTCCAGTATTACCACACCTACTTAACCCAATATTGCAGACAATGAAACGAGTCTGCTCCATACAAGGCACTGTGATGGATTATGTAAAGATAAATTCTGAAGAGTAAAAATTACATTTTTCCAGCATCTGCTATGTGTCAAGCCCTCTGCACGTGTTTGATATGGTAAGATACAAATTTTTACAGTCGCGTTACCAAATAAATATTTTCACAGGGAACCACCACAGTGATATGGGTGTGAGAGGAATAAAAACAGTAAAATCATAAGGGAGTTCAGGAAAAAGAGAGAGACTGGAAAAAGTTGAGCTCTCTGTGCACCTTTTTCTGGGGTTCACCTGTGCGGGCGGGCACCCAGTTTGTTGAACCCTTGGCCTGATTTTACCCCATAGCCCATCATAGGAGGGGAACTGGTGGATTCCGTAAGCAGGGGCCTGGGAGCCACAAGGCCTGGGCTTAATTTCAAGCCCCAACTCTGCACCTAACTGAGTGACCCTGGACAAGTCATGTGACCTCTCTTGGCCCCTCGGTCTTCCTCATCTGTGAAATGGGTAAGCAAATGAAATGGTGGAGGTGAAAACACCTCCTGTGCTGATAAAACGTATGAAATCACAGTAGGCCCCCGATAAATGCTAGGTCTCTTTCCCTGTCATTTGCCCTCACAAGTGCTATATAAATAAAACATTATTATAAATTAGTTCACCTTTACGGTATCTTAAAGCACTGAAAACTCCACATGCAGGAAAAGATGGAATAAGTCTTTCCATTTCCTTTGTTCTTCATCCTAGTTCAGGTTGGTCCTTTCTAGGTGTTGGTCATCACCAGTTCAAGACACTAGTGACTCTTTCACTAGAAAGGAAGTCACAGAATAGGTGTTTTACCATTGCCCTGGGTGCCGTCATTCCCACATTTAGTGTGCTGGCCACCAAAATCCAAGTTTCAGTTACAGAATTCTCCACACCCCCATCCCTGACACCTTTCACGATCCTATTTTCTTCTGGTTGGAAATATCCCCACCAGAACATTTTGTTTTAAATTTTAAAAGTCAGACTCACTGTGCTACTTTGAGGCTTTCCACCCAGCTTTCAAATTACAGACGACCCAGAACAAGAGTACCCAGTGCTGGTGTTTATAATCCTTCTCACACTGACGACTTACTTGGCAAATAGGAAGTATTTTGTTATCATCATTGTTCTGTGAAAGACAGTCTATAGGATGCAGTCATTACATAAAAGATGTGTATGTGTCTACATAACCAATGTTACAAGAAAGAGAAGTAATTTTGACCCGTGGAAGACAGCAGAGCAATTGAAGCAAAGCTTGGGTCTAAAATCGTCTCAGGAAATAGGGCCGGACACCACCTGGGCTGGGGAACTGTCAGAAGTAAGTGTTTACAAGACAAAATAGCAAATTCCAGTCATGACCCGCGGGCAGTTTAGATTTCAGCCGGAATTAAAACCCACATCATGGGAGCACCAACTCATAGTCTTAGCTCTAATTTCAAGTTCTGCTCGTGACAGGCTCGGCATTTCCGTGGACCCCTTTAAATGATCTCCAGGACCCTTCTGGGTAAGTGGCTTGATAGGAGAGTCCATGCTGCAAGCTCAGCTCACCACGACTCAGTCTGCCCAGGGCAGTCAGCTGGACTCAAAAGGCGGTGTTTGGCCGAGGAGCTGCCACCGTCTCCCTGCCAAATGGCCTCTCGTGACTCAGAATCTCAAACTTGTTTTAAACAGAGGGGAAAAGTCACTTTCAGGGATGAGGTTCTTGGCCCAACTCTGCTTCGTAGAAACACAGTCTATGTCTATATCGGTGTTCTGGGTTTTTGAAGCAGCTGTGGATTTGTGGCAGGGGTGAGTGGATTGGTGTTGGCCCAAATTAAGAGTTTTCTATCCTTTCAGCGCTGGGAGATGGAAAACAGAGCATCACCTCATAGGAAGCAGAATGCAACGGGGCTGCGAACAGGGAAATAAGCGTGGGCTTCGATTTACAAAGAACCAAAGTCTGAACTTGTACAAATGAAGACATGGGTTTGGAGTAAGAATTCTTACTCTACAGGAGGATAAAATTTTCATCAGTTTGATGCATAACTTTAGTATATTGAATATTAATATAATTCATTAAAGGTTAATCTGCCTTGTTTTTTGAGGGGTCATACATCCATTACATGAAGCCAGCTTCACGTTCATGAGTGTGGTCCTTACCACCCATTGAAGGCGAGGGTGGGTCTCCATCCCAACCACCTTTCCTGCTAGCCGCTGTCTTTTGAATCCACCTAGGAGTTTGTAAGTCTTCCCTGCCAAGTGGATTTCCTTCTTTATCCAACATTTATCTGACTAAGGCACAAACCTTGCAGATTACTCTTGTCAGTGCTGGGACAACAGTGATTTAGGAAATGACTTTGAATGTAAAGAGAATGAAGAAAACAGATTTGAGGAACAAGAGCTCAGCGTTTTGAGAGTCAGCTTAGTACAACTCCCCCTGTTCTGTTCTGAAAAGGTAAACACTGAAGTTCCTTTTGTGTCCCTCAAATTCTAGCACATCGATAAGCAGAAGTCATACTGCAAAACAAAATCACCTTCCTGCAAAGGAAGCTGCCTTTGCACATGCAGCTCCTTCCTTCATGTATCTGTTCGGTAATATCCGGTGAGGCACCTGTGGTCTGTGGAGAGTCCAGACAAATCAGTGAGAGCAGACAGTGGTAAGCGCTAGAGCACGAGCATTCACGGGGTACCCCGGGAGTTTGGTAGAAGCCTTCTCAAAAATAGTGACCTCTTGGTGGGATCCTGGAGGACAAAGTGGGACTGTTCCAAGCAAGGAAGGGATGCACCCGTGCAAAAGCCGAGGGGCTGTGATCCCCAGGCGTGTGCTGGGCTGCCTCTTCCTCCAGTGGGCCAGGGCCAGTGGAAGTCAGCCTTGCTTATCATGGCGGCCAAATCCCCAGCCCTCACGTCCTCTGCAGGCAAACCACGCTGGCTGTTCTTCTCACTCTTCTTTTAAGCCAAGGAAGAACCAAGGACGAGCCAATAAATCATGAGTCTGGGGCCCTTCATACCAGAGCTCCTGCATCTGGCGTGGCTGAAGGACCTTATTTTCTCAGTCTTCTGATTATCTTAGGTCTCAAGGCTTAGCGCAGCATTACAGGGGGATGGCTAAACAGAAGAAAACAAGTCTAGTTCTCGTCGTGCAAATAAACATTTGCTTGAACATGAAGTAGCTAACCCGTTAGAATAACCAAACACTTTGTTAGTCTTAACGAGCAAACCTTAGATGATGCAATTAATGTTTTTAAAAAGGGAGGAATTGTTTTTAGCAAGAAAATGGCCATGCAATACGTTTTCAAAGAAAGAGTTTTTCCTACCAAAAAAATGCAGAAAATAATTGGATCACTCCAGTACCGCCGGAGGCTGCCTTTCCCACCGTCCATCAGTGAAGGGTGGGTATCTTATGCTGGCTGTATCAGGGCACGTTATTATTGAAGGGTGCCTAGGGTTTTATTCCACACCCAGTGCAGCAGAGGTGTTGGGAGAAACTGAAACGGAAATGAAGGGCTTGGAGCTGCACTTTCACAATCAAGCAGCCATGAGGAGGGACTTGACTTTCTGGGACTAAGGAAAACAAATCTGGAGGTTCCTTCTGTCTATGAAAATAAATCTGAGTTTTAGTAAATAAAGCTGATGCCATTTAAGCATGAACCCCGGGACATTCCCGGCTTACTGCAGCTTTATGGCTTGTCGCCTCATTAGATCTGTTCAAAACACAAACTCGGCATTTCCACATCGCCAGGGAAGCAAGTGTGAGCGGACGGGCTGAGTGGAGCTGCTATGGTTTTCCTATAACCCCTACTATTGCCGTGACAAATAAGATCCCCACGAGGTGTGAGTTCCACTACGCGCTGTTCGCGTACACGTCCATCTTCTCCAGGTTTGCTATTTGGTCAGTTGAGTTGATCTCACCGACCTTTCCCGCCATGTAACAAAGTTTGTCTGAATCATGCTGGGAGTTCGGTCTGTGCTCTGTGCTACAGGAGGGAGGATTCTCTCTGATGTCAGATAGACATGCTCACGTGTGTGAATTGTTATACTTGAATTCGTTGCCCCATTGTGTGTGGATGCATGTGTGTGACTCCCAGGCTGACTACAACGGCTTCTAAAGCATTTAATTCCTTTTAAATGGATTCAGTATCCATAGAATGTGCTGTTTAAGTGTTTCTGCATTTTCTACTTGCCATTTTTACAGATCCATTTGTTTCTGATGTGATGTGGTGAACAATCATGTTGGTTACGTTTTTTTAAGAAAACAAAAGTGTATATAAAGCAGATGAATAAATTATTGAAAAAATGGACTTTATGAATCATGTAACCCACTCTTCAAAAGGAATTTATTTTATTTGTTTAATAAAGTGTTCAAATTATAAGCATTTATACTACCCTTCTAAATATGGATGCCATAATGTTTAAATTGTGTTGTTCAATATCTATGTATATTCTCGAATAAAATATTTTAAACCTCTTTCTTTATACACACAGTGCCCTAGTTCTTCAATCATAAGGCATTGTTAATATGTCTGTTGAGAACTGGAGTGGATAACTCTTAAGAAGGAGAGTTGATGCCTTCGGTCAGCTATATAGGGTAGATTGTACATCAGATATGCGAGTTGGCATATTCAAGGCACAGACAAAAGCTGAAATATAACTGCATCATCAGGTTTAGAGGAAGGGGAAGTTGATACTGAAGCCAGACACGCAAAAATGTTGAGTGTGTTCAAGGAGAGACGTGCTAAGTAACCCAAAGCCAAGGCAATAGGTGAGGGGGGCTAGTGGTCAGAGAAGATCTTGGGAAGCACAGTTCAAGGAGAGTTCTTTGATGGAGATTCTTGTCTGACCATGGTCTCCAAACCTGGAAGCCCCAAGACAACACTTTAGCTCCATTCCCTCAATGGGACTCCTTGGCAACATGATGTCATCATTGGGGACAGGAATTCTGGAGTCAAATTGTCACGGGCTCCAAATTCCCTCAACCT
The DNA here is from genome assembly GCF_011762595.2 of Tursiops truncatus. Taxonomy (NCBI): domain Eukaryota; kingdom Metazoa; phylum Chordata; class Mammalia; order Artiodactyla; family Delphinidae; genus Tursiops; species Tursiops truncatus. The sequence continues at coordinate 12,209,429 of NC_047039.1, forward strand.
CTTGCCACCTATATGATCTGAAGCCAGTTATTCAACATCTCTAAATCTTAGTTTCCTCTTCTAAAAAAATGGGGACGCTTACTGTACATCGCTCAGAGGGTTGCTGGGATAATAGAATAAAACAAAGCGTATACAATGCTTAGAAAAATGCCTGACATCTAGTTAGCACTCAGCAATTATAGGCTGTTCCTTTTCTCATTGATCTTGATGTTTTTGTTGTGGCCATTGTTTTTGGCTGCCCACAAAGATGAGCATTCCCTTCCTGGTGATAAGAGACCAGTATGTTTTTTACCCAAAGTCCTTAGCATCTCAGTCAAATGACAGTACCACATCCCCTATACATGCTGACTCGGGTTTTGCCAAATGATGTCATGTCTTACGGATGCTCTGCTGGTCACAATCCAGCTTCACTCCCTGGGGTCCCACAGAGGGTGTGGAGTGCAGGGCAGAGGCAGGGTGGGAGGTCAGTTATTCAGGCTTTGGCAAAACGGGTTTGTAAACTAACAGCACAGATTATCCTGATGACTTCTCTCCTTAACTCATTTATTTTTTGCCCCAGGATATAGACTCTGGAAGAGGGAGAAAATGGAGATATGGTCAGTTTTGCCATTCATTAGTTCCTATGAAGGTAGAGAAATAGTTTGAAATTGATGACCGCAGTGACCTTAGGGACATATCTCTGCTGGGCATTCTTCTGTGGCTAATATTTACTATGGGAAGCCCTATTCTAACTAATTCAAATGCATCATCTTATTTAATACTCATAACAACTCTATAAGGAAGTGCTGGGAATCAATTACTGTGCATTTGTCTGGAAGTAACAGAATACCCAAATAAAAGTGGCTCACGCAATAGGAAATGTGTAATACTATTAGCAATAATTTGGCATGAAAACATTCATCTTTGCCAAAATGCCCTGAAATCAAACTGCATGGGTTAGAATCCTATCCAGTGATGTGTCAGTACATGTTTAGCAACCACTTCTCAGGGGAAAAAAATAAACAAAAAACCCCCCCACGATGTACAGCATTTGCCAATTCTTGGGGTGTAAATTCTCCCACAGTGACCCATATCGAGCTGTCAACATGAGGTCATTGAACATGGTGCTGGGGAGAGACGAGCATCATCGTCTCTCTAGAGCCATAGGCACCAACCTTAGCACACCTGGGATCCCAACCTTGCCCCCTTAGTAGTATGTGACCTAAGCCTACCTGTGTGTTCATTTCCTCTGCTGTAAAATGGGATAACGACAGGACCTTCCTCACTGGATTTAATACATGTAAAGAATTTCTGTGCTTATTTCACAGTAAGCAATCAGTGGATGTTAGTTATTATTGCTATTGTCACTGTTAATACAATACTGCTTCACATAGACACAAAGCAGAAGCCATCTCAGAATAACAAAAGTGTTCATCCTTATTCAATTCCTAGAGGAGCAACTCTTCCAAAATATATGTGACAACATTACGGTCCCATTTTAGACACTATATAGCAACTGATTCCTCACCCCCCATTCACATTGAATGTGTTAGTGTCTGTTTCAGACACCAAAGTTTTTCAGTGGTAATTCTACTTCTTTGCATTTTTATCCTAACCAAAGTATTTAATGATTCTATGAGCCAGTTTTCTCAAAGAGCCTCTTCATACCGAATCATTCTGCCAACCGATTATTATGATCTCTTCTGTTTATAAATACAAATTGCCTTCAACAGTGTTTATGAAAAATAATTATTCTGTTGTGTAGGGGGACCAAAAAAACCCGTTATCCCTTCTCACTTTGTTATTATCTTCTTATCCATACACTCTTTTCAAAGATAATAGACGCACATGGTAGACTAAGTAAATAAAAGCACTACAGTGTCATAGGATTGGGATGAGTTTTGGGTCCCTGAATGCTACCACACACCACCCTGTAGTCTCCTCTCCAGGAACTGTACACAGAAACGTAAGAGCCAAGTGGGAAACAAAGTACAACTCTCATTAATCCCCAAGAGAACTCTGTTCCCACGTGAGTTTTCCTACACCGACTTGCCTGAATCTGAAATGTCCAAGTTTGAGGAGCAGACTCCGGTGTCTACTTGGATCCAGTCCCACAAGCAAGGCATTGGTAGGAAAGCTGAAACTGAGAGTCTGATTTACGGCCACGCCTGCTTTCGGAAGTGAGGCCTGATCATGATGCAGTGCGGCTGGGAAATGGACAAAGAAGAGTGGATTCCTGCCCACTAAGAATACAAGAATACCAAGCCAGAACATACATTCCTCCTCAGGGTGGCCGGTGTGGGAGATGCGGTTATAAGGGCAAAGGACAGCAGTAGAACAAGAGCAGATGTTTCTTCGTCTTCTGTGGGCAGAGGTACAAGGAGAGGAGCAGACATTCTTCCCACCATCCCCATACTAATAAATCCCACTGTGGGTATAAAGCTGAAAAGTAACAGTTCTACCAACCCCCAGTCCCACTCCCCAGAGGCAACCACCTTTCCACTCAACACATATCTGTTGAGTATCTGTTATATGCCAGGCATCATCATGGGATACATTAATAAACAAAGCAGGCGAAAAAAGATTTGCCCCATGAAGTTTCCATTCTAGAGCCTCTTCCAGAAATGCTCTACACATATGCAAATATATGGACCCTTTAAAAATGTTTATAAAAGGAGAATGAGCCAGATATTCTGTTTGGTTACAGTAGATGCATTTTTATAGTTCGGGGATTGAGCAATTGGTCGATCCTTGATTATCTTAGATCTGTAAAGTTTTGCCTTAACAGACACCTGACAAAGTTAAGAGAGCAAAGTCTAGTCTCCTGCCCTTGGCAAAGTTCCTGTTCGATACTTTGAATTCTGGAAGTCTAAAACGACTTCAAGAGCCATAAACTTATTTCAACAGCGTTGTCACTGCTTAAAATATTTGGGGAACTCTTTTTTTTTGCGGTACGCGGGCCTCTCACTGTTGCGGCCTCTCCTGTTACGGAGCACAGGCTCCGGACGCGCAGGCTCAGCGGCCATGGCTCACGGGCCCAGCCGCTCCGCGGCATGTGGGATCCTCCCGGACCGGGGCGCGAACCCGCGTCCCCTGAATCGGCAGGCGGACTCTCAACCACTGCGCCACCAGGGAAGCCCTGGGGAACTCTTTTGAGAGTACCTTTGGAATCAATTTATATGTGGTACCTCTTCCTCCTCCTTCCCGTGTTATATACTTATGACCGCGAATAGCCTAGCCTTGACACGCTAGGTCTTTCTGGAACTTCTGGGTCCCCTCTGTTTGACTCTGTGTGTGACTGGTGTCAATGTCTCCGCCAGATTGCTCTGTCATCTTGGTGGCCAAACACAAGCTGGAAGAAGGGTTGAACCACTGTAAAAAGTTATTCTGAATAAATTCAGTGGAAAACATTAGGTCGATGGTGTTCAAATTTTTTTTACAAACAGTGCAGTCCTCTCTGTGTATAGAATCCTACACAGAAGACCGACATGTAGAACAAAGAAAAGCAGAGCCTGGAACGACGTGGAACGTTCTGGAACAACGTGGGAGGCAGGGTAACACCGCAACCACTCAGACACGCCCACTGCACACACACTCTTTCCCTGGTGGCCCCTGAGGAGCCCCCGCAGGACCCTTAGGACCCCCAGGAGCAGGGTTTAAGCACCACTGAACTACACATTCTTCTGGGCCAGGGGGTAGCTCACCTTCTCATAGACTTGGCACAAAGCAATCAGCCAATAAAGGTTTCCCAAATGAGGGAGGGAATCAGGTAGTAAAAGGCTTTTGGGGTCAAAGTGTCTCCCTAAAGAACTTAGTTTTTAAAGAAGCCTGCTAAAGATCAACAGAGGACTGATAACCAAAGATAATTGCCAAGCAGGGGCCCATATCTGCAAGAACGATTTGCTGAAGGTTGAAATCCAGAGGCAGCACAAGTTTATGAGGACTGCAGAGGAAAGGGCGCTGACGACTCTTTTGAATCCACGGCCTGGGTGGATGGTGTAACGATAACTGATGACAGAGAAGACAGACACTCAATTTCCAGCAGAGAGAATAGTCTACTTAAAAACTGGAAAAGTAGCACAGTGGTATTGAAGCAGGATTCGTGGGAATTATCGCCAGGACAGGTGGGGTGGCCAGGAGATGCTGGGGCTCAGAAACAGTGGCAGGGGTGCAGGGGAGCCGTGGAAGAGCAGAAATGGGGATGGGAGTCTCTGTGGGGCCCAGGGTCCACCATCTGCCTTCCCTGAGCAAGTTCTAAATAAACTGCTGTGACCAGGGACTAGCAATTAGTTAACACCTGTTTACCAGGTACTGTTCTAAATGTTTTCCATATACTACTGACTCATCCAAAGTTCCCAATAAACCTATCAAGTAGGTTCTATTATTTTCTCCCTTTTCTAGAAGAGAAACTGAGGCCCAATAGGGCTTAGGGGGTTGGAAAATTTACATACCAGTAAGTGGCAGAGCTAAAATTCGAAGCCAGCCAATCTGACTCTGGAGACCGATCTCTTAATCAATAGGCCATGATGCCTCTGGAAGCTAGGCTCTCAGTTTTATTGCTAATAAAGCTTCAAGTTGCAGGAGACAGCTTATACCCGTGGACAATTGGAGCTTTGTGAGGGGCTGCCCTATCTGCTTTTTCCAAATTGTCCAATCAGGAAACGTCAGGCAAGCAATGAATTCAGGGCAGTACGGAGACCCGGCGACCAAGCAAAGCCGAGGGGCTGATTCCCTGCAAATGGTGGCAAAAGGTAGAGCCATGGGCCTGGGCAAAAAGTCAGCAACTATGACAGTCATTATATGGCTTCAGACACCCTTATATGACAGGCACTTAAGACACACTGCCCAAGCTCCTCTTTACAGCCAGCTTTTAGAGCATGTAGTAAGCTCCTTTTACAGATGAGGAAACCGAGGCATAGCGAGGTCAAGCCCAGCTCACAGTTTCCCAGCTGCTGCAGGCCGGAGTCACGTTTCCTGTCTGCCTCTAATAAACCTCACTTTTTGGCAAAGATGGAAGAGAAACTTGCTGCAATGCAGAATATTCAAACGCTGCCCTAAATTAGCACATTGCCTTTAAAATTCGCCACTGCATGTAGTCAAGCTTTTAATAAAACGTTGACTATGGCTTCGCTACAAAACTGTATTCACTGTTGACAATATTCTCTCATTCCAACATCAGGACACGCGGTTTTCAAATTCAGACAAGATATTTAGAGGTGGGGCATCCCTAGACCTATGGTTGCTTAACCACACTAATCCCCAGTTCCCCAAGCAAGCATCGTCAGTTTAACACTCTCCTACACGCAACTGCATTAAGTAGCCCCTAAACTAATTTCATGGTCCCATGAGTGAGCCGATACAATCTGACTTCCTGACTTTCTGATGAGAAAGCCCGGCCCGGCACCAATAAAACGTGGACACCAGCATCGAGGCACCAAAAATTATTATTCCTTTTGCAGCCCCATTCGGCCTTGCAGCTGGAAGCCTCCCTAAGGACTCAGATCTTGAAATTCTCCAGATAGTAAATACTGCTTCCAGAAAAATTTCCTCCTAGAATTCATCTCAGTAACGCTCTTTTTAATTACTTGCAATGACAGCAGCAGAGTTAATACCCTTGCCCCCAGTTAGCTGGTAACTGGAGAGTTGCTGACTTAATCACTGCCTGCTACCCACATCAAGGGCGAGAGGGGTCCTGTCACATTAGGATCAATATTTAGGAAGGGAACAAAGAGTCTCTTTTCTCCAGGCTCAGTACTCTGCGGAAATTTGGGAATACTGAGGTGTGAGAAGAATTCACATTCATACTTGGAAGAGACATCTTCAAGTTATGCCTCCAGCTGGAGGAGAAATACTAGATACTAGAATACCTAGAAGAGAAAATACTAGAACAAAACAGGAAAGACAAGATTCTCATGTCTCTGGTACAAGATCCCTGGGCGCTGCTTTGGATCGCAGTCACCTGAGAAATAATCAGTAGAAATGAAGAAAAATGTCACTGATCAGCTAGCATCACTTTCCCACCTGCTTAGGGTTAAAAGCTGTGTAGGCAGGCAGGAAAGTCCTCCGCCTTGACCTTCAGAGGCTCATTTTGGATATGGCAAGAAATCCATGAGGCCAAGGTGACCCTTCCAACCTTCTAGACCACATCCCGGGTACCCTGGAATGCCCAAAATGCCCTGCCCAATTGGTCCTGAGATTGTTTCCAAAGCTTGCCCAGCTTCTTCCCCAGTCTGTCCATTTAAGCCGTGGCCAAGGAGGACTATTTACAGGGTTGTAGGCAGAGCTTGGACCTGCTGCCCAGGGAGTTCAGACACAGGCACACACAGAGCTGAAGGTGGCAAGCAAGTGAGCTGCAGGCCAGGGGGCCAGCTCTCCAGCACAGGTCTGGTCATTTGAACCTGCCTTCCAGGTCATTCTGAATGTGTATTTGTCATAGTAGGAGGAAGACCATACAGTCATTCTTGTTATGGTCCATAATGTGGCTGCAAACCTGAATAGCAAATATGGAACCATTGCTCTTAGGGGAAATACAGGGTTAGGTTCCTGGAAGCCTCTGGTTACAACTTTTGTCAACTGATCAAAACATACCCTTGTTTTATGTGTGCTTCTATTTGAAGAGACCTTAGTTAATATATATTGTTGGTTCATTAACATTGAACTCATGGCCAACAGCGCTGTTAGATGTCTGAATGAAGCTTGTCTAACACAGGTGTTTTCTTCATAAGGCACAGCCCAGCCCTCTTGCACTTAAGAACCCCAGACAGCACTTCAGAATTAGACTTGGAGTCATTTTAATCAGTGAAATACCCAACAAAAAGCAGAAAATGCAAAAAACATGACACTAAATAAACTACAGAAAGGGACCTCGATTACAGTTGGAGTTGAAACAAGAGGCACACTGTTGCTTTGTTCGACCTCAGATGGGGACGCAGGAATGATGGTGAAAATGTCATGACTATTGATTTGGGAGTTATAAATAAATTTTAGCAAGTAGACAAATTTGCAAATCCGAAATCTGGGAATAATGAAGATGTCTGTATTTGATTTAAGATGATGGCATTTGGGCCTCCACTGACACTCTTGCCTTGGTCCAGAAATGCTATGGGTAAGCCCGTAGACAAAAAAAAATAGATCCTTCCAGAACTGTATTCTAACTAGTTCCTGGCCAGAGGAAAACCATCAGTCCATTTGTGCAACTTGAAAAAGGTGTGGCTACAAAGAAAAATGACATAACACGGAATTCCCTGGCATCCCAGTGGTTAGGACTCAGTGCTTTCACTGCTGGAGCCTAGGTTCAGTCCCTGGTCGGAGAACTAAGGTGCCACAATCCACACAGCGTGGAAAAAATAAAATAAAATAATTTGAAAAACAAAAAAGAAAGAAAAATGACATGATAGGTGGTTTGAGTTTCAGAACTTCCATCAGTGAAAGGGCAGAGTGGACTCCTGGGGCCGGGGCTGAAGTATTGGCTGGTGAGGCAAGTTGAAGCCTACATGGATGACTACTAATGTGCTTGGCAATATCAAAAGAATCAGGCCCATATCCTCTGATGGCTCCATATCTGGCCCTCCACTTCATCCTACTTCTTTCCTCACCATGCCTGGAGCCCTCAGTCCCCTGGCTCAGTCATTCTTCCCTGCATAGCCCAGCAAAACCAACCATCTGCTACAAAACTAATCATTGCTACCACTTATGGAGTCCTCCCCACACGTCAAGCAATATGATAAATGCTTTACATGTGCTATCATTTATTGCTCCCAGCAATACTATAGATGGTTATTATTAATCCACGTTTTACCTATTAGAAAACAGAGGTTTAAAGAAGTTAAGTAATTTGCCCAGGGTCAAGCAGCTAGAGAATCAGTGCTGTAAAACGATACATATTGATTGATGAGGTCCAATATTATTTAGTCCCTCAGCCATACTTGTCCTTGATCAACCTCACTCTCTTCAGCTGCTGCTGCAATCTTGGACATATTTTGGGTCCCAAGACCCTTGCCCCCTTCCTACAAAGAAGTCCTCACTTCCTATTTCAACAACAAAGGTTAGAAGGTAGGTGCTTCTTTGACTGTACCCCCAAACCTACAGATTTATAGAAGCTATCCCAGGAATAAAATAATAACAACTACCATTTATCAATTGCTAAGAACTTTACAAGTTATGCCTTATTATCTTTACAAAAAAACCCTTCTGGGAAGCATTTTTGTTCCCCATTTTACAAGCAAGGACATTTCAGGAAATTCATAGTATGTTTTATGACCTGCTAGGAAAACTATTCCATCATAAATATATATATATAAATTGGTTTATCTGTATCTATATATATCACATTTTATGTATCTAGCCATCTATCAGCAGACACTTAGGTTGTTTCCACATATTGGCTATTGTGAATAATGCTGCAATAAACATGGGGATGCAGATATCTATTTGTGAGAGTGATTTCGTTTCCTCCAGATATATACCAAGAAGAGGGATTGCTGGATCATATGGTAATTCTATTCTTAATTTTTTCAGGAACCTCCATAGTGTTTTCCATAGTGGCTGTATCAATTTACATTCCCAATAACACTGCATAAGCTTCCCCTTTTTCCACATCCTTGCCAACAATTGTTATTTCTTTTCCTTTTGATAATCACCATTCTGAAAGATGTGGAGTGATATCTCATTGTGGTTTTGATTTGCATTTCCCTGATGATTAGTGATGTTGAGCATCTTTTCATATGTCTGCTGGCCATCTGTGTCTCTTCTTTGGGAAAATGTCTATTCAGGTTCTCTGCCCACTTTTAAATTGGATTGCTCTCCAACAAAGTGTGTCCGTTTACTTTTCTGCCAACAATGTTCAAAAGCACAGATGTCCCCCATACTCTCACACCACTCATTCTACTATTATCACTCTCACACCACTCATTCTACTATTATCATCCTATTGTATTCTTTTTCAGTCTGATAGACCGAAATGACATCTTGCTTTGTAAGTATATTTGATTCCTGGGAAGGTGAAACCTTGCTTTGTAAGTTTATTGAGAATCTGTATATCTTCATTTCTTTTTATATCCTTTGTCTCTTTTTCCACTGTGGTGCCTGCCTTTTTAAATTAAATTTCAAATCCCAGCCCTGCCACTGACTAGCAGTAAGGTATCCACTCTGTGTCTTAGTTTCCTCAACTGTAAAATAGGCATTCATCTATTCAGTAGGTTGTTAAACAGATTAAAGGAGCTAATATATGTGAAGGGCTTAGACACATAGGTGACCTGACACATAAGAACCACTACATGAGGGTAGGCTGTCATTCCAGTTATGCCCCTAAGTAGACAACAAATCCTAAGGTTGTCTAAGCTATACCCTGCTTCTGTCCCAGGTGCTACCAAGCCCGTGCCTCAGGCTCTATCGTCTAGTTAGCCATGCTGCTCTCTGAGTTCGAGTCCTAGGATAGACATCATTAGCTTACTGGAAACATAAACATCTATTTCTTTAAACTTCCTTACTACAATAATACACACCTAAATCTCTTCCCTCTGGAGTGCCAGGTTAAGGAACTGTCAGCCAGTTTAAAGGACCAGATAAGAAGGAATAAAGAGACAAAGATGATAAATGCCAGATTGGGACTGACATATACACACTACTCTATATAAAACAGGATACTAATAAGGACCTACGTTATAGCATAGGGAACTCTACTCAATGCTCTGTAATGACCTATATGGGAAAGAATCTAAAAAAGGGTTAATATATGTATAACTGATTCACTTTGCTGTACAGCAGAAAGTGGCACAGCACTGTAAATCAACTACACTCCAATAAAAATTTTTAAAAATAAATAAATAAAATAAGGGTACCAAGAAGCAGCTATAACTGATCAATCTGATATTTCCATATTCAAGAAAATTTTGTATTAATCTGCACTCCGCAATCATTTCCTATGTAATATTCTAGTAAACTTGTAAATATATTTTTAAAATAAACTTTATCTAGATTCTAAAAAAAAAAAAGAAAAAAAGAAAGGATGATAAACGCCGAGCCAACTCCAACCTGAAAAGCCTACACCCTTGAGATCATTTGAGCTGAGTCCACCACTGTGGCCTTTGAATTAATCTCTAATTTCCCTGGGGCGAGATCTCACCTGCTTCACTGGGGAAATGTCCTGTAGGAAGTGATGGTCCAGATTGACTCTGCTCCGACCCTAGAACTGATTGCTTATCTCCAGTAACACCCATTCCTCCTTTGAGAACTTCCCCTACCACAAATGCCTGTTCTCTACGGATGGGAACTCACTAAAGAGAGGAGCGTCTGGTTCCACCCCGGCAGGACCTGGAAGAACAGTATTGAACACATCACAGGTCCCTGGGCAGATATTCCAGACACCCAGCAGTGTGGGTTGAGGTTATGATTCTGATGAGAGAGTGGTCAGGATCCAGAAAACTTGCATCCTATTTTATTTAAAGCTATTCCTGCCAGGTTTCCAAGCCATTTAGGTAAAAAAGGGCAAAGGCAGGCAAGTGACAGCTAATCATAACTAATAAGGATTTGGCCCAAATCCCTCTCTGGTCTCCCGCTTAAAATCCTCCCTGGACTCCCTGCTTAAAATCCTCTACCCTGACCCCCAAGACTAGCTCAGATCCTCTTCATATACATTCTTGTAGCATCCCATACTTCTTGGTAGCACTTATTAAATTATATATATACATAACTCATTTGTAATTATGCGACCAACCTATTTAGTAAATTTCACTAAATTTAGTAAAACACAACTGTATTAGTCAGGGTTCTCCGGAGAAACAGAACATTAGGATGTACATATATAAAGATTTATTATATTTACTATAAAGAGATTTATTATAAGGTGTTGGTTCACACAGCTGTGCAGGCTGAGAATTCCCACAATTGGCTGTCTGCAAGCTAGAGACCCAGGAAGACCAGTGATGAAGTTCAAAGGCCTGAGAGCCAGAGATGGTGTAGATTCCAGTGCAGGTCTGAAGACCTGAGAATTAGGAGAGCAGAGGGCATGAGAGGACCTGTGTCCCAGCTCAAGCAATCAAGCAAAGAAAGCGAACTCAAACTTCCTCTGCTTTTTTGTTCTATTTAGGCCCACAACAGACTGGAGGATGCTTACCTGCCTTGGTGAGGACCACCTGCGTTACTCAGTTCAACTCAAATGCTAATCTCTTAAAGAAACACCCCCACAGACACATCCAGAAACAATGTTTAACCAGATACCTGGGTATCCCATGGACCACTCAAGTTGACACATGACATTAACCATCACAACAACAATTACCAATTTGGGGTTATACCTTTTAAATTTTCTGTTGGGATTTGGATTTTATGATACCTAAAGTTCTGACAAGTATTTTTTTGCAACCAATTGTTTTCGTATCATGTAGACAGAATTTATGAGAAATCAACACAGAGACACTGCATGGTCCTTAATAAAGTGGAACACGGAGAAATGACTTGGGTTGTCAAAACCTCCTCCTACTAGCTAGCTACTCCATCTCTAGGCTCATTGCCCTATGTAATTTACCTACACATCCCCACAGGATTAATATGCTAGGGCTGCTATAACAAATTACCATAAACTTGGTGACGTAAAACTATAGGAATTGTTCTCTCATAGTTCTGGAGGCCAGAAGTCCGAAATTAAGGTGTGGGCAGGGTTGGTTCCGTGTGGAGGTTTTGAGATAGAAATTGTTTCATGCCACTTTCCTAGATTCTAGTAGTTTCTGGAAAATCTTGGCAGTCCTTGGCTTATAGCTGCATCCCTCCAATCTCTGCCTTCATATTCACATGGCCTTCTCCCCAGCACCTCTGTGTGTCTTCTCCTTTACTGTCTCTTATAAGGTCACTTGGCATTGAATTTAGGGCCCAACCTAATCCAGGATGATTTTATCTCGAGATCCTAATAACATCTGCAAAGACCCTTATTCCAAATAAGGTGGTCACATTCTGAAGTTCTGGATGGATATATCCTTTGCAGGGGATACCATTTCACCCACTATACCCACCGAACTAAATTTTCTCAAGTATCATATGGAAGGCAAATCTTCAGTAGCTATATAGAGCTATAAAATTAATTGCAGATCATTTAGCCTGGTCTTTGGTGCCTTCCACAGTCTTACCTCAGCCTGTGTTTCAATCTTATCTTTCCTTCTTTCCATACGTGAAGTTAACACTTCTGCCAGAATTTTCTACTCATTGACAATCTACACTTTCCTCTCCCTCATCCACACTGAGTAAGTCTTCTCTTGTTTTCTTCATCCTTTGTGATGCATTTTTAACCTCAACTTCTGCAGAAAGGCTCCTCTGAGGATATCTGCGTGAAAGATAAGTATTTATTGTTCGCACTTTCCATTTGAGGGACTCTTGCACTGTCTTTTGACATCTTTTTGTTAGTATTTGAGCAGCTATTTAAATTATATTGTTATTTAGCTTCTCATATGTTTCTGCTTTGTCTTCCCATATTTTAGGTTCTGTGCGATAGGATAAGCTGTCCTTAAATTCCGTGCATCCCTCCCTCACAAGGAACCTTTGTTACTTTGATTTAGAGTTCTCCAGAGAAACAGAACGAGTAGGATGTGCATACATATATATACAGAGAGAGAGAGAAAGAATTTATTATAAGGAGTTAGCTCACGTGATTATACAGGCTAAGTCCCAAGATCTGAATCAGGAAAGCCAAAGACCCAGGAGAGCTAATGTTTCAGTCTGAGTCCAAAGGCCGGAAAAGACCAATGTCCCAGCTCACGCCCTCAGGCAAGAGTTTCTTCTTACTCAGACTTTTTGTTCTTTCTAGTCAGGTCTTCAACTGATTAGATGAGGCCCACATTGAGGAAGGCAATTTGCTTTACACAGTCTACTGATTTAAATGTTAATCTCATCCAGAAACATTCTCACAGACACACTCAGCATAATGCTTGGCCAAATATCTGGGCATTCCATGGCCCAGTCAGGCTGACACATAAAATTAACCATCACAGAGAGATACAAAGGAGTAGCAGTTGGCCCCAGCTCTGCTAGTGAATAATGCACCACTGATCTCTCAAATCAGACTCAGCAACTTGGAACCACTACATTTTACTGCAGGTTCATTCCAGGTTGAGTGAGATGTTTTTCTAGAACCTCCTCTTTTTAATTAGAGGCAGTTGCTCTTCCTTTAGTGGCTCCTGAAACAGGATTAATGAAATAGAGCAATGCTTTTTAGCAAACCAAATAACAATGTAAATATCGGCTGGCTTCTTATCTTCCCAACCCGTATCCCACATGCCATCAGTTCTGACGACGTGTGCTTGAGAGAGACAGAAATCAAGTTCATGGGGTCCACGAGGAATGTTTTAAGATTCCCTCGCGAATCATCACATTTACGCTGATGTACTGTATCTGAAAGGTCACTTGGGCTCTCCTTTGCCCGTAACAGATAATAAATATTGTTGAATCAATGACTGCGGAATATTCATTTTTACATTTACGCTCACACTGCTAAAATAGTTTCCTCCTATGAATGTGATATTGTATGTCATTTCATCATTTGGGGAGATTTATAGAAGAGAATTACAGTGTGATACTGTGATTAATACTGTGAATGAAAATGTACTGAAAATAAAATAAACTCTGTTCAAAATCTGTCTTCCACCGCCTCCGCTTTTGAGCTGTAGTACATGCCTTACCTAACACTAACTTTTTAATACTCAGCTTGAAAAAGTTTTCCTGTGACATCCCCTAGTGCCTTTTGTGTGTGTGTGCTATAGAAGCACGTTTTAATATTTAATAGACTTCATTTTTTTAGAGTAGTTTTAGATGCACAGCAAAACTGAGAAGAGAAGAGAATTCCCACATACCCCCTCAACACCCCCCACATAGCCTTCCCCACCATCAACATCCAGCACCAAAGTGGTATCCTTGTTACAAGTGCTGAACCTTCATTGACACATCACTATCAAGCCAAGTCCGTAATTCACATAAGCGTTCACTCTCGGTGCTGTACATTCTCTGAGTTCGCAAAAATGTATAATGACACGTATCTACCATTACAATATCTTACAGAGTAGGTTCACTACCCTAAAAATTCCGTGTGTTCCACCTATTCATTCCCTCCCCTGTGCCTTTGAGTTCCATCTATTTTAGGATAATGGTATCCTGTGTCTGTACCTATGAATCTCCAGAAATAATCGAATTCATTTGAAGTAAGCATTTCTTATTCATCCATTACATGCTGAGCACCGGGCTGCACTCAGACGCTTGTTAATCATGACTATGTCACCGTAGCTGTATCTGTCCAGCTGTCACTGTCCTGCCAGGAGGATGCGCATCACTCTAAATAATGCAACAAGGAACACAATGCAGGGAATCAGTTTTAAATGTGTTTTAATATGTAGATGTATAGCTGATTCACTGTGTTATAAAGCAGAAACTAACACACCATTGTAAAGCAAAAAAAAAAAAAAAAAAAGTGTTTTAAAGGCTGGAAGGGCAAAAGGAATAAGGATATGAAAGGGGGGTTAGGAGAACAAGAGAAAAAAGAGAATTGTCACCCAGATATCAGAGAGCTGGTCTGGAAATCCCAAGCCCACGCTAGGTGCTGGGCTACTTGAGGCATGCGCACTGCCGCTGGGGGAAAGCGCTGATTGCTTAGGTCAGGGTCCCACTGATACTGCTGAAAACACCTCTGCGTGGGAACCCCCAGATGCCTGTAGTCCCTTAGCCACGTGCCAGTGCCGCTGCCACTGTGCCAGGGGGTCCCTCATGTTCCTGAGTGCCTTGCTGGGTATGCCAAGGAGGGAAGACCTTGACAACCAAAACAAATATGGCGACGTCCACGCAATGTGTTGCGTCTGGACTTGCCAGATTTAACAAATAAAAATACTGATTTAGGGTTTCCCTGGTGGCGCAGTGGTTGAGAGTCCACCTGCCGATGCAGGGGACACGGGTTCGTGCCCCGGTCCAGGAAGATCCCACATGCCGCGGAGCGGCTGGGCCTGTGAGCCATGGCCGCTGAGCCTGCGCGTCCGGAGCCTGTGCTCCGCAACGGGAGAGGCCGCAACGGTGAGAGGCCCGCGTACTGAAAAAAAAAAAAAAAAAAAAAATGCCAAGGCAGAAGTCACTTTTTTCCCCCCATGTTTCCTCCTCGCAACCAATCTCAACCCCCAAAATTTCCATTCACTACATCTCTTTCCTGACTCCAAAGTGTATACAGATACACATATATATACATAGCTACACACATTTTTAAAGAGAAAAAGGAATCCTGCTATTCAAAATGATTGCATATTACTTTTATATTATTTAATAATATATCTGGAATGAATAATATATCTGAGATGAATCAAGATGTCTAGATCCACTTTGACCACTTTTTAAAAAAATTGTTATTGGGGTGTAATTGATTAACAATGTTGTGTAAGTTTCAGATGTACAGCAAATTGAATCTGTTATACAAAAACATACATCCACTCATTTTTAGATTCTTTTCCCATGTAGCACTTTGGCCACTTTTAACGGCACACACTATAACTTATTCAACAACCCCTCCATAATCGGGCAACTAGGTGGTTTCCACTGTTTTGCTATCATAAGCTAGGCTGCAACAAACTGTCTTACGTACATATGTCTTTACATAATAGTGATATTATTTCTAAAAACATAGATTCCTTGAAGTGATACTGCTGAGTCCGAATATAGACCTGTCTTTAACTGTCTACTGTTAAAAATGTGTTTATCAGGGGTATTTTCTTTTTATTTTATGTACACCTGTATTGCTTAAATTTTTGTAATGAGTGCATAATTTTAATAATAAATAAAACCTCTCTAAAAGAAGATACGGTATAAAAGCCTTGGATCACTTTGGGTCATTCCCTGTAAATCTTTCTTCCCAGAAATATTCTCTGCTATTCAGACTTCTCAATCGAGGCATGCGCACATGTGTGAGAGCAGGATTTGTCTGGTGGCTTTGTTGATTGGTTGGATCATTGTTTGTTTGGCTTGTTAGGTTTGAGGGAGGGGCTTCTACTGGCTCTTCGTGGGTAGGTATGATAACATCTTGCAATCCAAGGAGAGATTTCTACACAAAACTGCAAAAGGACCTGTGCTGTCAGACTCCAAATCCTTAGAACATCAGATCCATTTCTTCCTGCTCTGGCTTTTGGTATCAGTCCTTTACCATAATCAATCATGGACATATGGGGCTGCAACATCATTTGCTCCTTGATACACAAGTGTACAGAGGACAGGAAAGACACTAAAGATCCAGTTTGCTGAACTAAATCTGTATCTGCCCAGGCCTACCATTGACAATGTGAATGGCTACACAGCCAAGAAGATTGCTGGCATCCCTACAGCGTGTGATTGCTTTTGTTGAAGCAATCCAATTGATGCAACCATTTCAACTATTAATTCATTGCCCAGCGCTTGCCCATTATAATAATTTAAAAGTAAATGAATTAGAAATCATTCAGCCTGAACTTCAGTCCAATGGGAGACTCACACACAGAAAAGAACTAATTTTATTTCCTAATGGAGTAGCAGTGAGACAATAATAATCCTTTGACCTTAAATATAGAGTCTCAGGACAGGAAGTCAGGACCTGTACTGAATGAACAGGCTCCCAACCCTGAAACCTCTTGGTGAAAACCAGGGCTAGTTTTAATAAAACTGTGTGCTCAACTTATCCTATTATTGATAGACTAGTATGTCTCTTGCCAGAAGGACACTTTTCACAGTCTCAAATCTGCAGTCTGGCTATTTTTAGGTGCACCACTGCAATATCGCTGACTCCCCTGATGCCTTCCACAAAACCAAAGAGGCAGTTAAATTAAATTATGAAGCTTAGTTTTCTTATTCCTGGCCTCCTAGCATTACCCAGAGAGGCTTCTACTTCCATTAGAGAATACTCAACTATAAATCTCGCCCCAAAATGCATTTGCATGTGGCTCTGTAGTCACTGATGGGTCCCAGGGGCTTCCTCAAAATTACCCTCCACTCTTGTCTATATTCCAGTGCTCTGCCTTGCGCTGCCTGAGGATGGGGCTTGATAGCAAGAGGGGCATATCCACAGAGGGGACGGAAGGGAGGGAACACGGTCCAAGGAAGGAAGACGATCCTGTCCTCACAACCAGCTCATAAAAGAAGGAGATGGAGGCTGTCATTTTTCCAGGGGAACTCGTGCCTAAGCCCCTGACCCACAGGAATGCAGTAAAGGCCCATCAGTTTTAGCCTCAAAGCTTTCTGGGACTTCCCCCACGGTGAATTGCTGCCATGGTTAGATGGCGCCTTAATTAGAATCTATCTGTTGTAATAGTCCTGGTTCAGTGATGACCTGACGAAGTGTCACAAAAAGAGACAGACTTTATCGTTTGCTTGAAATTTTGTTTTTGCCTAGGGACATCTGGCAGCAATCATAACTTACTCATTTGGACTGAATGAATGGTGTCTTATTTCCTCCCCTATGTGCAAATCCTCAAGTATGGCCATTAGAGGAGGCTGAGTTCTCGCATGTCATCCGATGCTGCTCTATGCCAAGAAAGTCTTGTTCTCTATTTTTAAGCTCTAAGAACAATCCCATTTTAGGATATTTTTATCTGGACTAGCTTTTCAGTAATTTGCATCACCTGTTTTCCTTTAAAAATGATTTATCTTCTTTCCACATTGGTCACCTTTCTGGATCTCCTGGTGGAATGTTCTTGGGTCTCTGTCAAATATTACTGCTCGGGCTTCCCTGGTGGCGCAGTGGTTGAGAGTCCGCCTGCCGATGCAGGGGACACGGGTTCGTGCCCCGGTCTGGGAAGATCCCACATGCCGCGGAGCGGTTGGGCCCGTGAGCCATGGCCGCTGAGCCTGCGCGTCCGGAGCCTGTGCTCCGCAACGGGAGAGGCCACAACAGTGAGAGGCCCGCGTAACGCAAAAAAAAAAAAAAAAAAAAAGAAAAATTACTGCTCGTTCTTAAGAAGGAAGCAACCTGGACTTCCCTGGTGGCACAGTGGTTAAGAATCCGCCTGCCAATGCAGGAGACACGGGTTCAAGCCCTGGTCCAGGAAGATCCCACATGCCGCCAAGCAACTAAGCCCGTGCGCCACAACTACTGAGCCTGTGTGACACAGCTGCTAAAGCCCGTGTGCTTAGAGCCCGTGCTCCGCAACAAAGAGTAACCCCCGCTCGCCGCAACTAGAGAAAGCCTGCGCGCAGCAACGAGGACCCAACGCAGCCAAAACTAAATAAATAAATTTTTAAAAAAAGAAGAAGAAGAAGGAAGCAGCCCTCATCCTTACTGAAGGAAAAAGCTACAAAGAATGTCAGTGGTTCTCAACCTTGGCAGCCCATTAGAATCGCCTGGAAAGCTTTTTAAACTCCCAAAGCTCCAAAGGTGACATGCATGTAATTTCATTTAAATGATATTCTTAAAAGGGGGCTGGGGAGACTACAGGGACAGATCAGTGGTTGCCAGGGTCTGGGGCTGAGGGGGGAGCTGAGGGTCTGACCTCAAAAAATGAACCAGGGAAATTTGGGGGTTGTTAGAATTGTTCTGTATCCTGATTGTGGTGGTGTAACAAGAGTCTAGGCATGTGTTTAAACTCGAAAGGAGAAAGGTACGTCCCCCCAAAAGAGTGAATACCGCTGTATATATTTTATCTTCAATCCCAATGCCAGGCTATATCCAGACTAATTAATTCAGAATTTCTGGGTAGGACCCAGGCATCCAAATCTTTGAAAGCTCTTCTGTGGTTTCCTGTGTGTAGTCAAGGTTGAGAAACACTCATCTACGTGAGTCATGTTTGATTGACATGGAAAGTGGCTGCTTTGTCAGTAGCTGATTCCCCACTTCCCAGAGGCAAACTCCATCGGTCAGGACCCTCCCGCCTCAGGTTTGGGTGGGAGGTAGGTTTGTATGATTTGATCCTCAAAGAGATGCTTTTCCTCGTGGAGAGTGCGCATCTCTGTCTCTGGGGCCCCTTCCCGATGCCCAGAAGTAGTCCCACGAGACACAGAAGGGGCTGAGGTCCAGGGTTTCTGGACTATCGCAAATTCACTCTGGCCCCTCTCCCAACCACAGAACATAAAAGACATTAAAAATTTGGCACACGTGATCAGAAAGAGGCAAGGGTTCCACGACGGTGCATTTTATGTGTCAACTTGACTGGGCCACACGGTGCCCAAATATTACTCTGGGTGTCTCTGCCAGGGTGTCTCTGGATGAGATGAACATTTGAATCAGTAGCCTGAGTACAGCAGGTTGCCCTCCATAACGTGAGTCCAATCCGTTGAAGGTCTCACTAGAACACAAAAGCCAATCCTCTCAGGAGTAAGAATTCCTCCTGCCTGTCTGTGTTCAAAGTAGGACGTTGGCTTTTTCCTGCCCTTCACACTCAAAATGAAACATCAGCTCTTCCTGGATCTCAAGCCTCTCGGCCTATTGGCCTGCCATTCTAGCACTACACCAATAGCTCTACTGGTTGTCAGGTCTTCAGACTTGGACTGGAATTATACCCTTGTCTCTCCTGGCTCTCTATTGGTTGACTCACCCTGCAGATCCTGGGACTTGTCAGCCTCCATAATTGCATGAGCCAATTATGTCTATGCATGTCTATGTGTTTATGTAAACGTACATAGGCGTATGTGTGTCTATCTATAAGTATGTGTGTATGTGGACGTATGTCTACGTGCACATATGTATATATCCTATTCTATTGGTTCTGCTTCTCTGGAGAACCCTGACTCATACAGATTGCTTAAAGTTCCCAGCCACTGGCCAGAGAGGCCTAAGCTGTACCAGTTTAATGGTAACAAGAAGCCACTGACCTGGACCTTTCCAGAAAAACTACAGAAAACTTAAATTCCCTGTCTCTTATGCACTTCTGTTTCAAGGCTCCACCTTCAATCCCCAGAATATGGACCTCAGTTCCTTGTACTGCCTTACAGACCACTGCTCCATAAAGGAGAGCACTAAGGAGAGGAAGGAAGGCTTCTCACAGCTTCTTCCTAGAACACGGTGAACATCTCCTCCTTGGAACAAACTCAGGAAGGTTAGTTCACTCGGATCTTTGATGATTGCTTCTATTTCCATTGTTTTGTTTCCTCCTTGGGAATATCTGAAATTCTGAAGCTGGCACTCCCCTTTCTATCTTCAATTGCTATTATCCACTCCCACACCATCTTGGTTAAAAGTCCTTGTACTTTTCCTCTGCATTCTGGAAGAGATTATGACATTTGTTCTCCACTTCAGTGCTTCCATTGTTTTCTATCCACCCTGCAGTTTACTGCTTCAATGTGGATAACAATTCAGCTGCTGCCTTTTTAATTCCCTGGCAATTGTCCCTTAATTTACCCAACTGCCTTCTTGTTTGATCCTCTTATATTTTCATGGCAGCACCTTCTTTTATACATTTCTATCCCTTCATCATTGAAGCCATGTCTTCCTGCATCTTGTTATGCAAATGATACACTAAAATGCTTCTACTTCTGCCATAGGTCGTTTCAGACTTTCCTCTCCCACTGAATATCCAAAAAGATGTTCCCTCTCCTTTCTTTTGAGGGAGGATTTCATAAGCCCTATGATGAAACGTTTTCTGTTGACTTAACCCATAAAGAGAGGATATCCATCTGGACTCAATATTTACCAAAATTCAAGGTGTGTGGACTGTTCTTGCCCTGAAATCTCTCCACTAGGGTGATGACGATTTTATTCTCAAATATATGGCTGGAGAGCAGCTGATATATTCAGCTTCTGGATCAATTTTCATGTCCAGGAAGCTTTTATCTGATACAATTGTGTTAAGCTAAAATGTTATCAAATTTTACTTCCAGTACCTGACTCTCTGATGCTGTGAATAGATGAAACGCTTATAAAACTACAATCCCCAAAGTGTACTACTATCAAGTTCTCTTAGTCTCTGACACCCACATAGAGTGTTTAATTATGGGGAGTAAGAGAGGAAGTTTAAACTTCTCATGATGCAATGCAACCTTGCCATCTCCCTCCCTCTTCTTTGCACAAGGTTAGTGGAGGTAAAAAAACAGGTCAAGCTAGGATGAGGGTGCCTCTGAAAACAGTAGCCACTCAGTGTAACAGTTTTCGTTTTTTCTGTCTTTGACTAGATAATAAACATCCACTCTGGGTCTGGCACTCCTGGCGGATGATGAGGATGCAAGAGCAAAACAAAGTTTCTCCCTCAAGGAAATTACATTCTAGTGGGTACAGAGTGGATGACCAGCCCAAGAAATGGATCAGGTGAGTGAGGGGGTAGAAAATGACGAAGGACTTAAGGATTTAGGGAAGACATTTCATAAACTGAGTGTGGTCAGCCCTTTTTCCTCCAGAATAAATATTATATAGAATCCCAATATAGGGGCAGGACAGGAATAAAGACGCAGACCTAGAGAATGGACTTGAGGACACGGGAAGGGGGAAGGGTAAGCTGGGACGAAGTGAGACAGTGGCATGGACATATATACTCTACCAAATGTAAAGTAGATAGCTGGTGGGAAGCAGCTGCATAGCACAGGGAGGTCAGCTCAGTGCTTTGTGTCCACCTAGAGGGGCGGGATAGGGAGGGTGGGAGGGAAATGCAAGAGGGAGGGGATGAGGGGATATGGGGATATGTGTATGCATATGGCTGATTCATTTTGTTGTACAACAGAAACTAACACAACATTGTAAAGCAATTATACTCCAATAAAGAGGTTAAAAAAAGAATCCCAATATAGAAAACACAAAATATCTAGTTAAAATGGAGCACTCAGCTTCCTTTTGACCCCTCCTGGGACCCCAGGGTATGCCCAAAGACCCTAGAGCTTTAAGGCACACAGCTGGAAAACCACTAAAATGAGTCCATGAGGCACATTTTCAATATTTTAGTGTTATTTTTTATTTTTAAACAATCAATAGCCATTCAGAATGGACCTAATTCCTAAAGTGAATGAAAAACCTGGGGAATATCATTTCGATTTCAAAAAAAAGTGAGAAAATTTTAATTTAATAAAACTATTTTGCCTACAAGGCTTATAAACTGACAGTTTCAAATGGTAGCAGTTGTGAAAAGAAATCTCCAAATTGTTCAAACCATGGTCTCACTGCTGGAATAAAGAGGTGGACTTCTAAAGTGAGTCCTTTGAGAGGAAGCACTTATTTGAATGAATGATCTCTGATATGTTTATTAAAAACCAGTCCCACTGCTTAAAGAAATAGTGGCAAGTGGTGGGGAAAACAAACGTGTGTTCACACACACCTGAGTTTGGAACCCAGGTCTGTCCCATGATAGGTACTTATGTAACCACAGGCAAGATACCTAATGTCTCTGAGCGTAAGTTTTCTCATCTGTAAAATGGGAGTAAAGAGACATTTCATATAAGAGGAAATACGCGTAGCCAAAAAACATGTGGAGATGTTCAGCATCATCTTGTTCAGGGAAATGTAAATCAAGATTACAGTGAGATGCCATTTTGCCCCAATTTGGTAAGAAAAAAATGTAAAATTCTGACAATACCAAATGTTGGAAAGCACAGGAAACCATTACATTTCTTACAGATTAATCATAAATACAAAAATTTGTGCAAATATATTGAAACAGTTTGTTGTGATCTTCTAAAGTTGAATATTTAGGGACTTCCCTGGTGGCACAGTGGTTAAGAATCTGCCTGCCAATGCAGGGGACACGGGTTCGAGCCCTGATCTGGGAAGATCCCACATGCCGTGGAGCAACTAAGCCCGTGAGCCACAACTACTGAGCCCGCGTGCCACAACTACTGAAACCCATGCGCCTAGAGCCCGTGCCCCGCAACAAGAGAAGCCACCACAATGAGAAGCCCGCGCACAGCAACAGAGTAGCCCCCGCTCGCCACAACTAGAGAAAGATCGCATGCAGCAACAAAAATCCAACACAGCCAACAATAAATAACTAAATAAAAATTTTTAAAAATAGATTCAAACAAAGCATATTAACTACCACAACTCAAACAGCCTGTCAAATCAATTGGTGCAGGTCCAGGCCCAGAAAGAGAAAGATACAGGATGAACGAAAGATGAGTAAGTGAATACAGGTGGAACCAAGGGGGAAATGTAAACATTCAGGCACTTGTGAGGAAAAGTGAGAAGCCTGGTTTTACTGCAGAAGAGGACTGTGAAATTAGGAAGGAGTGAGCCCCTGGAGCAGAGGGACGGAAGTAGACCAAAGGGCACTGCAGACAAAATATGCCTCGGTTATCATTCTGTAAATGGGATGGGGGTGGCCCAGACACAGCACATGGACCACTGGCACACTGTCTCTCTCTCTCCCAGAAACACACAAACACATACACACACACACACACACACACACACAGAGTCACACACAATGCAACTCTCTTAGACGACCCCCAAGCAGAATAAAATCTGTCTGCAGAAGTTCATGTTCCCCAAGACTAGAAAAGTGCACAATGATATTTTATTTCTTCAAGATAGTCCCCAGGGCTTCCCTGGTGGCGCAGTGGTTGAGAGTCTGCCTGCTAATGCAGGGGACACGGGTTCGTGCCCCGGTCCGGGAAGATCCCACATGCCACGGAGCAACTAGGCCTGTGAGCCATGGCCGCTGAGCCTGCGCGTCTGAAGCCTGTGCTCCACAACGGGAGAGCCCACAACAGTGAGAGGCCCGCGTACCGCGATGAAGAGTGGACCCCGCTTGCCACAACTAGAGAAAGCCCTCGCACAGAAACGAAGACCCAACACAGCAAAAATAAATTAATTAATTAATAAACTCCTACCCCCAACATCTTCTTTAAAAAAAAAAAAAAAGTCCCCAGTGGGGACATCCCTGCCAGTCCAGTGGTTAAGACTTTGCCTTCCAGTGCAGGGGGTGTGGGTTCGAACCCTGGTTGGGGAGCTAAGATCCCACGTGCCTCACGGCCAAACAACCAAAACATAAAATAGAAGAAATATTGTAACAAATTCAATGAAGACTTTTAAAAAATGGTCCACATCAAAAAAAAAAAATCTTAAAATTAATAAATAAATAATAAAAATTTTTTAAAGATAGTCCCCAATGGATATGGAAGCTGTTTCAGTCACGAATTCAGTCTTTCAATCAGTTTTGCGATGTATTGACTGATTATTTATTATAAAAATATCACTATTCAACTAGCTGAAGTATGCACATAAGGAAGGGAGTATAGCACCTGACTCACAGTAGATGGGACAGCAAACAGGAGGAGAAGGAAGAGGAGAGGAAGGAATCCTCACATCCTGCTGGTGAAAGAGGAAGCTGATTTAATCTTTGTTTGTTTGTTTGTTTTGCGGTATGCGGGCCTCTCACTGTTGTGGCCTCTCCCGTTGTGGAGCACAGGCTCCGGATGCGCAGGCTCAGCGGCCATGGCTCACGGGCCCAGCCACTCCGTGGCATGTGGGATCTTCCCGGACCGGGGCATGAACCCTGCATCGGCAGGCGGACTCTCAACCACTGTGCCACCAGGGAAGCCCCTGATTTAATCTCTTTGGAAGATAGTTTGTCATTATCTAATAAGTTTAAGATACATACACCCTACGACCCCAAAATTCCACTCCTGAGTAATTACTCTACGAAAATTCATGTTTATGTGCTCCAGAATATGGTCATAATAGCATCATAGTTAGTGATAGTCCCAAACTGGAAACGAAATGCCCACAAAAGAATAGCTAAATTGTGGCGTGTTCATCCAATGGAATACTATACAGCAATGAAAATGAAGGAACTACAGCTACACACAGCAAAGATGACATGGATGCATCTCAAAAACATAATGTTGAACAAAACAAAAGGATTCATTCTGTATAATTCCATTTACACAGTTCAAAATCAGGAAAAACCAAATTAATCTTAGGGATGTACACATAGGTGGTAAATCATAAAGCAAAACATGATCCATGTGCTGGTTAATCCTATGTGTCAACCTGGTTAGGATACGGTACCCAGATATTTAATCAAACACCAGTCTAGACGTTGCTGTGAAGGCATTTCTTAGATGCGATTAACATTTCACTCAGTAGACTTTGACTAAAGCAGACTACTCTTCATAATGTGGGTGGGCTTCATCCAATCCACTGAAGACCTTAAGAGGAAAAGACTGAGGTCCCCAAAGGAAGAAGGAAGTCTGCCTCTAGACTCAAGCTGCAACATCAGCTCTCCCCTGCGTCTCAGCCTGCAGTCCTGCCCTGCCGTTCTGGGACTTGCCAGTCCCCATGACTGCATCTTAAGTCTCTCTCAGTCTTTCTTTCTCTCTCACTCTCACTCTCTAAACATGGATGTATGTGTGTGTCCTGTGGATTCTGTTTCTTTGGAGAACTCTAATACAACCATCTAGAACGGGACTTTGGATCGTCAGGAATATTCTGTGACTTGTCCTAGGTGGTAATTGCATAGATGTCCCCTCCTCAGTGATGCATTTAGCTGTACATTTATGCTTTATGTACTATTCTGTATACGTATTATACTTTACAATTTTAAAAAAGGATTTGTAGAGTCTTGCTTTCCTAGCTAGCACTGAGAGGTTCACAAAGAAATGCAAGATACTGCGTCTGGCATCAAAGGACATGCTTTGTAGCTGGATGGCTGGGGAGTCATGATAAAATATCAAGACATCTCCATGTCATATTTTCTTCCAGGGATTTATCTTTGACTCATCTCATTCTCTAAAAACTCAAGTGTCCTTCTTTTGAATCCCCACCATACCTTATCTAAACCTCTTTCTACCTTTTCCTGTCTCCTCGTTAGACTATAAGCTCTTTAAGAAAAAGATTTATATCGCTTTCATTTTCGCATCCACTTTTGAGCACAGGATACTTGCCGAACAGTGGGAATACCTACAGGGATGGGGCAGAACATACGAACTGAGAGGTAGAACAAAGCTGGTCGAACACACAAAGCCAGGCAGGGAGACATGATTCTCTAAGAAACAAGAACCAGTTGTTATTTTCTTATTCTTTTTACTTTACATGAAGCCCCTACTTTCAGAAAGGGGAAGCTGCAAACTCCAGTTCTCCATGCGGTAAGATTCTTCATTACTAAGAGATCTAAATTCTATGTTAATGCAGTTCCAAAGCTACTGATGAAAGCTCCTCAAACACTTAGATTTGCTCTTTTTGGAGGGGAAGGGTTCAGTCAAGGAGAAATATAATTGTTACTAAGGCATTAATGGAGTACTTTAAAACAGAGAAATGATTGTCTTAGAATTATAGCTTTTAGTTTTTGTCATGTAAGGTTGGGACCCAGGCTCTTACATTAAATTATTGGACACAAGACACGAATGTTAAGACCTCAAAATTGGTTAGATTGAGTTTTGTCCACAGAGCTGAGTAATACTTTTCAGTTGTTTAAATGGTTATTTGGACATCAAGTAGACTTAACAACTAACAATTTAGGTTTTCACTTTCTGTGCTCCTGAGTTAATGCATTCAGTGTCTAGAAAAATTAATAACCTTTATGCTAATGTCAGGAACACCACAGAGAGATGCCAACATTTGAGGAATATGTTGGCCCATAATTTCAGTCATCTCTATGCCATTGTCCTCTCTGAAAACTTCTTCATTGCTTTTCTTTTTCTTTATATATCCATGGACTCCTAATGCAGCTTTCTTAACTCTATAGCTTTTGCCTTTTAGTTTATTACATTCAAAACAGAAAGATAAAGCAGCCCTCCATAATTGAATCCTGTGTTAACAACAAAAAAAATGGAATTAAGAAAAAGTAGAGAAGATGGGAAATAAGGAAAGCGTCTGAACAAATGGTTGAAATTGTGGGCAATTTTCCAGCTTGATTTATGCTGCTCTTAATTGCCAATTCCCAGGAGCTTCTTCTGCTTGTTCTTTAATAAGAGAGGGAATGATCTATGCTTTGACCCACAGTGAACTTGAAATGATGGATGGTACGAGCATTCAACAATGATGCTCTGTGTGTGCAAAGGAAACGTCTCTTGCCTGGGCTGAAAGCTTAGCTCACTTGGTTTGTAATTCCCATAAACCCCAGAGCCCATGCTCGGTGTGCATTTGAATGCCATGGTGTCACTTCACCTATTTTCAAGGACGATGCTTGTTGTATATTCTTTGTCCTGGAATTCATAGAAAATGTTTCATACTTCAATGCAAAACCAAGGGAGAGACACATTTGGAGGTCATTATTCAACGCTAAGTTGTTGTAACAGCACGTGTCCCCTTATGTAAAAGTTAAATATCTTATGAAAAAAATTATAACTATGTAAAAACACACCCCCTCTTATCCTACCACACGGAGATAACCACTGTTAATTTGTGCACGTGTGTTATTCCAATGTATTGTAGGTGAGGGTGTTATGCACTGAATGTGTGTTCCCCCAAAATTTATATGTCGAAGTCCTAATCCCCAATGTGAGGGTGTCAGGAGGTGAGGCCTTTGGGAGGTGATTAGGGTTAGATGAGGTCATGAGGACTGAGCCCCCGTAACGGGATTAGTGTCCTCACAAGAAGAGGGAGAGACTACGCTCTCTTTCTCTCTCTCCCCATGTGCACACAGAAGATGTCATGGAAGGACGCAGCCAGAAGGCAGCTGTCTACAAGCCAGGAACCAGGTTTCACCAAGAACCTAATCAGCCAGCACCTTGATCTTGGACTTTCAGCCACCAGAACTGTAAGAAATAAATTTCTGTTGTTTAAACCACCCAGTCTATGGTGTTTTGTTATGGCTTCCTGAGCAGACTAAAACAGGCATATATTTTTTAATGTGGGCCATAGGTTTTCCATCCCTCTCACTCCTAGCTTTCTTTTTTGACTTTTCCCGGGTGTGAAATGCTCTATAAAAAGAGAAAGGTTTGTCTAAGAGATACTCTTCTCTATAGCAAAGTGGTTAAAAGCAAGGTCTCTAGTCTGTTTGCGTTCAAATCTACCATTTACCAGCTCTGCAATACCAGACAAGCTACTTAACCTCTCTGTGCCTCAGTTTCCTCAACTAAAATAGGATGTGTACTGCACCTACTTCAAAGGGCTCTTGTAAGGATTAAATTAGTAAATACATGTATTGTACTTAGAATGTCTGCTATATGGTAACCATTCTGTAAGAATTCACAGCTATTATTCCTATTACTACAATGGAGTTACTGGATGGAGTGCCACGAGCATGAAGCTGAAACTTGAGGAGGAGGTCAGAGAACCAGAGGAGAATATGGGTAGAAGAGAAAAGAAGCAGAGATACCAGAGAGAGAAAGGTACTCCAAGGCAGCCACCTGACTCCGTAAGGACTAAAAAGCCATGTAAAAGAAAAGTTGCCCTCAGCCCAGCCTGGAACAGAACTTTTTTGTATGATATAATTCAAACTCATTCTGAAAAGAAATTTCTGATCTAATGCTTGAGGAATTTTCTGAAAAACTTTAAAGGAATTAAGACTTGTTCTGGGAAACCATGCTTTGCGCTGTCAGTCAAGAGTGTAGAGGTCCTGCATCCCTGGGTGCATGGTAAAGTCCCAGGTTCATCTCAGTGTAATCAATAATCGTGTGCCTGTGCTCTCTCAAACTGTACCAGCTGGGACAATAAACACTTTGGACAAGTATTCCTTTCTTTATATATAGTGTAACTTTTTGTGTATAGTTTAACAATGATTAGCTAACCATTCTCTTTTCCTTTAAATGTGTCTCCCCCAAAATGAACTCTTAGAATATATTAATTAGTCTTTTCCTTTGCAGCAAGATTAAAATAAAACCCTGACACATGTTCCTAAATAAGTTGCCAGAAAACATGTTTACTTGATAACAACTTGATAGGTAAGAGAAAAGGTGTCTGGTCTCATCCTCTTGTACCCTTGTGATCTGTTAGAAATAAGCTGGTTAACAGCAAAGAATAATTGGAATTTGAAACTAAAAATACAATAGTATTTATATTAGCACCAAAAAAGTACAATACCTAGGTATAATTCTAAAATATATATACAAGATCTTAGGTATAATTCTAAAAATATATATATATACAAGACCTATATGAAGAAACTACAAAGCTCTGATGAAAGAAATCTAAGAGGAACTAAGTAATTGGAGAGATATTGCATGTTGGTGAATAGAAAGATTCGCTATTGTCAAGAGGTCAGTTCTTTCCAACTTCATCTATAGATTCAATGCAATCACAATCAAAACCCCAGAAAACTATTTTGTGGCTACTGATGAACTGATTCTCAATTTTATATGAAGAGGCAACAGACACAAAATAGCCAACACAATACTGAAGAAGAACAAAGTCAGAGGGCTGACACTACTTGACTTTAAGATTTACTAAAAGCTACAGTAATCAAGACTGTGTGGTACTGATGAAAGAATAAAACAGATCAATGGAACAGAATAGAGAGCCCAGAAATAGACCCACATAATTATAGTCAACCGATCTTTGACAAAAGAGCAAAGATAATTCAATGAAGAAAAGATGGTCCTTTCAACAAATGGTGATGAAACTACTGGACTTGCAGATGCGAAGAAAAAAAAAAAATCTAGACAGACACATCTTTCACAAAAATTAGCTCAAACGGATCATAGTCCTAAATGTAAAACACAAAGCTGTAAAACTCCCAGAAAATAACATAGGAGAAGGTCTAGGGGATCTTGAGTTTGGTGATGACTTTCTTTTTCTCTTTTTTTTTTGGCTGTGCAGCACGGCATGTGGGATCCTAGTTCCCCAACCAGGGATCAAACCTGTGCCCCCTGCAGTGGCAGTGCAGAGTCCTAAGTACTGGACCACCAGGAAATTCCTGGTGATGACTTTTTAGATACAATATGAAGAGCACAACCCATGAAAGAAAAAATTGATAATTTGACTTCATTAAAATTAAAAACTTCAGCTCCACAGAAGACATTGTTCAGAGAATGAAATAAGTCACAGGCTGGGAGAAAATATTTGCAAAACACATATTTGATAAGGGATGGTATCCAAAATATACAAAGAAATCTTAAAACTCAACAGTAAAAAAAAAAAAAAAAAAAAAAGCACCAAATTAAGAAATGGGCAACAGACATCTCACCAAAGAAGAAAAGAAAATATACAGATGGTAAATAAGCATATGAAGCAATATCATATGTCATTAATGAATTGCAAATTAATTAGATCAGTAAGATACCACTAACATACCTATTAGAGTGGCCAAAATCCAAAACACTAAAACACCAAATGTTGGCAAAGATGTGGAGCAATAGGAAATCTCATTCATTGTTGGTGGGAATCAAAATGGTTCAAGCCCTTTGGAAGACAGTTTGGTGGTTTCTTGCAAAACTAAACATACTCTTACCATACAATCTAGTGATCACACTCCTTGATATTTACCCAAATGAGCTGAAAATATGTCTACACAAAAACCTGCACATGGATGTTTACAGCAGTTTTGTTCGTAACTGCCGAAACTTGGTATCAACCAAGATGCCCTCCAGTAGATGAATGAATAAACAAACTGTGATACATCCAGTCAATGGACTATTATTCAGCAATTAAAAGAAATGAGCTATCAAGCCACAAAAAGACATGGAGGGACCTTAAATGCATACTGCTAAGTGAAAGGGGCCAGTCTGAACAGCTACATACTGTATGATTCCAAGTATATGACATTCTGGAAAAGACAAAACTATTGAGACAGTAAAAAGATGAGTAATCGCTAGGGGATCAGGGAGAAGGAGAGAAGGAGGAGTAAGTGGAGCACAGGAGATCTGAGGACAGTGAAACTACTCTGTAGTTATGGTACTCTGTACCGTAATGCTGGATGCATGACATTATTCGTTTGTCAAAACTCATAGAATCTAAGCTCAAAGAGTGAACCCTGATGTAAACTATGGATTTTATTTAATAATAGAGTATTAATATTGGCTAATCAGTTGTAACAAATATACCACACTGATGGAAAATGTTAATAATAGGGGAAACTGGGGCATGGGGGTGAATGGGCCTATGGGAACTCTCTGTGCTTTCTGTTCATTTTTCTATAAATTAAAAGTACTCTAAAGAGTAGTCGGGAATTTGGTGGAGCTCGAGTGGTTAAGATTCGGTGCTTTCACTGCTGTGGCCTGGGTTCAATCCCTGGTGAGGGAATTAAGATCCTGCAAGCCACACAGCGCAGCAATAAAAAGTAAATAAAATTTTTAATAAAATTAAAAATTGTCTATTAAATTATCTTTAAGTTTGTTTTCTTTCTGACAATGAACTGAGCCTGCACACTCTTCCAAAGGGGTCTTTTTTTTTTTCATAAATAAAAAATTAAATGAACAACAAAGATTCATGTTATCAGTATTTTTGTAAACTTTATCTTTTTTGTAACTGTTTATTATGAGCATTTTTCCAAGCTGCTAAATATTCTACAACATTATTTTGGCTATATTGATTTGTGTATATATATACAATAAGTGATTAACCAATTTCCTATTTTAGATATTTAGATTGGTCCCAACAGTTGGTAAAACAATAACACTGTGATTACATTCTTCCAGTTACGTTCTTTCAAACATGAGTGATTCTTTGGTTAGGATAAGCTCCTAAAAGCAAAATTGTTTGATAAAGTCATACACAGAGTTAAGGCTTTTAATATTTATTGCCAAATTTCTCTCCAAAAATGTCACCGTTTTCACTTCCACTGGTCTGTTCTCTTGCCAGACTGCATACTACCATTATGTAAAATCAATTAAGGTAAATGAGGAAAATATACCTGATTATTATTCGTTTAATTTTTCTACTAATGAGCGTAAATATATTTTAATACGTTTTTGGCCATTTAGAAGTCCTTATGATTTTACAGAAAGGTACTTTCAGTCAACATATTAAAGGAAATGCTGGCCAGGGATGCAGTTTTATTAAAAAAAAACCCTAAATCTCTCAATCTATAGGCCTATGTATTTAATAATGGAAATTAATTCAAAGAATGTTTTTAAGTAGGAAAAAACAGGTGATAGTAATTAATTTTCTTTAAAAAAAAACTTTAGATTTATAATTTCCCATATTGTTAGTAGCTATCTACTGATAAAAAAGCACAGCACCTATAAAACTTGTCTGTCTAATGTGGGAGTGACTAGGAGCAATAATCAGTTTGTTCTATTATGTGATGCCTATGAACATTTTAATCCATTGCAATATGTTTTATATAATTTTAATGAATTTTCTCTTCAGAATGCCAACTATGGGTTTAAACCTGTGCTATCTAGTGTGTATATGTATGTGTGTGTGTGTGTGTGTGTGTGTGTGTGTGTGTATATATATATATATATATACGTAGCCACTAACTAGAAGTGGTTAATTTCCCATTCCTTTACTATTTTAACATGGTTACTAGAAAAATTTGAACTACATTTGTGGTTCACATTACACTTCTGTTTGACAGTGCAGGTTTGGGCTATAAACTCAAAAGTAACTAACTTTTGAGTAACTAACTTTTGAGTAACTAACTCAAAAGTCAACTAACTTGCATTAGTTGACTAATGAAAGTATAGCCATTTGTATCTATCAACAAATAAAATTACTACTGGAATTTTTTTTAAAAAAGCTTTTTGACACCAGCTGGAAATTTTTTAAATAAGATTTTCTTATACAGCACATCTAGTAGAAAAGAATCAATATACAGGAAGACAATAGAACAAAGCAAATGGCCCAAAGCAGGAAGGCTGCTTCTACATGCTGACATTTTCATTCCCCTGTACCATGCTGAGGTTGTGCTAATTGACTTGAATCAACTATGTTTGCTGTCAATAGCTGGCCTGGATTCCTTGAAGTCTGAAAACCATCACCCAGAATGCAGGAGAATGATAAATCTTCCATTTACTTTGAAACTCACCATCCTGCTACCAATAGGCTTACTGCCAAATCCTTAAAGTTTTATGAAGAGAATGGAAGTTCAACAGTAGATAAGAGATTGCAATGCATCTTTGAAAGACGGGAAGTAAACGGAAGTGGGTCGCCAACGAAGCACAGCTGAGCGTGGATGTCTTGGAACTCAGCCCTGGAAGCCTCAGACTTGCCCTGCAGACTAGGAGGATATGACTGGAAACAGAGCCTTTATGGAAGGTTTGTGTACATGAAAGTTCTCCACCCACCCGCCCTGACAACCACCATAAAGCAAGCAGAGAAAGGGGGTGGCTACAGGCTCCTCCCCAACATACTACCAGAAGACAGAAGATAAAACACAACATAAATTAGGGATGCTCTTTTGAAAAATGAGGGACTTCCTTGGTGGTCCAGTCGTTAAGACTCCACGCTTTCACTGTAGGGGGGGAGGTTCGATCCCTCGTTGGGGAACTAACATCCTGCACACCGTGTCTCGGCGTGGCCAAAAAAATTTTTTTTTGTGGTACGCGGGCCTCTCACGGTTGTGGCCTCTCCCGTTACGGAGCACAGGCTCCGGACGCGCAGGCTCAGCGGCCATGGCTCACGGGCCCAGCCGCTCCGCGGCATGTGGGATCTTCCCGGACCGGGGCACGAACCCGTGTCCCCTGCATCGGCAGGCGGACTCTCAACCACTGCGCCACCAGGGAAGCCCTTTTTTTTTAATTAAAATGAACAATCTGCCTGGCTGTCCACCGACTAAGGATAATGACACCATTTGAAGGGCACTTATGTAACGACTGACCTCTTACCCTCCCACCTGGTTAGCAGGTCACCTCCAAATCAATCATTTTATTGCCTCATGTTTAGATATAAGCAAGCAATCAGTGTTTACTGGACATTTAAGGAAAACCTACAACACGAAAAAGAGACCAAGATAAATGTACTAATTGCAAGATTTCGTGTGACTAGATTCCTTTTACTTCACCTGCTATGAACTCTGAGCACAACTACAAGTTTGCTTGCAAATTCCAGATGAGCAGCCAGTGTTGCTTCTCTAAAGATACACAGAAGGTCAAGATTGACAGTTTCTGCATGTGGAGCCTGGTGATAAAAAATGTCAGCCAGGGCTTCCCTGGTGGCGCAGTGGTTGAGAGTCCGCCTGCCGATGCAGGGGACGCGGGTTCGTACCCCGGTCCGGGAAGATCCCACATGCCGCGGAGCGGCTGAGCCCGTGAGCCATGGCCGCTGAGCCTGCGCGTCCGGAGCCTGTGCTCCGTAACGGGAGAGGCCACAACAGTGAGAGGTCTGCATACCACAAAAAAAAAAAAAAAAAAAAGAAAGAAATAGCAACTAAGATGCCTTAATAAGAAAACAGATGCAAGCCAGAGGCTGAGAGATGAGCCCTGTGGTCTCAACAGAGCTGGGATGTCCCTTCCGAAGTGAAAACAAGATGCTGCTCCTCTCACCTCTTACCACGGAAAAAGACGTGATAATGCTTGGTGTGTCTTTTTTTATTTTAGAGGAAACATATTGCATTATATACGCTATTCTGACGCATCAGGCTTCGGGTTTCGAGTGGGGCCCAGAGGCCAAAAGGGTACCTGTAGCAGGCCCAGTCTCCACAGCTAGCTCCTCTGTCATTTGGGCCTTATGACCCAGAATATCCACGATGCGTGAGGTTTCTATGGAAACTAACAATGCGGTACGAAGCCTCTGAGAAGCTTCAGTAGGGGAATCATAGAGCAGAGCCTCAAGGTTTAGGAGCAAAGCCTGGCCCTCATCCACAGACAATTATTCTCCTTTTGAGAAATGACTCCTGGCTTTCTACTGGGCCCGATAGGCACTGAATACTTAGCTATGGGATATCACAGGGTCATGGGACCTGAGTGTCCCATCACAAACCGGTGTTACCTGATACCCTGCCTCATAATGTTAGGGATGCTTGAGATCAGAGATGCACATTTCCAGGTAGAAATGGTACAATCAGGCTCAAGCAGGTTCAGAAGGCACAGGTAAATTGCATGAGCAGGTGTCTCAGACTCCCTGACATCTCTTCTCATTCAGTCCACGTGTACAGTCTCACGGGGAGTCGCTTAGGACTCACTGACTGAGGAGAGAAAAGCCCCCACCCTTGTCTCAGATGGTCCTGCAGGAGACATGAAGTGGGAATGGCCTACTGCTTACTAACCCAATCAGGAGTGCCCCTGAAAGGCAGCAGGAAGAACTCCAGTAAGAACTCTGTTGTTCTCTTTGGGGAGGGAACCAGAGGCACAGGTCTACACTGATACCTGGAGAGGGGCTGATGGTTTGGCAGGTGGTCAGGGACATAGAGAGAACAGGATTGGAAAACTGGTGATTAGAGTGGTCTGGTGATAAAGAGGTATATGGATGGATCTCTGAGAATAAGCATGGGGTATGGAGATATATGTGCCTGGTATGAATGCTAAGCATAGGGCGTCACTGCAGTGGAGGCTGGGTTCGTGCCCCGGTCCGGGAAGATCCCACATGCCCCGGAGCTGCTGGGCCTGTGAGCCATGGCCACTGAGCCTGTGCATCCGGAGCCTGTGCTCCGCAACGGAGGAGTGAGACAGTGAGAGGCCCACGTACCGCAAAAAAAAAAAAAAAAAAAAAAAAAAGACAACATCCTGAAAAACTGGGCTCCTACCTTAAAAGAAATAGTATGTATGTTGAATCTGCAACTCATGTACTGATGCTTTTTTCCCTCATAATCACAATACCTGAGTCCCAGAATCTATGGGTGAAAATGAGAGTAACTCTCTTCACTCACACTCAACAGTACCCTTGCAGAATTTCTGTTTTCCATCCTCGCCACTGTAAGCTTTGCTGGTTTGAAGACATGGGTTCTCAGGAAAGGCATTCTTCTCCCAGAGACAAATACAATGGTCCCATTAGGACTATGTTGGGGTCTTCCTGCCTCTGAACCAACAGCAAAAAGGGCACTCCTGAACCAGCTAGGGTTCTTCCAAGTCAGTGGGTCACTTCTACACAGCAGAGAAAAGAGGACATTTCTGGAACCCAGTGTCTCCAGTGGATTCTCTAAGATTCTCTTCATATTTCCCTGCCCAACAGTAATAGTTAATGGAAAACTATGGCAACTAAACCAAGACAAGACCACTGAGGATTCAGATCCTTCAGTGTAAATGGACTAATTTACACTTTGGGTTATAATTCAATACTACCTTATATCCTGTAGCTCCAATTGTTCCATTCTGGCCGGAGGGAACCCTTTCAGATTGGCTCCTATGTCCCTTTGACATACCCTCATCTTTTGGGGTTTTGATCACTTCCTTACTTTCTGGCACTACAAGATGCTCCAGGCTTATCTTATATTTTTCCTGACTTAGATCTAAAATCAGCCATTCCTTCAAAGAATTCTGGTTCTTTTTATTGGAGAATAGTATGTAGAAATCAAGATCTGGGCACTGGGTGTGCTCATTGCTACTGGGGTTTCACTGCTTCTAGGCACTCTCAGTGGACAAACCCTAGTGATGTGTATGTATACTAACCCACGTGTATACACACATCATAATCGTTTTAGTATCCATATGTCTGTTTACAAATATTTAGTGAACCTGAGTTCTTACTGATGTCCCCAATTCTAATCCGGTACAACAGAGTTTATTCTAGCCTTTTATCCCTTTGCTTGTCTGTAGCTTTGGAAAAAAAGGTTTAAACATTAACTACAGCTTTATAAACAAATGAAAACACAAATACTCCAGGAGCTTATGCACATTTTCCCTTTCTTGTGCTTTGTGTGTGTGGTATATATTGACTGATTTTTCTTTCTCTCTGACTTTCCCCTTTATATTTCATACAAGGATTGTTGGTAGTGGTTAACTGTTGGTTTGTCACTTAGGTGACCGAATATTCCAGGGGGCCTTTAACTGAACTTGGGGAGTAATAAACATCACCCAGAGATGAATGCCATGACTGACTCCTAGAGAGAGCTACTTTTGAGGCTTTATGTCTCCCTTTCAAGGGGAGAGTCAGAGCCTCCTATATTTCATTTATGTGAAATATAGTCGCATCTGATTGGGTGGAAGCATAAAGTTGTTACTACTGTCATTAGCAGTTGGGATGTGTGTAGAAAGCTGGGTATATGAAGGCTGAGGACCAAAGAGGCGAACTCTAATATTACGCTCTGATCTCTCAGCTCCAAATTCATACTTCTGTGCTGTGCTCTGCGAGGCTAGGACTGGAATTCTAGCCTCAGCAGGCTTCCTGTTAGGTTCTGCCAACAGGGGGCAGTAGCGGGAGATGAGAAGGCTGTAGGAGGAAAAGGGCCACACTCCCTCCTGTGTGCTGTCTGTTCCTTCCAGCACCAGCAGTGGAAGGAGCAGCTGCTTTGTTTCCAGCCTCTCTCTGAGTTTCTAGAACCAGCCTCCTGTGCCACCTCAGAGCCTCGGAGATCTGAGTCCCAGCTCCCCAGAGACCTTCCCCCCTCCAAGATGATCCTGTTTTCTGATCATCTCACCCCATTCCCTTCCCTGCCCCACTCCCCTAAGGAGTAGTAGCTGTTCCCTACAACTACTGTCTCTGTGTTGCCTCAGTTTCCCCTTTTTGCTTTGTCAAGT
Source organism: Tursiops truncatus (assembly GCF_011762595.2). NCBI lineage: Eukaryota > Metazoa > Chordata > Mammalia > Artiodactyla > Delphinidae > Tursiops > Tursiops truncatus. The sequence goes on from NC_047039.1 coordinate 12,246,734, forward strand.
CTCCAACTCCTGTTTAGCCAATTCTCTATGTTAAATTTTCTCTGTGGAGACAATTTAGTTCCTGCTTTCGTGCCTGGATCCTCACAGATATTGAACAAAATATATAAGCATGAGACTGAGAAACCACAAGCCACAGGCAAGGTGAAAAGAGTTGTTTCAACGTGCTGAGCTCATGGGTGCTTCTGTATCTTTCTCCAAATATTTCTAAATTCCTGGTATGATTTGGTTTCGTAACTGTGCCCTTTCCAGAGGACAGCCTGTATCCTAGGTACCAGGGCGAGCTACTCCTATGCGTAATGATAGGTAAGGAAACCAATTTATGTAACTCACTGGTAATCGCCAGATGGGAGGGGGCAGAAGACAAGTGCTCGGAGGAAAAGCAAATAGAATACTGACAGAGATGTTACCTAACAGAGAAAAAATGTTTTCTGGGAACAGGAAAACAACCCCAGCGTTCAAAAAGAGAACTCTGTTTTATTACATTAGACGTTGTCTCTGTTTTTCTTTCCCCGCCATTTGGAAGGAGATGGGGTAACAAGTGAACTGGGGTACTCCCAGGAGAAACAAGCTGTGTTTCTGGAAGCATTCTTCAAGGGAGGCTGACCATCTGGCCGGCCGTATCCTGTGAGTTGGACGGCAAGCATTAGCACCCTCTGCTGGACAGGACTCTGGGGATGAGTGGACAGCACCCTGCATGTTAGGGACTGAATTGTGCCCCTCTCAAAATTCATATGCTGAAGTCCTTAACCCCAGTACCTCCGAATATGATTTTATTTGTAGATGGGGCCTTTAAAGAGGTAATTAAGGTTAAATGAGGTTGTTAGGGTGGGCCCTCATCCAACCTGACCGTAGTCCTTATAAGAAGAGATTAGGACACAGACACAGACAGAGGGAAGACCGTGTGAGGACACAGGGAGAAGACAGCTCTCTACAAGCCAAGGAGAGAGTCGTCGGGAGAAGCCTTGACACCCTGACCTTGGATTTCTTGTCTCCAGAACTGTGAGAAAATAAACATCTGTTGTGTAAGACACCAACCTGTGTGCTTTATTATGGCAGCCCTCAAACGCGTATACTGAGTCCTTGATTACCTTGGCCACTGCGCCTCTGCTTTGATCCCACTCCAGAAAAATGCATATTTTGTTTCTAGATAGGGCCGTGGTCCCAAACCCTTATCAAGTCTCCTTCACTGGTGAATTGGGCTGGACAGTGAATGGCAAGGGCTCATCACTGTCTCAAGGCCAAGATGCACCAGGCTTCTATCCAAGAATAAGGAACATCAGGCCATGCGGCATAGTGGGAAGAGCCCCAGCTCTGGAGTCAGGTAGATCTGGTTTCAATCCCAATCACGACACTCATTGCATGAAAAAGCAAAACAATTCCTTACAGATTCCTTCTCTGTAGAATAAGGATAAAGATTTTTACCCCACTGTTATGGACTGAATGTTTGTGTACTCCAAATTCATATGTTGAAGCCGTAACTCCCTGTGTGGCTGTATTTGGAGATGGGGCCACTAAAGAAGTACTTAAGGTGGGGCTCTGAGCCACTGAATTAGCATCCTTGTAAGAAGAGACACCAGAGAACACTCTCTCTCCCTGTGCACACACGCTGAGAAAGGGTCATGTGAAGACATAGCAAGAAGGGAGCCATCGAAAAGCCGGGAAGAGAACTCTCACCAGAAACCGAACTAGGCAGATCTTGACCTTGGACTTATAACCTCCTGAACTGCGAGAAGATAAATTTCTGTTTTTAAGTCACCCAGGCTGTGCCACTTTGTTATGGCAGCCGAGTTATCTAATATGCCCATAGAGATGCTTTAGGGCATAAAATAAAAGAACACCTAACCAGCTCCCAGTGTTCAATAAATACTGGCAGTGATCATTAAAAACCTGAGACCAGTGGATAGAAATGAAAGGTGAGCACCCAACATGGAAGGGGATGCCTTGGCAGGTGTAAGAGCCACCATGAAGAAATTCAAGCATAGGCCAGAGTCCCTTTGGGGAGTGTTGTCACAGAGATAATTCAAGCATCAAAAAGTGGTTGGAGAACATGTCTTTTCAGCTCCTTTCCAATCCCAAGCGTTTTGGAAAGTTTGCACTAGGATTTTAAAGTCCCTGCAAGCTGCCTTAGTATTCACTTTCTCTGGGTAATATATTCCCAAACCTATAAAGTGATGGTAAATGCCATAAAAAATAATCAGAGGGCTTCCCTGGTGGCGCAGTGGTTGAGAATCCGCCTGCCGATGCAGGGGACACGGGTTCATGCCCCGGTCCGGGAAGATCCCACATGCCGCGGAGTGGCTGGGCCCGTGAGCCATGGCCGCTGAGCCTGCGCGTCCGGAGCCTGTGTTCTGCAACGGGAGAGGCCACGACAGTGAGAGGTCCGCGTACCAAAAAAAAAAAAAAAAAAATCAGAAAAAGTGCCCCTGTTGAGCTGTCCTCTTTTGTGTGTGTGCGTGTGTACATGGTAGGTGCCATGTGTATATGTGTGTGTGTGCTTGTAGTATTGAAAATTTCTGCTTTCATGCTTCTCTAATATCAGTGTAGCAGCTTTTTCACAGACCACCTGCCGGGTGACAATATTGTCATGTACACACACGCAGAGAGGAAAAAGCCAACAGAACAGTTCATCTGTGGCTTCTTCAACTATGTGCAACAGGGCAGGGCAGCCCTAACAAATCCCTTCCTGTTTGGCTTATCAAGGAAACTTCTTCCCCACCTGAGTCACTGCACAGGCATTAAGAGCTGATTTTCTTAATTGGCAACTCAGGGTTCTTAGTCAAAGGACCCACTCTTGGCTCCAAATGTGTCCCAACATTTTCCTCCTGAAGAGAGACCACTCCCTGGTCTGCCAGCATCACATCACACTGGCCTGGTGTGTGCCTGTGAGGCGTCCAACTTGGGCTCTGGTCCTGGGATCCCCCTCACAGGACCCCAGAATCATCACGATGACTCAGACAACTCTGCCCTTCTCCACTGGTTTCCTCTCCTTGAGAAAAGCCACAACAGGACGCTACAATGAGCAGAACTCCATCTGTTTCACTATTTGGAAGTAACAATTCCTTTGTCTGTGCTTTGAACACCTTTGAGTTTTGTCAAAGATGGACAGCTGGGTGAGGCTGGCTACTGTCATCAGTAGATGATGGCACAGACCCAATGTGTTCAAACCACGAAAGATGCTGAGAATCGTGAAGTCGGGGATTGTGCTGGCAGCGCCCTCTGGTGGACAAAGAGAATGCTGCCTCTTGGTCTCCGCAAAACTACAAAAAAATTGTATTAAACTGTAAAATCCATCTGATAAAGTTAATAAAGTCAAACATATTTTCCTGTTTTCCAAAATTAATTGGTAAGTTTATTTAATGTTATTGAAGTAGCACAGCGCCTAGGAGTGTAGGATTTTTTTTTTTTGCGGTACGCGGGCCTCTCACTGTTGTGGCCTCTCCCGTTGCGGAGCACAGGCTCCAGACGCGCAGGCCCAGCGGCCATGGCTCACGGGCCCAGCCGCTCCACGGCATGTGGGATCTTCCCGGACCGGGGCACGAACCCGTGTTCCCTGCATCCGCAGGCGGACTCTCAACCACTGCGCCACCAGGGAAGCCCCAAGACTGTAGGATTTATAGATATCTAGATTGTGGGACTTCCTTGGTGGTGCAGTGGTTGAGAATCCGCCTGACAGTGCAGGGGATACGGGTTCGATCCCTGGTCCGGGAAGATCCCACATGCCGCGGAGCAACTAAGCCCGTGCACCACAACTACTGAGCCGGCACTCTAGAGCCCACGAGCCACAACTACTGCGCCCATGTGCCACAACTACTGAAGCCCGCACGTCTAGAGTCCGTGCTCCTCAACAAGAGAAGCCACCGCAATGAGAAGCCCGCGCACAGCAATGAAGAGTAGCTCCCCCTCACTGCAACTAGAGAAAGCCTGCACACAGCAACGAAGACCCAACGCAGCCAAAATTAATTAATTAATAAAAATTAAAAAAAAAAAAAAAGACAGCCAGCTTGGGTTTGACTCTCAGCAAAGCTATTTTGTACCTGTATAAACTTTGGAAAATTATTTCAACTCTTTATGCTTCAGTTTCCTACTCTACAAAATATCTCATACTGTGTTGTAATAATTAAATGGGTAAATACGTGCAAAGTGCTTAGAACAGTGCCTAGCACTAAGTAAATGCTAATTTTTAGTCTTAAAAGATGCTGAGAAATCAGGTGTCTAATTCAAAGTTACCTTTTCTCCAGAAATCTTTTATTAACCAAGGGCCCTGCTTTGATCAGTGCTATAATCAAGATTTCTACCTCTGAAACTGACACAATCTTTGTATCTACCCTTCAGCAGGTGTTTCCTGCCCTCACTGCAGGCTCTTAGCCCCTGTACTGACCCGAACTAGTCTAGCTGGGTCACACCACTATCCCATGATTGTGACAAATACAGTATGATGTCAGTTATATGTGGAATCTAAAACAGCCAAACTCAAAGAAACAGAATAGATTGGCGGTCCCAGGAGCAGGAGGGGTGGGGGAAATGGGGACATGTTGGTCAAAGGGTATAAACTTTCAGTTATAAGGTTAACAAGCTCTGGGGATCCTGTGTACGCATGGTGATTATAGCTAATACTACTTTATTATATATTTGCAAGTGGCTAAGAGAGTAAATCTTAAATATTGTCACCCCAAAAGAGAAATAGTCATTATGTGACGTGATGGAGGTGTGAGCTAATGGTAGCACCAAAATGGTCATCATTTTGCAATAGAGAAATGTGTCAAATGTACACCTTAAACTTACACAATGTTACGTGTCAATTACATCTCAATAAACCTGGGGAAATTTTTTTTAAATAAATGTCTGGGCATGTCCTTTGTTCATTTATCTGTAGGGTCTTGTGTTCTGCTTATCTGTTTTTCTGAGTACTTCATCTACGGAGCTACTGATGTCGCTCTATTAGTATCAAATATTGTTTGCATTATATTGTGTTCATTTTTCCTAAATCTTACGTTTGTTTCTAGATAATCAGGTCTTTGTTTTTAAATAGAAACCTATCTCAATGGAAAAAATAAATACTAAAAATAAAAAATGAGCCCACAGAAGGATTATGGGTGAGGCTATTGGCACATAACGGTGTTCTTTTTTTTTAAAAAATAGATTTATTCATTTATTTATTTATTTTTGGCTGCGTTGGATCTTCGTTGCTGTACGCAGGTTTGCTCTAGTTGCGGCGAACAGGGGCTACTCTTCATCGCGTGCACGGGCTTCTCATTGCGGTGGCTTCTCTTGTTGTGGAGCACGGGCTCTAGGTGCACGGGCTCAGTAGTTGTGGCGCAGGGACTTAGCTGCTCTGCAGCACGTGGGATCTTCCCAGACCAGGACTCAAACCCATGTCACCTGCATTGGCAGGCAGATTCTTAACCACTGCGCCACCAGGGAAGCCCCATAACGGCATTCTTGAATCAGATCAGAATCCCACTAAGTTTTTCAAGGGGTTATACATCCAAATGAACAACCAGTATAGACTAAAGGGGACTGCAATAACTTCAGGCCCTATTTGAGACCCAGTCTATGCACCTCCGCAGACAGCTGCCCCTGGGCCTCAGCCACTTGCCCTTCTCCCTACACAAAGCGACCCCAGCAAAGGTTCACAGCACTCCTCTGCTCATACAATCTGGCTGCTGCCCCATCACTTCATCTTCTTCTCTCATACAATATTTATTGGGATATAATTCACATACCACAAAATTCACCCATTTAAAGTGTTCCACTCAGTGGTCTAGTACATTCAAAAACTTGGGCAACTGTCACCACTAATTCTAGTACATTTTCATCACCCCAGAAAGAAACCTTGTACCCAGGAGGAGTCACTCCCTCCCCCTCCCCCCCCCCCCCCCACCCCCAAGTCCCCGATGGTACTAATCTACTTTCTGTCTCTAGGAGTTTGCCTATCCTGGGCATTTCATATAGATGAAACAACATAACAGCTGGCCCCTTTGTCTGGTTTCTTTCACCTCCTGTAATGTTTTTATTGCTCATCCATGCTGTAACATGTTTCAGTACTTTATTCTTTCTCTGTCTGAATAATATTCCATTGTATGGCTATACTACGTTTTCTTATCCATTCATCAACTGATGGGCATTTGGGTTATTTCAACTTTGTGGCTATTAGGAATGAATAATGTTCATTCGTGTACGCATGTTTGTGTGGACCTAGGCTTTCGGTGCTCTTGGAGAACACCTAGGAGTAGAATTGCTGGGCCACATGGTGTCTTTATGTTTGACTTTTTGAGGAATGCCCAAGCTGTTTTCCATGGCAGCTACAACATTTTACCTTTCCACCAGCAGCGTATGAGGGGTCCAGTTTTTCTACATCCTCACCAACACTTTTTGTTTATAGTCATCCTAGCAGGTGTGAAGTGGTATCTCGTGTTCTTCATTTGCCTTTCCCTAATGGCAAATGATAACAAGCCTCTTGTCATGTGCTTATTGATCATTTGTGAATATTTTTTGGAGAAATTTCCATTCAAATCCTTTGTCCATTTTTACACATATTCAGAGAAGCTATGGTTCAAAAGGATACGTGCACCCCAATGTTCATTGCCGTGCTGTTTACAATAGCCAAGACATGAAAACAACCTAAATGTCCATCACCAGATGAATGGATAAAGAAGATGTGGTACATATATACAATGGAATATTACACAGCCACTAACAAGAATGAAATGATGCCATTTGCAGCAACATGGATGGACCTGGAGATTATCATTCTAAGTGAAGTAAGTCAGAGAGAGAAAGACAAATATCATATGATATTGCTTATATGCAGAATCTTTTAAAAAATGATACAAATGAATTTATTTACAAACAGAAACAGACTCACAGACTTAGAAAACAAACTTATGGTTACCAAAGGGGAAAGGTGAGGGGGGGTGATAAATTGGGAGTTTGGGACTGACATATACACACTACTATATTTAAAATAGATAACCAAAAAGGACCTACTGTACAGCACAGGGAACTCTGCTCAATATACTGTAACAACCTAAATGGGAAAAGAATTAGAAAAGGAAGAGATACATGTATACATATAACATATATATATGCATCACTCTGCTGTACACCTGAAACTAACACAACATGCTTAATCAACCATACTCCAGCATAAAGTTAAAATTCTTTTTAAAGAAATTAAAAAAAAAAACAAATCCATTGCCCATTTTGAAACTGGGTTTTCTTTTCATTATTGAATTTTAATATTTCTTTGTATATTCTAGATACTAGTCTTTTATCAGAGATGATTTGCAAATATTTTACTCTATTCTCACCTCTGATTTATCTTCTAACCCTACTGATTATCACAGTCTTTACCAGGTGTGAGCACCAGGGTTCATCACAGCTTTGTTGTTTTTATCACAGCAGTATTCAAAAACTCCAGCGCCCAGTTCAGCCAGCTGGAGCCAGGGAAACTCTGGCTTCCCCAGTGGCCACTCAGTAGGATCAGATACTACAACCCAGAAACATGAGGGAGTTAGTGCCTCAAGAGGTGGGCACTGGTTAGTGAGGGACAGAAGATTGGAAGGGTCAGCAGACAATCGCCTATTCCTCCTCCATATGATGGACGATTCTGAGACACAGTAGCTTTGATGTGATCAAGCAACCTCCCGCATTTTCTTGTGAAGTTGTGACCAGCTAGGGACCCGTAGGCTGAGACAGGGGCCCCACCTATCTACAAGACCAAAAAAGCCGGTCAGCCCTCAAAAAGGGCACATTTTCCAAAGCTCATTTCTTATGTGACCAAGGAAGATCACGGAAAAGGAAGACCATCACAGAGGCTGGAGTAAGGGACCATGGGAGGAGCACCGGGGACTAGTCAATGCCGTTGACTAAAACACCATGCACTGGCTATCCATCCCCAAGGGGAGAACTCCAAACACTGCTTCCCACTGCAGCTTGGTATCAAAAAACACAACATACTCAAGCACTGAATGGAACAATGCTTTACTTACATGGAGAACAGTCAGAGCCAGTTCAGCTCCAATCATGCTCAATGGTCCCTCATGACCAGTGGGTCCCCCTGGCAGCCAACAAAGGGCAAATGGTTTATGTGCACCCCTCTCATGCCACAGTCCGTCCCCCAGAGAGTTTGAAAGACTGAAAGCTGGGGGCTTAACTGAAGGCCCTTGGTGCACACACTTAAGTAGAACAAAGGAATATTCACTGAACATGAAACAGGAGAAGACATTCCCGCACAAGGCATAAGCCCTGCGCGGGCTATGTGGGCTTCCTCTTGGTAGGAAGTGTTCCAGGCCCAACGCCCATCCTTCTACAGCTGAGTGGAGGTTGAAAGACCAAATGCATGAGACTCTCTTTCCCAACAAATCGTGGGTCCTGCTGTCACCCGTCTCTAGGTTGCTTCCCTATCCTGTGTATCTGCTCAGCTCTTTCTTCACTTGTGTAACGGAGTCTCTGTTTCATAACATTTCTTTGAGATGCATAGAGTGCTTCTGAGGTCCAAGAGTTTGGGAGTTCCTCAAAAAGTTAAACACAAGGAAATCCCCCGCAAATATGATTTAAGGACACCTCAGGATAATAGCTGTGCCTCAGGTACAGAGGAAAATCATTCTGAACTGGAGACGATCAGAAATTTCAGGGTGACTATTCCTCAGGAAGATGAAATTGATAGAATACCTGATGAGTCTGAATATCATGAGAGAAGATTTAGACAATTGTGGCTTAGGGGTTATATGTGTGGTAAGCTCATGAAAAAAAATAATACCGCTTAAACCATCATTACATTGGGAAAACATAGTTTTATCCTCATATTCCATGGAGCTTAAAACTAAAAAGAAAAAGCAAAAACCAATAAAGCCATGTTCTTTAGAGTTATTGAGATAAATCCCAAAATTATCAGCTAAAAGGAATAAAAAGAATTGCTTCTGGGAGAGGGACCAAGGGGCTACTGCTACTTTTTCTAACAAACCTGGTGGAATGTGGTACCTTTTAAAGTCCAAAACAACAGCATGCATAACTTGACACCAATAAAAGCTGAAAAAACCAAATTTTTTCAAAAGGCATAGGAATCTAGAGGCCTGAGCTGCATAGGACTCTCCTCCCGGCACGAAATGCAAGGCTGAGTTTCTTGTTGTTGTTGTTGTTTCTGGCTGCATTGGGTCTTTGTTGCTGCACGCGGGCTTTCTCTAGTTGCGCGAGCGGGGGCTACTCTTCGTGGCGGTGCATGGGCTTCTCGTTGGGGTGGCTTATCTTGTTGCAGAACACGGGGTCTAGGTGCACGGGCTTCAGTAGTTGTGGCTCGTGGGCTCAGTAGTTGTGGCTTGTGGGCTCAGTAGTTGTGGTTCGCGGGCTCAGTAGTTGTGGCTCGCAGGCTCCAGAGCGCAGGCTCAGTAGTTGTGCCGCACGGGATTTGTTGCTCCATGGCCTGTGGAATCTTCCCCAACCAGGGCTTGAACCTGTGTCCCCTGCATTGCAGACGGATTCTTAACTACTGTGCCACCAGGGACGTCCCAAGGCTGAGTTTGAGAAAGGTGAGAGTATATTTCTTGTTGGTGAAGAGGATAATATATTTTGCTAGTTAGTCAAAATCAGCTGTTATAGCCCCTTGCTCTTCTCCTCCCCCACAAATATGCTACTACACCAGCAAAGACCTGTGAGGACCACACTCGACCCTGAGAAGCAAAAGGACCAGAGCCAGGTAGTGTGTTCTGTCTCATAGCTCTGGGGCGGGGTGGGGGGGTGTCATTTTAAATAATCCCAGAGAAAGAGCTCTGATGGTTTTATTTTTTTCAATTAAATTGCTTTTATTTGAATTAAAATTAAATTTTGAATATAATTGGTTTAGCTATTGATTCAGCTAGGTCAAACAAGTAATTTTTTAGTTTTACAAAGACAGTCATACTTCGTTCGTCTCAGGCAGCTCACCCAGCATTTTTTACAGATAACGTTGTTTATAATCCCCATCAAAGAGTGCTCTAAACGTGCAACTGAGTCATGCTGATAGACAGTAAACATCTAAGTCGTGAGCATGAAGATCTGCTTTCTTGTAACACTGACTTTCTATCCTTTGCAAATTATTCTAACTCCGTAGGAAAAATGGGTAGCCCTTTGGCATTGTGCCTGTTAGCTCAAGAAGCTCTGATGGTTTTAAAATCTCAAGGAGGAGGCTGGCTAGAAGATGTCTTGAAGCTGCCAAAGGAATAGGAAATCGAAGGCCATTTCATCTGGGGGTGGTGTCTTGGTCATGTGTCACCTTGGCTGGGCTGAGTTACATTTCCCACAACTGCCTTTCTTTTGTGTTTCCGGTTAGAGTGGTCCCAGAGCAGAGGGGAAACAGCAGCTCGCACACTTTGCTGAGGATCTGCTGACTCATCTCACTGGCGTGAAGCAGCGGCTGGACCTGGACCAGCTCTTCCTTCCCCGGGAGCCTCCTTCCACCTCTCTGACTCCTGGGCCAGGCGTGTGTGTTTAGCTACATTAAAAAAGTCTCCACCTTCTGCAGGACACTCATACCACAAGGTCAGAGGCAACAAGAACTGACATGGTTTCAGTCCATCCTCAGGGGTTCCAGCCATGCTTGCACCTTCCAGGCTGCCCCTGACATTCATCTTCCCTTCCCGACTCCGTGTCCCGCCGACTTAAAGCTCCAGCATCACGCGTGGAGACCACGGCCTCAGAGAGACTGCCTAACCAGCTCCCACGATTGTGGAGGCCGTCTCTGTAACAATCCCTTGACCCTTTATCCTGTTGCATATTTAGATCCCGTTTCCTATGGGTTCTGCTTCTCTGGTTGAAGCCAGAATAATACACTTGGGATTTTTAGATGAATTTTATCTCCTTCCAGGGATGGGAGTGGGGCAGACTCTGCGTGGAGGCTGGCTTGGAAGAGTTAGAGCAGCAATGTTGCACGCTGCATGTGCGGGGCCGGAAAAGCCCGAAGCAAGAGGTGACTGAGGTATCAGAGAGGTCGCAACCACGCTTTTAATGGGTGAAGGAGGGAGCTGAGGCACAGAGCCAGTGTCAGTCACATGCAAAACACGTCAGTAAGAGCCATGATGGTTGATGGCAGACAAGCGTCATACCTGTGCTACAGAAGCCACAGTGGCCAAGGCGCTCGGGGTTGAGTAGAGCAGAGAAGAAACTGGCTTGAGAAGCCAGTGACCCCTTCCCCCCGGACCCCATCCAGACACACGCCTGATCAGGGTGTGTTTGCATCAGCTCACCTGCATGTTGTGTCAGTCAATACCCAGACAGAGAAACAGAAATCGCCCTGCATCGTTAGAGTAGAATGGAATTTAACGCAACGTATTGCTTACAAGTGTGTTGGCATCACTGCAGACGTAAAATAGGAGGGGTTGGGGGTTACCCAGAGATCAAGAAGCTGCTCCCCGAGCTGCAGCTGCACTTGCTGCTTCCTGAGCCAGAAACAGGAAGCTCTTGGTATCCGGTTTCCCGCTAGGGCTTCCACTGACAGCCCTTACCTGGGAAGCAGCTAGCAACAGGGACTGGGGAAGGCGTTTTGGGGGCCGTTGTGGAGCTGAGTATTAACAGCTTCCGATATGCATGGAGCACTTTTATTTTTCCAATTTGGCTACAAGGAATGGGGAAGACGTTTTTACGAACCGCCGTCTTGGGGAGAAATGTGGACAAGAGGAGATGGCATGAAATCTGTTTCACCTAGTCCCTTGGACCAATTATGATCCATCCTGGAGCAAAGTCAGAGGCATCAGCAGCTGCAGGAGATGGTTTTTTGAAAGAAAGCGGGAGGGCCCTAGGGATAGGGCATGAAAAATCTGCAGGAATTGGGTTTGCTGGATCGCAACCAAGTGTTGAAATTCCTAGGAACATGAGACAAGCATGCAAACCGCTTGTTCAGCTGTAAGGATTCAGGTACAAAGAGGGTGGGAAGGAAGATGGAACACTGCTTTGCAGGCAGAGGGAGTTTGCGAAGCTCTGAGGAGCCCCGTGCTAGTTGGCTGGACTCCCATAAAAAGGCACCGCGGGCTGGACAGCTTAAACAACAGACCTATAGTGTCTCATAGTTCTAGAGGCTGGAAGTCCAAGATCAAGGTGTTGGCAGGCTTGGTTTTCCCTGAGGCCTCTCTCCTTGGCTTGTAGATGGTGGTCTTCCCTCTATGTGTCTGTGTCCTCATCTCCTCTTCTTATAAGAACAGCAGTCATACTGGGTTGTAAGGCCCATCCTAATGCCCTCATTTAACTTAACTACGTCTTTGAAGACCTCCTCTCCAAATATAGTCACATCTGAGGTCCTGGGGGTTAGAACTTCAACTTATGAATGGGGGGTGGGAGATACGCATTTCATCCTATAACAATTCCAGAGGTCTGCAGAGTCAGGAGCCAAAGAATTCTCAGTAATCTCTCCAGCTCTGAGCAGCCACTCTTCCGTACCAGAGAGCCTCATGCAACTTCTCAACATAAAAAGACATATATAAACACATGAAGGTTAAAAGGACACCTGTGCTTCTTCAGCAGGTGCCACTGCTTCTGATCACTGCCCGCTAATTTATAATACTGGATGACTACAGTCAGGGTCCTAGCCAGTGTTTCTTTTTTTTTTTTTAATTTATTTATTATTATTATTTTTTAACATCTTTATTGGGGTATAATTGCTTTACAATGGTGTGTTAGTTTCTGCTTTATAACAAAGTGAATCAGTCATACATAAACATATGTTCCCATATGTCTTCCCTCTTGCGTCTCCCTCCCTCCCACCCTCCCTATCCCACCCCTCCAGGCGGTCACAAAGCACCGAGCCAATATCCCTGTGCCATGCTAGCCAGTGTTTCTTAAAGGTTCACATGCACACAATTCTCCTGGGAGCTTGTTTACACGCAGATTCTGACTCAGTGGGCTGGGGGGATGGGGCAATGTGGCCTGAGATTTTGCATTTCTGTACACTGCTAACGCCTACCCATATTCCTGGTCTGCAAACCACACTTTAGGTAGCAAGGTAGTGATTCTTAACCTTGACCATGTCAGAATCTGGGGAGCTTTTAAAACTTCCAAGGTCCAGGCTATACCCTCAAACCAATTAAATCAGAATGTTGATTTCCAGGGCAGAGGCATCCGAATTTGTGTAGCTTCCCAGGTGATTCCAAGGTCCAGCCAAGATGGAGAACCACTTCTGTTGTTGAATTCCCACTACCCAAAGTGTGATGGAACTGGGGAAAAGACAATTCCTCCACCTGTACCCACACCATGTCACCCCTACCAGGCATCTTTGACACCAGGTGGCACTCAGAGTGGCAGCCAGTGACACTGCATTCGTGTGGCAGTGCCAGAAACAAAGGCATGGGACCTCTACCAGAGACAGAGAGGATGTGGGGAAACACAGGTGACTCCCCGAAATAACTGGGGGAGAATTTAAGGAAGCTTAACTTTCAGTCAGACCAGCATGTGGGAGATACAAAGTTAGAAAAGTCTGGTGTCCGTTTTAAAGTGACCACTTTCACACCACAAGTCTGGTGAAATGCAGGTATGAAATTCAGCTTACAGAGGTTCAAAGACCAGAGCAATCAACGAGGCGAGTGGAGCTATCATCAGAGGCAAAAAACAGCCTAAAAACCTGCACAGCATCAGGAGACGGGAAACTGGTCACCAGGCACAGGCCTGCCTGTTATTCTGCAAAGTGACTTAAAGGTATGAAGCAAGGCAGCCTGGTCTGGACTCATGCAGACGCTGGCCTGACTGCACACAGCTGTCGTCCTGTGTCTAGGGAAAGCATTTCTTTTTCTTAGTGCATTTGGGCAAATGTACAGGACATCTGAACGCTCCCCACACGCATGTACTCTCAGAATAAAGAAGAGGCTTTATGTATAGCAAACAAAAGATCCTATACTTAATTGACAGATTTTAGAGGGGAACCGAGTTTCCTCCATATTCCAATTGTCTAAATATAACTGGATCACCCTGGGGGCTGGAGGGATGAGGGTCTGCCTGTCTGAGGTCCTCCACGTGGAACATCTTCAACCTGAACTAGGCCGCTCAATCCAGACTCCCTGGTCTCAGTCTGCCTTCGCCCTGCGCTGTGCTCCCTCCACCCTGGAATCTGCAGGATGCTAAGCAGGTAGGCGAAGCAGGACGAAGGAGGAGGAATTGCCCTGTACTTCTGCTACAATGGTGGCCTTTCAATTTTCCTTCTCTCTCCTTGTTCAAGTTTTGATATTGGAAGCCCTCTGCTCACCCTCAACGTGGGGGCCATGTAAAGAACATTCTACAGGGATCTGTGTTATTCTTCCTGTAGGTGGCCACGCTGTACTATATCATGCACTACATGATCGCTGATCATGGAGGACAGGACCAGGGTGGGCCCTGGAGCACCTTTATCGTGCTAGGCCAGTTAAAGCCCTGACCTCCGTGTTTGGAATCCAGGACACGTAGAGTCAGACCCTTGATCTGCAGGGAATCAAACTGTCAGATGATGAAGGTTAGGTCTGTGTCAAGCCAAAGCCACCTGCAAAGCAAAGTGGACAGGGAAGTCAGCGAGGAGACTGGTCTCCATGGGCCGAAAGCAGCAGACACAGAGGCGTGTGATCGCTGAGAGCAGGAGGGGAGCCAAGTTCACATGAAGCCCAGCGGCATCTCATTTCCTCGCCTCAAAGTCCCATGAGAATAGGAGCTTTAAACTCGGCTTCCTCAGAGAGAGGGATTCCCAGGACTAGTGTAGCTGCTGGCCTGGAGTGCGGTGCTAGTGAATTTCTCCTCCCTCCAGGTTCATGGTTCAATTACCAGAAACACAGAGCGGACCCTAAGAAAGAGGCAACAGGAATTGATTTGCCCGTGGAGAAGAGCATTTTGACGTTGGGTGATGACACGGTACTACCTTGACATTGATAACTGGGAACTGTAGGCAACTGGGCCTGTGCTGTACCTGCTGTCTCTGAGATGGTGAGACCCTTGCTTAGTGGAATGCTCTGTTCCCATCAACCTCTCTCAGGTTCACTCACTTTGGGCCAGTGTCAAGTTATCCTGTCCTGACTGAGAAGTGTTTAAACAACATCGTTTCTTCTGTTGCTGGTAAAGATATAGCCAGGGGCCTCTGTTCTAGTCAACATACAGTTTACACCTTTTACTTAAAGTCTTAGCTTCCTGAAAAAGGGAAACCCTAAGTCAAATAACACAGAGGGAGCCCATCTTTTCTTGGAATGGATGTCAAGGGGCTCTATTACTTTAAGGAGGCCTCTTCAATACATCAAGCATTTAATAATCCCCCAGTCTTTACATACAAAGCAAATCACATTCCCTTAATTGCGTACATTTATAACCTAGTTATGGCTCTAAGCACAGACAGTTTTGTTTTTGGTTTTTTTTTTTTGCGGTACGTGGGCCTCTCACGGTTGTGGCCTCTCCCGTTGCGGAGCACAGGCTCCGGACGCGCAGGCTCAGCAGCCATGGCTCATGGGCCCAGCCGCTCCGCGACATGTGGGATCTTCCCGGACCGGGGCACAAACCCGTGTCCCCTGCCTCGGCAAGCGGACTCTCAACCACTGTGCCACCAGGGAAGCCCAGCACAGACAGTTTTATGGGCAAGTCTTTTTGAACTTTCAAAAAACAGACAATTCTTATGCTATGTAAACTATTCTGTAACACAGAAACAAAAGGAAACAATCCCAATTAGTTGAAGAAGATACCATAGCCCTAAAGCCAAAATCTGACCAAATTAGCATATACATAAAAAATAGACCAATCTCAATTACAAAAATATACCCAAAAAGTCTAAATAAAATTCTAACACATCGATATCAGTTTTCTGATAAAAAAATAATATGTCTGAGTTAATTTGATTTGTCACTTTAATAGATCAAAAAGGAAAAATCACATAATCATCCCAATAGTATTTGTTACAGTTTGGCATCTGTTCTTTAAAAAAAAGAGAATTCTTTCTAAAATAGGCTTTAAAAAACACGTTCCTAGCATGATAAAGAATAACTATGTGAACACAATAGCCGTATTTGGTATTTCTTAAAATGTGTTCTAAATAATTTTAGTACTGAGGGATTTTATCAGTAAGTGTAGAAATGGAGCTGTGGTCAAATAAACTTGAGAAATGACTAACCAAATTAAACAGGCTTTTTATGTGCTTATGTGGATTCTAACTTTCCAAATGTTCCATAACCCTTTGACCTTATAGGACATTGTTTGCACAGAGCATCTCATCAGACTAGTATTTTATAGGAAGTCACTTTGGAAAATGTTATAGTGATGGTCTCTCAATAATGTGGAAAACAAAATAAGAATGTTACTGGCTCCACTTGAATGTTGTTCTACAATTTCAGATCAAATTGTTCTCAGCTAACATACCGGGATGAGTTAATGTAAGAAGTAGACAGATTATCACTGTGGACATCAGGAGATTTGAATGATTCTATCAGCCAACTTGACCTACTGACATTTACAGAACACTTCATCCCCCAACAGCAGAAAATCCATTCATCTCAAGTGTGCTTGGAACATTTTCCAAGATGGACCACATTTAGGGCCATAAAACAATTCTCAATAAATTTAAAGTTATTTAAGTCATATAAAATATGTTCTTTAACTACAATTAAGTTAACATAGAAATGAATAACAGAAAGATCTCTAGATAATCTTCAAATATTTAGAAACTAACATACGTCTCGATAACTCATGGATAAAAGAAGAAAGTAAAACAGTAACTAGGGTAAGATTTATGGCACTAAAGGCCTATATTAGAAAACAAGAAATAGTTCAGATTCACTGTGGGAAACTAGAAAAAGAAGGGCAAATTAAACCCAAAGCAAATAAAAGAAAGGAAATTATATGGGACTTCCCTCATGGCGCAGTGGTTAAGAATCCACCTGCCAATGCAGGGAACATGGGTTCGAGCCCTGGTCCAGGAAGATCCCACATGCGCAGAGCAACTAAGCCCGTGCGCCACAACTACTGAAGCCCGAGTGCCTAGAGCCTGTGCTCTGCAACAAGAGAAGCCACCGCAATGAGAAGCCTGTGCACGGCAATGAAGAGTAGCCCCCGCTCACCACAACTAGAGAAAGCCCATGCACAGCAACAAAGACCTAGGGCAGCCAAAAGTTAATTAATTAATTAATTTTAAAAATGTTTTAAAAAATAAGGCACGAAAAATAAAGGCACCAAGATTAGAAAGAAAGAAGCAAAATTGTTTTTATTTGCAGACTACCTGGTTGTCTAGGTAGAAAATCAAATAGGACCTACAAAAAGCTACTGGGACATATAAGCAAGATTATCAAGATTGCAAGATTGATATACGAAGATGACCGTATTTCTAAACACTAACAATGAAAAATTGGAACTTAGAATCTATGAAACAATCCCATATAAAATAACATCAAAAATACAAAGTACTTAGGGATAAATCTGACAAACATGAAAGATGTGTCACTAAAAATCTACATGCTCTGCCCTTAAAGAAGTGGGGCATAACTCTTCACTCCTTCAGTGCAAAATGTGCATGAAGTAAGTCCCTTCCATACTAACGAGTTCCGTTCGGAGAGCGTGTTTGTAAGTCTAATTTGTTCGTTAAGTCCAACAAAGTTAGCACAGGTACCCAACTAACACAATCAGCTATATAGTACTGTACTGTGATAGGTTTATAATACTTTTCACACAAATAATACATAAAAAGAAACAAAGAAATAAAGAAAACATTTTTAATCTTACAGTGCAGCACCTTGGAAAGTACAGTAGTACAGAACAACAGCTGGCATCCAGGGGCTGGCATGGAGTGAACAGGCAAGAAGAGTTACTGACTGGAGGAGGGAGAGGAGGTGGGAGATGGTAGAGCTGAAGGATCGTCAGCGATAGGAGAGGGAGGGTAGGCTGCAATGTCACTCACGCCTGATGCTGATGGCGCAGGTTCTGGTTCCTTGCTGGATTTAATTCTATCTACCCTCTTGAAAAAACAATCCAGTTTTTTCAAACGATCCAGTTTTGCATCTTTGAAAGTTCGCAACTTGAAGGTTCGTATGTAGGGAACTTACTGTAATGACTGCCTTCCAAAGGGAACAGTAAGTAATGAAGGAAAAAAAGGGTAACTTCACAGAAGAGAAACCTGAAAAACACTACCTCAATCAGGAGACCAAGATTTACATCAATAGTAATAAGCTATGTCGATAGTATATACCCTTGATATGATGTGATGAGAGACAATATGACACTTTACCTTTGTGGTCATCCTCCAAAAACCAATAACTCCAGTCTAATCATGAGAAAAAACATCTGACAAATCCCTATTGAGGGACATTCTTCAAAACGCCTGGCCAGTACTCCTCAAAACTATCAAGATCATCAAACACAAGGGAAATCTGAGAAACTGCACAGCCAAGAGGAGCCTAAGGAGACATGACGACTAATAATGTGGTGTCCTGGGTGGGATCCTGGACCAGAAAAAGGACATCAGGTGGAAACTAAGGATACATGAGCAAAGTATGGACTTTATTATTAATAGCATATCAATATTGGTTCACTAAATTTGACAAATGTGCCACGCTTACATAAGACGTTAATATTAGGGGAAACTGGGTGTGGAGTACATGGGAAATCTCTGTACTATCTTCACAATTTTTCTGTAACTCCAAAACTATTATAAAGAAAATATATATATAATTTTAAAATATATATAATTAAAATAAAAATGTATATGCTGATAGAAATTCTATAAAGACCTTAATAAATGGAGAGATGTACCATGTTTACAGGTCAGAAAATTCAATATTGTTAGAATGTTAATTCTCCCCCAAATTGATCTATCCAGTCAACGCGATTCCAATCAGGCTTTTTCTGTAAAAACTGACAAACTGATTCTAAAATTCATACAGAAGTTCCAGAATAGCCCAAGCAACTTTGAAAAAGGAGAACTAAGTTTGAGAACTAAAACTAACTGATTTCAAGACTGATTATCAAGACAGTGGGACACTGGAGTCAAGACAGAAAAATAGGTCAACACCACAGACTATAAAGTTCAGAAATAGGTCCACACAGAGATGGACATCTGTTTTTTAATATAAGTACAAAGGCAATTCAGTGGAGAATGAAAAGGCAATCCATAAACTGGGAAAGAATACCTAAGAACTTGAATCCAGAATATTTTTAAATGCTTAAATATCAACAATATTAAGTGCCAGAGAAGATAGACAGACAGCAAATAAGCATATGCGTCATTGAGGAAACGCAATTTAAATATTAAAAAGACAGACCATACTGTGTATTAGTTAGGGGAGGAAGCAACTGGAACTCTCATCTGCTGGTGGAAATGTAAAGTGGTGCAACCACTTGGAAGAAGCTGGGCAATTTCCTTTAAAAAGTCAAACGTGCCGTGTGACCTAGCCATTCCACGCCTAGGTATCTACATATGAACACATATGTCCAACTGTACAAGAAAGTCCATAACAGTTTTTATGTTATAGGCATAAACTGGAAATAATCCAAATGTCTATTAACAAGCGAATGAATAAACAACCTGTCTCTGTGATGTAATACTACCCAGCGATGAAAAAGAAATGAACTCTTGAGATACGCAACAACATGGATGAAAATAAAGGGAATTATACTGAGAGAACGAAGCCAGACAAAGAGAAAGAAGCCAGGTAAAATGAATCATCCTTACCACATGATTCCATTTACATAAAAATTCTAGAAAATCCAAATTAATTCATAGTGACAGAAAGCAGGTTAACGGTTGCCTGGGGATAGGGATAGGAGGCAGGGAGGGGACAGAGAGAGGAATTACATGGGTTCAGTGAAACTTTCAGGGTAATTGAAATGTTCATTGTCTTTTTGGTCATTACCTTTATCAGTCTATGTCAATTACACTTCAATAAAGCTATTTTAAAATTAAAATTAACACTTATTTGGGGCTTCCCTGGTGGCACAGTGGTTAAGAATCCACCTGCCAATGCAGGGGACACGGGTTCGAGCCCTGGTCCGGGAAGATCCCACCTGCCGCGGAGCAACTAAGCCCATGAGCCACAACTACTGAGACTGAGCTCTAGAGCCCATGTGCCACAAATACTGAAGCCCGCGCACCACAACTACTGAAGCCCATGTGCCTAGAGCCCATGCTCCGCAACAAGAGAAGCCACCACAATGAGAAGCCCGCACACCACAACAAAGAGTAGCCCCTGCTCACCGCAACTAGAGAAAGCCCGCGCGCAGCAGCGAAGACCCAGTGCAGCCAAAAATAAAATAAATAAAATTTTAAAAAATTAACACTTATTTTAACTTTTAAAAACCAAGTGACGGGACTTCCCTGGTGGTCCAGTGGTTAAGACTCCACGCTTCCACTGCAGGGAGCACCAGTTCGAGCCCTGGTCGGGGAACTAGGATCCCACATGCCACCTGGTGCCACCAAAACAGAAAAAAAAAAAAAGCAAGTAAAATTGGAGAAAATATTTGTAAATACACTACAGGAAAAGGGTAAATATAATTCACATACAAAGAGTTTATACAAATCAATGAGGAAAAATCACTATAAATTGTAAACGGACAAATGACATGAATATACAGTTCACAAAGAATAAGTACGAATGGTTAATAAAGATAAGAAACAGTAACACAAATAACACAAAAAATAGAATACTCTCAACTATCAAATTGGCAATACTATTTTAAAAGTTATTATATTCAGGGCTTCCCTGGTGGCGCAGTGGTTGAGAGTCCGCCTGCCGATGTAGGGGACGTGGGTTCGTGCCCCGGTCTGGGAGGATCCCACATGCCGCGGAGCGCCTGTGCCCGTGAGCCATGGCCGCTGAGCCTGCGCGTCTGGAGCCTGTGCTCCACAATGGGAGAGGTCACAGCAGTGAGAGGCCCGCATAACGCAAAAAAAAAAAAAAAAAAAAAAAAAAAAGTTATTATATTCAGTGTTAGAGAGGACACGAGGGCTCATACACACTTTCTCAAGGTCACTTTGATGATGCTTATCGTCTCAAAATGGGCATACCTTTTGACTAAAGAATTCAGCTTCTAGCAATTTGTACTAAGGCTATAATCATGAATGAATACAAATATTTATCTGCAAGTATGTTCATTAAAGAATTAATTATAATAGAAAAAATGAAAACCAACATAACTACCCAAAAATAGGGGATTAAACATATTATACTTCCTTAGAATCGAGAACTAGCCAGTCATTTAAAATGATATTACTAAAAACTACGTCTGTACAGTATACACAGAATGATATCAGTTTGGCAGTGGTGGGGGGGACTATATGAATATACATACCAAAATGTATTTCCTCCTTTTTGTTTTTTTTTTTTACATTTAACATGTATTACTCTATGGTTTTTTAAAAGCTTACTTGTCATGTTCCATTCATTTAGGGTGCTAAGCCTTAATTAGTACAGATAAATGAATTTGCATCAGTGGTATATAAGCAGCTAATATATTACCTATCCCAGTTTTCGTAACACCTTGACTCACTTAAAATACAAACGTAAAGAGAACACCTCTCCAACAAATGACCTCTAATGGAAAGCCCATGTCTCCAGGATACCCTAAATGGCAATGTGTATCCTCATACCCCTGTACATCAAGCAGTAGGACAGCCAAACATGGGCATGGGGAGAGGGAACGGGATGGGAAGGAATAAGATGAAGTATGGAGAGGGAGAGAGAGAGAGAGAGAGACTGACTCTGACTACAGTACATCAACATGAAACACCAAAACAGCCTACAAGAAGAAATGAAGAGCCCAATCCTATTGTATCTGGTTAGTTAGTTGACAACTTGGCTGTAAACTATTAGAAAACAGGCCACCTCTAACAGGAAGACCATCTTATTAATGAGGGACTTTGAGACTTTGACCCCTAGTAGTCAACTGTTTTAGTGATTCGTAAAATCTACACACCCACTTTGCATTAATACATAAAACTCTCCAAACAAGGAGCCATCCCTCGGTCTCTTCATGGACAGAACGTAGCCCATGCATTAGGGAGCTCACTGGGCGCTTGTTTAGGAACGGGTCATTCACTGACTTTCTCTGTTCATGCTCTGTTTCAAGGGTTGGGAACTGGTGTTTGCACAGCTCATGCACTGCTGCCATCTACTGGAAAACCTGTGCAACCTGCCAGAGCTAAGTTTTTTTATTTGTTTTATAAATTTGTTTATTTTTGGCTGCATTGGGTCTTTGTTGCTGTGCGCGGGCTTTCTCTAGTTGTGGCGAGCAGGGGCTGCTCTTCGTTGTGGTGCGCGGGCTTCTCATTGCAGTGGCTTCTCTTGTTGCGGAGCATAGGCTCTAGGCGAGTGGGCTCGGTAGTTGTGGCGCACAGACTTAGGTGCTCCGGGGCATGTGGGATCTTCCCAGAGCAGGGCTCGAACCCATGTCCACTGCACTGACAGATGGATTCTTAACCACTGTGCCGCCAGAGAAGCCCCAGAGCTAAGTTTTTAATAGGCTTCCTTCCAAATTCCTCAACAAACGTTTTGTCAACCGAGCCTATCATCTTGTCACAGCCCTGCCATCCAGGAGGGAAAGGACACAGCAAGAGCAGACAGGACCCTTATTAAAGTGGAATTAAGCATTTAAAGGCCATCAGGTGAAGGACCATTCTAAGTAAGAACCTGAAGAAGAGGATGCCCACTCAAATGGGTAGAAGCTGAAATGTCCAAGTGGGGTGTGGAGGAAACGCTGGAGAACTGGGAATGAGGAAGAGACAGAGAAATAATAATCCCCATGAAGTAACCCTTTATGAACATTACAGCATTTCAATAAGTGGCCCAATATCAGATTTGCAAATGAGTCATTGAGAACGGATAGAAAATTCTTGAGGAATAAAAAACAGGCCCAGAGAAATAGGACTTCTGTCACATCACTAATCACAATTATTTGCTTATACATTTGCCTTCCCCTCTAGACTGAGACCTAACTAGATTCATTTTCTATTGTATTGGAAGAGCCCACAGACACCTGGGTTTGGTGGAGATTCACCTCTCTACAAGCAGACAGCTATGGTTACCAAAGGGGAAAGGGATGGGGCGGGGAATGAGGAATTGAGAGTATGGAATTAACAAACTACTATACATAAAATAGATAATCAATGAGGATATACTGTATAGCACAGGGAATTATATTCAATATCTTGTAATAACCTATAATGGAAACTAATCTGAAGTACATATATAAATGTATATATATACACACATATAACTGAATCACTTTGCTGTATACCTGAAACTAACACAACATTGTAAATCAACTACACTTCAATAAAAAAAAGAAAGACTCAAATAAGCAAAATAAGAAAGAGGAGAAATAATGACAAGTATCACAGAGATAAAAAAAACTATAAGACAATAGTACAAACAGTTATATTCAAACAAATGGGACAACCTAGAGGAAATGGACAAAAAAACTATTAGAACTAATAAATGAATTCGGTGAAGTTGCAGGATACAAGATTAATACACAGAAATCTGTTGTTTTTGTATACACTAATAAAGAACTATCAGAGAAAGCAAGAATACAATCCCGGAGGCTTCCGGGAAGATGGCGGAAGAGTAAGACGCGGAGATCACCTTCCTCCCCACAGATACACCAGAAATACATCTACACGTGGAACAACTCCTACAGAACACCTACTGAACGCTGGCAGAAGACCTCAGACCTCCCAAAAGGCAAGAAACTCCCCACGTACCTGAGTAGGGCAAAAGAAAACAGAGACAAAAGGATAGGGACGGTACCTGCACCAGTGGGAGGGAGCCGTGAAGGAGGAAAGCTTTCCACACATTAGAAGCCCCTTCCCGGGCGGAGACTGCGGGTGGCGCAGGGGAAAAGCTTCGGAGCCGCGGAGAGCACAGCAACAGGGGTGTGGGGGGCAAAGCGGTGAGATTCCCACACTAGAGGATCAGGGCCGACCAGTACTCACCAGTCCGAGAGGCTTGTCTGCTCACCCGCCGGGGCGGGCGGGGCCTGGAGTTGAGGCTCGGGCTTCGGTCGGAGCGCAGGGAGAGGACTGGGGTTGGCGGCGTGAACACAGCCTGAAGGGGGTTAGTGCGCCACGGCTGGCCGGGAGGGAGTCCGGGGAAAAGTCTGGACCTACCGAAGAGGCAAGAGACTTTTTCTTCCCTCTTTGTTTCCTGGTGCGCAAGTAGAGGGAATTGAGAGCGCCGCTTAAAGGAGCTGCAGAGACGGGCGCGAGCCGCGGCTAAAAGCGCGGACCCCAGAGACGGGCATGAGACGCTAAGGCTGCTGCTGCCGCCACCAAGAAGCCTGTGTGCGAGCACAGGTCACTCTCCACACCCCCATTCTGGGGAGCCTGTGCAGCCCGCCACTGCCAGGGTCCCGGGATCCAGGGACAACTTCCCCGGAAGAACGCACGGCGCGCCTCAGGCTGGTGCAACGTCACGCCGGCCTCTGCCGCCGCAGGCCCGCCCTGCCCTCCGTGCCCCACCCCCGGCCTGAGTGAGCCAGAGCCCTGAATCAGCGGCTCCTTTAACCCCGTCCAGTCTGAGCGAAAAAAACAGACGCCCTCCGGTGACCTACACGCAGAGGCGGGGCCAAATCCAAAGCTGAGCCCCAGGAGCTGTGAGAACAAAGAAGAGAAAGGGAAATCTCTCCCAGCAGCCTCAGGAGCAGTGGATTAAAGCTCCACGGTCAACTTGATGTACCCTGCGTCTGTGGAATACATGAATAGACAATGAATAATCCCAAATTAAGGAGGTGGACTTTGAGAGCCAGATTTATGATTTTTTCCCCTTTTCCTCTCTTTGTGAGTGTGTATGTGTATGCTTCTGTGTGAGATTTTTGTCTGTATAGCTTTGCTTCCACCATTTGTCCTAGGGTTCTATCCGTTTTGTTTTGTTTTTTTAATTTTTTTTCTTAATAATTATTTTTTATTTTAATAACTTTATTTTATTTTACTTTATCTTCTTTCTTTTTTCCTTCCTTCCCTCCTTCTTTCCTTCCTCCCTCCCACCCTCCCTCCCTCCTTTCTTTCTTTCTTCTTCTACTAATTCTTTCTTTCTACTTTTTCTCCCTTTTATTCTGAGCCATGTGGATGAAAGGCTCTTGGTGCTGCAGCCAGGAGTCAGTGCTGTGCCTCTGAGGTGGGAGAGCCAACTTCAGGGTACTGGTCCACAAGAGACCTCCCAGCTCCACATAATATCAAACGGCAAAAATCTCCCAGAGATCTCCATCTCAACACCAGCACCCGGCTTCACTCAACGACCAGCAAGCTACAGTGCTGGACATCCTATGCCAAACAACTAGCAAGACAGGAACACAACCCCACCCATTATCAGAGAGGCTGCCTAAAATCATAACAAGTCCACAGACACCCCAAAACAAACCACCAGACGTGGACCTGACCACCAGAAAGACAAGATCCAGCCTCATCCACCAGAACACAGGCACTAGTCCCCTCCACCAGGAAGCCTACACAACCCACTGAACCAACCTTAGCCAGTGGGGACAGACACCGAAAACAACAGGAACTACAAACCTGCAGCCTGCAAAAAGGAGACCCCAAACACAGTAAGATAAGCAAAATGAGAAGACAGAAAAACACACAGCAGATGAAGGAGCAAGATCAAAACCCACCAGACCTAACAAATAAGAGGAAATAGGCAGTCTACCTGAAAAAGAATTCAGAATAATGATAGTAAAGATGATCCAAAATCTTGGAAATAGAATAGACAAGATGCAAGAAACATTTAACAAGGACCTAGAAGAACTAAAGATGAAACAAACAGCGATGAACAACACAATAAATGAAATGAAAAATACTCTAGATGGGATCAATAGCAGAATAACTGAGGCAGAAGAACGGATAAGTGACCTGGAAGATAAAATAGTGGAAATAACTACTGCAGAGCAGAATAAAGAAAAAAGAATGAAAAGAACTGAGGACAGTCTCAGAGACCTCTGGGACAACATTAAACGCACCAACATTCGAATTATAGGGGTTCCAGAAGAAGAAGAGAAAAAGAAAGGGACTGAGAAAATATTTGAAGAGATTGTAGTTGAAAACTTCCCTAATATGGGAAAGGAAATAGTTAATCAAGTCCAGGAAGCACGGAGAGTCCCATACAGGATAAATCCAAGGAGAAATACACCAAGACACATATTAATCATACTGTCAAAAATTAAATACCAAGAAAACATCTTAAAAGCAGCAAGGGAAAAACAACAAATAACACATAAGGGAATCCCCATAAGGTTAACAGCTGATCTTTCAGCAGAAACTCTGCAAGCCAGAAGGGACTGGCAGGACATATTTAAAGTGATGAAGGAGAAAAACCTGCAACCAAGATTAGTCTACCCAGCAAGGTTCTCATTCAGATTTGATGGAGAAATTAAAACCTTTACAGACAAGCAAAAGCTGAGAGAGTTCAGCACCACCAAACCAGATTTACAACAACTGCTAAAGGAACTTCTCTAGGCAAGAAACACAAGAGAAGGAAAAGACCTACAATAACGAACCCAAAACAATTAAGAAAATGGGAATAGGAACATACATATCGATAATTACCTTAAATGTAAATGGACTAAATGCTCCCACCAAAAGACACAGATTGGCTGAATGGATACAAAAACAAGACCCATATATTTGCTGTCTACAAGAGACCCACTTCAGACCTAGAGACACATACAGACTGAAAGTAAGGGGATGGAAAAAGGTATTTCATGCAAATGGAAACCAAAAGAAAGCTGGAGTAGCAATTCTCATATCAGACAAAATAGACTTTAAAACAAAGACTATTAGAAGAGACAAAGAAGGACACTACATAATGATCAAGGGATCGATCCAAGAAGAAGATATAACAACTGTAAATATTTATGCACCCAACATAGGAGCACCTCAATACATAAGGCAAATACTAACAGCCATAAAAGGGGAAATCGACAGTAACACATTCATAGTAGGGGACTTTAACACCCCACTTTCACCAATGGACAGATCATCCAAAATGAAAATAAATAAGGAAACACAAGCTTTAAATGATACATTAAACAAGATGGACTTAATTGATATTTATAGGACATGCCATCCAAAAACAACAGAATACACATTTTTCTCAAGTGCTCATGGAACATTCTCCAGGATAGATCATATCTTGGGTCACAAATCAAGCCTTGGTAAATTTAAGAAAATTGAAATTGTATCAAGTATCTTTTCTGACCACAACACCATGAGACTAGATATCAATTACAGGAAAAGATCTGTAAAAAATACAAACACATGGAGGCTAAACAATACACTACTTAATAACGAAGTGATCACTGAAGAAATCAAAGAGGAAATAAAAAAATACCTAGAAACAAATGACAATGGAGACATGACGACCCAAAATCTATGAGATGCAGCAAAAGCAGTTCTAAGAGGGAAGTTTATAGCAATACAATCCTACCTTAAGAAACAGGAAACATCTTGAATAAACAACCTAACGTTGCATCTAAAACAATTAGAGAAAGAAGAACAAAAAAACCCAAAGTTAGCAGAAGGAAAGAAATTTTAAAAATCAGATCAGAAATAAATGAAAAAGAAATGAAGGAAACGATAGCAAAGATCAGTAAAACTAAAAGCTGGTTCTTTGAGAAGATAAACGAAATTGATAAACCATTAGCCAGACTCATCAAGAAAAAAAGGGAGAAGACTCAAATCAATAGAATTAAAAATGAAAAAGGAGAAGTAACAACTGACACTGCAGAAACACAAAAGATCATGAGAGATTACTACAAGCAACTCTATGCCAATAAAATGGACAACCTGGAAGAAATGGACAAATTCTTAGAAATGCACAACCTGCCCAGACTGAATCAGGAAGAAATAGAAAATATGAACAGACCAATCACAAGCACTGAAATTGAAACTGTGATTAAAAATCTTCCAACAAACAAAAGCCCAGGACCAGATGGCTTCACAGGCGAATTCTATCAAACATTTAGAGAAGAGCTAACACCTATGCTTCTCAAACTCTTCCAAAATATAGCAGAGGGAGGAACACTCCCAAACTCATTCTATGAGGCCACCATCACCCTGATACCAAAACCAGACAAGGATGTGACAAAGAAAGAAAACTATAGGCCAATATCACTGATGAACATAGATGCAAAGATCCTCAACAAAATACTAGCAAACAGAATCCAACAGCACATTAAATGGATCATACACCATGATCAAGTGGGGTTTATTCCAGGAATGCAAGGATTCTTCAATATACTTATATCAATCAATGTGATACACCATATTAACAAATTGAAGGAGGAAAACCATATGATCATCTCAATAGATGCAGAGAAAGCTTTTGACAAAATTCAACACCCATTTATGATAAAATCCCTGCAGAACGTAGGCATAGAGGGAACTTTCCTCAACATAATAAAGGCCATATATGACAAACCCACAGCCAACATCATCCTCAATGGTGAAAAACTGAAAGCATTTCCACTAACATCAGGAACAAGAAAAGGTTGCCCACTCTCACCACTCTTATTCAACATAGTTTTGGAAGTTTTAGCCCCAGCAATCAGAGAAGAAAAGGAAATAAAAGGAATCCAAATCGGAAAAGAAGAAGTAAAGCTGTCACTGTTTGCAGATGACATGATACTCTACATAGAGAATCCTAAAGATGCTACCAGAAAACTGCTAGACCTAATCAATGAATTTGGTAAAGTAGCAGGATACAAAATTAAAGCACAGAAATCTCTGGCATTCCTATACACTAATGATGAAAAATCTGAAAGTGAAATTAAGGAAACACTCCCATTTACCACTGCAACAGGAATAAACCTACCTAAGGAGACAAAAGACCTGTATGCAGAAAACTATAAGACACTGAAGAAAGAAATTAAAGATGATACAAACAGATGGAGAGATATCCCATGTTCTTGGATTGGAAGAATCAACACTGTGAAAATGACTCTACTACCCAAAGCAATCTACAGATTCATTGCAACCCCTATCAACCTCCCAGAGTGCTTCTCGCTGCAATCCATCTTGGCTGAGAGATGTGAGCGCCACCAGGAAGGACCCTAAGTCAGACCAAATATGGACCAAGCAAGATGATTGGCCAGAGACAACCCGAAAACTAACCCCATTACCGTAAAACCTGAGACTGAGCCATGTGACAGAGCAGTTCTCCTGGGTTTCCTTACCCTTCTGCTCTCTGCCCGGGAAACCCTTTCCCAATAAAATCTTTTGCTTTGTCAAGGCACGTGTGTCTCCTTGGACAATTCATTTCCAAATATTAGACAAGAGCCCACTCTCAGGCCCTGGAAAGGATCCCCATTCCTGCAACAAATCTATATACCTCATCCAAGAAAATTGGCTCTGAAGAGGGGATAAAATCGAATGGTATCTGAATGGAAATATAGAGTTAGGGGAGTGATTTTTTTTTAAAAGATATTTGAACGTGTTTCGATGTTGACAATATTAGCCAGTAGAGAGAGAGAGAGGTTGAAGGTACAGGTGAGAGAGTTTTCTGAGATGGTGGGAGCATCTGGCAAAGGTAGAGGGACTGACTTGGATAAGCTGTGGGATTAGGGAGCAGGATAGGGTGGGTGGGTATAGCTGCAGATAGCTTTATTCATCTGGAAGAGAGAGTTGAAGAAGTTTCTGCTTGCTCGTTTACACCTTCCTTGTGAAGTGAGAGGCAAGAACACCTCCTGGGGCGGACATGGGGACAAGAGGGACAGAGATTTGAGGTACAGAAGGTAGGGCAGCAGGATGGTAGGATTCCTGGGAAGTAGTCAGTGCTCAGTGTACAGCTGGGGTTAGTGCCACGATATTCTCAGGATAGCAACCTGCCTAGTTGTGCGATTTCCTCTAATGTAACTCTGGGGTTCGTGCCCAAGCTAGAGAGGAGAATGGTTGGGTTCATTTAGGTTTGAATTTTGACAAAGAAGAAGCAATGAGAGGACAAAGGTCAAGGGATTTGGTTGTTGACCAGAGAATGAATGAAACGATGTATCTAAGTAGGATAGGGAGGGAAGGCAGGAGGAAACCGGTGGAGGGAGAAGACAGGTGGAATGATGGACAGGAGGGCCTGGTGCTGCCAGAAAACGGTGGTATTTGAACAAGTCAACCAAAAGGAGGAGGGATGCGATTGCAGCAAGTACAGCAATTCGGGGAAATGCAACGGCCTGGGGAGTAGATAGTAGCTACGGCAGAGCGGGGATTGGATCACAAAATTGAAAGTCTAGGACACTGGATGGGTCATCTACACGGACGTTGAAGTAACTCCTCCTGTTTGGTGGGAGCGAAACTGTGCCATGGTTTGACACCAAATGTCTCCAAGTCGGGAGACAACAGCAGGAAGCACGGGAGGGGGCAGTGCAGCCGGATGGCCGAGCGTGGAAGAAGTATTGAGGCTTGAGCAGCAAGGTCATCAACCCCCCACCACCTGAAGAATATGGGAAGTTAGACGCAGAGGAAGCTCCACCTAAAAAGACTAAGGACAAAACTTTGTCCTCAGAAAGGGGGACCAGGTTTTCTTTGAAGACAAAGATATAGGGATGAATGTTCCCTGAAGATGGGTGTTTATGGAATCATGTCAGTAAGTTTGTTGACCATAAAGCATATAGAGAGAGAGAGCTTGGCAGTGGTCAAGGGGAAGACGCACAGAAGAGAACAGATGCCCAGAAGGACAATAAGTGGGTGAAAACGGAGAAAAGAAAGGAAGATGAGGTACGAGGAACTGGCTTTCCCTAGTCCTGTAAAAAATTAACAGATGGAAATCTCCATTAAATAGAGCTGGGCCACCAGAAGGGGGAGCTCTCACGTCCTGAGATGATCACAGGGCCCAACAGGAAGAAGAAAGACTCTTCTTCCCTGGCAAGAGTTCAGCCAATGAAAGCCACCGACTCTTTGTTTACTAGAGCCTCCCAACTTCATTTTCCTCTATTTAAATTTTGTTTTAAAGTGTTCTCCTTCCCTTGCCCCACGGGAACTTGCACATGGCTCACCGTGGTCACAGACGGTTAAGGGCAATTCTCTGCAGATCCCAAATAAACCCATCTTTGCTGGAGAAATATCTGGCAGTGTGTTTCAGGTCAACAGTCCCATGTTACACAGTAGCCCTTGGGCCTCCCAGAACTCAGCCGTGGCCTGGAAGGAGGCCAGGCAGTTGGGGGTTGGTCACGAATTCACATTCCTCACGACCTGGCACATGGTGTGGATTGCCAGGGAGGAATTAAGCAATAGGCAGGGAGTCCTTCACCTTGGTGGGGCTGTGTCTGCCCTTTGCAGTTGGTGCTCTACATCAACACAGCAGTGCAGGGGCTGCTGGCTGGCAGGGCTGCCGTGCTTGGGGAGCCAGAGCCAGAGTTTGTTCAACGGGAACAGTGGGAGGACATTAAGGGAACTAGTAGGAGAGTGAAAACACCCACGATGGGGCACTGGTGGGATGCTAGGGGTAGGCTAAAAGCTGGAGGACAACCAAGTCACAAGACTGAAGGTGTATGACATCAAAAAGTGGGTGGTCAGGGCTTCCCTGGTGGCGCAGTGGTTGAGAGTCTGCCTGCCAATGCAGGGGACACGGGTTCGTGCCCTGGTCCGGGAAGATCCCACATGCCGCGGAGCAGCTGGGCCCGTGAGCCATGGCCGCTGAGCCTGCGCGCCCGGAGCCTGTGCTCCGCAAAGGGAGAGGCCACAACAGTGAGAGTCCCAGGTACCGCAAAAAAAAAAAAAGTGGGTGGTCAAAAAGAGAGTGGAAGTTAAAGCTGGGAGCCCACTTCCCTGCTGGCCCCCCAGAGTATCCCAGCAGGTGGCTGGCCCGTCTCCTCCTTGCTCCCTTGCAAGACAAAGTGGTCCCTGACTACATTCTGTGCTTTCTCACCTAACACTTAAACATGTAGGAAAAGATAAAAGATGTGTGTCTCCAGCTGGGGGAGAGCAACACCACAGTAAGCTGACCCCTTTTACTAGGCTTATTCAGGAGGTCCCCAGAGGCCCCCTGAATTGCTGAGGGATGGAAACAGCAAACCTTTGGAATGACAGGAACACTCAAGGGGAATAACCGTCAGACATGTAAGCTCAGTGTGAAGTCCACTGCACATCTGGTCTTTCCTGAGGAGGGATGGACCCTAAAGACCTGTGAACAGCCAGACAGGAAGTTCTCCCCTCCTGCCCCCTTCTGCCCTGAGGGGTCCACCCTCGGGTGCTATCCAGGGTTCCTGGTGTCCCCAGATCCCAAGATGAAGCTGAAGGTCATCACTGGAGGAGGTCAGAACACTTCTCTCTGACACCCCCCTCCCCCCAGCCCCATTCCCATCACACACACCAGGTTCTGGGCTGCGGGATGAAGTTTATTAGGATGTGGACCGTTTGTGTAACTACAGCACGGACAAGGCTTAGCTGCCAAAACTAATCACATAAATAATCTCAATGTAATAAATTATTTGAACCATACAACTTTATCTGACATACTGTTTGACCTTCGACCCTCCCAGTGTTCCTTCCAAGGGCCCCTCATGTCATGTCCAGCCCCGCAAAGTCCAAAGCCCTGATCAGAGGTTACGCTCCTTGCTGCTAAGGGCGGGGGTGTTACCTGCCTGCCCCATCCGACTGCAACATCCCTCTCCTGACATCAATCTTCAGAAAACGACAACGTGCTCCCACGTCTAGGTCCCTTTGCTCCTCTTCAAGTATTTTCTTTTCCTTTTTTTTTTTCAAGATCTATTTTAATTTATTTATTTATTTTGGCTACGTCAGGTCTTAGTTGAGACACATGGGATCTTTAGTTGCGGCATGCAGGTGGGATCTAGTTCCCCAACCAGGGATCGAACCCAGGCCCCCTTCGCTGGGAGCACAAGTCTCACCCACTGGACCACCCTGGAAGTCCCCAAAGTATTTTCAATAGACACTATTTTATTCATTCTTTTGAGATCCTTATAAAAATTATACACATATGTTCATCTCTGCATATACACACATTTGTAATTTTTCACCAAATCAACACAATTTCCCCACATCTGTTATATAAAACATAGTGGCCTCAAATTGTTGTTTTCCCTTACCCTTTTTGCCCTTCTCTAAACTCTTTTTCCCCTGGCTTTCTGTGTATTTTCTAGGCCTCTCATTTCTTCTTACCTAAAGGCCACATAGCTCCAAATCTGTGTTGGGCTTCGTGAGATCATCGTTCTTTTCTGCAAATCTCTCGTTTGTCCACCATTCTGCTCCATGAGTCTCCCTCACTACCTGCACAGTCATATTCTCTGGCACTTCCCATCTCTCTTTTCCCACCCCCTTCTAAGCAGGAGATTTCTCATAAGAGGGAGTGGAATCACCATGAGTGTAAATCTGGCCACTGGCCCCAGACTGAACGGGGGCCAAAGCCTGGTTCTGGGCAAGTCACTGACGCTCTGTGCTTCTGTACCCTCATCTGTGTGATGGCATAAGTCATAGTACCTTCTTCTGGGTTGCTGCAAAGACTGAGTTAATGTGTGAAATGCCCTTTGGAGCAGGGCCTGGCATATAATAACCTCTGCTATTATCAGCGTGACTTCAACAGATGTTTTTATTTAATGACTGACACCAGCTCTGATGTCTCATCATTCTGAGGTCTCTGCAGTCATCAGTCTTCATCAGCTAATCTTTCTCTTTCAGGAGAGACACTTAGGACACCGTTCCCGACAGCTTCCTGTTCCTCTACTCTGTACCGTATCTGATTTATGGCTTGTCCATTATGGGAGTTAGGTTGGGTAGATAACATCACCTCTCTCACAGAGAGGGGAAATAAGGCCCAGAGATGTGAACCAGCTTTCCCAAACATACATACCTAATCAGTAGCACCGCCAAAACAACCCCATCTCAGTTCATAGGAAAGGAGATCTGCCTTTTCTTTCCTTTTCTTTTGTTTTTCTTTTTGTTCGTTCGATACTGAATTTGATCATTTTCATTTTAGATCTGCCTTTTCTTACAGGACGTGTACTGCAGAAACTTGCCAGACAGTATAACCTTCAACTCCCATCAATTCAGCACAAAAACACTTCCGGAAGGATATGCGCTCCACTTACTTATTCTAGATGCTCTAACATCTGTCTTTGGATTAAATTATACCACCAGAGTTATATACCTGGCCCCGTTGTTCAGTCACCTGGCACCCATGGGACTCCCCACTTTAGAGTACCTGCTCTCTGGCCACCTGCCTTCAATTCCCTCCTCAGATGGACACAAGCCTCTTCCCAGCATCTTCACGGGCCTCTCCATCAGAGGGCGAGCCTCACAGCAGGTGTGGACGGCCCTTGGACTCTTGCGGGGAACCAGGACCTGCCCTCAGGGCTGCGGACCAGGAATCTCTGTATTCTTTTGGAAGGACTAATTCCTCTTCGGGTCACTATAGATGTTATACAGTCTTCTGGCTATGTTTTTCTTTTTTTTCTATTTGTTGCTAGAACACTCCGCGTTCCCTCACAAATTTACCACCTCATGGCAGTGTGTTGTACCAACCAAACGCCGACCTTCTCTTACTTTTCCTGCTCTTATTTTCCCTTAACTCAAACACCCTGTTCATCAAAGCTTGGTAGAGTGTGCATATTTTTGTATCTGTGTGCATATATTTGTTCCTTCTATCCTGTTTGCATCGGGCTGCATAGAAAACAAGAGAAAAGAGTAAAAGACTTCATCAACCACATGATGGGCCAGGGGAGCCCCCAAGCACACACCCTCTTCGTGCAGTTTTGCGAACCAATAATACCGATGCCAGTTAACAAGGTAACTATGGGAACCAAGCACCCGGTAGGCAGGGGTGGGCATGGCTCACCCTCCGCCCACGATGTGCATTCTTGGCACTTGCCTGGAGGGTAGAGGAACGTGTGCTTTGCGTCCTGGTTTCCCGCAAGCTCCTTTATTTTTGGCCCGCGACAGGGACTGAACCAGACCCCCAGCAGTGAGAGCAAGGAGTCTTAACCACTGGACCACCAGGGAATTCCCTCCTGCAAGCTCCTTAACTGGACTCTGGATGCAGGCCCATATAGCTCAGTCTCTTATCTTCCATGCCCCACCATGTGGCTTGAGGATTTCCCAGAGTGCACGAGCTCCAAGGATGCACAGATCCCGGGGGTCACTACACTAACCCACACGGTCCCACCGGAGTTCTGAATCAGCTTGAAGGTGACACAATTCCCGACTTAACGTATGCAGCTCGATTCGGGAGGCTCCCCTGGCCTGTCCTGGGGTAGAGTCTATGAATCTCTGAGACTCAGGGCTCCGCCCAGAATTAGACCTCAGTGGCCTGGACAAAACCACCCGCAACACTCAGTGAAAACACTTGAATTGACACAGGCATCAAAACGAGGCCAAAGGCATCCAGAATCTTCCAGAAAGGGAAGTTCTGATGGAGGCCCGGGCCGAGCAGCCTCCTCCTTGAACATCTCAACACAGACACACCCGGAAACAACCACATTTTGCTTTATTAGGCGTTCCATGGTAATATAACACAGAGTTCTTAAGGAATAATAAACACGAGACTTGTTTTTTTTACCATAATTATTTTGCCATTAAGACAGTGGTAACAAAAAAAAAAAAAAAAAGGTACTCTTCTGGCTACACACATAATCAGCTTTAGCACTGAAAGTTCCTCCACTCGTGGGTCACAATCACAATTCCAAGGATTAAAAACCATCTATGATTAAATCCTACACTGGTTTAGAGCATCAGGTCACTGCAGTTATTCAGTTCTGAGACACGGTCAATTTATTTTAGCATTTACACATGACATTCATTTAACAGACACACAAAGCAAGCCAACAGGTAAACATGCTTACACAGCCTGCGGAAATCTTCAGGTTTTAAGTTGTTTGAAGGAAACAATCGAAACAACCGAAATGACCATCATGGAAAAACAGGAAGACTCAAGTGAAGAGAAGAGAGCTGCAAGCGTTTCTCAGAATTGAAACAAAATTTTTTTTCCGACTGGTTCAAATTCCCTCGAAGGGCAGATGAGAAGAAAAAAAGCAAATATATTAAGTTAACCAATTATTCTTTAAAAGTGCAATTTACTTTTAAAATAACAAACAACAACAACAACAACAAAAGAAACCCCAGCCATAACCCCAAAGGCAGAACATGTGGAGAGACGAGTGTCATGATGGGATGAGCTGCTTCTTGATGTTACGCTTTACAAAAGCAGATTTGGTTTTATAAAAGCCTGCAAACATAACGTGGCTTGGGAGGACCTGTAAACACGCTTGGAAGGAGATGCAACAAAGCTCAGCTAAGACAGGGACAAGCACGAGGCAGCGAGTGGAAAGGGTCTCCGAGACCAGGAGAGGGCGGGGTGTGGACACAAGGTCGCCTGCGGTCTCTAAGGGGCCACTCGTCAAATTTACAAGGTTTTCTCCCCACAAGAGCTCTGACTCACAAAACAGATTTTTCCTCTTGCCAACTGAAATGGTCTTTAAGTCAAATTTCCCATGGGTTTCCCGAGGTTAGCAGGCTTCCCTATGTTGCGTGATGTCTTTCTAAATAATTGGACAAGAAAACAAATTTCTTTTCCTCCAAAGTGAGAAGCCCAGTGTGCTCTGGCATCCCCAAAACTACCTAGTTGGTAAGCATCAGCTCAGCACCTCTGAGCTGGTGGTTCGCTTGAGACTGACTGGCTCCCTTGGGTGTTGGGCTTGATTTACAGATTTGTTTGTCTTTAGCCACTTGGCATTGCACAGAGGAAAAACTCTCAGGTCCTAGAGCCTCAGACTTCTTCAACAGCTCGGCACTGTCAGGTCTATCCTGGGCCTGCGTGTGACAGTGTGGATAACCTGGCCCTTTTCTGCACCTGGGAAGCATCTCAAACTCAATCGCACATCCTGGAGACGTGGGTGGGTAGCGCTGGTCTTATATGGACTAGGATAGCACATTACGATGGTTGCGATGACAAAGCTCATATCTTTCCAGGCAGGTTCGTGGGGCCACAGTAAAATGGCGGACCTGGTCACTGGAAAAGACCACGGGGGATAGAAGGCAAAAACAGCATGTCAGAGACGAAGGCTGGAAGAAACACAAAGAAAAGCCAGACACGTGAAAATATCCATGAATGAAGAAGCAAGAGAGAGTGCAAGCAGAAGAGAGGTGAAGAGAGGAGAAGAGAATCCTCCAAAGATTTCATCTGCAGCAAAATCTAGGCCAGAAAGAAAACCTGCCCTTTATTAACAGTTGACCCAGAAGATGATGGAATGGCGGTGTGGACGCTGTACAGCCTCTCAGGAGGGACATGACGAGTCTGCCCACCACCCTGAATCAGCTTGAAGGTGACACGATTGCATCATTAGGATGTCCAGTTCAAACCCCTTGTATTAATATTGCATTAGACTTTCCAATTTAGTATTTAAAGAAAAACAAACCTCTCCCCCCCCTCCCCTGCCCACCCCACCTGCAGCCCCACGAAGAAAAATTTTCTAAATATTTAAAAAGAAAAAGGCAGCTCTGGGCAATTCACTTTATCTTCCCCTCCCCCCGAATGAAAAGGAAGATGATGCAAGCACAACAGAGGCTGGAGATGAGCAACACCCTCACTGTGATTTGCTTTGTTTCGCATGTCTGAGTGTTGGACGCAGTTCTGTGTACGGGCCTGGTGGAGAGACGCAGGTGTGATATTCGTAGATGTGTAGGGAGGTGGGTGACCAAAACTGGTGACTCCGGGTGAGGGACGGAGTGCGGGGGGCCCGAGAGAGGGAGCCCCAGGAACTGGCTGCCCCACAGTAACTATCACAGGCTCTTTAAAAAAAAAAAAAGAAGGAAGGAAGGAAGGAAGGAAGTCTCCGAATGTCCTCAGGTGTCCCATCCCCCATCCCTAAGCCGACGGCACGGCACGGCGGCCCTGAACTCTAGCCCAGGCTGGTGATGTTAGCACGGCCACCAGGGGGCGCCACGATGCGCTGGGTGGTGCGGCGGGGAATGTTGTCATCAATCTGGGCACCTGGAGACGAGAGAAGATGAGGGTCAGAGAAAGCTATACGGATCCCTGCTCTAAACCGAAATAACATAGCTTGGGTTTTTTAAATTAATTGTTATTGGAGTCTAGTTGATTTACACTGGTGTGTTAGTGTCTGCTGTACAGCACAGTGAGTCAGTTATCCATATACATACCTCACTCTGTTAGATTCTATTTGCATCTAGGTCATTACAGAGTATTGACCTATAGGGAAGGTCCTCGTTGATTATCTATTTTACATATAGTCGTGTGTATATGTCCATCCCAATCTCCCAATGTATCCCTCCCCCCTCCCTTTCCCCCTTCGTAACCATAAGTTTGGTTTCTACATCTGTGACGCTATTTCTGTTTTGTAACGAAATAACATAGCTTGGGAGAAAAAGTGTCAGGCCCATTCTTTGTCCTTCTAAAACCTCACCAAAAGTATAAGCTACAAAAAAAGGATGGGCCTCACGTGGCCTAGGAATCACACACTGAATAAAGCCATCCTTGTGGAAGCTAGTTGGATCCCATACCTAAAAAGTAGAACTATATGTAAAAGGACACTATATTTCAGGTTTTTGAGCAACTCAGACTACATCCTGTCCCTATTCTCAGTGATCAAATCGAGTGTGGCTTTTCCAGAGGTGCATTCTGTTCCCCTAACACTATCCATCCTATGTGTAATCAAAGATAGGAGTCATGATATTGAATATAGAATATAGTTCCTTGTGCTCTGCAGTAGGACCTTGTTGTTTATCCATCCTATATATAATAGTTTACATCTGCTAGCCCCAAACTCCCACTCCATCCCTCACCCACCCCACTCCCCGTTGGCAACCACAAGTCTGTTCTCTATGTCTGTGAGTCTGTTTTTTTTTTAAGATATTGCACAGGGAACTATATTCAATATCCTGTGATAAACCATAATGGAAAAGAATATGAAAAAGAATATATATGTATAACAGAGTCACTTTGCTGTACAGCAGAAATTAAGCTCAACATTGTAAATCAACTATACTTCAATAAAATTTTTTAAAAAAAGACAGGCGTCATGATGGTCTTTATATTTCAATGGGCTGGTGAAAGACAGCACAGACTGTATCATGCCCATGTTACTTTACGGGAAAACTAATTTTCATTATTTTTAAATTTTTTGAAAATGGGTAATCTGTATATGGCAACTTTCTAAAAACCAGTATATCTGACAAGAAAAAAAAATGTATCTGCTTTACTGTTTCTTTAACCCACCATAAAAATTTAGATACGTATCTGTGACTCAAGGAACTAGAAAAGTAGGTTTTTAATCCCAGGCCAAATGAAATACTGAAGTTCAAGTAAGGAAGCTCTAAAATCTGGACTCTTCCCTCTCACCTCCCCTGACATCACATAGTTTATCCGGGCAAATAGCTAACAATTATCAAATGGCTTGATTCTAAGCATTTTACATGTGTATGAAGTCATCTAATCCTCAGAACAACCCCATGAGGTAACTACTAACATTATACCCATCTTATAGGTGAGGAGATGGGAGGCACAGTTCGAATCTGGGCTACGAAGTTAAGCTGTTGAAACTCTAGATTCCACAAGCTGAACCACTACAGTATATTGCATACGTCGGGGAGAAGAGAGTCCTAAAACACCACAATACCCTTTTCCACAATGGACATGATGCGCTGAAAAAATGTCCTCTAATATCCTGGGTATGACACACAGTGTACCCATCATGACATTATGTGTGATATAGACTCGTGTCAAGATTCTGAAACCCAACCCGTCATCTGCTATGAATTACATCTCTGGTGAGTTACATCTTTGGGAAGAATAGGTCCATCATTCACTTCCACCACTTCTCCTTCTCAAAAGTGATCCCAGACCCACCAGCAACACGGAGCACAGCCCTGCAGAACTGGGCCCTGACCAAACCATAACCATACCAGACAAGCTGAATCCAGACTGATGCAGGTTCCGGACAGGTGGGGCCTGCTGCTTGGCCGGAGACGTCTTAGCCGAGGAGGCCGGAGTGACTGTCTTGGGTGTCACAGACACCTCACACACAGGTCCATCATACAGGCCACGAGGAACCCCTCTCAGCTCTGCCAGCTGCAAAAACACAAGAGCCCCTCGACTCAGGCCACATTCACAGAGGACGCCTCCCTGGCAACCCTCCTGATGGGGAAGGAACAGGTGCCAGGATGGGCCGGTGACATTTGGGGATGGAGGGCTTTCTATGGTCGGGTACAGCAGGGACAGATGTCAGCATGAGGCAGGGCCCCTGGCTCCAGGGCAAAG
Source organism: Tursiops truncatus (assembly GCF_011762595.2). Classification (NCBI taxonomy): domain Eukaryota; kingdom Metazoa; phylum Chordata; class Mammalia; order Artiodactyla; family Delphinidae; genus Tursiops; species Tursiops truncatus. The sequence continues at coordinate 12,286,882 of NC_047039.1, forward strand.
CTACCCCAACATGGGTCATATAAAAACTGATAAACAGTTCTTCCTATTTTCTCCCAAGACACTTCACCTTAAACCCTGCAGGAATTCCCAAACATGCTGTGAAGAGGATCTGGTCTCACGTTCAAGACCTGGCCCCATACTTACCAATCTTACTGTCCCTTTAATTCCTTTACATCCCTACCCCTTCCCTGCCTCACAGTCCCCAAGCACCAGTGCTGGAGACCGTTCACCACGTCCTGAATACTCTCTATATTTTCCATGCTAGTAACATTCTCTCTACTTAATTCCCTTGTCTCTCTTCTTTGACTTATCCAACTTCTACTTAACCTTCAAGATCCAACTCAAAATGCCCTCTCCCCATGACACTTTCCCTTAAGACTCCGCAGCAGGACTTCCCTGGTGGTGCAGTGGTTAAGAATCTGCCTGCCAATGCAGGGGACACGGGTTCGAGCCCTCGTCCAGGAAGATCCCACATGCCACGGAGCAACTAAGCCCGTGCGCCACAACTACTGAGCCCACGTGCCACAACTACTGAAGCCCGTGTGCCTAGAGCCCGTGCTCCACAACAAAGAGTAGCCCCTGCTTGCCACAACTACAGAAAGCCCGCGCACAGCAACGAAGACCCAACACGGCCAAAAATAAATAAATAAAATAAATTTATTAAAAAAAAAAAAAAAAAAGACTCCGCAGCAGCGGTTCCCTCCTCTGAGTCTCATCACACACTCCTCATGACAGCAGTCTCACTTCAATCTGGCTGGCTGCAGACATGCCTGGCTCCTCCGCTGGCATTCTGAACTCCAGGAATAAAAAGACTGTGTTTCCCTTATCTATGAATCCTCTGTATATACCTCAGTAGTCTGACTCAAGGTGCTTAGTGATTTTGCAACTGAACTTAATCCACGATAGGAACCACTCATAAGATCAGAGGTACTCACCCTGCTCCTTGCCTTGATACGCTTATAAACAAAGTCAGGGAAGGGCTTCCGGGGGATGTAGCGCCCAGAGCCTTCGGTGACATGAAGGGTGCCGTCTTCCAGAACAATCTTCCCCTGGCTGATGACCACCAGGGGAGAGCCACGGCACTCCATGCCTTCGAAGATGTTGTATTCGAGAGACTAGAGGAAGGGAACACAGTAAACTTCAGAATCCACCCTCCATCCTGGTGAGATCTCATCGACCTGGTGGCACCCATGACCCAACATCACTCGGACGAAAAAAAGCCCAGAGATGAACTCCCTCTCCTGACTGGCCACCCAACAGGACTTAATCTCTATGTCTTAATTCTGTCTAGAACATGGAATAATCTTTCCTACCTCTCAAAAATTTGCGTTTGTTCATTCCTGGGTTTCGGCACCAAAAAAAAAAAAAAAAATTGGGGGGTAAAAATAATTGAACAGAAAAATCGTATGGAAAAGCAGGAGGGTTTGTAAATGCCACACGAATGTAAGAAAATGATGCCTCGTATTAGCGGTGACTTTGTTCTTACTAACTCAAGCTCCAATCAGGTTAAAATCCCAAGAAGCCTTCTCTGACCAAGTTCTAAATTTAATCTTGAAATGAGCCATCCACGAGTAGGTTTTCCCACTGGTTTGCCTGGATTTCCAATCTCTTAAGAGATGTGGTCAAGCTGACGTTCCTAAATGAAAGGACTGTGGTAACTCCAGAGACAGGCCTTTGATAAAATGTTTGAGGTTTAATTTCCCAACAAGGCAGCCATCCTTTTAGTTTCCAGCTTTTCACGGTGAAAGGGGGACGTATCCACGTGCCCTCTTGGAAACTATGTGGGGTCTCTGAGTGAGTTTGTTGCTGTGACAACAGGAAATAGGGGCACTACAGTCAATGGTAAAGCCTCAACTCCTCCACTGCTTCTTCCCCGGATTCCAGACGCCTGCCCTGCTCACAGGTACACGTGGCCGGACCTGGAGAATTAATAGGCAGCTCCATCCATAAAAAGCAGCTGGGCTTCTGGGGAGATTCAGACCAGGTTATCAGCACTAAAGAGTCCGTCTGTGACTAGAGCTGTCGCACTGCCATTCAGGGTAACAACCCCTGCCTGGTGCAGAGGCTGATGAGAATGGAGAAGCCCCAGGCTGGCTCTACAGCTCACATTCGACCAGTGGTGTTGACAGAAAAGGGCAACAGGGGGCTGGCAGCCCTACTCAGAGACTCAAAGGAGTAACGTGGAAGCTACTGAAGGAATGAGGGAAAGAGGCACCTGGGGGAGGGAAGGGGTCTCTACACGTGGATTCCCGGGACCAAATTCCCAGGACCGAAGTGTGTCCCCCCCAAGCTTTTCATCGGTTCTAAGACGCTCATCCCTGAAATGAGAATGTGTCTCACAGCACGTGGAGCTGCACAGTCAGTGTCAGCCCAGGCTGAACCAAGTCCTTCCAGGGAATTGGGGTCAGCTCTTCCCACTGGCCTGGGGAATGACCACACCGGGGCTGTCTTATGAGAAAGTCTCCGCCTCTGGTTTTTCTGGACCATTGCTGGATGCAGGACTCAGACCACCAACTTGCCTGACTCAGTTCAGAGGAGCCATTTTTGCCCTTTCTGCATCCAAGGCCAAGGTCGAGGAAGGCAATATTCTTTGCCACACTTTCTATCTGGCAGATCCACATCTCATTATCCCAAACTCAGAACGAGCTGGCCCTCGGCAGCACTATTTTTAAAGGAGTCTTGCATTAGACTCCTCCTCCTGGGTACGTTTTCTTTCACGGCAGCGCCTAAACTAATGGAATATCTTAAAATCAGTGACATCTTAGATCTGGTGAAATTCAGGAGTTGTGTGACTCCAGGCAGATCCAATTAATCCTGCCTCAGACCTTCAGTTTTTTCACTTGCCTCCCGTGCAAGGCTTATGTGAAAAGGACAACATAAGAAGCATCATATGGGTGTAGATTACCAGCAGAGAATTCGGTCCACTCTGAAATGACCTTAGAAAGGGTCATCCTTTAAGGGGTGAATCGAGCCCCATCTCTTCCATGTTCCTGCACGGCTGTCTATACAAGCTCCTCTTGTGACCTACTGGAGTCATGGAGACAACTTTGGCCATGGTACCATCGGCCTGGGGCCCACATCCCAGGTCTGCTCTTGGCCAGCTGAGTGACTTTGGACAAATCCCTTGCACTGATCTGAGATCCAGCATCCTCATCTATGAGGGGACACGGCCCACCTTACAGAAATGATGCTAGGATCACAAGAAATAAAAGGAACAAAAGCATCTAGCCCACTATTCAGCACTAGGTAGGCATTTAGAAAATCCCTGATCGACTGTCTGGTTTTTTATTGCACTCTCCCAACAAGACTGCAAGCCCTTTAGTGTCGGAAGACATCCTAAGACGCAGACATTGAGTTTAGTTGCCTATAAATGACTGACCACAGTGCCCAGAAGAGCTTTGGGCCACCTCCCAGTCTTCAAAGATGGGGGAACCAGTCCCATGACTCTAAGTGACTTAAAATTAACAAGTTCAATGGTCAGATCACAGCTCGGGGCATTCAGAGCCTACTCTGTCCAACTGTGAGGCACTGAGCCTTCATCACTTACCAGGTAGAGACATTTTTAACCTCTATCCACATAGGTTTCCTAAAATGACTCATCTGGCTGGATGCTTGGCAAATCCAGCAGAGACTTAGCAACAGCGCTGTCAACAAGAGTTAGCTAGCTACTCCAAATTAAAGTTAACTAGCCCCATGGTAGGAAACACTGTATCACACGGGGAAAGCCTCTTGCTCGCGTTCTCCCAGATAATTAAAGCTGCACAAGCATGCTTAGTGTGGGCTCTTTCAAACAGGTGAGGACGGGCAAGAGGCACTTCTAGAAGCCATGATTTCCTATATGGGGTTGCCTGGGGGTAAAGCCAGGGCAGTGTTACTGAATGTCCAGAGAGCAGCATCTGTCTTCTCAAATCATCACTCCTTTACATCCTGTCTTGCGCTGGGTTAAGAACTCCAAACGCAGGCTCCCTAGCTAGGTCATCTGCAGCTTACACGATGAGTCCGGTCTGCCCTTTCCATTACCTCTGGGGAGGGGGACTCTGGAAGGGAGGAGGAGCATGTTGTCCCTCTAACCCTGACCAAGAGGCTGCACACGCAGTCTGGCAGGGAAGAGCCCTGGACAATTTTGGGTTCTAATTCTGGCTCCACCGCAAAATAGCTATGTAATGTTAGACTGGTCCCTTAAGCTCCCAAAGGGTCCGTTTATTTATCTTCCCGATTGGGATAATAATACCATCCCTTTATTGAGAAGGCCAAATGAAAGGGTAAATGGAGCTGTGATGCTAAATGCATAGGAAGAGATAGGTTCACCAGGCAGGTCCCTAGGACCCCTGCCCATAAAGAAGCCAATTCTGGACCCCCGGGAGGTTATGATCTAAGTCACAAGTTGGTGCGGCTGTAAGGCTCTGCTGCGTAGCTAAGCCAGCCAGTGTGGAAGAAGGGAAGAGCCAACTATTAATACTGAGAGCCGAGCAGCCTTCCCTAAAGGCACCCACCATCCTGGCACCCACGGGCGCCAGGGCACCTCAAGCCCCTCGGCCCAAAGGAGAAAGAGGACCGGGATTTGGCCAAGACTCCAGTGCTGTCCTGGAGAAATGCCAGAAGCCCAGCCCTGAGCTGGCCCTTGGAGGAGGTGTCGGGACTTGCTGGCCCAGGCCACCTGGGGTGGGCAATCTAGAATCAGATTCCCCATTGAGCAGGCTTTCAATTTAGACCTTGAACTTGAAGAGCCTCTTCATTCACTAAGAATTCACTTCAAGAGTCATACGGGTTTCTGACATAAAACACTCTGTCCTAGGTCCATTTCTTTTCCAAAGCTCTCCCTTTGTCCTTGGCCTCTCAGTATTAAACAGACACACACAATTTTTTCTACGAAGAACCAATGGTACCTACACCTCTACCTAATGCCCACTGACCTCGCAGAATCACAGGACACCCAGGGGCCTCGTCTAAGCTCCTCATTCTCAGCTGACGAGCCTGAGACATGACATGAGGTCACCTGCCCAGGGTCCCATTAACAAGACAGGGCATCCCCAATCTCCGCAGTCTAGACCGAAAGGCAAGAGACACCCCAGAACTGCAGATCCTAAACTCCTAATCAGAACGGCTGCCAGAGTATTTCTTCTATTTCTTCAAAGTCAATTCATTCCTTTAGGACATAAGAGCATCTGCCTTTTAGGCTTTCGGACGACAACACTGACATGAGAAAACAGTTGCTTCAAAGAATAAAAGTGTCCAGTGGGCATCTCGGGAGTGGACATTTGAATGTTTTATTTGGATCCCTTGCACCAAGGGACGCCATGAGAGGTGCTGCACCAAACTATTAAAATGGAATGCTGCCTGACTTCTAGAAGCTTCTGATGTGCAGGCATGACGCTGGAGGCTCTGAAGGTCCATAGATAGAGACCTCTATCCAGAGAGAGGCCATCGTACTCCAAAGTGATAAGATTAACAGTCTTATTGACCTCACTAACGAAAAGGAAAGAGCTATTTTTTCTCAGTAAATTGCAAGTTATAACATCCTGGGGAAGAGTTCTTTCCTATCACAGCGAGTTCTTTTCATAAATCCTGAGGACTCTCCCTGCCTCTGTCCCTTTCTGTGACTGTAATTCGTTTGGACGGGGTCTACGTGGCCTTACACTGTTGTGGGTCTTGGCAGAGACGGTTTTCACGCTGTCAGGGTCCCAGATGACCAGGTCAGCATCGGATCCCACAGCAATGCGGCCTTTCCGGGGGTAAAGGTTGAACACTTTGGCTGCATTGGTGCTGGTCACGGCCACAAACTGGTTCTCGTCCATCTTCCCAGTGACCTGAGGAGGACAACACACACATGCACAACACGCACACACACAACAGAAGCAGACTAAAAAGTTGAAGGGTGGAATACTACTTAGCCATAAAAAGGAACACACTTTTGATACACACAACAACTTGGATACTAAAGGCATCATACTGAGTGAAAAAAACAACCTCCAAAGGTCACATACTGTATGATTTCATTTATGCAACATTGGCAAAATAACCAAGTTATAGAGATGGACAGACCAGGGGTGAGACGGAGATTCTTCCAAGGGTTAGGGGTGGGTGTGACTATAAAGGGGCAGTAGGAGAGGGGTCTCTGTGGTGACGGAGGACATCTCTATCTTGATTGAGGTGATGGTTACATGGATCTACATATGACAAAATGGCACAGAACTATACACACACGTTGCACCACTGTCGATCTCTGGGTTTGGATATCACACTCTAATTACGTAAGATGTAACCATGGGGGAAACTGGGTGAAGGGTACACAGGACCTCTCTGTCCTATCTCTGCAAGTTCCTCTGGATCTATAATCATTTCAAAGTAAAAAGTTTAAAAAAAAATTTGAAGGGGTTGCAGGGCCTCTTCAGGAAACATCATTTGGCTTATGTCCTCTTCAAAGATATAGGCACAGACCTTGTAGGCCAGCCAACATGGGAGTCTCAGCCGCCCGTCCCGCAGCAAACCCTGGGTGCCAATCACACTCCCCATGTCCTGCCCCCCACCTTCTCGTCTCTACCACTTGCGCCTCATGTCCCTTTAAGTGCAGAATTTGAGGAGATGAATGCATTTCTCCGAGTTAGGAAACCTGCTCTAAATGCAACAGAAAAATGGCCAAAGGAAATGAGCAGGTAGTAAGAGGGAGAGAAAAATACAAATGGCCAAAAACATACAGAAGAAATATACACTTTAGTCAGTCACTGAAGAGACTGAATGTAAAACAATGAGACACAACATTCACCAATCAAATCGGTGATACTTTGGGTTTTTTGATGATAACACCAATTCAGACCTGGTAGGAGTAACTGGGTAATGCCACATATTGCTGGCAGCATACAAATTGGTGCAATCTTTTTGGAAGGAATTTTGACAATATATATCAAAAGCCTTAAAAATATGCACACCCCTTGACCCAGCACTACCACTTCTAGAAGTTTCTCCTACAAGCATCATTAAAGATGAATCCAAGGATGTAGCTATAAGGGTGTTCATCCCAGTAAGAAAATCAGAAACAACATAAGTGACCAACCAAAGAATTACAAATGAATTACAGTTCAGCATTAAGATGGAATGGTCTGCTCTTAAAAACCAAGTTGTTCAAGTATGTTTAAGGATGTGGAGACGTTTTCATGCTATAGGTTTTTTAAAAGATAGGCTGCAAAATAGTATTCCAGTCACACACTCACACACACACACACACACACACACACACACACACACACACGTGCAATCTCTCACTGGCAAAAAATGAAAGACATTTGCTAAAACGTTCATTGCAGTTGTATCTGAAATAGGGTGTCATAAGTGATTTTTATTTTCTTTTTGGAATAACGATACACAGTTTACATAATTGAAAAAATTCATTAAGAAACAGAAAACCTATTGTTATTACGTTTTAAAATAGTAAAAATAAAAAAACCCACAGATTCCTTAAAGGTCAGGACATGTTCAAAGCAGGCTGAGCCCAGAGAGTCCAAAAGACCATTTTAAGGAAACTGAGTCCATTTCCACGAGTGGATTAACTAAGTCACCAGGTTGCTAAGGAAGCTTTTTCTGGACTGATCGAAAGAGTCATATGGTAAAGACTGGTTTTTTCCAGTCTCTACTGGTCCACAGACGATAATGGTGACAAATACATATGGGATACTTAGGAAGAAATGACCTCTGAGGAGTGGTCTTAGATTTCTAAACCTAAGAAATATTACCACACAAGTTACAGTTTCTAGAATTCTCTCAACTGCCGTTTCCAGGCCTGCATGAGGCCCAGGGCCCTCCCCCTGTGTGAGACCATCGCCCCTTACCACAGCCTTATCCCAGATGACGGACATCCGCTCCTCCGTGCCATTGGTGCCTTCAGGGATCAGGGTGAAGTTGTCCTTTCCTACGGCCTTCTGGGCAGTGTTGAAGGTACAGTGGGCACTGCCAGTGACCTGGAGATCTCCACTGGAAGGAAAACATACCACTGGCTTTTCACTAATCTTTGACCTCAGATCATCATTGAATGTACTTTTTTTTTTTTGCGGTACGCGGGCTTCTCACTGCTGTGGCCTCTCCCGTTGTGGAGCACAGGCTCCAGACGCGCAGGCTCAGCGGCCATGGCTCACGGGCCCAGCCGCTCCGCGGCATGTGGGATCTTCCCGGACCGGGGCACGAACCCGTGTCCCCTGCATCGGCAGGCAGACTCTCAACCACTGTGCCACCAGGGAAGCCCCTTGAATGTACTTTTCAATGGGCCAGGCCACTGAAAGTTTTTGACTTAACTGTCTTCCCCTCAGGAGACAGGAAATTTGGGAAGCTATGGCCTGACGCGGAAGCTTCATTCTAATGCTGTGTATCTACGTCTAGTTTGTGAGGTATCTTACGAGTGACACTGCACCACAGTAGAACACTTTTGCTACCTCATTCATCCCCTTTGGTTGACTTTCAAGATGGCCCTGGTTTTTACCCAGAATTGCCCCCAAAAGCGTCAGGGTGACAACCCCCTGCTGCCGTCTGGCAATCCGAGTTTGGAGAACGAGGTCTCTGTTTGCAAGTTTGCTTCTGCCCACCATGTTGGAACCCGCCGGTCAGCTTGGTGCAAGGAAAGACCAAGAACGGAACAAGTCGCCAACACTCACCATGACAGCAAGGAGTTCAGAAAGTCCGGAGTGGTCGGGTCGGGGCTCAGGGGCGGGGAGGTGACAAAAGCAGCAGCCTTGGCCCAGTTCTTGCTCCAGTACTGGGAGCCGTCAGTCCCCAAGCTGGCGGTGATGGGCTCGCCATACACCACGGTCCCTGACAAACAGAGGGCAGAGCTGAGCGCTGTGCAAAGAGCGGGGAGGAAACCACCACTGCTGGGACTCACTGCCTGCCCAGAGGCCATGGCTCACGGGCCCAGCCGCTCCGCGGCATGTGGGATCCTCCCAGACCGGGGCACGAACCCGCGTCCCCTGCATCGGCAGGCGGACTCTCAACCGCTGCGCCACCAGGGAAGCCCTTCTTTTTCTTTAATTTTTATTTTATATGGGAGTAGAGTTGATTAACAATGTTGTGTTAGTTTCAGGTGTACAGCAAAGTGATTCAGTTATACATATATCGATTCTTTTTCAGATTCTTTTCCCGTGCAGGTTATTACAGAGTATTGAGTAGAGTTCCCTGAGCTGTACAGTAGGTCCTTGCTGAGTACCTATTTTCTACATAGTAGTGTATGTATGGTAATGCCAACCTCCTAATAATCCCTCCCCCTTACCGCTGCTCTTGTAACTCAACCTTCTCCCGATAGGGGATCCCAAACATTTCCACCTCCTATTCTGTTGATTCCCGAATCTATTCACAATCTCCAGCTCAGACTGCATTCGAACACCCAATCCCGAGCGCCATCTAGACTCTTATTTGGGGTGAGGCAGGGCACCTCACACTTGACCTCACTGCTCACCAAAACATGCCCCCTGCTCTCCCAGTGTCTCCCAGCCCTTCTCCCAGTGTCCAGATCTGGTTAATGAGCTGAGAAAGGAAACAATACGTGACATCAGTGGGATGAAGCATTTGAGAGCAAGTACGCATCTCTCCACACCTGCCCAAGAGACAGCCTGGATCCCCGAGTCACCACCCTGAGGGTCCCCAGATTCACAGCAGACTTTGTAAGAGGGCAAAGGAAAGGACTTTGCACACTTACGTTACTGAGATTTCAGAGTTTGCAGAAGCCTAGCCTAATGCAGTATATTGTCAAGAAAGAATGCTGATTTCCTGATGCTTAAATCACGTCCTCTTCTCTATCCACTCATGTCCAAGCCAGAAAATTGGGAATCATTTATATCCATCGAATGCCAATGCTTTAATGCCTTAAATGCATCCTTTCCTTTCCACTCTGCATACCTTCCCTTAAAATCAGGACTTCCTCATTTCTCCCCAGCTCACCTCCTTCCCCACCTCTTCATCCATTCTCCATGGCTCTTCCAGAGTGATTGTCCTAAAACACAATCTTCCCGTGTCACTCTCTTGCATAAAATCCTCCCAAGGAGCCCTTCTGACTTCAAGGATAGAAACAAACTTCTCACTGAAGCATCTCATGCCTTTCATTGGCCGGCCTCACAACAAAACTGGTCTCTTCTCTACCATCATCCAAAAACTCCATCCCGTCCTCCACTCCAATAATCCGATAATCATTCGGTTTTAAATTTTTTGATTTTTCAGACAAAGACAAATATCATATGATATCACTCATATGTGGAATCTAATTTTTTAAAAAATGATACAAATGAACTTATTTACAAAACAGAAACAGACTCACAGATTCCAAAAACAAACTTATGGTTACCAAAGGGGAAACGTGGAGGGGAGGGATAAATTAGGAGTTTGGGATTAACATACACACACTACTATATATAAAATAGATAGGCAACAAGGACCTACTGTACAACACAGGGAACTCTACTCAGTATTCTGTAGGAACCTTTATGGGGAAAGAACCTGAAAAAGAATGACTATATGCATAACTGAATCACTTTGCTGCATACCTGGAACTAACACAACACTGTAAATCAACTACACGCCAATACAATTTTTTAAAAAATAATAATCAATTTTTGATTTTTCCACTTGATGGAGATACCCTGAGGAAAGCGACTCAGTAAATGTGTGTTGAGCTGATTGAAGGGTGAGATATTTTATTAAGTAAAGGCATCAGAGCTGGAGTTTGATCCCAGGCCAGCCTCACCACCACCGGGAATTCACCTCTTCTACCTGCTCCCACCAAGGGCTCCCCCGCCCCCACAGTGGTCCTGCCAAGTGGGCCCTTTTCTCCAAACCCAGGGCCCTCAAGGCCAAACACTCCTCAGTCTGGAATGCGTCTCCTTTCCTCTCCGCGGCCTCTTCCAAGACTTTATCTCTTGGTAACACAGCACTACACCCACTCTGGGACAGCCGCTGCCCTGAGAGCTGGCTCCGGGAGCTGGCCCCTACCCTGACCCCAGCCTCAGGAATCTCACAAAGGACGCTCTGTTCCGCCAGGGAGTGTTAGAGGCCCTAGAGGCCCGGCAGGCAGCTCACTTGAGGAAATCGGTGACAATCCCCAAGCAGGAGGGAGGGCTCCAGCACTCAGGGGAAGCCTCCCTCTGAAGGAAGCCCCAGGAAGAGAAGGGTAATGCTCAGAATCACCTGGAAGGTCCCCAGCGTTCCTGACCTACTCAAAGCCTCCCAGGCACGACGGGGTCAAGGAGCTGCTGGGCAGCTGCAAAAACCACTCTAGCTCATCCCAAAGGAGTAAAACCCCGCAACAAGAAGGCCTCGGCTGCTGCAGGTACACGTCTATGAAATGCAAATGGCTGACCAGGCCCCAGCTCCCCCAGGGGCCACAGTTTTTGACTGGAGCATCGGCCAGAATTGGCTGACCTGAGGGTAGCTCTTCCAAGCCAGCCAAGTCTGGAGGTCCCACGAGCTATTGACTGAGCATGAAGGTGAGGTCTGGGCGAGTCACTAGGAAAACAAAGGATCCGCAACCCTAAAGGTTTCCTGGCTTTGTGGACATGAAACCAATCAAGAGACAGAACTGCCTGGAGAAAAAGAGTGGCTGCCAGTCTTTGGACATCCTTGCACGAGCATCAGTAGTTTCCTGATTTCCCGTAATTTGATATTCCTCACCCTCTCCCTGAATCCGCACTTCAGTCCTGCCTTTGGAAACTTGAGTACAAGGAGGGGCTGGTTCCTGGAATGTGTCCTGAATCCTACAAGTGTGAGTGCCCTTGACCTCGGCCTTCATCTTACTCTGCAAAATACAAGTCAGATTTGGGTGGAGGAGCCGGTAGAGGAGACAGGGCCCTTCCCCTCCATGCCCCGGCCCACGCACCTCGCCGCAAGGGAATGAACTCGGCCTTCGGCCTATGCAAAACCCAGACGTGGTCAGAATTCAAGGCCACTGCTGACCAGACCTGCCTCCTTAGACCAAGGCAGAGCCAGGACTCCTGGGCCAGGGCCAAGCAAAGATGTGGGCACTTAGAGAAGGAGAAAGACATCTTTCTTTTTTTAAAAATTGGAGTATAGCTGCTTTACAACGGTGTGTTAGTTTCTGCTGTGTAACAAAGTGACTCAGCTCTATGTATACATATATCCCCTCCCTCCTGGACCTCCCTGTCACTTCCCGCCTCATCCCACCCGTCTAGGTCATCACAGAGCACCGAGCTGAGCTCCCTGTGTTATACAGCAGGTTCCCACTAGCTGTCTATTTTACACACGGTGGTGTATATATGTCAATCCTAATCTCCCAATTCGTCCCACCCTCCCCTTCCCCTTTGTGCCCACATGTCCATTCTCTACGTCTGCGTCTCTATTCCTGCCCTGCAAATAGGTTCATCTGTATCATTTTTCTAGATTCCACATATATGCGTTCATATACGATATTTGTTTTTCTCTTTCTGACTTACTAGAGTCTGTCATACAGAGTGAAGTAAGTCAGGGAGAAAGCCATCTTTGCAGCTCATTCCTGCTTTGCCCTGTTCAGGGATTCAGAGGTCCTTGCTGTCTTTTGCGTTTTCTTCTCTTCGGCCCCCAAAGGCAGGGCAGGAGTTACACCGTCCTGAGGAGGCCTCCACCTCCGCCCGCTTTATAAACACTGTACCTGAGACAGCCATGGATGGGCTCCTGGACCTCGGTCAGGCCGCAGACACCACTGCACTGCATGCCGGAAATAATTACCACTAATAATAATAAACCACCAAACAGGCTTCACTGGCCTTTCTGCCCTCCTCCAAACACGCTTCTGATGTTTTCTTCGTGGCAGTTAGACCTTCCTGCTCTCCTTCTGCGGGGAAAGTCTAAACTGAAGGATGTGATCCCAGGCCGGCCTTTGGCAGGCTCCCTAGGATGGCTGGGAACAGCAGGGCTGGGGGTGGTGTTTATTTACAACGGGCCTGAGTGCATTCATGAAGAATAAAGGAAGGCTGGGGGTTAGATATGTTTGACAGCTTCCGGCCGGGCGGTTAGTCATTTCCCATGAACGAGAAGCAAGAGGACAAATCCAGAGCAGAAACAACGGAAAATCGTGTGTGTGTGTGTGTGTGTGTGTGTGTGTGTGTATTTCAAAACACAGCCACAAAAGCACAGTGAGAAACTACACAAACACTGGGAATTCCCTGGCAGTCCAGTGGTTAAGACTCTGCGCTTCCACTGCAGGGGGCGCTGGGTTCAATCCCTGGTCAGGGAACTAAGATCCCGCAGGCCCCTTGGCACGGCCAAAAAAACAAAAAACAAAAATCTACACAAATACACACACACACCACTCTCCCTCTCCTCTCAGGCCAGAACTCAACACCCTGGCACCTGTCCATGGATAACCCTGTCAGATTTTGGTATCAAGAGTGGTTCTAAAAGAACAGAATCTTAAAGTTTTCTGAACTGGCTCTGGGGTTTCTGAAGTTGGCTCTCTAATCTGATGTGATTTAAAGCACTAATGACTCCACTCCCACTAGTTAAGAGAGCACTGATAGTACATGGCATGATGGGGCAAAAGAAATGCACAAAACACCGCACCCGGTACTTAAAACAGGCAAAGTTCTGGGTAACTGTGTATTTGACACCTTAGAACATTTCTGTCAAACCGAGTATAACAAGATTAGCTGGTTGTTCCTAATTACACTGGACAAAGTGGGGAAAGGCAAGGATGACTCAGGGATTCAAATTCCCAGCTCAAGGGTCCCATAAATGACCCAAACGTTTCTACATCGGCCCCAAAAGAGATTCTCATCTCCAGTGGCCTCAGCGCTAAACCAGCTGAAAACTGAACCCAGAGTCTCACCCTGCAAGTGGCTGAACTGAATTCCCAACTTGCAAGCATCTGCCATTAAGGTGAGGGTATTCGGCTGCAACGGCAACTCTTCCGCGTCTCCAGCCTGCCAGCCCACCCTGTAGACTCCAGACTTGCCGGTGCCCATATGGCATGAGCCAATTCCTTAAAATGTGTGTGTGTGTGTGTGTGTGAGAGAGAGAGAGAGAGAGGGAGGGAGGGAGGGAGGGAGGGAGGGAGAGAGAGAGAGAGCGCGAGCGCGAGCGCGAGCGCGAGCGAGAGATTGGTTGTGTTTCTCCAGAGACCTGACCAACACAGATCTTGGTGAGATTTTATAACATTCACAGCCCAACCCATGGGCCACTCCCTGGGTTCAAGATTACTAGGTTGTGCATTAACTTAACACGAAGGAATCGTCCCCCAGGTTGGGTCAGTCCTCACGGGGCCCGCGACCACGTGCTTCTCATTACACCACCACCATTCCCACTGACCTGCAGGGCATAGGAAGTCTTGTCTCAAGTTTGGGTTGTGAACGTTTCTGCATCTGGGTTCCGGGGGTGGGGAGGGGGGAGGAGGGGGAGGGGTGTGCACGGGATGAGGTCATCAGGCACTGCCTACGCGCCACCACTCACACACGGAAGGCATCAGCGCCATGCTCGAACCCTCACGCGGACAAAATGCAGACCGAGGGTGCCTGTTCGCGAGAAATCCCGACACTGGATCCTCAGTGGAAAGAGGCAGGCCCGGAGTCTGGAGCTAATTTCCCACGGGCTGGATGACCTGGGGCAAGATAGTCAATCTCCGCGTTGCAGTTTCCTTTCTGTGACATGAGCCTATTACATCGACCTGTGTCTAAGTTCTTTTGAAGAGTGAAAACTGCCCAAGGTATGGTGACACGCTGTCCTGTGGAAGGACGCAGAATGAAGGAAGCAGCACGGGCAATGCAGCCCCGTGGAAACAGTCCTCACTCACGCTCTATCTCACACCTTCACTTACCTAAACACCTCCTGTCTTGGATTTAGGACCTGCAGGTCTCTGGGTGCGAGGCACGTGGAGACCAGTGAGGGGAGACGCTACTGCTCTAGACATTGATGGGGTTCTGCTTTTTCAACAGCTCACATGCGCACAGAGATGTTGAGTCGCTTTACACAGCCTGACCCCTCTAAGACCGGGTAGGGGGCTGCAGTGCGTGTCTGAACAGTGGCGCCTTCCTCTGTGCTCTAACCATACTTGGCTCGCACCTCTTTGATAAACTATTTCCCATGTGACCATCTGCTCCTGCACCCTCCCACTGCTAGTAAAGGAGCTAACAGGGCTGGGCCCATTCCTCACCTCCAGCTCAAATGCCTTAAGTATCACATAGTTAAAGTTTGTGGAATAAATAAGGGAACTCTCTATTTTACAGGGGAAGAAAAGGAGCCACAGCGTGTTGGCAGCATCCCATACCTGCCTCCAGGGTCCAGAGGAAGGCACCCGAAGCAGAAAAACAATCCTCAGCAGAAAATCCTTGCCCCAGGTCAGAGGCATCTTTGCTTTGCTCTTCTAACAAGCCCAAAGTTAAACCAGCCCTTCACTCTTTAATCATCATAGTAGTAGGTACCGTTACTACATAGCCCTTACGTGCATTATCTCATTTAAGCATCATCCTTTTGCCTTGTCACCACGACTATCCTCCCCTGCAGATGGAAAATGAGACCTAGAGGGGGTAAGTCACCTGCCCACCATCACTTGCTAGTGCCTCGTGGAGCTGGGATTTGATCCAGGACAGGATACTGATCCCAGAGCCCTAACGCTCGATACAGCTTTATGTTGTATTGTATGTATATGTATGTACCACTGAAGTGGTCCCTTCTTGGTGCTCAGCCCCCAATACACACACAGGGTCTAAGTCATAAAGACAACAGAACGACATCCTGGGGTGCTGAGTCGCAGCTATTTGAGAGGGCCTGGACTCCAGCTCTGCGTCTTCAGTTGGGAAAACTGAGACACAGAAAGGAGAAAGGAGCCTCAGTACTGCCGGCAGGGAGGCCTGGAACCCAGAGCTCCCTCTGCAGCCCCAGAGCAGGGCCAGTGCCACCTGCCCCAGAACCGAGACACCTCCATCTTGAAATCCAGACAAGTGAGAATCCGAATTGGAAAACATGGCCTCGGTGTTTCAATTCTGCTAAACTGAATGTTTAATTACATTAAAACTATATTAAAATGTTCGCTTAACTTTCTGTCTCTTATTTTCACCTGGGTATGGTACGGTTCCTAAAATAAGCTGCCCCCAACTTCCCCTTTGCACACGTCGTGCCAGCTGTCCACCCCACCCCGCTACACGGAAGCAGCGATTCTGTGATTAGCGTTGGGCGCTGAGGCTGATTCCCGTATTGCAGATGTGTGCCTGGGTGATAAAGGGCCCAGGTGAGGGAGGGTCACCGACAGTAATCATCCACTTGTCTCCTAGAAACAACTCAGAGCTGATTCTAAGTGAATGTTCAATTTCAAAAAGGCAGTTCCTTCGAGCTGCCAGGAGAGGGCAGGTTTCCAAAAAACTGGTATCGCAGCAACCATTTCATGAAGAGCCTAAGGACAAAGGCCCCAGGGGAGTTGCAAAGAACAGGGGCTAGGAATTCATTGCTGGGTCCATCTAGAGGCTATCAGCTCCTGGGACAGGCTGACTCAGCGGTCATTGGGCAATTTGTTCTAAGTCTTGCACCAACTCACCCACCAGTGAAAAAATCCGGATCCACGTGGATCACACCCCACAGAGAACCAGAAACAAACCAGAGAGGTCAGAGTGCTCCCTTGCTGACAGAGAAAGAAAGACACATGGGGAGAGATAAAGGAATCAAAAAAGAATGAGGGGTCCGGGGGAGGGAGAGAGAGACACCAAGAAAGTGGTACAGAGACCAGGAGAAAACTAGAAGAAAGTCAAGAGAGAAATGGAGACACCGAGCCGGAGAAATGCAAAGAGGCAATCGGGTTGGGAAATAAAATGGGGAAAGAGGGAGGAAGGAAGAAAGGAGGGAGGGAGGGAGGGAGGGAGGGAGAACTCTTCTATGATACTCGTGTTCTGATCCAGCCAAGACCCACCCCAAGTCCACTACACAGGATCAGGCTTTCTTTCTGTAAGTGGAGCTAGCTACACTCCCAAGCACAGACCACGTGTTGCGATTACCCGTACTCACAGTCAAAGGCAGGTTCAGTAGGTTCAGTGCTGCATTCATAATGCATTAAGGTGCTCACAGCACGTCTCCTGGAAGCAGCACTTAGTAAATTAGTTTCCAAGAACCTTCCCGCTGGAACAGAGGACCAGCCTCAGCCCAGAATATGTCGCTGTAATCTACAAAGAGCCACTCCAGCACAAGGAGAACAGGACACGAGGGCGGCCAGGGCAAAAGCCCCATCCTACGCCCCCATGAGACTCACTCACACACCCCAGCGGAAATCACTACCAGCCACGGAGGGGAACGGTGCTTAGCCATAGAAGGTTCCCCAGGATTCTGCGGCGCATGGACTGACGTCATCTGTGTATGTGCCTGGTCCATGTAGACTGCGTCAAACGAACTCCAACTTTTCTACGGAAGTGGGGGCAGGAGGCGGGTGTGCCCGTCCACCCACCCTGCGCTGTGCGCGGCTTTAAATAGACGCCAACATGGCCGCGGCCCCGGAACACAGCGAGAAACTGGAGCTCCCCGCCGTGCCCAGCTGTAATTAGGTTAATGCTGGAACGTGAGGAGAGCAGAACGACCCACTTGGCAGGAGGGGTTGGAAAAGCAGCCTTCCCCCTCCCCCCTGGAACCTGCGCGCAGTCAGACCGCAGGCGGCACTTACCCTTTTTCCGGGCCTGGGCGATGACTTCCGCGGCACTCTTGCTCATCACCTTGGTGATGTACAGGGGGCAGTTGGTCTGGTTGGCTATGGTGATGGAACGGTTCACGGCTTCGGCCTCGACCTGCAGTAGAGCATCCAAGCGTGAGAACTGCACCCACACTCAGTCTGTCCCCTGAGCCCGTCTCTACCCTCCTCCCACCGGGAGAGGCCACGGTGAACCAGAGACCCCTGTGTCCTCAGGGCTCTACCCTGAGTGGCACTGCAGGCGGGGGATGTGACGTGCCCAGTGTCTCTCAGTATTGATTGGTTGAAAGGATGGGGCAATTCCCTCCTGGCCCCTGTGGATGGTTCTAAGCGTGGTCGGCATCGGCTGGGGTCTGTAAGACATGCAGATTCTCAGGTGCCTCGGGCCCTTCCCCAGACCCACAGGATCAGTAACTCTGGGGGTGGGACCCAGAAATGTGGCTCTTATGGACCCCAGGTGATGTTTACACTTGCTAGTGTTGGAGAACCACGATGCTTGGAAACCAATGGCTCCCAGTTTGGTGCATTCACTCCCGGGGCATGGTCTCCAGTCAAAACATTCAGTGATGAATTTTTGAGCTGGGCTTCTGTCCCACGCCCACAAATGAAGCCAGCATCATCTAAGAAACAATGCGACCTCACAGGGCTCTGGGAACGGAGCAGGCAGATTTGTGTAAACCAAAGGCCCCTCTGTATAGGCAAACCGCATCATCGCCAGCCACAGACTGGTACACCCTTCAGCACCAGACGGGAGGGCTGCTCTAACCAGAAACCTGATTCTTTAAGCATGATGCTTCAGCGAATGATGTTCCAAAGACCCCAAGGGATTACTGCTAAATAACCCCAAGGGATTACTGATCAGGTGAGACTAGTTCTGAGACCGTTATACCGTACAGGGGAATCAGCAGTGTGTGCCTGGCATGAGCAGCTGAAGGGGCAAGTGAGACGATGTAACAGAGGACCTCAGAAAGCCTTTTGCTCCCTCCCGATTCCTGGCAAAAAGGCTGGCTTCAACTCTTCCAGGCAAGGGACTGGGTCTTCCTTGGTTTGTTGCATCCTCTGGGCAGTTCTCCCGGGGTAGCACCTGGTACCCAGCAGGTGCTCAAAAATGTTTACTGAGCAAATAAGTGACTTCATTTTGGGTTAATGGTTAAAGCTAGGCTGTTCCATAAAGAGCTGCTACTTTTCATAAGAAATGACCGAGCTCTGGACTGAATCGTCTTAGCTAACCAGTCTCTACGGCAGCTCGGCCAAGAGCTGAAGTTCCGCAACTGCGCTAAGGGGTGATCTAATTTAATATACGAGGACATCCTTCACATTTGGTCTCTTGGGCTTCAACTATGTGAAGCGAGATGTCTCGAGACGCAAAGGCAAACCAAACAGCTCTTGAAAAAGCTCATTAAACATCCAAGTGTTTTTAATTCCTGGCATAGCTGAACAATCGGCCTCCGCTCTCCTGGGCTCCAGTTGCAACACAAGGGCCTCTAGCCCAGGCAGCACAGAGGAGGGACGTCTTGCATCTCTGCGGTCACCATAAAAGTCCACAGGGTGAAATGCAAACAGGACGCCACTAGAATCTGCATGGCTTCCAGGGGTGCAGGTGACTGCCCAAATCCACTGTCCCAACCCAGACTCTTCTGAAAGCGAACAGAGGCGCTATTCATAACTTCACGGGGCAACGGGTTTGGGCCCCGGGTGAACCAGAATGCACAGTCATGCTGATTAGGGAGTAAATGGAGCAGAAGTGCCAGTTCTAGGGGGCCCTACCCTGGAGCACTGGCTTCTGTGAAGACTGCTTTGGTGGGAGAATCTGGGCCCCAGGGCCCTGTCTGGATTGGCTCATCCGCTGGAAGGTGAGCTCTGAGCCCTCCCCACCCCGCAGTCGGGCAACTGCCGTGAGGGCAGAGGCTCTAAGGTCACCTCGCGGAGAGAGAAGGTCATGTAAACCCCACGTCTCCACGTTTCACCCAGACCATGGAAGGATCCACGTGTACCGTTCTGGTGCCCATGTGTATGCCTCCACTATTAACATAAACTGTCTCACACACAGTGAACTCTGGCTTCAATATTATGACAACGGTATTACAGTTTAAACACAAAATTTTGTATTTGTCTCCTTACAGAGCTGTCAGGGATTTAGGGGGTCACCTAAGCCCTGGTTTCTGGTTTTAAAGATGGACCACCCCAAGGTCCAGGGAGCAAAGCAACCTATACAGGCACGCACAGAAGTGTCAGTACACGACACTCCCCTTGCGGCCCAGGTCCCCAGCTGTCTGCATACCCCAGCCATCCCATGCTTCAAGGCCCAGTTAGGAGGCTCCCTCCTCCATCAAGAATTCTGTCACCCTTACCTCCAGTGCCCCACTCTCCTCCCAGACACCAGTCTTGTGTGTGTGTGTGTGTGTGTGTGTGTGTGTGTGTGTGTGTGTGTGTTCTGTGCCACATCACATGGCTTGCGGGATCTCAGTTCCCCGACCAGGGACTGAACCCAGGCCACAGCAGTGAAAGCCAGAATCCTAACCACTAGGCCACAGGGGAACTCCCCAGACACCTGTCTTACAGCTGTAACTGGCTCAGAACTCCATCACATGCCACGCCCCTACTTACTTTGCATCTCCCCCTCCCTCCCCAGCTTGTCTGGAATCCCTCTCAGAAGGGACCACTTTCTCATCCACTTCTATGTCCCCCACAGGCCTCCATCATAACACATAACAGTGGTGCTTGGGTACCACTGACGGACAGGAGGTTTCTAGATGTCCACATCCCCTATCGTCTCCCTTTCAATCTCCTCAGCTGAAAACTGGGGGAAATCCGACTGGCAGTCTCACACAGTTGGGTTGGAAAGGCCAGCAGAAAGAAGAACAGGTTTTGTGTGGTTCAAGCACAAGTTAACCATCATGATGCTGGCGATGGCTATAAAATCAGGAAGGAACCACATTTTTGTATGTTCTTAACCGTTTCTTGCGCACTGGCGACATCCCCTTACCGGACTCTAAAGCTCAGTTCCCTCAGGATGCGTGCATGTTTTATCCTCTTTGTCTCTTACAGAGGGTTTAACACGCTGTTAACAGATCCCTGGCGATGAACTAAAAAACCACCCCCAGCAGCCAAAGGAGAAGGGGGTGGCTGGCGCCTGGCAGCTCACGGGGCTGACCTAGAGGGGCACCTGCTCAGGGGAAGCACCGCACGCTGGGCCCGGCCTAGAGTCGGTGCCTCTGAATCAGCTGAGAGGCAGGTGACCGTGGAAAGCAGACAGAAGAGAAAGTCCCCAAAGCAGCCTCTCGTGAGACCGCAGGACCCTCCCGAGGAGCCAGAAGCTCCCCGTGTTGGAGCGTTGCCGCTCTGCCAGCCCCTAAAGGAGCCTTCCCAATCTACGGCTGGGTATTCTGAGTTCACAGTGCAACAGCGGCTACAAGAGGAGTCTCCCGGGCCTCAATGTGGAAAAACAGGTGTGATGTTTGTGGTCAAAATAGCAACGAGGACCCCTCTCCTCTGATAGCTTTGGCCTGTTCAGTAAACCCAGGGCGGGCTTGCTTTCTATGTGGGGTTTGCAGGGACCTGGGGATGCAAAGCAGAGGGTGGGAGAGACGGAAGCAAGCCCCAGGGAAGGCTCTGAAATGGAAACAAGTGCGCGGCTCTCACGAGGAGCCCCGGGTATCAGGAAGAGGGGCGTTTGCTCTTCTCAGAGGACAATACCCTCTTCCTCTTCCCAGCTGATCCAGCCCAGCCACCGGATGAGGTGAGAGTCCACTTTCCAATGAAGCCCAGCCCCAGGTGTCACCACCTGGTTACACAGGCCTGCTGGCTTCCCACTGAGCTTGGGTTCCGGGGTGTGTGTGTGTACACACTGAGGGGTCGGGAGGGCTTGCACTTTCTAGCTCTCTGATGCTAAACTTCACACCCCCCTGATTTCTTTACACGAGACACACTTCACTGCAGGACACCTCCGGGCAGCACCACACACAGGCAGCAGAATGGAATGGGTCCCCTGGATCCAGCCGTGCAATGGACTGAATGGCGCCCCCTGGAGTTGTGAGAAGGAGGCTGTGTTGCGTTGCCCTCACAGGACGCTCTAAAGCTGAAATGTGGGCTGTTACGCAGTGTCTGGCACCTCTGGGTACTCAGGAAATGCTAGCTCCCAGTGGGGCTTACAAGGAAAAGAAGGGAAAGGTAGCCCTCTGCCCCTCCTGGAGACCTTGCAGCTCCAAGGCCGATCCCAAAACTGTTTCAAGACTGAACGCAGGGCCAGCCACCTCCAAGGAGGATGGGTCTGGGGACCGTCATGCCTGCGCCGCCCTTCCCACTCCCACAGCTTTATCCAGGGAGATGCGGTTAAAATGATCACCGAGGCCAGCCTTGAAGGGGAAACAAAGGCACAGAAAGGAATCTTCGGAGTATCTGTGCAAGTACCCCTCTCACCCAGCAACTCCCTCCACCTGTTTCCAGGAGGAAAAATCCTAATTTTAAGTCACCATCCACTCCCGTGATGAGTTTATCTGCCCCCTCTGCCTGTCTCTTTTCCTGGAAGGACAAAAATCTATTCATTTCCATGAGACCCCCCAGCATCCTCTGCTCAGAGCTGCCGAGTCCTCCAACGCCTGCCCTTGAGCCTTTCCTTCAAGAGCCTGAAAAGCATTCAGAGGCCACAGATTCTAATTTAGAAAAACAGGTTCTCTGTCCCGTAAGATGTGAGCACCCCCTTCTCACTCACAACCCTCGCCACCCAGGACGGTGACTCTCAACGTCGGGGCCAGCAAGAATCCTGCTCTGAGTTTTCCCTCCTCGATTTTGAAAGATTCTGTCTACCACTGCTGATTATGTTATACCCTGTGCAGACTTACCATGGAAAAACTTACGGTCCCCCTTCTGCTTTCTAGACACTTAGAAGAGCTGTTATGGTAAGATTCTGAAGGCCCTGGCTTATGAACCACAAAACCCCAACTGCTGGATGCTAAGAAAAAGCTGTTTGTGTCTGTCTACCCAAGAAAGGGCTTGAAGAATTAGAGACAGAAAGAGGAGTCTTTAGGCTAAACAAGCCATGCTGCTTTACCCCACAGCACAGTCTAACCCTTCACTTCGCCTGTGTAGACGCTTCTCAGGGGGTGATGTGACTTCTCAGAGGGACCAAAATCAGCACCCGAGAAGCCCAATTCTCAACAGGCAGGAGGTGGGTTCTCTGTGGCTCTGGTGGCGCCCACCCCAGAACAAGGATTCATGCATTCCGTCCAACAGACGCTCACCTCCTCGGGCCGGCTCAGCACATGTCCCTCAGGGCCCGTGATGCCCAGATCCAGGATCCTCTGCTGCTCCTGCAATGTTTAAAGAAAAGCAGACTTTCAGGGAGAGCTGGACCTTAGATGGCTCTGACTGCTGAGACGTGGGTAAAAATTACTCGGGCAAGACCTCAAAATGGCACGCTGGGGCTTCCCTGGTGGCGCAGTGGTTGAGAGTCCGCCTGCCGATGCAGGGGACGCGGGTTCGTGCCCCGGTCTGGGAAGATCCCGCATGCCGCGGAGCGGCTGGGCCCGTGAGCCACGGCCACTGGGCCTGCGCGTCCGGAGCCTGTGCTCCGCAACGGGAGAGGCCGCAACGGTGAGAGGACCGCGTACCGCAAAAAAAACTGGCACGCTGACCACTTAGCTCTCATCCCAAGACCCCACGAAGAGAGGGCACGGTACCCTGCTTCCACTGCTGCCCGAGCTATGACAGATCAGTTACAGCCTCCCAAATATGTGCAGCTGTCCCCTGGGATGCCGAAAGCCAATGTGTTCCCAGCCCTGGGCTACAGTGTAAGATATCTATACGTGGACATCCACAGGCAGCCGCGTCACAGCGCTGAGAGGAAGGACTTCTCTGTGGAAAGGCTACAGGTCCTACAGAAGATGCCGAGCGGCACGTGCGTCCCCAACATTCACGCTGTCAGTGAGGCTGTTTGTACAGTCCTACTGGGTCACTCCGCTTTTCCCCACCGGAGCTGAGCTACGGAAGCTGCTCCACTCTCGAGCCTGCCTCTCACCCTGTGGGTCACGTCGAGGTGAGGAAGAGAAAGCACATACCTCTGCGATGATGTCGCCGTTTTCCGCGTGGACTTGAGCAATCGCTCCAATGTCCCGGATCACACTCAGGACTTCATAGATCTGAGAGAGGGAGGGGGTGGGATCAGAGACAGGGACCTCTGTCTTCCTGGTCACAAGTACAACACCTCCCTGACAGCCACAGGGACCAGCACAGGGACCCCTCGCCGCTTCTATTAAGGCCGGCTTTTCTGACACTCTCGAGGCCAGTGGTAATTAACAGATAATTAACAGAGGCAGGATAACCTAAAAGGGCTTGAATTAGGAGAAGCTCTCGGGTGACACCTTCTCTGCACCAGGTTTGCTGAAGAGGGTCGGGGAACACCTCTCGGCCACACTGGCCCACGGCAGGTGGCTGATTCCAGAGCTTGGTGGAACACCTGTCCTGGGGGACCAGGGCACTGGGTTCGTACCCTCCCTAAAGGGAGTTACATCCGGGGCTTCACCCACCAGCCATTTCCCGTGAGCACTCACTGGAGGCAGCTTTCAAGACAACAGCAGTGGTCCGAACATACCGAATGCCAGTGAGCGGGCTTTTCTTACCTGGGAATCCGTTAGCTGGAAGCGATCTTTGAAAGCCATGTACACGAGGAAGGAATTTACCCCTAGTGGACAGACAAAACAGAGAGGTGGAGACGTGACAAACAGATAAACCAATAATCTGGAAGAGAATAAGGAAGTAATAATATTGCGCATATGTATGCAGAGAGACAGAAAGAGGGAGAGACAAAGAGAGACAGAGATGGAGACAGGGAGAGAATGATAAAGCGAATGTGGTAAAATGTGAACAACGGGCGAATCTGGCAACAGGGTGCATAAGGATTCTTTATAGTATTTTTACAATTTTCTCTAAAGTTAAAACTGTATCAAAATTTTAAATTGCCCGTATCTGTACACCCATGTTCACAGCAGCATTACTCACAATAGCCAAAAGGTGGAAGCAAAATGTGTCTGTGGATGAATGGATAAACAGAATGTGGTCCAGCCACACAATGGGATATTATCCAGCCTTAAAACGGAAGGGAATTCTGACACAGGCTACACTATGGAGATGAGCCTCAAGGACATTCTGCTAAGGGGAATACGCCAGTCACAAAAGGACAAATACTGTAGGATTCCACCTACAGGCCAAATTCATAGACGCAGAAAGTAGAATGGGGGTTGCCAGGGGCTGGGAGGAGGGCGAAGGGGAAGTTATTGTTTAACGGGTACAGAGTTGCATTTTGGAACGATGAGAAAAGGTCTGCAGATGGATGGTGGTGATGGGCACAACAATGTGAATGTCCTTCATGTCACTGAACTGCACACTTAAAAATGATGAAGATGGTAAAGTGTACGCTATGTTGTATTTTACCACAATTAAACGTGAAAAGTTAAAAATAAAAGTTGTTCCTAACGGTTGTGACTTTAACAAGAAGATGAATTAGAAGATCCTGCAGATGAAGAGCTATAATAAATGTCGTTTCTCTGGTAAACCGATTGCCTTTCAGGCCGATTTTTAAGAAACGTTTTTTTAACAAGAAAAGGGCTGTGAGTGTGACAAGCAGATGTCACAGTTCTCACCCTGGCATTTTAGGGTTCTTGCTGCCAGAGGCACCAGACCAAACATCCCTGCTCAACATTCATCACAATGGTAAACAACTGTACTGACAACCTGCTAGGCTTGGAGCTTAATTCAAGTTGCCGGGGATGCTGGAAGCTGCCTTGGTTCAGTGCCTCAGGACATCCCCGCCCTTGTCCCCTGCTAGGCAACAGTTGCTATGGGAACCCTCCAGGCTGATGGGGAGTAAATTTATTACAAGTATTGAATCCATTTGAGTGTCGGTACTCTCAAAAGTGGGAAAGGTCAAGGGTTACCTAGTTGCTGTCACATAGGATTCATCCATGCTGCAATGAATCTTAAGGTATCTAACCCAATAGCCTCATGTGAGATTTTTTTTCCTAATTGAGACTCATAAAATTTAAGTGATTTGCCCAAGGTCATACTAGCTAGCTTCTGGAAAAGCAGACAGATAAATCCAAGACTCCAGATTTTTATTCTAGGCTTTTCCTACCAAATCTATGGATAGCTACCAGATCCATGCCTAGATTTTACTCATAGCTCATGGCATTTCTGAGCTTAGCAGTCCCAGAACTCTAAAGCGTAGATACTTCCTGGACGATTAGGATCCAAAGAGGTCAACATGTTACCCCACGTGACCTCCAGTCTATAGCCAAGGTCAAGGAGGCGCCCAAAGATGATGTGGTCTGGTAACACCACCCAAACCCCCAAGGTTCCTGTGGACATGAGGGTCCCAGAGGCACCTTGAGGTGGTTAAGATTTCCTCCAGCCTCCCTGGGAATCTTTCAGAACCCAATGCTTAGAATCTTCCCCCCAAGAATAGTCCTACGGACAAAGCCAGAGCCCACAGGTGGTCCCAGAGCCTCATCTCCCTCAAATCTACCCTGATTCTTCTGGGTCTGCAGGAAGAGACTGCTCAAGTCCTGTACTCAGGGTCCCGGGCTCTCTCCTAAGACCGCCCAGAATCCTCCCTGGGATATCCATGTTACCCTTTGAGGGCAAATCACTCTCACAGCCTCAACTCTCCAGCCTGGCTGGCGCACACAGCTCGCTCACACCAGTAAGCTGTGACTAGCTGTCTGGCCACCTGCAATGAGCAGGAGCTGCAGCCTAAGCCCTCCCTCCTGGCAGGCACGGGGATGCAGAAGGCATCGATCAGCACTCTTCCCAGAAGCTCTCCTTCAGGGCTCAGCCAGCTCGTGGGCTGAGAAGGAAATATCCCCAGAAGGCACCGGGGCAGCACAACCTACCGTGGTCCTTCACCAGGGTCTCCATCTCCTCCTGGATGCCCTTGTGCCACTCAGTGATGTCCACGTGCAGAGAGTAGTCGCAGCAGGACTTGCTGTCGGCCCATTCCCTCCACTGGTCGAAGGCAGCCAGCAGGCTGGTCCCAGGCTCGGGAACCACATGGTCAACTAGAAAGGAACAGACATGCGTCGTCACCAACAGGAGCTTCAAGGGTTGCGGGCCAGCAGCTGTTTCCCCATTTCGACCCTGAACAAGGGCTTCTTGGGTTCAAAATTGAGATGGTGATCTCTACAACCAGATTCTAAGAATCCACTTAAGCCAGCCGACTACCCAAGAAGGAGAAAGCAGAAACTTGGCACGGCACGACTCCTCCAGTGAAACCACGCACGACCTGCCCTGATCTGATTTCCCAGCTCAAAACCGCTGAAAGCACAGAGCTCGGGCACATTTCAAGGACAATGAGTCCTTACGGACAATGGCAGTGTCAGATGGCTGGCCAGAGCCGGCAAGCCCTTCCTTGTGTTGATAGCTGGCTCGTGAGACGCCCCCTACCAGACGGCAAGGAACTTGAGGATGCTGGACCGGAGCCACGCAGACTGGGCCTTTTAGAAGTTCCCCGGCATATCCACTCTCTCATCACCACTCGGATTTCTGCGGCATAATACCACTTTGTAATTTAAGGGAGATCTTTCATCCTACGAGTTCAAAGCATTTTAAAACTGCGGTTATTGTTATATTATTATTGAGGTAGGCTGATACGGAGGACAGAGGCCTCTGGAGTCAGGCTCACCTCAGTCTCTTTCTTGCCTCCACCCCCCACCAGCAAGGTGAGACACTTAATCTCCACCACCCTGAGTTTCTGTGCTGGTTTAAAATAGGGATATTACGTACCTCATACATTTGTTATGAGGACTCAATGAGACGGCATGTCAACCTTGTGTCACTCCCCAATTTAAATCCTCCAACGGCTTCCCCTTACTCTTCAGATAAAAATGAAAGTTCCCAACAAGGTCCTCAAGATCTTGGCTTGGCCCCTGCCTACCTCTACAAATCACCCTGGACCAACTACCCCTTGCACTCTGATCTCCAAATACACAGGCCATCTTTCAGCCTCCTCCCTTCTGCCACATGGCCTTTGCACATGTTGTCTCTCCTAGGTCCTGAAGAGCTCTTGCCCAGTTACCATGATTATTATTACTCATCTTCTGCACAGAGACACTGAAATACAAACTGAAATGACGTGTCCAAGGTTGAATCAAACTTACATAACCAAGAAGACGAAACCCAGGACTCTTGATGCCTAAAGCAATGAATCATTCCTCTAAATATTAGATTTTCTACACCCAGGTAAGCAGTTCTCAGCTAAGAAAATGCCAGCCCAGGCAATGCTAGTGAGCTCAGATTTCTGAAGTGGATCAAATCTTGCAGACGCTGCTCAACTGTAATCAGCTGAGCTTGGCTTCATATGCTTGAAAATACGGACATCTAGGCTGAATTTTCTTTTGACAAAATTTACTTTTTATAAGTAGTAGTATATGTAATTAAATGGGTAAATACATTGCTGGTATTGTAATACATATAACATATAATGTTACCTAACAAAAGCAATGAGCATATACACTTCTAATACGAGTCTGTTCCATCTGTAAAATACTAACATAGAAACTCTGACAAAGTGATTTCAAGTCTTCCTCTTAAATTGTGTCCCCCTGCCCCTGGCAAAAAGAAAAAGAAAAAAAGGATAAAAACCTGACTTTGTAGCAATCACAGTTTGGGCAGTATCTCCCTAGTCACGCCCCTGGTTTCATCACCTGCCCTCCTCCAAAAAGCCTTTGGTAGCTGTCCACCATCTCTAGAGTGAAATTCTAACTCCTTTTCTTGGTTCCTCCGAAAAGCCTTTGGTAGCTGTCCACCATCTCTAGAGTGAAATTCTAACTCCTTTTCTTGGTTCCTCCGAAAAGCCTTTGGTAGCTGTCCACCATCTCTAGAGTGAAATTCTAACTCCTTTTCTTGGTCCTGAAGAGCGGTCCCTGCTCATCTCTCCAACATAATCTCTGCCACCTACCCCCTGCTCACCACCTTCAGGCCACCCCAGCCTTACTTCACTCTTTGACCTGCCCAACTCCCCGACCTCCAGGCCTTTGCACAAGCAGTGCTCTTTCTTTGGAAATCCATTCACCTTGCTTTTTCCTTGGGCATCTCGTTTTTCTCCCTCTGATTGGGTTAAATGTCACCATCCCAGGGTTGCACCCCCATGTGCAGTAGTTTCTGCATCGTTTCCATACTTTACTCTCTGATTCTCCCCCTCCCATCCCCTGTCGCTGGGATGTAAACTCCCTCAGAGCAGGGGGTAGGTGCCTAGACATAGGAAGTGCTCAATACCTATTTTCAACAAATGAATGAATGCTCCCTTCCAGCTCCCACGCCACCCTGCAAGATCAGGACATGCCCTCCTGGGAACACAATCAGAATTTTCCTGCTCAACTCCAAGCATAGGTAAGATCATTGGGTGCTATGCTCCTTGAAGTTCAGGGTGTATAAAAATTATCTTGAGAGCTTATTAAAACCCAGGTTCCGGGCTTCCCTGGTGGCACAGTGGTTGAGAGCCCGCCTGCCGATGCAGGGGACACAGGTTCGTGCCCCGGTGCGGGAAGATCCCACATGCCGCAGAGCAGCTGGGCCTGTGAGCCATGGCCGCTGAGCCTGCGCATCTGGAGCCTGTGCTCCGCAACGGGAGAGGCCACAACAGTGAGAGGCCCGCGTACCGCAAAAAAAACCCCAAAAACCCAGGTTCCTTGACATCACCGCCAGACTTTCGGATTCTGTAGGTCTGGGCTGGACCTGAGAACCTGAACTTTTAATAAGCTCCCTGGGAGCTTCCACTCTGAGCATCAGTAACTGAGGGCAAATCTTTTCCCACTGATTTCTTCTGCCAAACCGCCATTCACTCATGCCCACTTTACCATCAGAGTCCTGTTTACTACACAACAGCATTATCACTGACCAAAAATATCTGGTTCTCTATATATCCAAAAGCAGCTCCTAGAGTTACGAACCCTTGAACACTCAGGACACAGGCAAAGTTGAGGGCTTCAGGGAAAGAAACACATTTCCTCCAAGGGCTAATGACACTCAGAAACGTGTCCACGAAAAGCCTCCACATGTTTTCCCACAGTTCTCTTTAAATAGAAGCTCTCCCGGGAAGAGCTGCTCCAGGGAACAGGGCAGAGCATCATACTCATTTCCGGAGGGAGCAGAGATTCTCCTCTGAGGACAAAGCCTGGAAATGACTTGCATGGAACTCACAGGCCTTTTCCCTGGTGACTTTCCTAAGCCATCTGTCCCTACGAGAGCCTGGCTTCTGCCTGACAGCTGACTTCTCTCCGCTTTTGTAAGACGTGAGGGACAGCTCATCAACCCAGCCTGGCATCGGACCAGGAAAGGATGGCCTTTGGGGTTGGTGAACCCCAAGTTCTGATTCTGACTCCTGCTGCCTCACCCCCCTGCTGTGTATATTCCTTGGGACCCTCCTCTCTTCACACGTAAAACGCGGGCATGAAACAACTACCGTTGAGTGCAGGGCTGTAAGAAGTTCAAGAAAGCGTGTGAAAGCACCTGGTAAAACATCTGGCACACGCCGAGTCTTCATTCCCTCGGGATGAGCCATCGGAAACACCACTGTGGTTTCAGGAGGAGGCCTGTGAACCTGGTTTATGAGACAGCCAAGAAGATGCCCCAGGACGGCGGCCCGAACTGAGGGGTTCCAACCAGTGTCCAGAAGTGCTTGTAGTTAGAAGACACCAGCTCTTTCCAAAGGACTGTTATTACGTCTCTTAAAACTGTCAAAGGACCCTCCTTTTTTTTAACAGCTTGACTGAGCTATAATTCACATACCAGCCGATTCACTCATTTCAACTGTTCAATTTTTAGTCTCGTCAGAGTTACACAGCCATCACCACAATCTAATTGTAGAACATCGCCCAAAAGAGAAACCCCATAGCCGTCAACTGCCCCTCCCCACACCCTCCCGTCTCTGCTACTCCCGGCCCAAAGCAACCGCTAATTTGCTATCCGAGTCTATGGATATTTCATATAAAAAGAATCATACAATATGTGGTCTTTTGCATCTGGCTTCTTTCACTTAGCATAGCATTTTCAAGGTTCATCCACCGTCGCATGTATCAGCACTTCCTTCCTTTTTATTGCCTTGAGTGGTTTGGGTACCCTGTTGTTACGTTTATTGGATATCGGCAAAGTGTTAACACCACATAAACATGCTGCTCCTGGAAAATTCAAATCTAGGACCTCTCTGGAGTTTGTAGCATTTAAAAGACCCTATTGTTTAAACGTCTTATAGTAACTGTAGATTCACAGGCGGTTGTAAGAAACGATACAGACAGATGCTCAGACCCTCCACCCAGTGACACCCCCCCAGCCAGGGGTGATGTCTTGCTGACCTGAGTACAACATCACACCTAGAAAGTCAGCCCTGACATAATCCAAGACCCCAGATTTCTTTAAAAGCCAGCGGTTAGTGTTTCTGATCAATTTGCATGGGGCCCTTCGTACTCAGAACACAGAGATGGTAGAAAATCACCACCGCAGTCCCGGTTCTGGAATTGAGGTGGAGAACAACATTCCAGGTCTGCTGCGGGGAGAAGCAGGTAAAGCAGGAGAAAGATGCGGGGGCGGTCAGCCTTGCCGGGTCCCCGCTCGGGCCCTCCCCCTGCCTCTCCGAAGCCTCACCCACAGATCCCTGTAGGGGCAGGTCTAGAATCTCCTGCAGTCGGTACACACACCACCAGCGCTCCCTGGGGCCGCTCTTGAAACTATCAGAACTGCCCATCACCAGCCTCCCCTTCCAGAATCAGCACTGCCTCATTCTCCAGGCCCTGCATTTAACTGTGTGTGTGCGCGCGCGCGTTGGCCTCACCCATTTCCATCTTAGATAAATTAATGGACTTGAATTAAAAGCAAACCATCAGGGAGATAACAACACAAACCGCCGCTGAGTTTCGGGGCTGGCGTCTACTCAGCGAAATGCCAGGTGCCCTAGTCAGCAGGGAATGGCTTTTGTTGGTAGAGAGATAAGATCCTTTGGGGAGCCCAGCCTGACAGTTTCGTTCTGAAAAAAGGCAGAAAGGGAAGAGAAAGCACCTATGCCTGGGGATAGGAGAGGGACACATAGGAGAGGTAATGTTTGAGCTCCTGACCAGTCCTGCCACCTCCTCAGCATGTGACTGTGGGCAAGATATTCAGCCTCCGTGGACTTGAGATTCCTCATCTGTAAAATGGGGTTAATGCTAGTACCTAAGCGACAGAATTCTAGTGAGGTGTAAATGAGTCAATATGGGAACTACTCCGAAGAGTGCCTGCTACAGGAACACGCTGAAAAAGACCAGCAGGTAGACAAAGTTACATTCCTTCATAAGGAAAACTCCCACATAAATCCCTTTGTGAAGCATTAAGGCGCCTCTAAAGCACGTGCTTCCAGGGCTAACTACTCGCCTTGCACAAATACACTGCTTCTCCCACAACGCAAGGAAGCATTTTCCTAAGAGCTGGAACTATCTAGAACATTTTTTTGTTATATAAATTTATTTATTTATCATTTACTTTTGGCTGTGTTGGGTCTTCGTTGCTGCGCGCGGGCTTTCTCTAGTGGCGGCAAGAGGGGGCTACTCTTCGTTGCGGTGCGCGGGATTCTCATGGCGGCGGCTTCTCTTGTTGCCGAGCACGGGCTCTAGGCACGCGGGCTTCAGTAGTTGCAGCACGTGGGCTCAGTAGTTGTGGCACATCGGCTTAGTTGCTCCACGGTGTGTGGGATCTTCCCGGACCAGGGCTCGAACCCGTGTCCCCTGCACTGGCAGGCAGACTCCTAACCACTGTGCCACCAGGGAAGCCCCTAGAACAATTTGTGCCTGGTTTTCTCATCTACAAGCCGGCGATAATAATGCACCTCACCACATTTTTGTGAGCGCTCAATACGACGTAGTCTACCAGGTGCTGGTCAGATATGACCAATTACCATTCGTATTCTCTTCTCTGTGTCCCCCAAAGCATTAATTAAGCAGGAAGACTGGCACACAGGAGAGACCAAACATCACACGTGCCTCTAGCAAGCAAGGCCTCGGCCATCTCGAGGACTGGACCACTCTTCCTCCCAGGGGCCCAGCCATGGGACTCTGCGAATGCACACACCCAGCTTAGGACCCCTACCCTCCACCAAAGTCCTTGTCACACACAGCAATCCCTTCCATCCCCCATATAGACTCACCACAGCGACTGGGACATCCCAGCCCTCCCGAATGCATGCCGGCAAGGGGCCCCCAGCCTTAGGCTAGCCCTGGCCAAAGAAAGGAACAACAAACTCAAGCGTCATTCACGGACTCTGAAGATGCGAGGAATGGCAAAAATAATGAATATTCATCAAGTACTTCCCATGTGTCCAGGACTAAGCTGTGCATCTTCCTTGGATTATCCCCCTCGATCCTCACACCAGACCCCTGCAGGAGGAGCCATGGTGGCCTGAGTTTTCAGTTAAAGGAGCTGAGGGACAGTGAGGTTGAGTCAGCTGCTCACGTTACTTAGAGCGCACGGGGCAGAGGGCCCGGCCTGCAGGAGGTGAGCAACGTCACGGCACCTGGGCTGCAGCCCTGCGAGGCCCTGGGCAGAACTCTGGAAGGTGGGCCATAACGTGGCCTTAGCTGGCACAGGTGAATTGTGACCCCAGATGGGAGACTCCAGAGCCCCTGTTCAGCCACTCCTGCTTAAAAGCAAGCCGGGAGGGGTGGCTCATTGAGAATTACTTCTTATAAGGGCAGCAAGTAGTTCAATAATTCAATAAACAGAGAAGAGAACTGTGTCATTAGCCTAACAATCGCAGGCAGACTAACTGCTCGAACCTTGAGGCACTGGGGTCATCCCCTAATTTCTCTCTTTCCCGAACTTCCTTTAATGTAATCTTGTTTTTAAAACTAAACGAGTATATTCATATGAAGTAAGTCGAGCCATAAGAAACCGTTCAGTGTCCAGTGATCGCTGGTAGAATCGTTAAGCCAGATCTGGGGGGAATAAGGGCCGAGGCAGGAGCCAGGAAAATGTATTTATAAAACAAACAAACAACCTCTTAAGTGATCTTATGATCAGCCAGCTTTGGAGGAAATAAACCACGCTCCTGAAATACTTAAAATCTATTTGGGAAAAAAATACATTAAACGGTTCACATAAGGGTACTTCCCTGGCGGTCCGGTGGTTAAGACTCCGTGCTTCCACTGCAGGGGGCATGGGTTCGATCCCTGGTCAGGGAACTGAGATCCCACATGCCACGCAGTGCGGCCAAAAATAGATAAATAAAAAGAAGTCCATTAAAAAAAATATTTTTAAATCAACATTAAATAAAAGGTACATATAGGAATGACTCTGCTCCATCCCTGGGCTACTGCTCCCTTCCTGCCCTGCCCTTCCCACCAAGCTCCGGAAAGGGCTGAATCGCTGTCAACGCCCCATGTCCCAGCCTCCCTTTCACACCCACTGCACCCCTATCTATCCCCTGCCTGAACACGCTCCAGATTCATCCCAACCCCGTCCCCACCACCTCAGTGTGACTACCCACAGCACCACGGACCCTGCTTCCAGACAGCACTCTGCAAGTTTCCTGTGCCTCAACTCTTCCTGTGTCTTGGGCTCAGCACTCACTGGTGGATGGATCTGGGGACCCGGGCCCTCTTCGGTCTCCAGCAAATCCCTGTGACCAGCAGCTGGAGAAGCGAGTGGGACCCCCATGCTGCAGCACCTGTAAGGGTGGCTCCTGCTGCCCCAAAAGAGCTGCGCATCCAGAAAGCTGCAAGCGGGCACCTGGAGCTCCCCACACCTGCAGCCCCTGCCCCCTGCCCACCAGATTTCCCTTCCCGTGGCCTGGGCCTGGTGGAATGAGGTTGCCCCTTGCTCCCAGGCTGCTGGAAGGTAGTAACCCTGGGAGCCCAGGAATCAGAGCTGGAGACAGAGGGTGAGAAAGGAAAGGTGCGGAGCAGGGCAGAGAGAAGACCCAGATTCCAAACCCAGTGTTAGTTCTGATTCTAACGATGATCTTGGAAAGGCCTCTTGGCTTCATTCCACTTTCACAATTTAGCACAAAGCATAACAAAAGCTTCCCACTTTAGGGAAACATATACACGCCTCCAGAAATTTTTTTTAAATAGGAAAGGGACAGTTAAATCATTTTCTAATGTCATACCATTTTATAATTTCGTACCACTGTTTGTATTTATTTGAGAGCTACAATATCAACCTCACCTCGGTATAGCTCTGTAGTGGTTCACCAAGTGCTCTCACATGCCTTATCTTGTGTGATGCTCAAACCAGGCAGGCAGGGTGGGTTCACAATGCTTGCACCACAGATGAGGAAATGGGGGCCATGGGACGTGCCTGCAGAGCTCGAATCCCAACCCGCCTTGTTTGACAGCCTTTACTCACCATCACCTTCTTGGCATATCTACGAATAGCACGCACCTCAACTTTCCAGACCTAAACCCTTTTCTATCATCAAAAACATATGCAGTTTCACTTAAGTGGGCAGCTAATGAACTGAACCCGGTGGGCAGACGGGATACAGCCAATGTGGGTCATTGAAATTCAATTTGGGGTGCCAGGTAAGAGCTTGTCAAAATGTCAGCACCTTGTAAAACCTTTTTCTTTGAGGCTTGGTATAGCTTGCCCACGGCCTCCTTGCATGTACGATCAAAGGCTGAGCTAATGAAATCTACGTGTGGCAATGAAGGGTCATTTATAACGTGTAAATCCTTTAAGAGGATTTATCAACCCAATGATGCGCAGAAATCCTCTCCTCGACTCATCGAAAGCAGACGTGGGGAGCCTGAGAGCCCATCTGTAGACAACGTGTGGGTCAACCTTCCAGGAAGGGGCCCACCAGCGTCGACCGGTGGACATGGGGAGGGAAGGAAGTGGAGTCGCTTTGCCAGACAGGGCTTTACTTCAAAACCAGCCTCTGTGGACTCGATGGTTTGCTCTCCGCTCACTTGAAGTGGATGTGCGGAGTAGCGCCTGCAGGCAAGGCGTCATCAAGGCGCGAAAGGTGGCAACAAATCTGCAGCACTGCTTGACCACCAGGAGTGCTTAAAGGACTCCATGGTCCGTGCACAACGATGGCACTAATTGCCCACGAGTTTTTTTACTAATTGCTTATTGATGTAAGCAAGTCCGGCAGACTCCACTTAAAGAGACTGTTAATGGCTACGACAAGGTTCAGATCCAGAGACCCTGAGAAATGGTTCTACCTTTTTACTGATGAGAAATCTGAGTCCCAGGGAAGTTTCAAAAGTCACTAAAGACACATAAAGTGATGTACCAGTACCAGAATTAATCCCAGGTCTGAATCCACAATCTGTCCTGTTTCCTTTACTTGTTTTATAACAGGATAAAATATTACCGATAATCCCACCACCCTAATCATAACTGTTCAACTTTTTCTATATCATATTCCACAACTGTCATGTACATATGTTTTATGTGGGTGTAATCAAAAGCCCACTCACTCTTAACTGTGGCTTTTTTCTTAATACCATGTTGTCTCAGAGTCTTTGTAATTCCATTTTTTATGGGAACTATTCTCAGGAGAATCTATCACAACTTTCTTCACCATTCTCCTATGTTGAACCTATAGAGCGCTTCCAATTTTCCTCTCTCATACGTCAGGTTTCTGTGGACATATTCACGCAAATAACTTTCACCTCATGTTAAATGGTTTTCTCTGGAGAGGGTCCTAGAGTCAGAGTTCCTACAGTTCATAATACAGATGACCACGTTGCATTCCAAAGCATCATCACTTCCTACCGCCTCTAGCCACGCATCGGAACGTCACCCCAGGCAGTGCTGGTATTTTCACTTTATTTGCTTGCTATTGAAGGGAGTAAAAAACAAAGCTCTTTTCACTATTCTAGGCCATCTCTGTTTCAGATAAATGGCCACCTTCCAAGACCCAAGTAGGGGACTAAGTAATACATAAGAGAGCAGATCTACCCGCTGTACAAAGAGGTTACTGACAATTTAACCAGGATATGAGGAAATGCCTAGGCCACCATCTTAGTTCTCCTGTGCCCTTATCTCTGCTCTTAGCTTTGTCAATCGGAGCCCTAAAATGATACCCCTAAGGGCGCCTTGTTAGGCCTTCAAGACAGAGGCAGGGCCGCAGCCCAGGCCCCTGGGCCCCAAGTGCAGGGACCGAAGCTGTGCTTTCTCTCAGCTCCATGTGGGCTCACAGACAGACAGACAGACACTTAATAGGAAATGCCAGCTCCGAAGCAGGATGATGAAATCGTGGCCCAGGGAGAAGGCAAGAAAAGCCAAAGGTGAAAATTCCAGCCAAACTCATTAGAAATCAAAGCTTCCAACTCCAGGCTCATGTAGAATTTCTCCAAGAGATGTTGAAATCGTTGGCTAACTGCTGGAGGGGGCTCTGTTTCCTGTAATTAGACAGGCATTCTGAGTCTCAGCCTGGAGACAAGCCAGCTTTATGCCACCTCACACCCACCTACCGGTGGGAGAAACACAAAGTTTGCTCCAGGCACGTGTCTGGATCCTGGAATTCCTCTAAGCCGTCTGAAGTCCTGGGGGTTCTCATGGACTTCACCGGCCCTCGAGCTGGCTGGCTCTCAAATGCCCTGGTCGGACAACTGGGCCTCAACTCCACCGGCTAAGTACACTCGTGTTCATGAAAAAAACGTTAGAGCGCCAGTAAGTTTTTAGAGCCAGTAACTTTTGCGTGGGAATGGTCTCCAGGGCTATAACTGTCCACACTGAATGTGCCGGAAACCCCACAGAGCGTGCACAGGTTCAGAGCCCCGGCTCCAAGCTCTCCTGTCTGGAGATGAATCTTGGCTGTGCCACTAACTATCTCTAGGGCCTTAGGCGAGTTACTTAAACACCCACCCCCCTACCTCAGTTTCCCCATCTGCAAAATAAGTATAGCAACCATGGCTACCTCATAGCATAGGCGTCAAAAGCATGAACTCTGGGGTCAGACTGCCGAAGGTGGCACCCGGGCTCTGCCACCCACTAGCTATACAACTCAGGATCCTTCACCCTCTCTGGGCCTCAGTTTCCTTACCTGTGAGATGGAGATAACAGTACCTCCTCACATGGTTGTTATGAAATGGTGTTTCCAAAAGGCGTATACGAGTGGCCTGGCAGAGTAGGTCTTATACAAACATTCATTAAGTAAATTGAAAGTAAAATAGTATCATCTTGAGCATATAAGGCTGCTTGGCCTAAGTCCTGGCACGAAGTCAGTCTCCATAGGCTCGATCGTGCTTTGAGGTAGAATGTGAGGAGGGTCAGGGCTCGGGC
Source organism: Tursiops truncatus (assembly GCF_011762595.2). Classification (NCBI taxonomy): domain Eukaryota; kingdom Metazoa; phylum Chordata; class Mammalia; order Artiodactyla; family Delphinidae; genus Tursiops; species Tursiops truncatus. The sequence goes on from NC_047039.1 coordinate 12,324,749, forward strand.
GTCGCAGGGGCACGGAATCTAGGAGGCTGAGGGCACCCTTCAGGGCTGCTGGCGCGCCAGGTGGCAGGGGCAGGGCAGGGGGGAGCGGGGGGGAGTCAGGGTCAGGTGGAGGACCCATGAGGGGTTAACAGAGTGCGGGAAGGGAGCAGATAAAGACGTTATTGAGAGAAGGTCCAAGGTTCCCGGTGCCACAAGAAAGGACTGGAACTTTGAAGTGTTCATCTAGCTGAACAGTCTTCTGCATAAAACTAAATAAGACTAAAACAAGAAAACAAATCTGTCCTGTTTATACAGCAAGTAGGCAGGGGTCGTAAAATAAAAGACAGTAAATGCTAGAGCAGGAAGAGTCACAGAGACCCTCTGTCAAGACATAAATATAGACTTTTCACCTCCCAGGGAATCACCCTCCCCACCCGGCTCCCAACCCCGGGACAGCATGATGGAAACAATCTTCCTATCAAATGGAATGTCTTAGGCATGAAGAAATGTATCCATTTGCATTAGGAATCAAACGCAAGAAAAACGGCCACGCAGAGCAGAAAACACAAACTAATCATCATTAACAGAGTCCATGTCATTCCGATCACAAGCAAAGAAACCTGATCTTACCCTGGAAACATCACTGCAGTGTGAATCTCCGCAGGCTTTTAGAATATTGAAACTATTTGTATTTTCAAAACCCTAAGGGCTATGGTAACTCCAGGCTGGGATGCATGACCTTGTTCTCCCCTCTCCCTTTCCATGCAGGGAGGTGCAGGAGGTGGGTTCCCTAAGAGGTGGAAGCACAGGCCCGGAGGATTGGCAGATTTCCTGAGCACACCCCCTTCCATTAGCATCCTTTACCAGACACAAGGCCCTGGGTACCAGGATGATGACCAGAGGGTATGCGCATGCCTGTGTGTGTGTTCATGCGTGTGCATGTGTGTGCATGCATGCGTGTGTGCCTGCATGCGTATGATAGGGGCAGAGGGGTAGGAGGTGAGCTCCCTATCCTACTTCCTGTGGACTTTCGGCCACACCGCACAGCCAAAAACAGACAGACCCAATCTTTGCACGTGCATGTGGGATCTTAGTTCCCCGACCAGGGATCGAACCTGCATCCCCTGCAGTGGAAGCACGGGTTCTTAACGGCTGAACCACCAGGGAAGTCCCACTCCAGGCTGCTTTAAAAAAATGGAAGAGACTTCCCAGTTTTCATCACAAAGTCTGCCATAAATAAATTCCAGACTAGAAACAAATTACGGAAAGCATGCAGGAAAGTAATGAGGGAGGGGGGACCCTAGGGGTTGGGGGGACAACCAAAAGGGTCTCCGTCTGGGGCTAGGACAGACTCGGCTCTGAACAGCTCCACCTCGAAGAGGGGTGGCAGCTGGCTGTGTCAGGCCAAGATGAGGTGGCTGGGGAAACATGTGAGCAATGACACTTCCTCTGTTTGTCTCAGCTTTTGGTTGCCTGGGACTACCAGACCACAGATTCTGAACTGGCCTGCCAAAAATAAGAGATTACAGGGCTGTCCGGAACATCATGAAAAAATAAAAGTCACACCACAAGGCTTTCACGTGCTAAGATTGGGTCTGTTTTCCTTCCTGCTGGTTCCTTGTTGGGAAGGGAACCCAGCGAGAAACTCAAGGACTTGCAGCTTCCTAATTAGAGACCGACAGAAACATACATACTGACATACGTAATGTGAAGAACTCTGTCAAAATGCTCCAGCCCGAGGTCATTGTCAATAACAGGAAAGAACAACGAGCAACTTCATCAAACAGGGTCAGGTTTGCACTCCTATTGAAGTAGATAAACAAACAAACCCTATGATCTAATGACAATAATCTTTCCGTGAAAATATGGACTGAAGTAGTGTGAGGTTCACACCTACTCTAATGCATGACATCACGTGTGGACACACACCAAATAACATAATAAAGGCGAGAGCGCCTAGTTCAAACAAGAACTGTGGTAAACAGTGGATTCTAATTAGCAACTGGACAATGATTCCTCCCTTGTACAAAGCCGCTATGACACTGCCTCACTGTTTATGGTGAAGAAAACAGCAGCTATCAGACTGGAGCTCAACCCAGAAACAAAAGCACAAGGAATTTGGGCTCTATTCTGTTTATTCCAACGTTGCACAATTCTCCCTGCATCCCCTCCAAATAAAGGCGGGCAGGGAAATAAGAGCTGGTGATGTCATATGTTGACTGGGATCTATCTAGCGCCAACATAATTGATGGGTGTTTTCCTCCTAGGAACCTGGACTGAATTCAAAAACATAACATAACATCTCTGGAGTCTGAACCATGGCCCTTGTACCATGATGTGCTCCCCATTTGGGGCTGAGGGCTGGCTATTCAATGGGTCTTTTTTCCCCCGATTAATAAGACTCTGACTAACAGCCAGTGTATCTGGACAACAAGGTTTAAGCTTGATAAGGGACCCAGTTGTTCAGGGAGCCTTAATTACACTTTATAACTGTGTCGATGGTGGAGAGTTCAGGTCCTACACAAAGACCACCCGCACGGCTGTACATAAATTCAAATACTTCCTCACATTACGTTCTCTTCCTTCCCAGGAATGACAGGGGTAAGAGACAGCAACCCAGATGAAAAGGACAGCTCCAAGGGAATTTTCTTTTTAATAAAACTCCTTTAAGTGTGAAAGCACTTAAATGCCAACAACTTGGAAAACCAGAAAAAATTGAGGAAAAAAAATTTTATTATTCCATCACCCAAAATCACTATTAATATGTTGATGTGCGCCTATAAAATCTTCATTCCTACCCACTTATACACACACATATATATTCTTTATGAAAATAGTATCATAATTTTATAGTATAAATTGTACTTCACTAACCTCTTTTTTTTTCACTAAACTTTTAAAAAAAAAGTAGAATCAAATTGGACACAGTGATCAAGGCCTGCTTTTCTCCATCAATATATTGTGAACATATCCATATTAACAAATATTTCCTACACTGGTTTTTAATGACTCCATAATATTTTGTCCTAGAAGTGGCCATAATTTAACCAATCACTTATTTTGGTCACTTAGGTTGTTTCTAATTTTTTCTCATAAATAATGTTGCAGTGAACATCCTTAGAACTAAATGCTTGGGCTTCCCTGGTGGCGCAGCGGTTAAGAATCCGCCTGCCAATGCAGGGGTCACAGGTTTGATCCCTGGTCCGGGAAGATCCCACATGCCGCGGAGCAACTAAGCCCGTGCGCCACAGCTACTGAGCCTGTGCTCTAGAGCCCGCGAGCCGCAACTACTGAGCCCGCGTGCCACAACTACTGAAGCCTGTGCGCCTAGAACCCGTGCTCTACCACAGGAGAAGCCACCGCAATGAGAAGCCCGCGCGCCACAACAAAGAGCAGCCCCCGCTCACCACGACTAGAGAAAGCCTGCACGCAGCAACAAAGACCCAACGCGGCCAAAAATAAATAAATAAATAAATAAATAAAATTTATTTTTAAAAAAAGAAAGAAACAAAGAACTAAATGCTTGCACATAGATTATTCTGGGTCAAGGGGTATGAATATTTTTTGCTCATAAGTTTTTAAAGCTCCTGTTAGATAGTGCCTTACTGTCCTCCAGAAAGGCCATACCAATGTAAACACCTGCCAGCAGTCTCTGAGTGCCCATTTCATCACAACACTGGATGTTAGAACTCTTTTTAACATCTGAAAATTTAGTAGAAAAAACTTAGCTTATTGTTATTTTAACTTGTATTTATTAATATTTCGGTTGAATATTTTTGCATAAATTTAGTGGTAGAATTATGTCTTCTTTTGTGAATACCTCATTCATACCCTTTACTTTTGCTATTAAAGCATTCATCTTTTTATTAAAATGTTAAGATTTCATATTTTAAATGTATCAACCCTATGTCATATATATATTGCAAATAAAATTTCCTACTTCTTGTTTTTCTTTTAACTATTTTACTCTGATAATGGTTTTAGTTTCTATGTAGTCAAGTGTCTCCATCTTTTCTGATTTCTGCCTTTGATGAAATATTTCCTATGACTCTTTGGCTGTATTTTTTTCTGGTTCTTTTTTGACTTTGTTGTTTAAATTTAACTCTAACCCCAAATCTAGAAGGAATTCTGGCATATGATTTGAGGAGCTTACTCTTCGTTTGTCAAATAGTTAACTATTCCAGCATAATACTGCAACTATATTATAGTTTCACCATGAGTTTGAAATGTTATCTTTTTCATACACTAAATACTTAAATACAGCTGGCACTTAACGGATTTTCTTTTTTTTCCCTATTGATGTATATGTCTCTTCTGGAGCTAGTACCATACCACCTAAATTATTATATTTTTATAATTTTTTAAATATCAAGCCAGTAGTGGTCTCCTCCCCTTCTTCATTATGCTTTTTAAAAATTTTTCTTAGTTCTTATTACATATTAATTCTTCCACCAGAACTCCAGAATCTTTCAGTCAGGTGTCCAAAAAAAACAAAAACAAAACACATTTTGAAGTTTTGGTTGGAATCACACTGAATGTATAAATTAATCTCTAAAGAATCTGCTTCTTTAAAGTATTAGGTCTTTCTATTCATTAACATAGCACTTTTTAAATTTATTGAAGTCTTCTCTTAGGACCAAAACATAAAAATGTATTCTTGTAATTCCTAGTTACTTTATATTTTGTGTTGCTATTGTGAATGGGATTTTTAAATTATATTTTCCAATTGGTTATTTCTGTTATATGGGAAGGCTATTAATTTTGAATACATATTTTTATACTGGGTCATCTTAATAAACTTTCTTCTTAGAGCCAATATCTTCTTCAGTTAATTCCTGTGAATATTTAAGGTAAACCATCTAACAAATACCAGTCATTTTGTTTTTCCTTTCCAACAGTTTTACTTCTTACTTTTCTTGTCATATTACATTGGCTAAGACTTCCAGAACAATGTTAAATAACAGTGATAATAACGGGCATTCTGGCTCCTTACTCATCAGGAAGGGAGACTTTGAAGTATTTGCTGGGCCAGCCCAAGCGCTCCTGCTCAAATTCCACAGCCCAGAGACCTCATGCAAGATGCAGGTTCAAGGCAAAGAGAGAGCAGTTTCAACACATTTTCCACAACTGAACAAAATGCCTTTGGGAAACACATAAGATATCAGATACCAAAAGAGACCAAATGAAGACAACGCTAATATTTCCTATGGTAAATGCCAGACTTGACAAGTGAGGGGATTAGGATGGAGATGGTCAGATGTCAGATGATCAGTCCTACAGTGAAGACGTGTTCAAAGCCTGGTGGCCCTGGAGCCTGAGGGGCAGCCAGTGGCCCATTTCCTAGCTCTGTGCTTCCCTTGATTCTCAATAGGAGGGAGGCAGGTTCTCTCACACATTTCTTCACCTCCTCTTTCCCCAAATAGGTCCATTTCGCCCTCCTCCAGGAAGCCTTCTGAGACTGTCCAGATGGAACCTGGCCACCTGCCCTTCAGTCCTGGCAGAGTACTCACCTGGCTTTCACCTCCTCCCTGGCGTGACTTTCCCAGAGGCACTGACACCTCAGTATCTAAATCTGGCCATTGACCCCCTCACTCAAACTCCACCAAATGTCCATAAAGGACCTCCATGCGATCAAAATAAGTTGCCCTTGGGAGGGGTGGTTATAGATTCTCATCCAGGGTCTGTATCTTCCTACTTTCACAGAATTATGAGGATCTCAATCATCTGGTCCCCAGGCAGAAGGCAGGCTTGAAATGTGAACTTAAATGGGGGAGGGCGACAACCACAGTCAGGTACACTAACAGCACCAGGAAGTGAGAGAGGACAGGAAGGGAGGAGGTGGAGAATGATGAAACAGAGACAAATATTTCCAACAGCTAGAGACCATTTGTGGGAGTTGTCAAAGGCCCACCACTTTGAAGGTGAGCACAGTGCTAGGACATGGACTCAAAATAATAACCCTGGGCCATAAAGCAAGGTTAAATTACGTTCTGTTTCCTCCACTTAGAAGGAACTGTGCACTAACTTTGGAGAGAAATTTTTCATCAAAATAGTTTCAATGGCTTTGTTTTAAAAGGTAAACTTTTCAGGAAAGGATGGAAGGGGCCTTTCAGGAAGGAAGGGACTTAACATTTATTATGAGCCAGGCACATGCTCAGGACTTTGTACCCTCTATCAAATTTAAGTCACCTCAGTAACCTTGAAACATCGTATTACAGATCAGAAAACTGTGGCTCAGAATTACCATATGATTCAGCAATTCCACTTCTGGGTACATGCCCAGAAGAATGGAAAGCAAGGACTCAAATAGATGTTTATATACCCACGTTCATAGCAGCATTATTCACAATAGCCAAAAGGTGGAAACAATCCAAATGTCCACTGAGTAGATTTTAAAATGTAGGTATACACATACAATGGAATATTATTCGAAAGGAATGGGATTCTGACACATGCTACAACGTGGATGGACCTTGAAGATATTATGCTAAGGGAAATAAGCTAGTCACAAAAGGACAAATACTGTATGATTCCACTTATATGAGGTAGGGGGAGTCTGTGTTTAATGGGTACAGAGTTTCAGTTTGAGAAGATGAAAAACCTCTGGAAATGGATGGGGACGATGGTTGCACAACAGTGTGAATATACTTAATGCCATTAAGCTGTACACTCAAAAATGGTTAAAAGGGCAACCTTTATGTTATGTATATGTTACTACAATTTTTTAAAAAGGAAGGAAGGAAGGAAGGAAAGGGAAAAAAAAACGTGTGACTCCTCTGAAAATGGAAACTACTGTCCAGCAGTGAAGGTAGAACTCAAACACCATAGGCCAGGGGGCTTCCCTGGTGGCACAGTGGTTGAGAATGTGGCTGCCAATGCAAGGGACACAGGTTCGAGCCCTGGTCCGGGAAGATCCCACATGCCGCGGAGCAACTAAGCCCCTGCGCCACAACTACTGAGCCTACGCTCTAGAGCCAGCGAGCCACAACTACTGACTGAGCCCATGTGCCACGACTACTGAAGCCCGCACACCTAGAGCCCGTGCTCCGCGGCAAAAGCAGCCCCTGCTCGCCACAATGAGAAGCCTGCACACCACAACAGAGTAGCTTCCGCTCGCTGCAACTAGAGAAAGCCTGCGTGCAGCAACAAAGACCCAATGCAGCCAAAAAATAAAATAAACAAATTTATTTTTAAAAATAAATTTAAAAATTATAAAAAAAAAAAACCCACCATAGGCCAAATTCAGAGTCCAAGACCCCTTCCCTCCACGTACCTCACTAGAACTTCCCTGCCCAGAAGACTCACTCCATAAGAGCTGCCCTTGCACAACAAAGGCTCTGTCACACCCTCCTCCAGCCTTCCAGGACCCGTCTCTAGCGAAGGAGATTCCTCCACCCTAAATCCCCCCTTGCATGCTGGGCCACATACTCTCACAGTCGGAGTCTCTTGGCACTGTTTGTGAGAGTTCTCGCTGAAATTTGACGGTAAACAGAAGGGGCTAGGGACTGGAGAGGAGCTGAAAAAAAATAGGTAACTAGGGCTCACCTTCAACCTCAGGGAACAGGGAGCACCACTCCCGCCCCACCCACAGGATGACACACATGGGTATCAGGCCCTCACCACAACCCTCACCCTTCCCACTCACCTTCCCTCCAGACTCCCCCCTACACCCTTCCCTCCAAAACTCTTTTTTTTATACCCAGCAAAACTAATGTACTCGTACATTCTAAAGCATACCAGACTCTTATTTAACAATTCCACATGCCTCAGTCCATTCACCCATGCCTCTCTTTTGCCTGGACACCCGCTCCTGCTGCCCACCCCACAATCAGACTCCAGGGCAAAATCATGATGGTCTTTAAGGCCCTCAAGTCTCAGACCTGTTCAGGGAAACCTCCCCCTGACCGTCTCCGGCAGATTGTCAAGATTTCTTCTTCTCTATTGCCCCTGAGCCTTCATCTAGAAATGATCATATTTTATGATAATCCTTTCCTTGTGGGTCTCCCCAGTAGATGGCAACTTCTTTAAGAATAGAGCCCAGGGACTTCCCGGGTGATCCAGTGGGTAAGACTCCACACTCCCAATAGAGGGGGGCTTGGTTCGAGCCCTGGTCAGGGAACTAGATCCCACGTGCATACCGCAGCAAAGAAACCCGCATGCCTCAACTGAGTCTGCATGCCGCAGCTAAGAAGTCTACATGCCACAATTAAGAAGTCCACATGCTGCAACTAAGAAGTCCACATGTCGCAAAGAAGATCCTGCGTGCTGCAACTAAGACCCAGTACAGTCTAAATCAATAAATAAATCTTTTTTTTTTTCTTTTGGCGGTACGCGGGCCTCTCACTGTTGTGGCCTCTCCCGCCGCGGAGCACAGGCCCCGGACGCGCAGGCTCAGCGGCCATGGCTCACGGGCCCAGCCGCTCCGCGGCATGTGGGATCTTCCCGCACCGGGGCACGAACCCGTGTCCCCTGCATCGGCAGGCAGACTCTCAACCACTGCACCACCAGGGAAGCCCAATAAATCAATCTTTAAAAAAAAAAAAAAAAAAAAGAATAGAGCCCATATCTGCAGTTCTAATGGCTAGACCAGGACCTACCATGTGGCCTACTAAAGACCAACAGAATGAGTGAATGACTGTATGGATGAAAGAACAGGGTTTCATAGTGGTGGAAACCACAGAGATTACACAGAGCAATACTGTGATGGCACTGGGCAGGACCTCATCCTTCCGTTGTTATCTCCCTCCCCCCACCCACATCAGTGCAGCCCCAGGCACCCAGCACCATTCTCAGTTCGCAGTTTTATTAGGTGTTCATCACTATGTCAGAAGCATCCGGAAAGCAAGGATGGAGTCGCCTGAGATCCAGTGCACATACTGAAACTATGCATCACACCTGAGGCCCCCAGCAACACGCCAAGCAGGACACATGCTGTCCAGGGAGCCAGACGGCCAGGGTCTGAGTCCTCATTCAGCCTTGTATGAGTTGGGTGGCCTTGGTCAAGTCACTTAACTTCTCTATTCTGCAATTTCCTCATGGGGAGTGGGGGATATTCTCCACCCTATCGATCTTACAGAGGGAGAGGGAGGGTCCCAGGAGACAGCAGCTGTGAGTAAAGCCTCTGCAAGCTATAAATGCAGGATGTGATTAGTTTTATTACCGTGGCCTATGGAGAGGGGGGATGCCCATCTGAGGCAGGAACAGACGGGCCTGGGAGATCCCCGGTCCTTGGCTGAGACTGCCCCAGCCTGGCAGGCTACAGAAGCTGTCAGAAGAAGGACATTGGAGCAAAGAGGCTACAAGGCCACCAGCCACTTCCCTCCATGGCACAAGACCATTTACCTGCCCACCCACCATAAAGCAGAATGAAGGGTGGTCGTAAACAACCACAAAACAGGATTCACTCTGGGGCCCATCGTGAGACAGCAGTGCGTCTGGAGGAGCAGAGCGGGGCCTGAAGGGAAAGGAGGTGGCCATTCCAGCCAGACAGGGACAGAGACAGTGAATCCCAGAGTACCCTCTGTGGGGGGGGCAGAGAGCCCTAATTTCAATTAATCTCTCTCATCTCTACGAACATCCTTGTACTTTTCACATCAGATGTCCCCATGCAGGGTTAGGAAAGCACACTCAAGACCAAGTTCTCACATCAGGGATCAAGAGAAGGGTGACTAAGGGTAAGCGAACAAGCGGACTGGCCTTGAAATAAAGCCTAGAGTCAGAACCACAATGAGATACCTCTCACACCCCTAGAGATGGCTACAATCCTAATGCAGAAAGGAACAAGCGTTGGCAAAAATGTGGAGAAACTCGTGCCCTCTGACACTGCTGGTGGGAATGTAAACTGGTGCAGCCACTTTGAGAAACAGTTTGGCAGCTCCTCAAAAAGTTAAAGATAGAATTACCACACGACCCAGCAATTCCACTCCTGGACATATACCCAAGGGAAATGAAAACATATGTCCACACAAAAACTTGTCCACAAGTGAGTATCATTCATTCACAGAAGCCAAAAAGTGGAAACAAACCCTAATGTCACCAACTGATCAGTGGATAAGCAAAATATAGTATATCCTACAGCATAATATTATTTGGCCATAAAAAGGAGAAAAGGACTGATACATGCTACAACATGCATGAGCCTTGAAGACATGATGCTAAGTGAAAGAAGCCAGTCACCAAAGGCCACATAGTGTATGATTCCATTTATATGAAATGTCCAGAGTAGCAAATCCATAGAGAACGTTCTGCTTTACTGTTTGCCATCGGCTGGGAAATGGCAAAAGCAGCTGCTAACTGATACGGGGTTTCTTTGGGGAGTAGTAAAAACGTTCTGAAATTAGATGGGAGTGATGGTTGCACAATTCTGTGAATACCCTAAAAATAAAAAAAAAAAGATTGTACACTTTAAAAGAGTGGATTTTATGGTAAATAAATTACATATAATTTTTTTTAATTTTTAAAGAGTCAATATGGTTTGTGTAGGCCAACACGTGTATTCATACATAAATAAATAATGAAAGAATGAATGAATGAAGGCTAAACTGCTAAGGCTCTGTTATTCGGCATCTTTTCTTGATGCAATTCCTAAGAACAAGCAAGAACAATAGACGGCTTTTTTGCAAATTGCCTTAAGGGCAAAGAGAATGAAGAAGAAAGGGCCGAGCCAATCCACGAAGAGGGAAAATTATCAGGAAAGTCACATTTTTCTGGCACAATCATCGATGGAAAAGCCATCAGTGGCTAGAGGTCGCTTTTGACTGGCAAGGAGACAGTGGAAAGAGAGGATTTATGTCAGAGAGGCAGAAACGTCACACAGCACGTGGCTTCCGGATCCCCGACTCTCTCAGAACTAAGATGGAAACGTTTAAAAGCCCCTCTGCAAAAGCGGAAGGATCTAGAAAATACAGTGAGAACTTTCCAACCCCCGACATTAGCAGAATCTATTTCTTTTTTATTGATCGGCTTTTCCAGTTTGTGTTTCATTAAGAGGCCTTGCCATGTAATGAAAATTCACATTTCAAAGAGGGATGATAAGACCATCTTCAGTTATCCTCTGGAAAGTAAGCTCTTTCTGAGAGTTGAGTTTTTGTGCAGTGGGAAAGCTTCTCTCGCCATCACCAGAGCTCGCTGTTGGTAGCAAACTAAAATGCACATAAACAGCGCTAGTCACAGATATAAGCGTGCACTAGGGAGAAAGGGCACAGACGTGCAGAAACCCCTGGGCCTCAGTTTCCCCACTGCAAAATGAGGAGACTTCAATAAACCACCTCTGTGTCCCAGACAGAGTCTGCACCCGGAGCTTGGGATCAGGTGTCGGACTCCCATCCATCCCCCAGTAACAAAGATTTGTGTGTTGAACCTTTACCTGTCCTTTGAGCCAACCATTCATTAAAAGCACCATTTTCTACACTGTAAAGAGAGAACATGATCAGATATTTTGAACATCCCACTGAGCAGGATATAAAATTCAGCAAAGCGAACCCTCCTTTTCCAAAGTAAGATGGAAAATATGTTTTCGTGAAGGGGAGTCCGGAGGGGAGGCGGGTGGCGGAACTCTCCAATAAACAGAGATGAATGCTTTCGGTCAGAAAAGAAATTCGGGCGTTGGTGAGGATGTACCTCTGTAATGTCAAAGAAAATGCCATTTCAGAGCTATGCTGACCATTTTAATTGATTCCCAGTGAAAGAAGAAAAAGAGAAGAGGTGTATAATGAAATGAGAAATGATTGCTGAAACCAATCCCCACAAAACAAAGTTAGCCCTTCAAACGTCTCAGGATCCAGGTGTCATGGTAAAAAGTTTTGGCCATCAGGAGCAAAACGGGGCTGCAGGGCCTACCTCTCCTCCTGTATAACCTGCCCAAGCCACGTCATACCTGCCATCTCACCAAATCCTTCCAGCGACCCTATTAGGCAAGAAAGGCCGATCCAGGGCTTCCCTGGCGGCGCAGCGGTTGAGAGTCCGCCTGCCGATGCAGGGGACATGGGTTCGTGCCCCGGTCTGGGAAGATCCCACTTGCCACGGAGCGGCTGGGCCCGTGAGCCATGGCCACTGAGCCTGCGCGTCTGGAGCCTGTGCAACGGGAGAGGCCGCAACAGTGAGAGGCCCGCGTATCGAAAAAAAAAAAAAAAAAAAAAAACCAGAAAGGTCGATCCAGGCCCTTCTGACAATTGACAAAACCAAGACCGAGATGTGGCGCAAGTTGCCTGAGCTAATAAGCAGGAGGGTCGAGGTCAGAATTAAGGTCTCCTGATTCCCGGCTCCGTGAAGATGTGTTGTCGAGAAGTTGAGGCCTCAAATTCTTTCCATTATACCTCATGCTTCTCCTTGGATGATCTCCATAAAGGAAAAAACAATGCACAGAGCAGCAACCCCGACTCTGAACAACTGTTTGATCTGCCCTGTCCCTGCTTCTCCTCAAAGAGTGCCATCTGCCCGAGGTGTTTCCCAGCCAGACTGTAAAGAGCTGAATCCGATGGACCTCATAGCAGGCCGTGCCAAAGCGATTCAGGGAAATGGGAAAAAACCAGATCCGGGCAAGGAGACCTTGGAAGCAGCTTGCGTAGCACAATCTAGCCATGCATGGAAAGGGCCTCCCAGAAGAGGGATTAAGTTCAGTTTATGAGTGCACGGCATGAGTTACTCCTTTTGATTGCTGGCCAAATCCCCCCCCCTGGGATGCAGGGGGACATCAAGGCCATCAATCCAGTGCTTCTGTTGGGAGAGCAGAGATACTCGGCACACCAGCATCTCAGTGAGCATCTTCCCCCGCTGGACGCAGCCTCCTGCTTGGTGACAGACAGTGCCTATGTGATCACTTTCTCCCTTCACAGTGCAGAAAAATCACTTTTAAATAAAAGTTGGGTTGAAGGACAAGATTAAGCTTGAGCACCAAAATCTTTCTGTTTCTTGGGGATTGGAGAGCCCAACGCCCCATCGCAAACTGCAGGTGGGCGACCACATCTGGGATATTTGTAAGCACCTGGATGCTGGGCACCGAGCAGCGTTTGTGAGCACACTCTTTTCTGTTTGTTTGTTTGTTTGTTTTTTGGCCGTGCCGCGAGGCTTGTGGGATCTTAGTTCCCCGACCAAGGATCGAACCCGCGCCCTCGGCAGTGAAAGCGCAGAGTCCTAACCACTACACTGCCAGGGAATTCCCATAAGCATGCTCTTTGATTGTTCGAAAGCCAACAGTGCTCCTTATTCTGTGGTCTGAGAGTGCCACGAGCCCAGAGAGTGGATCAGCCCTAACACATGCAAGCTCTGTGGCTTTAGGCAAGTCAGCTGGCATCTCTGGGCTTCCCATTCTTCATTTATGGCACGAGGACAAGCCCAGCTGTCTTCAGGGTTGACGTGAGGATTAGAAATGGCGTGTACAGGGCTTGTATTGGGGCACAGACTCCAATCGATGGTATCCATTATCTGCTGCCTCCAAATCATCTCACTTTCTTCTACTGTTTCTTGTGCAAAGGACGGAATCAGGCAGCTCCCCGCTATGACTCCCTGCAGGTCAGTGGAGGGGTCCGGAGAGCAGCCACTGGGTCATTCCCCTTCCGAGCTCATCGGAGAACAAGAGAACTAAATGCAAGCCCCTCGGAAGAAGAGTGACATATACCTGGGTTTACCTGGTTTATGCTGTTGTCCTGGGATAACAATTAGCAGCAGCCCTTTCACTCTCAAAAGTGCATCCAATTTGGACAATAACTTAAATGCCCATCGTACGCGTAGGGCTGAAGCCCCCATCTGATTGTGTAAAATGACACGTAAAACACATCACCAATTCCGAACCTGTTGCTGGGACACTCCGTTGGGTTTGCATTTAAAACTCTGAAGCAAAGATTGCATTTCCTCCAAAATACTAAGTCTACCCGCCTCCACCGGGCTCAGAGGGGCCCCCAAATTACCTGTCAACCCCTCAGGACATAGTTTTCTAACTAAACTCTCTCCTTGCCTTAACTATGGATCTGTTCTGCCTGCTTTTTCTACCCCCATGATTTGTGGAGCTAATGAACAAAGGCAAAAAATAAATAACAATAATAAAGACTCCCAGCTGTATGAAAGAAGTATGAGATGTGAATGTCGAAGCAAGAGCAGCTGTCTGTCTGCAACAACATGGATGGACCTAGAGATTATCATACTAAGTGAACTAGGCCAGACAAAGACAAGTATCGTATGATATCACTTATATGTGGAATCTTAAAAAAAAGAAAAGATACCAATGAACCTACTTACAAAACAGAAATAGACCCACAGACATAGAAAGTAAATTTATGGTTATCAAAGGGGAAGGGGGGTGAGGGATAAATTAGGAGGTTGGGATTAACATATACATACTACTATATATAAAATGGATAGCCAACAAGGACTTACTGTATAGCACAAGGAACTAAAATCAAAATTTTGTAGTGTCCCATAAGGAAAAGGAATATATATATATATATATATATATATATATAGCTGAGACACTGTGCTGTACACCTGAAACTAACAGGACGTTGAAAATCAACTATACCTCAATAAAATAAAATAAATTTTTGTAAAAAGCAGCTGTCTGTCTCTACCAGAACTGGTCACCAATGGTCAGGACCAGCGCTGTCATCTCTGAGGGGTCTGACACAGTCCCTTCATTTGATGCTACAAAAGAGGAACAGGACCCTGGCCGCGTCTGCCCAGAGAGGAGTGAGCTGAGTCCCACAGGACTCTCATGCCACATGTCTCTGAGTGTGAGGCCCTCTATGGCCAGAAGCTTTTTTAGACAAAATAGCCCCTGGGGAAGAATCTGTCACCAACACTGCCAAAGGAGTGACCCCAGGCCGTGCCCTGGAAGCGCAGCAAGCCCAGGGCTGTGGGAAGGGAGATGCTTGTGCAGAGAATGCAAACCTCCATGCAGACACTGTAATGAATCCACCATGAGAAACGAGGGGCCCAGGCGTTCAACAGCACAGTAACGACTCATGATAAAGTTGGCCCCGTTTAAACTCATTTTTTGGCTAAAAATTCAAACCTAGTAAGAGTTATTGACTAGATCAGCCACTTGTTGATGACACTGCTTTGCATCTGTGGCATCAAGTGTGTTGTCAAGAAATTTAAGCCCCAAATTCTCTAGCGATTATTTGGAAGGGGAAGAAAAGTGAAAAGTAAAAAAAATAAATTTTTTTTTGTACAAGAAGACATTTTAAAGGGCTTTTTATAGATGACGGTTTTTCCTGCTGGGTTGGAAACATGAACTCCATTATGGGCTTGAAGATGAAAGAAGCCTGAATTTCTTCCTGATCCCCCCCAAGTGGCAGAAAAGGGAGATATCCGTCTGGAATCAGCTGGCATGTGACTGCATCCTTGGATCAGGAGTGATGAACAGCAGATAGGTAGATAGATAGATAGAGAGATAGATGATAGATAGATAGATAGCTATCACATTAGATAGATGGATTAAAGAGATCATATTGATTTATATAGATAACAAACAGCAAGATATACAGACTAGATATATAAGATAGATGATAGATGATGATAGCTTAGGTCATTGAGATATTGATACGGAGACAGTAGATGGCTAGATCATAGATTAGATAGGTAGACAGATCAACTGATCAACTGATTCACACACGTGCCAAACGTGTCACAATCATCATTTTTAAATAAAATAGCACAGGGACTTCCTTGGTGGTCCAGCGGGTAAGACTCCACGCTCCCAGTGCAGGGGACCCGGGTTCGATCCCTGAAACTATTAATAGATCCCACATGCATGTCGCAACTAAGAGTCTGCATGCTGCAACTAAGAAGTCTACATGCTGCAACTAAAGATCATCCCGCATGCCGCAACTAAACATGCTGCAACTAAGACCCGGCACAGCCACAGTAAATAAATAAATAAATTTTTTTTAAAAATAAAAAAATTTAAAAAATAAATAGTATAGCACAAACAGTCTCACCTACTTTGCATATAACCCTAAGAAACAGGAATCTATTGTCTCCATTTTGTAGACATGGAAATTGCCTCTAGAAATATATTAGATGATCACACTCAAACAGAAAGTATCAGAAAGGGAAATTAAACTTAGACCTTCTGATTGCTGGAGCTCTCCCATCCTTGTCCTGCCCTGTTCCTTGCAATCTCACCCTCTGAAACATGCTCCAGTAAGTTTCACCCAGCTGAGAGAAGGAGAGAGGCTGGGACAGAAGATATGAATGGTTGCCTTAAAAGTCTATGATTCTATGTTATTACCAGGCCCTTTTGATTTTTCCCTCACAGTCTCCCCACAAGGAAGAATGCCAGTTCTGACCTATCATTAGAGGGAGATTAGGTCATAAACACTACTGATTCAACCTAAAGACAGTAGGGTTTTCTCAGGGAAACCAGCACAGCAGGTGGCCCACAGGGCTGGGTCCACATCCCAGCTCCACTCTGCCGTCAGCACCCCCTGTCATCCCACTATCCGGCCCTGTCCTGTTCATCACCTCTCACCCCCCACTCTAAGCCCTAACCACTGCCCTGTGAGGCAATCAGCTAAGTAAAACCTTCCAGGACACCAAGGACAGCAACTGAAGGAGGGGGCCCTTTTCAGGGACCTGAGCTCAGCCCCACCCTGTTTTCTAAGCTTCTGGAGGGCACCTTGCTACAGAACTCACCCACCCCAGGTCACACCAGTGGAATCCCTGTCCCTTTGCAAAGAGGACAGGATACAGCAGGGAACTGGGGGCAGGAGGCAGCTCTGGCTTTTAGGAAACCTTGGCAGACATTCATTCAGTTTCAACAGAAGTCCAACTGTTGGACTAGGCACCTAGATCCACGGCTCCTAACCCTGGCCACCCCCTGGAAGCTTTAAAACTACCAATGCCCAGGGGACCTCCCTGGAGGTCTAGTGGTTAGGGCTCCACACTTCCACTGCAGGGGCCACGGGTTCAATCCTCGGTCAAGGAACTAAGATCTCGCGTGCCACGTGGTGTGGCAAAAAATAAAATAAAATAAGTATTAAAAAACAAAACTCAAAACCCTACCAATACCCGGGCCCACCTAGAACAGTCAAGTCAGAAGTTCTGGTCTCTGTGCTTAGTGAAAACTCCCCAGGGGATTCCAGCGTGCAGTTGAGGTTTGTAATTGGCTCATCGCAAAATTCCTTTCACAGGATAGTCAGCCTTGGCCACAGAGACCCTACCCCGCTGCATCCTCCCTATCATTAGGGGCACATTTAGTCACATTCAAAGAGAGCCGGATCCCATATGGGTTAACCAGAAAGAACTCTAATTTCTACTCACTGTCATTCCCCTGGGTCATTCCCCTGGCAGTTAAGAAGACTAAAAGCAAGGAATCTGGGTAAATGGCTTCATCCAACAACGGCAGACAGTTGAAGGCAGAGCCCTCAAAGCCCAGGGAAATAAATAATCATTTCCAGAGAAGCAACAGGGAGGTCTTTGCAAAGAGGAGAAAGGGGGAAAGCAGGGGATAGGGCCCCACATGGAGTAATGGGTCCCAGAGCTACGGACACATCCCTAGGCCAACCCTAAGACAGTCATCTATCCCTTTAAAACATTGCACATCATTAACTGTTTAAAGGACAGAACGTCCACCTATTACGAAAAGGCGCTCTTACGAGAAGCACAGCAGACGGACACCAAGCTGGGCGGGGAAATGAAATGGGGCACTCCGTGCTAGTTCCTGTCTTGAACAGAAATCACCTTCAACAAAACCACTGAAAACGTACAGTGTGGTTAGGCGTTCTCCTAAGTGACTAAGTGGGTATGTCCCTTCTTCTTACTTTTCCCCTACAACTCAGCACAGAGGCTGTGCAGGGACCAGTCGTGTTGCCAGGCTCTGGAGGGAAGGTAAGCAATGGGGGGGAGGCAGTGGTGGAATGGGGGCTTTCCAAGTGTGCTTCCCCAAGCCCTAGGGTTCCCCAGAGGCAGACGGGCTGCCAACAGCGGGAGGAAGGGGAAAAGCGGGAGAGGATCTGGGCTCTCCCATTGGCCCATCGTTCCAGCCAGAGCTGCCCTGCTTTCCTTAGTCTTACCTGCCAGGTACGGGGTCCCGTGTAAGATTTTCATCACGTGAGAAGAGGGTGACCCGTGGACAACAATGCTAAAGATCCCAAGAGGAAGAGCAATGGGGTCCAGGTTTTGGTCCAGACGCATTCAGCTGATTATTAGGCAGCCAGCATGGGCAGCTTCCATGTTTGCTGGGGGTCGCATAACAACGGATACGACAAGATCTCTGCACTCTGTTAAGTCTTCGCCCAGCTCACTCAGCCGGGACAGGGAACAAGGGCATCCTTGGACATGTGTGTGTCATGCAGGCTCTTAACTAGCCATGCGGAACCCTGAGCCTGCGCGGAACCCTGAGCCTGCGCGACGCTGACAGCTGAAAGTCCGTCCCTCACATCAAAGGCCAGGAAGACCTTGCTGGAGCCCATCACATCCACATCCCCCTGTCCACGAATGGCTGGACTGGAAGAATCCAGGCACTCCCTGGGATATTTTGGGCCGACCACCTAATACCTGGTACCGAGCAGAACAGAGGAAGAGACTGAAAAAGATGAAGCATCCTGGGAGGTAGCACTGCTCTTCCGGAAGGGCCAGCACACTCTTTACTAGACGCTCTTCTCAGGAAGGAGAGCAACTCTGGGCAACAGGATTGACAAGACATTCCCAACAGTCAGAATAACCCGCTCCACAGAAAGCCAGAGAACAGGCTCTGGGAACATCCACGACTGAGACTCTCCACGCTCTGTACACAGCACCCACGGGCCATGTCAGAACTAGATCATGGAGGATGCAGATGCCTCTTTTTATTTTTGGCCACGCTGCACAGCATGTGGAATCTTAGCTCCCCGACCAGGAATCGAACCCGTGCCTCCTGCACTGGAGTCTTAACTGCTAGACCACCAGGGAAGTCCCCAGATGCCGTCTTAAGAGATGAAGCCCACCCTTCTGTGGGCTGGGGTGATTTCCAAAGCTGTGACCACCAGCTCCCAGGGCCAGAGCCAGGAAAGACACCCTGAGTGGGTTAGGATCACTGCCACAATGTCCATGAAACAGGGCCAGGGGCCCAAACACAAATGTCCCTGATCTGGAAGGGCCGGGCAGACCCTAAACCCAACTAGACTATGAGGCTGGCTGGAGCCCAACCCAACGGCCTCCTTCCTGAGAAGAGCGTCTAGTAAAGAGCGTGCTGGCCCTTCCGGAAGAGCGGTGCTACCTCCCAGCATGCTTCATCTTTTTCAGTCTCTTCCTCTGTTCTGCTCGGTACCAGGTATTAGGTGGTCGGCCCAAAGTATCCCAGGGAGTGCCCGGATTCTTCCAGTCCAGCCATTTGTGGCCAAGATTTGCACGGCGACGCCTGAGCAGGCCCCGTCCTGTGGCGTCCGCTTGCAGAAGGCAATCGTGTCCGTAGGCAAAACGTGTGACCTCGCCCCAGTGGGGACTGGGGAGACACGAGGAGGGGCAGGCAGAAAGAGGCCGCTCCCACAGCCCATCAGATAACGTCGCTTTCTAATCGCCAGCCCACAGGCAGATTTTGTGGCGACAACTTGGGTCCTGGACTTCGAGACTTTCGTCTGACGTGGTCAGGGTTTTTTGTAAACACTTTCTAGCCCGAGTCAAATGCATGATGCAAAGGGAATAATCAAAGTATCGATTACAGACACATTCATATTACAGTGTGTGTGTGTTCACACGTGGACCCGTCAGAGGCGGGGGAACAAACCCAAATGCCACATGGACGGAGAAATGACAAGCAGTGGATGTGCCCCAGGGACACTCTGAGGACACGTCTCCCCAGGAAGGCCCGGCCACCGGGGCTGTGGGAAGTCACCTAGCCTTGATCTAGGCCTCCTGCCTCCGCAGGCATGGCTCTCTAGGAAGCCCGAGGGCTTTCGGGGATGACTGCTGAGTCCACCGTGGCACTCAGGGCCCACCCCGTGCACACACAGAGAGAGAGCTCCTTCATGGGGGGACCAGCATCCCCACCACCTGCCGAAAAGACAGAAGGAGAAATACCCATTCACGACCTCAGGCCGATGCTCGAGCTCTGGGCTTTCCCCTCCTGCCTCTCTCCCCCTCCAACCGTTGCAACAGCTGACTGGACCGCAGTGACCAGGGGGCTGGAGCGGCCGCAACAGGGCACGGCTGAAGAGACAGCTGTTTCGGTGGAAATGAACGCAATTAACACCAGACGTGTAAACCCTCCTCCCACCCCAGGATTTTCGATCCTCTGGCATCACACTCAGATGAAGCAGGACACCAAGTCCCATGAGCATATAAACTCATCCAATCATTCATTCATTCAACCGCAGGCATCAATGGAGTCAGTGTCTCAGGAGTGAGACACTGCTGGACGGGGAACGTTAACAGAAAGAGGCAGAGGAGCCTTGATCAAACTGTAACACAGGACGCATGTCCCGAGGGCCAGGCCATGAAGACCCACTGTTGGCTGAGGTGCACAGAATAAGTGGTAGATTACGGCAGAGGGGGCTGCATGGGGGCTTCGGGAGGGAGGTAACACCTAAGCTAGCCCTTGAAGGGTAACGAAGATTTCCAGAGGCAGAGGAAAGAAGGGAAGGGCATCCCTGGCTGGGGTAACTGACAATGTGAGTCTCGGCTGGGAGAGCAGGATTGGGTTCTGCCACTTGGGCTGCATTCTCAGAGCCAGAGGGGGTCGCTGAGAATGGAGGTAGCATGATCGGTCCACAAGAAGAGCCCAGGCTGCAAGGTGATGTATGGGCTGCAGAGGTAGGGATCAGGGCAGTGAGACTCTCAGAAGCTGGGGCCAAAATCCAGTAGAGACGACAAAGGTCTGGATTGGCAAAGGAAGAGATAACACGCCAAGAGATAATACAGAGACAGAATTAACTTGATTCGGCACAAGGTGGCCGTGGGTTTGAGTCAGCCTGACCCTGAGGGCAGCCCTCTCCAGGGTTGGGCGCTGGGGTAGCAGCAGGAGATGGAAAGACGAGGGTGAGTCTGACTGGGGGTGGCTGGGTGCGGGAATCGGGGTACCTCTGGGAGCCACATCCAGCAGGTAAGTGACAAGCCCAGAGTTCAGGAGAGACAGCCCCTTCCAGCCCCGAGGCATCTGGCTGTCCTCTCCTTGTCTGTGCTCAGGTCCCGTCCTGGTCTCTGCTGTACAGCAGCTTCAGGGCGGGGAAGAAGCCCCCTTGGGTGTGTTGTGCCGGGGGCTCCACACCCCTAGGGAAAGCCCTGAGTTCAGGTTAGCAGGAACATTCAGGCTGTCTTCGCTGAGCAGTGGCTTCCGATCCTTAGCGATCTAGAGTCTGTAGATCTGGCACGGACCCCCGAGACCCAGACTTTCCAACAGCTCCCCAGGTGCACTTGACAATCACCAGATTCAAGTACAGATTCACAGGTCCCATCAGCAGACTCTCCACTTCAAGGGGTTGGGTGGGCCCAGGAAGCTGAATGTTTTAGGAGGCGTTACCCCAAGTAACACCAGGGTACCCAGTCTGCTGACCATGCTTGCAGGACCCCTGCTCCCAGCAAATGTTCGGGTCAGACCCTACAGCTGGAGCCTCTTTTCTCTGCCTCCGTTGAGAGAGTTGAGATCCAGAGGGGGCCTACAGCTGGAGCCTCTTTTCTCTGCCTCCGTTGAGAGAGTTGAGATCCAGAGGGGGCCTCTACCAGCGGTTGCTGGTAGCTGGTGTGAGATGGAACAATAATAACCACCACGGCTGAGTGATAACTGCGGGCCAGGTACTATTCTGATGCCTCCGCTGTCGATCTCTGTAACAACTTCCCCCATTTTGCAGGTGAGGCGACCGAGGCTTAAAACAAAGGTCACACTGCTGGCAGGTGGTGGTGGAGTCACAGTCGCAGGTGTGCGCTCCACAACGGCCGCCTGCGCTGATGCGCGGGGTGAGTGCCCTGCCCTCTGGCTTCCCCTCTCTAAAATGGAACTAACTGTTCCCGCCTGCTTCCTGGAGACGCTGGGGTCTCAACAACTCTGATGATCATAAAGTCCCCGGGGACGCCAGCAGCGCTTTCTCCAAGCAGCACCCCTGCCGCTTCCGTGACCCCTCAGCTGGTCTGAATGCCACCTACAGGGAGCATGTCTAGAGCCTCTGCCCATGCATCACTGGATGGGAAGGGCAAAGGACATTCCCTCTGCCCCACACGGACGGCCCCTTACAAAGATAGCGTTGTACGTTTCTCAATGGGAGGCTCTGTCTGATGGCAATAATATTATTTTCTGCTGCTGACGTGTCACCTCCGTTCCCAAACTGGGAATATTCAGCTGCATGTTCCACCACAGGCTGTGCCATTTCAGACCGAAACGGAGCCTCCAGGTCCCGAGACCTGGGAAACACACAGCAAGCAGCAGGTGAAGACACACCAGGTGACACGGCTTGGAGCAACTCAGAAAGCTGGGAGGGAGGGGCTGCAGGTGGTATGGTGCCAATTTCCTTCAGTGGCTTTTGTTTCTGTACGTTCTCACTTGAATCCCTTCAACGTGCCCGAAATACTTAGTTCTGGCCTCAATACTCATTAAAGAAGCTACCATCTCACCGAAGGAGCAGGTCGCAGGTCCCGACCCGCTAAGCTAGCTATGCCTCTTTGCACGGCTCCCACTAAGAAGCGGGCTGCAGCCGCGGACTCAGTTAAAGCGATGCAGAACGCATTATTGGCAAGCAGGAAGAAGCAGCCTGATTTCCTCATCTGTATTACTGCCACGTTATCTCCCGAGGGAAGGGCAGGCAGTGGGAATTCTATAGAGGTCAGTAGCCACAGGTGGGCATTTGCAGGAGTAGGTATTTTTCTCAGGATACACAAGCAGTGGAGTTTGGGGTGTGACCACATCGCCACTACCTCTGATTACTTTCGTCCTTTGAGATCTCCTTAAATCGCCCTCCTCTTTGACTGCGTCACCACCCCTGCATTAAAATACGCTTGCATTCTCGTCCGGAGCCTGTGCTCTGCAACGGGAGAGGCCACAACAGTGAGAGGCCCACATACCGCAAAAAATAAATAAATAAATTAATTAATTAATTAAATACGCTTGCATTCTGCTCAAGTGAGAGGGGCAGGCAGTCTGATTTCTCCCTCCTCCTTCGTTCCGAGCTGCCATAAGGTCATCCGCTGCCTATTCTGGGCCCTCGGTACAGGTACAGGACTTGTGGAGACATCCCTGGTCCCTGCACACAAGGAACCCACCTGGCAGGAAGGGAAAGATGCCCACAACCGCTGAGAAAGAAGGCCAAAGGGAAGGTCAGGGTGTCAGCAGGAAGGGATGCGCCCACGTGTGACGGTGGTGGCGGGAGGGAAGGCAGAAAGGGACAAGAAGCAGGAAAGGGGCCAAAGAACCGGTCAGGCGTTGAGGAGCGAAAACGCACATTCGAGAATGCAGGATGGGGTCTTTCAAGTAAGTAGGAGAGAAAGCAGGGCTTTGATGCATCGTGGCGCGAAGTGCATCAGATTGGAGGCAAACTCTGTCTCTGAGCTCAGTGAATTGCCAAACGTGGGCACTGGAAAGGGCACCCAGGGTCATCTAGTGCAAATCCTTCACTGTGCAGATGAGCAGCCCATAAAAGCGAGATGACTCGTCCAAGGTCACACAGCAAGTTAGTGCCCTGGTTGGGGGTATTTCCACCTCGGAGGGCTGCCCCTCAGCCCAATGATAGATGTCACTGATCGCTCCCTTAGGAAATATGATTTGTGACCTATTAACACTCTGCGACCAAGGCACAGGCCTACAGGACCCCCACAGGGACTCCAAACTGAGGCAGATTATAACCTTGGCTTGGTCCTCTAGGCTGACACCCAGGCCATCTGTGCTTCTGCAAGCTCCAGTGTGGCTCCACGGCTGGCCCTGGAGGAGGGGCGGAAATGCCCACTGGTGCCAGTGAGTCCTGACAGATGCCACTGACAAAACAGCAGGCGCCAACACTAGGCCAGAGTCCCAAGGGGTGTGCAGATGCCAACACCGCCACCACCAAGAACAGCACCCTCTAGGTTAGAAGGTAATACATGCGGAAAGAAAGAGGTGGCAACAGGAAGGCTTAAACTTGGATGCTCTTTCTGATCAGTGATGACACCCCGAAGACCAGAAAGGACACAAGGAGGTGAGTGTGTGATTTAAAAAGTCGAAGAGCTCGAACTAGAATGGGATAGCAGCGTTCTTCTGGGTGGTAGGGCAGACAAGAGGAAGCTTAGAAACAGACCCTAAAGTTACACGTAAAGAGAGCATCATTCTGAAAAGTAACCAGCAAGATAGGTTTTTTTCTAAAGCAGAAAGAGCTAAGTTCTTTCCACTTGGACCCTCTTCTGAACTGAACTATAAGCTTTTAAGACAGACTGTATATTGCCTTTCACTCCTGGATAAAATCTTTAAAAAAAAATGAAACAGTGCCAATGGCAGCAACATGGATGGACCTAGAGATTATCGTGCTAAGTGAAGTCGGACAGAGAAAGATAAATATCATATGACATTACTTATATGTGGAACCAAAAAAATGATACAGATAAACTTATTTGCAAAACAGAAACAGACCCACAGACATAGAAACAAACTTATGGTTACCAAAAGGGAAAAGGGAGAAGGGATAAATTAGCAGTTTGGGATTAACAGATACACACTACTATATATAAAATAGATAAACAACAAGGTCCTACTGTAGAGCACAGGTAACTATATTCGATATCCTGTAATAAACCATAATGGAAAAGGATATGAAAAAGAATAGATACATAGAGATATATAACTGAATCACTTTGCTGTACACCTGAAACTAACACCACATTGTAAATCGACTACACTTCAATAAAAAAATAAAAATTAAAAAAAAAAGTGTGTCTGGTGGGCCACTGTGCAACTTGCCTACCTCCTCAAACTCAAAATGATATCTGCCAAAGGGACAATCAACAGGCATGCTGGAAACCTACCATTCACAAGCAAACCCTTCACATTTGTTAGGAAATATACTTTAGATTTAACTGAATGAAAAGCATAAATCCAACTGAGCGATGCTTACAGGGCACCCAGCTGTTCACAGCAGCAATTTTCATATCTAAACAACTGATATGTGTGGGTGCTTCTGCAAGCAGGACTGCCCAATTCCATTTATGTCAAACCCAAGCCAGGAAGTAATCCCTCCACTTGATTTTTCTATCAGTGGAACTGACGTTCCTGGTTCAACAGTTCATTTGCTGTACCCCGGCCTCATTCCAAGAAGATACACACTCAGGAATTCTTTAAAAGTCAAAATCAAATAGTTAGGAGCAAAGGCTCAAGACTCATAGCTTTGAAGATTACTCCAAATGCTGTGTTTTCAAAGTGACCACAATCAAATCACATTTTTCAGGTTAAGGAAGACAGAAGTTCTCAAGCAGAGAAAGCAAGAAGCCACTCTTTCATCCTACAAAAATTCTCTAGAAGCGTATTCTCAAGTTCAACTGGAGAACCTCGGGGCTGGACAGAAAATGAGACTAAGGCTGGCCCACCCTCACCCCCTTACGTGGTAGATCCGTCCACTGCTTAGTTCCGCAACCTTTAGAAGGAAAGACTCAAACAACACAGACTCATTTTCAAACGATAATGGTTCCCAAGCCCTGAGATTATTCTTTGTAAGCTGTCTTACTGATCATGGTGGTTCCCCCAGCCAGGGCTGCCTTGGTGCCTTGAAAGAAGTCATCAGCAGAGGTCATCCCCTGATCAGGCATCTGGAAGCGGGTATGGACATCGATCCCTCCAGGGATCACCATTCTGGAATGGGCTTCAATGGTCTTCACCCCTCCTGGCACAATCAGGTTTTCTCCTATTTGCCTAAATAAACAGGGTAGGTGACAATGATTGTAAAGAAATGTCCTAAATCAAACGGGATCTGACAGACATTTTCACCACGCCATAAACAACCCTTCCCTATGTTCTAAAGACTCTTCAGATTATTGTTATCATTCATAATCTGTGCACCCCTCACTCCCTACCCTCAAGAGGCAATGCAGAGCATACTAGAAAACAAAATCTAAATAAGGCATCAGAGGCCAATCAAAGAGGCTTAGTTACCAGAAAACCCATATGATCAAATGATAACAAAGCCCTGAGATATTTACATAAAATATCACTATACTTTCCTTACAACACACTCAGTTGAGTTAATTATCCTGTAACAATTTTCTCCAGACCTGGTTGCACTTTACAAACATTTATTTTCACCACATCCTTTCCAACTAAGAGAAATGAGGAGTAGAAGGGTAGGGAATAGAACAAAACAAAGCAAAGATAATAATAAGAAGTAAACACTATGATTGCAACTATTTAAAAATTCGGAAGCATGTGATCAGCAACTCAGATAACAAAGGCGGCAAAATTAATATTCATTAAGTTGGGTAACAAGGATTCATTTCTAATTTTTAAAAAATATCTCTGCTACCTCTTTATGCTAGCTTTTGGAAAAGGAAAAAGTAATCAAGGGGGAGTTGGTAAAGTTCTAAAACAAATTAGTGATGACTCAAAATATCACACAGGCTTGTTCACTTCTAGGCCAGAGTCTTACAGACCAGATCATGCTGCTTTCCACTTGGGGGAAAATGGAACATGAAAGTCATGGTATTTCAGAGCCTGGAGCTGAGACTGTCACAAGCAAACACACATGGAGAAAACATTAAATGTGGAAATGTTAAAACCTCTTTTAGGATCGTAAATCAGGGTGTGAGTTTCCAGGCAACAGACACGTCCACTACAATTTTCCACTCCTCTGGACTGGTTTGCTGCTTGCCCTTGATAAATGCTGCTTATTTAAAAGATGTCATTTGCAGCAGTGTTTGTCTTTAAACAGATGTGCTATTTCTTCAGAGCCCTCTGAGCTGTCCCAGTCGGAAGGGCACGAGGATATTGAGACGTTCTCAGCTCACTTAACCCTCTAGGACCCAAAAATACCCTAATTCAGTAACTGCTTTGTTGTTTTCTCCTTTGAAACACAATACACAATAAACACAAGGGCAGTCCCATTTGTGTTAGTTGCCACTTAAAACATGAAACCTAAAATTCCCTCGGAATGAGGCAGTAATTTGTCTCTGTGACGTAGTAATTAATTTGGTGTCCATTGCCCGCAACAACTTGGATTCTTGATTAAGAAGGCAGATGTGCTATCATGATAGAAGAGGCTGTACTTCACGTTTGTGTCCTTTGATTGTCCTATCCACCCCACACAAGTACATTCTAGTAAAACCTTTAATATAGTCAATGGATCATAACCTGAGTATGTGGCAACAAGAAGATGTGTCACCTCGGTTAAAAATAGTCAATTACATAACACGTAAGGAAATGGGTGTGCATTTAATTGTGGTTTTGAATTCCCTAAATCTGAGTTTTCAAACTCACTAATTACCACCAATCAAACTAGGCTTAAACAGATACTGAGTTAGTCTCTAAATCACTACAGCTTGATACTACGGGTGTGAATTGTAGCTAATGCTTAGGAACACTGCAAGGTACCCAAATTTGTGGCAATATTGAGTTACACTTACTTGATCAACCCATCTTCCATGTATATGTCTGCATAGAATGACTGGTCGTCATTAACGATTTTACCTCCTTTGATCAGAAGACGATCACTCTGAAACAAAGAAGTAGTAAGGTCACAATTCATAACTGATCCATGAGAAACAGTTGGTAGTAAGATAAATGAGCTAAGACCACATTTTCACTGCTCAAAAGTGATGCTCAAAATGAGCCCATTTTGGAAAGACTCAGTGACAAAGGTGAATCTGTATTTGGCAATCTACTCATCACTTGATGAGTCAGAACATACTGGCAAAGCTCAAAGCTTATCCTAGAGAAAAAAAAGCAAAAGAAAAAGAAAAAAAACACAACAGAGACAACAACCATCTATTTCCATTAGACCTACAAGCACAAAAGAAAAAGAATGAAAAAAACAGCCTAACAATCTTCCTTTAAAGATCAGTAAAAAGATTTCAGATAAAGAAGGCAATCACTTTAAATGGCTTTAGGCTAAACTTCATTTGAAAAAAATAATACACCCACATGTAGCGGAAGTCGATTCTTGTTGAGATTTGTGTCGGGAAAATTTAACCAAAAGTCTGTTGTCATGGGATACTATACACAAACACACTTTGTTCATCCATAGCAATGTTTCAATTCAGTATGTTCTTTATATTTGCATTTATCCTCGAGGTAAATCACAATTGTAGCAAAGAGGGGGAAAAAACCACTTCGAACGTGCACCATTTTAACTATTAAGCTGTTAAGAAAAAGGTAAAGTTTTAGAATAAAGTAGGTGAGATGGCAAGTTCTAAAATCTAACACTATTATTGACTGTACACAATACTGATACTTTAATTGGTACAAAAAATATATGACAAGCAGCATATAAGAGCCAAGAATGTAACAGAAATGTTACATTATGATTCATCTCTATCCCAAGTGCTGTTGATGGAATGCTATGCCACTTCAAAGAACGGCGTTCATTTTGACAATGGTTAACTCAAAATTCAGTTAAGAATAATATTCTCAGCAAGTGCTTTATATTTAGCACCTACCAAGAAGAAATTACAGCAACTTTTTAAAAGTATATATAAGCTACTAGAGACCTAGAAAAAAAGATACTTCTACACAGAAATGCACACACCCCTGGGTTTAGAAAGTATTTATTGTTTTTCTAACATCATGAGAAACACTAAGATTATTTTAATTGTTACACTGTAGGGACCTTCATCCTGCTGTAGGGTTTGGAAAGTCAAATGGGAATAAATAGTCAGCAACGATTCCTGCATTTATATAAGGCAAAGGTTAAGACCTTTACAAAATCCTGTCCTGTAAACCATGTCACCCAAGCCTCAAATCAAATCTGTGAGGTGATGGGAGCTAGATTCTTGTCTCAAGGACACATAAAGAAACTGAGGCTCAGAGATGTTAAGCCACTGGCCCAAGGTCACCTGATCCAGTGCACTTATCTGTCTACAATGATCTCCCCCTTTTCCGCAGAATCCAGCTCTGATGGGATAAACATCGCCTGGGAGGCAAAGAGAAGCCCTGCCCTTCACCACCTGTTCCCCTTAGTCACTGCAGTACCTGTTCCAGCCATCATGCGAATCCCCGAGCCAACATCTTGTTGAGAAAAAAAATGAAACATCACAGCCCCGCTCACTCGAGTGGCATCTTACATAACAGGCTGGCCGTGCTGACGGAGGAAAGGAAACCATGCTATAGGTCCTACGATAATGCCACCAGATTTTGTTAAAGGGCAGAGGGGGCGCTCTTCTAAAAAATCAGTCTTGTTGATTGTTTGCTTTTTGAATTATTTTCTCCCCACACTGTCAAAACGAAACTGCCTTTTTCATTCACGAAGACAGCAGAGTACTTGTGGCTTGCAGCAAATCTGCTCTCCACCCCACCCCCCAGATTCCTTCCTGCAGTGCAAGGAACACATAACGCTGGGTCCCCCGGCGCTCTGCCCTTTGGGATCTCGGGTCCTTGGCCCTCAAGAAAAAGCTAGTACCCACCCCCCGCTGTAGAAGAGCTCATCCTATAAATCCTCCCGAGCACACGCCCCTTCCCCTGTGCATGTGCTCCCACATCTCTCTCCTGCGGATGGGTGTGCCCTTGTACATCCAGTGGAAGTCGGGGTACCCGTGGCTAAGGAGGAAACCAGAGCGAAAGCACTCCCTCAAACCCAGCCCTAAACACATCTGGACTTTTCAAAAATTCTTTCGGTCACCGCCTCAGCCCTGGGTTCTACCCAGCAATCAGCTGGCCCATTGCGATTGCACATCATTACATAACAATGAATTTCCCTCGCGTTCCTCCCTCCCCGGGATTTCATTCGGGGATGTAGAGAAATAGGACTGGCGAGACTTTTCCGGGAAAAGATGGGGAGAAGATGGGGGCGGGGGAGCGGCGGGAACAAGAACCTGTGTTCATCGCCGAAGCATCGCAAAGTCATCGCTTGGAGCTTCTCGTGATTTACAAACTAACAACCCCAGGCCCCAGAGCTGCGCCGGCATCTCCGGCCTCTGCGATCATTGTCTGACCGAGGCCGGGCCATCTGCTCCGCGCGTCGCGCAGCGCCATTACCTCCCAGAGCCCGGCTCGGCGCTGTCCCCAACGCCCACCCTCCCAGCCCGCTTTCCCCAACGCCCACCCTCCCAGCCCGCTTTGTATGCGCCAACACGGACGCCTCCCCGGCTGCAGAAGGGGCAGAAAGACACAAGAAAGCGAGCCCAGAGCCGCCAGGGTCCCAGCCCCAAACCACTGGGCGAGGAAGCCGAGAGGGCCACCAAAAACTGGACCCGGTCAACAAAAAGCCCACGCCTACCTCCCCCCCTCCTCTGCTCATCACCGCGTCCCTGTTTTTCCTTCCCGTTTCCACAGGATCCCGGTACACCCAGCCCTTTTCAGCATCCCTCTGCTGTCATTACGCCTCCGAGCTAAAGCCCGCTCCTTTTTCTGAGGAACCGGAGGAAGGCTCCAGAAAGCCCTTTATGGTGGGTGGCGGGAGATACAGGGAGAATCCATTTCCCCATCTCCCCATCCAGCTCCTGGAGTCCAGCTCCTGGAGTCCAGCATCGCAGCACGCAGCCGGGAGAACAATATCCGAGCTTCAACCATGCATATTCAATCTGGCATCCATTTGCTTACACCCCGCAGGCCAGCACTACAGCATCTCGCTCTGACAATAAAAGGATACAGCGGATCTGGCGCGCTACCTAAAACGACCTTAATGCACTCACGCTCCTATTTTAATGCCTTAGAAACTATATGGCTTACAATTCTATAGGATTGCGTCTCCCATCACGATCGCCTTCTTTAGCAACAAGGGGAAAAAAGGAAAAAAAAAAAAAGTTGGGTCTCTCTTCCTCCCCCTCCTTTAAAAAAAATTCCTTATATGTTCTGTGCCACAAAAGGTTGCTGGCCGATCGCAGATTTCACAAGTACCAAACTCACCGTGATGCGTGGAATATTTTTCTTCCCCTGATAAGACATCTCTCTCCTGGGAAAAAATTAATTTCAAGAGGACAGCTTTAAAACAAAAATTGCCCGGAAAGAGACTTGGTATTTTTTGCAGGATTGAAAAATGTGCAGCCGCTTAGCTGGTCTTGCTGATAGAAATTTTCAGGAATGTTAAGGGATAAATGCAATCCTCTGTCTCCCTTTCTTCCTCTCCTCCAACACTGCCTCAGCTAGGGTGGAAAAAAAGAAAGAGAGAGAGGGAGAGAGAGACAGAGAGACAGAAAGAGAGAGAGACAGAGCAGTAGGGAAGGGGGTGGAAATAAACTACAGCAATAAAAGCCTCGGTTCAAGTCGGCCACCGCGGCGCATGCGCCGCCAGCCACTCCCTTTCCTCTCAGGCCAAACCCGTCCGCTTCGAGATAGACGAGTCCTGATTGGCCACAATCGTGGGATATGCAAATGAGCGCAGGCGGGGAGGGGTGCGGCGCGAGAGCGCGAATTGCTGCAGTGTGCGGCCGAGGGCGGCGGTCGGTGCGTGCGCCCGAGCGGGGAGCGCGCCTTTCGCGCCCTTTCTTTGCACTGGTGCATCGGCCACCCGGGCTGGCAGCGGCCCCAAATGCAGCATCAGCATCGCAGGGACAGCGGAGGGGTGGTCATTATGGGCAGGGAGAACCGCGCCCCGCGACGGTGGGCTTCGGTGCGGCCCGGGCGGCGGGCTTCGGTGCGGCCTAGGCAGCACGCACCCGCTCGCGCGCGCCCCGGTGGATGCTCGCCCGCGCGCCAATCCGCGGAGGCCGCCGCTGCAGCCCGCGTGGGGTGACTGCGCCGAGCCAATAGCTTTGCTGGCGGCGAGCGCGCGACTGCACGGCCGGCCGGCGCCGCGCCGCCCGGGAGGGGCGCCCAAGTACTCCTCCCGCCGCCGTCGCCTTTCGCGAAGGCTCGCTCGGCCTCCGCCCAGGAGTCGAAGGGGGAATTCAGATGGCCGCGAGCGGAGGGAAGGGGAGCGGGGCGGGGAGTCTCCGCGCGGCGCCGCGCCGGCCGCGCCGGCCACGCCCAGCCCCGGAGAGGGGCAGCTGGCCGCGGGCCTGCGGGCGGCCGGCGCCGGGCTGGGCTCCCCCGGGGTAGAGGAGCGCGGGCCCGAGGTGAGGCAGCAAACAGGAAGTGGAGCCGGAGGCCGGGCTTCGGGCATCAGTGGCCTGGCAGCTAGCTGGAAAGGAAAGTCCGAAGCCCTCACTGCTCTGAGTAGGGAAGGAAGGCAGCCGGGGAAGACTGTAGCCCGCTGCTGGGGATGGAAACCCCGCCCTGAAACGTCCTTTTGTGCCTTGGGGTCGCAAGGAACTTAGGGGCAGCGGAGGAAGCAGCAGCCGCCTGTTGAGACCGAAAAAGGCCCAATCTAGGGCCCGGGTCTCCTCTTTAACAGTCACGCTCACCTACACCCATTTCGGGGTATGATGGAGAGAGTGCATTTCGCTGCTGCCTGCAGTTTTGTTGAGGAGAAACTGTTGGGATTGCAGCGCCCTAAGGGCCCAAAGGATTTGCATTGCTATAGGCGGGCCCATACTTCACATAATGAGGCCGGAAGCCGGGAGATAAACTGGAGA
This sequence comes from Tursiops truncatus, assembly GCF_011762595.2. Classification (NCBI taxonomy): domain Eukaryota; kingdom Metazoa; phylum Chordata; class Mammalia; order Artiodactyla; family Delphinidae; genus Tursiops; species Tursiops truncatus. The sequence goes on from NC_047039.1 coordinate 12,357,242, forward strand.
AGCAGGAGGAATGAAAAAAAGGCGAGCTTATATCCTGAAAAGCAAGGGATCCTGAGTCATGGAGAGAACCTCCAAGAATCTGAGTTTAAAACACGGAGAGACTTGACTCCCCAGCCAGAGATCCTATCACACTTACAGCAGCTTTTAAGGCCTCTCTTCTTGGGCTAGCAACTGAGCCGGCTGGGACCCCTTGCCTCTGTCCAAGTCCTGCTCTGATGCTCTTACTTCAGAATCCCTGTAGAAGGAAAAAGCTGGACCAGTTGATCCCGAGCAATCTACCAAAGGTCATCTCTTTGGAAAGCTGCCCAGACAGGTACAATGACAAACATCTGGGCTGGCCCACAGCTTTGGGCTTCTCTGCTTGAGATCAAACAATAGATAGAATCCCTACATAATCTAGGCCTTCAGGCAACCATGAAAAAGAAAAACAAAGAATCTAATTGGCTCACACCTGATCAGCAAAGATTAGCCAGATAAATGCAAAATAATCCTGAGGCTACTATGGGCCCATGTTTCAAAGTCTTTCTGCATCTGGCCACTTTGGATGGTTATTTGTCTTCCAGAAGGTGTAAAATGCACCCTTTCATTCCTATTCCTGTAAATTCTGAAGTCCCAGAAAGGGGCTGTGAGGCCTGCAGCAAGCTTCCCGGCTGGTTATTTCATTCCAGTTCCAATTAGCTGTGCATCTTAAAAATAAAAAGGGAGCACTTCCCTCTCCAACTACGTGATGTGCTAAGAGCCAAGTGAGTTGAAGTCAGCAAGTATTGGTGTCACCCTAAAAGGGTCAAAGTCACAAGTCTGAGAAAGCATAGAATGCACCCTCCTACCCGAGAAAACCCACTGTAGGTTCCAACTAGCAGTGGCGGGGGAGAGGGCAGCAGGGGGACGCGTGTCCTATTAAATCATAAGGAAAATACTACCTGGCAAACAAATAATGAGTCAAATGAATGTAAAACAAAATAACCTCTAATTCCATTATTTGTTTATATTCTTGTTCTGTCTTCCTGCTCCTGAACTGCTTGCTCATAACAGCTTTAACTATACCTTGTTAGTTATCAGTTTGCCCTTGAATATTTTGCTCCCAGGAGCTTTTATGTCCATCTTATTTGTATCAGCCTTGTTTCTATACCCATTCATATGAGGTTCCTAGTCCAAGATAACTGACATTACCACTCATAAATATCTAAAGATGTAAGGTGTAAACTGATTTGTCTGTTCTGAGTAGAGCCTAAGAGTATTTGGCACATAGAAGACTCCAAATAGTTTTAACTGACCAAGGAAAAAACTGTCAGCAATCTGCATTTTTTAGCATACTTCCCACTCAATGCAATGCAGAAAAGCAAAGGACGTGGGGGAGACTTTTCCACCCACTCTGCATTGATTGACTTGTTAATATACAGTATTTTTACACTGTCTTTAGGCAAACACTCAATGACAATTGCCTGTAAAGTTAAAAATCATTGTCCCTGAACTATATAGATGAACCGATTCTCGGGCATTGATTTTTCTGAATTTTTAAAAAGTTAAAGTATTATGGGCTTCCCTGGTGGCGCAGTGGTTGAGAGTCCGCCTGCCGATGCAGGGGACACGGGTTCGTGCCCCGGTCTGGGAAGATCCCACATGCCGCAGAGCGGCTGGGCCCGTGAGCCATGGCCGCTGAGCCTGCGCGTCTGGAGCCTCTGCTCCGCAACGGGAGAGGCCACAACAGTGAGAGGCCCGCGTACCGCAAAAAAAAAAAAAAAAAGTTAAAGCATTATAAGCTGGCCTAGTCCACATTCATGACCCCTTCCCAGAGCGCCTGCCTCCCCACTTCCCATACTCCTCCCCCAGCATCCAGAAAGAGCAAGAAGTGATGAACAGCGGGTTAATGAAATGGTTCTATCCCGGGCATCCTGGTGATCTGGAGGAAGGGAGAACTTGCCTCGTGATCCATGAGCAGCAGGGGTGAGTTCTACTCCAGGGCTGCACCTGACCGACCACAGTCTCTCTGGAGCCTCATCTCCCACCTCTCAGCACCCACGACCCCACACCCAGGCTCAGGGGGGTGCATGCAGACACACACGCAGTGCCCTCCGGGCCGCGTGCCTTCTCAAATCCAGGCCCGCGGATGCTGCTCCCTTTTCCGGCTCCCTCAACACTTCCTCTAAGCGCGAGCTGAGGGACTTCCGGTTGGTCCGGTGGTGAAGACTCTGTACTTCCGTTGTAGGAGGCGTGGGTTCAATTCCTGGTTGGGGAACTAAGATCCCACAGGCAGCACGGCGCGGCCAAAACAATAAATAAATAAGGGTGAGCTTAAATGTCACCTCCTCACCGGGTGCATCTGCACCCATCCACCCCCCAAAGCATTGAGCACAGCCTCCTGTATTCACCTCTGCTGTAACACACATCCTGTTGCATCGTAATGACTTGTCCATTTCTTCTATCAAAGTATGTCTCCCAGAAGCTAAGAGCCTTGTATTCCTCTTTTTCCAGTGACCAGCACACTGCCTGATCTGTGGCAGGACCCTCAACTTTTGGTACATAAACAAATGCTGTAATTGCTATTACAAGAAAAAAGACTCACATCCCTACGGAGGTGAGTTTGGTTGTCAGCAACATCCCCAGCTCAGGCCTTTCTTTTAGCCCTGCCACCTTGCTGGGGCCTCCTTCCTGGCCAGCCCACTCCTGTCCTCTGAAACTGCATGAGGACCTCGTTAGAATGCAGCTTATTATTATTCCTCGCATAGGTGTAGCTACCTGAATCTTAAGCTATGCCTCCGCGAAACTAAACTGCCACGTACCACCAAGACTGAGAATGCACGGGGAGAGAGCATTGAATCCTAAAACAACTCCAGCATCAGACGAGGTCTCTCTAGTCATTTTTTCTCAGCATCAGTTTCTTCAATCGTTCTTTTCTCCACCCTCCCATTATTCCTTGCATGTGCCCATATTATGCCATTTATCGTATTCCTCCATCAACACACTACTACCTTCACCTATAACCAGGTGAGCACGGTTTTCCTTCCATGTAAAGTTTGAGTTCGTGGAGTCTAGGAACTCTCAAAAGTCTTACTCATCTCTTACGTTAATATGGGGCCCGACAGCGTAGGGGCTCAAGGAGGATGGGGTGCATGGAGTGATGACATCCAGTCAGGATTTTTGAGGTGTTCCCATGCTACAACCTGCCAGGAACTGCGGGCGGGAGGTGAGGTACTGTCACTCAGGCACTCCGGGGTGACTGGGCTGCTTTCGGTTCCTCAGCTCCCTCAGCAGCAGTCCCAGACCAGCCCTGCCACTGCCCTTGGTTTCTTCTTCCCCCTTTGGGGAGCAAGGGTAACCATTTCTGCTTCTGTGGCCCCCTGGGCCTCTGTGGAAGTGGAACCTAGAGGATGTCACCGAGCAGGGAAAGTCCAAATATAAACTGCTGGCAAAAAAGAGAAGATTTCAAGTCCCCACTTTGCTGCAGTAGAGACGCCAAGGGCTGTGGCCTCCAATGCAGCCTGCTGCAGAACGTAAAATTAATGAGATGGTAAAGAGAAAGGACTGGAATTCTGCTTTGCCAAAAACTAAGGGCATCGACTAGGACACCAAACGGGAAGTGATGCCTGCTTCTCTGCAGCTGGAATCAGGCCATGACGGTCCTTTGTTTTGTGCATGTAACTCTGAAGGGGCAGAGTCTGCAGAAGGACAGCCAAGGACCAATAGATCCAAGCCTGCCCACTGCCTTTTCCAGTGGGTGCATCCTTTACCGGGGGGGACAGAGTGGGGGCAGATGAGGGTCGGGAGTGACTGGCCCTCTGAGCCAGATGCTGATTTTTTTTTTTTTTTTTTTTTTTTTTTTTTTTGCCACTCCGCGGCATGTGGGATCCTCCCGGACCGGGGCACGAACCCGTGTCCCCTGTATCGGCAGGCAGACTCTCAACCACTGCGCCACCAGGGAAGCCCCAGATGCTGATTTTGCTGGAACTGGAAGTTGGGGCTCTGAAGCGTCCTGATGAAGTCCTTACTGCACGAAGTAGCAAGTTTCATCGTCCAAATCTTGTCCGACATCAAGGCACAGAAGAAAGCGTACACTTCACAGCATCTAGTAGACGCTGGCTTTCTCCTCTTATCTCCAGTTGGCACACAATCCTCCCAAATGACCCCTGCCTTATCTGTCTCGCACAGCACCCTCTGTGGGACTACAGATTTTCCCTGGGCTCTTTCGGTCACAGCCGAGACAGACAGCATCTCGCTCTGGCCATCGTGCCTCACGCTCGCCCTCTGGTGGCAAATGAGGAGAGTGGTTCTGGTCCCCTTGGTCCTTGTCTAGTGTGATGGATGATGACTCAGGACTACGAAAGGGTCTTGGAGACACTTATTCCAGTGTTCCTGGGTCTTAATCACCTGGAGTGATTTTGCCTCTGTGTCAGAATCATCCAGGGCCCCAGCTCAGACCTGCTGATTAGAATCTCCAGAGATAAGGCCCAAGAATGTTTTTATTTTTTTATTTGGGGCTGCATTGGGTCTTTGTTGTGGCGCACGGGCTTCTCATTGTGGTGGCTTCTCTTGTTGCAGAGCACAGGCTCTAGGTGCGCGGGCTTCAGCATTTGTGGCGCACAGGCTTAGTTGCTCCGTGGTATGTGGGATCTTCCCAGACCAGGGATCGAACCCGTGTCCCCTGCGCATCGGCAGGCGGATTCTTAACCACTGCGCCACCAGGGAAGTCCCCCAAGAATGTTTTTAAACTAGTCTAACTCTGGCCTGTAGACCATCACTACCCTCCTTTTACAGAGGAGGGAGCTGGGAGACTATGAACTAAAATGCAGGACTCACTCCCTACCCGGGACTTCCCCCTCCTCAAAGTACATCGATGGTCCTGCTCTTCCCCCAGTACGAGCACCTTATGAAAGAGTGATTAATATCATCATCACTATCTTTCTACTTATCTGTCTTCACTGTTATGCAGTCAGCAAGGAGGAAATTGACATTCATTGAGCACCTACCATAGTCTAGGTACAGCACTGGGTGCTTTAAATACATCTTATTCACTCCTCCCCGAAATCTTACTAGGTAAGTCTCCATATCCTTATTTTCCAGGCAGGAGAGTAAAGCTCAAAGAAATCTCTCTTTCAAGAGCAACAGCAGGATTCTAATCCAGGTCTGTGTGGTGAGCCCAAGCCCAAGGGGCTAGTTCTTTGAATGATTAAAATGCTTGTTTAGCAGAAACCAGGACCCGCCATGAAAGAGGTGGGTGGAGATGGTCTTCAGTATCATTCTTTTTTTTTAATTATTAATTAATTTTATTTATTTATTTTCTTTCTTTTCTTTTTTTTTGGCTGCATCGGGTCTTAGTTGCAGGATCTTCGTTGAGGCATGTGGGATCTTTCTTTGAGGCGCAGGCTCTTTGTTGTGGCACACAGGCTTCTCTCTAGTTGTGGCGCCAGGGCTTCTCTCTAGTTGTGGCGTGCGGGTTTTCTCTCTCTAGTGGTGCGCAGGCTCCAGGGTGCGTGGGCTCTGCAGTTTGCGGCACGCGGGCTCTCTAGTTGAGGGACGCAGGCTCAGTAATTGTGGTGCGTGGGCTTAGTTGCCCTGTGGCACATGGGGTCTTAGTTCCCCGACCAGGGCTTGAACTCGCGTCCCCTGCATTGGAAGGCGGATTCTTTACCACTGGACCACCAGGGAAGTCCCTGTGGTCTCTTTCTTCACCCCGTTTGCTGCCACTCGAGGCGCCGAGAACTTCCATCAGTCAATCAGGACCCGTGTGCATCACTTAGACACTTCCCCGGTCCCCAGATTAATTCTCCATCTCTTTCTTTCCGCATCATTCAACGGGATTCAGTTTCTCTCGGTGGCCCAACTTTCCTCTCCTTGGAAACATGATAGATTAACATGTGACTGACAGGGGAAGAGCTTGATCAGCTGCTTCCATAAATAAAATGCAAACTCTCAGTGCCACCTTCTCCTCCCCAGACTCTTCCTGGGCTCCCTCCCCTCCCCCACTCTGCAGCCCCCTGGTCTCCTTCTGTTTCCTCTTCTCCTATTCGTGGCAGGGCCGGCTGCTCCTCACTCTTCAATAGCCTCTTCAGGGTGCTCTTTGCTGCCCAGCCTGTCTGAAGTCAGCCCACATAGTCGCCACTCTTCCCTGTCTCAGCAGCATCTCAGCAGCAATGATCACAAGTTGGAAGTATTTTCGTGTATTCCTTTACTTGGGGAATTTCGCTTCTCCCTCTCAACTGCAAACTCCCTAAGTGACCTTGCCCTCCACCCCACCCAGGACAGACCTCACAACACTCAGTAAACACAAGGTGCATGAGCAAACCGATGGCGCGGCCTTCCTAACGACCCCGTGCAGGCATCCTCCTGCCACCCGGCCCCGCTGAGCCAGCCCGCAGCCTAGGTGAGCACCTCTGCCTCCCTGCTGTAAATCTGGTTTTTAAAATGCCAGATATCAAGAATTCGCCCCATTGGGTTGAGTCCTGTGGGCTGGCTTCCAGTTATCCATGACAGAGCGAGCGGATTCCCTTCCCACTAGGATCTCTCCTCCAAAAGCATCCTAACTCTCAGCGCCACCTGCAGGCCAGTCTTGGGCACTGCAGTCAGGTTCCTCTTTCCAAGCCCACACCTCAGGCTCGGACTCACCCACACCCAGAAAACACAGCGGATCCTCATCGTCAGCCTGGGCCTTCCTTGATTCAGAAGCTGTGTCAGTTCCAAAAAGGGCCGAGAAAAAGGATGAACTCTGTTCCCAGGGAATGTAAATAATATTTCAGGAGTTTAAGTCTCTTAAAAGAATCCAGCCATGTTCCAACACTGAAAACTACTCACTGATTCAAAAACACTCCATGCCTCTTGACTATTTTTTCAAACAGGTTCCCTAGAGACCTCTTTGGGGCGATTTATTAGCTCAGTCTGTGAATTCTTGGAAGTAGTCCAGTTGGATATTGTAAAGATTTCAAGAAACGCGGAATTTCCCCTTAATCAGATCGGTCTGCCTTTCCCCCCTTCTTCCTTCCTCTCTGTCCAGCCCACCCAATGTTTGTTTTCAGGTTAGCCAGAGATTATTATCCACTGTGGACCGGCCCAAGGAGACCGAAGGGAATTTGGGAGGTGAGCTCACAAGCTCCCTACGCACGGCCCCTCCTTGCATTACGACGAAGTGCTGTGCACGGCGAGGCCATCGGGCAATGCACGGGTGCTTGACCGTCTCCAGAAAAGTGTGCCCCTCTGCCTTAGGCCTGGGGGCTCTGTGCCCCCAGAGTGGCACCCATCCAAAGATGGAGCACTCCAACTTCTGAGCACATCCAGCCTCCCTCCAGAAACAGAATGAGACCTCACTAGACACAAGCAGACAAGGAAGTCAGAGAAGGATAAACGGCCAACGGAAGCTGTGCTGTGAGCAGACTCTCCATCGGGGACGTGGGCCTTTAGACCAGAGTCTACACCCACGGGCAACACTGACTTCGTGCGGGCCCTGCAGTCCAACTGCGGGCAGAACTGGAGTGCCTGCACTGGTCGACCCGGCTCAGGAGTTCCCCTCTGCTCCTCGGGAATTGAGAAATGGAGTTCAATTAGTCAAATGGCCACTTTAAAGTGACTGGGCTGAAATAGGAAGAAAGTAATCCTGGTGGCCTAAGAGACTGAGGGGGAGGCGGTGCCCTTCCTCTCCCCTTCTCTCTCCTCTCCATCCCAGGCCACTGTCTTCGTCTGAGGTGTCACCATCTATCACAGGCCTAATTAACTGGGACCCTGCTTCTGGGTCTTATCCTGTCCTGAAGCCAGTACTTTTTCAAATGCGCACATCTGGCCATGTTACTCTTCTGCTTATAATGCTAGAATGGCTCCACAATACCTGTGTGTTAAAGGCCAAAACCCTTGGCATCGTGTCCAGGCTTTGTGAATAATCCAACCTCTGCCTACTTCTCTTGCCTTCCTTAGCTCTCTCTGCTGCCCTAGTTCACACCCCGTGCTCTAACCACACCAAACTCTTTGCTTTCCGCGAAGGTGTTGGGCTATTTGTAGCCTCTGTGTCTGTACCCACATCTCTATCTCCGCCAACACACCCATCCCCTCTCTGACTCCTGTACCTCCTCTGTGCAGCCATTCCTGAGCCCCCAAGTAGAGCTGACCGCTATCTCTGTTATGCACCGTTGGGCCCTGTGCAAGACTTCTAACAAAGCACCCGAAACAGTTTCCTGCACCTATTTCTTTATACTTTGCCTCCTTCTCCTAGAAAATAAGCTTTTTGAGGGCAGAGATGACACTTTCTGTTTTGCAGCACCCACTGTAGTGCCTTGCAGACAATTAGCACACAACAAATTCCGAAAGAATGGATGGGTGGGTAGATGGGTGGATGATGGATGGCGGATGGATGGACTGGTGGGTAAAGGGCGGATAAATGAATAAGCTCCCTGAACAGATGTCCCAGTTATAAAATACAGTTACACTGGAACTTGAGTCTAAAACAACCTTCTAAGGCACAAAATTCATAACCAGGCTCTGTCCTAGGCCCCATCCATTTAGGGAAAGCTTCCAGGAGGACCGACGGGCACTCAGGACAACCGTTCTCTCCTAGTAGAAGAGTCTGTGGACCTGTCACTAAGGCCTGGATGCCCTAACTTGCTACCAGTACCACCTTATATTCATAGATGGATTAGGTCTTCTCTGGGAGACACTCTCCATGTTGCAGAAACTTCTAGAATCTGTGGATGCATCTCCAGACACTTCTCCTTAATGGATATGGAATAGAATAGCTTGAACAAAGAACTTCTTTATAGCACTGGCATCCTCCAGTGTGACAAATATGCTTCTTGGTTGGCATGTGGGAAGTTCAGATAGGCAAAGGCAGGACGATCAAGGTCACCTTGTGAAATGTTCTTTCAATCCAGTATTGGGATATATGTTCTTTATCCTGCCTCCTCCCACTTTTTTTTCTTTCCTCTTTTTCTCTTTTTTTTCTATATCAAATCATTTGGCCATTTTGCCTACAGAACCAAAAGTGGTCATGATCGAGGTTATCGTCAGAACCGCAGGGATCTGAATCCTAAACTCATGACCCCCAGGGAGCCACTGGTTTGAGGCCTTCCCTTTCACCCCTCTTTGGGGTCAAGACCAGAGCTGAGAGACACAGTGCAGATCAGTTCCTGAGTCCTCATCTGCTGGGGAAGCCAGATCTGGGTATTCATATGGTGACCTCAAAAGCAGAATCGTGGAGAAGACTACATAAGGCCATTGTCATTTCTCCTAGCAAACATGCAGCGAAATACGTTGTCAGGCTGCAAAGTCATAATGCAAAACACAGCATGCAGTATCAGGACACATGGCCATCGCCAGCTTAAGCCGCCCTCTCCGCCTACGCACATCCACAGCTGATTGGCCAAAATGCAGCTGGCTTACATCTCTGTTTCAGCCTACCTAGGTTAATATTCAGCGGCGGTTCCTACTGGGACAACCCGGGAAGTGTTCCGCGCTGACTTGTGAAGGTTGATTTGGTCCTCCGAATGACAGCGATGAGCAGGACAGCTGGCCACGATCCAACTCATCCTCTGCCTCACCATGAACAATAGGGAAGTGACTTAGCCTCTCTGCGCCTTCGGACCTTCAGCAACTCAGACAGCAACACCTGACTGAATGCCTGATTCTCCCTTCCCCGACCATGGCAGGGTCCTTCTGACAGCTTCCTCCAGGCCTGTTTAAATTGCAACGTCATGTAGCTCTCCCGTGGCAATTGTGTCTGCCCACACCAGTCTGAGTCCAACCAGCGAATTCGTGGCTGAGAGAGATGCTGCCATTTGGAACATGACAGGCTGTGGTTCCCATCAAAGCATGAAGATATAGTGGTTCCAGGTGATTTCAGGCTGCACCCCAGCCTGGTGAGGTCCAGGGACTGGGATGATCGGTATGGGAGGACCTCCTGAAAAAAGGCGGAGCTCCCCTGGAATAGCTGCCTGCTACCTACCAGATGGTACTCCTCAGCACCCTAGTCTCAGATCCCATCCCGGGGCTCTATTTAACTGATGAACCACTGGCCTTTGCATCCTAGAGATCTCCCTCCAAATGCCACCACTGCCACCCATTTTGCCTGCAAAGTGACTCCAGGTAGCCTAATCATTTGACGGATGGTACCTGCTCAACTAAGCACCAGTGCCAACCTCTGTTTAAGAGTCAACCTTCCATATTCATCCTGGTGCAGACCATAGCCGCTTCCCACTGGAGGAACCAAGAGTTCTGCCTCAAGGGTATTGAGATAAAACTCCTCCTCACGCAGGGGGTGGATCCCTTACACTCAGGGTAGAGTGGCTAGAAACGGGGTGGAGAGGTGGGATTTTCCATCCATCTGACACTGTCAAGTCCCCATAAGTCACCAAAGGGACAGCCCTGAGAAGCGTGAGACAAGATGACGCTGCACGAATCATTCCTCTGACCCACATCCTGGCTATGTGACAACACCTAACAAATTAGCGCAGATAAAACAGCCGCATGTCTACGTCTAAGAAAGGGAACCACTTCTGACACAACATCGCCTTTCATGCCCCTTCCATCTAGAGCCCTGTGCTTTGTAAAAGAACTTTCTGTAATGAGAGAACGTTCTATACCTGCTCTGTCCAACACGGTAGCCGCTAGCCGCCGCCCATGCCTAATGGAGCAGTAGGAATGTGGTTAGTACGACTGAAAAACGGAATTTTACATTTTACTTCATTTAAGTGAAATTTCAATTCAAATAGCCTCTTGTGCTTACGGCTATTGCCGTGGGCGGCACCGATGTGGAGACCAGGGCTTATAACTGGCCTTAATTGACACGGAATACACCACAAGTTGCAGCTTGGTGGCCCCAGGGCTAGATCAGCCCAGAGACACATCTTGTTTGACTACGCAGTGATTTTAATTGATTTTGAATTTGTAGCCAACATTGAAAAATCAGGACCCTTTGTATGAAAAAGCCACACTTCTACCTTCAGAAGCTCTAGGCAACTCTAGTGTCTGTCCCCAGGTGACACAGGTGGCTGGAGCAGGGTAGCGGCTGCCCTGGAGGGGGCCCTGTGTTCTGTGCAATTCGCCACACCCCTTCCATTTCCCTCACACTGAGGCTGACTTCCAGCTACTGTCCCTCATGTACCGCGAGACCCTCCTCATTCATAACCATGGCACATCTACCTACCTGGATCCAGGTAAACTTTGCTCTAGCCAGCCACAGACCTCTGGCAACTGTTTGAACAAAGTTTTCCCTCTGTCTGTGACTTTGATGAGCCTTAAGTAAGTAGAAGGAGAAAAATAACTTAGGAAACAGCTACTCAGTGCCAAGAAATTGTCACCTACATTATCCATTTACCACTGTGAAAGCTGTGCTATTGCTCCCATTTTACAGATGGAGAGACCAAGGCTGGAAGAAGTTAAATACATAAGTTAAATGACTGGGTCCAGGTCAGACAGCTAGAAAGTAACATACCCAGCATTCAAACCCAGATCAATCTGACTCCTTTGAACACCGTCTGTCCTCCCCACAATGTCACTTCCAGACCATCACCCTCTCATCACGTTACAAAAGCCCCACCCCAGTGCACCCAGTGCCCTGTGCATCTCTGTTTCCAGACCTCTCTCACATTTATTCAGGATGTAAGCCACTGGATCGGTCTTTCTCTCTGTGGCACTGCAATGTGTCAGAGGCCGCCAGCTGTTGAGGAAATCCATGTTCCTTCTCCTTCTAAGACAGCGGTCCCCAACCTTTTTGGCACCAGGGACCGGTTTCCTGGAAGACAATTTTTCCACGGAACAGGGGTGGCCGGGGTGGGGGATGGCTTCGGGATGATTCAAGCACATTACATTTATTGTGCACTTTATTTCTGTTATTATTACCTTGTAATATATAATAAAATCATTGTACAACTCACCATAATGCAGAATCGGTGGGAAACCTGAGCTTGTTTTCGCTTGCCACTCACGGATAGGGTGTTGATATGAGTCTGCAAGCAATTGATTCATTATGGCCTCTGTGCAGGCAAACCTCTCTGCTGATGATAATGTGTATTTGCGGCCGCTCCCCAGCTCTAGCATCACCGACTCATCTCCATCTCAGATCATCAGGCATTAAAGTCTCATAAGGAGCGTGCGACCTAGATCCCTCGCATGCGCAGTTCGCGGTAGGGTTCGCGCTCCTGTAAGAATCTAAGGCCGTCGCTGATCTGTTAGGAAGCGGAGCTCAGGCGATAATGCGAGCGATGGGGAGTGGCTGTAAATACAGACGAAGCTTCGCTCCCTTGCCCACAGCTCACCTCCTGCTGTGTGGACCGGTACTGGTCCATGGCCTGGGGGTTGGGGACCCCTGTTCTAGGACACACACCTGGACTACATTTATCATTATCCTCCGCAACTAGGTAAGACAGAGTTTCTAGCCAACTGAACGTGGTTGGCTGACAACTATGGTTGTATCTTGGGGGCCTTGAGATACAGAGAACTCCCTCTATGCTCCTGCAAGCTCTTTCCTCCTTCTAGCTGACGGGGATGATGGTCCCCCAGACAACCTTGGGAGCTATGTGTTCTAGGTGGTAGAGCCATCAGCAGCCCAAGTCTCCAATTCACTGCATGCAGCAGGAACCCTGTGTCCATCCTTGCCTGCAGATGAAGAACACACACCTTGAACTATTACATGATACAGAAATAAACTCCTCTTCTGCTTGAGCCATTTTACATATTGGAGTCTATTTGTTATAGCAGCAATATTCTTTCTATCGCAACTCCTATCGTAATCCTATTTGGATTTAAAATTTGTGTGAAACACACACACACACACACACACACACACACACACACACACACACCCCTCAGTTCATGCACCTTCTTGATCCCAGCAACCTTGGCTTGCCCTTATCTTCAGCCGTTGCCTCTCAGGGCTACATGAGCCCTCATCCCCACCACAACATCAATAGCTGAATCACCTTCTTCCTTCCAAGCTAGACTCCACGGTCCATCAGGCGAACAGCTCTCAGCAGCAGCATCCTTTTATTCCTCTTACCCTGCAAACTTCCTGTCCTGGAGCAACCCTAAAAGTCAATATTCCTGTACCGATGCAGTGGAAGGAAGGCAGAGAAAACTCCCACTGCCTTAAAGATTGGGACAGATAATCCCAGAAGAGCCCCCACTTGCACTTGTCCTTGCCTTGGTCACCCCCTCACGTGTCTCAGCAGCTGTCATGACCTTTACCATCTTCTCGGGCCACACTCAAACCTGCCCTCATGGAACTCACAGTCCAGCTGGCAAGGCAGATGCCGAACAAAGAATTACAAATGGAATGAGTGTTCCTGGGAGAGAATCGTGCACGCCCATCTCTTCCCCTTCCCCATGGTCTCACTGGAAGAGGTCAGCCTGTTCCAGGATTATTCCTGAATCCATGCTGTCTCCCTCCCTCCTGGATCTCCATCTCTTTCTCTCTGCTGTTCGCTCCCTTCAGCTTGGAAACATCTTTCATCCTTTCGCGACACCCCACCCCCACGCTCGGCTGTGTGCTCCTCATCAGCTATTTCCTTGTCATTGATCTCCCCTCGCTGTTAAGTGGCATGATCACCATTTCCTCAACTTCAACTCCCATTTGCTTCTCAGCCACTATAATGTGGCTTCTTCCCCTGATTCCACTGAAAGAGCTCTGGCAACAAGCCCCCTCCTTGATAAACCTAAGGAACATGTTGCAGTCTTCATCTAAATTAGCCTCCCTGTGGTACCTAACATTATTGCCTCTACCATTTTTCTTCAAATTCCCCTCCCTTCCTCCCTTGACATCTTTCTTCTGGCTCTCTTGATGGCCTTTCTTTCTAAATGTTCATTGTGGGTTCCTCTTACGCCATCCTAAATACCAATGATCCTTGACGGTATCTCCTGAGCCTCTTTCTCTGCCATGGTTTCAATAACCACTTAAATGTTTGTGACTTCCAAATCTTCACTTCTGACCCCTCCCAGCCTTCATTCATTCATTCGACAAGGGTATATTAAGTGCCTCCTATGTGCCAAAAGATACAGTAATGAAAAAAACGTATTCCTCTACTTACGGAAGTTACATTCTATAAACAGGTAAAGAAACAAATACGCAAGAAAACTACAGATTGTGGTAAGGACTATCAATGCAGTAAACAGAGGATAGAAAGATGGAGAGGCCCTTTAGATGCAGCGGTCTAGGAAGGGCTTTCTGGGGAGTTGACACCTGAGCGGAGATTCAGTCTCAAAGGCAAACATCAGGTCTTTGCCTCTGGAGGGAAAATTCTGGACTTAGCCTCAGGCAGCAGAGGTTGGAACAGACTCCACAGGCAGAAGTCAGAATGTGGTGCCTGGGAACTGAATTGAGGGCTTCATCTCTGGCAGCAAAGCTTCAGACTCATTCTGTGAATCGACAGTGAAGATAAGAAGAGACTTCACATCAGAGAGAACAAAAAGATGGAAAAGCTCTGAGGTTAGGATTAGGTGGTATGTTTTTAGGACAGAAAGGAGTCTGGTCTGACTGGAGAACTGTGATCAAGAAAGACAGAGGTGAGTGTGGCAGTATAAAAACAAACATTTCCACAGTTCTTCAACATCCTCCTCTTCTGGGTGGCGTCTGTGTGCCCTCCCCTTGAAGTTGGGTGGGACTGTGACTGCTTTGACCAACAAGTATGTGAGAAGAGATGCCATCTGCCTTCCAAGTACAGCTCATCATATACCATGTCCTGAGTTCTGAGCCACCATGTAAGAAAGCCACTACCCTGCGGCCACCATGATGTAAAGAAGCTCAAGCCACGGAGAGGCCAACACAGGAATTTCAATGGACAGTCCCTGCTGAGCGTGGCTTTTCTGCCGTCGTTGCCAAGGTGCCAGACACATGAATGTAGAAGTCTCCAGATGCTGCTATCCCTTTGTTCAAGTCACCCAAAGCCATTCAAGTTTCCCCAAATGAATCCCCAGACATTGTAGAGTAGAAACAATATATTCCTGCTCTATTGTATCCAAATTTCTGACCCACAGAATCCATGAGCATAATAAAACTAATGTTGGGGAATTCCCTGGAAGTCTAATGGTTAGAACTCTGCGCTTTCACTGCCGAGGACACAAGTTCAGTCCCTGGTCGGACAAAGATCTCACACGCTGCGCAGTGAAGCCAAAAACAAACAAACAAAAAAACAAAAACAATTGCTATTGTTGTTTTTTGCCACTCCATTTTGGGGTAGTTTGTTACACAGCAATATCTACCTTGTACAACCGAAGTTAAATCAATAGGTAGGGGCCACATATAGAGAAATTTCTAGACCATAGAAATAAATTTGGATTTTATTCTATGTTTGTAAGGAAACCATTGAAAACTCTTAGGGAGCAACAAAATCTGATTCATACTTTCTGTATTATTCTAGCTTCAGAGGTGAAAGGATTGTTGGGAGGCAATCCATAAGAAGGGGAGAGTTGATCGTAGCTGAGACTAGGGTGGGGCAGGTAGCACTGAGAGAAATGGACATATATGTCACTGACTTTGGAGGTAATATTAACAGTTACCACTTTTTTAGTAATTACTGAGCCAGGCATTGTTCTGAGTACTTTACATGTATTAGCTCAGGTTAATCCTCATAATACTTATATTTAATACTCACAAAACCCCTGTGAAGTAGGGTGGAAACAGAGAGAGATTAAGGAACTTTCTCCAGGACACAAAACCGGTAAATGGCAGAGCCAGGAATCTAGCATCTGCTGTCTGGCCAGAGTCTGACCACTTACCTCCTCGTACCCACTCTTGTTGCTACTGTCAGCAGGAGTCACCCACAGATTGCATAGGAGTTAAGGGCAAGGAAAATATCATGTGGGAATTCCCTAGTGGTCCGGTCGTTAAGACTCTTTGCTTTCACTGCTGAGGGCCCGGGGTCGATCCCTGGTCAGGGAAATAAGATCCCACAAGCTGCATGGCCAAAAAAAGGGGGGGGGGAAATATATATATATATATATGTATATATATCTCAAATGTGAACCCTAGATCTGAGGCCTGATTCTAGGTGAATGATGGTCCTATTGATTGATATCAGGAAGACCACGGGAGAAGCAGGGTGACATGGGGGTGTGAGAATGTGGGAGCTGGTCAAGATTTCTATTTTTGGGGGGGAGGAAGATTTCCATTTGAGGCATGGTCATTTGAGATGTATTTAAGACATCCAAGTGAAAATAAAGCACTCAGGTGAGAAGTCAGGCCTTATGATTTTAATTTAAGAGCCATTAGTCATGGATGCTAATTGCTACATTTTGAATGTTTTGTCCTCTCAAAATTCATGTATTGAAACCTAATCCCTAAGGTGACGATATTAGGAGGTGAGGCCTTTGGGAGGTTATTACATCACGAGAGCCTTCCTGAATGGGATTAGTGCCCTTATAAAAGAGGCCTCAGAGAGATCCCTCGCCCTTCTACCATGTGAGGACACAGTGAGAAGACGGTTGCCTATGAACCAGGAAGCAGGTTCTCACCAGACACCACATGGAATCTGCCGCATCTTGATCTTGGACTTCCCAGCCTCCAGGACTGTGAGAAATAAGTTTCGGTTGTTTATAAGCTACCCAGTCTATGGTATCCTGTCATAGCAGCCTGAATGGACCAAGATAGTCATTAAAGCCAGAGGACACCATGAGACCACCTGGGGAGAAGGTGAGGTTGATGGGAAGAAGAGGGGCCAGTTCTGCTATTTCTAATTCAATTAAAAAAAAAAATCTGCCAGTGAGAACGAAAAAGGAGTGGCCAGAGAGGATCAGAAGGATGTGGTGAAATGGGCACCAAGGAGGCAAGCCCTTCAGGAAAGCAGGAGTGGTGGATTAAGGCTGACAGAATATCCCCACCCTGACAGCCTATGAGCACGTCGCCTCAGACACGCTTAGTGACAAACTCCTGGATGGACCTTTCTCTCCTCGTTTGCCCGCCTTGCTTCTTTGAAGGTTACCGTGGGCGGGCAGAGAGTGAAAAAATTGATCCGACAGCTATGGGATTATATAAGGTGTGTTAATTACCACGGACAACTGCTCTTTCCTCTCCTCTGCGAGACCCTAGTTCAAATTCAAATTCCTCTTTAGACCTGGAGGCCCCATGAAAACTCATCATATAATTAATGGAATTTCTTTCCTTTCTGGTGAGAAATAAGTGCAATCAGCAGATTGTAAACTCCTGTCAATCAGACTTAGGTCACCCTGAGGTCCACATGCATATTTACGTATACAAAAATGAACTCAAAACAGATCAAAGACCTAAATGGAAGAGATAAAACTATAAAACTCTAAGAAGAAAACATAGGGGTAGATATTTGTGCCCTCAGATTAGGAAGTTGGTTTCTTAGACATGACACCAAAAGCTCAAGCAACAGAAGAAAAGATAGATAAATCGGACTTCATCAAAATTTAAAGCTTTTATGCATCAAAGGACACCATCCAGAAAGTGAAAAGACAACCCACAGAATGGGAGAAAATATTTGCACATCATGTATCTGATAAATGGCTAGTATCCAGAATATATAAAAAAACTCCTAAACTCAACAATAAAAAGACAAACAACCTGGCTAAAAAATGGACAAAGGAGTTGAATAGATATTTCTCCAAAGAAGATATACCAATGGCCAATAAGCACATGGAAAGATGCTCAACATCATTAGTCATGAGGGAAACGCAAATCAAAAGCATGGTGAGATACCACTTCATATCCAGCAGGATAGCTATAATCAAAACCACTAAAAAAAGTGTTATCGAGTATGTGTAAAAATTGGAACCCCTCATATACTGCTGGTGGGATTGTAAAATGGTGCAGCCACTGTGGAAAACAGTTTGGCAGGTCCTTAAAAAGTTAAACATAGAGTTACCATATGATCCAGGAATTCAACTGTTAGATGTGTATTTAAGAGAGCTGAAAACATATGTCCATACAAAAACTTATACACGAATATTCATAGCAGCATTTTTCATAATAGCCAAAAAATGAAAACAATCCAAATTCCTGTCAACTGATGAAAAAGTACTATATCCATACAATGAACTATCATTTAGCCCCCAAAAAAGGGAGTGAAGTACTAATACATATTACACGTGGGTGAACTTTGAAAATATTATGCAAGTTCCGGCTGCTATACCAAAATGCCATAGACTGGGTGGCTTAAGCATCATTCATTTCTCACAGTTCTGGAGTCCAAGATCAGGAGATGTCAGTATGGTCGGGTTTCGGTGAGAGTTCTCTTCCTGGTTTACAGATAGCAATCTACTCATCGTACCCTCACATGGGAAAGAGAGAAAAAGAGAGAGAGAGACAGAGACAGAGACAGAGATACAGAGAGACAGAGAGAGACAGAGAGAGAGAGACAGAGAGAGAGAGAGGACTAGCTCTCCTTCTCTTTTTAGAAGGGCACTAATCCCATCATGAGAGCTCCACCCTCATAAACTAATTACCTCTCAAAGGCTCCACCTCCTAATACCATTCCAGTAGGGATTAGGAATTCAACATATGAATTTTGAGTGGACACAAAACTAAGTGAAGTCCATAAAACTAAGGGAAGGAAGCCAGTCACAAAGGGCCATACATTGTATGATTCCATTTATATGAAAGGTCCAGAATAGGCAAATCAATAGAGACAGAAAGCAAATTCATGGTTTCCAGGGGCTGGGGGTGGAAGAAATAGAGAGTAACTACTTAATGGGTGTCTCTGGGGAATGATAAAAATGTTTTGAAGGTAGATGGTTGCACAATTTGTGAATAAACTTAAACCACTGAATTGCATTCTTTAAAGGGGTAAAATTTTTATGGTATGTGAATTATATCTCAATAAAAAATGCTTTTTCCAAAACTCACTCCTCTCCTGAAGTCCACTCTGACCTCATATGCCCTTGGAAGACATCTTTCCCACCCCTTTTGTTTGAAAATTGAGCCCACCAGGGACAAATTCCCTCAAGTGCCTCTCTTCACCTTCAGCCTTATCCCTGGGTTCACATAGTCTCTTCCCAGCTGCAAGAGAAAGCGCTGATCATCCCCAAGCAATGTGATCATCCCCACATTTACCTCTGCTTGAAGCCAGTCCCTCCCTCCTTATCAGGGAACCACTCCCCACTCTCTATCAGTCCTGCCCTCCTACTGGGGCCTTCCTCTCACTACGCAAATACATACAATCAGGGTTCCCATCTTACAAAAATCAGATGAACTTACGAACACACAAGGATCCTCCCTGTGCCTGCCTCCCTAGCAAACTTCCTGTCTTTCTTAAGGATATCCAAATGTGATCCCCTTACCTACCCCCACCACCTCACTCCCACTCTCCCCAACCTCACAGCACACAGCAGCTGCCACCCACCCTCCACCAAGACTGCTCCCACAAAGACCCAGCAACTAACAGACAACCAGTGGGTCCTTTCAGCCTTCATCCTACTTTATTTTATTCTGCATTAGACACTATTGACCATCCTGCACCTTCTGAAATTTCCTTCCCTCCCTTCTCTAACTTAACTTTTTTTGATATTAACATAATAGGCCATCGATTAAGCATCTGCTAATACCAGGCGCTGTATGTCTACAATCCTCTTGGTTAATCCGAATGATGCTATGGAATAAGGGTTGTCTCTATTTTTCTTATTGGCTCCAGAGCTAGTAGATTCATTATACTGAGGCCCAGAATAAAATAATTGACTCACCTCCAGCTCTAGATGGCTCTATCAGTGCTTTATCTACCGTGCTACCACTCTTGCTTGCAATTCATCCTATTCCTCTGGCTGCTGCTCCTTAATCCCTTTTAGTCATTTTGCCACCAGACTTATCTCACCTCTAATCAATTCTTCACCCTCCTGCTAGGTCATTATATAATGATAAAGGGATCAAGTCATCAAAAGGATATAATTGTAAATATATGTGCAGCCAACATTGGAGCACCTAAATATATTAAGCAAATACAATACTAACAAATCTGAAGGGAGAAACAGACAAGAATACAATAATATTAGGGGACTTCAATATCTCACTTTCAACAATGGATAGATCATCCACTCAAAAGCAACAAGAAAATGTTGGATTTGAACTACACTTGAGACCAAATAGACCTAACAGACACATATAGAACATTCCATCCAGTGGCAGAAGAATACATAGTTTTCTCAAGCAGATCTGGAACATTCTCCAAGATAGTTCATATGATAGTTCAAAAAAAGTCTTAACAAATTAAAAAGACTGAAATCATGTCCAAGTATCTTCTCCAACCACAACGGTATGAAACTAGAAATCACTAACCCGAGGAAAACTGTAAACTTCATAAATATGTGAAATTAAACAACACACTCCTTGAACAACCAATGGCTCCAAGAAGAAATTAAAAGGGAAATTTTGAAATATCTTGAAACAAATGAAAATGGAAACACAGCATACCAAAACTTACAGGATGTAGAAAAGCAGTTCAAAAGGGAAGTTTATAGCGATAAATACCTACATTAAAAAAAAATCATAAACAACCTAACTTTATACCTTCAGGAACTAAAAACAGAAGAACAAACTAAGCCCAAAGTTAGCAGAAGGAAGGAAATACAAATATCAGTGCAGAAATAAATGAAATAGAGACCAGAAAACCAATAGAAAAATCAACAAAACTAAGACCTGGTTTTTTGAAAAGATAAACAAAACTGACAAACCCTTAGTTCAGGAAACTCAGTGTAAAAGAGAGACAATTCAAACAAATAAAATCATGAATTAAAGAGTAAACATTACAACTGACACCATATAGGTACAAAAGATCATGAGAGGGACTTCCCTGGTGGCGCAGTGGTTAACAATCCGCCTGCCAATGCAGGGGACACGGGTCCGAGCCCTGGTCCGGGAAGATCCCACATGCCACGGAGCAACTAAGCCTGTGCGCCACAACTACTGAGCCTGCACTGTACAGCCCACGAGACACAACTACTGAGCCTGCGCTCTAGAGCCCGCGAGCCACAACTACTGAAGCCTGCGCGCCTAGAGCTCATGCTCCTCAACAAGAGAAGCCACTATAATGAGAAGCCTGCGCACCACAATGAAGAGTAGCCCCTGCTTGTGCCCGTGAGCAGCAATGAAGACCCAACGCAGCCAAAAATAAATAAATAAATAAATAAATTTATTTTTTAAAAAAAGATCATGAGAGACTACTATGAACAACTGTAAGTCAATAAACTGAACAACCTAGAAAAAATGGATAAATTCCTAAAAACAAAGAACCTATCAAGACTGAATCATGAAGAAATATAAAATCTGAACAGACCAATGAATGAGACAATTGAATCAGTAGTCAAAAACAACAACAGAGGGGCTTCCCTGGTGGCGCAGAGGTTGAGAGTCCGCCTGCCAATGCAGGGGACGCGGGTTCGTGCCCCGGTCTGGGAGGATCCTACATGCCGCGGAGCGGCTGGGCCCGTGAGCCATGGCCGCTGAGCCTGCACGTCCGGAGCCTGTGCTCCGCAACGGGAGAGGCCACAACAGTGAGAGGCCCGTGTACCGCAAAAAAAACAAAAAACAAAAAACAAAAAACTACAACAGAAAGCCCAGGGCAGATGTTTTCCATGGTGAATTCTATCAAACATTTAAAGAAGAATTAACAGTTCTTCTCAAGAGATTAAAGAAGAATTAAAGAAGAATTAACAGTTCTTCTCAAACTCTTCCAAAAAACTGAAGAGGAAAGAACACTCCTAAATTTATTTTACAAGGCCACCATTACCCTGATAACAAGCCATTTAAGGACACTATAAGAAAAGAAAACTACTGGCCAATATTCCTGATTAACATAGATGCAAAAGTTCTCAAAAAAATATTAACAAACTGAATTCAACAACACATTAAAAGAATCTCACACCGTGTTCGAGTGGGATTTATTTGAGGAATGCAAGGATGGTTTAACATCTGTAACTCAATCAATGTGATACACCACATTAACAAAATGAAAGGTTAAAAGCCATATGATCATCTCAATATATGCAGAAAAAACTTTTGACAAAATACAGCATCCTTTCATGATAAAAACTCTCAAATTAGATATAGAAGGATGCCATACCTCAACATAATAAAGGCCTTTTATGACAAGTCCACAACTAACATCATACTCAATACCTCCTAGCACTGGAAGACCTATACAGAACATTTAGTCAAGAAAAAAAATAATGAAAGGCTCTAAATTGGAAAAGAACAAGTAAAATTGTATCTGTTTGTAGATGATACGATCTTATATTTAAAAAATCCTAAAGACTCCACCAAAAAACTATTATAACTTATAAAGGAATTCAGTAAAGTTGCAGAATACAACATCAACATACAAAAATTAGTTGTATTTCTGTACACCAACAAAGAATTATCTGAAAAAGAAATAAAGAAAACAATTCCATTCAATAAAATACTTAGGAATAAATTTAACCAAGGAGATGAAAGATCTGTACACTAAAAACTGTATGACTTTGGTGAAAGAAATTGAAGAAGATACAAATGGAAAGATATCCTGTGTTCACGGATTGGAAGAATTAATATTGTTAAAATGTCCATATTAAAAAAAATTTTAATAAAAAATTAAAACAAATAAAATGTCCATACTACCCAAAGCCATCTACAGATTCAATGTAATACCTATGAAAATTCCAATGGTATTTTTCACATAAATAGAAAAAAAATTCTAAAATTCGTATGGAATGACAAAAGACCCCAAATGTCCAAACCAATCCTGAGAAAGAAGAACAAAGCTGGAGGTATCACACTTCCTGACTTCAAACTATATTACAAAGTTATAGTAATCAAAACAGTATGGTGCTGGCATTAAAAACAGACCAGTGGAACAGAATCTAGAGCCTGGAAATAAATCCTCAGATATATGATCAACTAATACTTGACAAGGGAGCCAAGAATACCCAATAGGGTAAGAATAATTTCTTCAAAAAATGGTGCAGGAAAAAACGGGATAATCACACGCAGAATTTTATATAGTAGCAGGTTTACATTATAAATTTGTGTGTTTTCAGAGATTAACTCTCTTCTCAGGGCTTCTACTCCGAAGCTATCACAAGTTATGCGTGCTGTAATCTCTGTAGTCTCATCATCATTCTATAAAGAGTTATTTTGAAATCCCAAAGTTTTCTTGAGCCTATGTGGAAACAACTAGAACTAAGTACACTTCGTTGCTTGTTTTGCAATAATGTTTAAAATTTTTTTAACTATTTTCTAAATTTTATCTCAAACTGTTATTATTTAGAATACTATTTTATTCTAAAATAAAAGAATATTTATAATACTTTTATTATATTTACAGATGGGTTGTTAGCTCTAAAAAAAGATTAGATGACTCAATTTCTAACCACATAGCCATATTGTCTACATTTAAAGATGATGAAGAAAATGAAACTGACATATCAGAAGGTTCTTTGAGTCACTTGTTTCATGTAAAACATGTTATTTATGCTAACTGATGAGTTTATTATTGCTATTTTTAAATGAATTAATAAATGTTTTTAAATCCCCAGCTTTAATTTCGAACATGGTAAATATAGAGAGCTACAATCTACATAAACAAACGTTCTTTAGGGTCATCAATAATTTTTAAGGGGACTTCCCTGGTGGCGCAGTGGTTAAGAATCCGCCTGCCAATGCAGGAGACATGGGTTCTATCCCTGGGCCGGGAAGATCCCACATGCCACGGAGCAACTAAGCCTGTGCACCACAACTACTGAGCCCACGTGCTGCAACTACTGAAGCCCGCGCTCTGCAACAGGAGAAGCCACCACAATGAGAAGCCCACACACCCAATGAAGAGTAGCCCCTGCTCGCCGCAACTAGAGAAAGCCCACACACAGCAATGAAGACCTAACACAGCCAAAATAATAATAATAATAATTTTTAAGAACATAAGCGCACCTTTTAAGAATGTAAAATCATCAGTGCTTGAGAAGGGCTGATTTAGAGGACAGATAGAAGAGTGTGAGTCAGCAAAGAGGACTGAGAGGGAGGCTAGTGATTAGGAGGAAAACCAGGGGAGTGTAGCAACAGAGAAATCAGAAGAGTGCCTCAAATAAGAGAGTATTAAATAAATGGGTTCAAGGTGGTCCCTATATCTTGGCCCCTATATTATTTATTTCTACACAGTACACTGGGAGGGTTGGCTCAAAGCCCGCCAGCACCAAACTCAAATTCTCATACATCCAATAGCTTTAAATATAGCCCCAGTAAGCTTATTTTTAGCCATTTGAAGCCTGCCTGCTTTGCATATCCTGAAAAACCTCACCCAACATCTGCTAGCAATAGATTTTGAAAACCTTGTGTCTATAAAAGGCTCCAAAGTGGTACCGCCCTTCTGAGGCTTTGATGCAGACACACACTGTGCCACTGAGCAACATTACCTAGAATCATAAACTCCTACCCGCACCGTGTATGACGCCCCTCTCTCCCTACGAGTTCCCTCGCCCTTTTTCCCTTCAGGTGGCAGGCCACACCTCTGTCCCGGGAAGGGCTCCTGCTGGGAGGGACTTCCCCTCTCTAGCCACTTGTCAAAGTTCCGCCCGCAAAAGCTCATTGTGTGCTACTGCCACCTACTGGTCACGTTTTTCCCTCTACTTGCCCAAATTGTCCTCACACTACCATGGGCACCCTCATAAACCACTGGGTTATAGGGTAAGATAATGACAGGAAAGGGTCCATTGAATCTACTCCATGGAAAACGTTATGCTCTTGACGAGTTTCAGCAGGTGTAGAAGTCATATGGGAGTGGGTTGAAGGGTGAGTTGTGGTATCCCCAATACATGAACAACTCTTAGAAACCCAAAAGAAAAAGACACATATTCCCACAGAAAAAATGGGTAAAGATTATAAACAAGGCAGTTCACAAAAGAAACTCTATACATGACCAGTAACTATATGAAAATGTGCTCCATCCACTAGCACTCAGACAAAAGCAAGTGAAAATTATGAGATACAATTTTTTTTTTTTTTTTTTTTGCGGTACGCGGGCCTCTCACTGTTGTGGCCTCTCCCGTTGCGCAGCACAGGCTCCGGACGCGCAGGCTCAGTGGCCATGGCTCCCGGGCCCAGCCGCTCCGCGGCATGTGGGATCTTCCCGGACCGGGGCACGAACCCGCGTCCCCTGCATCGGCAGGCGGACTCTCAACCACTGCGCCACCAGGGAAGCCCTGAGATACAATTTTTAACCTATGTCACTGGCAAATTTGTAAAATTTGGTATCAGGGGTCGGTGAGATCATGGGGAAACAGGTATGCTCTTATATGGCTGATGGGAGTGTGAAAAGGACAGTCCCTTTCAAGGGTGATTTGACAGTATCTATAATAATGTTAGATGTGCTTACCTGGGACCCAGAAGTTACACTATCCAGGGTTTACCACAGAGAAACACTCACAATCCCCCACAAACAAACAAGCACGTGCAGGATGCCCCCTGAAGCATTGCTTATTCTCAATAAAAACTGGAAACAACAGAAAAATGGCTCAATATGCCATGACATGCATACTCTAGAACAATGTCGTGATTAGGAGCACAGACTCTGGAGCCATATGCCTGATTTTATATCCTGACATCATCACTTACTGAGCAAGCATAACCTTAAGCAAATTACTTCGTTTTCTGCCTCAATTTCCTCATTAAAATGGAGACAATAATACCTGCTCCCCAGCGTCATTGAAAGCCCTAAATAGGTAACCCCATGTAAAACAATTACAATAGTGCTTAGGACATGGTCAGCACACGATAAATATTAGCAATCATTATTGGCATCAGCAGTTTAAAGAATGTGAGTTTATGGGAAATAACATAATTTATATACATGAACAAAGACCTCTGAAACACAGAGAGAAAAAAGGAACAGGCTGCCAATATAGAGTGGTATCTTTTATGTAAAACACACACACACACGCGTGCACACAAATACTACTACACACTTTCTCCAAGGATACACGCACATGTAAATACGTAGGAAAGGGGCTGGAAGGATACGAAGGAATGGATAAACCTTGGTTACTTCTGGTCAGGGGAGGGGACCAGGATGGGGAGAATGGTCAAAGTGGGTTTTAGCCTTATCTCTATGCTTAATAATATATTCCTGTTGGTATATATAAAGTTCATTTTTTAACAACAGTGAATGGGAGAGGAAGAAACAGAAACAGCAAATATAAATTAGACTTTAGAAAAGTTTGCTAAGAAAAGAGTAGAAAAATCGCAGGATCTGGAGAGGATTATGGGGTCAAGAGAGGATTTCATGAGTTTTACTTCTGTTGTTTTATAATGGAGGTGTTAAAGGATGTTTGTGTGCTGATGGAAATGAGCCGGTAGATGGCAATAGGGGTAGACAGTTTCCAGAGGGGGTAAGCGATGGTATTCAGGGCATATGTGAGCAGATGGCCATGGGCAGAGTTAGGGACCTTCCTTCTGCTGTGAGCTGAGGGGAAGGGAAGTCAGTCCCAGTGATGGAAGGTGAGAAAATAAGTGGGTTCCTCCCTGAAGATCTGCTCCTCTCACTAACTCCCAGTAAATAGAGTGGAGTCATCCACTGAGAGGAGGCAGAAGGAAAGAGTGTGTAAGGTTGGAATGGAGAGAAGAAGACGTAGAGCATTTGCCTTTGTACTCAAAAGGGTTGAATGTCCATTTGCAGTTTGTGGCCATCAGTTAAATGAAAATAAACTCTTCCCACCATGGTGCTCCAAGTAATGCCTCCATACTTTTGCTACGGACCTCATCAAATGGTGCTGTAAGTATTTATACACACATCCATCTCAGACTCATTTTACAATAACACGTAAGGTTGCAGAGCCCCTACACAGGCCAAGCATTTTACATACAATATTCCACTCAGTCATCCCAGTAACCCCATAGGGTCACTACGTTGATGTCCACTTTTCAAATGAGGAAGTAGGTCTAAAGGAATAGGTGATTTGCTCAAAGCCATCATCTGGTATAATCAAAAACTCCCCATAACATGGAAAACTCTCCTAACCTTCTGCATACTACATTCTCCAGTGACATTCAAGGAAACCTTAAGAACTGAGTGTGAAACACAACACCAGACTGGTTTGCTCACAGAAGTACATCTTCTTACCTAACTAAATGGCCAAAAGGAAAGAAACAGAACCAGCTGGTGACAATGTCAAATACTTAAGTGTTCTAAAAGCAATCTAGAGTCCTACTGGGCCCAAGAAGTTCGTAAAATGTCTCTGCCTTGCTTTATCTGGCTCCAAACTTAGATAATTCCACGCAGGACTTAATTCCTGAATCCTGCATGATAATTTCAGAGTCCTCACCTAATCAGGATATGACCAAAAACGCTGCAGATCAGTAGAAGGTTATATCAAGAATAACTTTTTTTTTTTTTTTTTTTTGGCCATGCCACGTGGCTTTCGGGATCTTAATTCCCCGACCAGGGCTCGAACCCAGGCCCTCAGCAGTGAAAGCGTGGAGTCTGAACCACTGGAGAGCCTGGGAATTCCCTAACGTTTTAAAGATATACTTCTGCTGGTGTATTACTGTTAAGTTAAGGACCACAGTGCAGTGATCAGCACGCTCACTGAATGATTTATGGTCAGGAGGTAACGCTGATCCTTCCCAGAAATCCTGTTTTTGCTAATTCTGTCACTGCAGTTGGAGGGTATTTCGTGAACAGAGCTGTAGATAATAGCTTTTTGCAGTTAATTTTTTTTCTAGTCATCTTCACTACCAATTTTGGCATCATCATATGCCCTGTAAGAAATGTAGTTCATTTATAAATTAAAAGCCCAGCAATGTGATGGACAGGTTTTGGCTCTATTGCTTTTAGTGACGGTGTCTTATAACTCTGAACATGCATCAGGTTTTTAAAAGTCAGATTATGGAATATGAAAAAGAATGTATATATATATATATATATATATATATATATATATATATATATATACATACACATACATATAATTGAATCACTTTGCTGTACAGGAGAAATTAACACAACATTGTAAATCAACTATACTTCAATAAAAAAAAGTTTTTTTAAAGAACTAAAAGTCAGATTATGGATTTCTAGACTTAAAAAGGCATTAGGGGACTTCCCTGGTGGCACAGTGGTTAAGAATCCGCCTGCCAACGCAGGGGACACGGGTTCAATCCCTGGTCTGGGAAGATCCCACATGCCGCCAAGCAACTAAGCCCATGTGCCACAACTACTGAGCCTGCACTCTAGAGCCCACAAACCACAACTACTGAGTCCGTGAGCCACAACTACTGAAACCCACACACCTAGAGCCCGTGCTCCTCAACAAGAGACGCCACCACAATGAGAAGGCTGCACGCAGCAACAAAGACTCAACGCAGGCCAAAAAAAGTAGAAAAAAAAAGGCATTAGGTCAGAAACCCCGGATAGAACATTCCAACTAAAATAGTAATGAAGACCATACAAATACAGAAGCACCCAATAATTCTATAAATCTAAGACCGACAGACACATACGTAAGGCCAGAATCTTGTAATAATCTTAGGTCTACTATTGCCAGCTAGTATTATTACATTAATCATGCCTTTTTATGTTCTGTATTTCTAGTCCTTGGACATCTGGGGCCTAGTTGACCCTGGAGAGACTGCTCCTCCCAGGGCTAGCCAGTTCCTAGATTCCTAGACTTTTCTGGGAGTGCACCTTTCATATGCAAACCAATCAATCCAGAATGCAAAACCCCACCTGCCATCTTTCTGAAGCTCTTAAACTCAGGGCCACGTCACCTTTCCTAATCAGGTATCAGACAACTAGAGACAGCCCCTATGTCCCAGGGCCCACTAAAATTATCCAAACTTAGCCAATCCTGTTTACCCTGCCTTGCCTGTTCCTTCCCAGAAATCAGAATAATGGCTCTTACCCCTGTCCTCCCCTCACTCCCACTGCCTCCTGACTGGCTCTGGTGCTTTCCCAGGTAGCCCTGCATGAATGCTCTGTCTCCTGCTTCTAAGAATCTGTGAGAATAAAGACTTCTTCCTTCATGGCAGTCATTTCCAAGTCCGTATGTCTTCCCATACATTATTGAAACAAATCCCAGGTGCATTTTAAAGCAATTGCCGATGCTGGCCTGGGAAAGGTCATGTCTCTTTTAACCCACAGAGGTGAGAAACTTCTGGAAAGAGACTGTGCGGGAAAGGCCAGACAGGTAAGAGGGGTGCCACCTTACCGAGGGGGGGAGGGTTGGGGGGAGGGATAGATGGACAGTTTGGGAGTGACATGTACACACTGCTATATTTAAGATAGATAACCAACAAGGTCCTACTGTATAGCACAGGGATCTGCTCAATATACTACAATAACCTGCATGAGAAAAGAATTTGGAAAACAATAGATACATGTATATGTATAACTGAATCGCTTTGCTGTACACCTGAAACTAACACAATCCACTCTATTCCAATATAAAATAAATATATTTTTTTAAAAAGAGAAATGCTACCTCAACCAACGCTGGCCTGGCAGCCAATACCAGGCTGCCTGGGGCAAGGTGTTCACAAATCTAAGTCAAAATGAGAAGAATAAGGACAATACATATAATTTTTCATAAAGCTCAATTTATGCATATGTTTAAATTCGAGAGTTATTTTTCTCTTTATTAGTTTTAGTGCAAAAATGTTCTTCATTTTGTAAGATGATACTACAGAGTTCTGCTGGGCTTTTTTTTTTTTTGGTGTCCCTATATTGGCAACATAAAAATTTGGCAGCCATTAAGTTGTTCCCCAAAATTGTTTTTGAAATTTAACAGAAGAGCGAAAGCCAAAGTCTGCAACTTCGGCACCAGAAAATGGGAATTGGACAAGAAGTTAGTGTTTGAATCAATCTTCAAACTCTAAACCTAATAAAGATTCAACTGGTACACACAGTCGGGGAATGAGGCCAAAGGCTGTTCACACACACTCATCTGCTAGAAACATGAATTCTGAAGGGACCTCACCTGAATTGAAGATAAAGACCAAGGAAAAAATATCAAGCTTATGAAAAATTACGGCAGAACAAGGAACGAGAGATACGACCTCCTGGGGGGAGGGAGGGGGGTAGTTGAGGAAACTCTTTTTGGCACCTTCAGTGGAGGACAGGAAGATATCTCTCCAATATAAACAGACATAAAACACTACAGAATAGACTCTATCACACCAAGCCCTGATGTTAACAGTATGTTAAGAAACAGAAAATACTTGTCAAGAGATGGCCTGGCACTCCCAGCAAGGCCTGAGCGATCTCTTGTCAAATGTAAATTTCACAGAGCGTCAGTATCAGAGGAGGCCACTCGGTGACCACGACGCATTAAAATAAAGATGACAAAAACAAACAAACAAACAAAAACAAACAAAAAAAATAAATAAAATAAAATAAAATAAAGACGAGACCCCTCCAGAAAATCACACCTGATAAAATATGAACGTTGTCCAAGTCACAAAATACCAAACAAAATCCCCCATCCGAATTAATATGGGTGCCCACTGCTTAGTTACCAACCACAGCTTCAGTCTAATCTGCCCTTAGAGATAAGAGTTATTGAGATACGTAATCACAGAAGTGTCACCCCCTTATGACAGCACCCAGTCCAGAGGGAATGCTCGCTTCCTTGGGCCCTCACCAAAACACCACACCAAAGCCCAGATCTCTCTCCAATGCCCTCCTACAGATGCCCCATGGTTCCCTATGGTGTGTGGTCTCTCTCATTGCAGCAAGTAATAAACCCAACTCATTCAATTCTCATTAAAGTCAGAGATCAAATAGGGAACCCTAAAAAAACCCCACCATTATTCAACATAGTTCTAGGAGTTCATGCAAGGTAATCAGACCAGGAAGAGAAATAATAAACAAAGGCATTAGAAAAAAGGTATAAAATTAATATTAGATAATTAAACTGTCCCAAAAGAATGAATTGAAAACTATTAGAATGCGAACTGAGTTCAATAAAGCAATCGTTATAAATTAATTTAAAACTCAAGAGTCATCCAGAATGTAAACTACTAAACATCTTGGAATAAATGTAACAAAAAATTTCAGAGGAATAAAGCAAAGTTTCAGGAGAAAATGGCAAGACATGATATAAACTGAGGTAGAAAGACTTACCATCTTAAAAATAAATATTTCTTATAATTCAATATATAAATTGAATATAATTGTGGTAAAAATCATATCAGGTTTCTGCCACTGAAAATATCTTTCATGAAAAATGCAGTTGAATGATGGAAAAATATGAAGAAAATTAAGATATGAAAAAGTTACAGTACAGCAGAGGGAAAAAAGCCAATATTTTATAATAATCAGAAATGGAGTATAATCTATAAAAATTTTTAATCACTGTGTTGTACACCTGAAACTAATATAATATTGTAACTCAACTACACCTCAATTTAAAAAAAGTTACGGTAACTGAAGTAGTATTGAATCACTACGAATCACTACGAAATTAGTAAGGCAAACCAATGAAACAGAGCAGGAAGACAAAAACCATGCAGACATACATAAGAAGTTGAGTATATAAAAAATAAGCAAAGAAATACTAATTCTTCAATAAATGCCATTAGGAAAACTGGCTATTTGGAGAATTAAGTTATACCTTACTTCAAGTTATAGACAAAAATTAATTGTCAGATTTAAATGTAAATAAACACAAAACCCAAAAAGGTTTTAAAAGAAAATACAAGTAAATAAATCTTGAAAGTTAAAAAAAAACATGTCAGAAAAGATGAACTGACTGAACTACGTAAAATTTAAATTTGGATGTCAAAAAATAAAGGTCAAAAAAATGAGGTGCAAACTAGGAAAAAACGTGTAACAAGTGATTTTAAAATGTATCCATTTTAATATATGATTTTTTACATATCAGTGTTTAAAATATGAATATGTTAATAGGAAAGTCTGCAAAACGCAGAATAACACTTGTCACCTATAAATTTGAGAAATATCTATAGGAACTATAATACCCAGTGGTGTCAGGGATGCTGAAAAACAGTATTTCTCACTCACTTTTGGTAGGAGTATAAAGGCTGTATAATATACAAAATGCTATCAGTGGTTATTTCTAGCTAATAAGATTATCAATGATTTCTTTTTTTTTAAATTGCGTATCAGAGTAATCACAATAAACATCGTACTTTGTCATGTTATTTCTAAAAAATAGAACAAAATAAAAAGTGAATTCAATTAGTTTCTCAAAGTTATTTTTCCTAAATTCAGCTTGTTAGTCACTGCCCTCCTAATACCATCCCTACCACTCCCAAATCACTGGTTTGGAAAACAAATTTTCTACTTCATTAAAAAAATATATAAATATATTTACACATAAAAACACATATATGTGCGAATACACACACACGAAAGCATTTTCTTTATATGAACAGGATTGTGAGACAGAAAGATCAGACTTAGGCAGTACACAAAGCACTCAAGGATACTGTGCTGTTGCAAGTGCGATTCTAAATGAATTTCAAAGCTCCCAGAAAACAACAGAATTTAGTTACATGAATACGGTTCTAGGATACAAGGTCCTGGAAGTTCTTTGCCAGATTTCATTTGATCCAGCAGTTTTGACAACAGCCAGGGACAATATAACATCAAAAGCATGAGCAACAAAAGAAAAGACAGATAAATTGGACTTAAAATTAAAAGCTTCTGTGCATCAAAGGACACTATCAAAAATGAATAGACACCCACAGAATGAGAGAAAATATTTGCAAACCTTTTATCTGATAAGGGGCTAGTATCTAGAGTATATAAAGTACTCCTAAATCTCAATGACAAAAAGACAAACAACTCAATTTAAAAATGGGCAAAGGATTTGAATAGACATTTCTCCAAGGCTATACAGATGACCAATAAGCACATGAAAAGATGTTCAAAGTCATTATTCATTAGGGAAATGCAAATCAAAACCACAATGGCATACCATTTTATACCCACTAGGATGGCTATAATCAGCAAATAACAAGCATTGTGCAGGACATGCAGAAATTGAAGCCCTTACATGCTTTTGGTGGGAATGTAAAATGGTGCAGCCATTGTGGAAAACAGTTTGGCAGTCCCTCAAAAAGTTAGACATAGAATTACCATACGACTTAACTATCCCACTCCTAGGTATACACCCAAGAGAACCAACAACATATGTTCAAACACAAACTTAAAAGAATATTCATGCCAGTATTATTCATTATGGCCAAAAAGTGGAAACAACCCAAGTATCGATCAACTTGTGAATGGATAAATGAAATGTGGTCTATACAATGGAATACTGTTCGGAATGAAGTGCCGATCCATGCTATAATGTGGATGAACCTTGCAGACACTACACTAAGTGAAAGAAGCCAGACACAAAAGGCCATACTGTATGATTCCATGTATGTGAAGTGTCCAAAACAGGTAAACCCATGGAGACAGAAAGTAGATGGTTGGTTGCCACAGGCTGGGATGATGGAGGATTGGGAAGGGACAGCTTAAGAGATACAGGATTTCTTTTTGGAGTGATGCAAATGCTCTGGGATTAGTAGTGATGATTGCATAAGATTGTGAATGTACTAAAAGCTATTGAATTGTAGACTTTAAAATGGTGAAAATGAGAATTTTATTACATGAATTTTACCTCTATAAAACAAACAAACAAACAAACAAAGAACAACCAGGGATAGCACAGCTTTCTTTCAGAGCCTTTAGTGGAAATGGGAGAAGGAGATTAAGGCCTGGCCCAATGACAGCCCCAGGCAGGTGACTGCAGGTAACACAGCTTGTGAAGACAAAGCCAGGACTAGAAGCTGAGCTTCCTGACTCCTAGCCCAGAATTCTTTCCACAAGGGAGCTGCCTTGGAATCAGGGCCCAGGCAAGCTGTCTGTATGTCTCAAAAGCAAGCCCCAAGCCACTTTCAAGACCAGGTGTTTTCCCTTCAAGGCACTATTTGTTTGCAGCTCTTGGCCTAAGTTACCAGCCTTGGCCATGGGCTGCAACCAACCCAACTCAAGTGTCCCTCAAAACACCTGCCAGTGTTTTTACTGACTCCCTCATTATTTGTTTGTAGTTCATGATTTACATCAAGTGGGAAAATCACATTGTCATCACATTGCTCTAATCTTAGAAAAGCATGTCATTCATACTGTCAGGGTTGGCCTCTGTCCCAGTGATATTTGAGGCCATGTCTTGTGTTGAAAAAAATGATGGACAGAATATCAGCAGTGTAGGGCAC
Organism: Tursiops truncatus; assembly: GCF_011762595.2. Lineage (NCBI taxonomy): Eukaryota > Metazoa > Chordata > Mammalia > Artiodactyla > Delphinidae > Tursiops > Tursiops truncatus. The sequence goes on from NC_047039.1 coordinate 12,391,344, forward strand.
ATCCATAAAGACAGATCAAAGGTCTCTTTCATAAATGGCTTCAAAGAATACATTGCAAAACGGAAACAAAAAAAGTAGATTCTCAGAACCTACTCAGAACTATTTTTACAATAGTTAATTCTTTGGAGATAAAATGAGAAAAGAATAATTAATGCAGAAAGCAATTCAGTACCTCACAATGATTAAGATGCTCTTTAGTCACGTAGACCTGGGTTCAGATACTGCCTCTGGCTTTTAGTTAGCAAGTTGCTTTGCAAGTTTCTTTTACCTTCAGATATTCCTTTTACAAAATATGGATAACAGTAGTACCTGCTTAATAGAGTTGTCTTAGCATAAATAAGATAAGATACCAAGGGGGAAAGGTGGGGTGGTGGGATGAATTGAGAGATTGGGATTGACGTATATACACTATTGATACTATGTATAAAATGGATAACTAATGAGAACCTACCGTATAGCACAGGGAACTCTACTCAGTGCTCTGTGGTGACCTAAATGGGAAGGAAATCCAAAAAAGTGGGGATATATGTATACGTATAGCTGATTCACTTTGCTGTACAGCAGAAACTAACACAACATTGTAAAGCACCTATACTCCAATACAAATTTTTTAAAAAGAGAGGATATATGTATATGTATAAGTGATTCACTTTGCTGTACACCTGAAACTAACACAACATTGTAAATCAACTATACTGCAATAAAATTTTTTTAAAAATATAATGCATATAAAGCATTTAACACAGGGCATACCCCATAGAATATATAAAGTTTAATAGGATATGAAATATTTTGCCTACAAAACTAAATGGTACTTTTAAGTTCACTAACTATTCCTGCAGTGGAACTGAGTCATACAATGGTGTCTTGCAAGAAGAAATAAGGGACTGAGTCAGGAAACCTTGGTTCAAATCCTAGTTCCAGCACTTACTAAATAACAAGACCTTGGAATAGGTCAGGAAATGTCACTACCTCTCAGTGTCCTTATTTACAGAAAGGGAATAATGCCTATATCAGAAGGTTTGGGGACAAGTTTTAAAATAATATATCCTACACATTCTAAAATACAGGATCTAGAACGTAAATGTACATTCTAGGGAGCAATCAAGATGGTGGAGTAGTAGAACGTGAAGCTCAGCTCTTCCCACAAATACATTCTAGGGTTATACAGTGCTACGTAAATAACAAGGTTTTACTGGTGTAGGACTGCAGTGGGACTGGGCAGTGAGAGGGACAGTCCTAGTCGTGGGACTGTCACCTGAGTTGCACAGGGTGAAGCACTGTCATTCTGGGCATCGACTTCTCCCACCTCTAAAGTGAGGTGATCATTAGGTTTCTTTCAAGCCCAGACATTCAATGGTAGGACACATGTGAATCCATGATGAATTTTGACTCTGCCTTCTTTCTCAAAGAAGTAGAGAGGAGCACTGTCACCACAGGACCCATAAGAATACTTAGCTTGTCTTTACCAAGGGTGGGAATATGCCCAGCCCGTGCCTGATTTCCATGGTCCACAAGTTTGTGAACCACGCAATGTTCAAGAGGTCATGGCCAGATGTTGTCACTGGAGGTCCAATAACAGCAATTCTCCTCTCCACCCTCAAGCTACAAGGGAAGGAAAATGGAAGAGGCTGTTCAGCTGGTAGGAGTTTTCTTCCACTCAGGCCTTGGGCCCCAGGCTGGGTGAGTCTATCTCATCCCAACTGTAACTCTTCTCACTTCCTCTCACAATGAGATCATTGCAGATCAATTAATTGAGTTACCAATTTTCCAATCATCAAGAACTTGTTAAAATTTAACTGATTTTAGGAATATTATTCAGCCATGAAAAAGAAAGAAATCTTGTCACAGGCACCACGTGGGTGAATCCTGAGGACATGATGCTAAGTGAAATAAGCCAACCACAAAAAGACAAACTCTATGATTCCACTTACGTGAAGTACCTGGAAGAGTCAAATTCATAGCGACAGAAAGTAGAAGGCTGGTTGACAGGGGCTGGGGGGATGGGAATAGGGAGTTAATGGGCACAGAGTTTCAGTTTTGCAAGATTCAAAAGTTCTGGAGATTGGCTGCATGACAGTATGAATATATTTAACATGACTGAACTGTACTCTTTAAAATGGTTGAGAAGGTAAATTTTATGCTATGTGTATTTCACCACAATTACCTTTTAAAATGTAACTAATTATATGATCATTTGGGAAATCAAGAGTAACCAATAATTATGGATCATCACGATTTCCTTCTCCTCCCCAAGTACCCCTCCTCCTTCGAACCCAGATGGGTCCTCAGTATTTTGGAATCCTGGACACACGAATGTTCATATTTGTTTCTCCCCTTTTGAGATGATGTGGCCTCTAAAATATCAAATTAATGCCCTTGTTCTAGGCTCCTAGCCAAATCTCTACCACACATCCCGCTAACTAGACATCTATTTTGCTGAACAGGCTAGTCTATTATCAAACAAGTATCTCTGGGGACAACTTGTGTATCAGTTACTCACATAAGAGATGGATGCCTTCAATCATTGGGGTTTCTCTCTAGCTAAGATTAACATGAGGAAGAGATGTTTGTTTTTTTTTTGATGTGGACCATTTTTAAAGTCTTTATTAAGTTTGTTACAATATTGCTTCTGTTTTATGTTTTGGTATTTTGGCCGCGAGGCATATGGGATCTTAGCTCCCTGACCAGGGATCGAACCCACACCTCCTGCTTTGGAAAGCGAAGTCTTAACCACTGGACCACCAGAGAAGTCCCAAGAAGAGATTTTTGAATGGGAGAAGGTGTGGCGGTGGGGGGAGGGGAGAGGAGAAGAGTGATTTCAGAACTCGTTGCTTTTGGAGAAAGAAAGATGCTTTTTCTAAAAAGCATCATCATCAGGATGGTGTAGGAGTGGCATTGAACAGTAAGAGGGCAGCAGAATCACTAGGCATCTAGGGCTGGGAAGATAATCAACCTGGGGAGAAGGGATGGGGGCACGGAATGGAAGGGACTATCAGAAAACATGTTACAGACTTGGGGATTTTGTCAAGTTCAGCAGCCCTCTTGTAGAGTTCACTCACTGGCACCTGCCCTAGGGAAGTGGAGAATCACTCCCCAGACACTCTAGTCTATGCAGCTTGTTTGCTGCTGGGAAAACAGCCTGGGAACCCCTTTGGAAGGGATGCTCACGATCCAGTATCCCTGGCTGCACAGCTGGTTCTGGCTAAACTGTGTCCGAGGTGGAATGGAGGGAATTCCTAGGAAGAAGAGGGGAGGCCGAGGGACCCCTGGCCACCAGCAAGGAGAATTAGGCCAACCATGCTGCTCTCTATTCTAAAAGGCTCAGAGTCCTTCACGGGTAGTGATCAACTTAATCTCACTGCAGCCCAAGGTGAACGTCCCCAAGGACACAAAGGAAGAAGAGAGTAATGAGATAGGCTTCCTCATTCACATTCACTACACCGGCTCTTTCCTTTCACCACAATCTACCCACCCAGCCCAAGCCACACCCATTGCTTTCTGGTGCCAACCTGTTCACACCTGCAAATGCAAATGCAGGTGGTCAACCTCCCCTCATCTCCCACAAGCCATGTGGCGTCTGAGCTAAGGAAGCCTGCACCCTCCCTTCCCAAAGCCTTGCTAGAAGAACAGCAGGACCTCTAGAGTGACAGGGGGACAAAGCCACTTCTGGCCATACAGTAACGACACATGTAAGTACAGATTCAGGGGAGGAGGGAGGCTTGAGTCAGGGAACCCAGAATCCACTCACTCTAGTTCTCCACCTCTCTCTGTTCCAGGACTTCAGATAGGAATGCCCTGGAATGCTGGTAGTTACCCTGCTCGTTAGCTGAAAACTAAGTAATGGCTACTCAATTCAGTCAAAGTGGTGGGTTCAACCATGCTTTTGGAAATAAGCATTACTATATACATAGATATAGATAGATACACAACCCCAAATTCCTTTTCTCTCTTGTATAGACATGAAATCTTCAAACACTGATGCTGGTAAATGTACCAATCCTGGTAAAAGCTCTTAGTCGTGAATGAAAAAAATCCCACAGGAACAGCCGTTATGTGATAAGGCAACATTGAAAATGAAAATCCAGGGAAGGCTGCCGAAAAACCAAGCCAGAATCACTCTGTTACTAGTAACTGGATACCTAAAGCAAATGTGGGTTTGCAGAGGCTACAGCTGCCTGGGGTATTGGTTGGGCATTTCCTCTTCAAATCTCCCCCTCCACGTGCCCTAGGTCTACAATTTAGAATTTCTATTCAATTCAGAGAGCGTTCAAACAAGCAGCTCTGATGATCAAATATCCAAGCTTCTAAATGGGCAGGAAAAGAGATGTGTTATTCAGACCAGTGAAACTCTGCCTTTCAAACTTGAGTTTTAATTCCCTGCCATCATTAGAAAGGCGGTCACTTTCCACTTCTGCCCTCTGATCTGCCATTTTTTAGATGATTTCTTCCTTATCTCAAGGCATTTTTCTGCTTCCTTTAGGACATTAGAATTACCACCACAACTAGTTGAAGATGAGGGTATTACACAGCCAGTATGCTATACAATCACTCATTGGGTGTGGCCCTCACCCAGTGTATTTCACATCACTCAGCTTTCAGTATAAGTCACATTATTAGGAACTTCTACTTTGATTGTCTGATCACTTGAAACAAAGTGACTTCTTGGATTAAGTTCTCCCAGTTGACTCATAGTGAAATATGGGTAGCAGGTACCTCCTTCCCATGTGCATAAATCAGAGGACAGAGCTGAGGGAGGAGGAATCAATTAAGTAATCAATTAAGTAGCTGTCATTTGAAAGTGACAGCAAATGGTTTGTCTCTCCTAGAACTGATCCTATAAAAGTCAAAAGCTGCAAAACACTGTGCCACATCCCGAAACAGTAACGTGTTCAAACCATTGTCATCAACCCTTAGTTGTTCTCTGATGAGTTCACTGTAAGCCTACAACCTAAATGCACTTATTGTCACTCGGTGGATAGGTACAGACCACGCCCAACTACTCTGGAAGACCCTTAAGAAGAAATCACATTGAACTTTTAATAGCTAACCTTCACCTTACCCAGAAAAGCGAGGCACACAATAGGTATTCAATAAATAATCAATCATTGATTTCTTGTCTTCACCAACGGGCATGGGAGATAAACAGCAAACAAGTGCTGAAACCTTTCACACTGTAATTTATCACTTAGAAATTAAGGCTGAGGGGAAAAAAATTGCACAAGTATGAAGGTCACCCTGATAAAGAAAAAAACACGTGGTATAAGAAGACTTAAAATGCACACTGTACATATTTGCCAGAGATAAACATCTTCTGAAATTAGGTTTACCAAATTGGTCTTCTTTGTTTCCTCATTAACATAGTATAGGGGGGTCTAATCCATCTGTGACAGTCTATTCAAAATGTGAGGGTTTTTCCCTTTTCTTTTCTTTTCACCCTTTGAATATAATCCACGCAGTCCCCATCCCCAAAGCCCCTCCCAAATAGTGGCCGGGGGGAACGCTCTGGGAAACCCTTGCTGAGATACTTAGCGGAACTTTGTTCTCCACATGGGCTATTTAGGAGCGTCGCGGTTTCCTCGCGTGATTCCACTGCCTCTCGGGTTCTTCTCGCGGTGCGAACAGGAGTCAGGGTGCTGAGATAGATTCTCCCTTGCGGTCCGGGGAGGCGCTGACCATGGTCCTTGCCTACGAGCTTGGGGCGCGAGCGCGGAGGGCGCCGGAGGAGAAGCGCTGGGAAAGCTCGCGGGGCGCGGCGGGGAGCAGCCGTCGAGGCCCCCGCCCCTCCCGACCCCCGGGGAGCCCGCCGGCCTGTACGCGAACCCTCCACTGCACGCTCGGAGCTGCATCGAAAAAGGGTGGGGCAGCCAGCCGCAGCTGCAATTGGAAGCCGCCCGGGAGGATTTAAGAAGAATGGAACCGCGGCCCATCCCCTCCCCCTCCAACCATGAGACACCACCGCCCCCCCCCCCCAGCCGGAGATAGGCCCATCCTTTACCCCCACCCCCTCCTTCCCAGGCCCAGGGAGGCGCGGGCAGCCTTTGTGGGCACACAGCCGCCCACCAGCGAGCCCGAGCCCCTCGGCACCCTGCACGCAGGGCCGGGTAGGGTGGGGTGCGTATGCACATGCAGGGAAGCAATACTCGAGGCAGGGCAGGACGGTGGGCACGCTGGGATCCTCGGTTCTCCACCGAACTGGAAAGGGGGCGAGGGAGGGGCGATCCCCACGCCCCATCCTCTGTCTCAAACACCGCCTCCCACCCGTACCAACCTGGTCATTGATGTTCTGCAGGGCTTCCTTGCCCGAGGCCCGCCGGATCTCCACCTTCCGGCCCGATTCAACAGATGGCTCCCCGCCGGCGCGCCGGCCCTGCCGGGAGTACGGCGGCTGCGGGTCCGGGCCCAAGTGGGCGACGTCCCGCTGCTGAGCCACCACCTGCCCCGAGCCCCGGCCCACCGACAGCGAGTCGAAGTCGATGGTCTTGTTCTCCGAGGACCCTTCCACCGGGCAGAACATGCCACAGAATTTCTGCCGAGGCTTGGGGCTGCCTGAGCCCAGGTTTTTAAAAAAGGCAGGGACCTCTTCGTCCTCTGCCGCCTTCCCGGATTGCTTCCTCTCGGCCATGGCGTGGGGAGGCTTGGGGAGGGTCCTCTCCGTCCGTCAGTCCGTCTGCCGGTCCCTAAGTCTGCCTGTCTCTATGCACCAAGCCCACGGCTGCTGCCGCGGCTGCCGCTCTCTGCCTCCCGCAAGGTGTACAGAAAGGAAGGAGGGCTGGCGAGCGAGCGACCCACCCCTCCCGGTCCCTCCTCCTGACCCCGCTTTCTCCCCTCCCTGCCCACGCCCCCCGCCGCCGCCGCGCGAGCTCTGGCGAGCAGCAAAGTTGGGTCTGGGAGGGTGGCCGCTGCGGCAGCGAGACCGGAGAGGCTGCCAGCTCCCGGCAGCTGCGGGAGGAGGGAGGCGCGGGCGGGGCGGGGGCGGGGCGGGGCTCCGGGGAGGGGAGCGCAGAGGCGGGGAGGCAGGGGAGGGCCGCGCAGCCGAGAGCCCCGCGCTCCGGAAGTGAAGCTGCCAGACCACCGGCTAATGGATGCGGAGCTGAGGGCCCGCTGACCGCTGTTGGCGCCAGGGTGAGTATGGGGCAGGGCACGCGGGGGCGAAGATCGTGGGGCGCAGTGCCTGGCCCCCGCGCCCCGCTCCCAGACCTGCCTGGCCCAGGCGCCTCTCCCCCACCGCATTGCGGAGGTGGGCCAGCGGTGAGGGTTCACCGTGGGGAGCGCTCCCTCCCTCTTACCCCGGCTGTGAGATGATGGATGGGGAAAGGGGCACACACTGGCAGGCGCCAGGACACCGGCGTGGGGGACAGAGGAAGGGGCGGCGCTGAAGGTGGGGGAGGCATGGCGCAGGCCGCGCGGCAACGTGGGGACCATACGAGGCGCGGACACCAAAGCTTCAGTCTAACCACGGGCCTTGGTGGGCTACTGGGAGCAGAGATTGAAACAAGGTCCTCACTTAACTGCACTCACGGTGGTAGGGGGGCGCGCAGCATGGCGGGGAGAGACACAGGGGCGTAGCAAATACGGACGGGGTGGGTGTGGAGAGAGAGACCGAGGTCTGCGGTCCGTGCGAGTGTAGCAAAGCGTGAAGTCTGCAAATTCCAGCCCAGCACGGCGCCTTAGGTGTAGAGTGAGGTAGGACGCAGGCCCGCTATATTGCCCGAGGGCGCTGGTTACCGTAATTGTGCCAGTACGCCAAGCAGGGCCCAGCAGAATGTCTTCCTTTGGTACCTTCCGCCCCGCTCTCCCGCCAAAGAAGGGGGGACGATACACACTGAAGCCCACTCCCCAAATCTCCAGCCCTTCTCGGCGCCCGGGGCGCCCCACCTCGTTCCACCGCCCCTGTAGAGGACTGCGCCAGAGCCACGGGGTTTCCTAGGTTGCCAGAAGCCGAGCGCTTGGGGCGTTAGTGCGCGTGCGTCCAGGGCAGGGAAAGGAGATGGGGTGATGACTGCCTTGAGTTGTGCGAGGCCGAGAAGGGGAAAGATGTATGGGGACTTGTGTCTGCGCGAGCAGATCGGCCGCAGCCACCGGGTTGGTGGCATCAGAAGGCATCTTGATGTATGACAGTAACACGGCCTCTGAGGGTCCTCCTTTGCTTACTCCTATCCCCGTGTATTTTCCATGTCTCAGTCCCTGTCCAGGGTGGATTACAGCCCCGCCCCTCTCTCTACAGTGGCAAAACCCCGCAGAAATGATGCACATCCCTTGGCTGGCTCGAATAGGAGCTCTGGGCATGCTCAGTAGCCAGGGCGGGTTTGGGCTGGGAAACTGTTGACCGCAGGAGCGTCGCGCCGGGCAGAGCAACCAAATATTCTGTACCATTGTCCTCCCTTGCCCCTGGCAGGATTAAATGCGGACACCCTGCCCTCCTCCACAATTGTGAGGGATAGTTCGGCGAATGGAGTTCAATTTGGAGGACAACCAATCCCAGCTTGAAGATAAGCCCACCATGATAGGTGGGCAGGAGTCTACGGATACGAAGGAGAGGAGGAAGGAGAGAGGAATGTCCGCATGCAGGGGGATGAGGGAACCAAAGGCAGGCACTGGGACTTAGCACCAGATGTGCCCTGCATTTGAATAAAGGACTTCTACACGAATTACATCATTTCCTACTCCCAGTATCCCCCTGACATGAGTGCTTCCTTATAACCACTTTCTAGGGTTCCAGGGTAGGAAAGAGATTGAGATGCTTTGTCCAAGGTAACTATCTAGTTAAATGATCCAACAGTTCCAGGGGGGTCTTCCGCCTGAATGTCTGGTTCCTTTTCCAACTTATCCTATCTTTACGTGAGAAAAGACAAGATTTTCTCATTTTTTCCCCCATATCCAAATATTTCCAATCCTGGCCTTATTGTGTATCAGGGACGTTTCGCTTGCCGTCTTTTTATTTGAAGGTTGCATTGCAGGTAGAGATTGCCTTTGGAGGAAGAAGCCACCCAAAGGTAGCCTAACTTCAGCGTGACAGTTATGTAGACCTTGGAGATGTTTCTTCCTGGGTATCTGATGCCTTATGACTTCTCATGTTTCCCCTAAATATTATAATGGGGAGGAAGGTCACCCCCATAAATTAGAAGAGGACCGTGAGGCATGGAGGGAGGTGTCACTGGACTCAGATCCCTGGAGCTGCTGGGCGAGGACGCTCTCTAGCATTTTGCCCTCCCCGCCCTCTGGCATGCACCCTCCTTTCAACCTTCCAGAAGGACTCGGGAGATGTGCCTGCAGCAGCTGCCGCTGTAGCTGCAGATTGGCATCTGTGGCATATGGACCCCATTTGGACTGATGGAGATTTTTAGGGGAAGAATGGTCATAGCCCTTTAACACACACTCCACGACAGCAACGGGAGATAGACGCTCTTCCCTTTTTACATTACCCAGTCTCCACCGGCTGGACACAGACTTGCCTCCTCTTTTTTTCTTTGTCCTCAAATGACCCATTCAAGTTCAGATGCTATGAAGAAAGCATCATGTTACTAACTTAACATTTATAGCAAAAGAAACCCCTAGTTATGCATTTGCAAAGCATAGCCAGGCATAACCAAAGAGAATTAATTCATAACTCCAAGTTTATTTGGCTCTGAGATTCTTTTAAATTGTTAAACCTGTATTAAATTTTTGTATCTATGTTATTATATTAAAGTATATTATATGTTATATTTCTAAACCTATATTAAATTGATTTTAAAAGTTTGAGTGTTTCCTAATCGGATTTTTTTTTTTTTTTTTTTTTTTTTTTTGCGGTACACGGGCCTCTCACTGCTGCGGCCTCTCCCGTTGCGGAGCACAGGCTCCGGACGCGCAGGCTCAGCGGCCATGGCTCACGGGCCCAGCCGCTCCGCGGCATGTGGGATCTTCCCGGACCGGGGCACGAACCCGTGTCCCCTGCATGGGCAGGCGGACTCTCAACCACTGAGCCACCAGGGAAGCCCCTAATCAGATTTTTTAATCAAAGGAATGAAGCAACTCAATATTGTTTAGTAGATTTAATTAAACTGTAAAGGATTGTCATCTTTTTGAATAAGTGCACTAACAGTCTTCACATTGGATATTACCGAGTCATAAAAGTACACTATTATTATATGTATACAGGGCGGCTTGGCTTGGCTGGAGCTGAGAGACACCCAGACACACCACTGTGCAGAGCTGGGTGACACCTTCCTGTGCTAGAAGCAGAATACATAAGCTCCGTGGCTGTCATGGAACGTTCGGGAACGCATAACCAGGTATCTAGTCATTTCTCCTGATTTCATTCTTCACGCGGGACAGATCTTGGTCCTGTCCACAACTGGGGCTTCATTAATTGGCATGCCTGATGAGCATATGGTGGGGAAGCCTGATGGCAGGAGGGTCCCCAAGAGAACGAAAATGTCACTGTAAGCAAAGAAGACTCAAATACAATGTGAGGCAGAATCCCTGGTCTACCCCCCACTTCCATCCCTAACCAGGTACTGATGCTTCCCGGGAAGGAGAGGGCTGTGCGGTAAACCTGAGCCTTGTTTCCCTAGGAGCCCAAGCCACTCTGCTGGGAGACTTCCCTCCAGGAGTTCTGGGTGCAAGAGTGAAGGCGACTCCCCACTGGCTAGAGAGAGGTGAGGCAGCAGAGACCCAGAGGGCAGTGAAAACAGCTCTTGCACACGCTTCCGAGGGGGCGGCCCCACCACGTGGCTGCGTGAGAGAAGCAGCAGCCACTGGGCTGCAGAGCCACAGGCCGTGGTCCTGTCACAACTGAGATACTAACCACCCACCTTGGGTCAGGTCTGGAGACCCCGCGGAAAGTGCCGAGCTCTTGCCACTGGGCAGTAAGGGTTATTGGTACAGAAAACTAGGACCTAGGACCCGTTCACTGGTGGGTTATAAGTTTAGAAGTTCATCCAGGATATTCTCAATTCTAAGGCAACGCCCATCTACCCCACAAACGAATCTGTAGCCATAGAGTTCAAGCGAGTCAGTATCTGGGGCAATGGCGCTGGCCCTGTTGGAGGACTGGTGTAGGATCATGAGTGTGGATGATCAGAAATCACTGATGGTCATGGGGATACCCGTGGGCTGCAATGAAGCCGAGATTCAGGAGGTCCTCCAGGAGACTTTAAAGTCTCTGGGCAGGTATAGAGTGCTTGGCAAAATATTCAGGAGGCAGGAGAATGCCAATGCTGTGTTGGTAGAGCTTCTGGAGGACACCGACGTCTCCGTGATCCCCAGCGAGGTTCAGGGAAAGGGGGGCATCTGGAAAGTGATCTTTAAGACCCCGAACCAGGACACTGAATTTCTTGAAAGATTGAACCTCTTTCTAGAGAAAGAGGGGCAGACGGTCTCGGGAATGTTCCGAGCGCTTGGGCATGAGGGAGTGTCTCCAGTGGCCATGCCCTGTGTCTCACCGGAGTTATTGGCCCATCTGCTGGGACAGGCAATAGCACACGCCCCTCAGCCTTTGCTCCCCATGAGGTACCGGAAACTGAGAGTGTTCTCGGGGAGCGCTGTGCCCGCGCCAGAGGAAGAGCCCTTTGAAATCTGGTTGGAACAGGCCACCGAGATAGTCAAAGAGTGGCCGGTAGCAGAGGCAGAAAAGAAAAGATGGTTGGTGGAAAGCCTTCGCGGCCCTGCCCTGGACCTCATGCACATAATCCAGGCAGACAATCCGTCCATAAGTGTGGAAGAGTGTTTGGAAGCATTTAAGCAAGTGTTTGGAAGCCTGGAGAGTCGTAGGACCTCCCAGGTGAAATACCTGAAGACCTATCAGGAGGAAGGAGAGAAAGTCTCAGCGTACGTGTTACGGTTAGAAACCCTGCTGCGGAGAGCTGTGGAGAAGCGGGCCATCCCAAGGAACAGCGCGGACCAGGTCCGCTTGGAGCAGGTCATGGCCGGGGCGAGCCTCAGTGAGATCCTCTGGTGTAGGCTTAGGGAGCTGAGAGACCAGGGGCCTCCTCCCAGCTTCCTGGACTTAATGAAGGTAATCCGCGAAGAAGAGGAGGAAGAAGCCGCTTTTGAAAATGAGAATACTGAAGCGCCGGAAGATGGAGATGGTTACGGCCACTGGGATAATGGGGCCGGAGACTAAAACCCAACTCACAGGGGGACCCACAGCCGGCACGGGGAGAGACAGCCATTCTACCAGGCTAAGACCTTTTCAGTCTTTTTTTTCTCTAATTTATGCAGTTGAAATCAAGGCATTCAAGCCCGGTCTTGATTCTTCTTTCTAAGAAAAAAAATATCTGAGAGTTTTTTGGACCCTACATAGATGATTAATTAACAAAAAATTAAATTCCAAATACGAGATAGTACGCCTAAAGGAATCTGAACCAGGTTTCCTTTAAATACCCGCCAATAGACCAAAAGAAAGAAATGATGTGAGAAAAAAAAAAATCTTTTGTCATCTATGTAAAAATCCAAGCTGTTTGAATTACCAAGTGTTTTCCTTTCTCACATCAGCAAGAGTACCGAGTACACATCTCTGAGTACCAAGCCACGTGAGGCAGTGTTCAAAGAGGTAACGGTCATAAACCTACCAGCCTGGCCCTGCTCTCAGGGAGGACATAGCCTCCGAGCATGAAAAGCTAAATAACCTTACGTGTAAACGAGTTCACGACGCCAATAGAAGCCAAGAGAAGTATCGTTGCCAAATGAGCACGACATCTCTATCTTAGGTTTCTCTCTTTTCTTACTTGGGAAGCACTTCCCGCTTCTCTGCTGGGTGTCAGATAGATGGTTCCAGGCAGTGTGTTGGGCCCTGAGGACACAGAGGTCCACAGTTGAGGGACATCCTCAAGAAAGGGTAGACATCACAGGATGGCCTGACGGAGCATGGGGCTGTGCAGGCCATGTTTGGATTCAGGCCAGCCTGGATAGAGAGGAGGAGTTTTAGTGGCAACAAAGGGCAAAGAGGAGAGGAAGAGGGCTCACAGTTACTGAGGACCTGCTCTGTTCCGGGCACTTCACACATATGTCATTTTATGTGTACAGCACCCCCAGTGTGGTATAATTATGCTCATTTTAAAAGAGAAGGGGAAAAAACTCAGATGGGTTACATGGTCTGCTCAACATCAAAATGCTATCAGGTGGCAGAGCCCAGACGGAAGTCCAGACCTCTCTGACACTGGCTAATCCTCTCTCCACCGTGATCACCGTTTTCAAATTGTGCTTTGTAGTTCTGCAGGGATTTTTCAGCAGTTCTATCTTGAAAATGTATGTTACACTCTTTAAATCTCTAATAAATAACAGATAGACACAAGCGTGTTGATATCCGAATTTTAACACACTGGCATTTACCAACAGGCTCGCTTTTGTTTTCACATTGACTCATTTTGTACAGACCTTGGAAAAAAGGTTCCCTGGGCGATATGTGAGCACACATCCAAGCTTATTTTAATTCTTCATAGATTAAGGAAGCCATAGCATGTCAGAGGTGTTTAAATCAGGCCCGTGCATGTCCTGTGACGTCAAGTGTGCTTCAAGCATAAATGAGCATCATTCAGTTAAATGCTAGGCAAGGCTCCAACACAACTGATGTATAGCATCATGATAGCTTTGTATGTACAATAAACAAGTGGCTTAACTTCTGGAAATATCAGTTTCCTCATCAGAAAAATGGGAGGACAATAGAATAGGGTTGTTGCTAAGATCAAATGACATAATGCCTTTTAAGCACTTAGTGTGATGTCTGGAACATAGAAAGCCCTCAGTACATCGAGACTCTTTTTATTATTTTCACAATGCTTACTGTCCGGCCAATGCATGCTCTCTTCCTTTTCTAACAGTCCTGCAGTAACAAGTAAATATGTAATCTGCCTGTGAGGTTGTGACAACATTGCATTAGACACCGTTTTGGCTCTTGTGGTAAGTTTGAGTGTTTGTTGTCTGTTATCTTTGTGATAAATTTTCCAGCCATTGTTGACTATTGTTAGTGATTATAAGAAATAACTTCTTCTCTCCGATCGTGAATAATTTTAACTGAAGAATACCCTGAGATTGTAAGAAAAACATCTTCTTTAAAGAGGTACCATTTGTGATCATTGATCTAAGTTATATTTTTCAGTACTGTTCAACCAAAGTGGTACAACTGTCATTCTGTACACCCTGATTGTTTTTTGTAGTCGTGAAAATGGCCTTGTTGTTCTCATGGAGTCAGAGTATGCAAAGTAAAGTGTTATAAATGTGAAGTTATAAAATAAATACATGCTGGTAATAAAATTCTGAGTTTTTTCTGCTTCATGTGTTGTGGTTCTGTATAAACTATGCTTGAAGAAGGGATTTCATTACTAAAAAAAAAATTGAGAGGTAAGATTAAAAAATCAAGCTAAAACCAAAAGGTCTTGAACTCTTCTAGAAAACCTGAGAGCAAAATGCTGGAATGGGAATACTTGGGCTTTGTCTCCAAGGATGAGAGAGCTCAGTCCACCCGTCATTGATCTCCCCTTTAAAATACAAGAAACGACAGACGGAGGCCAGTTCCCTTGGAGACCTCCAACTCATTTGCTTAGGCAAGTAACCGTACAGATACATTCACCAGCCTCTATTCTGCTAAGGGTGAAATGACCTAAAGGTGAAATACTGCATTTCTTGGATGAAATCATTTTTCACTATATAGGTGTATAGAGGGGATAAAATTTCTCTTGCCTCTGGCCCTCGAAATTTCTCTTCCTCTTCTCTACAGCGCAATGAGGGAGCATACCTCAGAGGCCGTACACAGTGCAGATTGACCCATTATAAGATGGGTGTCTGGAGGAATACCCAGCAGTCTCTCCCAATCACTTGAGCAAAACCTTCCGGGAGATTGGTCTCCCCTTGTACTTAATCTGTCTCTGGTCCTGACCCTGGAGACCGAGGCTTCCAAGATTACATAACCTACTGCTGAAGTTAACTTTTCACCAGGGGCCGCCCACCTTTTCAGGCCAAGCCTCTCCTTCTGTTGTCTTCTGCTGTTCGTCCTAAACCCAAGACTCTCTGGTCATCTGTTCCCACCTTTACCCTCATGTCCATACTACACTGTGCCTCTTCCCACTGTTGATCTTTAAGACCCTCCAACGTGCCAACTGGATATTCCACGAGGTCCTAAACAAACTAGCCTATATCATCAAAGTCCCTGCAGAATACCCTGTCACCATATTCCTTAATTGAACTCTGGTCCTCCTGGTGGTCTGTCGCCCTCAAGTCCCTTGAGTGGAAGCTGCTCAGTCTCTCTCACCTCAGGAGAGACTGGAGAGTGGTGACAGCATCTCTTTCATTCACCGTCATCACTTCCCCACTTGCAAACGCCTTTGCTCCCTCCTGGCACTATCCTCCTGCTATCCTCACTCACTCTGCTGCACCACCCACTGTGGCTTGGTCCTGACAAGCCTGGACAGAGCATTGGCAAAGAAACTAATGTTCTCGGGGTTGGGGGATGCGGCATTTAGGACGGAATCTGGCCGGGTGTTATCCCAAGAAATAGGGAGAAAAAGCTAATGAATACAAACCATGTTCAAGGGAGACCTACAAGCAAGACTGGAAAAGCAGAGTTTTTAAGCTAGAGCATTGGAAGGTAGAGTTTTGAAGGAGTGGAACCTGAGATGAAGCGTACAAGTGCGGTTAAGAGGATCTGAGACAAGTATTGTCAAACTCACTCGGGGTGTGTTTTGTTGTTGTTGTCTGATCAGCATAATCTTTGGACGGTCTAAAGGCCCAGGATCAGGGCAGACATCTCTCCCATCCCCCACCTGTTTGTGTGGACCAGGATCTTCTTGAGTTTGCCCAGGGAAGACTTAACACTCATCCAGAAGCTCTCCTGGGGTGGAAGATGGTGTCCCACAATGGGCTTCTCCGAAGCTAGCCTTCTCACTCTAGCAGGCCCTGGAGTTGTCCCTGGTCCAGACCTCCCTCCGTTACCCAACTCTCTGCAGTGCCAGAGTGGTCCTTGACATCCCAAATGGACATTTTCTTAAAAACCAGAGGAACGCCAGAAGTGTATGCCAAAGTCAATTCTATCATAAGAGAAAAAAACAGTGTAGGATTTCAGTGTCTCTTTCAGGCCACCAGCTGGAGCTGCCCATTTATTGTCTGGGCTGCTTTCAGCGGCAGCTGAGACTTCCCCATCTGCCCACACCCCGGCCCCGCCCCCTTGAAGGGAAAAGTTCCCAGAGGGAGGAGTTACCAGACTGCACCGTGGTGCTCAGGCTGGGAGCCACTGCAGGATGTCCCCAGGGAAGGGCTGGGAAGCTCAACACCCCCCACCCCCCCCCACCCAATCCCCGTCCCATCCTGTCCCAGACCTGCCCCTGCTCTGCAGGCCTAAAGGCAGCCCCACTGAGGGCCTCTCCTGGCTTTGGCTCAACAGCTTTGCCAACAAACTCAATTACTAAAAATGAAGCTTTCTTGAAATAACAAGCAATTGTCGCAAAAGGAAACTTTCTTTTTCCAGCTTCATTGAGGTATAATTGACAAATAAAAGTTGTATATATTTAAGAAGTACAGTGTGATGTTTTGATGTAAGTATACATTGTGAAATGATCTCCACAATCAAGCTAATTAACACATCCATCACCTCGCATAGTTACCGTTGTGTGCGTTGTAAGAACGCTTAAGACAGACTCTCTTAGTAAATTTCAAGTGCATACTGCAGTATTATTAACTATAGTCACCATGCTATACATTAGCTCTCCAGAACTTATTCATCCTGCGTAAGTGAAAGTTTGTGCCCTTCGACCAACATGTTCCCATTTCCCCCACCTCCCAGCCCCTGGTCACCACCATTCTACTCTCTGCTTCTGTGAGTTTGACTTTTTGAGATTCTACATGTAAATGAAATCATACAGTATTTGTCTTCCTGTGTCTGGCTTATTTCATTTAGGATAATGTCCTCAAGGTGCACCCGTGTTGCCACAAATGGCAGGATTTCCTTCTACAAGAGTAAACCTTGTATTGTAAATGAACATATGTAAAACATTGGAAACTGGGTTGGTAAAAAAGGGATGCTGATTAAGAAAACATGATGACTAAATGTAATGTGGTATACTGGATGGGATCCTGGGACAGAAGAAGAAATTTAGGGAATAACTGAGGAAATCTGAATGCTGTGTGGACTTTAGTTAACA
Source organism: Tursiops truncatus (assembly GCF_011762595.2). NCBI lineage: Eukaryota > Metazoa > Chordata > Mammalia > Artiodactyla > Delphinidae > Tursiops > Tursiops truncatus. The sequence continues at coordinate 12,408,458 of NC_047039.1, forward strand.
ATAATGTATCGATACTGGTTCATTTGTAACAATGTACGTATTGTTCATAATAGAGGAAAGTGGGTGTGGGATATCCAGGAACTCTCTATCCAATAATTCTGTAAATCTAAAACTGTTTTAAATAAAAAGCACATTAACAACAACAACAACAACAAAAAAAGAAGGGACACTGAGTTCTGCTGACTGGTCAAAATAATGCATTCCCTGGTAATATCCCATTCAAGGGTGTTAGCCTTTAATGACATTTCCTGAGCTTGGGGACCTGCTATTCCAAATAGTGGCTAGTGAGATGCAAACTGGTAAATATAGAATGGATAAACAACAAGGTCCTACTGTATAGCACAGGGAACTATATTCAATACCCTTTGGTAAACCATATGGAAGAGAATATGGAAAAGAATGTATATATGTGTATAACTGAGTCACTTTGCCTTATAGCAGTAATTAACACAACATTGTAAATCAACTATACTTCAATTAAAAAAAAATACCCAAATAGTGGCTAGTGTACATTTTAAAGTTTCTAAGTAGAAAGCTGTTATATAGGCCTGAGGCAAGTGTAAATGTCTAGGGCTGGGTGTGTTGCCATCTTGGGAAAAACATCTATCAACCAATCCAGAATTTCCAGGGCTGTTTCCAATTTCAAGGTGATTTATGGGTCTAAAACTAAGATAGTAATTCTTTGGACTCCCAAGCCCTGTCACTGGCCTGAGTTTATGGCTACAGTTGGCAACGTGGGGTGAGGACCCAGCCTGCAGAGGTTCCCCAGGCCATATTCAGGGCCTTGGATGGGCTTTTAGTTGATGACTGAGAGGGCAACCTGGCAGGACCATGGAATCCCTAGGTCATATTCCTCCCCGGGACCCTAGATTTTATCAGCAGCTGAACTACGGGGGAGCTCGTCCTCCTTGACCAGAGCCTGGCTGGTAGTTGTTTGGTGCTTCAGAGCACTCGGTGGCATGGGCCTGAAATGTATTCCACCTGTAACGAGAATGGTTTTGGCTTAGAAATCCATCCGAGTTGTACTACAAGGGATAGGGTCTGGGCCCGTGTACCACTTCTGTGACCAGGCAGGCTGTGGTGTTTGCCAGGAGTGAGCAGGTTACCCTGAACTGAGCAATCTGTTTATAAAGTAGACGAAGTCCTCAGGGCACAGGGATGGGCCCTGATACATATTGAGGGATAAGGAGAGAGACCAAGAGGGCTATTCGTGCCTCCTCCCCCCACCCCAACTCCTGACACTTCCAACCTACACCAGAAACAAAGGACTGAGCAATGGAAATGAAAACCTAGAAACAGACAAGGGGTGAAACAAAATATAAGCAAGGGAACAGACAACCCCAGACAAGTATGAAGAAAAACACATATAGGCACATCGTAGTCAAGCTGCTGTAACAAAAGATAAACTACTGTAAACCAAGAATATCTTGAAAGTGGCCAGAGGAAAATGGCATATTTCATAGAGAGACGTAATCACAGGAATTACAGTCTTCCCCCAGTATCCTAGGGGCATTAGTTCCAGGACCAATCCGTGATGCTCAAGTCCCTTATATGCACAGTAATTGCATATAACCTACGCACATCCTCCCGTATACTTTAAATCTTCTCTGAATTACCTATAATACCTAATATAATATAAATGCTATGTAAATAGTTTTGCTTTTTGGAACTACCTGGATTTTTTTGTTTTGGAATATTTCCAATCCACCTTTGGTTGAATCCACGGATGCAGAACAGGCGGATATGGAGAGCTAACTGTACTGCTGACATCTCTTAAGAAAACATGAAGGCCAAAAGGGCAATAACATATTTAAACCACTGGATAAAGAAACCTTGTTCAGCCAAGATTTAGTATAAATTTGCCTTTAAAATCAGCTGAACCTAGAAATATTTGGAAGTGGTTGGCAGGTTATTGAACTCTTTGGGTTTTGGGTCTTCTGAGGTCAGTTTTAGTAGTTCAGTTTTCTGATTCTTTTCCATTTTATCTAGTTTTTAAAAAATGTATTGGCATAAATTTGTCGGTGTTCCATTCAGATGTTTTTAATTATTAATGCTTCTACAGTTATGGCTCCTTATTCTATTGTTTGTGTTTTTGCTCTTTATCTCTGGGTTAATATTCCTAGAAGTGTAGCTATTCCATCTATGTCTTTCAAAGAATCAGCTTTTGGACTTGTTCATCCTCTCCATCATTATTTTAGTAATTTTTGTTCTTTTTTTATTGTTTCTTTCATAATGCTTAGAATTAATATACCATTTCATTTCCAGCTTCTTAAAGATTGTTTCTTCTTTTCTGTTTCATGATTTTTTTTTTTTTTGCGGTACGCGGGCCTCTCACTGTTGTAGCCTCTCCCGCTTTGGAGAACGGGCTCCAGATGCGCAGGCTCAGCAGCCATGGCTCACGGGCCCAGCCGCTCCGCGGCATGTGGGATCTTCCCAGACCAGGGCATGAACCCGTGTCCCCTGCATCGGCAGGCGGACTCTCATCCACTGCGCCACCAGGGAAGCCCCATGATTTTTTTTAAAAATGTATTTAAGCATAGAAATTTATAACCAAGTATCACTTTAATTATATCCCATAATTTTGTTACATAATACTTTAAATATTTTCATTATGGTTTTTTCATAAACCATGAATTAGTTTTTTGAGGGGTGCAAAGTAGTTAAAGATATTGTGATTTACGATAAATACATATTTCAGTCTTCCAGCCATAGTTCCTAGCTCACAGCTCTCAAAATTCTTGTAATTTCCTGAGAAATAAGAGCAAAGGGAGCATCTTTTGTTATAATATTTGTTCTCTTGTTCTCAGTTCCTGAAATGGCTTCAGAGCCATAAAGGTGAAATAGGTGTCTTGTTATTCACAAGCCCATTTTCACCAGAACTGGGTTTGTGTTAATGAGGTGACTTTTGGAAGTCCCCTAAGGATGGGGCACTGGTTGCCAGGGGGACCGATCATGAACAGACTGTTGGAACTTTCAGTCCCACCCCCTGACTTCTGGGGAGGGGAGAAGGGCTAGAGGTTGAATCACCAGTGGTCAATAATTTAATCGATCATGGCTTTGTAATGAGGCCCCATAAGACAACCAAAAAGCAGGGGTACTAGAAAGCTCCAGGTGGAACCAAAATGCTTCCATGTGCCACCATGCTGGACCCCAGGGCTCCACAGAAGCTCCTTTATTCAGAACCTTGCCCCATGCATCTCTTCATCTGGCTGCTGATTCACATCCTTTAATTTCCTTTGGAATAAACTGGTACTCTGGTGAGTAAGCAGGCTTCCTGAATTCTGTGATTCGCTCTAGCAAATTAATAGAACCCAAAGGGGGACGTGGGAACTTCTGATTTATAGCCAGTTGTTCAGGAATATAGATAACAACCTATAAGCCTTGAAAGCTATAAATTTCCTTTGTGAACTGCTTTACCTGCATTCCACAAACTTTGATTATTTTTTTATTGTTAGCCATTTCAAAATATTTCCTAATTTCTCTTATGATCTCTTTTCTGATTCTTGAATTATTTAGTACTATGTTGTCCAGTTTCCAATATGTGGGTTTTCAATCATCTTTTTATTATTAACTTCTAATTCTTTTGTGGTAAGAGAATACACTCCGTGGTTTCAAAGACGTGTGATCTAACATATGGTCTATCTTGGTTAAATGGTCAATGTGCACATGAGGATAATGTGGACTCTACTGTTGTAGGTTGCAAGTTTTAATTAAGTCAAGTTGGTTGAAAAAGTTGTACACTTTTTTTATTTCCTTGCTCATCTTCTGCCTACTTTTGTGAATTACTGAGACGGGTGTTACAATATGCAACCGTAATTGTGGATTTGTCTGCTTCTCTCTTTTGGTTCTTCCAGGTTTTGCTTCTTTTTTGCATATGGATATCAAACTGTTCCAGCACCATTTGTTGAAAACACTATCATTTCTCTACTGAATGGGTTTTGAATCTTTGTCAAGAATTAAGTGACCATATATGTGGGCATCTGCTTCTGGACTCTATTCTGCCCCGTTGATCTATTTGTCTATCTTGGCACCAATACTGACCATCTTATTTACTATAACACTATAATAAGTCTTGACATCAGGTAGTGTAAGTCCTCCAACTTTGTTCTTCTTTCTCAGAGTTATTCTAACTGTTTGTGATCCTTTGCATTTCAATGTGAATTTTAGAACAAACTTCTCAATCTCTACCAAAAAAGCCTTCTGGAATTTTGTTGGAATTGCCTTTAATCTATGGATCAATTTGGGGATAACTAAAATTTTGACAATAGTCAATTTTCTGATCCGTGAACATGGTATATCTCTCCATTTTATTAGGTCATGTTTAATTTTTATAGCAAAATTTTGTAGTTTTGAGTATTGGGGTCTTACACACTTTTTATCAATTGTATTCCTAAGTATTTAATATTTAATGCTATTGTAAGTCATTTTGTCTTTTAATTTGTTTGTTGCTAGCATATAGATCTACAATTAATTTTTATATATTGATATGTGTCCTGCAACCTTGCTAAACTCACTTATCAGTTCTAGTAACTTTTTTTTGATGTCATGGATTTTTTTGCATAAATGATTATGTCATCCGAGATTAAAACAATTTTACTTCTCTTTTCCAATCTAGATATCATTTATTTCTTTTTCTTGACTTATGGCACTGGATGGAACCCACAGTACCATATTGAATACAAGTGGTGAGAACATCATTGTCTTGTTCCTGATCTTAAAGGGAAAGCATTCAATATCTTACCATTAAGTTTGGTGTTAGCTGTAAGTACATTTTTTGTAGATATCTGCAATAGGTAGAATTTCTAAAATGCTCCCCCAAAATCTTTCCACTAATCCCTTGAAAGACTGAATATACAAAATGACAATGGGCAGACCGTATATAAAAAAATAGATCTCTGGCTCACAACTTCTGCAGCAACCAGCCCCAAAGAGTCAGCACTTGGTCAGTAACTGCTAGCTTCCCTAATTTTTGCCTCCACTTCCAACTTAGGAACAAAAAGAGAAAGCCAGGGCTTCCCTGGTGGCGCACTGATTAAGAATCTGCCTGCCAATGCAGGGGACACGAGTTTGAGCCCTGGTCCGGGAAAATCCCACATACCACGGAGCAACTAAGACCACGAGCCACAACTACTGAGCCCGTGTGCCACAACTACTGAAGCCCGCTCACCTAGAGCCCATGCTCCGCAAAAAGAGAAGTCACCGCAATGAGAAGCCCGCGCACCACAACGAAGAGTAGCCCCTGCTCACTGCAACCGGAGAAAAGCCCGTGCACAGCAACAAAGACCCAACACAGCCAGAAATTTAAAAAATAATAAAACAAATAAATTTTAAAAAATTTAAAAAAAGAGAAAGCCAAATATGCTACCCTTAGCAATCACATGGGATGTTCTGCTTACAATTAGCCCACCTCCACCTTCCGTATGCCAAAAGCCTTCAATAAGATCTTATGGTAAGCCTTCCCCTTTTCCCACTCCCCAGCCTGATTTTGAGTCTCTGCTAAATGCAAGTGATGGTGTCTTGCCTTTGTTCTTATATCAGTGATCTTCATTTATCCCCATGCCCTGGAGTCTGCGAGCATGATGAGATCTCGCTCCTGTGATTATGTTATGTTACATGGCACAGTTGACATTAAGAGGGAAATGATCTGCGTGGGACTTATCTAATCACATAAGCCCTTAAAATTAGAGAAGTTTATGGGCCAAAGACCTTAACAGACGCCTCACCAAAGAAGATATACAGACAACAAATAAGCATATGAAAAGATGCTCCACATTATATGTCAATCAGGGAAATGCAAATTAAAACAACAATAAGATACCACTACACACTTATTGCAATGGCCAAAATCCAGAACACTAACAAACCAAATGCCCACAAGGATGCAGAGCAACAGGAAGTCTCGTTCACTGCTGGTGGGAATAAAAATGGTGCAGCCACTTTGGAAGACAGTTTGGTAGTTTCTTACAAAACTAAACGTACTCTTGGAAATTCCCGGGCAGTCCAGTGGTTAGGACTCGGCGCTCTCACACTGCCGGGTCCAGGTTCAATCCCTGGTTGAGGAACTAGGATCCCATAAGCTGAGCAGCTCGGCCAAAACAAAAAAAAAAAAAAAAAAAAAAAACTAAATATACTCTTACCCTACTACCCAGCAGTCACGTTCCTTGGTATTTACCCAAAGGAGTTGAAAACTTATGCCCACAGCAAAACCTGCATGTGGTGTTTATAGTAGCTTTATTCATAGTTGACAAAACTTGGAAACTACCAAGTTGTCCTGCAGTAGGTGAGTGGGTAAGTAATGGTAGTACATCCAGACAGTGGAATGTTATTCAGCACTAACAAGAAACGAGCTATCAAACTGTGAAAAGACAAGGACGAACCTTATATGCATATAACGAAGTGAAAGAAAGCAATCTGAAAAGACTACTTACTGTATGATTCCAACTCTATGACATTCTTGAGAAGGCAAAACTATGGAGACAGTGGAAAGATCAGCAGTTGCCAGGGGTTGAGGTGAGGAGTGGGATGAATAGGCAGAACACACGGGATTATCAGGATACGAAAAGACTCTGTATGATACTATAATAATAGATCCATTTCGGGCTTCCCTGGTGGCGCAGTGGTTGGGAGTCCGCCTGCTGATGCAGGGGACACGGGTTCATGCCCCAGTCTGGGAAGATCCCACGTGCCGCGGAGCGGCTGGGCCCGTGAGCCACGGCTGCTGGGCCTGTGCATCCGGAGCCTGTGCTCCGCAACGGGAGAGGCCACAACAGTGAGAGTCCCGTGTACCGCAAAAAAATAAAAATAAGTAATAGATCCATTTCATTATACATTTGCCTAAACCCACAGAATGTACAATACCAAGAATGAATGTAAGGTAAACAATGGACTTTGGACGTTGATGATGTGTCAAAGTAGGTTCATCAATTGTAACAAATATAGGGGATGTTGATAATGGTAGGAGCTGTTGAGAGGGGATACTCTGGTAAGGAATGTTGATAATGGGCGGGGCTATGCATGGTGGGACAGGAGGAATATGGGAAATCTCTGTACCTTCCTCTCAATTGTGCTGTGAAAAAAAAAAAAAAACGCTCTAAAAAGAAACTGAAAGAAAAAATTAGAAACCTTTCTCTGATTAATAAAAAGGGAAGTCAGGCAGATTCAAAGTGTAAGAACTTGATACATCATTGTTGCTTTGAATATGAAGGGGGCCATGTGAGGAGAAATGGGGGCCTCAGGGAGCTGAGGGCAGAGCCTGAGTACCAGCCAGCAAGGAAACATAGACCTTAGACCTTCAACCTAGAACCAGGTTCTGCCAGCAACTTGAATGAGCTCAAAGATAGATTCTTCCCCACGCCTCCAGGTGAGAGCCCAGCCAACATCAAAACGTGAGATCCTGTGCAGAGGGAGAAGTCCAGGGCCTTCTGATTTCTGTGTTCAATGTTCTCTTATAAGATTTTTAAATGAGGGGCAAAAAAAGCCTTTTATATTTACTCACTCATTTAATATTTCTAGTACTCTTCATTTTTTTATGTACATTTGAGTTTCTATTTCATGTCATTTTCCTTCAGCCTGAGGAAACTCCTTTTACAATTTTTTGCAGTGCTAGTCTATTGGCAATGAACTATCTCAGCTTGTTTTTATCAAAAATGTCTTTATTTTACTCTACTTTTAAAGAATCTTTTCACTACATACAGAATTCTAGGTTAGCAGTTCCTTTTTTTTTAATTTCAGCACATTGGATGCCATTCCTTTAACTTCGGGCTTACACTGCTTCTGACAAAAATTCTGTAGTAAATCTCCTTTTTGTTCTCTTGAATATGATGTGTCTTTTTTTCTCTGGTTTCTTTAAGATTTTCCCCTTTCTCACTGGCTTTCATCAGTTAGATGATTATGTGCTTTGATGTGGTATCTCTTTATTCTGCTTGGTATTCACTGAACTTGTTGAATATGCAGATTTATATTTTTCATCAAATTTGGAAATTATATTCTGATCCCTGTCTCCTTTGGGAAGACATATATGTTAGACTACATGATACTGTCACTGAGGCTCTCTTCCTTTTCATTTTGCTTCAGATATTTTTCTCTCTGTGCTTCAACTTAGAGAATTTCTATTACTACATCTCCAAGTTCATTGATTTTTCTCTTCTTTGGTGTCTACTCTACAGCTAAGCCCATCTGGTATATTTTTCACTGTAGACATTTTATTTTTTCAGCCCTAGATGTCCTGTTTGATTTCTTTTAATATCTTTAATTTCTCTCCTTATTGTCTTCAGGTTTTCCCTTGAATTTTTGAGCATGCTTATGATGGCTCTTTTAAAGTTCTTTTCTATTAATTCCATCATCTCTCTCATGTCTGTGTCTGTTTATATTTTTATCCTGGTTACGGGCGTCTCCTGGTTATGCTTCAATGAAGGTCTAACTTTTAATGGATGCTGAATGTGATGGCTTTGTGATATGTCACCTTGGCTAGGCTGAACTACAGTTCCCAGAATTCCCTTTCTAGTATGTGTCCAGTTACGGTAGGGTACAAGGGATATTTCTCTCATAGGAGTTGGAGCATGGAAGGGAAACTGCAGCTATTTTGTAATACACACACACACACCCTTTCCCAGAGTTTCAATCAAACACAAATCTAGGTGCCGTTTTGAAGGAATTTTGCAGATGTAATTCAAGTCCATAATCAGTTGTCTTCAAGTTAATACAATGGAGAGTATTCTAAGTGGGCCTAACTTAATCATTTGGAAGCCTTTAAAACAGGGCTCCGTACACTTAAAGTCCCCTTGGAATTATTATATTATATTTTATATATATATATATATATATATATATATAAAATTTAATTTTTAATTAGGCTGTGAGGCAGGGGTCAATTCAAAAATACTGTTTTATTATTGCTCTACAGTGCCACCTTTGTCATAAATTATATAAATGCGCCTGCTCTTAGCTCTCCATTTCCATTCTATCAGTCAATTTGTCTATGTTTATGTCAATACCATACAGTCTAAAAGTCTTATAGTAGAGTGAGAGTGAGTTCTATCACATCTATCTTCCTCAGCAGTGTCTTGGTTATTCTATCTATGAATTTCCATATAAATTTGAGAATCACCTTGCAAAAAAAAAAAAAAAAAAAAGAGGTCTCGGGCCTCCGCTGAGCTCAGAGATTCCAAACAATGACTAGATCTGAAATTCTCTTCTTTCTTCTCCCCACCATGCTTCCAGCCTACTGTGCTCTTCCCTGGCTGTCTGCCTGCCCTATGGACTCCAGGTGTGCTCAGCCAATTCCTGCAACTGTGTAAGCCAGTTCCTCTAATAAATTCATGTCCTATATATATGACTCCCACTCACCCTGCTTCTCTGATTGAACCCTGACTACTTAACCCTTACGCTGGGCGTCGTGAATATTAGGTTGTCGGGTGTCTGCACTTTGTCCTCTTCCTTTAAAGGGCATAGAAGTTAGCTCTAGCAGACAGTTATTTGTGAGACAGCTTTGCATCCTCTGATTGCATCATTTGGCTTGTTTCTAAGCTTTGCTAGGGGAAGTCAAATAGGGCTGATTTAGCCCTACTACTAATGTGTGACCCTTCTGGAGTCTTTACTAAGTGATCCAGGTGTTCAGAGGGGTTTCTCTCCTTTGGCTAGTCATAACTCAAACATCTCCGAGCCCTACATGAGCTCTGGGAATTGTTCCATTTGGGGAATTATAGTTTTCTTTGCCTGGTGATGCGGAGTTTTTTCCTATGTGGGCATAACTAAGTACTCAGCCAAAGATTCAAGGGGACCCCAGCGCTGACTTCGGGAGGGCTTTCTCTACATGGCTCCCTCCTCTCTGATCCTCTGTCTGGCAAATTCCAGCTACTCTGGCCTCCCCTCAACTCACTGAGACCACTGGCTCTGCTTGGGTACCTCTTGTACCATCATCGGGAAAGTGTCTCCAGGCAGAAAGCCAAAGCAATCTTAGGGCTCATCTCATTTGTTTCCTTTCTATTGGGAATCACAATTCTGCACTGCCTATTCCCTAATGTCTGAAAACATTTTTTTTTAATATAGTTTGTCTAATGAATTGGTGTTTACGGCAGGAAAGTAAGTCTGGTACTAGATATTCCATCATGGACAAAAGTGGAAACCCACCTCCTTCTCTGGAAGATGGAAAAGACTTTCAGCGCATTCAATGCTGGTAGGAAAGAACCATTAGAGAGGAAGAAGTTGAAGACAGAAAAGAGGGGGTGACTGATGGTCAAGGTCTCTGGCGAGCAGGGCTTTGCTTTGTGCATACATGGCCTTGGGGAAGAGGAGAGAAAAGAGTTGGGGACCCTACAAAGAGAGACAGCAGCTGTTTGGGTTGATGGGAAGTCAGAGTGTTAAGGCTGGAATTGTCTTAAGGACCGTCTAGTCTAAAGCTCCATTGTATAAATGAAGAAACTGCAGCTACCGGGATTGTGACTTGATCGAGGTTATAGTTTCTCTGAGTGGCAAAAGCAACTGCAATCCCTCCATTTCTGTCTCTTCCAGGTTTTCTTCCTAACTTGCACCTCTATTTCAGAAGGCTTTGTAGATTCCTTTTCCTCCACCCACATCTTCCAGACTCCAAATCCTTATTTGTGCACCAAGCCAGAAGGAGGGGTGGCTTCGGTTAGGCTTGAAGATGTGAGCTACTTCAGGATGGACAAATAAGGGAGACAAGGGTGATCTGAGTCTGGGCGAACAACCAAAGCAGAGTTACAAATGATGCATTCTTCTGGGAGCAGAGAGGAAACTGAGCCAGCTAGAGCAAAGGATTTTTGTCTATGAAGGCTGAAAATTAGGGTACCAGATTATGGAGAGCTTTGAATGCCAGGGGGAGGAATTAAGAATTATCTCTGCTTTCATTTATTCATTAATTTATTTTTTTAATGTATCAAATGCTTACTATGTGCAGTCTCTGTACTTGGGACTCAGTTGGGAGCCATTGAGAATTTTAATGAAGGGAGTGAAAAGATGAAAGAGGCAAATACCAGGATGTACATGGAATAATACCAGGTCCTTTGAAACATAATAAGTAGATTCACACTTGAATGCTGAACCTAAGAGACTGTGCTTACTACCAAATGTAAAATAGATAGCTAGTGGGAAGCAGCCGCATAGCACAGGGAGATCAGCTCGGTGTTTTGTGACCACCTAGAGGGGTGGGATAGGGAGGGTAGGAGGGAGGGAGATGCCAGAGGGAAGAGATACGGGAACATACGTATATGTATAACTGATTCACTTCGTTATAAAGCAGAAACTGACACACCACTGTAAAGCAATTATACTCTAATAGAGATGTTTAAAAAAAAAAAAAAAGAGACTGTGCTTACCTGAAAATATAGGTATTGTCTTTGTTTTCCTGACATGGGTGCACACACAGTTGGCTGTGTATTCAGTTCAGTGAATGGCAGAGCAGAAAACCCCAGAACTTGGATTCAGAAGACCTTGGTTTGGGTCCTGGTTCTGCTTCTGTGTCACTTCACTTTCTAAGCCTTTGTCTCCTTGTCTAAAAGAAAAAAGAAGAAAGAAAGAAAAGAACAAAAGACCAGAGATTTCTCTTCCGATTTAAATCCTAAAGCTTCCTTCTCTTGGCCAGAATAAGATTCATTAACTATTCAGGGATCTTTATTAAGTGCTTTCATGCTAAGCACAGTCCCAGTGGCCAGGATACAAATGGAAGAAGATAGCATCCCAACCTCAAAGCATCCCATTCCGGGATCTCATATACATTAAAATACTGTAAACGTGGGTGGATGGAGAAGCAAGGACACAACTACTTAGGTCGCCCAGCCTCCCGCGCTGAATCACTTAGACCCGTCCGGCTTCCTTTGCTGTAAAGAGTGGACACTGGGCCTCCATCAGTCACTTCACAGAGTACGGTATCCAGTGAGAGAAGAGACCTTCAGACACGTCAAGACACAAGTGTATCAGAGGTCGCGTGGTGAGCGCAGTGAGCTTGCTGGAGCTCTTGGTGGAGCCCATCCCCCTCTGAAAGGGATGTAAAGCAGATAATTTTAGACTGACTTTCCTGAGTCCCAGTCTGACAAATGGAGCCTCTGCAGCCCAGGGGCAAGTCGTATTTGAGTGCTTGGGCTGCCCCAACAAAACACGCAGACTGGGGGCTGGAAGTCCGAGATCACTGCGCAGGCAGGGTTGGTTTCTCCCGAGCCCTGTCTCCCTGACCCACAGACAGCTGCCTTCTCACAGAGTCCTCACAATGGCCTTTCCTCAGTGCTGGTGCATCTCTGGTGTCTCTTCTGTATCCCAAACTCCTCTTCCTATAAAGGCATCAGTCAGCTTGGATTAGGGCCCACACCAGCGTTCTCATTTTAACTTAATCACCTCTCTAAAGGCCCTATCTCCAAAGTCTACAGTCACGTTCTGAAGTCCTGGAGGCTAGGACTTCAACATAGGAATTTGGGGGGACCACAAGTCAACCTACAACAGAAGTCAGGTCTGGGTCTCACTGCTTAGCACAGTGGGCATAAGGATGAAGGGCAAGGGCAGGGGCAGCTCTCCTCTGAGGCGAAAGCACTGCCCATGTGCCATGGCACCAAAGAACCAAAAAAAAGAAAAAATCTGGAAGCAAGCAGGTTCCGGGGCAGGCACAGTTGCATAGAATGTGCGAACGTGGCCCTTTTCCAAAAGTAGAGAACTCTGCTCAGTTGTGTAGCTCTAAATAGTGCCTGTTGATGCTGCTGTCAGCTTTTTTCAGACCTCATCCTTGGCATCTTTGAACGCTTTGGTGAGCACCAGCATGGCCCTGAGGACGGAGGCGTTGGGTTCTTCCCTCCTGGGCCGCGAGAGCCCTCTTGCCGGCCTGTGGGCTCTGTTCATCTGGATTGTTTTCTCCTTCTCTGATCTCACCTTCAATGCTGGCCATTACTCCCAAGAAGAGAAAGGCGGGGGTCTGGCGCACCGAACAAGGAATTATTTCAAAGAAAGCCCGTTGCCATGGGAACCGGTTGTCAAATGCTTTTCTGCGCGGGAGGTGTCGAGTGGGGCCACAGATTTTCTTAAGCGCTGCCTGCTTTTCTTTTTAATTTGTGACAAGAACAATAAATGATTGGAGAGGGAGATGGGCAGGAAAGCACTTGTCTGTCAGAAATTCATCCTGACAGTGAGCCAGGGGCTTTACTTATGGCCTGTTCTAACGGAGCCTTCAAATTGCAGTGCTTAGGGATGGGGCGGGGGCCGTGGTGGAGACGGGATGAGGAAGCAGTGAGAAAGCCACCTTAGATGGATCAGAAAATGTTCCTAGAGGGACTTCCCTGGCGGTCCAGTGGTTAAGACCCTGCACTACCAATGCAGGGGGCACCGGTTCTATCCCTGGTCGGGGAACTAATATCCCACATGCCACGTAGCGCGACCAAAAAATTAAAAAAAGAAAAAACAAAGAAAATGTTCCTAGAGCTTTTACTCCGTGTTCAGCCTCAGGCGAGGCTCTGTCAGGGATGCTGAGGAAGTCAGATTAGTCTGTAGTTTTGGACAGTCACAGTCTCATTGGGGAAGTGGAACCAAGACCCATAGAATAAGAAAAATGACAGAAGCCAATGTATGATATTGACATGTGTTTCCTCTGTAAAGATGCCCCATCTACATGTACAGTACTGCCTGGAGCGGAGGCAGACTCTGAGAGTTGCATGGCTATGCATGACCCACATCCTTTTTGTTTTGCGGTACGCGGGCCTCTCACAGCTGTGGCCTCTCCCGTTGCGGAGCACAGGCTCCGGATGCGCAGGCTCAGCGGCCATGGCTCACGGGCCCAGCCGCTCTGCGGCATGTGGGATCTTCCCGGACAGGGGCACGAACCCGTGTCCCCTGCATCGGCAGGCGGACTCTCAACCACTGCGCCACCAGGGAAGCCCTGACCCACATCTTTGAATGGCTGTTTCCCTTTGCTTAGGACCAAAGCTCTGGGCCAACCACTAGGTAAGTGGTTAACTGACAGACATCTTTAAGTCCACCTCCGCTTTGGCGTCAAGGCCACCCTCTTCCTGGGGTGGCTTGGACAGTGACCGAGCATGACGCGGTACGAGCCCCCAGCCGTTCCCACCCATCACTCCTCTGCAGGCGTTTGCTCAGAGTTCCCATCAGGCTGGAGGGGACAATTCTGTATCGTGGTCTGACTGAGCCCATCCCTACCCCATCCCACTTTCTGCCTTTTCCTCCCACAGGTATTACTCCTGTGGGGGGGGGGGTATAGTTGCTTTACAATGTTGTGTTAGTTTCTACTGTACAGCAAAGTGAATCAGGTATACGTATACATATATCCCCTCTTTTTTGGATTTCCTTCCCATTTAGGTCACCACAGAGCACTGAATAGAGTTCCCTATACAGTAGGTTCTCACTAGATATCTATTTCTTACCCAGTGGCAAATATATGTCAATCCCAATCTCCCAATTCATCCCTCTTCCCCTTTGGTATCCATGCGTTTGTTCTCTACATCTGTGTCTCTATTTCTGCTTTGCAAATAAGATCATCTATAGCATTGTTCTAGATTCCACATACAGGCATTAATGTATATGTTTTTCTCTTTCTGACTTACTTCACTCTATATGACAGTCTCTAGGTCCATCCACGTCTCTGCAAATGACCCAATTTTGCTTTTTTATGGCTGAGTAATATCCCATTGTATATATGTACCACATCTTCTTTATCCATTCCTCTGTCAATGGACATTTAGGTTGCTTCCATGTCCTGGCTATTGTAAATAGTGCTGCAATGAACATTGGGGTGCATGTGTCTTTTTGAATTATGGTTTTCTCAGGGTATATGCCCAGGAGTGGGATTGCACGATCATATGGTAGCTCTACTTTTAGTTTTTTAAGGAACCTCCGTACTGTTCTCCATGGTGGCTGTATCAATTTACATTCCCACCAACAGTGCAAAAGTGTTCCCTTTTCTCCACACCCTCTCCAGCATTTATTGTTTGTAGATTTTTTTATGATGTCCATTCTGACCGGTGTGAGGTGATACCTCATTGTAGTTTTGATTTGCATTTCTCTAATGATTAGTGACGTTGAGCATCTTTTCATGTGTTTGTTGGCCATCCGTTAAACGTTTTCACTCTTAACTCATCTCAGTGTCTGCTTCTCTCAGGACCCCAGCAGAGCCAAATTTTCACGGGTCAGGAGGTGACTATTGGAATCTACAGTTAATCAGAAAATGTTGGTCATGAAGGTGGCCTTAGAAAGCTTTAGCGCAGATGTGCCTATCCTTTAGGGCTCAGGGATACCTCCGAATCTGGAAAAAAAGGCTCTAGATAGAGTTTCCAGGAGCAGTGGAGGCAGCTAACATCCAGGATGGACATGCCTCCTGGGTGCCCGAGCCCAGTGGCAGAGCGCATGCTGGGTCCTTCTGACTGTGGTGTGATTTGTTTCCAGAAGCACAGCCTTGGCCTGGTTTACCATCCTTTCTAGAGAGCCAATGACCTGCCCAACATCCTTTTCTCAATTCCTTTTCTTCTTAAATTACCCAGAGAAAATTTATGCTGCTCATCACTAAGAACCTGCTCTAATTCAGGAGCGAGGGGACATTGGATTACAGGAGGTGACTTTCCTCATGAGAGCAAAGGAAACATTGTATCTGAAAAGTCACTGGAGATGAGGCAGGTCCCAAAGAGAACGGCCAAAGTGCAACACTATTCATAAGGAAGTCTAATAATTCAGACGTTTGAAGCCAATCCCTGCTGAGCTTCTTTGAGGAAGGATGCGTGTGGATGACCAGAGATGTGCATACGGTTTTCTGCCCCGTCATCCCCAGCTCACTGAGCCCCCACCCACCTTGGCTTCTGGCTGCTGGGTACATTCCTGCTTCAGTTAGAGCCTCCAGTGAACAAGGAAGAGTAAAGGTAGGTGTCATAGGTTAAATTGTGCCCCCCCCCACCGCCGGCAAGATTCATATGCTGAAGTCTTAACCCCCCTGGACCTCAGGCAGTGACTTTATTTAGAAATAGGGTCACTGGAGATGTCATTAGTTAAGATGAGGTCGTACTGGAGTAGGGTGGGTCCCTCATTCAATATGACTGGTGTCCTTATATAAAGGGGAAATCTGGACACAGACGCGCACACAGGGAGATCGTCACGTGAAGATGAATGCAGAGGTCAGGGTGCTGCATCTATAATCCAAAATGTCAAACCCCAGAAGCTGGGGGAGAGGCATGGGACAGATTCTCCCTCACATCCCTCAGAAGGAACCAACCTTGCCGACACCCTGATCTCAGACTTCTAGCCTGCAGAACTGGAAGACAATGGATGTCTGTTGTTTAAGCCACTCCGTTTGCGGTACCTTATTATGGTAGCTCTAGCAAACAAATTCAGTGGGGGGGGGGGAAGAATGCACGCCCCCATTTAGGTAACTTAGAGTTTTGGTTTGGGGCAGGGATTGCCCAGCGCCTGGTGATGGACTATGTGGAATATCAATTAGACCGCCAGACAAGTTGGGATTGGAAACTCCAGGTTTCAAGTTAATTCATATCCTGATGACATTCGCTCCAACTTCCCTTCTGTACTTAGTGTGTAGCCACATGGTTGTATTTGGAAGAAGGTAGAATTTGTAAGAGGGAGGTGGAAACTTCTTAAATCTTTGTGAACACCTCTTTCTTAGACTTAAACCAGGATAATGCTTCACTCCCCTGGTAGATTAGACATTTGCTGGAGTCCCAGCAAAGATAGCACCAAATAGTGTCTAAAAGTTGTCCCCAAAGACTAAAAAGGCTGCCATGATGAGGGCATGGGTCCAGGCTGTTGTAACAGGAATACGGGAGATAAGGAATCACCCTAGTACAACATGATGATGTCTTTCCTTCCTACCTCCTTCCCTGTCCCTCTGGGCACCTGGCTATGCTCCATCCTCAAGCTGCTCCAGAAGCCCAGCTTCTCCGAGACGTGCCCTGAACACACTAGGCTCAGTGCCTGGGGCTGATGGGAAGGTTTTCATGTTATTTTTTTTTAAGAGTCAGATGGGAAAAAATGACTGTCATAAGAATGGATTTATAATAGCGAATCCAGCTTGGATTACGTTCACATTTATACCAATACAGCTTTCATCTTTCGTCAGAGGAAGGGGCTATGTCCTGACACCAGCTGGGTTTCCTACAATGCAGCTCGGTTCTGACACTAACTGATGTTAGCACAGACCTCACAAGTTAAGGGCTCAGTCCTACAAGACCACCTTCACTTCAAACACCAGCCACGGTCTCAGGTATCCCCAAGCTACCCATGCTTCTGCCTAGCCAGCTGCAAATTTGGGGGTTCCCACAACACCTCCCCCACTTGATAATTCGGTAGAACAACTCACAGAACCCAGGAAAGCACTATACACATGATTACCATTTTATTATAACGGAGACAACTGAGGGACAGCCAACTAGAAGCAACACTTAGGACAAGGTCTAGGGACGTAGAGGTGCAGCCGCTTCTGTCCCACTGGGGGGATATATTGGTATATTGACAAGTTCACTAACCAGGAAGTTCCCTGAGCTTTGTTGTTCGGTTTCTGTCAAGATTTCAATACTTGGGCCTGGCTGACGAAGCCATTGGCCACGTGATCAGACTCAGTGTCCAGCCCCTCTTCCTTCCCTGGAGGTGCATGGTGGGGTTGGGTGAGAATTCCAGCCCTCCGATCATGCGGTGGGTTTTCCTGGCACCAGTCTCCATCCTGAAGCTATGTAGGGGTCCCGCCATGAGTCACCTTGTCCACATAAACTCAGGTATGTTTAAAAGGGGCTCATTACAGGGACTTCCTTGGTGGTCCAGTGGTTAGGACTGCGAGCTTCTACTGCAGGGGGCACGGGTTCGATCCCTGGCGGGGCACGAAGATCCCACAGGCTACACGACCAAAAAAAAGGGGGGAGCAGTCATTATAAATAACAAAAGATGCTTCCATCATCTGGAAAGTCCAAAGGTTTTTATTTTTCTTTTTTTTTTTTTGGCCACACTGCGAGGCTTATGGGATCTTAGTTCCCCGACCAGGGATCGAACCCGGGCCCTCACCCTCAGCAGTGAAAGCACCGAGTCCTAACCACTGGACCGCCAGGGAGTTTCCTGGAAAGTCCAAGGGTTTTTGAAGATCTGTGCCAGGAACTGGGGACAAAGACAATGGTTTTTTGTTTGTTTGTTTTTGTTGTTTTTTTATTTAGTATCCCATAGGGACTCATGACGGCAAGCCAGCCCAGGGTCCCACAATGCAGCCCCTGAGCTGTGCTCCCAGGGCCCAGGGGGAGCCATCCTAAGGCCCACCGCACCCAGCAGTGGTCACAACAACCCAAATCCCAAGGTGGAGTGTTGCTGCAACCCCCAAATCTAATCTGGTCTCTGCTGGTCCCCATCCAAGCTCCAGCTTTGCTCAGCCTTCCCACCTGCAGCCTCCCCTAGGCTTTGGGACCCTCAGCGTAGCGCGTGAGTTTGTCCCCTCCGTCCTGGCTCGGCGCTCTCACACTAACTTTGTTTTTTCTCACACTGGACTTCCCGGTCTCGAGACACTGATAGGCCACCTCTGTGGAGTTTGGGCCCCCTCCCCCGGCCTCTGCCCCTGAATGGTCAAGTATGAACACCATCTCTTTAAACGGTTTCCACATCAGAACCGATCCTGCCCTGATTCTACATCCCCCTCCTCCCCTCCTGTCGAGTCTGCTGGCTCTTCAGGCCCACGCTCTCAGCTGGCTGTCTCAGGCTAGTAGAACGGCACCAAAGAAAAGGTCAAGTCCGCAAATCTGTCCCGGCTCCCGCATGTCCCCAGCGACCCCAGGCTGGCCCCACTGGCCATCCCATGACTACTTCATCTACTTGCATTTGCCAGGAACTGGGACATTTGAATAAGGGGAGTAAAAAAAGCAATCGTCTAATTTTGGAACTTCAGGCGCTCCAACAGCTGGTAAGCGGAGATATTTGGGGGGAGAAGACGTCACTCAACTCACACCTCCCAGGAGGCTGCCTGCACAGCCTGCTCAGACAGCCAGCCCCAACCAAACACCACGCCCTTTCAGAGACCAGGAGCGATGCTCAACGCAGCCTGTGCTTTCGCTCAAGATACTGACTTTGTAAATGTTGAGCTGAAAGCCTTATAATAGATGAGACTCAATACAAAGAGAAGTGGGGCACTGCAGGTCTTCAGGGAATTGAAAGAACATAAATGATCAACGCAATGAAACTTGCAAGAGAGGAGAACTTCGACTTACTTCTGCTGAGAGGACCTGGCTTCTCAGTATACTTTTCCCTACATTCTTCATTTCTTCAGGTTCCTTCACAGGAGCCCCATGCATTGCCTATCCTCTTACAATGAAATAGAGAAGAAGGGAATGGGGCAGGGGCAGAGGGGAAGGGCGTGAGTTCTAAGCTACAGAGAGCAGTCTATCTATGGGGCCGGCCAGGGGACTCGTGGAAACCACTCTGCTATGGGGTCCAGTAAAAGGAAAGTACAGTTTGGCAAGTAATACTGGGTCCCAAATGGCAGCTGTTTCCAGTGGCAGGCCAGGCAAACAGGTGGCAATAAGTGCAGCAGGGTGGGAGGGGGTGGGATTCTAAAAAGTAGAAAGGAAGGGACTGATACTTATTTAACTCTTTCCATATGCTAAACGCTATGCCAGGCACTTTGCAGATATTATTTCATTTAACCTCTTGACAATCTCTACCAGAGAGTATATTTTTTTAAGATTTTTTGGTTTTGATGTGGACGATTTTTAAAGTCTTTATTGAATTTGTTACAATATCGCTTCTCTTTTATGTTTTGGTTTTTTGGCCATGAGGCACGTGGGATCTTACTTAGCTCCCCAACCAGGAATTGAACCCACACCCCCTGCATTGGAAGGTGAAGACTTAACCACTGGACCACCAGGGATCCCCCCAGATAGTCCATTTGAAAAATGAGAAAACCTCAAAAATCTAAAAATAGAGTTGCCATATGACCCAGCAATCCCACTCCTGGGCGTATATCAGACAAAACTATAATTCCAAAAGATACTGTTCATTGCAGCACTATTTACAAAAGCCAAGACGTGGAAACAACCTAAATGTCCATCGACAGAGGAATGGATAAAGAAGAGGTGGTTGGTACATATATACAATGGAATACTACTCAGCCATAAAAAAGAATGAAATAATGCCATTTGCAGCAACATGGATGGACCTAGAGATTATCATACTAAGTGAAGCAAGTCAGAAAGAGAAAGACAAATACCATAGGATATTGCTTATATGTGGAATCTAAAATATGATACAAATGAACTTATCTACGAAACAGAAACAGACTCACAGACATAGAGAAGAGACTTGTGGTTGCCAAGGGGGAGAGGGGGTGGGGGAGGGATGGATCGGGAGTCTGGGATTAGCAGATGCAAACTATTACATATAGGATGGATAAACAGCAAGGTCCTACTGTATAGCACAGGGAACTATATTCAATATCCTATAATAAACCATAACGGAAAAGAATATGAAAAAGAATGTGTGTATATATATATATATATATATATATATATATATATAACTGAGTCACTTTGCTATACAGCAGAAGTTGACAGAACGTTGTAAATCAACTATACTTCAATAAAATTAATTTAACAAAATTTTTAAAAATAAAAATGAGGAAACCAAGATTCAGCAGTCACCCAGTGGGTAAATGACAGGGTTGGAATCTGACCCCAGATCCTGGCCTCAAAGCCCACGGTCTTTCCCTACTATACTAAAGCATATGAGGGGGAGGGATAGATTGGGAGTCTGGGATTGACATGTACCCACTGTTGTATTTAAAACACAAAACCACAAGGACCTACTCTATAGCACAGGGAACTCTGCTCAATACACTATAATAACCTAAATGAGAAAAGAATTTGAAAAAGAATTTTTTTTTAACTATTAAAAAAACAAAATAAAATAAAGCATCTGAGAAGTCAGCTAAAGCGGATCCTGGGGACCACAGGGGCTCCAGGGCAGGTACTAATCCTTAGAAGCCAGTCTAGAAAGAGAAAAGCCATTCGCCTCTAACTATAGGACCCAAGTACTCAAGAGTCGCCAGGGCAGAAAGCTAAGGGCTGACCATTAACAATAATATCTCAATGGTTGAGTTATAACGTGGGGCTGCAGCTGCTTGAATTCCTCCTGCCTCAGGTCTGGACTCAACTGTGATTTATAATCTGCCCACTATTTGTCTTCCTTACTAAGCTGTGAGTTCCTTAAGTGTTCTTTGTGTCCACAGCTGGTGGCGCAGCACCTGGCTCCACCAGGGGTAGGCGCTCCATAAATGATGGTGGGATGTGTGAAGGAATGAATGGATGAATGCGTCCTTCATTGAGGGGCAGCATGGCAGAGACTACTTAATCAGGCAGTGACTGAGCAGACAAGGTATCAAGGGGAAGCTAGAGTCCCCCAGTCCACCGCAGGAACTTCAGCGATCCCTGGTTAGAATTCTCTACTAGGATTCTTTGTACTTCTGAGTGGGTTTGACCACTCAGTTTTTTAAACCCACACACACTTGGATTATTAAGTAAACAAAAAGTTTATTTTTTTCCCACAAATTTAAGGGTGAATTGACTTAATTTTTCACTTCACTCGCTTTTTGTATGTGGCGGGGGGACGGGGGGTGGGGGATGGGCACTGTACACAGTGTTAGAGAAGGCCAAGGGAAAGCTCTGGGCTTCTCAGAAGCAACCAGTTCATTGCTTATCCAAGGCCACAAAAAGCCTGGATTCCTAGCATCCTCCTTCTGAGATGTTCCCATGGAAACCATGCTTGGGCTATTCTTGCACAAGGGCAACTTCTAGCACAGTCAGCCCTGGCTCCTGAGAGAATGCAGTGCCTGAGGTGGGAACCAGCAGACAAATTGTGAGAAGGGAAAAGCAAAAAGATTGCTGCTCTACAACCAGAACATACCTCTTCCTCTTCCCTCCTCCCAGGCACCCCGATGGGAAATGCGCCAGCCCCTTAATGACATGAAGCACAGACCTCCCCTGGCCTGAGTGATGGGACAAACAGGCATCTGCCGGGGAAGGCTACAATGTAAATTGCACCCTGTCCTGTCAGCGGAGGAAATGAGACGGGGCTGAGGGGCAGAGAAGGAATCTTGCACAGAGCAATGAATTTGATGCCTTCTGCCACGTGGTCTGATGGTGATCAGGTGTAACCAGGACAAGAGGGAAATGATGCTGCTTCCCTGGACAGGGAGACGATATCCATCCCAGCCATCGCCCCACTCCTGGTCCACTGGTTAGTCGTTAAGGCAGGAGCCACTGGAGTTGCCACCTTCGTTCCTAATGCCAGCTCCTTATCTGCTTCCACGCCACCTGCTAGGTGTGTGACCTTGGGACACTGCCTGACCTCTCTAAGCCTCTGCTCCCTTATCTGTCAAATGAGGGTAATGAGATCGGATGCGTAAGGTTCTTGCAAAGGAGGTGATATATGGGAGGTCCTCACCGTATCTCTGTAACTGTTTATACGGCACACGCTCAAGCATAAGTTAGACTCTATTGGCAGGATGCAGGGATATCTTGTAGGACATCGGGAGGGGAATAGACCCAGGCCCCTTAAGGGCCCGGAACCAGGAACTGGGACTAAGCGGTCTCTTGTCTCTTGCGCTTTAGACTCTCCGCCTCTATCTGCTCATCAGCTTGCCCCGCCTCTCTGTGTGCAGGGGAGAAATGGTCATGCCAGCCGTGACTCCACATAGCCTTCTGACTCATGAGCTCAATATGGGCTAGAAGAGCCTCTGTGCCAGCTGCCAGTTCCAGGAAAATTGTCTCATTCACCCACGCTCAGTCCGGGTTCCCCGCTCTGGTCCATCAGGTGTGACCAGACAAAGCCTGAGGTCACCTCTCTCCCTTTCGCAGTGGGGAATCTCAGAGAAGGGAGCACAGAACGAACAGGCACCCAAAGTATTCTCTGCTTCCTCAAAGTCCTCCTCGGTGGAATTCTCCCAAAATCTCTGGGCAGATGACTCAGCAGGAGGCTGTGGTCCAGACTTTCTCCTAATATATACCCTGTCCTGCATAAGACAGGCTGCGAGCTCCTGGGAGAAACAGAGGGGCCCCACGTGCGCCCATCACGTGGTCACATCATCCGTATGTGAAAGGAGTCAGACAAAGCCGAACTCAGGAACCTCCTTCCTGCTGGTCTAATGTAGGGTGCGGAAATTCAGATCTCACAAAATGTGTCCAGATTTTAGCCTCTGGAATATTGAGAGCTTCCCTGGAGCTCTAATGAATGGTGATGATGTAAAACACAAGCTGATGTAAAATATTTCCAGCCTAGTTGCATGCTGGGAGAAAGAAGCATTATTTTATTATACTGGATCTTTTCCCACAAAGTCAAAAGCCATTCTCCCTTGCTGAGTTTAATAAGATTCATCTGTCACCTGGGTTAGAGTCGCTCACGTTTTGGGGCAATTTTTTATCTGTGTTATTATGCCAGCCTCAGAAGAAGGTAGCCCGGAGGATCAATTAGTCCTGTATTGAGAATCCCCTAGGGAAGTGATTCATTCAGTCACTCATTCATCTGACAAATATTTATCGAGTGCCTGTTAGGAGGGTGACAGTGTATTAAGCACTGGATAAAATGGTGGGCAACAGCAGGAAAAATCCTCAGTCGCACGGGGTTCACAGTCTAATGGTGAAACGGGCACTGTGAAAACCGCACAATCAAATCACACCTGTGACAGGTGTTCCGCGGGAGAGAGAACCTGTGTTGTAAGAAGGGGGTCTGTCCCGCTCAGGAAGTTGGCTTCTTTGCCAAGTGATGCTTGAGCTGAGTGATGAATGCTGAGTAGGTGTTCCCAGGAGTCGAGGCGAGGAAAAGGATTGTGACTGGACAAAAGTGCACGTGCCGATGAGTGGAGTGGGGAGTGAGGGTTGTGCACACCTATTAGAATGGCTAACGTCCAAAAAGCCAACCATACCAAACGTTGACAGGGCAACAGGAACTCTCATTCATTGCTGGTGGGAATGCAAAATGGTACAGCCACTTTGGAAGACAGTTTGGGAGTTTCTTACAGAACTAAACAGAATCTTATCATACCATCCAGCAGTTGTGCTCCTTGGTGTTTATACCCAAATGAGTTTAAAACATATGTCTACACGAAAACCTGCACGCGGATATTTACAGCAGCTTTATTCAGAATTGCCAAATCTTGGGAACAACCGAGATGTCCTGCAGTGAGTGAGTGGATAAACTGTAGCACATCCAGACAATGGAATATTATTTGGTGCTAAAAAGACATGAGCTATCAAGCCATGCAAAGACTTGGAGGAAACTCAAATGCATATTACTGAGTGAAAGAAGCCAATCTAAAAGACTTCATACTATATGATTCCAACTATATGACATTCTAGAAAAGGCAAAATTAAGACAATAAAAAGTCAATGCTTGCCAGAGATTGGGCCGATGGCAGTGGGGGATGGAGGGAGGTGGGAGGAGAGAAAAGAGTGATGAATAGGGGAAGCACAGGAAATTTTTAGGGCAGTGAAACTAATCTGTATGATACTTTGAAGGTGGATACATGTCATTATACATCTGTCCAAACCCGTAGAATTCTTTGTACAACATGGGAAAGTGAAACATGATATAAACTATGGACTTTCGTTAATCATAGTGTATCAGCTTTGTTTCATTAATTGTAACAAATGCACCATACCAAGGCAAGATGTTAATAACAGAAGTAACTGTAGGGGGGGAGGGGTAGTATATGGGAACTTTCTGTACTAGCTGCTCAATTTTGCTGTAAATCTAAAACTTCTAAAACATATTAGTTGAAAAAAAGAGAGCAAACGGACAATGTTTATTTCTGTATGATAAAAGTGACATCATTTTTTTTCGTATTTGACTATAATCCCATAATTTCAACCTAAGGTTTCATTCTTTATTTTTAAAATTGTTAATTGCATGATTGATACATAAATACTTCCTTCTTGAAAATATGTGAAACACTACAGAAGGAGTTAGAGTCAATCCCATTCCATTCTGGAATGGTAACCATAGATAATTTGGTGAGACCCCTTCTGGGTAGTCTCTGTGCCTCTTCTCTGGATATACATATACCAATGCACAGTTGTTTTACTTGGAAATGCGTTCATCTAGAAACTTCCTTTAAAGTGACTTAAAGGGGGGTTTGATTTGACTCACACTCCAAGAATTCTGGACGTGAGTTGGTCCTAGAGTTAGCCCAGAAGCTCAGTGACATTAGGTGACACCACTGTCTTGATGATTCCCAGGAGCTTTTGCTCCTGTTTGCGACCTCGTGTCTACAAGATGCCTGTACCCTTCCAGGGGTCCACCTGCTACATCTCCGTGTTCAAGGTGGGATGAAGAGGAGAGAACTGCTGTATCTGATCTTTTGATCAGGAAAGCAAAGATTTCCAGAAACCTACCGATAGGCTTCCATATGTTTCACTTGCCAAATGTGTCCCATGGCCACCTCTAGATGCAGTGGAAGCGGAAAGGTAAATGTTTAACTGTTCCAACCACCCAAGGGGATGGCACCGAAGAGGCAGTCTGACAGCTGCTTTGGGATCTATCAACAGCTGTGTCTGACCGAACTGCTAACTTTTTAGTTTGTATATGTTTTTCAAACAATAGTGTATGTCTGAGAGATTCTCTGTCAGTAATTTTAGACCGTTTTTTAAAAACCCAATCTGAGAGACTTTTAATACAATATTTAAACCCATTTTCATTTATTGTAATTATCGATGTACTTAAATTTGTTCCTGATTATCTTTTATGTTTTATACTTACCATGCTTTCTTGTTCTTTATTGTATTTCTTTTCTGACTTTTATTGGATTGCATTTGTCTTCTAATGATTTCTACATTATTATTCTATTTTTCTACGGATATCCTTTAACTTGAAACTCAGTTTTTTCCTATCAAAATCTAGTGCTGATGAGAATATACATCACTACCCAAAATGGGTAGAGGGGAACTAATGACTAAGCTTGGAGGCCCTCCTTATTAAGGATATATTTGCTGTCATTTCGTGGGATTTGGGATAGGAGAAGAAGCAGATGCATGCACTCCCTATGCCATTTCGATCCAATCTTTCTTCTTTATATTATAAGGGGAAAAGCAACTGAGAAAATTATTTCAAAACTAAAAGGTGAGAAGAAAGCAGAAGATGATGCTCAAGGAGAAGGGATGGGTTAGTGATGGGAAAATTTTAGGGTGCAGTTTAGGGGGATTGGAGCTTTTCTAGGGCAACTCAAACTACCCTGTGAAGCTAAATTTCTCTTCCAAGCATACGTTCAGCATTCCTTGTTGTGTCTGGTTTGACACTGGCCAGAAAGAAATGAAAATATAGAGCCTGAAGAGTTAGATGACAGGCTTACTCTCAGGCTAAAGGATCAAGGCCAGAGGCAAGGGGCCGAGTCCCATTTTGAGAGTCACCAGGAATTACCAAGACTGGAGCCAAAGAAAGGCTGTATGTTGATTATTTTAATCAGGTACAGTAAACATGCAGGCACGAAAATGACCATCATGAAGAAAGAGGTCTTTATACTCAGACACCCCTAAAAATAGGCTATATGACATGCCACGCAGGGCCACATGGGGAAGCACCAGGGTCGGTCAGGGGGCAGAGGGAATGAGAAAGAAAGAGCCTTTACTGTGGTTTTTGCAGGAGAGGCAAGGCAGGGGAAGCAGGCTTAGGATGGGCTAGTTTGAATAACTTCAGCAGGCTCTGGGTCACAGGCATCGTCCCTAGTTGTCTAGCACCTGGCCCTGGGATGATTAGGGCAGGCAGACATTGGCTCAGAGGGTGAGAGCAGATGAAGAAGGTGGTTGGAGGGCTGGGGTCTGGATTGGTTGGATTGCTTATGAAAGGGGCACTTGCAGGCATGTCTTTACTAGCTCTAGAAATTGCCCAGACTGGAAGGGACAGTCTCTCCAGGATCAGCAAGCCCTAGATGTCAATGCATCAGAAAATATCAATACCAAAAATTGAAAGGCATGATTTATACGAAAGTCTCAGCTCAAATCGGGAATTGAGGATCAGGGATCACCAACAAGATCAAGGTGCTGACAAACTGGAAGATAAGAAATGGTTGCGTGGGACCCACTGTTCTCTAAAAAGGACCTTAGGGATGCTTTCAAAAGGCTGCCCGCTAATAAGCTAATATCAGCCTTCTATCTTACGTCTAACGTTTTAAAGGCAATTCCTCACGTTCAGAAGCGGAAAAATGTGTCCCAGCTGGAATATCTTACGTCTCAGTTTCCCCACGGCTCACACAAAAAATAAGGGCAAGTCACTGTCCCAAAGATTTTTCTTAATTAGTGAATTTACAGGAAAAAACCTTCACAAGGATAAAACATTGACATTACCTTTAACTGTTACACTTAGCACTTCATCGCCATTCCCATGAATAAAATCACAATCTCCTCAACTATTCCAGGAAAACCCAGACCTAACTCATCTTGCTCCTCTGTGTACATGGCAGTCTGGTTGCCATTAGGTAGTGGATGGAACCACCTCCCCTGCTTCCGAGCTTCCGAGAAGGCAGAAGTGACGGGAAGCTGCCAGGCCTGCAGATGCCAATGTGCAAATCCACCAAAGTGGACCAGCCACGTCCCCTGGGATTGCCAAGTCTGCCAAATCCAGCTGAGACGTTACACAGAGTCCATCGGTGACCGGAAACCCGGCCAGCCTAGAGCCAAACGCGTCTGGTCTAATGAAAAGGCCTTTGGCTGGTGGCACTACATGCAACAAGTACAATCATCTGCGATGGCTGAGAAACTCCCTCATTCCCTTCTTCTGCAGTCTTGGCCGCTGAACTCGGTCCAGAACAAAGAAATGCTGAAGCAGCAGAACAGCTAGGACCCAGGGTTTCCAATTCATAGAGGGCAGGAGAAAGCCGGCTCGGTCAATTCCTTCTCAGCTTCCCATCAGGGAGAGAGGCGACCAAGCCCACGGCTGGGGATTCTCACCTATTTTTATAACCATCAAACATTTGTACAGCCCCTCCGAGCCAGGCACCGGGCAAGGCACTGTGGGCCATGCAAAGAATAAACTCCAGGGGCTTCCCTGGTGGTCCAGTGGTTAAGACTCCACGCTGCCCCTGCAAGGGCACAGGTTCGACCCCTGGTCAGGGAACTAAGATCCCTTATGCTGGGCAGGATATGTTAATTAGCTTGATTGTGGTGATTATTTCACAATGCAGAGGTATTTCAAAACATCCAGGGAATTCCCTGGAGGTTCAGTGGTTGGGACTCTCCGCAACCTCACTGCCGACGTCCCGGGTTCAATCTCTGGTCGGGGAACTATGATCCCACAAGCCACGTAGCACAGCCAAAATTTTTAAAAAAGAATAAACTCCAGGCTCTGCCCTTCAAGAACTCATGGCCCAGAAAGGGGATAAGGTCAGCACCTGAGGCTGGGACAGACAGAGAAAGAGAGTCAGAAAAGGCCTCATGGGGGAGCAAGGAGACCCACCCCCAAACCAGCAACCACCTACTGCTGGTTGGACCACACTGTGCTGGAACAAACCACCACCCTCGGGAATTCGGCCTAGTCAGGGGAGCAAAGGAAGGAATGCACCCAAACACTTCCCCGCCGATGCTGTAGGTTCAGTACCTACAGCACGTACGGTGCACAGAAATAGCACAGCGGAGCACCTGAGCTGGGTTTTTAAAACACAGGAAGGATTTCAACAGGGCAGGGAGGAGAGAACATCAGTGTTCTTGCCAGAGGGGGCAGTGGATGCCGAGGCAAAGAGGCGAGGATGCTCAGGGCACATCCAGCTGAGCTCAGCAGAAAGAGCAGCTATGGGAGGGCCTTGAAAACCAGAGTGCAGAGGACAGATGTAGTCAATTGATCCATCAGTCATTTTTTTAAAAATTGGGGTGAAAAGCACATAAAATTTATCATCGTAACCATTTTTAAGGGTACAGTTCAGTCGCGTTAAGTATATTCACACTGTTATGACATGGGTCTCCAGAATTTTTTCAGCCTGCAAAGCTGAAACTCTGCACCCATGAAACAACTACCCTATTCTCCCCCCACTCCCACCCCGGGTAACTCCCATTCTACTTTCTGCCTCTATGAATTTGACTATTCTAGGGACCCTATACAAGTGGAATTATACAGTGTTTGTCTTTTTGTGACGGGCTTATTTCACTTAACAGTATCTTCAAGGTTCATCCATGTTATAACCTGTGACGGGATTTTCATCTTTCTTAAGGCTGACTAATATTCCACTGTGTGTATATACCCCATTTGTTTATCCACTCATCTGTCAATGGATACAGGCAGGTTGCTTCCACCTTTTGGCTCTTGAGAATAATGCTGCTACGAATATGGGTGTACAAATCTCTCTCTGAGTCTTTGCTTTCAATCCTTTTGGATATGAAGTGGGATTGCTGGATGATACGGTAGCTCTATTTTTAATTTTTTAAGGAAGCACCGTACTGTTTTCCATAGTGGTTGCACCATTTTACATTCCTGCCAACTGGGCACAAGGGCTCCAATCTATCGACATCCTCGGCAACACTTGTCATTTTTTGTTTTTTCGATAGTCGCCATTCTAGTGTGTGTGAGCATCCTTCAGTCATTTTTGAGTAGGGGCATGATGGAGTCAGAGCTACATGTTGGAGGTTGTCTCTGGCAGCAGCAAAGTCAAGAGGCAGGAGCTGGTCAAGGCTTTGGCAATGGTCAGAGTGTAGGGAGGGACTCCTGACCAGGGCTGGTGGTAAAGGAAAGAAGCAGCTAGACTCAGGGGAGGCAAGAGAGAGGGAAGAGCTAGACGGGACTCAAGTTTCAAGCACAAAAGACCGAGAAAATAGTGATACAATGAGAAAAATAGGAAGCTGGGATGGAGGGCTGCTTGTGGGGAGGTTCTGAGATCGGGCAGGTGCCCGCAGGCGCGAGGTCTGTTGTCAAGGCAGGGCTGATGCCCTGAAGACAGCTCAAGGCTAGACACGATCATGATGTCGTTCCTACGGCACTTTTATGTATATGATCCCCTCCGTGCTCACGACACCTGGTGAGGTGAGTCCAAGCAGGTGTCATTTCCACCAGCTGAGCAATGAGAAAGTATAAATGACAAGCCAAGACCACATGGCATATCAGACAGTATCAGAGCCTGGGTAAGCTCCTGAGTCTGGTTCTATTCCCGTGGCCTCTTTCCTTGAGATAAGACTTGTCCAGGAGCATGGAGGGCTCAATCAGTGGAAGACACATTCATCCGACAAATATTCTTTAAGTGACTGGCCGTGTACTAGGTGTTGATTTACTAGTTATTAAAATCACATAGACATGATCCTCCCATCATGAAGCCTATATTCTTGTAGATGACATAGTAAACGAGTAGGCCTTCTGACAGTTTTCCTAGAAGCCCAAAGAATTCCTCAGGAGAAGTGTCCCAAGGCGAATCTTTGCCTCCAGAACGGAAGCTGCTCTGCCAGGTCTGTCATGTTAACTCAAGATGGACCACGTGCAGACTTAACGCACCGTATCCAAGACAACAGCAAAGGAGGGCATTGCCTAGAATGAGTCCTTAAAATATCTAGGCACAAAAGGTACTTCTGGTTGACTTTCAGGGAAAACATTATTCTTTTCTCTCTATTCTCTTTTTCTTTTACTCAAAACTCATCAGCAAAAGTCTGTCTTCTTCACTCAGTACCAATAATCCATGTCTACAGAGGAGGTTGCCAGCATACCCACGTCCATAGCAGCATTATCCACGACAGTCAAAAGGTGGGGCCACCTAAATATCGATCAACATGAATGGGTAAACAAAATGTGATACATACGCACGCTGGAATGCTATTCAGCCTTGAAAAGGAAGGAAATACTGACACGTGCTACAATATGGATAAACCTTGGAGACATTATGCTAAGCGAACGAAGCCTGTCACAAAAAGACAAATATTGCATGATTCCACTTACATGAGGTACTTAAGAGTAGCCACATTCAGAGAGACAGAAAGTAGAATACTAGTTACCAGGAGCTGGGGGAAGGGAAAATGAGAGTTATAAGAATGGGTACAGAGTTTCAGTTGGGGAAGATGAAAAATTTCGGGAGATAAATGGTGGTGATGGATATTGTGAACGTATGTACTACCGCTGAACCATATACTTAAAATGACTAAAATGATACATTTTATGTTTTGTATATTTTATCACTATACATACATATTTTTAAAAAAAGGTTTCAGGCTTCCCTGGTGGCACAGTGGTTAAGAATCCACCTGCCAATGCAGGGGACACGGGTTCGAGCCCTGGTCCGGGAAGATCCCACATGCCATGGAGCGGCTGAGCCCGTGCGCCACAACTACTGAGCCTGTGCTCTGGAGCCCGCGAGCCACAAATACTGAGCCCGCGTGTCACAACTACTGAAGCCCGTGCACCTAGAGCCCGTGTTCCACAACAAGAGAAACCACCATGATGAGAAGCCCGCGCACCGCAACGAAGAGTAGACCCCACTCGCTGCAGCTAGAGAAAGCCTGAGCTCAGCAACGTGGACCCATCGCAGCCAAAAATAAATAAGTAAAATAAATATTTTAAAAATAAAATTAAAAATTAAAAAAAGGTTTCCATGCTGCCAGTAGGAAAGCTGGCAAACAAACCTCTTCTCCATCTTGAGGGACTTAGTCTCATCATCTTTAATAAGTGGGGCTGACTAGAGGCTTCTGGGTCTGCGGTCTGATGTTTCCATGGTAACCACAACAAGCAGATGCCTGGCGAGCAGGATTTCACCATCAAAGCAACAGGGTTCACCTTACTGGTCTCCCTCCCATCCGCTCCATTCTCTAAATTGCTACACAGAGAGCTAAAAATCTGTCGGATGTGCCTCTCTCCCTCTCACGCCATCACTCAGGTGCTCTGAAGCTCAGTTATTCCAGCATGCCATGCTGGAGTTTATTCCCACATGCTCTTCTCTCCATTCTAGAACACCTTGTCCTTCTCATGCCCCACTCCCCCAGCATGTTCCTTTACTAGCTCTTCCCTCTCTTTCCAATTCTTCAGGGCTCAGCTGCCATGTCCCTTCCTCCAGGAAGCCTCCCTCTCCTGACTGCCCGGATGGCATTACATCCTCTGTTACATGTTCCCGTGGCACCCTGCCTCCTCCCAGGGGAAGACATTCATGAAACAAACCACAGTGAGGGTGAGGGTGAGAAAAGTAGGCAGTAAGAGAGGGGAGAGTCATCCCAGATGCCTTTTATTAAAATGAGAGAGAAGCCTGTGAGCATTAGGGACTTTGGACTCAGAACCCATCAGACCGGAAACCCCAGATCTCCTTCTCGGGAGTTGTGTGACCGTAACCAAGTTACTTAACTGCTTCAAGTCTGTTTCCTCTTCTGCAAAGCTGAGATAAAATTTCCTAACTCTCAGGGCTGTTGAAAAGTTGAAGGGAAGTGGCATATCCCAGCAGCTCTAGTCTGGGGTCATTCCCCGCCAGTCAAACGTCCTCAGCCCTCCTTACCTAATACCTGATTTCCTGCCTGCACTCTGCTTCCTCCCCAGCTCAATTCCCAGACTGCAGCCAGAGCATCTTTCTAAACTGCACAAGTGATAACCCTCTGCTTGCCTGGAGTCATTCTCCATTGACTCCAGGAGAAAATCTACACTCATAGTTGGTCCCCTGCTGTGCTCTCTGGCCTCATATTTCTCTACTGCCCCCTACGGCCTGAGTTCTAGCCACACGGAGTTTCAGCTCAGGCTCTCTCCTGCCTGTGGGTCATCGCACCCATTTCTTCCTCCATGTGAAACACCATCCGCAATCCCACGCTTTGCCTGACAACACTTACTTGTCCTCAGGTCACTTCTGTGAAGCCCCACCCGGCCTCTACCGCTTGCATGCACAGCCCCATAGAACTCTATGATTTTCATCGTCCTGCCCGTTATTGCATTTTTTGTGTGCATTACAATTTTTTTTTAAACTGGCTTTACCAGTTTCATTAATGTATAATTGACATACAATAAACTGCACACATTTAAGTATACAATTTGATTAGCTCTGACATGTACACACCCGTGAAAGAATCACCACACTCAAGATAATAAATTTAGGGACTTCCCTGGTGGTCCAGTGGTAAAGAATACGCCTTACAATGCAGGGGACGCGGGTTCAATCCCTGGTCAGGGAACTAAGGTCCCACATGCCACGGGGCAACTAAGCCTGAGCGCCACAACGACTGAGCTTGCGCGCCTCAACTACAGAGTCTGCTTGCCATGAACTACAGAGCCTTCGTGCCCTGGAGCCTGTGCACCACAGCTAGAGAAGAGAAAACTCGCGCACCACAACTAGAGAGAAGCAATGAAGAGCACGCACGCCTCAATGAAGATCCCGTGTGCCGCAACTAAGACCCAATGCAGCCAAAAAATAAATAAATAAATCTTTAAAAAATGATAATAAATTTATCTATCAGCCCCTCAGATTTCTTTGTTGTCCTCTGATAATCTCTTCCTCCTGCCCTCTCCAACCCTTCTCTCATTTTCAGGCAACCACCGATTGGCTCTGTCACCATATATTAGTTAGCATTTTCTAGAATTTTATATAAATGTAATCATACACTATATGATCTCTTTTCCCTGGCTTTTTTTACCCGGTGTAATTATTTTGAGATTCATCCATGTAACAGCAGTAGTACGTCCTTTTTTTATTGTTGAGCAGTATTCTACTGTATGCATATAATACAGTCTGTTTATCCATTTATCTGCTGATGGACATTTGTGTTGTTTCCTGTCTGTATGAGTGTATGCTTTCATTTCTCCTGGGTAAATATGTAGAAGTGCAATGGCTGTATTATATGGCAGAATATGTTCAACTTTTTTAACAAACTGTCAAACTGTTTTCCAAAAGGGGTTGTACCATTTTACATTCTCACCAGTAAAGTATGAGAGTTCCAATCGCTCTACATTCTTGTCAATACTTGGTATGGTCAATCCTTTTAATTCTAGCCATTGGAATAGGTGTATGATGGTATCTCTTATTGTGGTTTTAAGTTGCATTTTCCTAATGATTAATGATGCTGAGCATCTTTTCACGTGCTTATTTGCCATCCACACAGCTTGTTTGGTGAAGTCTCCAAGAAATTTTTTTTTTTTTTTTTTTTGGCGGTACGTGGGCTTCTCACTGCTGTGGTCTCTCCCGTTGCGGAGCACAGGCTCCAGACGCGCAGGCTCAGCGGCCATGGCTCACGGGCCCAGCCGCTCCGCGGCATGTGGGATCTTCCCGGACCGGGGCACGAACCCGCGTCGCCTGCATCGGCAGGCGGACCCTCAACCACTGCGCCACCAGGGAAGCCCTCCAAGAAATTTTGAAAGAAAACAAATTGTAAAAACTAAACCTGTTAGGGAAATCTTTTCATGAACGTAATTTCTATTCTTTACTCCACTATTTAAAGTGGAATATCTATAATTTTTCACATTTAAAAATTGTGGTAGGGCTTCCCTAGTGGGGCCGTGGTTGAGAGTCCGCCTGCCGATGCAGGGGACACGGGTTCGTGCCCCAGTCCGGGAAGATCCCACATGCCGCAGAGCGGCTGGGCCCGTGAGCCATGGCCGCTGAGCCTGCGCTTCCGGAGTCTGTGCTCCGCAACGGGAGAGGCCACAGCGGTGAGAGGCCCGCGTACCGCAAAAAAAGAAATTGTGGTAAAATATACACAACATAAAATTTACCACTTTAACTGTTTTTAAGTGTACAGTTCAGTGGCATTAAGTACATTCGCATTGTCGTGCAACCGTCACCACCATCCGTCTCCAGAACTTTTTTCATCATCCCAAATTGAAACCCCCTACCCATTAAAAACTAACTCCTCGTTTCTCCCCACTCCTCTCAGCCCCTGGCAACCAACATTCTGCTTTCTGTCTCTATGAACTTGACTACCCTGGGCACCTCAAATGAATCAGACAACACTTGTCCTTTTGTGACTGACTTACTTCACTTAGCATAACGTCTTCAAGTTCATCCATGTTGTAGACGTGACAGCATTTCCCCCTTTTCAAGGCTGAATAATATTCTTTTGTATGTATATACCACGTTTTGTTTATCTATTCACCCATCAGTGACCACTTGGGTTTGCTTCCGCTTTTTGACTATTGTGAATAACGCTGCTATGAACATGGGTATACAGATGTCTGAATCCCTTATTAATTGCATTTTTAATTTTTAAATGTAATTTTAATTAATTGCATTTTAATGGTTGTATACTACATTGCCTACAACAGTGCCTGACACACAGCAAGCATTTAATAAATATATATGAAATTGACAGCTAGACAAGCGAATGCATGAGTGAATCCCAAATTGGACATCAACTCAGACAGAGCTGTGTCATTTGTCCTGTGGGTGCCAGTCCCAGTGTCCTAATGTCAGGATGCTGCATCAGTTAAGAAACTGATCTCTTTGGGTCCCATCCAAGAAGGGAGGAAAACACTTCCCCGGCTTTAATTTGTCACCCTTGCCTCTGCTTGATGTCCCACGGGAGGCTCAGCTGCCTGAGGTCTCTGGGTTAGTCACAAGATACTCACTCGGGGGGAGGCATAGCTGAGGCTATTCTTTCCTCTGAGACATCTGAGGAACTACTCACTACATTCTGTCCCATGGAATAATAATGACATTAAAAGCTAACATTTTTGTGTGCTTACCCTGGGCCGGTGCTTTAGAAGCGTTAACTCATTTCATTGTCAAGTAACCCTGAATTAGGCACTGTAAGACTCCTCACTTCACAAAACAAAAAGCAAAAGCGCAGACAAGTTCATTAACTTGCCCATGGTCACCCAGCTAGTAAATGGCAGAGCCAGAGTTTGAATCCAGGTACTCTTCCCTCCAGAACGTACCAGGCAGAAGAAAAAGGCACAACCAACCACTCAGGCTGAGAGCAGTTTTCATTTAGTTACGTTGAAGTTAAGCAGAGTCCCTCTAAAATGTTTCTGTCTAAGCCTGAATAATATTTATCGAATACATTTTGGAAAACACATTAAAAAATGTTAAGTCAGGGCTTCCCTGGTGGCGCAGTGGTTGGGAGTCCGCCTGCTGATGCAGGGGACATGGGTTCGTGCCCCGGTCCGGGAAGATTCCACATGCCGCAGAGCGGCTGGGCCCGTGAGCCATGGCCGCTGAGCCTGCGCGTCCGGAGCCTGTGCTCCGCAACGGGAGAGGCCACAACAGTGAGAGGCCCGCGTACCGCAAAAAAAAAAAAAAGTTAAGTCAAATAATCCCACCAAAAAGATAACCACTCAACATATTGGATGTTTCCTCCCCATTTCTTCTCCTTACTTACATACTTGAATTTAGCTGATATGAGTGTCTTCATTCTCTTAAGAAAGAGGCAACAGTCCCCCCGTCTTGATACATCTGCCATTGGCACCCATTCCTCCTGCTTAATTCTCTTCTATAGGTCTCCATTGTATTCCTGCCAAATGATGCAAAACAAGGGGGACATTAATTTGTAGTAATAATGATGGCCTTTGACACTGAGTGCTGGCAAGCTCTGTGCTGAGGAAGCACTTCTGTATGTTATCTCATGTAGTTCTCACCGTAGCAGAACTGTATTAGATGGGCACATTAAGTTCATTTTAGTGATGAGGAATCTGAGACTAAAAATTTAGCATGTGCCTCTTCCTCTTACCTTTTCATTCCTGAATAACTTGGTCCTAAAGCCATTGGGTGAAGCCTAGAAAAACAGGTGTCCACATGGGGGTTGGAGGGGTTTAGACTGGGATGTCGGGCCTCCACTTCACCCCAAGCAGGTGGAAAGGACATCTGCATGAGGCTAGAAGGGCAGCTAAGTTTGATACTGAGCAAGACCCTGTGGGGCTCCTGGGCACAAAAGCCTTTCTTGTCCCCCATTTCTTTGATTACAGGCATTTGCTTCACTCAGCCTCCATGACTTTCCCTGAGTTCCAATAGGCAGGTTCAAACAGTTGTTGATCAGGGAAGGGAGGGGTTGGGAGACAAGGGAGGAACAGTCAAGAGAAACAATAGTGCAGCCTCGGGGCAGGGTCCTGGTTCCCCATCAAGGAATACACATAACAATATCTTTGAGCTGTTTTGCAGATACTGAAACCCCAACTAAGTGGAGAAGTTAACGGTTGACAATGGTATGCTGCCCACAAGCATGTAGACCCCAGACCCGGTTGGAACCAGAAGGTTTATGATGCCGACTCCCACTTACCTCCCCACCAACCAGTCAGAAGATTGTCCATGAGCTGATCACGCCCTCTTTGAACCATTACTATAAGTCTCCTCACTACCCCCTCCAGGTCAGGACACATGGTTTTGAGGGCATTAGCCCACTGTGGCCGCCTTTGCCTGACAAAGCAATAAAGCTATTCTTTTCTACTTCACCCAAAACTCCGAGATTCAATTTGGTGTTGGGGTACAGAGGCTGGATTTGGCTTCAGGTTCAGGGGGTGACAGTGTGAGGTCCCAGACACTGAGGAGGGTGGGAGAACCCACGGGGGTATTAAGGAGTGCCCCAGTGTGGGACGTTAAAACCCAAGCATGTGGAGGACAGAGTCCAAGCAGGAAGGAGGGGGTGTGGCACAGAGTATCAGATCCTGAAAAGGGTGAGGAAGGCGAATGTGTGTGAGTGAGGTGCTGGAGTTCAAGGGGGTGAGGATGCCATCCATAGAGGGAAGGGGTACCTGTGGCAATGGGAATCAGTTACATAAAAAGGGGGTGATCAGTAAGTAGCCATATTACAGATAATGTAAACCAGATTTCTCCCTGTTGGAGAAAAGAGTTACAAATAAAGAAAGGGAGAAAACTAGAATGAATCTTTTGATGCCAGACTGGAACTGGAGGTATTGGTGTGAGCTCATTCTTTTCACCAGTACCTTTCAATACAGAAATAAATATATATGTACAGATGCAAATATACAAATGTATCCTCGTGTATATCCCTAGCTCTGTCCACTGAGAAAGCACGGGAGTTGCAACACTCCAACTGTAACAAGCACACCTACCACCCTAATCTTGGTTTCTAAATCATTCTCTGCTAAAAAGAATTGGTGCTGCTAGGACAAATGGCTCAGAGTACAAAATGTGCCTAGAATATTCTTATACTATTCTTACAAGAAGTAAGGAAATGCTTAAAGGTTGATGGGAACATTTCAAAAGGACATAAATGCAGATATACCTGGTAGCATCTCTGCCACCAGGAAACTCACAAAGATAAGGAGCTAAGATTCAGATAAGGAGCTAAGATTCAGAAACATAAAACAGTGGCAGGCAGTCATGATCATATATAAACACGTGAAATGACTCTGAATGCTATTTGAGCTCACAGAACAAGGCTGGACCTGTCAGGGAAGGACTGGAGATGGAGGTGGGGCTGCACTAAACCCTGAGGATGAGAAGGATTGACTGCAGTGGGAGAGAATATTCTAGGTGTGTGCATGGGGAGGGGGGTATCCTGAGAGCAGGTATAAAGATATAAATGAGCTTGCTGAAGAGAGGGGCAGAGGTAATGCTAAGAAGGACGGTGGGCAGGAGACAATGGCCTGGCCACAATGAAGAGGGGCCGCACTCAGAGTTGCCACTAGGTTTCACTGGGTATTTCAGCGACATCAAGAGCTGACTGCTCAGCCTCCCATTATGTAAATCTCTGCGGAAAGAGCTTACCTCCAAGAATGAGCCTGTCATCAAAGCAGAGCCCACCTGGAGAAGGAAACGAAGGTGGGAGCCAGGTTCAGGAGCATTGGGTTGACTACTGCTCGT
Organism: Tursiops truncatus; assembly: GCF_011762595.2. Classification (NCBI taxonomy): domain Eukaryota; kingdom Metazoa; phylum Chordata; class Mammalia; order Artiodactyla; family Delphinidae; genus Tursiops; species Tursiops truncatus. The sequence continues at coordinate 12,447,102 of NC_047039.1, forward strand.
AGGAGAGAGGAAAGAAGGTGCACTTATTTGCATTTATGGCCACATTCTGTGGCTCAGCCCTGACTGTCCCATTACTCAAGCTACTTCCTAAATCACAGTCCCACAAGGGGAAGCTTCACCTGTCCTGGCCATTGTCCAGGGCATTCACACAGCCCACCCTGCCCCTGTCATGGGAGTGTCATGACATCTCTCCCTGCCAAGTCCGCCACACCTCTGTACCTTCCTCCTCCCCTCCCTTTGGGCTCTTCCACCCTCCCCACCAGGCCCTTCCATGTTGCTTCAGCCATGCCAGAGCACTGATCTCACTGGGAGGCTGCACCCACTCCCATGCCACAAAAATGACCGTCCCACCCACCACTGCCTTGTCGTGGGAGGAGCTATTTAAGATGGCACCTAACCTAAGGGAAGCTAAACAGCCGGTGTTCTCACTCCCGGGATACAGGTGGAGAAACTGAGTCATGGAAACTCCTGGCCAAGGCCTTCTCAATTCCTCCGCGACTCAGCGAGGTCAAAATTCCACAAAGCCCAACGCACAAAGGCCAGTCACCCAGCCCTGGCTTTATCATGGACACGGGGCCTGGCTGGTGCCAGAGGTTTGGCCCAGGGCTCAGCAGTGACAGCTCTGGGATCCCCCGCCTCTCAGATCTATGACGTTGAATCCTGAACCCAGCATAGACTTGCAAATCAAGGAATTCTGGCTGAAGATAATCTGGATGGTTCTATATCCCTTTGAGAGAGAGAAAGTCACCAGCTGTGTGTGTCTGTCCATTCTAATGCAGTCAGTACCCGTAAACTCCCTCTGTCGTGCTAGGTAAGGATCCCCCACGAAGCCTAAGCAAGTTGAGACCATAGTCCTAAGGGGTGTGCATCTCAGAAGCAGACGGTGGCTCAGGCCAGGCGCCTATCCTTTTGACTCTTAAGACATCTATTCTGTTGAACTCTATTTGGCTCCTAGCTGTGTTTGTAACATGTCCAGCAAAGCCTCACAAGTTCACTTTCTTCTCCTTCCAGGAGGGAAAAGGACTAAGTTTATTAAGCAGAGCCATGCTGGGAACTGCTCTAGTTTCACATACATTATAAATCTTCACAACAGTGAGCTACTGTCTCACCTACAGATGAGGACTTGAAGGCCCAGAAGGGAAGGGCTACCTCCGCGGGTCACTCCGCAGGCACTGGACGGGCCGGGACCTTTCCGGCTCGCCTCGCACTCCTCCAGCCCTCGACCCCAGCAGGCCCGTGCCCCCATCATCGCATTCGCTCGGCCTGGAGCACCCACATCTCCACTGGCCAGATCGCCCCCGTCTTTCAAGGCTCACGCCTCCTCCGCCCTGACCCTCGCAAACCCCGAGGTCAGACCCCCTTCAAGGGGCCTCTGCCCTTTGAGAGGGGGACCCCTCTCCCGGGGTCCTCATGGTGACCTTGTACTCCAGTTCCACAGCCCACAAACCCGCACCACGCCCACGGGAGGTCCCGCTGTGGGTCACTGAGAAACCCCACCTCTCCGCCCCGCCAACTAGCGCCGGGGACACGACCCCGACGTCCCTCGCCTCCCACGCGGGTCAGCAGCCAAGGGAGGGAAGGGCGGCGGCTGTGAGAACAGCCGGCCCGGGAAGAAGCCACATGCCCAGATACGTGGTGTGACCGGAAACCTCCTGGCGCGGCGACGCAAGGCGCCAAAGCTCTGCGGGCGGCTGCAAACCCGCCCCCGGCCTGGCGCCCCCGCGGGCCCTTCCCTCTCCCGCGCCCCCTCCTCCTGCACCTCAGGCTCTGCCTCTTCCCCTACTGGACCAGAGAGGATTCACCAGGGACACTGTCCTCAGTGGGACGCGGCGACCCGGCCCTGACCAGGCCGCAGCAAGGCGCCCCCCATCCCCCATACTCCCCTCCCCATCCAGGCCCTCCGCCCTCTTCCCACCCCGCCCCTCCCACCCCGTCACTCTCTCCCTCCTCTCCTCCTCCCCACCCCACCCTCTCCCCTCTTCCTTCCGCCCCTCTCCCCCTCCTCTCCATCCTGTCCCTGTCCCCCTCTTCCCCCCCACCCCGCCCAGCCCCGCGACCAGTCCGCTCCCTTTCCGCCCCGCCCTCTCCGCGGCCCCGGCATCCCGCGCACCCGCGGCGCAGTCTCCCGGGTTCCGCGCGTCATCGCTCGTCCCACCTCCCGCCCAGCCAATCAGTCCTCTCCTCCGCACCAGGCCTGCCCTACCCGGGGAAACCTGTGGCCGCAGATGCAGGATCGAGTACGTCGTGTGCAATAACCTGGCGAGAGGGCAATTCCAAGTGCAGAAGAAACAGGAAGACGGCTGGGGGAAAGGGGGCGTCCAGACATCAATCATTTAGCCGCAATCCGCGAGCTGAAGTTAGTCCAGTGTGTTTAGCAGTCTGTCACTTACAAAATGCTTTCCTACAAATGTTCTCTCTCAGTCTTCAAAACAACCCGGTGAGGCGGATGTTATCTCCTTCTCACAGCGGAGGAATGGACAGGGTGGCGAGACCAAGTAACTGCTCCAAGGTCCCAGGCTGGGCGGCGGAGCCCGGCTCGGTCAGACGCGGATCCAGGCCGGACTCCACGTCTTCCTGCTCCGAAACTGAGGGCCAGTGGAGGCACAGGTGATTCTCTCGCTCTGCCCCGTTTGAGATCCACTTGCCTGGACGACTCTTCTAAGAGTTTCGATGGTACAGGCGTGGAAAAACAGGGGAAGATAGCAGGGATGAGAGGAGGAACTTAGGGCGGGACGTTAGGACGTTAGAGGAAGCCGAGAGAAAAGGGTAAACCCGAAGGGTTGCTTTGGTATTTCTCCCGTTACTAGCCTGGCTAGTGTAAGGGGAGGGGCGGGGCGGGGTTGCATTTTAAAGAGAAAGTCTTGGGAGCTCTTATAGAGAGACAGAAACCCTGGGCAAGCAAGCTTTACTCGCCAGTGCCCCCGAGTTAGCACAGCGCACGGCGCTCCTAGCATCCCAGCGCCGGGAGATCTTGCAGCGCCGCCCAAATCGCCGCGCTCAAACAGCGCCGCCAGGGCACACCCAAAACAAAAGGCCTGGGATCAAAGCCGAGTGAGGACGAGTCGGCTTCTTCGGGAGCCTCCTGCACCTGCTAGCTCTGCCTTACAGTTTGCTGCAGCTTCTTCCTCCGCGTATCTAAGAAGCTCACGTCCTCTACTCCAAGGCCCCCTTCCCAGCGAGGCCTCCCGACCCCTTTCACTGTCTACTTTTTCTCCCTCGCATTTATCAGGGTGTAAGCAGTGCTTCTCCATCCGGAATGTGCCGATGCATCCACCTGGGAAACTTGTTACAACACAGATGCACATTCAGTTGATCCAAGGTGGGTTCCCACGTTTCTAACCCGTTCCCACCTTGTGCCTCTGGATCTGTGGGCGACCCTTTACATAGGAAGGACCTAAAACACTAGACCGTAGTTTTCATATTTATCTCGCTTTACGTTCTTTCACCCTGCACTAGAAGGTAAGTTCCAGGAGGGTAAAGATTTGGTTTATTTTGTTGCCTGCTCTACCTCAGCACCTGGAACCTGACACACAGTGGGCGAACATGGTTATTTATTGAAGGAAGGAAGGAGTGAATGAAATATAAGCCAAAAGATGATAAATCCAATGTCATACGAAGTGGAATTCAAGGTGAAAACTGTAAAAGGAACAAAGAAAATGGGGAAAAAATACATTTTTTTGTATTTATTTTAAAAATGGGAGGAAATAACAGTCACAGACCCTTAGGTCTTGAGTAGTATGATATACTTATTTAAAGTAAAAACCATCCAAAGAACAAGGAAAATCGCAAATATCACGTTGAGTTTAGAAACTTTAACTCGTTCTGTCTTGGTCACATCTCATAGGAAAATGGTGACATAGAAGAACTGAAAAAAACATTAACTTGATATCAGAGGTCTGTATTTACTTTTTTTTTTTTTTTTTTTTTTTGCGGTACGTGGGCCTCTCACTGCTGTGGCCTCTCCCGTTGCGGAGCACAGGCTCCGGACGCGCAGGCTCAGCGGCCATGGCTCACGGGCCCAGCCGCTCCGCGGCATGTGGGATCTTCCCGGACCGGGGCACGAACCTGTGTCCCCTGCATCAGCAGGCGGACTCTCAACCACTGCGCCACCAGGGAAGCCCTGTATTTACTTTTTTATTGTGGCAAAATATACATAACATTAAATTTAGCATTTTAGCCATTTTTATATGTATGGTTCGATGACATTATGTATGTTCACATTGCTATGCAACCATCACGACGATCCAGCCACAGAAATTTTTCATCTTCTCCAACTGCAACTCTGTACCCACTAAACTGTAACTCCCATTTCCCCCTTCCCCCCAGCCCCAGGCAACCCCTAACCTAATTTCTGCCTCTGAATTAGATTACTCTACCTACCTCACTTAAGTGGAATCTACAATATTTGTCCTTCTGTGTCTGGCTTATTTCACTTAGCATAATGTTCTCAAGGCTCATCCGTGTTGTAGCACATGTCAGAATGTCCTTCCTAGTTAAAATTGAATAATATTCCATTTTATGTATATATCCCATTTTGTTTATCTATTCATTTGTGGATGGACACTTGGGTTGTTTCCACCTTTTGGCTACTATGATAATGCTGTTATGAACATGGGTGTACAAATATCTGTTCAAGTCCCTGCTTTCAGTTCCTCTAGGTATATACCCAGAAGTGGAATTGCTGAGTCATATGGACCATTCCTTGTTTAATTTTTTGAGGAACCACCATACTGTTTCCCACAGCAGCTGTATCATTTCCCACATGCAATGCACAAGGATTCCAATTTGTCTATATCCTTGTCTAAACTTGTTATTTTCTTTCTTTCTTTCTTTTTATAATGGCCATACTTTTGGGTGTGAAGCTGTGTCTCATTGTGGTTTTGATTTGCATTTTCCTAATGATTAGTGATGATGAGCATTTTTTCACATGCTTTTTGGCCATTTGTATATCTTCTGTGGAGAAATGTCTATTCAAGTCCTTTGCCCATTTTTTTCATCTTTATTGCAGTATAATTGCCTTACAATGGTGTGTTAGTTTCTGCTTTATAACAAAGTGAATCAGTTATACATATACATATGTTCCCATATCTCTTCCCTCTTGCGTCTCCCTCCCTCCCACCCTCCCTATCCCACCCCTCCAGGCGGTCACAGCACCGAGCTGATCTCCCTGTGCTATATGGCTGCTTCCCACTAGCTACCTATTTTATGTTTGGTAGTGTATATATGTCCATGCACTCTCTCACTTTGTCACAGCTTACCCTTCCCCCTCCCCATATCCTCAAGTCCATTCTCTAGTAGGTCTGGGTCTTTATTCCTGTCTTACCCCTAGGTTCTTCATGACATTTTTTTTTCTTAGATTCCATATATATGTGTTAGCATACAGTATTTGTCTTTCTCTTTCTGACTTACTTCACTGTGTATGACAGACTCTAGGTCCATCCACCTCATTACAAATAACTCAATTTCGTTTCTTTTTATGGCTGAGTAATATTCCATTGTATATATGTGCCACATCTTCTTTATCGGTTCATCTGATGATGGACACTTAGGTTGTTTCCATCTCCTGGCTATTGTAAATAGAGCTGCGAGGAACATTTTAGTACGTGACTATTTCTGAATTATGGTTTTCTCAGGGTATATGCCCAGTAGTGGCATTGCTGGGTCATATGGTAGTTCTATTTGTAGTTTTTAAAGGAACCTCCATGCTGTTCTCCACGGTGGCTGTATCTATTTACATTCCCACCAGCAGTGCAAGAGTGTTCCCTTTTCTCCACACCCTCTCCAGCATTTATTGTTTCTAGATTTTTTGATGATGGTTTGCCCATTTTTGAATTGTATTGTTTGTTTTTTTGTTGTTGAGTTGTAGGAGTCTGTTACATGTTCTAGATATTAATTCCTTATCAGATATATGATTTGCAAATATTTTCTCCCATTTTGTAGGTTGCCTTTTCATTTTGTTGATACTGTCCTTTGAGGCACAAAAGTGTGTAATGTTGATGAGGTCTGATTTATCTAATTTTCCTTCTGTTATCTGTGCTTTTGGTGTCATACCCAAGAAATCATTGGCAAATCCCATGTCATGAAGGTTTTTCCCTATGTTTTCTTCTCAAGAGTATTATAGTTCATTATTTTTAGGCTCTAATCTAAAATTTTTTTGTACCCACATTTTTATTGAAGTATAGTTGATTTACACTGTTTCAGGTGTATAGCAAAGTGATTCAGTTATAGATACATATATATTTATTCTTTTTCAGATTCTTTTCCATTATAAGTTATTACAACATATTGAATACTGTTCCCTGTCCTGTACAGTAGGTCCTTGTTGTTTATCTATTTTATATTTAGTAATGTGTGTCTGTTAATCCCAAATTCCAAATTTATCCCTCCCCCCCTTCCCCTTTGGTACCATAAGTTTGTTTTCTATGTCGAGTTTAATAGTTTTAAGAGCTTTCTATTTACTTTTACAGAGAATATATATTCTTTTTAAAAAGCTTTATGCATTTCAAAAGTAGAAATTGTACAGGTCACAATGTCTAACAGCAATGCAATAAAAACTAGTAGTTAATACACTAGTAATTGTATATTTGAAAGTTGCTCAGAGACTAGATCTTAAAAGTTCTCATCACGGGCTTCCCCGGTGGCGCAGTGGTTGAGAGTCCGCCTGCCAATGCAGGGGACAAGGGTTCGTGCCTCGGTCCGGGAAGATCCCACATGCCGCGGAGCGGCTTGGCCCGTGTGCCATGGCCGCTGAGCCTGAGCGTCCGGAGCCTGTGCTCCGCAACGGGAGAGGCCACAACAGTGAGAGGCCCGCACACCGTAAAAAAAAAAAAGTTCTCAACACAAGAAAAGATTTGTAACTATGTGAGGTGAAGAATGTTAGCTAAAGGTACTGCAGTAATCATTTCACAATATATACATATATCAAATCACGTTATACACCTAAAACTAGTACGATGTTATATGTCAATTATATCTCAATTAAAAAAATGAAAACAAACAAACAAAAAAAAAAGAAAACAAAAAGCCTTGGAAGCTGATGCAAGTAATCGAGACTTGATTCTCTATGAGAGTTGCCTTACCTGCCTCTGTGTTTCCTGTGGAGTTCAACATATGCCCTCACGCAGCTGATGTCAATTAATGCAGGTCAAATAAACAAGTTTCGCCTAAACACACACAAACACACTTACACAAATAACCTTCCCGCCCACCCCCATCCCACCATCAAAACACACAAACAAAAAAAAACTAGTCGGGCTTTCCTGGTGGCGCAGTGGTTGAGAGTCCGCCTGCCGATGCAGGGGACACGGGTTTGTGCCCCGGTCCGCGAAGATCCCACATGCCGCGGAGCGGCTGGGCCCGTGAGCCATGGCCGCTGAGCCTGCGCGTCCGGAGCCTGTGCTCCGCAACGGGAGAGGCCACAATGGTGAGAGGCCCGCGTACGCAAAGAAAAAAACAAACAAAAACAACTAGTCATTAGTCAGGAAAGGTTAACCATTTGGAAATCTTAAGAGCCCTCTCTTTAACTCTTGGGTCAAAGAGAAACTCAAGCTGCAATGATAGATTCTTTAGAAAATAACACTGAGAACATTTACATTTGAGAAAGAAACTTAAGGGAATCAAAAGGAAGAAATTAAGGACGAGAAGGTAAAAATTAATATTTCAAAAATTAAAAAGCAGTGAACCAATGAAAAAATAATTTTTTTTTTCTAATTAAGAAAAATGCCTATAGGAGATGGCCAGGAACGGGACAAATGCAGGTAATGCCCAGGAGAAGACAGAAAAGGAGCCGTAGTCATATTCACCTCTTTCCCACCACCTGTGTGGCCTGAGGCCATCCCCTCGGAGTTCAAGTCTGACAGTCCTTTCACACCCTAGGTCTGTGCACATGGACCTGTTACTCAACCTCTCTCTGAACTTCAGTGTGTTCACCTGAATAGTGGAGATAAATTACAGGACTAAATACAGGGCTTGGCACGTGGGGATGCATATTATTATTATTATTATTTTGTGAACGATGATATTGTTCGTGAGAATATTCATATTTTGTTTCACCCTATGGGAGGTCCTAAAGAGGAGAACGTGAGTGGTATCAACCTTAAAAAAAAAAAATTGACAAATTAGAAAAAACAAAATGAAGTTCATTCGGGAAGAACGGGGGAATTGCCATGAAGGACAAGGAAGCTATGGTGACCCACGGGCAAGTCAAAAAAGACAAAGGGAAGGTCAGCTTTCATTAAGGTTACAGGAGGAAACTGGGGAGGGTTGTTTTAAGCAAAAGTTTATCGGAGGAGAACGAGAGTTCAAGGCTGTGGCAGTTTCTCACCAGCTGCCAGTGGTGGCTGGAACGCTGTTGCTGGAGCAGGGAGGGCTCTTCCTTCTTATTCTTAAAAACAGGAGATAAAATCCCCGGGTGGAAAATGCCCTCCCTTGTCAGAATAATTCTCATGTTTTGTTCTCCCTGCTGGTGACCTAGGCTGAGTGTGTGAGAGCTCCCCTTTCAGAGCGGCCCGATTCCATCTTAAAGGAGGTCTCCTTTACTTATATTCATGGTGGAAAAGCGAGTGCCAAGTGGCGGGGTGAGGGGAGGAGGGCTGTTCACCTGGGACAAAGGGAAGACAGGCATCCAGGGGGGCCGCGGGTCATCCCGGTCCAGGAGGCCCGTGCTGGTCAAGACAAGGCAAGGCTTCCCTTCCTCCATCGCCCCGCAGGCGAACGAGGGTGAAAATGAACATCTCGCCACCGTCCATACCTGGAGGGGCCTGGACTAGCTGTCCCTGAGGCTTTTCCTAGTTCTGTTGGCCTATGGTCAGGGAACTCTTAGGCTGAGCAGCATAGAAGAAAAGCCAGCTGGAGGGAAGCAGGGCAGTTTTCCAGCTCAGATGCTGAGCGCGATGGCGGTGTTGGTAGCAGGATGTGTATGGAGCCGTGACCCAGGTATGGACCTCAAGATGTTTTTAGCTTCTTGCTTGCTTGTGCTGAGAGAGGTAGGAGCTGGCCAGTTGGGAGCAGACTCGGTTCCCCGCACCCCCAGGAGGCCTGTGAAGGGAGAACTTGATGGGTGGTGGGCAGTCCCAAAGGACATGATGCAAGGAACAGTGGCCAGCCACCTCCAGTGTCATGGCCCTAGAGGCACTGACAGCAGACAGCCTCTAGGTACTGAGCTCAGCTCATTCATTAGGCAACCTCTCCCACTGGCTCTTATCTCTTGCAGGCAGGTGAGGAAACGGGGACAAATGCCAGATTCCTGATCAGATTTAAGGCTGGACAGAGATGCGTCCATCAGAGCCAGATGAACAGAAGTCAACAGATGCAATGTCTATCCATCATGTAGGTTGCCCACAAAATCAAGATGGCCAGGAAGCAGCTGGTATTTACACCTGGGGCTCTCCCCTTGCCCTCACTTGGGCAGAGGCAGAGAAAGAACGTTGCCCAGCAGCACTTTGGGGAGTTCCCCCTCACACACACATTCCATGATAATCCGCTTCAGTTGTTATGATTTGGGCAAGTTGCCTCCAAGGATAACTCCTGTGGAAAGATGGCCATGGATTTAGGGGGGAGACCTTTTTTCCGAGATTACCTTTGTACATCTGGATGTGGTCAGGGTGGGTGGAGGGTAATCTTAGCCACCCACAGGAGAGATCCTTCTAGACAATGAAGCAACACTGAGGACGGCAGAGCCATGCCCTTGTTCTTCAAATTACGCAAGTAGGTCAAGTCCCTTTCTTCCCCTTAAGCCAGAGGTTGTCTGAAACTTTCAACTGGAGTATGCATAACACACCTGTGTGGATTGAAGTGTGTCTCCCAGAAAGACGTGTCCAAGTCCCAACCTCTGGTACCTGTGAGTGTGACCTTATTTGGAGTTAGGGTCTTTGCAGATGTGATCAGGCTAAGATGAGGCCCCATTAGATTAGGCTGAGGACGAAGACACACACAGGAGGTAACACCGTGTAGTGATGGAGGTAGAGATTGGAGTGATGCATCCACAGCCAAGGCATGCCAGGAGCCACCAGGAGCTCGGAGAGAGGCGTGGAAATTCCCTCAGATTCTCTCTCAGAAACTCCAGAAGAAGCCAACCCCGCTGACACCTGAATTTTGACCTTCTAGTTTCCAGAACCCTGGGAGAATAAATTTCTGTTGTTTCGAGCCATCCGGTTGGTGGTGCTCTGTTACAGCAGCCCTAGGAACCTAATACAACCCCTCGCTGATGGTGTTGGCCATGGAATCACCTACCCCTTCCTTCTGAGAAACACATGCAGGAGACTTTTAGGAAGCGCTCTCGGTGGTACCCCCTATTTGACCTAAAGATGCAGTTTGAGGAGTTGTTTGCATCAGATCCCTGGCTTTTTGGCTCTCCTGCTCCACTCTCCCTCCAGCACCTATGCTGAAAGACATCTTAGTGTAGGCCCTCACCATATCTTGCCTAACTTGCTAAAAATCGTCTGCCGTCTTTTTCTCTCTTGGTTCATATTCCATACTGCCACTTTCCCCCCAAACCAACCGATTCCATCTTTCCTCTTGTTAAAACTCTCCATTGGTTACCCAGGCCCTACAGAAAGCTCTATCACATGTGATCGGAGAATCTGAAGAATCTCATGTCAACTTATCTCTGTCCTGTCTATTCTCATTCCCTTGCCATGTGCCCCATCCCTTTGTTTTTTTAATGAAATGACCTGCATGTATTTGTTTGTGTTTTTTTTTTTTTTTTGTCTGTTTGTTTGTTTTTTGGCCACACCATTCGTTATGTGAGATCTTAGTTCCCCGACCAGGGATCGAACCCATACCTCCTGCATTGGAAACACAGAGTCTTAACCACTGGACCGCCAGGGAAGTCCCTGTGCCCCATACTTTGATGACACTAAGCGTGCACTAAGGGACTCTCTCCAGGGTTGTCACTCAGCAAATAGTATCTCTGGGAGAGGGGGGAGGTGGGTGGGGCAGACAGCGTAAGGAGCCGGTCTGAGAACGCAGCACAGGCAGCGGGCTGTTGGGAAAACAGCCCCATCCTCAAGTCAGGAGACCTGAGTCCCAGCCCCGATTTTGTCACGCATTCGACGCACACCACAAGCATGGCACCCACAAGGTCTGTCCACCTGCAGACCAGATGTTTTCCAACTTCCCTTCCTGCTGCCCCACTCTGATTTTTCACATCTGCAGACTGAACACTAGGCCAGGTGCACGGTGAGTTAGGAACAGAGCAAATGGCCACTGGGAGTTGGTTCCCTAGCAGCCGCCACCTCCCCTGTCTTGCCAACCCCTCCACGCTTCTGCCCGTGCTGATTTGGTAACTGCTGTGTGATGCACAGGAGGAAGCGGAGGAGGAGGGAAGTTATGGGGAAATGGTGCTGGATGCTGAGCAATGAAACCACATGTGTGAAGCGGAGCCCAAGCCAGAACCACCGCCAGCCAGAGCCCCCAGGGTCTGGAGAATGACCCTTCGCTGACACGGAGGGGAGTCCCCCAAGGCCACGAACTGAGTGATACTGTGTACACCGCTGACCCCTTGTCTCAAGGTGAGTCAGCTCTGCAGTGTGGTTTATATTCTAGAACCTTCACCCTGTGGATTAAGCCAAACCTACACTTGACTTGAGACTGCATCCTGGCTGGGTCCCAGCCTTTCCCCCTCTCCATCCCGCTTCCCTCTCTCCCTTAGGTTTTTTTCTGGAGAGCACTCTCTTAATAAATCACTTTCCCAAAAATCTCTCTCTCAGGTCCTGCTTCTGGGGACTTGATCTAAAACAGTGTGCTTTTAATGAATAAAAGTAAAATACCATTGATGGGTAAAACATGAATGGGGGCAAAACATATACGGGAATGTGGGAAGGAAACTCCAGATTCATTTTAAAAAGGGAAAAAGAAAAGGCTACGTGAGTCTGTTTGTAGGGGAAGGAAGCAGAGCTTCCTGTTTGTCCCTGGAGGGCAGTAAACTGAGTAGTTTCCCTGTTATTGAAATCCTATTTCGCCTGATTCATTTCCTACATCACAGGGCGGCTGACAGCTTTCAGAATAAGCATCGGTCCCATGTTCTTGAAGAGCAGCAGTGTTGACTCATGCAAGAAAGCATATCCTCTTTTGACGGTACAGTAAAGGGGCCAGAAACTCCTTTTAATGAAACTCCAATAGCAAATGCGCTCCTTTTCCTTTTAGAGAACAGACGGATCTGTGGAATCCAATTCAAAAAGTTCATAGAGGCCCAAACTGGCCAAACTCACACAGCCCACAGTGGCCACTCAAGTTCCAACTGAGCTCATGCCTCATAAAAAGTTTTCCTGGACCCATGCACTGCTCTCAGGCAGATCAGCCAGATCTTCTAGCACGGTGGCTAAGGGCACAAGGTCTGGAACCAGATGCATGTGTTTGATTCCTGGCTCTGCCTATAGTGGCCCGACCTTAGCATCCCCATCCGTCAAATTCAGGGCTCCTGTGTTATTAAATGCATTAATACAGGAGATGAACAGAAAACGGTGAGGTTCCGTATGTTTTAACTTGTTATTAGCATAATAAGCCACGGCTCATTCATTTGAGGGCACCTGGGTCTCCACCACTAAGTAGCTCTGCATATCCGAGCAAAACACTTCAGCGCTTCGAGCTCTTAAACACTAGGTTCTATAGGATGCCCCCTGAAGTCCTTTCTGGACCTAAAATGGAGCTCAGCCTGGTTCCCTTTCCAGGTCCTGAACTGTGTTTGTAAACCAGGACATTGTTCTCGCTGATTCATGTGAGATTCGTGATGGATGACTTTGTGCGTCAACTTGATTGGGCCACAGGGTGCCCGGATAGTTGGTTAAACGTGACTCTGAGTGTGTCTGTGATGATCTGATAAACAACACAGCTGGGATCCTTACAAGAGGATCTGAGAGCCAGGAGGAGGGGTACCACACAGACCCAGCAGGCCTTGGAGCTGGAGTGTGCCTCCCAGGCTCCGCCCTCTCCAGGCCGGCTGGGATGTGTCCCCTGACGTCCAGGGAGACCTGGATGACCCAGCTTCCCTGGACCATACAATAAACAAGTGGCTGGGGCACTTCTAAGTGTTGTCAGCTGTGTCCTGGCTCAAGTTTTGTCAACAAAACGGATGGATTTATAACTAAGGTTAAAAACTGCTGAGATCTAGTTAAACAATTCTGTCCATTTTCCCGAGAAAAATGAGAGACACTTCAGCAGTATTTACGGTGGCAATTGGAGGGCCACATACGGGTCATGCAGGGGATGTGCCCAGAGGGTGGACTCTTGAGAACAGCTGTCCATAAAATGATCATCTTTTTAAGGTGAATGTATTCACAAAGTTACAGTAACTGCCATTCATTGGGCCCTGCTCCATGGTCTTTATGTGTATCAGCTCAGCTAGGCCTCCCAGTAAACCTACCAGGCACATATTATTATCCCCCTTCCTTGTTTTTCCATTGCAGTAAAGTAGACATAACAAATTTTACCATTTTAACCATTTTTAAATGTACATTTTAAAGTGTACACATAACCATTTTTGAGTGTACCCATGTGGCATGACGTTCACATTCTATACACATTCTGTTCCCATTAAACAACAAATCCCCTTTTCTCCTGCCCGCAGGTTGCCCCTGGCAACCACCATCTACCTTCTGTCTCCATGAGTCTGACTACTCTAGGCCCTCATATCAGTGGAATCATACGGTATTTGTCCTTTCGTGGCTGGTTTATCCCACTTAACATAATGTCTAGAAGGTTCATCCATGTTGTACCCCATGTCAGAATTTCCTTTCTTTTCAAGGCTGAACAATATTTTGTTATATATATATATCACATTTTTTAATTCATTCATCTTTTGATGAATGCTTGGGTTGCTTCTGCCTTTCGGCTATAGGGAATAATGCCGCTGTGAACATGAATGTACAAATATCTCTTTGAGTCCCTTCTTGCAGTTCTTTAGGACATATAACCACAAGTGGAATCGATCAATATTATTCCCTTTTAAAGAAGAATACATCGGGTGCAGAAAGATTACTTATCTTGCCTACGTCTACGCAGCTCAGTGTCAGAACAAGGATTCTCCCCAAGCAGACCGACTCCGGTATCCAAGCTCTTGGCCGCCACACTGCACTGCCTCTCACCCGTGACTCTTACGTTCTGATACAACCACACCTAGAAGGTTACAAAGCCTGGCTCTACTGACCAGAGGAAGGATGCCTAGGGCCTCCCATGCCCCCCGTATTCTCTGACTCCACACCCCTCCTACCATAGGCTTCCAGAACCCCAGACTGACATGACAAAATCTCCTCCAGAGGTTGGACGTTCCAGGTTCTTCTCTACCCGTATCTGAGTGTAAGTTAAACTACTTGCTTTGACTGGTTCTTGTATGAGCGCTTACCGGGCAGTCCCTCAAACAGGACAGATGTGTGTTGGTGACAGTGGTCCATCTCTTTGGCTGTTGGCTAAGTTTTGGAACATCTGAGGGTCCAAACCCGGGCCCCCTTCTCTTCTTAAGCCACGGTCTCTAGGGAGGGCACCTCATCCAGAGCAACAGCTGTACGTACCATCTACCATAGATGACTCCCAGATTTACATCTCCAGACCTGTATTTTCAACCACTTGTTGACTTCTCCACTGGATGTCCAATGGGCATTTCAAGTTCCAAACAGTCCAAAAAGAACTTCTCCACCCCAATGTTCATAGTATCATTGTGTACAGTTGCCAAGATATGGAAGCAACGTAAGTGTCCATCAGATGAACGGATAAATAAGATGTGAGATATATATATACACACACACACAATGGAATACTATTCAGCCATAAAAATGAATGAAATAATGCCATTTGCAACAAGATGGATGGACTTAGAGGGTATCACGCTAAGTGAAATAAGTCAGACAGAGAAAGACAAATACTATATGATATCACTTATATGTGGAATTTAAAAAATACAACAAATTAGTGAATATAACAAAAAAGAAACAGACTCACAGATATAGAGAACAAACCAGGGGGGAGAGGGAAGGGGGGAGGGGTAAGATAGGGGTAGGGGAGTAAGAGGTACAAACTATTATGTATAAAATAAGCTACAAGGATATATTGTACAACACGGGGAGTATAGCCAATATTTTGTAATAATTATAATTATAAATGGAGTATAACCTTTAAATATTGTGAATCACTATATTGTACACCTGTAGCTTACATAATATACATGTACATAATATACAACACATATTATATAATATATATAATGTACAACATCAACTATACTTATAAATACTCACAACTACTTATACATAAACTAAATAAATATTAAGAAAAAAAGAACTTCCCTTCCCACAGCCGCCTTATTTGCTCTTTGCCCAGACTTCTCCCTCAGTAAATGGGACCATCATGCACTCTGGCTCAAGCTGGAAACCTAGAAGTTATCTTTGATTCCTCCTTCCGCTCCACACGCATGTTAAACCCATCAGTATGTCTTGCTGGCTCTGTCTCCAAAGTGCATCCCAAATGACTCCATTCTCCATCTCTATCACCATCTCCTTCCAGGACGACTACAATAACCTCCTAACTCATCCTCCTGCTTCCCTTCTTTCCCCTGAGTGATGCATTCTTCCCACAGCAGCTAGGGTGATGGCCTTCAGACTTAAATCGGTTCATTCCCTCCCTAGCTAGAACCTGCCATTGGGTCCCATGGCCCTTACAATAGACCTCACTCCCTGGGGCAGAGCAGACCTTCTCCCTTGTCCTCAATCAAGCCATAGTAGGCTAACTAACCACCACCCAAAGATACAAGATCCTAAGCCCTGGAACTTGTCAACGTTACCTACTAAAGGGTCTTGGCAGACGTGGTTAAGAATTTTGAGATGAGGCGCTTGTCTTGGATTACCCAGTGGGCCCTAGAGGCTACCACGAGTGTCCTGATAAGAGAGAATCGGGGGAGATTAGGTAGGTGCACACATGGGGGAGAGGGCCTGTGAATGCCTGGAACTTCCAGAAACTGGAAGAGGCAAGGAGGGCTCCTCTCCTGCAGCTAATGGAGGGTGCACTGCCCTGCCAGCAATGTGATTTCAGACTCCAGAACTGGGAGACGATATGTTTCTGTGGTTTTAAGCCTTTAAATGTGTGGGGAGTTGTTACATCAGCCACAGGAAACTAATGTGCAAGCCAAACTCATGGTGCCTCTGAGCCTTTGCACTGCCTGTGCTGACCCTCTCCATCTGACCTGTGTGTGGCCAGCTCTTTCCCGTCTTCAGGTCTCAGCACAGTTTAGGTCTTAGTTCCTCCGAGAGACCTTCTCCAACTCCTACAGCCTTTCCTGATAGGCCCTCATCACTTGTTATTACATCACCCTATTTATTTTCTTCATAGCACTAAATGTTATTTATTTAGCTTATACGGCAGTTATAACAAGACACATATACAATAAAAGATGATATACAATAAATTTATGTATCTTATTTATTTCTTCCTGCTCTAATTCATACGAGCAAGGACTTTGTCTTATTCAAATGCTTAAATACCAGGGCCCAGAGCACTGCTGTGTTAGTTTCCTAGGGCTACCACAACAAAATACCACAGACTGGGGGGCTTAAACCGTGGATATATATTTTCTCACAGTTCTGGAGGCTGGAAGCCCAAGATCAAGGTGTTGGCAGGGTTGGTTTCTTCTGAGGCCTGTTTTCTTTCCTTGTAGATACCATCTTCCCCTGAGTCCTCACACGGTCTTCCCTTTGTGTGTGTCTGTGCTCCGGTCCCTTCTTCTTATAAGGACACCAGTGATGTTGGATTAGGGCCCATCCACACAACTTCATTTTACCTTAATTATTTCTTTAAAGGGCCTATCTTCAAATACAGTCCATTTCTGAGGTACTGGAGGCTTCAACATGTGGATTTTAAGAGGACAAAATTCAGCCCATAACGTAGAATAGGCATGCAACAAATGTGCTGTTGCGTGAATGATAAAACTATAAGAATGGCAATGAAAAACAAATGAAGGAGATAAACTGGAAAATCGAAAAGAAAAACTCAAACGGACAGTAAACACATAAAAATATGTCTGATCTCACTAGAATCAAAGAAACACAAATTAAGACAACAAGGAGATACTATCATTTGCCTATCAAGACAGCCAAGGTTAAAAAGAATGGACAATAGCAAAATGGCTAAGATTAAGAAGAATAGACAATGGCCACCTGTAGGCGTGTGGACACAGGGAACTTGCCCTTCGATGTCTTGCTCGTGAGGGTGTACTTGGAACACAAGTGTACTTTGAACACTCGTGAGGAACACTTGCTCGTGAGGGTGTACTTGGAACACTCGTGAGGAACACTTGCTCGTGAGGGTGTACTTGGAACACTCGTGAGGGTGTACTTTGCTTCTGCAAAGCAGCTTAGCATGACGTACTTTGCAAAGTACAGTGTTCTGAAGGGTGAGCAGACTTCCTTAAAGAAGTGATCTGAAAGGTAGGTCTTAGTCAAGTGAAGGGGGAGAAGGGAGCAAATGAGGCAGAGATAACAGTTTGTGTGAAGGCCTAGAAGTCAGGAAACACGGTGCCTTCAAAGACGTGGAAGAGTAGGGAATGGAGGTGCCCGATTACCCTGTCCCTCATAGACCAAGATCAACACCAATGTCATCTTCCTCCCCAAATCACACCTCTACCAACATCTACGTTCACATCTAGTGCATCACTCTGCTTTCTTTTCCTGTTGCACTTATTGTTACGTAAAATGGCCTTTTTAATACAATTTATTTAAACATCTGTTGGTTTATTTTATTTATTTATTTTTTGCGGTATGCGGGCCTCTCACTGTTGCAGCCTCTCCCGTTGCGGAGCAAGGCTCCGAACACGCAGGCCCAGCGGCCACGGCTCACGGGCCCAGCCGCTCCACAGCATGTGGGATCTTCCCGGACCGGGGCACGAACCTGTGTCCACTGCATCGGCAGGCGGACTCCCAACCACTGCGCCACCAGGGAAGCCCTGTTTGTTTATTTTTTAAATTTATTTACTTTTTTATTTTTTGAATTTTGTTTTATTTTTTTTTATACAGCAGGTTCTTATTAGTCATCAATTTTATACACAGCAGTGTATACACGTCAATCACAATCTCCCAGTTCATCCCAACTCCCCCCCCCCCCCACTGCCGCTTTCCCCTCTTGGTGTCCATATGTTTGTTCTCTACATCTGTGTCTCTATTTCTGCCCTGCAAACCGGTTCATCTGTACCATTTTTCTAGGTTCCACATATGTGCGTTAACATATGATATTTGTTTTTCTCTTTCTGACTTACTTCACTCTGTCTGACAGTCTCTAGGTCCATATCACATCTCAACAAATGACCCAATTTCGTTCCTTTCTATGGCTAATATTCCATTGTATATATGTGCCACATCTTCTTTATCCATTCGTTTGTCAATGGGCATTTAGGTTGCTTCCATGACCTGGCTGTTGTAAATAGTGCTGCAATGAACATTGGGGTGCATGTGTCTTTTTGAATTATGGTTTTCTCTGGATATATGCCCAGTAGTGGGATTGCTGGGTCATATGGTAGTTCTATTTTTAGTTTTCTAAGGAACCTCCATGCTCTTCTCCATAGTGGCTGTATCAATTTACATTCCCACCAACAGTGCAAGAGGGTTCCCTTTTCTCCATACCCTCTCCAGCATTTGTTGTTTGTAGATTTTCTGATGATGCCCATCCTAACTGGTGTGAGGTGATACCTCATTGTAGTTTTGATTTGCATTTCTCTAATAATTAGTGATGTTGAGCATTCTTTCCTGTGTTTGTTGGCCATCTGTATGTCTTCTTTGGAGAAATGTCTATTTAGGTCTTCTGCTCATTTTTTAATTAATTAATTAAGTTTTTTGCAGTACGCGGGCCTCTCACTGTTGTGGCCTCTCCCATTGTGGAGCATAGGCTCCGGACGCGCAGGCTCAGCGGCCATGGCTCACGGGCCTAGCCGCTCCGCGGCATGTGAGATCTTCCCAGACCGGGGCACGAACCCGTGTCCCCTGCATCGGCAGGTGGACTCTCAACCACTGCGCCACCGGGGAAGCCCACGACATGTTGGATTTGAAGTACTAGGAGATCTCCGCATGGAGAAGTCCCAGGAGGCAGTACATATAAAGATATTATATACATAAAGTCAAACTGGAAACCAAAACCTATAGTTGGGATGAGATCACCCAGGTATGGGTGTGAAGACTACCCAGGACTGGGACTTCCCTGGTGTCCAGTGGGTAACACTCTGGGCTCCCAATGCAGGGGGCCCGGGTTCGATCCCTGGTCGGGGAAATAGATCTCGCGTGCATGCCGCAACTAAGAGTCCGAATGCCATGACTAAAAGATTTCGTATGCTGCAACGAAGATCCCGTGTGCTGCAACTAAGACCCAGCGCAGCCTAAATAAATAAATAAATATTAAAAAAAAGAAAAAGACTACCCAAGACCTGTCCACCCATCTCCAACCTCTAGGGTCCTCAAGCAAGAAAGCCAGGCAGGGTCAGGGGGCTGCCAGAACCTGGGGGGTGTTACAGGTTGCATGATGGAGAAACACCATGGAAGTTGAGCACTGTCCCCGCACAAGGCTGATTCTGAGAGAAGGGTTTCACAAAGATTTTGTGAACTACAAACTTTATCATACAGCATCTTCCTTAATGGCCCTTCCCCAATCCTGGCTCCTCCCTTCTCCCCACTGTATCCACTTACATGTAAATGGGAACAGGGGAGGGGGGCTGCCTTAGAAGAAAAGGCAATTTTTCTTTTTGTCATATTTGTTGAACAGCCTTTTCCAGGTTTCTCATTTATCTGCTGACTTTGTTTATGGTATTTTTAATACACAAGTTTACATGTTTTCGATGATCAACTTTAAGTCATCAAATATTTTCCTTAGGATTTTTGAGGTTAAGTCTGGGGCTCCAAAAGTTCAACACAGCCTTTTTCCTTTGTTTCTTATGAGTCAGTTCTGAAGATTATTAAAAAACTAAGAGCTCACAAAGACAAGATCAGCAATATCTAAGGAAAGGGCTCTTCGACACAAGCCAGGCTATGGTTTGCTGCTTCGTTGATTTTTTAAAATTCAGTATTGTATTTATTCTGGAGATAACTGTTGAGTATGCAGGTATTGATAGGACACTGTGTCCTTTTTTAATACTTCCCGGGGGGAAAGGTCTTTCAGGCCTCAGTAATCAGAATTACACGATGGGCTTGTTTTAATTTCTTGGACCGTGCGTGACGTATTGGATTATGTTTCCCCCTTTACACTGGGTGCTAGGATGCTCAGATCCAATTTTTTTTTCACACTTCCTTTAATAAAAAGTATATCTTCACAAAGCATGTGTTTGGGGAATTAATATTTGCTCTGACTTTAAATTTTTCTCCTTTCTTTTCTTTATCTTCCTTCCAATTTATCAAAATTAATTAACTAATTTATTTATTTTTGGCTGCATTGGGTCTTCATTGCTGTGCGTGGGCTTTCTCTAGTTGTGTGGAGCAGGGTCTACTTTTCGTTGTGGTGCGCGGGCATCTCATTGCGGTGGCTTCTCTTGTTGAGGAGCAGAGGTTCTAGGCGCGCGGGCTTCAGTAGCTGTGGCACATGGGCTCAGTAGTTGTGGCTCACGGGCTTAGTTGCTCTGCAGCATGTGGGGTCTTCCCGGACCAGGGCTCGAACCTGTGTCCCCTGCATTGGCAGGCGGATTCTTAACCATTGTGCCACCAGGGAAGTCCCATCTTTTAATCTTATACTCATCTTTGATAATGGCATATCGAGTCCTTTTTGAAAGGGGGTGGGAAAGAAAAGAATGAAGAAGAGAAAGAAATGGAAAAGAGAGGGAGAGACAGTTCTCCCAAAATATGTACTTAGCAATCGTACTAAGCTCTCTGATGTTTAATTATTTACATTACCAAAGTACATTTAACTTCACCATGGGACTCCTTCATGTAGAGTTCTCTGAAAATATTTACATTTTCATTTGCTTTATTAAACAACAATTCCCGATAGGCACAGTATCTCTTCAACATGTCTGCTGTGTAAAGTGAAGTTTTTTTTGGCCATGCAGCATGCAGGATACTTAGTTCCTCAAACAGAGATCAAACCCCTGCCCCCTGCAGTGGGAGCACAGAGTCTTAACCACTGGACCACCAGGGAAGTCCCATGTATAAAGTGAATTTTATCTGTATTTCAAAATAGAGAAAACCATCCATTTCCAGCAATATCTATAATGTGAAGAACTCAGCTATGGGCTGAACTTGGCTGTTATCTAGCCCAGTACCTTTTGGTTGTTTCCCTTTGTTTATTCTAGATGGCCTCGTTATTAACTGTTTGATACGTGTCAGCCCCTGTTCTTTTACATGTATATTTCTTTTAATCCTCACTATGAAGAGACTGAGACCCAGAGAACTTACATGATCACTCACGAAACCCAAGTCAATGGCAAAAAGACAAGAATTCCCGTCTCCACTGCCTGGGCTTTGGCTACCACGTGACACTGAATCCTTCCTTCTCAAATAATTCCAATTGTATTCTCTGTGCTAATTAGCAAAAATAGGCAGTTTATACCTATGCAGTCTCTCTCTCTCTCTCTCCGTCACACACACACACATACAAGTGATTGTTAACTATGTTGTATATATCTAACTTAACGTAAATCATTTCCAGATAAAAATTGAAAATTTAAGTCATGATCACCTTACACCCATTTAGGACGGCTACTGTCAAACAACAACAATAAAAACAGTTTTCACTTGGCAGTGAAAGCGCGGAGTCCTAACCACCGGACTGCCAGGGAATTCCCCGAGATGGGTGTTTTTCAAGGGGATCAGATTGGCCTTCTAATCGCCAAGGCCAGTGTGAAGTTATGGAACCTGCCCAAGATGGTGAGGAATGTGTGGCCCAGTGGAGAAAGGAGAGGCAACAGTGAAAAGAATCATTTTACTCCCAACACAGTCCCGGGAACCCATGATGAGAAGGTCGAGAGGTGGGAGCCAGCTTGCAGGATGCATGTCAAGGAGGTCAGTGAGTGTGGGCTGCAGTGAGCACGTAGGAGGGGAGCATTGCATCACGGTAGCAAGGTAGGACCTGCGAGGTCATGGTCAGGACTTCTAAATTTTATCCAGAAGGAAATAAGAAGTCACTGCTGGGAGAAGGTGGGGCAGTGAGCAGAGCAATGACTGTTTGGAGCCTTGGACTAAGGTGGTAGTGGTGGAAGTTAGATTTGGGATGTATTTTGAACGCAGAGGCTAAGATTTGCTGATGGGTTGAATATGGGGGTGTTACAGAGACATGGGCGGAGAGGGAGGACGAGGTGACCTAAGCCACTGAATGGACCACGTTGCCATTTAATCAGATGGAAGAAAATGCAGGAGAAATGAGTGGTCTGTGTCTGTGTGTGGAGTGGAAATGTATTTTGGACACAATAAATTTGAGATGCCTAATAGCTGTCCAAGTGGAAGTGGGAAGCAGACGGATGTATGAACCTGGAGTCCAGGGGCCAGATTGCAGCTACAGACATAACTTGGGAGTCTTCAGTAACTAGATGCCATGAGATGCTGGGTGCTCATGTCCAGGGATCACTCTAGGGTGCGCTGGAATTAAGAGGCAAGAGAGGAGGGGCGTCCAGCGAGGAAGCCTGAGAAGCTGCTCCCGGAATGTAGGAGGGGAAAACACAAGAAGGCAAGATCCTGGAAGCCAAGAGATGAAAGTGTGTGATCCACAGCACCAAGTGCTGATCGGATGTTACAGGGGACAAAGACTGAGCAGGAACTATTGAATCTGGCACCATGGAGGTCATAGGTGACCTTGACAAGGGATGTTTTGCTGGGGTGATGGAGAAGCCTGACCGAGGGAGTTTAAGAGCAAAAGAGAGGAAGTGAAAAACTGTTCCACTTTTCCAAGGATGTGTGCTGTAAAGAAAGGCTGAAAGGAGATGTGAAGTTCTCCCCGCCTTTAAATAAGAAATATTTGAGCATCACAGAGAAAGCTCTCTGACACTTAGTGATGCATTGTGGTGAATATTATAGCAGCATCTTCCAACTTAGTAATTCTCTCCTTAATTCTAGTTTATCATTCATCCCGTGTCTTTTTTCAGTGACTGTGTAATTCACTCTCAAAGTGTTTTTTTCTCATATCCATTTGATTTTGTTTCATTTCTGCATATTTTATTTTAGAATTTTTAATGGCTGTTATTCCTTCATTTATCTCCTTGGGGATCCTAAACATAAGTAATTCAAGGTAAACTCATAAATACTTACATGGCCCTGTGTGCCAGGCATTGTTCTAAGCATTTTAAGTATCTATAAAATCTCATGTAATTACAACAACCCTCTAAGGAAGATATCGTTATCACCCTATTGTACAGGTGAGGGGACCCAGGCACAGGAAGAGAAGTCCACAGATAACATGTATCAAACCCAAGCTGTCTGGCTCCAGTCTGGCTTGTAATCATTACGCTATGCTGCCGCTTTAAAAACAAACAAACAAACAAAACCCTGCCGTTTACAGAGATTTGTACACCCACGTTCATAGCAGTATTATCCAAGGGCCAAAAGGTGGAAGCAACCCAAGCATCCGTCAACAAACAATGGAATACTATTCAGTCTTGAAAAGGAAGGAAATTGACACATGCTACGCCATGGATAAACCTAAAAACATGCTAAGTGAAATATGACAAATATTACCAAATCAATAGAGATAGAAAGTAGAATAGTGGTTGGTAGGGGGAGGGACAGGGAGGTGAGAATGGGAAGTTAGTGTTTGATGGGTACGGAGTTTCAGTTTGGGAAGATGGAAAAGTTCTGGAGATGGATGGGGGTGATGGTTGCACAGCAATGTGAATGCATTTAATGCCACTGAAATGTGCACTTAAAATTAATGTATATTTAACCGCAGTTCTTAAAACACTGTCTTTCATTTGCATTCCCTCTGGAACCCATCATCTGAGGGCTGCCTGTGTTGGCCCCGTGATTTTAGCGTTAGGTATCTTGGCGTTTTGCACGGTCTGGAGGCTCCCGCAAGGCCGGAGCTCTTTACTGGGCACGCAGTACAGGGGCCTCCGCGCCTGCGTATTTTGCGGAGTCTCCTCCACTGTGACCTTGGCGGTGCCCGCTCGGCTTCCTCTGCTGCAGCTCGGCTGCGAGGCTGGCTCCTCCTCCCACGGCCTCAGCTTCCTACCAGCCGGGGCTGATGATGCAGTGTCCGCAGGGGCCGTCCTCTGCGTTCTCTGCCCCGCAGACACCAGCTTTCCAGAGCTGGCTGACCTTGGCCCAATATGCACCCCCTGTGAGGGTTGCGACTCCCCATCTCCAGCTCCACTGCCTGCTTTTGAACTAGAGCCCAGAAGGCCCCGCAGTTTCCACCTCTGCATGGGTCTCTGTATGTTATCCTGTTTTGAGAGTGGATATAGCTTTCCTTTCTTTAAAAAAAAAAAAAAATCTATTTGATTTGCTTAGAACAGGTTGGAAAGAGCTCCTTATAATATCACTTAAGCCAATAAATATTGCTTGTAAAGTGATTTTTAAAGGCATGTTTGCAACTCCATTCAACACTTGCAATTACCCCAGTATAACTTTTAAATCCGTGTTAACTTTCTTTGCCTGTTCCCATCATTTTGGGGATAAGCAATCAGAACTACCATTGACTGAGGGCGTTTCCAGTTTTCCAATCAGGATTTGTTCTTAACATGAGGATAATATGAATAGTATGAGGATGTGTGAATTTGGGGGATGGGGGATGGAACTGTCGGGTATCTTGGTTATGATGGGAGTTATATAACTGTGCATTTGTCAAAACTCGAAGAACCGTATACTAAAAAGTTTTACTTTATGTAAATGAAGCCTAGTTTTTTTTAATGGAGAAAAACAAGTTATCCGGTAAGTACAGCTTTCTCTGAATTACAATTTTGACCTAGTTGTGAAATACAACATCTCTTTGAGTGCCCCCCCAAATAATCCACTTAGTCTCTGGAACAAGCAGGGCAGACTTCACTGGAGATTTTGTTTGGGAAAAAGAGATTTACATTCCAAAGTCCCTCTCAGCTAGAGAATATCTGTGGCCTCTTTCCTCCTCCTCCATCCCCTAGGGATCTGACCTCTACACTCACCCCAAATTCCTCTGCTTGGATTATGAAGACCAGTTTAGTTTTCTGCCTTGTGCTCTCAAACTTACACACCAGGTGTGATTGCAAGGTTGGATGTAGTTTCACACATGCCTTGAAGAAATCGCTTTAGGGACTTCCCTGGCGGTCCAGTGGTTAGGGCTCCACGCTCACAGGCTGCAAGGTGCGACCTTCCCCCAAAAATCGCTTTACAAGTAATATTTGTTGGTTTAATGGTGTTGAAGGTAAGCGCATCACTGGGCTCAGGAAAAGTGCCCCACCCCCCAAGGCGGGGAACACGTTGGCCTTATGCGATAGGGGCTTGGAGGAGAGGGTCTCAGGGAGACCTTCCGAGGCAGCTCCTCCTTTTCAGGGCCATTGATCTTAACGGAGCAAAAAGAGACTAGAGCAAAACCCTGCCCACTTGTATCTCTCCTTCACCTTCTACTTCTTTTTCTACTCCATCCTTCTCTTACTATTTAAATATGCTCAAACCTGTTCAGCTTAAAAAAAAAAAAACCTCCCTCAAGTCCCTATCCCCCAGTCATCATCCCATCTCTTTCTTCTCCTCCGTGGCCACGTGTCCCCTAAAGGGCTGTCCCCATTCCTCCTCCTGCTCTGCAAAGCTCTCTAGTCCAGCCCCCAACACCAGCCATCTTCCAGTGGGGCTGTGGATCCAATCAATGTTTCCATGTTGATGAAACCAGCAAATGCTCTGCAGTCCCTCATGTAAACAGACCTTGAAACAACATTTGGCATCGCGGCTCTATAAGTACGCGCCCCTCTCGGTTCCCACTCCTGGCTTTCCTCCTCCTCCCTGGCTCTTCCTTTTCAACCTCGTTTTTTTTTTTTTGCGGTACGCGGGCCTCTCACTGCTGTGGCCTCTCCCGTTGCGGAGCACAGGCTCCGGACGCGCAGGCTCAGCGGCCATGGCTCACGGGCCCAGCCGCTCCGCGGCATGTGGGATCTTCCCGGACCGGGGCACGAACCCGTGTCCCCTGCGTCGGCAGGCGGACTCTCAACCACTGCGCCACCAGGGAAGCCCCTCAACCTCTTTTTTAGCTTCTCCTCTGTCCAAATCTTTCAGTGTTGCCATTTTCTGGGGCTCCTTCTAGACCTTCCTTCTTCTCTTTCACTCTATCCCTCTAGATCATAGCACCTACTCCACGGCTCCATCTACCATCCTTTTGCTGTTTAAGACCAAACTCTGTGTCCGCAGCCCAGCTCTTTCCTCTGAGTTCCAGACTCATCTATCCAGTGACCTGGTGCACATGTCTGCTGGGTTATCTGACAAGCCCTCAATCCCATTCTGAACCACCAGCCTTGCTGTCCCTAAGGAAATGGAACGATCACCTGGTAGCAACCTAAGAGTAACCCTTTTCATCTTTGGGTGACATAGCCCATCATGCATTCCATCCTATTGATTTTACTTCCTGGATATTCCTCAAATCCACTTTTCCCCCATCTCCACAACCACAGATTTTGTTTTAAGCCACTATAGGGACTTCCCTGGCGGTCCAGTGTTTAAGACTCTGCGCTTCCACTACACGGGGTGCAGGTTGAATCCCTGGTTGGGGAACTAGGATCCCGAATATCATGGGGGCGTGGCTGGGAAAAAAAAAAAGAAGAAAAAGAAAGAAAAATGTCTCTGCTGTACAACAGAAACAAATACAACATTGTAAATCAACTATACTCCAATAAAAATCTTAAAAAATAAAATAAATGACCATCCGTTAAAAAGAAAACAAAAGAAAAATGTAGTGCCTGTGGGTTCAGCAGTTTCATTAGTTCAGAGGAGTGGCTCTCCAGTCCTCTCAATGATTCTGTCACTTGTAATGAGCTTGTTAATAGACGCCATGTGCATCAGACTATACCAGCATCCACTAGTCAGAGGTCATTAATGAATGCAGCAGCTATTAATCTGGCGTCCCAGAGCAGTCCTTGGCACGGAGCATGTACACCATGAATATTCTCTGGTTAAAAGAATGCATGAAACAAAAGGGTCATAGGTGCCTTTGTGGACTGAAGAGCCTTTATTCTTACAGAGAATGATTTTTAAAATTCACATTCACCTTACATTTAAATGGCAAAAATCACCAAGGTTAAACCAAAGTTTGGAAAACACTGCATTTGTTGATATTGGAAATTCCTTTACGACTGTGCTCACCGCATGAATACCTGATTTTCCCACTAGAAAAAAAAAAAAAAAATCACATCCACCAAAGGATAAAAAGTTGACTCAGCAACCGGGGAGTGTGCATTATGGGAAGGACAGTTCACCTGGAGCTAAGGGTCACCAGGCTAGAGACTACAACCCAAAGGGATTCAGCAGTTGTTCTATGAGCAAAAACGTAGGTGAGATCTGGGTCATTTATTGAACCTAGATTTTCTCTTCTGTAAGATCACAAGAACAACAAATGAGCTGTTGTGAGGATTAAAGAATGTAAGAGCTCAAGATTCCATTTCTGGCCCTTGCTAAATGCTCCCCCAAAGTTTTCATATTTCCTTCCAACCTATCCTTCCCTTGCCCCTTACTACTCACCCCAAACAGTGATTTGTATATGAAATCACATAGCTAACACGGCCATGTTTCAGAAGCCAGTGATACTGAGCTTCTTTCTTTCTTTCTTTTGGAGTATAGCTGCTTTACAATGTTGTGTTAGTTTCTGCTATACAACGAAGTGAATCAGCTATATGCATACATATATATCCCTTCCCTCTTGGACCTCCCCCCCATCTCCCCCATCCCACCCATCTTTCTTCACACTGTTCTCAGCCTGAATTACAACCCACCCAAAATATAGATTCTTTGGCAGGAACATAATAACATGGATAAAGGCACAGATGATATGAAAATTAACTTTCAGAAATGGTTGAAATGGGTATGGGTTTCTTTTTTCAGATTTATTCATGAAGCAGAACTTGGTGGTGCCCCAATGGATGGCTTGAAGCTTAAAATCTATCTTTGCACAAGGATTGTTAGTGCTGCCAAATATAACAAAATATGCCACTCACTCTGATAATACTGCCCAGGGTTTGATCTGATTCTGTTATTTCCTAGATCTACCATTAGAACCGTTGACAAGTATTTTCAAGAAAATTTAATTATTGCAGAAGTCTAATGTTTTGGTTAGAAGCTGTGATTTTCAGGATATAAATGGACACTTCAGAATTATTTCAGAAAAACTAAGAAACCCCAGATGCTTGATTTAAAAAGAGCCCTGGAAAGTGATTTTGCTTTAAATTGGCATCTCAGTGTTGTAATTTATCAATGGTGTGATATGGGTGAATTATCTAAGACCTCTGAGCCCTGGTTCCTTCATCTATAAAATCATCTATTATAGGACTCTATGAAGTAACAGCAACCGCAATGCTCAGCAAAAAGAAAATCCTTACCAGATGCAGTTTTCCTCAACAGGCAGTGGAGATAACTTGTTAGAAACACTGATTTTTTTAAAAGTCTTGAGAAATTTTGCCATCTGCAGCAACATGGATGGACTTGGAGGGCATTATGCTAAGTGAAATAAGTCAAACAGAGAGAGACAAATACTGTACGATATCACTCATATGTGGAATCTAAATAATACAACAAACTAGTGAATATAACAGAAAAGAAAGAGACTCACAGAGAGAGAGGACAAACTAGTGGGTACCAGTGGCAGGGGAGGGGCAATATAGGGGTAGGGGAGGAAGAGGTACAAACTATTATGTACAAAATAAGCTACAAGGATATATGGTACAACACGGGGAATATAGACAATATTTTATAATAACTATAAATGGAGTACAACCTTTACAAAAAAAAAGTCTCAAACTTGCCACACCATTTTCTGTAGGCTGAATTTTAGTCCGAACACCTCCAATGGCCAGCCATCTCATTTCAAGCCATCTAATGCAATCCCAAGCCATAAACAATGTTACAAGGTGAAAAGTAGTAAGTCTCACGTTTAACATGACGCAAGCCAACCCTGTGGTAGCTCTAATCCCATTTTTAAAACCAGTGATGACACGGAGCTGCTTTTGCATGTGACAGTTCTAACACAGAACTCACAAGGCAACCTAGCTAGGATACAAGAGAAGATTCTAGGTTTAACCAGATGTTTAAATAATCAGTTGGACCCCTGTTGCTTCAGATTTCAGGTTTCCACAAGCTCTGCTCTTTCCCTTAAGTGTTTTTTAAACATTTTCCTCTTCTCTCTCCAAAATGAAGTTTTTCAAAAATCTGCTGCCATTCTATGCAACTTCCCTAGGGTACAATCCTTCCGAATTCTTAAGTTATCTCCAAATACTTGCTATTCCACTTCAGGTAAATTCAATAAAACTAGCCTGAAACTAGCTGTGTGTGTGTGTTGAAAACAAAATTCGGTAATTTTCACTATGTTTAGCATGCATGCGGCGACAAGCACCGTCAGTTCTGGGACATGGTGGAAAACAAGCCAGATACAGGGCTTAACTTGGCCTCAAGGTCTATGAGGGCAGAAGACATGGAAAAAGACGATCATATTTCAGGGTGAACTGTGCCACAATGGAGGTAAATGCCAACTGTTCTGGGAGGTTACAGGAGAGGCACTCAGTCCACTTGGGTGTGGAGTGTGTGTGACAGGCGTCAAAGAAGATTTCTCAGAGGAAATGAACGCTGAGCTGCCCTGAAAAATGAAGCGTGAGAGGGAGGGGTGGGGAAAGGGCTATCCTGGCAGAGGAAACCGTACTCACAAAGGCCAGGAGTTAGAAAAGCGTGAAGATCTGTTCAGTCTGACCTGTGTTGGGGGAGGGAGTGGAGTACAGCCACGGGAGACGTGAGGCTGAGACGGGCAGAGCCTGATGAAGAAGGGCCTGGCAGCAACCTTAGAGATCTTTAACTTTGCCCTCAAGACAACGGGGAACCATTTAAGGGTGACACCGTGGTCTGATCGGATTTGTATTTTAGAACAATTACTCTGGCTGCCATGGAGACCAGTCAGGAAGCTCTTGCAGTGGCCCAACAAAGGGGGTTGGGGGGAGGCCTGGATTAAGGTAGGGGAAAGTGGGGAGGAGTAGGTGGGGCTATTTTGAAGGTGGAATTAACAGGCCATGGTGAATGACTGGAGAAGTGGGGAAGGAAAATAATTGGCAAGTTTCTGGTTTGGGCAACTGAAGGGATACTCGTGTGATTCCCAGACAACATAAGAAGATGGGTACACAGCAGGAAAGATGGGTAAGATGAGTTTAGGACATAAGTTTAAAATGCCCGTGGTAGCTGGATACATAGGCCTGAAGTCCAGTAGAGATCTGCAGCTGTGGGCATCCTTCCCATGTACCTGTGGGTCAGTGAGTCCACATCTTGGCCGTGCAGCAGAATCACTTTTGGAGCTCTTTTTAAAAAAAACCTGTGGTTTCTTTCCTTATTCAATATATCCACAGTTTTTCCATATTCATGCTAGTAGTGAAAGTAGAGGACAGGATATTAAGTGGAAGTCAAATTCGTCGAGGTTGAGGAAGTAAAGACGTTTTTGTTCGTTGAGCATTTCAAAAAATGCTAGGAACTGCAGGGGTGTATCTTTTACTAAGTGGTAAGCAAATATTTTCTGATGTAATCTGTAACCCTTCTCCCCTCACCCCAAGTTTCCAGCCTCATTTCACTTAGGCAAACTTCAAATTTGCATTTCAAAATCTAAGAATAGGTCAGCAGCTTCACCATCCATTAGCTCTTATTCAAAACCCTTGAAAACAGCTCAAAAGCTCTTTCCAGTTATTTATAGGACTCGTCATTGTCCACTGACTTCTTTTTTTTAAATTTATTTAATTTACTTATTTTTGGCTGTGTTGGATCTTTGTTGCTGCGCGCGGCTTTCTCTAGCTGCGGCGAGCGGGGGCTACTCTTCGTTGCGGTGCTCCGGCTTCTCATTGTGGTGGCTCCTCTCATTGTGGAGCACAGGCTCTAGGCACGCGGGCTTCAGTAGTTGTGGCTCGCAGACTCAGTAGCTGTGGCTCACAGGCTCTAGAGCGCAGGCTCAGTAGTTGTGATGCACAGGCTTAGTTGCTCCGCAGCATGTGGGATCTTCCCAGACCAGGGCTCGAACCCTTGTCCCCTGCGTTGGCAGGCAGATTCCTAACCACTGCACCACCAGGGAAGCCCTGTCCATTGACTTATGACTGAGCGCTTTCTGTCTTAGCCGGAGAAATGAGGCCTTTGTCGGAAACTATTTTTCCCTTGATTTGAATTTATAAACTGGCTCATTTCATGACCTTTATATTTGTGTTTCCAAGTGAGAAATAATAATAAATGAAGTCGATGACATGGTAATCTTTACAAATTTTTCTCCCCACTCCAAAAACTTCATTAAATTTTATAATTAATCTAGAAAAGTGATTATGACTTTGAACTTCATACCCCTCGTAGAGCAGAGGTACAATAAATCATCCCAGGGCTAATACATGGAAGTTTAAATGTCAGGAATGGGGCTTACTGATTAAAGATGTAAATCATTTGGGATTTGGAATCCTCACTCATCTGCACCCAGAATTCATAGCTTTTCCTCTGCATTCTGGTTTGTTATCTTGTCCATTTACCAAGAGGCATAAAGGAGACGCTCAGAAAAACACGCTTTCTTGTTCCACTAATATAAAGTAACACTTATAAGATGTTCCTAATGCCTATTCGTCATTCAGCCATTCTCAATCCTGCTTTTTAGACTGAACTGTAATTTACTGACAGCAATTATAGGATTAAAAAGTCCCAAGAGATCATTTAGTTTAATCCAAGACAGCTGAAATCTCAAAAGCCCTGACTAGGCTGAAAGGTGGCAGAGCCCGGTCTGGGCTTCCAGCCTGCTCAACATCAAGGTACACTGGGGAAAGATGCCAAGAGCAATTCAAAGGCTCCAGGAGTCTCAGCTTTAGTTCCGGCTCCTTTCAGATCAGGAGATATTGATGGAAAACAGTTCCATCCCCCTTCAGCCTCCACCACCATCCTCATCTTCAAAGACCTAGTGTTCATGGAGAGAACGGAGCCCGTCAGATGTGGATTCCCTCAATTTACTGCTCCTTCACCTCTTCACAGATCTCCACCTCTTCTCACCTACCTCTTTATTTCCTATTCTAAGTATTTGGGTCTTGTGAATTTTGAGTGATTCCAAAAGTCCCTCTCCCCCTTTCCAAGGTAAATCTCCCCTCTGAGTCCTTAACATATCCTGCCGACTCCCTCCAGGACTTTTTTATTGGCTCCCCCGCGTCTTCAATATTTCCCTTTGCACTTCCTCCTTAGCCTACAAACTCATTCCTCCTCTCTCTATATCCCAACCTAAGCAAACAATCCTACCATCCGGTCTCCTCTGGGAAATCTTCCCCTTCACTTTCTTCATCTCCAAATTGACTAAGAAAAGTCAACACTCCTTAGTTGCTATTCATTCATTGACCCAATTCAGTTTAACCTGGGACCCGTCTTTTGCTCCGACAGAAATGCTCTTGCAAAGATCAGCAGTGATTCAACTGCCCAGTTCAAGAGCTACCCTTCAGTTCACCCTCTTTAACCACTAAATTGGACAGGCTTGGTTACCACCTCTTTTTGGTGAGGGGTGGTTCTCCTACCACACTATTTACATCACTCACCTATTTACATCACTCTCTTCTGCTCAGTCTTCAAATGCTGCCCTTCCCCACGACTTTGCCAACTTCTCTCATCTGTTCTCATGGCCAAATCTTCAAACATACACATGCGTGTCTCAGCGTGTGTTTCCATTTCCATTCCAGACTTTTCTCCTGAGTTCTAGTTCTATTTAAGAAGTGTCTGCTGGTTATGTTCAAACCAGGTCAAATGTATTCAAAGTTGAAATCATCTTTCTCTCCCCCTACCACACCATTCCTCCTCTGGTCCTCACTTTCTCAGTTAATGGCACCGTCACATTGATGTCACATGCCTTCTTCCTTTCTCAACCATCTCCTTACCACTGACACGGCTTTGTCTCCCGAATCTACCCCAGCCCACCTTTCCCATCCCTAGGGTTACAGCTGAGGGCAGGCTCCTATTCCTTCCTCAGAGAACTCACAGGTCTCCTGGCCTCTGGTTCTCTTTGCTTCACTCTTTCATAACCATCTACAACTTAAGTCTTCAAGCATTTCCCTGCTTTAAATAAACCCCTCAAAAGTAACCCAATGACTATCCAAATAAGTTCAACCACCGAGGGCACGTAAACTTCAGTTTGGTTCGACACTTCACTACATTTTCAGTGTCCTTCTACCCACCACGTTTTCCAGCCACAGTGAGCTTCGTTATTTCCGGAATGTATTTTCACGTGTGTCAGCCGCAGGCCTGCTTGTAATTCCCTTTTGCATTTGTTGAACACTTAACTCATCCTACAATAGACCCCCTCCTCTGTGAGCCCTGAGGCCCTCTGGCAGAACAAATGCTCTGACGGTCATGGCCCCATTGTACCTCATACATGATAAATAATTACATCACGTGGTGGCTGTCTCCCGAGTGTAGCGGCCTCAGGAGGGCAGGAATATCGTCCGCTCCTACGTGATCGGCACACTGGCAGTCCCTCTAGGATTTGAGGAACTCAACTATGGAAAACGTGTATGTAGACAGGTAAGGCCTCCTTTCCCCTGAACTCCCAGGCAACACACGGGACATAAAATAACGTACTGACAGAAAGAGTTCTGTGAGAGCTTTAATGGCACAAAATGTTTGTAGCTACAAGTTATACATGGATTGTAAACTGTATATAATGATACAAAGTGCTAACTAAATAGATGAAGAATGCATAATCACTTTGGCTCAGTTAATTCCGATAATTTCAACAACTGGTTCACTTGAAAATTCATCATCTAAGTCTTCAGTTTTCATGTTTTAGAACAGTAGATGTTTTTACTGCAATCAAAGGAACTTGCCACACTTTTCCATGTGCAAGTTTGTGCAGTTTTGCTCTTGATTATATTTACAAATATCTTAAGCCAGTTTTCATCAAACATAAGAAAAATGAAGACTGCCTTTTCGTCCTCAAATTGTAAACAGGTGTAAAGCTTTCTAAACATTAATCTTAAAAATGTCAACTGTTAGTTGTCGAATTCTCCTTTCCAATCACACAATCTGTTTCCATTCAACACAAATCTGGGTAGGAGCATAAACATTTATCCCAGATGTTAGGGTTATCAATAAATACTGCATGATTTCATCTTACGATTAAGTTCTACTGTGATCATGTATTCATGTTTTAAGTAATAGTCCAAAATTTCAGAGCTATTTTAAGAAAAAGGGCAGGACTAAATTTATTTTCAATGTTGGAAAAACCCCACAAATATACCCAAATTCAGCCACACACCTGACAAGATCACTACTGAATTTCAAAAGAGAGTAATGTGTTGCCTGTAAAAAGCTGCTTTTCTTTAGGTATAATTTTACTTTTTCCTCCCATGATACCAACTGTAATACAAATTGTATATTAGAACTGTTTAGCTCTTTAGTTCTCCTAACTTTACCGGCCTTTCCAATTTTATTCAGACTTTTCAAAGTCAGCGGGCCAGCAGATTTACTTTCTTCCCAAAGAAATATGAAGACTTGAAATAAATAGGTTACAGAAGGCAAATCAAACGTTATCAGATGTGTGAATAAGATAGAAACAAGGAATAATAAAAAAATGTCCAAAATTATTTAGACACCAAAATCTAGAAAGAAAAACAAAGTCAAAGAATTCAGAAGACTATCTGGATATCTCATCTTTCTTAAAGACAGCCAGCTACGTTCTTAAAAAACGAGAGTCAGAAATTAATTTTTTTGTTTAATCTGTATGTTATTTTCCACTATAACACATCAACTTTACAAAACTTCATGTGAGAGAGAAAAGACTCAGGTAGTTTCTGCAAACTAGCAAACCTGCTGGTCAGAGTGCTTTTATTCAAGTCAACCTGATGCTCCTTATTTACTGAATAGATTGCTAGCCTTCAAATTAACAATGGTTCTCTAAATATTCAATGCCTATACCATAAACAGTAATTATTTATATATAAAACATATAATAGTATCCTTTAGAATCATGCTGTGTGTTCAGAAAGTCAATAAACCTACTTGAAATGACGGGTAAATCTGTTGCTTTCTAACAATTTGGTCCTAAAGCTTCACATTTGAGAAAGGAACCAAAAGGTATATCATTAGAGGAAGTTGTTGAGTGTTCTGGAACTTCAGGAGTTGAACATAACTGAAAAGATGGCTACAGGAGAAGGAAATGGCTGGCGCCTGCACAATCACAGGAATCGCCTTGGGCAGGTTGTACAGTAAACATGAGAAAGGGAGAGAGCAGAAGAAAACCAATGGCATCTCTTCAGAACTCTGTCAACTGTTCCCACAACCCAAGTCTGGTTTTCAAAGTTGCCCAAGTGCTTGAAATAACTCTGAAACAGTTATCTTCAGAGTTTAAAGGCTTCAGAGTGTAAGTGATGCTTCCTAAAACAAGAAGCCTGTATTTATACCACAAATTGGAACTCACTCCAAAGCCTCTTAGGAAAAAAGAAAAAAAGAAAAAAGAAAAATCAAAGCCACGAAAAATTCACATGCAGCTAATAAACATAAAAATACCAAACACGCACACAGAAGTCCCCAAAGCAATTTCATAGATTTCTAGGCCTGAGACATTCCTTACCAGAAATAAAGGTTCTACACCATAGAAAAGACAGCATTATAACATACTAGTATTAAAATCTGCTGATGTATTCGAGTTCTTCTATTTTATACCTATCATTTACATAGCTTGCCTCCTACAAATTAAAAGGCGCCATTAAGAGGCTTAGACAAAAAGTGGCTCCAAAGCTGGTTTAAAATAAGTTTTTATTGCCCAGGATATTTTTTTTTCTTGTGTCCTATTTTGTTTGTTTTTTTTCTTTTTTAATAACTATAAATTCAAGCTTAGGGAAGCTTGCCTTTGTCTTGAAAAAAAAAAAAAAAACCAACAACAAAGCTTTTATATCATTTGCTAACCTGGTCTTGCTTTAAGAGAAAGATGGGAGTTATCTTGCAAGAGTAAAATTTATACCATGAATGATGCAGGTCTAAGTCTGGTGGTACCTAAAAGGAGACAACAGCATTGTTGACAAAATTATAATCTGCTGGTGGCATTTGCAGAAAAGAAGCCCTTGCAAATTTCTAAACAACAGTAAACTCTGTTAGGAAATTCTAAAGTGTTTTACAGGCCAAAAAGGGAATGAGGTTAGTAAAATGCCTCAACAGAGTTTGAATAAAATACTGGATTTGAGAGTTACTGGAACTTGGATATGTAAAAATAGGGTGTAGGTTGGGTCATGCTTACAATGGTCTCAAGTTCAAATAAACTACTGTGACAATACACCACTTCACAAGTCACACGCTTTCCCAGGGGCTCTTCTTTTCCCTTAGTAGGTGCTGGCAGAAGGCGTGCTGAGTCGTTTTCCAATGTAGATGCTGAAAGGAAACACAGTATATCATGTTTCATCTGTTTCAACAGCTCTATACCAACTTGCCCACAGGCTGAACTGTACTTACAAATGAGAATTTTCAGCCATTGTACAAGGCTCTAAAGGTTCGTGTGTACAGTTCCCTAACACCCTGAAATCATCACTGACTTACTTAAAGCTAGTCATCAGCCAGCTAAACTGGTTTTATATGATTATGTTTACTCATTGGGCAGGACTGGACATCACTGGGGCAGTGATTAGACAAAGCAAAGCCAGAGAGAACAGATCCCTTCAAAGAGTAAAGCAGAGCTAACCTCCTTTGAGACGGTCCGCTGTGGTGGAGAAAAAATTCCACTGATATTTCAGACACAAAATACAGTAATATACCAAATTACAAAGCTGCCAGTGCTTTAAAATGCTCTTATTAACAGTTTAACTCTTAAGGATTAGGGCCTTATATTACTTTCCCATGCCAAGCAAGTGTTTGACCCTTATATAACAGAAGCAGAAGGGAAGTTAAGGAAAAGATGGAACCAGCCTCACACCCCAACGTAAGAAAACCAACTTTACTTTTTAGAATCCTTTTGTTTTCTACATTCGTCTATAACAACTGTTACACCAGCAAGAGAAACAGTCTGAAGATTCATAAAAGGAAGAGTTCCTCCAAGGTACAAAAGCCGGCCAACCTGTTGAGGGCAGATGAACTAGTGTGCAGTCAGTGCTGCCGGGGAATGTGAACTCCTACCCCATACAGCATTCTCACATACCCCCCGTTCTGCTGCGTGCCATCACTGTGCTCACCCTCACAAAAGCAGATCAGGCACCCAGAAAGGCAGGAGGTGTGTGTGGGAAAGTCACATATGTTTCCAAGTTCATTACCGTGAACATCTCTCCCATATGCTGAGCTCCTTAGAGGAAAGATAAGAGATGCTGTACTTCTTCTGCACATTATATACAGAAGAGGACCCACTGGGCATACTCGAAGAGCAGAGCAGATATGTCTTAAAAATATTTAACCACAAGTGTTTAACTCCTAAAATATTTCAAAAGTGTATTTCCTCAATTGTTCAAATCCAGAAAAAAAAGAAGAATTTAAAAGACATCCCTGGAGGAGTCAAGATGGTGGTGTGGGAAGATGCGGAGTTAGAGTCTCCCCCCAACTAGGGCGCCTGCCGGCCGCTGGTGGGGGACTCTGATGCTCAAGGAGACAGGAGAAGCACAAAGTGAACCGGCGGCTTGTGGGATCTTGGTTCACGAGCCTGGGGTCAGGCCGAAGCTCTTGTGGTGGGAGATCCGAGTCCAAACCACTGAACTAACAGAGAACCTCAGACCCCAGGGAATAGTCATCGGAGTGAGGTCTCATGGAGTTCCTCATCTCAGCACCAAGACCCAGCTCTACCCAACAGCCTACAAACTCCAGTGTTGGAAGCCTCAGGCCAAACAACCAGTAAGACAGGAACACAATCCCATTCATTAAAAAAAAAAAAAAAAAAAAAAAAATGAGATGGCAAAAAAATATGTCACAGATGAAGGAGCAAGGTAAAAACCTACAAGACCAAATAAATGAAGAGGAAATAGGCAATCTACCTGAAAAAAGAATTCAGAGTAATGATAGTTAAGATCATCCAGAATCTCAGAAATAGAATGGAGGCATGGATTGAGAAAATTCAAGAAATGTTTAACAAAGATCTAGAAGAACTAAAGAACAAACAAACAGAGATGAACAACACAATAACTGAAATGAAAAATACACTAGAAGGAATCAATAACAGAATAACTGAGGCAGAAGAACGAATAAGTGAGCTGGAAGACAAAATGGTGGAAATAACTGCTGAGGAGCAGAATAAAGAAAAAAGAATGAAAGGAATTGAAGACAGTCTCAGAGACCTCTGGGACAACACTAAACTCACCAACGTTTGAATTACAGGGGTCCCAGAAGAAGAAGAGAAAAAGAGAGGGTCTGCGAAAATATTTGAAGAGATTATAGTTGAAAACTTCCCTAACACGGGAAAGGAAATAGTCACCCAAGTCAAGGAAGCACAGAGAATCCCATACAGGATAAACCCTAGGAAAAACACACCAAGACACATATTAATCAAACTAACAAAAATTAAATCCAAAGAAAAAATATTAAAAGCAGCAAGGGAAAAACAAAAAATAACATACAAAGGAATCCCCATAATGTTGGAATCCCCATAATGTTATCAGCTGATTTTTCAGTGGAAACTCTGCAGGCCAGAAGGTAGTGGCAGGATATACTTAAAGTGATGAAAGAGAAAAACCTACAACCAAGATTACTCTACCCAGCAAGGATCTCATTCAGATTCGATGGAGAAGTCAAAAGCTTTTCAGATAAGCAAAAGCTAAGAGGATTCAGCACCACCAAACCAGCTTTACAACAAATGCTAAAGAAACTTCTCTAAGCGAGAAACACACAAAAAAGAAAAAGACCCACAAAAAGAAACCCAAAGCAAT
The DNA here is from genome assembly GCF_011762595.2 of Tursiops truncatus. Lineage (NCBI taxonomy): Eukaryota > Metazoa > Chordata > Mammalia > Artiodactyla > Delphinidae > Tursiops > Tursiops truncatus. The sequence continues at coordinate 12,486,007 of NC_047039.1, forward strand.
TAAGAAAATGGTAAGAGGAACATACATATCGATAATAACCTTGAATGTAAATGGATTAAATGGCCCAATCAAAAGACACAGACTGGCTGAATGGATACAAAAACAAGACCCATATATATGCTGTCTACAGGAGACCCACTTCAGACCTAAGAACACATAAAGACTGAAAGTGAAGGGATGGAAAAAGATATTCCATGCAAATGGAAATCAAAAGAAAGCTGGAGTAGCAACACTCGTATCAGATAAAATAAGACTTTAAAATAAAGACTGTTACAAGAGACAAGGAAGGACACTACATAATGATCAAGGGATCAATCCAAGAAGATATAACAAGTATAAATGTTTATGCACGCAACACAGGAGCACCTCAATACATAAGGCAAATGCTAACAACCATGAAAGGAGAAATTGACAGTAACACAATAATAGTAGGGGACTTTAACACCCCACTTACACCAATGGACAGATCATCCAAGCAGAAAATACAGAAACACAAGCTTTAAATGACACAACAGACCAGACAGATCTAATTGATATTTATAGAACATTCCACCCAAAAGTGGCAGAATACACTTTCTTCTCAAGTGCACATGGAACATTCTCCAGGATAGATCACACCTTGGGTCACTAATCAAGCCTCAGAAAATTTAAGAAAATTGAAATCATATCAAGCATCTTTTCTGACCACAACGCTATGAGACTGGAAATCAATTACAGGAAAAAAACTGTAAAAAATACAAATACATGGAGGCTAAACAGTGTGCTAGTAAATAACCAAGACACTACTGAAGAAATCAAAGAGAAAATTTAAAAATACATAGAAACAAATGACAATGAAAACACAACGACCCAAAACCTATGGGAAGCAGCAAAAGCAGTTCTAAGAGGGAAGTTTATAGCAATACAATCTCACCTCAAGAAACAAGAAAAATCTCAAATAAACAACCTAACCCTACACTTAAAACAACTAGCGAAAGAACAAAGAAAACCCGAAGTCTGTAGAAGGAAAGAAATCATAAAGATCAGAGCAGAAATAAACAGAAATGAAGAAAACAATAGCAAAGATCAATAAAACGAAAAGATGGTTCTTTGAGAAGATGAATGAAACTGATAAACCCTTAGCCAGACTCATCAAGAAAAAAAGGGAGAGGATGCAAATCAATAAAATTAGAAATGAAAAAGGAGAAATCACAACTGACACTGCAGAAATACAAAGGATTATAAGAGACTACTACAAACAACTCTATGCCAATAAAATGGACAACCATAAAGAAATGGACAAATTCTTGGAAAGGTACAATTTTCCAAGACCGAATCAGGAAGAATTAGAAAACACAAACAGACCTATCAAAAGTAATGACATTGAAACCATAATTAAAAATCTTCCAAGAAACAGAAGTCCAGGATCAGATGGCTTCACAGGCGAATACTATCAAACATTTAGAGAAGAGCTAACACCGATCCTTCTCAAACTCTTCCAAAAAATTGCAGAGGGAGAAACACTCCCAAATTCATTCTACGAAGTGACCATCACCCTGATACCAAAACCAGAAAAAGATATCACAAAAAAAGAAAATTACAGACCAATATCACTGATGAACATAGATGCAAAAATCCTGAACAAAATACTAGCAAACAGAATCCAACAGCACATTAAGAGGATCATACACAATGATCAAGTGGGATTTACCCCAGAAATGCAAGGATTCTTCAGTATATGCAAATCAATCAACATGATACATCACATTAACAAATTAAGGAATAAAAACCATATGATCATCTCAATAGATGCAGAAAAAGCGTTTGACAAAATTCAACACCCATTTATGATAGAAGCTCTTCAGAAAATGGGCATAGAGGGAACCTACCTCAACATAATAAAGGCCATATATGACAAACCCACAGCAAGCATCATACTCAATAGTGAAAAACTGAAAGCATTTCCACTAAGATCAGGAACAAGAGAAGGATATCCCTCTCGCCACTCTTATTCAACATAGTTTTGGAAGTCCTAGCCACGGCAATCAAAGAAGAAAAAGAAATAAAAAGAATACAAAATTGGAAAAGAAGAAGTAAAGCTGTCACTGTTTGCTGATGACATGATACTATACATAGAAAATCCTAAAGATGCCACCAGAAAACTACTAGAACTAATCAATGAATTTGGTAAGGTTGCAGAATACAAAATTAATGCACAGAAGTCTCTGGCTTTCCTATACACCAACAACAAAAAATCAGAAAGAGAAATTACGAAAACACTCCCATTTACCACTGCAACAAGAAGAATAAAATACCTAGGAATAAACCTGCCTAAGGAGGTGAAAGACTTTTACTCAGAAAACTAGAAAACACTGATGAAAGAAATCAAAGATGACATAAACAAATGGAGAAATATACCATGTTCTTGGATTGGACGAATCAATATTGTGAAAGTGACTATACTACCCAAAGCAATCTACAGATTCAATGCAATCCCTATCAAACTACCAATGGCATTCTTCACAGAATTAGAACGAAAAAATCTTACAATTCGTATGGAAACACAAAAGACCCCGAACAGCCAAAGCAATCTTGAGAAAGAAAAATGGAGTTGGAGGAATGAGGCTCCCCAACTTCAAACTACACCACAAAGCTACAGTAATCAAGACAGTACGGTACTGGCACAAAAACAGAAATATAGATCAATGGTACAGGACAGAATGCCCAGAGATAAACCCACGCACATATGGGCACCTAATTTATGACAAAGGAAGCAAGAACATACAATGGAGAAAAGACAGCCTCTTCAGTGCTGGGAAAACTGGACAGCTACAGCTACATGCAAAAGAATGAAATTAGAACCCTACCTAACACGATACACAAAAATAAACTCCAAATGGATTAAAGACCTAAATGTAAGACCAGACACTATAAAACTCTTAAGAGGAAAACACAGGAAAAACACTCTTAGACATAAATCACAACAAGATTTTTTTGGACCCACCTCCTAGAGTAACAGAAATAAAAACAAAAATAAACAAGTGGGACTTACTTAAACTTGAAAGCTTTCCTACAGCAAAGGAAACCATAAACAAGACAAAAAGACAACCCTGAAAATGGGAGAAAATACTTGCAAATGAAACAACAGACAAGGATTAATCTCTAAAATATACAAACAGCTCATGGAGCTCAATATCAAAAAAAGAAACAATCTAGTTAAAAAATGGGTGGAAGACCTAAACAGACATTTCACCAAGGAAGACAGATAGCCAAGAGGCACATGAAAAGATGCTCAACATCACTAATTATTAGAGAAATGCAAATCAAAACTACAATGAGGTATCACCTCACGCCAGTCAGAATAGCCACCATCAAAAAATTTACAAACAATAAATGCTGGAGAGCGTGTGGAGAAAAGGGAACCCTCCTGCACTGTTGGTGGGAATGTAAATTGATACAATCACTATGGAAAACAGTACGGAGGTTCCTTAGAAAACTAAAAATAGAACTACCATATGACCCAGCAATCTCACTGCTGGACATATACTGTGAGAAAACCATAATTCAAAAAGAGTCATGTACCAAAATGTTCATTGCAGCTCTATTTACAATAGCCTGGAGATGGAAACAACCTAAGTGTCCATCATCGGATGAATGGATAAAGAGGATGTGGCACATATATACAATGGAATATTACTCAGCCATAAAAAGAAATGAAATTGAGTTATTTGTAATGAGGTGGATGGACCTGAGAGTCTGAAGAGTGAAGTACATCAGAAAGAGAAAAACAAATACCGTATGCTAACGCATGTATATGGAATGTAAAAAAAAAGAAAATGTTACTGATGAACCTAGTTGCAGGGCAGAATAAGGAGGCAGACATAGAAAATGCACTTGAGGACATGGGGTGGGAGGGCGAAGCTGGGGCAAAGTGAGAGTAGCGTCGACATATATACACTACCGAATGTAAAATAGTTGGTTGGTGGGAAGCAGCAGCACAGCACAGGGAGACAGGATCCGTGCTTTGCGATGACCTAGAGGCGTAGGATAGGGAGGGTGGGAGGGAGGCTCAAGAGGGAGGGGATATGGGGACATATGTATGCATATGGCTGATGCGCTTTGTTGTACAACCAAAACTAACACAGTACTGTGAAGCAATTATACTCCAATAAAGATCTATTTAAAAAAAAAAAGAAATCCCTGAAAAATTAATGAATTGCAGGTAAATGTGGGGTCAATTTTAGAAGGAAAGAAAAATGCTGTCAATACAAAGAGAAAACAGTAGTAACCCCAACCAGCTTTCCAGTTGCACTCAAGGACTACTCGATAAAATGGTATATTTTCCCATTTGGGAAAGAGAAATGCTCACATCAATGCCAACTTTATACACTAATGATTAATTTACTTTAAAACTCAGCTTATCTTGAGAAATTTATAAACAACAACAACAAGACCCAAAAAGAAAAATCAAATATAGAAGAGCTCACTTTAAAATGAACCTTTAGAGTAGTAAATCATATGAACAACTTATTTTCAAATAAGAAAAAACTCTACTCTTAAAAATGCTTATTGGATAGGTATCCCCCGCTTTTCGAAAGTTTGCTTTTCATTACTTCGCTATGTAGGTTAGACCTATGTTAGTACCTGTTTTCGATAACTGAAAGGAATTCGAAGAGGATTTTCACTTTTATAAAAAAAGGCAAAAAGTGAACAGTGTTCAGCGATGGTTCTGCAGTGAGCTGTTACAGAGGAAGCGCACTCGGAGCAGTGAGAGCGCGTCCTTCCCAGGAATCACACTCAGCACCTCAGCATCCAGCTCCCATAGCTTTGAACTGCATCTGTGAGCATCTGTGCTTTATCTCGATGTATGTTGTGCATCAGTTAGCAAGATGTGTCCTAAGGTAATTGCTTCTTCGCTTTACACCATTTCAGCTTACGGAAGGTTTCATAGACATGCTCTACTTTCAGAGAGCGGGGGAACCCTATACACCAAAAGTGAATCGACTTCAATAATTCTTTTGAGTTCATCCCACTTGTGCTGAAACATGAAAAGGACAACAACACAAACTGCTTTCACGTATATTTCTTACAGCTGGAAATAAAATCTGTGAATAAAATGAATGGAAGAAACTTCAGGCACTGACCAATACTTACCCTAGCCCCAAAGCCAAAACATGGGAAAGGAAGAGAGATGGAATGAACACCTTAAGAAATTCTGCAGAGAAAATCCCCCCTTTCTTCATGGCTCCACTTTTTCTCATGCTTAAGGAAACGGAACGTTTAGGGTGTCTGAAGTGGAACTCCCTGGGGGAAGAAATGCAGAGGCAGGTGTCAGAAATGCATTTGCTGAAAATATCTCAGGAATTAGCAGGCCCACACTACATGCACTGTGTCCACTGAAAAGAACCATGTACTGACTTACTTAGGTGGAATGTTTTCAGGTCTACTGGACCAGTCGGACACCCAGTCTACACTTTTCTTCAAAGCATCCACTTCTTTCTCTCCTTCTGCAACTTCTTCTTCTGACTGTAAAGGAGAATTCACATTTTAAAAAAGGAGAAAAAGAAGACTGATCCTTCCTACTACAGAAGACAAATCTAGACAGAAAATATACAAAAATCGTAAGCTTGTGCATCAATAATTTTTATGTAAAAAGATGTCATTTTTCCAAAAAGGTTGACAAAATGATCTAAGATCAGAGTATTTAACATCTTAAAAAAAACTTGAGTGAGTTTCACTGTTATGTCTAAACACAGCATATAAACCTGAGATTTGAATTATTCCTCAATTAAAAAAAAAAGAATATGAATCTGAAAAAAGTATATTTGGGGATACAGTGTAACTGAAGTGTGGAAAACATTGATAATCATTGAATCTGGGTGATACGTGTATGAAGGGCCATTGTAATATCCTCTTTACTTTTGTATGCATTCAAAATTTTTCATAATTAAAAACAAAGGGGAACATCAAAAAGTATATGCTAACAAATATAAAGTAATGAGAAAATAAAATAACTGGGAGTTGGGCTGAGAAAGTAAATAATTTATAATAACTTAAAATAACTAGTATTTATTAAGCATTTATCAAGAGACAAGCATCAGTCTATGCACTTTACATGCATTAACCTTTACCTTACAACAATCCTGTAAGAAAAGGAACTATTACTATTCCATTCTACAGATGAGGAATCCGAGACATAAATTAAGTGACTGCCCAAGTTTCTATATGCGGTAAGTAGCAGGGCCACTATTCAAACCCAGGCAAATGGTCTCTATACCCCCTACTCTTAGGCATTAGGTTTTACTCCCTAGAAGGAGATTTTTAGACAAATTGCTATCCAAACATTTTCCAAGGTTTATTCAAAACTACTTAAGCCAGGGCTTCCCTGGTGGCGCAGTGGTTGAGAGTCTGCCTGCCGATGCAGAGGATACGGGTTCGTGCCCCGGTCCGGGAAGATCCCACATGCCGCAGAGTGGCTGGGCCCGTGAGCCATGGCCGCTGAGCCTGCGCATCCGGAGCCTGTGCTCCGCAACGGGAGAGGCCACAACAGTGAGAGGCCCGTGTACCACAAACAAACAAACAAACAAAACTACTTAAGCGAAAAGTTTTAAGAGTAATTTATTTAATACAGAGTAAGAACTGGAAATCTTTCACATCAAATAAATTAAAAAAGTCCTTCTCCTTGCTAATGATAATAACCTAAAGTTTCAGGCTAAGATCAATCAAAATTTCCAATAGCTTCTCTTTCCAGACCCCACAGGGACGAGAAATTCCTAAAAAATGACACAGCATTATTTATTCAGTTTTAAGGAATATAATGCTATGACCTCAAACCAAAGGGTCTCAAAGCTAAGCATGATTTTGATTTGTTACTTTGTTTGGATAGAATTCAAACTTTCATTCTTTTTTGTAGGTAGTTATGAAAATTCTCTATGAAACAGCTGCTCCAGGAAGGTAGCTTCAGAGAATCTCTAGACATAGATGGTCCCTTTTGCTATCAAACAGAAAGTAAAATCCCTGTGGATTTTTGCTACTCTGGTACTATCAATCTTATTTAGTTCTGCTGGACTTGGCAAATACCACTGAATGACATAATGTAGCCTTTAGGATTAAGCTTGTTCCACTGAGTATTAAGATTACTCAGAATCATGAGTTGGCTCTCTGGAGTAAATCTGAAAATACCCTAAATCAAAAACGATAAATTGTTACAATTTACTTATAGATCAGCCTGTGCCACACAATACCTCATTCAACACACTGCAGGTCACTTCTGTTCAGTTTCCAACATTGGTCTTAAATGTCGCTTCTAAAACTGCTCAAAGATTCAGGTTTAAATGTGTGAACAAGCTAGTATTTCATACTTTCCAAAAGAATGAAAATATAATAAGATTTTATTCTAATTTTTAAAGATGATGATCTTTGGGCTATTATTAAAAAAAAAAAAACACAAAAACTTCCCAGATCAGTTTAGAATGCTTACCTTAAGAATAAGGATTGTAAGCTCTCCTCATTCACTACTGCCCTGTGCTTCCTTTTATTAATCTTACATTTGCCAGCTTTAGGCTTTAAATTGCCTTCTGATTCTTGGAATTTCAGAATATGGTAAAAATGCACTTAGTCTAATGAAGTAATATTCATGCCTTTATCCAAATCAATAACCCTCGCTCCACAGCTACAACTATTCAGACAGAAGATTCTGATCATTTCAGCCTATTATCATGGGCAGTCCCTTACCTTCTAATCACTTACATTTTCCTTCTCTGCCGCACCTCAAGCTCTCTTAGGTCTCTAAATGTGGATATTAAACTACATAGCACAGAACAGATAAACCACAGTTTTACAGGAGGGAAAAGGAAGACATTTTCACTTTGTATCATCTTCCAATGACACCCGACCCTGTGCTGGCCTATTTGGTCCCAGAAACACACTGAAAAACGCCTCTGAGAGACAATCTACCGTCTATTTTCTGCTACAAAACTGACTCTTGAGGACCATTATCCTAAAAGTCCAGTTTGAACAACTTTTTCCTAAAGGCATTACACCTTAGGCTTCCTTGTACCATGACTCACCAGACATGTGTTTTAGTTCATTCTCACGACCTTGTGAGCTCTTCTGAAATCAATCCCATTCATCGACTTATTTTAGTAGAACAGGGGCCACAGGCCCAGACAGCCCTGGTTTCAGTCCTGACTCTATCACTTACTTGCTTTTGATCTTAGGTAAGTAACTTAATTAAGACACAGCTTCATTTTTTCCAATTCATTCATGGGCATTATGTCACCTCTTTCACTGGGCTGAGAACATTACAGTGGGAAAAAATTTAAAAAAAAAATTTTGCACCTGGAATGTATCTAGTAAATATTAGCTTCTTTCCTTCCTCCTCTTAAAAAGGCTAAAAATGTCATATATTCCTCATGTAGACAATCTAAAAAATTCAATAAGAGCAAGTACCATTAAGTCCTTTATTAACTGTTTTTAACTGTTTCCTAACCCTAAGCTTCCTTCTAATTCATGAAAAAGAAATCCACCTTCCCAAACCCTAAAGTAACTAATTTTTGAATTAGCATTTCTTCAATTAGAAACAAGCAATGCAAAAGGCTTTTTGGAAGTTCAAGTATATTATTCCTATTGATTTCCCTCTTACTAAAAGTCTTACTCTACAGGATATAATGTTTTTCTTATAGGAGTTAGATTGCCTTTTCAAAAACGTAACCTGGTTTAAATTGACTGTAGTAGCCTTGCTACTACAAGTTTCTCTACGGTATAAAGTTCATCATAAAATAAATTAGTATTCCGTCCCATAGTGTTTCTAGGTTTCAGAAAACAGCACAAATAAAGCACAGTCAACGTAGGGAGAAAGTGTGCAGCTTCCTAAACAGAAAGAATACTGGGTGGAACCAAGGTAACATGCAAAATATTTCCAGTGCAAAGGGAGCCAGGACACTGCACAGTGAGAACTCCGCAAAACAAAGTTTTTGTTAGCATTCATTCAAACATTCACTCAACATATATTCTTCAAGTACCTTAACATGGGAGAAAAAAACAACGCCTCCTGTTCTCAAGAATTTGCATTCTTGGGCTTCCCTGGTGGCTCAGTGGTTAAGAATCTGCCTGCCAATGCAGAGGACACGGGTTCGAGCCCTGGTCCGGGAAGATCCCACATGCCGCGGAGCAACTAAGCCCGTGCGCCACAACTACTGAGCCTGCGCTCTAGAGCCCGCAAGCCACAACTACTGAGGCCACATGCCACAACTACTGAAGCCCGCATGCCTAGAGCCAGTATGGGCTCCACAACAAGAGAAGCCACTGCAATGAGAAGCCCGCGCACTGCAACGAAGAGTAGCCCCCGCTCGCCACAACTAGGGAAAGCCCAGGCGCAGCAACGAAGACCCAACACAGCCAAAAATAAATAAATAAAATAAATTTATATATAAAAAAAATTTGCACTCTGACACTTGCAGGTGATCTGACAGATCAATAAAGTCAAGGGCTGGCTATGAACATTCTAAATCATTAACGACAATTATTTATTTATCCCAAGTTTTGCAATAAAAACCTTTGTAAGCTTTCAATACTATATCCATCTATATTTCCAACATGTCAACTCCTTGTGAAACTATATTTAACTTCTTTACCTTAAGGAATCCTGCATAATTTAGGTGAATTTTGTCTCTAGCTTGATTTGATTTCAGACGCAAAAAAGCTTTCACACCTGGTTCTACAACAACCTTCCGTTTCATTTATTCTGTGACCTTAAATAAGACATGCGCCTCAGTTTTCTATTTATAAACTCAAGAAACTAGCCTGGAATATTGGAATGACACATTATAGACAAGAATTTCCCAATTCTTTTAGGACCCCAAATTCTTAGTTGTAAAGGAGCATGACGACGACCACAGCAGCATAAATTCCAACATCAGAAACTGAATAACTTAAAATGGCTTCAAAGTATTTTTCTAAATTTTTTATTGGAGTATAGTTGATTTAAAATGTTGTGAATGTTGTGTTAGTTTCAGGTGTACAGCAAAATGAATCAGTTATACATAAACATGTATCCACTCTTTTTTAGATTCTTTTCCCATATAGGTCATTGTAGAGCACCGAGAAGAGTTCCCTGTGCTCTACAGTAGGTCCTTATTAGTTATCTATTTTATATACAGTTGTGTGTATATCTCAATCCCAATCTCCCAATTTATCCCTTTCCCCCTGGTAACCATAAGTTTGTTTTCTACATCTGTGACTCTATTTCTGTTTTGTAAATAAGTTCATTTATACCATTTTTTTAGATTCCACAAATAAACAATATCATATATTTGTCTTTCTCTGACTTACTTCACTCAGTATGACAATGTCTAGGTCCGTCTACGTTGCTACAAATGACATTATTTCGTTCTTTTTTACGGCTGAGTAATATTCCATTGTTCAAACAATTTTTTAAAGTCTTCATATTCTTTACTATATTTCAGCAAAACAGACTTAGAGATTTGCATTTTTCCTAATTATCTAATGCAAATCAGAAAAATAAACAAACATACACACACACCTGAGAGCTATGGTCCCTGCTGGTGTGCATTTCCACATCAAACATGATCTGCCCATCTTCTTGTGGGGAAGGGCTAGAAGAAAAAGACACATTTATAGCCATTAGTTTTAATTCTCATTTTGTCAAATAAATTAGCCTCTACTGGAAATTAGAAAATTAAAAGTTATAGTGGTATGTCTTTGAAAAAGCAGCAAATCAGAAAGTATACCACAACCCCATGTAAGAAAAAATGAAATTGAGCACCCTTACTCCCAAATGTTCTAGAATTTTTCAGTGGTGATAAATTCCTTTGCAATGATAAATCTGCAACGGAAATACTACCTAAAGACACAAGACTGTCACATTTTCTTATTTTTACTCTTTTTCCAATAAATGTAAAATGATCTTCAAATTCAGAAACTCTAGTTTGGGGTTCTTTTTCTCAAAGTTCTTTCATCGTTAAACAATTCACCAGCTATCTTCAAAGTGTGAAAGCGGCTCTTAACGACTCTTTCAAAGGGTCTTTGAGGTTAAAATTGTTTTCATACTACTATCAGGATTTATTTGCCTTTTTCATTCTCATTTTGCCATGTGTGTACAGTGAAAATTTCCAAAGGCTAAATTTTGTGTAATAGCATATACACATAGAAAGAATGTAAAAGCAGGTGAGAGTCCAGCTGTTTTCTATTAAGCCAGATATTAAAGAGATTTGCATAAACGTAAGACAATGCCACTATTCTTACTAATTTTTTTGGTTATGGACAACAGGTAAATTTTGTTTAAAAAAGTTACTTATGTTAACATGTAATAGGCTTCTTGTTGAATGAAGGAATACAAATCTTTTTAATGTTCTCCGTTTTAATTTCTAATATAGTAAATATCAAAATATATAACCCACATAAACAAAAGATCTTTGGGGTCCCCAATAGTTACTACAAGTGTAAAGGAGTACTGAGCCCAAACAGTTTGAGAACCACTATTTTACTTACTTTTGAAATACTGACTTTGAGATATTTCAGAGTGAATTATATAAACTTATAGCAAGTGATAACCTTTCACAAGTACAAGATATATTCCCAGAACTATAAAAATTTACAGATACAGTTTTAGACAAAGATACATGGTCACAAGCTGTACTTGATACAAGAGATGAATACAATGTGCTAAGTGCTATTCTTAGCTTTATCAATGATTCCTTGTGTAACCACAGCGAGTCACTAGACCTTTCACTACACACCCCAGCTCCCCAAATGTAAACTCAAGTGGGCATGAAGGATGCTCCAGGCTTAAGTTGCTCAAAGGAATAGATATTAACTATCAACGCTGTCAAGAGCATGTGTCCAATGGTAATACATAGAGATGCTGGTGAGACTGACTGGAAAGTAAGTAAGATCACCAGTCTTTGACGATTATAACTGATGTAGGAGATTCTGAAGTGGGGGAAGGAAAAGTGAAAAACTGGTTCCATACCAAACCACCATATTATTGTATTTAGAAAATTTTTGTCTTCAACGAGAAATCTCAGGCTATAGCACAGGAACCAAGTAGAACGAGGGACTCTGGTTGTCCTCAGTATACTGTTATTATGCTCATAACACTGTTGGATTCACAGCCAGAGGTCAAGTTAAGGACCAGCCTTACAGAACCATGACCAGGTCAAGGCAGCAGAATGACCAAGTCAAAAAGCCAAGAGAAGCACAGCTCTGCTTTACACTCTTCTTACCACTGGCACCAAGCTCGCTTAGACAAATACTCAACATCTCACTGGTAGACTGATCCATTTGGGATGCATTATCATCCTGGCTCATGTTAGGATCCGCTGGGGAGCTTTTACAATTTTCTCACGTTGGGCTTCCCTGGTGGCGCAGTGGTTGAGAATCTGCCTGCTAATGCAGGGCACACGGGTTCGAGCCCTGGTCTGGGAGGATCCCACATGCCGCGGAGCAACTAGGCCCGTGAGCCACAACTACTGAGCCTGCGCGTCTGGAGCCTGTGCTCCGCAACAAGAGAGGCCACGACAGTGAGAGGCCCGCGCACCACGATGAAGAGTGGCCCCCGCTTGCCGCAACTAGAGAAAGCCCTCGCACAGAAACGAAGACTCAACACAGCAAAAATAAATAAATAAATAAATAAAACCTCCTACCCCAACATCTTCTTTAAAAAAAAAAATTTTCTCATGTCTCGACAACAGAACGAGATTCTCTAGGGATGGGGTCTGTGTACTGGTATTTTTAAAAGCTCCCTGTGGGAATATAGTGTGTAGGCTGGAAACTCCTACAATAGGTTGGAAACTCCTACAATAGGCTGGAGCACAAAGCAAAACACATAGGGGCATCTCTTCTAACAACCACCACAGTGACAAAAATATAATGGTGGAATAATTTTTAAATTTTTAAATATGTATGAAAATATACATAAATTAGCTTGGGGACGAATAGCCAACAATCCTAAACCATTTCCGCCTACAAGAAGCACTGCTTAACAACCTCAAATCTAGAGATGCTGGCAATTCAGATGACATGAACTGTGAAGACATTCTTAAATGTTCAAGTGTTAGGTATCCCAGGAGAGCATTACTGAGCTAGAGTTCCAGGCCTCCCTTGAGACGTGACCAGTGACCCAGAGCCTGAAGATGTGTAAGTGGAGAACAGGAAAATGTCCCAGGGCACCCGCCACATCTCGATTTACATGTTCAGAAACCTAACTGAAACGTGATCACGGGAAGATGAATTCGTGTTCGACCACAAGTATAACTGCAACCAGAAATGACATAAGATGACCAGAAGGCCGGGCAGGTGATCTTATCTCTGCTCAATGACAGCACCAAGTGAACGGCAGGTTAAGGGACTCACCAGTACTTGAACATGTAATAAAAGGCTTATCAACAAGCCCATAAGCAGCAGAAAACTTCAGAAAACCCACCCGTGAGCCTCATAACATAAATGTAACATAATATAAACGTGATTCTCAAAAAACAGACTAATGTCGTAGCTCCCAGAATTGGTGGCAAGCTGCTCAGAGAAGAGCCATCTGCTCTGCTTCTGCTCATGACAAGAGCCATCCCGGCTCTTCCGAAGCACAGGGACACGTGAGTGATGTGACTGGGAGGTGGGTGTGCCAGAGAGCCGTCAGACCCGTCCTCTGCGGCCCTGGTGACAACGGTGGATCATAAGTCACGCAGGCACTTCGAACATGATTTAACTCTTGATTCTCCTTTTCTGCTTTTTCTGATGAGAAATAATATGTACCACACACACAATTTTTACCAAGTATAAAAATCTGGAAGAAGAAAAATGGCCATCATTCCATCCCCTAGAGATAATCACTGTTTACATTTTTAGATGTCCCCTTAGTCTATTTCCTGTGTATCTGCATTTTCTACATGGCCAATAACAGTGAACTCTTAACTAGCCAGAAGATCATCCAGTACCCCAGAATGCTAATACTATGGCTGTCACTGGTCTAAGAATGTTCAATATACCACTATGTCATGTAATACCTAGTCCCTCTGGAAAAAGAGACGCTTGTACTGAAATATAAACTAACAACGCAGTTTCATTCTCCTCATACGTGTCTGTATCCTTAACTCTTTCACCACATGCAGGCCTTAATTGAAGAATGTCTCCCCAAGCCAAATATAGAAAAACGAGGTCTGAAACAAAACTTCCTCTGAGCTCTAAGGAAACGCAATGGCCGCCTTCAAAATTAACTATCTTTACAGACCTTAGTTGGTGCTTCCACCGTGCAAATACTGCTATACAACAAGCTGAATCAACTTGTACCTCCTGCGACTCAAACATTTCCTGAATGTCTACTGTATGCCAGCATCATGACTGTCAAGGGTACAGAGGAGATGAAACAGGATCCCTGCCTTCTAAAGCCTCACAATCTAGAAGGGAGGACAGAGATTACAGAGGTAACTGTATTGGCGGCAGAAAGAGAGCTGTGAAAGGACAAAGGAAAACGGGAGAAAGTTAGATTAATTCTGTAAGTAAACATTTATACCGCTGACTTTTAAACTAGTAAACATCTGAAAACGACACAATCTAAGGAAACTGATTTAATCTGAGGAGAAAGTGGGCACCCATGTCCTTGTCAATTGGCTATCTGATTTAAACACACATGCTGCAAGAAATCGGGAGTTGTAAATTTTGTCACATGAAGATGTAAGCAATTTATTTTTTCTAGTGGGAAGTAACCTTGCAAGGGAGTTGTAAATTTTGTCACATGAAGATGTAAGCAATTTATTTTTTCTAGTGGGAAGTAACCTTGCAACCCTTCCATTTCCAGAATTCCACCAAAACGTGGATCTCACTTACCTGTCGCAGTGAGAACTGCCTCTTGAACTGCTCTGTCCGGATTCATGTTGTGCATCCAAAAGAATCTTCTCCATGTCTCCATTGTGGATAGAGGATGAGGAGGGTACGTGTTCTAGACCCCCATTTTTCCCATTGCCATTATCATTGCCATTGCTGCTATTCATGGGGAGCTCCACCCAGGAACCTGTTGGACAAGTCAGATAACTGCAGTTAACCACAGCAGAACAGGAGTCTCTCGTGTGCACACAGCATGTGAATATGGTGAATTCAGATAAGAATTCTGGCTCGCCTCAAAGCAAATGCCAAAGTATTCTGAAGAAAATAAACAAGGAGCAATAAAAGTCTGAAAAGCTATATAGTGCTGTTCCTGAAGGAGCTCGTGCAATCAACTGATTTAGAAGAAGCTGGACCTCTAAAATGAGTATCTTAGAAGATGTGTCTTTCAGCCAGTTTCCTCTCTGGTTAAAACTCAATTTACATACAATAAATACTTTACTGAAAATTTTTGGTTGCTTTTCAAAAAATAAACAGCTACTTTATTACCAGACAGGGTACTTACGTTTAATATTTTAATTACATATATATATTTTTCCAGTCTACCTCAGCTATTTAGTTGTATCTTCTCCATCTACCTCAGCTATTTAGTTGTGTCCTCTCCACCTGTATTTAGAAACGTCGTAAAGGTCATCTAAGTATGTTAACAACTGTGCCTTAATTAGCACAAACAATTGAGAGGTTCCTGGAGCGGGAACTTAAATCCAATCATCAACATTTCAGTTTGTGTGCAAGTCTGGAGCATAAAATGAATGCAGCTGGCTCTTAACTAAATCAGGTGAGAATGCTTAAAAACCCTAAAAAAAGCTTTATCCCTATCCCACACATTAGCTTCTTCCCTTCCTTTATGCCTCCCTCTTTCTACTTCTCCTTTCTCTATGCACTAAACATACCTTGCAAGCTGGCCTTTTCTCTCTTCTCTCCCACAAGTTCACACTTTCTAGGGTTTTCATGAAGCCTCGTTGGTTTGGGGCAGAAAACCAGGCATCTGCTACGGGCAACACTGACGTTGCCTCAGGCGAACAGTCAAAGAGGGTGGAGCCACAGGAAAGGATGGGGCCCTGGTAATTTGGACTGGTCTTGAAAATACTGGCTCCATGAGTTTGCTGACTACATGAAGGTCCTTTCATTCTAATAAGCATTGACAACAGTAGCCAATAAAACAACTTCATAACAAAAAGAGAGTGGTGTATGTTTTTTCTAATTTCCATTCCTTACAACAAATTTTGTTTTAGAAAACATAACCAAGCAGGTTGGTGGAGCCATTTCTCTAAACTCCAAGCAGAAGTGTTAGAGAGAGTTCTGTAGCAGAACAGTCTTCCATCCGTAAATCAGAATAACAGGCCCAAACCCTAAAATGAGATTACCGCTAATCCAGACCCAGAAGTGAACTCAACATCACCCGTCTACAAAGGAAAAGCTCAAAGGTAGCCCTGGTTGGAAATCTGACTCTCCCACTTACTATGACATTCTGAGCTTCAGTTTCCTCATTTGTAAAACAGAGATGATTACATAGTACCTTCCCCCCAGGGTTGCTGTGATGATTAAATAGAGTAACACAGGTAAAATGCCTAGTAAACAGGAGATACTCATCAATACACTAGTTAAAAGAGTTGATATTTGTAATGTACTTAGAACAGCATTTGCTCCATAGAAGTGAAGTTACCCTTTCCCTCCTTCCCCTCCAAGGTGGTCCCAGTGGCTGTCAGAGTCCCATCATCACCCCCCATTCTTTGGGACTGTACTGCCAAACAACACAACTCCATGACATCTCCACGGTCTCATTCCGTCCACACACAAAAATGGACACAGGCTAGGCAGTATTCAAAATGGATGAAGAAATTCAACTAGCAAAGCTAATAAGATAGATCTAACACTGAAGGTCATTTAACTAAATACTTGTGGAGTGCCTCTGGAATGCATAAGAAATATACCACGAGCATCCCTAAATTTAGAGCTCTACAAAATATTTTAACTGAAAAGAGCGACAGAGAGAGAGGTATATGATGAACAAACTGTTTTTTTCCTACTCCCACTCTTTCTAGGACTGTCCAATTTATTCTACACCAATGGGACCAGTTCTTGTACAGAAGCCCAAAGTGAAAAAAATAAAAGGCTGCAGGTGCTCTGGCAGAAGCAGAACTAAGGAACCAGGAGTTCTAGATGGGTCTCCGTGGAAGCCAGTCTTCTCTAAAAGACAATTAACATTCACTTGAAGCAGCTGATCAGAGAGAAAAAAGGCTGTAACAATGTCAGGTTTTCAAAACCTTGCTTTTTTGAAGGACTTCCAAACCCATATCTAAATTCTACCTTCTACATTAAATATATGTAAGTAATCACAATGTAGGAACTTGAGGAGACCCACCCAGAAAAGCTTAGTGAAAAGGACCTGTAATTGCCTTACTCTGTAACATAACTGAAGGCACCTCTACTCAAGGCAGACAGTACCTATCGGGCATGTATTAGCATAGTGGCTCAGACCACAGACTGAAGCCAGACTCTCCTTCTACCTTCTATCATGTCCAGTTGTCCCAGACTCCCCTTCTATCACATCAGATTGTCACAGCCTAGACAGGTCACTTAACCTCTCTGTGTTCCAGTAACCTCTCTGTGTTCCAGTTTTCTCATCTGTAAAATAGGGATAATAACTGTGTCTACCTGAAGGTGATCAAAAGGTACAAACTTCCAGTCAGGAGAGAAATAAGTCCTGGGGATGTATGTAATTTACAGCATGGTGACTACAGTTAATAACTGTATTGTATATTTGAAAGAAAAGAGTAGATCTTAGAAGTTCTCATCATAAGAAAAAAATTTTT
Source organism: Tursiops truncatus (assembly GCF_011762595.2). Lineage (NCBI taxonomy): Eukaryota > Metazoa > Chordata > Mammalia > Artiodactyla > Delphinidae > Tursiops > Tursiops truncatus. The sequence goes on from NC_047039.1 coordinate 12,503,697, forward strand.
TCGTAACTGTGTGGTGATGAATGTTAACTAGGCTTACTGTGGTGGTCATTTCAAAATGAATGAAAAAATAAATAAAATCATTATTTTGTACACCTGAAACTAATGTTATATGTCACACCTCAATTTAAAAAAAACACACACTGAATGGTTGCCTGCACATAGTGGAAAAAAACCCACAAAACACCACATCTACCTCATAGGGCTGTTGGGAGGATGACAGGAATAAAACACAACGAAAAGTTCCGAGTACATAACAAGTGCTATGTGTTAGTTACTATTATAATTATACTCAGTATCTTTTAAAAACATTTCTTACTACAAAATTAATGCATTCCTTGAAAATGTAAACATCAGTATGTGAAGGAAAAAAATTGATACCTCTCCTCCCAACCTCTCATTCCTACTCCTAAAGGAAACTGCTTTTAACAGTTTCATATGTAGACTTCCAGAGAATACTTTTGTGTTTTGCTTTTGTTATTACAAATAAAAACAATGGAATTGTACTGTATATATTTTTCTGTAAATAGTGTTTCTTACCTAACAACTCGTTGATGTCTTTCAATGTCAATATATATTGCCTTACTTTGTTCTTTGGAACTGCACTGCATCCCATCATAAAGATATACCATGCTTTAACCATTATCCAAATGGCAATGGTTAATCATCACCCAAATGATTGCTTCTAATATTCTGTTATTACAACCAGGACTTCCATGAACATTCTGCTGGGTAATCTGGCAATACCCATTAAAAGCCTTAAAATGGTAGATTTCCTTTAACTCTTAATTCTGTTCCAGTAATATCATCTATGGAAATAATCAGTTCTGCAGAGAAAGTCAGGACATAGATATCCATTAAATGTTTACATACTTAAAGCAATTATACTCCAATAAAGAATTAAAAAAAATTTAGATCTGAAAAAAAAATGTGTATATACTAGCTTTATCTTTTGAGTAAAGTGGAAAAAATCAAACTTATCTTTCTCAATAGTTGAACTGCACATACCTTTTTCTCATCTCCTAGTTCATTCCTGATTTATAGCCTCAGAATTTCTTGACGTTCTAACACTACCAATCCTCACGAAGTCCCTTTTTACTTGGAAAGGAAATAAGACATGAGGACTGTGCTGTCCAAGCAATACAATGCAGGAAAAAAATCTGAGTGAATTCCCTTCCTAATAATTAAGCCTTTAAAATTAAAAACTGGAGGCTCCATTATATTAAAAGACTACTTACAAACTAACAATCGTTCTCTTAAGCCAGGTGATACATATACACACTACAGGAGCTATTTTCTAGTTTAAGTCTGAGAACTGCTAAGAGGATTCAGAGATGCATGCTTCTACATTCTGTAATACAGTTCTTCGTGAAGGTTGGTCCAATAATTGTGATTTGCATTCATGACTGTATGCTGTATTTACTCTTTATAATTTTATAATCACCAGTTTAATCCTCTTGCAAGGACAGTGAGGGAATGGGGGAAGAGAGAAAAGGAAAAAGAGTATTTCTCATTCTTTCCCCAACTTTTCAATTCCATGTGTAACTCATCGTAACCGGGGCTAACACATTTCATCATGTCTTATTTTCTTTCCTCAAAACATGTATTTTATTTCAAGTACCTGATGCTGGAATCCAGACTGAGAACATTCACTAACATTTTTCTAAAAAAAAAAAAGTATTATAAGGCATTGGAGTTTCACGTGTCATAGCCTTAAAAGCCTTCTTGCCATAACTAAGGAAGCAAGTACATCATTAGCTGTAGATATTTAAAAAGATAAAAAAGGCTGTACTAAAAAAAAAGAAAAAGAAAAAAAAAGGCTGCACTTCCTACATGAAACAATAACAAGAATTTTATTACTACCATAATTTTCCTCATATTACCTACTGAATTTTATGACATAAATGTCCAATATTCTTAAGTAACTTGATAGTTTTCTCTAGAATAAAACTATCAACTGGAAAATATCCTTTTAACTTTGGAAGTAGTTCAGATATTTGTCCACTAATTTGTAATGAAAGCAAACAGTCCCCATACAAGGATAAACTTAAAAAAAAAATCAGAGAACGGTTTCATTATTCCAAATATTTCAATAATTTTCTATTAAAACTTTGACCCCTGAACTAAAGATAAAATCCCAAGCCAGAGATAATCTGTACAATGAGTTCATCTCCTGTTTTTCAGAGTTGTGCAACTTTATGCAACAAACAACTTCAACTTATCAGCAATTTGGATAGTATTAGATGCCCGAATAAGTTGTTTTGCTCAGTGCCCAAAAATCACTTGAAGGAATCAATAAGACTTCTTGTTTTGTTCAGTCCAGTGTTGTATAATGAGCTAAAAAAGAGTAAAAGGCGAAAGGAGCGTAATGAAACATGGCACTTATCTGAAAGCTTTTCAGTAACATTTAAAAGCAGCTCACCCTAGCTCAAATAAAATACTTTCTATCTAGCAGATTTCCCAAAGCAACATTTTGATATCACACACAGGCTGAGCATTCTTGCACTTCTGTAAGAGCTAATACAAACGTAGCAGTACCTGATTGGCCAAGGACATCAAAGACCTCAGAGGTCTGTCAGGACACGGAGGAAAACCATCACACAGAGCTCAACCCCATTTTTCTGTTACATGGTCAAAGGAAAAGAAAAATTCCTTTGCTTTCTGTGAAGTTGGGTACACATAGTAACCAAACAGCCAACTTGTAAGTATCACAGAAAACTGGAATACAATTAAGAAACAGTACATTAAAAAGAGATCAATAGGCAGGTCACCTCTATACGTTAGGTGGCATACACTGAGAGAATAAGAAACACGCATAATCAGGGGATTGTGGGCCAATGAAAAGAAGTGTCCTGAAAGCAACACTAGTCGGGTGAAAGTAAAACCTCAGCTCTAGGACCTAGCCTGCCATGAACTTGGACAACACACTTCACTCTAGACCTGTTTGTTTTTTCTATTGAAGTAGAGTTAATTTACAATGTTGTGCTAATTCCTGCTGTAGAGCAAAGGGACTCAGTTATACACATATACCCATTCTTTTTTTCTGTATCTTTTCCATTATGGTTTATCCCAGGAGATTGGCTATAGTTCCCTGTGCTATACAGTAGAACCTTGTTTTTTATCCATTCTAAATAGACCTGTTTCTCTACCAGTAAATAAAAGTGGACAGTTATTGCTAAAGTTTCTTCCCGTTCTAAAATCACATGGTTCTAAATACAGGTAATTAATTTTAAAATGCATATTAATATGTGAAGCAAAGAACATTAAAACACACAGAAATTAATCTTAATTTACTGTGGGAAATAATATCTAAATCTTACATTCTAGAACATAAGACACTTAAAAGTTTTTAAAAGTCAACATTTAAAGAATCACCTAATCAAAAGATGGAGCAAAAAGAATAAGCAATGAAAACATCTTGTGCGGACAGGAACTCTCTTCCCTAAAATAATTGTTAGGCCACGCTGGAACACCTCCCTCTGATGAAAGATCTTAGAGTGCCTTTAAATGTCATTTAAGCATCCAACTGATTTTTAAACGACTTCATCTGGCCATACGCTAACTGTCCCAACCACCTCTTTCAAAAGGTAAATTACAGGAAGGTTAAGGCAAGAACCTTTCCAAGGCTTCCAGCGAGCTTTAAAGACAACAGGGAATCACCTTAGAACAAGATGTCTAAGCACCAGAATGTTAGCAAAAGCAACTGTAGTTGGTCGTAATTCGATACTGCCATTAACTTTCAACCGCCCCAGTGTACCAATGTATTTTTAATCCCGTTTCTGAAAATTCATTGCCCCAGACTCCGTGATCTGTGCAATCTTGGATGGTTCAAGAAGCTGTTCGTAAGCAGGTTTACAGGACACACAACCCCAATGTTAAAAAAAAAAAAAAAAAAAAATTACTTGAGCAACTCTGAAACATTTTTAAAAAAAAGTAGTATAGCCTCCTCACACCCACCCCCCGTCACGTGATACAAGTAACCACTAAATTACCAAATAATTCTCCTGGCCAGCTCGTGCTAACAAAGGAACGCAACCAGAGGTCTCACATTTTGAGCCCTGGGGGAAGGCCGACCCAGTGAGGTGGGGTCAGCCGGGCTTGGCCCAAGGCCTGCCGCACACTTGACCTCCCGCCCGTCCCTCGCCCGCCCCCTCCTCTCAGTCCGCCGCCCGCGTCCATCCCCTGGCGTCCCCGCCGCACGTCCCCATCCCTGCCCACGTCCACTTGGCGGCCCGCTCCGCCCACCCTCCCTCCCCGCGCCCCAAGGCCCGCCCCTCCACGCCCCGATTGGCTCCGCTCAGGGGCCCACCACAGGTGGGATCCGCTCGACGCCCTCGTCTTCCCACCCACCTACCCTTCCCAACGGCGAACCCAAGCAGCCCCCCACCCAAGACCCCAGGAAGGAGCTGAGCCAGGTCTGGAGGAAGACAGGAGCAACTCCTCCTGACAGGTGACGGGAGCTGTCAGTCATCCGCACATCCTAGGCCTTGACCAATGGGCTGCTTTCTCCCCCCGCTCCCCGCGCGGAGCTGGCGGCAGCGGCCCGAGCAGCTCCTCCTCCCCCATCCCCTTTACCGAGCCCGCCGGCCCAGTACTCACTGTTGAGGCCGGCTGGTGGGGGAAGAGACTGTTCACCTTCCTCACAGTTGTTGTTGTTGTTGTGCGGGGGCGGCGGCTGCTCTACTAAGTGAGACGACATTGTCGGGCGGCTGGAAGAGGTGCGACCGCAGCAGGACCGTCTCTGGTTCTTGGGCAGCAACACAACAAGCCGAGTCCCCCGCCCCCTTTTCTGCGCCTGCGCAGTCCCTCCCCTGGCCCTGACGTCAGGACCCGCCCCGGCCACGTGATGACAACACAACAAGCGACGGGGCGGGGCGGGGGCGTTCCCAGGCGAGCGACAGACTTGGAGACGCGGGAGTCACGCTGACGCGCGCGCCAGGAATGAATTCCTGCCTGTCATTTGTACCGGCCGGATGGAGTGAGGTATGTGGCTGGAAGTGGGGTAGAGGATGGGGAGACGTCTGTAATGAGGAAGTGCAAGGCCCTCAGGTGCTGGCACGCAGGTCTCCCACACCTACAGGACCAACGTTATTTATCCAATACGTGAGCATTTCTTTTTTAATATCTGTAAGGACTCAGTCTGTAATAGGTATCGTGGTGACACAAAGTAAGCAAAAGTCCCCGTGCCTCCCCGTCATAAAACTGAAATAAAGCTGGTGGAACGCTGACACGCCAGTGAACAATGTAAGGCAGGCCAGACTTTTTCGTTGTTAAACAATTTTTTAAAAAATTAATTACAAACAACACGCAATCATTGTTAAAAAAAACAAAAGGAGAATTTCAGGAAAACATAGAGAAGAAAATAATCACCCACATCCCATCACTTAACCCATTTCTGGGACTTGACATGGCAAGCCATGTTTCGTTTACGTGGGTGACAGTAAACTATGTTCCTAAACATTCCACCTACTTCCTCTCTCCATGTCTTTATCGTTTCCTTGGTTTCGTTTATGTGTGACATCTATTTTTCTCATTTGTCTTTTAACCTGTTTCACTTTGCTGAAGTTAAAATTTTCAGGCAATGAGATCTATTATTTTTATATGGCTTGGGAATACCCTCACACCTTGATTTTGAATCTACTCCCTATAATTTTTTCCTAATTTTCTTACAGGTGTAATTTTTATATTTATACCCCTAATCCAGCTGAAACTTATTCTTGTATGTGTAAATTGCTTAATTTCAATTCTTCCCAACTGACCCAACAGTATTTATTAATTTTTAAGTCGTCCTTTCCACCCTGATTTGAAATTGCACCCTTATCACATTCTAAATTCCCACAAAAATGGGAGTTCATTTCAGGTTTCTCTACAGTAGCTCTCTTAGATAACTATTAGGGAAAGTTTGTTTAAAATTTTTCTTTGACTGTTTAATTACTCTTCAGATGAATTTAGGGGGGATGACTGACATACAAAGTTGTCTTCCATTCAGACATATCCCTCATTCTATTTTTATTAAAAATTTTAAAAGGTGTTCTTTAAAAAGATCTTAAACATTTCATAAACTTTTTTGAGTTTTAGTATAATCTTATACTCATTTTTTTTAAAGAAACATAGAAAGTTTCCTTTTCTATGTTCTTAAGTAGGTAAAATTGAAATTAATTTTCTGTTTCCCTTAAGGAAACATCCAGACCTAGTGGGGTTGTTTTTTGCAGGAGCGGGTAGCTCTGTTTCTGTAGGATGTTACCTTTATTTCTTATGTTGTGTTATTTGGACTTTATTTTCTCATGATCATATTACCTAATGGTTAATCTATTTTATTGGCTCTTTTAAACCCAGTTCCTTCTTCCTAATTGTATGATTCTTAAATCCTTTTTTATCAGCTTGAGATATAATTCACATACTACACAGTTAATCCATTTAAAGTTCACAGTTCACTGTTTTTTGTTATATTCAGAGTTGTGCAGCCATCACTACAGTCTAATTTTGGACTTTAGTCGCCCCCAAAAGAAACCCTATGCTTATTAGTTATGTCTCATTTTTCCTAATTTCTTACATTTGATGCTTATTTCAGTCCTTCTTTCTTTATTTGGGTATTTAAGAATTTTTCCCTGGTCAGAGTATGTTTTTGTACTATTTTTAGTTTGGAGATTTTTCTTAGGTTTTCTTTGAAGCGTAATACATCGTTCCTTTTGGGGAATGTTCCATGAGTATTTGAAAAGAAGGTATGGTTTCTGTGTTCAGGGCAGCAGGTCTGATGTATCTATTGTACTACCTTAGTAATAATGTCATTTAAGCTTTTTATATTTCCCCCCTCTCTATGTCTTATGGATTTCAAGAGGTCAATTAATATTTCCCACTCCTGATATGTTTCTATTTCTTCTATCTCTTTTGTCGTTGAGGCTTCATTATTTGATGCATAGATGCTCATAGCTGTGTCTTTATCATTATGAATTGGTCGTAATTGTGTCCTCAGGCCAACCTTGTCTGTTATTGAAATCATGATTCTGGTTTTTATTATTGTTATTATTGTTGTTTTTGTTCAGTTGCAACATTTTGATGTACTTCTACCCACTCTTTTAATTTCCTACTTTTCTGAATCACTTTCTATTAGGTGTGTCACCTGTTAACTGCAGAAAAGCAGTCTTTGCATTAGGATGTAATCAGAATTTCTTTTTCTTTTAATAGGGCAGTTTAACACATTTACATTTATTGATAGTTTACATGTAATTGGATTTAATATTGTTATTTTACATCGTGCTTTCCAGTTAATATCTTAAAATATCTTTCACTATGGCCCTATTTGTTTTCCAATGTATTTCATCATATAACCTAGAAATTTTAATTTTTCTTCAATTAGTAGCCTTTATAACTGCATATTTATATAATTCGGTCATTTCTTTAGATGGTTTCATTTAATGCTCAGAAAGGAACAATAGTGAAATTAGTATAATGCCCCTTCTTCCTCCTTTCCCTCTCCTACCCACTTTTTTAGAAGATCATGTTCTCTCTTAATATTTCCCTGCATGTCCATAGCCTAACTTTATGAGTTAAGGAACTGAAAAATGACCAAACTAAACCAAAGGCTAGCAGAAGGAAATAAATAATAAATATTATAGCAGAGATAAACATAATAGGCAAATAGTAAAACGACAGAGAGAATCAACAAAACCAAAAGTTGGCTCTTTGAAAATATCAACAGAATTGACCAGCCTTTAGCTAGACTGACAAGAAAAAGAGAAGAAGCAAATAGCTAGAATCAAAAGTGAAAGTGGGGACCTTACTACCAATTTGACAGAACTATGAATAAGAGAATACTGTGAAGAATTATGTGGCAACAAATTATAATTTCTCAGTGGTTACCATGAAGTTTACATTTAGCATCCTAAGTTTATAGCAATGTACAGTTGACCCTTGAATAACATGGGATTGAACTGCATGGGTCCATTTGTATGTGTTTTTTTTTTTTCAATAAGCACGACTATAATAATACATGATCCGTGGTTGGTTGAATCCGCAGGTGTGGAACCTCAGATACAGAGGGCCCACTGTAAAGTTATACATGGATTTTCAACTGTGCCCATAACCCCCATGTTGTTGAACCCCCATGTCAAGTGAAGTTGGAATTGATACCAACATAGCTTCACTGACATAGGAAAACTCTGTTCCTGTATAGCTTCGCTCCCTTTTATGTTGTTATTGCTGCAAATTATGTCTTGATACATTGTATGCCCTTTAACCTAGACTTATAATTACTATTTTATGCATTATTCTTTTAAATCATATAGGAAACAAAAAGAGGAGTTAACAGACCAGAACCACGGTAACAGTGGTTTTATGTTTACCTATGTACTTACCTTTACTGGGGTTCATAAGTCTTTGAGTTACCTTTCATTTCAGCCTGAGGATTTATTTATTTATTTTTAAGCATTTCATGTACTGAAAGTCTACTAGTGATGAACTCCCTCATTCCTTAGCTGGGAATATCTTAATTCCATCTTCATTTTTGAAGGATAGTTTTGCCAGATATAGAATTCTTGGTTGGTAGTTCTTTCTTTCAGCACTTTTTCCAGTATTTTCCTACTATCTTCTTACCTCTGTAGTTTCTGATGAGAAATCAGCTCTTCAGAAATTCGTTTGTTTTATCTTTTAGATTCCACATATAAGTGATAACATACAGTAATATAACATACAGTATTTGTCTTTCTCTGTCTGACTTATTTCACTAAGCATAAATACTCTCTAGGTCTATACACACTGTTGCGAATGGCAGAATTTCATTCTTTTTTATGGCTGAGTAATATATGTGTGTACATTACATATTCTTTATCCATTCATCTATTGATGAACACTTAGGATGCTTCCATATCTTGGCTATTGTAAGTAATTCTACTGTGAACATTGGGGTCATGTATCTTTGCAAATTAGTGTTTTCGTTTTCTTCAGATACATACCCAGGAGTAGAATTACCGGATCATATGGTATTTCTATTTTCTGTTTTTTGAGGAACCTTCATATTGTTTTCAGTAGTGGCTGCACCAATTTACAATCCCACTGACAGTGTACTAGGGTTCCCTTTTCTCTACATCCTTGCCAACATTTGTTCTTTGTAGACTTTTTGATGACAGCCATTTTGATAGGTGTGAGGTGATATCTCACTGTGGTTTTGATTTGCACTTCTCTGATGATTAGCAATGTTGAACATTTTTTCACGTGCCTGTTGGCCGTCTGTATATCTTCTTTGGAAAAAATGTCTATTCAGGTCTTCTGCCCATTTTTTAATTAGGTTGTTTGGTTTTTTGCTTGTTTTCTGATGCTAAGTTGTATGAGCTGTTTATGTATTTTGGATATTAACCCCTTATTGGTCATATCATTTGCAAATATTTTCTCCCATTCAGGAGGTTGTCTTTTTGTTTTGTCTATGATTTCCTTTGCTGTGAAAAAGCTTTTAAGCTTAATTAGGTACCATTTGTTTAATTTGCTTTGTTTCTTTTGCCTTAGGAGACAGGTCCAAAACAATATTGCTACCATTTATGTCAAATAGTGTTCTGCCTGTGTTTTCTTCTAGGAGTTGTATGATTTCTAGTCTTACATCTAGGTCTTTAATCCATTTGGGGGTTTTTTTTGAATTTTATTTATTTTTTTATACAGCAGGTTCTTATCAGTCATCCATTTTATACACATCAGTGTATACATGTCAATCCCAATCTCCCAATTCATCACACCACCCCCACCCCCTTGCCGCTTTCCCCCCTTGGTGTCCATACGTTTGTTCTCTACATCTGTGTCTCAATTTCTGCCCTGCAAACTGGTTCATCTGTACCATTTTTCTAGGTTCCACATATATGCATTAATATGTGATATTTGTTTTTCTCTTTCTGACTTACTTCACTCTGTATGACAATCTCTAGATTCATCCATGTTTCTACAAATGACCCAATTTCATTTCTTTTTATGGCTGAGTAATATTCCATTGTATATATGTACCACATCTTCTTTATCCATTTGTCTGTCTATGGGCATTTAGGTTGCTTCCATGACCTGGCTATTGTAAATAGTGCTGCAATGAACATTGGGGTGCATGTGTCTTTTTTTTTTTTTTTTTCTGTACGCGGGCCTCTCACTGTTGTGGCCTCTCCCGTTAAGGAGCACAGGCTCCAGACGCGCAGGCTCAGCAGCCATGGCTCACAGGCCCAGCCGCTCCGCGGCATGTGGGATCTTCCCAGACCGGGGCACGAACCTGTGTCCCCTGCATCGGCAGGCGGACTCTCAACCACTGCACCACCAGGGAAGCCCCCTCATGTCTCTTTTTGAATTACGGTTTTCTCTGGGTATATGCCCAGTAGTGGGATTGCTGGGTCATATGGTAATTCTATTTTTAGTATTTTTTTAAAAATTTATTTATTTATTTATGGCTGTGCTGGGCCTTCCCTGCTGCATGCGGGCTTTCTCTAGCCGCGGAAAGCAGAAGCTACTGTTCGTTGCCAGGGCATGTGGGATCTTCCCAGGCCAGGGCTTAGAACCCGTGTCCCCTGCATTGGCAGGCAGACTCCCAACCACCATGCCACCAAGGAAGTCCACTATTTTTAGTTTTTAAGGAACCTCCATACTGTTCTCCATAGTGGCTGTATCAATTTACATTCCCACCAACAGTGCTTGAGGGTTCCCTTTTCTCCACACCCTTGCCAGCATTTGTTGTTTGTAGATTTTCTGATGATGTCTATTCTAACTGGCATGAGGTGATACCTCATTGTAGTTTTGATTTGCATTTCTCTAATAATTAGTGACGTTGAGCAGCTTTTCATGTGCTTCTTGGCCATCTGTATGTCTTCTTTGGAGAAATGTCTATTTAGGTCTTATGCCCATTTTTTGATTGGGTTGTTTGTTTTTTTAATATCGAGCTGCATGAGCTGTTTATATATTTTGGAGATTAATCCTTTGTCCGTAGCTTCATTTGCAAATATTTTCTCCCATTCTGAGGGTTGTCTTTTCGTCTTGTTTGTAGTTTCCTTTGCTTTGCAAAAGCTCTTAAGTTTCATTAGGTCCCATTCGTTTATTTTTGTTTTTATTTCCATTACTCTAGGAGGTGGATCAAAAAATATCTTGCTGTGATTTATATCATAGAGTGTTCTTCCTATGTTTTCCTCTAAGAGTTTTATAGTGTCTGGTCTTACATTTAGGTCTTTAATCCATTTTGAGTTTATTTTTGTGTATGGTGTTAGGGAGTGTCCTAATTTCATTCTTTTACATGTAGCTGTCCAGTTTTCCCAGCACCACTTATTGAAGAGACTGTCTTTTCTGCATTGTATATCCTTGCTTCCTTTGTCGTAGATTAGTTGACTGTAGGTGCGTGGGTTTATCTCTGGGCTTTCCGTCCTGTTTCATTGATCTATATTTCTGTTTTTGTGCCAGTACCATATTGTCTTGATTAAGGTACCTTTGTAGTATAATCTGAAGTCAGGGAATCTGATTCCTCTAGCTCTGTTTTTTTCCCTCAAGACTGCTTTGGCTATTTGGAGTCTTTTGTGTCTCCATACAAATTTTAAGATTTTTTGTTTTAGTTCTGTAGAAAATGCCATTGGTAATCTGATAGGGATTGCATTGAATCTGTAGATTGCTTTGGGTAGTATAGTCATTTTCACAATATTGATTTTCCAATCCAAGAACATGGTATATCTCTACATCTGTTGATATCATCTTTAATTTCTTCTAATTTCTTATAATTAAGTGTCTTATAGTTTTCTGCATACAGGTCTTTTGTCTGCTTAGGTAGGTTTATTCCTAGGTATTTTGTTCTTTTTGTTGCAGTGGTAAATGGGAGTGTTTCCTTAATGTCTCTTTCAGATTTTTCATCATTACTATATAGGTATGCAAGAGATTTCTGTGCCTTAATTTTGTGTCCTGCAACTTTACCAAATTCATTGATTAGTTCTGGTACTTTTCTGGTTGCATCTTTAGGATTCTCTATGCATAGTATCATGTCATCTGCAAACAATGACAGTTTTACTTCTTCTTTTCCAATTTTTATTTCTTTTTCTTCTCTGATTGCTGTGGCTAGGACTTCCAAAACTATGTTGAATAATAGTGGCAAGAGTGGACATCCTTGTCTTGTTCCTGATCTTAGAGGAAATGCTTTCAGTTTTTCACCATTGAGAATGATGTTGGCTGTGGGTTTGTCATATATGGCCTTTATTATGTTGAGGTAGGTTCCCTCTATGCCCACTTTCTGGAGAGTTTTTATCATAAATGGTGTTGAATTTTGTCAAAAGCTTTTTCTGCATCTATTGAGATGATCATATGGTTTTTATTCCTTAATTTGTTAATGTGTTGTATCACACTGATTGATTTGCATATACTGAAGAATCCTTGCATTTCTGGGGTAAATCCCACTTGATCATGGTGTATGATCCTTTTAATGTGCTGTTGGATTCTGTTTGCTAGTATTTTGTTCAGGATTTTTGCATCTATGTTCATCAGTGATATTGGTCTGTAATTTTCTTTTTTTATAGTATCTTTGTCTGGTTTTGGTATCAGGATGATGGTGGCCTCATAGAATAAGTTTGGGAGTGTTCCTCATCTGCAATTTTTTGGAACAGTTTGAGAAGAATGGGTGTTAGCTCTTCGCTAAATATTTGATAGAATTCACCTGTGAAGCCATCTGGTCCTGGACTTTTGTTTGTTAGAAGATGTTTCATCACAGTTTCAATTTCATTACTTGTGATTGGTCTGTTCATATTTTCTGTTTCTTCGTGGTTCAGTCTTGGAAGGTTGTACCTTCTAAGAATTTGTCCATTTCTTCCAGGTTGTCCATTTTATTGGCATAGAGTTGCTTGTAGTAGTCTCTTAGGATGCTTTGTATTTCTGTGGTGTCTGTTGTAACTTCTTCTTTTTCATTTCTAATTTTATTGATTTGAGTCTTCTCCCTCTTTTTCTTGATGAGTCTGGCTAATGGTTTATCAACTTTGTTTATCTTCTCAAAGAACCAGCTTTTAGTTTTATTGATCTTTGCTATTGTTTTCTTTGTTTCTGTTTCATTTATTTCTGCTCTGATCTTTACGATTTCTTTCCTTCTGCTAACTTTGTGTTGTGTTTGTTCTTCTTTCTCTAGTTCCTTTAGGTGTAAGGTTAGATTGTTTATTTGAGATTTTTCTTGTTTCTTGAGGTAGGCTTGTATAGCTATAAACTTCCCTCTTAGAACTGCCTTTGCTGCATCCCATAGGTTTTGGATAGTCGTGTTTTCATTGTCATTTGTCTCTAGGTATTTTTTGATTTCTTCAGTGATCTCTTGGTTATTTAGTAACGTATTGTTTAGCCTCCATGTGTTTGTGTTTTTTACGATTTTTTCCCTGTAATTCATTTCTAATCTCATAGCATTGTGGTCAGAGAAGATGCTTGATATGATTTCAATTTTCTTAAATTTACTGAGGCTTGATTTGTGTGACAAGATGTGATCTGTCTTGGAGAATGTTTTGTGCACACTTGAGAAGAAAGTGTAATCTGCTGTTTTTGGATGGAATGTCCTATAAATATCAATTAAATCTATCTGGTCTATTGTGTCATTTAAAGCTTGTGTTTCCTTATTTATTTTCATTTTGGATGATCTGTCCATTGGTGTAAGTGAGGTGTTAAAGTCCCCCACTATTATTGTGTTACTGTCGATTTCCTCTTTTATAGGTGTTAGCAGTTGCCTTATGTATTGAGGTGCTCCTATGTTGCGTGCATATATATTTATAATTGTTATATCTTCTTCTTGGATTGGTCCCTTGATCATTATGTAGTGTCCTTCTTTGTCTCTTGTAACATTCTTTATTTTAAAGTCTATTTTAGGTGATATGAGTATTGCTACTCCAGCTTTCTTCTGATTTCCATTTGTATGGAACATCTTTTTCTATCCCCTCACTTTCAGTCTGAATGTGTCCCTAGGTCTGAAGTGGGTCTCTTGTAGACAGCATGTATATGGGTCTTGTTTTTGGATCCATTCAGCAAGCCTGTGTCTTTTGGTTGGAGGATTTATTCCATTCATGTTTAAGGTAATTATCGATAGGTATGTTCCTATTACCATTTTTTTAACTGTTTTGGGTTTGTTTTTGTAGGTCCTTTTCTTCTCTTGTGTTTCGCACTTAGAGGAATTCCTTTAGCATTTGTTGTAGAGCTGGTTTGATGGTGCTGAATTCTCTTAGCTTTTGCTTGTCTGTAAAGCTTTTGATTTCTCCATCGAATCTGAATGAGATCCTTGCGGGGTAGAGTAATCTTGGTTGTACGTTCTTCCCTTTCATCACTTTAAGTATATCATGCCACTACCTTCTGGCTTGTAGAGTTTCTGCTGAGAAATCAGCTGTTAACCTTACGTAAGTTCCCTTGTATGTTATTTGTCGTTTTTCTTTTGCTGCTTTCAATAATTTTTCTTTGTCTTTAAGTTTTGCCAGTTTGATTACTATGTGTCTAGGTGTGTTTGTTCTTGGGTTTATCCTGTATGGGACTTTCTGCACTTCCTGGACTTGGGTGGCTCTTTCCTTTCCCATGTTAGGGAAGTTTTCGACTATAATCCTTCAAATATTTTCTCGGGTCCTTTCTCTCTCTCTTCTCCTTTTGGGACCCCTATAATGCAAACGTTGTTGCGTTTAGTGTTGTCCCAGAGGTCTCTTAGGCTGTCTTCATTCTTTTTTCTTTATTCTATTCTGCAGCAGTGAATTCCAGCATTCTGTCTTCCAGGTCACTTATCCGTTCTTCTGCCTCGGTTATTCTGCTATTGATTCCTTCTAATGTAGTTTTCATTTCAGTTATTGTGTTGTTCATCTGTGTTTGTTCTTTAATTCTTCTAGATCTTTGTTAAACATTTCTTGAGTCTTCTTGATCTTTACCTCCATTCTTTTTCCAAGGTCCTGGATCATCTTCACTATCATTCTTCTGAATTCTTTTTCTGGAAGGTTTCCTATCTCCACTTCACTTAGTTGTTTTTCTGGGGTTTTATTGTGTTCCTTCATCTGGTGCATAGCCCTCTGCCTTTTCATCTTGTCTGTCTTTCTGTGAATGTGGTTTTTGTTCCACAGGCTGCAGGATTGTAGTTCTTCCTGCTTCTGCTGTCTGCCTTCTGGTGGATGAGGCTGTCTAAGAGGCTTGTGCAAGTTTCCTGATGGGAGGCACTGGTGGTGAGTAGAGCTGGTTGTTGCTTTCGTGGGCAGAGCTCAGTAAAACTTTAATCCACTTGTCTGCTGATGGGTGGGGCTGGGTTCCCTCCCTGTTGGTTGTTTGGCCTGTGTCGACTCAACACTGGAGCCTACCTGGGCTCTTTGGTGGGGCTAATGGCGGTCTCTGGGAGGGCTCACGCCAAGGAGTACTTCCCAGAACTTCTGCTGTCAGTATCCTTGTCTTCACAGTGAGACACAGCCACCCCCTGCCTTTGCAGGAGACCCTCCAACAGTAGCAGGTAGGTCTGGTTCAGTCTCCTATGGCGTCACTGCTCCTTCCCCTGGGTCCCAGTGCACACACTACTTTGTGTGTGCCCTCCAGGAGTGGAGTCTCTGTTTCCCTGAGTTCTGTCGAAGTCCTGCAATCAAATCCCGCTAGCCTTCAAGTCTGATTCTTTAGGAATTCTTCCTCCCGTTGCCAGACCCCCAGATTGGGGAGCCTGATGTGGGGCTCAGAACCTTCACTCCAGTGGGTGGACTTCTGTGGTATAAGGGTTCTCCAGTTTGTGTGTCACCCACCTACCAGTTATGGGATTTGATTTTATTGTATTTGCGCCCCTCCTACCATCTCATTGTGGCTTCTCCTTTGTCTTTGGGTGTGGGGTATCTTTTTTGATGAGTTCCAGTTTCTTCCTGTCGATGATTGTTCAGCAGTTAGTTGTGATTCTGGTGTTCTTGCAAGAGGGAGTGAGAGCATGTCCTTCTACTCCGCCATCTTGAACCAATCCTCTCCAGTTTTTTTGTTTTTTATATATGATGTGAGGAAATGTACTAATTTCATTCTTTTACATATAGCTGTCCTGTTTTCCTGGCACCACTTATTGAAGATACTGTGTTTTCTCAATTTTATATTCTTTCCTCCTTTGTCGTAGGTTAATTGAGCATAAGTATGTGGGTTTATTTCTGGGCTCTCTGTTCTGTTCCTTTCATCTATGTGTCTCTTTTTATGCCAGTACCATGATGGTTTGATTATTGTAGCTTTGTAGTATAGTCTGAAGTCAGGAAGCATGATAACTCCAGCTTTGTTCTTTTCTTCTTAAGACTGTTTTGGCAATTTAGGGTCTTTCGTGGTTCCATATAAATTTTAGGATTAGTTGTTCTAGGTCTGTGAAAAATGTCATGGGTATTTTGATAGGGATTGCATTAAATCTGCAGATTGCTTTAGGTAGTATGGACATTTAAAAAATATTAATTATTTTAATCCAAGAACACAGGATATCTTTCCATCTTTGTACCATCTTCAGTTTCCTTCATCAGTATTTTATGGTTTTCTGAGTATAGCTCTTTCAGCTCCGTAGTTAAGTTTATTCCTAGTTATTTTATTTTTTATGAGATTTAAATAGGATTATTTTCTTGCTTTCTCTTTCTGGTAGTTATTAGTGTACAAAAAAGCACCAGATTTCTGTATATTAAGCTTGTATCCTGCAACTTTGTGAATTCATTTATTACTTCTCCAATAGCTTTTTGGTGGAGATTTTAGCTTTTTCTCTGTGCAATGTCTGTCATCTGCAAATAGTGACAGTTTACTTCTTTTTATAATTTCTTTGGGAAGGTATCTGTTAAGGTCTTTGGCCCATTTTTAAAAAATTAGATCGTTTGTTTTTTTTGTTGAATTTTAAAAGTTCTTTGTATATTTTGCAGAACAGTCCTTTATGAGATATGTCTTTTACAAATATCTTTTCCCAGTTTGTAAATTGTCTTTTCTTTCTCTTGTCAGTGTCTTTCAAAGAGCTGAAGTTTTTTATTTTAATGAAACTCACCTTATCAATTATTTCTTTCACAGATTGTGCCCTTGGTGTTGCAATGAAAAAGTCATTGCCAAAAGCAAGGTCTTCTAGATTTTTTTTCCTATGTCATCTAACAGTTTTATAGTTTTATGTTTTACATTTAGATCTGTGATCTATTTTGAGCTAATTTTTGTGAAGGATGTAAAGTCTGTGTCTAGATTCATTTTTCTTCTTTAGCCTATTGATGTGACGGTTTACATTAATTGATTTTCTGTTAATGTAATGGCCTTGTAATGAACTGGCCTTGCATACCTGGGATAAGTCCCACTTATTTGTGGTATATACTTTTTTTAATACATTGTTGGATTTGATTTGCTAATAACTTTTGAGGATTTTTAAGTTTATGTTCATGGGAGATATTGGTTTGCAGTTTTCTTATAATGTCTTAGTCTGGTTTTGGTATTTGATACCCCAAGTTTGGTATTTGGTATTATGGTATGCTGGCCTCATGGAATGCATTAAGAAGAATCCTCTCTGCTTCTATCCTCTGAAACAGATTCTAGAGAATTAATATGATTTCTTTATTAAATGGTTGTTATAATTCACCAGTGAACCCATCGTGGCCTAGTGCTTTATGTTTTGGAAGATTTTTAATTATTAATTCAATTTCGTTAATAGATATAGGCCTATTTAAATGGCCTGTCGCTTCTCGTGTGAATTTTTGCACATCTTTTTTTTTTTGCAGTACACGGGCCTCTCACCGTTGTGGCCTCTCCTGCTGCGGAGCACAGGCTCCGGATGCGCAGGCCTAGCAGCCATGGCTCACAGGCCCAGCCGCTCCGCGGCATGTGGGATCCTCCTGGACCAGGGCACGAACCCGTGTCCCCTGCGTCAGCAGGCGGACTCCCAACCACTGCGCCACCAGGGAAGCCCCTGCACATCTTATCTTTCAAGAAATTCATCCGTTTCGTGTAGACTGTCAAATTTGTAAGTAGAGAGTTATTCATAGCATTCCTTTATTTTCCTTTTAATGTTCATGGGATCTGTATTGATGTTCCCCGTTCATTTCTTATATTAATAATTTGTGTCCTTTCTCTTTTATTCTTAATTAGCCTAGTGAGTGGTTGATTGATTTCATTGATCTTTGAAAAGAACTAGCTATTTGTTTCTTTTATTTTTTCTATCAATTTTCTGTTTTCTATTTCATTGATTTTTCTTTTAGTTTTTATTAATTTTCTTCTGTGTAGTTTTGACTTAATTTGTTCTTCTTTTTCTAGTTTCCTAAGATGGGACCCTACATTATTTATTTTAGATCTTTCTTCTTATTTTAATACATGCATTCAATAGTATAAATGTCTCTAAAGCATTGCTTTCACTGTCTTCCACAGATTGTGATTACTTATGCTTTAATTTTCATTTAGGTCAAATATTTTTATATTTCTCTTGAAATTTATTTGTTGACCTGTGTGTTATTTAGAAGTTTGTTGTTTAATGTCTGAGTCTTTTGTGATTTTCCGGCTTCTTTCTGTTATTGAATGCTATTTAATTCCACTGTGGACTGAGAGCAGTTATTATATGACTTCTGTTCTTTTAAATTTGTAAAGGTATGTTTTAGGGCCAGAATGTAATCTAGCTTGGTGAATGTTTCATGTGAATTTGAGAAAAATGTGTATTCTGTGGTTTTGCATGAAGCAGTTTATATCCAGTTGAACAATGGTGCTGTTGATTTCCACTATGTCTTTAATGGTTTTCTGCCAGTCTAATCTGTCCATTTCTTACAGAGGTGTGTTGACATCTCTGACCATAATAATAGATTCATCTATTTCTCCTTGCAGTTCTAGCTGTAAAGTGAAAAGCTTTTTTTGAAATTAATTAATTAATTTATTTTTTATTTTTGGCTGTGTTGGGTCTTTGTTGCTGCACACGGGCTTTCTTTAGTTGCAACGAGCGGGGGCTACTCTTCATTGCAGTGAACAGGTTTCTCATTGGGGTGGCTTCTCCTGTTGCGGAACATGGGCTCTAGGAGAGTGGGCTCAGTAGTTGTGGCGCACGGGCTTAGTTGCTGCACGGCATGTGGGATCTTCCTGGACCAGGGCTCGAACCCACATCCCCTGCATTGGCAGGCAGATTCTTAGCCTCTATGCCACCAGGGAAGTCCCCATTCCTTTACTTTTAATCTATGTTTGTTTTTCTGTTTAAAATAAACTTTTTTGTAGGTAACATGTAGGTGGGTGCTGTTTTTTGATTCACTCTGACAATCTCTGTCTTTTATTTGGCACATTTAGGCCATTTATGTTCAAAGTGATTATTAACATAGTTCGATTAATATTTACCACATTTATCACCATTTTCTTTTCTTTTTATTCAGTTTATTTAAACTAAAGAAATAAAAACAGTTTACCCATTTCTCCTACCCCTATATTGTGCCTCTGGTGACCACCAGTCTCTTCTCTGTATCTATGAGCTTGGTTTTATTTATTTATTTATTTATTTATTTGATTCTACATAAAAGAGAGATCATATGGTAATTGTCTTTCTCTGTCTGACTTATTTCAATTAGCATAATGCCTTCAAGATACATCCATGTTGTGGCAAATGGCATGATTTCATTGTTTATTATTGCTGTTGCTTGTTACTGTTTTCTGTTTTTTGCCCAGGTTCTTCCTATTTTTGTCTTCCACTCTTTTCCTGTCTTATGTAATTTTTTTTTTTTAAGTAATGTGTAAATACCTGAATAACTCTTTTTCCAAATGTATTTATTTATTTATTTATTTATGGCTGTGTTGGGTCTTCGTTTCTGTGCATGGGCTTTCTCTAGTTGTGGCAAGCAGGGGTCACTCTTCATCGCGGTGCGCAGGCCTGTCACTATCGTGGCTTCTGTTGTTGCGGAGCACAGGCTCCAGACGCGCAGGCTCCCAGACCAGGGCTCAAACCCGTTTCCCCTGCATTGGCAGGCAGATTCTCAACCACTGCGCCACCAGGGAAGCCCTGTCTTATGTAATTTTATTGGACAGTTTATATGATTCCATTTTGTCTTCTTTCTTAGCATATCATTTATACCTTTTTCCCTCTTTTTTCAGTGGTTGCCCTAGAGTTTGCAATATACATTTACAATTAATTCAGATCTACTTTCAAATAACACTGTACTGCTTCCCAGGTAGTATGAGCGACTTATAATAACAAAATAATCCTAATTCCTCCATCCCTTCTCTAGTATTATTATTTTTTTTTTTGCGGTATGCGGGCCTCTCACTGTTGTGGCCTGTCCCATTGCGGAGCACAGGCTCCAGACACGCAGGCTCAGCGGCCATGGCTCACGGGCCCAGCCGCCCCGCGGCACGGGGGATCTTCCCAGACCAGGGCACGAACCCGCGTCCCCTGCATCGGCAGGCGGACTCTCAACCACTGCGCCACCAGGGAAGCCCTTGTTTTGCTTTTATCCTGCTTGGTGTTCTGCGTTTTTTGTACCAGTGATTTGGTATTTGACGTTCATTTAGGGGAAAACTCTTAGTCATTATTTTTTTCAAATATCTTTTTTCCTTTTTCTCCTTTTTTCTCCTTCTGTTATAAACTGTGTATGTTACACCTTTTGTAGTTCTCCTACAGTTCTTTTGTAGGTTCCCTAAATGGGAAAACGATGAAGGAAATCATAGCAAGGCACATCCTAAATATGTGGCCAAAAAAAAAAGTGATAAAGAGAAAATCTTAAAAGTGATAGCTAAAAAACGACACACGACTTACAGAGAGACAAAGATAAGAAAACAGCAAACTCCTCATTGAAAACTATGGAAGGCAGAAAGTATTGGAATTTCTTAAAAGTGCTGAAAGCAAAAAGTCTACCTAGAATCTATATCCAATGAAAATTTCCTTTAATAAATACAAGATAACACATCATCATTAAATATGCCAACATCATAATAGCTACTGTTTAAACGCCAGGAAGTTTGCCACGTAAATTACTTCAGTTGATCCTCACCACACCCTGTGAGTTTAAGTATCATTATCAGTATCATTTTACCAGTGAGGAATCTGAAGCTTAGATACATTGAGTAGCTTCAGCAAGGTTATAGAGGACTAATCAAAAAGCCAGGATGTATTCACTCAATCATTCAATAAAATATTCTTTGAGCACTTCTCAAGTGCCAGGCATGTTTTGGCATCCCGATCACTGCAGTTAAGGCGGCCTCTTTATTGTAGCTTCCTATCTCAGTAGCAAGACAGGTAATTATCAAGTGTGTGATTGAAATAACTTCAGATAGTAACAAGCACCAAGACGTAAATAGAAGGTCAGCGGTTGGTGATTAAGACTAACTGAAGGATGTGGACTAGATTTAGTCTGCAGAAAACTCTCTGAGGAGTAGACATTTGAACAAAGACATAAAGGAGCAGCCTTGTGATGACCAGAAACTTGGCATGCTCAGAGCACAGGCAGGAGGCCTGAGAATGGCAGCAGAAGGCCCAGACGGGAGCCCTAGAAGAAGAAAAGGGGGCGAGAGACAACGGCCTGTTCTTTAGCACTTGGTAAACTGCATTAGGGTTTCCTTGATGTAGGGAAGCAGATTTCAGTGAAGGCAAAGTACATTACTGAGGAAAGCCTGAATCACTCCCAACTGCCCTGGTAAATGTCCCTTTCCCATGTTTATTATGATGAGAAAAGCCACATGCAAGTGAGTTCCTAGTTAGGGGGGCAGGACATGTGGTCTAGCCGGGGCCACTTTGGGGGAAGGCCTGAAGATGAGTCTGTACCATAAAACGTTATTTACCATGAGGGGACATTTGTGAATTACGTGTGAGTTAAGCTGGGTCTAGATGCCAGAGAGTTTGTAGATACAAATGTCGTGGATGTATACACATTGCCTTCATCCAAACCCAGTTAGCTAACACATCAGGTAGAAGGTGGTGTCACACATTTACAATAGCAGCTAACGTTATTGTGTACTTAATATGAGCCAGGCTTTATAGGTACCTCATATAGATAATTTTCTATTTAGTTCTCTCAACAATCTTACAAGTTAGGTATTATTACTATTTTACAAATGAGAAAACTGAGACACTTGCGAAGTACCATACACAAGATGACAGTGATAGAACTAGTACTCGAACCCAGAACCATTTGACTGCAAAGTACAAACTCACCGCTACTATGCTCCCTTTTCATTTTCACACATATGTGAATGAAGCGGCCAGTGTATTCTGGTTGTTATCTAGTTTCTTGGCCTCCAAGGCACTGTCTAGAAAAATGGCTCCCGTTGGGCCAGATTCTTCTTTCCCCGGATTTACAGAGATCCCACCTGGACACACCAGCTGCACTGCCAGGCATCCTTCCTTCAGAACTTTTTACTAATCACAGAGTTCCTACTTATTAGTTATGGGGTTATGCGAAGTTTAGTCTATGAGGTGTAATTATTTAGCATTTGACTTGTAGGAAAGGATTGGTTTCCTTTCAAATGCTCAAAAAAAAAAAAAAAAAATGCTGGCTGCCCGTGCATTCATCCGGGGAATGATTTCTCTCAAATTATAGTTTTACTTTCCTGTCAAGAGAAAGAGCCACAGTTGTTATCATGCAGAAAATATTTTGCCTTGATCCCTGAAGTTTCATCGAGTTTGAGAACTCTGCAGTGTTATTGCTTTTGGAAAAATAAGGACCAAATGATATAAATCAGTCAGGAAATGGACGTACTGATCCACAATTTTGGGAACTGCTTTGGCACCTGTAATATTGATATCTAAATTAGGATCTTAAGGGAATTCCCTGGAGGTCCAGTGGTTAAGAATCCGAGCTTTCACTGCTAAGGGCCTGGGTTCGATCCCTGGTGGGGGAACTAAGATCCCACAAGCCATGCGGTGCAGGGCCAAAAGAAACAAACAAAAATAACTTAGGATCTTAAGCTTGTGGCACTAACAAAGCTTTGTCTACACCCTTTCTGGTGGATACTGTGTATTCAAATTTTAAATGTAGTCTATTGATCTAGAACTTTCACTTTCAGGAAATTGGCCTAACAAAATAATCAAAGAGTCTGTACATGGATAGTCATTGCAGCATTATTAGCAACAAAAAATTTAGAAAAAAAAAACTAGATGTGGCCAATAAAGTCAGTTTAATATGCAATGGTATATCCTTGTAATACAGTCATTAAAAATGAAAATGTTTATCAGTGATGGGAAAATGTGGGCCATAATGTGAAAATAGTTTACAGAACAGTATGAATAGCACTCCATGTTTTGTATATATGAAAGCAAAACAAATGATCTCTGAGGGGTAGAACTGTGGATGGACTTTTTTTTCTCTTTACTGGCAGTCTAAAGTAGTGGTAAGACTGTGGGCTCTGGAGATGACCAACTGGGCAGTATTTACTAGCTGTGTAGCTCTAGGCAGGTTACTTTGAGAAAATTAATTTATGTAAAATCCTTAGTACAGTGCAATTATCATCATCGTCATTACCATTATAAAATGGAAATTAAGTAAAAATACAGATGTCTTTAACCTCAGAGAGGCATTGTGTGTAATGTAGCGCAAAAAACCATGGGACCCCGGAGTAAGAAAAACTGGGTCCCATGTCCAGGCTTACCCGTGGTGAGACACTGGGCGAGTTACATCCTCTCTGAGCCTAATCAAGGGTCGAACAGGGATAGTAACCCTCTCTCACTATCTCAGGGATATAGTAGGGATCAAATGGAATGTTTCTAAGAGCGCTACATAAACCATGATGTACTCTGCAAACTATTTGATAATTATTAATTATATTGAGTATGAATTCCATATCATACCCAATTACAAATAATTTTGCCTTGTTTTGGCCCTAAGTCTAAAGCAGAGGTGTAAACTTAGTAGTTTCAGAAGGAAGAGAAGTAAGTAAACATGGTAGAATAAATTGAAGAATGAGCTGTTGAGAGGCCTTCTCATCCAGTGACCAAATCAACTTTTCTGCAAGATCGGTCATCATTTGCTGCCAGTTGAGAGTGAAGGGAGGCTAAGAGGAGGAAAGAACTTTATAATATTTTCTTAGACTGGCAGGGTTCCAGGTGTGGCATTACACCACATCCTAACCACCTTGTTCTTTGCCACTTAAGGTAACAACTACATAACCTGATCAGTGGATTCTTTCAGGCGTTACTAAGTAAACTGTGGGCAGCAAGAGTTTGATCTAGGTTGGGGCTAATAAATTAACATTTTCAAAGATACTGTGAGGAAGCAAAATGTCACTTGGAAAACTTCAAATTATGGTGCTTCATTCCGCGGACTCTGCTGAGAGATTCAGAGAATAATAAAATAATACATTTCAGTTCTCAAAAGGGACATATATTACAGTTCTCTTTGTAGAGTGACTCACAGCTAATGTGACCCTTGACAGAACAATTTTATATTGTGTCATCTTTCAAATGAGGAGTTTGGTTTAATGACATTTGAGTTCCCTTTAAGCAATAATTATTGATGTATATAGATCAAGATTAATTAATGCTAATGGGGCACATTATTTGATATTTTGGACTGAATACTTCACCTATAACAATTTTTCCCTCTTATAACCTTAATGGAGTTCAGAATTAGAACACCACTAATAGAAATGAGAATGCAATGAAGGAATAAAATGATTCATAATAAAACCATCAAACATAAAAATGAACATAAAATAACTTTTTCTCATTTTAAGTTGGAGAAGGACTTTCTAACTATAAATAACTCTTTGGTTTGACTATGAAATAATAAATGAAAACCCAGTTTATGGTATTTTGTTAAAGTAGTCTGAGCAGACTAAGACAAAAGATAAGAGAATGTTATGAATAACTGTGCTCATAAATGTGACAGCTTAGGTGAAATGGACAATTTCCTTGAAGGGCAAACTGCCAAAACTCATTTAAGAAATGATAGATAATTTGTGTAATTTTATGTCTTCAAAACAATTGACTTCAGATAACAACCTTTCAATAAGGAGGCCCAAGTGGCATCACTGGTGAATTCTACCCAACATTTAAGGAAGAAATTATATGAATTCTACCTACAATCTTCAATAATATAGGTGAGGAGAGAAACATTTTATGAGGCATTACACTGACCAATGACATTAAAAAGTAAGGAAACTAGAGATCAATATCTCTCATGAAACTTGAAGCAAAAATACTGGTTCCACAATTAAAAATCAGTGTAATTCACCATGTCAACCTTACGAAGAATGATCATTTTAATAGATGCAGAAAAAACATCTGACAAAATCCAACATCCATTCATAATTAAGAACTCTCAGAAAACTAGGAGTAAAAGGGAATTTCCTCAACCTGATAAAGACCATCTACAAAAATCTACACCTGATACACTTAATGGTAAAAGACTGCATGCTTGCCCCCTAATACTGGTGACAAGGCAAGGATGTGTCTGATATCACCACTCCTTTCACCATCATACTGGAAGGTCTAACCAGTGCAGCAAGACAAGAAAAAGAAATAAAAGGCGTTGGAAAGGAAAACTGGAAAGACTGGAAAAAAATAAAACATTTATTATAAATAATAATCTGCAGACATGACTACGTAGAAAACTTTTAAAAAATCTACATAAGTGAATCTGGCAAGGTGTCAGGATACAAGGTCAAAATACAAAAATCAATCGTATATCTAGATATTAGCAATGAACATTTTGGAAATTGAAAATTTTTAAAGTACCATTTACAAAAGCACACACAAAAAAACCCATAAAGTACTAACAATATATGTGCAAGATCTGTATGCTAAAATCTAAAAACACTGATAAAAGAAATCAAAGACCTATATAAATGGAGCAACATGCTGCATTCATGGATTGGAGGACGAATATTAAGAGGTCCACTCTCCCTGAACTGGTCTATGGATTCAATGCAATCATTATCAAAATCCAAGCAGGTGGTTTTGTTCTTGTCAGCAGGCTGATTCTAAAATGTACATAGCAAGGCAAAGGAACTAAAATTAGCAAAGCAGTTTTCAAAAAGAACATAGTTGCATTACTTATGCAAAGCTACAGTGATCACGCAGTGTAGTATGGGTGAAAGCTCAGACGTATAAACTAATGGAATAGTTCAGAAATAGGCTAATGCTGTGTCAACTGATTTTCAACAAAGGTGCAAAGAAAAATGAACCTCAATCTATATATGGTACATATATAATTTTTATATGTAAACATATACAAAAACCAACTCAAATCAATCAGACGTAAATATAAAAACTGAAAACTATTAAACTTCTAAAAATATTAAAAATTTTGTCACCTTAAGTTAGGCAGATTTCTTAGATATGACACCAAAAGCATAACCCATTAAAGAAAAAGTTGAAAAAGTGGACTTCTGTGAAAATTAAGAATTTCTGCTCTTCAAAAAGCTCTGTGCAAAGACAAACCTCATACTGGGAGAAAATATTTATAAAGCATATGTGATAAAGTCTGGTATCCAGATTATAGAAAATAATATCTGACTAGAAACATGTAAACACAAATTGGGTTACCATTTTTGACTTTTTCTGATTGACCAAGATAAAACACGAGGTTTTTGTCCATTATTGAGAGTGTGAAGATAGGGGTGTATTTGTGATGGAACTTCCATTTTTGAAACAGAAATTTGACAATATGTACCAAATCTTAAATACACCCATATCCTTTAATACAGTAATTACAGTTCTAGGAGTGTATCCTAAAAATCTTACACACCAAGGCTGGTATGTATGGTCACTATTCCAATATTTCCACTTGCAAAAATGAAAATAAACATCAATCTTGGTAACAGGCACTAGTTAAATAAATAAAGGATCAGCCACAGATTATGAGGCTATTCAGAGGGGAAATCTGGCTTAAAGTATGCCCAGAAGAGAGAGAACAAAAGAATTCATACAAATGTGAATGGGAGTTTTCTCTGCATGATTAACTGCTGGGGTATTTTTTCTTTTTTTTGGTCTATCTGAAGAACATGTATTCAGAAGGCAGAAGTTACTTTTTTTTAAAGGAATTTAGACATTCCAGAGTTAAATCAGCATAAGCGTGCAACGTGAAAGTCCTGGTCTCCTTGTTAAGGAGAAAGTGAACATGGTACATAAGGATCTGATTTTGCAAGGGGAAGGGGGCAGACTGAGTTATCTATGACTGAAAGGGCAGTTCATAATTCTCTTCCAGTTTCATTTTTGCTACTTCTCCCGTAAGGTATGACCATGACAGCATAGTTGATATTTGGGTTCCCCCTCCATCACTCACTCCAGGATCATGTTGAATAGCGGTTTTATTTGGGCATAAATACACTTCGGACTTTCCCTTTATCTGGTTCCCAAATTTGGTTTTTAATAATGAAGCTCTTTCAATATAGAAACAGAATCTCATTTATGCATTCTCAAAAATACAAAAATTGTGTTGGTCAAGGCTTAACTGGTGTCCCCTAGTGGGAAAGTCCTCAAATAACTGGCTGCTGTTCATGTAAGTGCAGAACATTTTTAAAAGGTAAATAAATACTAGCTTTCTCCCTTTAGGCCAGTTTAATTATTTTTGTTTGCCAAATTGCTCCTTTTGCAGGAAACTAAATTTTGTAGTGCCTTCCTTTTTATAGGTAGGTGCTAAGGTGGGCCTTTTCATACGTATTATTAACTTTAAGCCTGCAAGGTGGGCGTTCATTTCTTACACAGTAGGTCACAAAGTTCAATACCATTATGCAATAACATGTCAAGGAGACAAAACTCAATTTATCATTACACTTAAAACCAGCATCTGAGAACCTCAAGACTTTGTAAATTCTCTAAGCTTTTGATTAACACCAAAGAGTGAGACATAATGTCTTGACCTTATATGCACAGTTACAAGATGAAGCGGAACAAGTTTCCAAGGCTTTCTGGAGAGGAGGGGTGTGTAAAAAACCTCTTTTAACCATGGTGTCTCTCTTACACACACACAAAGCTTTAATTATCAACCGTCTGAACAGATAAGTATCTAAAATAGTAATGCTCTCAAATACTACAGTAAAATTGACTCGATTCTTTATTACCTAGCATAAACCTGTCTTTTCTTTCTTTTTTAGGGGTAGGGGTTGGGCTTGGCTTTGTTCTTCCAGAAGTGCACATTACTATCCCCCCTTGAATTTTCATGCGGTAGAAAGAAGATGCTGAAGCAGTGTTCCCCAACAAGGTAATGGTTTAAATTTCACTAAAATACTTCTATCAGTAACTGTTTAGCTTTCACAAATAATTTTCCAAGAACCAACATGTTACTTGTATAAATACTGTTACAAACTAAAAGAACCTCAGTTTTATTATTTTTAGTTTTCCTTAGGAATGTCTGTGAACAGAATAATCCTCACATTGAAGGTTGTTTTTTAAATCCTCACTTAATTTGAAAGGAAAAAGAGTGTGTGAATGTACTTTTCTATTCCAAAGTCTCAGGGCTTCACAGAAGAAAGCTTAATATCCAGTAGTTAAGTTATATAAACATGAGTTTATACAGATACAGATTTATATAACTATTGCCCAGCCACTAAATCAAGATCAAGAGATTAACAGAATGAAAGGTTTTTTTCCTACCATAACTTTTCAAAAAGGTTAAGACAGAGGGATAGAATATGTATATATTTGTAGGTGTCAAGAGAATAGGAGAATACAAGCAACTTGACAAGACTAAGTGTATTCTATAAAAGATTAACCACGACCATGAGTGGCTGGGCTTATAGTTTGCTACACCAAAGAAATTAAAAATTGATACTTGAGAATATTGTTATAATAATTTATAATAGCATTCCTTTATAGAGGCATTTTAATTTAAGCAATGTTTCTCTCTTAAATATATAAAACTAACCCTTAGTGTCATGGATGAGAATCGTCATAGCTACTGCTAAATGAAAGAACAATTTCCAAGAGCTGTTTGATGGTGTTATTTTAATACCTACACCCAAACTTTAGGGAAGCAATCTCCCAAGAAGATCTTCTGGAAAACTGCCTGATCTGCTCATGGCAGGGGAATAGCCCACTTCCAAGTCAAGCATGAAGAAAAACACAAGTTATGAATGTACCCAAGATCCCCAAATAAATTAGTAAAAGTGCCATTATTTTAAGAATTATCAGACATATAATCAAAGTGTTTAAACACAAATTCAAATTTGTTCAGTCCAAAAGATACAGTAATTTTATTACATATAATTTCTCCTGTGTGCTAAAAATGTTGACTTACAAGACATAGTATCTGTATAAGTGTAGAGGGAATTACGGTGGAATTCTTTAATCATTTTTCATTGGTGAGAAGAGAACAATAAGGTAGTGGACAAATAATAAGAAGCACTCAGAGTCCTCTAAAATTCAAGGTTGTATATTACTGCTCAACCAAAACATACTACCATTCTCTAATATAAATGCCTACTCATTTATCTTTGAAAAATAAAGGTCATTCTTTCTCCATTAAAGCTTCTGCAAGATTGACACAAAGGTTCATTCTACCTATTAAAAATAGGGGTACTCTTCATCTTTGGATAAGGTATCACCATTTAGGGAAAATGTAGTCATATACATATTACTAAATTTTTATTTGAGGCAGCTGTTGGAATCCATTAAGCACTTTTGCAACACTGTACCCTTAAAGTTTGTCTTTAACATTAATAGCTTTGGAAAACCAAAAATAAAAGAAAAACATCTATGACAAAGTACATTTCATTCAGATTTGATAGCAGTAAAATACAAAAAGAAAAATTTAGTGCAGTGTCCATTTTATCTATGTAAATCACTTGAGGATAGTTTTATGTTATAGTTTTATGACTGACTGATAAAAAAAGTTTTAACTTGTTTAAAAACTTTAAGACTTTGACTTAGTATTTAGTAACACAAAAATGAAATTAAGCACTGTAAAGTCTTTAAAAATGAAGTTCTACAAATTTGGTTCCCATTTACAACAGTTTCATTAACAGATAATGAATTAAGTGTAGATACAATGTATCCAATACCCTTATAACTACAGTAAAAAAAAAAAATCTAGTAGCATGTATAGATCATGATATCCTTAGTAATATCAATATATAGTCAAAACATGTTCATACAGAACCAATACCTCTCCTCCATGTAAAAGAACACTTGTTAAAAATAATTAACAAAAATACCCATAAAACAATGGAACCTCATTTCATTTCACTGCACCCAAAGCTATGACACAAAATATTGGCTTAAAGGGGTAGATTAAAAAGAAAAAGAAAACCAGATTCTCCATTCTTTGTCACGTTTATTCAGTAGTAGTTTTTTTTTTTCCTTATTTTCAGTGCCAGACATGGCAAGGAGTGATTACAGCCAACTGTTATTAAAACATTTGTTCGCAACATATACCCCCTTTACCACTGACCCCAAACTGACTCGTTTTGTGTGCTTTCGTTCTTTCCTTTTTTATACCACCACCAAGACTGGGTGGAGGGGCAAGGGTAAGAGAGATGAAGGGGAAGAGTCCAGGAGGCCAGAAGAGGAGGAATGCTACAAGCCACAGTAAGAATGAGCTGTATTTAATTTAAAAAAGGGGGGAGGGGTGTACCCCACAAATGATACAGTAATGAGGATACACAATTAAATCCCATAAGCATGACTGAAGGCTTTCACTTGTGTTTGACGTCATCACAATGGAAGGCATAAAAAGTGGAGTAAATCAATGTTGATACAGTCCAATCTAGTCCATTAGGCAAGATGGTGCAAGAAGTCATTTAAATTAAAAGTGCCCTACCCTTACCTAAATGGCTAGCAGACATGGAGAACACCACAGTGAGGAATCCACAGAGCTTTCTCCATGTAGCTATTAAAAATGTGTTGTCGAATGGCACATTGTCAAACACTGGAAAAGGGGCGCCACAATGGACCTCTCTTTTTTAAGTATGAATGCTAGATTCAACTATCTCAACTAAGCAGGAAGTGGGCTCTTCTGCTAGGAATGCCAACCCTAATTCACTTTGTCTTGAAATATATACAGATTGTTTGTAGTAGCTACAGCAATGATATTTTCCTTGGGGTGCCAGGCTGTATGAAGTATTTTCTTGTTGAAGTCTAGGCTGTCAACGCTTATTTCATCTTTCTTTCGCTTGCCACTTGCACACACTTTGCGTGGCTTCAGAACTGTGCGAGGTTTATTGTTTTCCCGTGATGCTTCTAGGGTTATGTCTCGCTTTGTGTTCCGGTCAAACATTCTGAAGAAATTATTGTAAGATCCAGTCATGACAACACTGTAAAAGTAGACAGAGCACTCAGTCAAATAATGAACATTAGTTTTCAATGGTGAAACCTTGCCTAGCACTCCAAAGAAAGAGCTACTTCAAGCAGATTTGGATTTAAGGAGGGGGCGGCTGACACCAACCCAGGGAACAATCACTGGAATAAACTAGGAATATAGTATTAGTAAACTTGATTTTCTATTAATGACTCCTTTTCATGACTACCAAAACTGTCAGCAAAGTTGAAAGCATCCTCAAGTAAAGCTTGTAAGTAGTACTGAATTATCAGTTGAATATTTTTGCAACTTCAGTCTATGCAACCAACTAGACCAGCCAGCTTCTACCAACCAACAACAAAAAAACCAAAACAATGGTATACAGCTTTCTGTAAGAAACCAGTGCTTTATTTTATGATTTACATTATAAGCTATTTATGTCCCCAGGACACTGTCTGGTTCAGACAGTAACATCTTATGTATGCTTATAAGAAATCTGCTTCAGAGTATATAAAGAAAGTAGCATATACAACTATTATTAACAGAAAATCGTTTAACCTATAACACTAAATATATTTTAAGCATTTTTTGACAAATATTTTTAATAGTATCATTTTACAGGGGCACCACATTCTTGCCTATTAACCCTAAGACGATTTCTCTGTCAGTCCTACTCGCCATCCATCACGGCTCAACATCTGCTAAGCAGCCCAATGAGCAAAACTTCACATGTTTGAAACCATTAATAAATTACTTACATCCTTCCCACATGGTTTAAATTATTATTGTAAATAAGATTATAGGACACCGGGAACTGTTTAAGGTAATGCTTGAAAACATCTCTGAATACTTACAAATATTATATATTATACAGGGTCACATATTAAATACAAATGATCATGACCTATTCATTAATGTCAATTCTCCCGAAGGACACTTCACAACATTTTAACCAAACTCAGGTCGGTGCATATTCCTGAAGGTAATAAAACTGTATTTCTTTTAAAATAATTTCTGTAGTTTAGACTGGCATCCCCATGTTAGCTGAACTTGAGGTTTTAATGGATTAGGGCACCTAGTCTATGCTATTTTAAAAGGTGTTGTTAGCCAGCATTTCTGTGGTATTCTTGCCAAAAATGTGTAACTGGAATCTAAACACGAGAGAATATTAGACAACACTCAAATTAAGGAAAATTCTACAAAATAAATTGCCTGTGGTTTTCAAAAAAGCAAGGTCATGAAAGACAAGGGAAGAATGAAGAACTTTTCCAGATTAAAGGAGACTAATGAGATGTGAAAATTAAATGAAACATATACTTTTGGACTGGATACCAGATTTTTTTTCTCTGCTAGAAAGGACATCATTGAGAGAACTCGTGTTATTTATGGGGATCTGTGGATTAGACAGCAGTACTGCATCAATGCAAATTTTTCTGCTTTAGATGCCTATACTGTCATTATATAGGAGAGTCTTTCAAAAAAAATTTTTTTATGTTAAGGGAAATAAACAATTTTTCCTGACAATGGAACACGACGTTTAAACACTATGAGGACGAGCTGGCCGTAGCACTGCGCCATATCCTGCTCCACCAGTGTCGCCTTCCCTTTCCTGTCTCCTTGACGCCTCGGGTGAGCAGTGGCATTCAGATTCGAAGCCTGCTTGCTCCTACTCCAGGTGTGCTGTGGCCAGCCTACAGGGCCTCATATTATAATCAGATAAAAACAATTTTAAGAATCAGACAAAAGATAAATTATCCAAGTTCTATTATATTCAAAAGCACCATGAAACCTGACTCTTATTAAGCTTCAGCAATAAAACTACTGTTGAATACTCATTAATGAGTACCTTGAAAGCAAGTTAATAATTCCAGAATTATGTTTTCTTTTACTATTGTCTGTTCTATTGGAACATAATAAATAAATACTGACATTTAAAAACGGAATGATTAAGACTTATTTATCCTTCGAAATAATGGTACACATTTTGATGAAGTTGTGGATTATAAAAAGCTTAATTACTCATGGTAATATGGTTAAAATAATACATGGTAATTACCTCTTCTCTTCTATGAGGTATTAATGTAGTACCTGGAAAATCCAGTGTGTAACGCTGCAAATGAAGTATCTACTGCCTAAATATTTCTCAAAACAATTTAATAGCAAAGTAACAACCAAACTGAAATTTCACCATTTTAACCACTGGCATGTCAAAAATGTGATTGATCTGGTTCATAAAAGGTAAAGTTTAAAATTTATATCGTAATATATTATATCTAGAATTTTTTGGGATACTTTCACATTTACTAGTGAAACATAATGTTTAATTTTTATCTGCCAATACTGCTGTAAGATTACTAAATTTATTTCAAGGAAACCCTAGGGAAAATGAAGTTGGTAAATGTAATTTATGTCAGTTTAAAGACAGGTTGGCCGTTAGTAAATGTAGCAACCATACTAGGAGTGAAATAGTAAATTTCTCTCCTCTAATGAAATTCAATTTGAATAAGGGGTTCAGTTCAAATTAAAATCAATTTACCTGTCAGATCCATTCCAACAACATTCAAATTTGTCAAATATGCAGTCATTTTCATATAGTGAACAAAGTTTACTTCTGAGGTATTCATGCACCTGGGGAAAAAATAAATATATATGTATACTTAGCTTACACCTTAAGATCTGCTGCTCTTGAAATTAGAAAAAGGTTTAACAAATCTATATATTTTTAAGGCATATACAAACATGTATACATACCTTTTAGTCTCATTAAAACTCAATTCTCAAAACAAACAAACAAAAAAACTCAGTTCTCTGAGAAACAGTAAAGGTATTTTATCCTTTCACAGACATCTGATCCGCCTTCCATGAACACACATTTTCCTCTCGTACAATAGAGAAAAATACCCTTCTGGGCATAGCACATGTACTCTTTACAAGCTTGACTGAAATATTTAGGCCAGAAAACATTTAAAACTGGCACAGATAAGAGACTAATTAAAGAATATTATAGCAATATTTGAATTTGCTAACACTTGATTTTCAGCCCATTAATTGTTGATAAAAAACATGCAATACTGTGGCTTTACTTCCTTTTTCACTACCATTTTTGGGGCATAAATAACTGAAGCCTACAATACCTTATTAAGTGCATACGTTATGCATTGCATGACCCTGCCCTAGTTTG
The DNA here is from genome assembly GCF_011762595.2 of Tursiops truncatus. Classification (NCBI taxonomy): domain Eukaryota; kingdom Metazoa; phylum Chordata; class Mammalia; order Artiodactyla; family Delphinidae; genus Tursiops; species Tursiops truncatus. The sequence goes on from NC_047039.1 coordinate 12,537,942, forward strand.
GTGATAAATTATATGGTTATTCCAGGTATGTGTTATGGAAATATTTGATATACTTGTTATTACTTATACAATATCCAAAGATAATGAAAATGTAGCTCTGTTTTTTGAAGTATAATTCTATGTTTACTCACTAGTATTTCACAAAGGGATCAACTAGAAAATAAATTAGTTACATAAAAAGTATTCTGAGAAATGATACAATTCTATATTAATATTACTAAATTACAAAGGACAGTTCCAAAGTATTTGTTGTGATCATAAGGAAAAAGAACAAGTTTCTGTCTCACTATTCTTTTTTACTTAAAGGGAACCTTAAAAAGAAGTAATGATAGAAAAGAGTAGGTACCTTGGGACTTCCCTGATGGCACAGTGGTTAAGAATCTGCCTGCCAATGCAGGGGACACGGGTTCAAGCCCTGGTCCAGGAAGATCCCACATGCCGCGGAGCAACTAAGCCCATGAGCCACAACTACTGAGCCTGCACTCTAGAGCCCACAAGCCACAACTACTGAGCCCACGTGCCACAACTACTGAAGCCCGCACGCCTAGAGCCCATGCTCCGCAACAAGAGAAGCCACCGCAATGAGAAGCCCACGCACCGCAACAAAGAGTAGCCCCCTCTCGCCGCAACTAGAGAAAACCCACGTGCAGCAACGAAGACCCAATGCAGCCATAAATAAATAAATAAATAAATAAATTTTTTAAAGAGTAGGTACCTTCTCAATGCTTAGAATTCTCTATGAAATAACCTAAAGTCATTTTAACTGTCCATTTCAATTACACATATTCAATAATAGCTGAATCTGCATATGCTACATTTGAGCATGATGTGACTCTACTCCCAATCACTAATCTAGTACAGCATAGGTAGAAAACTGCAAATCAGGTAAAACAGGTAAATCATGATAATTCAGCCAAGTTTTAGAGTGCACATACAGGGTTTCTCACCAAACCATGTAAGAGAATGAAGTTAAGGTTCAGACCAATTATTCTCAGTGGGAATGGGGTGGTGGTGGTGACAGTGATGGTGGTGCGGATCACTAGGAGATAGATCAGAATCTCGGCAGTTACACAAATGTAATTTAAAAACAAAGCAGTATTGTATCCCTTTGTTGTTTCAATGTAGCATTTATTTTGAAATTTCAAATACCATTAAGGAGACTCTTAAGTGGTTCATGTTTGTCAAAGAGGATTAAAAAGTTTGAGAAACATCCTTCTAATTTTACTGAGAACATACAATGTAAAGAAGGTACCATTTATAAATTCTGTGTTCCTAAAGCAGTGTTAAATGTTTTCTACACTGCAGCTTAGGGCATAACACAGGTTTCTACTGGCCCCCCAACCCTGTTCCCAGCTGTGCACATCTTCATTCTCTTCTCCAGAAGAAAGGGATCCACGGTAGTGGCTTGGCTGACAAGAAGAGAATCCAAACTGACATCCTACAACAGAAAGGCAGCTCCTAAAGCTGTCTGCTGGGTTCTCACAAGTCCTTCTCCTTTAGGTTAAGACAACAGTTATTAGCCAAAAGGAGAATGCCAGTTCACTTGACTGGGCACACCAAAGCTAAGCTCTAGTTCAACTAGCACGATCCAGACTCCATCCAGGACACCTCGACTAGGACTGACCATTCTCCCCAATCCTCTTCCCCCAGACCTTGATAGAGACCGTAATTCCATCCTCACTTTAAATGTAGATAACAGGGGAAAAAAGTTATTACCGAACCAAATTGGTAGCTTTACACTTTAAAACTGAATACACAAACACAACCTATAAAAATATATATAAATTTAACATAAGCAAAGGCAGTGTACTCATGGATCTCTGAAGGAAAAAGCCTAATGGTGAACACGCACTGCACTGTACTGGGATTAACACATAGTACAAAATCCTTCTCTATGAACACTTAAAAGTAAGTAAACAGGTTATATACTCACTGAAAGAAAAAATTGCAAATACCTGGTATGTTTCCACAGGCCTGTTTTCCATATTTAAGTCCCAAATTTTGACTGACAAATAGTCTCTAGTCATCATATATCGACCACTATGGCTGAATTTTACATCAGAAATTGAAGAGATGATTTCAGAAAAAAAAGACCTGTTACTCGGATCTTCAGGTTCTTCAAACACTAAAAACAAGCAAAATAGGAGGGCTGAGGGCAATTTGTAAATATTCTGGCTTGGACAAAGCATTTACTCAAAACACCATTCATCAACTTCCTAAGAGTGAGCTAAAAATGGCAGAGTAAATAAAGAACCGAAAAACATCTCTCTGGCTGTAAGAACATACCCTCCCTGAGAGTTTCTTAAGAGAATGAGAGTGACTTAGTACTGAAGTTGAAGATGCAAAAGGACGTATGTAGCACAGCACCTTCCAGAGTCATTTGGCTAATTCAGCAGAACCAGACCCACTCAAGATGTCTGACTTCAGTGCACCAATCTGAGGTCCTGCATATACCTCACTGACTTTGCCTGTACTGTCACCATGAGAAACACACCATCCTCACCATTCCAACTCATACCCGCATTTTATTTTTTTAGTGGCCTGGTAAAATTATTTTGATAAGCAGCATGTACCAATCTTCATGAGTTTTTAAAATCTTCAACAACTTGAAGATAAGAATAATGCAATCCTTTAATTTTTTTAACCTGGTACTTTTCAAACTTGTTTAAGCCAAAGAAACCTCATCTCAGAAGAAATCTTCCTAGGAAGCTCAAAACATAAAGGAAGAAAGGAAGGGAGGGAACAAAAGAGAGAAGGGAGGCAGGGAAGAAAGGAACTGCTCTACTTGAATACACGACTGGAGAACCCAACTCAAGTTCCCAAGGAATAGCATTCCATTAAAAATACATCCACTGGGACTCAACAGACATGCCCCCAAGACAGCCTTCTATGCTCTTCCAGTAGAATAACCTACAATCCCTCATGTTGAGTCAGACAGCTTACCAAAGGGAGCAGGAGGTTTAAGACTTGTAAACCTATGTAAATGTAGTTACCATGTCTGAAGACAAACAGAAAATGTTATCATTTGAAAACAAGATGCAATAAACTTACGTTTAGAATGCCTATCACAGAGGGCGGATGCCCTCATGTCACATAACCGAATAGTTCCTTTACTGCTGCTGTATACAAATGTGTTACAACTGTTTGGATGGAATTCTGCTGCTGTAATCACCTCTGTCAGCTCCTCCATATTGGCAGGCTTGATATCCACAATATCTGGACAGCATTTTATTAAGGAATTTCCACTTAGAAAAAAGGTCAAGCATAATTTTATGTTTTTCAAATCTAAAATTCATTCATAGACTTAAGCACAACTATTAATTCTAAACTGCATATTACTACTTACATGGGTATAAATCCCAGAGGGATCAAAACTCTTAATGCTTGAAAAAAAGTCTGAGACGAAAACACGGGCGAATTTTAAATCACCTTAGCATGTAGAGGTCTTTTTTTTCTGAGTATGATAAGCCATAAGAAAAAGAAGCCATAAGAAAAAGACTGACACACCATCTTCCTAAATATTAAGAACTTAGTGTATACTCCAAACAAAACAAAAGGAAAAATCTGTACGGCGGCAAAAAAGGGAAACTGTTCACACACAAACAATGGAGCTGATTTACTTGATGTCGAAAAGGTGCTTTAAAAACAAAGAAATTCCAATAAGAATATAGGCAAATCCAACGAAAAAATACGGAAAAGAACAAAAGAAATATAAATGGTTGATAAATACGAAAACATGCTCAAATCTACTCAGGATGAAAGAAGCGAATCAAAACAAGAAGTTTTCACTAACTAGACTGCTAAAGGTATAGGAAAACAGGCTCTTTTATACACTATAAACATACCTCATTTCATTGTGCTTCGCTTTTATTGAGCTTCACAGATACTGCATTTTTTATAAATTGAAGTTTTGTAGCAACCCTGCATCTAGCAAGTCTATCAGCGCCATTTTTCCAACTGCATTTGCTCACTTTGTGTCTGTCACATTTTGGTTATTATCACAATATTTCAAACTTTTACATTATTATTACATTTGTTATGGTGATCTGTGATCTTTGATGTCACTATTGTAATTGTTTTGGGGTGCCATGAACTGTGCCCACAAGATGGTGAATTTAGTCAATTGTTGAAAGGACAACCAAGGGCTTAGAACATTACATAAACTTAGTTGATAAAGCAGCAGCAAGGTTTGAGGGTACTGACTCCAGTTCTGAAGGGAAGTTCTACTGTGGGTGAAATGCTGTCAAACAGCACTGCAGACTACAGAGAAATCATTCATGAAGAGTCAAAACTGACGTGGCAAACTTCACTGTTGTCTTATTTCAAAGAAGTTGCCACAGCTCCTCCACCCTTCAGCAGCTACCACTACAGGTATGCCTGTATTGGTAGAGTATGAATAATAGTAGTGTGTTAATTTTTCAAATGATACCTATTTGGAAAGACATACATTAATACCAGTTATAATAACTAACATTTATCAAGAAATTAAAAACAAACATATATACGTTTCTATATTTATATGTATATAGTATATGTGTGTGTATATATCTGATATATCACACACTTATATATGCACAGAAAAATTTCAGGAGGATAACATAAACAATGAAAATGAGGTTTGGGAAAGTATTTGTACTGCCATGCATCATGACTTGTATGAATTTCTTTTTCCAATCTTATTTTTATAATTAAAAACATTTTTTAAGAATAATACTCCAGGGCTTCCCTGGTGGCGCAGTGGTTGAGAGTCTGCCTGCCGATGCAGGGGACACGGGTTTGTGCCCCGGTCCGGGAAGATCCCACATGCCGCGGAGCGGCTGGGCCCATGAGCCATGGCCGCTGAGCCTGCGCGTCCGGAGCCTGTGCTCCGCAACGGGAGAGGCCACAACAGTGAGAGGCCCACGTACTGCAAAAAAAAAAAAAAAGAATATACTCCACATATTTGTTTCTGTTACAAGAAACAGCTATTTAAAAAATTTTCTATTTTCATAGGTACAAACAGATGAATTCCTTAAAATTCTAAGAATCTAATTTTTAAATTGATACGTTATGCTTTTTATCAAATAACGTCAGCCAGTGTTTAATCACTTAAACACAAAGAAAAAATGGTATAAAATAAGAAGCTACTGTAAAAAGAATCAAAACACACTAAGGAGAGATGAAAATAAATCCAGTATGGGCACAACATGCGTTCTTTACCAAACACCAAAAAAAAGAAACCAAATGGATACTAAAACTCCTGTCTGTAATTTCCAGGTGCCAAAGATTAATCCGCAAATCATCTGCAGATAAATACGTTTCGTAATCACTATTAATAGAAATTGAGTTGATGTGATATGTATGAGCATTGGCAAATATTCGTCGTGGACTGGCCTCAACCATTAGATCCATGGGCCTAAAGACCGGCACCTGTCAACAAGACACATGAAAAACCGTTGATTACAAAATGTTTACTGTTTACAAAAGCACTGAAGGTCCAGAATACTTCATTACTCCAGTTTTTGAGGGAACATAAAACAGTATAATATTACACAGATTTAGTTTTATAAAGCAACTGATGTTTGACTGCTTATTTAAAGTGTTAAAATGGGAAGAAAAATGAAAAATCTGGAAAATTTACCTTCTTTTACAGAGAGCAGTACTATGAGAATTCGCAGTTTTTCCCAGTTTCAATCTTTTGCTTGAAAGACTTGCAAAGCTAATAAATGTTTATAATTTAAAGTGGCTAAAAAGGAAATTAGCCCAAAGCATCTAATTCTTGGTATTTTTTTAATTGCAACTAAAAGATTTAGTCCATTTCTACTTTTTTTGATCTCCAAAGAAAGTTAACCTTGAAACTTAACCTTCTAACAGCTGACAATCAAACCATGAGAGCAAAAGAGAGTATGGTGGCACAGTATAAAACACAGGCTTGTGCTGAGTCCTGGTTCAGCCCCTGACCACAGTGAAACCTCTCCGTAGATCAGGGTCTGTTTAATATTTGAGTTATTAATGTTCTATCTGGTTACCGAATCTTGGGAAAGAGCAGACTGTAATTATTCCTACTGATGTTCTGCTGACTATCTATAATATATAACAGGAATACAAAATGTAATTCATCAGAATTAGAACCTTTTTTTTTTTTTTAATGTACTTACACGTAGTGTAGTGACTGTAGTAGGATCTCTATACCTTCCATCTTCCTCTTTCAAGTTATACCCTTCTGGTCTTTTGTCCCTTTCACTGATTTTCCATAATTTTATTGTTTTATCTGGGGAGAAAATAAAGAAAGTCCTCAAAAAAAAGATTAAAACTGATAGAAGAAGAACACTTTAAGATATATTTAAACACACCATTTCGTATCCCAAGAATAAAATCCGTGATCTGACTTAATAGAAAACAAATTTCCTACTACCAGATGAATAAAAACATCCATACACAGAAAAACAGTACAGAAATCGCATATTTATGTTACTGGCACTTGTAAAATTCCATTTGATATTAAAATCAAGTCACAGCCAGGTCCTTATCCTTCAAAAATAATTAAACCTAAAGGGAAAAAATTGTATATTTATGTACATATAAACACATATATGTCTATACATATATACAAACATATACATATATAATGCTTAATATTTAATTTTGCCAGGAGATGGAAATAACCTAAGTGCCCATCATCGGATGAATGGATAAAGCAGATGTGGCACATATATACAATGGAATATTACTCAGCCATAAACAAACGAAATTGAGCTATTTGTAATGAAGTGGATGGACCTAGAGTCTGTCATACAGAGTGAAGTAAGTCATAAAGAGAAAGACAGGGGCCTCCCTGGTGGCGCAGTGGCTGAGAGTCTGCCTGCCGATGCAGGCTCAGTGGCCATGGCTCACGGGCCCAGCCGCTCCGCGGCATGTGGGATCTTCCCAGACCAGGGCACGAACCTGTGTCCCCTGCATCGGCAGGTGGACTCTTAACCACTGTGCCACCAGGGAAGCCCAATAAGCTTTAATTCTGAAGTAAGTTTAGAGTTACAGAGAAGTTGCAGAGTGTTTCCATATACCCTTCACCCAGTTTTTTCTAATGTCAGCATCTTATGCAACCTCAGTACATTTGTTAAAACTAAGAAATTAACATTCTACATTACGATTAACTAAACTCCAGACTTGACTCTGATTTCACCAGGTTTTCCACTAATGCCTCTTTTCTGTTCCAGGATCCAAATAACACTGTATTAGCTGTCAAGCTTCCTTAGGCTCTCTGACTTTACCAATTTCTCAGACTTTCCTTAGTTTTCTTCACCCTGACAGTTCTGAGAAGCAGTGACGAGGTATTGTGTAGAATGTCCCTGAACTGGGTATGTCTGCTCTTTCCTCATGATCAGACTGGGATCATGGGTTTTTAGGCGCCCAGAGGCGAAGCGAGTGTATACATAGCACCAACGTGACTTTTCCACTGGTGATGTTAGATTTGATCACTTGGTTAAGGCAGTAACTGCCAGGTTTCGCTACTTCCCCATTGCCATACTCTATTCTTTGGAAGTGAGTCACTAAGTCCAGTCTACACTTAAAAGGACAATTAAGTTACAGTCCCTGCACGGAGGAATATCTGTCCACATATTATTTGTAATTCTCCTTTGTAACAAGCGTTCCTTCTCCCCACTTATTTATTTATTCAATCAACCATTTATATCACTATGGACTCAAGCACGTTTATTTAATATTATACTTTGTGTTACAATCCTGAAACTACACTTATAAAGGTATCACATTCTTAATGGCCCTTCATAAGCAAATGGGTATAACACAATTTGAAAAAGCAGTGCATAAAGGTACCGTAGAACTCTGTCATAGAGAGGCAGCAGGGACTCCTCCAGCCTGGCCACCCCGCTCTGCCTGGTGCAGAAGAGCATGCTATGCTGCCCCTGTGGGTGCCCTTGGCAGAGATGAAGTGTACACAGAGAAAAACTGCTAAGTTTACTAACTTGTAACCTAGTATTTCATCTGAACCCTCTGTGATCTTGTTTTTCAGTTATATTGCAGTTAAGTTATATGTGTTTTCTGTGTGCTATTTAGTTTATATATATTTATATAATTTAGGTAAAGAATGATATATTTTAGAATATTTAACCTGTCCCCAAATCTGTAATATAAATGAGCCAAGGCCTGAATTCTACATTTTGGGAGAAATTATCACCTAAATAATGATAAGGATGACACACACACACCCCCGGGCACATACACGTCCCCATGATTATCTTATGGCCTGTTCAAATTCTTCATCCTTACTAAAGATCCAAATAAATCACGATATACTTATCAAACATTTGAAATAAGACATAATTAGTGTTTGTGGTTCCTAGTAGTGTTATAAGAAGAAAATTCTAAAAAAAAAAGAAAGAAAAATGAAAGAAGGTAACTTGGGTAAACAGATTTTTAAAGCAAATTAAACTTCAAAACAAAAATTTTAAAGTGATAAAATTTGTAACTTAAGAGACTTTTTACAACCTTTAATGGCATAAACAAAGGATCCAGAAGTACTACACAATTTTAGTGCAGTGCCTGGGAACAAGGCAGGTCCGGAATTTAAAAGAAATCAAAATTCTTATGCTCTACAGTAGTGACCTTTTTATCTGGAGTTTTTGGTCCACAGTTAGAGGTACATGAGAATAATCAAACTCCATAAAACTGCGTGCAAGATTACGTGAATACACTCATTTTCTGTGAAGGGGATTATTAGATTCCTCAAAGAGAACTGTTGCTTCCAAAAAGTTAAGAACCACTGCTCTGCAGTGTTTCCCTGCACTGTGAACACTGATAACTAAAGAAGTCCACAACCCCAGCACCCCCCTCACCAGAGGGTCAGACCAGGGAGAACCATGCCACCAACTCTCCTCTGTGGGTGTGCAGCTTTTACATAAAATCCAAAAAGCTTCTTAATAATAAGCTGTTAAAACACAACCTGTTTACGAGTGAACTTTGTATTATTCATATATTCAAGGACCCGGGTCAACAGATTAGAGCTGGATGTTTTTGCAATGTAGAGAAACTGAAGAGAATTCAGAGAAAGGCAAAAGAAGGCTAAAGAGAAAGAGAAAGAGACCACTTGAAGAAACATTGTGAATAAGTTATAAGAAGGTGACTATTAAGTTATTTAAGTAAAAACAATCTGGGAGGGCTTCCCTGGTGGTGCAGTGGTTGAGAGTCCGCCTGCCGAGGCAGGGGACACGAGTTCGTGCCCCGGTCTGGGAAGATCCCACATGCCATGGAGTAGCTGGGCACGTGCGCCATGGCCACTGAGCCTGCGCTCCACAACGGGAGAGGCCCGCATACCAAAAAAAAAAAAAAAGAAAACAATCTGGGAAACACTGAACAGTTTGTGATGATCATGGAAAGCCAATACAAAGATGAAAGTAAGATTAATTTGGGTTATTCAAAGCTGGAACGTTTGGTCCTATTTTCCACTGCTCTCCCCAGTGGTTTCTAATCTTTTTGTGAGTATAAGACCCATTACCTGTGGGGGGAAAAGGTACTATTATGCTATATCTCACAGAGAAAACTATACGAAATAACAGAAAGATACTGCTCAGATTTAACAGAAGTTGACATTTTTCCATATTTGCTTTCTCTCTTTTCAAAGAATAAAGCTTTTCAGATACAGATTTTTAAGTCCTACTCCTCTCATCCATTTTCCTATCTCACCATACCCAGACACAGCAGTTTGTAAAATGTCCATACTTGTTCTAGCCTTCCACAATGGACTCTACTTTTAGCACAAAAAATACAGCCCCCACCCCCAAATTTGTATTTTACTTAGTATTCATTAACAACAAAAAGACAAAAACCTACAATGCATTGTGTAGTGTCCTTTAAAATAATTTGTATTATTAATCAATGATTTTTCAAATTTACACAGGAATCCTATTTGGGAAACACTGTTGATTCTGTCCACAGAAAAATATTACATAGATTCACATAACCCGACCCAACCACTGCAATTTCCAATGGTTTCTCCTTCCACTGAGCTTTTGTAGGGTTTAGTGTCTAGAAAGGCTCGCCTGGTTAAATGATGCCTTATCTCAAATCACAGAGGAGCACATGGAAACCTGCATGGAAGACACGTGTGGATATAAATAAGAACTGAAAGAGATTTAAGATTTAATCCATAAGTGAACTGAAGTGGGATTTGCTTCCAAATAATACTGAGAAGGAGGGGGAGGAGAAGTACCTGAGAAACAGCTGGTGAGGAACTGAGAACTACTGAAGCTGGGTGTTGGGTATATGGGGCTTCATTATTCTGCTTCAGCTTGTACTTTAAAAATTCCCCTCTAGGGCTTCCCTGGTGGTGCAGTGGTTGAGAGTCCCCCTGCTGATGCAGGGGACACGGGTTCGTGCCCTGGTCTGGGAAGATCCCACATGCCACGGAGCAACTAAACCCGTGCGCCACAACTACTGAGCCTGTGAGCCACAACTACTGAGTCCGCGTGTCTACAGCCCGTGCTCTGCAACAAGAGAAGCCACCGCAATGAGAAGCCCGCACACTGCAACGAAGAGTAGCCCCTGCTTGCCGCAACTAGAGAAAGCCCACATACAGCAACGAAGACCCTACGCGGCCAAAAATTAATTAATCAGTTAATTTTTTTAAAAAAGTGAACCGCCAAAATTACTATGAGCAAACACACTTCCTGGAACATTTACTTCCAAAGAAGAAACTACGTAAATGGTATAATTACATATTATTTGTGTCAAAGAGCAGTATCTGAAGTGCTATTTGAAATAACTTAGTTACCTATGTAAATTAAAACTGAACCAAGATTAGAAGCCAACATGCGACATGAGTAAACATATAACCTCCATCTAGGATGCTCTAAGTTACAAGCTTTAAATCATTATTTCTATTTATTTTTCTTTTAGTAAGAAGAGAGGGGAATGCAATTTATGTGAAAAGAGAGGGGGTAGATGGTACAGATTTCAATGGACTTGTTAGGGAGAGCTTTGACAATCAGAAAAATTGGCATCTAAGAGGAAGCGAACATTTATGTTGTCAGCTAGTGGCATCATTCTGGGGAATGCATTTCCAATAATTGGATACAATGGGTGATAAGGACTAAGGTGGATGAGGGCAGCACTTAATGCTGTCTACCGGGTCACCCCCAAAGTCACTTGAGTTTACATTCTGCAAGTGCTAAAGAATGGTGAGGTCTAGGTGCTAAAATCTGATTTTATTAACACCGAGGGGATGAGAAAATGAGAGGTTTTCCCCAATCCTTGTGCCAGCCTCAAAAAACTTTTAATCTAAATTTTTACAGACTATAGCTACCCAGAACACCTGGACGTAACCCTCAATCACTCTAATGCTTCTCTTTAGACTCAAATCCACAGGGATAAACCAGGTCACAACAACTCATATGAAAAAAATTTAGAAGAACAAAAGAAATGACCCACTTCTTAACCTGTCCTAAAGGACTTTAAATCCTGGTAGAGTCATTATATAATTCTAACCCTCACTTAATAACGTTTCCTGAACAAACAAAACAGTATAAGAAGCATCTTCTTACAGCCATAAGGCTCGCTGGGAAGAAGGCAATGAGTCAACTCCGGTTTGTGTCCTTCTTGGATGGGGATCAAGTAAGAAGAGCGTTCTCCTAGAGAGTATCCTGGAATGGGGGCCGTCCTTTGACAGAGTGTTTTGTATTTACAGTTTGAAATACTCTTTGGAGAGTTAGGCACACTTAAAAAGGAAGAGGAAACGCAATTAATATTTACTGAGCACTCACTATGGACACTAGGAGACACCACATCTGCTCCTCACAGCCGTACTGTAACACAGATATTACCATCTCCAGTTTGCAGATGAGAGAAACTTGATTCAGTGTTAGTAACCTGCCCAAGGCGACTAAGCCACGAAGTGGCAGAAACAGGATCTGACCCAAACCGAATGGTAAAGCTCATTCTTCTCACTACAAACTGTGTGGACTAAAAGAAGTGGACGCCTGAGGATCTCTTTCATAGAATTTAAAAACTAAAAGACAATAAAAAAGGGAAGACAAAAAAGAAGAGTTTACATTCTATATAGGGAAAAAATATTTCCAAATGTCTATTTGCGGAGATCTCTTAACAACTACTCCTCTTTGAAAAGGGGAAAGCATCCTACAGGCTTATGTGTACATACTGGGCATATGAAAAGAAAAAATTTACACTTACCATTGGTAGACAATAAAAACTGAGCAGCATTTTTCTGGGGTAACCACCTAATTTTGTTGATCTTTTCTTCTATTTCTAAACTTTTCAAGTAGTCAAACTCTGGTTCATGGCTCTGAAAGGTGCTGTAAACATTATATTCTCCTCTGCTATGAGACTGGATTTTGTTCTAAAATGGAAACAAAAATATTTGGACCAGTTGAGAAATATTTCAAATTAATCAAACATATATATCAATTCCAACAGACCCTGAATCTTATATACATTATATTGTTTTTTATATTTAAAGGCTTTCAAGGAATAAATACAAATGCTTAAAAGAAAAAAAAGGAAAAGCTAAATAAAGCCTAATAATTAGGCCCAATTCATGAGGAAAAGTGTTATTAAAATACAGATCATTTTGCTGATTACTTTACCTTTGTATATGACACAGTACAGAGGACTACTGAGCATACATGACAAAAAGTAAAGATTAAATAAGAAAAGCTCATCAGGAACAGCTGGCTGAGGCACACCTTCTTTCTCTGCCCACTGTTTTAAGGATCAATTCTCTATCTGTTACTTAACATGATGTATTGTCCTCTTCCTTTCCCTTTCTCATGCCTGCCTTTAGGTCAATTCACTGCTGAAAAACTCTTTAAGAGAAGAGCTCTCATAAATGCAACAGCACATCTGACCCCGACCCCCCCACACCCAAGACCAGAGTTACAGGGCTCTATTACCCACTGAGCCCACATTCAGCAATACCCAGCAGGCCTCACCCCATCAACAACTGCGTACCCTCCTTGAATTATCTTTCTTATATTATGAGCCTAGCACGCACCAACGATTTATTTCACTTAGTATCAGTGTGAGTGAATATAATTTAAGCTATTGGATACAGAGACTACCTGTGAACTTCTTCAGTTAACACTACCTTAGCAAAAATGAGAATTATAACCATGTTCAGAATTTTACCTTTTAATCCATCATCACATAATCAAAAACCTTTCCACCAAAAACATTAAATGTCTAGTTCAAAAAACCAATGGAAAAATAGTTTAAAAGATATTATTTATAATGAACTGTTTTAAGTAAAAGTGAATTAGCAAATGAAACGTTTAAGATTACTTGATAATAAGAATGACCTGTTAGTCACTATTATTATTTCTCCTTATAAAAAGAAAACTTTATTGAATCATCATCTTGTAAGTGTATGTTTTGGGTTGTTTTTTTCCAGTAGCTTGATTATCTGGATCGATCATTCATGGTTACAGTTGTATGTGGGTCCTCTGACAGTAGTATCAATTATTACTGAGTGGGTTTGCCAATACTGAGAATGCAGAGCATACCACAGAACATAATCCACACTGGGGATATGGAAAGGGTAAAAATCAAACTCAGAACCTTGGTCTCATTACCATACTCTTACACCAAATCTGATAACCTAACCCATTTAATATGTACATGCTAATATCTCACCAGAAGAAATTCTGTAAGTCTTCCATTGAAAGTTACTCAGTCTCTAAACGTTTGTCATGTTACTCTCCAAAAAAAGCTACAATATAATGCAGTGTTTTTAACTTAGGCTAGAGACTACAGTACTATGTACACTAGGTCCCAGAGGTACAGAGAAATTTAATAACACAGAATCTCTAATTTCTTGTAACTTGTGTGTGTGAAACTTTAGTCAAAAGTAGAAACTAAGGTCCATATAATTCAGGTAAGCAAAACAAAGAGCCAAGGTAAGCAAGGCCAAGGTATATGCAGAAACTAGGTTTATCAGGGTCTGTATTTGATGATAAGGAAAAGAAAAGCACAACCATATAAAAATATTTTCTACAACAGAAAAATAACATCATCCTTAAGACTCAGGAATAACCAAATGGGTCTAAACATGATCTATTACATGATTCAGAAACAAAATCATTGGAGGTGTTTGGCCGTCTCAATGGATTGCAAGAAGCACTGTTTCTTTCCGACAGGAAAAAAAAAAAAAAATATATATATATATATATATATATATACACGTATATATATATACACACACACACCACACAAGGAGAAAGTTACAGCTGACAAGTTAAAGATACATGACGCATGTGCACTCTCTCCTGAAACTATGCTAAAATTACAGTGAATTTTTAAAGACAATGGATAAGAACAAAAAATAACAGGAGAGATGACAGCAGCAGTAACAAATGAAAGATGTCATAAAACAGATGCCATAAAACAATGACTGACTTAACGAACTGCAGAGCCGGACCCTAGCAGACAGTGGGATTTTCCCTAAAACGTGGGGAGGGATGTTTACATTATAATGGTTACGACAGCACTGTTCTCTGCATGAACTAAGTACACTGAGCAAACAAAAAAAAGGAACATAATCCCATGTCCTCCAACACTGTGCCACTCGAACAAGAATGCATCAAAGTCAAAGAAGGCTATTTTATTTTTGTTTTAAAAACTCTCCTACAATCAGAGAGAATCATGATACATTCTAGAATGCTTCAATATTTGGGTTTTTCTTGCACAGCTTTCCAGAGTCTATTTTCTTAACCCCACAATCTATCTATGTGAAATCTTCTTAATGAATTTAGAAACGCTTCATCCCAACACCTGTAATAGTATCTGGCATATAACAGGCATTCAATAAAAATTTTCTAAATGAACAAAAATAAAAGCAAAAAGTATGAATAAAAGGTGGCACTAGTCTGGTAAAGGGCAGCTGGAATTAACCTGGCAAATGGAGTATGGTGCAGAAATTCCGAAGAATGGGTTAGATGCACACACAGCAAGACAGAAGGTTCTCGGAAACACAGCTCTTAGTGATAAAGTAGGACACAGAATGAGGTGCAAGACAGAGTATTCTTCACATACATTAAAAAAACACAGTCCACAAAAACAAAATCACATACTTCAACATGGACAGAAACAGAAGCCACAAATACATAAAGGATACTATATCATGATCAAGTTTTAAAGCCACAATGAAGACAGTGTGGTGCTCACATGAGAACTGACAAATATACCAATGGAATAGAACAGATGGCCCAGAAACAGGCCTGAATTTGGACAAAAGTGGCACTGCTGAGCCAGGATGGTCTTCTCACTAAATAGTGTTTGGTTAATTGGCTATTCATATATAATAAAACAAACCCTGACCCCTACTACACCACAAGCCACTCATGTAAACTGATTCCAGGTGAATCAGAAATATAAATGTGAATATGTCTAGTACAACACTGTCCAAGAGAGCTTTCCGCAAATAGCCTGTATCTGTGCTGTCCAATATGGTAGCCACCAGCCGCACGTGGTTACTGAGCACCTGAAATGTAGCTACTGTGACTAAGGAAGTGAACTTTAAATTTTACTTCATTTTAATTAATTAAAATTTAAATAGCCACAGGGATCTACTAACTACCATACTAGAGAGCACAGATCTAAAAGATAACAGAAATGTAGATCTTCCTGGACCTTGGGGTAGAGAAGTATTTCTTATACAGGACAGAAAAAGCAGTTAAGTCTAGAGAAAACATTGATAAACTGAATTATATTAATATTAGTAACCTCTATTTGTCAAAAGATACCATTCAGAAAAAATGAAAAGGTAAGTCACAGAATGGAAGATACTTCCAACAAATACAACTGACAAAGGGTTCATATATTCAAAAAGTGCAAAAAGCCTACAAATCAGTAAGAAAAATGACAAACAACCCAGCAGAAAACAAGTGCAAGAGATTTCAGTAGGCACTTCACAAAAGATGATATCCAATGGCCAATAAACACATAAAAAGATGCTGAACCTTGGCGTTAATCAAGAAAGGTACAAATTAAAACCACCATAAGATACCCTCATAACCTCCCAATATTTAAATTTTAAAATTACTGACAATACAAAGCATTGGCAAAGATGTGGAACAGCCAGAATTTTCATATATTGTTCATGAGAATAAAATTGGCAGAACCACTTTTTACTGTGTTGTCTACTAAAACTAAATGCCTACCCCCCCATGACATGATAATTTCATGCATGGCAACGTGCACCAAAAAATCTGCTCAAGAGTGTTCGCAGCAGCATTATTAAGCCATGAACTGAAACAACCACAATGTCTGCATCTATTTGTAACAGAATGGACAAATTGTACAGTTTTACAAAAGAACATTATATAGCAACGAAAGTGAGCAAATTATTACACAAACATAAACTGAGCAAAAAGGCCAGACATAAAATACTTACTGTAGATTCCATTTATAAAAAGTTCTATAACTACAAGCCAAACTAAGTGTTAGAAGACAGGTTTACAAGGGGAGGAAAGAGAAAGGAATGACTGGGAAGGGGAATGAGAAAGGTTAAAGGAAGGATGGGAAGTTCTGTGTGTGATAATCCACTAGTGTTTTGTGCACTTTTCTGTGTATATTTCAATACAGCTTTTAAAAAAATACAGCATAGAAACTGTGCAGCCACTTTGAAAACTGTATGGGCGTTCCTCAAAAAAATAAAAAAATAGTGTTTCTCTGGTGACGCAGTGGTTAAGAATCCGCCTGCCAATGCAGGGGACACAGGTTCGAGCCCTGGTCCGGGAAGATCCCACCTGCCACGGAGCAACTAAGCCCGTGCACCACAACTACTGAAGCCCGTGTGCCCAGAGCCCGTGCTCTGCAACAAGAGAAGCCACCACAATGAGACGCCTGCACAATGCAACAAAGAGTAGCCCCCGCTCACCGCAAGTAGAGAAAGCCCACACACAGCAACAAAGACCCAGCGCAGCCAAAAATAAATAAATTTATTAAAAAAAAAAAAAGTACTTCCCTAGCGTTCCAGTGGTTAAGACTCCACGTTTCCACTACAGGGGGCACAGGTTCGATCCCCTGTCAGGGAACTAAGACCCTGCATGCCACAAGGCACAGATGGGGAAAAAAAAAAAAAAACAACTACCATATGATCCAGCAATCTGGTATATATCCAAAATAATTGAAAACAGAATCTCAAATGAGATTATTCACAATAGCTAAGAAGTGGAAACAACCTAAATGTCCATCAACTGATAAATGAATAAAGAAAATGTGGTGTGTGTGTGTATAATATACATTTAATGGAATATTATTCATCCTTAAAAAAAAAAAGGAACTCCTGTCATAGGCTACAACATGGATGAACCTTAAGGACATTATGCCAAGTGAAATAAGCCAGTCAAAAATGACAAGTACTGCATAATTCCACTTATACGGGGTATCTAAAGTAGTCAGCCTCATAGAAACAGAAAGAATGGTGACTGCCAGGGACTGGAGGGAGGAAGAAGGAAGTTGCTGTTCGGTGGGTACAGAGTTTCAGTTATGCAGAACTGGGGGTTCTGCTGCATAACAATGTATATGTGGTTGGCAAAATTGTATTGTACACATGGATATTTTGCCACAATTAAATAACAAACAGCACACAAAAACAAAATACAAATTATAAGAACACATTCAAATGGTTATCTATGAAGGGAGAGGTGCATGGGAGAATGGGAGCACATTATGCAAATAAGTTAACGTACGTGTGACTACACACATGCGTGCACGTGTTTGTTTACTTAAAGAAAGGGCCTCGCCATGATCTATAATGGTAGTGTCATGACCTCAAGTATGCCTCTGAGGTTCAGACAAGCCGAAACAGAATATAAAACAGCAGTAAAATCCAATGATGTTTGAGCCAAACAAACATTTGGAAAGAGAATTAGAACTTCATTTCTTACACAAAAATAAATTCCAGAGGGAATAATTAAAAGTAAATAAAAGCAGCCAAAAGAAAGTACAATGGCAAATAATTTCTATATAATTCTGAAGTGAAAAAGAGCTTCTAAGTATAAAAATGAAAGCAAAGAGCAGAGAAAGGTGGACGTCTGTCCGACTAGGAAGAATATTTAAAGGTTAAAAAAAGTATACTGGGGGAAAAGTGCCTCTTAAGACAACAGGTTACTACCTTTCATGTGTAAAAGGTCCTTAAAAATAAGTAGGAAAAATATTAACACCCTCCTCTGAAAGATGAAAAGGTCATTTACCTAAAAAATGATCAGTAAATAAATATATGTGTAACTACTCATCATCATTAGTATTAAAAATTAAGGAATAATGTTTTGCCTTTAAACTGATGAAGAATAAAAAAACATGATAATGACCACTGTTTTAATGATGAGAATATGGACAAAGTCATACACTACTGAGAGAAGTATAAATTTACACAGCTTTTCTGGAGGATAATTTGTCCATACTTATTGAAAGCCTTAAAAAGGTACTGAACAATTCCACTTCAAAGTATAACCTAATGAAAAACAATGATGCAAAGATGTATGAACAACTTAATGCATAAACAACCTAAGTCAAGTAAATTATGAAATGCTATAGAGCCAATTAAATTCATACGGAGATCAATGTTTCTCAACCATGTTAATTTATGCGCAATGCTTCCTTGCTAATTAATACCTTCTGCAGATTCCACAAGCTACATGTTTGTTAAACTGTGTCATTTAAGTTATAAAGACAGACTATGATTCTTCCAAATGACACATGCACTTGTTTCCACTCAGGGTTTGCAATAGTCTCTTCACTTCCCTGACTGAGACTGAGATTAATGCAAGAAAACATTAGAAGTTACAGAATGATACATACAACATGATACTTTTTCTACAAAACAAAGTAGAGCCCCAGAATAAACACAGATACATAAATTGATCTCTATTCATGTGATGGGATGATTTTGGATTTTTATCTTATTCTTTGTGGAAATGATACACAGTTTTCATATTTTCCACGATAAACATATTAAGAATAATCAAGAGTTAAAAATGACTTCTTTGAAGGAACATCACTTGATGTTCTATAACAGCTAATTCTAAATATATAAAAAACTGCCTTGTGTTTTTACTAACTTCCTCTGCCTTAAATGAAACTCTGTGAAAATACAGAAAATATTTACTTTGCTCCTAGACCAAAACATAAAAAATTTTAGGAAACATTAAATGTATTTTCCTTTGATCACATAAAAATGAGAAAAAAAAGGACTTTTTTTTTTTTTTTTTTTGCGGTACGCGGGCCTCACTGTTGTGGCCTCTCCTGTTGCGGAGCACAGGCTTCAGACACACGGGCCCAGCCGCCCCACGGCATGTGGCATCTTCCCGGACAGGGGCACGAACCCGTGTCCCCTGCATCAGCAGGCGGACTCTCAACCACTGCACCACCAGGGAAACCCCAAAAAAAGGACATTTTTAAGCTTCCAAATAGAGCACTAAGAAAACTTAGTTACTGTTTTTTAATGCTCCTTTAATTCTATTACTTGTTAGAGACAACCATTTGTTTTATATTTCAAAATGTAGTTGACCCTTGAACAACATGGGGGTTATGGGTGCCAAAATCTAAAATAGTCAATGTGCTATTATTCAGATTATCTAACTACCCAGGATAATTTATTTCTAAAGCATGACACAGAATAAGAGCAGGGCATAGGGCAAAAAATTTTAATTACTGGGAATATTACGAGGTAAACTGAGACTAGCAATCTGGATAACAGATGGCTGAACAAGAGGGGTGGCTGGCTGGATGAGTAAATACAAATGAGGACTAGAACCCAGGTCTTTAAACGTGCAGGTCTTTCAAACTCGTTCCAACTTTTCCTTCTCTAAGCCTCTATAGAGAAAACATCATACCTTAATGGCTACTATTAAAAAGTCTGATAAGTACTTTTCTCATTACTATAAAGTTAATGAAACTGATTTTCTTGTGTGATTTATACCACTTAGGCTCATTACTTAGAGGAGTAAGATTTTTTTTTCATTGTGGATGTTCATCCCAATTTATACAGAATTAGCTTTTTTTTTTACCTACTTGACTAGCTGTGTGATCTTAGAGAAGACATTTATCTTCGCTAAATCTCAGTTCATTTATAAATCTGTAATAAATTGAGACATAGTAAGTGTGCATAACATCTTCGTTATTTTACTATGAAGATTAATAAGATTTAGGGAGCTTGGCAGAGGGTCTGGCATATAAACTGTTGTTGCTATACCCATGTCAGAATGGGAAAAGCAATGGACAGGGAATTGGGATATAAGGGTTCTAGAGCAAGGGTTCACTTCTTTGTTAACTGTACAACTTTCCACGAGTAAACCTGCTGTCTGAGCCCCCCAGTTTCTTTATTGGTAAAAAGAGATTGCATTACCAGAGGTTACAAATTTGGGGCCCACAGACTACTCAACTCCCAAGGGTCCATGGGATTTTATAAACTCGGATGTGGTAGAAATTTACATGTTACTTTTACTAATCTCTAGCTGAAATTCAGCATTTCTTTCAATTATGGATGTAGCAGCAGGCCACAGTATTAGCAATACCATGACTTTGTCACTATAGAAATGACATGTTTTAAAATCACACTTCAGCTGTTAGTCACAAAAAAACACATATTGCTCAAAAATAAGTATTTTTAATAAATTGAAAAATATATTTCAATAGTTTCCTTCACAATCCTATGTATTTTATGCAATTAAAACATTCTTGAGAAGTCCACAGACTTTACCAGGCTACTGAAGGAAGCTACGGCACAGAAAGGATTAAGAACCCCTGCAAACCCTATAAATTTTAGCTCTTAATTTCTATGAACACACCATATACATATAAAGTTCAAAACAGGCAAAACAAATTCACGGTTAGTTCGGGATAGGGGCTAGTAGTGACAGGATAGAGAGGCTTCTGGAGTGCCAGTAATATCCCATTTCTTGACCCAGATGATAGTTACACAAATGTATTTGTTGTGAAAATCCATAGAACTGTACACATATAATTCTATGCATTTTTCTATATGCATGATCTATCTTGGAAAAACAGTTTAAACATATTTTTAGAAAAGACAGACTTGAAGCTGTATTTTGGAGCTTCATTATCCTGGTATTGGAATGCAGTCAATTTTAATTTTAATTTTCTAACAGGTTAAGTCCCCAAAGGAGTTTATTAAAAGTAAGTAAGTAAATGAATGAATAAATAAATAAATAAATAAAAAGAGGAAAAGTGATGGTGTCTCTCTGGCTTCCAGAAATTCTGACTTAGTGGTTTTGAAGTGCAATCTAGGAACCTGCATTTTAACATTCTGGTTAAAATTTTTAGGTGGTTAGCTGCACTTTTAGGTGATTCTAACATTTTGTACTCTGAAAGCACAACCTTAGATTAAAAAATTGAATGAAAAATGAAGACAGGTAAAGCCCGGTAGCTTAGAAAAGGAAGCTTATTTTATAGATATTTTGATTTGGAAGAAACCACAGTGGTAGTATTTTCTTGAACTTCTCATATTCTTTCCACAATATTCCTGACAGATGGGCATCCAATTCTTGTGTACTTATTTCCATACACAAAATAAACTAATCTCTTCTTCCACATGAACCCCTAAGTTACAAGACTCTTCGTAGTCTCTTCTTCTCCTGGCTTTACAGCCTTAGTCCCTTCAACCATTACTCTCCAATGTCTCTAAATCTGCTATTCTGCTTGGCGCACGGGAAGTACTATGTTAAGTGAACAGTGCCACATCACTCTAAAACAGTAGGATCTGTCCCTTCACTTAAACAACTGACTAAACCAAGCCCTTTCTATAAACGATATTGAATTCTGTTACACCACATCTTGATTTTGAGTCCCATTCCAGTCTTTCTAAATAATTCAGAAAGGGAATACAAACATATTAACAATACTATCCATCTTTTGAGATAAGCACACTAAGCTTTCTTCTGTACTCTGTTAAGGAGTTTTGGGAATACCACATTAAGAACAAAAAAATGAGAAAGAAATCCTAGAAAGTAACCAGCAGTCACAGAAAACAGAAAACAAATGCTGCATAACGATCCAGAAAGAAATCAGAAAGGAACCACCTCTCTGCTCACTTTTACCCTTAACTGTCCCTTAAAAATATCAACCCTCCCCCAACACTTTAGCTTATCATGTATATCAAAAAGCCTCAGAGGAACGAGAAGAAGTTCTGAGCAATCCAAAGCCAACAGGAAATCAACTACCTCAACAACTACTGATCACCTAATATGAGCACCCACAGAAACAAAGATCCCTTAAAAACTACGGAACACCACAACGTAACAGCTGCATGGAATCTCCCTCCAAATTATCATTATCAGAAGGAATGTATCCCACCATCCACTTTGTTGTCAAAAGCCATTATATACAAGCTGTGAAAATTAGTAAGATGGGTCAGTTATTTCAGGACATGCTATAAAGACCACTGGATTAGACTCAAAATTTTGGACTCTGACCATGTGATGCACATGATGCCTAAAATCGATTTACCCTTGTGCCTCAATTTCCCTACACACCCTGCTTCTATCACAGAGATTCTGTCAAACAGAAAACTATTCAAACGTGTTAGTTATAAAAATACTATTAAATAACAGCAGAAAATGTTACAGGAACACCAGGCTGAAATATACTCGAACTGAATGAAGACCCTGTTTATTGACCACCCAGTTTCTCTGCCTGGGAAACAGATGGACAGGCAGCAAAGTGTGCCTGACAGGATGACAGGAAGGGGACCTGCCACACCTGAAGGGTAAAAGTGAGACAGAAAGGTGGGTTAAAGATGTCAAAGTTTGATGTGCAAGGTTCACTGCTGCTACAGTATGATCTTTTCTTCTTAATTAAGGGCAATAAAAAGAGTGAGTGGAAATACGTAAATCTCCAGTCAAGTGAGTTTTAGCCAGGAACGCTGACACTGCAGACGCGATCGTTCAAGCATCATTGTGCTTTGCAAAGAGAGCTAGCATCATCATCAGGGTCTAAGAAATGCTCACTTGTTAAGCGCCAGTGTACCTTGGAATGGATGTATAATAGCTGTGGTTGTTAGAAAAGGCTGGATTAAAATTTAGAGATCCAAGTTCTAATCCCAGAGCTTTGCTATTAAACTAAGCAATATAACTTTGTTATGTAAACTTTTGCTAGGATTTACCTAAATATTAGGAAAAGACTATCTCTAGGCTTTCTTCCAGTTTTTAAACTGTAACACTATTTTACAGACGTATAGCTATGAACTCATAAAATCTAACCTAAATATATTAGGTATTGATATAAATGTAAGGTACACACATTTATAACCAATGACATAGACGCTGAATGTCCTGAAGACAGCATTATATTAGAAGCTCCAGTATAAGACGGGGCTTAAAAATGTGGAAAATATATTAGGTAAAGTGCATCAGATTAATATTAACAAGATCAAGTTTCAAGAGGGAAAGCCAATAATTACCATCTTTGTTATTTAATCTATCCCTTAAAAAATACACTGATATTTACATTAAATAATTTTCAAAAGACACGCTACTAATCTGAGTTTCCAGATAATTAATTTTTGTCTTTAACTCTTAAATGCAGTTAAGAATGACAGACAACTTACACTTTTAAATAACACAAAGCCCCCATTTGAAATGTAGGCTCTCTCAGAAACCCTCAATGTAAAGCCCTTCAAGATGGAAGTGCCTAGGAAGCAAACTTAATTTTAAATGCTTTTCTCCAAACACCCTTCTTTAAAACAAAAGTGTAGACTGCCATTAATTTTCAGTTAAAAAAAAAAAATACACGGAAGGGCAGAAAATGCCTACGGGAAAGCCAGCTCTAAATTCTGCATAACAAAATTAACACTCACATTTTGGTTACCTAACATGAAAGACATTAGAGCGCACTGAGAGATAACATGTTGGAAGTTCTGGGTTCTGGTTGTTAGCTCTGCCACGAAGAAATCAAGTGATCTCTTAATAGCCTGGCTTTCTCATTTGTAAATAAAGGGAAATGGTAATGACCTGTAAGGTTCCATTTCGACTCTTAAGTATTTCAAAATTCTTATGGTCACATTTTTTAGCTGCTTGAAAACAGGAACAGAAAACTGATTTTGCCCCCCTTCCCACATGATCATTCTCTGTCAAGAAAAGCTTGAGTCTTATTTTCATATTTTCTTCCAACCAAAAAAAAATAATAAATAAAAGGAGACATATTTAGTGTTTGTGCATCTTCGAATCAGACACTATTAATCATTTCTTTTAAAATTAAATTACCTACCTCACTGGGTGTTGTGAGGATTAATTCATTAGTGTTTGTAAAGCACTTTGAGATCCTCAGGTCAAAGGCGCTATAGAAGTGCAAAGTAGTAGTATTATTACTAGATTCTTGCTTATTTAAGGAATTTCACAATCCTTTAAAAGCTAACTCTGTGTTATGATTTAGACATCTATTTGTAAAACCCTGCATTTTATCCACATTACTTTTAACTCTTCTTGAATATCTTATAGATAGACAGGGGCAGAATGTTTGGAAACAAATGATAAAGGTTTAACTTTGATCTACAAATGGAGGGAGAGACTAAGGGAAAATCCATTGTGACAAATTTTGTTCAGCATAAAATTTTAGTGAGAAATCTTGTCAATCAGATTTAGAAGTGTGCCTAAGTTGTACCCAAAACAAAACCAAACCCTACTTTAATCAGATTCTGTAATGAGAAATTCCTTTCTTCAAAGAGAAAGGGAAACAATTTTCAAATCAACTCCACTTTAAGAGGGGTACTGAGCTTATAAATTACGTTACATGCGTATACATGCAACTGTCATTTAAAACCTTTATACTTAAATCACAGTAATAGTATTAGTATAAACTGATGTCAAAATAATTAAGCAGCTTTTTCTTTAAACTACGCTCCCACCCCCAATTACACAAAGCAAACTATGCACTGAAAAGAGGTCAAAGCAATTTTGCTTTTATGGAATTTTAAGAGGAAAAAAAAAAGAGGGCCAAGGCTTTAAAACCAGTTAAAATCTTTTATTCCACACTTCCCACCCCTTTCTCTAACCAAATCTTCTCACAATTAAATCAAAACAACACACACACGTACACATACACACACACAGAGCTAAGAGAATCAGAGCCATCTATACATTGGATACTCTGCTCGATAAACACACTTTACAAATCTGCCAACATCCTCTGATGAGATTCTCCAGCATAAGCTCCAGTCCCAAGAGCAAACTGAAATTTAGATATTAAACTTTAAATACTTACCTCCTGCTCCTGTTGAAAGATGACGACTCTACCACCTTTATCTCCGGTTGCTAGTAATTCTCCAGAATGATTAAATTCTACTGTAGAAATTATATCTGCTGTATAAGTGAAACAAAAATGAAAAAAAGACATTAGTTCTTTCTCAACTCACTATAGAGTTTCTTAATGAGAACTTAGCATGTTTTTCCTAATATATTCCAAGTCTATATATCAACCTGCCATCAGAAATAAAGTAAATCTAAAGTTCTTTCATGAATATTTTGCTTCACCCAGAAGAAAAAAAACTCCCCAGAGTAAACCAGTGACACTATTTTAACAAACAGGAACACGACAAATAATAAACACAAGCACTTTATTAATATTTCACTAAATTCATGAATGTAAGGAAATCAACAATTTGTGAAACATTCTATGATAGCACCATTAAACATTAATATTGATAATTATTGTGCTAATTTTCTTTCTGATATACTTTTGATAAGCTTCTTTATGCAAACCCAAAAATGGTCTATAAAATTAAGACAGATATAAATAAAATGGGGAAATTTTTTAAATGTAAAAATAATTGCAGGTGGAAATTTAACAATCATAAATATATAAATTAAAATTATGGCTTCTTAAACAAATGTTTGCAAATAGAACACACTTATACCAGCAATGCTTTGTGCTATGCACCTTCAACATGCACAGCTCTTCTTGTGGCTCCCAAACACAGCAGGGGCTACTAGAATCAGTCATGTTACACCCAAAGTCGGTGCTAACTTCACAGTCAAGTTCAAATAAAATTATCAGGGTTTTTTTCCTTGCTTTTTGACACCAGAGCCATTTTCCTAAAGAAAAAAATCTAAGTTACAGAATTGGGCATTAAGATAAAGCAATTACACTAAACAATTCACCATTTTCACAAGCATTATGCCATATTAGGAAAGACCCTATCATACGCATGTTACATAAACAATCAAACTTTTACCATAAGAGAAGGGTCATTTTCTTGCCTATATTAGCTAACCGTAAGAATTTTAAAATGTAACTTTATATAGTAAAGAACACTGTATACTTTAAATTTTAAAACTTACTGACCAATGTATTGTATCATATCAATAACCTGTCCAGCACAGCATTCTACCATTTTTTCATTTTAGTGATTTTTCCAAGTTCAGCTTGATTTTAGAAAGCTTTCTTTGCTTCCTCCATTGTCTAGGTCCAAGGCACCTTACCTTTTTGGAACACTCTGAGAACCTACTGAAAGTTCACATGCTCTCCCAAGAAACTGTACATATTTAAGTACACACAAAAATTTGCATATAATTTCAAAAGGTTTGGACAGCATCCCACCTCCAGGTTAAAACCTTTAGCCCAGACAACTCACCGTGGCCGGTGGTATCAGGAGGAAAGAATAAATCTAGTGTTTACACTACATGCAAATGCAACACCACGGTGTAAAACTGAATATACTGTACTATTCTGTAAAGCCCAACATCTAAATACTTAAAAGCCATTCTATTAGGTGCTCTGTACTGTATTTACCTCTGTAGTAAATATAATAAAGGATTAAAAACATACATAGTCCCTGCACTTAAAGCACATTATAGTATAGTTACAGAGAGAAAGTAAGTAGGAGCTAACAATATCAGAACAAATAGTTACATCTTATTTGAAGGTTAGATTCTAAAATCAGGGAATAAGGTAAAAGCTATACATAGTAAAAATTATCTTTAAATTCAAATCCCTCAGACAGACACCACTTTGGAAATGTAAACTCTTTCTCTTGTTCTTTAAAGTCCAACTCAGCCAATTTTCCCTACAGCATTGATAGCTTGTGGTTTCTTTGGCTAACTCATCAAATGAACTAGTTATTTTGAATATAAAGTCATGCTTCACCAAAAACACCTTAATCTCTCGACTGTAGTGTATGCTCTTGGCTTGGTGAAATGCTCACACCCGATACCAACTCCAGATTCATTCTCCTTTTCACTCAATGGAATAACAGGAAGAGTAGGCTCAGTATTTAAATTATTTCCTCTTTCCCCAGGTCCAAATTGTTGCAACCACCTAAATTAATTCCTTGTTAGGTAGATGAACTATTACAGATAAGACTTAACAGGGCATATGTCAGTGATCACGGTATGACCAGCCTGGCTGGCCTCTCTGTTGGGCAGTAGTAAAAAGCAGGGAGGACAGAATGCTGCAGGATGGGCTCCATTTCTAATGGGGAGAAATGTCGATCTTCCTTAGGTGAACTGGACAGGGGGAAATCTAGAGGTGATTAAGTCAGTAAGGAGATCATTATAATAAGAGGATTGAGGAGATCTGGGATGGGGGTGGTGGCAGTAGGGATTCCACACCTGTATTATTCTTAGAGACAGAACAAGAATCAAGGAATAAAACAGCAGGCACAATACCCCCAAGTACTGAAGACGTTACTGACTCACATAGCTGGTTATAATGAGGTCACTGAACATTGGATGGGGAAGGGAAGGAGACGTGTGTGCACGTGCATGGGGGGAGCACATGCATGGGGTGTGGAGGGGAGGAAGGAGAAGAGGAAAAGACCAATAATTTAGTGCAGGACGCAACAGGAATAGTAAGACATCTGCCCTTACAATGTGTCACTTCTTATGCTAAGAATGGTTATTTTACAACAAGAACTGCAGAGTAAAGTGAAATGATACGTGTTTAGTACCAAACCAGCTTTGCAGCAAGGGTACAAAACTCTAAGAGGTACACTTGAGACAGGCTGAGGAACCCTAGAAACAAATGGCCTACACAGTGAGAGGCTGAACGTCAGGAAACGACAAGAAACAAAGATCTATACCATAAAAGTCAACCCACTTTAAATCCTTGAGGGAGAGAAATATTGAGTGAAAGGCATACAATTTTCTCATTTTAGATATTTTTAAGACACTACTGTTTGTGACTATCTTGCCAAAAGCCAATGAACAAACAGAAAATTTTAGAAATAGCTAACCAAGCCACTGACGCTTAGTGAGTAGTGTAGAGGAATTTTATTTGGGGGAGGGGTGGGCAGGCAGACTCATGGCCTCCTTGCTGTGATTTTTATACTGCATATATTTAATATAGCCATATTTCAGATAAGTAAATTATTTTCCTGCCTTGTATGATGAAGTTAAATAGGTACCACGCCATGGTGTTCCCTCCTCCTTCCCCACAATAAAAGAAAGGGGAGAAAAGAAACACCATGATTTCTGGATGCCTGGCCATCCACACATGTGTGAGAGAGCCACCATATACACAAGCACCTATTAAATCTCCAAGTGTACGACTGCTTTTAAAGTTTTTTTGAGTTGTAAAATGCCTAGATCTCACAAGGTCTCACTGAGAATATGACATATAAAAATGATGAATAAAAGGGAGAATAAGATCAAATTCTGCTTTGTAGACCAAGAAAAATATCCAGGAATCCGTTATGGAGTATGCTATGAAACTGAGCTTTGAGCTGTATGTGCTTCTACACCCTGGCGTGCCAAGAAGGGGATATGGGTTTGCCTGGATACGGCAAGCACCCAAACCTGTAACCTCCAGTTCTGAGAAAGCTCTTTACCTCAGTTTACCTCAGTGTGCCATACAAACATTTCTGTTTTCAAGTGTGCCAGGATGTGTAAAAGATGAGGAAGCATGGCTCTAAAAATAGTGCTCCCACATCATGTGCACTGATACCCAAATGAGGTTGGTCAAACACTGCTATCTATGTATTTGAAAGTAACAGTAATTCTGCTCCTAGAAAATATTCTTCTAATGTTCTGATTCCTATGCCATTGAAAAATATTACAGAGTAGATGACTGCAGGAAGTCTACAACAGCACTGTTCGACAGAACTCTCTCGTTCCCATGGAGGTGTCCTATATCTGCGCTGTTCAATACAGTAATCACTAGCCACATGTGGCTCCTGAAGTTTTAACTTTAGCCATGTGTCTAGGGGCTATCATACTGGACAGCCTAGGTCTAAAACATTACAGAGTGGACACTGACTTCTACTGCAAAGCCAAGAATGCTGGAACTAGGAGAATTTTGAACCTTTAAACAGTGCACTATGGGTAAAACAGAACTACCGTGCACACACACACCCAGATTGTTACCTCAAGGAGCAGGCTGAAAATATAAATGCATTTCATGAAAATTTAGATTCCTGGATACTATTTTTAAAACAAACTGTTAATGAAAGCCTCAAAAACTTGAAAACACTTTACTCTTGAGATTAAAGTCACTATCATATACTTTAAAAAGGCAAAGACATTAACCTCACTGTTAGAGTCATATTACTGAACTCAAGGCAGGGTCCGGTATAACACATCAACTAGGTCTGTTCTCATAAACCAACAAAAAACTTCCTCTTCTAAAGAGAAAAATAAGAATCTTTCCTATGACCAATAAAAATGTTATTTCACAATGGAAAAAAACACCTGTGTTAATCATCTAAAGAACATTCTAATACAGTTAATAAAAAGGAAGGACTCTATCAGAACATCAGACAACGGTCCTACTGTGCCTTAAGTCAACACACAGCCATTTTAGGCACACACTAAAGCAAGATTTAAAAGGCACAATCTGATTTTTGGTAAGAAAACTTAACACAATGTTTTTGACCTTTGTTATGATATTCTATATACTATTAATAAAAACCAAGGAATTTATAATGTGTTACACAAAATGGAACTCTAATTTCTTCCAACCTCTTCGTTCTAGACTGTCAGCGCCCAGGTTTCCTCCTAAGAAGGTGAAATAATCACTTTCTTTTGGGGGTGGAACGGTAATTGGTGGTGGTGGGAATGACAACAGCAGTGTTACTGGTCTTTTTTCACTTCATCAGGCACACCACACCATCCCCTTGTTACCTACCTTCTCTATTTCTTATGTACTCTAATAAACAGAATAGGACACAATCAATCAGACAACCGAAGGTTCAAAAGTATAACACGCTCAGCATAAAAATCAGATGAGGGAAAATTAATAGATAGTATCTATAAATGGTAGTAATTAACAATAATGACTAAATATTAAGTGATCAAATTATTATTAGCTCTGACATTCTCTAAATACTTCAACTCCTGCACTGTAAGACACTTTATGGGGTTACTCATTGATTTTATAATTCCATTTCAGGACTACAGTCCAAATAAATAATTTGAAAGAAACCAATTAAAATTAGTACCAACACGGTTATAGGTGAATTATTTACATACAGGCATACTTCATTTTATTGCACTTCCCTTTACCATTCTTCGCAGGTACTGCGTTTTTTTACAAATTGGAGGTTTGTGGCAGCCCTGCAAGGACGAAGTCTATCAGCACTATTTTTCCAACAGCATTTGCTCACTTCCTTTCTGTGTCACATTTTGGTTATTCTCTCAATATGCCAAACTTTTTCATTATTATTATTATTTTATTTTTAACAGTGATCTGTGATCAGTGATCTTTGATATTACTATTGCAAAAAGATTATGACAGCAGTTTTTTTAAATAAAGTGTTTTTTCAATTAAGGTATGTACATGTTTTTTTAGACATAAATGCTATCACACACTTAACAGACTACAGTGTAGTGCAAACAACTTTTATATGCGTTGGGAAACCAAAAAATTTCATGTGACTCTATTTACTGCAGTCATCTGGAGCCAAACCCTCAATATCTGAGATGTGCCTGTTATGAAATAAGCTGAACGTATTTCAAACATCCGATAATGAGGAAATATAAAAGTAACCTCTAGTACACAGGTTGGAAAATTATGGCCCACCAGCTGTTTATGTAAATAATGTTTTATTGGAACCCAGCCATGACCATTTGTTTATATATTGTCTTTGGCTGCTTTCACTTGACAACAGCAGGGTTGAACAGTAGAGACAGACTGAAAATATTTACTATCTGGCCCTTTACAAAAAATGCTCCTCAACCCCTGCTCTAGAATATTAATATAATTGGATATTAACATTAAATGAACAAATATGACTTATGTGGGTACAGAGACACAACAAACTAATGTCAAAGCACACACTGTCTACAGACAGGTACAACTATAATGTGCCAAGCACTATACTAAGTGAGCATTTACATATATCCTCATTTTATCCTTCTAATACCACTATGATATAGACATCATCTTCAATTAATAGGAGTGTACGAAAGCATGGAGAGATTAAGTAACTTGCCTATCACACCTCTGTCAAGTGTCAGAGCCAAGATTCAAATTTAGCAGGTGTGAACAATCATATGGATAAGGTGGCAGCACAGAATCCTATAAATCACTGGATGATGAATAAAGAAATAATATATGTGTTCAGTTTACTGCTTCTTTTTCATTGCCAAAATGTCCGTGTTCAATAAAACATTTAGAGTCAAACTACATCACCTTTATACTATTTACTAATGACCACATTACAGTTACTTGTACCCCTACCATAAAACTGAGCATTTTTTTCAGCACCTGCTATATTCAAGGGGCTGGGTGATCCAGTCGAAATTCTACCGTCTAAAGGGGCTTAAAACAGAATGTAATCACAACAGATAAACAGTTAACCAAGAAAAGATTTAGTAAATGTTTAAGAGAACCAAAGAAGGAATATTGTAAGGCAAAATAAACAATTATAAAATGAATTCTAAGCATAAAGACTGAGTAAATATATAAAGATGCTCCCTTCATTTTAAAAATAAATGGGGAGGAATCAACTAGAATAAGCTGCTTACATATTTTTACCCATCTGGATTATAGATTCCCAAAAGTTTCACTTGAAACAGTTAACATAGCATCCACTGAATGCTGACAAACCTGATGCTGTATTTTTCTCAATATGATTAGTCTTTATTTAAAAAAAATTTTTTTACTGACCTAAGAGAATTTTTATTGTTAAATACAGATACACTTTTTAATGAAACAAGAATGTGCAGTATTTTTTCAATAAAATTACGTCAGATCACAAACATTTTTACTTAATCCTAAATTTAACTTAACCTGGTCCAACCTGTTATTTATTCTTATTCCGCCCAGAAAAAAATGCATATACTTTAACCCGTGTCGCAAATTCACTTGCTCACAAAAACATTACTGAGCACTTACTGTGCTATCACTGAGACATCAGTATTAAGAGCCCCCCCATAAGAGCAGCTCACACTTACACAGTGCTGGGTACTGTGCTAATCATACCCCTCAATATGATTAGTCTTTAAAGCTAAGTAACATAGAAGAAAATTTTAAAGGTTAAAATTCATAAAATACTATAAACATTGCTGCAGCAAATAATTCTAAAAATTCAGGCCTAGCTACTTTATGCATCACAAGATAGCATAAATCTCATGACAAGAGGTTCACAAAAATTCTATGAATAACCACTGTTTCTTAAAATTCTACATTTTTGATATTATCTCAAAAGGGACCGCTCTGACGAAAAAAGCAAGCGTCTGCGAAGACTTGCTGCAAGAGCACCTGCCAGCGTGGCCTTCTAGGTATCAAATGAAACTTTCACACCTGGAAGAAAATGAGCTTATTAGCAAGTTGACTATACTGAATCTTGCCTTTTTGCAAATAATATTTAATTTCCCACAAAACTCTACTAGGTAATCAGTCTCCTTTCCTTTTTGTTACATTTCAGTAAAAACAAAGGTTAACAAAGAACACTACAGCTAACTGCATAAACGAAGATGTCCCAAAAAAGTACCAATAAAAATGTGAAGTTAACTTTGCACTTCCTCTTTCAAAAGGCTGAAGTGAAAGACAGAAGTCAAAATTAAAAATCTGTAATTGGTCTTCCGCTTCTGGCCATGCGGGAGTAAGACAATCTGGATTCAACCTCTAGCTATGAATGACTAGAAAACGGAACAAAATATATGAAACTGTTTTCAGACAATGGACAACATGGAGTTTAGGACTGTGAACCCTTAGAGAAGAGTAAGTGAGCCCTGTATTTGCCCTAACTTACCACCTGGACAGTGCAGTGAGTCAGGAAGAATCCAAACATAGGCCAGCAACCTCACCGAGTTGTGGAGTCAGAAACTGGGGGTTAGGGAAAGCCAAAGCAGCTAGATTTTTGTGGATAGAGTACAAAGAGAAAGTTCAAGGGATCTACAGAGATCACTAAAAATCTTTGGTTTAGTACTGATCTGAAGACATGTGGTGTGCCACTCCACAAGGCCTAGAAAAGAACCATCAGAAAGTTTACAAGTGTTCAAAATAAAGAGGTCTCCCACTCAGTCAGAGTAAAGAAACCTCATAATTAATAAGGCATGAGGTAGAGTCCTCAGAAGGGTATCACCTTAGTGGTGAGACTAAGTCAGCACCATATTGAATTTGTCCTGACACAGCTTAAAAGCAAACATTGAAAAACTGATCTCAAGTAACTTAAACACGTGCAAGGACGGAATCCGACAACAACATAAATTCACGTCTGGCATCTAAAATCACCAGGAATGTAAGGAAGCAGGAAAATATGACCCATAACCAGAAGAAAAACAAACCAATAGAAACAGAACCAGAAATGACAAAAATGATGGAAGAATCATTTTTAGAAGACAAGGGCCTTAAAATAGCTGTTGTAAAAAAAAAAAAAAAAAGCTGTTGTAAATATGCTCCATGTGCTCAAGACAAAGAAGGAACATGTGAAAATGAAAAGTACACAATTTGAAATGAAAGATACACCAGATAGGGATTAACAGATTAGATGCTGCAGTAGAAAAGGTCAAAAACTTGAAGGCCTAGTAACAGAATCAAAACAAAATGATGCAGAGTGGGGGGAGAAAGAGAACAAAGTCTTGATTTGTAGGACAATATCAAGTGTTCTAACATACGTATCACTGCAGTCCCAGGAAAAAAGGTGGGGAATATTTGGAAAAATGACCAGTGCTCAAGCATGATGACAGTATATGTAGAATAATCCAACCAAGGGATAAATGCAGACTTACAAAGGTATACAGTAGTGGCAACTCAATAAACTTCATTAGTTTTTTGTTAGTGATGTGACTGCAAAATCATGAAGAATTCCAACATTTCAAAGCATAATCTTCCCCTGATTTACAAAGTAAACTTTAGTATACACATTAAACACATACTAAAAGTACCAAATAGAGTTGGGTTTTAGGCTTAGAAAATAAAGTCTTTTTCAGCACCAAGAACATTTGGCAGAATATTCTAAATCATGCAGACCATGGAACAACTTCTTCCTGTTCAAGACTGTCCTGCAAACTGCAGAATAGCTAGCATACTCAGCCCATGCCTAGTAAGTGCCAATAATGCCTTTAATCATTGGTAAAATTAGGTAAAAAAAAGAATTCAATAGGACTAGAGTCTACTAATATGTATATATTTGATAAAAGGTATGGTGAAGATATAATGGTCATAAATCTTCATACTCAAAAGATTTTTACTTTATACTTCATATACTTCAGAGTTATTAGGAATAGAAGAGTTGACAATAATTAGAGAAGGTGGACAAATCCTTTTCCACACCTGACAGATTAAAAATAGGTAGGGAGGGCTTCCCTGGCGGCGCAGTGGTTGAGAGTCCGCCTGTCGATGCAGGGGACGTGGGTTCGTGCCCCGGTCCGGGAAGATCCCACATGCCACGGAGCGGCTGGGCCCGTGAACCGTGGCTGCTGAGCCTGCGTGTCCGGAGCCTGTGCTCCGCAACGGGAGAGGCTACAACAGTGAGAGGCCCGCATACCGCAAAAAAAAAATAAAAAAATAAGTAGGGAGGCAGGGAAGGGAGAAAGGACAGACACTTGAAAAATATAATTGACACACACACACACACACACCTTCATACCAATATAAAAATACGTATTTCTTCCAAAGAGCTTTGCAATTTAAAAAACTCAGGTGCAGCGACAGAGCCCCTTAAAAAATTTTACTTATAAAGACCACATTCTCAATCACAATAAAATTAGCTAAAGATTAATAACCACTGGTTCTAATCAACCACTTAGTAACCTTAAAACTCTAAGGGCAAAGATAAAAATCAGTACTGCAATAAAAATATTTTAAAAGATTTATAGGAACATAAGTATATAAATATTTAAGAGAGTATTGTTCTTTTTTAAAAAAAGAGATACAACGATCACTATAAAACAAACCAACTTATAAAAACTGAAAGAATAAAAAACCTGAAATCCCACCACAAGGGATAACCATAGGTAATGAATGAACAATCTTTTAAGCAAACTCATGCAAATTGCAAAATTTGTATGAGATGTATTGATATTTATATATGTTATGACTTCTGTAAGACCAATTTCAGTAATGGAATTAAAATTAACTTTACTCTTTTTTTTTGATCACACAAATAACTACTTTGTAAAAAACTATAGTCATCTACTCTTAACCCCTCTTTTGAGAGAATTTCAGTATAGTATATCCTTCCATAGTTTGTCCACATGTACTTCCCATGCTCAGTACAAAAAAATATCTATTGTGCTGAGAAAGAATGTTATCTACATTATATCGCTGAGTTAAAAAAAAGTTACAAATCATATTTGATCCTACTGAACAGAAACAAAACGATCAGAGCATTACGGAATTGGTGACCAGAGCGTAGACAGGGAGACCTGTAACAGATACACGAATGACAGACGAATCTCTACAAAGTAAAAAAAAGTAATGAGGTAGCACTACACACCACTCAAATGACTAAACTTTTATCTAAAAATTGACAATGGCTGGTGCTGGTATTGAGCAACTGGAGCCCTCACATACAGTTGGTAGGAATGCAACCCACTTTGGGGGAAAAATTTGGCAGTTTCTCATAAAGCTAAAAACAAACACCATGCAACCCAACAACCACATTACTAGATGTTTACCCAAGTCAAATGAAAACTTATATTCACACAAAAATCTGAATGCAAATGTTTATAGCAGCTTTATTTGTAATCACCAAAAACTGGACACAAACCAAATGATCCTCAACTGGTGAATGAATAAACAAAATGAGGTATATATCCATGCAATGAAGCACCACTCAGCAAAAAAGAAAAAGGAACAAACTACCAATAGAAGCAGTAACATGGATAAAATTCAAAACGCATTATGCTAAGCGATAGAAGCCAGATTCAAAAGGCTACACACTACATGATTCCATTTATCTGACATTCTGGAAAAGGTATAACTACAGGGATAGGCGTGTGGTAGAGGTTGACTACAAGGGGACATGAAACTTTTTGGAGTGACGGACCTGCTTTTTATGTTGACTATGGTAGTGACTGTACGGTTTTTATCAAAGCTTGAAGAACTATACATAAAAGGAGAAATTTCACTGTATGTAAATTATACCATAAGAAAACAAGAACAAAATCCAACTACTGGAATCTCATCTCAGACATGCCAAAATCTGTCTCTTACGTTTTACTTACTGGTTACAAGATGCTTTCCTGCTCTAAAACCTTCAAGGTCCTCTAAGGATTACAGAAGATTTTTGAAGTACTGCCTGGCATTCAATCTCCTCCATAGTATGAAGACCTCCCTTAGGTATACCATCCTACTTCCTAGTACCATAGCACTCACCAAATTCTCTAGTGAAACTGAGGTTTTTACACCTCCCACATACATACTTTTGCCCACCCTCAACTACTCCTTCTTTAGCTTGGATATATTGTCTCCCTTGCCTGAAATACCTTCTTTCCTCTCCCCCTTCCTTCAGCCCTTCTGTATGTGCTCCATCAGGGGAAAAAAACAAACAGAATTAATTCATATAAGATTTCTGGAGAGGTAGAACTACACCAGAAGATTAAAATCTATAGATGTAATAAAATAAAAATGTGATTTTTACACAATAACTAAATAGAAGACAAGTGGACTAGGAAAAATACTTGTATTTCTAGAAACAGTTCATATAACATAGGAGAACAATTCACAGAAGGGGAAATACTAGTAAAACATAAGGAAAGAGCCAGTCAAATCAAATTAAATAAAATTTTTAACAAGACACCATTTTCTATCTCCTAAACTAGAGGGAAAATACTAATTGTTCATAAGGCTGGTATTTGCCTACACTGTATATAGAAGTATATATTATTACTGTAGAAAACTACTTCATAATTTATATCAGAAGCCACAAAGCATTCATTCCCTTGGAACTTCACGTCACTTCATGTCATAAGTCATCATACTGAAATAATCCAAAAAAAATTTTAATGCATAAAGATACTAATGTCTTTAAAATATCTAAAATGTTAGAGAATATAAGAGAAACATCAATGTGCTTATCCTGCCAATATCCTTTCACATTCTGCTCTCATTTTCCCTGAAATCCTCCTCTCTTTTCACCCTTTCCCTACAAGCCCTGGCTCTTCATTAACCATTAGGGAAGAGCAACAAGACAACTGGGCAAACAGCCTCAGCTCTGCTATTAAGTAATAATTTGACAGTGAGTAAGTCGATTAATCTTCATGAACTTCAAATTCCTCATCTGCAAAGAAACACTGACAGATGATCTCTTCAGAGGATTTGTCTTGCACAGAGCATGTACACAACATATACTCAGACACTTAAACTCAACACATCTAAGGGAGGAAGAAAACAGAATAATGGCTGGAGAAAATTAACATGCTTTTGTTAGGATGCATAAACTTCTAATATGCAAAAATTGAAGACTTAAAAGAACAACACATCTGCAACAGTTGCATAACTCTACCCGTGACCACGGATCTCTGCGAGAGATCTCACTCTGACAAAAATGGATGCCAGATTTATTTCTTAACATGGAACTCATCAACAATAGTGATTTAATGAAAGTTACTTCCAGTTAGTTTTAAGCTAATCAGTGATGAAGTAGGAATGGAACCCAGACAATGAGGCTGCTCTGCTCAACTTCAGCCACTGCTGCAGCAAAGCACCAGAGATCCTCATGTCATCTGTCGTTAACTCGCACACCTTCATGAGATGGTATCTTCCTTGCTTTTATACACAAGTCAGAAACTACTTAATACATGTACACATAACAGAAAAGTTCCCCATTTTTCAAGCGTCATGGAACAAAATCTACATAACACAAGAGTTAACTGAGCTGGATCTTTTCGTCTTCTATAAGTTTATTTTATCATAATTTTGGACTTACAGAAGAGTTACAAGGACAGTACAGAGAGTTCCCATCTACACTCACCTAGATTCTCCTATTGTTTACATCTTACATTACTATGGTACATTTGTCACAACTAAGGGATTAACACTTGAATATGATTACTAACTAAACTCCACAGTTTTGTTCAGATTTCACTAGTTTTTCCCTACTGTTCTTTTTCAGTTCCAGGATACCACATTAGCTTCCTATGGTCTGTGACAATTTCTCAGGCTTTTCTCGTTTCTGATGACCTTGACAGCTTTGAAGAGTACTGGTCAGGTACTTTGCAGCATGTCTCTCCATTTGGGACTGTGTTTTCCTCACAGCCAGTCTGCAATTATGGGTTACTGGCAGGAAGATCACAGAGAGGAGGTGCCATTCTTTTCACATCACATCAAGGGTACATCCTACCAGTATGACTTATTGATGACAAGTGGATGACCTGGCCAAGGTACTGTCTGCCAAGTTCCTCCAGTCACTCCACCCCCCTAGAATGTACTCCGGAAGAAATCACTAAAGGGACAGAGAGAGA
Source organism: Tursiops truncatus (assembly GCF_011762595.2). NCBI lineage: Eukaryota > Metazoa > Chordata > Mammalia > Artiodactyla > Delphinidae > Tursiops > Tursiops truncatus. The sequence continues at coordinate 12,576,752 of NC_047039.1, forward strand.
GAGGGAGAGGGAGTGCGTGTATGTTAAGCTCCATCTCTTTGAGGGGGAATAGCTAGTTAACTTATTTGGAATTCTTCTGTATAGGAAATTTGTCTCTTCTCCCTCATTTGTTTATCCAGTCAATCATTTATCAGTAGGAACTCACAGGCATTAATGTCATACTTTGGGTTATAATCTAATAATATGTAATTATTGTATTGCTCAAACTGTTCCTGATTTGGCCACTGAGAACTCTTTCAGACTGGCTCCTGGGTCCTTCTGACATATTCCCATCCTTCTGGTTTTTTTGAGCACTTCTGGAATATTTTTTTTAATGTGTAACTTTCAGGTATTAATATTACCACAAATTAAAGATGACTTCTAACTCATTCTATAGTTACATACTAAGTTTTAAGAACTGAATTCTCTCAGTTCTGAAGAGAAGTATAAATATACTGAGAACAAAAGGAATAACTAGAGCACCGTAACTAACTCTCATCCTTGGATTATCTGACCATGACTGAAATTTCTATCCTGGAATAGATTCTCATTTGGTCAGCTGAGGTTCTAACAGTTAAGAAACTGTGTGTGTTAGCCTTCTTAGAAGTCTTAGCACATGCCTACAACTTGGATTTCATAATTCTAATCTTCCTGTACTCACTGCTTTTTTTTCTTTTCAGATGTTGGGGAAGTGGGGTGAGAACACAGCAGGCAAACTACTCTCCGTTATAGTCAAGGGACTGCTGTCAAACCATCCTGGCACATAACAGCACAGAAATTAATTCTCATTTTGATCCAGTTTGTTTCAACACTTAAGAGTTCTCATTAAGAAGCCTGTTATCTTGTAAAGCAAATAACGTCTAATAAAGACATTAAAAAATAAAATAAATGTAAAAAAAAAAAAGCAGCATGTTACCCTTGTTCGGACACATGACCATTTTCACAGTCTTTTCTCCTCTCTTAATTTAGTATACCCTATGCGGAGAACACTGAACTTCAGGATTGCCCCACACAGCTAAGCAGAATATGATTCACCCAAATTTCTTCTCAAAGGTAACTAATTACTCCCTAGCATAGAAAATACTTTGCTGGATAATGTAGCTATAAAATGCTAGTTTTTTGATAAAGGGTAGGCAAGCTGAAGATATAGTTATTTCCCTGCAGACCGCTATGATGTTCCTTTGTCACTGTTGACCTCTAGAGGGAGCTCAAAGTTCTTGTTACTTCTTCCCAAAGGTCAGGACACTCCTCCCACAAGTTTGCTGTGGTCAAAACTTAAGAACATTTTATTTCGGCACCCCAAAAAGGAAGTTAAGTGTGTGCCATCCCTTTAGCAATTTCTTGCCCAGCAGAAGTGAGTAAGACGTGACCTGCTCACCTGCTCCTACGGTGAGCAGGCCCCAACCACTTCTGCCTCTCTCCCTTCCCGACTCCTCTTTCCTACTTTGCATTGGCTAGGGCAGATCACTGTAGCCTGAAAGGCTGCAGGGAGGGCGGCACTCCTGCTGATAGTAGCAGCCAGTGCACCTCCACCTTCCTCCCGCCAGGGCACATTGGCATGGAGGTGAGGGGAGGCTGCTCGCGTCTGCTCCAAGGACTGAGGGATCATTACCTTAGCACACCTCTACCACATTCTTGGGGCAGGGAACTTGTGCAGGAAATGACCAGAAGTCAGACTGGTCATTTCCCCACTGTCAAATTGCCATTTCTTCTGTCTGTATGACCCTAAAGAAGTAACTCAGCCCCCTGAAGACTTAATTTCCTCATCTTTAAATACCTACCTCAGAGTTGCTTTTAGGGCTAAACAAGCCATAAATGCAAAGAAATGATCCCTGAATGAGGCACACAGTAGGCACACTGGTTAAAAGAAGATATGGGCTGGGGTTTGGGCTCTGTTGCACAAAGCAGAAACAAGCAGTTTCCCTTGTTTCTAGACTATTCCAGTGAATCAACCTAGCCTAGGTAAAAAAAAGTTCCCCAAATGGTCCAGCTGAGCTCCCAGGAGCCTGAGGCTAAAGCCCAAACTAGGAACAAAGTATTGCAGCTGCCGGGCTTGCTGCTTCTTTGTAGATACACTCAAGAGGCCTCAGGTTGAAATGAAGCACAACTGGTTGAGGATAGGATCCTGTACTTCTGTCTCTTGGTCAAAATATCACCTCGATTTTACCATGATTTCCAAGAACAAAGTAAGTGCTCACAGCCTTCATCATAACCTTTTCTCAACCTCTGACTCAGTGACCGGGAACACATTATGAGATAAGCTCAACAAAGACCGCTGGCTATTGATGCTCATACAGAACCTACATTGTAATGTTGCCATGAGAGTCAGGGTCCATAAGGTGATTTCCAGAGATGTGTTCTGGAACCAGCCTCCCTTCTTTTTTACTTGTTCCTGGATAATCTGATATCATGTTTGGATAAAATGGAATGGAACAATACCCTCCTGCAACAAAGAACAGAAAGATAAACAGTTGCTAATACATTTAGTCTACAGGGGTGATTTAACAAACAAGCCTTGGTGTATTAATGTTATATGTGATGTTAGAAAGTAGAGTTCTGGGGCTTCCCTGGTGGCGCAATGGTTGAGAGTCCGCCTGCCGATGCAGGGGACACGGGTTCGTGCCCCGGTCCGGGAAGATCCCACATGCCGCGGAGTGGCTGGGCCCGTGAGCCATGGCCGCTGAGCCTGCGCGTCCAGAGCCTGTGCTCCGCAACGGGAGAGGCCACAGCAGTGAGAGGCCCGCGTACCGCAAAAAAAAAAGAAAAAAAAAAGAAAGTAGAGTTCTAAATTGACCATTCTAAGCCTAGTTAGCATCTTCATTAGATGTTCACCAACTTTTAACGGACCCATAATTAAGTCCACTAAACAAATCATCTCATTAGGTTGCCTTATCGAAATAAAATGCAAATAGTTTCTCGTGGAGATTATACAAACAAGCAGTACTGCACAAAGCTCCTGCATCTATGCATGCCTTATTAAAATATTTTTATAACCAGATGGGTATCTGGTTATTACTATCTACCTAAAATCTTTCAAACTAGGATTATTATGGCCACGCTATAAGAACCTGAAAGCACTTCACTGACCAACCAGTGCAAATTTGTTTTCTGATAGAATTCCTTCAGCTCACCTACAAACTGGGTACAAAGAGGCAGAATACTTAGAAAAAGAGGTTAGAGGACTTTAAGATACGATACAAATAATGTTATCGAATTTATTCTGATGACAAAAGGAAGCCCACTGGGGAGTTTTAAATATGAGTAATCCAATTAGACATGTACCTTAGATTACTCAGGCTGAAGTGGACTGGGAATTGGGAGAAGGTTAAGTAAAGAGAAGTCTGGAGACAAACCTAGAGTTACTCCAGAAATCCTGCTAAGCAATGAAAGTGACCTGAGTGAATCAGTATTAGTGTAGTAACAATATTATAAGTAGCCAACATTTAAAATTCACTTACAGTATGTTAGGGATTTAATCTTCATAACAAATCTATGAAGCTGGTGGTATTAATATATCCATGTAACAGATGAAGAAACTAAAGCATGGAAGCAAAAGAGGGAACAGAAGTGTACAGACTTTAAAATTCATGTATGAAGTATATAAAGCAAGGCTTGATAATTAATAAGCTGTGGAGAGCTGAAGATGAAAGCAAGAATAATGTCCAGGTTCTCATGCTGGCTGAATGTACTTATTACCATCAATGGACAGATATTTTACCTTACTTTAGGTATTCTTTAATAGCATCTAAATGGCAGGTCCAACTTCAGGTAAAAGAAAAAAGCTAAGCACCATTGGCTAAGTTCAAAAGAGCATGTCATGAATGATTTCACCAAAACTCTTAACCAAAAGGAATACATCATACATTACTATAAAAAAAGTAATTTCGCTCAGAACATTCTTTTTCCTCATCTTTTCCTTTTTTATCCTTTTCTTCTCCGTTCTGGTAGGTTAGTTTGCTCTAGGTGATAGTTCTCTGACCTTGTTTCAATTGTATTTACACTGCAACTCATTGTTTCTGCTATACTTTTTAAACAATTATAATCGTATTTTTCAAATAATTTGAAATTAATTTCACGATTCCAGTTTCAAAGATGCAATTTCTTTCATGAATCTTACTCAAAAAGAATTAAAGTTTTTCTCCACTTACTTGAACTAAAAGTTCATTCCTCTGACAACTGATCTTATTTTTTATAAATCCTGCATATTTTTGTTGTTTTGCTCATTCCTTCAACAAATTCTTAAGAGAGTCATTCCTTTAACAAATATTTTACTGAGCATCTAATACATGTTAAGACACTCCAGGTTATGCCAGCATTTCTAGGTGCTAGGGATATGGGAGTTCATAAGACAAACCAAAAAATCCCTGCCCTCATGGATCATACATTCTAGTGATGAGGGCATATGATAAACAAATGAATGATAAATATAAAATGTACCGGGTAGTGCTAATAAGTACTATACAAATACAGTAGGGTAGTCAAAGAAAGCCTCCCTGAGGAGACGACTTAGGCAGAAACCAAAATGAACAGGGAATTAGTCATCCAAGCAGAGGACCTAAGTAGAAATGAGTTTGCCAAACTTGATAAGATGAATGCAGGATAACGTGCTAGAAAAGATGGGGCATTTAACAGAGGCCAAACCATATTCAGCCTTGTAAGCCATGGTAGGACTGTGGATTTGTCATAAGTGATAAGAAGCCATTGGAGAGTTTTTAATTTATGTTTTCAAGTGCTCATCTGGTTCATAAGTTATTGCAGTAGCCTGAGTAAGAGATGATGATGGTCTGAACTCAGGTGGCAGCCAGAGAAATGGATGAATTCAGAATACAATCTGAAGACAGCACTGCAGAACTTGCTGAGGTTTCAAAAGAGGTGTCACAGGAGGTGTCAAAGGATGATTCCAAGGTTTTAGAACCACGTCCAATGGAGGAAAGTCAGTGCCATTTACTGAGGAGAGACACACCAAGAAAGAGCAGGTTTGGGGTAAGAAAAGAGCCAAAAATTCCATTTTCACATCTTTGGTGTTGATTTCGACCAGACACACATGTAGAAATGTCATCCAGGCAGCTAGACAGATTTGACAGCTTACGGGAGGAAGAGAAGATATAAATTAGAGTGTCATCAATTAGTAGAGGCATTTAAGGACTAAATGTGATTTCCTAGTGAGCAAGCACAGATAAGAAAACAAGGTCTGGTCTGAGGACTGAGCCTTCAGGCTCTCCCACCATTAGCTGAATAGGAAAGGAGATTGCACCGGTACTACTGGTGAGGTAAGAAGAGCTTTTCTGGAAGCCAGGCAAAGACAGTCTTTCTAAAAAGAGGCAGTGATGGGGAATTCCCTGGTGGTCCAGTGGTTAGGACTCCGCGCTGCCACTGCAGGGGGCAGGGGTTCGATCCCTGGTCGGGGAACTAAGATCCCACATGCCACGCAGCGCATCCAGAAAAAAATAAAATAAATAAATGAATAAATAAAAGGTGGCAGTGATGAACTGTGTCCGAAAGTGTAGAGAAATCAAGGGAATGCTGAGAATTAAACTTGGATCTGGTGACATGCAGATTTTGGGGGTGATTTTGACAAAAGTGGTTTCAGGGGGTTGGTGTCCTTAAAATAAAAGTTATTTTCTGTGGCTTTATTTTACAGTTATCAGGAGAAGCAGCTCTGGCACTGAGCTGTCTAGGTTGAAATCACTGCTCTGGCAGTTGGAAATTTGGCTTGTGAAGGGCATCCTCTTTACGTCTGACACTGATGAAGATTTTCCCTTACTTTTATATGTCTTGGATTATTCTGGGAAGCAGAGGGTTAAGCAAACACTGAAGCTGATTCATCATGCTCCAGAGTTGTTGACTTCTCAGGGGGCTGGGTATACTGAGTGTAGTGTTTTTTCAAGGAAAGCACTTGACTGATACGCTGGGTCATTCCAAGCCTGAAAAATGCTATTCTATTGCCCTATGTGAAGGATAGTTTCACCAATTTAAGATTCTCAGTTTACACAGTTTTTTCCTCAAAGTTTTCTACATGGCACTCCACTCACTGTCTTTTAGCACAGCATGGTTCAACAAAACCTTCTGTGATCACAGAAATGTTCTATTCTGCACTGTTCAATACGGTAGCCACTAGCCACATGTAGCTATTTACTGAGCACTTGAACGGCCAGCAGTGAGAGGACGAATTTATTTTAATTAAGTTTAACAGCTACACATGGCTAGTGGCTACCACTAACTGGACAGCTCTAGCATACAGAAGACAAACACAATGTCTACTTGATATACCTTCCTTTGCCAGTAACCTGTTTCTTGTCTCAATACTTGTACTACTTATTTCCACATCTTAAAATTTAGAAATCCACTAGGCTATTTCTAGGTGTGGATTCCATTTATTTTGCTTGGTATGCACTTAAGTTATCTGTAAAAGAAGAGTATTAACAGACCCTTCCACATGGAAGTTGTATAGAGGTTTTTAAATGAGTTTCAACTTGCCAAACACGTGGCACATAGTAAGTGCTCAATAAATGTTAAATATATTCCCTGAGCCCTTTTGATCTGTTCTCTCTGACCTCTCACTCTGAACTTTTACTCTACATGGAATCTATTATTTGTATTTCTTGTATTTTTGTCTATAATATTCATCTTATATTTTCCTCTGAATTGCAGGAGTATTTCTACAGCCCTGCTGCTTCCTGCCTCCAAAGAGTCAATAGTTAAGAATCACATATTTCGGGCTTCCCTGGTGGCGCAGTGGTTGAGAGTCCGCCTGCCGATGCAGGGGACACGGGTTCGTGCCCTGGTCCGGGAAGATCCCACATGCCGCGGAGCGGCTGGGCCCGTGAGCCATGGCCACTGGGCCTGCGCGTCTGGAGCCTGTGCTCCGTGATGGGAGAGACCGCAGCAGTGAGAGGCCCGCGTACCGCAAAAAAAAAAAAAAAAAAAAGAATCACATATTTCACTTAAGAATTCCTTTTTCTGCTCTCTGATACTTTTTCTTCAAATGCTCAAGAGTCTCCTTGAGAATATTAATTAGTTCTTTAAATTTCAATGTCTTCTCTTGTTTCTTGCAGTAAGTCTGTCACCTTCTCTTAGACTGCATCTGTGTCTATCTTTTTGTGTATTCAACTTTAAAGAGAAAGGTCTATGTTTATGCAATATTGGGAACTGTGTTGGGTTCAATCAAAAAACATTTAGAACCAAGTTCAAATCTTTGGGGATAGGGAGATGTTTACATTGTTACTTCCTGTATTAGTTCTCAACTGCTGCCTAACAAATTACCCCAAATTTAGCAGCTTAAAACAGTGAACAAGTATTATCTCACAGTTCCCGTGGATCAGGAATCTGAGTGTGGCTTAGCTGGGTGCATCTCACTCAGGATCTCTCAAAAGGCAGCAATGTGTCAGACAGGGCACCTGCCATCTCCAAACTTGATGAGGGCTGGTGGGGGAGGGTTTGCTTGCAAACCAAGCTCACACACGTGGGGGAGGGTTTGCTTGCAAACCAAGCTCACGCACACGGCTGCTGGCAGGCATCGGGTCTTCAAGGGCTGCTGGCCCACATGAGCTCCACAGGGAAGCTCACAAAGTGGGAGATGGCTTCCCTCAGAGCAAATGACAGGGCCGCCCAAAAGGCTTTGGTGGAAGCCAAAGCTTTGTTGTAACCTAACCTTGAAAGTGACATCCCATCACTTTTGCCACACTTGTGGAAGCAAGTCACTAGGTCCGGCCATACTCAAGGGGAGGGACATGAGTACACAAGGACATGAGTGGGGGGCAGGGGTCACTCGGGACCATCTTAGAGGCTGTCTGCCACACATTACCCTTAGTCAGCTTATCAATTCAGCAATATGTGGTCAGGAAGCAGGACTACAAGGCCAGAGAAGGAAGCTTTAGAGCAGGGAGTTTTAACATTGTGCTTCATGGTTAGTCTCTCTCCTACAACCTTGGGTATCCAGTCCTTCTCAACTGGTCACATTCCCCTTGGTAAGAACCACGCTGAGTCATTCAGCGTTTAACCCTGCTTCAAAGCACCAGATACCTTACCAATGAACTGCCCCATGAACCACCTTCAATTCTAGCTCTGGCTGCTCAAGGTAGGTTCCTTTAGTCACACCCCAGGAGGGATTCTCAACCACATAAATGAATCCAAGTCAGCTAATAAGGACTTCCCTATGTTTCTCATCTGTACCGTCTCCTGCCAAAATTCTTTTTAGTTTTGTTACGGCACTCTTCCAGGGTTTCCAAGGAAACTGAACTCTCCCCATTATGCTTCTTGGTCATTTCAGTGTGTTTGTCTGTTTGTTTTAACACATGGGCTTAGATCATCATCCTCCACTGGAAGTCAACACAGCGATTTGTTTAAGTAAAGCACTTTACACACTCCTTCAAAGACTCTGTTTTGATAAATATGACAGGAAATACTTGTTGGTTTTCTTAGTCATATAATTCAATCCTGTTGTTGGATAAAACAAAGACGTTTCAATCTACACCAGTTCCCAAGATATATTCTACTATGGTAATTTAAATAACTAAATTTTGATGATTTCTAAAAAATGCAGTGTCACCAAACTTAGTTCAGTTTAAGATGTGACTAATTAGAAAACTTAACACAGAAACGTTTTAACATTATCTTTAGAGGAATCACACACACAGCTGCTCAGCAGGATGAACTAATCAGAGCGTTGTAAAGAAGCCTCTACCACTATGTGTCCAGCAGGGGGCACCTAGCACTATGAGATGGACATAACACTTAAAAGACAAATCTGAAGTAAAAAACACCAACAGCATCCTCACTCACAAACGAAAATATCCATTTTTGGTTTAACAATAAAAAAATATTTTCCTATACTGTATTATTCCTATACCCCACCCTCATTCCCAGGAAGATAATTTATTCACCCTATTTCCTTAGCATACTAATAAAGTGGGTAGGAAGAGAATCAACAAAAACTCAATCAGATGTCAACAAATTTTCTGATGCGATACTCTGGTACTGGATAATCGGAATTCAGGTTCTTTGTCTTCTGCTGATGAATATGTGGAAAACAGAATTAAGAAATACCTTAAGTAGACACAAGGCCACCACATACTGCTGCACAGGATCTAACCTACACAAGCAACCATCCTGTACAGACACAAAAGGCACAGTGCCTGAGGCTTAACCCTGTATCTGATCTCAACAGATTTCTAGGTGATATATTCTGAGTCAAACGGCATTTTCAAACATTTTAGCACTTCATTTAAGGAATAAAATTACTTGTTAGCAAAGTTGTAGGATACAAAACCAATGCACAAAAATCGGTGGCATTTCTATATATTAAAAACGAGCAATACAAAAAGGAAATTCCTTTTACAATAGTATCAAAAAGAATAAAATATTTAAGAATAAACTTAATAAATGAGGTGAAAGACTTACACAAGGAAAACTACAAAACGTTACTGAAAGAAATTAAAAACATAACTGGAAAGACATCCCATGTTCATGGATTGGGAGAGTTAATAGTTAATATTGTTCAATATTACCCAAAGCGTTCTACAGACTCGATGTAATCCCTATCAATATCCTGATGATGTTTTTTGCAGAAATAAAAAAATTCATCCTAAAATTCATGTGAAATGTCAAGGGACCTGAAAAGCCAGACCAATCTTGAAAAAGAACAAAGTTGGAAGTCTTACACTTCCTGATTTCAAAAGTTACTATGAAGCTAAGAAATCAACAGTATGGGACTGGCATAAATGCAGACATATAGTCCAATGGAATAGAGAGCCCAGAAATAAACACTATTCTACTCCACATCTGATCACACGTGACCCTTCCACACATGGTGAAATGCTTTCTGACAAGGTCTTTTCAACACATGGTGTTGGAAAAATTGGGTATCCTCGTGTAAAAGAATGAAGTTGGACTCATACCTTATACCATTTACAAAAACTGACTTAAAATGGATCAAAGACCTCAACGTAAGACCTAAAACTAGGACTTCCCTGGTGGCGCAGTGGTTAAGAATCTGCCTGCCAATGCAGGGAACACGGATTCGAGCCCTGGTCCGGGAAGATCCCACGTGCCACGGAGCAACGAAGCCCATGCACCACAACTACTGAGCCTGCGCTCTAGAGCCCGTGGGCCACAACTACTGAGCCCACATGCCACAACTACTGAAGCCTGCGGGCCTAGAGCCCGTGCTCTGCAACAAGAGAAACCACCGCAGTGAGAAGCCCAGGCACCGCCACAAAGAGTAGCCCCCACTCGCCGCAACTAGAAAAAGCCCGCGCGCAGCAAGGAAGACCCAACACAACCAAAAATAAATTAAATAAATAAATTTTTCAAAACACCTAAAACTATACAACTCTTAGAAGAAACACAGGGGAAAAAGCATCATGGCACTGGATTTGGCAATGATTTCTTGAATATGACACTGAAAAACAGGCAAAAAAAGAAAAAATAAATTGAAGTTCACCAAAATTAAAACCTTTGGTGCAAAGGACACAAGTAACAGAGTGAAAAGGCAACACATGGAATGAGAGAAAAACGTGCAAATCATAATCATATAAGGGATTAATATCCAGCATATATTAAGAATTCCTACAGATAAACAACAAAAAAAATCCCCAATTTTAAGACAGGCAAAGGACCTGAAAAGACATTTCTCTAAAGATATACAAGTGGTCAATAAACACATGAAGATTTGCTCGGTATAAGTAATCATCATGGACATGTAAATCAAAACCACAGTGTAAATAAAATCCACTTGACATCCATGAGGATGGCTATTATTATCAAAAACAAAAACAGAAAATCACTAGTGTAAGTAAGGATATGGAGAAATTGAAACCCTGTACAACATTGCTGGTGGGAATTAAAATGGTGCAGCCACTATGGAAAACAGTACGGTAATTCCTCAAAAGTTAAAAACAGAATTATCTTATGATCCAGCAATTGCAATTCTGGGTATATACTCGACCGAATTCAAAGCACAGACTTGAACAGATATTTGAACACCAGTGCGCAAAGCAGTGCTATTTACAAGAGCCAAAAGGTAGAAACAACCCAAACGTGCATGACAGATGAACTGGATAAACAAAATGGTATATACATACAATGACTATTCACCCTTTAAAAAGGAAAGAAATTCTGACACATGCGACATACAACATGGATGAGCTCTGAGGACTGTTATAGATGGAACGTTTCTGTCCCCCCAGCCCCCAAAATTCGTATGTTGAAATCCTAACCCTCAGTGTGATGATCACTAGGAGATGAGATCTCTGGGAGGTGATTAGGTCATGAGGGTAGGGCCTTCATGGATGGGATTAGTGTGCCCTTATAAAAGAGGCCCCAAAGAGCTCTCTCTCCCCTTGTGCCATGTGAGGACACAGTGAGAAGACAGCAATCTGTGAACCAGACACAGAATCTGCTGGTGCCTTCATCTTGGACTTCTAAGAACTGTGAGAAATAAATTGTTATTTAAGCCACCCAGTCTCTGGTAGTTTGTTACGGCAGCCTGAATAGACAAAGAAGAGGGGCATGTTAAGTGAAATAAGCCAGTCACAAAAGAACAAACACTGTATAATTCCACTCTTATTAGGTACCTAGAGTAGTCAGATTCATAGAGACAGAAAGTAGAATGGGAGTTACCAGGGGCTGGGAAAGGAGAGAACTGGGGAGTTACCATTTAATAGGTATGGAGTTTCAGTCTGGTAAGATGAAAAAAGTTCTGGAGATGGATGGTGGCGAAGGTTGCACCATAATGTGTCATGTACTTAATGCCACTGAACTCTATACAGAAAAGTGGTTAAAACAGTAAACTTATGTATATTTTATCACAATAAATTAGTTATCTCCCATAAGAAATTCCAAGGTAGGGCAATTAAATCCAATGTTAGTTAATTCACCAGCTTATTTAATTAAAGATCCAGGTTCTTTTCATCTTTACATTCTGACAAAAGATAGCTACAGGGTTGGGATCTAGAGTTCTCAGTGTGGGAGAAAAAAGATATAAATACGGAATGGGAGAGGTAAGGAAGAACTCTGTGGTAGTCCATCGAAATTGGCCGATCAGTATAAACTGGTATTTTAAAAATCTTACGAGAGTATTTCAATCATATATGAAAGTAGGTAGAGGAGCATAGTATAACAAATTCCCACGTACCCAGCTTCAGCAATCACAAACTCATGGCCAATCTTGTTTCATCCATAAAGTCATCCCATATTATTTTTTGCACATCCCAGATATCAAATTATTTCACCCTTAAATATTTCAGAAGTTATCTCTAAAAGATAAGACCACCACTTTGAATATAGCCATACACCATACCTGAAAAAAATCAATAATACTTTATCACACCTAAAAATAATCAGTATTACAAATATCAAATATCCAGTATATGTTCAAATTTCCAATTGTCTTGCGTCAAAAAAAAAAGTTTAACTACCTGAATTATGATCCAATACGGTTTTCAAACTACAATGGATTGATACATCCTTTAAGTTTTTTTAATCTATAGGTTCCCCCTCTATTTTTTTTCTTGCAGTTTATCTCTTGATAAAACAACGTACTGTAGTTCATCCTATATGAACTCACGATTTAAAAACAAAACCCAGGACTTCCCTGGAGGTCCAGTGGTTAAGACTCCGCACTCCCAACGCAGGGGGCACGGGTTTGATCCCTGGTTGGGGAACTAAGATCTCGAATGCCTCACAGTGTGGCCAAAACAAATACGCCTTTTAATTTCCTAGTTCTGTCTAGAAAAAAAATGACAGGGCCTAGGAATAAAGATATTCCAGCAGTAAAGAATACACTTAGTACATATGATGGTTTCCAAATACCATTCTCTACTAAAAGAACACAAAATTTCTTAGAAAAATAATTCCTAGTATGGTGGGGGAAAAAGTACAACTGGAAACATCTTGTGTCAAAAGAATAGGGAATATTAAAAGACTGACTGGGACACGTAAAGGGAAGAGACTTGATGGGTCTCTCACTGGCCAAATTTAGGACAATTTGAGCATCAAAAGAAATGGTGGCATTAGCAGATTGGGTGGCATTAATAGATTGTTAATACATGGAACAAAAAAGAACCTACAAGTCCACATTGACACTAAAAAGGAAAAGAGTTGGGAAATTAGAAGATCACCATTCTGCATCCACCAATGTAATAACTGCCTCAGGCAAGGACCATCAGTGATTCACTTATTAATTACAAAGGAGGGAAAAGGTCCTTTTTTGAGAGATCTAGTATATGCTACATGACCAAGAGATCAATCATCTATAACAGGACAAATTTATTACATGATGTGATGCACCAGGAAGCACACTCTATGTACTCTTATGTAATATGTCTTGTCAAAAATGTTTAACATGGATTTAATTATGAGGAAACAACTGGTGAAACAGTGAGATATTTTATAACAAGTTTTGACTCTTCAAAATTAACAGAATGCTTTGGTTGGATCCTGAATTGAAAAAAATATATATATATATATATTTTTTAAGGACAGTTTTTGTGTCAGTTGGGGAAGTTTAAAAATGGACAGTGTAATAGAGAACATTTCTGAATTAATGCTAAATTACTTGGGTATCATAATGGTACTGTGGCTGTGTAAGAGAATATTCTTGTTCTTAAGAGGTAAAAGCTGAGTTATTTAGGAGTAAAGCATCATGCTGCTTCCAATTTACTTTCAAAAAATTTAGAGGCCGGAGTACAGGTATAGATAAAGCAAATGTGGCAAAATGTTTACAACTGGTGAATATAAGTGAAATAAAGAATGGTCATCATCATATTTATTTTTCAATTTCTTTGTGGGCTTAAAATTTTTCAAAATAGAAGTTGGAAAAGGAAGGGATAGAGGGAATATAGCAATCCAGATACATTCTTGTACAATGGCAACAAAAAAGGAAGCTCTCTCCTCTCTGGGTTTCTTTTCAAATGGGTTGCAAAGCCTTTCAGGGAACCACCCCTCTGGTTCCTGCCCCCAGCAGAGAGCTCATCATATTTCATTGTATAGATCTAATATTATCTGTCTGACCTCATTTCACATTTAGCTTAGTCCTACAACTATGAAGCCACCTATAATGGAAAAAAAAAAAAAAAAGCCAGACTGGCCTTTTCCTATCTAACCAGTGTGAAAACCAAGATCTAAGCTGGCATGTTTCCCCCAAATCATCACTAAAACAGATAATCTCCCCTATTCTAACCAAGCTATCTATATAGGGCACCGATGACTGGGGGAGAGGGATTCATGCCTCTTACAAAGGAGATGTAGGCCTACTCCACCCCACTTCAAACAAGACACAATCAAGTTTGAAGATTTTAACTGTTACTACTCTAGAACCTACTCCATTCTGCATTAACCAACATTTTATCTGACAATGAAAGTTACAGTAGCATTTTTTATTTTTTAATTTCTTGAAGAAGATATCTAATGTTAGGTGCAGATGAGGTACGAAGAGCACTGAACTAAGGAATCATCAGGCCTGAGTAAAAAGTTCTAAGACTGACCCTGCAAGTGGCCATTTCCGCCTTTCTCCTTTTAGTAACAAAACACCCTGATACTCCCCACCGGGGGGCCCTCCATCCGCACCCCCAGCAAAACCACGCACACAGTTTTAACAGGAAAGCAGAGGTTACATTTCTTGGGCTCTTCTAAGGCCATGTGACCAAGTTCTGAACAACGGGGATACGAGTGTAAAGTTTCCACCGCACATCCTTAAAAAGCAGCTCCTTGTCCTCCTCTCTTTGTCTCCCTCCCAAGGGCTGAACACAGATGTGAACCAGATCTGGCCATGCAGATAAGAGCAATATGCTACGGAAGAGTAAAGACGAAGACATAAAAAACCTGGGGTGCTGGATAATCCCAGGAAAAAAGCAGCTTATCCATTTCCGACTCCTCTCTACCACTGGTGGCTTACGTGAGAGAAATAAGCTTCCAATTTGGGGAACCACAGGGTATTTGGATCTTTTACAGCAGCTTGGTCTATAATAGCTTGTGTGACTCAGGGTACTTTTCTGGGCCTCATTTTACTGGTTCACAAAACTGAGAAGAATGATATGAACGCTATTAACTTCTTTAGCTGGCTGTTATTTTCTTTTGTTTTAAAAAACTAGTATATACATTTAGTAAAATAAAACACTGAAGTTTTATATATGTTTAAATAAATGGGATGACGTGAAAACACGCTGCACAATTTATTTATTTATTGGGTTTGTTTTTTTTTTTTTTGGCTGTACGTGGGCCTCTCACTGTTGTGGCCTCTCCCGTTGTGGACCACA
The DNA here is from genome assembly GCF_011762595.2 of Tursiops truncatus. Taxonomy (NCBI): domain Eukaryota; kingdom Metazoa; phylum Chordata; class Mammalia; order Artiodactyla; family Delphinidae; genus Tursiops; species Tursiops truncatus. The sequence goes on from NC_047039.1 coordinate 12,591,985, forward strand.
GGCTCCGGACGCGCAGGCTCAGCGGCCGTGGCTCATGGGCCCAGCTGCTCCGCGGCATGTGGGATCTTCCCAGACCGGGGCACGAACCCGTGTCCCCTGCATCGGCAGGCGGACTCTCAACCACTGCGCCACCAGGGAAGCCCAACGCTGCACAATTTATATACCCTTTCAACAAATAATTACAAAATGCCCACTGAGTGTGCCAAATATTGTTACGTGCCTGAGATTATTCAAGATGCTAAGAATAAAGTGGTAGAAATAGAGTTCAATGCCTCATGCGTGAAAACTTTAAACTTGAGAGAAAGCCTATAATAAGCAAGCAAACAATAAATAAGATTATTTCAAACAATAATGCGGGTGAAAAAGAGGAATAAAAGCAGATAACACTGAGTGTACTTTGGGGTTGGGAGGGGACTTGAGTTAACTTACACTGGTAGTAAGGCCACGCGAAAATTTGGGTAATGTACATTCCAGGTTAAAAAGGCAAGTTGAAAGCCTTCAACAAGAACAAGACTGTGTATGTGTATGTTCATGGAACACAAAGAGGAGACGACAGAAAAGATCTCAGAGGTAGGCAGAGGCAGCCTGGTAACTAAGTATACAAATGGTATAGTACTAATATCAGGGGATGAGTGCTCCTGATAAAAAGAGAGAAAAATTATTACTCCCTTAATTCTGTCTTGGTTTCAGGAATAAGTGATGTTCCCAGTAGAAAATTATGAACCTAGTTGCCCTGCAATCAGTAACTGACTATAATCTTATTTTATTCACTTTGGGACAAACATTTCAACTAATTAAAAGTGATTTTAGAAGTAGAAAAAAACCCTTAAAAGTCATTAATATTTAATAAAGCTCAAGCTTTCTCCTGACATTTTAAAGATGTGAACAATTTCACATATGCATTCAGTCAACAAATATCTCATGAGCTTCTACTATGTATGCAGACACTGCTGCAGATGCTGAAGGTAGCACAGTAAAGACCTGGTCCTTGCAGAGTTTAATGTATCAAAATACACTTCAAAGTTTAAAAATTATAATAGTAAATTTTTTAAAAACTCACTCCTTTTGGCTGATTCCTTAATGTCTAAAATTTGGTTTGAAAATAGTGTCTTTTACTTTAATTTATCTCATTTTTTGTTCTAATTGAGGGAAAGATTCCACAATTTTCCAAGGTTTATAGTATATGGAGAATAATAGTATACAACGTTAGAATTTAAATATGAGAAAACAATTAAGTCTACCTTTACATTAAAAGAATTAGAAATATGAATTCTGTGAATTCTCCTGTTCCATGGCAGAGTGATTACCAAGTGTCCTGCCACATGAAGGAAACAGAACTATATTTATTGATCTACCTGTTAAACATGGAGATTCCAAACACTTCATTTAACTCTTCCCTTTAGATCCCACTAAAATGACAATAAATGAATAAAAACAGTTTAAGACAATAAGAACAAAGGAACATGTAGGGAAACAGCAGAGGACAATAACAAATGTGCTGGAAAATGGAAAGCAGGTAACTTAGCAAAATAAAGGAAACTGAAAACTAAAAGCACGTGGAGGGGGTTGCCAAGGAGAGACGAGGAGATTCACCCCGCAGACCAGAAGATTCACCCCGCAGACCGCAGACCATGCAAGGGGCCAGCACAGGACAACAGTGAGACATGGGGCTCAAAACAAGGCTACCGGTTGAAACATCTACATAAGATGCAAAGAAGTCCTACTCTTGAGGAGAGAGCTATTTAGTTTCTGAAGAAACTGAGCCAGAGAAGATATCGGTTGGAGCTGAAGGCAAAGTACCAAACTGAAAACGAGATCAAGTGAAAGGATGCATACTCAGCAATGAGCTGACCTTCCTGGCTCTCAGGATGCCAGCAGCCAGGCTTAAGATATGACACCCCACACACACACCTGCCTCTGAAAGTGTTCCTTCTGTTGAGACGCTGAGAATCCCCGGCTCATCACCTTACAGTGAGCCCACCAGCTGATTCGCTGTCAAAGGAACTCAAAGGAAATGGAATGCCAAGATTAGATTGATCTTCTCAAAGATACTCCATCTACAAAACAGAGGTTGCTGAAAAAGGAATACTCCACAAAAAGCTTTTAAAAATATAATAACTGAAATTGGAAAAATCAGTGAAAGAGTTGGAAACAAAATTGAGGAACTCTCCCAGAAAGAACAAAATGTAAAGATGATGGAAAATAGAAGGGAAAACACCCCCACAAAAACTAGAGGATCAATGCAGAAAGTCCAAGATTCACATATTAGGGGTTCCAGAAACAAACAGAGAAGAAAAAAACTAAAGGAAATGAATCTGCAAGTTTAAAGGGGCCAACGAGTATTGGCCCAACTAACGAAAAAGACTCACACCATAGCACATCGTCCAGAGAGGAAAATAAAATAGTGTGCTACAGAAGAGCAACAGGCTTCTCAAATGCAACACTGGACAGTAGCAGACAGAAGAAATGCCTTCCAAATTCTGAGGAAAAATGATTTCTAATAACCAGCCAAACCCAAAAGTGTGAAGGCAGAATAAAGACATCTTTTCCAAGCAGGTAAGATCTCAAAAACTACCACCCATGAAATCTTTCTCATGACATACCAGATGCTGTACACCACTAAAATGAGGGAGTAAACCAAGAAAGAAAAAAACATGGCATCCAGGAACAAGGAGATCCAACACAGGAAGGGCAAAAGGAGTTCCCACGATGGTGATGTGAAAATGATAAGAACAAAGGAAAATCCCAAGGCTAAGCAATAAACTTAGAAAACACCCAGAGTATCAGAGGGACAGAGCTCAAGGCAAAAGTGAAACTGGTAGAACATCCAATGTGCTTCAAAACACTGTCAGGAGAGCTAGTCTCCTGTCAGAGGATTTGAGGGTGATTCAGTGATAGATTCACAGAAAATGAAGCAAATCACTTCAGACTGAAACAGCATGATGGAGAACTCCAGGGGTCGAGGGGAGAGAAAATAATTGATTACCTGATTCTTTTGACCATGTAGAAAACTATACTGAAAGGCTACTGAAAGGTGTAGAAAGAAAACAGTGATGGTAGATTAAAACAAAAAAACAACAACAGATGGAAAAACACGGTAATTATTATCCCTAGAAAAAACAATGTTATAGCAGAAAGGATATAATCATAATTCATTACCTGGCAGTGTGAACAGTATTTATATGGACATAATAATGTCTACTTTTGTATTTGTTTCCTATGACCGCTGTAACAAATTACCATAAATTTGGTGGCTTAACACAACAAAAATGTATTTGCTTACAGTTCTGGAAGCCAGAAGTCCAAAATCAGTTTCACTGGACTAAAGGTATTGGCTAGGCTAGCTCCTTCTAGAGACTCTACGAAAGAATATGGTTTCTTGCCTTTTTTGAGCTTCTGGAGGCCACCTGCATTCCTTGGCTTGTAATCCTTTCCTTGCTTCACTTCAACCTCTTGCTTCTGGTGTCACATCTACTCCTTCCTCCTCAGATCTTCTTATCTCCTCCTCTTTTCCTTACAAGTACCCTTGTGATTACATTTAAGGCCTAGGAGGATAAGCCCAAATAACCTCCCTGTCTCAAAAAAATCCTTAATTTAATCACATCTCAAATCCCTTCGTCATATAATATTCACTCATTCCCAGGGTTACAAAGTGGGTATCTTCTTTTGGGAGGGGGAGGGAGGCATTATTCAGCCTGTTTAAACTCACTCTAACATTGGTTTAAACAATAATAATGGTACAACCATCCTGAGGAAACAGAGCAGGAGCAGTAAGAGGGGCAGAATAGAGCTCAATTCGTAGCTACTATTTATACCTGAGGATGTCTAAAATTGATAAAGAGCTGTATGAGCATCTCCCTAGAAATAGGAAAACAAATACCAGAAGAAACTGCAAGAAGAGTTTGAAGGGGAGTCAAGGTGAGGATAGGTGAGGAGAGACAGAAAACTATTAATCTTCCTCAAAAGCATTTTGAAACTAATGACTTGTTAAATTATGTACATGAGCTATATGGATAAAATGAAAATCAGCCTAAAACAAAACTAAGATTAGGTGGCCGGGGAGGGAGAAAGCCTTACTGGAGACTGAAAAGGTCACTCAAGGCTAATGAAACAAACAGAAGAATCACAAACATAAAAATTAAAAGGTTAGTCATTTATACTTATTGAAACCTGTGTTAGAGATTATGAAACAACCAATTAAGGAGTTAAGATTTCACTTCTTAAACTCATCCTTTTCACAGCACTGGGGGACAATCTACTTATAAAAGCAAACTAGCAAAAGCAAGCCTATAAGTATAGCAAGATCTTGGCCTGCGCTAAACTGAACTTGCAAACATGGATTTAACCTAACAATTAGGGATGGCTAAAGTGTAGTGTACTATGATGCAAGCTGTTCTTTTAATAGCTAGTACAAAGCTTCCCAGGAGGTGTTTATTCATTTATTGAACAACTGTTAACTGATGTGAGAAGAGCACAATGGATCTATTCAGTATGTCAGAAATGCTGAGTAAAAGAATTAAGAGACTACCGTACCTGTTCCCCTTCCCCTAAAAAAGGCTATAAACTGCCTTGGCGCTCAAAGTGTGGACCACAGACCACCAGAGCAGCAGCAGCAACAACACGGCCGTCACTGGAGCTGGTTAGAAGTGCAAAATCATAGGCTCCACCCGAGATCTACATGCAGAATCATAATCTCCATTTTAACAAGATTCCCAGGAAATTCGTAAGCACATAAAGCTTGAGAAGTACCTGTATTGCGCTAACACCAACCCTCTGACAACAAAACAGCACACCTCTGAATAAGGAATGGAGGAGAGAAATAGGGTGCTCACTGGTACAATAAAACTTGCTTTCTCTTCAGACGCCTTTTTTATGAGCTATCCATATACTCGTCAGCCTACTCAAGGTTTGGTAAAGCATTCAGATCATCATAGAAACAGCTGAGAAGTGGAGGAAAGAAGAGTGGGAAAATACTTATAATATAAAAGAATAATGTACTTATAATGTTGCCTTAGATTGGGGCGGGGGGTACCCGATAGGGCTTTTTTAGAGCCTCAGTAATTAGGGGTCAATACCTGTAATGGGATTTTCCTGATATCACACCTTCAGGTGTCCCAAACTCCACTCTTACCTGCTCAGGGAAAATGAAACTAATGGTGAAGGATGCTTTGGGCTCTACTGCCTGTTCCAAGTTCCCCCTCACTCCCGAATTATATTATTCCTGAGAGAAGATGTAGAGTATACAATCACAGGGAAGAACAAAACACTGGAGGAACTTGAGAAAAATGGGAAGATGCAAAAAATTAAAAATTTTTAAAAAAAAGCTTGAAATTTTGTTGCCCCACATTTTTTTTTAAACTTCTTTACTGGACTATAATTGCTTTACATTGTTGTGTTAGTTTCTGCTGTACAACAAAGTGAATCAGCTATATGTATACATATATCCTTATATCCCCTCCCTCTTGCATCTCCCTCCTACCCTCCCTATCCCACCCCCTCTAGGTGGTCACAAAGCACCAAGCTCATCTCCCTGTTCTAAGCGGCTGCTTCCCACTAGCTATCTATTTTACATTTGGTAGTGCATACATGTCCATGCCACTCTCTTACTTCGTCCCAGCTTACCCTTCTCCCTCTCCGTATCCTCAAGTCCATTCTCTACGTCTGCATCTTTATTTCCTGTCCTGCTGCTAGGATCTTCAGAACCTTTTTTTTTTTTTTAGATTCCATATATATGTCTTAGCATATGGTATTTGTTTTTCTCTTTCTGACTTACTTCACTCTGTATGACAGACTCTAGGTCCATCCACCTCACTACAAATAACTCAATTTCATTTCTTTTTATGGCTGAGTAATATTCCATTGTATATATGGGCCACATCTTCTTTATCCATTCATCTGTTGATGGACAGTTAGGTTGCTTCCGTGTCCTGGCTATTGGAAATAGTGCTGCAATGAACATTGTGGTACATGACTCTTTTTGAATTATGGTTTTCTCAGGGTATATGCCCAGTAGTGGGATTGCTGGGTCATATGGTAGTTCTATTTTTAGTTTTTTTGAGGAACCTCCATACTGTTCTCCATAGTGGCTGTATCAATTTACATTCCCACCAACAGTGCAAGAGGGTTCCCTTTTCTCCACAACCTCTCCAGCATTTACCGTTTGTAGATTTTTTGATGATGGCCATTCTGACCGGTGTGAGGTGATACCTCATTGTAGTTTTGATTTGCATTTCTCTAATGATTAGTGATGTTGAGCATCCTTTCATGTGTTTGTCGGCCATCTGTATATCTTCTTTGGAGAAATGTCTATTGAGGTCTTCTGCCCATTTTTGGATTGGGTTGTTTGTTTTTTGATATTGAGCTGCATGAGCTGCTTGTATATTTTGGAGATTAAGCCTTTGTCAGTTGCTTCGTTTGTAAATATTTTCTCCCATTCTGAGGGTTGTCTTTTCGTCTTGTTTATGGTTTCCTTGGCTGTGCAAAAGCTTTTAAGTTTCATTAGGTTCCATTTGTTTATTTTTGTTTTTATTTCCATTTCTCTAGGAGGTGCGTCAAAAAGGATCTTGCTGTGATGTATGTCATAGAGTGTTCTGCCTATGTTTTCCTCTAAGAGTTTTATAGTATCTGGTCTTACATTTAGGTCTTTAATCCATTTTGAGTTTATTTAGGTCTTTAATCCATTTTGAGTTTATTTTGCCACACATTAATTTTAAATTAGTCAAATGAATGGGCAAAGTGCCAAACCCCAGCCTGACCCCAATCCTGATGAAATTAATCTTCCCACTTCTGTCTTTGGATTTCCCAAATTCCTAACCCAAGCAAACTACAGTTGTAGTCATTAATGCAACATATACTTACTGAAAGTGCCTGTAACCTGCCCCAAATTTCAAAACCAACTAGATTTTTTTTAATTTAACGGGCTCATATAGGCTTTTATTCTTCTGTTAATTGTTAATCTGCTAGCATTACATAACTAAATAACTGCACCTACTAAATCTTCTGAGCACTTGTTATGTGTCAAAACTGAGCACGCACATACATTTAATCCTCTGAATAACAAGGCAAGTCTATTAATTACCCCCATTTACAGATAAGAAAACACACAGTAGTTCTCAAATGTTTGTTTCCTTACCCTTTGGCCTTCCTTTGCCTGTCAAAAACAAACAAACAAAAATCACTTCTTTTACAAAGTTTTCCCCATCTACTCTTGACCCAAATTATTTCTTCTTTGTGCTTCCATACAACCTCTCTCAGGTACAATATGATGGGGGGGGGGTGCTGATACATATGAATAAGAAAGACAAGCACCCCCAAAGAACAACAGACAAAGGACAGGGCCAGAATCTACACACTTAAACCCACACAAACAAGTAAGTGGAAAAGATTTTTCTGAATGGTAGTATTGTGCCAGACATTGTCAACAGGTCAGGAAATGGGCACTCCCATTTACTGGTGGAGGAAGGGAAACCCAACACCACCTTTCTATGGCAATTTGGTAATACATACCATTAGCCTTAAAAAAAAAGATCACACCTTTTGACTATTATGTTCTACTGCTAGAAATATACCCTAAAGTAATGATAAAATTCTCACAAGGATGTTCATCATAATTTATAATAGCAAAAATCATAAACAAATGAAATGTCCAAATTAAATATACCAGACATCCAATTAAATAACATACAGCCATTTATCTTCTGAAATGTTAACTGGGAAGAAGGCATAATACAAAACTATACGTGTAATGCCAGCTTTGAAAATATACATTCACAGCAGAAAAAGGACTGTACACTGGAAAGATCTATGCCAAAATGTTAATAGACATTATTTTAAAATGGTGAGGTTATATGTGGTTTTATTTTTTTCACTTACTTATGATGGTTTTGAAGTCAGAAGAAACCAAGGTTCATCCCCTGGCTCCCCCACTTACCAATTGTGTGACCTTGGTCAATTTACTTTATCTAATCCTTGATTTTCTCATCTATAAAATGAAAGTGGTAATACCTATCCTCAGAGATTAAATGAGATAATGCATGCAAAATGCTTACACTAGTAGGCAATCAGCTAAGTTTTGTGAGCACTTTTTTTTTTTTTTTTTTTTTTTTGCGGTACGCGGGCCTCTCACTGTTGTGGCCTACTCCCGTTGCAGAGCACAGGCTCCGGACGCACAGGCTCAGCGGCCATGGCTCACGGGCCCAGCCGCTCCGCGGCATGTGGGATCTTCCCAGACTGGGGCACGAACCCGTGTCCCCTGCATTGGCAGGTGGACTCTTAACCACTGCGCCACCAGGGAAGCCCAATGAGCACTTTTTAAAAATATATCAACATTTTATGTTTATATTCAGAAAGTTATTTTTCCTTAAATCTGTGACATTAGCAAATTACCACATAGCAAGAATCTGATAAAGCTGTATTCTCATCAACTGAGCAGTATACAAATCAGGACATTTTAGCATTTTAAACAATGTTAACCAAATTCCCAAGAAATTCATCTGAGAATTAGAGATGGTGGATATGTGAACAAAGGGACCTATGTACTTATTGAACGGTCAGAAAGACACAGTAGAAAAAAAAATTAGGTCCTTGGGATCTAGCCTACTCTATAACATCTACTATAATCTTAATTAAATAATCAGCAAAAAGACCAGGTCACTTCAGACTCTACCAGGAACAGTAAGATTCAATTCCAGAAAGCTCAAGATCTAATTTAATAAGGGGTAAGACACAGATCCCAGGTATCAATGAACCCAAACTGTTATTTTTAAAGACTTTGATATCTTAGACATTAATAATTATAAATTTTACTTAGCTTTATTGCACACTAATTGCACACCTAGATGCACATCCCAAACATATACAACCTTCTCAGCAACTCCTCAGGCTGAAGATATAGAAATCACAGACCAGTTAAAAGAAATTGGTAGCTAAGGGGGCCTACAGACCTTTCCTATCATGGATTTCTGGAATATATTTTCCTCTTTTAAATCTAAAATGATGAACATGCTCCATTAAGTTAAAAACATGCAAATATGCAATACTTCCGGAATAACATATAAGAAATTTGTGACAGTATCTCTGGGGACACAGAACCTGGGAGAATGGGGTAAGAGGGAGACATGCTTTCTAGGTATACCTCTTGTACTGTTTGTCTTTACCACTGTATATGTCTGTGTGTGTGTGTTTACATTAAATTCTGGTTAGTAAAATACAAAAATAATTGCCTTATGTTTGGTTTGTAAAAAAGATATGCAGACTAGATTTGCTTACTACAGTGGAGAAAGTCAGATGTAGATATCGTCTGTATGAGAAGTACTACAAAATGAAAGTTTTTTCTTTTGTAAATGGGAGTTTTTAATTGGCTCTAGAAATTTTTTTAAGAAACAGAATCCTACCTTGTCTCTCCTGTTTATTTTTTAGTTTATTAACTATTATTATTTTTTCAAATTCAGTGTACAAGTCAGCAGTTTTTACTGTATTCACAGAATTTTGTGACCATCACCCCTATCTAGTTCCAGAACATTTTCATCACCCCTTAGAGAAACGCTGTACCTGTTGGCAGCCACTCTCCTTACTCCCACCCTTCACGAGCCCTAGCAACCACTAATTTACTTTCCGTCTCAATATATTTGCCTATTCTGGACATTTCATATATATGGAATCATGTAGTATGTGGATTCTGTGACTGGCTTCTTCACTTAGCATGCTTTCAAAGTTCATCCACGTTGCAGCAGGTATCAGTACTTCGTTCTTTTCTGTGGCTGTTTAATATTCTACCGTATGGCTACATCACCAGGTGACAGACATTTGGTTTGTTTCTACTTCTGGGCTATTACAAATAATGTTGCTATAAACATTCGTGTTCAAGTTTTTGTAGACACAGGTTTTCAATTCTCTTAGATATATACCTAGGAGTAGAATTGCTGGGTTACACAGCAAATCGGTGTTTAACTTTTTAAGGAACTGCCAAATTTCAAATGAAGGTTTTGAAACACAGGATACAAAGGAAAGGGACAAAAGCGCTTGTAAACTACCACAAACATTTGCCTGGAGAAATCTCCAGTTATAATCATTAGTAAATTCAACTCATGACCATCTGAAAACACTGAAAGACGTATTTATGTCTTAAAAAGACTTGAGACATGCTTAACAAGTATGTGTTAATAACAGAATGCTCCCAGAGTAGAACTGAGCATTCCCAACTTAAAGGACTATAATTCTAACAGTAAAGAAACTTCCAAATAACTTCAATTAGCTCTCACTTTATTTCCATGAGTCCTTGGGCATCAGTTACATAAATAAAATACAACACTTCAAAGTTATAGTGGGGTTTTCTTTCTAGTTGGTATTGGATTTTCTTACCATCATAGCTATAAATAACATATACAAACATCTCCATATGCCTTCAACCTACACTCGTGACAACTGTCATCTACTTTCACAGAATAAAGGCCCTCCAACTGATAACAGCTTATTTGCAGTTAACTCTTTCAAAAATGTGGAAAATGCTCATGTTATGAGCCCTCAGAATTAACACTACTACTTAATGTTATACAGTACTAGTTTCTCTAAAGCATAAATATAGACATCTCATAAAAGAGAAAAAGAGACTTGAGATATATGTGATTCTTTGAGCAACCAAGTAGGTGTACTACAACACCATCTCAATATCAAGCAAAGTCAAGTCAACTTGGAAAAGGGGAAATGATTTACTACTCATATCCCAGCATTACCTATAAAAGTTTTACATACGATTAGTCAAGGATCTCCTGGTGACATGAACTGGTTAATACCAAAGGCAACAATGTGTTATGGAGAATGCTTATTGTAATAAAACTGACCTTCCTTAATATACCTAAGTGATGGACTCATGTCTTCTATTTCTCTCACATTCTCCAAAATATTGGGCACTCAAAAAGTACTTGTTGACTTGTAGATGAATACCTAAGGTCTCACCCTAGCACCATTCCCTATGAGAACCAGAGATTTAGATTTAATCAAATAGTATTTTTTTTTAAGCTGAACCACACAGAAGCAACGTGGGAGCCTAAAAAATAGAACAGTTTTACTAACTCATAATCTTAGATTAACATTGCTCAACTTCTTGGAGCTTCAGTGCCCTTGTGTACAAAATGACAATAATGTCTACCTCAAAGGCTATTGTTAAGAAACGCAACCTTGGTCATTCCTTATCTACGATTTCATTATAAAGAAATGAATGCAATGCAGTTATCAAATTTTCCTATTATGGTGAAGACTTTGCCTAATTAAAGTACACACAAAACAACATACTGACTATCTTTACTGTTAGTTTTACAGTAATGAAATGTGACTTACAAAATCTATGGGATTTTCTATTTTTAACCAGAAACTGCAAATGAGGTGAAACTTTGGTCAAAAATCTAGATTTTGCCTCACCTTATCCTGAAATAGCCTACAAAATAAAGTAACCCAGTTCTTGTCCTCAAACTGTTAATCTGGGATAACAGACTTGTATCACAGCAGTACCGATCTGTATTCTTTAATATCCTCTAATCTGATACTTTCATGTTCTGCTTAGGGTTCTTCCTGTCCACCTCCAATCACTTACAGAAAGTACTTATAGGATGTTCCTCCCCACAGAACCCCAGCTATATATAAAAAGGCTAGAAGTACACAATAGCTAAGAGGTGGAAACAAACTAAGTGTCTGTCAAAAGATGAATGGAAAAACAAAATGTGGTATATACATAAAATGAAATCAACCTTAAAAAGGAAGGAAATCCTGTCACATGCTACAACATGGATGAACCTTGAGGATATGAAATAAGCCAGTCACAAAAAGGCAAATACTGTATGATTCCACGTGTATGAGGTATTTGAACTAGTCAAATTCACAGAAACAGAAGGCACAGTGGTGGATACCAGGGCAGAGGAGAGAATGGGGAGTTGTTGTTTAATGGGTCCAGTATCAGTTTTGCAAGATGAAGTTCTGGAGACCTGTTTCACAGTAATTTGAATACAGTTAGCACTACTGAACTGTACGCTTAAAAATGGTCAAGATGGTAAACTTTATGTTTTTGTGTTTTTTTACAATGAAAAAAACATAAAAACATTAGGGAGCTAAAAAGTACTTCACTTATCTGCTGCTAGACAAAAATAATTCTTGTCAAGGGGAAAAAAGAAGACTATGAGCAGTCCCTTCCCCACTACCAATTCTTATAACCATTTCTAATGTTGCATCCCTACATAAGGAATCTGACAAGAGTTACTGATTGCCTACAACAGCTTGTTTTCTTGAAATACAGCCTTCCCAATCTATTAGCCAACAGAAAATATTAAAGAGTCCTCTTATGCTATCTTAAAAACACATCTACTCCAGGCCCACAAGACTCTCACCTTGTGGTAAACTGGGAAAGAAAAAAAAAACAGACGTGGGGAAACACCAAAAAGGTTGTTTCCACTTTCATAGGCAGCTGACCTGAAACTACAATGGCAAGTTCTAAAAAGTAACATTGTTCCAGATTTTCAAATAATTTAAAAAATGTTCCCACCAATCCCTTTTACCAACTTCGGTTTCTCTCTTAATACAGACTACTGAAGAAGAATTTAGATTCCTTCTGAATGAAGTATAAACAAGCAATCAGATAAAAATCCAATATACACTGTAATATTTTTACCCATGGTTAAGGAGACAGCAGTTTTTTAATTAAAAAAAAAAAAAATCAAGATGGGAATACACTAAAGCTGTCAGGTCCAGTTAGAAGATTCATCCCTCTAATATTTTATCAGTAACAGTAAGTACTAACAAGATTCCTAAGAAAGAATACCCTTTTAATAGTCTAAAAACTATCGTTACCATATAAAATATCCTTGACTCCTCCAACTTAACCATATAGGCATATAATCACAGACAAATTTTTAGATTAAAGCAGAGGTTCTTAAACAGGGTCATTGTTCCATGAACCCCCTTGAACTGGATAAAAGAGATCACTCAAGGACTTCAGAAAAGAAAATTCCAGTTGATATCTGAACATTCAGAGAGAAAGTCAACCTATAGAAACTAAAATTACAAGAGCCTGACCCTTGGTATAGTGGCACACAGAAGCACTCAATAATGAATTGCCAGGAATTCCACATATGCCACAGGCAAAGATCTAGATGACATTTTAATCAGCTACAGCTAACATTAACTAAAAATGTCCATATTAATAAAAAATTAGCTATTTTTAAAATAAACTCAATGTTTATTTAAAAATGTTTAAATGTTTAAACATGGATGGAAAATTGGTAAAGCTAGTTTTAAAAGTCCTACATACTTTGACAATTTTTTTAAAAGGGTAGAAAAGTAGCCACAAAAAAAACCCTGAAAATACTAAGCAATAAATAGTTGATACTGCATTCTTCAAATGGGAAACTCAGCAACTATTTAAATATAGAATTATGCTGCATTTTAAAGTAGAATTTAAAGAAAAACACTGTTCCTTCTCCTTTCCTCCCTTTAGTGGTTAAGAGTTGAAAATAGTTACCATGCCAATTCTGTGACTTTCTCACAAGAAAAAAGTAACACAACAAACCACTACATGTCGGGTTCAAAATAAAACACAATGTCAAGGGCACCAACTCATTTCTAATGACCAGGCAGCCAACCCAGAAATGGCACTAGACTAGGCTTTAAGGAATTTAGTATTCCTACATTAAGTATTAATGATAGCTGGACCTCAGCAGAGATACTGGGAAAAGCCCTGAAAAACTGAAGGCAGATTTAATTTGGTACCTAAAGAACAGCAAGGGAGTAAGTAGGCTGAAACAATCTGAAGTCATAGGAAAGCTTTAAATACACATGCACAAAAGCAGCACTTTATGATTCTTTCTGATCACTTATAGTTCATGATTTTTTTTTGTTTGTTTGCGGTACGCGGGCCTCTCACTGCTGTGACCTCTCCCATTGCGGAGCACAGGCTCCGGACGCGCAGGCTCAGCGGCCATGGTTCACGGTCCTAGCCGCTTCGCGGCATGTGGGATCTTCCCGGACCGGGGCACGAACCTGCGTCCCCTGCGTTGGCAGGCAGACTCCCAACCACTGCGCCACCAGGGAAGCCCCCATGAGATTCTTTTAAAGCAATAGAACAATGAAATTAACAGACTAAGCCCACAGTTGTGAGGTATTTCTGGATGGCAGGATTTCCTTATACTATTAAAATCTGAAGACCTCAAAGATATTTTAAATTTTCAAATACTTAACTTATTTAAAAATGTAATAAGCGGGGACTTCCCTGGTGGCACAGTGGTTGAGAAGCTGCCTGCCAATGCAGGGGACACGGGTTCGATCCCTGGTTCGGGAGGATCCCACATGCCCCAAAGCAACTAAGCCCATGCGCCACAACTACTGAAGCCTGGGCGCCCTAGAGCCCACGTGTGGCAACTACTGAAGCCCGCATGCCTAGAGCCCATGCTCCACAACAAGAGAAGCCACTGCAGTGACAAGCCCATGCACCACAACGAAGAGTAGCCCCCCACTCGCCGCAACTAGAGAAAAGCCCACATGCAGCAACGAAGACCCAAAGCAGCCAAAAAATAAGAATGTAATAAAAAGCCCTACACATTAACAAAAAAGTTATAAAAAGAAAAAAAGAGACTATTGCCCCCCCCCCAAAAAAAATCAGTGAGAAGAACGGCATTGTTTTACATTGCTGCAAATCTTTTTAATGTCTGACTTAACAGAAGATGCTGAGGTTCTCTTAATTGCTTCTGCATCCAACATACTACACTATGTTGTGTAGGTTAAATATATGAAGAAATCCAGTCTTAGGTATGTAGTTGGGAAGGGAGGAATAGTTTCCTTTTTTTTTTTAAATAGATGTTGACTTTTTTTTTAAGCTTTATTTATTAAATTTTATTTATTTTTGGCTGTGTCGGGGCTTAGTTGCAGCATGTGGGATCTTCCGTGGCAGCACACAGCCTTCTCTATAGTTGTGGCGTGCGGGTTTTCTCTTCTCTAGTTGTGGCGCACAGGCACCAGTGCGCGTGGGCTCTGTAGTTTGCAGCACACAGGCTCTAGTTGAGGCTCGCTAGCTCAGTAGTTCTGGCGCAAGGGCTTAGGCATGTGGGATCTTAGTTCCCTGACCAGGGATCAACCTGTGTCCCCGGCATTGTAAGGCAGATTCTTTACCACTGGACCACCAGGGAAGTCCTGGGAGGAATAGTTTAATAGGCTTTTCAGGTACTACGGATATCTCTTTGATACTACAGCAAAACTCAACACGTGATAGTTTCTTAAAGGTTTGTGGAGTCTGAAACCATACCAGTTGTCTGTTATATTAGAATCCATTGCTCTATCTTGCACTTTTACTTATGCATAACTTTTTAGCATCACAAGCATTGGCCATTCAGTTATGCAGATTTTCCAAATGTTGACACATTTCATTACACAGTATTAAAAATCACAATCATTAATATTACTACTGATCTCATCTGAAATATCTGTAAGTATTCAGAAGTTATCAAGCTCAGGAGATACACGTTTTCCAAAACTTTGAGTTTTGCTTGAAAGCTCAGATTTTATCACGGGCAACAAATACTGTCCATTGAGGTAACAGATTCACCGTTCATTTGAGAAAATGTCTGCCAAATATACAAGTCTGAGTAGTTTGTCAGTAGCTCCTTCTAGTAAAAATAATGTTCCATGAAAAGAGCAACTACTTCAGCTTGAAACAAATAATTGCACCCATACTTTTCCTTCAACCACTATACTCTGTCTGGTCTATAACAGAATGGTATAAGTGTACTTTCCATTCTGTCAAACAGAATGTTCAACACACATGTACTCAAGAGTCAAGACTTTCAATAGCAGAGACTTGACAAAATTAATTTTTACTGTTTCATCAAAGACATTACGTAAAACTGGCATTTTAAAACTGCTGGTACATGGCAATGAAGATTACCATGACTACTGGTACCATTTGGTGCCAAGGCCTTGATACATGCTAAGTTGCCTGCAGATTTACCAACCCTTACTTTTGTACCATTGGTGCAAATGTCAACACAGTGAAAAAGGCAAATATTATCATGAAAATAGTTTCAACTTCAGAGACGTTCTGACACAGTTGAGGGGTTGCCAGACCACACGTCAAAATGGAATAAATGATCGCTGTTTTGACAGTGGTTACAGACCCCCTGTGACCAGAAAAATGCACCTACGTACAAGCACACACATTACAACTTTACATACAACATCAGAAGGTTCAAAAACCCCTTATCGAATGTCCTAGCTTAAGAATTCCATTAGCAGAAGATTCAGTAAATCTCCAAGTTGGATTTAATTACTTCAAAACAACAATAATCTGCTTGGCATTACAAATAAACTCTAAACAAGTCACATTCCAACAACCTCAAACACCTTCACCTAAACTAAAAGAAGCAGCTCAAGTTTTTAAGTAAATAAAATTACATTAGGGAAATTTAAAGGTTTGAGGTAAGAATCCCAGCTCTACCACCTGCTCAAGGATACAGTTAGTAAACTAGCCTTCCTAGCCAAGTTTCCTGTCTCTATGGAAAAACAACAGCATCTATTTATTTCAAAGATTAATAACAATATCAATAAAGCACCTAAAACAGTACCTGGCACATAATTGAGAAATCTAATTTATATATTACCAGACTTTACTTCTCTTTCCTTCTACTAAGGAAGCAACTTGCAGACCTTTGATTACTCAATTTTAATTTCCATTATCACCTAAGAGAAGGGAAGAGAGACTGTAATTGAGAATATTAGCTAAAACATCTATCTCCAACCCTTTAATTTTCCTATTTAACAGCATAAGAAGCTTAAAATAAAGTTTACCTTTCTTCCTGCAACTCAACTAGGCAAATATAGATGTATAAATACGTAATATATGGTAATCTTTTTACTGATTTAATAAAATTAATTCTTTCCTTCAGTCTCTCATCATTCTGCTTATTCCACAATCTTCAAAAATTTTAAAATATAGTTCACTAAAAGAGAGTACTAAAAAATACCTAAGGGTAATTTTTGGTTTATTTTAGTAACCTGAGACAAAATGCCATTATCTCTTGTAATTTTTTTTTTTTTTTACCAATAAAGGGGTAAGAAAAAATTTTTAGCATCTTAAAAGAAAACAAGGATACTGCCTAATACTAGATAAATATGATCATTCATGTTATTTAATGGGCGAAGTTACACTACTTTAAGTGATGGTACTGCATTAGTACCAGACTTCTGTCAGCAGTAATGCTAGTGCTGAGAGAAAGATGTGTGACATGTGAAACAAGGTAAGAATGTTAACTAATACCTTTGCTATGAGTCATTACGTTCTGGAATACAGCTGATGTGCCAATATTCTGAAATTTGCAAAAAATGGGGTTCTACTATTTTCTTCTACAAATTGACCCTAGTGCCTAAATCGAACATGCATACTACTCTAAGAAACACAGAACACAAATGATCTTAAAATCTATTTATATTGTAGCATAAAACATACTGAATGGATTTAAAACCCTCAAATTTTGTGTGATACCCCAAAGATTATTTGCTTCTCAAATTTTATTTATGTCCTTATTCGGGGAGTATTTAGACTCTCCAATGAAAGTTTTTTTTCCAAGAACCAGTCCACAAGTCTAAGTCCAAAAATAAACAGGAAGCAGTGTTGAAAAAGATGCAATACATCTGGATCCAAGTTTCACTGACTTCATGTAATAAAATCATACCCTAAAATAATATCCTATAAAAGAAAGTTTAAGAATATCAAATATGGAGATGAGGAAAAGTATACTTACATTAATTAATGAAAATAATAAAAATTTATTATTTAATACTTAATATTAAATAGTGAAAATTTGCATTAAAATAATTAAAATAACCAATATTGGTTAATTTTTCCTTATCTTTCACCCAAAATTACACACTTCAGATTATCCAAGTGTATTTGAATTTTTAATAATTTTATTTTCACAAGTAAAATTTGAACAAATTAACAAATTATCAGAATTGCTACTGCAAAAAATCATGAGGAAAAATTCCTTACTGTTTCACATTAAAATGATGAACTTGGTTTTCTAGTTTGTTGAATCTAGATTTTAAAAACAAAACCAATAATATCTCTATTAGTAAATAACAAAGAACTGGGAAGGAGTCAAGTCATGCCAAGTTATAAATGGGACAGCACTGGCCACATGTTGATGTTGGGTGATGGGAGTTCATTATACTATTCCATCTTCTTCCTGTAATGTTCAAAATCTCCATAATGAAGTTTTTTTAAAAATTCAAAAGAACTAGGCAAATTAAAAAACAGGCAACTATTAGCTTCAGGGAAAATGAAGGGATGCACAAGAAATGAGCAACACTACAGTGTAGTACAGCTCAGTAGAGAACATCTGCATCCTCGTAACAATGTAAGCACTGACTTCTAATTTAACCACAACATGTGATGTAACGCTGGGGCAAACGCACAAAAACGTCAACAGCTTAATCTTCATCTACCATGGAAGGAAGTCAATTGAAAATGTCTAAAATTGAAAGAAACAGAAATATAATTTTATTCACAAAAAATGTAATTAAGCCCAAGGGAAACAGCTAGAAGAAGGGTTCAACATAATTGCCTTTAGGAGAAGGGCTAAGGAGGATTAGGGAGTGAGTGTGGAAGGGATTGCCATTTTTCATTCTAAACCCTTTAGTATAGTATGGGATTTTTTAAAAACCTTTTTCATTGTGAAGTCTAACAAATACAGAAAATCAAAATCAAAACAACAATCTTCAGGTTAATCAGTTATTACAAACATTTGTACAACCACCATCCAGGTCAATTTGCCACCCCATGAGCCTTCCCAGAACCGCTGGCAATCACAACTGCCTATCACTGCTTAACGATAACCACTATCCTGGCTTTTACAGTTAATTACTTTGTAGCTATTCTTTATA
Organism: Tursiops truncatus; assembly: GCF_011762595.2. Classification (NCBI taxonomy): domain Eukaryota; kingdom Metazoa; phylum Chordata; class Mammalia; order Artiodactyla; family Delphinidae; genus Tursiops; species Tursiops truncatus. The sequence continues at coordinate 12,610,897 of NC_047039.1, forward strand.
GAGTTTTACCAGCTTCATATGTGTCTCTAAATCTATGGTTTAATTCTAAATGTTTTTGAACTTTGTATCTGTGGAATCAGAGAATATGTATAAAACATACACATACCATTTTCCTCACTTTGGCTGATGAGAAGTTTTTAATAGCCTTTAAAGACAATTGCCCAGTTTCCTCATTCTACTCTCCCTTACTCATCATAAATATTCAAGTAATAACAATAGCTAAACCCTTATTATGTGCTGGGTTTCTGTTTTAGGAATATTAACTCATTTAATCATCAAAACAAAATCCTAAGACAAGTTTTACTGTCATCCTCATTTTACAGAGGGGGAAAACAGGCACAAAGAGGTTGAGTTAACTTGCCCAAGATCACACAGCTAGTAGGTGACTGGGCAGGATTCAAACCATGGACTTTGTGCTCTGACCTACCTTCTCATGGGAGAATAGCTATCAATAAAGGAAAAACTAAAAGTACAGGATATGATAAAATGTTATTACTGTTAACTATGAAGGTTAAAATAAAAACTACATGAGAATGATTTTAGTGCCTCATCCTTCTCCCAAACAATCAGCTACATCAAAGGTAAACTACTTAAAGTGCCTGAAGAGCCGTGTGTGCACAGAATAAGTACCCCAACACAGGCTGTAACTGTCCTGAAGGGCTTACATGGGCCAAAAGACAATGAGAGTATCTGATCAAATGTCAAAATTCTGTCTTAGTTCTGTAATGTTATTTAAGGAAAAATTCTGAGCCTTGAGTAACTAAGTCCACTGTCTTATTTTTAAATTAAGGCCCCCAGAAAGTCTAACATCTCAAACAATTTAACTTACCAGTAATAATAATGTGGGGCTGTCTCTTTTCTAAGACATCTTTGAGAGTTAACAAGATTAAGAGTACAAGAACAACCGAAATCACCTAATCCAGTTCTGTTTTCTTAAGGCTAAGCATACTGGAACTCAGAGGAGTACTTACCACAAGTGACATATACTAGTCTGTCGCTAGGATAGAAACCCAAGGCCTCCTCGCTTCTTTCTACTACACGGCTATATACCATCAGTCCACTTACAAAGCTGCCAAGTAAATAAACTCATGATTGCCAAAAGTATGTCTCAGTCATGCTACCTTTCACCCATACTTGTCCCCCTTCATAACCTCATTATAGTAAATTTTCTTCCTCCATTCAATAAATACTGGATACCTACTGTGTTCCAGGCTTTCTCTTAAGCATAGCAGTTTATATATAGAATGTCCCACATACAGCTTACAGTACAACAGTAGAGGTTTGGGGTACTAATATTATAAATACAAAGTGCTACGAAGGTAGATTCTTAAAATACTCCCAAAAAGGGGAGATGAGTAGTAAAAGGGTTACAGGCATGACCTGAAGGATAAGTATGATTCTGATAAGAGAACTGTGGCAGGAGTATCAGGCCTTCCAAGGTAGGAACAGAAAAAAAAAAAAAAAAAAAAAAAATCACGAAGTCCCCAAAGTAAGAGTGTACAGGACTTGTGTGAAGAACTGTATCCATTTAGCTGGATCGTAAACCACACTAGCAAATAAACTTAGAGAAGTAGGGGCCATACCAGTGAGAAGTCTCACATTCTATACTAAAATATCTGAATGTAATTCATAAGCCTGTGGATACACTGACCACTAAAGATTTCTGAGGAAAATAAAACTGGGACGGCATTTAAGATTAACTTAGAAGCAAAACATGACAAGAAGCAGGGAATCATTTAGGAAGTTAGAGCAATCCTGATGAGAGATACTGAGAACCTTAACCAAGGTAAAAGTGGGTATGGAAAGAAGATTAAAGCATTACAGAAGTAAAAAGAGTATGCCATGACAGCTGAATACATGTAGGAGGGGAAAGACAATTTGGTGCCTTTGATGGAAAAGAACTTAGGATGTACTGTTAACAGAAAACAGGCAAGCTAAACTAAAGGTTGAGCCAGATGTAACCCATTTAGAGATTATAACCTAAACCAAGGGGGAAATGTATTAATCTTACTTTATTTCAGAAAAGTAAACCTTCTCTTAGTAAAATAAACATAATAGACTATGATGTGCAAACTACAGTATGCAAAAAACCCAAATTAAAGCTGCATAATTTGAAAATTGGGTGCTTTTTATACTTATTGCATTTGTATAGACATAGGTACTAGAATAAATCATGTTTCTATTAAAATATACATACCAAGCTTCAGGATAAGATACTAGGAATGCACTGTATGTTAAAAGTAATATTTAACAACCACAGATGAAAATTATTTAATGAATCAGTTGCAAAATGCAGTTACTAAATATTAGCAGAAGAAAGTTACCACTGATCCATCATACATGTCACAAACTATCATTTGGTTCAGTTAAGTTTGGAATCATCAATTTCTTCTGATTAAATCAAATGCATGTGGTCTTTGCCTGTTTAACAGTGAACTACGCACAGGGTTTGTATTCTAGACACCTTGGAGCCCTAGTGCTCAGCATTTAGGAGGCCCCTAGAATATCTTTGATAAAGGGAATAAATGGACAACAACAAAGGAACGTTTTTCAAGTATACAGCACTTTCATAACTTGGCGAGTATTACACAACGGCACAGAACTAATGATCCAATATCTGAGTGCCTACTGTTCAACAGGTAATGGAATTACAAAATGAGTAACACATGACTCCTCCCTTCAACTTAGGATTTATTTCTCTGAACAAGCCAAACACCACAGGCTTCATCAGAAGACCCTGATTTACACTATTTGTATGACCATCAGTGAGTCTCTTAACTGCTTTAAGCTTCCAGTTTCTCATCTGAAAAACAGATGAGGATTCAATAGAAAGAAATGTGAGAGTGCTCTGTATCAGAAGTACAATGTATGCCAGTTGGCTCCCCACACAATTCAGCAAACTGATCAGGTACTTAATTAAGAATGACATTGAAAAAAAAAAAAAGAATGACATTGAGGACTTCCCTGGTGGCACAGTGGTGAAGAATCAGCCTGCCAATGTAGGAGACACGGGTTCGAGCCCTGGTCCAGAAAGACCCCACATGCCGCGGGGCAACTATGCCCGTGCGCTACAACTACTGAGCCTGCGCTCTAGAGCCTGCGAGTCACAACTACTGAGCCCGCGTGCCACAACTACTGAAGCCTGCGGGCCTAGAGCCCGTGCTCCACAACAAGAGAAGCCACCGCAATGAGAAGCCTGCGCACCGCAACGAAGAGTAGCCCCCGCTCGCCGCAACTAGAGAAAACCCGTGCGCAGCAACGAAGACCCAACGCAGCCAAAATTTTAAAAATATAAATAAATTTTAAAATTAAAAAAAAAAACCAAAAACGAGTAACACTGACACAAGCAAATCCAAGCATTCAACTGGCTCAACACAAGGCCATCATCCTACCGTGGCCTTGGAAAAACCCTCAAAACAAACAGTACACTGACCGTAAGTCAGAAATAGGATCTTATTATGAGGACAACACAATCTAGAGACAGATAATTTATAAATTTTCACTAGACAAATTTTTGAAAATTAAAAGTACATATTTTAATTATCTGAGTATTAGAAAATTCCTACTGTAATTCAAACACACAATACTATTAAAATTCAAACTTTAATATTTCTGAACAATGAAATAATAAAACTAGTTTATTGAATATAATGTCTCCTCCATCTCAAGACTTCCTCCATCTAAGACCATCTCAAATGAATGTAAAATCCTAGAGTTTCAAAACTAGAATTTTGAAATACACTAATAAACAAATCTGGGGGAAAACTAAAGCCCTTCCACTGATCAAATCCAGCTTCAAAATACACAACAATAAGCTCTCCAGAAGACATGCTATATATCTATAACACCGTTATTTTCTTATCCACCTAAGTTAATCTTTATAAGACAATTAAATGCATCATTTGAGCCAGCATTTCTTCACAGAATATGCCAATCAACACCACACTCTCATAGTAGGCAAGTCCAAAAAAACTAAAAATCTCCCCTCAAAATGGAAGATGCTATCAAGAATATTTCTGAGCTAAATATTGATGGCACCTAGTTCAACTAAATTATCTAAAAGCAGTGTACAACCATGAAAATTCATCACCATTTATTTGTACGTGAAATTTACACAGCAAGGACACCTTTACCGCATGGACCTTAGATTTTTCTTGTGACGGTTTTATATATATCATCATCTAGTGCTCCTTATTTTATTCAGGAAAAAATAATAATAAAACACGGCATAAGTAATAAAAGATTTAAGATTATCTTCCAGAAAGGTGACTTTTAAAACTGTTCTTTCCCTGCTTGGACAACAAACATAAAATGTTCTTAAACTAGAACAGACTCAGCTGAAAGGAAATCCTTCAGCAACAGAGATTTTGGAAAGATTCTACATCCAAATTCTGCATTATTAAATGCTTTCTTACCTTCTGCTACATCATCATCTACTGCTCCTTTCACCTGAGAAAAACACCACTGAATATCATTCCCTCCTCCAGCTCCTGGAAAAAGAAAACATACCAATTAAAACTGAGTCCTACTCATGTTTACTCTCATAAACAGAGATGGCATCCATAGTTGGCATGATACTAACAGCCTGGTACTGCCCACACATACAACCACCACCCCACAGCACTAATTTGGAAAAAGGTTAGTCCCCAATAGTTGGTACTGCATTAAAAAAGAGAGAGAGATTCCAGGTCTGAAATATTTAAAGGCCATGTACTATCGTTACCACTGTACATCAGTTCAAAAGTTCCCTTCCATTTTCCCTTCCCCTCAAACACAGTAAAAGCCTTACTTCAAGCAAGACCTACCAGAAAAAAGTAAATACCGAAAGTTAAAGAGTTTTCCTTTAAGGCTACAAAAGGCGGCAGGAGAGTTAATAAGGTTAAGCTACCATAAAACACGGAACGAAGAGAAAACTTCAGGAACATTACTGCCTGGGTGAGGAGCGATGATTCATATGAACCCTATCACCACAGCGCACATACAGCAAACACAACATCACCACCCATTTCTTTGCAGTTCATTACCAGCAAATCACTGGCTCCAGAGAGGAAAAGAAACTGAATTGAATGTTGGTGAAGAGATTGCCAAAAGGAAGCTTGGTTTGCCTCCCTTCACCTAATCCGTCAGAATCCAAAGGACCTGGCAAAGAATTAATTTCGCTCATTTGTCTTCATCTTGTGCAGAACAATTTTAATTTCACTTAATCATTCAACAAGGCCAAAAAGCAACTTATGCATAGCAAACCCTAAGTCAATCCAGTATGTTAACTTTTTTACAGGTTTAATTATCTATCTAAATATTGATAAAAGCACGGAAAACTGGTTTAGTCCCTGAATGTTTCCATTTCACTGCCAAGCAGGGAGGGGGCAATGTCCTGGATCTATGGAGAAAGAAACTGAATCTAGATCTAGGACTGATTCTACTAGATGAAGGAAGATATTCAGCAACACCAAAATACACAAAAATAATCCTCGAAGCAATTACCTTTCTCTTCCTTCACCTCCATTCCTTGCTAAATATTCCAACCTGGTTTTCTCTCTGCATCTCCCCCCCTCCGCCCCAAGCTTTTACCTAAATCTCTCTCCTCTTGGCTATTTATATCTCTGAGCTCCACAACTATTTTAACTAACTCCATGAAACCCTTTTGGGAAAAGGACATCTGCACAAAAGCTAACATGCAAAACGGAAAGTTAAAATTACATTTTTCACGCAACTCGCTGTATTAGAGGCCTTGCACTCTTTGGACCTAAAGGGTAAAAAAAAACGAAAGGGAGATGGTTCCAAACAAAAAAAAAAATTCAGGCTTACAGTCTCAAAAATATACGTACCCACAGTGGAAAGAAATACACGTTATGTCCCCATTGTATTTCAACTTATAAAGCACTCTTCCTTCTCAGTGCAAAATATATTTGTAGGAACACCCAAAAAGGCTTGCAGCAGAGAGAAACATAGGAACTAAAGGAAGGAAGAGCTGCAGAAAAGCCCCCTGGGGGGGCGGGGGCGGAGGTTCCACCGGGCTCCCAAGCGCAGGGACGAATCGGCACTCGCCCCTACCCCGCCCCACCCTCGCCTTACCCCTCAGCTCGCCGGCACACACCCCACCCCCACCCATGCCCAGGCTCCAGCCCTCCAGTTCAAAGCCATTTCGATACCACAGCGACCACTCGCCTCTCCAGAACCCGCCCCACCCCCACCCCACTTGACCAATTCCCTGAAATCCCAGGGGTGCCCCGTGGCTCTCCAAGAGGCGCAAGCAGTCGCTAGGCGGTGATGGAGGGAGGAGGAAGGAAGCGGTGCCTTGTCAGTGGAGAGGGTGATTTCTCCTTTACCTGCCATGTTGCGCTGCAAATGGTGACCCTGCTGGGTTCCTCGGGGTCTCCGCTTCCTGAACTCACCCCCCTCACCTGGGGATGGGGGGGTAGAGAGGGCGGATGGCGGCGGATGGCACCTGTGGGGGGAGGGGGCGGGGGTCGGGGGAGAAGGAAGGAGGGGCTGGCAAACCAGCCGGCGGGATGGTGGATTTCACTCTTGGTCTTCCCCACTCTTGCTCTTTCTCCAGCGGCGGCGGCGGCGGCTACGACAGCGACGGCGGCGGCGGCAGCGGCAGGGCAGGCGACTCCACTTTCAAAATGGCGCCGGCTGGCCTGGCCAGTGACGTCACCAGGAGGGCGGAGCCGCAGGCCTGGGCCGGAGGGGCGGGGCGGGGCGAGGGCTGGAGCGAGGAGCGGAGGGGGAGGGGCGGGGAGCTGCCCGGCGGGCTCCTGGCCCCGCCCCTTCCCGCCTCGCCCCGCCCCTTCCCGCCTCGCCCCGCCTGCTGCGTCCCCTCCGGCCTGGCCCGCGCGCTCCCTGTCTCAGGCGGTTCCCCCTCTGCCCGCCCTGCCAGTCCCAGTCCGAGGTCCTGCTGCACATCGGCGCCCACACCGTCGCGCCAGTGCCTGGACTCTGGGGCCGGCTCAGTGGTCCAGTTAACGTGGTCGCTCGTAGAGATTGGTGGGGTCTTGTGTCTTTGCAGAGAATACCCGTACTGTATTGCTACTTAAAATAATGACACTGCGGGGCAGCCCCGCGGCCAGTGAAATACAGGGACGGTAGCGCTGACTCGTTGCTCAGCCAAGGTGAAAGTTCGCGGATCTGAGGAGGACGTAGCTGGGCTGGTGCCATCTGGGTGAATTAAATTACCTTCTCATGGGCCCTGGAACTGAGGCGAGAGCCCTTGGCAAAGGAAGGCAGTTAAGAATGGTTTCAAAAAAGAAAACTCAGTTTGCTAGCAGCAGAATATGCCCGAAAGGGTGGCCCAGGTCTGTCCGGCCAAAAGTGTAGAAATAGTAGTTAAGATAGGCTCTGAAGCCAGGATGCCAAATGCTGACTCCACGCACGAGATGAGGGTAACAATCCTACCTTATAGAATTGTTTCGAAGATTAAATGACTTAATTTGAGTACATGATAAACGTTAGCTGCAGTTATTATTAGATTTGTATTGAAAGCATCTTCAGTGGAGTTAAAGGGTATAAGGAAAAAAATAAACTGGAAACACCAGTCATCAGTCAAGAGGGGATGTGTACTTCTTTCAAAGACGCACTAAAGATGCAGTCACTATATACTGTACACTTTACATATCTCACTTAATCTCCACAATATTCCTGTAAGATAGAGAACCACAATTTCCACATGAAAACTGTGAAAACATCCAGGATTTAACCTTCAGGCAGAAAGGAGTGATAAGGCATTCAGAGATCAAGGAGAAGTTTATGATTATTTACACTTCCTCTCCATTATCTCCACCTTCTGCCTTATTCTGTTTTTTTTGTTTGTTTTTTTGTTTTTTTCTGGTATGCGGGCCCGTCACTGTTGTGGCCTCTCCCGTTGCGGAGCGCAGGCTCAGCGGCCATGGCTCACGGGCCCAGCTGCTCCGCAGCATGTGGGATCTTCCCGGACCGGGCCACAAACCCGCGTCCCCTGCATCGGCAGGCGGACTCAGCCACTGCGCCACCAGAGAAGCCCTCTGCCTTATTCTTGATCTGCGGAGCAGTTCGGTTTCAAAATTCCTCCACAGTGGAATAGCTGCACCGTTGTATTATTATTCCTCCGTTTCTACGTTAATATTTTTCATCTAACCAATGAACAAACCAAAACTAAAAATCCACCCTGTATCTGTCATCTCTCAGCTACCTGAAAGATACAAAACTTTAATGCAGTGTGTGTGGTACTGACTTCTGTTTTGGTTGATTTCGTAAATGTATTTCTCTGGATATGCCTTTATTCTTTGTTTTCCTTTTCATGTCTCTGCCCTTGTTCGATAGCTCAATCCTATGCTCTCTAAAAAACCTTAACCAGAAAAGAGAGAATAGATCATTAAACTAGAGGACTGGCACCCCTATACACAAGTCATTTTTCTTTTTTATGCTTCATTTTTTGCCATGTGTTAAGATTTGTGTCTTCACACTTCCTGAAAAATGATTTGGTCTACGTAAATGATTTGTTCTTCTTAGGCGCCAAAGAGCTTGCCTAGAAACTGGGATAATTTTAACAAAAGTTCACATAGCACTGACTATGTGCTGTGTGCTGTTCTAAGAACATTACATAGAGTCTTGAAAGTACTACATGTCTGTGGAAGCTGAGATGAGCCTAATAAGCAAGGATCAGTGCCCTCTGGAGCCCTGGAATGAGTGACCTGGCACTTTTTGACCCCGGGCAGTCTTTTCGGTGGACCACAAACTCCCTCCCTTTCCTTTGAATGGCACTTAGGAAGAGAGGCCAGAAGACCCATTAGCCCAAAGACAAGAGTTGCTCTTGTTCATCTCTCTGTTCTTATCTTACATTCTATCTTCCATCCTCTGCACTATGGCTCTGTCCCTGCTACTTCACGGAAACAGTTTCTGTCAAGGTCATTAACGATCTTCAAGTTACCAAATGCAATGGTCACTTCCTTGGTTTTCTCTTTCTCTCCTTCCCCAAAGCATTTGAAGCTGCTGATCACCCCATGCTTAATGAGACCCTTTTTTTTCTTGACACATTATTGGCTCCCCCCAAACTTTCTAGGCACCCCTCTCAGCTTCCTTGCTGGCTCCTCCTCTCAGACCACCCTCTAAATATTAAGGCAATCCTGTCTCTCTGGGTCTTCTTCTCCAATTTCACACTCTTCTGGGCAACTTCATTCAGTATTTACAGATATTTACAGGTATAAATACCATGTATTTACCAGTGACTGCCAAATCTAGATCTCCAGCTCTGTTCTTGCCTTGGAACTGCAGATACACACCTCTACTTGCCTACGTGACATTTCTACAGATGTCCAATAAACATTTCAAACAAGGGACTTCCTTGGTGGCGCAGTGGTTAAGAATCCACCCTGCCAGTGCAGGAGATTAGGGTTCAAGCCCTGGTCCAGGAGGATCCCTTATGCTGCAGAGCAACTAAGCCCGTGTGCCACAACTTCTGAGCCTGTGCTCTAGAGCCCGTGAGCCACAGCTACTGCGCCTGCATGCCATAACTACTGAAGCCTGCGCACCTAGAGCCCGTACTCAGCAACAAAGAGAAGCCACCGCAATGAGAAGCCCGTGTACCGCAAGAAAGAGTAGCCCCCGCTCGCCGCAACTAGAGAAAGCCCGCGCACAGCAATGAAGACCCAACGCAGCCAGAATAAATAAATTAATTAATTAAATAAATTTATTTAAAAAAAATTTCAAACAAGCACTGCCAGAATATAAGTCTGTGTCCCCTCAATACCTTGGCAGACACTGTCTCTTTCCTGGAACATCACCATCCACTCACCCCACCCCCACCCACATGCCCATCCCTCTTTCCTTCCTCAGCCAACGAAACGCTTTCTGATTATTTTAAAACCAATGTAGAGACTTCCCTCGTGGTCCAGCAGTTAAGACTCTGCGCTCCCACTGCTGGGGGCCTGGGTTCAATCCCTCGTCAGGGAACTAGATCCTGCATTTCACAACTAAGAGTCCACATGCCGCAACTAAAAGGATACCAAACGCCCACAACTAAATGATCCTGCGTGGGGACTTCCCTGGTGGTCCAGTGGTTAAGAATCCACCTTCCAACACAGGGGACGTGGGTTTGATCCCTGGTCAGGGAACTAAGATCCCACATGCCATGGGGCAACTGAGCCTGCACGCCACAACTAGAGAGTCCGAGTGCCACAACTAGAGAGAAGCCCGCACGCCGCAACGAAAGATCCCGCGTGCCGCAACTAAGACCCAGTGCAGCCAAAATAAATAAATAAATATTAAAAACAAACAAAAAAATGTAGATGTAACTATCTCTAGGAAGCCTTCCCTGATATTTTCCCCATTCCCTACCCACCTTAAGCTGTGTTAGATGCGCTTCCAAAATATTCTCATAAAATCTAATGCACTGGGGCTTCCCCTGGTGGCACAGTGGCTAGGAATCCGCCTGCCAGTGCAGGGGACACGGGTTCGAGCCCTGGTCCGGGAAGATCCCACATGCTGCGGAGCAACTAAGTCCGTGCACCACAGCTACTGAGCCTGTGCTCTAGAGCCCACGGGCCACAACTACGGAAGCCCGTGTACCTGGAGCCCGTGCTCCACAACGAAGAGTAGCCCCTGCTGGCCGCAACTAGAGAAAGCCGGTGTGTGGCAACAAAGACCCAATACAGCCAAAAATAACCAAATAAATTAAAAAATAATAAATTTATTTAAAAAAATCTAATGCACTTCTCTCTTACTAGATCATGTTAGAATTATCTAAATATGTGTCTGTTACTAGACTGAGTTCTGTGAGGGTAGGAAGTATGTCATATTCACCTCCATATCATAAGCCACATAATTTGTTGGATTGATGGCTGAGTGAATAAATCTCTCTGGCTTGGGAAGAAAACCACTGACATGTTGGCTCCTTATCACTTACCGTATCATAAGTGTTTTCCCTCACCCTTCTTAATCCTGGAAGAAAGAGACATTTTACAAATTATCTTGGCCACGCTGATCTATATTTGTTAGGCAATAGTTGGCTAAAGATGTAAGTTGCTTATACGCAGAGTCATCCACACTACTTCCAACTGGTTCTTTGTCCCCGAATACATATTATCTAAGAGAATCCCATAGGACACCATTCCCTCACCAACATGAACCACGTGCTATTATGCAAGCATTTTTCCATGTGAGCCTGAGCCAGAACTTCAACAACTGACCACGTGTCAGATGCACAAAGTAATAGTTCCTAGCAGAGATGGGTTCAGCTTAGGCACACCAAGAGGAAAACTCCCTCTGGGTTTTCCTGATGACGTCCTTCAGTCTGTAAGGCCTGGAGGTGTTTTGCTTCCAATCTGAGCTGAAAGGCACTAAAGGACACCCACAATCTCACCAGCAGAACGGAGTTAACGGGACTCACCCGTGGGTTTTTGCAAGAAGGCTTTTTAAAGAATGTTATATGATGAGAGGAGAATCACTTGAAAGTTGTTCTTTTCCTTGGAGTTAAGATGAACACAAACCTCCTCCACAGTAAGTAGAAGTGGCACTTAGATTCTCCTCTAGGCAGTTAGAACTTGGGGTGTCTAGGAAAAACCATCAACTCAAAGGTAAAAGGCGAGGTCCCTGGGACTTCCCTGGCAGTCCAGTGGCTAGGACTCTGCACTTCCTCTGCAGTGGGCACAGGTTCAATCCCTGGTCGGGGAACTAATATCCTGCATGCCATGTGGCGAGGCCAAAAAATAAATAAATAAAATAAAAATAAAAGAGAGAGGTCCCTGATTAGAAAACGATATCGTTTAGGAACTATATTCAATATCCTGTGATAAACCATAATGGAAAAGAATATGAAAAAGAATACATATATATGCATAGCTGAATCACTTTGCTGTATATCAGAAATTAACACATTATAAATCAACTATACTTGAATAAAATAAATTTTCAAAAGAGAAAATGATATGGTTTAAAACACTGGTAAACCCGTCAGAGCCATGCTTTCTGATATGGAACAGGTTCAAGGGCTTTACAGGGAATATTATAAGCAGATGTCAGCTTTTTACATAATTTCTTAATATCTATAAATTCGGCCTGGAAGACAGTTTCCCAAGACTCTGCAGAGTCTAGACTATAATGACAATTCACCCCACAATGTTCAAGGTGTAGAACTCACTATGAAATCACCAAAATATCCTACACTAGCAGGTGTTTAAGAAAAACAATGGTGAATCCACCAGGAGGATTATTATGTCATCAAACGTTTGGGAAAACAGAGGAAATTGCTTGTGCTTTAGGAAAAGGATACAAAATACTGATACAATATGATCAAAGTAGTACAACAAACATACACGAGATATGCAGAGTCGAAAATACAAAGGAAATGCACAAGGGGCTCACAGAAATGTCTCTGGGCAGTGGCACAATGAGTAATTTTTTCTCCTTTGACATTTGCATTTCTCCAAATATTCTATAATCTGTATACATTAGGGAAAAGAATAAACTTAATTTTAAGATCCATTCTAATGCTGGTAGTAGAGCATGATGATAAAGTCTGTGTTCCAGATTTCCCACATTAAAGTAAAGGTTGTAGTCCATTATAACTGTATACACAGATGTGATTTAATCCATGGCTTTACCCTAAAACCGAGAAATTTCTGTTTTGGTCTTTTAACATCATGTATATTTAAAGATGAAGGAAAGATTAGTCAATTCATGCCATTACCTTCTGTTTATAAACTGCAACCAAAAAAATCTTGTCTTATGCTTTCATGGGAGGTACGGTCTATAAATATACAGCCTGAAATCTCCTTGGTGTGAAATGTAAACTTTATGAAATTAAACATTATCTCTGAAATCTACTTTCAGTGTTGTTTATTAAATGATCATAAATGCTCTGTAACATAGACAAAGTATTATTCAAAAGGCCTATTTGCCTGAAGTGTCTCTATTTCCATGTTGTAGATCTTCAAGGTGGCATCTGAGTTTAGCTATGGCACTAGTACATGTATTATGCTTAAATAACGGAAACGTACAGGCTGAAAGTCGAAAGGAAATTCACACTAACTAGCCCAGTTCTCACAACGGATACTTGAATTTCCTATTCAAGATGCCCTCCAGTGTTCATTCAGCCTTTGCTTAAAAACTTCCAACTAACCAAGGACTAAAATCTATTCTATTCTTAGATGGCTATAATCACTAAGTCATTCTTCCCTGTATTGTACAGAAATGTACCTCACTGCAGCTGTATTCTGCAGAGTCTGGCTCTCCCATCTGGGACCTCTTCAACTTGAACACAAAAGTGGTTTAGATATTGGAATATAATCATGTCTTCCAAATTTTCTCTTCTCCACAGTAATTAACTTAGCTTCTTCAAAGCTTCCTTCCTTGATCCAGCTTTGATCTATGTATCAGTGTATTATCTCAGTCAATATCCTCTGCATATAGTCTAACTGTTCCAAACCGTCATATAATGACAGCCTGACAATTACCCATCTGAGTGAAACTGTTACCTGCCCTCTTCTGCAAACCATATTTCCATTAGCCAAGAGTCCACTGGATTTGACAATCACATACTGTGATCTGGGCCCTTTTCCCTGCATAGCTGTTAACACATACACAAGTTCCTTAATCTTTTTTCCCAGTGGTTCTTTTTCTGGATTGATACATAATCTCTGGAACATAGTAGGAACTTGATAAATATTTGGATAAACAAATAGAAGGTTTTATCTTATTCTCTATTAATTGTTTCCTTCATAATTGAGATTTTATTGGTAATAACTTGATGATCAGTTCATAGAAATTATGAATAATTTGTAAGAAAACCTAAAAAGCCATGTAGTTATAATTCTTTCTACAGAATTATTCCAAATACTTGTCAGCTTAAAATTTGGTAGCAAAATTTTTTTTATTATATTTTAAATTTATTTATTTCATCTTATTTATTTTTGCCTGCGTTAGGTCTTCGTTGCTGTGCGTGGGCTTTCTCTAGTTGCTGCCAGTGGGGGTTACTCTTCATTGCGGTGCACGGGCTTCTCAGTGCAGTGGCTTCTCTTGTTGTGGAGCACGGGCTTTAGGCACGCGGGCTTCAGTAGTTGTGGAGCACTTGCTTCAGTAGTTGTGGTGCTCGGGCTTAGTTGCTCTGTGTCATGTGGGATCATCCCCGACCAGGGCTCGAACCCATGTCCCCTGCATTGGCAGACGGATTCTTAACCACTGCGCCACCAGGGAAGCCCGCAAAATGCTTTTTAAACAAGGATGTCAAATATATTATCTTAAGGTATTGATAAGTTCTTACATCTGGAGCCCCCTGATTCCATGATTATCAGTCATACTACATGCTCAAAAATTTATACATTACACATTAACAAATTATTAGAAAAAAGTGGACTACCACACCCAAAGATATTAGTGCTAGCTCATATGTCTGACAGGGGTGCCTCTTTTTTTTTTCTCTTTTTTGGCCCCACCACATGGCTTGTGGGATCTCAGTTCCCCAACCAGGGATTGAACCCTGGCCCCAGGCAGTGGAAGTGCTGAGCCCTAACCACTGGATCGCTAGGGAATTCCCCGGGGGATGCCTCTTAAAAAGAGTTTTCGAGGGCTTCCCTGGTGGTGCAGTGGTTGAGAGTCCACCTGCCGATGCAGGGGACACAGGCTCGTGCCCCGGTCCGGGAAGATCCCACATGCCAAGGAGCGGCTGGGCCCATGAGCCATGGCCGCTGAGCCTGCGCGTCCGGAGTCTGTGCTCCACAACGGGACAGGCCACAACAGTGAGAGGCGTGCATACAGCAAAAAAAAAAAAAAAAAAAACAGCTATCGGGACTTCCCCGGTGGTCCAGTAGTTAAGACTTCCCCTTCCAATGCAGGGGGTGAGGGTTCGATCCCTGGTCGGGGAGCTAAGATTCCACATGCCTCGTGGCCAAAAATCCAAAACATAAAACAGAAGCAATATTGTAACAAATTCAATAAAGACTAAAAATGGTCCACATCAAAAACAAAAACAAAAATCTGGGCTTCCCTGGTGGTGCAGTGGTTAAGAATCTGCCTGCCAATGCAGGGGACATGGGTTCGAGCCCTGGTCGAGGAAGATCCCACATGCCGCGGAGCAACTAAGCCCCTGCACCCCAACTACTGAGCCTGCGCTCTAGAGCCCGCGAGCCACAACTACTGAAGCCTACGTGCCTAGAGCCCATGTTCTGCAACAAGAGAAGCCACCGTGATGAGACACCCACGAACCGCAACGGAAGAGTAGCCCCCGCTTGCCTCAGCTAGAGAAAGCCCGCACGTCAATGAAGACCAAGAGCAGCCAAAAATAAAATAAAATAAAATAAAAATTTTTTTTAAATCTTAAAAAAAAAAAAAGAGAGAGAGAGAGTTTTCAGGGAGTTTCCTGGTGGCCTAGTGGTTAGGATTCTGGGCTTTCGCTGCCATGGCCCGGGTTTGATCCCTGGTTGTGGAACTGAGATCCCACAAGCCATGTGGCCAAAAATAAATAAATAAATAAAAAATAAAGACAGCTTTCAGGCTCCAACTCCAAAGATTTTAATTTACTATGTCCCTTAAGAAGCTTCCAACCATATGATCCATCAATCCCATTTCTGGGTATATATCCAAATGAAATGAAAGTAAGACCTCAAAGAATTATCTGTGCTCTCATGTTCGTTGCAACATTATTCACAATAGCCAAGATATGAAACAAATCTTAGAGTCTGTCAACAGAAGAATTAATTTTTAAAATGTGACGTATATATAGGGATATTATTCCGCCTTAAAAAGGGAGATCCTGCCATTTGAAGCAATATAGATGAAACTGGAGGACATTATACTAAGTGAAATAAGCAAGACACAGAAAGAAAATACTGCATGATTTCATTTATGTAAATCTAGAAGGGTCAAACTCATAGAAGCAGAGAGTAGAGTGGTGGTTGCCAGGGGCTGGGAGGGAGGGAGGAATGGGGAGATGTTAATCAAAAGGGTACAAAGTTGCAGTTATGTAGGATGAATGAGTTCTGGAGATCTAATGTACAGCATGATGACTATAATTAATAATACCATATTTACCATATACTGAAAATTTGCTGAGGTTTCCCTGGAGGTCCAGTGGTTAGGACTCTGAGCTTCCACTGCAGAGGGCAGGGGTGCAACTCCTGGTCAGGAAACTAAGATCCCACATGCTGCATCGTGCAGTCAAAAAAAAAATTTGCTAAGACAGTAGATTTCAGATGCTGTCATCACACACACACACATACACACACACACACCAGTAACTGTGAGGAGATGGATACCTTAATTAGCTTGGTTGTAGTAATCATTTCACTCTATGTGTATAAAATGCCATGCTGTACACCTTAAATATATACATAGTTTTTATAAATCAATCTTCTAGATGAATCTGATGTGCAGTCAAATTTGAGGATCTCTGACGTAGTATATCTACACATTTGATCAACATGCTATAAGGTGTCTGATGGAAATTATTAACAGGAAATTTTAAGGGGCAGTCTACTTACAGCACACCCACAAAGCAGTGTTCTTCAATCTATTTTCCACAAGATATTAAGTATTCTGTGGGGGGAAAAAAAAGGATTCTATGGTCAAAAATGTTGGGGAACACGAGGTGTAAATGGGTTCTTTACTGTGTGATTTTTTAAATATACAGTTGACCCTAGCACAACACGGGGTGAGGGGCACCCACTCTCTGAACAGTTGAAAATCTGCTTGTAACTTGTAGTTGGCCCTCCGCGTTTGCAACTCCTCCAATCCGAGATTCCCAGCCACAGATTCGACAAATCACAGATTGTGTTGTACTGTAGTATTTACTATTGAAAAAAACCTGCTTATAAGTGGAGCTGCGCAGTTCAAACCTGTGTTTTTCAGGGGTCACCTGTACATTGTGAATGTGCAGCAGATGAGATCTAACGTGAAGCACTTCCCCAAACGTAGGGGACAAGAGACTGATCCATTAGCCAGCGTTATTTGAGTATAATCATTCGATAGTGAAGTATTAATTTATTTTATTTTATTTTATTTTATTTTATTTATTTTGCGGTACGCGAGCCTCTTACTGCCGTGGCCTCTCCCGTTGCGGAGCACAGGCTCCGGACGCGCAGGCCCAGCGGCCATGGCTCACGGGCCCAGCCACTCCGCGGCACATGGGATCTTCCCGGACCGGGGCACAAAGCCGCGTCCCCTGCATCGGCAGGCGGACTCCCAACCACTGCGCCGCCAGGGAAGCCCTGAAGTATTAATTTAAATGAAGAAGAATCTAAACCCACATTTCTCCATATTTTCTTATAAATAAAGAAAATATGCAATTCCATTTATTTTTTCTTTCCTTTTTATTTTTTAAATTTTTTTTAATCTTTCCCTAAAGATGCTTTTTTTTTTTTTTCTAAAGATGTTCTTTCACTCATAGACTGTGGTTGCTGGAACGAGATTGTACTGGCTCTTAAGAGCTGATTGTTAAATTTTTTAGGAATTTTGTGAGCTGGTTGTCAAAAAACAGACATTATTAGAAATTAAATTATGTAAACATACAATTAGATCATGTATGTTATAAACAAAGGTAATAAATACTCGAATCTCATCACTTCTTAATTATTTTACTACATTTTACTATTTACTAGGTTCTTGGGGTTATTTACACCTATTGTAACTGTGTGGCGGGAACTGGTCATGATGGGAGTATTTGTACCTCAGAAATAAGCAAATGCTAGAAATCAGGGCCCCTCCCATCCCACATCAGAAAGCCGGAAAAAGTTGTTAAACATTTACCAGCACATCATTGCCTATGCATTGGGCAGTGACTTTCCCCTATAAGTAAATCTCTGTCCTACAGCTGTACTCTGCTTTCCTTCCTAATCAGCATATTTTTACCCTAAAGTGTTTCCTCCCATTGACATGTTCCAGTTATGATGACCCTCATCTCCATGATAAGTCTGAACATTTTATTTTAAAATTTCAATTTTAAAGGAGTTCCCTGGCAGTCCAGTGGTTAGGACTCTGTCCTCTCACTGCTGGGCCCCAGGTTCGATCCCTGGTTGGGGAACTAAGATCCCACAAGCCACTTGGTGCAGCTGAAAAAAAAATCAATTTTAGGATGTTTACTAAAACATGCCTGTACATTGGATGTGAACCTTTTTTCTACTAAGATGGCAAAATAGTGATGTTGGAACATGTGTGGTCACGAATGAAGATTGACCGAACAACAGCAAAAGAAATCAATGCTTACAAATAAATGTTGCTTTTGAGTTGCAGTAAAGATCGATTTGGATATGCTAGAACCTGTTACTTATTCATTTCTAACCCTACTGCCAGCTAATACTGCTTCCATAATTTCCCCCCAGAAGTCAGTCCACAGCTCTGCTCCAATGTTTGATAATGTACTTTAGGACTTATTTAAGTTATTGTTTCTGTGCTTCAACCTCAGTTTGGACATCCATTATACTAGGTTTATTGTATCTTGCCATTATCCCCTCCCTACTCATATCTAGCTCAGTGCATTCTGTAGTTAAGTCACAAGACATTCTTTAGCGCTAATAGTTCTTCCAAGCCCCTGGTGGGAGATTTGGCACTGTCCTTCATTGTTCCACTGGACTCATTGACAACACTGATGAAACAGCACTTCTCTGATTTCTTACTTAAACACATTTCCTTACTTACGCACATTCTTAGTCATGGAACATTCAACCCCCAATCCTAGATCTTTGATGTAGGATGAATAGACCTCCTATTCATCAGTTTCACACTAACTATTTAGATAAGCTATTGGGTCTGATACATTCAAGAACCGGGGGGTCCTCTAATATTGATTACTAGATCCTATTCAACCATATCCAAGTTCAGTCCAAGTTGCTTCTAGGCCCTTCAGCAACAGTTTGTCAGGTAACCATCCAGAAAATAGCCTTTGATATTGACATGTACTTCCCAATGTCCTACCTTAACAATAGCACTCCTGAATTCAAACACTGGTCCAACACTGAGTCTGCTTCAAGCGCTGAAAGCCCCCGAAAGGTACAGGGAAAGAGATGCCTTTGCAGGTCTTCCTGTGTTCGCCTTGTGCATTTTTGAGTGAGCCAAAGCCCTGCTCTTTTCAGTTTTTACCACAATTCAGGTTTCAGATCTCATATTATTATTCATGACAACAAAATCAACAATAATATCCTGCATTTGGATAGTATATTTGCTTTGTCATGCATATTATCTCAAAGATGTTCATAAGATAGATGAGTTCACATCGGGGTTCTAAGAGATTAAGGCATTTGTTATTAAATGCTGGTAGCTTGCTTGAGGTCACCCAGCTGGTTAGTGGAGAGGCTGGGAGCTGAGAGCCAGTTTTTGGCTCAATCCACTCAATTTAATGTTTATTCTGTTATCCCACCCAGCTGCTTGTTTCTCTAGTGTTTTCCTTGGTATCGTACTTTGGCCCAGAGCACTTAACAGAAGATACATCCTCAAACACACACATTTTAAAAACAATCAAACTAGAACTGTCTAAGTAAAAATTCCCTGGGGGGGAAAACATGTAAACTCACCTATGAAGCTCCAAAATAATAGTCTGGTATGAGTGTACCCCTCATCTTTAGAACAGACTCTCCTCTCACCTCCAAAATGCTTATGAATGCTTCCACCAACACTTGAAGATGGCTTTAGAGAAAATTGAAAGCTTAATGAATCAAATCCAGCTTACACTTAATAGACCTGCAAAAATCTCTCTGACATGGTGTGTTGGTAGCTTTTTGCAATAAAAATGTTAATTTAATAACTTCTTAATTTGGAAGGCAATAAAGCTATGACAAAAGATGAACTTCAAAATTGCTTTCAGCAAGGGAAATTAGGTGAGGTACCACTCTGCAAATGCTATTTGAAGTACCCACCTCCAGAACCTAACCTCCTCCACCACAGCAATTTCGCAATCCTCACCATGTTGCAGAAGGAAAAATACATGGTTCTTGGGAAGGTCACATGAGGATGCTATCGAGTGCCCCACCTATGTCTCCTGCCAGAGTCCTTTCCAACCTATGAAGGTTTACCTCCAACACAAGTACCCGCCTCCACAATTTAGCCTCTTTTATCACTATAGGTTTCATGGCCCCAATCAACTCATCTAGGGGGAAATACTGCTTTGTGTCGGGAGAGGGAGGCTAATCAAAATCAAGACAACATGATAAGGTAGTAATAGCTCCAACAAAGTTGGAAGACAGTGCCACAGCTAAAGAATAAATGGGCTTGGGACTTCCCTGGTGGCGCAGTGGTTAAGAATCTGTCTGCCAACGCAGAGGACACAGGTTCGAGCCCTGGTCTGGGAGGATCCCACATGCCACGGAGCGGCTAGTCCCGTGCGCCACAACTGCTGAGCCTGCTCTCTGGAGCCCGCGAGCCACAACTGCTGAGCCCATGTGCCACAACTACTGAAGCCCGGGCGATTGGGGCCCGTGCTCCACAACAGGAGAGGCCACTGCAGTGGGAAGGCGGCGCACCACAGCAAAGAGCAGCCCCCGCTCACCGCAACTAGAGAAAAGCCCACGGGCAGCAACGAAGACCCAATGCAGCCAAAAATAAATAAATAAAATAAATTTAAAAAAAAAGAATAAATGGGCTTAAGCTATTTCCATTTAGCAAAATCTACAGTAACAGCAAACTAACTGAAGAGCCCCAGTGCTTGGTAAGCTACTCATTTAAGATCATTGAATTAACCAGATGCGATGTTAGGAAATCTGAAGATGAGACAGCAACAGTTGGGTGGATGTTGAAGTATTGATAACTGAGATCTAAATATTTTAAAGGGATTGTGTAGCCTTGACTGAGTCCTGTTCCCAACTGGTCCCAATCTTGATGAGAAATGGAGACCCAAAAGGCAATCTCAAGAGTTTTATACTAGGAGTTCACTCCATGTCAATGCAGAGAGATCATAAAGGGCTTACCAAACATCTCAGAGTCTGGTAACTACATTCGACCCCTTGGGGAAAAACCCAGGTGGTGCAGGAGAGATATATAATTAGCCCATTTGGAAACAGCATCCCTCTCAGATAAGGAGATGGTGCTCTGTTCCTGGAAGGTCCCCAAAGCATAAAAGTGTAACAGGGTAACTCATAAGAGCTGCACCTATGGAAAACTGACTGGAGGTCCCACTGATATCACCGACCAAGATTTGGTAGATATTAAAATCCAGCCCTTGGTGGTGGTGGGGGAGGAGGGTGGTGGTGGGATGAACTGGGAGATTGGGATTGACATATATACACTAATACGTATTAAATGGGTAACTAATAAGAACCTGCTGTATAAAAAAATAAATTAAATAAAATTCAAAAATTCAGAAAAAAAAAATCCAGCCCTAAGCGCACAGAGCCTAATTTGGAAAGAGGGCGGGTCTGTCTTTTTTTTTTAAATGAATTTATTTATTTAATTTATTTATTTTTGGCTGCGTTGGGTCTTCGTTGCTGCACGTGGGCTTTCTCTAGTTGCGGTGCGCGGGCTTCTCATTGCGGTGGCTTCTCTTGTTGCAGAGAATGGGCTCTAGGCACGTGGGCTTCAGTAGTTGTGGCATGCAGGCTCAGTAGTTGTGGCTCACAGGCTTAGTTGCTCTGCGGCATGTGGGATCTTCCCGGACCAGGGATCGAACCCATGTCCCCTGCATTGGCAGGCGGATTCTTAACCACTGTGCCACCACGGAAGTCCCGGGTCTGTCTTTTAACAAGCAAAGAAGACGGCAGAAATCAAAGCATCGTCTTCTCAAAAAGGAAACCTATGGTGGGTAAGGGAACCAGTGTGCTCAACTGGGAAGCAACACTGCATCTCTGGGAAGGAGAGAAGTCAACCCAGAGAGGCTTCCTACAGAGTGAAAGTTTCATAATCGGAAACCCCACGAGGAAGGAAGTGGTGTACAAGATACAGGACACACATCTGAGACCTTACTACCACTGAAAGTGTGTTCATGAAACCGTTCTCTCAAGAGTCCACGTGTTACCCCACTGGAATGCTAGGATCTAGATGAAAGATGGAAAAAGAGCAGTAACCAGAGTTAGAACCAGCCAGCTTTTCTTTTGATTGACAATTTGGTGTTCTCAATGGGAAGAGCTGGCAGATGAGCTGAAGGGCATTGAAAAACTACTAATAGCCACTCTCTACACAAGATCATTGATGGTGGAATTATCAGTATGGTGACAGATAATGTTAAATAACAGATAATGGTAAATGGGTTTTAGAGGGAAATAAGTCCAGATTTGCCTGTTGTTGTTATTTTTGTTGCTGTTTTTTCTTTCAAAAGTGTCTAGGTTTGGCTGATAAGGTGTATGGCCACCTCATTAATGAGTTACATTAGCTTTCTCTACTCACCTGGTCTCTCTCAGCCGTAGGAGCCCCAGTCAGCCTGGCATCATGGAAGATGAGAAAACACTGAATTCAGAAGACCTGGGTCCTGTGCCTGACCCTGCCACTAACAGCTGAGACCTCAGGCAGGGACATCACCCACTTGGATTGCTTTTTCATCTATAAAATGAAAGAAACGGCAGTTGAGTCTCTCAGTGGTCTCTTTGAGTTCTAAAATTATGACTATAGGAAAAAACCTTTTGTTTTTTGCCTACTCAACCCCACCTACTCAGTCTTCACCTTACTCTTCACCTCCTACGATGAAAGGAACATCACTCCTTATATGTTTCTGCCTCGTCTCTGGACGTCTTCACTCACGCAGATTTAACTGAGTCATCTACCTCTTCAAAATCAGCTTTAAAAAAATTTTTTTGGTCCCCCCCACCTCTTTGTCTTCTGTGCTTTCGGTAAAGCATGCTCATGAGATCGGATGGAGTTTAACAATCCAGGGCAGCTTTGGTTTTCTTTTGCTTCTTTTTCTCCCCATTATAAGCTCTGAGTCAGATGAAGTCTTTCTTAAGTGGTGGTTGAACAATACATTTCTTAGTGACATACTAAATATCATGAGGTGAAAGGCAATTATTAGCTTAAAGAGGAAGTTGTTATACCCCACACAGAAAAGACACAAAGTCACACAGGAAGACACAGAAGACACAGGGGTTTGTAAGGGGCTGGAATGCCCAGATTAACTGAATTATGCTCTTAATTATGGGGAGGCAGTAGAATAGTATTTCCCAACCATGGTTTAACATCCAAATCACCCGGGAACTTTAAATACTGTTGATGCCTTGCTACCACCCTCCAGAAATTCTGATTTAATTGATCTGCGGCGTGGATTTGGACACTCCTTGGGATTTTTAAAAATCCCCTTGGGATTCTAACATATAGTCAAGACTGAGAACCATTGCAAGAAGAGAAGCTGAAAATTATGCTGAAAACAATTGGATCCAGAGATTCATCTTATAAAGGTGTGGCCTTGGAATTCGGCATTTGAAACAGTCGCCATTGGGACGGGCCTCAAAGAATTTTGGAAAGAAGATCCATTCCAGAACTTTCTTTATCTAATCCTCCCATGTCTATGGGAGAATCCTAACTTGAGGTCAGTGAACCCCATGATACTGCATGCAAAATAGTCTCTGCATATGTGAATGTGCATTGTTCTGAGCACAAGACCCATAGTTTTCATCCGATTTTTAAAGAAGACCATGACCTGAAATATTAAAAACCACTATTTATTGGAAAGAAAAAGATTATATGAGATGATTACTTTGGGATAGCAAATATCCTTATATTGGTTGAATACTGGTCCTTTAAGGATTGTCCCTGGGAGTCAGTGCTCCTGGTTAAAAAAAGTGTCACTCAGGGCTTCCCTGGTGGCGCAGTGGTTGAGAGTCCGCCTGCCAATGCAGGGGACACGGGTTTGTGCCCCGGTCCGGGCAGATCCCACATGCCGTGGAGCGGCTGGGCCCGTGAGCCGTGGCCGCTGAGCCTGCGTGTCTGGAGCATGTGCTCCGCAACGGGAGAGGCCACAACAGTGAGAGGCCCGCGTACCGAAAAAAAAAAAAAAAGTGTCACTCACAATAAAGTAATGTATTTAAAATTTTTTTTATTTTATTGAACTATAGTTGATTTACAATGTTGTATTACTTTGCAGTGTTGTATTAATTTCTGCTGTACAGCAAAGTGACTCAGTTATACACATATCGACATTCTTTCTTTATATTCTTTTCCATATGGTTTATCACAGGATATTGAATGAGGGAGGTAGGGAGGGAGAGGGATGAACTGGGAGTTTGGGGTTGGTAGATGCAAACTATTATATATAGAATGCATAAACAAAAACATCCTAATGTAGAGCACAGGGAACCATATTCAATATCCTGTGGTGTATTTTTATTAGGTCCTCTACTCTGATGAAATGGGGTTAATGCCACCTGTTCTGTCCCACAGGTGTGTCATGTGACGCAGCAGCATGGCCAGTTTTGCTGTTGGTGCTAAGTGAATGAATTGCTTTCAGGAGGGAATAACACAGGCAACAGAAGCAGCAAATATTTACCTTGCACTTACTAGCAGTGCCAGATATCCATCTAAGCCCTTGACATACATTAACTCATTTGTGCTGTACAACAGCCCTAGGAGGTAAGGACCACCATCCTCCTTTTACAGGTAAGAAAATGGAAGCAGAGAGTCTAAGTAGCTCAACAAGATCTCTCAGCAAATAAGTGGCAGAATTGAGACTCAAATGTAGGCTGTCTGACTCCAGGGTCCACCTTTAACTAAGTGTCACAGAAATGAAATGACCGATTGGACTACTAACAAATGTTTTGAAAAGCTTTCACTACTGCAAAGCAAGTCATTCACTTTATCCTCATCACCGTTATTACCAGGCTAGAGATTTAGGGTGACAATAATACAACTAGCATGACAACACCGTAGTTGAGAGAACTGAAGGCAGTGAAATACGCTCTTTTTCTATTTGTTTACCAAGAATTTCTCCTCTACAGTTGCTGCTGAGAACATGACCTTCCTCCTAAGTGCCTCCTAAGAGACATGCCTTTGAAGAAAGGCAGACCGATTACTGCAAACCTTGAAGATGACAAGCAGGCTGCTTTGGTTTGATGTGGCAGTCATCCCCACTCTTCTTTGTCACTAGACTGAATTCCTCTGCAGAAAGTCTGAGAGCATAGTCATGATCAGCGTGTGATTTTATACCACCACCATCTGCTGGCGCTCCATAAATGATTCCACGCTAAATACAGGTCCTCCTGATTACCCAAGGAGCTACCGCCTCCAGGTCGTGCTTGGAGATGTGCTTCACAGTTTTGGACCTGGAAGGAGAAAGAACTTGGATGTCCTTCAGGGTGAGCTTCAGGTCCTTCTAGAGAAATCGACTCTGGGGCCAAATGCAAACTATCCGTGACCTCCATCATGTCACTCTAGCTCCTAAACGTTGATAGAAAATGCTATGATATTCATCCATGTCGCATTCTTTTTTTGGTCAGCCAAAGCTCTGCAATTCGGAATTTCACTGGGAAATCCTGAACCTTCTTCTGCAACTCAATGGCATGCACTTGCTTTACCAATGACCTCTAGGAGGCCAGTATCCCTGAGGACTTGCTCTCCTCTGTCACCAAACAGAACATCCTGGGGAAACTGTGCAGCCATGTTACTGATCTTGTCTGCCTGTGTTGCCACCAGAAGTCACATAGTGACACAAACAAAGCACAGGGAAATGGAAAGGCAGACATGTGACATCCGCACCCTCCCAAAGGAGTTGAACGTGTTTCTCCAAGTGTCAGAAACATAATAGAATTGTCAAAAGTTGACTGAATAGCTTATGTGTTATGGAATGTCACAGGTTTTTTGTTGTTCGGTGACAATGTAAAAACTGCAAGATTTTTCATCAAAATGGAAAAGAAAAATGAAGAGTAGCTATAAACACACTGGTATAAGTCAACAGATGATCACAGTACCTGTGTTGTCCCATCCCCACTTGGATGTCACCGCCATGTTTGTTTATGTATCTGCTTACAGGCTTTGCATTTTTTTTTTTTTTTTTGACAGCACCATGTGGCTTGTGGGATCTTAGTTCCCCCTCCAGAAATCAAACCCAGCCCCAGCAGTGAAAGCACTGAGTCCTAACCACTGGCCCGCCAGGGAATTCCCCAGGCTTTGCATTTCTACGTGCATGTGTTTCTGACTCTCTCTCTTGACCACCTGCTGAGAGATGCGGAATCTCCAGAAGGTCTCCTTGGATTCTTCCCCCCAGTTACTTGCCTTCTGAGAGGATGCCCTGACTACTGAGTGGGAGGGAATTTGATCCAGTTCAAAATAAGCCTGCTTCCTTCCTCTGCCCCTGAACTCCTCATTCCCCACCTGCAATTACATAATGGATGAAGTCCAAAATACTGACCTGGGAGAGAGAGAAAAAATATTTCTGGGGATGTAGAAGGGACCTTTTTGTGATATGATGAGCCTGTCTCACATGTGATGAGGACTAATGGACCCGCCAGCCAGCTGGCTACCTAGGACATCAATCTAAAAGGTATATTCAGGGGACTTCCCTGGCGGTCCAGTGGTTAAAAATCTGTGCTTCCATTGCTGAGGGCATGGGTTTGATCCCTGGTCGGGGAACTAAGATCCTGCATGCCTTACAGTGCAGCCAAAAAAAAAAAAGGTGTATTCAACCATCATTAGAGTAGAGTTGAACAATCCCACCCAGTTAGAGCACCCAGTTATTTCACCGAAGTGGTGAAATGTAAATCAGCCCTGCTACCACCAAAGAAGAGTGTGTGCCCTGGAAGAAAAACAAAGCCCTTCCCCCTTGTACATTTAGCATTTTGTGGTACACGCATGTAAGGTCCAGGTACAACGTTATTCAGGTCCTCCCCCAGCCTTGAAGGCAGCCAGCTGACAGTGGTCTGAATAATGGATGACGCTGTGCTGTTTACCTGGAACAACTTATTTTTATTTAAATTGGAAACTATGCTCTCTGCCTTCTAAGGAGCTGTCTGGTTCAGAAATTTTGGGAAAAAAAAATCTCATAAATCTAGTATTTTGAACATAAAGAGGTGTGCGCTATGTATCATTTCTTTTAAAAAAATGAGTTCCTCTTTAACCCCGCTAAATAGATGATATAAAAAAAAATACATTGGTTTAAAGGGTGCATAATCACTAGTCTGCCTGAGGCCGACTAGTTTACATCAGGTTCTACATATTCACATTATATCAGCCTGGTAAACCACTCTGATGATCTCTAGTCTTTTGAAAACAGTCAAAATGATATATCAAATCATACTACCTGAGAAATGTTAGAAATACCTGGTATAGTGAGGCCTACGTTCTGTACCAGAATCATGTGGAAAGCTTTTCTTTCTGTTTTTATTTTTAAACGACAGATTTATAGGTCCTAGCTGAGACCTCCTGAATCATTCAGAAATGGAGTCTAGGAATCTCTATCTTTTAAAATCCCATCGCATTTCTTCTATGACCCATTGGAGAGCCAGGATTTGAGAACCACCAATTCAGTCTACGGATGCTGATGAACCAACCTTAGACAGATGACGAATGTGGGGCTCAGGAAGGTCCCAGGCCGCTATTCAGCATGTGCCTATGGAGTGTTTGCTTTGTGCCAGGCACTGTTCCATGTACAGAGGCTACATCAGCAGACAGGATAGGACCAAATCTAGTTCAATTGTTTGTTCAAAGTAATTCATTAAATTATCACCTGCCCATCATGTATTTTTTTAAGCTAAGTTCTGGAAATATGAAGATAAAAGAGGCATTGTCCCTGCCTTCAAGGACCTTTTAGTCTAGTGAGAGACAAGTATGGAAACAGATCATTACAACACAATAAGATAAATTCTATATAGTAGAGATACACATGAGGCAGGACAAAAACAAGTGGAAACAGGGAGGATTAGAGGCCATTCACGCCCACGATGATTTTTTTTTTTTTCTGCGATATGCGGGCCTTTCACTGTTGTGGCCTCTCCCGTTGCGGAGCACAGGCTCCGGACATGCAGGCTCAGTGGCCATGGCTCATGGACCCAGCCGCTCCTCGGCATGTGGGATCTTCCCGGACCGGGGCATGAACGCGTGTCCCCTGCATCGGCAGGCGGACTCTCAACCACTGCGCCACCAGGGAAGCCCCCCATGATGATTTTTAACGTTACCCTCTGTTTTTATGCAGTATTATTATTCTGTTAGTATGGCATTCAGTTAGTCATTTGGGAGCTATTAATGAGATGTAAGACTGGAATGCTGATTTAAGTTTTCGGTGTCACTAAAGCCTGTATGATTAAACTACAATACAACCGCGTGAAATTAATTGCTAAGCTGGTAAGGTACTAACAAAAAGTGCCATTGAGGGGTAGACAAATAGTGTGAGTGGGACTGGTAGGTGGAGGGAATCCAAGATGGGAGGGGAAGGGGAATGGACTTATTTATATATCTATTATACTCCCAGGGCACATCACACCTGCTACCTTATGAAAGCCTCATTGGAACCTTCAAGGCAGTTTTTATTACCAATCATCCCTCCTCTGACAGAGGAAGATACAGAGGTTCAGAGAGGCTGAGAAACTTTCCCAAAGTCACACAGCTGTTAAGCGAGAGAGCTGGCATGCAAATTCAGGTTTTCCAGGACTCCCAGCCTTGGGATTCTCCCATTCCACCTCCCAAGGGTCCTGTATTTCCCAAGGTTCCCGTCACTGGTCTAACAAAGCCCTAGGCACAACCCTCTGTGCTGGATTATTGACTTGGAAGTTGCATTGGAAACGAACGTGAACCATGCACGGGGTGCCCTGAACCTCTAAGCATGCAGCTTTCCTAGGCATTGGAGACATCACCCAGGGTTCAGCCAGAGGAAAGCATTGTTTGAGGAACCAGGCGCCGGCGATGGCCGGTGTGAGATAAGCCTGCTGACGATTGCCGAGAGGCTGCTGCAGGGGCCTGCTCCATTCAAGCAGGAAAATGTGTCACTTCCTCCTGGCTCCTATATCATTTCTCTGTGGGGGAGGAGGGGGAAGGAGCCAAGCCTTGAAAGAATCTAGAATGGGGCCGGGCGGGGTGAGGGGGAAGGCCAGTCGAGTGGAAGAGTAGGGTTTAACCGGCTCTGGCTACACCCTGTTTCAAAGCCCCGGCATATTCTTACTGCTTCGTTCCTGGGAGGCCTACCCTTCTGACTGCGTCCTCATCCTTTTTTCAATTCAGTGCTGGAATCTCAGCACAGTTACTCCTCCTCGACCTCCTCCTCATATGCAAATCTCACTCCTCAATCTCGGCTGCATTTATTTTTCTGCAAAGCCGAAACGTTTAGAGCTGGCTGAATGCATCCCCCCTTCTCCACAGCCCCACCCAATAGAAATGTGTACACACACACACACACACACACACACACACACATGGCACCCAGTGCCTGGTTCCCACAGAACAGCTATTTTAAAGAGTCCTGGTTTTGCTAACAGCTCCACTCAGCTATTTCTCCCTTGTGATCTCATTGGAAAAGTAGTGAAAGGAAAGGAAAAAGTAGGGTTAATGCTAAACCAATTGCGTTTGCAGAGGAGCTCCAGTAATTTTGAAATGGAAGAGCTTATCGTGTTTAACTTTCTTTCTGCAGAGGAGAAAACTGGGGCCCGCAGAGATTAAATGACTTATTCCCAGGCTCACAGCTGGTGAAGAGTGGAACCCAGGCTGCAGCCTGGGTCCCCACGGTGGACTTTGCTCTGTTGTTAGAGATCAGGCCAGAGGGGGCTTGGACAGGCGGGCATTTCCGATGCCCACAGCTCTTCTTCCTTCCGTAATTCTCTACGTGTGCATAATTGCACCACTAGAGCTTTTGTGGCATTTGAGAGCCTTCCTTGAACCCCTTAAATGGCTGTCTCCTCAAACATCCTGAAAGCTGGGCTTGCCACTCAGGTGCCTTTTGAGTTTCACGGGAGGTAACTCCTTCAACCTTTCATTCTGAAGCCACCTAGACTTTGGCAACAACCAGCTTCCTTATTTGCCCTGTTCCTTATTTGGAAGCCGCTGAGCTTTCCCCCAAACATGTTGGGACCATTCTAATTGGCGAGGTGTGTGTCAACACATGTAAACTCACCGGCCAGCTTGCATTGTTCACCTTTCAAAGTGCTTCCAGGAGAGAAGCCGGTTCCCTTCCCAGCCCTTGCTGGATACAACACACACCCAGCCCACGGGATCAGAAGGGCTTGTGCAAGGAGAATTTCCTGTTCTGCTGACTCATCTCCTGCAACGAGATGGAAGACACATTTATATTTTCTTTTCCAGCTGTTAAAGGGCAATGGGAGTCTTACAAGTTTGGGGCTCTTGGAGATGAGGTCCAGTATAGGCAGCACCTGGCACGTAGTAGGGCTGAATAAATGAGCGTTGTTGAATGTATTCATGGTGGCCCCAAGAGCCCACTGAGAGTGGTGAGTGCTCAGGGGAGGGGTGCAAGGCTGGCTGGGGACGGAACATCACTAAGGGACTTTGAGCTTCCATTTTGGAGGGAAGCTTTTGACTCTTGGCCAACAGGACAATTTAAAGAAGGCATGCTGGGGTTTCATTTGTGAATGGGTAACAATGCAGCAGCCAGACTTGGTACCCCATATGCTTTCCGACTGAAAACAAAGGCATTCCTCTTCTCCAAGCGAACCTAAATCGAGGGAAGGATGATTCAACACAGTGTAGGAAACAGCAGGAAATCCGTCAATAGCATTTACATCTGGGAGGCAATAGAGCCAGATTTTTTGGCAAACGAGACTGGCATTAAGGGGAAAAAAAAGGATCCTGATAAGATTTGTGCATTTCAATGTATGTACATTTTACCTTAAAAAATTATGTACATACTAATGGAGTAGGGGGTGGGGAGTGATGGGTACATGAGGTTCTATTATAATATTCTGTTTATTTTGTATTGTTTGAAATTTTTCATAATAAAAATATTTTAAACACTTGGATCCTATCTTTTGGCTCTAATTTTCAGTGCTTCTTCATGACTTTTATTTCTATAGTTCAACATCTTCATCTAATGTAGGAATATCTCAATGTATGCCTTCTTGGTAAGGATATTCAGAGTATTTGTGAAATCATGTATAGGAAAGTACTTGGTAAATTGCAGTGGTCTAAGGAATGTATTAGTTAGAAAAGACACATGTTTACATGGTAAAGGTAATCTGAGCACATACTAAAAAAAATTCAAGCCGAACAAAGATATAATGTGGAAGTTTCTTCCAGTACTTTCCTCCGAAAGCAATCACCGTTATAATAGGCATTCCATGGATATGAAATTTCCTATTTATTTTCACATGAAATTTTTAAAATAACTTGAAACTTCTAGGCCAGGGGGGTCTCAGACTTTAGGAGAGATTCATTGAGGTGGGACCCAGAACTGCACATTTCTCACCAGCCTTTCAGGGGCATAGGAATACCTTGTTGCAATGCAGATTCTGACGCAGTAGGTCAGGGAAGGGGTCTGAGAGTCTGCATTTCTAACCAGCTCCCACATGATGCTGGTCCAGGACCACTCTTTGAATGGCAAGGCTTTGAACATTTCTTACCCTGCCTGGAGAACTCCTTAGAAAAAGGAGGCTTATTCCAAATACTTGCAGTAAAGTAGTGAAGCACATAGAATTCTAAGAATCAAAACAATACTGAAGGGGCTTCCCTGGTGGCGCAGTGGTTGGGAGTCCGCCTGCCGATGCAGGGGACACGGGTTCGTGCCCCGGTCCGGGAGGATCCCACATGCCGCGGAGCGGCTGGGCCCGTGAGCCATGGCCGCTGAGCCTGCGCGTCCAGAGCCTGTGCTCCGCAACGGGAGAGGCCACAACAGTGAGAGGCCCGCGTACCTAAAAAAAAAAAAAAAAAAAAAAACACCTGAAAAATGCCCTGAAATCGATAAACATCCCATCCAAAATCACCTCAGACATGCTCTGAACCTGAGAACCAGTGAGCACCCACTCAAGGAGGGCAGGTTCTTATAACTTCATTTCTTCTGGGCTCTAGACTCTACAGCAAAAATGAAATCCTCTGTGCCACCCAACAGGTGCCCCTCAGGTACAAAATCACATTTTCTACCAACATACAGCTCCTAATTTTTTCACTTCACTGCTCCTCTCAAACGACAACTGATCTCAAAAGATCTTTCGAGCTTTTAGCTTCAGCTTTTTGTGGGCTAAGTTTAACAAACAGATAAGGTTCTGACAAATTTATATATTATATACATATATATGGTATAAATAAATATAAAATTGGGGACTTCTTGTCAGGAGGGCAGAGGTTCATTTGGCATATATATTGATTAAAGTTTGGGGAACTATTACAAACAGCACTGCCTTTAACATTTGGAAGAACATCTGTGAAGTAATCCACAGTGGCATAAAAATTATTTTGAGCTGAAGACATTGGAGGATCAACAGATGTAGCAAGAGGCTTTGTCTGACCACCCCCCAACCTCCCCCTTCCCCATCACCTTATCCGACTAAAAGAAAATTCTGGGAGTGAGACTGTCATAATTCCTCTCTTCTCCAGGAAAGAGACCTAGAAGGAAACTCCCATAAATTCCTTCTCCGAGGGAGTTTCATGCCCCCAGATAAGATGAAGAGGACCACTCATATGTGCATAAACAAACATTATTACAAACTATCTTATCTCCCATTTTGTTCTCCTAAAAGCTTATTTGTTTTTCCTAAAGAAACCCATTTGTTCTTTCCAAAAGAGCCCTTTTCTCCCTCCTCCCTTTTCCCTATTATTTAAATAAACCCCTAACTTAAGGTATTGAGCTGAGCTACTTTCTATATGCGCTCCTGAGTACCTATGTGAATAAACATCGTCTTTTCTCTTGAAATTCTGGCTTTTGTCAATTTAATTCACAGGCCCTCAAGAACTTAACTTACCTCCCTGACACCTGTTAATAGTACCTCATATTTGGTAGAAAACTCTTGATGGAGAGCAAGTATTACTTCTTTTCCATTTGAAAAAAAATTTTTTAATTGTTGTGTAATACTCATAACATAAAAATTACCACTGTAAACCTTTTTTTGAGTACAGTTCAGTATTATTAAGTGTAAAGTAAGTCCCTGATATACGAACGAGTTCTGTTCTGAGAGTGCGTTCATAGGTCCAACAAAGTTAGCCTAGGTACCCAATTAACACAGTTGGCTGTATAGTACTGTCCTGTAATAGGTTTATAATACTTCCCACACAAATAATACATAAAAAAAACAAACACAGGGGCTTCCCTAGTGGTGCAGTGGTTGAGGGTCCGCCTGCCGATGCAGGGGACACGGGTTCGTGCCCTGGGTCGGGAGGATCCTACGTGCCGCGGAGCGGCTGGTCCCTGGGCCATGGTCGCTGGGCCTGCGCGTCCAGAGCCTGTGCTCCGCAACGGGAGAGGCCGCAGCGGTGAGAGGCCCACATACCACACACACAAAAACAAAAACAAACAAACAAACAAAAAACACAAAAAATAAAGAAAACATTTTTAATCTTACAGTACAGGACCTTGAAAAGTACAGTAGTACCAGTTACACCACTGCTGCTTTTACGCTTGCTTCCGGACATCCTGGGCTTGAAATAAAGTTATTATACTACTGTACTCTATACAGTACTGTACAGTAAAGTACACAAAAGCACAACCACTTGTAGAGGATGGACGCACGTGTCAATGTACACCAGACACGTGAACTAACTTATGTTATTGGACATACCAGTGCGCATTTGCATCTTTGCAAGTTTGCAACTTGAAGGTCTTCATGTAGGGGACTTACCGTATTCACATTGTTGTATGATTCACCCCCAGGACTTTTTCACCTTGCAAAACTGATACTCTATACCTATTAAAAAAAAACAGTTCCGGGCTTCCCTGGTGGCGCAGTGGTTGAGAGTCCGCCTGCCGATGCAGGGGACACGCGGTCGTACCCCGGTCCGGGAGGATCCCACATGCCGCGGAGCGGCTGGGCCTGTGAGCCATGGCCGCTGAGTCTGCGCATCCGGAGCCTGTGCTCCGCAACGGGAGAGGCCACAGCAGTGAGAGGCCCGCGTACCGCAAAAAAACAAAAACCAAAAACCAAAAAAAAACAGTTCCCCCGCACGCTTAGAGCCCGTGCTCTGCAACGCAATGAGAAGTCAGTGCACCACAATGAAGAGTAGCCCCCGCTCGCCGCAACTAGAGAAAGCTCGCGTGCAGCAACGAAGACCCAACGCAGCCAAAATAATTTTAAAAACCCAAAAAACAAACAGCTCCGCATTTCCCTGTCCCCCCAGCCCCTGGCAACCACCATTCTACTTTCTGTCTCTATGAATTTGAATAATCTAGTTGCTTCATATACATGAATCATACAGTAGTTGTCATTTTGTAACTGGCTTATTTCTCTTAGTATAATGTCCTTAAGGTTTATTCCTTTATTTGAAATGTTTTTAACAAAATGAATACTCATTCATAGAGGTATTCCAGAGTCAATGTCCCGTGAAGTTTCCTCTTGTCAGATTTTATTTTTGTAAGGATGAGTTTTAGCTGAGCATGTGTGCGTCTGTGTGCATGTGTGCCTATGTGCGTGTACGTGTGAGTATGCATGCGCTTACATGCATGCCTTGTGCCTGTCTGTATGATTTGTTTTATTTTTCTTGTCAAGGCTGGTACTTCACCATCTGTAAGGCTCTAAGTGATTCATGTCATCTTACCTCACACTATTCCTGTTAAGTCATGAAGCTAAAATAAATAGACATTTCAGAAACAAGTGAGTCGTTGGTTGAAAGTCAGATTGCAGGGCTGTTCTGTTTGTGACTGAATTATCTCCAGCGCTGATCTAGGGGAGACAGCGTCTTGGTTGTAATCCCTTAGTAGGTCAGCTTAGTGTGTGTTCCGTGGGCAACATAGCCACTTCTAGCCCTGCCCCCATCTTGATTCACAAAGGGCGTGCGTGACCATGGGAGGGTTCTCTCTAAAATCACCCAAGGCCTGTGTCCTATGGCCTCTGGGACACAGCATTATCACCACAAACAAGGACACATTCATGTCCCTGGCTTCCTCCCAAATGTCCTTCGATTCCTGCCAGAAGGGACTGAGAAAAATGAGCTCCATCTTCCTGGAAATTGTCTTATTTTGATCACTCTGAATGCTGATCCTCTGAGGAGGCCAGGCCAGAGGGCCCCCACAAGGGGACTGTGATGGAGGGGGGAGGAGGACAGAACCTGAACTCTAGCCTTGGCACTGCCATTCACATGCCCCTGATGGAACCCACCGGTTGCTGTGCCCCAGAGCTTGGGCCATGCTGGACACATGGTAGGCACCTAGTAACCATTTACTAAGAAAAAGAAGTGAGTTTTCCCACATAACCTTGGACAAACCAGCTAACCTCCTTCATCTTCAACTACCTTCTCTGTAAAATGAAATAACGGGCTAGCATGAGCTCTGTTTTTCCTCTCAACTTGAGTATTCTTTGATTTGAGAAAGAGCTATCTAAATTTAACTGTTATCACTTCTATGTCAGCATGTTCTGGGTAGGGATACATTTCAAGAGAACAGTTTTTTAAAATTTATCTTCCCAGAGAAATAAAATGGCTTTTCTCCTTAGGGTAACACTTCAGAGTTGGAGGCTGGGTGGAGAAAAGAAGCAGGATTTTGGAGATTAGTCATCAGCCTAGAATAAGAGTCTATAGATGATTGCCTGTCACTGCCTCGGGTCACTTTTGGGATAACAGGAATGTCCTGGTAAGGAAAACACAAAGATGTTCTATTAAAAAAAATAAATCTCCTTATGAAAGTGAGGAATCGATAGTCAAACAATCTAAATTATCCAGCAAGGATACTATGTGCTTGTATGCATTTGAAAGCCCACCATGCCCTTTACAGTTTACTGTATACATTTATTATACAGGATTTGATTAGTCTGTGCTTAAAGCAATTTGCTTTTAGAACAAAAATCAAAAAAGAAAAGAAAGGAAAGGAAATCTGTGATAGGCAAAGTTTTTTGTTTGTTTGTTTTCTCTTGATACGTCGATTGTTCTGTGAAATGCTGGGTAACTTACCACGACTGCTGCCTTATAGCAGGACCATGAGACAGCCTGTTGTGGTCCTATTTTATAGCTGGGACATTTCTGGTGTAGGCAGATTCGGTATAAAATGAAAGTATAATCATAGCGCTGTTCAAAATGATGTTATTTTCACTCCTGGAGAGGGATGTGTACTTGTCATTACCAAACCCTGAGAAAGATACAATGGAGCTAGAAGTAAAGATGCTTGGGCGCTCTGATTTGAGCGTTATTTTTTCCTGTATAATTATCAAGCGCTTGCATTACTTAAAGGGGATAGAAGGAGGCACAGAAATCTGTCGGACAGACACTCGAGAGACATGGCACAGAGCGTGCATCTGGGGAAGGGGGTCGGTGACTGGGAGACTGAAGTAGGGGTTGAGAGAGAGACACTCAGTTTTCATAAGGTATGTTTTGTATTTGAATTTTTCGAAACCGTATGCGTGGAGTATATTTTCAATTTTTACAAAAAACCATAAATCACTACTCAAACTGCCAGGATAAAGTTTGTTGTAAAACATGGACCAAACTGTCAACAGGCTATTATGTAATAAAGCATAATCAAACTGTAGAATCAAAGTTGAAAAAGACACCATAGCACGTTGAAAACAACGTTGGCATAGCTGTCAAGAGGGACTTACGGCTGTCTGGTTTGGTTATTTCTCTTTTTTGGTTCTCAGTTGCCCCAGGGAATAAGAGGGGGTTGATCTGGGTCAGTGGTTCGCAATCCCGGCTGTGGATTTTTCTACTGCATTAGAAAAATAGTTTAGGAGGGAGGGATAAATTAGGAGTTTGGGATTAACATATACACACTACTATATATAAAACAGACAGCCAACAAGGTTCTACTGGATGGCACAGGGAACTACATTCAATATTTTGTGATAACCTATAAGGGAAAAAGTCTGGAAAAGAATAGATATGTATATGTATAACTGAATCAATTTGCTGTATACCTGAAACTAACACAACATTGTAAATCAACTATACTTCAATAAATTCATTCATTCATTCATTCATTAAAATTTTTTAAATAGTTTAAAAAATAGTGTTGGGGATTCTCTGGCGGTCCAGGGGTTAGTACTCGGCACTTTCACTGCTGGAGGACCAGGTTCAATCCCTGGTTGGGGAAGTAAGATCCCACAAGCCACGCAGCGTGGCCAAAAGAAAAAAAAAATAGTGTTGCTTGGATCCCGTGCCTAGATTCTGATTTACTTGATCTGAAAACACTGGTCTGTCAGCGTCTCTCAATGTTTCTTTCACTATCTCACCCCTAAGGAGCCCTTTTCAAGATATATTTTTGCTAACTGCCCTTTCCCATAAACTTTTCATACCACCAGATATACTGTATATCTGTTTATGAACTGTATGTACATTTGTGCTTT
Organism: Tursiops truncatus; assembly: GCF_011762595.2. NCBI lineage: Eukaryota > Metazoa > Chordata > Mammalia > Artiodactyla > Delphinidae > Tursiops > Tursiops truncatus. Next base: position 12,648,120 of record NC_047039.1, read on the forward strand.
ACATATAAAATGAGTAAGATTTTTTGGCCCGTGTTGAGAATTCATGATGTAGATGGAAGTCCCTTGTAAGTTTACCAATTGTATAACTCTGTAAGTTTAACTTATCTGAAATAATGGAAGAAGGAAATAAAGAGAGGATACGCTACAGCGTAAATTCCAACACTGTCTCCGCTGGGTTTTGTTACCCAGTCATATATAACACACACATGGGTCCTGTGCCTTGTAGAGCTGGACCTGCCTTGGCAGTTCAAGACATTACACTCAATGGAGAAAGCAGACTGGTGTGGGGGACAGAAATATCAGACAAATATTGGGAAGATCCATCTCGCCCTTGGGATGTTTCCTGAACACCCTTGCTGTGCATTACTGGACAGAAGGGCCTCACCCGGTAGTCATCTGCCAACACTGGGAGTGGTCAGACAGAGGCCAGATGTAAACGAGAATCCCAGAATTCATTGGGAGTTTGAGCCCAATAATCTTATTTATTTATTTATTTATTTAATTTGTTTATTTTTGGCTGCGTTGGGTCTTCGTTGCTGCGCACGGGTTTTCTCTAGTTGCGGCGAGCAGGGGCTACTCTTCCTTGCGGTGCGCGGGCTTCTCTTGTTGCAGCATGGCTCAGTAGTTGTGGCGCACAGGCTTAGTAGCTCCGCGGCACGTGGGATCTTCCCGGACCAGGGCTCGAACCCGTGTCCCCTGCATTGGCAGGCGGATTGTTAACCACTGCGCCACCAGGGAAGCCCAAGCTCAATAAGCTTTTTTTTTTTACTTTTATTTGCATTTATTTTTTGCAGCATTTATTCCCGGGCCATAAGTTTTTGTTTGTTCAATTTTTTCTGGGATATCTTTTTCTTCTGGGCAACCTCCTCTTCTGGTTTAGGAACAATCTGTTCTTTTTCAGTAAGGATCATCTCAATGTGGCACGGAGAGCTCATGTATGGGTTGATCCGACCATGAACTCTGTAAGTCCTGTGCCGCATCCTGGGGGCTTTGTTCACCTGGATGTGCTCAATGACCAGAGAATCTACATCTAAGCCCTTAAGTTCAGCATTACTCTCTGCATTTTTGAGCATGTGCAGTAAAAATTCAGCACTCTTTTTGGGCCACCGACCCTGCGTGCAGCCCCACTGTTTGGCCTGGGCACACCTACCAACTCCACCATTGTAATGACAGAACGGCACACATTGCTTCTTTAAAGTGACATCCTTCAGATACTTGGTGGCTTTTCGGATATGCATACCCTTAATGGCCTGGGCTGTTTCACGAGTGTTCTTAAAGTGAACACGAAGATTTGAACCTCTCGACTTGCATGATTTTGTGGGATTTTCTGGGTCAAGTGAATAGCGAACCATTTTTAGAGGTCACCTCAGGCCACTAACCGGAAAAAGCCCAAAGCTTTTAAACACAATTCTATGCCCAAAGCAAGAGCAAATAATTGGAATAAAAGATAAAGCAATCTCCTCTCTAGGACTTCATGGCAGGCGGTGTGTGTTAGGTGGTCCTAGTTACCTCCACTTGTACTGGGGCTGTTTCTAAACAGGTCTGTGGTCCTCCTATTAATAAAAGGGGCAGCAGAAAAGTTTGGCTGCTGCCCATTTAACGGGTAAGACCAATAACAGCTATACTACTCAGAGTGTGGAATTACTTCCAGTAAAATGTTTTCAATTAAGTCTTTTTATTCTGAAGGAATCTTTTACACGTAGGCTGGACACCTCATCATAGCATTTCTTTGCTTTGACAACAAAAAGCTCAGAAAAGTCTAGAAGTTCTAAATATGCTTTTGTAAATAGAGTCCTAGTTTTAGAACTCAGGTTTGATCTGAGATACTTGTGATGCCATACTTGTGGACACAGATCCCGAGTTCTGGGGCTTCCTTCCTTCTGGTAAAACAGTAGCTCTCTGGGCTTCTCTGGTGGCGCAGTGGTTGGGGGTCCGCCTGCCGATGCAGGGGACACGGGTTCGTGCCCCGGTCTGGGAGGATCCCACATGCTGCGGAGCGGCTGGGCCCGTGAGCCATGGCCGCTGAGCCTGCGCGTCTGGAGCCTGTGCTCCGCAACGGGAGAGGCCACAACAGTGAGAGGCCCGCGTACCGCAAAAAAAACCCCCAAAAAACCCACAGTAGCTCTCTGTTCCTCACCTCATTTTCATCTGAGTGCACCTGTGAAAACTTTTGGTCTAAAGTTGAAGATTCAGGGTCAAAGGAGAGAGTGAGGGGTGGAAGGGAGATGTCAGCCTATAAAAGGAAAAAAATAACAAATAAACAACAACAACAATAATAATAAATCTGGACACTCAGGTTGGCTTGTGTTCCCTCAAGGGTCTGACAATACAGTTGGTAAATCAGACCATTTTTATGAAAAGTTGAGTAATAATATAAGGTATCATTAAATGGGAGGTGCAGATAATAAGGAATTTAGAGGAGGGAGTGCTCGCTGAGATCTGGTGTCAGAGACATTCAGGAATGCTGGGGGTGGAAATACCTGCATATGTATAAGGCAGGAACAAAAGCCAGCTGAAGTCTAAAACGGAACAAAGTTCATCGGGTTAAACTGTTCAAGAGAAGTTTGGAATGAAGTTTCTCCTCTTAATTCTCGTTCTTCAAGCTGCAGCTTCTGGAGTTCTTCCTCTGACTAATAGTACAAGTCTAGAAGAAAATGATGTGCTGTTTGCACAAAGGTACCTGGGCACCCTTTATGGCCTCCTGGTGGAAACAACTCCCATGCTCAAATGAGAATCATTAGCAACTTTGTGGTGGACAAAATCCAGAAAATGTGGCATTTTTTCTTGGGGCCTAATATGACCCGGCAGTTGGATGCCTCTCCTCTGACAATGAGGTCCACACCAAGGTGTGGGAGGCCCAGTGTTCACCAGTTTGGCACAATGATGGGGAAACCAGTATGGACAAAACATCATGCCACCTACGGAATCAAGAATTACCCTCCATGGTGTGGAAGGACGTTGACTATGCCATCCCCAGGCTTCTCGAGTACGGAGTGATGTGACCCCCTGCAATTCAAACAGAAGAACCCTGAAGAGGCTGATATTATCATATATTTGCCACAAGGAGCTCATAGAGACTCTAATTCTTCCGATGGCAGAGATGGAAACATCACCTGTGCTTATGGGCCTGGAGCTGGTATTGGGGGAGGCTTGCACTTTGATAGGGCTGAAATCTGGATTTAAACACACCAAAAGCATAAATTTGTTTCTTGTTGCTGGTCATGAGTTTGGCCATTCCAAACATCCAAAGGCTACCATGTTCCTCCTCTACATATGTTGACCTCAACAGACTTTGCCTCTCTGCTGAGGTCATTTGTGACATTTGGTCTCTCAATGAAGACTCATAAAGGCAGTGTCACAGCCTTAGACCATGGAACCAGCCACCTGTGGCTCCAATTTGACTGTTGATACTATCATTACAATTGGAAGAAAAAGTTTTTTCTTTAAAGATGAGTTCTTTTGGTGGAAGCTTCCTGAGCTATTAAGCCACATATGAAATTGGAACCAGGAGTCAAGTTGTTCTTTTTAAAGATCGCAAGTACTGGTTAAGCAGTGATTTAAAAACCACAACCCAGCTATACCAAGAGTACACATTATCTGGGTTTCCCTGACTCTGTGACAAGATTGAAGTTGCTGGTTTTAATCCACTCATCTACAAGACCAGCCTCTTTGTGGATAAACGATGTTGGAGAAGAAATGAGAGAAGGTAGTTATGGATCTTGTTTATCCCATATTGATTACTAAGAAATTTCCAGGAATTGAACCTAAAATTGATGCAGTCTTCTACTCCAAAAGACACATTTATTTCTTCGAGGGATGTAATGAACTTGAATCTGACAAGCTATACAACTGTGTCACCAAAGGCTGGGAAGCAATGGTGGTTTTGGTAGGAATGGTGTAACTAATGGCATTTATCAATTTACTTCACTTATTATATATTTACTGCATGTGGGTTTTGTGCCTGGTATGCCTTTATTTAGTGGTATCTTAAGATAAGAAGATAAAAATTTTATATAGACCATAGATTAATGATTATGAAAAATATAAACTGAATTTTTATAATATTTTCTAATTTTGAAAACCTCCAGCAAATAGGTTCTTCATTTTCAATTTTTCTTGTTAAGTTTGAACATAGAAACCCTCGAAGGCCAAGAGGATACATTTTGGAAAATGCTCAGTAAGTCAGTTTCTAAAATCCTTGGACTGAGATACCCTCTCTGGTTTGCCTAAAATCACGAAATGACATTTCAGTGACCATTACATTTTCAACAAGGGCATCATTTTATTTTATTAATTAGTTAATTTTGTTGTTTTTTTTTTTAGCCGTGCCACCACACGATATGTGGGATCTTAGTTCCCTGACCAAGGACTGAACCCGTGCCCCCTGCAGTGGAAGCATGCAGTCTTAACCACTGGACCGCCAGGGAAGTCCCAAGGGCATCATTTTCATTAAGAGTGAAAGCAGAATTCCCCTTAGAACTTAAATAAAAATGACAATTATGTAAGTAAACTATTTAAATGGTGATAATATAATTTATTCTGTTTCAAGATTGACTTCTCAATATTACATATAAAGTATATATAAATTAAAACTTTGAAAGGAAATAAAAAAACGGAATCAGTGTTCTGTTTGGATCTCCTAATCCTGTGCCAAAGACATCATCCCCTTGGCTTTGACCTATTTTGGATTTCTGGTCTCCACTTCCGAGTTCATCCCAGGCCTCTTGTAGCCTCAGCCTCCCATAACCAGCTTCGGCCTTTGCTGGTGGACGGCTGGCAGTGAGGCCCTCCCAGGACATACCTCCAAGACCATCTCACCTGTGGGGCAGGGGCAGGAAGCAACCAGACCCAGGCCTTGTGGGCAGCTTAGGACTTAGGCAAGTGTGGGGATCAGAGGAGGGCTTGTATGCAGGGCGGATGATCTGAAGAAAGATGCAGAATGGAACATGTGAAAGGTGTTTGGGGGGCTGTGTGTTGGTGGGTTTGCCTGGAACAGGTGGTTTGCTGTGGGGAACATTGAAGCTTCTGGGTTTAAGACCCAAAGATACAACAGAACTGACCCTCAATCTCTAGGTACCGTAAAGAAATAATAAACTGCGGGAGAGGAAGGTAATATTAGCTGCCGATGTCTAGATCCCCGGTTTAGTTACTGGATCTTTTTGCACAATTTTGTAGTCAGGCTCTTTGGGAAGGGAAGGAGCAAAAGCCTGGTATGTTTATTCTGTTCTCCTAATGAATGGGGAAACCCCACATTTCATCCAGTTTGTAGAATCAGAGACTCTGAGGGTGAGAAAGGGCCTTAAAGCCCTGATACTCCATGACCTCATCCGTTGTTTAAAAACCTGCAACATCCGACAACGGGGCATTCGGCCTAGGCTTGAATCCTTCCAGTGTTGGGTGGCTCCCTACTTCTCAGAGCAAGCTGCAACCTTCATCCGTTTTAGCTGGTTCAGTCTCCTTGGGATTCCAGGAAGCACCTCTCATTCTCTCTCACGTACCACCAGGTGCCCCTAGATTTTCTCTTTTCCCCTCACCTTCCCAGGCTGAACATCCCAGGTCCTTGAAATGCTTTTCTTGTGACACAATTTTAAGTTTCCTCCTATTCTCATGTCTGTCCTTGCCATATCTTCCTTTATAAAGAATAATATTTTATGGGAATGGACTGGAGGAAGCATTTATATAGGTTTTAAAAAATTTTATGAGACGTTTTATATATTTATATATATATATATATATATCATGAAATCCACAAATTGTAATGTAAATTTCAAGCACTTCCATCCTCCAAAAGGTCGCCTTGTGCCAATTTGCAGACACTCCCCATTCCCACCTGCAGCTCTAGGCAACCACTTATCTGCTTTCTGTCTCTAAAGTTTTGGGGATTTTTTTTTTTAGGGTTGCATCTTATATAAAAAAAAAAAAATTTTTTTTTTCTATCAGCCATCTGAGAGCCTGTGGAAACAGCTTTATATTATAGAACATTCCTTTGAGATGGTCTTTCTGGGGGGATTTTTGCCTATAGATGCAGACAGGGTGAATAAAAATTCATGAATGATTATTCCATAATGGGTTATCATATAATTTATCTTCCTAATCGCTAAAGATTAGTGATTACCCAAATAGGACAACCAGAGGCTCTCCCAAAATATCCCCCCGAGCTACAGTCCAAATATAGAGTGCTGAATGGACTACTGATCTAACCCAGTGAGGCGCTTCAGACGACTTTGATGCTGTGCCCGGGGTCAGGGAATGAGGACGCGATGGAGCACAGAGGTCTCTCCTCTGCTCTCCTAAACCCTCCAAGCTCAGTCCTGCTTTGTTTCCAACCTCCTCCCTGTACGGAACTCATTACCCATCTCTCGTCTAACTTGAATCCCACCCGCTCTGCAAGATCCAGGTCTCTGATGTCCTCCACTGACCACACATTGGAAAAGCTGTCTGTGTTCAAACACCACGCATTTCAGTCTCACCAGACAATGCATATGACCATAAATGGCTTGAGAGTGGGGACCATGTCATTAAGCCTCCCTTAGATCCCACAGCCTTAGATGATGGCCCATCTGAACCCCTGACCCCTGACCCCTGATTTCTCCCTCCTTTGAGCCCCTCGAAGTCTTTGAACTTCTTTCATTATTTTCTGCCTAGTTTCACAGTCCCTTGAGTGCTTCATTATGTGTGGGTGTCCTGTGGGCAGTAGTTTCCTCTTCTGTAAGTCCTCCTTCAGGACCTGACACAGTGCTTCGTACATCATAATAACAATTAAATGACGACCACCCACATTTGCATATCACGCCTCAGTTTCCAAAGTGCTTTTGTATCCATTCTGCGATTTGGCCCCGTGGCAATCTGGTGATAAAAGTATGATTATTATACTTCTTTTACAGACAAGAAATCTGTGCCCAGCATCCTCGCTTCTAAGATATTCCGATGCACAGTGCCAGCACTCAGCTACACCGCCCTACGGCTCAGTAAATCTCTGTTGAATTGATTTCATGCTACTTGGTTGGTCGCATCGATATGGATGAGGGTACAAGCAGTAAGGAGCAGCTTTGGCTTGTTCTTTGTTGTAGCTTTTGTTGCTGTTCATGTCATTATATATTAATCCATTTATTCATTCAACAGACAAGTACAGAGGGCCAACTACATTCCAGTGCCAGGCTCTGGTTAAGCACTGGTTAAGCACAAAAAGTTTCAGACACTGCCCTTTGGTTGCTGGTCAAGTTGTGAGGGCGAAGCACAAATAAACCCACAATTGAAATATAAAAATTCACTGGGGACTTCCCTGGCGGTCCAGAGGTTAGGACTCCACACTTACACCACAGGGAGCATGGATTCCATCCCTGGTCGGAGAATAAGATCCTACGTGCCCTGCAGTGGGACCAGAAAGAAAGAAAGAAAAAAATTCATAGTGTTAGGGCTATGGGAACCTAGAGGGGGGTCTCGAAATCATCCTGGGGATGGATGCTGGCGAGGTTGTCTCAGCACAGGCATCTCCTGTAAGTCTTGAAGGGCAGGCAAGAGTCAGCCAGGGTTTTCGAGAGAGAGACGTGGATGTCCCAGGCTTGATGGACGCCAGCCCTGCTGACTGTGGGAGGTAGGATGGGCAGTGGTGGGGTCGGATTTGCTCCAGGTCCTACAAAAGTTTTAGCAGGCTAGGAGGCGGTGTGGTCCAGTGGCGAAAGGCTTTGATGTCAGATGTAGCTGAAGTTGAATCCCACCTCTGTCATTCATTAGTTGTGTGACTTTGAACAAGTCACGTAATTTCTTACTTAGACCCTTACTTTCCTTATCTGTGAAATAAGTAAAGTCTTCTCTAGTGGACTGTTGTGAGGATTGTAAGGGAGACGAGTGGGGTTAAAGCACTGGGCACAATGTCTGGCACACGGAAGCACTCAATAAAGAAGAGAAGACAAGGCGCTTCCCTGGTGCCACAGTGGATAAGACTCCGCGCTCCCAATGCAGGCGGCCCGGGTTCAATCCCTGGTCAGGGAACTAGATCCCACAGGCATGCCTCAACTAAGAGTTCGCATGCCACAACTAAGGAGCCCGCTCACTGCAACCAAGACCCAGCGTGAACAAATAAGTAAGTAAATAAATATTAAAAAAAAAAAGAAGAAGCAGCAGAGAAGACAAGAGTTCTTAGGAAATTGTTGTTGTCCTTTGTGGCATCATTCAGAGATGCAATTAACAAGAGAGCTGGATGGACCAACCACTGCTTTCTCTGAGAAATTCAGCTCTCCCACCTCATGTGCTGCCTGGAAATGCCCATGGTAGTAAAGAGAAGAAGAGGAAGGTGGGAGAGATGATTAAACCACAGAAACACAGGCAGAAGCACTGAACCAAAATTGAAAGCCAAAAATTGAGATTAAGGACAAAAGGAGTGGGAGATTTGGGGCAAAACAAATTCATAAAGTTCAAAAGCAAAAGTACTTCTTTTCCTTGGAGTTTTAGGAAAGTTTTCATTAAGTCTCTCCTTCGACCAGAAAATTGATCCCGCGCTTGTAGTGTTTGGGACCTCAGCTTGTCTCATGTGTTTTCTTCTGAATGGTTTACTGTTTCCAGTTTACAAAGCACTGTCATGTAGAGTGTCTCATTGACCTCTCACAACAAGCCACGATTTTATGCCATTGTGACAAGGAGGCTGCTTCATTTCACAGGCGAAGAAACAGAAAGTCAACTGCTTTGATTCGAAGGGAACAAAAAATCATCCCGATTTTGAGTCTCCTCTAGAAACAGCCCTCAGATACACAGAACAGAGCACGAAGGTCAGATTCCTACACAGGAAAAATTATTTGACTCCGAGCCAGAAGCCCGGAGGAAAGCAAGTATGTTTCTGTCTATCGTTGCTGAGTTTATGGCTCTTTAAACACATCTGCTACCAAAGGCTGCAGGAGTTTAAACACAGTATGTCCAGGAAGCACCAGGGGATCCCCGAGGTCAGCATTTGACCGCCAAGTATGTGGTCTTGAAAAGCCCATCTATATCAGAAAGATGGAAACCACTTTGGCTGGTTTTCAAGGTGCTTTCTTGGTTTTAATTCAGTTCTGTTAAAACTTTTTTCCCCAGCTTTATTGAGATATAATTGACACATACTATTGCGTAAGTTTAAGGTGTATAATACACACATATATTGATACACATATATATTGCAAAATGGTGACCGCAGTCAGGCTAGTTCACACATCCTTTACCTCACACGATTGCCATTCTGTTGCTGTTATGATGGGAACATTCAATCTTTACCCTTATAGCAACTTTTAAGGATACAGCACAAACCATTTTTAAAAGGATAATTTGCGGCTTAAACAGTTTAGACGTTCCCTCATGATACGGTCCTATAATAACCCACAGGAACACTCCGCCTGTCGGAAGCAGGTAAAACAGGAGGTTTGTGGGTGTGTACAGTGTTTTCATTTCTGTGGCCCGCACTACATGTAACTTTCAGTGCCTTCTAAAGTACCTCACGTATTTGTCTCATGGAATCCTCACTGTAAATCTATGAGCTGAGAATTTTTATTTCCATTTACAGATAAGAAAACTGAGGCCCAGAGAGGCTGGGACTTCTCCCACGGCTCAGAATGCGTGTGTGGCCGTGATTGGATTCAAAACCGGGTCTCTTTTTCAAAGCCAGGGCCTGTGCTCTTTCTTCTCCATTCATTGTCTTCCAAGGAATTTAGCTCTTATTAGAAACTTTCTGTTATTCTCTTCTTGTTCCTTGATTCCGCCTCCTTTTTGCCACATGACGTAATGATTAATTTTTAAATGTAAAACTAACTTTTGTGGAGAAGGAGGTCTTTGGCAATCACTGTGCTAGGTACTTTTTAAACAGTAATTTATAAGGTTGCTGTTATTTTTATCCTTTATTTGTTTGCCTGGGTCATTTCAAGCAATTCCAAGTGAAATAGAAGTACATTGGCTACAAATAGAAGCTGATCAGTTCCATTCTCCTCCCTGCAAAGTAACCGTTTTTAATGGATTTGTGGGTTTTCTCTCAGCTGTTTTTCTTAGCATTTAAAAATACATGTGGAGGCATTAGAATGCAAACCCCATCAGATGAAAGAAAAATATACATGCTGAGAACAGATACAAAGATATATATATATTATTATTTTTTTAAATAAATTTATTTATTTATTTTTGACTGCATTGGGTCTTCGTTGCTGCACACAGGCTTTCTCTAGTTGTGGTGAACGGGGGCTACTCTTCATTGCGGTGCGCGGGCTTCTCATTGCGGTGGCTTCTCTTGTTGCCAAGCATGGGCTCTAGGGGCACGGGCTTCAGTAGTTGTGGCATGCGGGCTCAGTAGTTGTGGCGCACGGGCTTAGTTGCTCCACGGCATGTGGGATCCTCCCGTACCAGGGCTCGAACCCGTGTCCCCTGCATTGGTAGGTGGATTTTTTTTTTTTTGGACCGCCAGGGAAGCCCCTGCAAAGATATGTTGTTTCCATTTTATGGATGAGGAAACTGAGGTTCAGTGGGGTTGAGTGATTGCCCAGAATCAAACAGCAGGTGAGGCACAGAGCTGGGATCAGAACTCAGGTCTTAAAATGCCACATTTCAACCTTCAAACCACCACCTCTCTAGCTGGCCTTTGGTCCCAAGACAAGAGTCAAAAAGCGCACTGCTCTTGAGTCAATCATCAATGTGACTTTGACATATTACTTGCTCGCAGATGAACTGCTTAGGATACCCTGGGGACTTTTAGTTTGTCTACTTGAGAAAAGAACGTAAAGATGCCTTCACCCGACTTCAGTGGGTGCTGAGAGAACGAAATCATGTCTGCTGTGTGTGCTGAACTCCTAGGAAAAGGCACTGAAGATGCCGGGGGTTCTGGGTGGGAACACGTTGTCCCCTGGCACAGACGTGCCTCTGCGGGCTCCTTTGGAGGGGGGCAGCCCTTGTTCTAGGGTTTCTTTCCAGCTGACTCATCCTGTGACCTTGAGAAAGTTCCCAGTCTCTCTGCACCTTTGTTTCACACTCGCTCTAAAACAGGGCTAATAATACCTTCTACCTTGTTCGTAAAAGAGAGGACATTCACAAACCAGCCCTCACAGTACATTTCTACAGAACTGGGTCCCGAGTTCTAGCACCTGCCCAAGTCAGATGAGATTTTTGGCTAAAGCACCCTCCAGCTCCCTTTAGGCAAAGAGACTGGAAAAAGCGACTGTGGGAACAAAAAGGAACATGTTTTAGCCAAAATGTGTTTCTCTAAGGAAACTGAGTGTTTCTTAGATCCTCACCTTTGTGAAAATTTTCACCTCGTGCCTTTTTAAAAGTGTTTTGCTTCTCCTGAAATGTCCTCCCCCATCTCTTCTTGTGAAATTGTTCCTGTCACTCAAGGCCCTGCCAAAATGCCACATTTCCGTGAAGCTTGCCTTTACTCTTTCAGCTAAATACCTTTTCTCTCTCCTCTGGACTCTCTGAACACTGTCTATCCTCCCTTCATCTCATATTCTGCCAAGAATTATAGTGATTTTTAAAATGCAAATCTCATTCTCTTAGTAGATGATAAGTATATTGAAGGTAAGACTAATACCTTATTGTTATAATTCTGTAAGCTAGTGACACAGTTTCCTACATATAGTAGTTGCCTAATAATCAATTGCTGAACGAATAAATGAATGGATAGAATATTTGTAGAGGAAAAATATTAAATAGTAGTGAAGGGCTGATGAAGACTGATACCACCAAGGGTACCGAAGAATTTTTGCTCATCGATCAGTGTCCGCCTGTTAAATTCCTGCCCATTGATGGATCCACTGATGCATCAATCCCTTGAACAAATGCTATCTGAGCATCTCCTTGTGTAGGATGCTGTGCAAGGTCCTTCAGCGAAGAACACTGAAGATCTTGAGTAAGTGAAGAGAGCCCGTGCTGCTCTTATCCTGGTCATCCTGCCTCAGGTTTTTGTGCAGAGTTGAGAATTTGTGTTTGTGCCAAGACACCTGGGTTCTGATCCTTGCTAGCTTGTCACTTTTTTTTTGCGGTACGCAGGCCTCTCACTGCTGCGGCCTCTCCCGTTGCGGAGCACAGGCTCCGGACGCGCAGGCTCAGCGGCTATGGCTCACGGGCCCAGCCGCTCCGCGGCATGTGGGATCTTCGCGGACCGGGGCACGAACCCGCGTCCCCTGCATCAGCAGGCGGACTCTCAACCACTGCGCCACCAGGGAAGCCCTAGCTTGTCACTTTGAGCAAATGGCCTCATAAATCTGTTTCATATTGTGTTTAATGTTAACCTGATAAAGAGGAGATAATACCGTAGTGCTTGTTTATCTGACTCCCAGAAGTACGGAGGCGAGGGGCAATGATAAAGTGAAAACATTTTACCTTCTCTGAGAGCATATGAAAACCACATATAGGTATGTGTATATACACATACATACATACGCACACATATATTTTTTACTTAGGGGATGCAATGCATCATATATCTCCAACAAATTATAAACCGTGCCTTAGGTACCTTAGAGAAGCTCAATGGTTTCAATTTATGATACACACTTAGGATACAATACATCACAATTATTTATTCTAGATTTTTGCAGCAAAAGCTAAAAAACATCGAAAAAACAAAATTCCAAGTTTCATTACAAAACACCCACTATTCACTTGGTTCTATGACGTGACATTTCTTGTCATTGCACATACACGGTACTGCATAGTAATGCAGTGCTGTTCATTCTAGCTGGGGTTCTGGTTTTATTTTTAGGATTGTTTCGAACAGACCTTTCCCTATTTACAATTTTAATATCAGTAGTATTCATCTAATTATCTATCTGTCTATCTAATCTCGGAATTTATTTAACTATTTCCTAATCGTTGGTCATTTGAGTAATTTTCAGTTCTTCATTATTACACATGGTCTATTTTTAATCGCATACAGACGCCTACCCGTCACCTAACACATTCTTGGCTGGGCTCCCTCTACTGTCAGTTGATATATACCCAAGAAATGCCAACTCATTTTATTATTAGCCTGAGCAAAACAGAATTAGGAAGGATCTACAAATGTTTTATTTTGAAAATCAGACTGTGCATTTACAAGATGGTTTGCGAATGATTTCCTTTGGCAGGAGGGAGCTCTGGATCCCGGCACCACAGCTTTAATCTCCCAGGGAAGAAGAGTGATGACCAGGGACTTTATACGTTTATCAAACATTTATTGACCTCCAAGACACCAATTCCAGGCTGGGGAAGAAAGGTGTAATCCTTACCCTCAGTGGGCTTACTGGTTAGTAAATGATCTAGACCAGGGGGACTTCCCTGGCGGTCCCATGATTAGGATTCGGTGCTGCCACTGCAGGGGGCACCGGCTTGATCCCTGGTGGGGCAACCAAGATCCCACATGCCATGTGGCCAGAAAAACAGAAAACCAAAAAAGAGGATCGAGTGCTCGCTTCAGCAGCACATATACTAAAATTGGAACAACACAGAGAAGATTAGCATGGCCCCTGCACAAAGATGACACGCAGATTCGTGAAGCATTCCATATTTTTAAGATGTGGCACATATATGCAATGGAATATTACTCAGCCATAAAAAGAAATGAAATTGAGTTATTTGTAGTGAGGTGGATGGACCTAGAGTCTGTCATACAGAGTGAAGTAAATCAGAAAGAGAAAAACAAATACCGTACGCTAACACATATACATGGAATCTAAAAAAACAAAGGATCGAGACCAGCAGTGGCAATGCTCACGGCAAAGGCAACGATAACGCAGTGTGACAAGTGTTGTCAGAGCAGTCAATTCAAGTCACACACACAAGGAAGCGACAATAGTCTTGTTGGGGGTCCTAGAAGGAAGGGTCACAGAAACTGAGGCCCGAGGACCAGTGGGCATTGGCCTGGAGAGTAGTAGTCCAAGCACGGGAAACAGTGTTTACAGAAGCCCAAAGGAGAGACAGGATATATATTTTTTAGGGACGGCTAAGTCGAGCATACAGTTTGAACTGTATACAGTACACAGCTTGAGTTGGGGTGTCAATGGAGATGAAGGGGAAAAGGTAGGCTGCAGCCAGGTTAGGAAGGGCTTTATAAACCGCGTTAAACAACTTGGCTTTACAGTATCTGGGGGTGGTGCAGCTACTATAGAAAACAGGGAAACAGCTTGGCAGTTTCTTAAGAAGTTAAACATAAACTTACCATATGACCCAGCAATTCCACTCATGTCTAGCCAAGAGAAACAAAAGCATACAGCCATACAAAGACCTGCATGTGAATGTTCATAGCAGCATTATTCATAATAGCCCAAAGTGAAACTACCCAAATGCCTATCAGCTGATGAACAGGTAAACAAAACGTGGTCTATCCATAGGATGGAATATTATTCAGCCGTAAAAGAGGAAAGAAGTTCTGATACCTGCTACAACATGGATGAACCTTGAAAACATTATGATAAGTGAAAGAAGGCAGTCATAAAAGACCACATCTTGTATGATTTCATTTATGTAAAATGTCAGAATAAGAGACAAATTCAATGAGGCAGAAAGTGGATTATTAATTGCCAGGGGTTGAGGAAAAATGGGAACTGACCGCTAATGGGTATGGAGGTCCTTTTTGCGTGATGAAAATGTTCTAAAGTGAATCCTGGTGGTGGCTGTACAACTCTGCTAGTGTAGTACAACCATGGAACTGTGTGCTTTACATGGGTATGATATGGGAATTATATCTCAATGAAGCTGTTAAAAAATATCTGGGAGGGGGCAATAGGGAGGTCATTTGGTTTTAAGAAGAAAAATGTCACGATTAGATTTACTTTTTTTGGGGGGGGCACACCGTGCAGCTTTGAGGATCTTAGGTCCCTGATCAGGGGTGGAACCCGGGCCCCTGCAGTGAAAGCACCGAGTCCTAACCACTGGACCGCCAGGGAACTCCGTAGATTTACTCTAGAACTTTTGCTCTGAATAGATGCAGTGGATGGTTAGGACAGGGCAAGGTGAAAAGTGTGAGTCTGGTTAGTGGGTGGTTGCAGTAGTGGGAGAGACATAGGGTAGACAGAATGGAATGGACAGGTCTGAGACTTTAAGGAACAAAACTGACATGACTTGGGGAGTGTCAGAAGTGGGGGATGGGAAGTTAGGGATCTCACCCCAGTTACTGCCTCGGGCCCTTGGGAGGCTGGAAAGGCTATTCATGCGGATAGGAAACCAGGAGGTAGTTTGGGGGGAAGTGATGAGTTCAGTTCTGGACAAGATGAGTTGGGGCTTCCAAATGGCATTGGTTATGATCTGGAGCCCAGAGGAGAGAGCTAGTCCAGAGGTGGTGCACAAAGCATCTTCTTATTCTCTTACCACCTTATGAGGGAGCTTAAGCCCCTGGACAAGAAAAGAGCTATGGATACTGTAGCAGGTATTATATGCAAGGTTGGCTCTCAGTCCCTTTCCATCAAACCCTAACATGAAACATAGCGATGCTTTTGACTCAGGGCACAAGTTCAGCTTCTCCTGTTGGTTTATTGTAGCCAGTATTCGAATAGCTTCAAGGAACATCTTTTTTTAAATTTATTTTTATTTTTTTAAACTTTTTATTTTATATTGGAGTATAGTTGATTAACAATGTTGTGTTAGTTTCAGGTGTACAGCAAAGTGATCCAGTTATACTTATACACGTATCTATTCTTTTTCAAATTCTTTTCCCATTAGGTTGTTACATAATATTGAACAGAGTTCCCTGTGCTATACAGTAGAGGACCATATTTTTTTTAAGCTCAAATTAGGTTCTGCCATGCCTTGAATAAATGTGCAATTAAAAGAAACATTTGAGGGCTTCCCTGGTGGCGCAGTGGTTGAGAGTCCGCCTGCGGATGCAGGGGACACGGGTTCGTGCCCCGGTCCGGGAAGATCCCACATGCCGCGGAGCGGCTGGGCCCGTGAGCCATGGCCACTGAGCCTGCGCGTCCGGAGCCTGTGCTCCGCAATGGGAGAGGCCACAGCAGTGAGATGCCCGCGTACCGCAAAAAAAAAAAAAAAAAAAAAAAAAAAAAAAAAAAAAGAAACATTTGAATCCAAGACTCGCTTAGAATGTAGGCTGTTTAGCCATGACGTGTATCTCTCTTGGTAGAACATCCCAGGAAGTAGTCCGGTCTGGGGAACCGGGTGGTCCTCACTGCTTCCTTGTAGTGTATTCTTAGCAAGTTCCCTGATTCTCGGATTTCTCATCTGAAAAATGAGAATAACTATATTTCCCATGCAGTAGGATTATAAATAAAAACTTTGTAAAGTGTCTGGCTTGGCACAGGGTAAGATCTCAATAAATAGAAGTTTACTATTATTACTATGATTTTCTTAAGTGTTGAAAAAGGTGTTTGATACAGTGCTATAAAGGAAATGTTCTGAGTCTCTGTCTTTTGTACTCTCTTCTAGTTCCTAGATCTGTTCTAGCTACCAAAATCAATCTTGCCTCTTGGTGACTGTTATTTTAAACAGAGTATATTTTAAGTTTGTTCCCTTCATACATGGCATGATTTTATAAGCTGACAGCTCTTTGATCTAATTTGCTGGCAGATTATGCAAGAAATATATATTTTATTGAAATGCAAAAGCTAGTCAGTTTTTGCGCCCCCCTT
The DNA here is from genome assembly GCF_011762595.2 of Tursiops truncatus. NCBI lineage: Eukaryota > Metazoa > Chordata > Mammalia > Artiodactyla > Delphinidae > Tursiops > Tursiops truncatus. Next base: position 12,664,685 of record NC_047039.1, read on the forward strand.
TTCCCCCCGCCCTTCCCCTGGGCATTTGGGGAGTGAGGAGTGATAGTGGGCATGGAGGTAGGTAAGGGAGAGAAACAGGTTTTTTTTTTAATTAATTAATTTTTAGCTGCGTTGGGTCTTTGTTGCGCGCGGGCTTTCTCTAGTTGCAGCAAGCGGGGGCTACTCTTCGTCGCGGTGCACGGGCTTTTCGTTGCGGTGGCTTCTCTTGTTGCGGAACACGGGCTCTAGGTGTGCGGGCTTCAGTAGTTGCGGTGCATGGACTCAGTAGTTGTGGCTCGCGGGCTCTAGGGCGCATGCTCAGTGGTTGTGGCTCGTGGGCTCTAGAGCGCAGGCTCAGTAGTTGTGGCGCACCGGGCTTAGTTGCTCTGTGGCATGTGGGATCTTCCCGGACCAGGGATAGAACCCGTGTGCCCTGAATTGGCAGGCAGATTCTTAACCCCTGCGCCACCAAGGAAGTCCCGAAAAACAGTTTTTGTCTCTGATTCAGACCCAGGTGTGGGGAACCTTTAGATGTTTGTGTACTGGTTGATTTTGGCCCCGATGCTCTCCTCAACCTGCTTCTACACTGTCAGCACCTTTGTTTCTTTAGAGTGAATCTTGACCTCCTGTAACCTTTTCTTATCTGGGATGTCTACCACTATTTGGGTTTTCCTAATGGCCCAAGAGGACAAACTGAGACCCTTGTGGATAACTGTAAGGACAGAGGGGAGCAGCTAGGGCTGCTCCAGCTGGGGCAGGGAGGCAGGCAGGTGGGGGAGGGCTCAGGGAGACCTGGCTGGCTTGGCACATTCCCATTTGTCCTTTCTCCAAAAGATGCTCCTGGGAGCCAACCAGAAAGCTTTCTGTGTTCATTTTGTAGCCTGAGAGCAAACACGCCACCTTGGCAAGGGAGCATCAGACCTATAATAATAATACAGTTCTCTGACATTAAAGTGCAAAACATTTTCCATGACAGTTTAAAATTAATCACCACCACTTGCTGCTATAGATCCCTCTCCTTTAGGCAGTGCCAGCTTTGAGACAACTGTTAAGGCAGCCACATGGCTTCCAGGGAAAGAGCAAGAAGTCTGCAGAGACAATCGGCAAAGCTCCTTTTCTCCATTTTCCCTTTTGTCCTGGGGAGGATGTGCTTTCTCGCTAACAGGGTGGAAGATGGGGCTGGTAATTGATCATGGAGAACAAGCCACAACTGACTCTTACGGGTGGGATTATAAATGCATCTGGAGCTCTTAGTGACATTGATAAACCACTGGAGATGCCTGCTGTGCAGCTGAATGTTCCAGAAATTGTTCCCATGGTCTTTGAACTCACATCAAGGGAAAAGAAAGGAGCTTCCACATATCACTTTCTTTATCCGGCTGATGGAAATTAATAATCAGACAGATTTTACTCAGACAACCTCACAGAATCATTCAACAAATATTTATTTGTTTACTTTATTCTTTTAAAATTTTGGGAATTTCCTGAGAGTCCAGTGGTTAGGACTCAGCGTTTTCACTGCTGGGGCCCGGGTTCAATCCCTGGTCAGGAACCAAGATCTCTCAAGCTGTGCGGTGTGGCCCCCCCCCCCAAAAAAATCTAAACTTAGTTCCTGCTCATGGTAAAAGTTGAAATTGTATTGGAGGGTAAACGGTGAGCATGGAAATTCTTCCTCTTTCTCCTGATTCTTTGGTCCCACTCTGCAGAGGTTACCACTATAAACAGTTTCCTGTATATCCTTCAAGAAGTCGTTCTTGCATATACAGGCCTACGTGTGTATGTATATGTGTGTGTGTATATCGCTGTTTTCATTTAACAATGTATATTAGACACCTTTTCACACCAGTACCTAGAGGTCTACTTCACAGTTTTTAATGTTACATAGTGCTCCTTGGTGTGCATGTATTTATAATTTAACTGGACCTCTAATTTTGGATGTTTGAGGTATCTTTTGTTTGTTTTTTTGGTTTGCTACTATGAACAATACCACAGACCACATTTTCTTGGACTTCTTTGTTTGTACTTGTGCAAGCCTATTTGTAAGACAAATTCCTAGAAGTGAAATATTCAGGTCAAAGATATGTGTAATTTAATTTGTAAAAGATTGTGAAATTGTTCTTCAGATAGACAGTAAACATATACTGAAAGCTTTCTCCATGCCAAGCACTGTGCTGGGTGCTAGGGACAAAAGGTCACAGTCCTTTCCCTTGAGAACCTCATGGGAGAGACAGACAATAAATTGTTACAGTGCAACGTGGCAAGCACTATAATAAGGGTTTTGTAACACTTATTATTACCTTACTGTGTTAGCTACTAGTTTTAATCCCTCACTGTGATTTTTTAAGATTTTTGAAGTGTTTTTTCATTCCAGAGTAGCTTTTGGACTGTGATATGTTTCCCAGGTTAAAAAGCTGAAAACACAAAAGTCGAGGTGGGCCTGGCAGTGACAGCATGATGAAGTCCAATCAATATTTGAGAAGCTTCCAGGTCCAAACACTCCTGTGCCTGTCATGTCATTTAAGCTTTGCAAAGTTACGATTATTCCGATTTTGCTGATAAGGAAACTGAGGTCAGAAGTACGTTAATGGGGGCTTCCCTGGCGGCGCAGTGGTTGGGAGTCCGCCTGCCGATGCAGGGGACATGGGTTCGTGCCCCGGTCCGGGAGGATCCCGCATGCCGCGGAGCGGCTGGGCCCATGAGCCATGGCCGCTGAGGCTGCGCGTCCGGAGCCTGTGCTCCGCAACGGGAGAGGCCGCAGCAGTGAGAGGCCCGCGTACCGAAGAAAAAAAAAAAAATAAGTACGTTAAGGAGTTTGCCCCAAGTCGTACCATTAAAGAATGGTGTAGTTTGGTTCTGAATGTGAGTCTCTTTGATGGCAAACTCAGGGCCCTTTCTCCTGAGCAGTTTGTCTACGGCACAGTGGGTCACATTGTCCCCAGGGATTCTAAACCACAGCCTCCACAATGACCATGAGATTACTGAGCAGAGGCACAGTGCCAGGGATGGAGAAAAACAAGTAGCAGGAGGACCCACGACTTGGCCTTGGAAAACTCACTGCTTCATGGGGAAGAGAGGTCTCCATCTAAATGTATATGATGCATAGGACAGTCACCCAAATTCACATTATTCCAGACAAATGTTGTAGCCTTGAGAGGAGGATTTCTGGAGTTAAGAAGATGGGTTGGTTGGAGGGGAGTAGAGGGAGGGGTAATTGGAAAAAGGTGGTCAAAAGCTGCAAACTTCCAGTTATAAGATGAAGAAGTACTAGGGATGTAATGTACAACATGATGAATATAATTAACACTGCTCTATGTTACATACAAAAGTTGTTAAGAGAGTCGACCCTCAGAGTTCTCATCACAACAGAAAAATATATTTTTTCTTTTATTTTATGTCTGTATGAGTTGATAGATGTTCATTAATCTTACTGCGGTCATCATTTCATGATGTATGTAAGTCAAATCGTTATGCCGTACTCTTTAAACTTATACAGTGCTATGTGTCGATTATATCTCAGTAAAACTGGAAGGAATAAAAGAAGATTGGCTGGTTTGAAGGATGAAAAGGTAGTTCGGGAGGAGAGGGGCTGATGGGACAGGGTGGGCAAGGCATGGGGAGGGCCAGTGTGGTTAGGTGGCTGGATCTTTTTAAATTTTATTTATTTTTATTTTTGGCTGTGTTGGGTCTTCATTGCTGTGCGCGGGCTTTCTCTAGTTGCGGTGAGCAGGGTCTACTCTTCGTTGCAGTGCACGGGCTTCTCGTTGCGGTGGCTTCTCTTGTTGCGGAGCACGGGCTCTAGGTGCACAGGCTTCAGTAGTTGTGGCTCCCGGGTTCTAGAGCGCAGGCTCAGTAGTTGTGGCACATGGGCTTAGCTGCTCCACGACACGTGGGATCTTCCTAGACCAGGGCTCCAACCCGTGTCCCCTGCATTGGCAGGCGGATTCTTAACCATTGCGCTACCAGGGAAGCCCAGGTGGCTGGATCTTGACGTGCATGGGGGTTTACGTGGGACATAACGCAGGGAGGTTAAGTTGAGGCATATTATAGAGATTTTAAGTAACTTTCTTTTTAAGTATAAAAGTTTTTTTGCACAGAAAAATGACATGAACTAATCTATATTGTAGAATAATGAACATCAACAGTATGCAGGAAAAATTAGACTGAGGAGCCCTGGGAGGAAAGGAAATCAATTAGGGGACCACTGTGAAAGTCTGCATGCAAGGAACTGATGGCCTGGACTGAGGTGATGGCCTTGGAAACTGGATGGGCAGGGACGGGTTTGAGAGGTGTTGTGGAGTTGGACTTGACATGATTGGATCTAACTGATTTGCTAAAGGATGGAGGGGGAAAATTAGAGCTGTCTAGACCAGGATGAGTGGTTAGGCCCTTAGGGAAACAGGGGGCCACACACAAGGAAGAGCATTTGATGGGTGAAGATCAGCTTTGGTATGTGGACTTCGAAACCAGGTGAGACATTATAGACATTTATAGACATGTGAGATGCCTATAAACCAGCTGGAAAATACAGTCAGGAGATGGGGAGAAATATCTGAGCCACAAATGTAGATTTAGGAGTTGTGGTTACAGCTAAGGGAGGTTGTTTGGAAGACAAGGACCAAGAAGGCCTACATTTAAGGAATTATTAGGGAAAGGAAAGGGGAGGTAGGAGAGGATGCAGGCAGTATGGAAACCAAAAGAGTTTTAAGAAGGGATGGTCAATAGTTTATGTATTGCAGAAAATTTGAGAAGATATGAGTTGAGTGTCATTAATTAACATGTTGAATGTTGTGATTAGGAAACCTTTGAGATAATGGGTCTATAAACAATAGTTCAAAGCTTTTCTAAGAGGAGGCAACTGGGTCATAATCCAGCACATTAAGTACAACTGAGGGGAGAGTGGGGGTGGGGCACTGGTCTTCAGAGTCCAGCGGTTGGGCTGTGATCATCCTGGACAGACAGACCTTTTTGTAAGAAGGTGGATCTACCACCATGCTAGGGTTAATGGTGAGAACAAGGAAGAAAGAACTGTCAAGAGTAAGGCAGATGGGACTTCCCTGGTGGTGCAGTGGCTAAGAATCCACCTGTCAATGTATGGGACAAGGGTTCCATCCTTGGTCCAGGAAGATCACACATGCCTCGGAGTGACTAAGTCTTTGAGCCACAACTACTGAACCTGCATTCTAGAGCCTGCGAGCCACAACTACTGAGCCTGCATGCCACAACCACTGAAGCCCACACGCCTAGAGCCTGTGCTCCGCAACAAGAGAAGCCACTACAATAAGAAGCCCTGAGCACTGCAATGAAGAGCAGCCCCTGCTCGCCACAACTAGAGAAAGCCCACACACAGCAATGAATACACAAAGCAGCCAAAAAATAAATAAATTAATTAATTTAAAAAAAGAAAAAGAGTAAGGCAGACAGCAGAGATAAAGCAAGAGCTTTGCAGAAACTGGACCAGGGACGTAGGAAAGATGAGGTTGGTGGGGAAATTGACTATGGGTCCACTTGGCAGCAAAACAGTCTCTAAGGTCATGAAAACACAAAAGAGCACCTAGACCTGGGGATAGAGTAGGGGCTGATGGTACAGAACCACAGAGGAGGATTGACAGTCAAACTAAAGGACCTTAAGCTTCAGGGCCTCTTACTCGCACTGCTCCCTTCCAAGACAGGGTGGTGCGCCCTCCCAATGCATTCATGTGGTCGTCTGCTTTAGTAAAATTTTCAAAATTGAGACATCTTCACCACAGTTGATTAGGACTGCTGTCCATTCCTTTGGTCTTGCCCTCTGTCAATGTCCCCTCACGTTGGTGATGTTGGAATGGCCATGGGCATTTTTGGGATCCAGTTAAAGGGAAACTGATTTTCAGATTTAATGGAATTAAATCTGGGTTGAATGGGATATATTTCTCTGGCTCACAACCACTTTCATGTCTACTTAAGTTACTGCTGGCCATCCAGGTGTGATGACGTGCAGGTTTGGGGCCAGAGGACTTATGATATAAGTGTGTCCCACCACACCCAGGCCCAAAGCATGAGGAGGGTGGAGGAGAAACAAGCCTCGAAGGGCAGAGTCAAATTTAAGTCTGGAAAATTATTCCAAATTCTATTGCTCATATGAAATAAATTTCATAAAGGACTTTTATTTTATTTATTTTTTTCATAAAGGACTTTTAAAATTTAATAACAGCTCTAGAAATTAGAATTATCAATAATAAAAACATTCAAAGAACCATGCTAAGAAAAAAGAGGAATTTATCTTTCTATTTTCTCTGTAAATTATATTACAAAATCATTGTCAGGTAAAGATGTGATCAGAGATAATGCAGTAAAAAATGTAGGAAAAATGTATTATAGAGGGCTAGTAGGCAGCAAATTGATAAAAATATTGTATTACCTTTTCTGGATTTTTTGGTTCACTTTCCTAGGTGTATCAGCTTTAAAAAACTGCTATTTGTTGTGATTTATTTTCTTATTTGGATTAAATATTTATTTTCATATCTAATTTTATTTCTATAGTTTTTCTCTATCACATGTATTAAAATGTGAGGTTCTGAATCCCCTAAATTGTATAAGCTTGAGACTCCATAAAACCTGGATCTACCCCTCTTAGATCCTTACATCTTTTTGGTCCCAGGAATATTATTGGTGTGAAAGAACCTTTGTGTGTCTAAACAAAGAAGAAAATCTGGATATTTAAATGTGTGGGTTGTATTCTACTGTAACCTCTTTACTTGATACCACAGAGAGATGCAGATCTATGATTCATCCTGCATAGTAATAAGCTTGACTGAGAATGAATTCCAAACTCTTTAATAGGCAAATTTTTTTGGAGCAAAGGTGCACTTTGCATAAGTTCACAATAAATATTTGCTGATTTGAGGAAATATGGTATGTAAATACATAGGCCCTACTGAAAAAGAGGAAATTTTTTCATCAAACGGATGTTAGTAGCTGGTGGATTGAGTCATCATGGTTCCAAGAGAACTTCTCCTTCCTCCTCATTACCCAGCCCCTTCTCCTCGAATAAGTGGTATCCTCTAGGGTAAAAGGTGGACACAGACAATGGGGCAGAAGAGACTACAACATGCATTCATTCGTCAAACTTCCATGGAATATCTACTAAAGCTATCATGACCTGGGTCAGCAACTTGGGTGTGCAAATGTGATCACATTTTTTCTATTTTTCTGATTAATCATTCAAGATTACACATGCCCAACTTAGCAGGAAATACAGCTTCTCCCTTTTGAGGCATCTCTGATTTGTCTAAGAGCCTCAGACACCCATTCAGCCCCAAATGCTAGGCTAGTCCTTGTTCTGCCAGGCAGAGAACAGTAGTTGAATCAGCGTACAGCTGATGTTGCTTCTTCCACAGTCTCGCTATTGCTCTAAAAATTGGTCCCATTCACAACTCTGGATGCTTGCCCATTATGTTGATGACGTATTGCTTGTTGAGACCCCCCTCATGAGTGGTAGTGGTGCTTCAACTTTGGACTCTCAGTTTAACACTCTTTTAACTCACACTTACATGGTCAGGCATAACCCTGATGCCAAGGAGGTTGGTTCTGGAAGCATTTCAGAGCATCGCCACCCTTCTAGGGACCAGGTCTCCCCAGGAACATAGGTCCAGGCCACTAGCTGAGATTCTTCTCCCTATGGCAGTGTACCTCTGGGGATTTTCCTGCCAGCATCCACTTCATCAGAGAGTTTCTAATAATGTTGAACTTCAGGACTTCCCTGGTGGCGCAGTGGTTAAGAATCCGCCAGCCAATGCAGGGGGCACAGGTTCGAGCCCTGGTCTGGGAAGATCCCACATGCCGTGGGGCAACTAAGCCCGTGTGCCACAACTACTGAGCCTGCGCTCTAGAGCCTGCAAGCCACAACTACTGAAGCCCGCATGCCTAGAGCCCATGCCCCACAACAAGAGAAGCCAGCGCAATGAGAAGCCCGTGCACCACAACAAAGAGTAGCCCCCACTCGCCGCAACTAGAGAAAGCTCATGTGCAGCAACGAAGACTCAATGCAGCCAAAAATAAATAAATTTATAAACAAAAAATAATGCTGAACTTCAAAAAGAATTGGGGGACTTCCCTGGTGGTCCAGTGGGTAAGACTCTGCGCTCCCCATGCAGGGGGCCTGGGTTCGATCCCTGGTTGGGGAACTAGATCCCGCATGCATGCTGCAACTAAGAAGCCTGCATGCTGCAACTAAAGATCCCAAGTGCCGCAACTAAGACCCGGTGCAGCCAAAATGATAAATAAATAAATAATAAATTAGAAAAGAAAAGAATTGGGGTCTGAATCCATTTGCTTGCTGCAGTGCTCCAGAAGGGCCTTTGAATGCTTTGCAGATTCATTCATTTCATCTCCTCTTACCCCCTTCCAAACCAGAACAACCACCAAACAGCTCTGCAGACTGAGGGGTAGTCAGTGGAACTGAGACCATTCAGTCCACTGGTTGACCACCTATCACATGGATAAAAATGTGAGGTTCTGAATCCCCAGGCACCCCAGGCATCGACAATACCTCAGGCACTAGACTTAAGGATCAAGAGGCAGTCTGGCCTTCAAGGAGTGCACAGCCAATAAACAGTTTCACTGAAATGTAATACATGCATATGCAGCTTGCAAATTGTACCTCGGTGCTGAGGAACCACAAAGGAGGGGTGCAATCAACGAGGTGAAGCAACAATCTGAGTGACAGACCCTCTGCTGAGCTCAGAACTGAGCCTCCTCTCCAAGGCTAGCTCATCATCTGCAAACAAATGTGCACCCTCACTCATATCCTGGAAGCTCCCTAGCAGACCTTCACGATAGAGGTAGACGGGTGCCCCCAGGGCCGGGACTAGGGTGAGGCAAATTTTAAGGAGTCATAAAAATCTTCAGAAATTGAGATTCATATTAAAAAAAAATAACGGCAAATTATGGCCCATAAGTCAGCTGCCTGGTTTTATAAATAAAGTTTTATTGGAAACATCAGGATTAGGGTAAGTTGAGTGAGGCAGTGTTATGAAAGTAAAGGTTTGGATCTTTATTTAAAATTGTGGGACCTCCCTGGCAGTCTAGTGGTTAAGACGCCACGCTTCCACTGCAGGGGGCACAGGCTCGATCCCTGGTGGGGGAACTAAGATCCCACATGCCTTGTGGTACAGCCGAAAAAAAAAACTGTGATTTTTGTTCATCACTTTTTTTGCAATGTTTTTTGTCTTTTTAATATATTATATGAAAACATTATTTATCTTGATTTCTGAGGTTTTGGTGCCCCTGTAAATTCTGTGCCCAAGGAGAGTGTCTCCCTTGTCTCATCTTAGCCCTGGCCCTGGGTCCACTCCTATCAGTCTTCAGAAACATTTAATCATATCTGAGTCATGGATTAAACACAGCTGAGATGGCTGTTGTACATACAGAATTCCAAGATATAGTAAATTCTATAAAGGACAGGTTACTAGGAGAGGAATTAATATTAGGTAACTACACAAGATTTGGTAGTTTGGAAGCCCTCTCTGAGGAAGCGGCATTTGAAATAATCTCAGACTTTGAGAAAAGTTGTAAGAATGGCACAGAACTCCAATATACGCTTTACCTGGATTCAAAATTTAAAAAAAAAAAATCTTAAAAATGCTTAAGTTATTACTTGGTTTGTCTGCTTGGAGGAATGTTTTTTGTCTTCCAATTATTACAGATGTAGCAATCAATAAACATATTCTACCTCTCATATTCTACTTTCTCTCTTCCTTTCCCAGTAGTTGTTACTTTATTTATATATTGTCAGGACACATAACTGTCATATCCTTTTAAATCACTCTAATGTGTAGAATTAGTTTTAGTCTACAGTAAATGTATTCAAAGCTTGCTGCCAATTTATTTTTTTCATAATTTTCCCAATTATCTCTTGGTTGCCTGACATTCATCCTCTGGTGGTTTCCTCAAGGAAAGGTTCATATAATGGATATTCCCTGAATTCTTTCATGTTCAAGACTATCTGTAATCTTTATAGTTGAAAGATAATTTGGCTGGATATAAAATATTTGGGTAACACTTTTTTTCCCTTGGAGATCTTTAAGTATTGTACCACAATCTTCTGGCACTGAATATTGCTGTAGAGAACTCTGAGACCAACCTGATTTCTCTCCCCTATAAATGACTTGATCATTTTGCTCGACAGATGTAACAACTTTTAACATTTTGCACACGTGCTTTCTCTCTCTCTCTACTCCTCTGTTTCTCCCTCCATACACACACACGCATACATGTTCACTCACACACATTATTTTCAAAATAAAAAGTTAAAAAAATGAAGCATAGCAGTTACTAGTGCATCCTAGGATCTTCACAGGAATAATTAAGTCAAGAGAAGAGATTGAAGATTAAGGAAAGAGACAATAAACAATGGTCTGGAGTCCAGTGGGTAGAGGAGATGGAATAGACTTACCTGGAGGAATTGGGTTCCAGGAGAAGGGACTCTTATTTGCAAGAAAAGTGAAAAGAAGTGGATGTAGTGGCAGGTAGGTCTGGGCATTTAGCAGTGGGAAAGTGAGGTAAGTTTTGTCTGGTGAATTCTATGTTATAACTTAGGAGTAAGGCAAGGTTAGTGCTATTTACTGAATGTTTGTGTCCCCTCCAAATTCATAGGTTGAAGTTTAAGCCCCAGTGTGATGGTATTAGGTAATGGGGCTTTGAGGAGGTGATTAAGTCATGAGGATAGAGCCCTCATGATAGGATTAGTGCCCTTATAAGATGGGACAGCACAGAGCTTGCTTCCTCTTTCTTTCCTCTGTGCTAGGACACAGCCAGAAGCCAGCCACCTACAAACCAGGAAGAGGGTCCTCACCAGACATGGAATCTGCCAACACCTTGATCGTGGACTTCTCAGCCTTCAGAACTGTGAGAAATAGGTATTTGCTCTTTAAGCCACCCAGTCGATGGTATTTTCGTTGTAGCAGTCCAAATTGACTAAGACAGTTATTAGCTGAGAGTGAAGGGAGATGTGGAGAAGATGTAGTCTTTGTGGTGAGGAGTATCAAAATCACATTAGAAAAGCATAGTAACCTGGTCGAGTGGGTCTTGAATGCCCGTTTGTTGCTGCTGATCAAGAATTTAAAAGGGCATGGGCTTCCCTAGTCGCGCAGTGGTTAAGAATCCTCCTGTCAATGCAGGGGACATGGGTTCGAGCCCTGGTCCGGGAAGATCCCACATGCCATGGAGCAACTAAGCCTGTGTGACACAACTACTGAGCCTGCGCTCTAGAGCCTGTGAGCCACAACTACTGAGCCTGTGCTCTAGAACCCGTGAGCCACAACTACTGAGCCTGCATGCCTAGAGCCCGCACACCGCAACCAACAGTAGCCCCGGCTTGCCGCAACTAGAGAAAGCCCGCATGCAGCAACGAAGACCCAATGCAGCCAAAAATGAAAGAAAGAAAGAGAGAAAGAGAGAAAGAGAGAAAGAGAGAAAGAGAGAAAGAAAGAAAGAAAGAAAGAAAGAAAGAAAGAAAGAAAGAAAGAAAGAAAGAAAGAAAGAAAGAAAGAAAGAAAAAGAAAGGAAGAAAAAGGATTTAAAGGGCAATCAATCTGCCAAGTGGTGTGATCTTTTCCCCACCATTTTTTCTCCAGTGTAAGTTGGAAGAAAGCACATTGCTGGACTCATCTAGGGTTGGGTGTCATAGAAGAAGAATGGTGCTGAGTTGATGAGAGAATTTGAGAGAGAGTGAATGTCACGCTGAACCAAGGCACCTGAGCAGGACACCCCCTTCACACCATATTATTTCTACTACTGCAGAGCCTGATATTCTGAACAAGCCATTGGAGGCCAGTTTAACCACAGCCTGGTGTGGGAATTCCTTTTGTAAATTTATGGTCTGGAGGAGGAGCACTTTGAGAGAAAAACGCTTTCCTAGCAACGGAAACATTTACTAGAAATTTTTCTCCTTTTTGAGCTTTTCGAGGATGTTTCTATTCATGTTTGGAATAAAAAGAAAATGATTTCACTTCTCACAAGCATGTCACTCTTTATGTCTTTCTTAAAAGAGCTTAGACTATTTCCCAAAGATAATGTTGTACATCTTTATCTACCAATGAGTGAAGAATGTGAATTGATCAATTTAAAGTGGGGAAATTGAGCAGTGAGCTAACTTGCCTGATGTTACCAAGCAAGGAAGTTAGAGAGATGGGAAAAGAACCCAGACGTTCAGCTTTGTAGTTTCTATGTACCAGCTTGTGTTTCCATGGAGAAAAATTCAGAGAGCACCGATCAAACAGATGCTGAGCCCACATTCTATTCCTAAAGATACATGTGGACCCTGTTCATCAAGGTTTGCAAAGCTTTCAGAGAGCTAGGAATGATTTTGGTGGGAGCGTGAAAGACAAGATAATTTTAGTTCAATTTTGGACAGCATCCCATCCCACCTTGTTAGAAGCTGAATTCAGTGTCAGTTTGGTGTCTGCTTGTCAGCCCACTTCTCCAGGCAATCTTCCTCTTTTAACCACTGTGTCCTCTCTTTCCTCTCTATTATGCAAATTCTACCTCCTCCAAGAGACCTTCTTCCAAAAGGCTTTTCCCTGAAAATCAGCCATAGTGATCTCTCCCTGTAAGTGTTATACTTAATTGCCCTCTATGCTTACTGTTAAAGGACAAACATCTGCACTCCTCCTAGGATGTGGTTGGAGGTGGGTGCCTACTTGGTGGTATGCTAAAAAATGCTTCACAACCAGTTCTAATTTTGTTTTTTTAAAGCCCTGATTTGTAGGGTTTGCCAGCTTCCAGGTCTCATCATGACCGATGGCAAGCTACCAACATGACAACACCAAATTGGGAAGAGAGGTGCATAATTGGCCCTAATGAGCCGGTACCAGTTGGCTCCAACATATCAATGGTGTATTAGAGATACACTTTGTGCCTCTTCAGATTTTCTTGGCCTCCCTCATTTCTTGGACCCATAAATGGTTGCTCCATCTTGGCTGCTACCACTGACCCAGTGTGGGATGCCTGGTTTCATCAACTGAGCTTGACAAGGTGCGTACCCAAGTACCCTATTTGAAACTGATATTCATAGTACTTGCCACATTCTGAGCTCCCTTACTCCATTCTAGTTTTTCCATAGCACTTAAAACTTTCTTATATATTTCATATAATTTATTCATTCATTAGATTTATTGTCTTTTCTGTCTCTTCCAAATAGAATGCCCCTGGGAGGGTAGGGATGTTTCTCGGTTTTGTTTAATAATGTACCCCAAATCCTTTGAATGGTGCTTTGAACAGAGGTGGTGCTCAATACATTTTTTTAAATTAATTAATTTATTTATTTTTGGCTGTGTTGGGTCTTTGTTTCTGTGCGAGGGCTTTCTCTAGTTGCGGCGAGCGGGGGCCACTCTTCATCGCGGCACGCGGGCCTCTCACTATTGCGGCCTCTCTTGTTGCGGAGCACAGGCTCCAGAAGCACAGGCTCAGTAGTTGTGGTTCACAGGCTTAGTTGCTCCGCGGCATGTGGGATCTTCCCAGACCAGGGCTCGAACCTGTGTCCCCTGCATTGGCAGGCAGATTCTCAACCACTGCGCCACCAGGGAAGCCCTCAATACATACTTGTTGAATGAATGAATGAATGAATGAGAGAAGATGGATTCTACACTCTCACTCCCCACCCAGCACCTAGGATGATACAGATAACTCAGACTAAACAAATCCCTGTTGGTTGGTTGACTTCTGAGAAGCTGGAGAGAGAGTCCTTGACAATTAAAGTGGAAACAGACAGTTTCCATTAGACCCTGAAACTGCTCTCAGTGAACAAGCGCACAATTCTTCGGCAAGGGAAATCCAGTGCCTTCTCAGTATTAGAGAGCTTGGCAAACTGTTCTTATTCATAGTGTGATTAAAGCATTATGGGAAACCCCCCCCAGGAAAGGGAAAAATAATTCATTAAGGTCTCATCAATTTAAATTTGTTTTCAGGAAGCAAAAATCAATCTGTCATTCTTAAAACTCACTTGGGCTTGCACACTGAATGGTTCAACCCTGCAGAATCTGCCTGCTGCTGAACTGATTAGATCTAGTAATTGGGGTTGCTGAATTTGGTTCACATACAACCCCAGCAGAACATCTGAGGCCACGCCAGGCGTGAAAGCAGGAGGGCTGTATTTCTCTAGATGAGAGGCATTGATGATGAGGGATACCCTCGAAGAGATGAATCTTCTTTGTTTGGGGGGTTTTATTTTTATTTATTTACTTATTTTAAGATTACCGTCTTTTAGGTTTTTTTGTTTTGTTTTGTTTTTTGGCCGGGCCACATGTCTCGTGGGATCCTAGTGCCCTGACCAGGGATGGAACCAGCGCCCCCTGCAGTGGAAGCAGGGAGTCTTAACCACTGGACTGCCAGGGGAGTCCCTAGGTTTTCATGTTTATTCTGATGCAACAGGTATTGAAGACACCCTATCTGCTTAGTGGTTCCACATGCTTGTGGGAAAAAGTTATGATTCCAATTTTACATATGAGGAAAAATTCAAACTGAGCTCGGAAGTGCTCAGATCTACATGAGAACCACATCGAAAGCTAGAGGCTTAAAATAATCACCAAGTTATTTACTTCCCAATTTGCTTATCAGCAGTTTATGCTGGGCCCAGATGAACCTGGGACACCAGGCTCCAGGAGTCCTCACCTGGACTCTGTTATGCATCTTTGGTCAGCAGTGGGGTATTCTGGCCATTGGCTGGGCTGAGGCGGGCAACTGGACAATGTGCTTTTCCTCATCCAGCAGGCTAGCACAGGCTTATTTACATGGCAGCAAGAGGGTTCCAAGAGAGTTAGTCTCTCTCTGTCTCTCTCACTTTTTTTTAAATTTTAATTTTATACTGGAGTATAGTTGATTTACAATGTGTTAGTTTCAGGTGTACAGCAAAGTGATTCAGTTATACATATGCATATATCTATTCTCTTTCAGATTCTTTTCCCATATAGGTTATTACAGAATACTGAGTAGAGTTCCTTGTGTTACAGAGTAGGTCCTAGTTTATTAACTATTTAATATATAGTAGTGTGTATATGTTAATCCCCAACTCCTAATCTATCCCTCCACCCTACCTTTCCCCTTTGGTAACCATAAGTTTGTTTTCTATGTCTGTGAGAGAGTGAGTCTCCTGAAGCCTTGGCTCAGAACTGGTACACAGCCACTCCCATTTTGTTCTTTTGGTCAAATCAGGTCATGACACTAGTCCACATTCAAGAGGTGAGGAAACAGATTCTATCTCTTGCTGGGAGTTCCTGCAAAGCTACATAACAAGGGCATTCACTCCAGGCAGGATGAAGACTCAAAACATCTGCCATAATGCTTGGCCAGCAGAAGGCATTTGTGGTTATCCTGTCTCATACTGAACTCCCCCCCCTTTTTTTTTTTTTTTTTTTTTGCGGTACGCGGGCCTCTCACTGTTGTGGCCTCTCCCGTTGCGGAGCACAGGCTCCGGACGCGCAGGCTCAGCGGCCATGGCTCACGGGCCCAGCCGCTCCGCGGCATGCGGGATCCTCCCGGACCGGGGCACGAACCCGTGTCCCCTGCATCGGCAAGCGGACACACAACCACTGCACCACCAGGGAAGCCCTCCCCTTTTCTTAATTTCTACTGTATTTATGGTGTTAGACGCTCCATTTGGCTAGCTGAATTGTGAGTTATGCAGCAGTGGATGAATGCGTTGCTAACCACCATCTCAGCTTTGTTTTTTGTTTTTGGCTGTGCTGAGCAGCTTGCGTGATCTTAGTTCCCCGACCAGGGATTGAACCCGTGCCCCTTGCAGTGGAAGTGCAGAGTCCTAACCACTGGACCACCAGGGAAGTTATGACCACCATCTCAGCTCTGGGCCACACTGAAAAACCCTTCCTCATCATCTTCCTCTCTACCCCCATCTTCTCCTTACTGGCCACCAGCTTGCTTTTTAGCCACTATATCACTATTTCTAAGAATGATGTAGTTACGGGGAGTCGCTGTGGCTACTGAGAGCTAGTAGCTTATATTTACCATTCTCAAGATTCCAGCTTCTTGGCATGAATTCCCCTAGCCCTTAGTCAACCTACAGTTTAAGTAGAATATTTCTATAATTTATTCAGGTTATGTAGGGTTGGGATGGGTTTAGGACATGCAATGGAAGGAGGAAAAAATAATTCTGCATTACTGGTAAGGAGAAACTTGACGGTAAACGAACTAAGCACTTTTTCTATCGTAGGAAGCTTGGGATATGGAGTCTGAACTGGATTTGAATTCGCAACTTACCTACCACATATTCTTGGGCAAGTTACTTAATTTCTCTGGACAATAATAGCACCTCCACAGTTGTTGTAAAACATAGATGAAATAAAAATATGTAACACTCCTGGCACATATTAAATGTTGAAAAGCACTTAGTTTCTTTTGTCACGAGCTGTTGCATTCACCTTAATAGGAATCCCCAAATCCCTAACTTTTTCATCTTAAATTCTTCATCAGTTGTTGGAGGATTTAACTCTGAGAAGGGGAAGGACCTGTAGGAGTGTCTGAAGGATAATGATACAGTGTATTTATAGTTGGGAAACAATATGCCACTCCAGGATTTCAATGTGCAACTCCCCCAGTATCTAAAGGGTGTGGGAAAGTGAGGACCCCAGTAAAGGAAAGTGAGGCCCTCAGTAAAGGAAAGTGAGGCAACATGATCCTGGCTGTGCCTGGTTCACCAGTTCTACACTTGCCCTCAATGGCTGGTAACCCCCTGACCCTGGGTGTTCTGAGAAACATGTCACCAGGTCTTGGGTGCCTCTAGCAGGAATGAGAAGAAGGGGAGGTGGGGGAAAGGGAGAGTCTCAGGTAGGAAAGAGGGCAAACCAAGAACTGCCCCCCCCCCCCGGCAAAAAAAGAGTTGGAATTGGTACCATGTGGCGATTTACAGTTTACACAGCACTTTAATATACATTATTTGAGCTTCCCAGCAATACAAGAGAAAGGTATTATTGACCCAGTCTTTTAAATGAGGAAATTGGTACTCAAAATGCTTAAGTGGCTTTACCAAGATTGCATAGCTAGTCAATGGCAGGCAGGACTTACACTCAGGTCTCCCAATTTCCCACCTGTACTGTCAGGTGCGTTGCACATATGTTGTCAGGGAGAGGTTGGAAAAGGGCCACCCACATTGTGGTGAGAGTCATCAACAGTGTCACAGGCCATTCAGGAGGAAGGACAGCTGTTCGTTTGTTGCCCATAAACACATTCAACCATTATTTGGTGACCCGTGTGGTCTAAAGGTGGGGAGAAAATGAAAAGGCAATTATAACAGTATGATAATTGTAACTTTGAAGAGTCTATGCTTTTGGGAGAGTAAATTGGGGCAAACACCTAATCTAGCTTGGGGACAGTTGGATACACTTCCTGGAGAAGTGTCATCCACGTTAAGAGCTACAGGGCAAGCACGAGAGGCCCCACCAGGTGAGCAGGTTTTAGAAGAAAGTACAGGACACAGAGGTTAGAGAAAGCAGAGAAACTGAAAGTCACGTGAGCTTGGGAGTTGACTTCAGAGAGGAAAGCAAAGTTCATACTCTAAATGGCTTTGTACATCCAATTAAGAGCCTTGGACTTTAGCCTGAGGGCAATGGAAAGCCCTCAGGGAAATTACATGATTGGACGCACATCTTGGATTGATCGCTCTGGCTGCAGTGTGGAGAATGGATTGGCCAGGGGCAGGACCAGAGGCAGGGAGACCAGGTGGGAGGCTTTGCAGTCATCCAGAGAAGAGACACTGATTGGATGGAACAGAGTGGAAGAAGTGGACTGATTAGAGAGCAGTTAGGGAATAATATGGTGGAACTGCTAGAACTGGTGGTTGCTTGGATATGGAGTGGAGGGAAATGGGAGATAAAGGCCCTTTTGGCTGAGGGAGGAAATGCTTGCTAGAGGAGGGGCAGACTTGTCAGAGGGAGACAGAGAAGGATGGAGAGATACATTCAGGTTGGGATATAATAATACCAGATAGTATTTCTTCAGCACTTAACTGTGAACCATATGCTGTGCATGTATTGTCTCATTTATTCCTCACAATAATAACTCCCATTCCTGAGCCCTGGTACCATATACCAGGCACCATGCCAAGGACTTTAAATGAACTGACTTATTCATGGTTACCTTAAGAGTTGGGTTATCATAATTCAAAAAGACACATGCACCCCAATGTTCACTGCAGCACTATTTACAATAGCCAGGTCATGGAAGCAACCTAAATGCCCATTGACAGATGAATGGATAAAGATGATGTGGTACATATATACAATGGAATATTACTCAGCCATAAAAAGAAACGAAACTGGGTCATTTGTAGAGACGTGGATGGACCTAGAGACTGTCATACAGAGTGAAGTAAGTCAGAAAGAGAAAAACAAATTTCGTATATTAATGCATATATGTGGAATCTAGAAAAATGGTACAGAGGAACCTGTTTGCAAGGCAGAAATAGAGACACAGATGTAGAGAACAAACGTATGGACACCAAGGGGGGAAAGCGGGGGTGGGGGGGGTGGGGGGATGGGATGAATTGGGAGATTGGGATTTATACATACACTAATATGCATAAAATAGATAACTAATAAGAACCTGCTGTATAGCACAGGGAACTCCACTTCGCTGTACAGTAGGAACTAACACAACATTGTAAAACAACTATACCTAAATAAGAAAAAAGAAAGAAGAGTTGGGTTATGATTATCCCCCATTTTACCCAAGAAGAGACTGAGTTTCAGATTGATTAAATAATGTATCCAAGCCCCACAGCTCATAGTTAACACTAGGACCAGTCTGTGGCAGGGCCCTTGCTTTTATTCACTGACCAGATTGCTTCCATGTTGAGTGTTCAGGGCCTCCGGCCTCCGGCCTCCCCAAGACAGTGTGTCCAGAGGTATATAGCTGGAGTCCTGAGACTGAAGCTCAGGTGAGAAATACGAGCTGGGAATGCAGGCTTGTGACTTCTCAGCTTGGAGATTATATTTAAAGCCACGGAGGTGACTAAGCCGTGCAGGCTAAGAAGAAAAGAAGACAGTGGGCAGAAGTCTGAGGAAGCCTAGTCCACAGGCCCATGGACAAGGAGCCTGCCTGCAGCAGGGCTGGACACGGGAAGACATGGGACGCTGAGGAGAGGAGGGGAGGCTTTTTAGGGGTGTGTGGCCACCTGTATCGGTGCTGGGAGGACCCTGAGGAAGGTGAGGGGGTGAGCAGATGGTGTCAGCACCGTGGAAGCGGCCTCTGCACGAGCCGAGTCAGTGCGGTGCTGAGTGGGCACCGGAAGGGAAGGGAAGGGAAGGGAGGAGTGGGGAGGGGCAGAGCCCTCTGTCCCTCGTTCAAGAATTCTCAGTACGGGGCTTCCCTGGTGGCGCAGTGGTTGAGAGTCCGCCTGCCGATGCAGGGGACACAGGTTCGTGCCTCGGTCTGGGAGGATCCCACATGCCGCGGAGCGGCTGGGCCCGTGAGCCATGGCCGCTGAGCCTGCGCATCTGGAGCCTGTGCTCCGCAACGGGAGAGGCCACAGCAGTGAGAGGCCCACGTACTGCAAAAAAAAAAAAAAAAAAAAAAAATCCCTATTGAAGGGTACAAATGAACTTATTTACAAAACAGAAGTAGAGTCATGGATGTAGAAAAAAACTTATGGTTACCAGGGGATAAGGGGGGTTGGAGAGGGATAAATTGGGAGATTGGGATTGACATATACACACTACTATATATACAATAGATAACTAATAAGGACTTACTATATAGCACAGGGAACTCTACTCAATACTCTGTAATGACCTATATGGGAAAAGAATCTAAAAAAGAGTGGATATATGTATATGTATAACTGATTCACTTTGCTGTACACCTGAAACTAACACAACACTACATCAACTATACTCCAATAAAAAATTTAAAAGAAAGATCAATTTCTCAAAGGCATTTTATACACACACACACACACACACACACTCATGACAAGGCCACAATGAGTAATAAAAAACACAATAGTGTGTGACTAAAAGTTGTGACTGTAATAAAACACTGAATGAAAAGAAAAGAATCCCTATTGAAAAACAAATACAAAAACAAGAAACAAAAAGAAAAAACAAGAAAGAAAAAGAGGGACTTCCCACAGTGGTTAAGAATCCACCTGCCAATGGAGGGGACACGGGTTCGAGCCCTGGTCCGGGAAGGTCCCACATGCCACAGAGCAGCTAAGCCTGTGCGCCACAACCACTGAGCCTGCGCTCTAGAGCCCGCGAGCCACAACTACTGAAGCCCATATGCCACAACTACTGAAGCCCGTGCGCCTAGAGCCTGTGCTCCACAACAAAGAGAAGCCACCACAATGAGAAGCCCGCGTGCCGCACGGAAGAGTAGCCCCCGCTCGCCGCAACTAGAGAAAGCCCTGCACGCAGCAAAGACCCAACACAGCCGAAAATTAATTAATTAATTGATTTAAACACACACACACACACACACACACACACACACACAAGAGCTATTTAGAAAAAGAAAAAAGAATCCCTACGGAGAGGGCCACGTGGTGAGGAACCGAGGTCCCTGCCAACCACGCACATGAACCTGCCCGGCAAGTAAGTGAATTCCCGAGGAGCTAGATAGATGCCTGCAGCTCTGCTGGGTATCTTGACTGCAACCTCCAGAGAGACTTTAAGCCAGGACCACCCCACTAAGCTGCTCCTGGATTCCTGACTCTTAAAAACTGTGTAAATCAATACATTTGTGTTGTTTTAAGCTGCTAGTTTTTGGGTAATTGGTTTTGCTGCCATAGATATGGTCGCTGAAAACTAGGAGGATGAGAAAGGATAGCACTATGTTTGAGTGTCAGACTTCAGAGGTGGAACGGTTGGGGGTTCACCGCAACGGATGTCTGAAGGGGATGAGAAGGGTGGACACCGAGGCTGAGAATTCCAAGAAACTGAGATGTTGGCCAGGCTATCTGAATACGTACTGAAGTTATCCAAATAAAGGCTGAACGCAATTTAAAGAAAAAGACTATGGAACTTCCCTGGCGGGTCCAGTGGTTAAGACTCTGCGCTTCCACTGCAGGGGGCACGGGTTTGATCCTTGGTTGGGGAACTAAGATCCCGCACGTCGCACAGCAAAAAAAAAAAAAAAAAAGAAAAGAAAAAGGAAAACACCGTGAAGCACAGGCTAGGTCTTGAATGAGCAGGGGATGTGGGAAGACGACGTCAGTGGGCGGGGTCAGACGGCACAAGCAGGAATCTTTACAGAAAACTGGGGGATTCATGATTTGAAAGCAACACAAGCTAGTGAGGAGGACCCCAGTCTCTCTCTGGATTCCAGGTCCTCGTGGTATGGCAGCATGAGCTCTGCACTTAGGAGAGACATGGAAGTAGCTACGTTATACTTAAAGCCAAGAGCTGGGGATCCACTCAACCGAGCCGCTAAGAGTATAAATGTAGGAAAGTACCTTAACCATGGCGTGGGAACGCGGAGTGGTACCGTAAATGGTTTGGGAAGAAAGGGAGTAGGGGAGGGTGTGTGTTCGCGTGTGCGTGCGCGCATGCGTGTAGGACTGAGGAGGAAGTGTGAATTAAAGCTGAAGCACATTCAGAAGGATTCAGGCAAGGTTAATTCCCTGGCTTGTGAGTTTTTAGGCTATCCCTCCAGTCCTTGTCACAGCACTAATTCAATTTATCAGTAGTTCATGCCTATCGTATGCGCATGGCTGGAGTCTCAGAAACGCTGAGGCTCTGCATGTTAAACATGACATTTGAGTCACACTCATTCAAGACACTGAGACTATTTTCTCAGCTAAGATTAAACTTGAAGTTTATTTTTTTGCACATAAAATATTGTTATTGCAAAAGTGCAATTTATTCTTCACATTGTTTGAAAGAATATAGCTAGAAAACAGACCTCTAAAGACAGTTTTCCAATTCTATACAGGTAGATAAGAAATATTTGTTGCTAGATGGTTGGTGTCTATTTTTGGTTGCAGGGGTTATTCTATTTCTTTTTGTAAAAAATTTAAAAATGCACTTTCTATTCCTGAAAACTTCATATAGAAAATAATTCAGTGTTTGAGACTTATTCAGGTTTTGTAGAACAAGTAAAAGCTGCTTAAATGTATAAATATATGCTTATGTAACAGGAAAGTTCTGAGTTGGAGTCATAAAGGTGAAAATTTGAAGTCCTATAAAGAATGGGGGTGGTTGTGTCCATATACAATATATGAAAACATACATTATTTTAAGGGTAGGAAAAAATAAACTTAGAGAAGTTTCCCTAGGTGTCAAATGACAGTTCTGAAAACAAATAAAAGAAGATAGGAGATAAGGAAGGGAGGTTACTTCATGTTCACTAAACATGTGGAAACAGCTAGAACTAAAGAATCCATTGAGTGTTTTCTGAAGCTAGAACAATGTAGCATTCTAGCAGCTGTGACATCATTTTTTTAAAATAGCTGCTTTCACCAACAGATAGCAGTTTATAATGAAAACGTTTTTTCATTTCTTTGGGGAAGAGGGAGGGGAAAGTTGGGAGAAAGGGTGACTAGTGACTAAGTGAGATAAATGTTCTAATTGTCCCCAATCTCCATGTAAATAGAAATGTAACTGGCACCAAGCTGCAAGGTCACGTGCACATTCTCTCATGAAAATATTAAGCAAATAGTCCATTCAATTGTTTGGTGTTATGACTAGTAAGTCATTAACATGATGCATTTTATTATTAGCCGACTGTTAACAGATTACAAGCAATCAACAGTAATGAGACAAAAATCTCCCTGGATGCTTCCATGATGACTTTGATAAGAGTGATAAAGATGTTGTCCCCAGAGGCGTCCTGGGGCCAGGGCTGTGATGTTGGGAATGCACAGAGGGCTGGCACCCACCCAGGGCCAGCCTCAGCCCTGGCAGGCGGTGGCTTTGCTTTCAGAGTCCCTCTGTGCCCCACCTAGTCTTCTGTCCCTCGGGATGTAAAATTTCATTGCTTTCGGAGTCACAGAGAAACCTTGTTGCCAGTGGTGTGCTGGGAAAGTTGGCTGTTGAGAAAGTTTCAGTGGTATGAATGCTCCCGCGCCATGGAAGATTTTCAAGCTCCCCAAATGGGAACGAGTTGGGAAGAGTCGTGTACAGTGCGCTCTTGGGATCTAGAGTGGCTGGCTCCAGGACACACGCGCCTGCTGCGCCCACTCCACCCCCAGACGCCCCTTCCGGCCAGATGCAGCTACTAGCCCACCAGCAGTGCCTTATTTATAAGGTTTGGACTCCCTTCAAAAGGGAAGTCTCTCTGAAAAAGCTGGGGGTGTGTTCTCCTCCCCTTCGTCCTCTTCCTTTTCCTCTCACTTTCCTCTCTTTGAGAATTTGCCCGTGACAACTCTGCTGGACATTGTGCCAGACGCTGGGATGCAAAGACTAGTCAGACTTCACCTCTGACAGTAGGTACCTGTGGTTTAGCTGGTGGAGAGCAACATAGAAAGGCAATAAATGTTTACCTCTTCAGTGGTAGAAGATCGCACGGAGCACGGTCGGATGCAGAGGAGAGTGGTTAATTCTATGCAATACAGGAATGAATATATAAGGAAAGGCTTCAGGAAGATGCTGGCACTGGAGTTCAATCATCAGAAGTGTCCATGTTTGAATTTGCGTTTACGATTGAATTCAGGTCAAGTAAAGGCCAAACCGAGATAACAAAAAGAGCAGCAGCAAGTTTTCGCAGAGCACATCCTAGGGGCCAGGTGTTCTTCTAGACCCATGTATGATCTCGTGTAATTCTGATAGCAACTTCATGAGGATCGTACTCTTCATACCCTTTTATCAGATGAGAAGGTTGAGGCACAGGGAGGTTAAGTCACTTGCTAAAGACCAAAGCGCTAGTAAGATGTGGAGTCAAGATGGAACTCAAGGCATTCTGACTCTAGAGCTATTATCTCAACCGTTGATGATATACAGTTGACCTTTGAACAACGAGGGGGTTAGGGGCGCCCACACCTCCCCCGAACACCCAACACACACAGTAGAAAATCCACACACGGCTACTTCTGTCCCCCAAACAAAGGGATTGATAAATCACACCCAAGGGCAGGAAGCTGAAACAGTTTGGATAGAATCAGGACTTAGGAGTTCAAATAGGGAAAGTGGAGAGGCTTAAACCATCACCTGCACCCTCAAATATCCATGGGCTTGACATCAGTCCTGTATTGGCAGAGCGCTCAGATGTTCTGTGTGCACCCGTGCCACTCAAGACCGTGCCAGCTTGGCAGGAGTTTATTAGCTATACATGTAAGTCATAAGTGCACCATGAAGAAATTTTCTGTAACCAATTCCAGTCATAATTGGATTAGATACTTATTTAGTGCAGATTTCAATAAAGCTGCAATATTAATTTCATGTTCAAGGAAACAAAACTGCTTTGTAGAGATCAAATGACACCACATTAAATTGGCATTGAAGACTGCCCACTGGCAGAGTTTTGGGTACGCATGGGGTCGGATTCTCTTGAAACAAAGCTTTGAAGTCACTAATGCCATTTTGTACAACATAGTGTGCAAACAGATGTTCTCTGCCGTACCGAAGATGAAATACAGAACAGTTTAAATACAGAGCTGGACCTGAGGCTATGGGGCCTTATTATGAAACACAACATGTGTGAGTTAATCTGGCAAAACATGATCCAGCACACTAAACTGCTGACGGTAAGTACTATCGGTTTTGTAGTTTGGTTTGGACTCAAATGTATACATTTGCCTTGGTTTTATAGTGGTATAAGAAGCATAAAGAATTTATCTCCCTTAGGTTAATATTGCAAATTCCAACTTCTATCTCACCCTTCTTATAGACGTTTTGGGTTTTTAAAGTTTTTCCAATTCTTGAAAACTGGGATTTTGACGCTTAGCCAGGATGACTTGTGGGCATCCAGAGCGTGGTTCATTTATTCTTTTTGAATGTTTTCTCTTTCCCTAGTGCTTATCTACTACCCCCAAAGGCAGTGGTTTTCAGTTTCCTGTAGTGAGTGTGTAGATAAAGCACTTAGAAATGCATTCAGGGACTTCCCCGGTGGTCCAGTGGTTAAGACTTCGCCTTCCAATGCAGAGGCGATTGTGCGGGTTCAGTCCCTGGTTGGGGAGCTAAGATCCCTCATGCCTCGTGGCCAGAAAACCAAAAAACATAAAACAGAAGCAATATTGTAACAAATTCAATAAAGACTTTAAAAAATGTGGTCCCCATAAAAAAAAATCTTAAAACAAAAACAAGAAATGCCTTTAGGTAGTCAACGGCAGAGAAGCCAGCTCTCAGCTACCAGGGAGTTTGGGAAGGCGAGTATTTTTAGTTGAGGGCGATATCCTAATCAAAATCAGGGTATTGCTGGTAAGGAAGAAACAGAGATGAATAGTGGGTGGGAAACTAGCAGAGTCTGTTGAAGTGAATAAATAAAGGAAAAAAATTCAAAACCATTCTCACATTTCTCTCTATTCAGTCCCTCCTTCCCACTGTTCTTTCCTTGCTAACCTAAAAGCAGTGGTGTCCTGATATATGTTTCCCATGTGGCTATCTGGGGGGAAAAGCTCTGGTTTATAATGTTTGCCAGTTTCTGTGACATAAATATTCCCACCTCAGTGGGTTTCGAGCTACCAGCGTGATGCCACCAAGCACGAAGATGGGAAGAGATTTGCAATAGTACCATCACAGCGTCTTTCCACCAGACAGATAGGACAGGAGTAATGGCCTCAAGACGATAGATAGTGGGAAAATGCTGTGTTAGTTTGATGGGGCTGCCATAATAGAATACCACAGACGGGAGGCTCCAACAACAGAAATTTATTGTCTCATAACCCTGGAGGCTGGAAGTCCAAGATCAAGGTGTCAGCAGAGCTGGTTTCCTCTGAGGCCTCTCCTTGCCTTGCAGGAGACACCACTCAGATTGGATTAGGGCCCACCCTAGTGGCTTCATTTTACCTTAATTACTTCTGTAAAGGTCCTATTTCCAAATACAGTCACATTCTCAGGTGCTGGGGGTTAGGACTTCAGTATATGAGTTTTGAGAGGGGACACAATTCAGTCCATAATGAATGTGGTAAAATAATTAGAAAGCAATGAATTTTGAGTATTTCTTTGTTTTTAATACCATTTATTGAATTATATGTTTATAAAATTTAAGTTTTAATAACGGCTATGCTTGTTTTTAGGCTGAGTCATAAACCACTCTATTTATACGCCACATCCTTTTCATCCATTCATCTATGGATGGACACTTAGGTTGCTTCCATGTCTTGGCTATTGGAAATAATGCTGCAGTGAGCACAGGAGTGCATATATCTTTTCCAAATAGTGTTTTTGTTTTCCTTGGAAAAAATACGCAGAAGCGGAATTGCTGGATTGTATGGCAGTTCTATTCTTTAAGTTTTTGAGGAACCTCTATACTGTTTTCCATAGTGGTTGCAATAATGGCTATGCTTAACAGCTGACTTGAAAGATTCCTGAAGATTGCAAATCAGCTCTCGTGAGCTGGTATGAACTGATTCCAGCATTGCTTTAAAAGAAAATAAAAGCTTAAGAAACTCCCCCCCCCCACCCCAGCTCCCCCAAACCAAACCAGCAAAAGACAAAGCACAAGGTGCCAGTGTCAATTTTCCTAAAGACCTTTTCCCGGAAAAATCTCATTATTATGAGAAAACAACATAATCCCCAGGATTATTGCGGGGAGATAGATCTTGAACAAATAATCATTTAAGTAATTAATTTATAGCAGTTCTAACTGCTAGCGGGAACATACATAAGGCACTACAGGAGAAACGAACCTCACCCAGGAGATTACAGAAGACTTATCTTGGGAAATGACATTTAACCTGTATTATGGGCTGAATTTCTCACCTTTCCCTCCTCCCAAATTCATGTGTTACAGCACTAACCCCCAGCACTTCAGAAAGTGACTGTATTTAGAGACAAGCTCTTTACAGAGGTGATTACTTTAAAACGAGTCTTTAGGGTGGACCCGAATTCAATCTGACTTGTGTCCTTATAAGAAGAGGAAATTTGGGAATGCCCTGGTGGTCCAGTCTTTAAGACTCCGTGCTCTCACTGCCGAGGGCCCAGGTCCAATCCCTGGTTGGGGAACTAAGTTCCCACAAGCCACAAGACACGGCCAAAAAACCCCACAAAAAAACAACAAAGAAAAGGAAATTTGATCACACAGAAACACCAGGGATGTGCACGCAGAGGAAAGACCATGTGAAGACACAGTGGGAAGATTGGCCTTCTGGAAGCCAAGGAGAGCCAATCCTGCCAGCACCTTGATCATGAACTTGCAGCCTCCAGAAGTCTGACAACATAAATGTCTGTTGTTTAAGTCACCCAGTCTATGGTATTTTGTTACATCAGCCAGAGCAAACTAATGCAACATGGGGACAAGGAGTAAGTAGGGGCTGGTTAGACCAAGGGGTGGCAGGAGCGCATTCTAAACAGAGGAAAAAAAAAAAAATAGAGGAAAGAGCATCTGGTTGGATCCTCAAAGCAACAGATAAAAGGCTCATAATCGAATCTACAATGGTGGTTAGGAGTGTGGGCCCTGGAGTCAAAAGAGCTGGACTCAACTCAACTCAACCTTGGGAAAGTCATGTGACGCTTTGTTTTCAAATCTATAAAATGCAGTTAATACTAGGTTCTATTGTAGGGTTGTTAAAGGGAGGGTTAAAGTGCTTAGCCGTAAAGTATTTAACTCAGTGACTGCCACATACTGCTGGAATTGCTAAAAAAAAAAAAAATGTTAGAAATCGCTTCTTGTCTGAGAATAACTCATAGCCTCAAAGTTTAGTTGGAATGTTACCTACCGTGGCAAGTCTTCACTGGTTCCACTCCAACCTGTGTAAAATCATTTTCTCTCCCTTATTGGGAAGTAAGACCATCTGTTTCTCAAATCTGGATTCTCCATTTCGCGTTACTGAAGGTTTGGATTCTATCCTAGTGTCTTTTGCTATGGGCCATGCAAACCTGTCATTTGAAAAAAGAAGTACAATTAGGCCTTTGGGGAGTGAGGACTGACTAGGCCGTGCATAGAAACCACAATGGTTTGGAGGAACTGGACCAGGAGAGGGGACTCTGGCTCTGCCAGGTGTTTGGCCCCTATTCCTGGGCTCTCATGGGCTAGGAAACCAGCATCCTGAAAAAGAGCCACTGTCGGGACACCACTAAGTGCTAAGAGAACGAGGGCGCTTTGAGAAGGCACTGCCCTGTGACACCAGGAGATTGATTCATAAGCCCCTAGGTGACCGGAAATCCAGCAGGAAGGTAGTACTGGTGGGTGGGTTACGGCGAAGAGAAACTCGCACCCTGGCTTCTGAGCCAGGCTGGAGTGCTTTCATGCCCCCCAGATTACGGACTTCAATGACTTCCCTGCTGGTCCAGAGGTTAAGACTCCACGCTCCCAATGTGAGGGGCTTGGGTTCGATCCCTGGCCGGGGAACTGGGGAACTAAGATCCTTTCAAAGAAAAAAAAAATTAGAGACTTTAGGGACACTATAGCAGGTTATGCATTCACAGCACCATTGTATGTACTATGTTTATCTGTAAATTCCCTCCCCGGACTCAGATTCTTAACAAGTGTCTATCTTTTCTCTCTGCATCCTCCACGCTTAGCCTAATGCTGAGCCTCTATATGTGTTGAATAACTTCCTTCTTTATTGATTAAGCATTTGAGACCTAGTAATTGAGTGACTTGCTTAAGGTCACACATCTCGTAGATAAATTATATCCAAAAGCCAAAGCGTCCATGGGTTGAGCCTTTGCTCTTGCCAGCAAAGCCTTCAGGGCATGGGATGTGTCTTATGCTTTCCCAAGTGTTTGGTACCATGGTTAGCCCATGGTCAAGCACAGGAAGAACCTGGCAATAGAGCCATATGTATATTTTTTTAATATTTATTTATGGATTTATTTGGCTGCACTGGGTCTTAGTTGCAGCACACGGGCTTCTCTCTAGTTGTGGTGAGTGGGTTCTAGAGCACACGGGCTTAGTTGCCCCACAGCATGTGGGATCTTAGTTCCCTGACCAGGGATCGAACCCGTTTCCCCGGCATTAGAAAGCGGATTCTTAACCACTGGACCACCAGGGAAGTCACTCTAGAAGGTAGTCAGTGGATTGATAGATAAAGCTGTTTGCCTGGAGTCTGGAGCAGATAAACCTTCTCATCCAATTCTGGCTCCAGGGAAGCACCCACAATCATTCTCATTCATTCATTCAAAGATGTTACTTGTCAGACTTTTGTTTTTTTGGCTGTGCCTTGTGGCATGCGGGATCTTAGTTCCCCTGACTCATGCCCCCTGCAGTGGAAGCGCGGAGTCTCAACTACTGGACGGCAAGGGAAGTCCTGTCAGCTTTTTTTTTTCTTTTACATATGCCTTTTACTTCTATGCTCAGCAAGGTAGTGAACGCAGCATGGGCTTTTATTCTTCCCTTCAACATATATTTATGGAGCAGTATCCCAAGTATTCACTGTGGAAGGGCCAGTAAATCCACCTCTGTGCGTTTCAGTTTACACATGTATAAAATGAGGAAAATAACACCTATTTCCAGACTGGCACAAAATGTAAAAAAGGGCGAGGATGCGAAAACTTGGCGTGTATTAATGTCACTTAAACTCTGCCCCTCTCCCCCCCACCTCCCCATCCCCCAATCAGGGCCAGTGACAGCTGATTATTTCACTTCTCTGTTGCAGTGCTGGGGAGGCAGGGAGGGGGGAGCTTCTCAAATGTTGACGCCCTGAAGACATCCCCAGGCGGGGTCTCTCCTAGGCCTGGCACATTAATAATGCAGAGTAAATATACATTCAGTCATTTGTTCTGGCCTCTGGAATGAATGTAACAGTTTAATAATGCAGTAAAAGTGAGATTCATCACACAGCTTCTCGTTCTGGCCATGGCCTCTTCCTATACATCGAGAAAAGAAAGTTCCCAGCAAAATAGGATTATGTTGTTTTGACATAAATATGTCCTGCCAGTCCCTTCTGGCTTGCAGAGTTTCTGCTGAAAGATCAGCTGTTAACCTTATGGGGATTCCCTTGTGTGTTATTTGTTGTTTTTCCCTTGCTGCTTTTAATATGTTTTCCTTGTATTTAATTTTTGACAGTTTGATTAATATGTGTCTTGGTGTATTTCTCCTTGGGTTTATCCTGTGTGGGACTCTCTGTGCTTCCTGGACTTGATTAACTATTTCCTTTCCCATATTAGGGAAGTTTTCAACTATAATCTCTTCAAATATTTTCTCAGTCCCTTTCTTTCCTCTTCTTCTTCTGGAACCCCTATAATTCGAATGTTGGTGCGTTTAATGTTGTCCCAGAGGTCTCTGAGACTGTCCTCAGTTCTTTTCATTCTTTTTTCTTTATTCAGCTTTGCAGTAGTTATTTCCACTATTTTATCTTCCAGGTCACTTATCCGTTTTTCTGCCTCAGTTATTCTGCTATTGATCCCAACTAGAGTATTTTTCATTTCATTTATTGTGTTGTTCATCATTGTTTGTTTCACCTTTAGTTCTTCTAGGTCCTTGTTAAATGTTTCTTGCATCTTGTCTATTCTATTTCCAAGATTTTGGATCATCTTTACTATCACTATTCTGAATTCTTTTTCAGGTAGACTGCCTATTTCCTCTTCATTTGTTAGGTCTGGTGGGTTTTGATCTTGCTCCTTCATCTGCTGTGTGTTTTTCTGTCTTCTCATTTTGCTTATCTTACTGTGTTTGGGGTCTCCTTTTTGCAGCCTGCAGGTTCATAGTTCCCGTTGTTTTTGGTGACTGTCCCCAGTGGCTAAGGTTGGTTCAGTGGGCTGTGTAGACTTCCTGGTGGAGGGGACTAGTGCCTGTGTTCTGGTGGATGAGGCTGGATCTTGTCTTTCTGGTGGGCAGGTCCACGTCTGGTGGTGTCTGTGGACTTCTTATGATTTTAGGCAGCCTCTCTGATAATGGGTGGGGTTGTGTTCCTGTCTTGCTAGTTGTTTGGCATAGGATGTCCAGCACTGTAGCTTTCTGGTCGTTGAGTGAAGCTGGGTGCTGGTGTTGAGATGGAGATCTCTGGGAGATTTTCGCCATTTGATATTACGTGGAGCTGGGAGGTCTCTTGTGGACCAGTGTCCTGAAGTTGGCTCTCCCACCTCAGAGGCACAGCACTGACTCCTGGCTGCAGCACCAAGAGCCTTTCATCCACATGGCTCAGAATAAAAGGGAGAAAAAGTAGAAAGAAAGAATTAGTAGAAGTAGAAAGAAAGGAGGGAGGGAGGGAGGGAGGGCAGGAGGGAGGAAGGAAGGAAAAAAAGAAAGAAGATAAAGTAAAATAAAATAAAGTTATTAAAATAAAAAATAATTATTAAGAAAAAAAATTAAAACAAAACGGATGGATAGAACCCTAGGACAAATGGTGGAAGCAAAGCTATACAGACAAAATCTCACACAGAAGCATACACATACACACTCACAAAGAGAGGAAAAGGGGAAAAAACCATAAATCTTGCTCTCAAAGTCCACCTCCTTAATTTGGGATGATTGTGGAGCTTTAATCCGCTGCTCCTGAGGCTCCTGGGAGAGATTTCCCTTTCTCTTCTTTGTTCTCCCAGTTCCCAGGGGCTCAGCTTTGGATTGGCCCCTGCCTCTGCGTGTAGGTCGCTGGAGGGCGTCTGTTCTTCGCTCAGACAGGACGGGGTTAAAGGAGCCGCTGATTCGGGGGCTCTGGCTCACTCAGGCCGGGGGGGGGGGGGGGGGGGGGAGGGCGGGGCACGGAGGGCGGGGCGAGCCTGCGGCGGCAGAGGCCAGCGTGACGTTGCACAGCCTGAGGCGCGCCGCGCGTTCTTCCGGGGGAGTTGTCCCTGGATCCCGGGACCCTGGCAGTGGCGGGCTGCACAGGCTCCCCAGAATGGGGGTGTGGAGAGTGACCTGTGCTCGCACACAGGCTTCTTGGTGGCGGCAGCAGCAGCCTTAGCGTCTCATGTCCGTCTCTGGGGTCCGCGCTTTTAGCCGCGGCTCGCGCCCGTCTCTGGAGCTCCTTTAAGCAGCGCTCTTAATCCCCTCTCCTCGCGCACCAGGAAACAAAGAGGGAAGAAAAAGTCTCTTGCCTCTTCGGCAGCTCCAGACTTTTCCCCGGACTCCCTCCCGGCCAGCCTTGGCGCACTAGCCCTTGCAGGCTGTGTTCACGCCGCCAACCCCAGTCCTCTCCCGGCGCTCCGACCGAAGCCCGAGCCTCAACTCCAGGCCCTGCCCGCCCCGGCGGTTGAACAGACAAGCCTCTCGGACTGGTGAGTGCCGGTCGGCCCTGATCCTCTGTGTGGAAATCTCCCCGCTTTGCCCCCCGCACCCCTGTTGCTGTGCTCTCCGCGGCTCCGAAGCTTTCCCCCTCTGCCACCCGCAGTCCCCGCCCGCGAAGGGGCTTCCTAGTGTATGGAAACCTTTCCTCCTTCACGGCTCCCTCCCACTGGTGCAGGTCCCGTCCCTATTCTTTTGTCTCTGTTTATTCTGTTTTCTTTTGCCCTACTCAGGTACGTGGGGGGTTTCTTGCCTTTTGGGAGGTCTGAGGTCTTCTGCCAGCGTTCAGTAGGTGTTCTGTAGGAGTTGTTTCACGTGTAGATGTATTTCTGGTGTATCTGTGGGGAGGAAGGTGATCTCCGCGTCTTACTCTTCCGCCATCTTCCCGGAAGTCCCCCGTCATTAATGTCTTGACGTCTGAAACTGAAGGAAACAAGTGATGACGCTACTGTGTTTCATCCTGGGCCAAAAGGAAAAAAGAAATGGGATCATCCTTCCACCTACACGCTCATGCTCTTCTCACATGTTGTTTCATTCTCTGCCTCTCTTTCCCCACATATATGGACAGGGCTCATGTTAAAACTGTCCTCTGGGCATGATGCTAAGTGAACTAAGTCAGACAGAGAAAGACAATTACTGTGTGATATCACTTATATGTGGAATCTAAAAAACACAACAAACTAGTGAATATAACAAAAAAGAAGCAGACTCACAGGTATAGAGAACAAACTAATGGTTACCAGTGGGGAGAGGGAAGGGGGAGTGTTAATCTACGGGTAGAGGGCCAAAAAAAGGGTTATTATGGGATTAGGTGAAATCATGTGTGTGAAACTTTTGAAAATTGTAAAGCACTATAAAATTTAAAGAATCTCTCATTCAGTTAAAATAAAATAAAATAAAATAACAACCAAAAACTGCCCTCTGAACTACAAACAAATGCTTGTTGTCCTGAAATGGATCATTGGGCATTGTGTATGGCCCTTCCATACTCACTGCCAGCAGTAGCACCAGAGCATCTCACCCTGTTCAGGAGGGGCAGCTCTAAGGAAAGGGTAACCACTCTATACACGAGGATCTCCTGGGTGAAGAATGGGGGGTTCTGTGGGATCTGGACCTGCCTTCATTCATTTAAGGCTCCCTCCCACGCAGGCGTTCTCTGGCTGCTCCCAGGCACTCACCCAGAGTGGGGCTGCTTGCCGGCCCCACCAGGCTGCCTGCTGTCTCCCTTGTAAGTGGGTGTGTGGAAAAGGGGCTGCAGGAGGAAGAATTCAAATGACTCAGAGCATCATGGCTATTGGGCCTGCAAACTGGGGCCGGGGGAGAACCAAAGAGCATCATTTTCCTACAGTCGCTCTATTGCATAAGACTGAACGCTCTATTGCGTTTTCACCTGAAGATGGGTAAATGAACACTTAACTGAAAGTTACGCGTATTAAATAGCAGAGTTGTGCCAAAGGGTCCAGTGGAGTTCACCATGGCATGTACATGTGGCCCTCAGCCCCCAAACTCAGCCCCCAATTTTCTATGCATCCCTTCAAACATTTTGGAACATCTATAGGGTTCTTGTCAAGTTTACATGCATTACTTTATCTAATCCTCAGGGTCACAGACTAGGGTGAGGGAGTGAGGCACTTGCCTCTTGTGCAAAATTTAAGGGGGTGCCAAAGACCCCACCCCAACTCAGGAGTCAAGATAAATAATATTTCAATGCAATATTTTTAAAACTAAAAATTAATGAAAAAAATATCAACGATGAAAAAAATATCAAGATTTAAAATAAAGACAGGATATCCGTGTTAGTGATTTTTTTCTTTGGCCTCAGCTCCGAAATGTCTGGGCCTGGCACTGCTAATCCTCTCATTATACCCTTGGGGTAGGGCCATGTTGTAAATTGTGATTCCAAAGAGCTCAGCATTTACTCTGGTAAATGGTAGAGAGGCAACTTGAACTCGGAACTCCACTGTTTGTGCTTTTTTCTTAAGAATGTAGCCAACTGCTGGGTTTTGGGGGACCGATGTCTAATTTAGGAACAGGACACTCTGCCTTCTTCAAAGGCAGCTGGGACCCTGAGTCTCTGAAACAATTGCTTTTCAGAGGTGCCGGGAGATAACTCGTGGAGTGCCCTGAGGGTATAAGTCACCACTAACCCTAGAATCGTCTGGTCGGGGGTGGAGTGAGCAAAACAGTGACTTCGGCTTGCCCGACAAACACGCTGAGGAAGAATTAGCCTGACCTGGAGCCCTTAAAGCCACATACACTTTCCTTTAAATCTCTCAGCGGCAGAGTGGTTTTCTCAGGACCAAAGGCTGGAATCAGTTAAAAGTATTTAAAAACAAATCTAAGAATCCATTCGGAGAGCGAGGGTGTTTTTTACAAACTCAGCGGAGGCTTTTCCACGCTGCATTTTTTTTTTTTTAAATTGTAAGCTAGCCTCTAGAAATTTTGTTTCCAGCACAGCAGGTTGACTGAAGGAGAAGGGGAGGCCGGTGAATGGGCGGCTGGAAGGCCTCCGGGATTGTTGCAGGGACCCATTTTCCCGGATGCAGGGTGTAGACCCGGTCTCAGACTGGTAGAGGCGCCGGGGTGGCCACGCCCGCCTCCCACCTCGTGGCTGCACGCGCACTGCCACCTACAGAGCTCCGGAGGCAACTCAGCCTCCCTCCCTGCTCTTGCCTCCGCTGGAGCCGCCTGGCTTAGGGATGGAGTCCGGATTCCTGCAGAGGCCTCCCTATTCATTTCCATAACAAAGGCTTCATCTTCCCCTGGGCAGCTGAAGACACACTAAAAACCAGTTCTCACTTCAGCAATCTTATCTAGCTAACCTTCTCACCAGAGGCGCTGCACTTTTGTTTGTTAGTTTTTTGGGTTTTTAAAAAATTTTTATTGGAGAATAGTTGCTTTACAATGTTGTGTTAGTTTCAGGTGTACAGCAAAGTGACTCAGTTATACATATACATATATCCACTCTTTTTTAGATTCTTTTCCCATATTGGCCATTACAGAGTATTGAGAAGAGTTCCCTGTTCTATACAGTAGGTCCTTGTTTATGCTAGCAAGACTCCCTCCCAAATGCATCTTTAGGGTCCTTAAGTAAGCTCAACTTGCCTCATCAAGCTATAGTCCCTCTTTGCTGTCCCACTGATTGTCAAAAGGTAAAAACTGTTGGTATTTACTGAGCACTGCTTGGGTACCAGGCTCAACGTTCTGTTCATGCTACAGGTGAGGAAACAGGCTTAGGACCATTATGTAAATTTGTCCGAGGTCACTCAGCTAGTAAGCAGTGGTGCCAGATTTTAGATCCACGTAGATTTTTTTTCTTTTTTACTCAAAAGCTTAAAAAATTTATTTTGTTTTATTTAGTCTTTTAAACAGCTTTATTGAAATATAATTTACATAACATATAATTCTCCCATTTAAAGTGTACAATTCAATGTTTTTTTAGTATATTCAGAGGTATGTGCAGCCATGACCACAGTCTATTTTCCTTTTTCTTTTTTTCCAATTAGAATTTTTAAAAATTTTTTGTTTCTGCAATAAAAATAAATAAGTAAATAAAAATAAATTCCTCTAAAAAAAAAAATCCAGGTAGACTTAAGATCCAGGGCCCACATCCTTACTCCCTTGAATTATAACCCTTGAGAGACTCTGGGATTCAGAGCATCCAATCTTCATATATTGAGCATCTACACAAGCCAAGTGCTCTACTAAGGACATCATGTATTTTATCTTGTTTAATTGTTCCAACAGCTCTGTAAAGTACATACAGATGATAAGGCTATTTTACAAGCAAAGAAAGCTAAGCTTAAAGAAATTAACAGCCTTCTTCCACTGGCCATTGTGGCTGGATGCAATGCCTCGAGTTAGGTAGGGCAGAAAGATGGAAAGAACTTGGATTATTGCTAATATTTTTGAGCCACTGAATTAGCCAGCCACCTGAAGCCACCCTGCCACTGGATTCCTTGTCATGAGAAAAAACAGATATACTTATTTTCTAAGGATTTGACTTAGGGTTTCTGTTATTTGTGGATGAAAGCATACTAGCTGATATCACTAGGATCACTTCCTCCAGGCAGCCTTGACTTGCCTTTGTTGCTCTCATCTCTGGTTGTAATTTTTTTTTGGTTTGTCGTTTTTTAAAAAAATTTATTTTTATTGTTTTTGAAGTATGGTTGATTTACAGAGCCACTGCTTTATTTATTTATTTATTTGCTGCACCATTTGGCATGCAGGATCTTAGTTCCCCAACCAGGGATCAAACCCATGCCCCCTGCATTGGGAGCATGGAGTCTTAACCACTGGACCACCAGGGAAGTCCCCTGGTTTGTCATTCTAAAAATTATATTTAATTGTGCCAAAATACACATAACATAAAATTTACCATCTGAACCAGTTTTAAGTGCACAGTTCAGTAGTGTTAGTACTTTCACATTGTTGTGCAGCCGTCACCCGCATCCATCTCCAGAACTCTTTTCATCTCGCATCTTTCATTCAAAGAGCAAATCTCCACTCCCCTGCCCCTCACCCCCTGGCAACCACCATTTTACTTTGTCTCTATGCGTGTGACAACTCTAGGTACCTTATATAAGTAGAATCATATAGTATTTGTCCTTTTGGGACTTGCTTATTTCACTTAGTAGAATGTCCTCAGAATTCATCCATGTTGCAGCATATGTCAGAATTTCCTTCCTTTTTGAGGTTGAATAATATTGCATTGTACGGAGAGACCACGTTTTGTTTTTGCATTCCTCTGTTGATGGACACTTGGATTGCTTCCACCTTTTGGTCATTGTGAATAATGCTGCTATGAACACAGGTGTACAAATATCTTTTTGAGACCCCCGCTTTCGGTCCGTGTGACTAAATACCCAGAAGTGCAATTGCTGGATTATCTGATAATTCGCTTATTAGTATTTTGAGGAACAGCCATATTGTTTTCCATAGTGGCTCTCTGATGTAATTTTACACTGATTTGTGTGATTATTTGATGGCCTGTCTTCCTGCTTTGAGAGCAGGCATCCTGTTTATCTTTGCCACCTTGCCTCCTGCAACTCTGTATCCTGAACAGCAAAGCCTGAGACAGAGTAGTCACTGAAATATCCGCTGAATTAATGAATGAGTCAGCTAATAAGAACACGGCATCGTAGAAAGACTTAGTCTCTGCACTTATGAGTTTACAAATTAGTCGGTGAGATGGGAACAGGGAATAAATAAAGGAAGGATATAATTATGTACTAAACTGTGGTTCTTCTTTTAAGTGTAGGAGGAGTTGAGAGAAGGAGAAATTTTCGTGGGTGGGGACAGTCAAGGGAAGATAGGTAGGTTTGGACTAGAAAGGGGGAAGGCAGTTTAGAAAGAGGAAACAGTCTTTTCCCCCAGCTTTATTGAGATACAGTTTAAAAATAAAAATTGTATATATTCAAGGTGTACAACTGGATTTTTTTTTTTTTCTTGGCCGAGCTGCGTGGCTTGTGGGATCATAGTTCCCTGACCAAGGATTGAACCCGGGCCCTCGGCAGTGAGGGCACGGAGTCTCAACCACTGAACCACCAGGGAATTCCCTGGATGTTTTGAAATACCTCTGCAGTTTGAAATAATCACCACAATCAAGCTAATTAACGTATCCATCACTTCATATAGTTATCTTTGTGTGTGTGAGATGAGAACACTTCATATCTACCCTCCAGCTCATGCAGTAGTTTTCTTTCTTATTTCATTTAGCGTATGTCCCCCAGGTTCATCCACATTGTCACAAATGGCAGGATTTCCATGTTTTTAAAGGCTGAACAATATTCCATTGTGTATATAGACCATGTTTTCTTTTTTCTTTTTGGCCACACCATGCAGCTTGTGGGATCTTAGTTTCCCAACCAGGGATTGAACCCTCGCCCTGGGCAGTGAAAGCGCAGAGTCCTAACCACTGGATCGCCAGGGAATTCCCAAGACAACATCTTCTTTATCCATTCATCCATTGATGAACACTTTGGCTGTTTCCATGTCTTGGCTATTGTAAACAATACTGCCATGAACATGAGAGTTCAAACATCTCTTTGAGATACTGATTTCATTTCTTTTGAATATATACCCAGAAGTGAGATTGTTGAATCATAAGGCAGTCTTATTTTTAATTTTTGGAGGAACCTCCATAATGTTTTCTGTAATGGCTGTACTATTTTACATTTCCACCAACAGTGCACAAGGGGAGGAAACAGTCTTCACTCGTTGCAGGGCTGGGCACAGGGTTAGTTAAGGAATCTGAAGACGTCAGTCCAGGGACAGCTGTAAGAAGTGTGGGTTAGGAGTGGGCCCAGGAGGTCCCAAGCACACTGTTCCAAGCAGCACTGGGGGATGCAGGAAGCAGACTCCACTTGAAAATTAAGCAGGTGGGCAGCACAGGGGGATCCAGCCTGTCTCCCTCCATGATGCACATCCTAGCTGGGGGCCTGGCCAAAGCAAGGCATGGTCCAGTCTAATAGGGTTGGGGGCTTAGGCAGGAATCGGGAATGCAGGTGGGGAGCACAGCATCATGCTAAGAACTCAGGTGTAAGATGAAAACCATCACTAGAGGGTGTGAGCTGGGCCTTGCTTAGCCCTGAAACACTACAAACCTACACAATGAGAGGTATTCTTTGTGCTGAGGGGCTGTAGCCACAAAAGTCTTTTTTTGCCCCTTCTGGCTCTGTCAGGATGGGTTCTGGAGCTGGGGCAGGACTGGGGCTGCAAGGAAGCAGGCTGGTGACTGGAGCAGTATGGAAACAGGGGTAAACAAGGCATGTGGGGAGGGAAGGCAGGAGAGTGGCCTGGATGGCTGAGAGGCAGGGATCAGTTGTAATGGGGGCCAAGGCTTGATAAAAGCTGATATTTGGGCAAGGTTGGGCGGGGTGCTGGCAGTCAAGTGGAGGCTTCTCCTATTTCACTCTCCTCTTCCTCCAGTGAGGAGAAAAAAAAATCATTGCTTTAATATTTGAGCAATACTTTTCACTTTTAAATTAAAATAAAAAAAATAAACACAAACAAATACAATAAATACTCCAGTATATTTACAAAGGAATTTTTAAAGATACTGTAGACTTTGTGCAACGTGACTTTAGCTTATGAGAGATCACCATGCCCGATGGTGCATCATGATTGATATTTAGACCAACTGGACCACAAACAGATTCAATGAAAAAGTCCAAGTTGGGGCTTCCCTGGTGGCGCAGTGGTTGAGAGTCCGCCTGCCGATGCAGGGGACACGGGTTCGTGCCCCGGTCCGGGAAGATGCCGCAGAGCGGCTGGGCCCGTGAGCCATGGCCGCTGAGCCTGCGTGTCCGGAGCCTGCGCTCCGCAATGGGAGAGACCACAGCAGTGAGAGGCCCGTGTACCGCAAAAAAAAAAAAAAAAAGTCCAAGTTGGTCACACACACAATGGTAACTAAGCTACAGTGGTTGTAGATGACAGGCCGTCAATGGTGGAACAGTAGAAAAAAATGAATTATCCATGGCTAGTAATTGCTAATAAATTCATAAGGTGTCACACACATTCTTAAAAATGCCTATGAATAAGAAGGAGGATGAAAACGGCAGAAAATAGGAATCAAGTAATGTCAAAGGACCTAAGTAGATTGTCTTGGAAAAACAAAACTTCGCTCATGTATGGCTTAACCCAGGAGCTTCAGATGCTAAGGTTGGACACTGGGGATGAATCCAAAGGCAGAACAGTCTGTTAGAGAAAGAGTGAGTTAAGACAAAGTCGTATTGTCAGAGGACTAAAAAGTGTCAGGGCTTCCCTGGTGGCGCAGTGGTTGAGAGTCCGCCTGCCGATGTAGGGGACACGGGTTCATGCCCTGGTCCGGGTGGATCCCGCGTGCCACGGAGCGGCTGGGCCCGTGAGCCGTGGCCGCTGAGCCTGCGCGTCCGGAGCCTGTGCTCCGCGACGGGAGAGGCCACAGCAGTGGGAGGCCCGCGTACCGCAAAAATAAATAAATAAAATAAAAAGTGTCAATAACCCAGTGAGGTCTGAGCTGGCATTTATGTGGTCCCAATTCTAGCCAGGGACCAGAATCAGGGACATCACAGAGCACTGCTATCAGGAGACTGTGATTCAGAGGCAGGAAATCCAATCCTCAAGGTGGAATTCCCAACTGATTCTTGTTTTTATGGCCGCAGGGCATGTGGGATCTTAGTTCCCCAACCAGGGATCAAACCCATGCCCCCTGCATTGGGAGCACGAAGTCTTAACCACTGGACTGCCAGGGAAGTCCCCCCACCTGATTTTGCTAAGACTTCACCAGCTCTCCTAGAAACTGCTTCCTTATCCACAGGCATCCTCTATAGCTGTTTCCCACCAAGTCCAGGGGCAACTCACCAAAGGTCCAGCTAGAAAGCTGAGGGTCCCTAGGCTTCCCTTTATGAGTCCCTGCTACACCCCAACTCACTGCTGTTCTCTGGCCCCTGAAAACCCACTGACCAAGACTCCGAGCTCTCTCCACCCAAGCAAAGGAGACCCCTCCAACTGGGATTTCTCCCTGCTGGCTGTGGGCAGTTGAGCCCCTGAGCTCTCTGAGAGTTTACAACTCTTTCCAAATTCCCAGTGGTAGTCCTGAGTTTTCAGATATCCAACCACCCACCTTTGCCACAGACTGAAACTAAATTCCCACGAACTGGGAAGGAAGCACCTTGGGAAATACTGCTCTATGCTCCTTCTCTAACCCAAGTCCCACAGTGAGGACGCAAGTCCTTCTTTTAAGATGAACTCCCTTTACCTTCCTTTCAGGGAACTTGGGGCCTACATTTTTCTCTTCCCCTTTGTATAGGAACCTTAATACTTATGGCCAGGCATGTGACCTCTGACTTCTAAGTCCCTTTTCAGTTTCTTTCAAGGGACACTTTGGAGGAGAGACTTTGGACTGGGAATGAAGGTCACACTAGCTCCTGTTGCCAGGCTAGAATTATTTTAAGGGAAAGAGGCCTCTTTTATTTTTTTCTTCCACAGGCTCCTTTCCAAAGCATTGTTTGTAGCTATTGTGTCTAAAAAAAATGGAAATGACTGACTTTAAGTCTGACCCTTGCAAAAGGTCTAAATCTGTCCTGGGAACTGGGGTTACAAGAGAAAACAAGCCCAGGCAAAGAATTTATAGTCTCACAGGTTCCAAAGACAAGTAAACGTTCTGTCTAACACAGATTTGAAGGCATTTTTTTTTCCTTAGAAAGCTTCCAGGGGTCCCCAGGATAAAGTTTCTAGCACAGTGTACAGGGCTTTTCTTTTTCTTTTTTTTTTCTTGTCTTTGTTTTGGCCATACTGCGTAGCTTGCAGAATCTTAGTTCCCTGACTGGTGATTGAACCCAGACCCCTGGCACTGAAAGCCCGAGTCCTAACCACTGGACCACCAGGGAATTCCCTGTAGGGCTTTTCAAGAACCGATCCACCCAGGTTTCCAAACTCATCTCCTCCATCCACAAGTAAGTTTTCTACAGACCCTCTGACGATTTTGTGTTACTCCCTTTGGCTTGTGTGATGATTAATTTTAGGTGTCAGTTTGTCTGGGCTAAGGGATGTCTCGGTAGCTGGTAAAATGTTATTTCTGGGCGTGTCTCTGAGGGTGTTTCCAGAGGAGACTAGTATTCGAATCAGGAGACCGGGTAAAGCAAGTGCCCTCCCCAAGGTGGATGGGCAGAACCTAATCCACTGAGGGCCCAAATAGAACATAAAGATGAGGAAAGGCGAATCCGCTCTCCCCGCTTGAGCTGGGATCTCTGTGTTCGCCTGTCCTGATTCTTGGGCTTTTGGACTTGGCCTGAATTACACCCTTGGCTCTTCTGGGTCTCCAGCTTGCAGAGGGCAAATTGTGGGACTTGTTGGCCTCCATAACCACATGAGCCAATCCCTAGAATAAATTTCCTCTTCCATGGATCTCTACACATCCTACTGGTTCTGTTCCTCTGGAGAACACTGACTAATACATCTTGAGTGCCTTTCTCCTTTTTTTTTTTTTTTTTTTTTTGCGGTATGCGGGCCTCTCACTGTTGTGGCCTCTCCCATTGCGGAGCACAGGCTCCGGACGCGCAGGCTCAGCGGCCATGGCTCACGGGCCCAGCCGCTCCACGGCATGTGGGATCTTCCCGGACTGGGGCACGAACCCATGTCCCCTGCATGGGCAGGCGGACTCTCAACCACTGCGCCACCAGGGAAGCCCCTTTCTCCTTTGACTCCGCCTGTAAGCACCTAATCCTTTACGAGGCAGGGTAAATATCACTGGCCTGGTGACACTTTCCCAGATCCTCCCACAGGGACTTAGTAACTCCCTCTCTTCTGCTCCCACTTTGTCCATACCTCCTGTGGTGGCCTTGTAATGAGTTATTTAGATTGCTTTCCTAATAGCCTATAAGCTCTGCCAGGGTGAACTTTGTTCATATCTGCGTTGCCAACACAGAGTAGAAACTCAATGTTTGTTGAGTAAAATGAATGAATGAATAAAGTCTTAATTGGCAGGGTAATTTCGAGGGCTCAGGTGTAACATGGGTTCATTACTAGCATCGAGGAGGGAATAGGAGAGGCAGAAGATGTATCTTGAACAGTAAGATGGGGGGTACTTAATTCTTAGCAATTTTGCCTCAGATTTGCTCTGCCTGGGGGGTTGTCCCCTATGGGAAAGAATGTCATTTGAATCAACATTTGATCATTGGCTCTATATGGGCATTTCTCAGGAAGCTCTTTCTCCACCTGACCCAAACTTTAAGTTAGGTGGTGATCATGTTTGGATTTCCAAATTTACGGTGTAATTTATTTAATTCTAATATAGTAATAATACCTTATAATTGTATGGTTTCATCTTCAAACATCAAAGCATTTTCTAAATATTAATAGACATGAACAGCCCCAGGGGATTGATGCTACTGGATCCCTTTCTCTGATGGATAATGTATGATGGAGAGCTAGCTAACTTGGCAAGGGATGTACAGATTATTATTTTTTTCAAAAACATTTTTTATTATAGAATATTTTAAACACAGAAGTAAGGAGAATACTGTAATGAACATGGATGTACCTACCATTC
This sequence comes from Tursiops truncatus, assembly GCF_011762595.2. Classification (NCBI taxonomy): domain Eukaryota; kingdom Metazoa; phylum Chordata; class Mammalia; order Artiodactyla; family Delphinidae; genus Tursiops; species Tursiops truncatus. The sequence goes on from NC_047039.1 coordinate 12,707,937, forward strand.
AACCATGAATTCATGGCCAATCTTACCCACTTCTACTTTCCCATGTTATATTGATGCAAATCTCAGGTATCATACATTTTCATTCATAAAAATTTCATCTCCGAAAGATAAGGACTCTGCAAAAAAAAACCAAAACAAACAACCTATAACCATGATAACTGTATCACACCATGGGCAGTAAAGGATAATTTCCTAATATCAAGTATTCAATCCATTTTTAATTTCCAGTTGTTCTATAAACTTCATGAACTTAAAAAAATTTTTGACTATTTTTTTTTTTTGGCTGCGCTGTGTGCCATGCGGGATCTTAGTTCTCTGACCAGGGATTGAACCCCTGCCCCCTGCGGTGGAAGGGTGGAGTTTTAACTACTGGACCACCAGGAATTCCCCAAATTTTGTGACTTTGACTCAAGATCTACAAATGGCTCACCTATTGTGTTGGTTGATATGTCTTTTATGTCTCTTTTATTTATTTATTCATTCTTTCTCTGTGATTTTTTTTTTTTTGTGGTACGCGGGCCTCTCACTGTTGTGGCCTCTCCCGTTGCGGAGCACAGGCTCCGGACGGGCAGGCTCAGCGGCCGTGGCTCACGGGCCCAGCCGCTCTGCGGCATGTAGGATCTTCCCGGACCGGGGCACAAACCCGTGTCCCCTGCATTGGCAGGCGGACTCTCAACCACTGCGCCACCAGGGAAGCCCTCTCAGTGATCTTTATTTAAGGTTTGTCTCTTTTTTTTGTTTTATTAATCCAGTCAAATCTTTTTAATCGAGATATAATTGATTTATAACATTATATTAGTTTCAGGTGTACAACTTAATGATTTGATATTTGTATATATTGCAAAATGATCACCACAATAAGTCTAGTTAACACCTATTGCCACACATGGTTATAAATATTTTTCTTGTGGTGAGATTATGTTTCTTTTAAATGTATAGGTTCATAGAGTTCCCACTGTCCGGACTTTTCTGATCACATGTTTATGTATCACTTAACATGTTCTTTTTTCTTCTCTTCTTCCTGTAAATTGGTAGTTGGACCTAGAGCCTACATTAGAATTGGGTTTGATTTTTTTTGACAAGTTTATAGGTGGTGGTGTTTTCATCCATCAAAAAGCAGATAATGTTGGGTTGTCTTTTTTTGTGATGCTAGCAGTTGTTGATGATTTATGTCTACATTAATTTATTAGGGATCACTTCATTGTTTATTAATGGGAATATATCAGGAGAAACTTCATCTACTATCAATGTAGGCCACGAAGAAACATCATGAATTCATCTTCCTTAAAGTTCTTTAAAAATGTATAGTATTAGGGCTTCCCTGGTGGCGTAGTGGTTGGGAGTCCACCTGCCGATGCAGGGGATACGGGTTCGTGCCCCGGTCCGGGAAGATCCCACATGCCTCAGAGCGGCTAGGCCTGTGAGCCATGGCCGCTGAGCCTGCGCGTCCAGAGCCTGTGCTCCGCAACGGGAGAGGCCACAGCAGTGAGAGGCCTGCGTACCGCATGTATAGTATTAGAGAATAATATTATTTACAATAGACAAGATGTGGAAGCAACCTAAATGTCCAGCTCGTTCAGGTGCACCTTTCCATTCCACCAAGGAAAAGGGTAAGTTGGCAGCCAGTGCCGAGCAGGGGAGAAGCAGGGAGGATCCCCAAAACAAATGGTTTGGGCGGCTGCTAAGAACATCCCCCCAGATCCCTCTCTCAGGGTCAGAGAGCCACAAGCAGTGAGCTCATTGCAACCATCTTGGCACATTATCACGGCCATGGCTCTACTCAGGGAAACCCTGGGGAGCCAGGTGTCGTGAGAGGGCAGCCCCACGTTGGGCACAAAAAATGCTCGCTGCTCAAAAGCCAGTAAAGAGGCAAGTTTGGTGGAAAGGGAAGTTTGCTTTATTTTGGATACCAGCAATGGGGTGGGGGAGGGTGGACTCCTGTCCAAAGGCCGACTCCCCCCTACTGACAATCAGGGCAAGAGCTTTTATTGATGGAGGGAAACAGCACAGTCAGCTCTGACAGTCTTCTTGAAATTGGTCATGTGGTGGTCTGCTCAGCGTCGTCTTGATTGTTTTAAGTACGGTTAGTCTTTAGTTCCAGGGTTGGTTTGTTCCCATTTCTTTGACACCAGTTCTCAGAATTGTGGCAGCTTATGTCATGGCTACAGTCTGGTCATCATGTAATTAACTTCTTCTACCTGGTGGGGGCTTCAGTATCTACAAAACAGCTCAAAGGACGTGGCTCAGAATATTATCTATAGCCCTTGAGGAGGAACTAAAGGTCCTTGACTTTGCTGAATGACTACACTATTATTATTTAGTCTTGTTGGACTGCTTTCTTTGCTTCTGCATTTTCTCACTTCTCTAATTAAACTAATTCTTTGGCTAAAGTTTTTCCACAGACAAAAGGCAGGTGGAGGACGTGGAGGGGAAGGACCACAGGGTCCTGCTCCATTTCAGCTGCACCAATTTACATTCCCACCAACAGTGTACAAGGGTTCCCTTTTCTCCACAGCCTGTTCATGCTTTCCTGAAAGCACTGAAATAGTATGGAAATTATCCGTGTCTCTCAACCCAACCAGTGTATGAATATTTTGAGAGAGTAAGAACTGAGCCTCATGCATCTATAGGCTTAGCCCCTGGGGCAGCACTTTTGTAGAGTCAGTGCTTAATAAATGTCAGTTGAGTGAATGAACAAATGATGCTCTGTTCTTCTTTCCGTTCTCCTTATTTAATCCCTGTAGATCATTTCCTTCCTTCCTCCCCTCCTTCTTTTTTGAAAAAATAACCTACATCTCTTTATTTTTTTCCAGCTTTATTGAGATATAATAGGTAGATAGCATTGTGTACATTTAAGGTGTACAACCTGATGATTTGATATGCGTATATATTGTGAAATGATCACCACAATAAAGTGAGTTATCACCTCCATCATCTCACATAATTAATATTTTGCGCCCCTGCAGATCATTGTTCTTCTTCTACAGATAGGCTCATCATCACAGATGAAGGCGAGGAACCTGCCCTTTAAATAAACCTGCCAGAGTTCGGTATGTCTGAATGAGCATCCTCTCTCTTGCAGCACCAGCATGGCACTCTCCATGCTTGCTCCAGAGGTGACTATGGCTGTGGCCATCAGTATCAGAGGCACGTTCCTTACATATCCTCAGTGGTCATAACTCTGTGTCATTTCAGAGCAGATTTCATTTTTGAAACCAGCTCCAAATAATTTGGAGTGAAATCTGATAAAAGGAGGTGAGTGACCCAACTTGAGAATGTCATTTTAGATTTAAAAGAAAGTCTTGGATGCCTCGAATCAGAGGCAGTTCCCAAGGAGGAATTCCAAATTCGTTGTCAGCGATGGCAATGTCAAGGGAATAAGCCTATAGACTTTAGGGGAGAGAGGACTCATTTATATTTGTAAATTCTACTGTATGGGTTTGAAAATCTCTTCAATACAGAAACAAACCTTTCAGAGCTGTATTCAAATAACAAATAAGAATGATACATTCAGTCCTCTGAAAGGTACTTTCTTTTCTGGCCAGGCCCCAGCTCAGGCTCCCAAGTTGGTCCTCCTGCAGCCACTGATAACATCACGGGCACCTCCAGACCCCTTCCTGCCATTGTTCTGGGTGTCATTGATGTTAATCAAACGGGGAAGGAAACACAATTCAGAGCTCACAAAGCGAAGGGGAACTGATTTTCAAGTTCATGACTTTCAAATCCATGGCACAAAAGCATATGCGTTTTAACTAACTAGGTATGTGAGGATGGAGTTACTGTTCTTAAATCTGTTCTTTTAATGGGAAATGCTTTTTAATTAGCGTTTTTGGAACTTATTTTACTGCACAAAGAGGTTTGTTCCCTTGCATTTTTGGTTTAATGCCTTCCTACATGGAAGTGTGAAAAGAATGTGTAAATAAGCCCCTGGAAAATCAAAGGTCTCACTAACTCTGCGTCTTACTTAATCCAGCAAATGTTTATTAAACACTCGTATGTTCCAGGCAGTGTAGTAGGAGCTGGAAATAGAAGCAGAGTAAGGCATGGTGCCTCCCCTAAAGGAGTTTGCAATCTGATAATAGGATTGACAAACACACAAATAAATGTCAGAATAAGGTGCTAGCAGAGAAGTGTAGGAAAGAGGTAGCCTGGGAGGATGGTAGAAGACTTAGATCAAATGACATTTGAGTTTGATTTTAAAGGGCAGACAAAATCTTAGCTGAATTGGGGATTGTAGGCAGAATGGAAATCCAGATGGAAGGAAGAGAATAAGACCTGGAAAACGCAGAGGATCCTGGAGAAATGGTGCCTAAACCAGTCTCCCTGACCAATGGTGTGGGGAAGAGTAGAAGCATAGTCGCTGAGAGAGAGAATGGGAAAGAATGGACGCCTGAACCAGTCTCCACTCTTACTAAATGGGATTCCTCTTCCCTTCGCTTTTCTCTCAGACCTGACTGATTTCAGGCAGCTGCCCTGCAGACCTGAGAGAGAACGTCTTAATTCACTACTCTTCCTGTATACAGTGGTCCCTCAGTATCCGCGGGAGATTGGTTCTAGGATCTCCCTCGGATACCAAAATCAGAGCATGCTCCAATCCCTTGTAGAAAATGGCGTAGTACAGCTAGCTCTCCGTATCCGCGGGTTCCGTGTCCACGGATTCAACCAACCGCAGGTCAAAATGGGTTTGGTTGAATCTGTGTTGTGAAACCCACAGATCTGGAGGGCCGACTGTGTAGCTACATCTTGAAAAGAAAAACTTTAAAAACACACTTATTGGAATTGCTGCTTTACAGTGGAATTTTATACCTTGAGCAAGAAGCCTATAAGGAACGTACTTTTGACCAGGGAACGTTGTTGGAGCACATAATCACAGTGGATAAGTGAGCACTGAAGAGGGTCTCCGTCTAGGGGTGTGAGTTTGGGAAGCAGGTATAGGAGGCTACAGACCAAGGCCTGTGGAGGGATTGATGGCTCTACGTCTTATCTTGGAATCCCCCAGTGAACTTCATTTCTCCCCAGTTGCTTTATTTATGTGCCCATCTCCCATGTGTCTCCTCTCCCATCTTCTTCCTTTAACTCTACTGGCTTTTTCCAGATCCAATACCATCATACATACGCCATATGGCATGATGCTATAATTTGGCAAAAACCAGTAAAGTGAAATTAAAGTCTCCTTTATACTGCCCTTTCCCTTCCCTTTCCTTCTGTTCCTAGTTAATGTACTTTGTGGTTCTGAGGGAGGCTCACACAGCTGGTAGCCTGTGGAAGGAGCCATAAAATGATGTAAGATGCCACTTCAGGAATAAACACATTGATCCTGCAAAAGGCCTGAGCTTAACTGTGTAAAGGAAATCCAGGAGAGACCTGAAACAGACGAGTCCATTGTGATTGTGTTGTTTGGCATTAAAGTAGATCTGTTTTACCATATGTCACATATCCGGTATCTCCAAGGCATGAAGTATTCCACTGAAGCACGTTTTCAAAATAACTGAAGGTTATCATGTCAGGGGTAAAATTAACATCTTTTTATTAGAATCTTTATAAAACATGATCACTCTCTCGCCTTCATTTTGTGTTAGAATATTATAGAACGAATATAAGAACAACCTTCAGGTACATTTTTTTCCCTTTGTTTTAAACAAAAACAAGTTTACAGAAACGTTGGAAATACTGTACAGAAAACTTGTTTCCCCTGAACCATCTGAGAGTAAATTGCTCACGTAATGCCTCATCATTCCTCTTGATACTTGTTATGGGCTGAATTGTGTCCTCCCCGAATTCATATATATTTTTAAAATTTAATTTATTTTGTTTGAATTTTATTTTATTTATTTTTTTATGCAGCAGGTTCTTATTAGTTATCCATTTTATACATATTAGTGTATACATGTCAATCCCAATCTTCCAATTCATCACACCACCACCACCGCCCCCCCCCAACAAAATTCATATGTTGAAATCCTAATTCCTGGGACTTCAGAATGTGAGTGAATTTGGAGATAGGGTCCTTAAGGAGGCAGTTAAGTTAAAATGAGGTCCAATGTGACTGGTGTCCTCACAGGAAGAGGAAATTTGGACACAGACACGGTACATAGGGAAGACGATGTGAAGACACAGGGAGAAAATGACCATGTACAAGCCAAGGAAAGAGGTCTGAAACAGATCCTTCCTTCATGGCCCTCAGAAGGAACTAACCTTGCTGACACCTTGACCTTGGACTTCCAGTCTCTATAACTGTGGTTTTGGAGGTTCTAAAATAGTTCTCTGCCACATTATGACCAATAAAGTTAGATAAATCTCATTCACTTTGGTAGATTAATTTCATATGTGTTTAGTATTCTTTATGTGAGACAGCCTGGAGGATTAGAAATGACATAGGCTTTGGAGTTGGATGGACCTGGCTTGGAATCTTGATGTGACTCATGTCTACCTGTGTGACATTGTACATGTTGCTTAATCTCTCTGAGCCTCAGTTTTCAAATATGTAAAATGGGAATTAGAGTGTACTCCTTATATTAATAGAATTGCATAGCTGTTATCATTTTTATTTCTAGTTTAGAAAATAGGAGGGAGCTGGGTAGGACAGCAAGGAGGTCTCTTCCTTTCCCTCTGTTTCCTTAATTTCTTTCCTGCCCTGCTCTACTAGTTCACCTCTCACAGGAACTATCTTTACTACCTCTTCTATCTTCCTTGTTAAGCCTTCAATGTCATCCTCATTTCTATATAAGGATAGGATCTTCAGGGCTATGCTGTTACATCATGTTCTTTCATAAGCATCAAGAAAATCATGGCGAAGGCTTTGATCTGGCTGAAATGTGTAAACTGGTGATTTCTCTCTTTCTAGCCCATCTTCTTTTCTGAATCACAAGAATAATTTGAAACTCCCTATATGTGTCATTGGTACAATGTTAAGTAGCATCTAGATTTCAATGACCATTATTTGTCATGGTCAGGACTTTATTGAGGATGGAGTTGGTGAGGCACTTAGGCTCTCAGTGGTTCCTCACTAGGAAGATTCAAGGACTCAGCCCAATGAGTACATTCTGTTTGTTTCTGGCTGACTTTCCTTGTCAGGTGAGCTAAAGGTCAACTATTTATTAAGGTGGAGCAACAGCGAGGTGAGCCTTGGCTGAGTCATAGCTTGGGAGTTGGAGCACCTTGAAGCTGGCGGTGGTTGGGTCCAAGTAAATTTGATTTATTTCCCACTGTTGCTGTTTTCAAAAGCATGAGGACGACAGGGAGAGGAGATGAGAATCAAGAGGAGACAAAGCAGGGGAGGAGAAAGGGAAAAAGGTAAGGAGGAAAGAGAGACAAGAAGGAAACAGAACTGTCCGAGTGCCCTTCGTACGCCAGGAGCCATCTTACGCATCTCACACTATTATCTTGTTTGTTCCTTAAAACCAGCCTGTAGAGCAGCTATGACTCATGTTTGTCCAATATCTGTTTTGGGCCACACGCTGTGCTGTAGGCGTGGTGATGTCATGATGAATACTTCCTTCACATCTGCCTGAACACGAGGAGTTGACAGTCTAGTAGGGGATTCTGATGTTGAGATAGTTTCCATTCAGGGGCCTTGGGTATGTATAAAGGACAATGAAGGTTTTTTAGGCGGGAGTAATCTATGCCACCTGGGGAAGGAGGTCTGGAAAGAATAAGGTGAATGTGGGGAGGGCCTTCTAGGTGGAGGGAGCAGTATATGCAGACTCATGAAGGCGTAGAAGATCGTTATGTGGCTGGAACGCAGGGAGTGAGGAGAGGAGTGGTTTGATCATGGTGGGCCTTCTAGGCCCCCCCAACAAGTTTGGGTTTCATCCTGAGGGGGAGATACCTTAGCAGAGAAGTAAGTTGATGAAATTTGTCTTTTAGGTAAGTTCCTTTGACAGTATTGCAGAGAATGAGTTGGAAGGAGTTGAGGGTGAAGCCTGGGAGACCCCAGAGAGGATAAAAACAGTCTAGATGCAGGGTGATAAATACCTAAACAGGACAAATTGATGGTGAGAAAAAGCCATGGACTCAATCAAGTAAATACTATAACGTAATAGAATGTAATGATTGATTGGATGACGGAGGGGAGGATGAGGGAAATTGAGGATAACCTCGAGCTACTGGGTAGGGTGATTGGGATCTTGATAGGTCCACTACCTAGTGCTGGAAATTAGTGTTAGAGATCGGTCCGGGCAAACACCCCTTTCTGCCTCACTATTGAAGTTGCCAAGGAAGCAGCAGCAGCAAACTCGTTCCTGTTGGAACCAGTGTTGGGGATGGAGCATGCAGATGAGGGTCTCGCTCCTCCTCTTCTGAATCCAAATATTGGAGTCCCAATATAGATGTGGGAGAAAGCTGGCCAAGTCAACTTGCCCATCCAGCCATAGGCACAAGTGAGGTAGAAAAGCAAGAGAGGGGAAGAATACACAGACTTTTAATTTATAGTAATTTCAGGCCATCAGTAAACGTGGCTCAGTCTATGTCTTGGATTGAGATCAATCTGTTTTACAGCTCTTCCGCTTTGAGTGGGGTGGATGGAAAAGTAGGAGGTAAATGAAAAAAAAAAGGGGCAAAAATTTCCTTTCTATGTATCCCGGAGAAGAAGTATAGAAGGAGAAATAGGCTTGGGACAGGGAGATGATAATCATTTCATTTTGGACATGCTGAGTCTAAGATGACTCTAGAAAATCCAGGTGGTTACGTACAATACAAAGTCAAAAATAGGATTCTGGAGCTCAGGAGGGAGGTCTGGGCTAGAGTAATGGGTTATGGCATTTTCAACAAATGGTAAAGTCTTGTCTGTGGTTGACAACAGGGCACAAAGAATGACGAGCATTGGGAACACTGGGAATTAAGGGACAAGTGAGGAAAATGAGCTCATGATGGTGAGTGATGAGAAATTAATAGTTAGGAGGAAAACCTGGGGAGTGTGAGGTCTGGGAAGCTACAGGAAGAAAGTGTCTCTAGAAAGGGTTATTAATAAGGTATAAGGACAGGTAAGGAGAATGACCTGAGACAGCTACAAAGAGAAACTGGAGAGAGAGAAGAAGCAGGATGAGTAAAAGGAAAGCATTTTCCAGCTGCCCCGAGAGTACACCTGAGAATGGAAACACCATCCATCATTAATCATGGAGCCCGTTTCCATGGAAATGCCACTTTCTTCAGCAATGGTCTGTAGTCAGGTTACAGCATTGGCCCAGGATTGGGGATCTGATGGGTGGATGTGGTGAAAGGGCAAAAGGACTGGAGCTGAAAATGATGGGTTCAAGTTCAAAAGGAAAGGAACAAGTTTCAGGTGAGCTTGAGAGACTGTATCTAACTGCAGGGTTCCAGAGACTCTCCTGGGATCTCTGTAGAATAAAAGAGTAGACTTAGAAGAAGAGAGGTAGTGGAAAGCAGGAAGGCGAGGAGATGGTGGGTGTAGACCGAAGTGTTAGAGTTTGACCAGTTATTAGATGAGAACTACCCCGGGAGAGCAGGTGGCTTTCTTCAGTTGAGGGAAATTCCTGGAGAACAGCACAGCTAAGAGCCATCAGTAGCCCATGCTCTCAGCAGCTCAGGGAATAAGTGCCTTGTTCCCTAAGTGGGAAACCTGGATGGTACATCATGGCATCTGCTACAACAAAACGGGAACATACTGTGTCTCCTCACTTATTCAAATCTGCTTTTTTCCAAAGATGTTCAAAGATTCCAACCATCATAAAGACAGTTTTTTTTCATACACTGCCCACCACACTGCTTGTTACATTTATTATAGGTTATTTCATATTTTGTGTTGGAATGTTGAATGAGACATTTTCCCATTGTATTCTCTAGCTGGTTATTCCTACTGTGTAAAAACAGTGTATATGGGTTACTGTATTTATTTTTTTATTTATTTATATTTTTTCAGCTTTATTGAGGCATAACTGATACACAATGAATTGCATATATTGAAAGTGATACATGGGAATTCACTGGTGGTCCAATGGTTAGGACTCCACGCATTCACTGCCTAGGGCCCAAGTTCAATCCCTGGTCGGGGAACTAAGATCCCGCAAGTTGCACGGCCAAAAGAAAAAAAAAGTGATGCTTAGATGAGTTTTGACATAAGTATACATTTATAAAAACATCTCCACAAGTATCACCCCCAAAAGCTTCCTTATATGTCCCTTTGTCTTCCACTGGCCCAAGGCAACCACTCATCTGCTTTCTGGCACTATAGTTTGCATTTTCTAGAATTTTAAATTAATGGAATCCTACAGTATGTACCCTTTCTTGCTTGTCTGCTCAGCATAATTATTTGGAAATTCATCCATGTTGTTTTGTGTATCAATAGTTCGTTTCTTCTTATTGCTATCTAGTATTCTATCATGTGGATAGACCACAATCTGTTTATCCATTTACCTGCTGGTGGAAATTTGCTTATTGTTCTCAGTTTTTGGCAATTACACATAAAGGTGCTATGAATATCTACGTACAAGTCTTTGTGTGGACACGTGATTTCTTTTCTCCTGAGTAAATATCTACAAATGGAATGGCTGGGTCCTGTGGGAGGGATGTGTTTAACTTTTTTAGCAAACTGTCCAACAGTTTTCCAAACAATTTTCAAAATGATCGTGTCATTTTACATTCCCACTAGTGGTAAATGAGAGCTCCAGTTCTACCATAACCTTTGCCAATCTTCAGTGTGGTTTAAATTTTAGCCATTCTAATAGGTATGGATTCGTATATTATTGTGGTTTTAGTTTGTGTTTCCTTAGTGGCCAATGATGTTGAAAAGCTTCTCATGTATTTATTGTATTTATTTTTACCAGATAGCCAACTGAACTATTTCTAAAATACCTTTGTTGAATTAATTGGGTTTTCTAGGTCCACAAATAAATCACATGCAAGTAATGATATTTATTTCCTTCAATAATGATGTCCCAATTCCTTTTTTTCTTTGTCTTATTTCATTGGTGACAACATAAATAATAGTAGTATCTTTGTCTTTTCCCTGACTCTGACAGAGTCAGTTTCATATTAAAAGTTGATATTTACTGAGCTTCCCTGGTGGCGCAGTGGTTGAGAGTCTGCCTGCCAATGCAGGGGATACGGGTTCGTGCCCCGGTCCGGGAAGATCCCACATGCCGCGGAGCGGCTGGGCCCGTGAGCCGTGGCCGCTGAGCCTGCGAGTCCAGAGCCTGTGCTCCGCAATGGGAGAGGCCACAGCAGTGAGAGGCCCGCGTACCGCAAAAAAAAAAAAAAAAAAAAGTTGATATTTACATTAGAACGTTTAATTCTTTACATACACTTGTATTCCATCTTTATTTGCTAAGATTATGTTAAGAAGTTTACAATTATTTAAATAATTACATAAGTTTCTCTTTTTCCCCTTTTAGATATAAAAATGGAATCAAACTCTATACAGTATTTTCTAATTTTTTGTGGGCTTTTATGATGAGCATCTTCCCATGCATTTAATATCATTTCATATCATTATGATTGAAGGCTGCATAATATTTTATTTTATAGAGGTACCATAATTTAGTTAGCTAGACTTCTATTATAGGACATTTAGGTTATTTATACTTCTTCTTTTGCTATTATAAATTTTGTTGAGATAACTATTCTTGTATTTAAATTTTGGTGTACATCTAGTCCTATTAACATAGGCTAAAATTTCTAGTTTGCAATGCTACATCAGAGTCTGAACATTTTAAGGCTTTTGATATTTACAAGGAAATCTCTCTCAAGAAAGCTAGTAGCCATTTATACGCTTACCAACATTCTAATCTGTTGCAGCAATTAGATAGATGACCAATGCAGCCTCTGTCATTTTCGTTTGCCTTGGATTACTCTGAGTTCTTTAAATGTGTATTTATTTTTTGTTTTCTACTTTAGTGCTTTATTCCCTTTACTTTCTGTCTTCTGTTATATGTATAGTTGATCCACATTATTTGAGGATTCTGTATTTGTGAATTTACCCATTAACTGGAATTTATTTGTAACCTCAAAATCTACACACATGGCATTTTTGCAATCGTATACAGACACGTGCAAACAGTGGAGAATTTCAGTTGCTCGAAATACATGTTCCTTGCTGAGGTCAATCCAGGGAATGCTCTGCCTTCTTGGTTCAGCTCTGATTGTAACAAGCATCCTTTGTGTGGTCTATTAGTGCCATCAAGTTTTTGCATTTCTGTGCCTTTTGTTGGTGATTTCATCATTCAGATGGTCCCCAAGCCTATTGCTGAAGCTCTTCTAAGCACAAGAAAGCTGCGATGTGTCTTTTGGAGAAAATATGTGCAGTAGATAAGCTTTGTTCAGGCATGAGCTATATATAGTGCTGTTGACTGTAAGTTCAATGTTAGTGAATCAACAGTATATATTAAATACCTCATTTTATTATGCTTCACTTTATTGCACTTTGCAGATACCATGTTTTTTTTACAAAGTGAAGGTTTGTGGCAACCTTGCACAGTGGAGCAGGTCTACTGACACCATTTTTCCAACAGCGTTTGTTCGCTTTGTGTCTCTATGTCACATTTTGGTGATTCTTGAAATATTTCAGACTTTTTCATTATAATTATAATTGTTATGAGGGTCTGTAATCAGTGATCTTTGATGTTACTACTATAACTTGTTGAAGTATCTGCGAAGTGCAGTAAAGTGAAGCACAATAAAATGAGGTATGCCTGTATTTAATATATATTGTTGAAGGCTTGGTTGATAGTTAGCATTTTTTAGCAACGAAACATTTTTAAATCAAGGTGGGTACATGGTTTTTTAGAGATTATGCTATTCTACACCTAATAGACAACAGGAGAGTGTATCCATATCTGTTATATGCACTGAGAAACCAAAAAATTCATGTGACTTGCCTTATTGAGATAATGGCTTTATTACGGTGGTCTGGAATCAAACATACAATATCTCCTAGGTGTGCTTGTAAAGTGTCTTTAAACAGAAAACATAGAAAATAAAGTTGTGTATTGACCAGTTGATGAAAATGTTGTGTCCAGAAACTCAAAGGAACATAACCCTGTATTTCCCGTAGGAGCAATGGCTCAGCATTTGGTAATTCAGTGCTCAGGGGGGCTTTATAGACTATAACTATTGTATATAATGAGAATTGACTGTACTATGTTTTCTGTGGTTTTTCTTCAGTGATTTAGAAGATTTGCTTCAGCTCATCATCATCTTCACTCCCTTCTGAACACTTGCTTCTCAAAATCCCTTACCATCAGGCTTCCAGTTTAGGTTCTGCCAGTGAGAAGTACCCGTGTGAGATTAAGACGGTGGAAGAGAAGAAGGTACGTCTTCCTCCTCCAGCAGGGTAGACAGACACATGGGCAGACGGTGGCGTCCTGGTTTCTGTGTCACACGAGGGCTGCAGCAGCTTCACACTGAGATCTCACATGGTGCCTGCTTTGGTGCTTCAGGGAGCTGAGTTGATTGAATGGCAACTTCCTGCAACTTCTGCATAGAATTTCCCAACACTCAACCAGTTTTCCCTGACCTCTGCTTGCTTAGATCTTCCAACCATTCTGTAAGCACCCAGTTCCCTGTATTGCATTCCTCATTTGAGATACTAGTTTCTGTTTTCTTGACTGAAGCCTGACTAATACAGTATTGATACTAGACAAGGTGTGCCTTCTCTGTGAAGGAAGAAGGAAGCACAATTATTTTGAATACCAGAGTGCTAGTGCCAAGCAGAATCCACATGCTCTTTTTTTCTTGAGCACACAGCTAAGCGATATCACTCACTTTCCTTGCATCTAGGCGGGGCCTTGTGAGAAGAACCCTTCCCTACTCCCTCCCCACTGCCTGCACTGGAGCCATAAGCAAGAAATACATTTTACTCTGATATATCACTAAGATTGAGGGATTTTTTTCTTTTTTTTCTTTTTGGCCCCAATATGTGGATCTTAGTTCCCTGGCCAGGGATTGAACCCAGGCCACGGCAGTGAAAGCAGCAAGTCCTAACCATTGGACCACCAGGGAATTCCCAGATTGAAGGATTCTTTGTTTTAGCAGTTAGCCTACTCTAATACAAATGGTATTTTTTTTTTTTAACTTTTTGACTGTGTTGGGTCTTCGTTGCTGCACGGGGCCTTTCTCTAGTTGCGACGAGCAGGGGCTACTCTTCGTTGTGGTGCACGGGCTTCTCACTGCGGTGGCTTCTCTTGTTGTGGAGCATGGGCTCTACGCATGCAGGCTTCAATAGTTGTGGCACGCAGGCTCAGTAGTTGTGGCTCGTGGGCTTAGTTGCCTCATGGCATGTGGGATCTTCCCAGACCAGGACTCGAACCTGTGTCCCCTGAATTGGCAGACTGATTCTTAACCACTGCACCACTAGGGAAGTCCCCTACAAATGGTATTTTAATATAGTACTGGTGCCTACTTCCTATATATCTAAAAATATCCTTCACTCATAATTCTATTATCACCAATGACAAGAATGAAACAGTACTTATTGATTCCCTCCTAAGTAAGATGAAAAACTCACCATGCTTTTACTTCCATCTACTTTCACTCCTACCTGTCTTTGTTGGTATAATCTGGAATTGCATTGAGGTTATAATTAATTATTTTTTTGACATTTGCATTCTATCTTATAATCACATGTTCAATAATTATTAGGCTTTATTCAACACAGAACAGGTTTTAATGTTCACTAGGCATCCTTTCACAGCACAAATTAACCCTGTTGAGTTCTTTATTTGCTGTGTGTGTTGGTTTCTGTAAAAAGCCTTTTGGTACCTGACTTAAGAAAGATCTATAGAGAAGATACACTTTCTGAGTCCTTGAATAGCTGAGACAATGTGTCTTGGTTGTTTTTGATACAGGACTTGACTGAGTCCATAATCTTGATTAACTACCTTATTCCCTCAAAACTGTAATAGTTGGCACATGTTCTTTATCATTTAAGATGGTTTTATGGGAAAAGTTTGAAGTAGATGGGCTTGCTTTGCTTTTAGGTTACATTTCCCTCTTCCTCAAATGCTTTATAAGTTCTTTATTCTGTCATCTTGATATTTACCAATTCTATCACATGTACCTATAGGTGGGTTTTTTGTCATTAACTTTGCTTGGTACTCAGTGAGCCCCTTTGAAATGTTGATACTTTTGCCAGATACACTGCTAAGTGCTCTGTATGTATGACATTATGACAACCCTATGACGAGATAGCTATTACCCCTCCCAATTTGCAGATGATGAAACTGAGGTTCAAGGACTCATAAGAGGTCCAACAACAGAACTGAGATAGGAACTTAGGTCTACTTCACTCCAGGATCTGAGGTTTTAGTCACTATACCATGCAATTTCTTTCAAAGGAAAAAAACTCTTTTATTGTATAATATCTAGCATTCTGCTTCTGTTGCCGCAGTTCCTGATTCTTTTTCAGAGATAAGACATAATAATCGCCCATATAGTGGGTCTCTCTTGTTTAGTCTTTATATCTGCTAGTTTTCATTTTGTCATCCTTTTCTTTTATGTTATCATAGAGCTTAGCAAAATGATTCTTATTTTAAGATTGAGATATAATCAACCCACAACGTATTAGTTACAGGTGTACAACATAATGATTCTATATTTAAATATATTGTGAAATGATCGCCATAATAAGTGTAGTTAACATCCATCACCAGAGTTACAAATTTTCTGCTTTTTTTTAACTTTTAGAACCTACTCTCTTAGGCAAACATTATTTATATTTGGATTATGTTTTCTTCACTTTTTGCCTGCTCTTTCCTGATTCTAATGCAGATTTAATCTTTTAAATTGAATATTTAACTTTTCATTTTTCCCTCCCCATCAATTTCCTTTTCTATTTCTCTGCCTTTTAGCCAGATCCACTGACATCTCAATTCCTCTTCGTTTTTGCTAAAATCTTGTTTTACAGTCTGTTTTCTAGCATTTTTCTCCTGTCTCTGTATTATATAGTGCTCCAGAGTCTGCTCTTCCTCTGCATCTTGGAGTACTGCGCTCTCCATCTTTCATGTCTCAGGATATTTTCATAGATACCGTGGAGCTTGTAGTCCCTTCAATGGCCCATTAAAGGCAGGAGGTCTGCCCAGTACCCTTAGTTTCCCGTAAACAATCAGAATGGATACTATTAGAATACTCCTGTCAAATCTCATGGTAGGATCCTGTCAACATAAGTTTACATTACTGGTTTAGCAGTACCTTATTCTGAGGATGAAATAAAGACAGTTGATATAGAGGTTGGTGCGGGACATGAAGGGAAGATTTCATTTTGTGCCATTTCTTTTGTCACAGGGTCATCTTTTGGACCTGACTCTCTGTTTAGGCCAGCCTCAATACCTGCAGTTTTACTTGGTAAGTTTGTGATGCTGCGCTCTTGGAAGGAGAACGTGAGCCATTGGCGTGGATAATGGGGGCAGCAGGACAGACCATTTGTGGTAGGTGGTAGCTGATCTCCTATTTCATGTTGTTACCCGGAGAATTGGGGCTATGCCTTCCTCATACAGAAGAATAGCACTGGGACCCAGACAGCTGGTCCTAAGCATAACAGAATCCCACCCCCTCCAGCAATGGCTCAGCCAGGACGGGCCCACACAGCTTCAGAACAGTCGGTTTAATGGCTCTGCAGCCACTCCCATGCCAGCAAACAACAGGGTGATACTGTGACCTCTAAGATTTGGAGCTCATGCCAGATGGTGTATTATGGCTCCACCCCGGGACTCCCATTTCTAGTGTGTCACCCCTCCTCCCTCTACAGGACCCAGCCCCAGCCAGTCATAGGATGCTGTTGAGCTATCAGATGAATTTAATTGAAGCTGGAGAAGTACAACTTCCTACCCCACCTGTGTTGTGTCTTTATAATACAACATGGTTATCTGTGAGGAATGCAGACATTCCCCAGCCTAGAATGGAATTCACATCTCTCTCTCTCTTCCTGTTTCATTCCTTCTGTCACCTACATTCCTGACCTGCCGAATGCTTATTGGACTTAACCACTCTCTATTAGCATTGCAAATGGTAGTCATGTTGATGGTGAAGCAGGAGGCACTGGTACCCTTGCTCCCAAATGTCAGAACCCTTGGCCTGATGTTGGCATCTGCAGCATGGACAGCAACACTGGCCCAGGATGTCTTTTGTTTGCCCTTTTATTTATTTATTTTTTATCGTATAGTTTCTTTTTCTTTGAATTTTATTTTATTTATTTTTGTATACAGCAGGTTCTTATTAGTTAGCCATTTTTATACATATCAGTGTATATATGTCAATCCCAATCTCCCTTTTAGATCCACTCTCTACCGCGCGCTATGGCCGGGGGTGGGGAGGCAGTTGAGCCACGTGGTCTCCTTCAGTGGCGTGCTGGAGCCTCAAAAGCTGATTATGTGCATCTGTTCCTAGCTCCATGTTTGGTGACCATGGCAGGAGTATTTACACCATGGAAATCATCAAACACTACCAATAAGCACATACACACACACACACACACACACACACACACACAGACTTCAGAGCTTGTTGTTAAATGTTTATTGACCAGCACACCACTGTGGCTATACCAGAATACAGATAGACTCCCTTGCCCTTTGGCTTCTGGTTGGGTTGGCAATTGGGAGGCCCCTGCAGGGGACTGAAGGATGAGAAGAGAGCGCGGTCAGAGTATCCTTTCTCCTGCCTCCATTCCTCACAGGTTCCCACAGATTGGCTGCATCCCTTTACAAAGGTGATAGCTGCTGTCAGGCACCCACTCCATGCATGTACCTTCTCTAGAATCCAGATATTTCTTCTCCTTCCCTCTTCAAGTCTCTGAGTGGTACTGGCTCCAGGTAATGGATCATCTCTCTCTGGCTTCCATATACCAAGAGTGCCCTCATTATACTCTCCTCTAATAAGCCATTGGAGTGTGGGTCACTTGTTCCTCCTGTGACCCTGACTAATAGGGAACCTAAATCACATTGCTGTGCAGAGCTGCTTACCTGTTTCCTGGGTGCATCCCTGGGGCTCTGTTTACATAGCAGTTTCCAGGAGCAGTGGTTTTCAGACTCTTTAGAGCCTTGCTTGGGATGTGTTCTTCCAATGAAATCTTACCTCAGAACTCAACATACATATCCTCCTTGACTTACAACATGGTTACATCCTGATAAACACATGGTAAGTTGAAAATATAGTAGGTCAAAAATGCATTTAATACACCTAACTTACTAGACATCCTAGCTTAGCCCAGCCTACCTTAAACATGCTCAGAACACTTACCTTAGCCTACAGTTTGGCAAAATCACCTAACACAAAGCCTGTTTTATAGTAAAGTGTTGACTATCTCATGTAATTTATTGAATACTGCACTGAGAGTGAAAAATAGGATGGTTGTAAGTGTATCAGTTGTTTACCCTCATGATCGCATGGCTGACTAAAAGCTGTGGCTTGCTGGCTGCCCAGCATCACAGAAAAGTATGGTGCCACATATATACAATGGAATATTACTCAGCCATGAAAAGAAATGAAACTGAGTTATTTGTAGTGAGGTGGATGGACCTAGAGATTGTCATACAGAGTGAAGTAAGTCAGAAAGAGAAAAACAAATACCGTATGCTAACACATATATATGGAATCTAAAAAAAAAAAAGGTTCTGAAGAACATAGGGGCAGGACAGGAATAAAGATGCAAACGTAGAGAATGGACTTGAGGACATGGGGAGGGGGAAGGGTAAGCTGCGACGAAGTGAGAGAGTGGCATGGTCATATATACACTACCAAATGTAAAATAGATAGCTAGTGGGAAGCAGCTGCATAGCACAGGGAGATCAGCTTGGTGCTTTGTGATCACCTAGAGGGGTGGGATAGGGAGGGTGGGAGGGAGACGTAAGAGGGAGGAGATATGGGGACATATGTGTATATATAGCTGATTCACTTTGTTATACAGCAGAAACTAACACAACATTGTAAAGCAATTATACTCCAATAAAGATGTTTTAAAAAAAAGAAAGAGGGCTTCCCTGGTGGCGCAGTGGTTGAGAATCTGCCTGCCAATGCAGGGGACACGGGTTCGAGCCCTGGTCTGGGAGGATCCCACATGCGGCGGAGCAGCTGGGCCCGCGAGCCACAATTACTGAGCCTGCGCGTCTGGAGCCTGTGCTCCGCAACAAGAGAGGCCGCGATAGTGAGAGGCCTGTGCACCACAATGAAGAGTGGCCCCCGCTTGCCACAACTAGAGAAAGCCCTCGCACAGAAACGAAGACCCAACACAGCCATAAATAAATAATAATTTTTTAAAAAAAGAAAGAAAAGAAAATTATGGTGCCCCACATCCCTAGCCAGGAAGAGCTGAAAATTCAAAATCTTAAGTATGGTTTCTACTGAGTGCGTATTGCTTCTGCAGCATCATTAAGCGCGAAAAATTGTTAAGTCGGGGACTCTGTCTATAGACAGTAGATAAATAAAGATTCCTGCCTTAAGTGGGGCAAAGGGCTACCTGCTCACCATCCTCCACCGTCATCTCCCATGGCCACCATGGATATGGATACCCTTCACAGGAACCTGCGAGGACCCAAGAAGCACAATTTAAATACCACATGCCTAAAAGAGAGAGAGCATAGCTTGTATTTCCTGGGCACCTAGAGAGATGGGGGTAAACCGCAGGCTTATTTTCAAGCTACCATCTATAGAGCACTTAACTGCATGCCGGACCTGTTCTAAGTGTTTTACATTGGTTAGTTCACTTAATCCTTACAGCAACCCTGGAGAAGTAAGTATCTTTATTACCCACCTTGTGCCAACAAGAGGACTAAAGCAGTGTGCTTAAATCAGGATCACACCGCTAGGATAGCTAGAGAATTTAGTTCCAGAACTTGTGGGCTTATGCACTCTGTATGTTCCCCCAAATCTGCTTTTGAGTGATAAGTGAGGAGCATTGGAATCCAGGCAGTTAGAAAAAACTCACAGCCTCAGAATCCAGCCTGAGCAGCCCTCAGCGCTCCATTGATATCCTGGATGACTCCGCCCAACTTCCACGTCTGACAGCTCAGTTATAGACAGTCCCTAACGTAGAAGGAGTAAAGTGCTGCCCCTTGGCTATTTTAATCCCTCAGCTGGTGACACATTATGTGTTGAAATAACCAGTGAAATGATGCAAAGGCTGTTTTTTCTAAGGCTCTTAAAATTCTGATTGGTAGGGTTAATTGCTACAACCTTGGCTCTGAATATCTCCCCACTGTTCTTTCACCCCAGTCCGGATGCAGGAAGAAAGCACTGAGCTTCCCAGGCTGCTGCAGGCTTGAGGGCTGGTCTTCCCGAGAACAGTGCAAATTTGAGGACTTTGAACCACACACTCAGGGACAGAACCATCAATATCTGGAATGTTTTTTCTCTGAAATTTTGATAGCACCTCCAATCAGAAATGTAAAAAAAAAAAAAAAAAAAAGTAATAAAAGCCAAGCAGGAATTCCCTTGCGGTCCAGTGGTTAGGACTCTGCCCTTCCACTGCAGGGGCCACAGGTTCCATCGCCGGTCGGGGATCTCAGATCCCACATGCTGCGTGGCTTGGCAAAAAATAAAAAAAAATTAAAAATTAAAGCCAAGCAAACCCCGCACAACTTGTGGGTTGTATAGAAGTCTCAAATTTCTGATCTGCCATACGTGTGGGAGTGATGTCAAATGTTGTTTTTAAAAACACTTTATCCATTTCTCAATTAGGAGTCCTCAAAGATGTCAAGAGACCAAGAATATTTGAACAGTATAAAAGCCTAGTTCCTTCACCTATTTCTTCTTTCCTTGGGTAGAAAAATAAACTATTATTTGAATTATTGGGAGAAGCTGATAGGAAAGGCTTGGCTTTTATTAAAGAGCAGAAGTGAATTATTAAGTCACATGAGGGTTGAAAGTACAGTCTGTGTCATACCCTAAATATTTGGAACTCTAGAGCCCAGCCTGCACGTTTCCTGGGAGCACGACTGGCTTCACAGTTTCTGGGGCTTGGTGCCAGATGAACATGGAAGGGCCCTTGCTCAAAATTACTTAGAACTTTAAGACGGCACCACCAGAGCTTCAGACTAAGTGCAGGGTTGGTCTGGGCGAGGAGCCCTTTGTGGACGTCCCTGGAGCTCGCCCTGCCTGTGTGCAGTGACCCATACTGAGTCCTGGGAGGATGGGAAAGGTAAGCCTCCTTCTCTACCAATGGAGGCCCAGGAAAGAAGCAATCGTGTGCTCCAACTCACACTCAAGAAGGCTGGAGTCAGACCACTGCTCCCAATCACCCCTTCTTTCAAGCTTGTGTTGGAATAAGAATCTCATCCAAGGGCTTCCCTGGTGGTGCAGTGGTTAAGAATCCGCTTGCCAATGCAGGGGACGTGGGTTTGAGCCCTGATCCGGGAAGATCCCACACTCCGTGGAGCAACTAAGCCCATGCGCCACAACTACTGAGCCTGCGCTCTAGAGCCTGCGAGCCACAACTACTGAGCCCACGTGCCACAACTACTGAAGCTGGGGAGCCTAGAGCCCATGCTCCACAACAAGAGAGGCCACTGCAACGAGAAGCCCGCACACCACAATGAAGAGTAGCCCCCCCTCACTGCAACTAGAGAAAGCCTGCACGCAGCAACGAAGACCCAATGCAGCCAAAATAAATAAATAAATAAAAAATAAAGTTCTTGGTGAGGACTTCCCTGGTGGTGCAGTGGTTAAGAATCCGCCTGCCAGTGCAGGGGACACGGGTTCAAGCCTTAGTCCAGGAAGACCCTACATGCCCAGGAAGATCCCACATGCCGTAGAGCAACTAAGCCTGTGCACCACAACTACTGAGCCTGCGCTCTAGAACCCGTGAGCCACAACTACTGAGCCCATGCCACAACTACTGAAGCCTGCATGCCTAGAGCCCGTGCTCTGCAACAAGAGAAGCCACCGCAATGAGAAGCCCGCGCACCACAACGAAGAGTAGCCCCTGCTCACCGCAACTAGAGAAAGCAATGAAGACCCAACACAGCCAAAAATAAACAAATTTATTAAAAAAAAATCCCATCCAAGACAAAGACAAATACCATATGATATCACTTATATGTGGAATATAAAATATGACACAAATGAACCTATGTATGAAACAAACAGAATCAGAGACATAGAGAATTGACTGGTGGTGGCCAAGGGGGAGGGGTGTGAGAGAAGGTAGGAATGGGAGTTTGGGGTTAGCAGATGCAAACTGGAATATATAGGATGGATAAACAACAAGGTCCTACTGTATAGCACCGGGAACTATATTTAATACCCTGTGATAAACCATAATGGAAAAGAATATGAAAAGCAATGTATATACATGTATAAATGAGTCATTTTGCTGTACAGCAGTAATTAACATAATATTGTAATTCAACTATACTTCAATAAAAAATAAATTAAAAAAAAAAAAGAATCCCATCCCCTACCCATTCAACCAGTATTTGTGTCACTATTGGATGAATCCCACTTTCTGGAGTAAAGAGGAGAGAATCAGTTCATGTTACACGTACATTACTTTTTTTAAAAATAAGCTTTATTTTTTAGTGCTAGGTTCACAGCAAAATTGAGAGGAAGGTACAGAGAGTTCCCATATACTTTCTGTTCTCACATATGCACAGCTTCCCCCATTACCAACATCCCCCACCAGGTGGTATATCTGTTATAACTGATGACCCTACACGGACACATCATTGTCAGCCAAAGTCTATAGTTTACATTAGGGTTTATTCTTGGGGTCATACATTCTGTAGGTTTGGAGAAATATATAATGTCATGTAACCACTATTATAGTATCACACGGAATAGTTTCACTGCCTGAAAAATCATCTGGGCTCCACCTATTCATTCCTCCTTCCTCTTTCTTTTTCTTTTTGGCTGTGACATGTGGCTTGCGGGATCTTAGTTCCCCGACCAGGGATTGAACCTGCGCCCACAGCAGTGAAAGCACAGAGTCCTAACCACTGAACCACCAGGGAATTCCCCCTCCTTCTTCTGAATGTTTTATACATTTTGTGTGTGTGTGCCATTTGTCAGTCTGGTGAAGTCTTTGGATATTTTCTCCCAAATAAGATTTTTAATGCATAAAATACAATAATAATTGAAGTACAAAAGGGAGTCGTATACTAAAGTTACGAAAACATTTAAAAACAAAATCGTTAGTAATATATTTGCTTCTTCATTAGCACATTAAATTCCTAGACCTGACAGCAAGTCTAACACCTACTATAATTTTCAAGTAGTGATGATGGGCATACATGATCATTTGAAATATCTGCAGTGATTCTGATGTGCAATGAAAGTATTAGTGACAGAGCTACAGGGTCTACTGAATACAACTGTGGTTTTATCCATTTATTTTTGGCCCATATTCATAAGGGAAGGAAATGCTAGATCTCAGAGAGAGGATGATGAGAATAAAGCTGTGATATATATTTTTTCCCACCCAACCTCTCACGCCCCAGGCTGGTATTAAGCGCTCGTCTGTCTGCTGGGACATAGCACACCAAGTTGCTCCCCTAAGAGCTGGCCCCTACCACACGGGCATTGGCTCAGGAGCAAACCGGTAAGGGAGGGGGGCGCTGGAAGGGTGGAAGGGAGAGAAGTTCTTCCGTTTCGCTCACCGTGTCTGCCAGCGTCCTGCCAACGATAGTGTTCCATCCTAGTAGTGGAAGGTGATTCTAGCAGTGGTTGGTTCCAGTTTCCAGTTGTTTCCACGCTCTCAGAACCAGCCTCCTGGTGTCCTCATGAGACACCACCCGCTGGGTACCATCCTCTTGGCTACCCAAACAATCAAACACTGGATAGCTTAAAACAACAGAGATGGATTGTCTCAGGTTCTGGAGGCTAGAAGTCTGAGATGAAGGGGTGGGCAGAGCCGAGCTCCCTCTGACAGCTCCAGAGGAGAAGGTTCCCTGCCTCTTCTGGCTTCTGGCGCTGCCTGCAATCCCGGTGTTCCTCAGCTCATAGATACATCATGGCTCCAGTCACGTGCGTGCCGTCTTCTCATTGTGTCTTCACATTGTCTTCCCTCCACGTATCTCTGTGTCCTCATCTCTTCTTTCTATAAGGCTATCATCATACTAGATTAGGACCCATTCTAATGACCTCCTTTTAACTTGATTACCTCTGTAAGGACCCACTTTCCAAATAAGGTCACATTCAGAGGTCCTGGGGGTTAGGTCTCCTATTTATTTATTTATTTATTTATTTATTTATTTATTTATTTATTTGCGGTACACGGGCCTCTCACTGTTGTGGCCTCTTCCATTGCGGAGCACAGGCTCCGGATGCGCAGGCTCAGCGGCCATGGCTCACGGGCCCAGCCGCTCCGCGGCATGTGGGATCTTCCCAGACTGGGGCACAAACCCGTGTCCCCTGTATCGGCAGGCGGACTCTCAACCACTGCGCCACCAGGGAAGCCCTCCAATATATATTTTTTGAGGGGACACAATTTAACCTATCACACCTCTTCTCAGGGGTCTGAGTCCCAGCTCCGTGGAAACCGTCTCCAAGCTTCTAGTTCCCCCATCCCCAGGTGGGGAGCTGTTTCCTACAGTTATTATTTCTGAGCTACCTAGTGTCTTCCAGTCCTCCAGGCTCTGATTAATCAATTCCTTACATTACATTCTCTCTGTTAAAATAACTGGTGTGGTTTCACTTTCCTGGCCAGACCTTGGCTGACTTAGACGACCCCTGAATCTTCAGTGTGGACCCCAGGTTAAGAGGATCTGATGTCTTAAATAGATATCCAGTAATTATCTCAAGAAAGAATCAGGAATTATAAGTGAGGAAATGAGACTTCCAAAATGTATACCCTTTTGTCTCGTTTAAATGTCTCAGTTGTTCCCTTATTGTATTCTTGTGTTAGATACTAGAAAATGAGATGGACCCAGGAGTTTGTCTTCAGAGGCAGTGAGAAAGGAGGAAGCTGTGTGTGTGGGGGGCAGGGGTGGGGAGGTCTTGGGTGAGAAGACCTAACCCCATGGGGTAGAGAAGAGGGGCAGCATTAAGAGAAAATGAAAGTCATTGAGTCCCTGGGACTGGGGCAGGGCGGAAAAGAAGAATATGGTAGCTGGGCCTGGGAACCAGTTCTGGGAATCCCACAGGGAAAAAAGCTTTGGTGCCCTTTAACCCAGTCTCTAGAAAGCTCTCCTAGGAAAATAATCCAAAAGAAAAAATATCTAAACCCCTTGACTTTTTCCCAGCCTGTCAGGCCTGTGGGTACAGACAAGGGTCCATTAACAGTGATGTCCATGGTCTTTGGCATCCTGGCCCACATGCGGAACTGGACGACTTCAAGCCTCTGCTTGGAGCCTGCCAATCAGTTCTCAGAGTCCCTTGCAAGGGTCTCATACGTGCTAAGGACCAGACCTGCTTCTGTTCTGCTCTTGCCTGTGTGTGGAAGTCCTCAGCCTGCAGGCCATGAGAGGGTGGTGCTTTGCTTCTGCCCCAGCTGTTCCACCCACATGAAAACGCTGCCTCTGGGCCATTTTCATGGACATGGCAAGCTCTGCCAATGTGCCCGGCTGTCCTTTTCACATCTGGACCAGGAAGTGACACTGCTTTGCCCTGGGTCTCACAGACCTTTCATCAAAAAGACGCTTTCGCCTTCTGCCTGTTCACCTCCTCTTTACGTAAGACCAGACCCAGTCCAGTCTTGGACTTCAGACACCAGTCACAAGTCCAGGCAGTCACCTGTGCTTTGACTGTCCCAGTATATCTCAGAGGTTCCCGTGACCTCGTCCTTGGGTTTGATTAATTTGCTAGAGCGACTCACAGAACTTGGAAAACCTGTTGACTCACTAGATCACTGGTTTATTATGAAAACTTATCACTCAGCAAGAGCCAGATGGAGGAGATGCGTAGGACAAGAAATGGGGGAAAGGGCGTGGAGCTTCCATGACCCCTCTGAGGCCATTCTCCCAGCATCTCCACATGTTCTCCAACCTGTATGCTCTCTGAACTCTGTCCTTTTTGGGGTTTTGTGGAGGCTTCATTACATAGGCATGATTGATTGAATCATTGGTCATTGGTAGCTGACTCAACCTCCAGCCCCTCTCCTCTCCCTGGAAATCACAGGGTAGGGCTGAAAGTTCCAACCCTCTAGTCACGCGGTTGGCTCCACAGGCAACCAGCCCTCAACCCTTACAGAGGGCTCTCCAAAAGTCACCTCATTAGCATAACAAAAGGCACCTTAAGGGCTTGCATCAGGAATGGGTCAAAGACCAAATATCTATATTGCCTATTATAGTCACGATATCACTGGCCCGTGGATAAAGATGGTCCCCTCTGCTGCTCCCTCAGTGAAACAGGGAGCATAACTCCTGCTCTGTGAGTCTTCCGGAGCCTCAAACTGGTTCATGGGTGTGAAGTTATTTCAATAGTTTGAAAGAAAGAACAGGTCTTGCTACTTTTTAAAGGACCTGCTGAAGAACTTTGGACACTGTGCTCTCAAGAAGAATGACTTTTCTAGAGACTCACTCAGAGGACTTACCAGCAGGTGCATGAACCCCTTGTTGAGGGCACTGGGGTTTGGGGTGAGAGGACCTGGATTCAAGACCCGGTTCTGCCATATTCCAGGCACGTGACTTGGGCCTCACACTTCCTCATCTGTAGAATGGGAATAACAATAACATCTCTTACAAAGGCCTGTTGTGAAGATCAAATGAGGTGAGTGAAAGTGTAAAGAAAAAAAAGGCCTTTGCCATAATTATTATTATAATTATTAATATCTATGTTATATATATTATTTATATCTATATAAATTATAGATATTATAATATTATTATAATTATTATATCTATGTACCTAATGATTACAAAGGTATTCATTAGGTACATAGATATAATAATTATTATATCTAATAATTAGATATAATTATTAGATTATTATATCTAATTATTATATATGATAATATATATATGATTTTATTAATTACAATGGAGCATGGGCTAGGGTTAAAAGGGCACAGAATTGCTTCCCTGGTGGTGCAGTGGTTGAGAGTCTGCCTGCCGATGCAGGGGACGCGGGTTTGGCCCCGGTCCGGGAAGATCCCACATGCCGCGGAGCGGCTGGGCCCGTGAGCCATGGCCGCTGAGCCTGCGTGTCTGGAGCCTGTGCTCCGCAACGGGAGAGGCCACAACAGTGAGAGGCCCGCGTACCGCAAAAACAAACAAACAAGCAAGAAAGGGCACGGAAGACTGGCCCTGCACGCAAAGGTTTTGCGCACAGACAGAAAACTGCGGCCACCGGTGCTCACTGACAGGCGAGCCCCACCCAGTAAGCGCTGCGGTTGGGGGGGCGGCAGGGAGAAGGTTGAAGTTAAGGGTTCACATCAGTTCCCCCGTGGGGGAGGAACTGACATCAGAGGGCTCTTCAGGCTCCCTGTAAAGGGGTGGTAGGGGTAACAATAGGGACATTCAGTCCTGCCTCTCTGCCCCAGATCCCAAACTAGATCTAGGGGCGGAGCCTCCGCAGGCAAACACGCCAGCTTCGAGTCCAGGAAAGAAGTCGGCTGCATAAGCAGCTGTCAATCAACCACAGTCATCCCAGCTCTAGGGTCTCCAAGCATCTTGGGAGAAGGCGCTGCTTCCCAAGTCTTTACACCCTTGAGATGGCATCACGCATCAGGGGAGGGAGGTGGGCTCAGCCCACCTCCGTCACTCAGATCCCGCGGTGGGAGAAATCCGGGAGAAGAGGGCTCTGGCGATGTGGTCCTCCGCCCGGCGGAAAAGTGGGGGGCCCTCTGCGTGGCCGAAGTCCGAGCCAACGGCAGGGAGGGGAGGTGGAGTTTGGCAGCAACCGCCCTTGGTGGTCTGCCCGGGGAGACTCAGAACGAGCAGATTTGGGTCTCTGCGACAGCGCCCCAGCCTTGCTTCAATGGCCCTTGACTTCCCTAGCTTCTTGCCACACAGCCTGAGCTTGTTTTTCTCGCCTGTAATAAAGAGGTTGTTAAAACGACATGAAAAATCTAGTCTCGAACTTGCTAATTATTCAATAAATAGTAGCTGTCATCGGCGTGGTCACAGTCAGCAGCACTGCCGCATCATCCGTGGGTGGCTGAGTCAGACCCGCCGGACCCCGCGCGGGACCTCAGCTCTTTCCAGGCGCTTTCGCTCCCCGGCCTGGGAAGGAGGTGCAAACGTCCTGCTGCCCAGGCAACGAGGAGCCCGCGCGCAGAACCGGGAGCCGACCTTGCACGCATCCTTCTTCCCCTCGCTCCCCACGCTCCAGGTTGGTGCATCAAACACCTGGATTTCTACTGGCTTCCATGCGATCGTTCTAGTGCCCACGAGGAGCGCAGGCGCTGGCTGAACTCCAACCCAGACAACCTACCTGGCTCTTACTCCCCGCATCTCAGTGGTTCTATTGGGACCACAGAGGGGCCATTGTGATGTGGTGGGAGCATTTTTATTGCAACAAAAATGGCATTTAGTGGGGTTGCCAGTGATGGCAGACACCCTGCAAAGTGTGGAACAGTCCTGAATAACAAAGAACTGTGTGGCATGACTTTCAGATGTCCCTCGGGACATCCATGTAAGTGAAAGACCATTTATTATTTTATCTGAGCTGGGATCTAACCCAGTTTATGTATAAACAAAACGATTTTTTTTTTGCAAGATTTTTTAAAAATTGTGGTAAAAAATACAGAACGTAAAATTTTACCATTTTAACCATCTTTTAGGGCACAATTAAGTGGCATTGAGTACATCTGCAATGTTGTGCAACGTCACTGCAATATAATTCCAAACCTTTTCATTACCCCAAACAGAAGCTCTCTACACATTAAGCAATATTTCCCTCTTTTCCCTGCCCCCAGCCCTTAATAACCTCTAATCTACTTTCTGTCTCTGTGAATTTGTCTATTCTAGGGACCTCATATAGGTGGAATCATACAATATCTGTTCTTTTTTTCATCAAAAACTTTGCCAAGGGTTGTTCACCACATGGGAAAATTACCATCACCGGAGACTAGGCCATGCATAGTATCTGAATCATCAATAAAAGTTATATGCATCTGTCTGCGTTTGTAACATTGAACATGGCTGCAAGCATTTGACACTTTAATATGCTTTCTAGTGTGATTATGTCCAAACATTCATGTACTGAAATACATTTTATTTTATTTTATTTTGCATTCCTTTTTATTCCCAAGTTAAAGCATTATGGTTTTTTAAAAATTATGTATCGGTAGCTTAAATAAGCTGTTAATATCATTTTAGGTTGGTGACGGGGTCATTACAAAATATTTATTACTAAATGGGGCTTTGGGCCCAGTGGGGCTGAGAATCAGAGACTTATCCCCTACAGTTCCTGACAAATGACCAGGCATGAGGGAACGTATCCCCAGAAGTGAGGTGCTGTTGACCAACCTTGAATATGACCTGTGTTTACAACCTTACACAGCCAGCCCCACCCCTCAGATAGGAAATCCTCAAACCACTGAACCGATTGTCTCTTTGGTCACCACTGCCTGACTGTTGAGGTCTGACCAGTGCAGACCATAGGGATTTTTGCTCCTGTCCTCAGTGTTGGCCGTTGTAATTACTGTTGTTCTTAGCCTTAATGATGGGCATAGGCAGCCTAAACAAATTGAGATCAGATTATTTCTCAGCAATTACCTAAAAGTGAAGCTGTATTTTCAGCATTCAACAAAATGATTGATTCCAGCACAAGTCCTGCGCATCTCATGTGTTGACCGAGAATCAGTATTGACGCTGCAAAGAACAAAACGCTTTATTTGGGGTCTTAAGAATTGCAATTTGTGGGAGTTTCCTGGTGGCTTAGTGTTTGGGATTCGGCGCTGTCACTGCGGTGGCCTGGGTTCGATCCCGGGGGGGAATCTCACAAGCTGTGCGGCAAGCCCAAAACTTTAAAAAGAGAAAAAAAATAAAAGAATTGCAATTCAGGGGACACAGATTTGGGTAAAACTGAAAAAGTGTGCCGAGGAAGAGAAAGAGTCAGGGGCTTATAAAAGCAAAGCCTTGAGGCTGTACTCTGACAAAAGAAAGGAAATACAGTGGTTGCCCTTAAGGGATAGGATGCCGTGAGCTCTTTTAGGGTAAGGGCCCAGTAAGTATCTTGAGTTTCTGGCAGATGTTCTGGATGTCTTCACTAGGACAATAAGTGGTCAAAAGGTCAGATTCTATCCAGATTGAGACGCGCATAAGTCACGTTTCCTCAGCAGCCTTCCAGCTCCATTTTAGAGAGCACTCTTAGCAATAGTGACTCCATTTTGATTTTCCTTCCACACATGAAAGGGAATTTGGGGTCACAATGTATTCATATTCTTGTGTCAGACTGACCTGCATCTGGTTGGGAGCATTCAGATATCAGATTTCGTTTCAATAAAATGGCCAGAAGTATTACAGATACTGTCTCCTAACCAACTGCCCCTTTATTATTCACACTTCCTTAGATCAGCCCCAAAGTCTTTCTTGAGAGTGTGTAATCTCACAAGATATTAAATGGGCTCAAATTTGGTTGCTAAAATCAGTTATAAAAATTTATACTTTTATAAATATATATATATGTGTGTCTTCTGTTTTCAGGACAGAAGAGTTTTCATCTGACTTGCCAGGCAATGCCTTAGACAAAAAGTTAAGAAATATATATATATATATACTTATAAATATATATATTCTATTATTATAATGTATTATATATATATATATAAGATTTTTGGGAAAAAATCATAATTTAAAATGTCAGAAAAGTAAAGAGCTCAATGTCAGGACCCCATATGCCTGAAAGCTTGGCCGAGCCCCAAGGAGTCATTATACATATATAATGTGAAACAGCCTTGGAGTTTGTCTGCTGTTGCACTTCGAATGAAAAGGACATAATGTGACCCATGGAAGATGCAGTCCTTACATTTCCTCCCTATGCCAGTATTCCGTCGCTCAACTGCTTTCTAGCTCTGTGCATGCAGCTGATGCCAGCACAGATGAGTAAGATCTTTGGCCTCAGGGAGTCTGAAGTCTCACATGATGACTGACCAGCAAACAAAATATGGCAATGCAGTGCGATGGATGTTTTCTCAGAACTGTGGACCCTGGAGTGGTCACACTGACTCAGAAAATGAGGTCTGGGGAATTCTCTGGCGGTCCAGTGGTTAGGACTCTGTGTTTTCATTGCCAAGGGCCTGGGTTTGACCCCTGGTCAGGGAACTAAGATCCCCGTGGGCAAAAAAAAAAAAAAAGAAAGAAAGAAAGAAAGAAAGAAAAGGTGGTCTGGGAAGGCTACTGGGAGCAGAGAGCATAGGGCAGTTAACACACACACACACACACACACACACACACACCGTCAATCTACTCAAGTTCTTTAGTGAGTGCCTGGTTGAAATGCCCCATTAGGCCCCCTCTGTGTCATAATCATTAAAGAGATGGTTTGAGGCAGAGAATTGTCAAGGCCTGAGCCCCTGTTGTGAACAGATCTAAGCCAATTTGGTTGCCTGCAATTACAAGGTCTTTTTGTAGATATTGGAATCCTCAAAAGTCTAGAGACTGTCATACAGAGTGAAGTAAGTCAGAAAGAGAAAAACAAATATCGTATATTAATGCATATATGTGGAACCTAGAAAAATGGTACAGATGAACCAGTTTGCAGGGCAGAAATTGAGACACAGATGTAGAGAACAAACGTATGGACACCAAGGGGGGAAGCCACGGGGGGCGGTGGTGGTGCTGTGATGAATTGGGAGATTGGGATTGACATGTATACACTGATGTGTATAAAATTGATGACTAATAAGAACCTGTTGTATAAAAAAATAAATTAAATTAAATTAAAAAATTAAAAAAAATAAATTTACCAAATAAATAAATAGATTGAGAAAAAAAAGAATTCCTCTCTCTCTCACTCTTTTTTTTTTAATTTATTTTTATAATGGGGTATAGCTGATTTTCAGTGCTGTGTTTCTTGCTGCTCTACATCCAGTTTATGCACTTACGGAGAGACATCAATAAATTCTAAAAAAAAAAAAAGTTATAGGTAAGTTAGGGCTACCAATGTAATCCTTTTGTAGGAAACATACCAGCAGCAACAATATAAAATCTTCATTTGATACTGCCTTGACAACTGTTACAGATGGAATTGTGCCCCCTCCCATTCATAAGTTGAAGCCTTGACCCCCAATGTGACTGTGTTTAGAGATGGGGCCTTTATTTTTTTATTTTTATAAATTTATTAATTTATTCATTTTTGGCTGTGTTGGGTCTTTGTTGCTGCGCGCGGGCTTTCTCTAGTTGTGGTGAGCGGGGGCTACTCTTCATTGAGCTGCACGGGCTTCTCGTTGCGGTGGTTTCTCTTGTTGCGGAGCATGGGCTCTAGGCATGCGGGCTTCAGTGGCTGTGGCGCACGGGCTTAGTTGCTCCGCACGGGCTTAGTTGCTCCGCGGCATGTGGGATCTTCCCGGACCAGGGCTCAAACCTGTGTCCCCTGCATTGGCAGGCGGATTCTTAACCACTGTGCCACCAGCGAAGTCCCGATGGGACATTTAAATATGTGATTAAGTTAAAATGAAGTCATTAGGGTGGGCCCTAATCCAATAGGACTGGTGCTTTTATAAGAAGAGGAGGTTGAGACAGGCATAAGTGCACACAGAGGGAAGACCATGTGAGGACACAGGGAGAAGGTAACCATCTGCAAGCCAAGGAGAGAGGACCCAGGAAAGACCAACCCTGCTCACGTCTTAGACTTCCAGCCTCCAGAATCGTGAGAAAAGAAATGTGTGTTCTTTAAGCCATCCAGACTGGGGAATTTTGTTATGGCAGCCTGAGCAAACTAATACAACAGCTGAGTTCAAAGTGTTCTGCTAGGGTATCATATAATTTTTTTAAAAAGACTAAAAACGTTTACAAAAGATTTTAACTTAGCCAAGGTAATAGGAATAATATTTTGAAATATTAAACTGACACGTTTTTCATACCCCTGTAAATCATGTCTCCCCACGGCCTTCCACCATGGATGTTAATCTGTAAACGGCAGGACAGGTGAGGGTGGGTCGTGCCTGGAATAAAAAGGCCATTGATGAACTTCGACTTTCAAAAGCTGACTTTGTTGATTCCATATTGAAATTATAGTTTTGAAAGCCAGGCTTTATGGAGAGAGAAAATGTTTATTTTCTGAATTTTAAAAGCTCTCTTTATATTTGGGGGGTTAGAGCTGGCATTTTGACACATACGCCTTAGGTAGAGAACTTGGGTTATTTCATAAGGGAGATGCTGACCAGACAGGAAGTCAGGAGAGAAAATAATCAGACACTTGTGTCCTGGCTTCTTCCCCTGAAGCGGGACCACGTTCTACATGTCCAGGTGGCTTGGGAAATCTCAGAGCAGTGGCTTTGTTCCTCACTTTCCAGGTACAGATGAGGGAAATGTCAAGTCCCAGAGAACTGCTACCTCTAACATGATGCCATCCACGTGGTGAGTCAGAAAGCGCTGATTGAAAGGCCCAGACAGAGAGCACAGAGAAAGGTCCACCCTGCAAGGGCTTCTAGGCTCCTGTGTGGTAGAGAAGGGTCTAGATGGTCCTGTGTGCTCCTAGCGGAGGATGTAGAAGGTAGCTGAGTTGACAGCCATAGACAATATGTAATGCATGAGCATGGCTGAGTTCCAATAAAATGTTATTTATAGACATCAAAATCTGAAGTTTTCTCAAAATCTGACTTTTATATAATTGGCACATGTCACAAAATATCCATCTTCTTTTAGTTTCTTTCTCCCAGCCATCTAAAAATATAAAAACTATTTTTAACCTACAGGTTGTACAAAAACAGTCAGTGGGCTGGATTTGGCCTGTAGTTTGCCAATCCCTGGGTTAATAAATAATGGCAAATACTTAATATACAAACAAATGCACTTTACTACATCCCTAATTTTTCAAAAATAAGATGGTTGTTTTTTTGGGGTGGGGAGGGGATGCAAAAATCTGTTATCACTTTGGTCTAAGCCAGGGTATTTGATTAAAAGAAATAAATCAGATGTTGTTGGATTCGTTTATTCTTTTTTCTTTAAAGTCGGTTTCTGCCAATAGTGATGTTAGAAAATGCTATTTTGATGAGGAAATAATGAGATCATTTGAGTTATCACTGACACATGATGTCCGTGAGAGCAATCTTTACCAGCTGCCAGGTCTGGAGGATGTGAAAAGAGGAAAAAGGATTCATTTCTTTAATGTTATTTAACTCCTTATGCCGCTGTTTGTAGCATGAACAGCACGTGTGCGTGCGTGAGTGTGTGCCTGTGTGTGTGTGCCTGTGTGTGTGTGTGTGTAAGAGAGAGAGAGAAAGAGAGATGGGAGAGGGAGAGAGGGAGGGAAGAAGAGGTGTGGGGGAGAGTAGGGGAGTCTTTCCTTTCCTACAGGCACTGATCCAATCTTTGCTTTGCATCAGTTCCTCACTGTGCAATCTGCCGACCACCATTAGTTATTACTCATGCTTGGCCTGTAGACGCCTCCACCAGAAGTAACACTGGCTGCTGGGGTCAGTCATTAGAGACAAGGTTGACAGTAATATAGCTCCAGAGTTCCAAGATATTACAGAGACAACAACTGGCGCCCATCCACCTGCAGCCACCAGGAAGGGAGAGGGGAGCAGAGCAGATCAAGAAGGGACAGGAAAATGACAGTGGCTAGGAGCGCTGACCCAGTTCTAACTTTCCTCTGAAATACAGTCATCCCTTGATATCTAAAACTCACTCTTTCCTGAAAATGTGTTGAATGACAATTTTTTAGAGAGTGGTAGCCTTATTTTTTTAAGTGGGAAAAATAATAATGCTTCCCTGGTCACCTAAAACCTCAACTACTTTTTTTCTGAAAAGAAAAAAAAACACAAAAAAACCCACCATGATACTCTTAAGCATAAAAACCCACTAAGAATTTTTGAAAAAAAAACAAAGCATTTTAAAGCCTCAATTACATAACAGTTCATGAATTCATTATTAGGTCTCTATGTGGAACATATATTTACAATATCTCTGAGCCATATCAGTTACAATTATGTTTTCCCTCTACACCATGCAGTGGACATGTACAGCACTGTGAGTCTATAATGAAATAACAAGTCAACAGCATTAAAGTTATTGTCTACACTGGACCCAGATTGTTAGTGCCCCCAGGTGCCCTGGGGACCCTAACGTGGAAATCATGTAGGGCTTCATCCCTAGGCCGGGGTGGGGAAGAGGATAGCTCTCTATACCCTGTAACCTGGGCTCAGGGTTACTGAGTGTGCTCACAGGTCCAGGCATGCCAATTTCTTGCAGTAGAGTTCAGAGTTTGATAGTGGATTTTGGGTGACTATGTTTTCAAAAAGTAGCATATTTTCTGATTAGTGCAAGTTCCGATAAAGATATCTGTATCTTCATAGACACAGAAAAAGACCAAAACTTGCCAATCATCATGAATTCATACTGATAATCAACCCAATATCTGAATTTGGAAAGAGGGTCTAGTAAGATCAGGGCCGAGGGAATCATGTTGAAAGTAAATTAATGAGCAGGTTGCTCAGCCTGCTGCCAGCTTGGAATAAGGGCATGTGCCTCTTTAGTCCTCATCCTGGATCAAAAACTCAAGGCTCGAACCAATCAGTGAATGGTGAAGCCATCTCTCTAAGGCTGTTCCTGGAAGTAGCCTGTTCCTGCAGCACAAGGACCATTCCAATCCTTTGATCTTCACCGGGTATCACTACAGTTCAGAACACATCCATACCATGACTGCCACTCCCAGAGACGAACAGGAAAAGAGAGAGACAGACAGACAGAGACAGAGGAGACAGAGACAGAGAGACAGAGAGTTGATGCTGGGGAAGAACATGCCTTGCATCTTGGTGCATCCTAGAAAGAACAATCAATCGGTCCCCTCAAGGAAATACCATCGGCAAAGTCAGGGACAGGAAGTCCTGGAGGCAGGTCTCCAGGATTATATCCTTTCAGGTATTTCAACGGATAATTAAATCAAAGTAATAGGCAGTGGAGGTGGGTAAGGATTCCATTTAAGTCCAGCAAAGACAGAGTAGATGATGACTTCCAAGATAATAGAAACTGGGTCAGGAGCCATGTCCGTCATGCTAATATCCAGCTGATGGTCTGAGAAATCCTTGTTACGTGAAATAATAGCTTTCCTTACTGTGTAAGTTGAATGGACTCAGGATTTTTGGTTAATTGCCATCAACGATAGCTTAAGATCAGGAAGGTAATCAGAGCAACATGAAAAGCTTCATTTGAAGCTGCAAAGGATAGAGCTGGTACAGTGGATAAGCTAAATCAATGACATGAGAAACAAAATCTGAAAAGTTCTAGAGAAACAGAAAGAAAAAGACAAGTGTGAGGGATTATTAAGATAATCAATATGGATGATAGAGTTTAGAGATCCAACCCACGGTTTACTAGGGCTCTTTAAGAAACAGAATAACTCAAACAGAAGCAATGATCAAGGATGAAATGGAGACAATCTTTTTGAAAAAAGCCATTGTGTGTACATAGAAAAGAATCATCGTATTTCAAAGTGAGGCTCTGAAAACAGCATCTTACTTCCTGGAAAAATTTAGAATGACAAGGATAAAGAAAAATATCTTCTACATTAATTTGGGCTTCAAAACTGGTGTCCTAAAAGGGAACAAAACCAGACTGTCCACAGACTTTTCTTTTGCAAAAGTGAATGTCAGAAAAAACATAAAGTATCAGCAACTCTAGCATTCTTTTGAGAACTTTTTATGTAGTAAAGTTTGTTTGTGTGAGAAATGAACACAAAAACATTCTTTGCTATGTAAAGCTCACAAAATATATCCATGCATTCTTCTTGAGAAAAATTGCTTCATATTGCCAACTTAAAGATAAACCAAAATTAAGAACTCAAGCATGGCTAAGTCATCCTAAAACAAACAAACAAAAGACCCCAAAAACACCAGGTGAAGAAACTTCTTGGTTTGAGCTCAGACTCAGGAATCTACATGGACTGCATGCTTTCAGGGGAATCTGCAGCCTGAGAATAAAACTCAACATGCCAGGTCTTCACTCAGCTACTCCTCCTCTGCTTCAAAAATTCTTTCCCAGGAAATGAGGTCCCTGCTTCCTATCCTCCTACCCATGGTTAACCTGTTTGGCTTTGTTATTATTGTTATGACTACTGAATAACCAATACTGATATATTCTAGCTAAGAAAGGCTTTATCTTACATATTTGGAACTCTGAGCTAAGATAATTAGGGGAAAAAATATTTTATTTTTATCCTCTAGGAAGAGCTGCGTAGACTACGATAATAGACATTTGCATAGTTTTGGAACTCAAGTCATGATTTCTTGCATCTAAAAAGCTTGTATTACAAGAGTTATTAATTTTATTTTAATTAATTTGATTAATTTATTATAGTTAAAGACTTTTGAAGACTTTAATTTTTTAGAGCAGTTTTGGCTTCATAGTAAAATTGAGAAGATACAGAGATGTCCCATAGACCCTCTGCCTCCACACACTCCCCCTCCCCCACCAGATGGTACATTTGTTACAACCGATGGTACATTTGTAACAGCTGCTGAACCTATGCTGACATATTATAATCACTCAGAGTCCACAGTTTACAGTAAAATTCACTCTTGGTAATGCACATTCTGTGGGTTTGGACAAATGTATAATGACACATGTCCACATTATAGTATCATTAGTTTGTTTAATAATATGCATTTAAGTTTCCTCCATTTTTTTCATGGCTTGATAGCTAATTTCTTTTTAGCACTGAATAACATTCTGTTGTCTGGATGTACCATAGTTTATTTACCCATTTACCTACTGAAGGACATCTTGATTGCTTCCAAGTTTAGACAGTTGTGAATAAAGCTGTGACAAACATTTGCCTGCAGGTTTTTGTGTGGACATGAGTTTTCAGCTCTTTTGGGTAAATACCAAGGAGCACAATTTCTGGATTGCATGGTAAGAGTATGTCCAGCTTTATAAGAAACTGCCAAACTGTCTTCCAAAGTGGCTGTACCATTTTGCATTCCTACCAGCAACAAATGAGAGTTCCTGTTGCTCCACATCCTCTCCAGCATTTGGTGTTGTCAGTGTTCTGGATGTTGGCCATTCTAATAGTTGTGCAGTTGTATCTCACTGTTGTTCTAATTTGCATTTCCCTATGGCATATGATGTGGAACATCTTTTCATATGCTTATTTGCCATCTGTATATCTTCAGTGGTGAAATGTCTGTTAAGGTCTTTGACCCATTTTTTTAATCAGGTTGTTTGTTTTCTTATTGTTGAGTTTTGAGAGTTCTTTGTATAGTTTGGATAACAACTATACAAAAAGTATAAAAGTATAAAAGTCCTTTATCAGGTGTGTCTTTTGCAGTATTTTCTCCCAGTCTGTGGCTTGTCTTTTCATTTTCTTGACATTGTCTTTTTTTTTAATACGCATTCTTATTTATTTATTTATTTATTTATTTATTTATATTTTTGGCTGTGTTGGGTCTTTGTTTCTGTGCTCGGGCTTTCTCTAGTTGTGGCGAGCAGGGGCTACTCTTTGTTGCGGTGTGAGAGCTTCTCATTGCGGTGTCTTCTCTTGTTGCGGAGCACGGGCTTTATGTACACAGGCTTCAGTAGTTGTGGCGCGTGAACTCAGTAGTTGTGGCTCGTGGGCTCTAGAGTGCAGGCTCAGTAGTTGTGGTGCATGGGCTTAGTTGCTCCGCGGCATGTGCGATCTTCCTGGACCAGGGCTCGAACCCGTGTCCCCTGTATTGGCAGGCGATTCTTAACCCCTGCGCCACCAGGGAAGCCCCTTGACATTGTCTTTTGCAGAATGGAAAATTTTAATTCAGTCCAGCTTATTGCCTTTTTTCTTTCATGGTCATGTCTTTTGTGTCATATCCAGAGAGTCATCTCCAAATGCAAGGTCATTGAGATTTTCCCCTATCTTCTAGGAGTTTTATAATTTTGCATTTTATATTTCTGTGATCTATTGATATTTTTGAGTGAACTTTTGTGAAGGGTGTTATGTATCTAGATTCTTTTTTTTTTTTTTTGCATGTGGATGTCCAGTTATTCCAGCACCATTTGTTGAAAAGACTATCTTTGCTCCATTGTATTGCCTTTGCTTCTTTGTCAAAGATCAGTTAACCATATTTATGTGGATCTATTTCTGGACTATTCCATACCATTGATCTACTTGTCTATTCTTTTGCCAATCTAAATTATTTTTATTTTAGTTTTGATAAAGTAATATGCCACCTGGTGGTCATGACATATTCCCTTTCTTCTTAATATTGCTAACATATTAAGTGACCATACTATTATGGTATCATAGACTGCTGGAGTCCAGAGGTATAAAGTATTTATTTACTTCTCAGTGGAGTCCATTCCTCCCAGGCATCTAAATGCTCATTCTCCCTCCGTGTCCTCTGTTGTCTCCTGCAGTGTCCTCACTGACCCCTCTGCCATCTTCTCAGCACCCCAGCTCCCTTCTGGGGTAGAAGTGGAGGCAGCATCAGTCCCTCAACTTTAGTATGTTTAAGGAGGCACATCAAGCCTTTTAGATTCTTTAGCATGACCCGTCCCTGAGACAATGAACTTTTTCCTGCTAGTACTAACCTCTTTTCCCTGCAAACCTCAGATGTGTTGAGGCTGCCAGAGTCTTTGGCAAAGACTTGCTTCTAGGGCTTCCCTGGTGGCACAGTGGTTAAGAATCCACCTGCCAATGCAGGGGACATGGGTTTGAGCCCTGGTCCGGGAAGATCCCACATGACACGGAGCAACTAAGCCTGTGTGCCAGAACTACTGAGCCTGTGCTCTAGAGCCCACGAGCCACAACTACTGAGCCCACGAGCCACAACTACTGAAGTCCGCGCGCCTAGAGCCCGTGTTCCGCAACAAGAGAAGCCACTGCAATGAGAAGCTCGCGCACTGCAACGAAGATTAGCCCCTGCTCGCCACAACTAGAGAAAGCCCGTGCGCAGCAACGAAGACCCAACGCAGCCAAAGATAAATAAATAAATAAATTTATTAAAGAAAAAAAAAAGAAGGGAGAGGCAAGGACCTGATGGGAAAGTTTTTCCTGGTGGTGAAATTATGGAAACTTTTTTCCTTCCCTTTGCCTTTTTGAATCTTTTCAATGTTTATGATGAAATAAAAATTATTAAAGAAATGTAACAAAGGAGCTTAGTTATCCATAGAAGAAATAGTCTATAAAGATGGATGAGGAGTTCTAGCGTCACCAGAGCCGACTTAACCAGATTCTGCCTCAGGAAAGCCTGTCAAGTCACCTGGGGGGAGGGGGCAGGGAAGATAAACTTCCATCTCAAACTTTGATCCTAATGGAGGCTGCAGAGCTTCCACCAATGGCTCTGGTTTTTGACCGTGAGTGGACCCGCTGATTGAGGGCACAACGTCCCAGGGAAAGCAGAACCCCAGATGATGTGCCCAGCCAGCACCTCTGACACTACTCCCGATTCCCAAAAGTGACCCTGCAAAGGGTGATTCCCAGCCCACTCTCCCCACCGTGACCCGACACTGGGCAGGCACTGTGTTCCCGCCTCTGTCATCATCAGGTGATGCAGACTTGGGGAGCTTCCAGAGGTGAGAGTAAGTGGGCATGTGATTTGAGAGTAAACAAGAAACCCAGATGTCCAGTGACCGAAGAAAGGATAAAGAACGCATGGTATATACATACAATGGAACATTATTCAGCCTTATAAAGGAAGGAAATTCTGCTACAACATGGATGGACCTGGAAGACCTCTCTCTGCTTAGTTAGTGTCAGTGGCCAGACTTCTCAGTTGGTGGCTCAGGGTTCTCAAGCAAGGGTCCCAAGAGACAAGAAGTGGAAGTTGCTAGTCTCTTGTGGCCTGGAACCTGGCCCAGCATCAATGCTGCCAGCTCCTGTTGGTCCAGGCAGTCACGGAGCCCAGCCAGATCCAGAGGATTCGGCTGGATCCATAGATTCCACCTCTCAATGGGAACAGAGGCAAAGGGTATGTGGCCTTCTTTAGTTTGCCCCTGTCCACAAAGCTCTTCCCCACATGGCCACCTGCTTGGCTTTTCATGACTCCAACCTCAGCTCAAATGTCATTCATTCCCTGACTATGTGGGCAATCAGTGAGGCACAGTGCCCACCCCACCCTCTCCTGCTGTCCACCTGCCCTTTATCTTCTTTGATTGTCCTCATAGCTCTTATCACCATTTGAAATTAATTTGCATATTTCTCTTTCCCCCCTAAAATCTAAGCAGCATGCAAGCTGGGACCGTCTTGTTCACCATTTTCTCCAATGATTTGGCACACAGTAGGCACGCAAAAGTATCTGTTGAATGAATGAGTGGTTACAGAACTGGCAGAGGGATGGGTTGATCTGGACGTCTGGCCAGCGACACTTTCCACCGAGCACTGCAATGCCCTGGTGTTCAATTAAGACTAGCGTCCCCACCCCAGTGTCGCCCCCAGCAAGGGGTGGAGCCCTCACCTGCCACGGCTGTGAGCCCTGCCGATGTCAAGGGGACAGCCACATCAAGGGGGACATGGAGCTGGCAGGAGCTGAGCTACGAAGAGTTTGGGAAGGTATTTCTCTACACCCCATACCACCAAGATCAAGTCCAAGCAATCAGTCTAGGTCAGAGTTAGGCAGGTAAGGGGAAGGGTGTTAAGGAGATGAACGGAGGAAGGTCTGAATGCAAAGGAACAGGGTATAATACTACTAATCTAAGAAATCATCTCTAATTTAAGAATTAATTGAACATATTGAAACAGCAGAGGCTATGCAGGCAGAAACCAGCCGCAAACCGCGCGCTAAACGGGTTGGACACTGGTGCTGTTCGTGGTGCTGAGCACAAAGATCCCAGAGATTGGGCTGCTGACCCTCCTGCCCTCGACAAGGAACACTGAGTGCCCAGCAACTGCCCCCAGGGGGCGCCCCTGCTGCCCTTGCTTCTCTGCCTCTCTCGCTCGTTTCGAAGTCTGGAATGGGTTCCTCCTATTGGCCAACTTGGGTCACGTGCCCACGCCTCGCGGCAAGGGAGTACTTGGTATTTTCAGCTGGACCTTTGCCTCTCCCCTTGACACATATGGTTGGAATTCCTGAAAGGAAAGCGTTTAGACTCTGTGCAATCACATCAATGGTGAAATGGCAGAGACAGTGTGAAGAAGCCACTGCAAAGCCTGGTCATTGTAAGAATTCCTTCCATAACATTGGAAAGTATACCAGGACCGTGACCAAGCCTGGACTCCACGTTAGGATTTGGTGGAAGAGACCATTGGATAGAACAAAGCTGGCTATGGCTGACGGGGATGTCGGCAAGATTCCTCCTGGACACCAGCCCCTTGAAAGGGGGTTGGTGAACCCCAGAGAGCCAAGACAAAGGGCCATAGTGTGCTCAAAAAAGGTGCTGCCTGGACTTTTTTTTTTTTTTTTTTTTTTTTTTGCGGTACGCGGGCCTCTCACTGTTGTGGCCTCTCCCGTTGCGGAGCACAGGCTCCGGACGCGCAGGCTCAGCGGCCGTGGCTCACGGGCCCAGCCGCTCCGCGGCATGTGGGATCCTTCCGGACCGGGGCACGAACCCGTGTCCCCTGTATCGGCAGGCGGACTCTCAACCACTGCGCCGCCAGGGAAGCCCCAGCTGCCTGGACTTTTCAAGGCTACAATTCCAGATCCCACTGGGGCTCTGGGAAGGATGAGACTTATATTAGTTATATTAGAGACTTATATTAGATCCCTTGCTTGAATGTTGAAGTCACCTGGAGAGCTTCACTGTATACTGATGCCTAGGTCCCACCCCAGAAATCCAGATTTCATAGGTCTGGAGTGATGTATTCACCATTTTAAAGTGAACAGTTCAGTGGTGTTTAGTACATTCATTATGCAACCATTACCTCTATTTTGTTGCAGAATATTTTTGTCATCTCAAAAGGAAACCCCGTACCCATCAAACATTCACTCCCTATTTTCCCCAACCCCCTTTCCCAGCCCCTGGGAATCACCAATCTTCTTTCAGTCTCTATGGAGTTACCTATTTTGGATATTTCATATAAATGGACTCATTCAATATGTGACATTTTGTGCCTGTCATCTTTCATGTAGCATAATGTTTTTGAGATCCATCTGTGTTGTCCCAGGTATCAATACTTCATTCCTTTTAATGGCTGAATAATACTCCATCATATGAATATACCACATTTTGTTTATCCATTCATCAGTTGATTGGCATTTAAAATTTTTTTTTATTATAGTTGCTTTATGATGTTGTGTTAGTTTCTGCTGTA
Organism: Tursiops truncatus; assembly: GCF_011762595.2. Lineage (NCBI taxonomy): Eukaryota > Metazoa > Chordata > Mammalia > Artiodactyla > Delphinidae > Tursiops > Tursiops truncatus. The sequence goes on from NC_047039.1 coordinate 12,751,080, forward strand.
CAGCAAAGTGAACCAGCTATAAATATACATGTATCCCCTCTTTTTTGGATTTCCTTCCCATTTAGGTCACCACAGAGCCCTGAGTAGAGTTCCCTGTGCTGTTCAGTAGGTTCTCATTAGTTATCTATTTTATACATAGTATCAATAGTGTATATATGTCAATCCCAATCTCCCACTTCCTCCCACCCCCTGCCTTCCCCCCATGGTATCCATACCTTTGTTCTCTATGTCTGTGTCTCTATTTCTGCTTTGTAAATAAGATCGTCTGTACCGACTTTTTCAGATTCCACATATATGCGTTAATATACGACATTTGTTTTTCTCTTTCTGACTTACTTCACTCTGTATGACAGTCTCTAGGTCCAAGTTGATGGGCATTTGGGTTGTTGCCACTTTTTGGCTATTGTGAATGATGCTGCTATGAACATTTGTGTACAAATTCTTTTTCTAGTATCTGTTTTCAAATCTTTTGGTCATATACCTAGGAGTGAAATTGCTAGGTCATATAGTAAATTTACCTTTAACTTTCTGAGGACCTGCCAAACTGTTTTTCTATAGCAGCTGTACTATATTACAATCCTAACAGCAATGTTCCACTTTCTCTACATCTTTACCAAAAGTTGTTATTTCCACCCCCTTTTAAATTATAGCATCTTAGTGGGTATAAATTGGTTTCTCCTGGTGCTTTTGATTTGCATTAGCCCTAATAACTAACACTGGTGAACATCTTTTCATGTTTTTGTTGGCCATTTGTATATCCTCTTTGGGGAAGTGTTCATTCAAGTCCTATGTCCATTTTTTTTAATTGAACGGCCTATTTTATTGTTGTTGTTGTTTTTGTTGAGTTGTAAGAGTTCTTTATATATTCTAGATACTAGACCCTTCTCAGATATATGATTTAGCGAACATTTTCTCCCATTCCACAGGTGGTCTTTTCACTTTCTTTGATGTACAAAATGTTAAAATTTAAAGTCCAATTTATCTGCTTTTTCTTTAATTGCTTTTGCTTTTGGTGCCATATCTAAGAATTCGTTGCCAAATCCAAGGTCTTGATGATTTACCCCTGTTTTCTTCTTCGGGTCCCCCCCACCTTACATTTAGGTCTTTGATCCATTTTGAGTTAAGTTTTGTATGTGCTGATGGGCAGGCATTGGAATTTTTTAAAGCATCTGTAATGATTCTAATGGCAGTCAAGTTTGAGAATCACTGCTCTAAATAGCTGAGGGGGAAGGACTGGAGGATACTTATCTATGTATATTTGAAGAAGACCTGATAGAATTGGGCTGAAAAGGCAGGAGCTGGTACTCTCTGAATTGGTCATTTTGTTTTGGATAGAATCCAGTTTTATTACGCAAGCCTTGGGGAGATATTTTAAGAAGTTGGGGGGGCTTCCCTAGTGGCGCAGTGGTTAAGAATCCATCTGCCAATGCAGGGGACACGGGTTCAAGCCCTGGGCTGGGAAGACCCCACATGCGGCGGAGCAACTGAGCCCGTGTGCCACAACTACTGAGGCCCTGGTGCCTAGAGAGCGTGCTCCACAACGAGAGAAGCCACCACAATGAGAAGCCCGCGCACTGCAATGAAGACCCAATACAGCCAAAAATAAAAACAAATAAATAAATAAATTTATTAAATAATTTTTTAAAAAGTCAGGAGAACTCACTGCTCTCACTGTCACTGCCTAGGGGACTCCTCCGAGGGTAGTGGAGCTTCACTGGGTTGGTTTCAGAACTGAACCTGCAGAGGAGGGCAGTGGCTCCAGCTGTGGGGAGAGGCAGATGCTAGGGAGAAATAACACGTGTTCTGAAATGTGGTCTGGGGTTGGTTGGCAGGTAGACATTGGGCAACTAGCAAGTCTTCCTATGCCTCTGTTTCCCAGTGGGAATATTGAACCTAGAACCCTGTTTCTGGCACTCAGGAGTGAGTTACCTGCTACCCAACGTGCTCAGGTATTGAATTGTTTTGTATTATCAGGTACCCTGCGTACGCTGATTGTGACTCACATGGAGTTACTAGCTTTTGAAGCATTAAAATAACATTTGAATACACATAAGTTCATTGTTCTTTAATGATTCAGAAGGAACCATGGCATCTTACAGTGTCTTAAATCCTGTCTCCAAGCCTGTTAAGAGACCACGTGCTTCAGAATCACTTAGTGTGCTTGTTAAAAATGCAGATTTCTGGGCCCTAATCCAGACCAGTGAGTCTGAGTCGCTGGCATTTAGAGACCAGATATTTGGATTTTAAAACACACCGTCATGTTTAGAAGCGTAGCTCTTAGGTGCACTACTTGAGAACCACTGCTTTACTTCCATCAATATGAACATTAACATTTACTGTATGGAAGCTACAGAAAGTAGGAGATTGAGTCTAAACTCTTTTGGTTCTCTGACATGTATTGGACATAATTTCCCTCAGTAAAAAGCTATTGTAAACTTTAACTTGTTATTTGCATATTTGCCTAAAAACAGGGAGTGTAAATTTCAATTATATAATATCCTAAAAAAGTACATAGTTATCTACCTGAAAATAAATTTATATATTTATTCTGAAAAGGTACCAAAATAGTTTTGCTGGAATGATTTAGTATCTTCAAGAGCTTTTCCTTCTTTCCTGTTTTTAGTAGAGTGATTTGTCCTCGTGGGATTCCATATATCTCTAATGTCAATAATAGGTATCATTTTATTCTCTCTCCGTTTTATTTTCTGGCACCTCCATGATAGGCAGCTTATTTCCCCACTAGGTGGCGCCCTCTAGCCAATGCACTAGGCGGAATTGCCATTAAGAGTGCCACGCGTCTGAAAAAATACAGCTCTATCAATTGCACTTATTTATTATTCTGAGGATTTTTTTTAATCCTCAGAAGTGACTACGGAATTGGAAAGAATCTAGACTTCTTGATTGTTTTAAGGGAAACCATTTATTTGGATATAACCCTCGTGCTATCATAAATTCAATGAGATCCAGAACAAAGATGCTGGAACATGGTGGCAAGACTGCAGAGGTGGAAGTGAACTGGCATTGACGATGCTCCGTTTCTTCAGGTACAGGTTATTGCTTGGGTAGGAGCCTCGACCGCATTGTAGAGACACTTCCACCAAACACAGACATGCGGTGTAAGGTACAATGTCCCAGGTGCATGGGTAGCTCAGGCTTGATTCCGCTAAGAATCAAAACTTGGATGTCCAGTCCGGTGGGTGGTGTATGACAGCAGGGATTCTAGATATCAGGCAACCATGCGGCTTCAGCTAGAGAAATACATGTGCATTCATGATATTAACTGCCACCTCCCCACCCCCAAGGGCTGGGGAAGACAAGAAATAGTGAGCTTTGGCACCCAGGGGAATTTGATAGCTAACAGAGGCAATGGGAACACAGCCAACCAGGCTACGTTCAGTGCAGGACGCGGGCCCTGGGGGCAAACGAGGTGAAAGGCATGGGAGCTGGGAATTGAGGCAGAGACTCAGGCAAATGGGCCAAGCAGATGTCATGTTTCAGAACCGCCGTGGGTCACAGTATCCATCATCATACTTTTCTTTACCGGATCTCCTAGCCAGAAACGCGGGGACACATTGCACTCAATGGCTGGGTATACCCCTTGCAAGCAGTAGTGCTAGGTGCTTAGGAAAGGATTACTCTGAAAGAGAACATCAACAAATCAAGGCTTCACAGGGTTGCAAAATGCCATCCTGAATTGTGCCCAAACCAATATGGCTTTAGGAAAGGGAGATTTTTAGAGTTTAAGAGAGCTCCCTGGTCTCGTTTGACGTCTGTATATATATCTGAAATGAACACCCTCCAGCAAGGGAGTCAGGGAAATGTAGTTTTCAGCATTCTGGTCTCTGGTACAGGAGGGCACGGAGGAGGTGATATCCGTGCTGGGTGAGTGAGGGCTCCATGTCTGCCCCATTTAGACATCTTTGCCTGATCTACTCATAATATGCTCTGATTCTTTGATTAATATCATTCAGCCTTTGCCATATTTGTTGTAAATTAATTTCCCAGTTTGCTACTTGCCTTTTAGGGTTTTTGAAAAGTCGAATGTTGAGTGTTCTTACTGGAATTTTTTTTTTTTTTTGCGGTATGCGGGCCTCTCACTGTTGTGGCCTCTCCTGTTGTGGAGCACAGGATCCGGACGCTCAGGCTCAGCGGCCGTGGCTCACGGGCCCAGCCGCTCCGCGGCATGTGGGATCTTCCCGGACTTGGGCACGAACCCGTGTCCCCTGCATCTGCAGGCAGACTCTCAACCACTGCGCCACCAGGGAAGCCCCTGGAATTTTTTTACTTATTTTTATGCAGAACGTCCCTTCCCACTCAGAAATCAGATACAGACAGTTCCCGACTTATGATGGTTCAACTTAGGATTTTTTGCCTTTACAATGGTGCAAAAGTGATACGTATTCAGTAGAAACCGAACTTCAAATTTTGAATTTTCATCTTTTTTCAGGCTAGTGACATGCAGTACAGTACTCTTTTTTTCTTTTTAATTTAAAAAAATTAATTTTTAGTGGCGTATAGTTGCTTTACCAGTACTCTCTTCTGATGCTGGGCAGTGGCAGCGAGCTGAGGCTCCCAGTCAGCCACGTGATCAGAAGGGCCAGCAACTGATACACTTACAACCATTCTGTACCCAGACAAACATTATGTTTTGCACTTTCAGTATAAAATTCAATACATTATATGAGATAGTCAGCACTTTATTATAAAATAGGCCTTGGGTTAGATCATTTTGCCCAACTGTAGGCTAAAGTAAGTGTTCTGAGTGGGTTTAAGGTAGGCTGGGCTAAGCTGTGATGTTTGGTAAGTTAGGGGTATTAAATGCATTTTTGACCTATGATGTTTTCAACTGACAATGGGTTTATCAGGACATAAGCCCATCGTAAGTTGAGGAAGATCTGTATTCATTTATATCTTTTTTCTTTCCTCCCTGTCTCCCTCCCTTCTCCCCCCACCTCTCTCATTTTAAAACCTTTAACTCTTTAATTCTTCTAGAATTGGTTTTGGTTCATGATATGAGAAAATAATTTATATTTACATTCCTTTCACTAACCAAACATCTTAGTGACTTCTACTGAATAACTGAAATTCTTAAAACGTGAAGCGTTTTTCCAAGGACGGCAGATTCTGGGTTTCTAGCCCGTGGCTCTTGGCAACTGGTGCTCTCAGATTAAACAGAGCATTCAGAGGTTAGTTTCAGTATTTCAAAAGCCCTATGAGAAATCAGTTTATCCTTTAGAAAAATAGTTTACCCGTGATAAAACTCAAACATTAACTATGTTTTCACTTTTTTTTTTGGCCGCACTGCACGGTTTGCAGGATCTCAGTTTGCGGCCAGGGATTGAACCTGGGCCACGGCAGTGAAAGCCTGGAATCCCAACCACTAGGCCACCAGGGAACTCCCTGTTTTCACTTTTGATTCGAATTTTATCAACTCAATTCAGTATAACTGAGCAAACATTTACGGAGCACCTGCTGTGTACCAGGTTCTATGCAAGGCCTTGGATGCCTCATGGCAGTGACGTGTGTTGTCTCATGGAAAGACAAATAGAAAATAACCAATAATTGAAGTTGTATGAATAGATGCTTCCAAAGCGTGAGGTCTATGGAGGAAAATAATAACGTGAGAAAATGTTACAACGTTTCTTAACGTCATGGATCGTGTCTATTTATTTTTGTATACTCAGCACCCAGCCCAGTGCCTGACACCTGGCAAGCACTCCAGTGATTGATTGAATAATGTTGAATTGAAAAGAAATTCCAGATGCTGAAAAGACCATGAACCACAGCACTACATACTCCCTTTCTCTAGTTTGTAGTTTTTAAGCTCTTTTGGGAAGCAGTGAATCACAATGTTGTATATTGGAGCATATTTTTATAGAGACAAATTTTTTTTAATCAAACTCTGAGAAGATTCTATAACTGCCCCCTTCCAATTAAGAGACGTTGTTCTTACCAAAATATACTCTTGTGAATAGGATTTTGAAAAAAAAAATCCTTATTTTATTCATGAAATCATTCCTTAAGACCTAGATTTCAGGGAGGCAGTGGGTATATTTTTTAAAGAGGGAAACAAATATCACTCGGTTGCTTGAGGACCTTGAAAAAGTGCTTCTCCCTTCCCAAGTGCTTCGGAGGTTATGGGTACAAAAAGAAGCCCAGATGGAGGATAAGTGCTAATAAAATGCGCCAAATTGATTGACCAGCTGGAAGCATCACCTACTCTCCTGTGTTCCGAGTGACTTAACAGTACGCTGTATTAACTGCCCTGTAGGCTGGATGTGTCCAGGAAACTTCCCTCCGAGGTCACACACCTCCGTGAGGACAGTCCTGGCAGTGACCCAGCTGCTGCAGTGGATGCTTGAGTCTCTGGAAAAGATCAAGCGAGGTACACATCAGGCCTGGCTTGAAAAGTCGACCGCATCACAACGCTGCAGCCCATCACGCTGCATTACTAATCTGTACACACACACACACACACACACACACACACACACACACACACAGGCTTGCCTGGTGACTGCTGTATCAGGACCCATGGGGACCTCCTATGAAAAACAAACAAATAGAAAATCCAGGAATCAGAACTCATAATCGAAGTTTTGAGGAAAGGCAAGCCAAGTAGTCTATGATATGCAGCTGCATCTTCGAAATAAAGAGAAGAAATACCGGAATAGGTTTTTCCTGTTAAAATCAGTTTTTCCCCCAAAGGCCTAGGGAAACTTTGAGAGACTGAACAAGCCATCTGGCGTTCAGTGCGGGGCTAGACTCAGTACTGAAGAGAGTGTGGGGAAAGTCCACTAGATGGCGCCCCAGTCCAGGCAAATCGTCCCCGGATTTGGGGAAGGAGTACGAGTTCGATATTAATGGCAATATCCTGGAGGCACATTAACACAAGGCCTACTGATTCTTTACCTAGATAATGCAGTTTCTACTAGAAATACCTTCTCTCTGCCACCCCACACTCAGCCTTTTTTTTTTTAACGGGGAGCCAAAAAGAAATAGTGATGTTCCGTCATTTACTTAACTGTGTTCCTAACAAGATGTGTGTAAACTCATTAATTGCATTACACACTTAGGGAAATGATTCTTAAATTATTGGCAGTGATTCCCACTATTGGCAGTACATTAGCTGTTTACTAGAAAAGCCTGGATTTGGAGTTGGAAGACTCAGTTTGGGGACCTGGATCTTCCAGGGGTGTGACATTCACCAGAGCATGGGGTCTCAGTGTCCTCACTGAGGGTGACAACACTTACCTTACTAGTTATTAAAAAACCAAGAGTGACAACAAAGAATTCCTTTATTCGCTGGTAATGCAGGATGCAATATATACTGGTGCACCCAGACGTGGAATTATTTTAAAATATTCTGAGGGAAAGAAAGGGGAAGAGATGAAATACTAGCAAAGTTTTGAAGAAAAGCGAGGGTTCATTATGTTATTGGGCCTACTCTTGTGTATGTTGAAACTGTTCCGTAATAAAGGATTAAAACAAAGTCTTCCAGTACAAGGCTGGTATAAGGATGGAGAGGCTATAAGTGCAAAACAATTGTAAATTGCTGTTTATCTTTTCAAGACTTCCATGTCTAGAAATGAGGGGTTTGGAGCAGCTGAACCATTAAGCTCCTTTCACCATCCATTTTTATGAATGTCTAAAGCCAGACTAGCTTGTAAGTGGTGCACATCTGGGAACAGATGTCTCGTCTGTCAGGCCTCAGTGCTCCTAGGAGAGGACTTCCTTCTCCATCCCATCTAAACCCTGGCCCTATGACCTCACTCTCATTCTTTATTTTTTTTAAATTTATATTTATTTATTCATTTTTTTGGCTGTACCACACGGCATGTGGGATCTTAGTTCCCCGACCAGGGATTGAACCCATGCCCCCTGCAGTGGAAGCATGGAGTCCTAACCACTGGACCGCCAGGGAAGTCCCCCTCTCATTCTTTATTTATTTATTTTTTTTTAATTTATTTTTGGCTGTGTTGGGTCTTCGTTGCTGCATGCAGGCTTTCTCTAGTTGCAGCGAGTGGGGGCTACTCTTCTTTGCGGTGAGTGGGCTTCTCATTGCAGTAGCTTCTCTCATTGTGGAGCACGGGCTCTAGGCGCACAAGCTTCAGTAGTTGCGGCACGTGGGCTCAGTAGTTGTGGCTCACAGGCTCTAGAGCACAGGCTCAGTAGTTGTGGCACACAAGCTTAGTTGCTCCGCAGCATGTGGGATCTTCCCGGGCCAGGGATCGAACCCATGTCCCCTGCATTAGCAGGCAGATTCTTAACCACTGCGCCACCGGGGAAGCCCCCCTCTCATTCTTATATTTATTTATTTTCATAGTGCTTATCAGCACCAGTGTTTTGGGCTGACTGTCCCTCCAACCCCACTCCAATTCGTATGTTGAAGCCCCAACCCCTCAATGTGACCGTATTTGGAGATAGGGCCTTTGCAGAAGTACTTAAGGTTAAATGAGATCATACAAGAGGGGCCCTAATCCAATAGGACCAATGGACTGATGTCCTTATACAAAGAGGAAGAGACACCAGGGATGTGTGTGCACAGAGGAAAGGCCATGTAAGGACAGAGCCAGAAGGTGGCCGTCTGCAAGCAAAGAAGAGAGGCCTCAGGAGAAGCCAAACCTGCCAACACCTTGATATTGGACTTCCAGCCTCCAGAACTGTGAGAAAATAAATTTCTGTTGCTTAATCCACACAGTCTGTGGTATTTTGTTTCAGCAGCCTTAGCAGACTCATATAACCAGAAATAACCTTTCTTGTTTATTTCGACATTTCTAATCTGACTCCCCAACCAGGATGTAAATTGCGTGGGACTGTGCCTGGCACACTATAGAGCACCAAGAAACATGCTAAATGCACACGAGAATGAACTTTTAAATACATCAAAGGAACTCACTCTATACTTATTTACTTTGTAGAGAAAAGTCTCTTTGTCAGTTAGACTTGTCCCCCAGAACTGAATTTTTAAAATGTAGAATAGAAAGTTTTAAATCAGAAGGCATGTGCAGTGGAGGAGGGGCGGAGTCACTAAAATATGTTGCTAGCCATCATCCTCTATCAGACACTCCTTGGTCGTGAGCACCTTGGGCCTATTAAAAAGTTTAGCCAGGCTTTAAGGAACCAGAGTGTTCTTTATCCGAGGATGATAGCAGGTTGCAGAAACACACCCTAGCCATGATCAAACCCTCCTATCCTGTTTGTTCTGACCTACTCTGTCATTTCCCCAAGAATTTATATCATCATCAGAATAAAATATACACAAACAAGATAATCTTGTTCACATGATACTGCCCAGATATTGGAGGAGGGAGTTCCCTTAGACTCCAGAAGGGTCTCCTCCAAAGAAAACGACCATTAATCAGAAACATGTGTCATTGTCATAAAATAAAATAATGCTTAGTGTGTTATTGATTTATTTATGTCTGCACCCTGTTTCTTTCTTTCTTTCTTTTTTTTTTTTTTGCGGTACGCAGGCCTCTCACTCTTGTGGCCTCTCCCGTTGCGGAGCACAGGCTCCGGACGCACAGGCTCAGCGGCCATGGCTCACAGGCCCAGCCGCTCCGCGGCATGTGGGATCTTCCCAGACCGGGGCACGAACCCGTGTCCCCTGCATTGGCAGGCGGACTCTCAACCACTGCGCCACCAGGGAAGCCCCTGCACCCTGTTTCTTTAAAATAAACTTTTAATTTTGCATTCATTTGAGATTTACAGAAAAGCTGCAAAGACAGTAGAGAGTTTCCATCTACCCCTCACCCAGCTTCCCCTAATGTTGCCATCTACGTGACGGTATGTGAGCAGACAAGAGTGGAAGGGTCCAACAGTCGGCAGGTTAAAGAACTACCAGTGTCAGTGGGAGCAAAGGCAGGCACCGGGGTGCTGGCTTTTCTTCATCTGTACTTGGCAGCAGGAAAGTAGATGAAGTGAATCGGCCTGGGCTTCCCTGGGTTGGGAGTCATCGAAAAAGGAGGCGTGAGTGAGTTCTCGGTATGAGAGATGCTTTAGAAGCTACAAGAAGGAGGACGGCATGTTCACGGTGGTGAAGAGACGAGAGGCCGCGTGTCTGTGCTGCACCATCTGCAGCATCACTGGATGGTATTGTCCATCCCAGGCTCTGACATGGCAAAGGGGTGCAGGACGCCAGCACGTCTGACCCTCGGACCTTGGCCGTGGCAGGAACAGCGTGGTTGTGGGGGGGAACTTGGGGGAGGATGACAGGGGAAGGTGGCAGATGCAGGGCTGAGACAAGAGGACGGTCTACAGAACGCAGGTGAGCCACCCTTCTGGGGTGAATCTCAGAATAATTTGGGTCTCAGATGGTCGAATTCCCAGTGAGGTTGAACACCGAGAACACAGTCTTTAAAGATTCCTTTCACAACTATTTTTCCTGCCATGCTGGTGGGCCTGAGAAATACAGTTGTAACTACTTTGTAGAACTGGTGTAAGAACTTAATGTGATAATACAGGTAAAGCATTCGAGGGGTATCTGGTGGGTGCTCTAATGAACATCAGTTCCCCTTGCCCAAGCACTCAGCGTCATGCTAGGTCTTGCAGAGAAACAAAACACTTGGGCTCTGCTTGCAAGGAGCTTACATTGTCATTGGGAAGAGAAAGCAAAGGTTTGACACACAGACCTGCCCACCCCCGCAATCCCTACCCCTACCCACCCATGGCAGGGAAAGCTGTGTCGTATTCAACTGTCCAACTGTATAAACAGCCCCTGTGGACACAGTTATATCACAGTCATATACCAAACCAGGGAAGACGAAGACATGGAAATGGACACAACAGGAATTCAGTGGAGAGGATGAAAAAAACTCTAATTCTCAACGGCTTTAGAAGAGATTCCATTTGAGATGGGCCTTGAAATAGGAAGGTGGGATGTAGAAAACTAAAGCACGTGATGGTGTGTGTTCCCGGCCGGAAAAATAGAATTGGTCCAGATACAGTTAGTTTCAATGCATCTGGAATGTATTTAATAATCATAGTGATAATAATACTAACGATACTGACGATAGACATGTCCTGAGCGTTTCCAGGGTATCAGACATTGTGTATAATCTCACCTCCTAGCAATCTTAGGGGGTAAATCATTAGGATTCTTTTGGCTGCAAGTCAGAGAAAGCTGACTCAAATCAGCTGAAAAATAAGGCATTTTCCTGGCTCATGTAACTGGATATTTGGAAGTAGGGTGGGTTGTGGGCAGGGTTTCATCACAGCTCTGGCTTCATTTCTCATTTCTCAGTGCGCCTCCCAGGACTGCCCTCACCATGCATCAGCTTCAGTCTCCCTCCTGACTGCATCTTACTTCCTCTACAATCCTGGGGAAGAGTGGGGTGGGGGGATCCATGGCTTTCTCCCAGAAGCCAAGAAGCTTCTTTTCTAGAAGCCGCAGCAACTTTTTCCATGTGTCTTGTTGGTATCAGTCTTGGCTCTTCTTAACTAGTCGCTGGCAGTGGTGATGGAACCAGTACTAGCTTAGAGCAGTAGTCCTCACACTAGCTACATCAGAATCCCCGGGATGGCTTGTTAAAACAGAATGCTGGGCTCCACCCCCAGAATGCCTGACGCTGCACATCTGGGATGGCATTCCTAACAGATTCCCAGGTGATGCTCTTGCTGGTGGTCCTGTAACTATACCTGAGACCTGCTGAGTCAGACTCATCTCCTGGGATAGAGATGGTAAGAAGTCAATCAAAATGCCTTCCACGGACCATCACCATCTCCGTGGTACATACAAGGAAACTGAGGCTGAGAGATTTCAAGCATCCAACATCACATTCCCAGAAGGTGGCTGGGCTGGATTCAAACGAAAGCAGTCTGACGAGAAAACCCGTGTGCTTCACCACCAAGCAGGAGGCTGTTCTGACTGTAGAAGACCGCAGCAGAAGGGCACAAGAGGGGCCAGACAGGCTGTAATTATGTTCTGGAGGTTCTTAAAAGCCAGACAAAGGAGCTTAACTTGAAACTGTGGGCACTAGGGAGCCATCATAAGTTCTTGAGGGAGAGTGTTTTATGAGATTGGTCTGGAGGTAAAGCTTTTATTGTTTATGCAATTCAATGAATAGTTCTGTTGAAAGTTGTTTTTTGTTCCCGAATTACATGAAAGTTGATTTTATTCCCTATTTTATTTAAAGTCAGTGGAGATCTCACTCAAAAGTGAAAAGTTTCTCCTCCGTAGGAGTTCAGATTCTCAATCACAAGCAACAGAATCTGGCTCTGACTGCTTTAAGCAGAAAGGGAACTTCCTAGAAAGCATATCAGGCAGCTCACAGAATCACAGGGAGGACAGGAGGACCAGAGTCTGAGGCTAAGCTGTCAGGAACCATGTCCCAAACCATGCTGTGGAAACTGGAAACCTCCATCGCTGAGCTGAGCGACGGGTACCGCTGTGTGCCTCATGCTGTGCTCTGGGCCAGGAGCACAGACTCGCTCAAGTGGCCTCTGCTGATAGCCACACTCCCTCTTCCTCTCCAGGAACATGGTGTGGCTGTTCTTGCCGTGCTGCCACCAGCACCAAAGGAAGAGTGTACCCCTATGTCCCCGGCGCCTGCCTCACCTGCTCCAGACCCAGAGTCCAGGGGCCGAGCATCCGTTGGCCAAGTCCCATGCCCGGCCCAGCAGCAAGGGAGGCCAGGAATGGAGGGAGGAGGACCTCTGCGGCTTCCACTGGGGAAACCAAACTGTCTCCCATTCAGACTCCCAAGAAGGTGTTATGGGCTGAATTGTGTCCCCCCTGCCACCAATTCCTATGTTGAAGCTCTAACCCCCAGAACCTCAGAGTGTGATTGTTTTTGCAGACAGAACCTTTAGAGAGATGACTAAGTTAAATGAGGCTGTTGGGATGGGCCCTAGTCCAGTCTGACCAGTGTCCTTATGAGAAGAGAAAACTTGGATACAGAGAGACACCAGGTACATGTGCACGGGGGGACGACCATGTGAGGACACAGAAGGCGGCCATCTACAAACCAAGGAGAGTGGCCTCCGGTGAAACCAACCCTGTCAACACCTTAATCTTAGACTTCCAGCCTCCAGAACCGTGAGACAATAAATGTCTGTGGTTTAAGCTATGGCAGCCTATGATATTTCGTTTCGGCAGGCTGAGCCAACTAACACAGAGGGAAGGGCCCGACAGGGAAGGGGACAAAATGCTGGGGAACTAAAGCGGATGACAGACGTGCTCTGTGCTCATCCCGCCCCAACCTGCCCGAGGCTGGTGGGTGTCACTCACAAGAGCGGGTAAAGATTTTGTGGAGAAAAGGGAACCCTCCTACACTGTAGTTGGGAATGTAAATTGGTGCAGCCACTATGCAGAACAGTATGGAGGTCCCTGAAACATCTAAAAATAGAGTTGCCATATGATCCAGCAATCCCACTCATGGGCGTACCTCCAGAGAAAACTATAATTCAAAAGGATACATGCACCCCAATGTTCATAGCAGCACTGTTTACAACACCCAAGACATGGAAGCAACCTAAATGTCCATCGACAGATGAATGGCTAAAGAAGAGGTGGTATATATATATACAATGGAGTATTACTCAGCCATAAAAAAGAATGAAATGATGCCATTTGCAACAACAGGGATGGACCTCAAGATTATCATACTAAGTGAAGTAAGCCAGACAGAGAAAGACAAATATCATATGATATTGCTTATATGTGGAATCTAAAAAAAGTGATACCAATGAACTTATGGACAAAGTAGAAATAGATCCACAGACCTAGAAAACAAATTTATGTTTACTAAAGGGGGAAGAGGGGGGAGTAAATTAGGAGTTTGGGATTAACATATGCACACGACTAGATATAAAATAGATAACCAACAAGGACCTACTGTATAGCACAGGGAACTCTACTCAATATTTTGTGATGACCTATGAGGGAAAAGAATCTGAAAAAGAATATACGTATATATATGACTGAATCACTTTGCTGCACACCTGAAACTAACACAACATTGTAAATCAACTATACTTCAATTAAAAAAAAAACAGTGGGTAGGGCTTCCCTGGTGGCGCACTGGTTGAGAGTCCACCTGCCGATGCAAGGGACACGGGTTCGTGCCCTGGTCCAGGAAGATCCCACATGCCGCGGAGCAGCTGGGCCTGTGAGCCATGGCCGCTGAGCCTGCGCATCCGGAGCCTGTGCTCCGCAACGGGAGAGGCCACAACAGTGAGAGGCCCACGTACCGCAAAAGAAAAAAAAAGAGTGGGTAAAGATTTGCTGAAGGGGGGATCTTTGGGAAGAAAGCCCAGGAAGATGAGGACAGAGTTTCACGTAGGAGGACACGGAAGGCTCCCCGCAGATGGCCTTTCCATCCACATTGAGGAGCTGGGGCATCCGGGGTCTGTATATTCTCGGGAACCTCCAACACCAGCAGGGCCAAGTTGGATCTGTCAAACCTGCGAGCCTCTGGCAGCCGGAATTCACAAGCTCAGTAGCGCACACCCAGCGTCTGGGCTCCGTCCCAGGACGCACCGTTACCAGCACGTGGGCTGATCTGCCCTCTGTAAAGCGCCTTGGGAGAGCCAGGCATAAACACATGCTTTGGCCCAGGGGACCTACTTTCTGCGCTGAGGTTTGTGGCCTTTGGTTTTCGTGTTTTCCCAGTTTGCACGTCTGTCATCTCCTCCTTGCCTTCTTCTTTCATTTCCTTTTTACAAGTGGGTACCGGGCTCTTGTTTATGTCCAGCCTCATGCTAAGTGCTGGGGGGGTTGAAGGAGAGGCAGAGGGCAGCCTATGCCACTGCCCCCACCCCTCGCTGTGAGGGCCAGTGATGCAGCGGTGAGATGTGAGCGTTTCAGTCTCAGTTAGAAGAAAAATCAAGACAGACTATAATCCAGTTGCTTTCTGCTCTGCCTTTGGGATCTAGCTGATGGCGCCAGAAGGTCCTGTAGCTATTGAAGTTCTTTAGAAGCTGTAGCCTAGCTACATTTAGGCGACTGGAATGCATTACCCAGCTAGCGGAACAAAGGGAAGGTGGGAGCTGGGGGTGGGTGGTGAGGCAGTGTCATGCAGCAATGAAGATTTTGGACGCTACCCCTGCGTCCATCTCTGGAGGTCCTGAGATCTGCATTCCAGGACCTTCAGCTTGAACTCCCTAGAATCCTGCATCACAAATCCTTGTGTCTTAGCCCAATAAACAGTCTGGGGCTGATGGTCCTACTTCTGCCCCAACATGCTGTGTGACCTTGAGTGAAGCATTTGCCCTCTCTGGGTCTGTTTCCCTCTCTGTAAAATGGGGTTAATAGCATTGACCTATCCCAGAGAGTTTGCACAAGAGGCATCGCTAATAAAACTTGTCATGAAAGTTTTTCTTTCTCCAAGGTTTAGAAAGGTCTAGAAAGGAGAGGGTCTGGAGGCTGTGGATGCAGCCCAGGGAAGGCAGGGGCTGCTTGCAGAGTGGAGGTTGGCTCTACGGGTGACACAACAGAGAACGGAGTCCTCTGACGTCAGCCGGCCCAGAGGCCCCGCGTGGAGGGGCCAGGTGGCTCTGGCCTTTGAGGTCTGGCCCTCGCCGTCGACCTGCTCAGGCCATCTGCAGCAACTCACAGAAGTGACATCAGCTTCTTACACTTTGTCAAGTTCAAGAGTCTTTCCAACAGCGCTCAGATGGAAGTTGCACGCAAGTCACAAAATAAAGTCAAACTTGGCTGGGAGTTTGTTTTTGTACAGAGAACAATGGTCAGAGAAAGAGTGCTGTGTTCTGCCCTGTTTAGATGGAGGACCGCAGCTCCCCCGGAGGGCTGGCCTCTCTCAGAACTGTGTGTGCACGTGTAAGTGCATGCATGTGTATATATATGTGTGTGGGTGTATTGTGTATGTGTGTATGTGTGTCTGTGTACTGGTGTGTGCACGGACACATGCCCATGTGCCCATGTGTCTGTGTGTACATGCACGTATGTGTAGATGTACGTGCACGTGTGCATTGTGTTGCACATGCATGTACACGGATGTGTGTATGCCTATATGCACGGCTTCCAGCACGTGTGTACACACATGTGCGCTCACATGCATGTGAGCATATATGAATGTGCATGTGCCTGTGTGCACACGTGTGTGTATATATACGTGGATGAGTTTATGTGTACAGGTGTGCATATACATTACGCACATGCATACAGGTGTTAACACATAGCCATATATGTGCACGTGCCCTTGGGCGTCGCCGGAGGGCACGTCCATGTGCACATGCTTTATGCCTTAACAAGGTTGTGTCCAAGTCAAACGAGCTACCATGCTCGTGTCCAGCAGACGTGTCGCCAATGTTGAGGGCTGGCGGTGGGCGATAGCATGTGTGCCCTGGGGTAGAGGTGAAGGGGGGCTGTCATATGTGGGTCAGAGCCCTGTGGTCATTTCCCTGGAAGGTTACTGAGCCAGCCTTTTCATGCTCGTAAGCGAAAAATTGTCCAAGTCACGCAGTTTTTTTATGCTTAAAATCTCAGAGATGCGGACTTCCCTGGTGGCATGGTCGTTAAGACTCTGCTTGCCAGTGCAGGGGACACGGGTTCGAGCCCTGGTCCGGGAAGATCCCACATGCCGCGGATCCCACTAAGCCCGTGCACCACAACTACTGAGCCTGTGTGCTGCAACTACTGAAGCCTGCACGCCTAGAGCCCGTGCTCTGCAACAAGAGAAGCCACCACACTGAGAAGCCTGCGCACCGCAACGAAGGGCAGCTCCCGCTGACCACAACTAGAGAAAAGCCCGTGCATAGCAATGAAGACCCAACCCAGCCCCCCCCCCAAAAAAAAGAGAGAATAAAACAAGAAAAAAATAAATAAAATGGGAATGCTTAAGGAATTCCCCGGGGGTCCAGTGGTTAGGACTCCGTGCTTTCACTGCTGAAGGCCCGGGTTCAATCCCTGGTCGGGGAGCAATGATCTCACAAGCCGCACAGCGTGGCCAAAAAATAAAATAAAATAAAATGGGGATGCTCATAGTAATGGCCTCTTAGGATTGCTATAAAAATTAAATGAGATATTGTCAAGCTTTCCAGCCTGTGTACTGTGCCAGTGTACAGTTTGCTGTGAGATACTGAAGCCCCCCAGGGGAGCAGAGGGTCTCCCATTAGGTCATGAGCAGTGCCAGAGGGCTGGCAATATAATGATGTGTCCCAGCATGCAAAGAAAATGAAGGGTCTCCTGTTAAAAAAGTATTAGGGTCCCGGCATCTCCACCAAAACCAAAAATTATTAAGAATTTCAAGATGGTGATAGCAGAGCATTAAATCAAGTGTGCAGTCCTTCAAGCACATGGCCCTGGGTGGTGGCACTGGCTGCCTGGTCTCAAAGCTGGTCCTGCCTGTAGGTATTGAGCATGATGAGTGACACTGAGCATAAGTGACACGAGCACCTGCTCCACTGCAATGTGCCGAGGATAGCCACATGATCCGAACCCCCTGAGATCCAAATCGATGGCAGCAGACATCCACTGAATGCTCCTCCCCCCACCACTGGCAAGGGGCCCTCAGGGCCGTGGTGGTGCTCCAATGAGATGATGGAGAGGTGGCTTGGCGGGGGACACAGGTACTCCTGGTGTGCCCAGCTTCACGTGAGGGCCGGAGTCTCAGTCTTTACCAAAATGAGATGCTTCTGGATCTCCGTGGCTGATGTGTCCCTATTCAGCGCCATCTAAACAGAGTGATTGCACTCACAATGCACGTACCGCCTACAAATTCAAATCTCATCAGGATTTTGAAATATTTGCTATTGAAAACGTTTGACTGGGTTCAAAGTATGTCAGTGTTATATATGTCAATGAAGTATAGATTCTTTAAATATCATTTCAACTGTTGTACATTTTTGAATGGTTGTGAAAAGGGTTGAACATCTTTGTGACGTATTTGTGTGAACAAAATTTCTCTTCAATGGTGAACATCAAGAATTCAAGACATCACCTTTAAAAAGTGTGGGTCAGGAATTGTGCATAGCCATTTCAAGCATAGATAGTAAAAAATACGGTCAGGGAAACAGGCTCAAATTTCTCATGACACATTTGGAAGTTGGATACAAAATCAACACTTAATTTCTGGCCTTCTACTTTGCATTTTATCTTTTATCTTAATTATAAAATGTAAATTGAGTGTAATGGATTGTTTCAGATGGTCTGCTGGAGGGGTGTAGCTTATCCCAGTGTACCCACCCCCCCGCCCCGAGTGCCATATCTGCACAATCATTTTCTTTGAGCGCCACGTTGTGTAACTGTTCGGAAACACCAGGCATCACATGTTAAGAGCTTCCTGGCACATAGCGAGCAGTCCATAATATTAGTTACGTCGTTAATGTGTTATTGTCATCATTCTTATACAGATACCAAGGATAAAGCTCTGAGCTAGTTATCAAACATTGTGAGTCGGAGGCATGCTTCTGTTATAAACTACCTGATGACTCTAAATGAGTCCGTTTATCTTTTTAATGTCTGCTTAAAATGCAGATCATATTACCTGCGCATCCTGCCCAATGTGCAACGTTATGAGCCTCAGATGAGAAACAACATCCAAAATTGCTGAAAACTAGGAACTGTTTTGCTGGTCCTGTTATTTTTCTTCTTCTAACTCCGTGCTCTCCCACCACACGCGGCTATTTAAATGTAAATTAATTAAAATGAAATATCATTGAAAATCCAGTTTCTCAGCCGTGCTAGCAACACTTCCACATGTGGCTGGTGGCTCCCATGTTGGACCACACCGCTAAACTACTCGTTACCCCATAATGCAAATGCTCACCCTCTTTCTTCTGCTTCTTGTCCCACCTGTGGATCAGGTAGGGAAGATTTTAAGTTTTTTAAAATAGATTAAAATAAACTTAAACTTTTAAAACTTAAAATAAGATTTTAGGTTTTTGAAGATAGAGTCCTAATCCATAACAGGTGTAAAATATTAAAAATGCTGAGCTCTGCTCTCTTTGGCGTGGGAAGATACCATTTCTAATGGGATATGGACCTTGATGGTTTGCTTGACCTCTCTGCAGGCTCTTGCCCAGACCCTTGGGCATTTTCAGATGGCTGGAAGGGTTGGGGTGTCATAAGAAATAATGAAGGGAGGCTTCCCAGGTGGCGCAGTGGTTGAGAGTCCGCCTGCCGATGCAGGGGACGCGGGTTCGTGCCCTGGTCCGGGAAGATCCCACATGCCGCGGAGCGGCTGGGCCCGTGAGCCATGGCCGCTGAGCCTGTGCATCCGGAGCCTGTGCTCCGCAACGGGAGAGGCCACAACAGTGAGAGGCCCGCGTACCGCAAAAAAAAAAAACAAACAAACAAAAAAGAAATAATGAAGGGAAAGAAAGCTAACCGGTGCAACACGGGTTAAATCCACATGTCTTCGAGAGTGTGTTATGCTTACCATCCTGACTGCCACTGTGATCTTTATCAAGTGTAATCATCAAACTTTTAATCAATTAATTTTTAAATTATTATTTTTGTATTACATGTTTTTCTCCCAGTTTTGAGATATAATTGACATACAGCACTGAATAAGTTTAAGGTATAATGATCTGATTTACGTATATCGTGAAAGTGATTATCGCGATAAGTTTAGTGAACTGTCCATCATCTCATACAGGTACCAAATTAAAGAAACAGACACATTTTTTTTTCTTGTGATGAGGACTCTTCGGATTTACCCTCTTAACAGCTTTAATGTATAACGTACAACAGTGATAATTATATTTATCATGCTGCACATTACATCCTTAGTACTTATTTATCTTATAACTGGAAGTTCGTATCTTTCGACTGCCTCCATCTGACCCCCCCCGCCGCCCCCTCGAACTTTTCATTTAAATCACTCCGGAGGACCTTCTGATTCTTTCATACTTGTTAAATAAACCTCGAGAGGCAGCAGCCTGAAACCATGGCCACAGCCACCCCATTACCCACACCTATGACGGGGCATCTGTTGCTCAAACCATAGGGGAGAACGGGTTTGCTGAAGGTTCTGAACGCAGTGTGGTTGGCCGGTGAATTTCAGGAGTCTGCTGGAGCCATTACTGTGGCTATAAGGACATGTTGGTGAAAAATATAGGACTAGTACTGCTTAGTGTTTCAATTGTGGTTAAACTACTACATCCATGGCACTTCTCGATTTCATCTAGGACGTAAAATTGTGAGCCAGGGTTTATTTGCGTGGCTGCCATCAGGGGAATCTTCTCTCTGATCCTTTCTGGACGAAAAGAGTATTTCTTTTGGCTGTTGGTGGTTATTTAGTCAAGTCAGCTGGGGCACTTTGAGGAAATGTTGGCTTTCTTCGTTACCTTTGGAAAAGGCTCAAAATAGATTGGTATACTCTGTGAATTCCCAATGACCACATTTTCCTTTTATTTACAAAGAGGAGTTGCAAGGACAAAACTGATTCAGTGCAGTTAACCACGTAACTAACATCATGGCGTGAGCAATATTTGTTATAGACAGAGATCCTACATTTAAGGCTTTTAAAGGCTTATAAATGTTGAGAAATAAAAAACTGAATTGGGTATATCTTTTCTTTTTCTTTTCCATTATAGTTTATCACAGGATATTGAATACAGTTCCCTGTGCTATACAGTAGGACCTTGTTGTTTATCCATCCCATAAACAATAGTTTGCATCTGCTAATCCCAAACTCCCAATCCCAAGTATACTTGGGTATATCTTTTAGACACCAAATATACCTTTAGTGAATAACCGGTTTAGAAAACCCACCAATTGTCCTCTTACCTTCCTATCTGACATCTGTCAGGAAAGGATAGACATTTTAACATAAACCCCGGCAGCCACCGTTTCCTAACACATTTCTGACCCATTGTTGGTCTATAGAATTCCTGCTCTTAAAAAAAGTCCAACTTTCTAAGCCTTGTTCTGCTAGTTGCTTGGCTTTGACATACCCAGTTTTTCATTTGCTAAAAGGGAATAGTCCTCCTTCCTGTTACTTATAGGGATGTTGTAAAGTCAAATATGGGAATAATAGATGAGAAGTCGCTCTGAAAACATTAGAAGATGCAACACAGATACAACTTGAGTTTGTTCTCAGTTTTCTGGGCTGTGTACTATCACCCATTCTGCTTAGCCATTTAACAAATAGAAACCTAAGAAGGGGTTCGTTCTGCTCCTTGAACAGGGCTATGCACTTTACATGGGAAAAAATTGGGAGAAGGTGGAAAGGGAAGTCGCTGAGGTGGAGCAGGGTGTCTTTGCCATCCTCCCAGATGAAAGGCCCCCAGTGGGTCTCACCTTCATAGAACCACTGCCTCCAAACGCCACTGACTCAAAGCTCCTGCCGGGGCAGCAGAAGGATGTGGCGTGTGTGCAGACTTCACTCTGCAGGGCTGTCTGAGGACCTGGTTCTCCAAGCTTCAGGGTTCCTTGAGACAGATCAGTTTCTCCCTCCCAACCAGTTCTACTGTCTTTGCTCCTTCACAGGTTTTGGTTCTGAGAGCAACTCCCCAATAGAACTCTTACTCATGAATCTTAGAGTCTCATGGTCTGTTACTCTGAGAACCCAGCCCATAACAGTTGGCAGTGGGAGCGGTCCCAGGAAGCAGTCCTTGAAAAATCACCAGCTGGCAGGCTGACAGTGAGGGCCACAGCATTGGGGGCAGGTGAGTATGGAGACGCACTGTCATGTTGCAGTTGTGCACTTGCTAAAACTTTTACTGGTAACGAAATATAAGAAAATGGTGGGAGAAAATGATAGTGGTGGGTGAAATAACTCAGGCCTTTGAGATGAGCCAGTGTCTTATTCTGCTCAGGCTGCTGTCACACAGTACCATAGGGTGGGTGACTTAAACAGCAGACATTTATTTATCACAGCTCTGGAGGCTGGAATGTCCAAGATCAAGGTGCTGGCAAATTCGTTTCTTGGTGGGCCCTGTTCCTGGTGTGCAGATGGCTGCCTTTTGCTGTGTCCTCAACACGGCAGAGGAGAGTACTCCTGGGTCTCTTCTTACAAGGGCACTAATCCCATCATGGGGGCTCCACCCTCATGACCTCATCTAAACCCAAGTACTTCCCAAAGGCCTCATCCTCAAATACCATCATGCTGGGGGAGGGGGAGGGAGGGGGTTAGGGCTTCAATGTATAAATTTAGGGGGGAGGGACACAGACATTCAGTCCAATAACAACCGGGGTAGTAGTAATTATAAGTTTTACAAAATTGGATCACTATTGCTGGGTGCAATGGATGCCTTACCGTGTGGAATCCAGAGGCCTCCCTGGCAGCATGTAAAGAGACACTCATATTCTGTAGATCAAAGACAGAAAAGGCCAAGGAGCAGCCTGGCACTGAATTACGAGTTCCATACCTCCAGATGTCAAGGGTCCTGATCAGGAAGAATGGGACCCTGAGAGATTGGATGGTGCCATCTACACATGAACGTCTGAATTCCCAGAGGCCCTTGAACATCCTGAGCCTAGAGAAGCAGCCACTCCTTCCTGTTAAAGGCTGGCACCTTCCATCTGCCTGAAGACAATGCACAGGTCTCAATCCTTCCAGGAAGCATACACCCCTCTCAGGACCTAACCCCACCTCTGCTCCTAGCCATCAGGCCAATAAGTAAGGTCAGGTCCCAACATAACCCGGTCGGGGAAGTGCTGGGCCCGCTAAGAGAGGAACTGGACTGTGCCCTGAAGGTGCTGCAGGACCCGGGTACCATGTGCTAGCAAGAGCCAGGAGAGTTTATATGAGGATGGGTTCTGAGGACACTGGATCAAGGTGGGTGGGACACAAAGTAGGGTAGAGTTTGTGGATTTGAAGGCACACAGCAGTATTTAGTACCTTGGCAAGGACCCAGGGACCCTGGGACTCTGGGATCATGGGAGATACCACTAACACACTTAGGATGGTTTGGGGCAGTTGTGGAAGACAGAATCAAAAGCTTCAGTGAAGAGGGCATGCCACGTAAGGCTGGAAAACTCACCAGCCCACCATGTGCCCTGGGAGGACCTGGAAAGCATGCTGTTCATCAAAGCAATGAGAAATGAGCTGGCTGAGCTGGCGAGAGGGGTGTCAGCATCACTGAGGCTTTCTACTGGTCAGGGCAAATGGCAGGAGTTGCTGTTAGGTGACTGGGCTTCCGGAGCAATGGGGAGGAAAAGATCCTTCAGTAGTAGAGGCCAAATGGGGCACTTAGCCATCAGAGGTACATGGAAGCAAAATCACAGTGGCAGCCAGGGGACCCGACCCGGGGGGAACGACAGAGGTAACGAAGAGAACATGGAGTTATGTCAATGAGCCAAAGAGGACCCCTGCATATTGCCACCAAGTTGTTCACTTCTTCATAACATGCTGAGACCAATAGCTCAAAAGCCCATGAGAGTCAAGCTCAAATTTTTAAATTTAAAGCATCCAATTGCTTTAAATACAGCCCCAATAGATTTTTAGCTACTTAGAGCCTGCTTGGCATACCCTGCAAAACATAGGAACCCCACATCTGCTAGCCATAGAGAAGACGAATCCTGGGGCTATACAACACTGGGGGCCACAGCTGCCCTTTGGAGCTCTCCTGACCCAGAGACTCCCTGCCGTGCTACTGAGTGACATCCCCCAGACACCTAAGCCCCCTCTGGTTCCCTTCTCCCCTGTGAGTTCTCTTGCCTTCCTCCCCTCAGGATGGTGTCCCCCGGCTCTGGAAGGTCTCCTGCTGTGAGGGGCACACACCCACCCCACCCCACCCCCGCCTATCCAAGCACTGCCCAAAGCAAGCTCGTTGTGAGCTACTGTCCCCTTTGCGGTCATAACTTTTTCTTGCTCAGCCCCCCAATCCCTCAACAGGCAACCAGAGGGCCAAGACAGAGGAGCAGCCAACAGGGGTATCACTCAGGCTGTAGAATAAATAGGAAGCAAGGAAGGGTGGTCAGGAGGTTGAGGGCAGCCATCCGGATAAAGGTCATGATCCCATGTCCCGTTTCCAGACCTGAGCAGTTTTCAGACCTGGAACCCACTGAATGAAGTAGAGGAAGGGAACTCGGAAGAATGGGCCCTACAACACCGTGGCAAGTCTGTAATCATTGCCAATGTCCTTCTCCAAAGGGATCTAGGGCCATTTATTTCAGTATTTGTTCCCTGGGGAAAGGTGACAATTCAGACATTAGGGAGGACTGTTGGACACATATTCCAAGTTGACATTGATACCTGGGCATCCAAAGTGTCATCATGCCCCCACCCTGTTAGAGAGAGGGCATAAGGGAGCCTGGTAACGTATGGAGCTCTGTCCTGGGTCGTTGGACCCATTGGAGTGGGAATGAAGAATGAAGATCTCTGTTACATGCTAACACACACCAGACAGCATCTACCAGGAAAGAGGTACTTAACAACCAAGCAAACATAATGACTCAGTCAGTTGTCATCAGCCAACCTCTGACACTACAATGCTGAGACAAGCATCACACGAACAGCACAGCCATGGTGGCAGAAATGCAGGGGCCCAACTACATGAGGGTCCACTCACAAAGACTGACCACTGCCACTGCCCAATGTCCAGCCTGCCAGCAATAGACCAATGCTGAGCCTCTGGATAGACACCTACCACTTGGTGTAAAGTGACCTGTGATTCATCTTGACTAAGATGGACACGTAATTGGGATGTGGGTTTGCCTTTCCTGCTTGTAGTGCTGAAGCCAACACAACTCTGTTTACACAGTATTGCTCCACCAACATGGGATCCTGCGAAACAGCCCATCAGACCAGGGGACCCACTTTCTAACGAGGGAGGGGGCGCAGTGGGCGCATGAGCAGGGGACCAATTGGCCCAATCATATATTTCACCACCCAGAAACTGCCACCCTGATAGAATAATTGATGTGTCAGCTTCCAGATGATATCTTATGAAGATGGGGTACCACTTTCCAGGATTTAGCATACTCCCTTAACGGATGCTATTATGTGGTACTGTGTTCCCAATAGACAGAACCCAGAAGGCTGAGAAACATGGTAGGGAAGTAGAAGTAGCCCCGTTTTCTTCATTCTTGGTGACCCACTTAGGGAACTTAGGCTTCTTTTCCTTGACACTGTAAGTGCCTAGAGGTCCTGGTCTCCAGAAGGGGAATACTTTCACCACAGAACTTTAAACTTTAAGCTGTGGCTATCGCTTGGCCATTTGGGGCTCCTTGTGCTAAGAGACCAGCAGCCGAATACAGGGGTCACCATCCTGCCTGTGGTAGTTGACCCTGATCACTGGGAGAAGGGGGGTTGCTGTTACACAAGGGGAGCAGGGAGGGATGTGTTTGGCTCACAAGTGATCCAATGGGGGAGTCTCTTGGTACCCCATTCCGATGGCAAACGGAAACATCCAACAGCCACAGCCTGAGAGAGGTATGGTCACTGGAGACTCAAACTTCTCATGGATGAGGGTTTAAGTCACCCTGACCAGCTGGAAGTGCTGTTTGAGAGCAAGGGGAATCTAGAATTGGGTAGTAGAGGAAGATGATGAGTATCAGCTGTGGCTGTGGGTCCAGCTGCAGCTCGTTGGACTGAATCCCCTCTGAACTTCCCAGATGGGGGTGAACTTACTCTCTGAAGGAGGCGACTGAGTAGCACCAGGGGTAGACAGCAGTGGCCACCATGGTGAGCTACCCAGACCCTGCTTTAGGCCCTAGCGCACCCTAGCAATTGGGCATGTTGGCTGGTGAAGAGCCACAGCTACATCCCTGGGAGGGAATTGACCTTTATGCAAGAAAGCTGCCTCTCCCAAGGTCATACCACCTTCCCATGGTTAGCATATATCCCTTAACCAGAGGATGCTGGAGTAAAAAGGCACAGGTTCCTTGCCTTGATCTGGGATATCTCTGAAGGGCCATCTCAGCTTCAAAGTTCCCTGTGGCTCATCAAGGTTAACTTCTCCCTCTGCCCAATCTTACTTCTCTCACTCCACCTCATTCACTGTTGACAAGAGCATTCTTCAATCACTTTCCTACATCCCAGTCTCCATCTCAAAGCTGGTTTCCCAGCACATTATTTTCTCTCTCATTCTTCCACCCTTCTCTTTTTCCTCTTTCTTTCTCCTCTTTCTTCCCCATTTCTGCTATGCGTAGAGTGACCATATATCCCTGTTTGCTGGGAAGAGTCTTATTTTACTCCTGGTAATCTGGTGACTCATCGGGTCAGTGTCCCCTTTAATTCTCAAAAGGGTCCTGATTTAGACTGTACGTTATATGATCAGAATTCACTGAATTCATCTCTTCTTCATCATACACATATTCTTTACACTTATATTTTACTAGGTGCTGGGAATACAGACATGAGTAAGAGATTCCAGTCCTCTGAGCCCAGCCTCCAAATTCCTATTGAAATTGCCAAAAGAATATTGTAATAAAAAGACACATTATAGCTGGAAACCAGAGAAAGGTGTCATTCTCATATTATAAACTTCAAGGAATTTCTCCAAGACATATTACAGGTGAGACCGGATTGAGGGAAGGGTCTGCCGCGACAGGTGTTTCCTATGCATTCCTTTCACTCATTTTCTTCAGATGAAAAATTACCCGGGGACGGTAGAAGTCACCCCACCAGTGTGCCCTAAATCAGAGCAGCAGGGACTGGAGGTGACATGGGGGACCTCCCAATTCTATCTGTGCCCCAGAGCCATGCACTGGGCATAGTAAGATTCTCAGGGGAGGGGACCTCTTCAGCACTCATAACAGTCATCTGTTTGGGGCTGTATCCTAAACATGGTGTGGGCACCTCAGGAGGGCAGAGGGGCCCCTAAATTAAAGGCCGCTGCCCCAGTTAACATGGTTCATCATAACAAACATGAAAACAAAACTCTCAGACATAAGAATGAGGTTCTTTAGTACAGCGGCCTCCAGCTATAGCTGCCTTCCTATTCTCCATAGACCACTGGAGCTTAAATTGAGAAAAGTAAAATGTACAATTGTTCTAAGAGTTTCTCTTCTTTCTTCACTGAGTCCTGGAGGAGCTGAACAAAGTCCACACAAGACACCATCTCGACTCCTGTTATCTGAAAGCATAACAAAAATAGCTGAAATGTATCATTATGACATCTTACAGGTGGGAAAACTGAAGCTCAGAAATGTGAAGCAGCTTGCCTAGATCCTTAACTTGACACCCCTTTGTCAGAAGAGCAATCACTGGCTATGTAAAGCCTTTAGACATTTAAAGAGAATTTGTAGTTAAAGAGAGAGGGAAAGAAGAGAGAGAAATCTGATGAACCAGTGTAGAATCACTGGAGAAATGACACTTTTAAATGACTGTCATCCACAATGAGAGTAGAGAATGTACTGGAAGCTAACACTTAATGTCAACATTGTGTGAAATGATTCTAAACAACCCTTGGGGATTATTATCAAACAGAACTGTAATAGAGGCAGTGATATCACTGTAAAAATGATAATATTCACATATAATTTCCAGAAAAATTACTCAAAGAAATACTTTGGTCAACTGGGAAATGTATCTAAATGAAGAGCTGAAGACTGTATCAACTGTTCTCCTTGCGCAGGGGCCATGCTATTTTTCTCTGTATCATTGCAATTTTAGTATATGTGCGGCCAAAGCGAACACTGTACCAACTGTCATTAAAGCAACTTTTCTGAAAAAAATTATTACAACTCCATGTCAAAGTTGTATACCAAATTTGCCACGAGGGGATAGTGTCCTGAGCTAGTCACTTCAAAGGCTTTTCTCTTGGCAGGAAAACTGATAGAAAATGGACGGTGGTATAATAATAATAATAACGGTGGTGCCAGTTAATATTATCAGATTCCTCTCAAGACACACAACTTCTCAGAAGGTGCTCATGATCTCAGTAAAGGCTATCCAAAAGTTGCTCAAGAATGCTAATTATTTCCCAGAAGGAATTGTAATTACATCACATTCATAAAAGAAGTTCTGTCCCAAACCTGATTTGGGACAATTTTCTTTCTTACCATGTTACAATGTAACCATCACATTTTTGTGGCTCACTTAAGGGAGAAAACAAAATCTAGACAACATTGCAAGTTAAACTCAAGAGAGATTATAGAATGGAGGCACGGACTGAGAAAATACAAGAAATGTTTACCAAAGATCTAGAAGAACTAAAGAACAAACAGAGATGAACAACACAATAACTGAAATGAAAAATACACTAGAAGGAATCAATAACAGAATAACTGAGGCAGAAGAACGAATAAGTGAGCTGGAAGACAAAATGGTGGAAATAACTGCTGAGGAGCAGAATAAAGAAAAAAGAATGAAAAGAATTGAAGACAATCTCAGAGACCTCTGGAACAACACTAAATGCACCAACATTTGAATTATACGGGTCCCAGAAGAAGAAGAAAAAAGAAAGGGTCTGAGAAAATATTTGAAGAGATTATAGTCAAAAACTTCTCTAACATGGGAAAGGAAATAGTCACCCAAATCCAGGAAGCACAGAGAGTCCCATACAGGATAAACCCTAGGAAAAACACACCAAGACACATATTAATCAAACTAACAAAAATTAAATTCAAAGAAAAAATATTAAAAGCAGCAAGGGAAAAACAAAAAATAGCATACAAAGGAATCATCATAAGGTTATCAGCTGATTTTTCATCAGAAACTCTGCAGACAAGAAGGGAGTGGCAGGATATACTTAAAGTGATGAAAGAGAAAAACCTGCAACCAAGATTACTCTACCCAGCAAGGATCTCATTCAGATTTGATGGAGAAATCAAAAGCTTTTCAGACAAGCAAAAGCTAAGAGAATTCAGCACCACCAAACCAGCTTTACAACAAATGCTAAAGAAACTTCTCTAGGCGGGAAACACAAGAGAAGAAAAAGACACACAAAAACAAACCCAAAGCAATTAAGAAAATGGTAGTAGGAACATACATATTGATAATAACTTTGAATGTAAATGGATTAAATGCCCCAACTAAAAGACGCAGACTGGCTGAATGGATACAAAAACAAGACCCATATATATGCTGTCTACAAGAGACCCACTTCAGACCTAGGGACACATACAGACTGAAAGTGAAGGGATGGAAAAAGATATTCCATGAAAATTGGGATTCAAAAGAAGCTGGAGTAGCAATATTCATATCAGATAAAACAGACTTTAAAATAAAGACTATTACAAGAGATAAGGAGGGACACTACATAATGATCAAGGGATCAATCCAAGAAGAAGATATAACAATTATAAATGTTTATGCATGCAACATAGGAGCACCTCAATACATAAGGCAAATTGCTAATGACCATGAAAGGAGATATGAACAGTAACACAATAATAGTAGGGAATTTTAACACTCCACTTGCACCAATGGACAGATCATCCAAACAGAAAATTTATAAGGAAACACAAGCTTTAAATGACACAACAGACCAGATAGATTTAATTGATATTTATAGGACATTCCACCTAAAAGTGGCAGAATATATTTTCTTCTCAAGTGCACACGGAACAATCTCCAGGATAGATCACATCTTGGGTCACAAACCAAGCCTCGGAAAATTTAAGTCGTATCAAACATCTTTTCTGACCACATCGCTATGAGATTGGAAATCAATTACAGGAAAAAAACTGTAAAAAACACAAATACATCGAAGCAAACAGTGTGCTACTAAATAACCAAGAGATCACTGAAGAAATCAAAGAAGAAATAAAAAAATACATTGAAACAAATGACAACGAAAACACGACAACCCAAAACCTATGGGATGCAGCAAAAACAGTTCTAGAGGGAAGTTTATAGCAATTCAATCTCACCTCACAAAACAAGAAAAATCTCAAATAAACAATCTAACCCTACACTTAAAACAACTAGAGAAAGAAGAACAAAGAAAACCTGAAGTCCGTAAAGGAAAGAAATCATAAAGATCAGAGCAGATATAAATGAAATAGAAATGAAGAAAACAATAGCAAAGATCAATAAAACTAAAAGCTGGTTCTTTGAGAAGATGAACAAAATTGATAAACCCTTAGCCAGACTCATCAAGAAAAAAAGGCAGAGGATGCAAATCAATAAACTTAGAAATGAAAAAGGAGAAATCACAACTGACACCACAGAAATACAAATGATTAAAAGAGACTACTACAAACAACTATATGCCAATAAAATGGACAACCACAAAGAAATGAACAAATTCTCGGAAAGGTACAATTTTCCAAGATGAACCAGGAAGAATTAGAAAATATAAACAGACCTATCACAAGTAATGAAATTGAAACTATAATTAAAAATCTTCCAACAAACAGAAGTCCAGGATAAGAAGGCTTCAGAGGCGAATTCTGTCAAACATTTAGAGAATAGCTAACATCGATCTTTCTCAAACTCTTCCAAAAAATTGCAGAGGGAGAAACACTCCCAAATTCATTCTATGAAGTGACCATCACCCTGATACCAAAACTAGAAAAAGATATCACAAAAAAAGAAAATTATAGACCAATATCACTGATGAACAAAGATGCAAAAATCCTCAACAAAATAGTAGCAAACAGAATCCAACAACACATTAAAAGGATCATACACCATGATCAAGTAGGATTTATCCCAGGGATGCAAGGATTCTTCAATATATGCAAATCAATCAATGTGATACACCACATTAACCAATTAAGAAATAAAAATCATATGATCATCTCAATAGATGCAGAAAAAGCTTTTGACAAAATTCAACACCCATTTATGATAAAAACTCTCCAGAAAATGGGCATAGAGGGAACTTACCTCAACATAATAAAGGCCATATATGACAAACCTACAGCAAACATCATACTCAATAGTGAAAAACTGAAAGCATTTCCACTAAGATCAGGAACAAGACAAGGATGTCCACTCTCACCACTCTTATTCAACATAGTTTTGGAAATCCTAGCCACAGCAATCAGAGAAGAAAAAGAAATACAAATTGGAAAAGAAGAAGTAAAACTGTCACTGTTTGAAGACGACATGATACTATACATAGAAAATCCTAAAGATGCCAGAAAACTACTAGAACTAATCAATGAATTTGGTAAGTTTACAGGATACAAAATTAATGCACAGAAGTCTCTGGCATTTGTATACAGCAACAACAAACTATCAGAAAGAGAAATTAAGGAAACAACCCCATTTACCATTGCAACAAAAAGAATAAGGTACCTAGGAATAAACCTGCCTAAGGAGGCAAAAGAGTTGTACTCAGAAAACTATAAAACACTGATGAAAGAAATCAAAGATGACATAAACAGATGGAGAAATATATCATGTTCTTGGATTGGAAGAATCAATATTGTGAAAATGACTACCCCAAAGCAATCTACAGATTCAATGCAATCCCTATCAAAGTACCAATGGCATTCTTCACAGAATTAGAACAAAAATTTTTACAATTTGTATGGAAACACAAAAGACCCCGAATAGCCACAGCAATCTTGAGAAAGAAAAACGGAGTCTGAGGAATCATGCTCCCCAACTTTAAACTATACCACAAAGCTACAGTAATCAAGACAATATGGTACTGGCACAAAAACATAAATATAGATCAATGGTACAGGAGAGAATGCCTAGAGATAAACCCAGGCACATATGGTCACTAATTTACAACAAAGGATGAAAGAACATACAATGGAGAAAAGACAGCCTCTTCAATAAGTGGTGCTGGGAAAACTGGACAGCTACATGTAAAAGAATGAAATTAGAACACTACTTAACACCATACACAAAATAAACTCCAAATGGATTAAAGACCTAAATGTAAAACCAGACACTATAAAACTCTTAGAGGAAAACATAGGAAAAACACTCTTAGACATAAACCACAGCAAGATCTTTTTTGACCCACCTCCTAGAGTAATGGAAATAAAAACAAAAATAAACGAATGGGACTTAAAAGCTTTTGCACAGCAAAGGAAACCATAAATAAGACACAAAGACAGCCTTCAGAATGGGAGAAAATATTTGCAAATGAAACAACAGAGAAAGGATTAATCTCCAAAATATACAAACAGCTCTTGGAGCTCAATATAAACAAAAAACAAACGATCCAGTTAAAAAATGGGCTGAAGACCTAAATAGACATTTAACCAAGGAAGACATACAGATGGCCAAGAGGCACATGAAAAGGTGCTCAACATCACTCATTATTAGAGAAATTCCAATCAAAACTACAATGAGGTATCACCTCACACCAGTTAGAATGGGCATCATCAGAAAATCTACAAACAACAAATGCTGGAGACGGTGTGGAGAAAAGGGAACCCTCTTGCACTGTTGGTGGGAATGTAAATTGATACAGCCCCTATGGAGAACAGTATGGAGGTTCCTTAAAAAACTAAAAATAGAACTACCATATGACCCAGCAATCCCACTACTGGGCATATACCCTGAGAAAAGCATAATTTAAAAAGAGACATATACCACATTGTTCATGGCAGCATTATTTACAATAGCCAAGATTGGAACCAACCTAAATGTCCATTGACAGATGAATGGATAAAGAAGGTGTGGCATATATATACAATGGAATATTACTCAGCCATAAAAAGAAACGAAATTGACTTATTTGTAGTGAGGTGGATGGACCTAGAGATTGTCAGACAGAATGAAGTAAGTCAGAAAGAGAAAAACAAATATCGTATACTAACACATGTATATGGAATCTAAAAAAGAAAAATGGTACTGATGAACCTAGTGGCAGGGCAGGAATAAAGATGTAGACATAGAGAATGGACTTGAGGACACGGGGTGGGAGGGGGAAGCTGGGGTGAAGTGAGAGTAGCATCGACATATATACCCTACTGAATGTAAAACAGTTAGCTAGTGGGAAGCAGCAGCATAGCACAGGGAGATCAGCTCGGTGCTTTGCGATGACCTAGAGGGATGGGATAGGGAGGATGGGAGGGAGGCTCAAGAGGGAGGGGATATGGGGACATATGTATGCATATGGCTGATTCACTTTGGTGTACAACAGAAACTAACACAGTATTGTGAAGCAATCATACTCCAATAAAGATCTATTAAAAAAAAAGATAATGCATACAAAAAAACATTGTGCAATAATAAAAGATTTGTTAAAGGTACAGAGCAAAACAATATGTATATTATAAGCTCATTATTTTAAAGTAAACTATTATGTTTACATACAAAAAGGTATGGAGAACAAACTATTATGTATATAATACATGTTTTTTTTTTTTAAAAAAAAGAGAGATTAAAACACATGAATAGGAAAGCTAAAACTCTAATCAAAAGTGTAGTGGTATTTCTTTTTGATCTCAAGGTACAGAAAGACCTTAAATAAGACCCCAAAGCACAAAATGGATAGATTTGACTCTATAAAAGTGAAGCATTTCTATTCAAAAAAGGACAATAGTGACAATAAGGACAAATGACAGATTCAGAAATAATATTTGTAACATCTAAAACTGACGATGGATTAACATCTCAACAGACAAGGTACTCCTGTAAATCATCAACATTAACAGTAGCAGCAGCAAGAAGTATTAGCAACAACAATCACCAAGGCTGAGAATCCAGTGGGAAAATGAGCAACTGGAGGGGGCCCAGATGGTTGAAAAGTATCTGAGGAGATGCTCACCACCACCAGCAATCAAAGAAATGCATATTAAAACAACAGTGAGATGTAACTTTATGTCCATCAGATTGGCCAAAATTAGAAAATCAGATAATACCAAGTTTTTGGTGTGCCGTTGATGTAAGCTGGGATAGTCATGAGGAATAAAAACAAACCAGAATACAAAATTCAAATATGCAAGTGGAAATGAGAAAAAAAAATATTTCAGATATAGAAAATGAAAATTATCAGAAAACTAGGTACAGCTCTATGGTTATACATTTTAAAATACAAATGATTTTTTATTTTCTATGAAAATTAAAATTACTCAAATATATTAACTGAGAGATAGAAACTTGAATAAATTAATAACCATCAAATAAATTATATAACTTATCAAAAGCTCCATGCCTTATGGGCAAGTACTGTTAGTTTAGAAATATATAGATTCTATGCTATTTAAACTAATACTGAACATAAGAAAGAATAGAGATTATTTTTACGTAGCTGAGTTTTACAAAACCTGACGTGCGAGAACTTTAAACTGTTCCAAACATCATAAGCAGAAGGGGACTTAATACAGGACATTTTGGAGCTTGCAAAATCACTGGAAGATTTGGAGAGGCAGACTCTAAGCAGGGCCTTAAGAATGTCTCACAGAACCCCAAAGCAGTTAACCTCCAGGACAGGAAGGCATAGGAAGTGGGAATAAATGATGGGTGTCAAGCAATCAAATACATCACACACAGGCAAAGATAAAATTAACAAGGAAAAAAATTGCAGATCAACTGCTATCTTCCCTATTGGAATACAAATTCCACAAGGGTGTGGACTTGGCATTCCTTACCATGGTGTCTCCAGCAAGGCGAGTGTTTGATAAATTTGTAATGAATGAATAAATGATTGACCCTGTTGGGTTTATTATAGAAATACAAGGACAAGCCAACATTAGTAAATGTATTAATATAAGTAGTCACAATAATAGAAAGAAGAGAAAAGTTTTATGATAGTCCTACAAAGTGCTAAAAAGGTATTTGATATAGTTCAACATGTATTTGTGATTGAAACTCTTAGTAACCTAAAAGAAATACTTATTTTATAATATCTGACACAATACTTAATTTAATAATGACATATTACAAAAATACCTGTAATAGTCAGGTACAAGACAAGGTTTCTCTCCAATACTTCTACCATTCGCCATTGTATTTGAGGACCTAGCCAATGCAACAAGACAAGTAAAATAAATCAGGTATATTTACCAGAAGGAAAGAGACCATGAATAGGTGATATAATTGTCTATTTGGAAAGTCTACTGAAACAGTTAAAAAACTAAACAACTTATAAGGAGTAAGTAAGATGACTGATTGCATAATAAATAAACAACTTCCTTAGATTTCAAAACTAATCAGTTAGGAATTACAAATATATAAATATTTGTATTCAAAGATTACCTAGGAATAATTTGAACAAATTTTTTGCTAGACCTATATGAAGACTACTATCAAGTTGCACTGTAGGACATAAAGAAAAACAATAAACTGAGGAGCATGTGGTTTTCCTAGTTTCCAAATATCTCATACATTTCCAGTTTCAGTTTAAAAATCTCAATGTTTATTAAAAAATATAGTGACATTTCACATTTTAGGGGAACTGATAGATTATGTAATAAGTGCTATTGGTACAACTAACAAGTTGGTGACAGAATTTTGATTTCCACCTCATAACATAACCAAAATAAATTCCAGATGGCATGTAGTTGATATATAAATAGCAAAGATGTTTTGAATAAAATAATGAGTGAATTAAATATTTAAATGTATCTATAACTAAACTTCTATTTAAATTAGTCTTCTAAGACTTTGGTGCTTACTGTTGAAAGTGGAACCAAGACCACAACAAACAAATCTACTTACTGAGGGAAAAAATTTTAATGCAAAAAGAAATCATAAGGAAATATGTTAATATTTAAGTTATTTTAGAATGGGGAAGGATTACCTGAGAATGACACAAAAGGAGGATATTATAATGGAAAAGATGGGTGGATTTAACTACATATGATTTAAAGACACTTTTTTATGGTGGGCTCTATTGATTGCCTAATCCCACTGCCATTTTCAATCCCCAGCTCTGAGGCCTATCACATAGAGGATGGAAAAGTGGGTATTTGCTTTTTCAGCTACCTATCTGACTATGGATATCCATTAACTTAATTATAGCAAAGGAGACATAAGGGATGTTTCAGGAAAAGCTTTTACTTAGTTATACAAAGGGACAGAATCTTCTGGTACCTCTGTTCCTCTTGCTTCCTGCCTTGAATTTGTGCTATGGTGTCTGCAGCTACATCAACAATCTCACCACCATGAGACACTGATGAACCTAGAGGCAGGGCAGGAATAGAGATGCAGATGTAGAGAATGGCCTTGTGGACACAGAGGGGGATGGGGAGGGTGGGACAAATTGAGAGAGTAGCGTTGACATATATACACTACCATGTGTAAAATAGATAGCTAGTGGGAAGCTGCTGTATAACACAGGGAGATCAGCTCAGTGCTTTGTGACCACCTAGAGGGGTGGGAAGGGGAGGGTGAGAGGGAGGCTCAAGAGGGAGGGGATATAGGTATACCTACAGCGGATTCACTTTGTTGTACGGCAGAAACTAACACAACATTGTAAAGCAATTATAATCCAATCAAGATGTAAAAAAACAAAAAACTCAGCATGCAAAGGACAAAGGGATGAAGAGCAAAAGAACCAGGTAGTTAATGGCATTAGTGAGTGGTACCCCTAACTTGGGGCCATCTACCCCCAGACTTCTTGTTATGTCAGATAATTAAGTGTCTTTATCATTTAAACCACTGTTATTTTGTTACTTAGAGATTAAAAAATTTTAAATACATCTATATCTGCCACCAAAAACTTACCATAAATAAAATGAAGGGCAAACAAAGATTGGGGAAATATTTGTAACATGTATGATAAATTAAAACGTAATATCCTAATAAAATAAGAACTTGCAACTCCCCCAAAATGTACAATGGCCAAAAAAAAAAAACAAAACAAAAAGAAGAAGAAGAATGAAAAACAATTTCTCCTTAATGGAAATTCATAAAATACAAATAAATTTCAAATAAAAATATCAGGGCTTCCCTGGTGGCGCAGTGGTTACGAATCAGCCTGCCAATGCAGTGGACACCAGTTCAAGTGCTGGTCTGGGAAGATCCCACATGCTGCGGAGCAACTAAGCCCAGGCACCACAACTATTAAGGCTGAGCTCTAGAGCCTGCAAGCCAAAACTACTGAGCTCACACGTCACAACTACTGAAGCCTGTGTGCCTAGAGCCTGTGCTCTGCAACAAGAGAGGTCACCGCAATGAGAATCGTGCACACCTCAGTGAAGAGTAGGCCCCGCTCGCCGCAACTAGAGAAAGCCCGCGTGCAGCAACGAAGACCCAACACAGCCAAAAATAAATAAATTAAATTAATTAATTAAAAAAAATTTTAAATATCAAAAGACATTTCCAATCCAACAAATTGACAAAATTTTAAAACAAGAAAATAACTTCCAAGATTGAGGAAAATTGAGGGTGGGGGCAGGGAGAGAGTAAATATTGTCTTTCCAGAGGACAATTTATCAATCTGTAACAAGGCTTAAGAAAAATGCATAGCCCTTGATTTTGCAAGTTCACTTCTAAGACTTTATCTCAAGGAAGGAATTACAGTATGTGAAAAGCAACAACTACAAAGATGTTCATCACAGTGTTATTTATAATGGTGAAAAATTAGAAATAACTTAAATATTCAACAATAGCAATTGGTTAAACAATTTATAGTGTCTCTTTTCTGGATAATGAAATAGAATGCCAATATTAAACGTTACTGTAGGAAAATATTCAGTGGTATGGAAAAATATGCTATGTTAAGTGAACAGAAAAGTTACAAATCAGCATATAGAAATAAGCAAGAAAGGTTGAGAGAAAACCCACTCAAATATTAACAACCGTTTTTTGTTAGTGTCATTAGGGGTGGTTATGTCTTCTGTTGTTGTTTTGTTTGTTTCCATACATATTTTTCTGCATTGAACATGCAGTGCTTTTGCCTAAAAGTTGCAATTAAAAAGGGGCTTCTAGGAGGCTTTAGTCCTATGGAATATAAAATTTCGGAACCTCTCTCTTTCCCCAGGCCCCCAGCCTCCTTTTCTGCCACCTCCAGGCTCACTGCGTCTGGTTTCTTTCGCCCCTTGGTTTCCCTGCCCAGCTTCGCGGAACGCCGATTCTGGAAAGCGCTGCTCCGGGAGTTCAGCTCTGCGGACACGGAGACCGCACGCAGTGCCTGGAGAGCCGCGTGCCCCGCGGAGGGCGCAGCGCGGGGAGGAGCTCCCGGTTCCCCTGTGACCCACCAATCAACTGGTGTTTGCCGCATCAACGGGAAGACCTTTCCAGAACGCCTCGCGAGTTTCTTCAATTCTCTGGGGGTTTCCGCGATCCCAGCACGCCTGCCCACCTGCAGCGGCTCCAGAGCCAACCGCGCTCGCATTCTGGGTGCGATCAGTCCACTGCGGCGGGAAAAGGCAGCGCTGGGCCCCCATCGCAGACTCCTAGGAAGTCCCAGACCCTCCCCGGGAAAGCACCTCCATCGGGTGCCTTCCATGCCCTCTGTGGGCACCAAATAGGTTCCAAAGCACTTGCCTAGAGAAATTCCATGTTAAAAAAAATAATAATAATACTGAGCTCACACTGCGGGAACCAGCCCTTGCAGGCCAAGGAGCTAAGACAAGCAAGTCAGAATTCCTGCTCAAGGAGCTCACAGGCGGGGTGGCGTGGGGTGGGGTGGTGGGAGGAAACCATCCCCATAGGGGACTCACAGGACCTAGTGACGTACAATAAGCCACCATCATCAACACCAAGCTCATTTTACAGAAGCAGATGGTGAAGGGAAACCGGCGTTTATTGTACACCTACTACGTGCCAGATATTTTCATCGAAGCTGTCTTCTTGTCCATAAGGCAAGTGAAGCCCTGGGGGAATAAATATCCCCATTTTACCAATCAGGAAACTGTGGCTCAAAGGAATAACACCCCCATTTTACCCATTAGGAAACTGAGGCTCCGACAAGTCAGATCAAATGCCCAAGACCTCATCAGTAAATGAGTGGCTCTAACCTGGGTCTGAGGACACCAAAGCCGGAAGGGTTTCTACTTCACTCTGCCTCGCCCTGTAGGAACCACGGGTGCGCTCCAACTTGCCCGGCGTCAGAGCTGCAGAAAGTGCGGCAGTTGTGTTTTACGGCCTTTAGTCCAGCGCCTCCTATAGGGCGCGACCGGCATTGCCCAAAATACTGTTCGAAGCGCTTCCGGGCCCTCGAGACTGTTCCCGCGCGGGACACCTCAAGCACCGCGACCCCTGCCTGGTCTCCTCCGAGAAGCCAGAGTAAGTGGAATTTCTGTCGCCCCTTCGAGAGTGGGACGGAGCCACACAGCCCGGCGTGCTAGCTGTTTTCCCAGCCGGTTCTGAGGTTTCCTGACCCTGGACCCTCCCACCCTGAAAAGCTTGTCCGGCTCCCTGGAGGTGCGGAGGTGGGTTCCCATCAGCCAGAAATGGAATTTCTAGGCCTTGGGCCGTGTTTGAGGAGATCCCAGAGCTAGAAGTCCAGTTTACACCGTTAAGGACAACGTGAAAGCATGCCTTTTACTCAAGTGCCTTTTCCCGATTTTCTCTCTTGTCGCCAAGGTGTGTGGTGTGCGTCGAGAGGTGACGGTGGAGTCTGTGTGCTGGAGGAGGAGGTAGCCTGGTGCCCAATGGAATGATATTCTAGCTGGTGCTATATCTGTAGCTGTACCCACTCCCGCCTCCCCCCACATAATCCAGGAGGGGGAGTTGGGAAGGCAAGTGTATTATGGAGAAGAAAGTTGGATCTGGAAGCCAAGACTGTTTCTGGGGCTTGGAGGAAGAGGCAACCTGTGCAAGGGAGGGTGGGACCCTATTGTCACCCCTCCCCTAGCCAAGGAGGGTGTCCTTGGGGTGGGGGGCACGATGCCCCTGCGCGCAGAGCGCGGGGCCGCGGAGCGCGCGTGTACGTGCGTGTACGTGCGAAATGTGGCGCCGCCGGCCGCGGCGGAGTGTGCGCTCGGCAAAAATGTGAATAATCAACACATCGTTCACACCTCCGCAGCGAGCGGGGAGGGAGCTGGCGGGTCTCGAGGGCTTTCCCTTGCCGGCTGGCCGGGCGGGGGGCGGGGGGTCGGGGACCACTAGGAAAAGAGGGGGGCACTTCGGAGGAGCTCCTCAGTTATCTTCCCCTCAACTGAGCCGAGAAACCGAAAAACGGCGGGGAGGAGTCACATTGAACTTTTTCTGTTTAAAGGCCTTAAATTGCTCGCCATTGTGTTGCCTTGGAAGTGGGACACCGGCAGGGGTCTTTGTTCCCTACTTATCAACTGAGATGCTACTTGTCATCTCCCATCCTCATTTCCTTCAACTGTAAAATGGGGGCAAATAGGTCTCAGTTCAAGTGTGGCTGTCAAGTTTAAGGGTGAGAAAGTGCGTGGCACTGCCTGGATCCCAGGCAGTGTTGGGTAAACGTCCTGCCTCCGTTCGTTTGTGCCTTCCTCTCAGCCCTATTCTGCGTGGACACTTGCTCGATTGGGCCTCTTAGTGAGGGTCAATTCGCCCCTGGATCGCTGCGCCTTAACACCGCGGTGACGGAGATGCCACCGCCTTGGTGTGCAGCTTCCTGGAAGGGACTGCAACCGGCCGGTTTACCCCAGCACAGCCCAAACCCGGGGCTTGACGAGCACGCCACCCAACGCACCCAGGAAATCAGGTCCCCAGGTGCGCGTGGAGGCCGCACCAACACTGCTCTCCCTACGGATCACCTGTCCCCCAACACACACACACACCGCGGGCTCTGCTCCGATGTCCACGCTCCGAACGCCCAAACGCGGCCGCCGCTCCAAACGTTTGTTCTCTTGACCTTCCCGCATCTCTGCCTCGGCTCCCTCGCTCTCTCGGCATTCCCGGAACAAGGACATGGGAGGGATGGGTATTTCTGAGGGGGGAGAGGGAGCGGGAGAGAAAAGAAGAGGAAGAAAAAGAGGAGAGAGAGGAGGAAGAGATATTCTGGAGTTGTCGGTTGTTAGGATAGAACCAACTCTGGCTCCCTCAGTCCATTTTGACCGGCCTGGGTGGCACATCGTGGGTCTAGAAAGTGTTTTTCGACGCCTCCGTATTTCTGTAGCTCTTCAGTATGTAAAATCCCCTTCAGTATGTAAAAGCAAATCAGGAAGAGGATCTAAATTCTTACTAAATTGTCCTAAAAGGGCTGTGTTCGGTATGGATGGTGGAGTCCTCGTGAAATATTTGTAGTACATTTGTGGATACCGTAGTTTCTCCGCCCCCCTCCACCGTCCCCGGAAATTCTCATTTATGGAGCATTCAAGTCCAATTTCAGTAAGACATTTGGAATGGAGTTAGTGGCTTTGGATATTTCACTGATGTAAAGTTGAAATTTGAAGTGGGAGGGAGGAGAGTTGGATATTTAAAAAGATTATTTCACGAAGCACAGTGAGCTAAATATTCGTCAGGGTTCTGAGATGGTGACAAAACTGTTTCTACTCGGACAAATAAAAATCAAAGGTGCCAACTAAAACAAACAAATTTGAAAATTCACGTCCGATGAGACTGCTACTTACTTCATTTATCAAACCCAGACCGACTGTCCCTGTGGATCTCATTCCCTGGGTACTAGTCAGGCTCTGTCCGTCGGGTTGCTTAGACCCAGGCGCCGCGTGTGTGTCTGGGGCTGGGGGTGGAGGTCGGGCTGTGGGAGGGAAGCGTTCTCACACCTCCGATTTCACCTCAGGGCCATGCTGGACGAGAACTAGGCCCAGAGAGCAATTTTCTAAGAAAAAGCTCGAACCTCTGACCCGGAGGAGAGACGCGGCGCCCAGGAGACTGGACCGAGAGACTGGGGAAAGGGGCCTTACAGCCAATCGGGAGGAAATTGAACATAGCGCACCGAGATGCAGATGTGAAACATGAACGGGGGAAAATACCCGGGGGTTCATTGGGAAGAGCGAACAAAGGAGGGGACCGGGTAAAAGACGGAATAACACCACCCCTGCCTCGGTTTTATGTAACTAGATGGTCAGGAAGCATTTTAATAATGTTCATCTCGGATTTTCTCGACCCCGGCCAGGGGCGGAACGAAGCTGGCGGGCCGGAGCCCGGGAGGCGCGCGCGGGCGCCTCACCCCCGCCGGGCCGGGCTTTCCCCGGGCCGCAGCTGCGCCTGTCGGGCCCCCGTGCGGCTCAGGGCGGGTTTTGTGTGGCGTGTTCGAAAAGGTTTGTTGGGGGGTCGCTGGAGGCGAGAGACTCTCCAGGCGCAGCCACCGCCGCTCACTCCGTCGCTAAACCGCGTTCCTCCAAGGCGCGCGTGGCTGACTGTGCGCCCACCCCTCCCGAATACCCACACGAAGCTAATTAAACCCAACTCGGGGGGCAGAGACGCTCCCTGCTCTGCCAAGGCCGAAGCGCCGCCTTGCGGGGCCCAAGGCTGCTCCCCCATTCCTGGCCCCCTCCACCCCCCTCCCGGTGCTAGCCAGGGAACTCCGTCCCAGCCTGGAGGGAACTTCGGCGTCCGCGGCTCGAAGCCCACAGGGCCCGCGGCATCTTGGCGGCCGTTCGCCCCGATCGCCCAGTGCGGTAGTCGAGCCCGCGAGGAGCAGTGCGGCTCCCCGCTACACCCAGGTCATAGTTACGGGGCCACGGTGTTTTAAACTGCCACCCGACAGAGCACCACGGCCTCTGAACTCCTCTCTGGGAGGTGGGGTGCGGTGGGTCTGGTCTAGGGCGGGCAGCAGGGACCCGGGAGAAAGAACCCATTCATTCGCTTCCTGAGGGGCATAAGTTTGGGTAGCAGCTGTTGCGGGAGAGGAGAGTCAGTGTCCTCGACCCCGGGTCTGCCCTTTAACCCCAGCCAACACGGGCCCGAGGGGAAGACGGTCCGGGCCAGGCCCGGGCCCACGGCTGCCTCGCGGCCCCTCGGGGCTGCGCCCCGTACCTCTCCTGGTACGAGATGCTGCAGGTCAGAGGCCCCCTGAAAAACAAAAATCGTCGGGCTCCTCGACACGTCTTGAGGGGTTCACGGGCTGTTCAACACTCTCCACCAAGGAGCCCATTGGCTCCGCCGGGCACAGCCCGAGGATGAGGATGGGGGTAGGTGGTTACTTGAGGTTCAGAGAGATTTACAAAGAGAGTGGGGCCGGGGTAGAAGGCTCCGGGCGGTTAGTTTTTGCAGGGACTGAAATTACCGGTAAAATCTGCATACAATAGAGAATTGCCTAGCTGAAACAAGGTAGTAAGTTTCATCCTACCAATTTTTCTCCCACCCTCCTTCTTCCTTCTTTGGACAACTATTTTACTTGGCTTTTACAACAGTCGCGTTCCATATTCTTATGCCCAGTTGCCCTTATGGCTCCCTCTGCCCCTCTTGTCCAATGAGGCCAATCCAGAGCCCTGGAGTCGGGGTGCCACAGTCTACA
Organism: Tursiops truncatus; assembly: GCF_011762595.2. NCBI lineage: Eukaryota > Metazoa > Chordata > Mammalia > Artiodactyla > Delphinidae > Tursiops > Tursiops truncatus. Next base: position 12,794,079 of record NC_047039.1, read on the forward strand.
CAACCCAGAGGCGGGGACTTCACGGTCTCTACGCCCTCTACCCCCACCATCAACCTCCCCAATCCCAGGATCCGGGTTTGTGTAAAGAGGGTCAGGGCACCCTCTCCTCCTCCCCATCGGTTTTCAAGAGAATCTCCGCAGTAAAGACATGCGCTTCCTGAGCGCTATCCGTCCCCACAGTCAGGTCGCGGTTTGCCCCAGGGGTAGAGTGTAGGCGCGGATCCGTCCCTTTCTCAGGAGGGCAGCATTTCTGAAAGTGCGAGCTTCCTGTCCGCCCAGGCAAACGAGTTGCAAGGCGCTGTGTCCTCTAGCGGCAAATTCTCGCAGTTCATTTGTGAGCGCTCACCTACACACCTATGGGATCTGGTCGGGAGTCAATTCACACTCAAATTTGAGTCCTAAGTGGGGGGGAAAGTCTCCTCAATGAAATCCAGGCTTTCGCCAAGGCCCTCTCGGTAATGAGGCCGGGAGGCTCGGGCACAGTCGCTCGAACTGCGGAACAGCTGATTTGTCTCCTCCACGGCAGATGGTCTTTGAGCACAGATTTGCATTCATTGTCTTCAAATCTGTTTTCGCGCTGGTGTTCTAGATTTCAGTAGCAGATCTATGCGCAGATCAGAATACAAAAGGAGAAGCAAGAAAATAACACCCAGCCAGGAGGAGTTTTAATAGGCACTGCGAGCTGCACGGCGTAGTTAAAAAGCCGCCTAGAGTTTCAGCTGTTTAGCGGAGCTGCAGCCGTCTCCCGGCCATCATCAGCCCGCGGCCAGCACCGCGGCGACCGCGCGCCTTGGGCAAAGTTTCCGCGACTCCCCCGCTGCCTCCCAGCAGCTCCTCTGCTGGCTCCCCCGGGTTTCGGGAACTGGGCGGGGGGTAGGGGTACTGGGGACAGGAGGGGGCTCCCGGGACAAGGCAGGGCAGTTCTAGCACTCAGCCTGCCACGATCTGTCAGCAACCTCTCATCTGCACGGGTGCAACTCCCGCTCGCGTCCGCCCGGGCGTATTTTCCTTAGCTCTTTGACCGTTTCCCCCGACACTCTGTTTATTTGAATAGCACTTGAGCCTTGTTCGTCCCCACCCCCGCCTTCATTCATATATCCTTGTCTCTCAACTTGTAAACCGCACACAAAACCTGAGTGTCACCAAGTAACTCCAGGAGACTTGGGAGAGCCGTCCAGGGAAACTGGGCTGCTCTCGGGAACGTTTGCACCAAACATAAGTACATGCGGTCACACTCCGCTTCTTCACAAACCTGCACACAGAACCCAAGCCCCGGGAATGAATACGCCTCCCGCAGGCTACAAAAATCTGCATTTAGAGGCAGGATCCATGGAAGCCTCCCGCTCCCGCGACCAGACTGAGCCGGCGCGTACCAGCCGGCAGGGCCGGGCTACCCCGCTTCAGTGCAGGATTTGCAGGCCCTCATCTCACGCACGCACATGGGGTTCGGGCTAGGACCCAGGGCCCGCAGCTCTCTGTCCCCTTTCACCTCCCGGACTCCAGGCAACGCCGAGCGGGGCGCGCGCCGCCAGAGGACGTCGGCCGGGCCTGCCCAGCGCCGGCCAATCCCGAGCGTCCATGCAAATGAGGCTCCTTATCGGGCCGCGGCTCCGCCTTCCGCGGCCCGGGCCGTAGTAACCCATTCATGGGGCAGGCGAGCGGCTGTAGCCCGGCTCCGCAGCGCTCGCAGCCACCGCCTCCTTTCGGCTCCGGGTCTTCCTCTTCCTTTCACAACTGATCCTGTTGGGGATTTTTTTTTTTTCTAAATTGGAGCGGTGGGGAGGAGCGGGGGGGGGGGGGGGTGGGGGACCAGGAGGAAGGGGAGAGATTAGGCAGCCATCAATCTCCTCCTGTTTCTCCCAGAACAGGTGATGCTTCAAAATTGTGATCACTTTCTTGAGGCAGCGCTGCCACTGGAAGGATGCGAGAGACCTAGGGCGGAGGGCCTGAGGCGGCAGATCTGAACTTGAGGAGGATATAACCCAAACTTTAACTACATCAGTCCGCACCTCACGCGTGGAAGCAAAGGACGGGTTATCTTTTTAAATTTTTTTTTCACCAGAGAGACTCAAACTTCGGCACTTGATCCCTTTTCCTGGATTGCTTTGGAGGAGACGGTTTGGTGACAACGTTGGGAACAGTGAGGACAGCGTTGTAACTCATTTTTAAAGCGACAGTAGATCAGACTTTTTAAATGTTTGGGATCCAAGATACTTTAGGAAGAGGACCAGCTCTGAAAGAGAAATCGCTGGGCGCCGAGATGGATTCGGTCAGGTCCTGGGTCCGGAATGTCGGCGTGGTGGACGCCAATGTCGCTGCGCAGAGGTAACGAGACGGCTGCACAATGATTATGCTCGCAATCTCTCGCTTGTTCGCTCCCTCTCTCTCACTGTCTTTCTCTGTGTGTGTGTGTGTCACCCCCCTCGCTGCTCGCGCTCGCTCTCTCTCCCCCGCATCTGTCGCCCTGGCCCCGCGCGCTAGGGCTCGCCCTCCGGCAGGCAGATCGCTGCAGTTAGGGGAATACTTATCCCGCAGCCAATACTCGAGTTTCTGAACTGCCTGTATGCCCCACTCCTTCCCCACAGACTACTCTTTGGGAGGAAAAATAACAAAGTAGTATCTGATGCCTCTTAGCTCAGCCCCTAGTTCTGCGAGGCGGGCCCAGCCAGGAGCAGAGCGTGAGGACCGGAGCCGGCAGCGGCGGCCGCTGGAGGAGAGCCGGCTTCCCGGCGACTCCCGGGTTTCGCCCAGCTGCTTACGAGCGCCTCTCCTCCCGCATCTTGCCGGCCGATTCTTGGAGGCCGAGAGCCCAAGGCCAGATGGTGGCTAGAGGAGCAGGAGAGGCCGGAGCGCCTGCCTGGGAAGGCAGAGCGGCCGGGTGCCCTGGGAGGAGGGCAGGCTGGAGGGTACGGGTGCAGAGAGAAAACAGTGGACTAGATGCACAGAGGCGGGGCTGAGGGTAGAGAAGAGACTAAAGAGAAAAGACGAAGGAGTAACAGTAGAAAGAGTCACGGAAGAAAGGAGACGCACCGCAAACGCAGGGATCACAAGCCTCTAGTTTTGCTGGTCCCTGAAGTTGACTTTGTTTGTGAGCATTCTCCTGCTGACGTAGTAAACGCCTTGTCTAGGCTGCCACCCCATGAAGACATTCCGCTTCCCCTCCCTCACCACCACTATTGCGCTGAGGTTTGTGATCTCCACGACCTTGTCTGCGAGAGACAGCCCCCTTACCCCCAAGACTTCTACCCAGCGCTGACGCCTCTCTATCCACTCTCCTGGCCATGCCCCTCGCAGTCCCGACATCACGCAGAGAAATTACTCCTTTCCAGGCCAGGACTCTAGGTGTCCCGGGTAGAGCGAACCGGGCCGCCACCCTTGGAGGAGAGGAAGCAAAAGTCGCATCGCTCAGGAGACCGGGGCAGGCGGCGGCTCCCTCCCTCCTGCCCGAGCCCGGGGGGCGCCAGTGTCCTTCAGCAGATGGCACGCCGTGGCGGCGGCTTTCCGCGGCCGTCTGGGGACTCGCTGGGCTGCAGGCTGAGGGAAACCAGGCAGCGCCGCAGACCGGTCTCCACGGCGCAGTTCCCTAGCCGAGCTCCTGAAAGACACCTCCCCTACTTTCCTCCTTTCCCAGATCAAGTAATTGTTAAAGTTGGAACAGGCTGTCCGTTGGGGGAGTCTAGTCAAAATTTTACACCCTTCAAAAGAGGGAGAGTGCTCGCGTCCTGAGGCAGGACGCCCCGCGACCCCAGCGCCCCGGAGCAGCTCCGTCCATCTGCTTGCTCGCCTGGACCCCGAGTCTCCCGTTAAATGTGATCTGGCGGCCAGTTTGTTCCCGGCCGCGACAGGTCGGCAGGGAGGTGTGTGCACATACTCAACACGCTTCAGGGCGCCTGCCGGGTCCTCCAACACGGCTTTCGCGGTCAGCGCGTTTGTCCGGCGCCGCCCAGAGATGCGGCTAGAGCGGGGAGACTCTCGGCCCCAGGCGAGGACGCGCTCTGCCTCAACTTTTCGGCTTCTAGGGCAGGGGTCCTCAGTATTATGTCGCCCGCGGTGGTCCTCGATCACTAGTACTGGTCGAGGGGGATTCTGCCCTGCCACTGTCCCAGGCGCAACTTTTCGGAAGAGCGAGGGAAGCAGGAGGTGAGGCCTCTCCCTGTAGGACCGAGACTTGGCCTCTGGGCTTCCCATCCGCCCCCAGGGGGTTCTCTCCCACCGCCTCTCCGAGATAGCTTGGGGGGTGGTGCGTTGTGGGCAGTAGTGCCAGGACAGGTCACTCCAATGAAGATGAAGGAAAAGGGTCACTTGTTCAAAAATAACGAGGCGCTTAGTCCCCTACCCCTCGGGCCCAGCTCCGAATCCTGACCCGGTCGGCGGCGGGAAGAGGAAGAAGATTGGGGCAGCACAACGACAAGACTTGGGCCGCCGTCTCCGGGGAACCCTCCGGGCTTCGGCCTGCAGTCGCGATTCCTTGGTCTCCACTAAAGGCCGGACATTGAGCTACTGGGCATGAGATGCCCGGAGGCTGGAACGGCTGGCGGTGGCAAAGTCCAGAGTCGTGGGCCCTGCTACCCGACCCCCGTGGCCACTGTGACTCCTCTAAGGAGTCCCTGCTTCTTAATCCTAATAGAAAAAAGTGCCCGAGGGGTTCAGAAGCCTGGACCGGGACATGGACCCTTGACCCTCTGAGATGTTGCGTGGGCGCGTTGGTAACTTCGTGTCTTTCTCTCCTTCCCCGTGTCTGGTGTCCCCCGTGTCTCTTCGTGCGCAGCGGAGTAGCCCTGTCCCGGGCCCACTTTGAGAAACAGCCTCCTTCCAACTTGAGGAAATCCAACTTCTTTCACTTCGTCCTGGCGCTCTACGACAGGCAGGGGCAGCCGGTGGAGATAGAGCGCACCGCCTTCGTAGACTTTGTGGAGAACGACAAAGTAAGCGGAGGTCCCCCTCTTCCCCTCGCGGCCTAATAACTACCTCCTTGCAAAGCACTAAAGATCCCATCTGTCACTCCCGACACTTTTCCGCTCACATCAGCAGGGATGATAAATCGAGGCTTCTCACCCCTAGCCCTTAAATCAGTCGATTTCCCCGCAGCTTCTCCCGCCGGCAACTCTCCGCCCGCACCTCCCGCTGCAGCAGCGCTTGTGGCTCTGCGCACCCGGCTTCTGGATCATTAGCAGAGCCTGGGCACGGACTGACGGCGGAGCAAAGTCCTTCCAACTAGAGCATAGTTTAAACGTATACTCAAAGCCGCCAGTGCCCTTCTCCGGGTTATTTATTATTATTATTATTTTGCACCTGCCAGCGCGGCAGGGTGGGTTACATAGGTACAAGGTTGAAACCCATAGCCCAGCCTTGCCCCTCCACCCCCAGCCTTCTCTTCCACTCTGGTTCCCAAGGCAGTGCCTGCCCCTGCCCAGGCCCCGGTATGGGCGCTGGATTTTATCCCAAACGAAGGTGATGTGGGAGGAAAGGAAAGTCTCTTGCTCTCTGGGCCTCCGTCTCTTCAGCTGCACCGTTCAAGCTTTGGAGCCGGCTCTGCCCAAGGTTCTTCTTGAACCCGGACCTGGGTCCCTGAGCTAGCGGCTCCAAGGCTGCGGTCCTGGTGGGACAGGGCCAAATGCTGCTCTTCCAAGTGACAGGTCCCTTCACCTTTCTGCAGGACGGGCAGAACCCGACAGGTTGGGTGGAGCCTGTTTAAAGGCAGCCTGGACATAGTGTCCGGTGGCCCCAGCTCCGGAGTCGCGCTTCTGAGGGCATTTTGAAGGGGGAGGGACAGACGGTTGGAGAGGGTCAAGTGACCGCCAGCCTTGGAAAGTTTTGGAGCTTGGACAGTGGCAGATGCTCCTGCCCTTTGACCCGGACCTGGGCAGGGGGCTGTTCAAAGCTGGGAGAAAGGCAGTGGGAAGTGGGTTAGGGAAGCCGCCTCTCTGGGAGAAAGGCAGTGGGAAGTGGGTTAGGGAAGCCGCCTCTCTCTCCTTTTCGGGGTCTGGAAAGCAAGGGACTCTGTCTTTTCAGGAACAAGGCAACGAGAAGACCAACAATGGCACCCACTACAAGTTACAGCTCCTCTACAGCAACGGTGAGCGCCCTGAGTGCCCGCGGCGCCCGCTTCTTCCTCTTTTCAAGGAAGGCAGTTGACCTTGTCGCGGTCACCGGCAGGCGGGCTCCAGGCCTGGGGAGAGCAGGGCTGCGGGAGGCTCGCTCAGGGCCGGGGGCGGGGGCGGGCGGGTGGTGTTTGCCCCCAGGACGGCTCCGCCTGCGCTCGGGCCCGGGCCCCACGGCGGGACAGGTTTGGGATGCCCGGGCGGGGCTCCGCGGCCCTCACCTCGCGCCCTCCTGCCTCCCCGGCAGGTGTCCGCACGGAGCAGGACCTGTACGTAAGGCTCATCGACTCGGTCACCAAGCAGGTGAGCCCGGCTGTCCCCTCCTCTCGCGGGGGTGGGGGGTGGGGCCCTCCGTCCTGCCCCCTCCCCCCTCTGGCCTGTCTCTGACCTCCCCCTACCCTCCGCGATTTCCTGGGTCAGTCTTCACAGCCCCTCCACAGAAACCCACACTTTGTCTGCTCTGGAAAAATAAATGTTCCCTCTCACTCCCCAATTGTCCTGTCTTTCTGGCTGGGGAGACTCTGGAGATGGGAGTAGGTGAGCAAAGGGATGAAGAGGGGAAACAATTATTGGGAGATTCAGTCCCCCCCCCCAGATATTCCCTTTTGCAAGAAATAAGTCCTCACCAGGGCAAACTTTTCTCTTACTATTTCGCTCGAGTTAACCAGGCCACAGCTCAGGTTCTGTGCTGCCAGCGGGCGCTCCCGAGGAAGTAGAGGGCAGAGAGAGGAAACCTGACTTTGTGCTTGCTCTTAAGTCCCCTTTTCTTTGTCCCTCCACTCCCTCGTATCTCCCCACCCTGCCCCCGCCTCCTTCGCAGCCCATAGCTTACGAGGGACAAAATAAGAATCCGGAAATGTGCCGAGTTCTCCTGACACACGAAGTGATGTGCAGGTAAGAGCCGTGTTTTCCTGCAGGCTTTGCCGGAGCGCGGGGCAGGTGAGCTGCGCCCGGCGCGCTGGCTCGCATGCGTCTCGGGCGCTGACCTTCGCGAGCGCTGGCGCGCGGAGCGGGCGGCCTCGCTCGGGCTTGCCTCCTTAAAAGACAGATTCTAAGAGCAAATCGGTTGGGAGTCGAACAGGAAACCCAGAACCGCTCAGGATTCCACCCCCAGGCGTCTCAGGAGTTTCCTGTGCTCCGTGGAAGGTTCGCTGTCCAGCGGTCGGCGGCAGCGCGGGGAGGGGCTGGGCAGCCGCGGGTCAAGTTTGGGATCGGGGGCTTTCCCTGAGTCGGTCGCGGTCCTAGGCCCGCCGGTCCGACCCGCTAGGGGTAGATGCACAGGAGGGGCCACTTGTGGAGTTACCAAGTCAAGGTCCTGGAACGACTGGCAGTCTGGGCGGGCGACCACCGCAGGGGATGGAACGGCCCGCTTTGGGGGCGCTACCCCTTGCCCCCCAGCTGAGGCACCTGTCTGTGCCGCAGAAGCGTTTTCTTCCTCCAGGGAAGTTGCTTTTCCTAGATTTCCCGAGCCACGGGAGTTTCTTAGGTCAGGAGGAACTACCGGCTAGAAAGACCAGTCGGGTTCACCACCTGTGGATGGGAGGAAGTGGGGGAGAGGACCCCAACCGGGGAGGTACGAGGTCTGGAGCAACAGCTGGATTCTGAGGGCCAAGTTGTGAAAGGTGCAGTCTAAGTCGAATTCCTGCACCTTTTCCCATCTTCTCTTCTGAGACCAATCCATTTCGAGTCCTTTCTTCTGCTGGAGCAGAAGAAAATTAAAAAAAAAAAATTAACCCGTACATTTATTCATTCTTTCAATAAATGTTTATTGAGTGTCTGATACGTGCTGGTTATGGGGGAATCCCACAGCAAAGGAGAAAAGCTATAGAAAGGAAACTCTGGGAAGAGGTGGTTATTTTATTATAAAAATTTAAATGCTATTCCATGCACGTTTTTCTTCCTCCAAAATCTCTGATTGGAGAGAAAGCCTCAATTCTTCCTTACTCCACTGTTGCTTCAGTGAATGTCTTCCAACTCCAGACTTTGGGTAATTGCAGGCAGTCTGATTTAGTTTGGACTGTTTTATGGGCAGCTCCCGGCAGCCCCGTCTCCCTCCTCATGCAGTCAGGAAGAAACCATAACAATCAGACATGTTTGTTTTGGTTTTGACCAAGTATTAGAAAAACAAACTTTGCCAACTGCAAAGTTCAACTCTGCCAGTGGCCTCAGCTGAGGGGACTCGAGGCTTCCTCTCCTGAGTAGCTGGGTGAGGTGTGGGACAATGGGGTAAGCAAATGGCTACACCGTTATCCCAGGGCCCCTTGATAAGTACATTCAGAAAGAAAATACAATTCCAAGATGAACTTGCATGTAGTACCTAGGTTAAATAGAACACTTTTATTTGGTTGGCTAAGTGAAAAGCAGGTTTTTTTTTTAATTTTTCTTTCTACTTTTAAATGTCTTTGTTTGGAGAGATTATCTTCTTAAAAGAAAACAAAACAAAACGTAAATCTGGCCCATTGTCTGACGAATTATACCTATCACTTTAAATAATACTTGCATGCCCTATCCAGCTGTAGTTAAGGCTGACATTTTTATTTTTTAAGCCCAATCAAATCCTCCTCATTTTATGCTGTTTAAGTAGCAGCATCAATTTTTAAAGCCTCTAGTTTAGTCTGCATTAGTAATACAATATAAAAATTTAATGTACTGTAACTTTTCTGCATTTGAGATGTGGGAAGACGCTCTGCTATTTTCTTCCCAAACTAGAATTTAAAACAAATATTAACTGTGGGTAAATAAATGATCCATGGGATGGGTACTGTGTCTGTAGTGTGTGTGTGTGTGTGTGTGTGTGTGTGTGTGTTTTGGGGGATGAGCTGGGGTGATGCAAGTATTGGATGCATCTAAAAGGGAAGTTCCCATTCAATCTGTCAGTCAGAGCTGGTTGACTTTTTTCAGGGAAAAAAGTTCCTTCTCTCACATTTTAAGAGTCAGTCATCACAGTCAGTGATTAAGGGATGAATCAGATGCTCTGTTTCTCAGTGGGTACTGCACACACTTAGTTTCATTTGCAAGGTGTTCTTGGGCATACCTGGGAATTTTCCTGAATGGTTTTGTGTTCTGTAATCTTTAGTAAAAAAAAAAAAAAAAAAGCTCATAAACTGGTGTTTAGCTTTTAGGCGGCAACAAAATAAATCTCTTTTAGGTACAACTTTTCTCTCCTTTCCCCAATGGTCTCCTCTCCCCTCTTCCCTGCTTTAGTTCATTTTGCCGTTTATTAGCAAGGAGAAGTCTAGTTGTTATGTGGCTGCCAGCCACCCCTGTGCCCTCAATGCTCAGAGGGTTAAAAGATATTATAATTTGAACAGAAGTCGTCTCAAGGCCTACAGCTGGCTAATAACAGAGTTGTATTGAGCGCGAGCAAACCCCACAGCTGTGACTTTTCGCCACAAGGCGCAGGCTAGACGGGGCCCTAATCAGATGGGCCAGCCGGGCAGTGAGGCCAGTGTCTTTATCGGCCAGATGGTGTGAATTTAGACACTTTTGTTATGCAATCGCAGGGAGGAGTTGGGGAGAAGAAAACAAAACAAAAGCCACCATGCTGTGCGCTTATTTGAGTTTGAAATTAGAGACAGATTTTTGAAAGTTGAGGGTTGAATTTTAAAAACGATTTTGGAGGGGAAAGGGCACACTGGCTGGTCTCGAGCAGGAGTTTGGCTGACTGGACACCCTGTGTCCGGGGCTGGGGCTTTTTTCCTTTGCATATCCCCCATCTTGATCCCTTTCTGAAAAGTGCAGGTAAGATTCAGGATTGGGAGAAAATTTCTCGTATTTCCCACCTCCCATCCCCAACTGGCTTGCTTTTTTTCTCTTTCCCTCTCCGAAGACCCCCACGAGGAGACAGGGAGGGTGGAAGAGGCCTGTAAGCAAACTGAGAGTATTTCAGGTAAAAGGTTCTCCAAATAAGGACCAGAATAAAATATGTCAAACCAAGCCAAACGAAGAGCTTTCATTTTCATTCATTAGGAAAAAAAGAGTACTTCTGAGCCTCCCCGTGGTAGTTAGGGACACAGCCTTAACCTAGTGCCAAATTCAGTTGCCTCTTCTCTTTCTTTGTTTCCCATCTTTTCCTATTTTTTCGTCTTGTTCAGTTTTTAAAAATACTTTCAGACTTGGAGAATGGCTTGATAGAAAATAACCCTAAAAAGCCTTTTCACGAAAGTAGCTGAACCTGAAGTTGGTCACTCAGGCTTTGTCTCTATAGCAAAGGAAGGGAGGTTTGAGCTTATTATCTGAGTAATTCAGGGACCCGGTTCTTCATGTCACCTCCCCACATCCTGATCCCAGAGCGATTGTTTGGGGAATGTGGGTTCATGAATGTCTTCTACTCTCCATTTCCCTTTGCTTATGTTACTATTGCTGGCTTGAGGACGGAATGTCATTTAAGAAATGAAATAAAGAATAACTAGGACATCTTGATGAGACCTTTCTTTTTAAAATAGAAAGAAAGAAAGAAAGAAAGAAAGAAAGAAAGAAAGAAAGAAAGAATTAGCTTTGGCTAACCAAGAGAAATTTTACGAAGAGCTCAGATGGGGTGAATACAGTCCACTCCTATAATTTTTATTCCTTCACTATTATAGTCTGACAGCCAAGTGTCTGCTACATCTTTTCTGGGTGTTAAAGTTAGAGCTTATACTTAAATATGTTACTGTTGGAAAATGGAAGATTGGGTCCTAAAGTTTCTCTGCATTTTTCTTGGAGTATCATTTCCTTCCCTGAGTTGATTCCCCACATTGTATTACACTGGCACCAGGCTTACATTTTTATCTGTTTTTCTTTTCCTCCAGAGAAAGTCCCCATGGAAAGCAGCTGAATTCAGCTGAGCAATTTTGCAAACTTACTCGGCCTCCTTAGAATCATTCCTTCTCAAGCTAAATAGATTGCCACGTCCTGAGAGTGCTCTCTTGTAATTAAATTGTACTTAGAATCGCACACAGATTTGGGTTAGGTTGACATGCTGGTGATGTCAAAGAGGAGTCTAGTTAGAAGGTCTTCAGATAACTAGCATGTATAGGGCTTTTTGAAATTGTCTTGCTAAGAAAAAAGGTTTGCCTGAGTTGCAAAGGTATTATTCTGCTGACTTAAGCAATAGAAACAGGAGAGCGGGGAGACAGGGATGGTGGCGGCAGGAGCAACGGGTGGGGTAGGGAGTTGGGAAGAGAGACAAAGGTTCTGGGAGAGCAGCCGGTCAGAATTTTTATTGGTGTTAATCTTGAGATGGAAATTTTAAAAGTTAAGACCTAATATAATTTCAAACGCGAACTTATTTCCGCGTCCCAGTGGCGAACTCTGGTATTTAAAAAACTTGAGACAATTTTTCTTTTACTTCTTACTAACTTGATTGAATGTCTTACAACCTCATTGTGCCCATTGGCTGAAAGTTTTTTTTAGCATCTCTCAAGGATTTTTAACTTTTTGAGAATGGTAGAATCGTTCACTGAATAATCCACACATCCCTGCATGAGGGAGATGGACTTAAAATTTTTAAAAAATATCTGTCTGTTTGTTGGTAATTCTGTAGAGGATGAGAGAGGGCAAGCACACTGCGCAGAACCAGAAAGCAAATCTAAGACTGGGATGGTGTTAGGCCTTTGGGTCCCTGCTGCCACAGTGACTTTGTCTTTTCCCTAATCTGTCACCACTTTGGAATCGAAGGATGCTCAGGGAATCTCATAGCCTGTGCCCTTCTCAAACCTAAAAGAGACTCTGGAGATAATCTAGTCCAACACTTTAATTTTATAGATAAGCAAGGCAAATCCCAGCGGGGCGAAAGAGATTTGACTAAATCCATGCAACTGGTTAGTGACAAAGTTGGGTTAGACGCCAGAGCCCCGATTCCCACTTTACCGGTCCTTCTATCGTGCTGCATCGATCTTAAACTATACAGAAACTATCACGGGAAGGGCAACACTTACATAAATTTGGTTATTGCTAACATTTATGACACATATTCTCTAACTGGTGTGGATGATAATGCTTTTCTTATAAGCCATGTCAAGGCTACATCCTTCACCAGCTCCTATTCATGGTGGACCACATGCTTGGATGAGCCGAGAGGTATTTAGAAGTCTTGTGGTCCTGACAAGCAGCAGACAGGCAACACAGGGATGTGATTTTCCAGTGCTTCCAGCCACCCAGCCTCCCTTGCCCTTTTCATATTTGTTCTCTTTAGGTCCTACGGAGCCCTTCCCATCTGTTGTATTTGCTCTAGGGCCCCCTCTTTCTCTCTTCCTCTCAGATGATTCCGTAAGCATTTCGCGGGTATCTACCTGAAACCCAGCACTTTGCCAGTGGAAGTCTTGGGACGCAGAGTTTGCAGGATGGGGCTTCCGTGCCGAGTCCCATTTCTGTTCTGGACTTGTTGAAAATTATTGGAGATATCACTTTACATCTCTCTGCCTCATTTTTTCCCTATTTGACAAGGCACACCATAGTTCCTGTCTTCTTTCTTCATCTTTAGAAAATAATGGAAATGAATGAATGAATAAATGGTTACAAAGTACACTGAGTTCTCTGAAGAAAGATATTATATAACTAAGGTTTATAGTAATCCAGGCAGCTCCTTGGGGTCTTTTTCATACATTTTCCTCTCTCCTGTTCCTTCAAGTATTTGTTAAGACACAAAGATCTAAAAATATATGATAAGAAATACAATAATAAAATCATTCATCACGGAGCTGGAGGTGACGTTCTGGATCTTAAAATCCAATTGTCCATCATTCAAATTATAAATATAGCTCTCAGAAAAGTTGTGATTTTCTGAGAATGACCCAGTTTATAAGTCGTAGAGGGAGAGTTTGAATGAAGAGTCTGGGTTTCAAGTTTAGCGTTGCTTTCGAACATGGCCATACATTCATGCTTAAGCAGCTGATAGTTGAGCAGTTCCCTAGGACGTACCCGTTTTTGTGAATGTTCTTACATTGTATGCTCATTGTGTTTTCTTGATTTTAACGCATTTCTCTTACTCTTTTGGCCCCTCCCCAATCTACAGTCGATGTTGCGAAAAGAAAAGTTGTGGCAACCGAAATGAGACTCCTTCAGACCCTGTCATCATCGACAGGTAGGGGGAAAAAGTGATTTAAAAAAAACTGTTTCTGGTTTCTTTCCTTTAGAATCTCAACTCTGAGTGTGGATCACTGGGCTTTGCCGTAAGGTTGGTTTCATTTTATCTTCAAGGCTTGGAGCTGGTCCAACATGTATTTTCTTGTTTTGGTTGGCCTTTCTTGGAAGAAGTCAGAACCTTCCTTTTTGAACATATGTCTCTAAATCTATGATGGGATTATTTTCCAGGTGCACTGACTTAAGCCTAATAAGGCGTGTGTGGATGGTAAAAGATGGTAAAGGATGACATCTCTCCCATCTGGCAGGATAGGGTCTCAATCAGTTTCCTAGAAGAGGCAGTATATCCCAAGTTACGCAGTAACTTTCTTATCATTCTCCGTGATTGTGCTGTTGGGCTTGAAGACTGTCAAATTAGATTATGGTTTAGAGGATGATGACAAGCTCTCTGTTGCACTGAGGGAGATTCCTTTCTACCATAGAGGGTTGCATTCTGGGTTCTATGTTTTGTTCAGAGTGGGAAAGATTCTTTGGGACAAGATGCTAATTCATTGAAATGTGATTTCGGCATCCTCAGCTGTATGTTTTTGTGATTGGAAACAGAACTTACAAACCAATGAAGGAATACCAATTTAACTTCCAGCAATCATGTAATTTTTAAGAAATCCCATATTCCCACCCCTCATTTTTTTCTCTTTCGTTAAAAAACGGAATAATTCCCTCTTGCTTCTTTCTCTGGGTTTTTGTGTTTCTAGACAGGTCCTGAAATGGATTGGAGAGACCACAGTCTCCAAAGTTGTTATTCCAATATTCCAATGAACTCTCAGTTGGGAGAATGGAACCTCTGGCATTCTTCCCAGAAAGCCAGCTTGCTTTCTTCGTGGAAAGTATAGCATAACCCTAGGAATGAAGAGGCTGGAATTCTGATCCTGTCCTAGCTTCTGACCTTGGACAAAGCACTCAACATCTCTGTTCAATAGTATCGTGAAGGGTATACCTGGAGGGTATGGCCTGTTGCTGTAGGTTTCAGAAGGTAGCTAAAATATCCATGGCAGTTTTGCAGTATTCTCGGAGATCTTTGCAGGATGATGATAGACAAATAGAGAATGTTTGCTGGATGTATATGCTGCCGGTCTTAGGGGGTTCAGGTGACATCAATTTAGGGAGCTCTGGAATTTTTTTAGTTTTTCTGAAAGCGCACAGAAGCTTAAAATTAATGAGTTGTAAGAACTCTTGGGGGCCAGCTGTCTTTCTCATTTGATGGGTGAAAAGACTGAACTCGGGAACGGTGACACGACTTGCCCGCAGTTGCCCAGCTGGTTGGAGCAGAGCTGGCCCTAGAACACAGCTGTCCTTACTTCTGGCCTGTGAGCCTCTCACTGCCACAAACTTTTCCTCCCAGCACTCTCTGTCCCAATTTATGTGATCACACTTGACATGATTTCCCAACTTCCTAGGATGCACTTGGATCCCCTGGGGAATATGGAGCCCATGAGGGCAGCCTAGACACGGAGGCCGTCCTTTCCAGCGTGTCCACTGAGCTCACTAATCTTCATCTAGTCTTTTTTTTTTTTTTTTTAACTAACTTTAGCTCCTCTTTCAAGAGGGTACTCTAACCTCATGGTTGTTACATCTTTTCTTGTAATCAACAACCCATAAACCAGCTTTAGAAATGTTTACAAACCTGTAAATGCTCACCTGCGCCTTACATCTCATAAGCACACATCCTGAAGGCTCTGCACCTCGTAGCAGTTCTTTCTCTCAGAAACTATGTAGAACCTGAACTCGGGGAGAGAGCCGAACATGCTATACATAATACACACGTTCATGTACATAGGCTTTTGGCATCTCTGGAGAGGAAAGATTCTCAGGTTGTGTACCTTCATTGTTTGTGCTAGAATGCTTTAAATTCTTCTGGGAAGGTGGAAATTGTATTTTAGCTGCGTCTTAAGGAGCTTTATGTGACTGTGGCATTTATTTTTACTAGCCTGTGCACCATAAAACAGCCCAGGGATGTCTCTGCATCACTTGAAATATGTGTTACTTCCGAAATGTTGTGCATCTGCACATGGAAACATACATACCAAAGGGTGCTATAAATTGACCCGGATCAAATTTTTAGAGAACTCATCTTATTATAAACAGATGCGTTGGTTCGGCTTCCTCGTTGTAGGGATCGTGTTTGAAGACACTGCTTGTTTCTTCACCGGAATCTTGCTTCTTGCTCCTGTCTTTTGGGCATTCCTTTGCCTTCTTCCCTTCATTTGTGGAAGGGAAAGGGGATTGAAGGCAGGGTTCCATTTGCCGGAGGTGGGATGGGTGTGTTGTGTCCTCCAGGGCTTGAGCGGTGCCTCTGGTCCCTGGGTTCAACACCTGCCGGCTTCGAGATGTTGAGGTGACCCATGAGCACCAAACGGGTGCTAAGTAGTCTGTTTTGGATTTCCTCTGAGTAAATATGTAACTCTCTTCTTTGCCCTTGTTCCTATAACGTCAACTAATTATCTCCTCCCCCTACTCGCTCCATCTAACCAGATGCAGTTAATTTACACTGTCTCTCTTTGAGTTTTCTCACGCAATAGGCATGTTCCACTCTGGCTCCAGGGAAGCCTGTTTATTCCCTTGGAATTGTGTATGTCCGGGGGAGGGGAAGGGGCGGATCAAAAGTGGTTCCCAAATATTCACCGCCAGGGATCCCTCTTATTTTTTCCTTTGGTGAGCCAGGTTCTGCAAGATTTTGCCTGCCAAGCTGCAATTAACAAGTAATAATCCAGCTGTAATTTCATTTTTATTAACTGAAGACGTACAACAGAATGGGAAGGAAAAAAATCTCATTCCAGAAATGCCCTTGACCTCGGGACTTCCCTGGCGGTCAGGATGGTTAAGGCTCTGCGCTTCCACTGCAGGGGGCAGGGGTTCGATCCCTGGTCGGGGAACTGAACTAAGATCCCACACGCCACACGCCGCAGCCAAAAGAGAGAGAAATACTTGAAAATTAAAAAAAAAGAAATGCCCTTGACCTCATCAATGACCAGTCAGAGTTTCTGATCTGGGCCAGAACCACCAGTGTTACCACACTAACTTGACGGACCGCCAGCTTAAACACGAAACAACTTGACTTTTCATTTAGCCCACGTGGCCATGTCTTGGGCAGACATTCCATCGCCAATAGGCTGTTTGAAATATGAAAAAGAGCTTTCACAACCTCGTGGACCCTTAATTGAAAATCACTGGATTGTACAATAGGGCGTCCCATCAGAGACTGAGTTCTCCATTTCCTAAGACTTAGCCCCAGACTGGGAATATTTTTTCCCCGTCTAAATGACTCCCTGCCTTAATCTCTCTAGAAACATAAATTTAATTTTTATTTTCAATTGTCTTTTCGGCATGCTTTTGTGAATTCTTGGGCAGCCACACCCCTCTCCAAAAACCCAGGCCAACACACAGCCCAGCAGGACTTGCTGCTGAATCAGGGGCCTCCAGCAGAGCCTTCCTTCTGTGCAGAAATGTGCGCCCAGAGCGGCAGTAGGGTTTATTCATTTTGAGTGTAAAAATTCAAAGTTCCTACCTGAAGAAAACTCAACAAAACAGAACAGAACAAAAGCAACAATGAAAACATAATCCATACCGAGGTCTTCAGCCTACACCTTGTGCATAAAGACCTCTGTGTGGTCAATAAAAATAAAAGGGCTCGAACGGATTTACGTTGGTGGTTTCAGAAGGAAGCACTAATTCAACCTTGTTTTTCATGGGCTGTGCTTTCTTTAGACTCTCTTTTCTCTCTGAAACTTCTTCTGAACAGCTACCACATCTCTGGGCTCAGGAGACTTGGTGGTCTGTGGGAAGAGGATTTTAGGGACAATCTCACAGACTTGGGAGAAGGAAAACGAGTCTTCACGGTTCCTGTTCTTGCAGCCCAATGAAAAGTCAGATGGGAGGAGGGGACAAGAGTTCTTTCTGAATCTTTGTAGGCTGTCCCTGCCCATGTGCACACGAGTATGATATTTTCTGTCAAAGGGCAGCTCCAACCTGTTTCTCACATGCAAAATATCCCAGACTTTTGTCTTCGGATCCTGGACTCCTATATTTATGAGCTCAGCTTCCAGAAGGACTGTTTTAAGTTTCTGTAATTTTTATTTTATTTTTCAAGAAGCCAGACAAGCATCAGAATGATCTTCATTCAGAAGGTTTACACAGAAATACCTGGTATTTATTTGCCCATGAGGCGTTTTCCTGATACTATCTCCCTTTTAAAAACAAATTTTTTTTCAATTGTGGTAATATATATATAACATAAATTGAGTATCTTAAACATTTTTAAGCGTACAGTTTAGAGGTATTAAGTACATTCACCTTGCTGTGCAACCATCACCAGCATCTGTTTACAGAACTCTTTTCATCCTCCCATATGGAAACTCTCTCCCCATCTCCCCCTCCCCCCAGTTCCTGGCAACCACCATGCTATTGATACTTTCTCTATGAATTTGACTCCTGTAGGTACCTCATATGATACTGTATTTGTCCTTCTTTGACTGGTTTATTTCACAGCATGATATCCTTAAGTTTCCTTAATGTTGCAATATGTATCAAGATTTCCTTCATTTTTAAGGCAGAATAATATTCCATTGTCTGGTTGTACTACATTTTGTTCTATTTGTCTGTCAATGGACACATGGGTTGCTTCAACCTTTTGGCTACTGTGAAAAATATTGCTATGAATACGGATGTACAAATATCTCTGCGAGTCTCTGTTTTTAATTCTTTTGGGTATACGGCCAGAAGTGGAACTGCTGGATCACATGGTAGTTCAGAGAACCATCATGCCATGTCCATAGCAGTTATGCCATTTTACATTCCCACCAGCAGTGCGCAAAGGTTCCATTTTCGCCACATCCCAAATTACTTGTTATTTTCTTGTTTAGTTTAGTGGGTTTTTTTTTTTTTAATCGTTGCCATCCCAATGAGTATGAGTTTTTTCTTTTTTTAGTGAAGCTTTCTCCTGCTACCATCTTGGAAGGCATCCTCACCTGCTGCTTTCCCCCACTCTGGTCCAGGCTTCTCGTTTGCCCTCCCCCTGCCATCTGGCACATCCTCGTCCTGCTTCTCTCTGCCTCACCAGCTACCTTGTTCTACCAGAGAAGTGTTTGGTTCCTCTTTCGTCTGGACCACACTTCCTATTCCTCTCTCCGTGTATCGCTTAACTCCAGAAAGTGTTATTGGTGGAATGGGAGCTTTCAGAGAATAACTGTGGGTAGTGAAGCCCTTATGGACCTTCCGTGCACGCTAGAGGGTGTGACATTAATCCTGAACACCAGAGTTTTTCTTTTGCTTAATTTATCAAATGAACTCCGTATTGATCTCTTCTTGATTTGTGGTGTAGATTCTGCTTTTAACCCCACTGTCCCTTTCAGCATAGAAGCAGTATTTGGATAGTAGTGAACTGTAGGTCAGATTTATGTTCACAAAGCCCAGTGGATTCTTACCATCCTAGGCCATTCAGGCTGGTTTTCGGTCTGTGACCGCTCCCTCCCTCTCCCTAGAAATGGACAAATCAGATATATCGGTAGTGACTCCTCCTGAACGAAGAATTCTGTCTCTGAGAAGGATGGATAAGAACAATACTCAACATTTATCTAACATTTAACTGGCACTTATGGTATGCTGGGCACAGTGCTAAGCAATTTGTGCTCACTAACTAATCTTCAACAGTTGAGAAAAGTCTTAATTTTACGGAGGAAGAAATGAGTCTTAAGGAGGTAGTTCACAAAGCCAGCTTCCATGGTGAAATTGGAGTGTCGTCAGCGGGTGGAAGTTATGGAGAAAAAGGGTTTGGTGTAATAGAAGGAGAAGCTTCCCAGAATTTAGAGCTGTTGAGGAACAGGAAAACCTGGTGAGCATGGTTTGAAGACCTCCTGATGGGAACACTAGAGAGAGGATCGGTTCTCTGGGAAGTGGTGGGCATCGCCGGCCTCTGAAGTATCATTTAACTCTGAGATTGTGCAAGTCACGTGCAACGGTGTGACAGGTTTGACGGAATATCGGTCCCCAGAGAGACAACATGATGTAGCAGGAATGGCCCTGAACTAGGATCAGGACACCTACTTCTGACCCCAGATCGTTCACTAACTAGCTGTCTAATGTCATGGAGGTCATGAGCCGCCTCTCTGAGCCTCAGTTTCCCTATCTGTAAAATGAAGTGCTTTGGATTAATGGGTGAGCTTTACATTACCTTCCAGCTCTAAATTCTCTGCTTGTAGCAGAGGCCCGGGTTTGGGTGTCAGGCATGCTCATTCATCATCCTTGCTCACCAATAATTTACAGGAGCTATTCACATGTGCCTTCTCTGCACAGACTACTGGGCATAGGGGAGCCCAGTGCTGGGAAGAGTCTACAAAACCCTGGCCTTGGGCTTTTTTTTTTAGTGAAAATTCCATTCCCTCGGAGAGGTTTAGATGTTCTCACTAAAAAACTCAGATTATTTAACCAAAGTGAAAACATCATTCTTTCATGTTCTCCTTCCCTCGTTTTCTAGTAAAACCTTTGCTTGTTTCTTGGCCATGTGGGGGGAGATACAGGTAGGAGAAGGGACTCTTCTAATTTCTGGTGCAGAAGAATGTCCCTTTGGGTTGAGACTCTTCATTGGATGACAACCTGAGGCCAGCGGGAAACAAGAAACAAAATTCCCTTTGAGAAAATCATTCTCCTCCTCCTAATTAAAGAACTGAAAAGTTGTGATTTTCATTTCTGTAATTGGTTTAATTTTTAAGAATTATACTGTCTCCACTAGACTGACCAATCTTCCTAGACTTCAGAACTTTAGCATTTGACACAAGCTAGCCTAGTTGTCTATACATCGATTCACTCCGTCATTCATTCATTGAGTAATTTTTTCTGTTGTTCAGTTATTAAGCTAATATTCGTGAATCCCTGGCACTGAGAGGCCATCAGGGAATACCACAGGCATGGTTCTGCGCTCAAGGAGCTGACAGTTTAAATAATCACACAGAGAAAAATACATTTGCAAACTGTGAAAGTGCTTTGAAGACTAGGTGAGTGAATGGTAGACAGGTTTCAACTTTCTAGTCCCATCATTTCTTTCTCTAAGAATCAACATGGAATCAAAATGTTTGTCCCATCAAACAGACCTCGAATATGCCCCCCGTCTCCCTCTGCACACATCAGTCCAGCCTGGAATCCCCACTGCCAACTCTCTGCCAATGTAAATCTGATTCCCTTTTCAAGACCTTGTTTAGATTCTACCATTTGAAACAAATCAATTCTTGTAGCCAAAGTCTTTTCATTGACACTGTCACATATACTCGCTCTCATTAGGATGTATGGGTATTGTTATCTTTTTCCCTATGTGGGCTTGCCTTACATTTCCAACTATATTATAATTCTTGGATGTCAGACAACATATGTCACTTAAGTCTTGACTCTAATATCATTAGCTCTGTGATGGTGTTAATAGTACTACCTCTTCCATTGAGTTGTTGTGTTAAATCATTAACGTGTGTATGGTGCCCCTACAGTGCATGACAGAATAGATGCTGTTAAAAAAATCATAGCAATTATTCGCCTGTGTCTCTCAGTGTCTAACCAGTGGCTTGGATACCACAGACACTCAGTAAATATTAGTTGGCAGATTAATCTCTGACTGCCAAGCATCAGAGAGTTTGGATGACGGAGTCTTTTGCCAGTTTATACAGGACCTTTCTTGTAAGTACCTGTATTTGACAACTACTTAGCAATCTTACCCCCCAGGGGCAGAGTCCTACAAAACAATGCCAAGAAGAGAGCGCTAGGGTTGTAAGGCAGAATGAACCATTCAGGAAATATTTATCTAGGGTCTGTCGTGTCATGGATGTTGCAAGGTGCTCTTAGGGATAATAAGATTGAGTAGACACAAAGCTCTCCCATCAGAAGCTTACAGTTCAAACGGAAAAAACAAAAGATGTGCAGAAATAACTGTGATGGAATGTAGAGTGTGAAAAGTGCCACAAAAGATGTAGAGATAAAAACTCTGGAAGAACCGAAAGTGGGAAGATGAATTTCATCTAGGCAGCGGTGTATGTGGTGAGAGCTGTAACGTGGACATAGGCAGGTGAGGTCAAAGGGCATTCGAGGAGAAGGAAAGCATGCAGGAAAAGGCATGTGGCAGGGAAAGAATTCCTTAAATCTGCTCGCTATTTTAGAGGTGCACGGATATGTGTAAAGGGGGACAGTAGGAGAGGTTGGAAAGATTCTTTGGGCCCAGATTTCCGAAGACTTTATATGCCTTTACAAAAGTGTGTTGACATTGTTGTGTTAGCAGTGGGAAGATATCAAAGGATTCTGAGTAGTACAATGAGATGAATGTAGGGTAACCTATTCGGAAGACGTTACGATAGTTCACAAATGCGTTTCTTTTCGTGGCTCTTTGGGAATATATGGGTTTACCTGCCAAAGCTTGGGCATTATTTCCATCACCCTATACCATCAGGGATTGGGAAGATGGGCACAGGCTTCAAATTTTGTGAAATAAAATGTTTCGGTTTCTGATTTTGTTTCTTTCAACTTCTTCTGGACATGTGAGCCTTCTTCCACCAGCAGCAGCTGGGAATCAGTTTTTTCCTTGCCAGATACCAGTCACGGAGGTGAAAGGCCCATTTTCTCACCTCTCCACACCCCACTTCCCCTCCCCCAATATACCCACCACTCCAAAGCTTCTGCTGGTGTTGCCACTCGTCCCCATGAGTATGCGTCCTTTGTTCACTGGAAAGCTCAGATCCTTTGCAAAGAACTGCTGTTGCACCATCTGGCAATCTGTGAATTTTTCAGTAGCCTGGATGTTTGTGAGAAAGCAGAAACTCGGAGGCCAGACCTGAACCATCTCTAAGTAATTCTTTAGAAAAGAGGGAGAAAGACCAAAACCAGTTCACCTTTACTAGCATCCTCTCATTCAAAGTACTTGTGCAGGTCCCCTGGATCAATGCCCATTGAAAGTCAGAGGGCCAGCTGGATGTAGGGGGTTGTTCAGAACACATAATGGTCCACTTCAACTTCCAGCTTCTTCCTCATAAAATTGTGTGATGTTGATTAAATGGCAGGTTTGCCAGGAAGTAGATGAGTCCAGAAGTGGAAGAAAAGTACTCTGAAATGGTGCTGTGCTGGAAATAAGAAATAGATATTTGTCTATAAGAAAGGTGTCTGTTTCCAAAGTTGTCTATCTGGCTTTCAGGGGAACAAAGGTCCCGGAACCTAGGAAAGATAAGACTACATGCTTACCCAGAGAGAACTTTCTAGAACTTCCAGTTCTTTTCTCTCCCTTTTTGTTTGAGCAAACAGGGCTGGATAAGTTCTTCTGGGTCTATTTTTGACCCAGCCAAGAGGCTACCAGACCAAATGGCTGGAAAATAGGACACATATCCCAAGGAGCTGACAAGGTCGTTATCCGCAGATGATATGCAGATTTAAGGATTACCCACTAGGGCTTGACTAGATTATCTATTGACTGAAATCTTGTAAAAGTTGTTCCTTTTGTGACTCTGTTCTGTGCTGCACAGTGACCTAGAGTTGCATTGGAGGAGGTATTTGATCAGAAAGGAAAGGTGTTGAGTGACAAGATGCCCAAAGCATGTTAGGCAGCCAAGACCCAAGTCTATAGGGAGTCAGCATCTCATCAGTCTGGACCAGGTAATTAATTAAATGATTGTCCTCCAGAAAAGTTCTGCTCTAATCTTAACCTTTCAGCCCCCTCAAGACCACCAAGGAGCCAGAGCTGGTGAGAAACACTGCAGCTGCTCCCGTGTAACAGGAGCTTTCGAGAAGGAAGTAAGGGAGAAATTCCTAGTCCCACTGAAATAATGGCAGGAATGGAAGACTTTGGAGGGGTGGAACCATTGGATTCAGGCCAACACTTTGGGGTTAACACCTCCATTTTTTTTAAGGCCCATAAGATGATGGGACTTTTAAAAAAAGAGAACTTGCAAAATGGTGGAACGCTTAGGGTCACTGCCCCTCTGAATGCTGTTATACGTAGCCCCTTCAATAAAACCTCTGAGATGGGTCGCCATGGAGACCAAGAATGAGCCTATTTTTTTGTTGTTGGCTTTGGGTCCAATTTGCACGATTGCACAGGATATTTTCATGATTGATTTAAAGCTAAGCACATGACTCATTATGGCTAGGTACTGGCTCTGTCATCCCATTTCAGATGAGAAAACCCACTTGAAGAGCAACTACTCCAGGGGCTGTGTAACAAGCAGGTCAAAGACTCAGTTGGGATTAGAGACAGGATCTCTAGCTCCCAAGACAAAGCTGGGATGGTCTATGAAAGCTGAGGGAGCGGGCGGGAAAAGCTATGGCATTCACGTCGATACACTGCTGCCGTCCTGCAAAGCTTCTAACCAGACTGAGCTTCGGAGGACTCATCCCCTTCCAAGTCAGGGGTCAGACTGATGGCATTTTAGTTGACTTCAGTAGTCAGTTTGTACGGAGCCAGTTTCTTCTGTGCAAAAGGTTTTTTCTTACTCCAGAAGAGGTGAGGTTGTACGGAGGACATAGATTCATGACCCTTGGGTCGAGTGTTTGAAGTGACTATTATTCCTGTCGTACGATAATGACTGTAGAATAATCTCAGACCTGGGTTTGACTACCCTTTTGCCATTCATGCATTCACCCATTCACTCATTCCTCCCTCTCACTGAATCTGGAGTTGCCAGATTTGGCGCATAAAAATATAAAATGCCCAGTTAAATTTAAATATCAGATAAACACGAATGAGTTTTCTTTTTAGTATACATAAGTCCCAGTTAAATTTGAATTTCAGAAGAACAACAAATACTGAGAAGTATGAGCCTTTCTCATGCAATATACTTACACTGAAAAAGTATTCGTCGTTTGTCTGAAATTCAAAATCACTTGGGCGTCCTGTATCTTATCCGGCAACGCTGCCTGAATCCCAGTTTCTTATCTGAAGAATAGGGAAGGCAGGGCTGCCTTACGGTGCTGGGAAGGGGAGAGAGATGCGTGAAGGAGCTCGGAGCCCCAACTGGCCCCAGGGCCAACCAGCACGTGTACGGTCCCTCCTGGTAGTGTGTTTTCTGTCTCCACCTGGGGCTTATCACCTTTGCCCCACATGTCCGTGTGGAAGTTGATTCACACTTAGGAGATTCAGTTTGGAGGCTGAGAGGTGAGCAGGAAGCTTTACTGGGAACCAGCAGCATTTTGGGGGCCCCTTGTCGTTGCCAGTTTCTCCCCCGCAGCCCCGTGTTCTGTCTCTTCTCTCTCTTTTGTCACCTCTCAGTGCCTTGGGCTCATGTCCCATCTAGTCCCTGTTTTATGGACTTGTCGCCTCCCCGGCATTGCTTTTGCTTCGAGTCCACCGTCCAGCGTCTCCTGTTCACTCTCTGCCTTTCCTGAAAGCCTTTGTTCGGTCTTTCCCCGAGTCTCTGTCTTCAATGCTTCACACATGTGGGATTGTTTAGGCTCAAGTGATAAATTGCATGAAGTTAAAGGTAAAAGGGAAGCTCCTCTCTCCCGACTTGGTCTGGGCTGACGTTTGAACAAGAGCCAGACTTTCCTTCGGTTTAACGCGAGCGGTCCACTTGGTGCTTGCCCAAGTCAGCGTAGACTGGCTCGTGCATTTTATCCCAGATGTTGAGTCGCAAGATGAAGTATAACCATCATGTAGACATCTATCTGGGTAATTTAGTGAACTTAAAAAAAAAATCTAACTTTGAAAATTTGATGTCATGTCGAGTCAGCCTGTGTAGAAAAAGGGGCAGCAGATTTAAAAATTCCTCTTCTGCTTCTCTCGCGCCCCACCCTTGTCCCCGTCTACCTCTTTCACCTTTGTTCACGTTCTTTTTCCTTCCTGCCTTCACCTTTAGGGTCTCCCTTGCTTTCTCCCCGCCTGCCTTGCGCTTTTTTTTTTTTTTTTTTTTTTGGCTGAGCCGCGCCGCTTGTGGGATCTTATTTCCCCGACCGGGGATCAAACCCGAGCCCTCAGCAGTGAAAGCGTGGAGTCCTAACCACTGGACCGCCAGGGAAGTCCCTGCGTTGCTTTCTAGTGGTGGGTCTGAACTTGAGTCCAACGCAGGTGGTCAGAACTATTGCCGTGAGCAACTTGTCCCTAATGCCTTTCTTTCTGATCCTGCCTTCCCCCTTTTCCTTCCCTGATGAAGAGTGAAATGCTGGTTTTACTGTAGGTGTTCCGTTTATAACTGTGGCTTGGTGGTTTTCACTTCGAGTGGAGTCCACTGAGCTTGTAAATGGTGTTGGATCAGTGAGCCCATTATGAGACCTCCGAACCCAAACCGTGCCAGTCTGCTGGGATTTTATTGTTTGTAAAGCTCCTTCCCTGGGGAGGGATAGAGTCATTAGGTGTGCACTGTGTTTAATATTTGGTCATGACAGGAAGCAATAATTTTCTATTTTTACGGTGGCTTCTGAGTTTTTAAAGCAATTGTCTAATTCCCATCACTGCGACTGGAAGCAAATAAACCAGACATTGACATAAGCCTATCCTGTGTATGGTTTGGGTTGGGGCCCATCTCCTTTAGCATCTTTCTCCTCCCTCTGCCTGAACTTCTGACCCCTGATGGCCGCCACCACCTACACATGGGCGTGACTCACGTGGAGCCCACCCCCCGCCCCAGCTCTTCCTTGTCAGGTAGAAACATTCTTTCGCTAAAGAGGAAGTGGAGCTGTGGGCTTCTCTTTGAGAAGCCCTGCCCTGTCCTTTAAAACACTCCCCTCTTTAGATGAGAAAAGTGCTTGAAATTTTAGATGAGAAAAGTGCTTGAAATTTTTCAAAACTGGCTCTTCGCTGAGAACGTTCTCCTCCTTTCTTAACCCCGATCAGGTAGGTGGTCTGAGTGTGACGCCTATTGTGAGAATTTCCAAACTAATGCAGCACCAAGGAAGCCCTAAGTCAAGGTGTAAGGTCTCCTTGCTTGGTGAGCGTGGGGATGCTTTAGCTTAGGAACTTCTACCACAGAGCCCAGGTTCTGCAGTAAACCTAAGTACTGGCAGACTAGAGCAGAGAGAGCAAGTTGGTGAGTTTGCATGATTTCTATCCCTTGGGACAGTGCGACCTGTGATACTGGACTACTAGGTGGGAATTTCCAAGGGCATGGGCTCAGCTGCTCCCCAGCTGCTCTATAGTTAAGGCATCCACAGAGGCCTTAACTAGTCGTTACCCCATAGGTCATGGGGCCAATGGTCCACTGACTTTTGGATGGTAGCCTACCCTGACAGCAGGATTCTGCGATGTCAAGGGTTGAGCAGAAGGCCAGTTGTTTTGAGACCCATTCCATCTGTAGACTATCTTGATCTCTTCAGCATTTTTTTCCCCCCTAGTAGGAAACTAAAAATGAGGCGTCAGTGACATGCTTCTTGGGGAAGTCACAGCCTACCATTTTTTCAAGTTTTACAGAGCTTAGCGGAAACCAGCTGGGCAAAACTGTGTTAGAAAAAAAAAAATTGTCATGTTGGATCTGACCTGCAAAACTGTGGAACTAGCTCTCAGCTGTTACTCAGATGCGATGACCTTGAGAAAAACTTCTGAAAGCTCCCTGGCATCTGAAGCCTAAACTTGTCGCACGTTAGAGAGTTCCAGGCGAGGTTCGGAAACCTTGGCCTAAAGGCAGACAACCCGACCCAGGGAGTAAATGAAAGAATCTCCTTTCCAAACTGAAAATTTTGCCCACCTCTCCTCTGAACTATTATGCCTGCAAAGGGGGAGGATGCCTAATACCTTCCCAGAATTCTGGAGTTCTAAACTGCGCCCCCCTCCGCCACTTTGTTTTTTAACCATGGAGCCCACTGATGGTCCAGGGAATCCTGTGGGTCTATAATACCGTTGGGGCTTATTGTCTACATTTAAAATGGAAGGAACTGCTACATTTAGGTAGGGGGCAGTGAAAATAAAGATCTAATGTTTACCCATCCAAGTTCATGGACCTCTTCCACCTCTAGACGCGTGGGAAGTACCGCCAATGGCACTGTCTGTCCTTTCTTTTATCTCATCTCCACCCTCTCCGTTCTCTTTCTTGCCTCTTCACTTTCACCTCACCCTTGTTCTTTCCTCATTTTCTCTTTTTCCTCTCCTCTCATTTTGTGTCTGTCGTTTTTCTGTCCCTCCTTCCTCTCCTCTCTTGTATCCCTCCCTAAGTTACCGAGGACTTCGGCGGGAGCTGGCTGCCAGGTGTTTGTCGGTAACTTCGTCTTAGCCGGTCTGTTGCTCTCAATGGCCCATTTATTTGCTCCTGTGAAGAAGAAGAAGAAAATAACAAAAAAACTTTTCCAACCTATGAGTTCCGTTGTCTCCCTAGGGATCCTTGTTTGAATCTTTGCTGTAAGATTTTTTTTTTTTCCCTATGAAGTACCAAAGAAATAATTGCCTTATCGTTAACAAACAGAACCTGGCTCTTATCACCCCATACCCCAGAGCCTTTGGTGCAAAAGTTGGGCCGTGCCAAGTGCATGCATTAACCTGATACGCGAAACCCCTTTTCAAAGCTAGTCCTTGGAGGACGCTCATTGAGGGCGTTTTTGTCGGGAGGTGGCACGGTGAAAGCACTTCTTACAGTACTGGGTGCCAAAAGAGATTGGCTGGCGTTTACACCTCTGTTACAACAGAAAAGAGTGTATTTTTCTGGGAGGAACATTTTCAGATTGTTCTAATTGTCACTGGCACCGAGCAATCCTTGGAACTTGCGTCTTGCGGGGGGCCTCACTGGAGTTTTAAAGCATCCCTTGGCACAGAGACTTTTTGGTTCTGTGGTTGAGCTTGTAGCCTGTAAAACGCAAACGGATCATGAAAGCCCCAGGCCTGGCTGCCCACCTCGCCCTGTGAGAGGATGTGGCATAACCTAGAACCCCGGCTGCACTGACAGTGTGGATTCCGAGTTTGTTTTTGGAGCCGTGGAGATCTCCCATGAGAGCTCATTTGCATCTCCTAACAGTCTCTTAGCTTCGACCTGTTCATGCTCTGTTTTATAAAGAGTGGAGATCTTCCTTTGGAACCTGGATAAATGGTGGTATCTTCTTCTCCCTTCAATCCATGGTATCATTTTCAGAAAAGCTGAATGTGAAGCTGGCCTCTTTCTGTTCCAATCCAGCATGGGAGCGATATAACTTCGAGTGTCTTTTGGATCTTTAGACAAGGCAGAAGCGCAAGGGACCCGGGGAAATGTTCACTTTGGGGTCAACTCGAATTGCCATCCTTTAAACGAAAAGTTTTCTCTATTGTGTCTTCTTTGTTCAAATAAAATAAATAAATAAGAAAACTGCACAACAAAACACCAAAAAGATATACGATGTTGCGTCGACATCAGATACTGACAGCAAGTCTCAAAAGATCCTTGGGGAAGCTTTTGTTTGGGGTGGGAGAAATCTTTCTCTTAAGTGTTTCCCAGCATTCTTTCAAGACATCTGGTTCTCTCATTTACTCTGCCTTCTGTGCTTTTTTTTTTTTTTAAGATAACTCTACTACTGTCATTATTTTTATTATTTTTACCCATTTAACTAAATGTGCTGAATGGTGATCCCACATGACAGCTTGTCTCAAACTTGTTTGACCTTCAGAAGTGATGACCTTAACCAATTTTTACTGGCAACTGTCGTGACTTTATTACTCAGGAGACAGTTTATTTTTGTTCCTTAAAGAGAGAGTGAACAAGAGAGAGTGAGCTTTTCCTAAGATCAAAGACAAGGAAAGAGTGAGGAGGTTATACTCACCCATCTCTGTGCTGGAGCAAAATTTTTCTCTTTCCTATCCTGTTTTATTATTATTCTCAGTGTCCTTATAAAAGCATAAATAAACAAGGTGGAATCTCACCCATGCCTCCTGCACCCACATTTCCTTCTTAAAGCATTTGGGAATCTCCTCTGTTTGCATTTGGAAATTGGGTTGCTGAAGTTGAAGCATTGTCTGAGGTAACCGTCATATGACTTTCTTTTGACCAATATAAGTAGAGGCCAAATCGATTAAATACAAAGAAAAATAAAATGAAACAAAATAAAAGGAAGCAAACTGGGTTGATCAGTTCTCTGCTCGGACTTGAGCAGACATAGGTCTGAGTGAGAAGAGTTAACTTTGCTGCCACCCGTCCCCCGCTGCCCTTAGCCTATATCACCAAAACCAAATCTACGTAGGCAGAATGGTAAAGAGGTCCCCAAGTGGAATGAGCACAGTAAATGAATTGCTCTTATCCTGGGGACAGGGTAGCGTGAGAAATACCAGAATAGAGCAGGACCGGCTGCTTCACCCGCCCAGCACCAAAGAGCGTATGTAGGTTTCTGGCATCATAAATCTCAAAGGCCTGCAAACCACTGTGAGAAAAGAACATTTACGCCGTAGCATCCTACCTGGAAATGGAACAATTCCCTTCTAGGTTATTTATGGCAGTCGATTGGGG
The DNA here is from genome assembly GCF_011762595.2 of Tursiops truncatus. Classification (NCBI taxonomy): domain Eukaryota; kingdom Metazoa; phylum Chordata; class Mammalia; order Artiodactyla; family Delphinidae; genus Tursiops; species Tursiops truncatus. Next base: position 12,823,645 of record NC_047039.1, read on the forward strand.
AAAATATTAGGGCTTTGAAGTAGAGCATTCCTTCTGGTGGGAAGAAAAAGGCTTCTAGAGGTAGTAGAGCCATGGAGGCCATCGTGGTGTTGGGAAGGGGTCTTATCGAGTCCCCTATAGCTTAGGAGCTGCTGTCTGCTATCACCAGCATCCACCTATAGTCACTGCCCCCAGGGCTTCCTCTTCCTCGAAGGACTCAGCATGCAGGTGCCATTGGTCCAGCCTTTGCCACACATCAGGAAATTTCAGGACAGTTGTGCAAGGGCTTGACCAAGGCCCCAGGAGTTTGTGAAGAAACCTCCACTGACACACTGGGCTAGGGTGGAAATCTCCTTTATAGATGCAGTTTAAAATTTGGATTACTAGAGCATCAGTACGTACCACTGGCAATAAGAATGAGCGGCTTCGGGAATTCCCTGGCGGTTTCACTGCCGAGTGCCTGGGTTCCATCCCTGGTCGGGGAACTAAGATCCCACAAGGCTGTGCTGCACAGCCAAAAAAAAAAAAAAAAAAGTTCTTTAAGAGGGTAGATCTCAGGTTAAGTGTTTCTTACCACAGTAAAAAACTAAAAAAAAAAAAGAATGAGTAGCTTCTAGCAATTGGAGCCTCTGATGTGTTCTCCATGTTGTCACCCCACCCCACTGCCATGGCTCCCATACCGTCCCAACTGAAGGAAGTCAAGCCATGCTATTGACTCAGCTGATTAATCAAGCACTTGGTCAGCCCACAAACGTGTAGTGAGTCCTTAGTAGCACTCGGCACTGTGGTTATGCCATGGGGAAATAGGAGGACTTCTGGTCCAAGGTGGAAGGGCACAGGCTTGTAGCTGGGGAAAGGTGAGCATTTATACATTCCTGATTCTCTCAGCTTATGCACGCACCAAAGAACTCCTAAAATATGCTGGGTATCCCCAGGGCTCAAACTTAGCAAGCAGTGGGTTCTAGAAGTCACGTTGATATTGTTGCTATATTATTATTTTTTTTTCTTCTGTGGTCACTCTTATTTTCTTGGTCTACCCATCACGGGACAGAGGTCACAGCCTCGTGACCTTTTCCTAGTGGGATGGACCTCTGAAGAAATCACATGGCCAAGTTTGTATCAGGGGTCCACATTTGTTTCCTCCACTCTTTTAATCAGAATGCTCATTTAATTCTATTCCAGCACCTGTTCAGCAATTAACACCCTACGATTTGCATCTTACCCTGACATTTGCTATCTTTCCAATTAGTTTTTATATCAGTATAATTAGGCAGGGTTATTACAGTGCATCAAGCAGGGTCATGGTTATTCCCAAGCCTTTAAGCGCTTTCCCAGATTTGTTTAGGGAAGCCACTGAGGGCAAATGGTTGATTAGGATCGCTGTTTTTCTTCTTCATTCAGATCAGGAGAAAACTGTTTCCCCATGTGGCTCATGAAAGATCAGGGAAAGATGTCAACCTATAAGAATTAGTATTATGTAGTTCATGACTTTCGGGTGAATTTACAGAGGATTATAAGTAAGGTACGTAAGGTGGATGTATTGTGGCCGTTTTCTGTGCGGGGGGCCAAGGCAAGACCGTCACTTCACTTGCTTTGGCTTATCCGTGGCAGGGACAAAAGGAAAGTGAAGGGAAACTGAAACCTTCCAAGTCAGCTTTTTAGTCCGGTGGGGGTCTGGTGAAGAGAGGGGAGGGGAGCTGTTTTCTTCCTAATGGCACAAGGGGATAAAGAAAAGCAGTTTCGGAGTTCAGCCAGTATCTATACTAAACTTAAGCTTGGTGTTGTAATTTTTAACCCACGTTGGGAGTATCTGATGAACCAAAACCCCCAAATTTCTGCTGAAAAAAAAAGTCATTTTAGAAGGCGAGGCTTTGCTGGATCCATTAGCGTGTCTATCTATTGTATCCTTGACACTTGGAACATTGCCTAGATACTGTCTACAGGTGATCTATAAGTTTTCCACAATATGGGTTGGAGGGAATTATTACCTGTCATTAAATGGAATGTCCAGAATAGGAACTAATCTGTGATAAGTTAAGATTTAAAGTATATGCCATCTCATAATATATGATCATATTCTATATTATTATATTATAATGTATATATAGCATTTCTTCACATATGCTTAGGTCAGATTCATAGAGTGTTCTCATAAGTGTATATATAGGTCATACATTAATGTTTAGGTCAAATTCCATTACACCCAATACTAAAGTCCTGGAATTTGGAGAGTCGATCGTGGCTGGAAACCAATGAGGACTTTGAAATCTCCTGAAAGAGTTTAGATTTTGATGGGCCTGGACTTGTTTGTAATGGTATCTGACTCCCCTGCTGAATTGGTAGGATGACACAGCAATATCCAGGTGCCGAGTCTGATACAGTTGTTGGAGAAACAATACCATGATTGATGGGGGATGTAATAATGCCAGGTTCCTCTGGGAGAGAATTTTACACCGTCTGATTTCATATCGACAAGGTTTTCTTTTACCTGTGATACAGAATTGTACGGAGTCATCTTGTTGTGGCTTGCCTTGATTTTTTAATAGCGGGTAGAAATGCGATGTAAAGTCCCGTGTGTCAGAAAACCAGGGAATCTGAATTGTTGTAACCAGAGCACATCTATTTATAATTTGGGGGGGGCGTCTAGAATTTAAAAATTCCAAGTACTGAATGGAGATCCCTGCATGTTTTTGCCTTAAGAAGGAAAAAGGAGCAAGTAGCATGGGTGGGAGCTGGCGGAGTGGGTAGATGATGATGACTCTCGGGGAGAGAGCCGTGTGTGACATGATAGACGCTGCCTCTCGCCATCTTGATATTTCTTCCTCAAAATGTTGACACAGAGTAGGCGCTCAGCAAATATTGCTTAAAGGAATGAGGGAACCTACTGTTAGGACAGCAGGAACCAAATGGTGCAAGTTCAGTGGGAAAAGCAGAGTGTGGGAAATCGCAATCTGGCCTCTGGAAGAAAAATAGGGAGGAATACAGCTGTTTTACCATTGGCTGTGATTGGAATGATAAAAACGGATGGAGAAATTGCTGTCATCAGTTAATTCACATCTACTTTTTAACTGGAACTGTAGGTTTCAGGGTGAAGTTTTTGCTCAGCTGTCCTTTGGGTCGTGGCTTAAATGTCATCTAAGTGGACACTTCCTTCCCAATCCTGCAGTTCCTGGCCCTCTCTCCTGTTTGATTTTTCTCACTGCACTTTTTACCAATTAACATGCTATATATTTTGCTCATTTGTTTGTCAGTTGTCCCTATTGCCCTCCCTGACTCCCGCTACTAAGTCATAGAAAGGCAGAGGTTTTTGTCTTTCTGTTTAGTGGTTTATCCCTAACATCTGGAATAATGCCTAACACACAGTTGGTATCATGACTATTCGTTTCAGGAGTAATCAACAGAAGACCTGCATCTTGGAAAACTTTGCTTAATCTTTCACAGAGAAGGTCAGAGGTATTGGGGTCGCTTTGAGTATATACACCACACACTAAGCAAGAGACAGGGCCACTTCCTTTTACCTGGGTGCCTCACTTGTAGTACCTGTTTGAAATCTGCAAATACTACAAGTAGGGAAAATGTCTCAAAGGCAGAATATATGTATCCAAGTCCAGAATAAAAACTGTCACTATGTCCATTAGTGGAAAGGTTCAGAACCTCATCTGCCCATGTGGGTTCACACTTCATCTTCGTCTGAATTGATTTCATCTCAGAAGGCAAACAGAAATGAAAGGGCCTGTTGAATACACTAGATACATACTTCACACTTTTGGAAGAGAACAAGAGGGAGAATGAGAGCAAGGGGACAAACTTAGTATGTATCAGGAATCGCTTAGGTGATTCTCAATTTGGGATTAAGGCACATTTCTCAGTCTGTTGCAAGTTATTTATTTTTTATTGCATTTTTCTTTGTGTAGTGTTCCTACAGACCATTATTTTTATATGACTAGAAATACACTTATCCTAATGTTTCCTATACTCGTAAGTAGGATATGAAATTTACATACATGCCCTTATGTAAAACTGGCAGAGGCCACCTTCCCTAGAGGGTCCCTTTGACACATCTTCCCTGTGGCTTCCTTCCCTCCTTCCCCTGTGCCCCACCCTACACACACACCCCCTTTGACTTTAAAAACAAAAATAAAATCTCGTTCCTTTAACCAAGACCTACGACACAAGAACTCTAGGAAAATGATATGCCTGCAAAGAAGTGGGAGAAGTAGAAAAATAAACAGGGCATCATTTTTTCTTCTCTGTCTTGGAATGGGAGCAGACGGATTTGGCTCCCCGAGGTGATGAGGTTTCTTTCCTCGCTTCAGTTTTCTGAGCCTTTACTTCTTTCAAGGCTCCCTTTGTAAGTTACCACAGTGAGGTGGGAAAAGGTTACCAGCTCTGGAGAAGGAGCTCCGAGAGGGGGCGCTTGCCTAGGTATCAGTTTTCTATTGATATTATGCCCCTTTTGGCTACGCAAGTGTCCCAGAAATTTGATAACACGTTGGTTAAAAAAAAAAAGTCCAAATAAATGTTACACTCCCCTGAGAATACTGACAGAATGGCAAAACACACCTGGGAGGGTGCTGCAGAGTAGTAGCTATTTGTGGACTTGACTCTGCAAAGATGCAGTGAGGGTTCTTGGGCAGAGTCCTTTCTGTTGATGGTGCCATCCCATGGTCACTTCTGTGTCGTTGATTAAAGACCTTCTGGGATGTGGATTCCTGGGAGTTCTGAGGATATGTAGGCAGGAAACACTTCAGAAGACCTTCTGGGATGTGGATTGCTGTTTGGACTGAGGTGTGTCTGCCTTTGGCATCGTGCATGGGGACAAAATCAGACTGAGAGAGTATCTGGTCATTATTATTTATCCATCGGCAAACTTTAAGAGTTGAGGTGGGCAGAAAGAGAAGTGACCTGAAGACCTGGGTTTATTGGGAATACAGTGGGTGAGGACAGCATTTAGAGCCATTCAAAATGGAATTTAAAATGAGAAAACAAGGAGCTTGCTCGCAGCCCAGAAAATAAGCAAGGAAAATATTTCTTCTACTGTTCCTCCTCCTCTCTCTCTTCTCCTCCTCTTACCAGAACAAGTTGGTTGTTTCAGAAACACAACCTAAAGAGAAGACACTGTAGCGTGTGTGAGAGCGAGATTAGCAAAATAATCAATATAAACAATATCACCAACGGTATGCAATTTCCTTGGGAACCACCCCTGGTTACCAGGATGCAATTTCAGTTGCTTTAATAAATGTAGTTTGCCTTTATCCCTAAATAGCTCAGCTGATCAACTGCTGAGTACTTGTTTAGGGTGGGCAGCGGTGGGGAGAGGGTTAGTAACTTTTGCTACAAATTTGAAGGTGAAGCCTACCTTGGAGACATATATGCGTGTGTGTGTATATATATTTTATATACACACACATGCACATATATATACCTACATAAATACATATATACATGCACACACAGATGCATGAAACAAAGTCAACGTGCTTATTTTATGCAGGTAGTACAACGTTACGGACTTGCTGAGTGTGGGCAGGTAAGTGTCTACACATCAGTGCCTCTGAGCTCTGCATCCTGGGAAGGCATGTTGAGGAGGGACCGTGAGAAACAGCACCCTCAGAGTCTGATGCCTCAGGGAATATCCCCCCCCCCCCCCCCCCGGCGTCTCGCCCTTCCTGCGAGCAGGCATTCCGAGATGTCATAAATAAATAAATAACATTTGCCGTTGTTTAGAAATCAATTAATTTGTAAGTTGAAAGGTCAGGCAAAATATTTCGCGATTTCCGAGGCAGCGCTCAAGCTGCAGCGGGCGCCCGAGCAGTAGCTGTCAGGATGGGGCGCCCAGCTCAGCGCTCAGCTGCTCCGCGCCCAGAATTTTCTGCTGGGGGGACGGGTGACCGCTTGATTAGTCGCTACTGGGTTTTGTTCAAGGGAGAGCTCTGCATGGTTGCATTTTAACACCTTCTCCACGAAGCAGGAGGCCAGCACAGGGTGCTAAATTCCTGTCTGTGGCTGTCTGTGAAATAAATCTGTGTGTTGTGCCGTTCCAAGCTGTCAGCAGTGGTTCACCCTGATGGGCCCCTGAAAGGAGTTTCCTTTCTGTCTGTGGAACAGTGAGCAGCCACTAGGGAGCTGTCTTTAGCTCAGATTTCAGAGTTAGCTCATTAGACCAATAACAGCAGACACTCTCTTCAACATATTCACAAAGTTATATTATGAGAAGGGGAAAAATCGCCCGGGCCACCAGACAATGCTAATATTCGGTTTCCCCTGCCTCCTGGACCAGGCGAGATGGGAGATGGAAGGGCTCCGTCACCTTGGGCACCCCCTCCCCACCGCCACGGCCGTGCAGGTTCCCCCCTCTGCCGCCCCCCCTCCCCCCCACGCCACCTTTCCTTTCTGATGTGTGGCCTATCTCCGTGACAAGTTTATTTATCAAAGTTTCTTCCCTTCCTGGCTGGGTAGCATCTCTCATCCATTTTCTTGTTCCTTCTTAACAGGAGTCTCAGGCATTGGTATCTGAAGTGGAGGGCGGCCAGGGAAATGATTATTCCATGTTCTGGCTTCTCTGGCTCGTTCTTCCAGTGCATGTTTTTCCTCTTGGCTCTAGGATGTCAGCAATCTCCTCAGATATTTATGTGAGATTCATGACACGAAGCCAGGAACGACATTTCTGAGTGGGGTGTTTCCCTGCAAAACAGTTTTGGCCCTATCCTCTCCTGAGCTGTTCAACTCTTCTCCAATAAACATTCCAGGATGGCTATACCTCTGTGCCCCGCCTGTTATTGGCACACAGTTGCTAGGCTCCGTGAGATACCACACGGAGGCCGTTTGCAGAGACGCTCGGAAGCCTTTAATTTGGGGGCAGTATTTCTTAGAGAGTCACAGCTGGAGGACCCGAAACCCAGTCAACATCCAGCTGCCAGGCTTTTGCCGTATTTGTGTTTCAGTAAACGATCTCCTCCTTGTGGATGATTATTTCTGTGTTAAGCGCTTTAAAATAATTGGAAAAGTAGAATTCGTTTTTGGATGATGGATACTGAGTCCATGCTTGCTTTACTACTCCTGCAGTTATTTATCATTATGATGTGCGATCTGATTTGTGTCTGGTAATGCTCGTTTTACGGTTACACGTAGATCTGCCTTCAGAATTCCCTGGTGCCGCGCTCGTGTAGAACACGCTGAATATGTTCATACTTGGCTTTAGCACAAAGGCGATTCTCTTCTTTCCGAAAAATAAAAATCTTGGGTGAAGTATGTTCAGCCATTGTCAAGTAACTCAAGGGAAGGCAAAGAAAGAACAAAATAACTTTTTTCTTCTTTGAGGACAAATTCAAACTCCCACTTCATGTGCTGTTGTGTTTTTTTTTTTTTTTTTTCCTTTTCACTCATGGATAACTTAAAAATGGCTCAACTTGAAATTTTCCATGTGTCCAGGAAAGCTCCTGGGAGTTCTGAGGATATGTAGGCAGGAAACACTTCAGAATATATAAGCAATCCAAAATTTGTTTTTAGTTAGAGCATGCTGAATAGAATATCACAAACTCTGCAGCGTAACTACCTTTGCCTGCAATTTTACACACACACTGTGTGTTGTTTTTATTTTTGTTTTAGTTTAGTTTTGTCTTTGAGAGGTTGATAAATGGGCTTGAGAGTAGTTTGTTTATTCTGGGATGGACAGTTAACTATGTATTTCTATATAGAGTAGCTTTTTTTTTTTTTTCCTGTTCAGTTTCTAAGGGAACAGATGCCTGGGATATGAAAAGCAAAGGTGATAAAATGCTGCTAATTTAATTTCAGCATTAGAATTTCAGGCAAAAGGAAAAAATAAAATGTGAAGCGTAATTCTTATCCTCACTGCACTTTTTTTTTTTTAGTTTCTCTTTTTTTTTTTGGCTGCACTGCGTGGCTTGTGGGATCTTAGTTCCCCGACCAGGGATCGAACCCACACCCTCAGCAATGAAAGCACCGACTCCTAACCACTGGACCACCAGGAAATATCCCTCACTGCACTTTTCTATAGAGGATTCCCTTCCCCCCCCCAACTCTCCATTAATTACAGTTATCTCAGTGAGTATTTGGGTGGTTAACTGAGTAGATTGACGCACTGCATATCTTGGGCACCACCCCAGTCTGTCTCTGTGTGGCACCAGCAGGGTGCCTTTTTGGTCTTGAACAGTGGCTTAAACATCAATTTAATGGGCCTGGAATATGACCCCACTGGGTCCTCCTCAACCAAGGCTTCTCAGGGTGATAAAGGCAGAGCGTGTTTTGCTGTGTTATTGGTCAGATGCAGAATAGGAAGCGTGTGGAGGGAAGTGCGGTAAACGAAGGAGAAAATGTGTGAATACAGCCGTCGTGCACATTGTGGTTTTCCGTATTCTTCCTGAGGACAGGGCCTTAGAAAAGCGTCCCTGCCTCTAGCCGTATGCTGTAAATACCGCTTTATAAAAATAGACCCACACCCGTGTTTCACTCAAGTCCATCTTGTACGCAATTTGTGAAAACGAATATTGACCTCGAAGATGTCCCAGGCCCTGCTGGTCATGATGATTGCATTGGAATTGGGGACACGGTCTCCCAAGTGGATTCAAATATTAGCCCAAATGTAGGACATTTAAAACTATTTCACTTGGAAACTATGCAGCAATATCTTTCTTTTTTCAGGGAAAAACACTGAGATATCTGGTAAAATTATTTTTAAGTGAAACCTGTAATGTGATACTTTTCAAGTTATACCAGGCTGGGCTGAGGTGTGGAATTGGGAGCTCCTTCTCCGTGGTGTGTGTGTGTGTGTGTGTGCGTGTGTGTGTGTGTGCGCGCGCGCACGCGCGCATGCAAAAAGTTGCGAGCATGTGGGAAAGTGATGGTTCTTTAGGGGGTCAAGATCTGAGTCTGATCCAGGAATCCAGGACAATCCCAGTCTTGCAGCCCAGCCTCTGCTCTATGGTTTGGAGGCCCAGTGTGAGCCTGGGACCTCCATGCTGGGATTTAAAAAGTCTTAATGTCTTCTCCATACTCTCAGCATGACCTTTCCTGGCAGCCTCCACTTGCGCTTTTGTTTTCTAAAAGGGACTAATTTGGTATTTATTTCTTTGACTATCTGTTTTGTTGTTTGTTTTTACAAATTGACCCTGGATTAGATGATCTTCGATAAACAGCTCAAGTGAAGTACAGGAGAACAAATAGTAAATGACAATATTGGCAGGAAAACATGATGGGGCAAATTGCATCTCGAGCTTCCCAAAGGGAACTGATACCAAAGTGCCAACCTCTCTCCCTGTTCACCAAGTCATTTAAAACATGGTAATGTGAAATGATCAGATCAGTGAAATGATCAGATCACAATGAAGCCATCTTCATTGAAGAAACGTGGTTCAAGAGAGCAAGGATAAACGACAGTTCTCTAACTTATACTTCATGTCTCATGGAGAATATTTCTTAAAGCTTCTGTATGTTAACTCGATCAATTTCTTTGCTTTTACTATGGCTTCCTTGAAAGGCCTGCTCCTTCAGTAACAGAAAAAAATTTATTTAGCCTTTCTGGTGAGAAAGACTACGCTCTCGTCTTGGGCCACATGAAGGTGACAACATGAAGATGGTCAGAGGAGTGCTTTCTGATGGTAATTACATCAGATTGTGGGCTGCAAAGTATGTGCTGAGTGGGTACTGCTGTGTTCATATTGCTGAGTCCCACGACCTCTAAAGGGAAAAAGAAATTACTCTGGTTCTGAAGAGACACAACTCAGAAGTTAAAATACTATTTCCAGTCTCTTAGAAGCAGAGGGACGAGGCCTTGGCGGGATGCCATGTCCTACTAAAGCCAACATCAGCCTTGCTTGGGGCTTCTGAGTTTTGTTCTGAGAACACCCCTCCTGGGCACTGGCAAAGAGATGGTGTCAAGAAAAGGTAAGTAACCGGGCAATGTAGTTTTCTCACCAGGAAGTATATTCAAGATTGTTGATTTAAAAATAGAATCATTGGGGATCACATAACAGAAAGAAAAACCCTCTATCCATGAAGATGTTCACTACGTCATTTATTATCTAGAATTGCAAGGACCTGGGCAACCTAACTTGTTTCACAAAGAGGAGAATGACTAAGCAGAGGATGACACAGCAGTTTGATGCACTAGTATATAGCCACTGCAAAGAATTATCTGTCTAGCCATGTGGGAAAATGTTCGGTGAAAAATATAGAATGTATATTGTAGGTACCCTGGTGCTCTGTAAAATATGCCTGCAGAAATCAAGGAAAGTAAAAGAGTCAGTGGTTAAGGTGGTGTGATGATGGCCCTGGATCTGTTTTTTATGTTCTGCTTTGATTCTCCTTCCTGATATAATTAAAACACTCCTAAGAAGGGTCGCCTAGACCAGCCCTTTGAAGACTTGACTCAGAGTATGTTTTAACTTTTTGTTCCCACTCGGGACTCATCTAGGTTCAAGGATGCTTAGCTGTTTGTAAAAATGGGTTTTTATCCTGCAGGAAGGACTTTTTTCCCTTGTGCTGAGGAAGAATCAGGATGCCAATGGAGACACGCTACATGGAGGCCCTGACCATTTTAAAGTGGCAAATTAAGTTGTGGCTACTTTGGGGAAGACTCATGCTTTGATGTCACTGCTTATCCAATGGTCCTGTTCCTAGTAACTTTTAAACTCTTCCCGTTAAAAACACACGTAGGATGCTGTCTCTCATAATAAAGTTGTTGCTGTAGACATCAATATAGAAAACACCTCTTACAAAAAAATAGCCCAGCTGTTGTCTAAGTAACTCCTTAGCAACAGTCTGTAGGCTTTTCATGACCTGGTAGAAAACATGATAGATAAGGAAACCCTGCACTTTAATTTGATTTTTGCCATTAAGGTTGTGTTTCTGGGCAGATGGGTCTTCCTCTCTGTGCCTCAGTTATTTTCCTCGTGCCTCTTGTCTGCCTTGCAAGAATACCAGCAGCCCCATGGGATGGTTGTGTATGATCCCGTTGTTCTATAGGTAAATGAGGAAATTAAAGACAATTTCGTTTTCCTCTCTATAACCGGGCTCTATATTCTGGTTGAGGTGGGCTCAGTTTGAGCTATGACAGCTCTCAGCCCTGGTTATGAAGATCCCATTTGGAAAGTTGAGGGGCTCAAGTGCCTTTTAGGGGACAGTTGTGCTTAAAAAAATGATGGTTTTTATTTTGGTGGAGTAGTTTTTATAGCTAGCATTATATAAAGGACCACTTTGTTTTTAGCTCTAAAGAGTTGAAGTAATTTGCACTTGGAGTACAATTTGGAAGTTAGGTATCGATACAAATCATGAAAAAAAATTCTACCTTATTCATTTTTCTTGCAATAATTTTACCAAAAGTATGCTGGTTTAGAGACATTGGGGTTAAAAAAAAAGCCATGCGTAAAGGATTTATAAATGTCAAAGCCAATAGTAACAACAAACTCCACATGTTGGTTTTTTTTATCTTGAGTAGTTTTAATCCCCCCTTCCCCCCCCCACATGTCCCTATTGTCCTAATGCCTTTGAACATGGAGAAAATATTAATTCAACAATTAAATGCCACCTAGAAGCAAAAGTCCTCTGCACAGTGGAAGGAAAACACCTTACGAGATGGCAAACAAAGAGGAGGGAGTTGCAGAGACAAAGAGCTCCAGTACAAACTGGTCCTGGTCCCCTGAGAGTTCAAACTCTTGCTGGCAAGAGAGAACACTTTGGTTAATCCCTAATTGTTCTCTTGGTGCTTTGCCAGAGAGATGATTTTTTCAGGAGGAGATATAAGGGTTCAGATCAGAGGTTTCAAGAATTTGGTGGTGGGAGGGCCAATGTTTGCCTTCTCAGGACAGGGCTGGAAGCAAGCTGTCCATCACCTTCTCCTAGGGGGTCATGTCTGGGGTAGAGGCCAGGGAATCACTCATGCACCTGTACTGATGGCCCAGGGCCCTAAGACTTGCTTGTTATCCACCTGCAGGCTTCTCGCAGTGAGAGTTACCTCTCTGAACACCACCTACTGTTGCTTCTAAGAGGGCTTCAGATTTCAACCTGGGCTTGCCCAGGGTCAGGAAGAGGTCCCCAACGCCCCTGCCTACACCACTGTGCACCTCATAGAAATGACCCCAGCAGGCTTCATCCTCCTGAGGCTGGATCTGATTCTGGAAGTTCAAGTGCAGGAGATTGACCTCCCTGCTGCTTTAACCACATACAGTTGGCCCTCCAGGCCCTCCATATCTGCAGGTTCCACCAAACACAGAGCAAAACTCTCCAAAGAAAAAAATTCTAGAAAGTTCCAAAAAGCCAAACTTGAATTTGTGGCACACCAGCGACTATTTACATAGCGTTCACATTGTATTTACAACGATTTACATAGCATTTACATTGCATTAGGTATTACAGGTAATCTAGAGGTGCGCTGTAGGTTGTATGCAGATGCTACGCCATTTTATAGAAGGCACTTGAGCCTATGGGGATTTTGGTATCTGTGGCGGTCCTGGAAGCAATGCCCCTTGGATACTGGGGGATGACCGTACAAGTACTAATTGTAAATGACACTCATCGCCCTCTTTGGGGGAAAGGATTGGGAGTAGAGGGAAAAGACAGAGCTATCAGGGAAATTGTGAAAATTCTCACCCACAGAAAATCCATTGGCAGCAGTGATTGAATAGGGGTGGGGAAGAAGAGGTAGCAGGACTTTCAGCGCCTTTCTAGAAGAGCCTGGAAGTTTCTGGCCACTTCTGAGCCCGTTTGCCCACAGTCTCAGTGCCTGAGGATAAGCCATACCACTTCTGTATCGATTGCTCAGCACTCCAAACCTCCCAGCTCCATTTTTCTTCAAAGTTCTGAGAGACTCCCAGAGTGGGTGTAAAGGAAAAACCCGGAAGAGTATTCTTTTTTTTTTTTTTTCAGCACGCGGGCCTCTCACTGTTGCGGCTTCTCCCGTTGCGGAGCACAGGCTCCGGATGCGCAGGCTCAGCGGCCATGGCTCACGGGCCCAGCTGCTCCGCGGCATGTGGGATCTTCCCGGACCGGGGCATGAACCCGTGTCCCCTGCACCGGCAGCCGGACTCCCAACCACTGCGCCACCAGGGAAGCCCCAGGAGTCTTTTGCATACAGACTAGGATCAGATTTCTACCTCCCCCCAAAACAATCGGGCATTTCCTTTGTTCTCTGGGCAAAATGAGGCTGGACCCAGGAAGAGACCCTCCCCAGATGAAAGCTGTCTAGGGAACTGTCCCGGGCAGGGCTTCTTCTAGCCACCTGCTCTCCTGCCCAAGGCTGGCCCTCCTGTCGGCTTCAAGATGGAATCCAGAACCACAAGCAGCCACCCTCCAACTTTAGAAGACTCCACACCCAGGGGGAGAGGTGGAGCCAGGAAGAATTGGGCCCATTATTACCCTCATGATTTATTTCTCACTCAGCGCTCCAAAGTCTGCAAGGGAAAGAAGTATAATTCCCTCTGCATTTCAATCCTGCAATATTTACTCCAAGCTGGAGCCTCTGCCCGCTAATGTGCCCTCTGAGGAGCCCCACTGGCTTTGAGGCAAGTGCCGTGGGGAAATAGAGCACAGAAGGGAGAAGGAGGCAGAGGAGGGCTCAGACCCGGGCCTTCGCCAGAGAACTCGGGCTGTTATAATTTACACACCTTGCCTAATGCACAGCACATGTCTCGGCTACAAAAGGCGTTGGGTAGACGGGCCCTGTCTGCCTCGCAGTGGGCCTGCTGGGAGCGTGTCAGCAATACTCTTAACGATGACAAAGTAGTTCATCAATAATTTTTTCCCTAACACCCTTATCCAAGAGCCAAACAACAAAATAAAATCCATCTCCCATCAAGCCCACCCCCCGCCCCCAGCAGACTTCTTGACGTGGCCTCAGGCAAGGAGGCCATAGGCTTGGAAGTGGGGTCCCAGCCAGCTTTCACGCAAGGAGGACCTGAATCCCTAATTTCCTTTTCCTGATCACCTCTCTCACCTCATCTGTGCTAAAGTTGGGTGGTACCGAGGTTCTTCTGGCTATTAATCCTTGGGAAGGGAAGCTCTCTTCTTTTTCATAGTCATGTAGTGAGTTCAGTTTATTTCAGGTCACTTTTATCTGTCATCCTTCCTATTTCTGGGGCCCTTATGTGAACAGCACCATTAGGATCTGGAGGCTGTGTGGGGAACAGGGATGGGGGAGGGAAACCAGGTAGAGATGTTCTTTTTAAAAATTTAAACAAGTTTACTGTCTTTTGTACACATTCCGTGTGTAATGGAGAAAGATTATTTGAAAGTACAGATACTGTAAGAGAAAAAAAAGTCCACAGGTGAGGACTGACCACTAATAACCTTGGGTAAATATGCTTTCAGATATCTAGTCAGATCTCTTTCCGTCAACCTGTTTTCCTTCTTCCCTCCTTCCTCCCTCTTTTCTTCTCAATATATGAACATTTGTTGAAAGGTAGGAGCCAGTGTTAGAAGACCATGACCTATGTCTCCCTTCCCTTCCCTTCTGGTCTTGGGTGAACAGCTTGGCAGGATTTCCCTTTGAGAGGCAACAAGCCATTGTCAGGCACAGTGCCTGGCACTCTGTACGCACTTAGTGCTCATTGAGTTGCATTTTAGTACAATTTTTTAGGTGGCCAAATTGCCATATGGTTGCTTTGCATGCCAGAAATCATATGCTAAAGAAAGCATTAAATCTGAAATTTATGTTAGCGGTCAGGGGCCCTCCCTGAGGTGGGTCTCACTTTGACTCCCGCCTGCCCGCTCTTATTTGAATTCACTGCTCACTTCGCACGGTGGCATGACCATCGGCGGCCTATCCATAATACATGGATTTTTCTTTATTTATTGGATTAGCTCCTCCGCTGGCATTTTTATGGTATGTTGCGCCTGTTGATTGTTGTTGGCTAAAGAACAAACGCCTGGCTGATGTCCACGGGGACGAACAATTTGCACATTTATTTTATCCTTTTGTTGATATTTCAGTTCCAAAAGCTCAAGGTTAGTTTGCTTAACTAATGCGTTATCCCCTGATCCCAGGTGTTTCCATATGACAGTGTTGTCTGAGCTTGACTCCCTGGTGTGACATTCAAGCCTGCTAGAATGTACACATCCTGATGAAATACTAACAATTCCACTTATTAGGGATTACGGAACCAAGGTACAGCCAGTTGATTCAAGGAACACGTGAATAGTGCATTTATTTATGTGTCAACAGAGGCTAGTTATTGAATTGGACTGTCTGATTTTTCTCATGCGATATGGCCTCAGCGCTGGTGAACATTGCTGGTGGTGCCAGTTTGCAGGCTGGAAAGGCTGACACAGTAGCGACCACGACTCTCCATCTTCCCCAAGGCTTGGCACTCGATGCAAAATATGTCTGTGCTTCATAAATGCTACTTGATATGGATGACGGTGGCATAGGTAGCATTTGTGTTGCTTTGTCAACGGGGCGAGCCAAAAATGTGAAGCCTGGTGGCAAGTTATACACACCACCCCTTGTTTCTTTCCCTTGATGACGTAAAGCCGAACAGAAGACTGGGCCCATATCAACGCCTCAGTGGTAGCGTGATGGGGGGTAAGGACTCAAAAAATGCCAGGCTCTCACTTGGCTGTAATTTAGGAGGCTCCAGGACTCCAAAAATATACTGGGACAATACCATTGTGATTTCTGCAATCTTCATGGTTCTGGTTATGAGTTTCTGGCTACTCAGGAGTTTTTGGCCAGGGTGGACAGGCCCTCTGCTATTGCTGAAAGTTTTGAGGTCAAGAGCACAGGGGGAATGTCCGCTTCGAAGACTTTGTTTAGACGTCTTTGCCCAAATAGAGAAGGGTTTGAGCTGCACAGTGGGGGATGGAGAAATTTGGTGGGAGGTGGGAAGTGACAAAAAGGGTGAGAGAACTGAGAATTGCTGAAGAATGGGATGGTCCATAAACTAGACAGAGAAGAACTGGGTGAAAAGACTGAACATGACAAGTAGGAGGAGGGGAGAGAGAGCAGGAACTCTCACGGAAGAGAAAATGCAAGCTCACGGGAGAAGGTTTGGGAAATGAGAGGCAAAGAACCAAAAAGGAGAGAGGAACTCTAGAGTGAGAACACGAGAGAAAGCAGAAGATGCGGGGAGAAATGAAAGAGGAAATTAAAAACCCAGTTGGAGAGAGACCAAGACTGCAGAGGGAAGAGGAAGAAAGGGATGGAAAATGAATCTAGAAAAAAAAAAATTGGGAGTCCTCTTTGAGGGAGATAAATTGGGCATTAGTCAGATGAGACTAATGCATTTGTTAGCCGACTCCAGAAAGAGAGGGCTGAGAAATACAAATACATCTCTAATGAGTTTTTTTTTTAAATAATTTTATTTATTTTGGGCTGCATGGGGTCTTTGTTGCTGCACACAGGCTTTCTCTACTTGAGGTGAGCAGGGTCTACTCTTCGTTGCAGTGCACGGGCTTCTCATTGTGGTGGCTTCTCTTGTTGCGGAGCACGGACTCTAGGTGCACGGGCTTCAGTAGTTGTGGCACATGGGCTCAGTAGTTGTGGCTCGTGGGCTCTAGAGCGCAGGCTCAGTAGCTGTGGCGCACGGGCTTAGTTGCTCCACCGCATGTGAGATCTTCCAGGACCAGGGCTTGAACTCATGTCCCCTGCATTGGCAGGCGGACTCCTAACCACTGCGCCACCAGGAAAACCCTCTAATGAATTTTTAAACCTATTATTTATTTGTATTTTTACTGGCACCAGAACCAGGGGAATGCAGATACCAAGTCATCACGGAAAGGTGTTTTGGGCAGAAGAAAAGAGACAAAAGTGATGGTTGGAATAGATTGTTTTTCATTTTCCATTTCAGAGACAATTTAATAACGATTTGGCTTTGACGCTTTTATTTGTTTTGCTTTCTCTTCTCAAGGGCCTATTGGACCCCTGTCTATTTTGCTTGCTCGTTAGCATCGTTTGTTTACATCTAAGAGGGAACCTAATCTTTGACTTGAGTAACATCAACCTCATTTTCTCCAGGAGACCGAGTTTCTTTCTTTCTTCTCCAGCTCTTCTACAAGAAATTGGCTGCATATCAATCTTTCCTTTTCTTGAAAAGTGTTTTCTTCCCCTTCTGGTTACTCAGTGGTGCTGAGCGGACCCGCTATTTGTTTATGCAAAGAGATGGTGGTGACGAGTGTATTTCCTGTATTGTGAAATCGGAACTCATCTGTACTCTTGTAACGAGATATCAATCTTTTGTGTAATGCCAGGTACTGCGCTTAATTGCCCTCTTGTAATGCGTTATCCCTGAGATGATAATTTGAGTTATTTCTTTGTTAACCTTTACACAGCCAATAACAAATTAAACATCATTATCTGAGTTTAAAATAGGCTGTAAATCTCGAAGCCCTGGTAATACTCAGACACTTACAACCAGGGAGTCATAAAATGACATTAAATGACACTCTGAAACACAACCCAGAAAGTACTATGAATAAATGGGAAGAAAGCAGAACGTCACCAAGAGGAGTTTATGTGGGATGATCCCTCTGTATTAGGATGCAGAAATTCTTCAAATTATGGCAATTATGCTCTGACATGACCGCTTAAAATATACTTTTTTTTTTTTTTTTTTTTTTTTTTTGCGGTACGCGGGACTCTCACTGTCGTGGCCTCTCCCGTTGCGGAGCACAGGCTCCGGACGCGCAGGCTCAGCGGCCATGGCTCACGGGCCCAGCCGCTCTGCAGCATGTGGGATCTTCCCGGACCGGGATACGAACCCGTGTCTCCTGCATCGGCAGGCGGACTCCCAACCACTGCGCCACCAGGGAAGCCCAAAATATACTTTCTTCGTCTTTCTTCATGTTGCCTATGTCTCCTTCAAGACTGGACAATTCCTTCTTCGTGTATTGCTTGAAACAGTGCAAGGAAGCTTGAGTTCTGCTTCAGCTGTGGACTCAGCCTCACTCACTTCCCTGAACCTCCCATTTGGTCCCTGAATCCTCTCTTTTTTCTGCTACTGTTTGACATTGGCAGTCATATCTCCCTCATGACACTGTGAGGCTCTGGCAAGTAGAATTAGGTCTTGCCTGATTTTGCATGGTAGGTGTCCTGTGGTCTTCCAGATGGAAGTTTCTAGCTTATGTCCAGTATTGCCAGTGATGGTGATGGAGGATGAGGAAGGTGAGGAAGGGATGGGGAAGACAGTATAAATACGTGTGCCCAGGGAGCTGCTTTTGGAACTGGTATTGCTGTTCTTCCTTTTAGATTTGTTTGTAAACTAGACCCATGGAATCACAGCACATTCAAACCGAAGCTTATGTGTCAGCTGAGGGCCAGAGAGAGAGAAGCAGTCTTCTCCAAAATAGTTTTAAAACTGTGGTTAGTGGTAAAACAGGATTGGACCTCAAGCTTCTGTCCCCCAGTTTGAATGCTCTTTCTACTATGCTGTAGGTTTCATGGAGATGGTTACAACTGGTCTGTTAAATTAAAATAATTTTTTAAAAAGTTTACTGAGGGGCTTCCCTGGTGGTGCAGTGGTTGAGAGTCCGCCTGCCGATGCAGGGGACGCGGATTTGTGCCCCGGTCCGGGAGGATCCCACATGCCGCGGAGTGGCTGGGCCCATGAGCCATGGCCGCTGAGCCTGTGCGTCCGGAGCCTGTGCTCCACAACGGGAGACGCCACAGCAGTGAGAGGCCCATGTACTGCAAAAAAAAAAAAAAAAGTTTATTGAAGTATAGTTGATTTACAATGTTGTGTTAACATCTGCTGTATACCAAAGGGACTCAGTTATACATATATATATTCTTTTTCATATTCTTTTCCATTATGGTTTATCACAGGATATTGAATATAGTTCCCTATGCTATATGGTAGGACTTTGTTGTTTATCCATCTTATATATACTAGTTTGCATCTGCTTATCCCAAATTCCCAATCCTTCCCTCCTGCACCCTCCTTCCCTCTTGGCAACAAGAAGTCTGTTCTCGATATCTGTGAGTCTGTTTCGTAGATAAGTTTGTGTTGTATTTTAGATTCCACATATAAGTGATATCATATGGTATTTATCTTTCTCTTTCTGGCTTACTTCGCTTAGTATCATAATCTCTAGGTCCATCCATGTTGCTGCAAATGGCATTATTTCATTTTTTAAAAAATGTCTGAGTAGTATTCCATTTATTTGTAAACAATACTATTCTTTTTAAACATTTTATTTATTTATTTATTTATTTATTGGCTATGTTGGGTCTTAGTTGTGGCATGCGGGATCTTTCGTTGTGGTGCGTGGGCTTCTCTCTAGTTGTGGTGCACAGGCTCAGTAGTTGTGGCACGTGGGCTCAGTAATTGCAGCATGCGGGCTTAGTTGCCTCTCAGCATGTGGGATCTTAGTTCCCCAACCAGGGATCAAACCCTTGTCCCCTGCATTGGAAGGCAGATTCTTAATCACTGGACCACCAGGGAAGTCCCCTCCAGTTTAATATATGTACCACATCTTTTGTAGCCATTCATCTGTCGTTGGACATTTAGGTTGTTTCCATGTCTTGGCTATTGTAAATAGTGCTGCTATGAACATAGGGGTGCATGTATCTTGTCGAATTATAGTTTTGCCTACATATACTCCCAGGAGTGGGATTGCTGGATCATATGGCAACTCTATTTTTAGTTTTTTGAGGAACCTCCATATTGTTTTCCATAATTGCTGCACCAATTTACATTCCCACCAACAGCATAAGAGGGTTCCCATTTTTCCACACCCCCTCCAACATTTATTATTTGTAGACTTTTTAATGATGGCCATTCTGACCGGTGTGAGGCGATGCCTCATTGTAGTTTTGATTTGCATTTCTCTAATCACTAGCTGTTGAGCATCTTTTCATGTGCCTCTTGGCCATCTGTATGTCTTCTTTGGAGAAATGTCTATTTCGGTCTTCGGCCCATTTTTCGATTGGGTTGTTTGTTTGTTCATTTTTGGCTGCATCGGGTCTTCTTTGCTGTGCGCGGGTTTTCTCTACTTGCAGTGAGCGGGGGCTACTCTTCGTTGCAGTGCACGGGCTTCTCATTGTGGTGGCTTCTCATTGTGGTGGCTTCTCTTGTTGTGGAGCACAGGCTCTAGGAGCGTGGGCTTCAGGAGTTGCAGCACGTGGGCTCAGTAGTTGTGGCTCGCGGGATCTAGAGCGCAGGCTCAGTAGTTGTGGCGCACGGGCTTAGTTGCTCCGTGACATGAGGGATCTTCCTGGACTAGGGATTGAACCCGTGTCCCCTGCACTGGCAGGCGGATTCTTAACCACTGTGCCAGCAGGGAAGTCCCTGTTTTTTTGTTATTGAGTTGTATGAGCTCTTTGTATATTTTGGAAATTAACCCTTTTTTTGGGGGGGGGGTACATGGGCCTCTCACTGTTGTGACCTCTCCTGTTGCGGAGCACAGGCTCCGGACGCGCAGGCTCAGCAACCATGGCTCACGGGCCCAGACGCTCCGTGGCATGTGGGATCCTCCCAGACTGGGGCACGAACCCGTGACCCCTGCATCGGCAGGCGGACTCCCAACCACTGCGCCACCAGGGAAGCCCAATTAAGCCCTTTTTGGTCACATCATTTGCAAATATTTTCTCCTAGTCCATTAAATAATTTTTTAAGCCACATGAAAAATGGTGGTAATCAGAGAGGATGTAGCTGTGAGACCGGCTGATCTCAGAGCAATGAAACCACAGCATGAAATGGGATGTATTTTAGCATGGGATGGACAGGAGGGAGTGAGCTGTAGGTGCCCTCTCCAGGATCTCACGGAGACCCACCTCTACCCCCTCCATTGTGAACACAAAATCTTTGCTCACGTGATGCCTTTTGAAAACAGTTTTATAACAATCATTGGTCAGTGTACCTTTTCGACTTCTTCTTGAAGAAGTTTTATCCTGAAATTCAGCATTTTCCTACAACTCGTGGATTTAGTCAACATTTTTCATACTCATTAACAAGTAGTTCTCATAGTATTCTACAGTTTTAAAAATCTCCACTTCATCTGTGGTTAAATCCCTGATGTTCCTTGTTTCTGATGAAGTAGGTGCATTTATGTCTCTTTGCCTCTCACTCCCTCACCCTCTCTTCCTATTCTCCTTGGCAGAAGTTCGTCTAAGTTATACTTAGATTATTTATTTAAATTTATTTGTCAGTTCTACTTGATTGGGTCTGCTTTTATCTCTGGTAAGTCCATCTTTTTCCTTTGTGGCGTTATTTAACTTTCAAGTTTCCTTGATTGAAATTTTAGCTTATTTATTTTTAGTTTTTCTTTTCTTTTTCACCAAAAAAAAAAAAAAAAAAAAAGCATTTGGGGCCATGCATTTTTCTCTATGTACAGTTTTGCATGTGAGCTGCCATACTTTTTTTTTTCCCTTGTCATTCATTTATAAGTACTCAAACTGCATTTTTGATTTCTAAGTGAATTATTTTTGTTAACATCAAAGAGATTACCTTGAATTATTGCATTTTGATTAGAGAATGTGCTTTGGACCATTTCTACTTCTAGGGACCTAAAAAAAACCTTTATTAATGTTATTCACATCTTCTCCAACCTTGTTTATTTTTTAGTCTATTTTATCTGCCGAAGAGTAAAAGGGCTATGTTAAAATCGCTAGCTATAATGATCTTTCTGCAAAGTTATTCTTGGCATTCTAATATTTAAAGATTTATATATTTTGATATAGTGCATTTACATTCATGATTACTATGTATTATTATCAATATAAATGTTAACTTTTTATTATTATAAACTTATATATTTTTATTCAGTTTAGAACGTTTTGCTTTTAACTTTACTTTGTCTACTGTTAATTTTGTGACCTCTCCCTTGTTTTTGCTTACCTTTGCCTCATAATCCTTTGCAAGTCCTTTTATTTCTCACCTTTGAGTGTTCTTTTTTCTTAAACAGTTTTATTGAAGTAGAGTTGACATACTATAAAATTCTTCCATTTTCAGTGTTTAATTTATCATTTTAATAATGGAACATCAGAACATTCTTTTAAATAGCATGCAGCTGGATATATTTTTCATTTAATGTGAATATCTCATTCAGTCCCTTAAAAAATTTTTTTTAAGTTGAAGTATGTTTGATGTACAATATTATATAAGTTACAGGTGTACAACATAGTCATTCACAATTTTTATATGTTATACTCCATTTATAGTTATTATAAAATATTGGCTATATTCCCTGTGTTATACAATATATCCTTGTAGCTTATTTTATACATAGTTTGTACCTCTTAATTACCTACCCCTATATTGCCCCTCCCCCCTTCCCTCTCCCCAGTGGTAACCACTATAGTTTGTTCTCTGTATCTGTTTGTTTCTTTTTTTTATGTTCACTACTTTATTGTATTTGTAGATTACACATATAAGTGATATATACAGTATTTGTCTTTCTCTATCTGGCTTATTTCACTTAGCATAGTAATACCCTCCAAGTGCATCCATGTTGTTGCAAATGGCAAAACATCATTCTTTTTTGACGGCTGAGTAGTATTCCATTGTGTGTGTGTGTGTGTGTGTGTGTGTGTGTGTGTGTGTGTGTGTGTGTATAAAATACCACATCTTCTTTATCCGTTCATCTGGATGAAGCCTTAGGTTGCTTCCATGTCTTGGCAATTGTAAATAATGCTGCCATGAACATTGGGGTGCATATATCTTTTCATTATTCAATACCCCTTTAATAGGAGAGTTTAAGTTATTTACATTTATTTTTTTTAATTAAAATTTTTTTTTATTTTATATTGGAGTATAGTTGATTAACAATGTTGTGTTAGTTTCAGGTGTAGCAAAGTGATTCAGTTACTGTTATAGCTGATAATTTTGGCCATAATCTGTCATCTTGTTCCTTTTCTATTTCCTTGCTCTTTCCTTTGTCTGTTCTCTTTTTGTACATAGAACTTGTTTTCTTTGCTTTTACTCTTGAATATTCCTGAATAAATGTATCTTTTAAAATTTTACTATTGGTTAAATTCTTTTCAAAAACCTTCTTAGCCTATATTTTTCTTACTATCAGCCATGAGTGAAATGCATCTTTCTATTTAATACAAGTAATTTAGCACAATTTTGCCTTTACATCATCCCTTTCATCCTCTTTCTCCTTATGCTATTTCTTAGTCTTTTAAAATGATAAATTTGGCTTTTATAACCAGATTAATGTAATTATATAAAAATTTTAAATTACATAGCTTCCCTTTGAATAGC
Organism: Tursiops truncatus; assembly: GCF_011762595.2. Lineage (NCBI taxonomy): Eukaryota > Metazoa > Chordata > Mammalia > Artiodactyla > Delphinidae > Tursiops > Tursiops truncatus. The sequence goes on from NC_047039.1 coordinate 12,846,777, forward strand.
TATTTTTAGCACTTATATTTAAGTTTTGTAGCAATATTTGTATTGATTTTTAGGCTCACCTCTATTTTAATTGATCTCAGCGTTTCCACTCATTCCTTCATATTATAATATCTACACTTTTGAACTTTTAATTTTGCTTCAGTTTTCAGAAGTTGGATTACGTCCTCAATAATCTTCTCATGAAGGGTGCATAGGTGCTATATGTTTTGACACTTTGCATATCTAAGAGTCTTTTTCTGAGGTTTTCACTTTTAAAATATTGGCTGTAAAACTCTTGGGTCATACCCTTTTCCACTTAAAACTACTTAGACATTGCTTAGTGATTCTAGCATTTAATGTTGAAATGGGAAAGTCGGGTAATGCCTTGATTTTCATTGATTATTCCTGGAACACATAATGAGCTTTCAAAATCTACATATATTTCTTCAACTCAGAAAAAACATTCCTCTATTATGTTTTTTAATGCTTCGTCCATTGCATTTCTTTGTCCTTTCCCTCTGTTTTCTGGGAGAGCACCTCAAGCTTGTGGTCCACATCGTGGTTTCAGTTTTCTCCTTGGCTGCTGTATGAAGAATGGACTGGAAGGTAGTTGGGGATGGAAGCAGTTGGGAGAGCAATTAATGTGGCTCTTCTGACTCAGATCACAGAGGTGGCAGTAGAGTTAGAAAGAAGCAAATGAATTTGAGATACATTTTAGAAGGAAATGTCCATGTTGTTGTCAGCTTTCTTTTGTTTTGTTGCCTCTCTGGCTCTTGTAGTAAGAAGATAGCAGAGATGACATAGGGATCTGTTAGCTGGAGGCCATTTGGAACCAGAGGTTGGCTCACAGACTCTTGATGTGCCTATGTGGCAAATTTATAGGGAAGAGGAGTCCTAATTGTTGAGCATCTATGAAAGCCTTTAAAATTTATATAGTAATGCCTTAATTGAGCCTCTTACCCTAGAGTGGTTGACAGTGCAGATGGAGACAATAAAACTAAGACGCTGGGTCATTCAATGACTTGCTTGAAGTCACCACTTTGCGGTCGAATCATGACCTCATGTTCTGTTTTTTAATGCCATGGACTTTCTACTTAGCTAGTATATTCATGGCCTTGGAGATCTGAAGAGACTCTGGAATTGTCACTGGGGTGGGGTGAGGGGCAGTGAGAGGTAGTGGGTCAACTCAGCACCCAGGACCTGGCCCCCATGCTGCCGCAATGACCAGAGCATCGCCCCTTTTGCCTATCATATTCTTGTAATTTATAAGCATGAAATTGTTATCTAGAGAAATTCTGTTGCTGAACAATCGAGTTTGGAAAGCATTTCAGGATACCCTGTCGCCTCTAGTCTTTGGGCTTGATGGGTCAGTGGCTTTAATACAAAAGATGCTCAAATCCTCTCCACACTCTTAATCTAGATTCTGACCAAGTGTATCCCCACGTGGCAGTGGTACGGCAGCTATGAGACCGGTTGTACAAGTCACAGTTCAGCTCCACTGAGCTGGGTGGTTTGGAAAAGACCTGGGCTTCGTTTACCACCAGTCTGTACGCTGTCTTTCTCCATTCTTGCCTGTTTCTCTCACCTCATCTGCCCTTCGTTTCTTACTACATACGTGGCCCCCTTTCTTCTTATTTTTTTCTTCCCTTTCTTGTATATTTTCCTCCCATGATTTCTGTTGGTATTTTCTGGCATCCTCCAACTTGACTTCCTTCCACTTTTCCTTTCCCAGACTTCTCTTCATAACCTTCCTCTCCCATCCTTTTCTTTTCCAAGCCTTTCCTTCACTTTCCTTCCTAGTCTGTCTTTTCTCCCTGTCCTGCTATTTTCCATTTTATTATAAAAATATTAAAATACACAGTGTTGAAAGGATGTTACACTGATACCTCTATACTCACCATCCAGAGTTCATTATTATTATTATTATTATTATTATTATTTGCGGTACGCGGGCCTCTCGCTGTTGTGGCCTCTCCCGTTGCGGAAGCACAGGCTCCAGACGCGCAGGCTCAGCGGCCATGGCTCACGGGCCCAGCCGCTCAGCAGCATGTGGGATCTTCCCGGACCGGGGCACGAACCCGCGTCGCCTGCATCGGCAGGCGGACTCTCAACGACTGCGCCACCAGGGAAGCCCCAGAGTTCATTATTAAACATTTTGTAAAACTTGCCTTATCACATATTTGTTTATCTCTCTATCCATCCAGCAATCTGTATATTTTTGGATGATCTCAAAGTAAATTTGAGGTTATCAGTCAACAGTAGATTCTTTCCAAGTACTTCAATAAGCCTATCCCTAACTAGAATTCAGTATTTTTATACTGTTCCTGTTTTTCTCTTAAGGGAAAATGTACACAAAATAAACTCCACAAATCTTAAGTGTACCATTGGATGAGTTTTGACAGATGAGTACACCTGGGTAATCCAAAGCCCTCTTAAGACAGAGAACCTTCCAATCACCTCAGACGGTTCCTTGATGTCCCTTCTCAGTCAATTCTTGTCCCCACTCCTCCCTTGAGAGTCAGCTTCTGGTGCGATAATTTACCACTATGGGCGAGCCTATTCTAGAACTTCATACAAAAATGTACTGATTTCTGGAAGGCTTCTCTCACTCAGCAAAATATTTCTAAGATTTGTCCAGCTATCAATAGTTGTTCCTTCTTTATTGCCAAGTAGTAGTCCATTGTACGAAGACACCACTAGTCTGTTTTGCCCTTTTCCTCCTGATGGTCAGTGCTCACCATCATAAATAAAGCTGTTATGAATCCTCCCTTTTGTTTTTGCTGCCTTCCCGCCCGGTTACCTCCTCCCCCCTTTTGGGTTCCAGAGTACATTCAGGATGTGTGGGCACAATGGAGAGAATAATTCCTGTCTCATGGAGTTATGGGAGGACGAAGTGAGATAATGTGTAAAAATCTCTGAGATCTGTCCCAGGCACACCGTAGACACTCAGTAAGTGCTAGTTATGATTATACAGGGTAGCCACAAAGGCTTCTCTTTGAAAGACTTTTTACGATTCGATTTCTACATCATTTTCTAGCCCTACTACTTTGCCAACTTATGTCACCTCTATCTGCTTTCATTTATCTCTCTAACATCTTTCCCTTTCCCCATGAGTTACCTAAGGATAAAAATATAAACCTTCCCAGTATTATAGAAAGGGGATGATGAAGAAAAACGATGGCAAAAGAGTTTGCAGGAGAAATAGCGTCTACTTTTTTTTTTTTTTTTTCTCTTCACACTACTCGAGTTTTGTAAGAAATTGCTCCGAGATCCTTGGATGAGGAAACCTTATTCAAAAGCCAAGAGCTACAGTTTGAGGGATATCCTTTTCCCAGACCCATTAGCTGCCATTCAGCTAGGACTTAGTTTCCACTGGAGCATAAAGAAGTTTATTTTACCGTTTTAATTTCGTGCTGCTTTATTCACCCTGTTTGTGCTAACCCAAATTTGGCAGCCACGCTGTACTCCAAGTGCTAATTTAAGTGACATATTTCCGTTCTGCCTGGGAAGAGTACACAGAAGAGCTGAAAGACGTGTGTTTATAATTATAAGATACCCAGTCGGCTCAAACAACATCTCATAGCATATGGGAACTATGTGGGCTAGTTAGCAGAAGTTTATGCTGAAGCCTGATGCTGTTTGGCTGAGTTTTGTAAACTCAGAGTTGTTAAGCTGTGTCTAATAAAACATGGGTTGAGTCAATTTAATATTTCCAGGCGAGTCTACTGATGTGGTAGAGACAGCCCTTTCCCTTTTCTTGGCTTAAAAATGCAGAATATTTGAATTCAGTTCTGGGGATGGCAGATCTTGTTGAGGTAAGAACGACTGGCTATTTTTTTCTGAGGACCTGGACAGGAGGGCTTGGCCCCGAGCTGACTGAATTGAGCTTTTTCTTTTTCATTACAGGTTGACATGGAGGAGGGTTCTCAGATTACTCTCAACGTCGTATACCTTAAGCTTTCTGTTTAAAACTGTATATGATCTTGTAAAGTTTCTACTTATAGACCTTTTTGTTATCAATCTCATAATGCATATTTATTTTATCTTTCCCTTGATTGTATTATTTTTTTCCCTTTAAAAAAAATTGCAGTATAGCTGATTTACAATGTGGTGTTAGTTTCTGGTGTACAGCAAAGTGATTCAATGCATATTTAAACAGGATCTTTTTTTTTTTTTGCGGTACGCGGGCCTCTCACTGTTGCGGCCTCTCCCGTTGCGGAGCACAGGCTCCGGACGCGCAGGTTCAGCGGCCATGGCTCACGGGCCCAGACGCTCCGCGGCACGTGGGATCTTCCCAGACCGGGGCACGAACCCGTGTCCCCTGCATCGGCAGGCGGACTCTCCACCACTGTGCCACCAGGGAAGCCCTAAACAGGATCTTTTAACCTCAGAGGAAAGATGTGCTGTTGTAGGAATGGGTCTAATGATTATACATGTATAGATGTGTGTGTGTGTGTGTGAGTGTGAGTGTGGGGACACCCGGAGCACTGTGCTTTATGTACGCATGTGTATCAGGATACTTATTTCCACAATGTGACTGATTATGTAAAACTGGTTTGGGTGAGATGTTATGTATACCTACTGTGTGCAGAGGAATGGAGATCTTGCTTCTTGACCTTCCGCTTCCTTTTCTATCTGCATTGGGGGCTGGGAAGAGGAGATGACAGGAGAGAGTCCTCGGGGGCTAAATTCCCAGGCTAATCCTAATGCAGCTTCAGGCTCTAGCAGTTGACCCCTAGGCCAAGTGAACTGGCAGAGAGGGAAACCATTAACCCTCAGTGGAAGGCTTCCTGGAAAGTGCGCCCCAGCTGATCACGTGGACTTACTGGTAAGCACAGGAACTGGGCAACCCACGCGCCCTTTTATCCTGAAGCCAAGTCAACCGAGCTTGTGGAAAGGAGCCTCTCAGGCCCTTCTTCTCGTTATTTATATGGAACACACCTGGTCTTTCTGTTGCAGACTGGACCAGAAATACAGGGAGGGTTCTCTGCAAACACCTGCATTGTCATATGTCGGAATCACTTTTACTTCCAAGTGCCTCAGAGATGCGGGGCTGAGTGGCATAGTGCCTGTGCTCTCTGAAACCCCCTGGTCAGATGGATATTTCTTTAAAGAATCAGTTTCGTATGCCAAATAATGTGCTTTGCAAATCGTGTTGTTTTTTCATCTTCCTGAGTGGATCGGATGAGGTCTCGCTCTTCCACGAACTTGCTACAACATCGATCTTTAGAACCCAGATTTGAATGTGCTGTGAGCCAAACGGGGCTCCTCGTGTCACTTGGGAGGCAGCGAAATGTGCTTGAAGGTGGCGCTGGCCCAGGCGTGTTTTTAAAATTAATTTTTATTAGAGTATAGTTGCTTTACAATGTTGTGTTAGTTTCTGCCGTGTGGCAAAGTGAATCAGGTATACGTATATCCCCTCTTTTGTAGATTTCCTTCCCATTTAGGTCACCACAGAGCACTGAGTAGAGTTCCCTGTGCTGTACAGTAGGTTCTCATTAGTTATCTATTTTATACATAGTAGTGTATATATGTCAGTCCCAACCTCCCAGTTCATCCCACCCCCCTTCCCCCTTTGGTATCCATAAGTTTGTTCTCTACGTCTGTGTCTCTATTTCGGCTCTGCGAATAAGTTCATCTCTACCATTTTTCTAGATTGCATAGGCATCGTTTTCTCTGCCGACGTCCCCAGCTGAGGGCAGCCCCTTCCTGCCACGCCACCACCCATACCTAACAAGTCACACTCCTTTGTTCCTATTCTGTCTGTAGAGCATCTTCACAGACATCATTTCTCTTACACCCGACGCCAGCCCCCTGGGGTGGCTGCCGTTATCACCATTCTGTAGAAAACTGAGGCTCGAATTGGCTAAGGGATTTGCGTGATGTCATCAGAGATTCCCCAGCAAGTGACAGAGCATGGTTGTCTGCATCTAAGTCCAGGGTTGCTTTCTCTTCATCCCACCTGTCTCTCATAGTCGGGTCTCACCCGTTAATTTAATATAATTGGATCATATGATACTGTTATTTTAGTTTTCCTGGATTGGTCTTGCTTTGCAGAACCAGCGTGGTTTCTTGGAAAGAGCTGTGGATTTGGAGTTTGAAGAACTGAGTTGAAGTTCTTGCTTTTTCACTCTTTAGTTATGCGATTTGGGACAAATCAATTTTGAGTCTCCATTTCCTCATCTGCAAAATGGGGATGGTAGTAGATGTCCTGTGAGGCATGGGGGATGATGTTTGAGAAAGTGTTCTGTAAAACAGGGGCTATTTTGCAAAATACAAAATGTTATTATTCTAATTCTCTCTCCAACTAGATTGTACATTCCTTGCTGGACTATGTCACATTACTTTTCTATTTCTAGAACTTAACATAGTGCCAGCTACATAGAAGTTACTCAGTATATATAAGCTGATTGATTCATTGATTGAAAGCTGAGATCATGCTTTCCATTCTTTTGTTTCTTTTCCCCACTGCGTTATATGTCTCCATTCAAATGGAGACACCCAAGAGATAATTTTTGCCAGATTGAAAAATGTTTCTTAATCCATATATATGTCAACATTCATGTGTGTGTACAGGGGCTTTTAAAATTCATTTACATGTGTGCATGTATGATCAGGTAGAATATGTCTGCACATGTGTGGGGAGTGCACCATTAGTGGCGGGGGAGCTGGGAGGTGGTCACTAACAGCTGATGCACAGAGGCTAATGGAGCCTTTGCAAGGTCGAAGCTTGTCTGCTGGTCTCTGGTTGTTGAGGCTCTAAGGGCACCTCTTTGATGTGTCCAGGGCTCTCGGAGTGTGGCAAAGGCCCCAGGGTGGCAGTGTGTGTCCCCACCCCCTATCTTCCCACCTACCCACACTCCCAACCTTCCACCCAATGGCTGACGAAATGGATCTACAGACAAGAAGTACCAGGCTGGGAGGGGCAGGCAGTGCTAGGTAGTAGGAGCAACCCTTGAACACGACTGAGTTGTTCATGGAATGTACCTGTGAAAGAAGTCAGTGAACTGTAAGATTCCCTGTAGAGTGAAAACCCTAGTAAGTTGGTGTCCTCAAGAGATTTTTTTTAATTATTATTTTTTGTGTATTACTATAACATATATTTAAGTGGTTGATGATGTGTCTGTAGACACCCAGCTACTACCTGGATCCAAAGTTAGTGCTTGGAACCCCCTGGGAGGAGGGGCTTCCAGGAGTGTAGCAGAAGCTTTCTGGAGGGGCATTAAATGGGTGTGGGATTCTTGTGAAGTCTGGTTTAGGGAAGAGTCGTCTGATGTAGAAGCACTGAACTTAGGGGTCAGGAGATCTGGGCTTTGGTTTGGCTGTGTTATCTGGATAGAATTGAACCTTTGTGAGACTCAGTTGGCTCAGCTGAAGAACTGAAGCCATGATCCTCATACACGATAGTTGAATGTCTCAGACGGGACACCAGGCATAAAAGTTCTTAGAAAACTCTGAAGTGTAGTGCAAATAAAAGGTGGTTTGATTGTTGGTCTTTGAAGGCTTGAATGACCTGTGGAGACAGCTGTGGTGGAGTGATTAAGAGAAGGACTCTTGGGACTGAAAGTGGGATGAACTCCCAGCTTTACTAACTGCCGACTGTATGACCTTGGGCAAGCTACTGAACCTCTCCGTGCCTCAGTTTCCTCATCTGTAAAGTGGGGGCAAATAATACACACAGTTGAATACACAATTAAGGTCTCAATCAATGTTTTGTTTAATATAAAGCACTTATATATGATGTACATATACATATCATATCTTATATAATTTAGATTATTATCCAGTGAATGTGACCACATCATTGATTTCTCTCTCCGTGCCCCCTTCCCACCTCTTTAGCCTTCTCCTCTTCTGCTTTAATGAGAAAGATGAAAATTATTATGGATTTTTAAAAATTTGGGGTAAAGTCTAGAGTAGGGGTTTTGGAGTTGAGGGTCCAAGAGAAGGGCCACAGAGCTGGTGGGGGTGAGGACAGGATGGCCAGGCAAGGGCCTGGGCTCCCCATTTTGGCTTTGTCAGAGCCTTTATCCACATTGGGCTTCTCTGTAAAATTTTATTTGACAGAAGAGTTCAGCTGCTTGAAATAGTTTGAGACCCACTGGCTTAGAGTCAACACAGACTCAGCTCCCGTCTCAGGAACTTTCTCCATCCGTGTCTATTCCAGATCACGGAGCAGTGTTGGTGAAGCTGATGAACCGCAAAGTCACGTGCCTGCCAAACCCCAAAAACGCTAGTTTCTAAAAAATTTGTTTTTATTGATGTGCCCCCTTAAGAAAGTAGCCTACCGATCCTACTTAAAAGGATCAAACAGTAAAGGTTGAAATAAAAATTAACTCTCAGATAACCAGAAGACTGGCCCCTTAATTGAGATTTTCACACAGGTAAGCATCAAAGAACAGGTGTTGAGAAACTACTAAGTTTGGCACCATGGGGGATGTGACAAAAAGGGAGGCACTGTCCCTGTCTTTGGGGAGTTTAGAATCTAGTTAGGGTAATAACTTGGGGGCACTTAACACTAATTCACGAGTGATATGATTTCACATTCAACAGTGCTCGTTTAAGTACTGTAGCCCAGAGAAGAGCGAGGTCAGCGTAGACTGCAGTAATAGAGGAAGGCTTCACGAAGGAACTGGGAGTCGAAATACATGTGGGATTTAAATAGGTGGAGGGCATTGCGGGTGGGGGGCTGCAGAACGACCAAGGCAAAGGAGCTGGACCCAGCCCGGTACGTATAAGCTGGTACGTACCGAGAGGATGCTTGAAAGCTTCAGAGACAACTGCCACGCTGAAACATAAGCTTCAGGAGGGCAAGAACCATGGTGTTTTACACTCCAGTCTGTGTACCCAGCAGCCAGTAGTTGCTTAGCAAATACGTGTTGTATAAATGAATGCATATCTTAGGGCTAGGCAACATCACTGTTAAGCTCATGAAACTTTGCCAACACCTCACTTTGTTTTTCAATAGCGAGAGTCCCATGACTTCCTTTCCCCCTTAACTGCTCTCCCGCTGGACCAAGAATAGCCTTTCCGTGAATGTCAGGGACTTGAGAATGACCTTTAGTGTATACCTTTACAGAGGAGGAAACCAAAACCCAGAGAGGTTAAGTGACTTACCCAGGGTCACACAGCTAGTTAGTGGTAGCACTACAGCGTCATCTTCTGTTCAGAAATCTGGCTTCTCCAGTGAGTGCCTGGCTTTCTCATTAGGGCCACGTTGACTCAGGAAACTTTTCCAGTCCCCTGGACCATGTATCCTGCCTAGCTCTCCAGGGGCCTACCTCCTGGGTTTACTGAGAGAGTAGGCTGAAATTTTATGTGTATATCATGCGTGAAGAAATCTGCGGTGGCACCATATATTTTATATGCAGCCACTGGGTATTTCAGAGAAGATGGTGGCTAAATTCCCAGCCAATTTAAAGGGTACGTCTCATACAGTGTTGGCAGAAAAGAGGGGGCCTGCCACGTGGAGCCCCGGGGCATACCGAGAACTCATTGGCGGCCTGAATTGTACTGGTGAATTCCCATCTTGGTAACTTGCCTCTCCATGGCAGCCCATGCTTTGCTCAGTTCTGTTTTATCGCTTTTCAAATATCAAACAGTTCTCCCCCTTAAGAGCAGAATCTACTGTCCCTGAGATCTGAAGGCAGAAGAAAGATACCTTTTCCTTTGCTTATTGTAGAGGCGTGGGGTTTTTTTGTTTTGTTTTGTCTTGGCAGAAGTCTCTTTTTTTGAGATGTTTCTCAGTTTCAGGGAGTGGGTGGATAATCTTTGAGAACACCCAGGACGGGTAGCTACAGATCTGAGCTTTGCAGATCTCATTCTGTAAAAATCTGACGGCCTCTACCCAAAGAAAGAACCCTGGGCTGTTCCCAAAATCTAGGCATCAAGGAACACTGGGCAAATGTCATCGCCTGGAAACTGGGCGTGTGGGGTGCTGGGTGTTCTGAGGTGCTAGCAGGCTTGATGGAGCACATTGAGTTTTCCCAGGCTCTGTGCCTTGCTTGCTTGTAAATGTAAGCAAACCTGGATTTTGGAGTCTGTTTACATACGCTTTTAATTATATGGCTAATGCAACTGTGTGTGAATCTGACACTCAAATTTAGTCGGCCAAGACTGTTCCAGCGAAACAGACCCTTTTTTTTTTTTTTTTGCGCTGCTCTGTGAAATGCTCTAGCTGTTACAGTCTTCATAAATTTGCAGACCTAGCTCCTCCTCGATTTCACATTCCAGAAATATTTTTGGGGGGGATTCCAGTTTACATCCAAGTACCTACATAAACCCACAAAGTAAACCCACACCTTTTGGTTAGCCCCACACCTCTCCTTGACGCTGGTACCCATTACCACGAGCTCTCAGAGGAGAGAACCCAGCATACGGCAGCGTGGCAAACGTGGAGGGGAAAAAAAATCCACCATTGAAAAGAGTGCTTCGATTTTACTCTGTATTTTTAAAGCAATCATTGAGCAGTTATCCTAAGGTATCTTTTAAACAACACCCCACAGACGTGGAAGGATAAAGTTCACAAAGCAAAGTTTTTGGTTTTTAAATTGACATTGATACCAAGGGGGGAAATCCTTTGTTATGTCTCCAGCCCTCGGGTCTCAGCTGATCCAGATGCACCAGTGGGCACACCCAGAGAGCTTTCATAATTCATAAGCCCAGAGGCCCCTGATGAACGGGGACTACACACAGCCAAGAGCCGAGCCCAGAGCTCGGGAAGCTGGGGCTGAGGGGGTGACCTTGGAGACTGGAACTTGGGAGTCCTGACGTCTCCTTGCTTCCAGCTACCTAGGTAGTGCTGGGAACCCAAAGCCCAGTCCCAGAAAGGGGTGCCGGTGAGCGGCCAGGGGAGTGAAAGACATCTTCCCATGGGGGGCAGCACTGAGCTTGGATCTGGGGACATGTGTTTGATCAGTTTTCTTTTCAGTTATAAAATGAAATAGCAAAGCAAAATAAAAGTCTGGAAAATAGAAGGAAAAAAAATCACTGAGTCTCCGCACTTGAGCATAATGATTTTCACTCTTGTGTGTTCCCTTCAGTCTTCTTTATGGGTGTATTTTTATGCCTGTTAGAGTGCAAGTGATTTTGTATTCCGTTATTTCAACTTTCACATTGAGTGAAAAGCATTTTCCAGGCTCTGATATATTCTTTGTGCTTTTTCTAATGAGTAGATACTCTTCCACTGAGCAGATGAATGTGACGTAATATACTTAACCATTTCAGTGTTATTTTTGAGATCTAGAAGTTCTAAATGTCTTACTTCCAAAAATGCTGGGATGAACATATTCGTGCCTGTAGAGAAGATGAGGGTGTGAGTCCTTGTTCTGCTACGTATTAGCTGGGTGATTTGTAGAGAGCCGTTGAACTACTTTGAGTCTCATTTTTTCACCATAGAATCAAGATTATTAGACCTATCTTACCTATAAATATAAACCTTATAAATAGAAATGTATAAATGTAACATATTAATAATATATAAATATAATATATGGATATATACCAATACATTTATATACAATGTTTATATACATTATAATAACATAATAACATGGTATAACATAAACACAAAAAATTAGGTGCGTATGTCACCCTTGTATGTTTCTGTTGAATTTAAGGACCTGTTCCATATTCTGAAAACTGAAATAAGTTAAACCAATGTTGACTAAAAAAAAAAAGGAACAGGGGCTTCCCTGGTGGTGCAGTGGTTGAGAATCTGCCTGCCAATGCAGGGGACACGGGTTCGAGCCCTGGTCCGGGAGGATCCCACATGCCGCGGAGCAACTGGGCCCGTGAGCCACAACTGCTCACAACTGCTGAGTCTGTGTATCTGGAGCCTGTGCTCCACAACAAGAGAGGCCGCGATAGTGAGAGGCCTGCGTACCGCGATGAAGAGTGGCCCCCACTTGACCCAAGTAGAGAAAGCCCTCACACAGAAACGAAGACCCAACACAGTCAAAAATAAATATAAATAAATCAATACATTTAAAAACAAAACAAAACAAATCTAGAATTTGTAATTGGGCAACTTTCCCTTTAAAAAAAAAAAAAAGGAACAGAACACTTTTTCCCTCCATAGAGGTGGAGGTGAAAGGAGAGTGGCTGGTGAAATCTGACAGCACTAAGGGGTTACCATTCTCAAAAGGTTAGGAGCCACCCAATGGGCCTCTTGATGGTCTTGGAGGGCAGTGTAAACATAGATCAGGGAAATCCACACACAATCCCCCAGCCTCCTTTTAGGTGGCAGTTTCAGGCTCCTCCCCCACGGAGCCTGGCACTAAAACTCTTCTCCTGGCACTGATCTGAGTTTCACCTTGTACTTCTCATACCTACTTTTTGGTGGAGGGTCAGAGGCACTGCGGAAGGGGCCAGGAGTGAGAAGGATGGAGAGGATAAGGGTGAAGTTGTGGAGTCACCAGCTAACTGGGCGGGGGCTTTTGCTACGGAGTCCAGCTGAAGAGGGCTCAGGCTCGCAGCCGCCCAGCCCTTGTTCTGGGAACGGGGAGAAAGTACAGCTCAGTGTGGGTGTTCTGGGCAGTTTTCTCGCCACTTACCATTTAGCAGATGTCTGAAGGACTAGCTCATGGAGTTGGCAGTAGAGTTCAGAGAGTGTAGAGGATGAAGAAGGGCTTTAACTGTTTTTGAAGCATAAACGGGAACTTCAACCCAGGTCTCTGAGAGCAGGAGCTAAAAATGCCCATCCGAATCCCAACTCTAATTGGGTCAGCTTGATATATTAATATGAGGGGCTGGAACTCCTGGGACCTCCCTCTGGGACCAGTGCAGCCAAGTGCTTTTTATTTATTTATTTTCCAAGCTTAGTCCAGGAGCACCGTGAGACTACCTGAAAGTGTTCTGGTCCGTAGAAAACTGTATGAACCAATTGTGAGACTCCTAACTTGCATTTAGTTGCGAGATGATTTTGAACATCTAGATCCTTTGATTTAAGGAAAGGAGTACTGGGTACCTATTCTGTATACTGTTTATTGAATGGATAACTGTGCACATTTTTAAACCAGGAGGATGCAGATAGGTGCTCTCTGGACACACTTGGTTGTGCTTTTCTCCCCACTTCCGTTGCCCTGTACATTTCATTTTGGAACCCAGACTCTTCGTTTTGCTTTGCAACAATCGACATGGATGACAGAGCATCGACTGGGCATCCGTGACGGTGTGAGGTGTGGGAGGGTGGCATGGGGGCTGGGAGCTCCTGCTGGCTAGGAGATAGAAATAGGGAGATGGCCAAATGCATGCGCAGAGGGAGTGGGGCAGGACGGCCGAGCACTGAGGCCACGTGTATGGCTGCTCACAGGATGGTGGCAGCCGGAAGTGAGGGTCAGCAGCGGGTATGAGGCAGAAGGCTTGGGGGCATCATAGGGAGAGGGGAGGGCTCTGCCATGGGCAAGAGATGGAATAAGCAAGAAAGGCTCTTGGAGTTTCAGGCAGAAGATGAGCCATTCCGGGGGCTGGGAGCCCCAAAGAGTTGATACATAAATGAAGTTCTCCACTCTGGGACATTCTACCACTTAGCTGGACAAATCCTCCCAAGGACAAATCGCAGTTAGCAAGGGGGTCCACAGATCGTCCCCCACGCAATGCCGTGGTTGCAGTTTTCTTGTGGTCCCCAAGGCACCCTTCCTCCCACATCTTTCCTCTAAGACATTTGGCATCTTTTTTTTTTTTTAGTGGTGGCCTCCCAGTGTCATTAAGCAGGTCAAAGGTCATTGGTCTAGAAATTGACCCACTTGACCCATTTCCTTTCTGCGCTGGACCTTGAGTCTGGACCCTGCTCCCCCAGGGACCACGTGGAGGGCTTGAAGCCGCGTCTTCAGTCCTTTCTTCCCATGAGGTGTATAATTCGATATTTATTACCTCTCTCCCCAACAAGGTCTATGGTGCCACGGGGATCCATTCGGTAAAGAATGCTGATCCCCTTTATGAATTTTTGATGGTGGAGGAGGAGTGTTTGAGGCCACTAGGGGACCTTGTGAAATGGAAATGTTTTTTCTTTTTGATCTCTCTCTCTCTCACTCTCTCTCTCACTCTCTTTTCTTAATTTAAAGACGCACATACCAGTGTGGCAATGCCCGAACTCCCCTGAATGTGAGTGTGTAGTATCTTTGTAAGAAAGCAGAATCACAGCTCTTTAAAGCCAAAACCCCAAACACCCCCTTACATATCTATCAACTCTGTTCATAAGAACCGTGGAAACTTGATTCAGGAAAAGAGATGTGCAGGCCAGAAAAACAAAAATTAAAAATAAAACAAAGCAACAAACAAGATTCACTCTGGAGTGGGAGAGGATAAATGATGTCCCACCCACCACCCCACCCCTGGCCCCGTTGTTCCTTTTTTGGTGGTCTGAGGGGGTAGGACTCCAGGGACGGGGAGAGTCAGGATCTGTATTTCATTGCTGAGAATTTGACAGCTACAGTGCAAAGCAATACAGTCCTGCTTTTTATTAGCCTGTGTGAGTCCAGCACAGAATGAAGGGTTTTTTTTCCCCCTTTTCATTTTTCAGAGGTAGAAGTTTTTGCCAAACTATGAGATGATTTAACCACAATTTCCTTCCTGAATTTTTTTTTTCCAGAGGGGGAGGGGTTGCTTGGGTGGGTGTTATTGTTTAATAAGATTTAAACAGGGTCTCTATTTTGTGGCCGGAACAGCCTTTCATGCCCTTTATCTGTACTGGGATTTCAGCTGGGTTTTTATTTTGGTGACATATGGCCCATCGTATAATAAAAAGAGACGAACCATTCAGATTTAATTTAAGCAGCTAAGGACGTCAGAAGGGCTGCGAGGGGAGCCTCTACCTGAGCTTTCATTTGTTTAAAAAAAAAAAAATTGTGCAGAGAAGTTGAGAAGGTGACTTTTGGAATTAGTTTGGTTTGGAGGCATTAAGTCCCAGATCAAGAGAGAAGGTCAATTTGAAAGTTTGGGATATATGCCAGCTTTGCTCGCTCTTTTATTGGAGAATTGCCTGTGGGGCCTTTCAAAGTATCTGCCCTTCAGGGGTTCTGCTTTCCACCTGCTTCCCCCTTGAACAGGGAAATGGGCTTTTAAAAATATTACGCAGCATGCCACAGCCGTCTCCAGATCCAAATGCTGTGTGGCATGACACAAAGTGACTCGGGGGCCGGGGGCAGGGCTTGGGTCTGCAGCTGGCACATGGAGCCTGTCCGGCGCGGGGACTGCTCCTTCCCGAGCACGCATTTCCCTCCGAGGACACAGCCCACCTGGCCTCCAAACACCCCTGGCAGCTTTCCCCAAATCATTTACTCTCATTTCACTCCACTGTCGTGGAGGAGATGCCTTCTGCATCTGTGGGATAGACGGCAAGTCACCGGTCATGGTTCTGTGGGATACGGGTGTGAAAATGACAGAGTGAGCGGAGGATTGTACCATGCCGCGGGAGACTCACCATGACTCTCTCGGTGGATCCTTCATGGGTGTGTGTGTGTGTGTGTGTGTGTATGTGTGTGTACAATCCCACAAAGACAGGTTCAGGCCTGATATTCTGAGAACCCTCCACGGCGCAAGAAGATCAAAGGTGCCACAAGGTTTGAGCAGCCTGTTCTCCAGCCAGAAGCCACCGCAAGTTGTAGAGTGAAATCCCCCCTGGCATCAGACCTGTTATTTGCGCTCAGTGTCTAACAAGCGTCCTCGGCATCATCTTCTAAAAGCTTTCATTACGACATGAATTGTGCCCACCGTGCACCGAATCGCCCCTTTGTGCTGCTTCTAATTAACTGTAATGACAGCATTCGGTGCCACTCCAAGTGCAGAAGGGAGGTGCCTTGGTTGTGTGTCTTTGGGCAAAACACTGCCAAGGGGCAGGAGGAGTTCAAGTTCATAGGTGCCCTCCGGTTCTGAACCTGCAGTATACCTTTCCCTTTGACCCATTTGGGCCTCAGGGGGCTGCTGCCCTCTTTCCTTCAGCTGCAAGCTACAGCTCGGCTCGGACCATTGCTGCGATGCCCTTTACCGCCATCACGGAATGACCCGAATGACCATCCAGGCCACTCTCCAGACAGCTGCCAATAGCATTTTTGATTTATTTGCAGCAACTTGGAGATCCCTGCTAACAGCCATCTTGATGGGAAACAGCACTGTAATTGCTTAGGGAGAAAGGCAGGCGTTTAGCAGTCATAAAAGAAAAGCTGCCTTCCACCAGACCAAATGCCGCCGCTCCCCTTGCATGTGGCCGTCTCGTTTTCCTCATGCAAGCCCCCCAAGGCGGGTCGGGGGCTACCCTGACTTCTTAAATCCTCTCCCTTCTGAACCTGGGGGTTTGAGTGATTCTTTTCCACTCCTCCTGGGGGAGGCTGAGTGTGTGGGGTGGCGGTTACAGTATTCAATGCATGTTTTCTGGAGCTTCCAGTGTGACGAGAGTCCAGTGACAGGAGCTCCTGACGGGCTCTGGGGCTGCCCAGCAGCCTGTGACCACAGTTGATCAGCTGGGGACTCTTGGTGCTTTCTCTCCACCTCTTCAAAGTGACAACGGGGTAAGACAAAACAAAACAGGACAGGAAAGCCCAAACCAAACCCAAAACCTAGCTGGAGGGGAAAATTAAAAAAAAAAAAAAAAAAAAATCCTAATTTTTTTCCCTAACTCGGGCATCACAGAGGTAGCATCCTCCCCACATGGCCTCCATTATCTTTAATCTCTGTCCACGGTCTTCATCTCACCTAATATTTCTGTAACCTGAAAAATGTCTTTGACGTGTGTCATGGAAGAAACTGTCAGCCAATAGCGTTTGTACTTCTGCACTTTGGGTAAAGAAATAAAAACAGACTCAGATCGAAGTACCCTGTTCGTGCCAGAGGTCAGGAAGGACCGTCACTCCTTTGCGTGGGAATAAAGGCACAAGCAGCTTGGTGGAATTAGGTGCTCTCTCTATGCCCCTGACCTCCTTTCTGTTTCCTTCTCTTCCCTCGCCCTTCTACTTTCCTTCTTCTGTCGTGGTCCGCACATAGCTGGGGGCCAGAGAGAGAATTGAAGGCTTGTGGACCTGGCAAATCAATCGTCACTCATACTGCATTGATTGAGTGCCCTTCCTCATGCTCGGGTGCCGTGCCAGACAGTGTACAAAATCACATGCCCCGCCCCTTTTAACTGGGGGGAGGAAGCTTGTGTTGGATTGCGGAATTAGCCAGGCTGGGATGCCAGGGCTCCATCCAGGAGTCAGTGAGATAGCCTCGTGGAAGGCCTTGGCATAGGTGATGTGTATAAGAATGATAGATCTGAGCCCGCACCCTCCCCTTTGCTGTCACCTCCGAGCGCCTCTCCCTCGCGCTGAGATGCCTGATGGTCAGAGATCGGTGCCAGGGAGTCAGGGCAGGCTCTGGGTTTGGAAATGCCTCTTTGCTGTATTCCCTAATCAGATCTCAGGCAGATAACAGCTCAAACCTGGGAACATGAGATTTTAATGTGAAATGAATAAGTACCCTGAGACTGAAGCTTGTCACTGCAGAGCATCTGGAATCACTTACAGCTGGGTAAATTCACTGGGAGCTGCAACTCAAGTGAACATGGGGTTTAAAAGGAGGCACACAGCGCGTTCCTTTTAATGTCTAAACAATCTGATGTTGACAAGCCTTTCACATTAACCCCAAAGTGGCAAAGTTTAAACCCTTTATTATCTGGTTCGGCCTGGCAAATCATTTAGAGGCTTACGAGTCCATATTTACAGGGAAAGGCCAACCTTCCTTTCTTTTTTTCTCTTTTTGTTTTTTTCAAAGCAAGCACCACTAATATATGCACAGTTATGTTTACTTGGAAGGCTTAAGAGACCTTCAGCATGAAGTGGGACTCAAGCTAGGGAAAGTAAGTTGATTTTTTGGTCTTTTTCAGGAAGCCCCTAATCTCTTTTTAGAATACAAAAGGCATGAACATTCCAAACCCTGGAAACTATATCAGGTTAACAAATAAGTAGAGAAGAAATACAGGAAATCATTTCCAAATATTATTAGTCTTCAGTAGAAATATATTGTATCTTGGCAACTAACTCTAACTCTGTGTCATTTTCCTAAGGTTTTGCCCAGAACATTACGAATTATTCTAAAGATGGAGAATGGTAGTTTGCGTTCTGTAGGGGACTACAAAATATTATGAAAGTTAGAAAGCTTAACAGTTGAGCATTGCTTAATAACCATCTATGGGACCTGTTGCCAAATTGGCAAAATTTTAGGGATCTCCATTGTAACATGTGGAAAAACATGGAAAAAAAGCTGCAAGTGGTTTTTGAGAACTAGATTTAATAATAATTTAATAATTTTAACCACATGCTTTAAAAGCAATGAAGACATTTTAATTCATCTTTATAAAAAAGCATGATGCAACAGAGTTGCATTTTTAATTTTCATCTGAGGAGAGTTTTAATGTAATCAAATTTACTATTATTTTATTTGCAAGAAGACCCAAACCTTAGAACATGGTAACTCTGACTCATTCTGTGGAAGGAATCTCTGGATAATTTTGGCATTGGTTTGAATCCTATCAAAGAAGTTCATAAAGATTAACATTGCAGCATAATTTTGACCACAGCTGTTCATCCTTTAGATGTAATTTTAACTTTCCTTTGGCAGCTGTGCAAAGTCAGATCTGAAATCACCAGTCATCAGCTCTCCCTAAACAGAATTTTCAGATTCTGTGATGACTTTCCACCTATTAATCCTCTTCGGTAATTGTGTACACAATGCCAGTTTTCACAACTCAGGATAAGTTTGAGTTACTGTAGAAGTGAAAAGAAAACTTTTTTTTTTTCTTTAAATGATGATTGGAAATATAAACACTCATTTAACCTAATCCTGCAGTTTTGGGTTAGGCAAGAAAAAGATGAAAGAAACTTAGAATCTTGTTTATATAAGAACTTTATATAACACACACAAAATATATGTCTTGTTTACATAAAAATATAGAGCACAATTTAAAAAATGAAATAAAAGGCAGACCGTGTATTTCAGATATTTCGTTTAATAAAGTCAGTGTGTATGATCATCATATTAATAATCTGCAGAGCATATTACTTAACTTATGAATGCTTGGATGTCTCCTATAACCCTGTCACATTATTTAACTAGTAAAAAATTTGCATCTGAATTTTATCATAACGAAGCAGTGGGAAAGGTATCTGATATTGCTTCCATGTTTGCCTACGTTACATTGTGTGCCTGTGGCCTGTTTTCCTGGGACCTCACTGATTCTGTACTGACTCTACTTCAGTGAGAATGAAACCTCTAAGGCCCTCTCAGTTTTGCATGATGTAAACTGCTGTAAGTTTTGAAACATGTATCATTTCTTTCATTTTCCCCTGTAGTCCCTGCTCTCAGAGTTGAGCAGAAGATGTGAATTTCAGTTCAGTGGTAATAGAAGCTTCTGAGACCATGACGTAAAGTTTCATTTTATTTTTTCTAACCTGGGCACATGGTGTTTAAGGAACAGTACTTAGAGCTGAGTCTGGGACTGCTGTCACTGCGTCATGTCTCTGATTCATCTTTTTGCCTTGTGTGTCTGGTAGAAAACAACAACAGAAAGGTAACGCTTCCTTGAGAAATGGATGTCAGCTCGTAACGAGAGGGGCGGAGCGCCCAGTAGCGGGATTGTTCTGGACGAACTCTCAGGGTTCTTCGGGGAATACTGGTGCCTTGACCCTGCTGGCCCTCAAAGTGCTGAGTGTGGAAAATGGGAAGTCTCCCTGGACCTCAAAAGGCACAAGATGTCAGAAAAATGCAGTTCTTGGAAAACTGTATTTTTTGGCTGGGGTGGGAGCAGAGAGTGGAGGGGCGGAGAGGGAGAGTGGGAGCTCATAATGTTTTACACTTCAAGTCCTACTTACTTTACTGTTCATATATTTGTGTACCGTCAGATACATATTTTTAAAATATTAATGAAACTGCATATTTAAAGATGCTCGGTTGAATAGCAAATTTTTAACTCAGTTGTTTGTTTAGTTCCCACGACATTCAAAGTTCAAACTAAGATCTTACTCAGTTTCTGGCTCTCGTCACTAGTTATTCTCCAAATCAGAGACCTTCCCAAACCGGCATAAGGGTGGAGGTTTTCACTTTGATAACTAGGATATTTCTCCAGCAATGTTCTCAGCTTGTATTAAGTATAATTGGATGCACTAGGCTTTGATCAAATTTCTTATGTACTCTTGTTTTCTGGTGATCGTCAGGCCTGCAGAATGAAGTCACTGGTTGCTCAAACCACGAGTCGGGTGCTAGACAGTCAGTGGGAGGTGATGGCCAGAGTGCTTGGCGAGGAGTCCGGGGACCGGGTCCTGGCCTCGGTCCTGCCCACTCCATCTGGGAACTGTGCCAGTTTACCTGGGTGTTCAGTGAGCTCACCCGTAAAATCAGGACTGGAAAACATGATCTCACCTACCTCTCCCCGCTGTTAAGTTCTTATCTTTAGCAAGAATTTAGAATCTCTCAAATAGTGTCCATTTGGAAACTGTAATCAATAGACAGAGATATGGCGCTCAGACCTCGCCCTCTTTGGAAAGGAACAGATTCCTGTGCATTTCCTAATGCAGCTGAGAAACTTCGACAAGCTTCAAGGGGGTAAAACAATCTAACTGTGTGGACAGATGTGAGGATGAAAATGGAGGGATTTGAGAGTGTTTTTTTTTTTTTTAAAGTCTGCTTGAATGGAAATAGAGCTCCCCCCCCTTTTTTTTTTAAAGTTAAACTGGTTTCATCAATGATTTTACACACTGTTGGAAATACCACCTTCTCCTAAGTAAATTTTCAACGGGAGGTCAAAACACTGCTTAACAGAAACGGGTTGCTGTGCAGTCAAGCCAGTCAAATGTGGTAAAAAAAAACAAGGTTCAGCCCGTAAATATGGTCTAAATTAGAACAGCGTCAGAAGCACTGAAATTGCGTAAATTATATTCTGTTTAGAGGACTGAAGTCGGGCAGGGGAAAGAAAGGTACTTAACGAAAAAGAATGGAATCAGCATTTAAAACTCCCTAAATACCTCTTTTAATGTTTACCTTTTTTTTTTTTTCTTTCCTTTTTGAGTCTGCCCAAGTTCATATTTACCTGAGAGACCCATTGGCACCGAAGGACGGCCTGGGTCTCACAGGTAAATAACAGACACTCTGCAGACCGCCTACTTGTGTTCCACACTCTGGAAACGGCAGGCCTCTGGGTAGATGGTGTGCTTTGGAAACTCAAAGAAAAAAGGAACGTGAAGACGTGTCTTCGAGTTAGAGCGCAGGGCGGAGCCCAGCAGAGGAGAGGAAAGCAGAAGCTCCCACCCTTGGAGCTGGGCGTCGGGGGGCAGATTTTGAAGCACAAGTCAAGCTCAGACATGATTTATGAAAAAGGTGATTTAACAAACAACACCCAAACGGCATTCTATTGCATATTGGATCCGTTTATTTTATTTATTTATTTATTTTTGTGGTACGCGGGCCTCTCACTGTTGTGGCCTCTCCCGTTGCGGAGCACAGGCTCCGGACGCGCAGGCTCAGCGGCCGTGGCTCATGGGCCCAGCCGCTCCGCGGCATGTGGGATCTTCCCGGACTGGGACACAAGCCCACGTCCCCTGCATCGGCAGGCGGACTCTCAACCACTGCGCCACCAGGGACGCCCTGGATCCGTTTATTTTTATGGGAACATCCTCTCCCAGTCATTGTTTAAAACTCGCACACCTTATAGATCCTGTGATTCTGCACATCCCCGGCACACTCGGAGCCCTGCCACGCCATGCATTCTGCTGGTGGCCGCCCAGGTGGTGCAGCAGAAGGCTGGCCCTCGGTGCTGGATCCACGTCCTCCCTCATGTGACCTTGAGCCTTGAGCAAATCACTTTTCCGCCCTGGCCTTCTTTTGGTCCATCTGTAAAATGCGGGGTGAGTTGCAGGGGTGGGTGGGGACAGAGGCGGTTTCCATAGTTTCTTTAATCTTTTCCAGCTCTGACATCCTAGGAAGTAATCCGTGAAATTCTGTGTCCAGATTGAAAATCTTATGCACCCATTAGAAATGTTCCTGAGCTGCCTGCCTGGGTTCCAAAGTTTTATTCCACTCATGACAGATGTGGGCATCTGACCCTCCCAGGCTTTGCTCCCCCGACCCTGCAAATATCACCTAATCACCCCCAAAGGAATTCACTGTTTATTGGGGAAAGTCAAGTCGGGGTGCGGTGTGTGTGCGTGGGAGCTCTTTTGACCTCAGACTGATGGAGAGCGACTGTCCCTCGCTCCAGCCTTGGTCGTGGGTGGACCAAGGGTGTATTTTTCGGCTTGTCTGCAGGCCCCGTGAAGGAAGGGCCCTGAGACCCATGACTCTCCCCACTTCATTTGTGCAGCCAAGGTTTTTCCTTTGCACTCCCTTGTGTTCCCTTCCGAGGGAACAGCCGCTGCGTCCTCGCTGTTCAGTATCCTTGGCCCCTGTCAGCTGCAGCCACTCGGCCACCCCCTTGCAGAGCGCTAACCTTTTGATTTAACTTTATTTGCCACAGCAGGACTATCACCGAAAAGGGAACAATATGCCCTCGCCATCTGGCCCTGGCTGCCCGAGGCTCCCTGAACAGCCGAGGGCCCTTGGAGGGGCCCGCTGTGAGCAGTGACTGTGTTCCCACCAGCCTCGCTAGACGGGTGCCCTGTTTTTGTTTTTTTGCAAATCAACCTTTTAGAATCCACATACAGGCTACAGCCAGTGACTCAGAAGACCATAAATAATACAGCAGGCTTTGCTCAAGGAAAAAAACAAAGCAAAACAAAACCACAAAACCAAAAGAGGTGTGTATCTACATTATACTTAGCCGGTACCAAGTCGAAGATAAAGCTTGGTGTTTTTTTTTTCCCTGTGACCCTTAAGCAAGTGTGACAGGCATTAACCTATCAATATTAGTGAGTGATTTAAAATACCAACCAACATTGGCCTGCAATAATTTCTGTTGTAAATGACTCCTCCTGGGCCCCTCCTACCACTAATTCAGGGCTCATAAATCAGAACCCAGAGCGAGTTGCTCTTCACTCTCTCTTGCCCTGGGCGATTCTTGAAGTCTCTTTTCTAGTGGGGATCTGGAATCCATTCACGTCGCATTTCCCTCCTTCTCCTGCTGCCATCTTCTCATGGGGCCTTAGAAGGGAGCTCATGTCTGCAAAATGAGGCAGAACCCCGTGCCCCAGCGCTGCCTTGTTCTGGTGACAGGAGGCATCCGGCTTCCTTTTTCATCACTCTTTCTGGACACATGGCCCAGGAGTCAAGCTGGCTTCTAGTGGAGGGGGTTCTTTCTAG
This sequence comes from Tursiops truncatus, assembly GCF_011762595.2. Lineage (NCBI taxonomy): Eukaryota > Metazoa > Chordata > Mammalia > Artiodactyla > Delphinidae > Tursiops > Tursiops truncatus. Next base: position 12,870,012 of record NC_047039.1, read on the forward strand.
ATCCTTCCACATTAGCCAGCAGCACGGAAGGTCCACACCAAGGTGGAGCTTTTAGTTTAGGTGAGGACAGTGAAAGGTGAAGGTGTGGAATCTGATGAGAGGTGGGGGGAGCCACAGAGGTGGTCAGGAGATACAGGGAAACAATTTGCGATAGAAAGTTCTGGATGAGTACCAACACAAGTACCAACCTGGCCTGAACCAGCAGGCCTCAGTTCTGCAGCCTGCGTGCGTAACTTGTGACCCCCATTCTGGCCCACAGAGGCAGCTCGGGTCCACACATGCAACCACATAAAATACCCACTTCAAGCAAGGTAATTTCGTTAGAGTTAAAAGATTTATTAGGGGAGCCTGAAGAGTGGGGAGGAGGTGTCGGGGAGGGACCGAGACCCATCTGGTTTGTTGTGGGTCTTTTTTTATTAGAAGGGAGAAAAAAAAATCGCTCTGTGGGTTCATATGTCTAAGGAGAGCTCAATTAAAGTTATTTGCTGGAGCTTAAAATATGCCCGCACCTGCTTCAGCGCCAGGCTCGGAGACCCACACGTGCTCCCAGAGGCGGAGCAGATGAAGGCTCCTGTCGGGCGGGATGGAAGTGCCGGCAGAGCATTTCACTCACGCGTTGGCACCAGCTCAGGATGGGAAAGTCAGAGACCAACCAACAGCTTCCTGCTTTCTATCTGGAATCCGGGACCCTTGGCCTGTCCTGTCCAGGGATCCAAAGGGCTCTTCTCTTTCGAAAGCAGACCAGAAAGGATGGAACCACAAGAGGGAGTGATGTAGATGGGACAGCATCCCCTTACCCATGTCACTCACCTCTTGTGCGGCCACGTCATTCTTGATAATGGGAAGAGAATAAAATCTGTTTCAAAGGCCTGTTGTGAGAATAATAAATAAAATGGCTCACATTCGTTGAGCATTTGCTACATATTAGGCACTGGGCTAAGCCTGTTTTACACGTCACCCCATTGGGTTTTTACTGCAACCTTAAGAAATAGGTAATGACGTCATCCACGTTTTATAGGTGAGGAAAATGGTGCCAGGAGAGCTGAAATTCCTGCCCATGGTTACTCAGCAACCCAGATTTGTCTGACTCTGAAGCCTGAGCTTTTAACTAACCTGCTTCGAATGAGATTCATGGGTGAGAGAGACCTTCCAAGTAATATGGTGGTGACATACATTTACTATGTCCTGAGATGTTCTCGGGTTCTCATTTAAAACGTCCTTTGCCCTTTACAGTCTCAGTTTAGAAAGTGTCTTCCCAGGATGGTTGCTCCACACATGTTTACACTGTATTTCCTGCCAGCCATAAAAGAGACCCAGGCCCGGTGGGACTCAGAGGGGTCCTTAGGCTCAGCCCCTGCCCCTCAGAAGTACGGGGAGACCACCAGGGACAAGAGTCTCAACTGTCTTCCATTTTCTGAAACAGGTGATTGGTTTCAGAGCCTCCTTCCTAGCTCACACTGTTGGATGTATTTTTTTAAATCTCTGATTCCTAGGCTGCCCACCAGAAACGGAGCCAGTTCTAGACACCAGGGAAGCCATTCAAATATGGAATAGGGAGGAATTTGTCAACTTTCAGGGGCGGATTTTTTTGTTAATCAGACTTGAACCTACATCTTCTTAGACAATTCTTTATTCTCCAAGATTTGACTTCGGGATGTCTTCAGAGAAGGAGTCTCTGATACAGGGAGAATCCAGGGACCAGTGACCATAATCTCCATTGGAAAAGGATTTTTTGATCATGTGATTCACTGACATTCTTAAGTAGCTCTCAGGCACCCTGTCTCACTAAATAGCCCACCAGTGTCCAGAAAAATTACCACCTGCAGCCTATATATATATTTAAAAGCTTTTGTCCTGATTTTTTCAGTTAAGCTGCATATTGTGAGTACATAAGTATGTGCGTACATCCTGTGAGTACATGCAGTGTGTGCCAGGCACTGTGAGAGGTGTTATACCTAGCTACCTCATTTTAGCTTCACAATTACACTCCTATGTGGGAGGTCCTATTATGACCCGTATTTTACATATGAGTATATAAGACTTAGATTAAGAAATCGGCCCAAGTTAGTAAGTAGGGAAGCAGGACTCAAACCCAGGCAGTCTGAGGCCAGAGCTGCAATCTGAACTCTTTGCTGCCTCTCATGGAAAGTGGGTAATGATCCATTAAATGTATCCACCCACCCCCAACACACATACACATACATCCCGATTCTCTACCCAAGAAAGAGCTCTATTTTTCTGTTTTCACTTTCAAGACTTAATAACAGATTCCCAAGCTCTTACCTCTAGCCTCTGTCCTTAGCCATGATTTAATAAACATCTACTACCTTTTCCTTTCCAGCCTCCACCCAAAGTCAGCTCCCACCCAGTAACAAGCTGGGTGCACCATTCATTAGAGGTTTGATTTCCCAAATATATAGACTCATCTGCATTTTCCTGCGTCATCACTGAAGATGAATTCGTTGATTAGCCTCCCCACCATCTATTGAAGCTAAATCCACTGCAGCTTATCCATGATCACTTCTCCCATAGGCTGTTGATACTGACTTAAGAAATTATATATATCCTGGTACGGTGTCAGGGCAGGTCATCTACTGCCAGACCACGGAAAAAGATCTCTGGCCAACCATGTGCCAAGAAGGGTGCCAGGCTCTTTGTAGCACCATCTTGGTCTGGAAAACTCCTTTTTATCTTCTCGTGCACTGCAGCACGCTGATTGTCTAGGTTTGCCTTGTTTTATCAAGGCTCTCGTCACCCAAAAGGCAAGAAGGCTGAAGCCGCAGGAAGGAGTGTAGTAGGCTGGGTCTTTTCTGAGGCACACAGGGAGGAGATGGGCCAAGGCAACTTCTCATCAGGATGCTGAGAAAGAACTCTGGTTTTTTTCACAAAGACAGTTCTGAAACCTCCACCTCATACTTTATGTAACGGAATACAGCCCTCCTGTAGTTTGCAGCAAAACTCTCAGACTGCAGTTACCTTCTTGGAACTACTGTTCCCTTTCTTTTTGCCTAGACTGATGCTCTGTTGTTTGGTAAATGGGCGGGTGAGGGCAAAGTCCAGGAAGTGATTCCCTCGGGGTCCCGGAGTCTCCTAGAAACAGGCTTGGGTTGAGAAGAGAGCGGAGGGAAAACAGTGCCTACGCTGCAGTGCTGCGCTTTGCTTTCTCCATCTGCTTGGGGCCAGGGGCAGTTGTCAGTCCCTTACATCAAATACGCCTGTGCTTGTCTTGCCAGGCGTCTCATCAAACTCTCCAGAAGCCATGTGCCCCCCTTCCCCCATTAGAAAGATGTGGCTGTTCCTCAGGCCTCAGGCTTTGAGCAAAAGCCCTCTTTTCCTTTGAGAGGGAGCCAGCCCGACCTGCAGTATGCTGGAATAGGTACCCACACCTGGGTTGCTGGGAGTTCCCCACCCTTATTTCCCTCGGCTCCCCCTTCCTTGCACTGTTTCAACCTCCTCCCCAAAGGATCAGTTAGGGAAACACCTCCTCCGCAGTTAGTCACTCTTCAATGAGTCGTGCTGTGTCAGCTGCAGTCAGTGTAGCTGAGGGCAGGAAACACTTGGCTAAAGCCCTGCCAACGGCAATCTCACAGCCATGCTGCTCTTGGTCAGGGACAGACCTCTGGGTTTCCCTCTCATTTGATCCAATGTTTGCCATTCAAGTAAATGTCCTCCCATCTGCCAGCTGCAGAGCTGGGACAACGGATGGAAGAGGTGACTTTAGAGCCCGACAATGAGTTTGTGGGTGGGATGGGGAAGGAGGTGGGTCCCCTTCGGCAGGGGACTTTTAATGAACACTGTAGCCTTATAGCAGTCATCTGTCCTATGTTTTTAGTTATAATGGTAAGACTCAAACTACCGACAGTTTGAGTTGGTACCATCTCTGATGTCTGTCATCTCCTGCTAAAAGTTGACGAATAGGATTTCTCCCCAGGTGCAGGCTCAGCTTCGAGGCATTCACTTTTCAGTCCATATATTATTTTTGGCAACTGAGGAAAATAAATAGAACTCTTGGTCTCCGAAGGCATTAGCATTTCCACGCATCCTGGGGCGGGACTCAGCATTGCCTTTGCTGGGGAGTGATATGAGATGGAAGGCACACAGGCTCTGCATAGACGCAAAGCAATGGACGACAAGGTCTGTTAGTGCGTGCTTTTAATGTTGCTGAACAAAGTATGTTACACTAAATCTTTATAGACTGAATACGTACTTTGAGTTCCAACAAAGTAAACATGGCTCTTATGGGAAATAAAATTCCATGTGGTTAGGGGCAGGGCTGTGATTAATTCAGTGACAATGAAAAGACCATGGAAATATAGTAAGGTTATTGACTGTCTGTGAAACAATGTAATATCTGCCACACACACACACACACACACACACACACACACACATATATTTTACATATATTTTACATATATATATATATACAAAATTTAATTCCAAATGATGGGTGATAGGAGAGGAACCGGTGTTTCTCATTTTTAATTATAAATTAATGTACTGATGCTCTAGGTATCATATCTCAATCAATTATTAATACTGACCACTGACCTCACTACAGAAATCAGTAAGGAAAACAGAGTGAGAAAAGGCAGCATCGTAGAGCTAAGGACCAAGTTTCTGTAAGAGTCCGTGTGTGTGTGTGTGTGTGTGTGTGTGTGTGTGGACAACTCGGTCTACCTTTACAACCATTATCTACTGAACTGGAGATTTCTCAGAGCTCTCTTGGACTGCAGCCTTGCCCAAAGTGCATGCTTTCCTAATGTGCATTTTAACGTTAAATGATTTTTAATATTCTACATATGGTTTCATGGTTTCCAGTCTCTTCTCTGGGAATGAACAAGGCTGTGGTATTATGATGAATAGTGGATTGTGTCCAGGACACCCACTTACTTCCCTGCATATCAAACATGTGCTGCTCCCATTAAACACGGGCCTGTCTCTGGAGATTACAGTTGTCCTATCTAATCCAGTCCTGTTTTGTTCCCTCAACCCAATTGAGAAGGATACATTGTTCTCATACATTCTTCTTTTAATTAAATGCAGTAGATATGTCACGTCCATGAAATAATCCAGGTCTGTTTTCACATCTGCGGACATTTTCTCCTCCTTTACTTCCATTTGGCTTCTTGGAAAGAAAACCAAATTTAAATGTATACTTGGATTAATTGATGGGTGGTATGCAATTTGCCAGGACAGTTTAGATAGGATCTTACTTTTTTTTGTTCCTAATTGCAACAAAATGTTCTCTGTCGCTGCTCTTTGCAGACACTCACCAAAGCCCACATCATCCATGTCCAGAGATTGGTTTGAACACAATATTCTCATTCAAGTTGGTTCATCCAAGTTCACTTCTACCTTCACAGGTGCTGGGGTTTACAAGAGAACTTTGGGGTGTGGAGGTCTGCCTGTGTGTGCTTTAAGTTTTAATTGCTGGGAGTGATTTGCTAATTGATCCTATTGATACAAAGTACTGTCAGGACTTTTCCATGTACATAGCACTTGCTTCATCGGCAGCAGGGAAACCTGATATCTCGTAAAATTCTCCATTCAATTATAATTTTAAAATACTGGAGTAAACTCCTAGCAATTCACAAGAGGCTAAACTAGAGCCCCATTAGAAGGGTACTACAAGTAAACATTATTAATTATAAAAAAATTGCCTAAATTAGATTTTTTTCACACCTGCTTCTTGCTTAATTAGCTAGCAATCCACATATTCCATTCAGTTGAACTCTTACTATTTATTCAAGCATACTTGACATTAACATACTGTTTGATGTTTGATATCCTCAGTTTTAATTTAACCACATGACAACAAATGGTGTTTATGAAATACCAGTGAGCTGGAAAAATACCCCGTATTGGAGACGCACATGGGACTGAAGAGAGGATTTTTCTCTAGGAAGAGCTTGAAGGCCATAAGAAAATTAGAGTCTAAGTTTCTTTAATTTTCCTGTTTTCATTCGTATTCTCTACCATACCCCTTAAGAGAGCTTTGGAAGATCCTAAAAGACAGCACGAGGCTGTGTATGTTGCAAAATATCCTTGATGACATTAACGAGAGAAGAAGTACTGTCTACATGTTGGTACTTGGGGAGGATCTTACAGAACTGCCCTCATATTAAATGGCCACACTCTGACCATTCTTTAGGGATTTAGGAAGACTGTAGGGACATGAAGATCTTACAGGTAAACTGGGCTGTCTGGTGTCAGGGAGAGTCATTTCCCTAAGTCTTGGCTAAGCCAAGGTGACCAGGTGATTTCTCCCATGGGGGGACGTGGAACTAAGCATTTCCCTCCCCATACTGTTCTTACACCTGAGAGTCCAAAGTCATGCCCTTCAGAGTTATATAAACAACAGGAATGGGTTAGACAAGTTCAACATCGACCTGACAACAAAGACCTTGGACTAGTTATTCCGAGTCTCCCACGTCTAATTGGATTTAATCCTTGAACTTCTCCCCTGCTCCTCCAAAGAGCCGTGTGACGGAGTCCTGGTTGTGATTCCTGTCAGCCACTTTGTAACACGAGTGCCTTGCAATCTAGTGATGAAACGCAACAAAAAACTCCCGGGGCCAAGAGACAAAAGAGAAAATCGTCTCCATAATGTATCGATTCTGACTAATGACATCACTTATTGTAGGGGATTCGGATTGATAGCCCCTGGCCTGTCTCCAGTGAGACACCATTTTACATCTGACTCTGATCAAACTGTCTGTAAATCATTTTTAACTTGGGTTCTGTAGATGTTGTGTTCACACCATGGAACTAGGGCTTGGGCTTGACATCATTATTCTTCATGGGGCTGTCTTTGTTTAAGAGGCACTTAAAGTTTTTGGCTGCTGGAGAATAGAGAAGCTTGTTAGCCGAGGAAAACATGTTGATGTCACACACTTGCAGATTTCTTTCTTGGGGTCAGGCCGTGTGGATCCCAGAAAGTATGTGGTATTTCCCGTGATGGATGGTGGCTTTGGGCTCGGATATGTCTGGATAACAGAAGTGGATCCAAAGGGGTTGCCGTCTCTTGGGACCGGCATGTTTACATCGGGGCCAATACTTCTTGCTTCTGGAGGGGAATGTTATTCTGGGACTAACTTGATATCCGAGGCAGACCTCTTTGAAACTGGGTACCAGGAAACCAGGTGCATCAGAGGGTACCACCCCCGACACCCTGTCCTCATATTGCTCATAATCCTCAAGAAAGTGGGTCTTGGATAGGATTTGGAATCAAAAATTCGACCACCCTCTCGTTTCTTTGTTTTACCCTTCATGTGTGGGGATATACTAACTCACAATACATGTTTGAACGGTGCAGGAGACAAATAGGATTTGTATTTGGTATTCAAGATGCACATCCCTCCCCACCCTCGTTTATTATTTGTGTTTAGATATGACTGTTATGCCCAGGTCAGCTGGGAAATGGGTGGAAGTATTTTTTTGGCTGTGCTGCACGGCATACGTGATCTTAGTTCCCCGACCAGGGATCGAACCCGTGCCCCCTGCAGTGGAAGCCAGGGAATTTCCTGGAAGGACATTTTAGAATTATGTAAAATATGGTTGGCTTATAAATTTTCTAAAGACAGTTTGGATAGACTGTAATCCACAGAAAGATAACAAAAAGTGAGCTTTTAACTTGATAGGAATAATGACGAATGTGTTTTCCATCTCGAGGAGAACACACACTACCATTTGGTTTACCCATTCTCAACTGTGGGCTCCCCTGGTGCGCGGAGCCCTTCCAAAAAGATTCATTCTTTTCCATTCAGAATTTAGAGCAGTTTAGGAAAACCAGCAAAATGAGGAAGAGTCTACATGTTGTTGTTTACTCAAAATGTCCCATAAATAACAAATTATAAAATTCATTTAAATTACTGCAGGGGAGTTGAATTCCTGTCTTCTAAGTTTACATTTTAAACTTTCTCTTTTGGAAAACTTCAAATACACATAAAAGTGGAGAGAATAATATAGTGAATTTTCATGTATCCTATCACCCAAGCTCTTTTCAACTTTCTTTTTGAATTCTAATTGTAACTTTCTGCTATTTCTCTTTTTCATCTGTACAACACAACATAGCATACATTTTTTGCCTCTTTTCCCACCATGTGCCATGCATATAATGAAATGAGTCTTTGGGTTTTTATATTGATTGATATAGATATTTATGAAGACACATATAACATTTAAAAAACATATGTGGATATATATACACATATATATTTCTATTCCAATAGAATTATCCTCATCCACAGTTTTAAGAGTCTAAAGTTGAGGAATTGAAAGAGGTGGGGAAAGATACCTTTAAGTGGATTTAATTAATTACATATTATATTCTGGCTTTCTGAAGAATCTACCAGTGATTCTTCGCTGGTATAAAGAATCCTGACCAACCCAACAACTCCAGCTCTCAGGAGATCTTTTTTTTTTTTTTTTTTTTTTTTTTTTTGTGGTGCGTGGGCCTCTCACCGCTGTGGCTTCTCCCGTTGCGGAGCACAGGCTCCAGATGCGCAGGCTCAGCGGCCATGGCTCACGGGCCCAGCCGCTCCGCGGCATGTGGGATCTTCCCGGACCGGGGCACGAACCCGCGTCCCCTGCATCGGCAGGCGGACTCTCAGCCACTGTGCCACCAGGGAAGCCCCTCAGGAGATCTTTTGATGATGTTTTTGGGAAAGAACAGTGTCGAAGAGTAAAGGCTCTTGAATGTGCAAAATGTTTTCAGAGGACCATTTCTTCTTTTATGGAGTCATCTAGTGTGAGAAACATCTACAGGTATCCTCCAGCAAAGCAGAAAATTTACAGTAAATTGAACCTTCCCAGTGGGGTTCATCTTGACTGTTATTGTGACAAATGATAGCCCCACAAATTTTAATCCCTCGTTCATTTATTGCACCAGTGTAATCTGATGACTATTTATTCTGGCCATCTATTTGTTTATTTGTATGTGAAGTTTGTTTTCGGAGGCAGTCATTTTGCTTTGCCTTCCATTGTTGGAAAATGGGCATTACTGCCTACTTTACAAGCTAGCTTTAGGGACCCTATGCCAAGCTGGGTGAAGAGAGCCACAGGTGGCCCGGGGTGTGGGATTGGTCCTTCCAGTTGGACTCCCACCTCTTTTAAAGTAGGCTGTCCATCTGATGACAGACTTTCCTTCACTCAGGAACTCAGATGAGGTCATGATACTGAGTATTCCTCCATCACGGAGCAAGGGCTGAATCTGCCCGTCATGGGCTGGAGGAACCTAGTGAGGGTGGATGGTCATAATCTTTGAGTTGCCAGTGACGTTCCGATCCTCCTACCGTAGATGCTTGAAGATCATTGCTTCAGGGTAACAGATGGGTTCAAGGGTGGCCCTGCCGGAAACCAGGAAACACAAGTAGGCTGGGATTTGGGTCATTCATGTTTACTCTGCCTTAGACTTGCCCTTGGGTGCAGCCCTGAACTATTGGTTTCTTATCTGCAGAATGGAGTTTTATCACCTAATTATTGTTCCTGTTCTTGAGATGGACTGACCAGACACACAAATAATTTTTAAAAATCGGAGAAATGCTTTCAGGTCTTTGGTGTTATTTAAGTTATACTATTTGAGGGACTGTTGGCCTGGGTTGGATCGGGAAGATAACCCAACTCTGCTCTACTGGAAAAATGACTTTGCTCTTAAAATGTGAATGAAGTAAATCGACAAAAAGTTATGTTTTGGAGACACATCTACACCATAACACTGTGTAAGAAGGTGCCTTCCCTTTGCCCTCCTGAGAAGCGATATTATTGCTATGCACGCTAGGGAAAGAAAGTGTCTGAGAACATTTCAGACTTTGTGGGAGGGAACGTTCTCCTCTTGGACACAACATGTTTTAACTGCAACTTCAGAGAAGGAATGCAGCATAGGAGAACCTGGTATCAGGAGACCAGAGGCCAGATGGACAAAGAAACCTGGGTGTAGCGGGATTTCAGGGAGGCTGCTCTGCCATTTAGGGGCTGCAGTGGGAACAGACGGGAGGAGAGATGATCAGGAGTGCTTGTGACGACGGACGATTTTCTTTCCTCACTTTTTTTTTTTTTTGCGGTACGCGGGCCTCTCACTGTTGCAGCCTCTCCCGTTGCGGAGCACAGGCTCCGGACGCGCAGGCTCAGCGGCCATGGCTCACGGGCCCAGCCGCTCCGCGGCATGTGGGATCTTCCCGGACCGGGGCACGAACCCGCGTCCCCTGTATCGGCAGGCGGACTCTCAACCACTGCGCCACCAGGGAAGCCCTCTTTCCTCACTTCTTGATGACATTTGCTTCTGAGGCGTCTGTCTTTTAACACTTCTATTTTGGATGCCATGTTTTAGACGGGGCTGCAGAGATGTAAATCTAGGTAATGAAACCCAGAGGGAGAGGAAGGGGGCAGAAGCTGCAGACAGAGATATTTGGAGTGATGGTGAAATGGCTGTGATGTGGAGGACCAAGCTGGCAGCTGAGCTCTGGGTTTAGGAAGAAAAAATTAAAAACAAACAAACAAAACCCCTCCCCAAACAACAGATTAGGATCAGTCCCTCTGTGGGAAGAAAAATGTTGGTTACCTTTTCATACCACAAGTCATTTGCTTGTAAGAACATATTTTAAGAATGAGTCGGCCCCTCCCCCCGCCCCGCCCCCACCCCTCAAGCCCCGGAGGCCAGAAAACCAAGCCTACGTTGCTTCCCTCTTTGCAGAACAATCTTGCTTTAATTTTAAATTGATTTTTATTGGAGTATAGTTGCTTTACAACGTTGTGTTAGTTTCTGCTGTGAGCAAAGTTCATCAGCCATACGTCTACGTATATCCATTCTTTTTTAGGTTTCCTTCCCATGTCGGTCACCACAGAGCATTGAGTAGAGTACCCTGTACTGTACAGTAGGTTCTCATTAGTTATCTATTTTATACGTAGTAGTGTGTATATGTCAGTCCCAACCTCCCAGTTCATCCCACCCCGCCTTCCCCCCTTGCCAACCGCAAGTCTGTTCCCTACATCTGTGACTCTGTTTCTTTGCAGAACAATCTTAACAAATCTAAGACCCCCTTGAGCCCAAGAACTCCTGAGTGGTCCTTCCTCCACCTCTCTGTAAAGCTCAGCCTCAGCTTATCCTCCCACAGTGCCTTTCTCCTTGCCCTTTTGCTGCCCTGAGTTGATGAGGCTCCCAAGGACCCAGTCCTCAGAGCAGTTTAGCAGGGGCTGGGGTTGATCCTGCCACGGAGAGCAGGGTAAACAAAGCATCCAGGCTCGATTTTCTTTTCTTTTTCCTCTCGAAAAAGAGATGGAAAGAGGCTACTTCAGATTCTACTGAAGTCATAATAAAACCAGACCCACTGGGTCACCATAGGCGGGGGGAGAAGTTCTCTTGGGCCTTAGTGTACACACTCAGGGAGTGAAACAAAGAAAAGGAAAGGAGCAGTCCTGTTGGCAACTGTTGTTAGGTAGTATAAACAATGGTCAGTCACTGGCATGGAGCGCAGGCTCAGATTCCAATAGCACTCGATGGGGAGCCTTCCTTAAAAAATTAGAAGAAGCTGGGCTGGAGCTGGTCCATGCTGGGAATGGCAGAAGAAGCAAAAACAAGAGTAAATGAATGGAAATTAAGCAGCAGGAAATGGGGATTTGGCACAAAGTTGGAATTTGAAACTGCAGAGAGGTGTCAGTGATAAGGTTGTATAGAGTTTCTGGCCAAAAAAAAAAAAAAAAAAAAGAGAGAGAGAGAGAGAAAGAGAGAGAGAGAGAGAAGGAATGCAGATGTGTTCATTGAATAAAGTGCAGATGGAGAAGGGCTAGGAAGGAAAAAAATATGCCCAGGAAATCATAGTGAGTAGAGGTACATTTCTGTTTCGCAAAGTTTTAAAAATTATTCTCCCCGCATGTCTGGTTGAAATTACAGGTTGGTTCAGATTGTTCCAATCTACGGGAGAGATTAAGGCAGCGTTTATTTACTTTTACCTTTTCCTGCTCTGGACCGACTGGGCTGTTTCTGTCGGGAGGCTCCCGGTGGGGCTGGGCAGGCTGAATCCAGGTGTGATTGCTCTTTGGGGTCCGCTCAGGAACTCCATCCATCAGTTGCTCTTTAGTTAGAAATGAGTGGGACATCTCCGGAGAGCTCGGATCACTGTGCGGGCTAGTTGTCTGTCTGGGGAGCTCACAGGAGGTCTGACCCTCTCTAGCAGTCACCCTCTCGGTTGGCTGTGGCGGGGAGGCTGAGCATTTTGGTTCTGCCCACCCCCCATCTCACCCCCATCTGCAGGTGCTAGGTTGAACCTCTTTGTCTGAGTTACAGGATAGTCCTTGAGTTTAAACATTGTCTTATTTGGCTTAACGAACAGGAAGGTTGACATTGGCCATTGGCCTCTGTACTGTACCCTCTCTCTTTCTTGTCCATCCTTGGGCAGAAGTAAATAATGTGAAGGACCCAGTCAAATACTAGATCCGTAGACAGTGGGGCTGGGAGGCAGTGGGCGTGGTGGAGGCAACCTGCGGGGGAGTGGAAACATCTTCGATTCTGAACTAGGAAGGGGACACGGGCCAAAGTCACTTTGCCACCCTTAAATGTCAATTTCTCATTTTCCCAACAGGACTAACTGTAAGTACCCAATGTATTTTAGAGCATTTGTTTGTTTGGTGAGAGGCTTGTGAGGAAGTACGTATGAAAGGGTCTTGCAGAATATCCTGTGTTTTCTTATGCAAAGTACCACCATCTTCATCATCTGCGGGCGGAAAGGTCTGCTCTTAGAGGTGACATCGCCGTTTTAGCAAAGAGGTAAGGTGTCACGAGGCAGAAGACAGTCTGGACACAAACATCCCACAGTCATCTTTCTTTCAAAGAGTGAAAGTGAATGCTTTTTGATGTGCCCTGTGGCCCCTCTGGTTTGTGTTTTAAGAGCAGTAGAAGATGTAGCAATAAATGTGGTCCTGGCCAAGATTTCCCATCTATCAGTATGGATATTGGCAAATGCACAGCAGTGGGTAATATATCAATCTGGACTTCCCGCTTTCTTCCACTTGATGAGCAGTCTTTCCTTGGGGATATGCACAAATGTCATGTGTTTTATATCAATGCTGTTGACATAATAGTCTGGATTACATTCAATTCTGACTGTGTGTCATCTTGGGAAAGAATACTGTTTAAATGTTAGCATTTAAAAGTGAAAATTGGGTAAGAATTGTAGTGCGGGTGACCATGAAAATTTCCTTGTCTCAGCAGTGCCACCTGCCCCCCGTAGGGCTCCATCCTTGCCTTTCCAACTTCCTCTGATGTTCCCAGATCAGAAGTAATGGTCTCTCTTCCCCATCCATCTGCAGACCTACCTGTACATCCTACCATCTTGTACCTTGCTTTTGGGGAGGAGAAAACGTACATCAAGATTTCAATTTCTTATCTATTCTCACTTATCTGTACGGAAGGTAGCACTTAACTGTAGCCAAAAGGAGACCTTTTAAAGGGCTGTAACCTGGATGGGAACAGTTAGGTGAAAGTGGCCTTGAACATGCCTTGTGAATGCATTTTTGAGAGTATAAACAGTCGACTCTCCCAAGAGCTATCCTTTTTCCTTCCTTCATTTCCTTTATTTCTTCTCCTTTTAAAAACATCAATAGACTACCTAAAAATATAGAAAATGTATTAAAAATAACAATATTTAAAAATATTTTTATAAAAATCCATTTTCATTTTTATATATGTTCCTAAACACATGAATGTATGTATTTTACAGGTTGGCAAGTATTTATTAAATCTCTATTATGCCCTTAACTTTTTAAGACCCCCTCCCCCCAATGCTTAGCATCTCATAATATAAATAATAATCCTACCCGTCAAATGTCTCTGGAACTTTTTCCTCCTCTCTATTCCCATGGCCTCCACCCTCATTTAGCCCCTTATCTCTCACCATGGCAAATATAGTGGTGTCACAGCTGGTTTCCTGTCTCCAGGCGCTTCTTCTGCCCCAGAATTTGTAACTTCCTAGAGCTCAAACTTGATGGCATCTGCACTTCTGCCTAAGGACCCGGCAGCGACTTCTGGTACCTGCAGGGGAAGACCATGCATCAGTCCTTGGTCTCCAGCTCGGCCAGGCTAGGATGGAGCTGAGGCTTTCTGATCTCAGTGATGCACGTGGTTTCTCCACTCTGCTGCAGCCTCAAGTTGTTCTCGAGGATGTGCACTCGGACCCCCTTACCTCTGATCCTCCCAGCGTAGGGCAGTTCTTAGGGCACCTAGTTTACAGCTGTATCACAAGCTGCCACGCTGTGTCTGCATCCTCAGAGCGGAGACCCCAGGTCCCAAAGCCTGCACAGCCGTCACCGTGATGAACAAATTAGGCACAGCTTCTACCTTTGCAGAGGCAGCAATCCATATGGGGAAGACAGACATGGTATAATTAAAAGTGCAATGAATATCAGTATCATTTAGAACTGCAGGATGCTATGACAGCAAATAACCAGGGGACCCAAACCTGTGTAGGGAGTGGGAAAAGCTTCCTGTTGGGAGAGATGGGGACAGGAGGCCTGAAGATGTGTGGGAGCTCCCCAGCAGGAGAGGTGGGTGAAGCTGGCGGTGGGCGGGGACGAGAAGGGAGATTCGAGTAGGTCCTTGAACGGTGTGGGTGACATCTGGATGAGCAGAGAGGAAGAGGCAGCTGAAACCATGTATATATGTATATATTTCCAGTTGACTCCCTCGATGAAGGCTGTGGATCTGTTTTCTTTAGTGCCTCTGAGCACGGGGCATTTGTGAGAACCAAGACCCGTTGGTTGCCCTTGGCTCTTGGGCTCCTTCTCCCTGGACCTGTGCTATCTCTGCACCTGGCAGAGAGCGACTGGGTGAAACAGGAACACTGCCTTCTTGGCCTGGGCGCTCAGGTGGGGCAGCCGAGATGCCGCTGGAAAGTTCCAGACCCAGGTGGCTGTGTTTCACAGCAGGCCACCACCTAAGGCGGCCCTCTGGGACACCAGGGATGCTACAATGGAGGCTCCAGGAAAGCAGTTTGGATTCCCATGTAGCCTGATATCACTCTTCCTCTGCCTGAACTGTTTTGAGACACTCCTGCCATCCTTCTCTCTCCCACACATACCCTTAATATGACTAGAATATAGCTAGTTCGAGCTAACATATGTTCTTATAATTATGTTGCTAGCATGATAGATTATTTATTCTCAATTTTTTTTTTTGAGTCCCAGCTCTGGGTACCAAGACTTAAGGAGGCTGTTTAAATAAAGAGATACGAACACACCTTGACAGCAGCTTATGAAAAAAAAAAAAAAAAAAAGGAAAAACCCCAGCCTTTAAGAGGTCTCAAATCTGCCTCCCATCTGTTTAATATGTAACCTAATGTGCTACTGTGAAGCTCACTTTCCCACCGGGAAGCAGCTGAAGGGAGAGTCAGAGGCTCTGTCTGCTCAGCTGTCAATCCCTGACTGAAGAGAACAGGAGCCCCAGTGCATCCAGCCCTGTGGGGCTGTGTCCCCCTGCCCAGGGACCCTCATTCACCTGGAGGAGTGCTCATTGAGTTGGGGTTTGGGACAGTAAGCACTGGCGTTGGAGGGGCCTCTCCAGTCCTTGGGGTCAGGCTTCTTCTATTTCTGATGGTAAATCTGAAGCCCAGAGCAATGTCTTGCTGGTGGTGCTACAGACCCAGTGGAGGGCAGCTCCCAGATCACTTGCTCTGACTTTGAATTCAGTGCCTTTTCTGCTCCATGGCAGGATGCCGAAAGCCAATGGAAATGGGTTCTGCTAGCCAGTCTAGAAAGCAAGCAGAAGCCAGGAGTCAGCTACCCCCGTCTACTTCCTATGACTTGTCTAGGGAAGGGAAGATGTCTCTTCTCTCCTGACTAAATTTTAGTAATCCGATTAAATCCAATTCGTGCCGGTATTAGTACCTTAAGGAAAACTATGTGTTCATTCATTCCTTCGATCATTCCTTCGATGAAGGTCTAGTATGTATATACAGAAGATGTAATAATCCAGTAGAATTCCTGTCCTCCAAAGCTTTCCGATACGGTGGATGGACAACCAAGTAAACAAGTCATTATGGTCCAGTTATTACGGTAAAGAAATACCACAGTGGTGTGTGCCAGGCAGTGAAGTGCACTAAGTCCCGTGGAGACAGAGCAGGGGACCATACCCCAGGCTGTGTTAGAGCTGGGGGGTGTCTGGGAAGGCGGCGCTGAGCTTCAGGTTCGTGATCTGCAGCTCAATTAGGTGGGCTCTGTGAAGTTTGTTTGCTTGTTTGTTTTCCCGTCTGAACATCTTTTTTTTTTTTTAACACTTTATTGGAGTATAATTGCTTTACAATGGTGTGTTAGTTTCTGCTTTATAACAAAGTGAATCAGCTATACATATACATATATCCCCATATCCCCTCCCTCTTGTGTCTCCCTCCCACCCTCCCTATCCCACCCCTCTAGGTGGTCACAAAGCACCGAGCTGATCTCCCTGTGCCATGTGGCTGCTTCCCACTAGCTATCTATTTCACGTTTGGTAGTGTATATAAGTCCATGCCACTCTCTCACCCTCCCAGATTACCCTTCCCCCTCCCCGTGTCCTCAAGTCCATTCTCTATGTCTGCGTCTTTATTCCTGTCCTGCCCCTAGCTGTCTGAACATCTTGAATAAGGTGTGAGGCTGTCCTGCGGAGGATGCAAGAGAAGCAATAAGACAGATCCCAGCCCTCCAGGGGCTTACAGCCTAATTGGGAAAAGAACTTCATACTCAACACAACAAATAGGAAAAATTCCAAAGCATTCTGTAGGTCAGAGCTGTGTTATATGACATACATAATAAATACTAAAAAAAAAAAAAATCAGAAAAGGAAAAGAACAGAATGAGTTGGAGTAGGCAAAAAGAGCGGTGGGGGAGAGATGGACATTCATTTGGGTTTTAACTAAAGTGTAGGATTTGCCCAGATGAAGGGCAGGTTAGGAAGCATACTCTAGGCATGGGAGTTGGGGAAAATTAACAAAGTCTGCAAGGAGTGAACCTGGCATATTGGGGAAGAGTCAAAAGGCTGAAATGATTTGTAATAGTTCTTAACTTAACGATTGCCCAGGTGGTTTGTAAATTCCAACATGGACTGGGTGAGCATATGCCCCAGGTAGCCCCAGACGGTTCTGGTTTACATGCCTGTTTTCCTGGTGTAATTATTAACAGAGCCCCCTTTGATCACTCTTCGAAGTGTTCCCATTAAAAATGACTAAACAAAAGTATCATTTTTGACGAACCCTGAACGTTAATCTCGACCTTGCCTTTTTGTCTTAGGGTGCATGCTTGAAACCATTGCTCCTTTCTGTGCCTTTGATGACCCAGGAAACGCCTGGTACTTTCATTTCTTCCTAAGAACCTATGGAGCCCAAAGAAATCTTCAACCTCATTCTCCCTGTAGTAGAACATAGCAGTACATCCTTAGAAGCTGCAGAGAGGCAAAAACTCACTCCTTTCTGCTCCAGCAAAGTGTGTGTGTGTCCTCTCTCCTCCCAAGTGAATTTTCAGGCTTTCAAAGATCTGTCTTTGTCTAAAAGCGTTGGAGAACTGAGCTGGATGACTTGGAAAGTGTTTAAAAATTCTTTGGACAGAGGCATCATAGAAATACCAGGTGGCCATTGAGAAGTGAGGGGGTGGATTCCATCCAGTGGTGCCGCCATTTATCATGTTCAATTGGACGGATTCTGGAGCAGAGAATAAAGAGCTGTCCGTCGTGGGATTTGATCTTACTCTCACAGCTGGTAATCCCAGCCTGCATGGGCCTGGGCTCCAGCTCACGTAACCGCTACTCAGGCTCTCTCCCAGCCAGCAGGGAAGAGTCTAGCTGCTGGCACTGTCAATCCAACACCTTTTTATGAGTACTAAATTTGCAAAAATAATAAATGAAAATGAGGTTGTGTGCCATTTCAGCATGTGTTCTATATAATGAAATAAGATGGTGATATCAAATTACTGGCTAATTTAATTGACTGGAAAAATCAATTTCTAAAAATGACAAATAATTTCCAAATCAGATAAATTAGGGGAGCAACATCTATTTTTGGTTTTCATTTGGGGAGAAAGATATACAGCATGCTCAGAGAGATTTTTTTCTTTTGCAAATCTGTAAAAACGACTTTGTTCTAGGTTGGGGTATCAGCTCAGGGTAGGGGTGGTGGGAGGAAGAAAAAACTCTTTTACTTTCATTTCATTTATGAGTTGCACTTATTTTTATTCTGATTCTTTATATCTATTTGTGTTAAAATTGTGGAGGATTGGCCTCCTTTGTTAACTGGCCTGTGATTTATGCATTTCTGATACAGTTTGGAGCACCAAGGCATTAAAAAGATTGCCCGAAAGTTGCCCAAACCCTAAGATTGTGGTTCTATGCCTGAGGTGGATGATGGACAATTCCGGTGACATCTTTGAGCCTGGGTCAACAGTTTAACAGACTTTAACCCATTCCTCCCCTAAGAAGACCCAATCTTTTTGTTATTCATTTAGCTGTAATAACTCTTACTCCCAAGCATTGATACTAAGATGTAGCAATGGAGAAGGTGTTTTTTAAATAAATTTAGTTATTTATTTTTGGCTGCGTTGGGTCTTCGTTGCTACGTGCGAGCTTTCTCTAGTTGCGGTGAGCGGGGGCTACTCTTCGTTGTGGTGCGTCGGCTTCTCGTTGCGGTGGCTTCTCTTGTTGAGGAGCATGGGCTCTAGGCATGCAGGCTTCGGTAGTAGTGGCTCACGGGCTCTAGAGCACAGGCTTCAGTATTGTACCGCACGGGCTCAGTTGCTCCACGGCATGTGGGATCTTCCCGGACCAGGGCTCGAACCCGTATCCCCTGCATTGGCAGGCAGATTCTTAACCACTGCACCACCAGGGAAGTCCCTGATAAGGTGTTCTTAATGGTGACTTTTGTCCCTCTTTGACCAAATGAGATGAGGTGTTCAGGGCAGTGGTCAAAGGTGGCTTGACTACCTGCCTCAGCCCTCAGGAGCCTTCTGGAACCCAGGAGCATGCAGAGTCTGAGGACCCACGTGTTGCAGATGCATCTTTACGCAAAGACTCTGCATGAGCTTTCCAGCCTTTCATTGTAATTGAGAAATGAGACCAATTGTATTGTAATACATCTCTATTATTCTTTTTAATAAAAGTGTGCAAATATGGTATGGGGTGGGTATTGGTGATGGCAGCCATCTTGTTTTAGCAAACTGTGGAGAGGCCATTGTATGAGCTTAATGGAAGAGAGGTCTTTGCAAAAGTAGAGGAACCTAGCTTTCCACTATTCATCAGTAATAAAAGGGGAAAACAGCCAGCTTAGTGGGGTGGCTCATTTCAGATGCTCTGATAAAGGAGGCCGCCCTTTATCAAAGTTGGTCATCAGACGCTATTCGTTAATACATTTCTAGACTGAGAAGCCATGCTCTGTTGTCTTCCTCAAGTAAAGGCTCAGATTTGCTTGGCCTTTTGCCCATTGGTACAGTTTTTATTTCAAAAGGTGGTGAGGTTAATAGTTCTAGAAATAATGATTTAGCCCTTCACTGATTTTAAAACATGTCACCAAAAATGTCATCCTGTGTGGTACTGATGCATGCCCCTAGGCCAGCTCTAGGCAAAACTGTGAAGTAGGCCAGATTTATTTTCGACTTCCCTGACTGCTTCCGGATGTGGTCACTTTCCATCCTTTTCAGGACCATCTCCCTTTTCCCCTTTTCCAACACTCCCAAGCTCCCCTTCCCCTACTTCCCGTAATACCCTTTTAATGTCCTTGATTTTTTTCTTTTCTGCTAATGAAGGAATGATCCAGAAACCTCACTCACGCCTTAGCCTGAGTACTAGTGACTTCTTTTATTACCCTTGTTAGAGTACTTGCATCTTATAAGGACATGAAGAAGGTCACCTTTAAACCCACGGAAGAGATCTCTGATAGCCAACTTTAGGCGTTAGCAGGAGGAATATTTTATCAGGAAGTAGCTCTTACAATATTTTTATTTAGCCCAATGAGTATGGTTCCAAACTATGTGAGGATCCTTGTTAAACAGAAAGAGATAAAAGGAAATCATCAGATTCCCAACATGCTTATGGGGGTAATTTTAACAACCAGTAATTGAGAAATGGGGGAGGCAGCATAATATAGTTAATTGTACGACATGCTGGAACCAGATTGTCTGGCTTGAATGGCAGCTCCACTTCTTTCTAGCTGTGTGACCATGGGAAAGTTACTTGAGCTCTCTGTGCCTCTGTTTTCTCATCTATGAAGTAGGAACAATCATAGTAATGTCCCCCACCTGGGTGGTTGTGAGGATTAAATCAGTTCATGTATAGATAGTGTTGGAAGGTACTGGGCATGTTGTAAGCCCTCAATATATGGTAACGATGACGATGTTGACGATGATGATAATGATGACTGAAAACTTTTGAAAGTAGAAGGTATATCTGTGCAAGAAAGTATATCTGTGCAAGACCTATTTTTTAATTAGCCATGATATCTGGTGTGCGTTAGGATTCCGAGATCCCTTGCAGTAACCCGCCAGCTGCCCAGGAGTCTGCAACCACAGCTGGAGTCTGGGTTAAGGCACACCCTGGTTGGCCTCCTTTTGCAGAGGTAAGAAGAGGCCGAAGCAGTGAGCACCAATGCAGGACTAGATTTTGGAACTTCCCGAGTTCCCAGACTCGGGAGTTCCGTGAGATGCGTTCATCTTTCAGTTAAGGCTCTGTTTATTTCCCTTGTGTTCAGGGCTCAAGGAGGGAACTACTATTTCCTTCACTTTATGAGTCATGGTTCTGTTCTGTCATTTTGGGAAGGGCCTTAGGCCCTCAACAGTATTACCGCTGTACAATTATCTGGAGTGCAGGCACACAGCAAAGAGCATTTCCCTTTTAATGTAGTTATAAATGTCGCTTCAGTTTGAGATTTAGGAGTGCGATCAGGAGCTTCGTTTCCTAGTCAAACAGGGTATAATTAGAGTGGGACTCTGGGCCCATCCCTCACAAGACATTGTAACTGGGGAAGGTAAAGCAACGTGCTGGTTTGCTTCCTCCGGATCAGAGGGGTATCCGGAAAAGGAGCGACTTTTCACCAGTCGTCTTCTAGGCTGTTCTGTGCGGTTGCTTGTTCAAAGTCATAGAATTGGCTTGTTTACCCAGAGTAACAGTGCCTGCTCTCCAGAGAAATAACACGTTAAGAGTTCTCACTCGTCCACAGAACCCCTGAGCTGGGGTGAGTGTGTGTGGCGGGAGACACACTGCACTCGTTGTCATTTTGGTTTCTTCAAGACAAGGGCAAGGAGAAATCGAATCACTGAGAGAACCAGTTCCCTTAGGATTAACCTCTAGTCAGATTCTACCTCCAAAGTAGAGGAGGCTTGTAGAATGACTATGAATGAATGAAAGAATGAATGAATGCTTGGCCAGCTAAGCTCTTTGGAAGAACTTTCTGGCATCATTCATACCCTTAAGAGATATTTATCATGCATCTTCCGTGGAACAGACTTTCTGCTCTATAGGTTGTGTTGGGTGTCACAGTCTCTGTTCTCCAGAGGGTCTTAGTTCAGCTAGAGGAAAAGACAAGGAAGCCAAAAATGACCGAAGAACGTGTGTTTATCAAAGGTCTGTGCCAAATTTAGAGGAAAGGCACCCACTACTGCCTTGGAAAAAAGCAGAATCATGGATAATTTCCCAGAGTGGGTGATGCCCAGACTGGGTGAGGAGTGAAGCAGGGTTACTAGGGGAGGGAAGGAGGGAACAGAATCCAGGAAGAAGGAACAACAGCATGTGCAAAAGAGAAGGCGTATGTGCAAAACTTCCAGCAGGGCTCACGGTGAGGCTGGGGAGGGTGGGATCTGTCAGTTATCAAGGCATTCTTAGGCCGAGTATGGACTCTGGTCTAAATGCAGTGGTGGTGTTGGGGGTGGTTGGAGAAGAATTAAAAAACTTGGGGTGTGTGTGATCTGATTGATTTGCCTTTGACTAGAGGTGGAGTGTGGAGCCAGGACTGCGCATGGGGGAGAGAGACCGGAGGCTGGGCAACCAGCTAGGGGACTATTGGCTAATTTAAGCAAGAAGTGATGGAGGCTTGAACGAAGGCATAGCAGTAGGTACAGAGAGTAGGGGACAATCTTGAAAGCTACTGGTAGATGCAAAAGCAGCAGGATTTGATTGGATGTGAAAGTGAGTCAGAGGGAGAAGCCTGGGCTGCCGTCTGTGTTTCTACCTTGGTTGACAGATTGGATATAGAGGTGGGTGTCAACCTGAGGATGGTTTGGGAGTAGTTCCTGGTTTAGGTTATGGAGATGGGGTGGGTGGAGGGCACAGAAGGGTGAAAATGATACCAACTCTGTAGAAACCAGAAGAATAAATCTTTCCCATGAATGGCTATGGTCCCCCTCTCCACCATCCAGATGACTGTCTGGAAAACTGGGAGGTCTTTGGTACTTTTCCATTTTCCTTTCATTCACTTTTCTCTTAGCAGGCATATTTGTATATGATATAAGATACCATGCTAGGCCTTGGAGAATAAGGTACAGGCCCCATTCCCAAGGTGTTTACATACTGGTCTCGTTCGTATACACTCTCTTTGGCCTGTCCTCCATCCGACGCTCACATTCGCTGTGTCTCACTCTCGGAAAGGGAATTTGTCCTTAGTTAGCTATTGCCTCATTCCAAATACACTGCTGATAAAGGCTTAGGAGATTTGGCCGTTCTAAATGGGTACACTTTGATAGGAGATTCTGGAAGTTGAAGAACTCCTTATCAGAAATGATTTAATCTCATGGTGGCATTTCCCCATCATACCAGACAGTGGAAGAGAAGCTTTCGGTCTGTGAGGACTTCCTGGTGCCTCGGCAGGCAAACCACAAAGATGACGGCTGCTCTGCTTTCCCCTTGGACCAACCTTCCAGTTCCAACCCCTTGTTCATTCTGAGACCACACTTCGGCATTCTTTATTAATAGTAAAAAGCTCTCCTGCATCTGGTATGAAAGAAAGATCATTTTAGGAGGTTCAGGAGTCCTGAATTCTTAGATAACACCAGGAATATAAATTCCCTTTCCCCCAGTCAATTTAGTTACCCCAGCAATTTAGTTACCCTCCAGCAGCATTAAAAATTTAACAGAGCTGGAATCAGAACCACCTTCCTTCCAACTCTCTGTATTTTTTCCCCCTATAATCTCAGTTATAGACCCATTATTCAGCGGCCCTCAAAGGAATGCATTATCAGAAACGAACTCCACTGGCTTTCACTGTACCCCTGAAGCTAAACACAGCTTAAGTTGAAAAAAGACATAAAGTAGGGGAAGAAAGAAATAGTCGATTCTTTATAAATTATACCACTCTCCCCATATCTTGAGTTTTGGGACAGGAGACCCTCAGAATTAGGTGAATCTGGGCAGATTCTCTTTGTTCCTCTAACCAGGGGATGCAAGAAGATTCATTCAGGCCAAGAGCTTGAACAAAATGAGAATAAAATGCAGGAAAAGCACAGAAGAGGGTGGCAGGGTTCCCTTAGTCTAGCTGGCCCTGAAGTTAGCAACACACAGCATTATAGAGGGGAAGAAATGTTAGAAATTCCCTGGTCTGGACCACCACGTAAATATAGACTGAGGGAGTTATGGCCCCAAAGAAACTCATGTGAAATAAGACATAGAAAGTTATTGGGTTTAGCTTTGAGGCCACGGCAGAAGAACACTGATAAACTGGGCCTGTGACAAAGAGAGAATTAGAATCACGCAGGCCCTGAAACTGGGTCATGGACTCATGGTCCAGGTCATGAGTCTGGAGAAGCTTGGAACAGAAGAGTCTGGGGCAGGAGGAGAGGGGGCAACAAAGCAATCTTCACATGTTTGAAGGATTATCACATGGAATAAGGACATGTATCAAACCCTTGGGTCTTAAAATCGAATCCAATATTTTGTTTTGCATTTGAGACACCTGAAGCCCAAAGAGTTAAACAACTTTCTTAAGAGCAGGCCTGAAGACCTGCATCCTTTCCTACCAAACAGAGGCCTCGAGTCAGAATACCTCTAAGGCCCCGACTCCTTAGCTGGATATGCCACTGCGCTTAATCATTGAGTCTCCATCTATAGTTTCTGAAGGCCAACCATGTACAAAGTTCTGTGCCAGATGCTAAGGGGGATTCAAACAGCATGCTTGGACCTCTGCCTGCAAAAATTCCTAGTCTCATCAGGGGACAGAAGACTGACACCCATGGGGAATGCCCTAGCCAAGCAGGCAACACTAGAGGTCTAAAGAGAGGTGGGGTCGTAGGTGTACTTAGGAGTTTAGAGATGAGAAAGATGACTTCATCTGAGTTACAAAGTTGTCTATAAACATTAGGTTGTTAAGTTTCTTGCTAGTTCTGTCATTTACATCTTTTCCTCATGTTAGCTGTGGCTTGTTGGAGAGCTGGAACCCTGCTTATGCTTTTCTCTTATCCCCACAGAGTACCCAATAGAAGCCAAACAAATAATAGTGATTAACATAACTTGAATAAAAAATTTTAAGGAGATGAATTTTTTATGGAGATGTCCTCTTTCTTAAGCTCATGTGTTCAGACAAGTGTTTTCCAAGGGCGAACGAGAGCCTGTTTGGGGTGTGGCTGGGGGCCACGAGTCTGGAGCACAGTGGGGCCCCGTTCTCCTCCAGGATTTTTCTTCCTCTGGCTGAAAGCTGATAAGGACATTTGTGATCCGTCAGGATATCAAGACAGTCATGGGAATTCTCTGGTTTCTTACTCCGCTCTAGTTCCAACAAAGAATGGGGGAGGAAGAGAAGAACGTTCTAGATCAAAATAGGCCTCTTTCATAGTGTTTTGGTGTTTTGGCTGGGAATTATACTGGGAAGACTGCATTTTTCTGGGACTGTCCAGCTTTCCAGCTCAACCCAGAGGGTCCTGTTTTAATAGGTGGAGGGTTATCACCTAATCTACGAGCCAGGTGTCCAGGACTAATGCAGTCGCCATCTAGTTTTTTGAAGGCAACCAGGTACAAGATGCTGCACTAGCAAGATGGGAAACAGGAAGGAACAGAGAGCCAGGAGTTGGGAAAACTCACTTTTAAATAAGATGTTTCCACCAGGTGGCCTCTGGAGTCTAGTTTAACAATTTTATTCCATAGAAGAAACAAATATTTGGCTATTAGTCCAATTCAGCCCCTACCCAGTTGAGACAAGGTGCTCAAGCTTGAAGAGAAAAGAACCCTGTGAAGTTCCTCGTGAAGATCAACTCTAGTTTTCAGACAAGTTTCATGGAGAAAATTCCCGTGCTCGAGGAACTTACCCCTCCCCTGAGGTAGAACGCATACAGTGCACCACGTACACATCTACAAAACGTCCTCCAACCCATTTGCGCCAAGTCCACAAAGCAACCTTGACCAATAGAAGAGCATATACAGTAGTCATTAAGTTCTGTGGCCCCAAAAGGAAGCAACCCCTAGGCTGGAGGTGGTAGGCGGGGCAGGGACAGAGGGGCGGTCCAGCTTTCACAGCCGCTCTGGGCCTCAAAGCCCCAACCTCCTCATTTAATTATCGAGGAAAGGAGATATGTGTAGAATCTCCAATTTAGGCTTAGGTCAAGTTAGAGAAGGCTTTCAGTTTCCAGCTACAGAGCGACTTTGCCATATATGTATCTCTGCAGGCGCCTGGGCAGGGGGCTTGGGCTTTGACTCTGCTCTGAGTGACCCTAGACAGCAGTTAATCTCTCTGGAGCCTCTCTAAAAGGGGGGCTAAGCCCCACAGGGATGGTGTGTCAGTTTACTAATGACTGTAAAAGGCTTCGGAAACCCCCAAGTACTGGAGGAATGCTGCTCCCAGCAAAGAAAAACAGTGTATTTCCAGGACACTGCAGCCTAAAGACTTTCTCTTTGCTGGGTGGAGGAATTTGCAGCTTCTCTCACTCCTGAACCAGACTTAGGTGGACCGATTTTCAGACCATTCGAGGATCCAGGAACTTCTGGGTAACAAAGAGCTCGCCCCTGGAAGGGGGAGAAGAATTCAGATCAGGGATTTTGGGGAGCATTGAGAATACAAGAAAGAAAGGAAAGGGAGGAGACAGTTCTAAAATCCTTCTACCATGTCAGAGCTGCTGCCCAAATCCCAGGGCGCTGGAAAGGCAGTTGCTGTCATTAATGAATATATTGATAAATATATTAATCCAACAGACATTTATGGAGGTTAATATATGTATACATCTTACATAATATTCATTATATATGACATATGTTCTATATAATATTTATTTATATATATAATACATCTACATATTTTTTTCTCATATCAAGTACTAGGACACAGTAAATCCCTCAGAAGAATCCTCAACATTTCCCATGATTGAAGTGAGTGCACACCGACAGATACACCATGCTAGCCATTCGTAGTGTCAGATTGTATCATGTACATACGCCCGAGTGAGGGCCCAGAGTGACTGCAAAGCAGTGAATCCACAAACAGACACTCTTCCAGGACCTGGTGGTCACCCCCTGGGCCCATGCAGAAGGCTTTTTAGTTATCTGTTTTCCAGCATGAAAATGTTCTTTGTTACCAGTTTTCAAAGCTGCATAATATGAATGCCTCCAGAAAAATATCCTGCAAATGAACCAAACGTAAATTATACATCTTAAAAAGGTTCAAGAAATTGAATGCTTGACAACATAATAGGATTTATACCCAGTCCGTCCATTTCCAGATTCCCTGGAAACACCCCCTTTCCTTGGAGGCCTCATTTACTCCACAAATTGAGGACTGACATGGAGCAATATTAGACTGAGGGTGACTGAATTGTACATTCTTCACAAAAAAGGCGCCTGATTTTTGGCTACCATCTAACCACACTTCCATCCTCTAAGACACACACCAAAGTCAGCTGGGAAAAGGTTATATTAGAATACAGGTTGGTGGAGGTGGCTTTTACATGTTTAGTTTTCAGACTGGCAACTATGCTTGAGGCTCATTCTGTGTCCCCTGGTGGGGTTCATTGTTCCTCCTGAGTTTCCATCCTGGGCCCACCTCTGTCCTGCGTCCCGACACATCATCTCACAATTTTCTCTCCAGCGTCCATCTCTTCCACTGGATCACGAGTTCCCTGAGGGCAGGAACATGCTTTTCTCTTTCTAGCCTCCAGCACAGTACTTAGCAAATAATCAATAAATATTTGTTGAATGAACAAGTCATCCATAATTTAGCCATGGTGTGGCCTAAAATGGACTAAAACCCCAGGCCATCTTATGATTGGACATGGTTCACTTTGGAGACTCTCACAACATTTTAACAAGTTTATTGCAGTGTTGCAAAAAATAGTTTGGTGACAGTGGGAAGTTTAGTAAAGAAGGGGAGGAAGAGAGCAGGGCCAGTAGGCGATGCGGACATGGGTCTGGCCCTTCTGACAACAGCCAGTGGTCCAGGTCTGTAGCTGGATCCTTCTGGTCAACCTGGGTGTCTGTAATGCTTCTGCATGGCATAAGGCAGAGACTAAGGGGTCATATGGTGGAGGAGTCATGGTTTCTGAGGCCCCTTCCTTTCCCAGGTTCCTTTGCTTCTTCTGTAGTGCTCTTGTCCCACCCCCGCCACCCAAAAAATGTCAGATGGAAAAGGTGAACATCAAGTATGGGGAGCAGCAGTGACATCGGGGACACCAGTTGTCATCCAGCTCAGTAGCAGTGGAAGCATGGGGGTGGGGAGGCCCCAGGACCAGAAAGGAGTGGCCTCTACCCCTACTATTACTGCCACCTCACTCTTCACACCCTTGAGGTTTGGTGTCACACCCTATCAACTCACCAATGAAATAATGCTTGGAAAAACTATTTTAGAACTAGAGTGCTGTACAAAGTATCATTATAATTGTTATGAAATCTTGCCAGAGTGAAATCTTTCCTTTAGGATGCAGTTGCTTGGCACATGGGAAAAATAATCCCCACTGTCCGCCTCGCAAATAATTGGCAAACATTTACTAGTCTACCATGTGCAGGAGAAGGGGGAGGCGACGGTGGTCGGGGGGTCTCTCTCTACGTACACGTGTTCCACATGCCTTCCCTCAAGAGGCACATGGAAAAACGCAATGGATGAAATCATTCTTGCACTCACCTGGTTTAAATCATCACTTGCCTGGTTGAGGGGGCGGGGGCCTATTTTAGTGTCTTTGAGAAATCAAGGTTTTCATTTCGGAGGGCTCACTAAATGATGACTTCTGCAAGCCTCAGTTTTCTTTTTTTGGAAAACAAAAGAATGGAGGGAAATGACCATAGAGTTTCCTTTCCACCCCTGGTAATTGATGAGTCTCTGCAGCTGATAATACTCACGCGTATCTGCGTGGGTCCTGCAGGAATAAGGAGACTCAGAGAGAAATGCTCAGAGATCTTGGAAAGAAGAGTGCCCAGGAGACAAGGGAGCAGCTCGGGGATGGCACCTGGAGTCCCAGCCCTGACTCTTCCACTTGCTGACTGCCCAGACTTACGCAAGTCACGTAAAATGTACAGTTGGTAGGTCCCACCTCAGAAGGTTGCTGTGAGGCTCAATAGAGGTATATGAAAAACTAGTTCACAAAATACTCTTCAGACATGTCATTGCTAACCCTGGCTCTGCCACCAGCTTCAGAGGAATGTAGGGGCTGCCCCAAGTTTCCCTGCCCCCCAAGGTCTTCTCCAGTTCTAATAGTCTATTCTTCTGTGACTATATTTCCAAGTGTTTTGTGAAGCACCCTATTGACCAGCTATGCATCTGAAATCATCAAAGACACACATATTTTGATTCGAAGGGGCTTAGGTGTCATCTAGTCCAAACCAGCTAAGTCACACAGCAGTTCTCTTTACAGCATCCTTGACAATGGGTCAGTTATCATGATGGGGAAATCTTGCCCAACCTGGGAGCCGATTTTGATTTTGAGCTGTGTTAAACTTTATCAAGTTTTTCTCATATTGAGTCAGATCTGCTCCTTGGTAGATCCTGCCCACTAGTCCTGCTTTCCATCTTCTGGAACCCTAATTGATCTGAAGTTATTCATACTAATTCTATCTCAAACTCTTCTCTTGTCTAGCTTAATAATCTTCTCTCTGCTTCCCAGATAAAGGACAAAGTGACTTGTCCCTGGTCACATCCCTGGGACATGTCAGAGGATGATGAGAACTTGTTGCCGGGGGTGTTCATCACTGCTGCTTACCCTCCCTGAGCCACAGAGAAATGGTCTTGCAACTGATGTAGGGAAGCCCCTGTGTCATTTTCCCAACAAACCACAATCCATTCCTTTGTTTTGGATTCCTTGGTTTAGCTAAATGTTTTCATTACATTAATTGCAAAAGATTTTTCTGGTCAACCAAGACAAACTCAATAACACACACACAGAGGGAATCAACATATAACCAAAGTGGTGCATCAGGAAACTGGAGAAAGCTGTCCCACGTTAATGTTTTTACATTAAACTTGAAAGACTATTAGGAAAATAGATAACACAGAGACACAGAAGAAAGATCTCTTAGTTTTCAAGTACTGCTCTCAACTTGAGTGGGTCCAGTGACGTAAAATAAAGGAACTAGGGAAAAAAGATCACAGAACTGAAAACTGAGGAGTATTTGAGCTTTGTTTTGTTGGAATATGGACTATCACCCTTGGTCCCTCATTTTTTTAGTTTTAGATATTTGTCTTAGGAGTGAACTCACCACGACAGGATGCACAGTAGTTACGTTTTGTGTGGAACAGCAGAAAAAAGACTGAGAATAAAGGTGGGGGCGTCGTTCCAGTCCCTAAACTGCCATGGAGGGGTTGTCTGGTCCCTAAGAAGCTCGGCAGGAATGGAGTAGTCGTGACTTATTGATAGCAACAGTCAGCTTTTTCTCTTAGAGGTTTCGAGGTACCCTCAAAGGAGCCATGGAGATCACTGGGGACTCACTGCCTTCTTGCAATACCAACTGTATTTTGCAGATAAGGAAACTGAGGCCCAGGCAATTGTCGTGACTCAGGTAATATCACGCAGAGAAGTATGTAGAGCCAGGACTGGAGGTCTGGCCCTTGATTCTGAGCTCAGTGCTCTCCCCGGTGCATGACTGAGCAGAGTAGATGACTTAATTCTTACTGTCCAGAAGATGGACACCCTGAAAACAATTGCCCCTTCCATCTTTCAGAAAGCAGGAAGAGTTATGCCTTTCGTTCAGCCACAAAGACAGTCTTATCGTTAGTTCCTTTATCAGAGCTCTAAGTCACAATTGCTTCGGATGAATTTCTCATACTTAGAGTTAGTATCTTACAAGGTTACTATATTTATCTTTCTATGTTTGCTGGAAATGAAGGAAAAGTGTTAACAGCTGTACAACTAGAGGAAAAAAGGAAAGAAAGAAAAAGGAGAGAGAGAGGAAGGAAGGAAGGAAAAGAACAAACTAGGCTTTTTTTTTCAAAGTAAGGGAGGAAACATTAACACAAAGGAACACTCTTACTAAGAGTAGGTGGAGAAAGGCATCTGAAAAATAATACCTCAAGATGCATTGAAACATTTTAGGGAATTAGGGAATTCTGATCTCCTGAAAAAAAAAAGAAAATTAATATTAAAGACAAGCTGTGAGTTTCCATCTGGCCTTGCCGCTTTCGACTAACGCTTCCATGACGGAATTCATCTGTCCATCAACTGTCAAAAATTCTCCTGTCAGTAAATCCCACGATACCCTAGCAAGCCCACCCCGCTCAAAATATTCCATGCCACAAACTATTCCGAATTCTGAATTCTTTTTTTCAGATCTCTGTTCCATAAGACATAAAAGTTGTCGCTTCCTGGCACCCCTTTTTTCTCTCCCTTTCCCCCAAATCTCTCTCACGCTCAACCTCTAGTGGGAGGGGGGGAATGAAGGAACTTGGGTGGAAAATTTAGGGAGCCCTCAGTCATTTGGAGATTGTGTTCCCACCCAGATCCTTCTGAGCTTTTGCACTAGAGTCTGACAACAGACAGCCCACATCTGTTTTAAAACACTGAGTGGTTGTGAAGTGTGAACTCCCCACTGTTTAATGTAACTACATGACTATTTAATGTACACTGTGGTAGAGCAGCTCAGAATGCCAAACTGTTGTGACATGCCTGAAGGACATATATAAACATAATATACTGTAGGTTATTGTGACAAAAAACATCTATGCCACAAACAGGGGGATCTGTTTGTCCACCAGGACCACTGCATGAGAAAGGAAAAATGTTCGTGACATTCTTTCCCCGACCCCATCCCCACGTCAACTGTGAAATCGATACGGGGCTAATGAATCGATAAATCCAGAATGGGCATAACGTGCCCGATTTAAATAGTTTCAGAATTTCAAAACCACTTATCTTTTAAATGAATCTGAATCTATAATGCAGAAGGAATGCGGAGAGAGAGGACCGAGAGGAACTGCTGAAGATTTTGGCCTCTTCCTAGAGACTTTGTGAACTTTTATGGGTGCTAGGGCACATTGGGTCACATTTTGGTGGTACTTTTGGTGGATCTGGGGGCCATCATTTTCTGCAGGTGTCATAGATGGAAAAACCATCTACAGCTGCTGCTAGCGTTAATGAACGAAATCAGAGGGAAGATATTATGGCTTTGCAAATATATTTCATTTTTAATATGTTTCTCCCAAAGGTGAATTCGTGTACCTTCCGACATCTCATTAATCAATTGATCAGAATTTGTTATTTTACATCTCATTGCTACAATTCTAATTAACCTTTGCTAGTTAAATACTCACCCAAAATCAACTCCAATTGTAACCCCCTTTCCCTTTAACCCAAGCATTTCAATAAAAGCTTTTCTTTTTCTCAGTCTTTAACTAGGACTTAAATGGAAAAGCTCTAGACTGTGTAGTATCTATTGCTCTTTAGGGGATTTTGCAAACCTAGAATAAAATCTTTAGGTCTGAAAAACATATGAAGATTATGCTGTGAGTAGGCTTCCAGAGGGTGGACTCGGCTATTCTTGTGTGTACTTTTAGGAAAGTATTATTCTCTTTTTAATTCAAAGTTGCTGTTTCTCAGAAAATAACTATTTCCATGGAAAACAAAACAAAGCAGCCCGAAACAACAACCAAAAATATCCCTTTGTAAATGATACCGAGAAAGAGAAAGGGAGATTTGTTTTGAAAATAAATTTCAAACTGCTATTATTGTTGGTATTTAAGTTATGCTACTTTAATACAGACCAAGATTCTTCATCTATTATTTCTAGATTGAAAACACCCAGGCCAAGGTCCCGTAATTAGGAAAACTTGCTCCTGCCTCCGACTAGTGCGTTTCGGGCTTCCCGTTACTGTATCCCGTGGTCCGCGTGATTTTTCCTGATAACTTAGCAGTCACCGAGGGAATAAATCTGAGAAGGCCTTTAAAACAAAATTGTGAACCCTTTCCTGTTTGCCTTAGACCTGCAGCCTCAGTCCAGGCTGCAGATGGACTGTCCCAGGCACGGAGGACTTTTCTTATATTGAGGACTTTAAAGGGACGGTGTAGGGAAAGCAGCTCGAGAGAGGGGCCGAGGACGGAGAAATCCAGCAACACAGCAGCGAGGGGAAAAACCACTTTTGTAGAGCTGACAAACGGGGAGTGTGGGGATGAGGTCTTCCGAAGCCAATCGTCCCTTAACAATTCGGTGAATTAGTTGGTTTTTGCTTGGACACGCTCCCCTGTCGTCTTCTTCCCCACTCATCTGCCGCCTTTCATCACAGTGAAGAGCCCCATTACCGAGGAACACCTCACATTAGCTCCTAATGCGGGTAAGTTTCTGGTTACATGGCTGCAGATGCTGTGTAATGTTACCACCCTTCCACAGCCAGCGGACTTTTGACGGGCTTTTATTTTAATTTCCTTTATCCCGCTGGTTGCAACTTTGGAGACAGACCGCAACCCTTGCCACGCAAACAGGGTTAGTGCCTCTTTAAGGAATATTTAAATTGCATTTCCTACTGTCAGTTAAGTCTCATCAATCATGTTTTTAATTAAAAAGAAGGACATCTACATCCCACTTTCGACTCAAAGTGCATAATGAAATCCTGGATTGGGGTAGCGCTGGAGAGTTTCCGCGTTGCTCAATGCATTCGGTGGAGAGGCAGGCAGGGGAGGTCAGGAACACTGGTGCATATGCAAGTGGCAAACAAATAACACTCCTGATAGGGCCGGGTGACATGTGTCAACCCTTGTCATCGAGAAACAAGAAAGGCAATGTGCCCAGACAAAGGGTAGGGTGGAATCTCTACACGCTGGCAGAACCTGACCCACGCGTGAGGCTTTGTGTAGCAGATGCCTCTCTCATTGTTCTGTGCCTCCCTCCCCAGTACCCCTGACAACAGCCATTGCCGCTGGCATTCCACCCTGACATCTGTTCAGCTTTATTGATGCGGCCCTGGAGGAATTCCCAGTGTAAACAGGGAATTCTCTAAGGGAACCCCATGTTGTAAAGGGATGAGCTGCATAATGCAAAGATTTAACCACTATTTAAAGGTGTGACACTTGATTGAAAGAGACTTGATTTTCTACCCCCTTTCCAATCCTACCTCCCTCTCCACCCTTAACTGTATTTGGCACACACGGACTGCAGCAACGCCCCCCTCCCCCACCCCATCGCTTTGTTGTCCTGATGCTGCAGAACCCATTAGAAAGGATGAAGGATGTGGGGGGGGTGGGTGGCGCTGGGTACCATCATCCAAAAAAGCCACTTAAAAAAAATTCTGGGTTACAGTCAATTGAGTCTAGTTGTCGCGTTGGGAGCCTGCCCACTGCCCACCCACACTCCTGGCGAGAAGCAGCTTGAGAGTGGCTTGGTCCTGTGACTGAAACTAATGGGGTGGGCTTTGTGCTCCTTGCTAGAAGCAACTGTGGCCGTTTACAGTCCCTGGGCGGAGCCTAGTCAGCCCAGTCCTGGCAGTGCTGGAACTGAGGGGATTTGCCTTTGGAATTTTATGTTTTTGGCAATGGTGCCGTAGGATGTTAATACACGGTTTTTTAAAAGCAGACCTGTTAAGAAACACAATGCATCCATCTTCGCCCCAGCAGATGTACACGCAGTCTAAGGCCAGCTCTGCAATGCTGCAGCCTGGCTCAACTTCCTGGCTGATATTCAAGTACAGGGGGTGTCTTGAGAGCTCAAGTACTCACATTTTGTGGCTGAGGTTAAATATGCAGAGATCCGTCAACGGGGCCTAGGCAGCATGGCTGCGTCTGGTTAGGAGTGAACTTTACTTGTGACAATGCGCGGACGGAGTGTGTTCCGTGAGGCCGTGGGTTGGATCTGGATTTTTCTGAGTCCACGTGGCAACCCCCCCGCCACTCCCCTCCAGTCGACTGGTGGATAGACAAACCCTGAAATGCAATGACCCCCTCCTGCACGGCTTCAAAACAAACGAGGGTCTGTGTTATCACAGTAAGGGCAAAAGAAAACGACAAAATTACCAGAGTATGAGGTCCAAAGTCAGAAAAGGAAATCATTTCTGTAAGGGCCTAAAGTGGTTGCTGACATGTGTTTTCAGAGAAGAGATATCAAAAAGAGGGTTACTGTGTGTGTGTGTGTGCGTGCGTGTGTGTGAAATTAACCGTAATCAGCAGGCTGGCTCTTTACCTAGAGTTTTAGGACTTGCTTTCAGCTGGCCCTTTTCCTTCCCTAGATCATATGTGGCTTTTTAGTCAAGGAACCAACTTGCTATTTGGGAATATGTTTGTGCCCGCTGCTATAGATTGAATTTTTATTTAAAACAACAATAGAAACCCTCTAGAGATTTTTTTTAATTCTAAAAATAATTTGTGTATTTTCTTCTGACTGAAACAATACATGCTAACTTGAGAAAATTTAGAAAATATGGACCAGCAAAAGAGAATTAAATGAAAACTACCCATTAATTAGCCCACCACTCAGGAAGAACCATTAATCTTCTTGGTTACCCCTCTTCCAGTCTTGTCTCTGTTTGTATAGTTAAAAAAGAGTGAATATCCTGTTTTTTCTTTTGTAGTCTGTTTTCTTTCACTTATTAGACTATCTTCCCATATCATTAAATATTCTACAACAGATTTTACATAATTATGTAGTATTCTTTTGTATATCATAGTCAATTATTCATTTCAGGACAAACGTGGTTTCTGCACTTACATTTATTATAAACAGTGCTGCAGGGAACAACTTTTGTAGGTAAAGCTTTAGGTGTATCCGTGACTCTTTCTCTGGGACAAACCCTTGAAAAAGAATTGCTGGGTCAAAGGCTGTATGCATTTTTAAGATTTTTGATCCATATTGCCATATAGCTAGAAAGATTGGACCAACTTGTACTCCCACCAGTAGTGGATCAGAGCACCCCAAAATGCAAGTCTTCTGGGCATATTCGTGTGTGTCCGCAAAATGTAGAACTATGTGTGGTGAAGTTACAGTCCCTTCTCCATAGATTCATGGCAGCATTTCTAATTAATATGTCCATTCCCAAATCTCCTCCCATCTGGCTGAAAAATAATAAGTACAAACAGCTAAGTGTTGATAGAAGGTCAGAATCTGGCAAAGTTCAACTTTCCTTCCTGTCCACTTTAAAGTGAAAAATAAGTTAACTTTGACATTGTTACCAGTCACAGATTTAAAGTGAACTGTAAATAAAATTCAGGCCCTGTTCCGAAAAGGACCCCTTAACACCCAGCACCTCCACCCAGGCCTGTTGGAAGGTGGCAGGTGAGAACAACACAGCTCACAGCTATGCGGTGAATGCGCTTTCATTAGAACGTGGCTATTGATGGGCTGCCCCTTTAAGCACCGTTTTCCTTCACTGACTCTGAACATACCTTTTGGGATTCAAAATAATTTTGCAACAGTGGATACAGACCTTCTTTATGTGTTATTGGTCTGGGAACAGCAACAGATTAAAAAAAATATTACCAGGTCAAATAACAGCTGTTATTATTAAGTTCAGCTTTTATTATCAATTTGCCAGTAGAATCCGGCAGTAAAAAAAAAAAAGTCTGCATCTGAGCTTTTTACTAATCAGTACTCTCATTTTGCTAATATTCTAACGACTGTCAATTTACTTCAGTGCTGCCATTTGCAGAATTTTCCAATTAGCAGCAAACCTGTTCCACCTTCTCCTGTAATTATGGGGGACTCAGTTCAGATCAGCTGCGGCCAGACAGCATATGATGTAGTTGCCAAAATCTGTGCAATGTTGTTTTTAACCTTTGCATGTGCTGGCACAGTTTTAACATCTCTGTTTGTAGGCAGCAGGCTCCCACAGTAGTGGCATGTGTCAAAATATCAAAATTATTTTTAATAAACACACAACGAGGATGAAAACACAAATATGGACGTATTTGGTTTCCGGATCAATTGAACGTCTGTTCCAAATTTGGTAGCATTTCCCCTTCTCTACCCACTCCTTTTTTTTTTTAAAACAAGAGTCTTTTGAAAAGAACAATTGAGGGTTGCTGAACTGAAACAATTTCTCCCTGTTTCCGTTGTCAGTAAAACAACAGTTATTAGAAAAACCCACATTTCAGAATGGAGGGGACCCCAGCAATCATGTGGGCTAACCCTCTCATTTTTAGAAATGAGGAAAGCTAAGGCTCAGAATGGAGAAGAGACTTACCCAAGGTCACACAGCTAGTTATGTGCAGAGCTGGGTCTAGAACCCAGGTCTTTTGCTTCCAGTCCAAGGTTCCTTCCTCTACAGCATTCATTTTCCCCCTTTTCTTGATGGCTTCTAAATGTGGCAGGAGACAGAACAGGAAAGCCTCACCCGGATCCCTCGTTTCCTAGAATGCCTTGCTAGCAACATCAAAACCAATCAAACTCTCTGAAAAGCTGCCTCAACAGCTGACATTGCAGTAAGAACAATAGTGAGGCAATAACTATTATTGCTACGTGAAAAAAATATATTTAATAATAAGCTCATTGATTTTTAACAGCATCTCTGTGTTGCCTAATTGATGGGAAGTTGTATGTTTGTGTAGCCGATGGGGGTTATGAATTAAATATGGCCGTCTTTCCTTGAGGGATGTATGTCAATGCAAGAAAGACGGAAGATCTACATTTCCCCCAAGCAAAACAGTGCCCTCGTAACAGGAGCAGGGAAGACTGAAGTGCGAACAAAAATAAAAACCATCCATCACTGTTTATTAAGTGCTGCTACTTGAAGGTAAAAGGGATATTGAACTGTTTTTAAATTGGAAGGAATGTAGCTGGACAAAATATTGATGGTAATATTAGCTGGGTGACAAATTTTATTCTTTTGTCCACATTCATCAAAGGAGCAATTTGGAGTAAATTATTTTCTCTATGCCCATACACCGATTTTCCTTCCCTTTTTATTTTTTAAGCACACATGTTTATTAAGGAACGTGGTGTAGGAGGGATGATACCTTCTCGTTCAAGCTCTTCAGACCTTGTGTATGAGTCAAAGGGTCCACAGTTGCTTCAGACCAGGCCAGGCATGGGTCTCCAAGGTGCTTATATAAAATTTAATATGGGCTTAAAAATTGAGGCAGACTGAGTCTGTTCCCACAATTTAAAAGAAAAGGGGTGGGTCAGATTTGATTTCATTTTTAGCTGTGGTTTTCAAGTGGAAGTTCTGAAGCATTTATTTATTTTTCCAAATTTATAGTGTACCCCTTCAGTCCAATGTTCACTGGCTGCTGTCCAATGAAAACATCCAAGTTTCTATGGCAAAACGGGCTGAGGCAGGGAAATGAAAATTGAAAATGTCGGCTGACAATGGGGAGAATTTCAATAAAAATTTAGTTTGAAGTTTCCTTCGCTTCAACGCTATTCAACTTCAAGTCGTTTTTGTTTGCATGAGGTCACGGAAGTGCTGAGGTGTTTCACAACAACCTTACCAGGCAGGCTAGCATACTCAGAAATGGATGGACCCAATCAAAGCCCTGGTGTTTTCAGAAACGCCTACTGTGTGTCCAGAGCTGGTCCAGGGTGTTGGCGTCTCTGTCTTCTCCAATTAGATTCTGGGAATCCAGGTCCTTCCAACTTCAAATGTGCCTTTAGCCAAAATGACATTCTCATTTCTTCTGACGAATCTCATCGTCTCCACCAAAGTGCAGTTCATTGAACAACAGAAAGTGATTTGTTTGTAAGTAAATTTATAAACTTAAAAACCCCTTGGACTGGGCTGCTGTAAAGCCAAGTGGATTTTCTTGGATGTCGCTTGACTTACAGAGCTGTCCCACTTCTCAGCTCAATGAGGGATGTTTTAAGGAAGCTGGCCAGAGTTAATCAATCAGTCAGTCAATCAACAAGATTTCAATGAGTCCCTTCCAGGCAGGGAGTCGTGGTAACATTGATGTAGCACTTCATGGTTCCCAGCACACTTCTGCATAGATTGTCTTACTTGCTTCTTATAGGTGGACATTAGTGAGGCTCAGAGCAGTTCAGTGACTTCCCTAAAGTCACACAGCTGTGAAGTAATGGGCTGTAAACCAGCTCTCCCAGAACTTTTCTTCTATACTACTTGGGGCAGTACAGTCGAGAAGTATACATGATCTTGGATGAGCCTTGGGGATGTGAGCTGAGTAAAACCAAAAGCCTGTGTGTGCCTGTCTCAGCATGTGTCACATTCAAGCATTTCAGAAGTAATTGAAAATAATTCTAGTTTTCTTCTAGGCATCTTTCAAGGAGCAGTAAAGTAAGTGAGGGGAATGCAATTCATAAGATTTTTGCATTGTTATTTTGTTCTCCATTCCTTCTCCCTTCCTCGGCTGCCACGAAATCTGTATCCCCTCTCCTCATTCTCATCCTTAAGTTCTCACCCTCTCACTTTTTCCCCTTCTGTCTCCCTGTCTGTCTCTTGCAAACCTTAGCCCTTTCTAACACGATTCCACATCACTCGTCTTCCCACTGGTTATCTGCATCTGGTTAAAGGCCTGCAACTTAGTGATAGGGTAGGGGGGGCGGGGGTGGAGAAAGGAGTTGTAAAGGCTCCCCCAGCACCAGTACGACCTTCCTCATGCACGTGTGCATGTATGCCAAGGAGGGGGCAACCCTGTGGACCGAAGGATCAAGATTTATAAAGGAGATGACCTTTGTGTGTGCCCTGAAAGATGGGTAGAACCTAGGTTTCAAAAGCAGAAAATAAAAAGGTACCCGATAGAAGGGAAGGAAGGAACAAAGGGAATAAATTTTAAAACAGAAACGTTCTCTGCCTTCAAAACACAATGATCACACAATAAACAGCCTTATTGAGTGTCTGCTCTCAATAAACATCGAATTCAGTGCTTTAAATCACCCGATAAAAATGCTTCAGAGGAAAAAAGAAATTGCAGTGATCACTTCTCCCCCTCATGGGAGTTGGATGAGTGCCGTGGTGAAACACGTCAACTCTGGAGCCAGAATTCCTGGGCTCGTATCCCTTCTACATCGTCCAATAGCTGTGTGACCTCGTGCAAGTGCCTTACCTCTTTACATCTCAGTTTCCCCATCTGTGTAAAAGGAGGATGTGAGTGATACTCATCTCACAAGCATTCAGTGCATTCATACGTTACAATGAAAGCAACGCATGAATATAATACAGTTAATGCATTGTGAGCACGCAAATGAATTCATACAAGCGGATCGTTGGTCAGCGCCCAGTAAGCATTAGGTAGTTGTATTATTTGCAGTAGGACTCTGCACAGTTCTTTTTGAGCTGATCACAATAATAACAACAACTACCACTTATGGAGTGTTGATATGGAGGCATCTCAATAAGAACCCCGTAGGGTAGGGGCCTCCCACGTAGAAGGTTCATCTTGGAAGGTAGGGAATATTTCCTGCTCAGTTTGTAGCTTTGCCAAGTCTGATCCGCTTCTTGGTGGAAAAGGGATATCCTCTGGTTCATTTCCACCCTCCGTCTCCATGGTGGAATAGATTTCCATCTCCATGGACTGGAACAAATGAAAGGTTTCTGTGGGTTTCTTACTCTCTTTTGCAGTCAACACATGTTAGGACTTGAGCTCATAAAGACCAGGTTTCTAAGAGGTTCTTCTCTTCCTGAAGCACATGGAAATTCGGCATGTGCATCGTAAATGCCAAACAGCCCCAAGAAAGCAGGGTAAATGTTTTAGGAATCCATGCTAGCTGTGCCTTCCCCCCCGCCCCACCCCCACCCCCCGACTGAATTCACCCTAAAGAAAAGCATTTAATCTACCGGATCCTCAGCCGTTTCTTTTCCCTACTAATTAGGGGAAACCCATTTTGACCGTTTCTGAAAGCTTGGCCACAGTTATGTGGAGGAAAAGGGACAAGCCTTGTTTCCGTATACAATGGGCCTGATTCCTTGTATTTCTGTTTTCACTGAATGGAGTAAATACATTTCCTGAGGCCATACAGGCCAGGTTTTATTCCTGACAAGATTTTCTTATTAGTTATGTAACCCTTCTGGAGACGTAGGGAATTTCTCAGAGAAGAAAAAAAAAACCAACCCACAATACTTGACACACTTTAATTATAGCTGGACCATAATAATAACAAGATCATGTGAACTCCGTTTCAGAGTTAAGTTCCAACTGAGATGTAAAAATAAGTGTTGTAAGGCCATGACAGCACAAATCATGGGGATGTTCCCTCTTCTCCCCCATCCCATCTTCTAACACTCAGAAGGAAGCTTAAATGTCCACCAAGAACAGGACAGCTCACCCAGGAGTTATCCACCCAGGCGAAGAAGTGGCCGCGATTTGGTACTGCCAGGCTCTTGTGTCTTTAAGCGTCTATGATGGAAGTTCTCTCTGGAGAGGAACCAATAGGAGATTATATAGATATGTGTGTGTGTGTGTGTACATATATATAATCCTTTAAATAAATAATATATATAATTCAACAAATTATATATATATATAATGCCTTAAAATAAATAAATTAAGTGTATATATTAATTTATTTATTTTAAGGAATTGGCTCATGCAGTTGGGTTGGCAAGTCCAAAACCCATAGGGCAGCCTGGCAGCCTAGAGACGCAGGCAGGAATTGATGCTGTAATCTTGGGGCAGAATTTCTGGGAAACGTCCATCTTAGCTCTTTAGGGGCCGCCAACCAATTGGATGAGACCCACCCCCATTATGAGGATCGTCTTCTTTACTGAAAGTCAACTGATTATAGATGTGAAGCACGTTCACAAAATACCCTCACAGTAACACCTGGGTTAGTGTTTGATTGAATAACTGGGTACTCTAGCCCAGCCAAGTTGACATTCAAAACTCACCATCAAAGTCCTGAAACCCTCTTCTGTTTCCTGAATCCTGGGACTTCAAAACCCTCTTGCTGGTCCCAAGAGATCAAAGGGACGTTCTTCCTGATCCCAAGAGATTACCTGAACTGTTGGAGAGCCTCTTCTCATACCTTTCAGGTAGTTTAGCGAATTTAGATTGCTTCCAAGGTGATGCATAGAACTTTCTAGGGTACCTCTCAAGTCTTGCTGCGAAATAATAAACTATTGCCTGGGTTGAAGGGGATAAAATCTCATAGGAAATAGCCTGGAAATGTGGACAGGACTCGGGCCTCTGGGAGTTGGCCTTCACTTCTTTACTAAGTAAAACATGTGGGAGGGATCAATGAGCTTCATGGAAACCGGGACCCACGCAGATTTTCTGACGAAACGAAAACCCTCAGTAGGGTGCACTCTGAATCAGAGAAGGTGATGCTGGAGAAAAAGTCCAAGTCGAGGGATAAAGACTGAGAGGCTCAGCTCACAGAGGCAGGAGTCCTCTCCACCTCTCCAGACTATTTCCTAAGAGACTTGATCACCATCCAATCCAAGCAGTCGTGTATTATTTCTTAGCGAGACTTGGGAAGAACATTAGAAAGACAGGAAAGGTGGGGGTGGGAGGAGAAAGTTCATGGGCCAGACAGGATGTTTCCTAAGTACCTTCCTTTTGCAACGGCATCTCCAGTGGGTGAGCCAGGCTGCCTTTGATTCAGTCCCAGAGAATTCACAGAAACCCTTCATTTCTCAACCAGGCCACCACAGGGAGAGGACGACAGGGTCCTCTTCACACGTTGTGGTGTGGTCTGTCGGTACCTGGGGACAGGGAGCCCTCACCTGGTGGTCCTGCCTCACAGCAGAGGGCCTGACACCTCTTCACTCCTCTGAGCTGACTGCACGTCTGAGTCCAGACTCCTGAGAACTCCTGTTGGGTTAGGGAGGGTTGAGGAACAGTTTGCAGCCATGTAAACTGGGTAAGTGAGAGAACCATTATGATCAACAATGCACACACTCACACACACTCAAACACACACACACACACCAACAGAGAGTAGAACCTGGAAGACACTGGCTGATACTTGCAGAAATCAGTTGCACTTCAGAAACATTTCCAATCAGTGTCTGTGAATTTCAAACCCAAATATAGAGATAATCATGCTTGACTTTTCAATGCATTCCCCACATAGGTTATAAGGGCTTTAAAAAAAAATCTTCTTTTGTATCATGGAAATGAAAAGCTGAGTTCTCTCTCCCTTTCCCCAGATGGCCTATGAAGGGATTTGGGGCCCCAAGGCCCATCGTGACTCAGAGGCAGCTGCTCAGACCCAAGGCTCCCGCAGACCTCCAAAGGAGACTTGAGCAGAGGTTTGGCGGCCCCGAAGAGCTATTCTGTGTTTCTGGCAGTCCACACACACACATACACACACACACACACAGACACACACACACACACACACAGACACACACACACACACAGACACACACACACATACACACTTCAAAAGGCAACTGATGAAGTGTTATCACAAGGACTAGCTGGAGTAA
This sequence comes from Tursiops truncatus, assembly GCF_011762595.2. Classification (NCBI taxonomy): domain Eukaryota; kingdom Metazoa; phylum Chordata; class Mammalia; order Artiodactyla; family Delphinidae; genus Tursiops; species Tursiops truncatus. The sequence goes on from NC_047039.1 coordinate 12,912,647, forward strand.
TGTCACGGTGGGTCAAGGGCGAGTGGCTGCACCTGGGGATTAGAGACAAATGACAACGTGCACAGGGTACCTTCTGCAAGGTCCCAAGTGCTCTGCCAGCGCTGCACATGTCCACATGACACCCTGTACCAGGGCCCAGAGTCCTTGGTGGAGCCCAGGCCCTGACAGTCCCCCAGCTTCCACCCTCACCAGTCACTCTGCTGACCTTCCTTGGCTCTTTTTATACACCCCTGCTCTCCTGCAAAGCCCATTCTTTTCCAGTTAAGCCTGAGAGAGATTCTGACATTCACAGGTGGTTTAGGGATAAAATTTGTCATAACTTTTCACAATCGAGAGCGTTACAAGGAGAAGAGATATGTCCGAATTTCCAAAAAACGGAAATATTCCCAGGGGCTGAGGTGAAAATGCTACCAGCTCTCCACGTGACGGGGCCCCGTTTGGTCCTGTAATCACAACAGGAAAATGCCGGCATTACAGGGCTGCTGGAGAGCTCTGAAAACAGGACTGGTTTTTGAAACCACTGTTAAGATTGTCCCCCCAAGGGCAAAGCAGGTGTTTCCAGAGCACCTCAGAAACAGGTCTGGGAAAAGCCTCAGCCCCGCATTGAAGGGCAAGTTCCTTATTTTCCATGCACCTGGTATCTTACCGAGCTCCAGTGGGCACCGTTGTAGTTGATACAGGTGCTTTAAATGTCACCTTGCTTTTCTGACATCCAGCCTGTATGTTAAAGGAGTCGGATAGCTGGATTCGTAATGTCTTGTGCCAAACTCTATATCGCAAGAGTCAGAATTCATGCTTAGACGTCTGACTATCGAACCACGCAACTTCAGGATTAGTCATGCTAATGAAAACCATTTGGCCCTGTTTTCTCTGTGAACAAAGCTGTCTGCGTTGGTTCATTGAATCGAGCATCTATCTAGCAATTATTGATATTAAATTGATTTCGTGTTTCGAAAGATGTTTCAGACACCAAACACAGAGCTCCCAGTTTATTTGACAGCTGAACACAGAACATGAATTCCTTCCCGAAGTCATCGGCTCTGGGTTTAACCCCTAAAGTGTAAGCGTTGATCCCTTCTTCACGTGGCGACTTAATTACTAGATGTCGTGCCCTCCTTCCGTGTAATTTATTTTCAGGAAATAAACGGAACACTTTGGGGGGAGGGCGCCTGCGTGGGATCGTTTTTTTTTACTGAGGAGAAGGACAGTTTGCTCAATGTGTTCTGGTTCTTCACCAGAAGACCGATGCTGTGGTAGGAACGATATCGCTGTTTTACAGGAAAGTTCTAAAAGGTGTTTTAAGTTGTTTCCCAAAGCACCTCAGTAATTCTCGCAGCATCTCTCAGAGGTATTGCCCAATTTAACAGGGAAGACGTGAGGGAACGTGTACAAGGGGCGAGATAGGCAAGTGAAACACAGAGAGGTGAAAATATTGTCGGCAGTACAGACAGTGATTGAACATGTTCTCCTCCCTCTTCTGTTTTATCCTGTAGGTCAGACTGCATCCTATGTTACGTGATTGGTATTAACATAAACATGGGGGATTAGTTTCATAGATCACGTGGAACGGAGATGACATTTATCTTCACTTTTCAGTGAGTCATCTCATTCGGAGAAGGGTGAAGCCCAGGTTAAAAGAGTTAAGAACAAAATTGGTCCACGAACTACTTTATCTCTTGTTTTATTTTTTGTTGTTGTTTTTCTAAATTGCAATATAAAAGTCAATCTGCCTAGTTTTGTTCACCAAAAAAGGCATTATTATAATCTTGGCCAGCCCCAAGATAGAATATATTCCTAACAAAATCATAGAAGATTAGGACAAACTGTGAAGGACCATGAGTTAGACTTCACTGGGCCTTTCATTCTGACTTATATGGGACTTGAACTAAAAATGCCCCCCTCACCTCCAACTCAAGACCTTAGATAACAAAGCAGAGAGATGGGAACACATTTTGATCAGCTCAAAAACCTGTATTATTAAAAAAATATCTGAAGCAGGCGTGTCACACCAGGAGTGGTGAAATCTCCTTTTCTTTTCGTTTTTCTTTTTCTTAAAAAATAAAGAACTTTAGACGCGGACTAGATGCCTAGCTGTTTGTTCAGTGTGGCTTTGCTGTAATCACCTTGGCAAGCTGAGGGCTGGTGAAAGAAATGGGCCTGATTTCTCTGGTTCTGCTGTATTTCAAGGCAGGATTCTAACGGGAGGGGTGGAGGACTTTTAACTTCAATTCAGGTCAAATGAACAGCCAATACATTCCGACTCATGCATGGGACAAGATGACTTCCCTGGGATTGTGCTGGGCCAGAGGCTTTCCTGGGCCGTTTCTGGGGGTGGCCGTCCTGACCATGGGTTCGACAGGCAGAAGCTGGCATTGGGTTGCTGGTGTCCGAGTCAGCCACTACTGGGCTGCAGGAGCTGCCTTTCTCCCAGCCTGGCCGCGCGACCTTCTGTGCGTCTTCCCCAGGGAGCTGTGGCCATCGCTTTCCCATGCTCCTGGACCCAGTCCTGTGCTCGCTGAGAAAGCCGAACAGGCTCTGTGGCCTCTGAGTGAAGGTCTGAGATGTTTTACTTCCAGGTCAGCTGTTTGACTCCCCGGTCAGCTGTTTGACTCCCCAGAGGAAGTCTTTTATTTTTTATTTTTTTTTCCGTTAATGGCTGTGTTCCGTTGTCCACTGAGTGGGGAGAGACCATGAACCCAACTCCAACGTCTAGGGCAGGGAAGGCTCATTTGGGTAAAACCCAGTCTCGGGTTTTTGCAGATTATCTGATACTGAGCATGTTGTTTTTCCAGGTCTTCCTTTCCCCTCACGATCTTAAAATTTTAGTCATTTATTTAATTCTCTGCCTCATCCTGAAAAGAACTTGCGGTGGTTCTTTTGGCTTATGAGAACTTCTTTCAAAGGCATTTTGGAGGGAGAGAAAGCCAATAGCACTGAGAGTTGCAACTGAGTTTTAGGGACTAGATGCAACGTTTATCTTTTTCTGTGCTACCCTGTCTTGTGTGCGCATGTGTGTGCGTGTTGACGCAATAACGCTATGTGTTCTGGCAGAGGAAATGAGCAGTTGAACTATTTTAAAGTTTAGGATCTTTGTAGATATCAAATACCCTCACAGTCGGTTTCTCAGGAACAGTTTTCTTTATTAGAGTCATCCTGATTATATGGTCTCAAGTGAATACACTATGTACTGCAGCAGGCTTTAAGAACAGATCTCATTTAATGAAGGGTAGGAATAAGTATCAAAGATCAACTTCAATCTTTAGAAATGGTCTGGACTTGTACAACACCAAGTAACATAAAACCAGGTTTAAAAAAAAGATAAAGTCTCATCAGTTGTGACTTCTTTGGACAGCTGGAGTTTGGCGAGGCTCAGTCGAGGACTTTTGAACCCTGAAAATGAACTCAGGGTCTTGTTTTAAGCAAACTGGGGCTGACTTAGGGGCGTCACATGAATCTGCCCCATTCACATCTAGCCTCCTTTTGAACCTGGGGTGAGAAATCCCAATAGCTCAAATGGGGCTTTATGCCTAGCCTCCATTTTTGAAATAAAGTGGTTCAGTTTCATGTCCTGTTTTGGTAATCCAGCGTACTGATCCTATGGTATGGAAGAGAAAGGTTAGAAATGTGGGATGGCCCAGGAAAAGTGCCCAGGGACCGCTTCTGTTCCCCGTGGAGAGGCTGGGGTCTAGATGGTTTCTGGCTCCATCATGAGACTTTTCGCCAGAGCCTTAGTTTTTTGAAAGAGAAAATGAAAGGAGAGATTCTGGTTCTCTACTCATGGGCAGAATGAAAACCGACTAGTTAGTGGTCTTTCTGAGATGACCAGAGTTAATACAAAATGCAATTGTATTCCAGACAATGAAGAAAAGGGGAACAAGTAAAAATCTCTTAAAGGCAGCTAAAAGAAAGGTTTCATTTTTTGGTACTAAGATTTGGAAACCTCCAAAAAGTTAGTCACATCCCACAGAGTGAATAGAGGACTTAGAATCAACAAAGTTTGAATGAAAAAAAAATGGAAATTTTTTTTCTGATTCCTGGAACCTCACGTAGATTATATAGGGCTTGGGTTGAGATTAGACGAATGTAATCATAGTCTGCTCAACTAACAACACTCTGGAATATTATTAGCTTTATCTGAATGTCTTTTGTATCAAATTCTTGACCTGATTTTTGTCCCAGTTTCTCTTTTCTGTCAACTAGGTTTAGTTCTTCCTTTAAGGAAAAAAAAGTTAAAAAAATTCTAATGAAAGCCGGCTGACTCCACTATGAGTAATATAAGGAAATCTGTTTTGGTAAGGGAGCGACAGAATATTGAAATACCTGGTTTTATATTTTTATGTGGGTTTGGCAAATGCAGTCTGAAAGTGGCTAATATGATATCCAACCTGGTGTTAATAGCCAATGATAATTCCATATGTACCACCTGCTACCTGTCAGGTTACACGTTCTTTCTTTTTCCCTTTTTTTGGCATGAAGGTTACATTAGCTGTGAATGTGGGTCTTCATGGCTGGAGTGGAGGCGAGCCGTCATACTCTTCAGATGAAATGGAGCTTTGATGTAATTCTCATCTTGGTTTCTTTTCTGCAGTCACCCTTTCTTCCCAACTCAGCTCTCCCCTGACCCTGCTGTAAACTTTGATGAAGCCCTTAAAAACCATAACACGCCATCCTGAATTTGGAAACTGGGAAGAGAGAGAAGAGAAAGGGAAAGAGAGAGAATGAATCACAAGCACAAACTAGAATGATGTTCGTGGAGGAAAATCCTCCTGCCAAAAAAATTAATTTAGAGAAATTTCCTGGAATATATCTGTGAGGGGAAAAACCCACCAGCTGGAGATGTGGGTCTGTGAGCTAATTGTTTTACACCTTTGTGTTTAAATGCCCCTAAGTAATTTCTCTTTCCCCCTAAGAACTTGTCAGGAATTTCTCAAAAGCTAACTATACGTGGATCACAATTGTTTCCCCTTTGCTCGCTCCCACTGGTACATAGTTATAAATTGACTGGGCAAAGCTGAAGAAAATACCCCCCAAATGCCAAAACCAAACCACCTGCCTGTCAATACAGGGATTTTGACCGGGGGACCTGTCTGCCTCTTTCCAACTCTAAGATGCTCCCCAGAGAGTCAGTAGGATGCTCGGTCCAACACATGACGGTAGGAAGTGGGGAGACCCTTCCTTTCACCCTGAGTTTAACCATTAAACACTTTTTGGCTTTAGAAAAAGAGACCCGCACATGTTCCCGACTACCGAGCAACCAGATTTCCTCTTATAACCACTCACAATGGGGTATGGGGAGTCTGAAAGACAAGCACAATACATTAAAATGATTTTTCTTGAAAGGTGAAGAGATTATTAAAGATTTCCACTGCCATTCGTATATTTTTTGGAAAGGAAATAATTTTAGCCTCTTATTAATATTATTATTCCAGCTGTTGTTATGTTCCTTCTGAGTAACTCAGAAAGGCACAGAAAGCTCCCTTTCTTTTAGGCTTTTAAAAATCTTCCTGAACCATTTAATCTCTTCAGATGGGGACCAACGGCAAAGGCTATGGTTTGGATCAGAAGAACGGTCCAAATGTCTTATGTGTCCAAACTATCCAAGTAATAACATTGCTTCGCTCAGAAAAATTGCAGCAGCTTTTTCCAGGTGCTTTCAAAATATTCTTCTCACTCTGGTTAGTCATTGCACTAGCCCCAGGAGGTAGCTGTTCTGGGTCCTCCTTCCGGATAAGGAGGAGGGGAGTCTAATAAATGCATCTCAGGGCAGAAGCAGAAGCAGCCCCTCCATTTAGCCCCCGGCATCTGCTCCTGGATGTGGCCACGGGCCTCTGAGGGATCAGTGCACTTTTAAACTTTCTTCTCAAGTCTCAAGCTAGCTTATGTCTTAGCTTTGTCCAAAAAAAAAAAAAAAAAAAAAAAAAAAAAAGCAAAGAAATGTTGGCTGGCTAGTAAGGAAGAAGATACACTTGGTTTGGTAATGAACCTGGGAAAATTGTTTCTCATTCTTTTTTTTTAAACATCTTTATCGGAGTATAATTGCTTTACACTGGTGTGTTAGTTTCGGATTTATAACAAAGTGAATCAGCTATACATATACATATATCCCCATATCCCCTCCCTCTTGCGTCTCCCTCCCACCCTCTCTATCCCACCCCTCTAGGTGGTCACAAAGCACCGAGCTGATCTCTCTGTGCTATGCAGCTGCTTCCCACTAGATATCTATTTTACATTTGGTAGTGTATATATGTCCATGCCACTCTCTCACTTCATCCCAGCTTACCCTTCCCCCTCCCCATGTCCTCAAGTCCATTCTCTATGTCTGCGTCTTTATTCCTGTCCTGCCCCTAGGTTCTTCAGAACCTTTTTTTTTTTTTTTTTTTAGATTCCATATATATGTGTTAGCATACAGTATTTATTTTTCTCTTTCTGACTTACTTCACTCTGTATGACAGACTCTAGGTCCGTCCACCTCACTACAAATAACTCAATTTCGTTTCTTTTTATGGCTGAGTAATATTCCATTGTATATATGTGCCACATCTTCTTTATCCATTCATCTGTTGATGGACACTTACGTTGCTTCTGTGTCCTGGCTATTGTAAACAGAGCTGCAATGAACATTGTGGTACATGACTCTTTTTGAATTATGTTTTTCTCAGGGTACGTGCCCAGTAGTGGGATTGCTGGGTCATATGGTAGTTCTGTTTTTAGGTTTTTAAGGAACCTCCGTACTGTTCTCCATAGTGGCTGTATCAATTTACATTCCCACCAACAGTGGAAGAGGGTTCCCTTTTCTCCACACCATCTCCAGGACTTATTGTTTGTAGATTTTTTGATGATGGCCATTCTGACCGGTGTGAGGTGATACCTCATTGTAGTTTTGATTTGCATTTCTCTAATGATTAGTGATGTTGAGCATCCTTTCATGTGTTTGTTGGCAATCTGTATATCTTCTTTGGAGAAATGTGTATTTAGATCTTCTGACCATTTTTGGATTGGGTTGTTTGTTTTTTTGATATTGAGCTGTATGAGCTGCTTGTAAATTTTGGAGATTAATCCTTTGTCAGTTGCTTCATTTGCAAATATTTTCTCCCATTCTAAGGGTTGTCTTTTCATCTTGTTTATGGTTTCCTTTGCTGTGCAAAAGCTTTTACGTTTCATTAGGTCCCATTTGTTTCTTTTTGTTTTTATTTCCATTTCTCTAGGAGGTGGGTCAAAAAGGATCTTGCTGTGATTTATGTCATAGAGTATTCTGTCTATGTTTTCCTCGAAGAGTTTTATAGTGTCTGGCCTTATATTTAGGTGTTTAATCCATTTTGAGTTTATTTTTGTGTATGGTGTTAGGCAGTGTTCTAATTTCATTCTTTTACATGTAGCTGCCCAGTTTTCCCAGCACCACTTACTGAAGAGGCTGTCTTTTCTCCATAGTATATTCTTGCCTCCTTTATCAAAAATAAGGTGACCATATGTGTGTGGGTTTATCTCTGGGCTTTCCATCCTGTTTCATTGATCTATATTTCTGTTTTTTGTGCCAGTACCATACTGTCTTGATTACTGTAGCTTTGTTGTATAGTCTGAAGTCCAGGAGCCTGATTCCTCTGGCTCCGTTTTTCATTCTCAAGATTGCTTTGGCTATTCGGGGTCTTTTGTGTTTCCATACAAATTGTGAAGTTTTTTGTTCTAGTTCTGTGAAAAATGCCAGTGGTAGTTTGATAGGGATTGCACTGATTCTGTAGATTGCTTTGGGTAGTAAAGTCACTTTCACAGTATTGATTCTTCCAATCCAAGAACATGGTATATCTCTCCATCTGTTTGTATCATCTTTAATTTCTGTCATCAGTGTCTTATAGTTTTCTGCATACAGGTCTTTTGTCTCCTTAGGTCGATTTATTCCTAGATATTTTATTCTTTTTTTTGCAATGGTAAATGGGAGTGTTTCCTTAACTTCTCTTTCACATTTTTCATCATTAGTGTATATTGTTTCCCATTCTTCAGAAGACGTTTCTATTGTGTATAGAGTCACTATAAAAAATGAAATTGCAATGATAGAAAGCCAAGCTCATTTCAGGTGGCTCCATCCTTTTGGCCTAACAATCTTTTGGCCGCTGATATTAGTGAATTCGCTGAGTGGAAGGGCCGAGGACCTCTCTGTTTTCTCTAAAATTCGATTTCTCTTTGAAGGTTTAATAACTTCCCTGCCAGAACACACATTTCCCACTTTGTCTTTCTAGAATCTCAATTTATGTGGCTATCTATTAAGCATACCTTGGCCTTCTAGATTCCCATCTTGCTTCGAATTTTCTAACTGGTCATCTACCCATACCTTGAGCTCTCCTGATCCTGGTTTATTTTAGGGGTCAAAATTAAGCTTCATGCTTGGTTGTAAAACTGTATGGTCTCATGTTTTCAAGTGCACAGATGCCTACATTTCTTTGAGACTCTACTCTTCAGCATTAAAGAGGGACCCTTCATTGTAATCATTACCAAATGGATACAGTACTAATGGAACTTAATTGTTTCCACTAGATGGATCTCGGGTGTGTTTGGCAGCCAAAATGAAAATGATTCCAAATACCATCAAAGGGGCTTATAAGCACCCAGCATGCACAGAGTGTTTTGATATACAGTGGAGTGTTAATATCATTATCTCTCCTAATACAACATACGGTTACTTTAATCCTCTCCCGCCTCTGTGATCTTGGAAGAGCCGATGGATAGAAGGCAAAGAATAAAACACTATATACAAGGAGACAAAGGGAGAATTAGTCCCCATCCTCTGAATGTGATTTTTTTTGATTGTTTGAATGTTGGCTTCAAATGTGTACCTTTATCAGTACTGACTTCTGCATCTTCCACGCTAGTTTGAGTTTGTATGCGACATCAAACATACCTTTTCACACATGTTCTTTCCAGATTTTTTTTAACACTTACTTAGCAGTTTATAGAAGGAAGTGAATGATCTCCTCAAGCTGCTTACAAATTAAAAAAAAAAATCTGTGCTTATTAATTATGCAGGATTAGTCTAATTATAATTCAGCAAATTAATTAGCGACAGAAGGTGTTCTGAAACATTGGAGTACATTTGCATGTTAAATGGAGAGGCTAGTCTGTAATATATGTAAATTTATGCATGGCTTCATAGTTTAATTTAAAAATTTGCAGCTGCATATGGTATGGGAGCAGGTGAAAAGTCAGTTTTAGTTTAATGATGCTAACAAACATTAGATGGTGTCCTGTCTTAGCAAGAGAATGCACTCATATCTGCTAATCTATAATTCTGTCATCAGAATATAATATTACATAGATGCTCACACTCAAGGTCATTAGTGAATGGACCCATAGGTGCAATAGGTATAAAGCTGGAAACTGCAGAGCGAAGGCGAGAATAGGAGGAACCCCAACTCTGAGCTTGGTCTGCTACATTATCCAATATCGCATATGGAGTCAGTTGGCCTTGGTTTCGGGAAAGTAACGCTCCAGCCTGTGTAAAGAGGGGCATCTTTTTGTCTGACTGGTATCTATTCTGTCAGGTGTAAAATAGTTGTCCAACCCTGATTCCCTTTCCAAATATTCACATTTGCACTTCATTTCAATTTCCTAGAGCCGTGGGAAAGTTATTACCGAGTTATGAATTAATGGTAGGGTAGAGAGTTTTACACATTGGCCTCAACCATCTGGCAAAACAGTAAAACCAGCAGACCAGGCAGCAGCAAAGGGCTCCTGGTGTAATTGGTGTTCACTGCTCAGCCTAGCATAGATGAGCTTCACGGGGAGGGCAGAAAGGCGGGAGGGGGAGGGGAAGGCTGCAGAAGGGGAGAAGGGGCACTAAGGAAATAGGATAGTAAGGACCCATTAAGCTGATGGCTGGCTAATAACTTCATTTCTCTCCTTCACCCGAGTAGTCATGGAATCAGAAAGGGAAATAGATTCGTAAACTAATTCTGAAGTCTAACTGCAAGACGTTTTCTGAAGTCAGTCTGCAGCATGTTCAGTTTTGCTCAGTCTTTTTTCTTTCTTGGTGAGAAGGGAGAGGAAAGGATAGGGCAAAGAAGAGGATTCGTGTTAAAAACAACAACAAAAAGAGGAAAAGATGGAACCGTGCGCGTTGCAAAGAGCCCTCCAAAGACATTTTATGAGAACAGTTGGAATTACAAACATGCTCTTAGTGTTGTGTTTCATTCCAATTCAAGCCCAAAGAGTTCAATTATTATTTTCCTTAGTGGTGTCAGATTTTCATCTGAGTGCAAAAACAAGGACTTTTCCTTAGAGAATTTTTTCCCTACAAGCTTCCTGGTGCCAAGTGATGGAATTCAGGAGAGTGAAGACATGTCTGAATACAGAAGAAAAAAAAAATCCCAACATATAACACCAGGTCCTCAGAAACTGTAGTGCGTCGCTAGTCAGAAATAAGTGGAGAATCAAAGTAGCCCCTGTTTTTGCACCTCGGTGGCTGTTTACGGTCAATGCCTTGCCACTTGAGCTTGGGAGACCCTCGCTTCGGAAGAAATCATGAAATGACTTGGAAATGAAATCTGGGGCTATGGAATCAGAATTACACAGTGGGGGAAGTCGCTGCCTTCTGGTACCTAAATGAGCACAGCAGATCCCACTCAGGATTTGGTGTTTGGTAACGAAGGGTCTATTGCCAAACTGAAATGCCACTTCCAGGAGCTTGTAATTGGAGTGAATGCTGAACAGAAAATGATTCGGTGGGGCCCACTGCCAGTTAGCGGGTGTACGAGGCTCTGAATTCTTTTGCCTGACCATAGTTTACTGGCAACCGTGATGAGGATTTTTGACCTACCATCTTTTTGTTGTTGTTGTGCTTCTCCTACAATCTGTTGTAATGGATTAATTACATGGGTTTTTTCTTTCCTTTTTTTTTTTTTTTTAAAGTACCTCTCCCTAAAAATTAAGGGAAGTTCTTCAAGTGGAGTATATACCAGTACTGGAGAGATAAACAGTGCAGAGAGAACCAGGTTTGAATTTGTGGCAAGTCCCCTCTGGTATAGTTCTGTTTGGAAAATGGGCCATTTTAAAGTGTGGTGGGGGGAGAAGGGTCAATTCGGGGGAGGGGGGCGTAGCGAGTGGTGACATTACCAGGCATTTACCCAAAGACTTTGCATGGATAACTAATCCTCACTACCGGCCTACGAGGTCATGTTACAGAGGATGACACTGAAGGTCCCTGTTGAAATATTAAGCAACAACGACAACAATAATAATAACTACAAAAGCCTTGACATCATCTGGAAATGGCTTGATAGGGACACCACCCAGTGAGGTGTCACATGGACTGAAATTATCTGCCTTCAAAGGAATTCGCTTGCTGGTCTATTTAAAAATCTCCAGTGTAGCAGACTCCCCTCCGTCCCCTGGGTAATGCTTTCAAATTTTAGCTTTGGTGACTTATTCTCAAAAAAATTTTCCAAGACTTAATTCAACTTCTTATTGTTACACTTTTGACTTCCAGCTTTTTTTCCCTCCATAGTCTTGATGGACGAATGACCTTGCATCTTCCTCATCCACTCAAGCAACGTCTTACACTCTTCTTGTAGAGACTACAGCCATGTGGGCCATGCCCTCTTGAGACCATGTGGGTTCTTGAGGTGTCTTGTTTTCCAAGTATCTGATAGACTTGCTTATCTTCCTCTGCAGAATCCAATACAGCCACAGAACTTCTAGAGAACACAGTCCCTGATAGGAATGATAGACATTGTTGTTGGTTTGCTTGTTTTGTCTTGTAACGTGAGGAGTGACCCCGATTTTATTTACAGAGAGTGAGATGTAGACAGCGACATGATCCCCTGTGTACATCCATGAGGCACTCACTGGTCTCCTGAAAAAAAGAGCTGCTTGGCAACATGTTCCATCTTTTCCTTCAGAAGAAACTTGGCCAAGCTCCCACCTTAACCATGTTTTCCTGAGTCAGACAAACCTGAGGTCCACTCTGGGCTCTTCCACTTACTAGCTGTTTGACTTTGGGCAAGTAATCTAACCTTTATGAGTCTTGATTATCTCCTCTGTAAAATGGAGATGTTATTTCTCCTACTCTCAGAGTTGGGGCGATTAAATGAAACCATACATGGCTAATAATATGAAGTCAATGAATAGGGGCTATTTATTTATTATTATCATCATTATCATAATTAGACTTTGAGCCAAGGGGAGTTAGAGGGATTGAATGTAATCAGAAGTAAGAAAATATATTCCTTAAAAATTTTCTGTAAACTTAAATCTTTCAGATCTGAAATGGGCTTTCATTGGAATCATGCAGGTGAATAAGCTTCTGTGGTAATACAACCCTTTAGGAATGTCTGTAGAGAGGAAAGATGCTGTACTTACTCTGTTTGTGTACCTATATTTACATTTGAAGGAGTCATTTAAATAAGTGGATTGCATGGAAAATCAGCTTATAAAAATGAGTATCTGATTTAAGCTTAAATAAACCAGTCAGTCAAAACGTTTAAATTATCTCCTCTTTCCATGGATCTTCTTGGGTCCTTGTACCAACTGCCATCGTACCAAGCAGATTGCAGGTAGCAAGCATTCTCAGATGTCCCATTGTCACGTTTTTTTTGGGGGGGGTGTAGCAAGAGCCAACTCGAAGTTTGACCTCCCACAGTCTCTTCTTTTTTGTGGACTTGAGTGAGGGTCTTCACAAGGCCTTAAGAGCTTCAGGGCCCTTTCTAATCTTGGGCTGCCACCTCAACAATCCACAGATTGATCAAGGGCACGTCATCTTCTGGCCAAGGCCGGGGCCCACTGCTGTCCTTCTCCTTATTTGGGCTGTCTGAATTTGGATTCTGTTGGTGGCTTTGGGGGGGAGGAAAACGTGTTCCCTCTATTGTCAGAAGGTTCAAAGAAGATGTTACAATTAAGACCTAGATTAAAGCTAGGACATTATCTTTGTGTTTTACACTGGTCTCAAGTGGAAACCGATCACTTAGGGGTTTTCCTACCATCTCAAGCAGAGTGAGCTGCCATGAAGGCTATTCTTAAGAGTAAGAAAATGGCCCCATGGATGTGACCATCCAACACGGCTTCTCCCTCTGCCCGTAAAGACTGTAAGCTTGAAAGAATCCTGGGAGAAGAGAGGTAACTGCCCATTTCTTTCAAATATGATTTTATGATTCAGCCCATCCCAACATTTGGTAGTTCTCACAAATGATATGAGAGAGTGTTCTAAGAGAAAGGATTATTTTCTTTTCAGAAGTATGCACGAACAGTGGAAGGCAATTAGATTTTAATTTATTGAACTCTGGAAAAGGAGGTTTAGCAGTTAATCCAGATGAAATGTGTCTTCCTCAAAAATCAATAGACATAGACCTTTAAGCACCTACATGGTTTATCAACTCTATATATGGCTCAGCCTTTAGTGATCCAACCTGCATATATGGCCGTTGTGGCAGAAAGAGAACCAGATACAGCATCCCCGTTCTTGGCCCTTGGAGAGTGTGGGGATGTTCCCATCTCCATGGTGTATAAGATGTGGCCATGTCATCACAGAAGCTGTTTCCAGGGTAGATGGAAGTAGAATTTTTTTTAAGGGAATAAGGAATGAAATTTCAAAGTGAAAGGTACTTTACATGTTATTTTGCATAGAGTAAGGCTCTGCATAACAGTAGCTGTTACTAGTGCCAAGTTCACATTCTTTTGATATACACTCCTATCTAATTTTTTTCTTGAAAGAAGACTCTGTGCCTTCCACAGTGCTTTCCAAAAGATTTTCTGTATTATAATTTTTTAGAAGGCGCTAGATCTTGGGCTTCTAATTGGAGGTCAATTGAATGGCTTCTTCCACAATTCTGGAGAAATAGTACGCTGCGTTTTGTACTAGATCATTGGCTATAATCTCGAAGTCTGGCATGAATATAAAGTAGTTACCCTTCCTGTGATTTAGAGATTCCCCACTGACCCCACCACTGGACCTGAACTCTGCACCCTACTTGTACATCTAGTTTGAGTCTCAGTTTTTATTTGGGGTGGGCTCAGGACATGTCTAGAGCCACCTAGGAGCTTTTGTGTTCTTGAACAATGCCGAGTGTTCTAATATTCCAGAGATTAGGAGGAGAAGAGATTTCTTGGGTACTAGGTAATCCTCTGGGATCTTATTCAGACCCGTATTCAGGGGTCTCCAGGCTCATCTCAGAAACTGAAGAAGCATTTTTCAAATAGTTTGGTTGTGTGCTCCATGAGGGCAAGATTTTGTCCATCTTGTTTGCCATTCTGCTGATCCTTTCATACTCCACACTTAATAATCGGCCAAATGAGTACATGAATGAATTCATCAGGGGGTTTCAGTGGTAAGGATTTCCTTCCACGCCAACTATCTTTGACCTCATGTTTTCCTTTTGGGATACTACAGTCCTCTCTCTCCCTCGCCAAGAAACCAGAATCCTTCATGGGTTTTTGGGGGTTGTTTTTGATTTTTTTCAGACTATGTTTTCTGAAGTTTCTTTTTAAACAGTTATATTGAGATATAGTGTACATACTATAAAGTTCACCCATTCACAGCGTATCATTCAATGGCTTTTACTATACTGAGAGAGTTGTGCAACCATCACGACAGTGTAATTGGTGCAGGAAACACAGAACGCCCGGTGGAACTTGCTGCCAGAAAGACCCAGGTTCAAATCCTCGTTTCTGCCGCTGACAAGTGGTGTGATCTTGGGCCAAATTTCTTAAATTCTTGGCGCCTTTGTTTTTCCTAGCTGTGAGAGGGTTTGTCACTCGTACAGTTGTGAGAAATAAATGAGGCGTTGGATATCAAGCACATAGCTCAGAGTGTGGCATGGAGCTGACCTTTGGCAAACCTTCTTTCCCGCACTCGGTGACCCCTGTACCCTTCAGCTTCTGGACCACACAGGATGGTAAGCAGGGACAGAGATGGCTCTGATCTGTGATATTCCTGAGCTACCTTCTCCTGCTGCTGAAGCACAGAGAAAGGATCCTAAGAGAGTGGTGCCTCTCGCTCAACAACCGGCCCATCATCCTCTGGGTCCCACCAGCTCTGGCCAAGGCATCAGCCAAGATGCCCCACTTTCCACCCATCAGCTGTCCTCGCTTATTCTTCGATCGGGGGGTTTGTTCTCTCTTTCAGAAGCCCCCCGCACACACCCCCACTTGGACTTCAGTAAGTCACAGACTTTTGTTTCCAGTGGTTTCTTCTTCCAGTGTCCCCATTTCTGGAGGGTTGCCAACTCTACATTTTTCTTTGCAATCATAGAATAATAAGGTTGGAAGAAACCCTAGAGATAATCCAGTGAAACCTTCCTTCTAACAGTCAAAGAAACTGAGGCCTAGAGGAGCAAAGTAACTTGGTTACATAGTTAGTTGGCAGCAGGTCAAGACTAGTACGCTGGCAGCATTTAATAGATATCAGCGCAGTGAAGGACTGCCTTTGGGTCTGTTCTGTTGCCTCACTTGACCCAGGAACCAGAGTGAAAGCTGAGGGCTTGAATTCAGATTTGGACCCCACTCTCTATTCCTCTTTCTCTAATAAAACAAGGACATACCTGGTGCCGTGAGCATTCACTCTTAAGGGACGAGATCAGAAGCCTTGTAGAGTGTACCATGCTAAGTGGTTAGAATATTTCTGGAATCAACACTGTTTGGAGAAAGTGAAAATTACAACTTCCATCCTGATGAGTCTCCGCACATTTGGGCTGAACCTTGTAATTCATTTTGGTTTCCCGTTGCTGAGTGGAGAGAGCTGACATTTTCCAGGCTTCAGAGGGATCTAGACCCAGGAGATTTATTCCCTGCAAGTTACCCTGTGGTTAATGGATGGGATGGTTAGTAGAGGGTTCTGTACCAAGCCCCTGAGCATAGAGGGTGGAGGGGCTGAAGGGGAGGAAAGTGGGAGACATCAGTAAAAGGAAGAGAAAAAAAATGGAGATGTCAGTAGGCCCCAGAATTCCTTTAAATTGATTTCTAGGTCCACATCTAAAATACGCAGGTCATAATTTCTGGTGCTAGCCATTTAGAAGTAGCTACGCCTTCTTTTAGAAAGTACTATACAATGTAAGAGAATTTTCTTTCTCTCTCCCCCTCCTCCCTCCCTCCTCCACCCCTCGCTTCCCCTTTGTGAACAGGATGTTATATCCTTAGTGTGCAGGGGGCTGGGTAGGTTCCAAACTCAGACCCCAGGCCCGCAAAAGAGTCAACACTGGGTGTTTTCTAGCCAAAGAACTGTTAAGGGTCGTAATTTAAAATGAATAAAGCCTTTCAGCGGGCCCCTTCTTCCCCTAAATCAATTTGATTTTGTGTAAACATTTATCTCCTTTGCACTTTCATACCATTCATATAATAATGCCTTCATGAACATTAATGTTTTCAACAGGTACATTTTCGAGAAGGTGAGGGGGGTGGGTAGGTGAGGGGAAGTATAACGCACAGAACGCTTTCTAAGGAGTCCAGTTGTGCTAAAACTTGCCCAAAACCAAGGAATTTGTGAGAAAAAGAAAATTTGGTTTTAGTAGGGGAAAAGATGTAAATCACTCATGGGGGAGGGGCGGGTGCTGGAGGGCAAAGGTGGTGTGAGGGCAGGGGTTATTGTTTGGAAAGAGACCCAAGTGAGGAAAAGGCCAGTTTTAAGTCTTTTGTGAGAGCATCTCCAGTTGCTGAGTTGCTGTAGGTGACCCCCGCTAGGAAGGCACAAGTGAAAGAATGCTTTGCCTTAAGAAAGAAAATGTTTGAATTTTGACCAATCTGTTCTTAAATACAAGCAGCTCTCCTTTCTAACGCGCTCCGGCTGCTCTGGACAGACGCCCCCCTGCACTTTCGAACTTTCGAAAGCAGGGGCAGCCTGTGAATGTGAACACCGCATAAAGCAGCAAGGAGTGCTTCTGCCTTGTTGTTCTCTGCCTGGTACCTCGGATAAAGGCCCTGGACACCTTCATGGCCCAGGAAGCAATGCTTAGCCCCCACCCCCACCCCCCAGTAAGGATGCAAAGAGAGAAGTGAAAAGCAGATGCTATAAACTTATGAAAAGAAGCATTTAGCTATTCTTTCCAGATTCACACCCAACCTTATTTATAGATAGGGGTCAGGAACACTTGGCCAAATATTTTTAGCAAATCTAGAGAAAATGCTCTGAAAGGGCAATTCCTCTTCTCTCCTCTTTCATCATTTACTGTTTATCTCCCCATCAGGTTTTCTTTTTTTAAGTGCTAAATACAATTAATTGGCGTGCTCTCTAATTCTTTCGTGTGATTGTTAAAGAAATAAAAATAAACAGAAGGCCACCACGACGGCATCTCACCAACCGTTGCTTTAAAATAGAATTTTTGGAAGCATTGTTGATTTCTACTTATTTTTGTTGGTAAATCCTGGGGAAAAAATGTATATCTTTTCCTTTAAAGTTCTAATTCAAGGCGTGGATGGTAGAGTTCTGAAGGGACTTTGGGACTGCGGTAAAATTTCGTTGTCATAGTAACAGAAAGGGAAATAGGCCTTGCTCACCTGGGACTTTAACGCTGCAAAAGCTGGTTTTTTTTTTGTTTTTTTTTTTTTTAAGGAAAAGGACTCTGCAAGTGAAATAAATGAAAAACTTATTGTATTTCGAAACAACATTCCAAACATTAAATAGGTAAATGGCTGAAAAGACCACTTCTGCCATTTTTCTTGGTTTCTGTACTCATCTGATCAAAGAAGCCCAATTTTAAAAGTGCACAAAAAAGGTTATCTAGGAGAATATTGGCTTAAAAATATGTCTTACAAGTGATAACCTCAGACCATTATTCTGTGCCTTTGTATATTTCTGGATAATCTATAGAGGGTCTGAAAGGACATTCACACTTGTTATTAATCATAAAACCCCCAGCATATACCTGCACAGACTGACTGTCTTTGGACAGTAACATTATTTTCTGATTTTATATCCACCAGTTGAAAATATCAGGCCCCCTTTGTGTGTGAGGGTTTACGTGTGAGGCATGTGTGCATGAAGATGTGTGTGGCCAGCGGAAAGCCACATACGTGACGAACCCTGGGATTCTGGGCTCAGTCATGCCACTTTTAACCCTCTGGAGCAAGCTAATTTTGTACAGCAGGAGTCACTGCTGCTTGTGAAGCCTTTTTTTCTTCTTTTCTCTCTCTCTGTCTCTGTCTCTCTTTTTTGGAGAGAGCATGCCCTAGCCACTCGGGGGCGGGTGTACAAACCAGAGCCCAGCTTGTGAGCCACTTCGCAGCCCTCAACAGTGATGGAGCCAACTTGGGACCAAAAACATCCAAATTTGCGAACTGCAGTGGGTCAGCTACGTTCCTTCACAGGCAGGGCTGGCTGAAATTCCCCAGACCTGAAATCCAATCACTTTCCAATCCAATCTAATATAATGCATATATAGTCTCTCCTAAAACATGTTTACTTAAAAAGGTAACACCTTGCTTTCTCTTCACAGATTCTTTTTAAAATTTTTCCTCAAGTGCAATCAGAATTGTTTGAAAACAGCAGGAAACCCAAGGGACATGAGAAGGTTTCAGGTAAGGGGCCTGCCGTTCTTTCCTGGTAAATAAGTCATCCTGTTTTCTTTCTCCTTAGCACTCTTTTTTTCTTTTCCTTTCTTTTTTTTTTTCCCCCTTAGAAAACATTATTCACGGATGCCGCTAACAACAAAAAAGATAACTGTAAATGACCGCCCTCTTCAGATAGGACTGAGGGTTTCTTCATTTTGTAGTGTTTAAGGCCTTCTGCCTGCATTGCCAGGGCCCCAGGGGAGGGGCACCAACCCAGGCTGGAGATTTGATTTTAAGCCCTCAGGCTGCCCTTCGCACACACAGCTGCCCACAAGCAGGAACAGCGTTCTTGATACTCAGCCACCTTGGGATTTTTCAAAGCAGCTTCTCTGTGCTTTCTGCAAGCAACAGCCTCTTCCTTTCCTTTGCCACCGATTAACTATTCAGTGGTCTCTCTCCGAGTGTCTGGGAGAGCAGCAGACCAAGCAGCCGTGGTCACTTTAAGATCTCAGCATGACAACAAGACCCACGGGACAGTAACCCAGCTGCCTGGGTTAAATCTGCCACCGGTTTCATCACCCCTGCCACTGATGTACTGGGGATACAAGCTAATAAAAACCCAGAGCGAGGCAAAGTGTGTCAGGTTGGAGATGCGAGGAAAGCAGCCCCTCTTGGCCCCCTTCCTTCGTCTTTGAAGGACCCACATTTAATCCACCAAATGGCTTTCCTGCCACTCACGCCCCATTGAAATACCTCCCGCTCCTTTCCCCATAGAAGAATGGAAAACATGTTAAACAATATGATTCAGGCTTGAGATTTAAAAAAAAAAAAATCCTGGCAGCAACGTGAGAGATGGGGATTATTAGCCTCACGTTTCAGGTGGGGAAAGTGAGGTTCTGGGAGTTGAAGTAACTCGCCTCTAATCACGGGAAGGAGGTGGTGCAACCCCGAGCCAGGAGGATGTGTCGGATCCAACTCTTTCCACCGGACCCTGGGTTTGCACCGTGTGCAGCTGCTAGGGTTATGCCTTGCTGTTGCCTTTTTCTAAATTCTGAATAATTTCTGAACAAGGGGCCGCACATATTCATCTTACACTGGGTCCCACAAAGGATGTAGCTGCTCCTGCCTTTTGCTCAAAGAGCTTCTGTGGTCTAGCAGCAGAGTCATGAAAGAGTTAATAGGAGAGATGGGTACATGCAAGGCCAGTGAGCACGACCTTGAAAAACAAAAATTCCTGTCATGTTTTTTCACCGCATCATGGGTATCAAACTATCTTGCTGCGACCGGGACATTTTTTTGTTGTTTGCTGTGTAGCACTAATACGAGCCTCGCCTGAACAAGTTAAACCACAGCTCTCCATCCTGCAGACTCTTCCCCTGCTGCATGATAAGAAGACCAATAGAAATGAAATGATTTTCTTGGGGGGGGGGGGTCAAGCAGGAACATTGTGCATAGTGGAAGCTTATGGTACTCAGTGTTCCAAACAGAAACATAAATAATTTCAGTCCAAAAACAGAGTGAAATTCAAAAGAATTCCAAAGTGCCCAGATGACCAAAGCTTAGCTTTCACGTCTGGAAGAAACAAGAGGCAGGGAAAGAAGCTAGCAGCTTAGATTCCTATCCCCCCTTATTCTCTATCATCCCTTCCAAAGGGTTTTAAATTTGAGAAGACACTTCTAGGAGGCTTTAAATAGAATGCCTTGTCATTTTATTTATTTTATTTTATTTATCCCAAATCTTAGAAATGTATTCACTAAGCAGATGCACGTAATATTTCCTCTACTTCTCCGGTTATTTACTAAGTGAAATTTTTAATGTGCCTGAATTTTTTAACAGGGTTAGAATAAATATTGTTCATTTCAAAATACAAGGAATTCTCATCCTATGTGAATGTACTTGACTTTTGCAAAGACGAGGGAAAAGATTTTTTTTTTTTAAGTTTGTGGATTCTAGGACTGTCTTATTTCTGGGGTAGGGCTAAAGTCAACTGGAAAAAATTTTTTTGCATTTTTTGATTGAGATAAAATTCATATATTCATCATTTAGACCATTTTAAAGTGTGTGATCCAGTGACTTTTAGTATATTCACAGTGTTGTGCAACAATTACCACCATATCATTCCAGAACATTTCCGTCATCCCAGAAAGAAACCCCATACTTCCCAATTCCCTTTTCTGTCCACCCACTGACAACCACTAATCTACTTTCCGTCTCTACAGATATGTCTATTCTGGACATTTCCTGTAAATGGAATGACACAACATGTGGCCTTTTGTGTCTGGTTTCTTTCACTTAGCATAATGTTTTCAAGGTCCATCCATATTGTAGCATGTGTCAGTATTTCTTTTTTTTATGGCTGAATAATATTCCATTGTAAGAATATACCACATTTTGTTTATCTGTACATCAGTTGATGGACATTTGGGTTGTTTCTACTTTCTGGCTTTTATAAATCATGCTGTTATGAACATTTATGTACAAGTTATTTTGTGAACATGTTTTTGATATCTTGAGTATATACCTAAGAGTAGAATTTCTGGGTCGTATGGTAACTCCAGATTTAACTTTTTGAGGAACTGCCAAGCTATTTTCCACAGTGGCTGCACCATTTTACATTCCCATCACTAATGTGTGAGGGTCCCAGTTTCTCCATATCTTTTCCACTACTTGTTATTTCCTGTTTAAAAAGAAAAAATCCTAGCCATCCCGTAAGTGTGAAGTGGTATCTCATTACGGCTTTGATTTGTCTTTCCCTAATGACTAATGATTTGAGCATCTTTTCATGTACTTTTTGGCCATTTGTGGATCTTCTCTGGAGAAATCTCTATTCAAATCTTTTGCCTATTCTCAAATTGGTTTACTTTTTTATTGTTGAGTTGTAAGAGGTCTTTATATATTCGGAATACTAGGCTCTTATCAGATAAGTGATTTGCAAATATTTTTCTCATTCTATCCCTGGCTTTCCACTTTCTTCACAGTATCCTTTGATTCACAAAAGAATTGACAATTTTTATACCGTACTCAGATTCTATGACAAGTATAGCCTTCCATGAAAGATCTTTTACGTGGAGAAAGGCTTGACTATGTGCTGTAATGGTCAAGTGAAAAGTTTGGATCAAGTTCAAAGTATGAAACAAAACCAGAGATGGTAGATAATCATGAGAGTGATCTAAAGGAATGGTATAGGGAGGGTGGGAGGGAGGGAGACGCAAGAGGGAAGAGATATGGGAACATATGTATATGTATAACTGATTCACTTTGTTATAAAGCAGAAACTAACACACCATTGTAAAGCAATTATACCCCAATAAAGATGTTAAAAAAAATAAAATAAATAAAGGAATGGTAGCTTAGGAATTCCTAGAATATACGTATATATCATTCAGAATGACAAATGAGATAATTTTAAACCATATGGACAAGTAACTTCGATTCTCTACTTTTGTTATATGATCAAACGTAGATTTAATCTGAAGTTTTTTGATTTGTTTTGTTTTGTTTTTGTGTGGAGATTTGATCTGAGCAGGATAAAAATACAAAATATTTCTAACCAAATCATGAATCCAGCCAAACTCTCTCTCCTCTCTCACCCCTTCTCTTTCCACTATCCCCCAAACATCGGTGGAACCTAAATTCTTTTTCCAGAAATGATCAAATGAGAATAAAACCATTATATCAAACTTATTTTCCAATCTGAACCAAACCTCTCTTTCATTCAGTTCAAGTCCTAAGTAACATGGGCATATAAAATATTTATCGAGATGCAAGGGTTTTAACCCTTTTTGCGGGGGGGCTCAGATCCCTTTGAGAATTTGGTATGAGCTGTAGTTTTGTCCCAGTAAAAGGCTACATTTCAACAAAGTTTTGCTTAAAATTTCAGGGGTTCCAAGACCTCTTAAGACGTCTCTGAGAATTCCACGGACCCTTGATCTAAAGAGATGAAATTCATCTAACACCCAATGGGCTCCCTCCATGTAACTTAACCCTTACGATGGGGACCTGTCCACTTAGGACTCATCCTGGTGGTCTTCCCGTTCTCTTGGCTGTAAAGACCACCTGCCCCGGGATCCACATCCTCAGACCTCCCCCTTCTCTGGAGCTGCAGACACCCAGCTCTGCCTCCCTCCTGGGCATCTTCCCCTGGATGACTAGTGAGCACACGCTCACAGCAGAACTCAGTGCTTCCTCCCTGATCTGTACCTTCCTGCTAAGTATCTGTAAAATCCACCTCTCTCTCCTGAAAAACTGCGATAGGCCCTTGCCTCTCCTCCTTCCTTGTCTAACGCATCCTCAGCACGGCTGCCAAAGTGATCTTTTAGAACATGTCCCTCCTCTGCTTCAAGTAGGTTATAAATATCTCCTGTCCATGGACAAAAGCTCAGATTTTAGAAGGCATGGCTGAGAAGTAGCTTCGTACCAGGCAGGGCTTCTGCCATGCGCCCCTCCTGACGCTTCCATACATTCCCCCACCCACCAGGCACACCTCACTGATTTCTATTCCACGGAATATCGCCTGGAACCTTCTCACATGTTCGCCCCTCTGCCTGGGAACCCTTCACTCCTCACCAGTCTGTGACTTCTGCTCGTGCTTCAAGCCTACACCTGAGTGTCACCTCTTTAGTGAGGCATTTTCTGGCAGACCTGTTGGCCAACATACTTCTCTACAGGCTTCTACTCTGCCATTGCTCACATTGTCTTCCAATTATTATTTGTCTAATAGCCTGTGTGCTACTTGAGGATAATCTGTATGTTTTATTTATTTTTGTATTTCTCCCCAATGCCAGTCACTCTGTGGAGCTCAAAAAATTCATTATTAAATGAAGGTTTTAAATGAATTTATTTATTTATTTATGGCTGCGTGGGTCTTCGTTGCTGCATGCGGGCTTTCTCTAGTTGCAGAGAGCAGGGGCTACTCTTTGTTGCGGTGCGCGGGCTTCCCATCGCGGTGGCTTCTCTTGTTGCCGAGCACGGGCTCTAGGTGCGCGGGCTTCAGTAGTTGCGGCGCATGGGCTCAGTAGTTGTGGCTCGCGGGCTCTAGAGCGCATGCTCAGTAGTTGTGGCTCGCGGGCTTAGTTGCTCCGCGGCATGTGGGATCTTCCCAGACCAGGGCTCCAACCCGTGTCCCCTGCATTGGCAGGTGGATTCTTAACCACTGTGCCACCAGGGAAGCCCTATTAAATGAATTTTTAAGAGAAAGAAAGGAAAAAGATAGGAAGGAAGGAAGAAAGGGAGGGAGGGAGGGAGAAAGGGAGGAAGGAAAATAAGAAAAGGGCCCCCAAAGTATCTGAATCCATGGACCATTAAGGAAGAAAATCACTTCTGCCCTCCTTGAAATGGAACAATTAGTTGAAACACGCAGATTAACAGCGCGGTGAAGGCAAGGAAAAGAAATTTATGTATAGTTTAAGCTGACAGGCCTGTTAAGACATAACGTACCCCGTTCTTCATTTCTCTGCATCGTGGGTGGAGAGCAGACAGTTGGAAAATCCAGGAGAAAATCAAGCCACTTTCTTGGAAGAGTCAGGCATGTTGTCATTACCCACATTCAAATCCTGAAACACAGCAGAAGTTGACAACAATCAGGGCTTTTGTTGCCAGTTCACTCTCATAGACAGGCTGGCTGGGTCTGCTCCAAGTCAGAGTGAAAACACAGATGCCCTCATTCATTGATTCATTCACCCACCAATACTATCGAGGAAATTCTGTGAGCCAAGCACTATCCTAGGTGCTGCAGATATATCAGCAAGCAAAACAGAGAACATTCCTCACCCTTGTGGGACTTACATCCTAGCGGGGAGACAAGGAAAGTGAGATAAATGAGTGATTTACGTAGCTTAGCTCTGCTTCTCTGAGGTCTTCAAGTGAACTGACTGGAAGCACAGGGGCCCTAGTGCCAGTTGTCCTTGTATTGCCTGCTGGGACTCAGCGGTGTGGCCAAGTCCAGATGGTATGGGAGCCCAGTGCTACCTGCCATCGTAATAATAGCAAGTGTGGATGCTCTTCCCAATAGCTTTCAGAGTTTTCCACAGCATCAGCTATAATAGGACACGTGTCAGCAGATCACGTACTTGAGACTGGGAAGCTTAGAGGCCTTACCAATTCCCCCAGCCCGCCCTGCCTCAAAAGGACTCTGTTTTAAACAGACCCGACCACTGTAGAAGCCTGCAGTATTTCCCATCCCATGGGCGGCACCGACTGCTACATTACTCTTTCTGGAGTTGGTAGCAGGTGCCTTGCATCTCCAACCCTAGAATCATTTTAAATGAATTCCTTCATTCTAACGTGTAGCTTTCTTGTTATTGGGATAAAGATTCTTCCTAGCATTTGCTGAACTTTTCTGAGTGACTCTCGGGTGTCTCAAGTTCACCCCTAATGATTCCCTTTTTAGATGAGGTCCACCAAAGCCATCATTTTGTTATATAGCTATGTCAGGGAGAGAATAGAGATACAGCAACAGTTCTTGCCATCCTTTGCTTCAAAAGATAAGAATTCAAGAGGTGTGGAGGGGTGCATACATTCTTTCAGGTGAAAGAAAAGTCATTTCCAGGGTCAGGTTGGGAGAGACAGGTTGGGAGTGCTGAATTGATTCCTGTTTGATTATAGGGATCTGTGTACAACCCCAGGAGGGGCCTGCTAGAAGGGCTTTCTGAGGGGGTCCCGGAGGAGGTGAGGGAGGGGTTGGTGCTTTGCAAGGACACGCCTAGCAGGTCTCGCAGACCTCTGAGGAAGAAAGCAGACATGCACGGTGGTGGGAAGACACCAAGATCTCCTCCATCAGAATGGAGAAACGAAGTGAGGCGTGTGAGGACGGACTGACGTCATCAGGGTAGTTGGATAATGTGGGAGGCCTACAGCCTGTTACTGCAACGTGCTGGATGCAACCACTGCACAAAAACAACGGAGAAGTTCACGTGGCCGGCAGGGCCCCTAGTCCACACAGCTGGGTGGCGGCCATTCGTCTATTTGACTAAATGATGTGAGAGCAAAGGGCAGGGCTACTCATGCCTTGGAACACGGCCAGGCTCCATCCAACAAACCCGTATGACTTCTTAAACCCCAGCTCTTATATGAAACGTTTTAATGGCATCACCATCTATTTTCCCTAAATAAAAAAAAAAATGGTGACTATTTCTCTCACACCCGTGAAGAGGGAAACGAGAGTTTAAATTAACTCCAAATGGTAAAGGTTTAATACAGTTCCAGCTGCCTGCAGGTTTCTTCAGTTCAAGTCTCTCAGTTCAAGAGCCACCCCAGGTGCTCTGTGATCTCACCCACCGTGTGAAGGTTGCCGGGCTCCTGAGCCCCACTTTTAAAGCACAGAATGAAAAGCACTTGACTCATGGCTTCTCTGATCCACAGGTGGGTCCATTATCTGCTGATAGCACAAACCAGCGAGTCCAAGTCAAGAAATAGTAATTACCTACCTGGAGTCAGAAGAAAACCTCTGAAGGTCTGAGGATCTTTTGCCCAGTCTAATGCTTTAAGCTTGGGAAAATCTTTCTGTGGGTAACTTCAAGCTCTTGCCTGTTGGACAGTATACCCTTCTGCCCACCCCCATCACCCCCTACTTTTGGCATCTCACATGGGGACAAGAATCGGGGTTTAAGAATTTTGACCAACTCACACAGGAACTGTGTTTTGAATTATTTGTGGGAGAAAAGGAGAAACACAAAAGCAGGTAGTTGCCTATATAACCCTTGGGAAAGGATATGTCAGATTTCAGTTAGGTGGAAGCAAACCCTAAATGCTCCAACATTTTAAGAGACTCCAATTTGGGCACTAAAACCTACCCTTGAACATTTTCCAGGACCATCAGATGCAGAACTTCCTGGAAGGCAAAGCTTTCTTAGTTTCACAATAACAGTGCATAGATTCTTAAGCTGCTTAAGGGGCCTACGTGCTCCTGGGTTTTGATGCATGACAGGGGATTCACGAGGTCCCTAGGGACAGAGTTTGGTGAAAGAGAATGGCCCAGCCAGATCAAGAACGGCATCGAATGTGTTAAGGCTCCGCTGTGAGCCTCAAAATGTTTGCTAGTGAAATACTGCCCTGGGCCGTAACCATCCCTCTTGGCATACGTTTCAGATGGGACAGGCATTGCCCTCAGTGGAATAAAACGATGTAGGGTAGATGTAGCAAGCATCACTGGCCTTTGAGACGAAGAGAAATTTGGTTGTAAAGCAGGTTAATGACCTTTGGGCTTCCTGATGACCTAAAAGGCAGGATAAAAAAATTGCCGCTTGATTTCTGTACATAGTCAACTAGTTTTTGAAAAACAAGCCCTAAAAGGTGTCCAGCCTAAGCCAAACTTGCCAAAACATGCCAGCAGACATGCCCTTTGGCATATGGCTCCACTTACGCCAGTTAGAATTTGTTTTTTTTATTGCCAGAATAATCATTTTGGTACCCTTGAGTTGTGTAAGAAAACTTTTTCAACTCTTCAAGGCCCTATCTCAAATCTCATTTCCTTGATGAAACTGGTTGTTACTGCCTTCAGTTCGGGTTAATTTTCTTACCTTTGGACTCCTAGAGGAGACAGTGGCCACATAATTCAGCCCTCAATCGTGTATTACCACATAGTAATATCTCCTGATTATGCGTAGTGTTTGTTCTGCTTTATCAGTTGCATGGTAAACACCTTGAGGTAGTGACGGTGTTTTCTGTAGGCTTCCGTTGCCTGTGGCATGGTGCCTGGAAGATCACAAAATAACTCTGACTCTCTGAAACACAGCGCTGTCTGGTGACTTACGAATGTATCTTCTCGGGACTTAGGTCATTAATGCCACAGCCCCCTCCCTTGCTGTGAGCAACTCCAGAACGCCCCACATCTGTCTCAGCAGCAATCAACTTTGCGTTCTCTCGTTTGCTACTTGATACTCAAGTGAACAGAAAATGTAACCTTGGGGAATATGAAACACCAGCGATTGCTAAGAATGCTGGGAATTCCTTAAAAAAAAAAAAAAAAGGATGACAAAATCCATACTTACGGGGTAGGTAGGTGTTTAAAGGTAATTTTGGAGACTCTGAAGTCTAGTAACAAAGAAAAATCCGGGCTTTCAATCTGGCTTGAACATGTAATGTGTGCCAAGAATGAAGAGGTAGGGAGAAACAATTTGCAGTAGCCAATTTGCTTGTTCTTTGCCTGGGTTGAATTACGGAGGCTTAGGCTAATTGTTTCATCAGATTCCCCTTGTCGAATGTGAGAACTCGCCAGTGTTGAAAAACATCAATGGAGTATTTCTTCTCACGATATGGACTCCAAACCTGATTGCCCACCACAACCAGAAGTCTGTCTTGATTTTCTCTGTCCCTTTAGTGGTCTCTGTGTTTCTTTCCTCCTTCCACAGGTGGAAAATAAAATCCCACATAATAGTTACGCTTTGGGAAAGCTGAAATAACATATATAGCAACTGAACAGTTATAAGGGAAAAGCACATCATGAATTTAATTCCATTTCCAGATGTAAAATGTCATAAAGAATTGTTTTCCATACTTGGCAAAATAACAGGGATTTTCGAGGCCATTTTATTTAGCGTGGTGTACGCATGTTTGTAAGTAGGTATCGGAGTCTTCCACGTCGAGCGGGCTGTAAATGCTACCTATTGTAAATTTACTGAGATTAAACTACCAAACGCCCCATCTTCAGTTAGAAGGTACGTGATCCTCATTGAAATGGAGGGGAAATGTGTCTGACGGATGGTAGAACTGGGTGTGTTTTCAAAGCAACAACGCTGATCCGTACAGGGAGGTTTCCAACCAACGTGATTATTCTCTAGCAAGTACAGACACTGGGATTCTCGCCTGTTTCAAAGAGCAGATGATTTAGTCATTCCACACCCTTTGCATTCTGACTTCTCTTTTCCTTTTACCCTCCTGTATGAGGCTTAGGGTCTTTGTAGGAACACCTGGGTATGAGCTGAGAAAGCCTGGCTGGCAGTAGTATCCAAGCTGGTCATTCCTCTGATTCAACTAAGTCATACAGCTAGAGCTTTGAGAAGGATGGATTTTTTTTTTTTTTAAGTGTGATGTTGCAAAGAGCCATAGACATTTTGGAGACAGGCGTAAAAATAACCCAATGGTGGGAATAAATCAGGGTGGTAGAAGTCCTCCTGCCACAGGCTGTCATTCTGATGCCAAAGAAACAGCTCCTCTATTGGAAAATTAGTTGTACAGGCAGATTAACGGATGTGTCCACCGAAAGGGTAACTCCCACTGTGGCCTTTTATAGGCAGGAAAGAGCTCTTTACAACTCAGCTCCTGCTTTGTATAAATTATTAGAGTGGGGGACATGGGAGTGCTTTTGGGTAATGAGAAGGAAAATATAATTTGAGGAAGCCAATCCGTTTTCTTGAGTACCTTGAGCAGACTGCTCACACAGTTGTAGCTTTTGTTCTTAAAACTTTCTTGTAGTTTTCAAGGGGACATACAAACTTTTTACTCACGTTTCTACTTCTGTATAATCAGCTAAAACTGCCGTTTAATTGGATTGATTCAAAAGGGAACCTACGCTGTCACGCACCAATCGGTCTGCGTTTATTGATCTGGCCTCACCAAAAATTAGAGATCACGCTAAACAAAATGAGGAATGGCAAAACGTGAAAAACTACTTTCGCTTACAAAAATGCAAGCAGATCCTTACTTCTCCTTTCTTGACACCTTGAATGAAAGCTACCTTGTCATAAGTGATATTTGCGTGAATATGATTGGTTGTTGCGTCTGCGTTGAGTTGAAGCGTACCAGTTGAGGAGAGCTCTAGTCTACGATGGCTTAGTTTTCAGATCCGCAGACCCTCCTACTGGAGCTTTGAGCTGAAATACAGATACACCAACTTTGAGAAACAAATGAAAGCTGTCACCAGTGTCAACAGCAAAAGCTGGGGGTCCATCCCACACAAATTATGGACATCTGTATTCCTAACTGGCATCCTTTCGGGCTATGCCAGCAGAGCGGCAGTGCCAAGAGAATCTGACAGCTGTATAAAAGACTAGGTATCAGGTTTAGGTGATAGGAGACACTGGTGAGACAGAGAAGTCCTTTTGGATGGGATACTCTGCATATGTTTATTATAATACTCGAGATTTTTAGTTTCAGGTACCTCAAACTAAAATACAAATGGTATTTTGTCAATACTAAATTCGCTACTTCTAAAACAGATCAGTTTCTGATCTTAGGAGAACAAGCGGTATTGATGAGTCTGTGATCAGAAGATCGTTGGCAAAGATGCCTACAAATAGTTAACAAGGTAATGGTAAGAAATGTTGACCTTGATTTGTTTAGCTAAGATGTAAAGATTTTTGAAGGTCAGAGGTGTCCTTGTGTAGTGTTTTGGAGTCTAACTGTGTCTGACCCTCTAACATTAAGCTGCTGTGGCCTGCAGTTTTGAAGAGTGAAGCAAACCAGGGGGAAAGAGAGAAGGGGGAGAGAACAGGAAATGGAGTGAGGTGTTTCAGGAAGTTGTCAGGGGCTGACTGATTGATTCCAGATGGAAAAGGTCAGCCTTCGTGACCCAGGAAATACTCATTGGGGGAAAGAAGTTGGCTTGTGGAAGGGGAAGGCCTGGGAGGGAGACGATGCTGGAATGCACAGTCTACTTCCTTCAGTCTTCAAACATTCAGAAACTTTAACTTCTCTGAATAGAATAATATCAGTGTTGTCATCGTTCATCAGAAAACAGTGAAGGACCTTAAATTCGAAGCTTTGAATGTACCAAATGTATCTTCACCTCCATAATGTAGTTCACTCTTCCAGAAGGAGAGTGCGTGTATGGAAAAGTCAATATTTGTGTGTGTCTCCATGTATAAGAAAAACAACCATTCCTAAAAAAAGGAACAACCACCAAACATGTCTGGTTTCACGTGGTGGAGTTTCAAATCCTTTACATTTTATAAATTCAGTTAAATTGGCAGGCTCTCTTAGATCCCTCAGAGGCTAAGATATTTGGAATATTAAAAACGGGAACTTGCCTCGCATCTATATATACAGGCACAGGCACATACATTTGGACATAATTTAAAATCTTGTAATAAATTTTGCAGACACTGAAATAATTCAGGTTAATTCCCTTGCTGTCATGAGAGGCCAGCGCTAGCCAGCAAGAGATTAAAATTTATTTCCATTGTGAATAGAAAATAATGAAGTGCATCTGAACCATCAGGGTATGTCATTCGGGAAATGTTCTCTTTGGAACCAAGTCTCACTCCACCCAAATGGAGAATGATGAAATCAGCTGGCTCAAGAAAGCCCCATATTTTGTGGCAGGAATGCACGAGGAGCGTTCAAGTACAGTATAACAAGGAGCTTGTGGAATGAATTAACGTGGTCTCGGAGAGAACGCTCTTCACATCCACATAATCTTCACACAGGTTGAGGTTCCCCTCCTTGTGCCTAGCACAGCTCGTTAGCAGTTAAAGCCTGAAGCACCCTCCCGTTTTCGGTTTTTTCCAGGGATGACAGCTATGTCTTTTTTTTTTTTTTTTTTTTAACTTGTGTGTTGAAGGACGGGAACAGTGTTCCTGATCAAGGGAACAGCAAGTATTAAGCTGAGGAGTGGATGTGGTATTTTATGCATATAAACTAAGGCATACTCTTTCTTTGGTCTTACCTGAATAATGTGATGAAATCAGCATCCTTCCAGTTACAAAGCCAAAGACTAAGAGCGATTTTGGAGCCTACCTTCTTTGCCACCCCTGCATCTTAACAGCTACGTCTTTGAAAATCCATTCACGCGCACGATTTATAAAAGTGATCCGATTCCTCTTTCTTTTACTCCTCTTTGTCCTATTATTTTCTGCGGGTAAGCAGAAACAGAGGTGATTGCTTTCAGCCTTCGTGTCCATCTTAACCCCAGGACTAGGAGACTCAGCCCCTCTCTCCCTTTGACTGTGATTCCATCCTGTGCTCTGCTGAGGGGCCCTGATAAGAGCTTGTGCCTCGTGCCCTTGCAGGGAGTGATGGATGTCTCTGTCTTACGGTTGCCACCGCAGGATAGGAACTTTCTGGAAGGCCTTTCCCCAGACTCTTACCATGTTAACATGGACACAATTGAAAACAGACCTGGAGCTAGACAGGCTGCATCCCTGACTTGTGAGCAATTACACTGATACAATTTTCTGAATGACAACGGAGTTTCCTTTAAGTTCATTCTGGCGTCACAGCGAGGCAGGGGCACCGAATCGGTAGTGCCTTCCCAGGTGAGGAGCTGAAGTGTGGGAGAGACACTAGCCAACCAGGAACACATTGTTCTGTGGGCTTAGGATCTCCAGGGCCTGACATAATAATACCCAATACATACCAGGAGCTCAGTGAATGCTTTTGAGTTGATAACTGCAGCCATTTATGTCCATGTAAAAATTCCTGTGTGCCACTGTTATGCCATGGTGCCAGGCTGGGTGAAATACTTTGTGGACTCATGATTTTAGGGGTTCTCCCAAACCCTTATTATATTACAATATATATAAAAATTCTTTTTAGAGATACCATCTGAAATCCTATTTGAGGTTAAAAAGATTCAGGAGAGTGTTGCCTTGGCAAGGGGTAGAGGGTAGGGTGGACCGAAAAGGGGCACCAGATAACTTTCTGGGGAGATAGAAATGTTCTGTATTGTGATATGGTGCGGACTACCTAGTTGTATCCGTTTGTCAAAATTGTGCGGCTAAGATTTGTACATTTCAATGCGTGTAAATTTCACTCTAACAAAAGCGGGTTCATTATATTTATTTTGTTTACTTGAAATAATTCATAGTAAAAAAAACTTTAAGTGCTGTGGAGTGAATCTTCTCTCATGTTAAGAGGTAAGGCAGGGTCAAGGTTTGTCCCCACTTTGTTTAATAAGTAAGGAAGGGATGGCAGAAAAATTCCAGGTAGAGTATCAGTGAATTTAATTTGGGAGTGGACAGGAAGAGCCATTTTTAGACACAGCTCTTCATTATGTATCTATTCAATGCCTTTCCTCGGGTCTATACATATACATGAATATGTATGTAACAAGTTCCTTTCTCAAAAAAAAAAAATGCCGTGTGTAACTAACAAGTAGACTGGTATCTAGGATGACTCACCTTTCTGGGTCAGTAAGTAGGTGGTGGCTATGCCCAAGTCAGTGCGTTTCTGCTGTGCTTTCCCACGGTTCCACCTGATCGCCACCTCTTCGAACTTCTCCTGCACCCTGATCTGCAGCACACGCATAGAAGCCAATCTGACCTCATTCTGTGTGCTACTTGTTTTGCTTGTTTGCCATGTTTCTCCAACCTGAAAGTAAGCTCTTTGAGGGTAGGGACTGTGCCTTGTAACTTTTGTGGTTACCGAGCCCCTGAGTCCCCCTTGCTGAAGCCTCCCCTCCAGGGCTTAGACTATGGGAGGGGCTCAATGAGTAATATCCTCTGTCCTATCGACTGGCCAAACAAGGCAGGGGCGAGGCAACTAGGATGGGAACTCATCCATAAATGCTTTACATTTATTTTCTCATTTTATCCTTATTTTATCTCATTCAGTCCTCAAGATAGGCATTGTTGTGTATGTTTTACAGATAAGAAAAGTGGACATCCGAAAAGGTTAAGTATAATTCGTCAGAGGTTCTAAGTTAGGAAGTAGCAGGCATGGAATTTGAGTTCCGTTTTGTTGGACTTTACATCATGCCCTTCCACTACTCCACACCCATCTCTTCCCTTTCGTCTGGTTAGATGCTAAATGTCCTACATTTTCAACACTGAATTCCGAAACCTTACCTTCTCACCCAAGGTCTGAGCATCTCCACCGCTGCTGTCCAGCATGGGGGACACCAGGTACATCAGGACATCAGGCAGCATGTCCATACCCCAGCGTTACTTTGGCACACGTCAGATGTTCAAGAACCCATTCCCGAGAAATGAGAAATGACCTCCCAGCTGGTGTTGCCGTCTTAGCTTCCTGACCACACACAATCTGCTCCTTGACTGCAGTCCGAAGGGTCACCTGGGAATGATCGTCCAAGTCCTTTGATAGAGATGAGGTTCCTAGAACCAGCCAGTCAGATTGCCATCTTCCACACTTCATCACCTGGGCATAGTTGGAGCACAAATACGTGACAGCACATGGGCGAAAGGCGGCCTCTTTTTCCATGATGCTCTGCTATTGTTACAGGAAAAGGCTAACCCGTTGAGATGCCAGGAGCATGGCTCATCCCAAAGTTCTGGTCCGTCTCTTGTTAGCCATACGGAAGTCTGGCAAAAGAGTTTTGCAACTTTTACGACTTTCTGAGAGATTAACTCAACCCCCCCCCCCCCCGCTTATCCTTGAAATCTGCAGGTCGTGTTGTCAACAACGGTGAACGTGGATGGACACGTGCTGGCTGTTTCCGACAACATGTTTGTTCATAACAACTCAAAGCACGGGCGGAGAGCGAGAAGGCTGGACCCATCGGAAGGTAGGGCTCTCTGCTGTCCAGGCTGAGCCTAGCAGACAAATGATGTTCTCCACAAATTTCCTTGTTTGAGTTTCAAATTGATGTCTCTGAGTAGGAGTGGAGAAAGTACACAAGACCATGTGGATTTAAAAATGAAGCTGTAAACAGTGACTTCTGCCTGCTTTCATGTAAGCCCCACACATCTCCCAGCCAATGTTCAGGCGCCCGTGCCTCACCGGCTCTTTCATTCAGTTCAGTGGGGTTTTCTTTTTTCTTTTTTTTCTTTTTTTGCTAGAGGGGCATTTCAGGCAAATGTAGGCCTATGACATCTTAGTTAAACAGGAACATTACCGTGCCAGACGTGTATGAATAAGTGTCAGATGTGCCCTTAAACAGATTGTGGGCAAAACAAAACAATGTGCAGAATGAAACTGACACTAATTGATTTTTGTTTGCTTGGACAAGAAGAAATCATGGTCTGCTCTGGGTAGTTTTCCAAGTACGTTCAAGTAATTAGAAATACTGGTAACTGTTAAACTTCAAGTTGTCCAAGAAAATAAAGTATATCGAGGAAGATAACTGACAAACCTAAGTAAATCCCATCTACATTCTTTTTTCCCCACTCCTCAACTCATTAGTGTACAACTCAACTCTTGTAATATAGAATGAATGGCTAAATGGGGCTCCTATTTTAGTGTGATGTCCTGCTGTATACTGCCCACCAGACCCCACCCCATCTTGGCCCTTAAAATGTGTCTTGTATCGTTTCAAACAGGAATTAATGAACTGAAAGAAAATGATTGAATCACTAAAGAATTTGGAGTGGTGTTAATTCTCCCACAGTGGGCACTGAAAGGGGAGAAGAAAATCCCAGGGTTCAGAACTAGGAACCCATCCAGTTTCTTTTGACTGATTGGATGTGATTGACTAGCTGTTCAAAGGGGGTTCATGTTTTTGGAGTCCTGCCAAAGTTCTCCTCCACCTTTGACCCTGTCAACTTTGGAAATGGAGTGATGGATTGACTTTAGTTATGGCCTGAAAACCATATTGGGTTCCTGTTGGGATGTAAAGTCCAGAGGCCTTGAACATATGGAAGAAGGAGGGAAAATCCTTCCTACAAAGTTAGGAAAGTGATTAGAAATTGTCTCTTGATAGAGATGAAAAAAACCTTCAACTCTGAGAGATTTTGCTTTCTCCTTCTCTCTCTAGCACATTAACAGACCTTGTAGATCTTAACATCTCGGGACAGAGGCGGTGGGGAGAGAAAAGGGATTTACCCATTTGTAGTGTGATCAACTTATAAAAAGACGGTGAGAACAACAGAGTTTTAAAAGCACCTTTTGCACAATTAGCCATTTTCATATGTAGTGGTCAACTCATTAGGCTTTAATGACCTGGTGAAAACCAACAACCAGTTAGGGAATGATGGCAAGTCAGCAAAGCTCAACTTGAACTTCTGAGATGACCAAGAGCACCCAGCCCCCAAACTCCAAACTTCAACCACCAAAGGGCAAACCTGATTCCTTCTTTCCTATCTTCTTAGCTACTCCATGCATCAAAGCCATTAGCCCAAGTGAAGGCTGGACCACCGGAGGAGCCATGGTCATCATCATTGGGGACAACTTCTTTGATGGCCTCCAAGTGGTGTTTGGGACTATGCTTGTATGGAGTGAGGTAGGCAAAGGCAACTCGCTTCCCTGATTTTCTTTGCCCCAAAGATTGTTTTGATCTGGGGAAACTAGTAATTCTGCAATGCCAGCAACATGAACACACACTATTGAGTACCTATTATAAGTGGGGCACCAGGATTAAAAGACATGGAAGCCACAATTTACTGCAGGCATGGATCCCTTAAAAAGATAAATATTCACTGCAGTACTGTTTATAATTGTTAAAAATTAGAAACTGGCTAGATACCGGCTAATAGGAGAATGGTTCAATGATGAAGTGTCATCATTTATTTAAAACTTTTATTTGAAATATTTTTAATGATACAGGAAAAGGGAACACATGCTATAATGCTAAGCGAAAGAAAACCAGGACGACAGTATCTATGGATGTAAGATCTAATTATATAACACACAACCATAGAAAAGTACTGGAAACATGCCAAAGATTAATAACGGTTGTCTCTGGGTTATGCAATGTTAACATTTTTCTTTTTTTCTGTAATTTCCAATTTTTCTACTGTGATAATGAGAAAAACAGCAAAACAGGTTACCAAAAGATATGTAACAGTGCTAAGTTTGTAATGGAAATTGCCAAATCAATTTGTGAGGTCATGGCAGTGTAGGAATGAGGGAGGGGAATGATGACAGGGATGAGGGTTGGGGGGGGGCACAGGAGGTGAGAGGGACTTGAGCTGGGCTGATAGGAAGGGAAGCGTACACAGGTTGGGTTGAAAGGAAATTCCAGGGTGAGAGAGAGAAACACATGAGACACGGGGACAGGGCATTCAAAGCATCTGGGGTGTCAGTTTGCCCTGGATGGGGATGGGGGTAGCAGCAGGAGATGCTCCTGTGCTCAGTATCTCTATGATAACTTGTGTAATAGGTATTTTATTTCTCTGCCTGTTCATTCCTCAGCTAATAACTCCTCATGCCATCAGAGTGCAGACTCCTCCTCGGCACATTCCTGGAGTAGTAGAAGTGACATTATCTTATAAATCCAAACAGTTCTGCAAAGGAGCTCCAGGGAGGTTCATTTATACAGGTGGGTGAGAAAATGATTCCCAGGGAGACTGGCTCCTGGTTCACCTTTGCTCTAGTTCCTACTCTTTACACTTTATAATCATTCTAACTCTTCTAGGTCTTTCTACTGGTGTAGGAAGTGTGGACTGGGTGACAGGCATTGAACGGGGACATGTGAACCTGATTCTAAATTTGTATTTTATGTAAGCAATTTCTGCAGTCTGGGAGACGGTCATGGCATCTCATTTCAGGAGTCCATCCTTATGAATTTAATTCAGCTGGAACCATGCTAGAATCGATTTTTATCCAGGCAAATCAGATTAAAAAATTCAACAAAGTTGCTGGCTATAACTAAATTTTCTTGAAAAGGATTCAAGAAAGTTGCCTAATGATGCTGCAGAGCGATTCAAATTATTTAAAAATTTTTTGAAAATAGAAATTATCTAATTGGTTCAATATTTGTTGAATGCCTACATTGTATCTACTACTTTTTTCCAGGTTAAAGGGACAACGACATAGAAAACATGGTCCCTATTTGGAAATTTAGGAACTATTGGAAGAGGCAATGCTATATTGCACAGAACAGCAGGAGAATTAGAGTGTTCAAAAATGTTTAGTATTTCCAGTGAATGGAATACGAGTTTCAGGAAGAGTGACTTTCATGTGGACTAGAGTAGTGGGATGAGGTTTCAAGGAGGAGATGAAATTGAAGACCATTTTTAAGGACAGGGAGGATTTGGATAGGTAAAGAGAAAAAGGAAGAGAGTTTCAACTATGGGACTCTTACGTGCAAAGGTGCAAAGGGTGACGTGTGCCTGTATCTGGAGGAGAGAAGGCTGGTTCAACAGCTGTGGGGATCCATTTAGGTAGAACTTATACCAGATCCATTTAGGTAGAACTTATACCAGAACTTAGCTGAGATGAGCTAGGCGTGGCAGGGAAGGAAACCGTAAAACAGCTCAAAAGTTCTGTATGGTGCCTAAAACAGGGTCACGTGATATCAAACAAGGTCACGTGATGAAAAGCCTGGGGAATAGACGTCAAAAAAAAGCCTGCGGAAGTGATGTAAAGCAGGGTCACATGAAGTAAAGCCTGGGGAACTGATGTAAAGTTCACGTTCATGGAGACAGAGAGTCGAATGGTGGTAACCGGAGCTGGGGGGATGGGGGCAATCGTTTAACGGGCACAGAGTTTTAGCTCTGCGCGATGCAGAAGTTCTGGAGGTTGGCTCAAGCACAACAAAGTGAACGTACTTCACACTACTGACCTGCACATTTTCAAGTGGGCTAAAAGGGTAAATTTTGTTATGTGTATTTTACCGCAGTTTTAAAAAATGAAAAAAAGGCCTTGTACGGGAGCTAGGACTTAATCTGGCAAGATCTAAGATGACATTGAAGGTTCCTATGTGAGGGAGAGTAACTCAAAGCTGTTATCTTAGGAAAAACGAATGCTGTTGATATATAAAGACTGAGTTAGTCAGGGGAACAGCTGAGGGCAGGGAGATCAACTAGAATATTGTTGTTTTGAAGAGAAGATAAGGGGAAAGAAAGAAATATAGAAATCAAGAAACTATATCAGACATATTATGAATTTCTAATAATATTATTTTATAGTGTATTCTTTCTCATTTGGACTTAACCTCCTGTTCTTGTTTAAGCGTAAATGTCGGGTTAGGTATCAGTTAGGAGTAGGTGGAAGAGGGTGATTTTTAGGTATATATTTAACATTTTGCCTTTGAGGTTTTCTCTCTGTGATAGGCACATCTTGGTTGGGTTACCTTTTTTTGTGGATCTATGGAAGACTCTATTGCAGTTGCAATAAAATATTTACTATTCTAGCTCCAAAGGGATATTGTTTTTGAGTCATTTAAATGAGCATTTATTACATGCCTACCATGGGCTGGCACAGCTCTGGGCTCTGGGATATAGAAGCGGGCAAGATAAAGCCCCCCATCTTAATAAAGCTTGCATTCTAGAGGGGGAGACAGACAACAAGAACATACATGATGTAATTTCAGATAGTGACAAGGACAGGATAGAGAATGAGGGAGGGTCTCTCTGAGGAAGGGGCATTGAGCAGAGACATGTATCGCAGGTGTGGAAATCTGTCTGCCTCCGTCCTTATCTCTTTGACCTCCTGTCCTCTCCATTCACATTTCCTCTGTCCCTGGACCTCCTCGGGGCTGGGTTTTCTGTTTGGTTCACCAGTGTTAGCTAGAATAGCACCTGGCAGTCAGTGAATTGGGGGTAAGTGTCTCAGGTAGAGAACAGATGACAGCCTGAGAGGTGGGGATAAGGCTGATTTTTAAAAAAAGGAGCCCACATAACAGTAAAAATAATAGATGTTTTGTTACATGTAAATCCAGAAATTTTAGAGATAATGAGACATCGAAGAGCATCTGACTCCCTCTGTTGCAGGTGAGAAAACTGAGACCCAGGGAGGAATGACTTGCCCATTGAATTCAATGTGGAGTCAGAACAAGGACTCAGGGCTCTGGCCATCCTGTCTGGTGACTTCTGTTTAACAATGCAGTGTCGGCAAATAGTTCTGTTTTCCTGATGTGCTGAGACATCGTTGACTTATTCCTGAAGCAAATATCAGTTGAATGTGCCCATTCTGCTCAGCCCCGTGCTCTGTGCTGGGGACGCTGCAGACCAGTCAGGCCAGGGGGCACCTTCCTTCCTCAACGTTATGATATAGTGAAATAAACGTGAACTGCTCATGCTTTGGGGTCAGACTGGCTGGACGCACAGCTTGGCTGGCCTCTACATAGCTTTAAATCTTGCAGGAGTGCCTTAACCTCTTAGTTTCCCCATCTAGAAAATGGGCTACCTACCTTCCAGACCTGTGATGATGACTAACTAATACAGTGCATGGCAACAGTGGTGTGCCGGTAAAGGTTTAACAGCCAGCTCTCCAGGGAAAAGGGGCAGGGGAGCATTGGTTTGTAGCATTTGCTGATTTCCATGGTGCAGGTACTCTCACCGTGGCTGATTTCAAGCTACCAGTATGACATCAGCTAGCTCACAGCATTCCTGAAAATTTAACAACCTGCTCTCATGAGCTGGTACACACCAGGTCTAGAGCACCTCTGCACGTAAAGCATTTGAAATAGAGAGCAACTGTATCTTATTATTCAAAAGGTGTATATTATTAATATTATTATTGCTATTACTGTTATCATCACGGAGGCTGACTTGAACAAGGAATTACAAATGTGACGAGTTGTATAGGATGCTGGGGATGTATGTCAGAGGAATCTTAAAATGATAGGGAAGGTTAAGGACAGTTCAAACACATGAAACAGTATGTGTGTGCAAAGGCCCTGTGGTAGGAAAGAACATGGGATATGTTTGATGGCAACCATGAACAGGGAAGAAAGAATGTTAAAGAGAGGTTGGGTTCAAGCTGGAAGAGAGGGTTGAGCCTGCTTGTTTGGCTCTATCCCAAGTGCCATGGGGACGCTGTTGGAATAGTTAAAGTTGGG
Source organism: Tursiops truncatus (assembly GCF_011762595.2). Lineage (NCBI taxonomy): Eukaryota > Metazoa > Chordata > Mammalia > Artiodactyla > Delphinidae > Tursiops > Tursiops truncatus. The sequence continues at coordinate 12,952,659 of NC_047039.1, forward strand.
AGTGCCATGATCAGATTTGCCTTTTAAAAGAGTATTCTGGTTGCAGCAGTGAGAATGGCTTGGAAGCTAGGGAGGTCGGTTGGAGGCCAGTGTGGTGGCCCCGGCCAGAAATGATGGCAGCTTGGACTAGAGTGCTGGTGGTGGGGACAGGCAGAAGTGGATGAAATTTAGGAGGTAACATTGACGGGACTTGTTGATTGATTGGATGGGGTGAAGGTTGGGGAAGGAAGGGGAGGGGACGACTCTCGGGTTTCAGGTTTGAAAAATTGGGTGGGTATAGCTTAGAAAAGTGATTTTTAAAAAGGTATAAAGTGCTAAGGGAGTTCAGAGGAAGGACAAAATACTTCCAGCTGGCGGTGAGGTGGGAAGATTTAATATTGTAAAGATGTCGATTAATGAATAAATTTAACACAGTGCCAATCAACGTACCAACAAAATGTTTGGGGAAACTTTACAAAAGTTCACCTGTAAAAGTAAAGGTGCTAAAGTAGGACCCCGCATTTTGAAAAATGAGAGGGCCTTGCCCTACCAGACTTGAAAACCTATTTTAAGTTTCAGTAATTAGAAGAATATGGGGTTTTGCAGGAACATATAGAAATGTCATGCAACAGAAGAGAACACTTAAAAATAAACAGTTTTTGTACACACGAATAGTATAAATACAGAAGTATTTGTTTGGGTGAGGAGACATCTCAAGTCAATGTGGAAACTATGGCATGTTTAACAAACGGTGTTGGGCCAACTAGTTAAGCATTAAAAAAAAAAGGTTAGATATCTAATTTCATATCATAAACTGAAACATATTTGAATTAAATATTTTTAATTAAAAATGTAGGCATTTCAAAAAATTATTATAATTGAGCCTTGCTTGTCTTGATCCCAAAGACAGAAACCACCAAGCATAAATATGTGATTACATAAAAAGAAAATTTTTGCATGTCTAAGTTTCCCTCATTAAATCAAAAGGAAAAGGACAAACTGGGAACGTATTTGTTACATATGACATATTATCTTACATAGAAAAAGATTCATTCATTTGTTCAGCAAACTTCATTTTATGCCTACTCTTGATCAGCCATTATGTTATACATTGTGGATAACCAGGTGAAGATTAGATATCTCATAAATTAAGTAGAAACCCCCCCCCCAAATTAAAAGCTAGCAAGGTACTGGGGGGGAAGGGAGGGTGGGATGAACTGGGAGATTGGGATTGACATATGTACACTACTATGTATAAAATAGGTAACTAATGAGAACCTACCGTACAGCACAGGGAACACTTCTCAGTGCTCTGTGGTGACCTAAATGGGAAGGAAATCCAAAAAAGAGGGGATACGTGTATACGTATAGCTGATTCACTTTGCTGTACAGCAGAAACTAACACAACGTTGTGAAGCAACTATACGCCAATAAAGATTAATTTTAAAAAGCTAGCAAGGGGGCTTCCCTGGTGGCGCAGTGGTTGAGAGTCCGCCTGCCGATGCAGGGGACACGGGTTCCTGCCCCGGTCCGGGAAGATCCCACATGCCGCGGAGCGGCTGGGCCCGTGAGCCATGGCCGCTGAGCCTGCGCGTCCGGAGCCTGTGCTCCGCAACGGGAGAGGCCACAACAGTGAGAGGCCCACGTACCGCAAAAAAAAAAAGCTAGCAAGGAACATCAAGAGTTAATTCAGGAAGGAATATAATCAAGCAATAAACATGTTTTAAAAAATCCCAACCACATTAATAATCAAATAAAAGCAAATTAAGGCAACGACAGGAAGGTAGATGGCTCCAGGAGAGTACCCTAATGCTACTAGCCTTAAAAAAGTGTATGTACCCTTTAACCCAACAATTCTACTTTTAGGAATGTATACTTGGGAAGTAATTGAGTTTACCTGAAGGTTGTTTATTGGAGCACTGTTTATAATCGTGAAAAATTAAAAGCATTCTTAGTGTCCATTAGGGAACTCATTAAATAAATAACAAAACACCCTTACACTGAAACACATTTTAGATATTAAAAGTAATGCTGTGGATGGACATTTAATTACATGAAAGATGTTGGTGATTTTTTTTTAAAAAAGCTTAAAAACTGTATGTACAGTATGGTCCAATTATATATATATATATATATATATATATATACGAAAAAGAGTAGTTGCATTAAAAAACCCAAGGTATGAAAGAAAGCCTGCATACCAAGGTGTTAACAATGGTGGCTTTTGGATGTTGATATTATTATTTAATTTTTTTCATTTTCTTTACTTATATTTATTATTTTCTAACAAAATGAAGTAATTTTAAACCAAAAATTAAATGAAGAAAATATATAAGAAATTAGCATCACACGTTTAAATACTGAAACAGCACACATCGGCAATCTTGATTCTTTAGGTTCAAAGAAAGTATTTCCAGATGAAGCAGTGAAACTTCATCCTTCTCGCCTTTGAGAAGGAAGGACCTTGGGAGGCAGTTAGGGGTGAGAAGAGTAGGGATGCAGGAGTATACGCTTTCACAGTCAGAGAAGAAAACAGAAATACAAACACGGTCCAGGATAGCTCATGAGCCTGGTCACTCTCCCTAAACACTTCCACTTTGAGGTTCCTGGGCCAAATGCGACTCGGGTTGGTGGAGACAAGCAGCTGATGTTATCCAAAGAGGGGACCAGACACCACAGGAAATGGATGGGTGGTCCCTTTTCTGGTCCACTCAACTAGCAGCCACTAACATGTAAAGCTAATTTACAACCCATTGGGAATCTTAGACCAACAGCTGGAAAGGCAGTGGCTTCCCCTGGTGACTGAAGATGGGGCTGGGGCCTCCTCCAGGGAGCCTGCAGGATCGTGGTGGCCTTCTCCCTGCGAGGCATTCCAGCCAGCCTGGCCTCAGAGCCACACGTTGTGAGCCCCTTGGGAGTCAACTCCTCCAGTCCCAACCAGTGCTACTACAGGAAGATGCTTCAGAGACCACTGAAGGCTAAGACACAACACTCAGCTCCGTGGTGAGGTGGAAATATCACATTGATTCCAGAGGAAAGGGAAACCCTGAACCTAGAGGGTTTTAGTGGGGACGGAGTGAGATTCCGGGATGGGATGGAATCTAATAGGAGGGGCAGCGGACTCAGCCACAAGACCTGCTTTTGGATGTGGGCTGTGTCATCCATGTCTTGTTTGTCCTTTTGTCAAGTCCCCTAACCTCTCTGAGCCTCATTTTCTTCATCTGTAAAGCTCTGGTGCTAATTATACTGTGACCCATAGATGTTTCCCGAATTTGGCCGAGGATAAGAATCATGCTGGGCCCCGCTCCAGACGTATCGAATTGTACTCTTCTGGGAGGGTCTGAGAATCTGTGTTTTAAACAAAGAAATGAGTTTGGGAAACCTGAGTCCTGCTCATCAGGCTGCTGCAGTGACTTCCTGGCTTGTAAAGTATTCGACAACATGGGGCAGTTCTTTTGAGACTGAGTCATTACACCACAGACACAATAGTAGTATTTACTCTTTGGTGGAATCTTCTAGAAAGAGACTCAAAAAGCAGGAGGTAGGAAGGCAGCCTCCAGAAAACCTCCCCTTCCTCAGCCGCCACCCCACCACACACATCTTATGGTTCCTGGTCCAACTGTTGATGGTTCCTGTCTCCAAGGAGGCACCACCACAATAAACCCAAGCCCGTTAGATGGAACTCACCTGGTATAATTAGACAAAATGCAGTAATCAGCTTCCCACAGTTGTTGCTGCCAGGTACAGCACGAACAACACCAGGGCTCTGAAAAGCAACACGTCTTCTTCACACATGTGACTCTGCAGGTCTATTTTCCTCTGACCACGATTTGCTAAAGTGCAGCCTGCTGCTGCAGAGTCAAGAGATCCACCCCAGAATCTAGCTCATCAGGAAAGGTCCCATTGCCTCTGTCTGGTCTGAGACCTAGAGATGGTACCAGCCGAGGCTTAGTGGGGAAGAGATCTCCTACACCCCTTGCAGACTTTTCTACAAAAAACTGGCAGTGCAGAAATATAATCCTGGTAGGGGCACCCAATGGGACCGTGGTTACTGGTTGTTCAGTGTACTTCTTGTCTGTCTTGAGGATGCAGGGAGAGAAAGTCTGGAACAAGGCATTTGGGGGTCGAATTTCCACCGTCTACAATTGTAATACCTGTACCATCCACAGAAACCAGTGAAAAATCATGATGCGTGAGTGGAATGGCAGGTCACTGAGGGTATGGGGGTAGATGGGCACAGCTTTTCAGTATCTTCCTATGACCTTTTGCAGAGTCTGAGTTTCACATTTGATTGCTGGTTAAGTTCGGACAGAACTTATAAGAAAAAAAAAATGATGCTAGTACTTCGGTGATCACGTCTGTCGTCTGTTGAGCACATAGGGCCAGGCTCTGTCTTTTGAGCTCATATAATCACCACCTTTTCCCGTGTTAACGGTTCCATTCGTATCTCAACTTTATAGATGAGAATCCTGCTGCCTAAGGTCACCAAGCTAGGTCCAAACATAGCAGTCTTATCCCAAAGTCGTGCTCTTAACCACTGAACTGTGCTACTTACCAAGAGTGTATAGCTTCTTCGAAGAAATGACGCTAAGGCCATCATTTGGCTTCATCCGCAGTTTTACCTGGCAAATGCCAGTGGCCTTGGCTCTCTGGCCGTTACTCTGAGGAAGTGCATGGGAGACAGGCCTGGCCAGTGAGCGTGGAGGGAGCTCAGAGGATGCCTTACCCGTGCCCTGGTGTTCCAGATTGCTAAATGGATATTTCTATTTCAGCGTGATACGTAGGCTTAGGGCCCATGAAGCGCTTTGAATTCCCTAGAAGTCATAGAAATTATCCTCTTCATGAATAACTGAAATTGCAGAAGGCCAAAAAAGTATGAACGCCACTTGGTTATTAAACTTGAGACAACTTAGCATTGGAATGGAAGTCAGGGACACAGAGTTTAGAGGCCTGAATTTGAGTCTGAACTTGCCAGCAAATCCCCTAACTATTCTTCACCTTAGTTTTCTAACCTAAAAAACAGGAAGATACCTGTCTTACTGGGAGGATGAAATTACGTAGACATGCAAATGTATTTTGTATAGGAATATACAGACATGAGCAAAATTTACTGTTCCAAGTGTTTGGCTGTGGGATACAGAGCTCCTGGGATGAGTTCTTGGTAGCTTCCTTCCTCACTGCTGTTTGATCAAGGGCGGACTTTGTTTTGCATGCCTTCTCTTCTGTAAAAGGTGGCTTCTTCTTGAAAGACCCACCATATCATGCCTTTCATATCTGGGTCGAGATTAGAAATCAGGGTTTTTAGGTGACAGAGAAGGCCAAGGCAGCCCGAGAGCATGGGTGCTGTTTGCAAGTGGGTTGAAGGGGAAACAGGTTTTCAAAGGAGAGGCCGACAGGGCCCAGCTGGCCCAGGTGCAGGCTCAGGAGCTGCCTCCCAAGGTGTGCACTGAACTTAGAAGCTGACAAAACCCCCTGGCTGTGGAGAAACAAGTAGAAGCCAAAGCATCCACGTCAACTCCTTCCCAGAACAATTCTTATGTTTTACTTTTTTTTTTTTAACATATTTATTGGAGTATAATTGCTTTACAACGGTGTGTTAGTTTCTGTTGTATAACAAAGTGAATCAGCTCTATGTATACATATATCCCCATATCCCCTCCCTCTTGTGTCTCCCTCCCACCCTCCTTATCCCACCCCTCCAGGTGGTCACAAAGCACCGAGCTGGTCTCCCTGTGCTATGCGGCTGCTTCCCACTAGCTATCTATTTTACATTTGGTAGCGTATATATGCACATGCCACTCTCTCACTTCGTCCCAGCTTCCCCTTCCCCCTCCCCGTGTCCTCAAGTCCTTTAGCACAAACAAATGCATTTGATTTCCCTGTTCATTATTTGGGCGAAAGCATTAATCAACAAGAAAATGGCCCAAACCTGGCAGCAGTTGGGAGGAGAAATGGGAGGCCTAGATGTTTCCACAGCCCTGCCGCCCACATCATACCCTGCACGGCTTCCTCCCCGAGGCTGGGCACGGGCCGTGGGGTCCTGCTTCCACTGAGCCACACTGCACAGGTGTGCACGCTGGATGGCAACTGTTAATAGCTCACCCACTTCACATTTCTTCTTTTTTTTTCTTATAGCATTATCCTGAAAAAAAATCTCATTTAAGAAATGAATCTGATTTTTAGTTAAAAATACCCAATTCGGATATCATAAAGGGGCCCAAGTACCAGTTGTTCCTGGTTTGCACTAGAAACAGGTTGCATGAAGAGCCCTCCTGGTAGCCTGTAGCTTTACTGAAGTTAAAACTCCCACTGCCTGTAAAATTCAGATCCATCATTCAGCTGAGTCTGAGGAATGATGTCTCCGTTGGAGACCCCAGAATAGGGGGCTGTTGTTTCACTAGAGACATCACAGCCTCTTAATGGCCTGGTAGTCTCAGCGATAATATTCTAAATACACATTACAGAGAGCAGAGCATATTCATAACTGCTCCGTGGTGGCATTTAGATTTACCCTTGAAATTTATTTTTAATTTTTACAGTTGTCTCCTTAACCATGTATATTACTCCCTTCTTCAAACAATCTGTCTTGCTGCTGCAGTTTTTCTTGAAACCAAAGCATAATTAAATATTAAATTAATATTTCATTTAAAATTAAATATCAAAGGCTTCCGTCTAATCTTTCTCTTGTGCACTGCTATTTCTCACCTTGTGTTCTCATTCCTGTATCCACAAAGGCAGGTACCACCTCTTAATAATGTGTTCCTCTATTATCTTTGTTCTTTTTTTTTTTTTTTACATTGGTAACACTGAACCTTTGCTACATTGAAACAAATGGATGTAGGGAGAGATTTCAGTGTAGCAAAGGTTAAAGACAACTTAATTCAACAGCCCATGGCCTCAACTCCACCCATCTCCACTTCTCAAGGAAGAATTTTACGGCACCAACTAAGTAATAGTCTTAGAATCATATAATGCAAGAGCTTACAAGGGGTCTTAGAGGCCATTTAGCCCAACCTTTTGTTTTTGCAGAGACATAAACCAAAGTCCACCTGCCCTTGAAGGTGGTGTGATTGGTCAGAGTTAGGAATTAAGGCATCCCAGGAAAAGGCCAGCTTTATCTCCACCACACCATCAGATGCTATGAAACTCTTTAACTTGGGAGCATTATAACGCCAATGGAACATAGCCTTGAATCTTGGACACCTGAGGAGTATGGCAGAAGGTAGATGAATAGATGAGAAAATTGGAAGGGTTGGGAGAGAAAGAGAGGAATGAAAATCATAGCACAAAGAAGGCAGACCTCACAGGAATCAATACGTTAATATCAAAGCACTTTGAAGTCATAGACACTGAGGGAGGAGCAGAATGGAGACATCCTAAAGGTGGCATGAGGGCAGGAGCTAGTCTGTGTGCATGCAGATTCCTCCCCAGGCAAACAAGGCTGTTTTACTCCTTCCTGTCCCGTCAATAGAGAGTAACTGTCTGACCAGAGCCGTACGGAGAGGTGCTCCTCATGCATGTTTTCTCCTCAGCCTGCACATCAAAGTCCATCTTTTGATCTGGCAGTCGCGTTACATAGATTTTAGTTTTCTTGAGCAGGATTCTTTTTCCATTGCTTTCTTTATTCCTGGAGAAGGTTGGAATTTAGAGTTAGGACTGGAGAGATCCTCTAGTTCTGTGGCCTGAACCCGTTAGTGGCCCGTGGTCTCTGTGATAGAAGTGAAGATCCTTTGCTGCAGATAAATGCACATAGCTGCAGACACACAACTAGGCTCGGACTTCTAGACTTTTGTCGGCCTCTTGATGGCCATCCATAGACTCTGCAGTGTCCTAGGCTCCAACTGAAGACTTACTAGTGAGGAATGCTGCAACCCAGGCCAACATCCCAGAGTGGCAGCCTGACAGAACACTCAGATCTCCCTCACCCCATCATCTTCTTGGTCTCCTCTCCAATTTCTGTAAAGGAACTCAATCGGCCCTTGATATTGCCACCTTTTCTGTTGGTCAATGGCAGAAATGACCACCTACCTATAAAGTCAACACTGTCTTTGTTGAGGTTTGACCAGAACTCTAACCAAGAGTCTCCTTTCCATGTTAGCCAGTGTTCCCTCTATTTCTGGGAAACAGAAGTAGAGGCATAAGCTGGGGTAAGCATTATATTCTCTCTGTGACTCCTCTTAAGGAAAAACAATCATGTAGAATTTATCCATCTCACCAACGCTTTGGGAAAATTAATACTGAGCAACAGCCAGCTTTTTTTTTTAAATGAGTGGCTCCCAGTAGATATTTTTAGTTAAATACTATTTACTTATAAAAGGAACCCTTCACACATTGCTTATAGTTTATATCTAGTCGTTGGGTCCGAGATACATAAGTAACCTCATATATTATCCCTGCAATCAAAATAAGAAATGACACGTGAGATCCAAGCTCTCAGGAGAAATATTATGAAATCTCAAGGTATTGATGAAAGTTTTTCCAAGGCTGATCCAAAGGGGATTTAGATTCTGTGGCAGTTGAAATGTGTATTATTAAACTCCTTAAGCAAACCCGAATGACTCCCAGTGGAGGATTAAGACATTCTATGTATAGCAAAGGCGAAATTCTCATGTCTGAGTTTTCTCTATTGAATTCCCCCTTGATTAGCTTCTGTAATATTTAACTTCATGCCATGCCATAATTATTTAATAAAAGGTAAATATAAATTATATTTCAGTGGGGATATGACCTTTTACCTTCATGTTATGTTACTAAAGAAAGACATAGATAAATAGAGCCTATACATTGAAGCATATTTTTAATTTACTGTGTCTTCGCCTTGCCAGCATTTCTCTATGTCCCCGTCAGCCAAGGGGTTGGCAGGACTTCACACCATCCCCGCACTCCACGTGGTAGGAGAGGCTGTAAATTCACACTGATGACGGCAGCTCATGATCTGGTTGGCCCTGAGAGACAGTCTTGGTGCTGGTCTCGGGCACCTCATTAGCTAATTGAGGTTTACTTGGCTCACACCAGGCCTGAAAGGTCAGAGAACACCCAGGGAGAGGGGAGGGGGCAAGTTGGGACTCAAGGTGAGGCCGAACAACTGGTCGGATGCGACGTGAGTTTGGAACCAGAGTAAAAGTTGTCCAATGCAATCCTGATGTTTTGAAGGCTGAACCCTTGAGGGACTGACTGATTTTTCCTCTTACAGTTTGGTGTTGAGTAAACGGTTTGGACTTCATGATTTTTACTTCACAATAGCACTTAAGTGGCATGGTGTGTGTGTGTGTGTGTGTGTGTGTGTGTGTGTGTGTGTGTGTGCGCGCACAGGCACATCCGTGTGATTATTCCCTGTCCATATACATATACATGACGGTGTGTGTGTCACTGTCTTTCTCATCTTGGCTACACACAGAACCCATCCACAGGTTATGCCTGTGAAGTTTGGCCAGAGCCTCCAGAAAACACTCAACATGAGAAATAGATGAGTATGTCTGTTTTGCTTATTCAGTTTAAAACGTGAATTGCTAACCCAGTGTGGTCAGGAGAGTCTGCTATTTCTGACTTAGGTGGGGAGCGAGGAGGGGAGGGAAGACAAGATGAACCAGACGTCACCCTTGTGTCCTGGGGGTTTTCATCTAACAGGGACAACGGTGGGTACCACTGTGTGATAAAGTCTGTGAGAGAGAAAGCCTTATGTGTGCCGATTAGAGCCCAGCTTTAGCAGATTCCTTTGTGAGCAGCAGTAAGGACCCAGGAATAAGGAGGTTAGTGGCGGCTAAGGGTGGACCGCTAGAGCTCTAGTGAGAGGGAGCGAGAACCTGTTACCCATGCAGATGGAAGAGAAGGGCCAAGGACAGTCATGGAGACAGCGGGGACCTTGGGGAGGGTGGCTAGATTCTCTGCCTTATGGGATATTCCCGTACTTTTTGCTCAGCACAGTGTGAGTATACCCATATTTAAAATTTCCATTTTCTGGGCTTCCCTGGTGGTGCAGTGGCTGAGAGTCCGCCTGCCGATGAAGAGGACACGGGTTCGTGCCCTGGTCCGGGAAGATCCCACATGCCGCGGAGCGGCTGGGCCCGTGAGCCATGGCCACTGAGCCTGCGCGTCCGGAGCCTGTGCTCCGCAACGGGAGAGGCCACAACAGTGAGAGGCCCGCGTTACAGCAAAAAAAAAAAAACAAACAAACAAAAAACAAAATTTCCGTTTTCTCCATGTAAGAAAATCAGCATCTTAGGTAATGAAATGGTGCATATTTGAGAAAAGATGAGGCTATGATTGATTTAGACCATTTTTTCACTAAGTCTGCTCACCCCGCAGCGCTGGGACGCTGTTTGTGTTTGCTGATTGATACCAAATGGGGCTTCTCTCACCCTCAGTGTTCTGGGCAGGGCTGCACTCTCTGATCTGTCCTTTGCTAGAAGCTGCAGAGGGAGCCTGGGGAGGGGTGGAAGGGGGTGCAGGGAGTAGGTGAGTGGAAGCAGAGGGTAGCATGGCCACTTTCAACACTCTGCCCTTGGCCAACTCCAGTCCAGTAGCGAAGGACAGAGGGGTAGCCTTTGGCCCGGGGGCTGCTGGCATATCTAGTGGGGACTTGGAATGACATCTCTGGTTCTACAGCAGAAAAGGTGAAGAGCACAGGCCTTGAAATTATAGAATCCAGGGTACAGATCCCACCTTTACTGCCTGGAGGTGCATTTAAAATGGGGATAAACTCCATGTCTTAGGGTTGTAATGAGGATTGAATGAGCTAATGTATGTAAAAGGCGTTAGCATAATGCCTGTAACACAGTAAAACCTTCATTCTAACAGAGATCGTAACAGTTTTCATTATTGAGTATTATAGTCACTAAAAATCCTACTATTAAAGAAAAAGTCTTCAGAAATTGCTGACATTATAGTGCTAAGTGGAGAAAAAAAAAAACAGTTTACGGAATGATTCCAATTATACACACAGCTATTCTTACATGTGTTTCTGGGTAAGATGGTAATCTGAGTACAAGTGTTTAATCGGCCCCCATCCCCAGGATATATTGGAGAATATTTTCAAGAAAACATAAAAATAAGGGAAATCTGGTATTCGTGCGTGAAGCTAGGCTAGTCTCATCAATATGCCAGAAATTTTGTGCCATTGTGCTGATGTGTGCAGATGGGGTTGTGTTGGAGGATGTGTGACATTCCGCTCGTGGGAAAAGAAGAGCTGGGCCAGGAAATAATGGGGGAAACCCTGACAAAACCTCCCAGATCCCTCCCCCAGTGAGAACAAGCGACACAGCAGAAACTAGATCTTGAATGGAAAGAGTACACTCAACAATTCCATGTCCAGAGAAGTTGTCATTAATATGTGAGGAAAACAGAAAGACAGTCTCTTATTTCAAGGGCCCCGACAGAATTCAGTTCTTATTCCTACTGAGGTAAGCTGACTGCTGGAGCACTGATCAGTGAGGAAGGCAAGAAAGGAAAAGTTATGGTACCACAGGACCACTGGTCAGAAGAAAAAGCGATTAAACATATAGTATCTGAATTATTGTTAATATGATGACAAAGCTTAACAGAAACATGAAAGTTAATGTCTTAAAGGGACAGATCATAGAAAATCTAATAATAGGAATATTAGCTGAAGAGGATGAACCATCAACAAAAATGTAGAAGTACAGAGAATGAGGTGGGGAAATTAAGGGTAAGCAACAGTTTTTTTTTATATGTAGAGGGGCTCCATAGACTCAAACAATTAGGAAAAATAAAATACTTTTATAGAAAGCCAGAGGGACTATTTTAAATTAAAATAGGATGTGCATCTTCCTAATCACTAGAGAAAAACATATACATTAAAAACCTATTAGACATACAAGGAACATGTGGAAGGATAAATTTATAGCAGCAATTATGTATAAAAGATGTTAAATAATATGATCAAAAAGATACATTAAATAATACATTGAAAGCATTTCCCGTGGAACACAGACAAGACCAATATGAATTCACAAAAAACTTAATACATTTCAAAAGGCAGATATTCTGCCGGCCACCTTTTTGAATCCAGTGCAATTAATTAGAATAAATAATTAAGAGTTTAATACTCAATCACCTAGAAATTTTAGGATATTCTCTTTGGAACTAAAGGAAGACAAAATTAGAAACAGGACTATTCAGAATGTTGTAACAAAGTTGGTGCGGGGTGAGGGACTGTGTGGAGAGTCATAAATAGAAGAGTAGAAATTTTAAACAAATACTCTATTAGATTCTATGCTAAAACATTTAAAATCTTAATGAAATGCATGATTTCTTGATGGCTCATGGCCATTCAGTGTGAGTAACATGAATACTACTGGGATAGTAGTTGGGGTATCTTGAAAGGGAGGAATCTATGGGTCATCCAGGTGGACATTTCCAGCCAATACTTGGATAAATAAGGCTGAATCTTGGGCAAGCTATCTGAACTGGAAGTAAAGATTTGTCATAGCATGTGGCCTGACATGGGAACCCTGGGGGCACTAATGAGGTTGCTGAGGAAGAATATATAGGCAAGCAGAAGACTGCCTTGGTAACAAGAAGCATCAGACGGACAGAGGAAGCTGAGCAGTCCTCAAAGTAGGTTGCGATTGCCTGAGTGGAGCGGCAGGGGTGAAACAGGGCAGTGTGCATTCAGGAAAACCAGTGAGGGCTTCCCTGGTGGCACAGTGGTTGGGAGTCTGCCTGCCGATGCAGGGCACACGGATTCGTGCGCGGTCCGGGAAGATCCCACATGCCGCGGAGCGGCTGGGCCCGTGAGCCATGGGCGCTGAGCCTGCGCGTCCGGAGCCTGTGCTCCGCTGCGGGAGGGGCCACAACAGTGAGAGGCCCGCGTACCGCAAAAAAAAAAAAAAAAAAAAGAAAGCCAATGAGTTGAAGTATTTCCAGCAGGAGAGTTTTTCCAGTGTCAAATGCTAACTTGAGTTTAAGGTAAGAATGGAAAATTTCCTCTTGGTTTGGCTAAGATGTTATTGGTGACTTTGACAAGAGCAGTTTCACAGGGGTTCTTTCAAACTTTGAGTCAAGAGATAATATCCATGCAATATAAGTTTTATAGTGCATAGGATAAAATATAGAAAGCTTCTCAATTTATTTTTTCAAAGCTGGTATAAAATAAAATTTCAGAAGCCAACAACACCATGCACACTGTCCCAGTTACTAACATGGGCACACAAATCCCCGGCAACAATAATAGTAACAGACGCGTGTTGAGGGCTTAAAATGTGCCAGGCGCTATTCTCAGTAATGTAATTGATTTCATCCTCCCACCAGCAATCATAAGAAAACAGTAACAAATTGTATTCAGAAGTATACTAAGCAAATTATATACCACATCCATGAGTCAAGGATTAATTGTGAAATATTGAGAAATCTACTCTAAAATACAATTTAAATTGGTCCAGGGAGAAAATTCATATGACTCTAATTTCCTAAAATTCTAAGAAGTCCTGATAAAAGCCCTTATCAAAACATGATAAGTAGGGCTTCCCTGGTGGCACAGTGGTTGAGAGTCCGCCTGCCAATGCAGGGGACACGGGTTCGTGCCCCAGTCCGGGAAGATCCCACATGCCGCGGAGCGGCTGGGCCCGTGAGCCATGGCCGCTGAGCCTGAGCGTCCGGAACCACAACAGTGAGAGGCCCACGTACCGCAAACAACAACAACAACAACAAAAACATGATAACTAATATCTATCTCAAATAGCCAACATCACATTTGGTGCTGAAGTGTTAGTGTCATTCCCACTTTAAAGGAAAAAAAGTCATCCTCTTTTCAGACACTTTTTGGGAAGTTTTAGCCAATACAAGAATGGGATTCAGAGAACTAAACAGAATTAATATACTTATCAAAAGGAGACAAAATGATCATCACATATAGATGTTCTGAATGTACAAACCTAAGAATGAACAGAACAAATAAGTACATCTGTCAGGGGTTTGGTTACAAAATAAGAGACAAGTACTATTGGTTAAGATCTTTTACCTGCAAAGAACTGTGCTGGGGGCATGCTACACATTGTTTTGTTTAATTTTGACAGCAAACCCATGAGATGGATTTTAAACAGACGTTCACAGAAGGTAATGGCGGAGCTGGAATTTAAACCCAAGATCTACTTGACTCAAAAGCTGATTCTCTTAATGACTATAGTATATACCACCACACACTCCCCTCACACACACTGCCTGTGCAGACACATAACAACCAAAGTGTTTCTAGGTGCTAGTAAAACTCTTAGAAAATATGATGAGGGAGTAATCATATTCACAATAAAATCAACAAAAAGTGAAATACATAGCAAAAAATGAAAACCAAAAATCTTATTACCTGTACGATGAACAGTACACATTTTACTGGTGGACCTAAAGAATTCGTATATGTATGTATAAGCAACACCCCCCCCCCATGTGTGTGTGTGTGTGTGTGTGTGTGTGTGTGTGAATGTGTGAATGTGTACTTGCCAGATCTTGCAGTTGGGATGGTCTTTCTACCTGTAATACCTAAGGACAGATTTGGACATAATGTTGTAACATGGTGACAGAGTGTTAAAAGTATTAATATGTGAAGTGTTTTTACAAGTAAAAAAAAAAAGGCCTAATTCTCAAAAGAAAAGAGTGCAGAAAGTATTATAAGCAGTTCATAAAAGAAAAAATTAAAATGATCAGCAAGTATAAGAAAAAAATGTCAGCCTCACTGATGAATAAAGAAATGTAAGTTAAAATGACCACATGCCTTGCTGGAGGGAGTATAAATTTATATGTTCTTCTGAGGAGTGGTTTGACAGTATGTGTGAAAGGCCTTAAATATAAATCATAATTTTTTCTCTGGTAATTCTAATTCTTAGAATTTTCCAATCGAAAGAATTAAAGTTATGCACAAAGGATAATTTTTGCTCTGATTTTTATAATAGTGAGAAATTAGGACCACATTAAATGCCAAACATTAGGAAGCCATTTAAATAAATTATAGACCATGTCATGGAAAAATATGCAGGAATTTTAAATAATGTTATAAAAGAATATTTAATGACCTGGGGGAAAATTTGATATATTTTTAAATGGATAAAAAGTAGGTTATGGAATGGTGTGAATAGTATGCTCTGAATAATTTTAAGTATGTGTGTGTGTTTAAATCTTGGAGGATATAAGCAAAAATGTCAACCCAGATCATCTCTAAAATGGTGAGATTATGGATGATTTTATCTTTGCTTCTATATTTAAAAATTTAAATAATTTCTTTAAAGGTGTTGCTTTGAGAGTTCAAATAAAAGAAAAAATATTTATAAAACATATACGCAAAAAGTAAGATTGGGCTTCCCTGGTGGCGCAGTGGTTGAGAGTCCGCCTGCCGATGCAGGGGACGCGGGTTCGTGCCCCGGTCCGGGAAGATCCCACATGCCGCGGAGCGGCTGGGCCCGTGAGCCATGGCCGCTGAGCCTACGCGTCCGGAGCCTGTGCTCCACAACAGGAGAGGCCACGACAGTGAGAGGCCCGCGTACCGGAAAAAAAAAAAAGTAAGATTAAAAAGGAAATACACCCTCCTGTGTTTACTGCTGCCTAATGGGAGTGCAGGTGATTATTATTTTACCCTTTATATCTTTTTTCTTTACTTTGATCGTGTATTAATTTTAAAACCATAAAATATAAGCAACAAAATTTTAAAAAGTAAAGGGGGAGAGGAAAGAAGGATAAAGGAATCAACCCCCAAAACTCTTTAGCACAGTAGAAATGCCAAAATAGGTCCTTCATTCATTCATTCCCTCACTCACTCATTTTACAATTGCTGACACGAAGTGCCTATTATGTGCCAGGCTCTGTCTCCAACAATGAGAACACAGTGGCAAAACAGAATAAGTGTGAATTCTGCTCCTATGGAACTTGGCAGTATCTGGTGAAGCCTGACATGAAGTGAATGTATGTGTAACAAAACATAATTGAAAATTCTGAAAGTCTATTATGCATAAGAAGAGAGTTTTATGAGAATAAACTCACAGAAGGTTTATATATGTATGAACGTAAATATTTAAGAGCATGATTAAGAAAAAGTGATGTTTAGGAGAAGAATTACTAGATGATGAAGGTATACTGGGGAAGGAGGCAAAGAGGGAAGAAGGGAAAAGCATGTAAAGGTACTTTATCGTCTTCCGAAGAAACTGAGATGGGATATGGTTGATTGTGTAATGTTTCTGATTATTTGGGAGTGAGCAGAGAATGATAAGTGTGTGTACTTAAGGCAGAAATGATAAAATAATTATAATAATCCTGAAATTTGGAGACCTTTCTATTACCCATGGCAGACTTAATTAGAAGCTTTGCTTTATGGCCAGTTTATATACTCAAAAAGAAGACTTTTGTTTTTCAGCATTAAATGAACCCACCATAGACTATGGCTTTCAGAGACTGCAGAAAGTCATCCCAAGGCATCCTGGAGATCCTGAGAGATTAGCTAAGGTAAAATGCTTTGGAAAATGATACGTGAAAACCTTCTTGGAGAATTTCAGCAAACTTAGATAAATCTAGCGACTTAAGTCTCTTTAAAATTAAATTAGGCATTGAAATTTGGCTAAGCTGGAGATACAAGATGTGCATAAAATATCTACTAACTGTGAACTATGTTATGGTCAATCTCTGAGGAAGTATGAAATCTGAAAAGTTGGGCCTATGAAACAAACACACTACAATTATTCAGCTTATAAAACATTGCCAACTTTATGAAAATAAATAATTATATAATTGCTTAAAAGTATAAGTTCCCATTCCTTTGTATTTAAACGTAATTTTGTTTACCCGTAATTACAAGGACATAGTAATCCACAATCAAGTATTCACTGAAGGCCTAGTACGTACACAGATATTTAAGGAAGTGAAAAACACATCCATATATAATTTCTATGAAATGTATCTGTTTCAAATGAACTTGCTCACAAAAATTATATAGTGAATCTGGCCCATTATTTTAGCTTTCTTTATTTAAAAATATGTCAGGGCTTCCCTGGTGGCGCAGTGCTTGAGAGTCCGCCTGCCAATGCAGGGGACACGGGTTTGTACCCCGGTCCGGGAAGATCCCACATGCCGCGGAGCGGCTGGGCCCGTGAGCTGTGGCCGCTGAGCCTGCGCGTCCGGAGCCTGTGCTCCGCAATGGGAGAGGCCACAACAGTGAGAGGCCCGCGTACCGCAAAAAAAAAAAAAAAAAAAAAGTCAATTTATTAGGTATTAATTAATGAGAAATTACGGAATTTTAACATTTTATTTACATTTTAAGTACATACATTATAAAATGCCATGTTCTCTTTTCTGTAGTGTGAGTGAAATTCAAGTACAGCAGTTGCTTCTGCATAGCACCTTTGTTTTCCTCTTGGAAAAATCCCCAGCCCCACCATTAAATTAGATGATATCCAGAAAGTAGGTTAATAGCAATTTAAAAGGCTGTTAAAAACAGAAGGTGGAAAAGACAAAATGAGAGGAAAGGGATTACTGATTACTAATTCTCTCTGGTTAAAGTGAACAGGGGGAAATATTACTGAAAGAATTCATCTTTATTAGAGTAAAATTTTGCAGAAGGCATTGCCAGGATAATTTCAGTACTCTGGACAACTCCTTGGCAGGCAGCTAAGCTCAGGTCAATCAATCATTTTGAGACTATTTGGTTAATTAGAATACCAGATTTTTTTAATGGAATGGTCTGTAAGTAGTTTTTAATGGAACTCCCATGACGTTATTAATTTTAGTCAACTTTACCCTTAATTTGGTTGTGTTTTGTTTTGGTAGCCAAGCTATTTGTGGAGCCCTTTTATCGAGAAGTATTTCACATAGATATGCATTTATAGGGGGATTCATACGTGTGATCATATTCTACCTGTCAAACCAAATATAGGACCTCTTGGCTAGTTACTTACACTTTAGGGGGATGCCTGGACTTTCGATTTTTATACGTAATTTTCCTTTGTGTTGGCCATTTTGGGTTTTACCTTTGCTTATATCCTACCCTTTCTTTTCTTTTTCTAGGAAATGCTGTTGAAAAGAGCTGCAGATCTGGTGGAGGCGCTCTATGGGACACCACACAATAACCAGGTTAGGTGCTCCCATTTTGCACTCTCTTGAGTTCAACTCCTATTGCTCGATAAAAACATTCACCTCAACCTGCCACTTTGTAGGACATCATTTTGAAGCGTGCCGCAGATATTGCTGAAGCCCTGTACAGTGTCCCCAGGAATCCCAGCCAGATCCCAGCTCTCTCCAGCTCTCCAGCTCACAGTGGCATGATGGGCATCAATTCTTATGGCAGCCAGCTTGGGGTCAGCATCTCAGAGTCAA
The DNA here is from genome assembly GCF_011762595.2 of Tursiops truncatus. Lineage (NCBI taxonomy): Eukaryota > Metazoa > Chordata > Mammalia > Artiodactyla > Delphinidae > Tursiops > Tursiops truncatus. The sequence continues at coordinate 12,970,944 of NC_047039.1, forward strand.
CACAGGGAAATAATCAAGGTACTACCTTTCTCAGAGTCAAAAGGCAAACATCTTATACATTTAAAAGGCTGGTTCTGCTGGAGTGGAAGGAGTTAAAGCTTGATTCTTATAAGAGTGTGTCCCAGGGCTTCCCTGGTGGCGCAGTGGTTGAGAGTCCACCTGCCATCGCAGGGGACGCGGGTTCGTGCCCCGGTCCGGGAAGATCCCACATGCCGCGGAGCGGCTGGGCCGGTGAGCCATGGCCGCTGAGCCTGCGCGTCCGGAGCCTGTTCTCCGCAATGGGAGAGGCCACAGCAGTGAGAGGCCTGCGTACTGCAAAAACAAACAAAAAAGAGTGTGTCCCAGATAAGCAATGCAGTCATTGGATTATCTCAACATTAGGTGTATTGTTAGACTTTGAGCTCTTTAGGTACCTGGCAGAATCCTTTAACTGGAAACATTTAAGTATTGTGAATTTAGAAGAGTTTAGGCTTACTAAAACTAGATTTACGGGTATTGTTTGAATAAAATCTACACTTCTGCTATTGTGGTCATCAAACTGAATAATGGAAAGGAGCTGAGTTATTGCTATTCTTGTTAATTACACCCAAATTCCTAGTGCCAAGGGTGAATGGCTTAGTTTGGTAACTTCTATTTGTGTATTATCTCATATATATATATATGCAAATGTATACAAATATATAAATACAGCAACACAGTTAACAGTGCTTCTACACGTAAAGCATATTGAGTAAAGGTTTTTGTCATTGAGGTTGATTTTATTAAGGTGCTAAATTTATCATAAATCATGTTTTAAAAGGAGTAAATGTTTCTGCTGATGTACCTCACCTTGGGATAGTTTTATTTCTAATTCTATCATCCATTGCAAGGGAATTCCTCAGTCTCATGCTCAGGGTGAGTTCTTCTTACAGAAAGATGGGTGGGACATATTATTACCTTTTTTTTTTTTCCCCTAAATTTGGGTCATTTCTTAAATAGCTTTAGAGACAGTTATCCTATGTGGTTATTTCAGGATAGATTAGGTGAGGTCTCTGTGCTGGGGTTTCAGAAGTGTGGGGAGGACTCATCCCACTCTGGACTGGATCTCCGTGCATTCAATTGCGGATGCTTCCGAGTCTTTGGTCAAAGAACAGCCCATTTATTTATTTTTTTAACTTATTTTTTTAAATTGAAGTGTAGTTGATTTACAATGTGGCATTAATTTCTGCTGTACAGAAAAATGACTCAGTTATACACATAGGTACATTCTTTTTTATATTCTTTTCCACTATGGTTTATCCCAGGGGATTGGATATAGTTCCATGTGCTCTACAGTAGGACCTTGTTGTTTATCCATTCTAAATGTAACAGTTTGAGTCTATTACCCCCAAACTCCCAACCATCCCTTCCCCTACTTCCCCTCCACCTTGGTAACCACAAGTCTGTTCTCTGTGTCTGTGAGTCTCTTTCTGTTTCCCAGATTGGTTCATTTGTGTCATATTTTAGATTCCACATATAAGTGATATCATATGGTATTTGTCTTTCTCTTTCCAACTTACTTCACTTAGTATGATAAGCTCTGGTGTTATCCATGTTGCTGCAAAGGGCATTATTTCGAAAGAACAGCCCATTTAGATGAACTTATCAATGCATTTTAAACGAAAATGTTCCCCACCCCACCCAGCAGGGCATGGTAACAACTTCAGACTTCTATAGCTGTGATCTTCAGAGTGCTAGTGCCTCTTGAAATGTTATCAGGATGCCTTTTCCCCATCACACCCAGAAAAGATGCTATGTTATGTTAAATTTGGGAAACACTAGGTTAGCAAAGTTAAACCGGTTTGTTCATTCTCCAGGCCCTTCATATACGAATCTTCAATACGCTACGGTACGCACCATCTGCCAAGCTTTATTTGACCACAGAACGCTTTTCTCAGTGATACCCATCAGTATCTCAGAGGGCTCTAGCGTTACATGAAGTAGGATTTGGGAGATGTCACTGCCGTTAGTCATTCACTCCTTGGTGTGAGTTGGAGATGTTGACTGCCAATGGGAAAGAGGAGGAAGGGGGGAATTACAGGGATATGGTTTTGTGCGAGATGGGAAAGAGACAGGAAGGTATAAAAAGTTTGAAGACAAACTGCAGACTTTTCCACTGCAGCCCACAGTCAACTTGGAATTCTATAGACTGGGGGCCATGTGGACCTATGCTGCCATATTTTTGTGTGTGTGTGTGTGTGTGTGTGTGTGTGTGTGTTCATTTATCTGCACTTTCTCTCTGTTGTCCAGGATACATCCGCAACACAAGCAGCATCTCTCCGCGGGGCTACTCTTCCAGCTCTACCCCTCAGCAGTCTAACTACAGCACCTCCAGTAACAGTATGAACGGCTACAGCAACGTCCCTATGGCCAACCTGGGTGTCCCAGGATCTCCAGGATTTCTAAACGGCTCCCCCACAGGCTCCCCTTATGGAAGTAAGTGCCCTGTCCATCCCTCCAGCTCTCCCTGTCTCTCTGTCCCTGGGTTTTACTCTTCAGCCTTTTGAGGGAGAGTAGCATTCCAGCATCTTACTGACTCACGGAGGAGTGGTCCTTCCTGCCTTTTGTACTTTTCCTTGAGTGGACTTGGGCTCATCTGGTTACTCAAAGCTTTTCAAGGGAGAGAAGAGGAGTGAAACGATTCCCTTTTTACAGGGAAACAATAGATGTGGCTTGTGTAGACGAGAGCAAGGAATTAAGATTCCAACTCAGTTAACATTCTGTACACTCTTCATTAGGCACTTTCAGATGTAGTGTTTCATTTACTCTTCACAAGAATTCTCTGAGGTCAGTATAGGCAAGGAAGTTTAGGTGTCCAGCAGTTAACTGACTTGTGCAAGATCAGACAGCTAGAGTGGAGAAGGACAAGAATCTGGACACACAGTTGATGACTCCAGGTTATTCTGTGTAACACACCATCTCCCTTTTCACTTTGTTACATGGCTCTCCCCTCCCTTACGTACCTCCAGAGAGACGGAACTTGACTGCCGGTGACAGTGTAATATATGGGGACAGAGGCTCTTAGTCCTAATCTGTGGGCTAGCAGCAAGCTAGACGTTCTCGGAAGTTACGAAAGCTCGTTCAGGTGGCTTTGGGGGCTAAGCTGGGACCTCGCACAGTGAGGCCAGGAGCCTCAGAGAAGATGAGGCTACTTAGGGACTATTTCAGGCTGGGGGAGAAGCCACCGTGGAGAGGCTGAGTGATTGAGCGGAGTGTCCTTGAAATGCTGTACCTTGCTGCAAGGCTCTGCTGCCCAGAGCGGTTCCCTCGTGCCAGGAACAAGGGGGAGTCAAGGCCATTTCTACCGCAGCTCGGGAAGTGGTGCCAAGGGTCTGGAGGCCACCGCTCTCAGCCTTTGGGCCTGTGGTTCCCTGGGGACACACATCCAGGAGCTACTTCTGGGTTATCTGTTCAATTCATTACACTCAACACTCATACTAAGTGTGGTGAAGATATAGTTGCCAAGCAGCAGAGGTTGGTTCTCCCAGGACAAATCTCGTTGCTGCAAAGACATGCGTTCTTCATGGTGTCCTGTCTGTCAGATGGCCAATTAGATCAATGAGATCAGAGGGACCGAGGAAAACAAACTGTTGCTTGCTTTATTTATTTATTTATTTACTTACTTACTTACTTGTTTTTAACCTTCTCTTGTTCCAAAAATGTTCTGGGGGAATATTAATAGTCAGATGGGCAGCATGAAAGTGTAAAATAGAGAGAGACTATGAGAAACATAAAAGAAAAAAATATGTATCAGAAAATGAGATGAATCCAAGGGTTAGAATGGATGCCGTCTGGTCTATTCAAGGGAGTCATTAATTTGGTTTGGAGGCTTCCAAGATGGTAAAGCAAAGAGACAAACACTATTTGTTATAAAATTTTATGTCCACACATTATTAATTAGTAGTAGCAATAGTTGTAGTAGTAGCAGCCGCTCAAGAGAAACCTGATTTTTCTGTGGCTGAGACCTTGGAGAGATTTCTCCCATGCATTCTTGTGGAGAGGGTATCCTATGTGCAGAAGGGACCACGTCTTCAATAGCCCCTGCAAGTGATACAAGGACAAAAGAGCCATTGTGTAAATAATGTCACATGATAACGGTCACAACAGTAAGAGTAATTTACAGCCACATTCTACCTTACAGCTTAAAAAGCATGTTCACACATAGAGTCCAATCAGATCCTCACAACCATATAATATGGATATAATAATCATAATAATTTATTATGTATATAATTTACATGTTTATATATTTATTAATTAATATAATTTATTATACTAGTATCATCATCATTTTCCCTTCTAAGATATGAAGGGTTATTAAATGACTTACTCAAGGGTTCATTGCCAATAAACAGTAAAAATGTGGCTAGATCATATGTCATCAGATTCAGGATATCATGTTTTTAAATTATTCAGTAATATTAAAAATATCTCATGTCTTTACATCACATTATTAGGCTGAGCCGTATGAAACCACCTCTTCTTTATTTCCAAAATGTGTAATTTCATATGTTCAATCATACATACATGGTTGAACCATGTGAAATTCTCATTTTTGTAGATCAAAAATGGTTAATATAACAATATAGTGTTTAGTGTGGTGATGGGTGAGGGAGAGAGAAAAAAAAGACAGGAAGGAGTGGGTGGGGTGTGGGTGGAGAGACAGAGAGAAAGAGAGAGACAGAGAGAGAGTGAATGGATGAATGAAATTGCCCATCTGGTGTGGATGGCTTGATGTTTCTTACTAGATAATTCATTCGGTAGAAAGGGACACTTCCCACTCCAGCAAGTGACAACTTCCTTCCACTACCCTTTCTTGATCAGTCAATCCCACTGCCATAAGAAAAACAGTAACACCCTGTCTTCAAGTCACCCATTAAAACAAGAGAGCATGCACAAAATAGAAAGAGGAAGGTACCCTGCCCAGAGGGAGTGGGAAACACAGCAGAGAATGTCCTCTTGTTTCCTGCTGGGTCTGTGAGACCCCTTGCACCTTCCTTTTCTGAGGAACGGTCTGAAGGAATTGCAGACTGGGACTGGAATTCCAAACAGTGCATTCATTACAATAAAATCCCCTACTGCAAAAATACTGAATACCCTATGGAGTTCATTACAATAGCACGTGACCTGTATTTCTACCCAGCTAAGTCTCAAATTCTCTGGGAAATACAAAAAAATTGTTTTAAATTAAAAAAATTAAAAAGCTCAGGGGGATACCATTTCATCAGTTCAGTTGCTTGTGTCTGAAAACACCCTTCTCTGATTTTTCATTTTATTTTTTAAACTAGTCTGATGTGGCTGGGCCATGCCACGGAGCAATCACTTGCCAGAGACGTTAAAAAGAAATAAAGTCAAACCTCTCAGTCAAGTTGACTTGCATGACGGCCAACGCAGAGTATCAAAAACCTGCATCTTTACTGTTTTTGCTCTCACACCACTTCAAAAATGGCCAAACAGATGTTTTTTCAATTCCACATACAAACTTCACTTCCTGGCGGTAGCAGTATGTGCCAAGTTCCAGCTCAGTGCAAGTTTTTATGGCTGAATTCTAAACCCCTGACAATAGGAGGTTATAATGAAACGCTGACAGACCCCTTAGCGCCAACAAATGCAATGGCTCGATGCAAAGGAGGATGTGTGCCTGGTGAGTTCCAGCTGGGACGGTGCAAAGCCAATCAATCCTTAGAAGAAGAAAAGTGGTTTTTCCTTAACTCCCCATGTTCACAGAGATTTCTGGGCTAGAAGTGCTTGCCTTTACTTTGGCCTCTATCCACAGAGAGAGGTGTCCGGAGAAATTTTCAATTTCAAGTATGTGTGATCCACTTTCCTAAAACAGTACACGCTGGTGTCCCCAAAGATGTTCTACTCAACAAGCCTGCAACACCCAAGGGACCACTTCTTCCAAAGTAGAATAGCCACCAAGCACATGCAAAGTTTGGAACAGGATCCATACAGACAGAATCCTTCATCCCTGGCCTCAGGGATTCCTACTTCAGTTATATAGTCTTAGAGTCTGTCCCAGGCCTCAATATTTTCATGTTTTCAAAAATAAATATCAAGACGTTTTCTGTTGTAGAGTGTTAAATGATTATGGTAGAACATTTAGAACATGTGGAAATAGTTTTTAAAAGAAAGTACACTCCCATCGTAAAAAAACACCTTGTTAGTATTTTGGTGTATTTCTATTGTCTTTTTCTTCAGAAAGGAAAAAAAAAATATCCTATGACAATTGTAACATTCTCACTGTAGGCGCATTGAAAAGCACGCCTATGTAAAAAAGAAAAGAAAAATGACACTGTTTCTATGCAGAGATAACCACGGTTAACTTTTAAAGTATAGCCTTGCAGTTATGGATAGATACATCCTGAAAATTACAGCGTCTGCTCTGATGCACAGCTGATGGGTTTCAGCCATAAGATCAATGAAGAAGAGAGCAGAAGAAAGATGGCAAAATTCTCAGTCACAGATACGAAGCTAGGCGCCATAAAAATCCATCAGTGCAGGCCTGTGTCCTAAGAACGGAGAACAGACATGAGGAGTGGCGTTTGCATTGCAAAGTTAACTACAGTCAACGAGCTTCTCCCAGGAATCTGTGAAAGAACGGTTAACAGACAACCTTGTTTACAGGCAGTTAAGCCTTAGATCAAAGAGGCACATTAACGTCCAGGAAAGCTATTATGCCTATTGCTCAGGATTATATTCTTTTTTCCCAAAGAAGCAGAGATTTTCCGTTTGTTTCTTTTAACAGCTTTTGCTGCTTTCTGCTACATCAAAAGTAATACACGGTCATTGTAGGAAATTTTGAAAATACAGACAAGTGAGAGAAAGAAATGTAAGAATCTTCACAATTCTGTCAGCCAGATATCGTCATTAAAAATTTGGATGTGTATCACATCCTTCTAGACTTTTTCTTTGTGTATTTTTAAAAAACTAAAAGTGGGCTCATTGTCTGTGTTATTATGTAATCTGCTTTACTCATCTGAGGAGGTGTATCTTTCCATGCCATTAAATATTCTTCTCCAATATTAGTTTTAATGTTTGCATAGTGGTGCATTTTATGGACCTAATATAGTTTACCCTATTGCTGGTCACTTCACTTATTTCCCAGTTTTTCAAGACTATAAAAACGCCCTTGGATTTTTTTTTTTTGCACATTTATGATTATCTCCTTGGGATTAATTTCTAGAAATTAAATTACCGGGTTAAAAATATGCACATTTTCAAATACTTTGATACATATTATTGAAGTCCCTCCAGAGAGGTTAGTACTCCCCTTAGAAAAGGAATAGTATCTGTTTCCCCGCCCTCTTAAGTTTTTCTTAATCTTTATCAATTTGGCAAGTGGAAAATAACATCTCATTACTGTTTTAATTTACATATGATTACTAATCGGTTTGACCATTTATAGGTCTATAAAGGCCTTTTGGTCATTTTCAGTTTTCCTTCTGTGACATTCCTTTTCACTTCCCTTGCCCATTTTTCTAGTGGGACGTTCTCTGATTAATTTATAAAAACTTATTAGCTACTGAGAATCTGAATATATCTAAATAATGATGACAGATATTTTTCCTAATTTGTCATTTGCCTTTTCTGTATGTGTTATAGAAATATTTTTGTCATGTCTTACGATGTTCTGTTTAGGTTTGGGGGTTGAAAGGATTAGGCAAATTACATAACTTCCTAATTTTTCTACTAGCTCCTTCATAATTTTGCTTTTACAAATAACTGTTTAATCCACTTAGATTTACTTTCGTGTTTAACACGAAGAAGCACTCTAAATTTTGTCTCCAAATGGCTAGCGTATTGTTCCCATGTGTTTATTTCCCAACTAATTTGAAATGTCACCTTTATTAAGTTCTAATTCTCATGTACACTCAGGTCTGTTTCTGGACTCTATTTTCGCCAAGGATTTGTCTGCCTATTTCTATGCTAGTATTACACTGATTTCATTTGTGTAGGCTTATCATAAGTTTTAATATCTGTTAAGACAAATGCCTCCTTAAAAAAATTTTTTTTAACAAAACTTTCTGGCTCTAACAGTGTGGTGGTTGTTTTAAATAGATAAATCTAGACGTTATGTTTGTTGACACACAGATTAAAATTTCCTTTAGGCTTTTTATTATAGCCGCACTAAATTTTAAATTTGGATGTAATTTGACATTTTACAAAAATTCTGTTAAAAATATTTTAAATGGGCATGTTACAGCTCTGTGCTTATTCAGCTCTGTAACAATTCTTTTACACCACCTGGTGAAGCCTGAAGTGACTCCTTTCCCACTGAGAGGTGGTGGCCATGCTAATGAGCATGCTTTTAGATCTGTTACTAAAAAAGAAGTATTTGTAGAAGTGAGTCATATGCTGAATATACATGGAATTGAGTGTGTGTGTGTGTGTGTGTGTGTGTGTGTCTAATTCACATTATAAAAACCCTCCTCTACCATGGTGTATGAGGGGAGATTCTGCTATTGCAGACTCAGAAACCAAGGTGCCATTCTGGTGCTCGCATGGATCACACAGTATGGCAGAGATTTCATGGTGGGCAGAATCAGGGGCTCCTGATTCTCAGCGTTCCTTTGGCCTCCGATTCTGTGCCTTACAGAAAGAGGAGAGGACTCACCCACCCACCCTGCTCACACACACACATTTCACTGACGCTAAAACCAAGGCTAGAAGAGGAGATTGACTTGGAACTATGAATAAGATCCATTCTCAGTGCTTAAACCTGTATCCTCTCCCATAGCAACAGTGAATTAGCCAGATTTCTTCTTCATTTGCATCTTCAAGTATTACATGAGATTCTTTAAGGATTTTTTCCTCCTTTCCAATTTTTTCTCTTTTTTATTGACATATAGTTGAATTACAATGTTGTGTTAATTACTGCTGTATAGCAAAGTGACTCCGTTATACATATATATATGTTCTTATTCATATTCTTTTCCATTATGGTTTATCATAGGATATTGAATGTAGTTCCCTGTGCTACACAGTAGGACCTTGTTTATTCATTCTATATATATCGATACCACCATTTTTTTCTTTTGATTCATATTACTTGTGGAAAGACCGAGATGTATTTGGATGCTTCCTTCTGCACTGCCCTTTAAATCAGGACCACTTCAGGATAAGAAGTTTTTAGATAAAGCTCTTTTTTTTTGAAGTCTTTGGTTTGTCGTACGGCTGTAAAAGACATCATATTGGAGGTACGCTGTATGATTGCTTTATATAGGCAATTTGTGAACACAGCCCAAAGTCTATCTTTATATGGAGAGGGGGGAAATGGGGATGGAGTCTTCCACAGGATATCAGAACACTGGACCTTCAATTCACCTCGTACTTGGTCTTTGAACCATAACTCGCACTCATGTTCTCACTTTCAGATTTACTTTGTGGAGTATCTGGACCACTGATGATATGAAGTAGAGGTCAGCACTCTTAGCCTTTGTCACGGCCTTTGCCATTACATTCCAGTAATCCTTTTACCAAGTCATGTGACTTGGACAGTTCAGAATTCTGGACAGTATGCTAAAATGAGCCCCTGAAACTTGACCTCATACTATAAAATGCTATCTCGAACAATTCTACCCTTGTGAACTCAAGTTTACCCCTTTCTCGAGCAAGTTGGACCTAGGAGGAGATTATCTTCTTGTATGATGTGACTTGGTGGAGTGTCTGACATTAAGACATGGGGCCCTTCGTTGTGTAAATTGCCTTTGTTTTTCCTGGAAATCCACAACACTTAGTTTTTGGCTTCCTTTAAGTCACTTTAATGTTAATATTGGTATTTTTTCCTACACATCACATCAGAGGAGGCTGACTTGCAGCTTTATTTCCCAGGAGCTCTGAAAGTAGAGGAAGAAGGAGGTAATCTCTTAAATGTTAATAAACTTTTACATTTAATGAGGAAGTGGCCCATAGAGATGGTGCACTCAGAGAAGATGCCAACCCGACAGATCAAACCTCTGGTGCCCTGAGAATTGCCAGGGAAGCACATGGCTCCCAGACAGGACTACTTTTTAGGGTAAAAAAAGAGGTTTCTGATTTTTAGTAGACGGGGTGATTTTTCAGTTGTTGGTCTTGGCCTTCTCTTGTCGAGCTTCTACTTGTAGATTGAGACCTATCACAATTTCACCTCCTGCTGACACTTTCCTGACTCTTCCAGGCAGAAAAGCACTCTGCCCGCTGCATCTCAGGGTCGTGGACACTCCTCCAACAGGACAATGACCCTATTAGTCTTTTTTATTTGTTTATTCCTCCCATGGGGACAGGGCAGGGACCTTGTCACATTCAACTTCTTTTTGAATCCCTGGAATCAGGAACAATGCCTGGAATAAATTCGTAATTTCTCAAGCGATGTGTAGAGGTTGTATGTACTGAAGAGAGAACTTAACTCCTAGATCCTTCTCTTTCTAAAAAAGGATTGTGCATTTGCTTTCCAGTCATGTCATCAAGTCCCACTGTTGGATCTTCCAGCACGTCCTCCATCCTCCCATTTTCCTCTTCAGTTTTTCCTGCTGTCAAACAGAAGAGTGCCTTCGCCCCCGTCATCAGGCCCCAAGGCTCCCCTTCACCTGCTTGCTCCAGTGGCAATGGAAATGGATTCAGAGGTAAGCAAAGTAGCACCGTGGGTATCGGCATGATACGTGTGCCACAGGGTCCGCAAAGTAAGAGCAAACAGCTCAGCATCCTTCTGTATCTCTAGTCATTTACCTACAAGGAGATGCTTTGGTGTTTTCAACATGAGACCCGAATGACTTGTACAGCTGGGCTAGTTCTCTATCCAAGAGCAAGATGGGGGAATAACAGAGAAGTCGGACAACTCTGCAAGGACACAAATTAACTGTGGTGGGGTCACATACACCCTCTAGGAGCATCGGACTCCCCAGACCTCTGCTTTTCACAAGGCCATGTCACTATTTCCCAGAAGGTGCCTGGCCAACCACAGCAGATGCTACATGGTGACTACTGCTTACCGAATCAGCTTGCCATCTGCAGTGCATTCCCAGTCCCATGGCACGAATGGACAAGATCCGTCAGGAGCCACGAGCAAGTTCTGAGAATTCTGGTTACATGCTGGTCAAATTGATAGCAGGTGCCTGATCAGGGGTGGGGTAGGGAAGAAAGAAAAAAAGACATACTGGATCTAAGAACCAACATTAATATCCCCCGTCAAACCCATTTTTGAGCAATGTCCTAAAATATAATATGACATGACATAGCACGAATGTGATGAGTACATGAGAATCTAATCATCTCATTGTGAATGGGAGGCAGCTGATGGCAAAAGAGCAAATTGGAAACTGCTGAACGCCAGGGAGCTTAACGACCCACATTATTTTTAGGCAGCTCCCTGCGTCTTGACATGAAAACATTCACGACAAGCAGTGTTGGATAGAACCAAAGAGGGCAGAGGTTTGGTTTGGTTAACCCCTCGTGGATCAAAGCCTCTGAGGTCAGCAGAGCCTCGAATGGGCTGTGCTGTCCCTGGAATGGCATCTGCCTAGTGGCTTTATGATTGCGCAGGGGTTCCCGAGCCTTTGGGGACACCCGTGAGGGTGCACTCGCCCGTTGTGGCCAAGCACGGCTCTGGGAGGTACGTCAGCTTCCTGACACATCCTACCATTAGAGCGATGGTACCTCCTTGAAGTCAAGTGACTTGACAGACAAACTGTGAAATAAGAGTTGAAAGCCCAGCCCTCAGAAGAGCCCCTAAAAATTCTTTTGCTTCTAACTAGACAAAGCAGCTGGGTCTACATGCCGCCCAGCATGGGAATAGTTGGAAACATCTGTATATTTGAATGAAAAAAAAAATATATATATGTATTTGCTTTTTATCCAGATGTCAGATCCAGAGAGAAACAGGCTCAGCCTGTAGCTGAGCGTCTCCACCTGCCGCACCTCCCAACAAAGGCCAGTGGTTTCTAGCCTGTCATTAGGGGACATGCCCAGAACTTTTCCCATGATGGCTTCACCTCCAGACTGGGATAGGAAACAATTGCTGAATTTTTGCTGCATGTTCCCCTCCCCTATCTCCCCTTCAGCAGTATGACTCCCCTTTCCAAGTACTATGGTTTCAGTCACGTCCCTTAAACCTGGCAGGGTTGCAGCAACATGGATGGACCTAGAGATTGTCATACTGAGTGAAGTCAGTCAGACAGAGAAAGACAAATATTGTATGATATGGCTTACATGTGGAATCTAAAGAACGGGTACAAAGGAACTCGTACCTATCTACAAAACAGAAATAGAGTCACAGATGTAGAAAACAAACTTATGGTTACCAGCGGGTAAGGGGAGGAGGGACAGATTGGGGGATTGGGATTGACATATACACACTCCTATATATAAAACAGATAACTAATAAGGACCTACTGTAGAGCCCAGGGAACTCTACTCAATACTCTGTAATGGCCTATATGGGAAAAGAACCTCGAAAAGAGTGGATACATGTATATGTATAACTGATTCACTCTGCTGTACAGCAGAAACTAACACAGCATTGTAAATCAACTAAACTCCAAGAAAAATTTTTTAAAACCTGGTGGGGGCCACACAGGTTTCGTTGGGGAAATGCAGCGTGAGAGGCCCAACAAAGACTAAGGGCAAAGGGCAAGCGCAGGTGCAGGAGGAGAACAGGAGGGGTACAGCCCTTCCTTCATTCCAGGCAACTCCTGCAAATATTTTCAGCTTCACTTGGAGGAAGAAAAGTGCAACTTGACTGCCACTTGCCGCCCCTCCCCCAGCCCCTCTCTCACACAGGGACTGAGTCAGGGGAGCAGAGCTGGTTGACTCAGACCCTTCTGGGTCTGTGCTGTCCAGGGAGACCCATCTGTGGGGCCTGTCCAGCTTGCAGCCCTCAGGGAGGCCAGGACAAAGCTTTCACTGGCAGCCATGGCCTGGAATCCCCACCCTGCTAGTGGCTGCAGGCCCAAGGGCCCCTGTGGTGTCACCTGGTCAGGGTGCAGTTGTCCCAAAGAGCTGGGACGGTCTGTGTGGTCACAGCAAGGTTTCCTGGTGGAGGCAGCAGCAGCTGAAGTAGCCAGAAGACCCCCCTAGGGTCCTCAGCCATGCGAGCTTCTGGCACTACCAGTGACAGAGTGAGCAGCACATTCTTAACTGTGTGTGCAGGAGTGACAACTGAGTTGGTTACACACGGACACAGGTCCTGGGCTCTAGTTCATTTCTACAGAATCACTGAGAAGTCCTGAGCCTCTCTGAGGTCCTACAACTCCTCCGAATTGCCCTGGTGATTTTAACCTTGAGGAGAAGGATGGGGGCCGGGATGGAGGAGGAAACGGTGGAGGGGAAGCAGACAGCAACACTTAAATTAGAAGCTGGAGACTGAAAAACAAAGAACTATGAAAATACAAAGTAGTGTGTGGAGAAATAGGAGAGAATTCCGAGGGGAACCACAAAGGCTACCAGCTGTGGGAAGAACACGGAACTTGACTTCAACAGACACTGCAGGCTGTACCAGGGCATCCCTACCAGTCACTATCATCGGAGAACCTCAGTCTCCTAGCCTGTTAAACAGGAGAACTGATCGCTCTATCCCAAGGTGGTTGAGAAGCAACGTGTGCGAAGAAGTAGGAAAGGTGAAGGACATTTCATACATAGAGCTGACAGGGGATGCCTTCCAGAAGCCTTCACTCTGGTTCTTCCTCATTTTGGACCAGTGACTAAGCAGTTCAAGGTCCAGCATCACCAGGTGTCCCGTTGGTGCAGAGAGGGAGAGAGCCACGCTGACCTTGAATACGCTGCCTGCAATCACTGAATGAAGGGATCCCGGGGTGACGGGGGCTGAGTGGCAGGACGCTCCATCTCTTTAGGGACAGTGGGAGGGTGTAAATGTGGCCCGAGGCGGAGGGTGATCACAGGCTGAGAGGGAGTTTCTTTCCGCTTGCTCTAAGCTGAGGTGGTATTAGTCACCTGCAGAGGGACTGTGCAGCCAACACTCTCCGAGACTCGCTGACTGTGCCTTGATCCCACGTGCAAGATGCTGAACCAAGTGCCTTACAGGAATTATCTCGTTCCAGCCTCTCGTGCGACCCAAAGGCGAAGGTCATACTGGCATCACCATTTTTAGTTAAGGAGCTTGCCCAGGGCCACACAGCCAGTGACTGATGACTTGAACTCAGACATTTTGACCCCAGAGCCTGCACTCCGACAGCCCGCTGTCTCTCTGGGGACAGAAGTAGTATAGGTCTTCTCTTCACCGTTCGCCCGTACCACCTTTCCACCTGGACCGAAGAGGGATTATTACATTCCCATGAAATGTCAAAGGTAAAAAGAAATTGGACAAAGTGCAGTTAAGGATTCTCCCAAATAACTGCTGCTTTCTGTTGGCTACGGTTTCTACAAGCAAAAAGTCAGGGTCACCACGGCGCAGAGTGCAGCCCACGCAGTGCCTGGTGGGAGACCAGGGAGAAGGAAAATCCATGAAATCTGTTCTTCAGTCGTGCAGTGGATCTTGTTCTCGGAGAGGCTCTGCCCTTTTAATAAGCTCCTTAGATAACTCTCTGAGGACGCAGGAAAAGGAAGGGGCTGATGAGTCTGAAGTGTAATAGACAAGTTAAAGTTGAAAACGTGAGCCCGAAACCTACTGCTGGGGAGCTATACATGCAGTGTTCATTTTCCCCACCTTCTACCTCATTTATCAGGCATTCACAGTTGATGAGTATAGATCGTCGAGATAATAGTATACACTGTGCCAGATTCGTTTTCCAGCTCCCTCCAGGAAAAAAAAAAAAAAAAAAGAATAAAATAAAATACCTCCTACACTCTGGGATAATTACCAGGGTTGCTATATCTCCAAATCATTGGGGAGTGTCCAGAATTGAACTGCCTTTATTGAAAAGTTACATCGATTCAATATATAGTAATACAGGCAAAAATAATTAAGGGTTTGCTCGCCGCTGTGTAAGACCTTAATCTGGATCTCACAAACATTCAATAAAGGCTGTATGGTCAGGGAAATAGATGGCTGACAATTTTGCCTGAGAAGACTGGCTGGCAAGGAGAGAAAAGGGAAGAGGAGAGGGATAGGGGAAGGGAGGGGTGGGGGAGAGAGGACGGAAGGAGTGGGGGAGAGAGGAGGGAAGGAAGGAGGGAGAGAGAGAGAGACGTGTTGGAAGAAGCAGGAAGAATTTTGTCCATTTGCTTATCAGGTTAGTGAACACCATTCAGCAAAATGCTTCTATGATGTTTGATAAGCCCTTTAGATGAGGCTTAGACAATAAAACTCAAAGGATCAAATTCTAGATGCAGTGTGAAGTTTGGACACAAGGAAACTGTTCTGCCAGTTTCCAAGAATGTGAAAATTCGATGGGTTCATCACCCGAAAGCCAAGGCCAGAGGGTTGCGTTTTGCTGTGTGAGTTTTCCACATTGTGCTGATGCTGCTTTATTTCTCATATCGAGGGGAAACCTTGGACCTGATGCCACCCAGACAGGCATTTGCAGTATCCTCTTGACAGAGGGGCGCTGGACACTGCGCTTGGATTGGGGGTGAAGAGTAGAGATTGGGGTGACTCCCAAATTAGGAACTCAATTAAGTCTTTTGTTCCAGTGGATCAGCATCCCTTAGTGAATGGACATCACGTACAGCCGTGAGCCCCAAAGGAAGATGAGCTAGTTAGGAAAAAAAAAAAACTCATCCAATTTCAGCTAGGATGGACAGAAAGTCCGATTTGTTATAAACCATGCCTAGTAAGTAACTCAATAGGCTTGGCACCTGGAATATATTTTCCTCTTCCAACCATATAATCTAGAAATTATTTTAGTCTAAGAGTGAAAAATATATTAGACATATATTACAATTTAGTTGACATGTTTATGTCTCTTATGTCATGTGTACAACCCATTAATGTAAAGCAAAACATAATTTCTGGCCTCCCAAGCAAAACTTCAACAAGCGTTGTTTATGCTTCAGTGATTCAGTAAGGCTCTGGTGCCTCTCATTGGCTGTCTGCTAGACCAGACCTGGAGAAAATGGGTTTCCATATCAGCTGAGGGCACCATCTCCCTGGACGGTACCAGACTGTCCATCCCAGGCCCCACCCCTCTCTCTGGTTTCTAGCCCTTAATGTAAAGAATCTCTAAGTCTCATGCCTGTGCCACTCTTCCCTTGCAGCCATGACCGGACTTGTCGTGCCCCCAATGTAAAGAAGAGGAAGAACTGCTTTCTTATAGCACAAAACTGCTTACTCTGATGGACCAATAATGAAGAAAGCACTAGGAGCTCTCTGGGGAAAGTTGTGCCCCAGGTGAACATGATGGACAGATCTGGGTTTGCAAGGAGCTGCCTCTTACCTGGTCTCACGTTTCTTGTGTAGCTCTGATGGTAACTACACAAACTGACCCTCTTGGGAACAAGGACAAAAGATGTCATTGACGTAGTCAGTGCTAAGAGCAGAAATGCAATTCTTTGTTATGAACATTATGAGAACCACCTTCCTATGTTTGTAAAATATTTAAGAAAAAAAATTGGCAAACGATTCATGCTTAATATTTTGGATACTATTTGTTTTTCTTTGTAGGAAAAAAAAGTTGAAAGTTTCTATTTTCTATGAAGCCTTTCAGATACCAATTTAGTTTATGCAGAAAAAAAAATTGAACAAAACAGGGTACCAGCATGGAAGACTTTCTTAAAATGAAACCTGAATTGAATGATGAAATGTTGTTGTATGTGTGTTTGCTTATAGTTTAATCTCTTTAAAAAACAAACAAACAAAAAAAACAAAAAAAGGGAAAAATTTTAAAATGTTTTACAATTATTTAAATAAATAAACGTGTAACTTATTGTAAGTAGAGGTAGAAATTAAGACCTTTTTGGAAGAGAGAGGAATTTCTCTTCCTGATGTAAAATGGAAGTGATGCAAACATGTAGTAACAAGTTTAAAAGGTGTGTGATTATTACTGCAGTTACTTACTAGACTCTTATCCCCCATCCCGCATCCCCCTCTTTTTCCATCATTTTACTGACCCACAGGCAAGAACATGTATCTTATATAGAACCACCCGATGCAGAAACGATGCAAGTCCATGCACGTACACAAATACTCAAACCCATCAATCCACTCCCAGCTCCGTCTGCTTTCTAAATAGTCTACATGTCCCTTTAGGTATTCACTCTTTGTGAATACATAATTTTTAAAATTTATATTAGCGTTCAACATTCTCCCCTGAGCAGTGCAGAGAACTCCCATGTTTTAGTGTGTCCCCGGCTTTGCATCCCAGGGAAAGACGGGTCTCACCTTAAAGACAGCCAAAGCCATGTGACTTTCCCAAACAAGTGGCCTCTGTGGAATCTCCCTTTCAGAGCCCCCCCCCCCTCCCTCCTCTTTGGTTACGTGGTTCAGCACAGAGATTTAAGCCCCACAGAACTTCAGAAACTGGATTTGAAGACGGTGACTCTGTTTCTTGGACTCTTCATCGTCAATCTTAGGATGTTCACATCCTTTCTTCTCGCTGCAGATCTCCCCTTTCATGGCATTAAACTCACTTGAAAAAAATATGTATTCAACTTGACACCGTTTCCGGGCAAGAATGTGATGGGGTGCAGAAGAGGCATGTTAAAAGCCCTAATCTCTCTTCTGATCTTCAAAGAAATGGAAACCTAGATTCTTAGCAGGGTCAGAGAGTAGGGGCACCTGTGTTCCAAGCAACGCATTTCCTCAGGCCTGCAACAGGCACTCGTAAGTTCTGGGACTAGCTCTTAGCAGGAGAAACCTTGCAGGAACTGCTAACATGGAGTAAAGTCTTGAAAGCCTGTGTGATCCTGGAGATGTATCCAGAATTATCTGGATTGCCAACAAGGATGTCATTTTTGTCCAGACCAGGGTTCTCCTTGCTGACTCATTGGCACCACAGTATAGTCTATATACAGACTTCAGTTTGGGCTTCTTGGTTGGGGTTCTATTAGAAATTGATGCAGCTCTGCTGGAAAAACATGTTTAGTGCATCTGAGCCAATTCTGGACAACTTCATAAATTCAGCCTCCCTTCCATTTGCTCACACCTATTCAACCCCCAATGGTCTTACTTGCCTTTAATCTATTCTAGAACTACCCAATATGACCCAAATATTATTTCTACGCACATGATAATCCAAGGGTTTGGAAACCTGGCATACTCGTAATTCCTGCTGACCGTCCCTGTCCCTCCTAGTCAGGGCTTAAAGCACCAAAAAAAAAACAGGGAAACACACAAGAGAACTTTCCCCAGTGAAAAATCTGATGGGAGAGGAAGAGTGTGGATGACAAACATCACCATCCAAAAGTGAAAGCAGAACAAAATTAAGCATGTTTAGACCTGGATTTGAGCCAATCCAACATAAGGAAATGTTTTTTTTTAAGTAGCATCGCTTTTAGAATCTGTGAAGTTTGCTCTTGCATGAAGATGAGTGCAGTACTGTCTTCAAAATGATTGTAGAATTTCTTGGTAGCTTTACACCGAAAAATGTGTTTAACTAAATACCAGACATCCTTGACCATTCAGCTAGAACCTCAGCAGTGACAGATCTATTTAAGTGTACAAATGTGTGTAAGGATGATTTTTAGTGTACTAATAAATTAAAAACAAAGCTACTCTGTCCTCTTTAGTCATTGCTGTTAAATCATTCCGGTCCCAGGCTATTTTTGTGCCACTTGGAATAAGTATTTCTATAGGTAACTACAAATTCTATCCTATCTTTGTAAAAGGAGCTGTGTTAAGATTTTTCACTTAAAGGGACAATTTACTTCATTATTTATCTCATTTTTTGTTATATCATCGTATTTTCCCCCAGTTTTTCTTTGCACATTTCAATATGCATGGTTTAAAAACCATCCCCTTCTCTACCTTTTGTACAGTAAGGTCTCATTTTCAAACTGTATAGTTTCATTTTATCGTTTTGCTTTGTCAGTTATATACAGTATAAAGTTGCTATGCACAGAGCTTTTTGTAAAGACAGCTTTTTTGTTTACTGTTTTTAATGGTCTTACTTATGAAAGAATATCTTGTTTGTAAAATGAATATGTCTACTTCAGTTTTAAACTTTAAATTATCCTAACAAAAAATAAAATTTTTGTACTGTAAAAATAATTGGAACTTGGCCTTTTTTTAAAAAAATTATTTATTTTATTTACTTTATTTTTGGCTGCACTGTTGCTGCACACGGACTTTCTCTAGTTGCGGCGAGCGGGGCTACTCTTCGTTGTGGTGCGCGGGCTTCAGTAGTTGTGGCTCACAGGCTCTAGAGCGCAGGCTCAGTAGTTGTGGCGCACGGGCTTGGTTGCTCCGCGGCATGTGGGATCTTCCCAGACAAGGGCTCGAACCCGTGTCCCCTGCATTGGCAGGCGGATTCTTAACCACTGCGCCACCAGGGAAGCCCGGGCTTTTTTTTTTTTGAAGTGGAAAAAATTGAGTTTGGGACTTATTCTTAAGTTTGGGGATTTTCTCATAGCTGCGAGTCCCCGAATTCTGGTTGAGGAAATCTTGCTATTATCTTTTGCTTACATGGAAAGTGTTCCGAGGTGCTTACCTGGAAGAGGAAATGCGTATTACTTTAGGCCATTTTTCTGTATGTATGTATTTATGTATCCATCTGGTCAAATCCCTTCATAAAAACTCAATGATCCTACATCCAGTGTTGGACTTTTTGGGGTAGCTGGGTAGTCTACTTAGATTTGAAACTGCAAAATTGAACAGATGTTAAAGGCTGATCCATCAGACACTGAGGCTGGACACAGACGTGATGCTTATTTTTAGATCATAGGAAGAGAACAAGACACGTGCCTCTGGAAGGAAATAATTTATAGAAAATAGCTCATACAGGAAGATGGAAGCGCTGTAGGAGCTCAGAGAAGATGGCGATCACAGAGAGCTGGAGTGGTCAGAGAAGGTTCCATGGGGGAGGCAGGGCTTGATGGGGCCTTCAAAGGATGGTAGAAATGTTGCAGTAGAGGTTGGCAGTGAGCACTGCAGAGGGGAAGGCCATCATGAGAAAGGCAAGTAAAGGGAAATTCACAAAGCACCTTTAGGAGAATGTGATTCTGAGCACGATTTTTCCACCAGACTATTCACAAGCACACTCATAATAGGACTATCTGATTTCTTTTACAAGGGTATAGAGATCTGCAAGGAACACATAAATTGTGCTCCTTGCATAAGTGGGTGAGACGCTATTTCTAAGCACTATTCTGAGAAAGCCACTGTGGTTTTGCTTTTTTCCGTGTTGACCGGCTCTCTGCGTAGACTGTGCCTCCCCTGGGTCTTTGCCTGGTGCCTTCTCAGCCTTCAGGCCACAGTTTAAGTAGCTTCTACTCAGGGAGGACTTTGCTGACCTCCGACCGTGCAGATTTCCCACCTAGTCTCTTTAGCTGGCCTCTGTTTGTGTCCTTGTAATTTGTATTCATTTGTGGTCCACTTTCACTCGAAGGCTCATAAGAACAGGGCCCTTATCTGTCACAATCCTGGATGTGGAGCTCAGAGCCCAGTGCCTGAGATGCCTCACGAATACTTGTTAAATGAGCAAAAGAGAGACTGAATTCTGCTCCCTAGAGGCAGCCCTGCCTTGGCATGTGGGAGAGGTAGCTGATCTGTCACAAATGATAGGAAACAGTATCACTTTGAGATTCCACTCTTTAGGGACTATCTTGTCAGTCAGCTAATCCAAAAAAAAAAAAATGATGGAGTGTGTCTATAATATAAAGTGACTGGTTGTTTAATAAACATAGGAAACTCAAAATGAGAAGGAAGTGAGGAATAAGAAAAGATCTGTGGCTGGTATCCTGTTGGGTAGGTCACTTTGTCCCTTGGCCCTGGAGCTTCTGTGGCTTCTCCTGATGCTCAGATATCATTCCAGAACCAGAAATGGGGTCCTTTGGGGGAATGTACATTCCATTCCTATTCCAGATATGCCACTTGACTTGTCCACCGCAGACCTGAATCTCAAAGAGCTTATGGTGCCTTCACTGAACTGCAAGAAGTTCAGAGTGGCTGTAGGGCACTGAATGTGAGACTGTGAGGAGATTGAAAACTTTAACAACTAGGTGGGGACTAGGTCCTAAAGGACCTTGTTCATCAAGCCAGAGAGTTTAGTCTTCATCCATAGGACTACGCTGTAGGTAATGGAAAACTATTAAAAGAACTTGAGTCAAGGAGTGACACGATCCACTTTATGCCATAGAAAAATTACAGTGTGGATTATGGATTGGAGCAAGTGGATATTGGAGGCGAGGAGACCAATTAGGCTAGGGATAAAAGACAGCTGACAAGGACCAGTGTGCTGGACCATCGCTACGACTGGTGTCATTCTGGCTGGTCAGTGTCTGTGCCATGCCAGTTGATAAATGTTTTAAAATTACTCTGCAGTTAGGAGACTATGGCCATAATCCAGACAAGAGAGGGTCATACCTGAACTAAGACTGCGCAACAGAGATGGAAAGTAGAGGAAAGGTTTGAGAGAAAGCTTTGCAGTTTGACGGGACTTTATAACTGGTTAGATGTGAGAATGAAGGAGATGGGGTGACTAGGATAACTCCCACTTTGCTAGTTAGGCTATTGGATTTTCTGGTAACATTAGCTGAAGTAGGGAATAAAGAGAGAAACCTGTTGCAGGGAATTGAAAGATATGATGATTTTAAATTGGGGCATATCTGTTGCAGTTCCTCCTTTTCTTTCATGGTTACTCGATGATTGCTTTCTACAGTTTATTCAGGAAGGACTCAGGAGAATTATGCTCCCTGGTTCATACATACAAAAACAAATGGCTACTCTATTTCTATTTGATTGGCTGTTTAGTTGGGTATAAAATTTTCCTGAGTTACACTCTCTTTCTTTGAGGACTTCATAGGAGTTTTTAAAAACTCTCTTCTAGTGTTGAATGTTTCTGTGATGATGTCTGAAGCATGCCTCTTTTTCTTTTTTTTATGCCTCTTTTTCTTTTTTTTATGCCTCTTTTTCTCATTCTCTTCTTTTATTGCTCTCATATAAGCAAGGCAATCCTATAATTTGTTTTCTAAGTCAGGACACTTTTGAGAGTGAAAAGGCCACAATAATTATGCCTGGAAAACAGAAGTAAACTGGCACTTGGTCACTCTACTTATAAATGACTTCGTATTTTTGTCTGCTTGCACAAAGGAGTCTTTCTTTGTATTTGAAGTCCAGTAACTTTATTGGGATGTGTCTTAGTGTTGATTGTTCTGTTTAATTTTTCCCCCCCTGGGGTGCAGCATTCCCTCTCAATGTGTAGATTCAAGTCTTCTTTCATTTCTGGAAGTTTTTCTTTAAATACAATATTAAAATATTTTCTCTGTTCCTTTTATTTTCGCTGTTCTTACTAGAGACACGAATTATGCGTTTGCTGGATCTCTAGGGTCCACCATTCATCTCTATCACATTCTCTCCAGCCACTCTTGACTCTGAGGTCATTTGTATGCTTGCTTTTCTCACTCTTGTCCTCCTCTGTATCCCTTCTCATGTGGCCTTAATTTCTCAGATAGTTTTATTTTTCTCTTTCACTTTTTCATAAGCTGTGCCACCTTATATCCTAGCGTTTTCTATCGTGTTGCTTATTTTCTTTGAGCTATTGCATCTCTGCTCTGAGCTATTGTTTTATAGAGAAATTATTTTGTTATTTTATTATTATTATCATCATAAAGAACTTGATCAGAATTACCATCTGCTCCATGAAAATTGATTTTTTTTCAGGTAAGTGTCTTTACCTATCATTTGTTTACTTTTTCTTTTTTCCCTTCATGGTCTACGTATATAAATCATATTTAGATACCTCTTTGAGAATATTCATCTTTGTTTGAGGTGAGTTTTTCCTGGATCAGCTATTTGCCAGAAGTTTGAGAGCAGAGGGTCTAGGACCATGTACCAGGCCAGCAGGAATTCTTATTTCAGAGATGTGCATGTGTTCGTATACAAGAATAGTGGCAGGGTGGGGGGGCGGTGGGGAGACTTCTTTTAGCTTTTACTTCTTCTTGGGCAAAATAAATCAGCATTTCCACAATTGCTCACAATACATACTACTCTTCCTCACCAACTGGCTGCTTCTTACACATCTGGCTTGTTTGGGCAATTCCCTCATCAGTCTTGCCTTCTGTGCTTCCTGCCTCTGTCAAATGGGGTCCAGAGATATGTCCACGGCCAGATTCTGTTTGTTCCAATTGTTTCAACAAGAGACTGTTGGTTTTGACCCTTAGGATAGCCACATTTATCCCACCAGCTTTGTCTGACATTAGCATCTGAAGCATCCTTTCTCAGTCTCTACCCATTCCTGTTTGACTTTCACTGCCATTGCCATCCCTTCCTCATTAATTGTGTTTTGGGGTAACCAATTTTCCTAGTTTCATCAAAGATGAAATTCATGCCTCTCCTTCTCCTTTCCTTGTTTTCTTTTGAGTGATTCTGAGTGGGAATTGATGGAAAAGGTCTTATGATAGCATTTTCATCTGATGTCTTCATATTCTCTGCCTTGCATCTTGGTAATTCACGAAAAAGGGATTGCTGCACAGGGCTATGAACTCCTTCATTCTACCACCATTCTGCCTTTGACCTTGGAGATCACCCTTGATACCCAGCTCTTGGGGCCCAGCTCACTGGCTACATTCTTCGCTTTCTCCATTGGACTCCGCCAAACACAAATAATAAGATACACGTAATTCCCCAAACGACTACTAAAATGATTGTCCAGCTGAAATTTGTCACAATGAATAAAACACAGAAGGGACCCATAGCTTGACTCTTGGAAATATGATGAAATGGCACATACTCTGTCATGCCATCAGTGCTCTTGGTTATTCCCCCAAAGATGATCCCACTTTAAATAGTAAAACTCTATTTTCCATAAATCATATGCATAGAAGGCAGTATGATAAAATGGGAATGGCTAGAATTCAGAGATCTTGATTCAAATTCAAATTCTACTATTCTTATCTATGTAATCTTGAGTAAATCACTACATTGTCTTATTCTTTTCAAATGTAAACCAAGAACAACTATACATCTATATGTATATGTGTGTATAAACACATGGATATCATATGTATATTATACACACACCCATATATACACATAGTGTTGTTCTTTTCCTTGTTTTGCATTTGAGAAGACTGAGACCCAGTGCAGCAATTTATTCAAGATCACATAACTAAGGATGTACACAGCTAAGGATCGGTATCATTATGTATGTATATATGTATCATTGTTATTATGATTAAAAGAAAACATGTATGTACATTAAAGGATGTAAGCTCCATGAGTGATAATTTTCTGGTTTTGGTCTGTTTACTACTCTATTCCCAGCACTTCAAATAGTACTGAGCAGGCAGCCCTCAATAAAAAATTAACAATTAAATGAATATGTAAAATGCCTACATGTGGTAGAGAGGCTCGGTGAATTCAAAACCGCAGCTTCAGCATGGGCTTTCGAGTTCTACAGACTCAGGTTTGCATCCTAGCTCTCCCATTTGCCAGTAAAAGGATGGAATATGCACCGGAACTCAGCACTCTCTGGTTCATCACCTTTGAAAGAGCCAAACTATCGTGCCTGGTCCTGCCTTGGAATCACTTAACGTCTTCCTCTCACACGGTTCCAGCTGCTTCTCAGACAGGAGCTAAGAAGGGAAGCAGTGAGAGCACAAGGCTCACTCCAGTCTGTTTTGGGGATAAAAGAGTGAAGAGCAATGAGACCATTATTTGGTCATGGATACCCTTTGAGCCAACAGTAAAAATTAGGGTAGAACAATAGGCCCCATGCCCGGGAAATAGTTCTCCAGCACTCTGCATCCTTGGGAGTGGTATACCCAAGAGAAGCCGCAGTCCCAGTTCTTTTTAAGTGATAATAAAAAAAAGAGTAAAGGATGTGTGTCCCAATCACCAGTCTATGTTCTCTTCCATTAAAAGTTAAGAAGAACTTTTTATCATAGACCAGAACATCTGGTGTGTCATGAATCTGACTTTTGAAGACAAAGCAAGCATTGTTTTCGATTCCAGATTTTTGCAAGTCCAAGAGTTTGAACCCATGAAAAATTGCTTTTAAGACGGGAATGAGACCAGAATGACTTATAATATCAAATCCAAATATCTACCATTTCTGCACTGAGCAAGGGCAGAAGAGTTGCATAAAGCTTTTAGGGCCTCAAAGATTGTGACTACATAAATTTGAAATATTAGTCATCAAATATTAATAACACTTGTTGTTAGCAATAATAATGATAATGACTAATACAGTGAAAATGCTAAACTTCCATTCTAGACGCTGTGGAGTGGCAGAAAGAGTGAGAGCACTGGAAATGAGCAGACCTGAGTTCAAATCCCACTTCCATCCCTTACTGTAACTGTATGACTACCAGAAAATTACCTTAAGGAGCTACAGCTTCTTCCTCTGTAAAAATAGTGATAAGAAGACCTTTACGCCAAGATTATTTTCCCGCCAAGGTTGAGGTTTAAATTAAAAAAATGAATATAAAAGTGTCAGCTCTATACATTTTTGCTTCTTTCTCCTTAGCCTGGGGTAGAAATTAACATGTGTTTATCTGGAACACCACCATCGCTCTTTCTGTACAACTCCTCCCTGGCAGCCCTGAAAGTGGGATTATTAATTAGTCAGTGTTTGTGAAACACTTAGAAGATGAAAGTGCTGGGTGTGGAACAGCACCGTTTACATCACAATACATGAGTTGGCTGCTCCTTCAAGTGGATCTACTTACAGTGTAAGTGAGTCCTAACAAATGTGCTCCCTCATTCAAAAATCAATGTGGAAGTCTTTGGAAGAAGACGTGTGTCTGCCTGCCATGCTACAGCCAGTTCTGTGCAGTTGGCAGGCATTTCTGGAGATGCAATATTATAGATGATCCTCTAATAGCCTGGGTGATGAGAAACCAACGAAAAGAGGTCAAAAGTTTATTTAATTGAAATTTACAAATCACTCTATGTTCCCTTTAGTGACAATTTTTACCAACAAGAAGGATATCTGAGCCATTTTGGTTTCACATCGTTTCTTAGCCCTTGCAGATCTTGGAAAATAGGAATGGAAAAAGAAACTCAATTCTACATGAATAAAAGAAGTACTCCTCAAGCTAGGATTTATAAATCCCTGGGGGAGGAGTGTGATGGCCTATGGGACGAGGCGGGAGTTGCAGATCTCTAAAACTAATCTCTACTATTTGGTTCATGTCTGCTTCTGGTCACAAGGAAAGAATTCAGCTGAACAGCATCACCCATTACTGGGAATTAATGGAGTTAATATTCCATTTATGGATTTCACAATGTTGGTTGTTTTTACTTTATGAATTATTTTTATTTAAAACAGCGTCTACAAATTTAATCTTAAATTTTAGTTTAGCATAAGAAATATAATATTAGATCTTACAGTTCTGTGTAAATTTTAATACAATTATCATATAAGTCATTTAAGAAACACTGTGACCTTTTAAAGATTTTCTTCTAAATACATTACTTGACTTTGAAAAGTACCGTACTATAGCAACAAGAAAGAGGAGGGAAGGGTTTGGTAAACTACAAATTGGGTCATCATGCCTTGAATAATCAAGACTTGGCTGAATGTTAATTCCTGTTTTCTGCAACTCAGCATTGATAACAGAAATCTCCATGTATTATTCCAGTATTTCATTTTTGCTTCTGAATTATGTTCATATCCACAAATCCCAGCCAAGGACCTATTGAATAATTGTCCCCACATGTAACATTTTCCTGGTGATGTTTTCCTTTCTTTGGTTCTATGAAATATAGAAATGTGTTTCTAATTATTAGCAGAACCACCTGGTAACTGCACTGTATCCTCTCAATAATATGACTCATTTAGCATATAGTTTGGTAGAACTCAGAGGCATCTTTGACACCACCCACGAAAAATTAGTTCCCAAAGTGACCTCACATAGCACAGGCTCACCTATAACCAAAGCGATCATATTCTGTAAGCCAAAAATCAGTATGCATGACTTGACAGCTATAAATGTGTCTAAAGCTGGGTTGTCCTGGAAAATCCAGGACGTACAGAGTTCTAAGGCATAAGCCACAAAATCACCTACTAAGTGATGCCCTGGTGCTTTCATTGTCTTACTTTTGATAACTTAAAGCAACTGGTTCTTGTCTCCATAGTCTTTATGTTATGTGTGGGCTGAGACCCAAGGATACATCACTTTCTGGAGTTGAATGAGTGTGCAAGAGGTGAGAACAGAAACTGAACCAGCTCTTCTGGGAAACTTACCCTGGCTTTGCAGGAAAACCAAAAAGAAATTTCATCCTGTATTATAAGCCGCCTAAAAATCGACCCTTTCTGCAGGCTTCACAGGGTAGGCATATTGAGTAGAGAAAATGGTGTGCCTGGAAGCCTGGGGAAATGTTCATGTATGAGGCTAGATTTCTATTCTATGTTGAATCATACTGTACTCACTAAGGGTCCCAAGTTTGAGAGCCTACGCTAATTTGCATGGTGTATAGTTTCCAGTCTAGTTACCCTCTCTTTCCTTTTTAATTGTTTGACTGTTCTGTTTTGTTTAAGTTGGAATGTCAGGAAGCAGAAGAAGAGATAAAGCAAAGAGAGGACATGATATGTATTTGATCTTTTTTTTTTTAAGTGGAGGTATAATTGACACATAACATTATGTGAGTTTCAGGTGTACAGCAGAATGATTCAATATTTATATATATTGTGAAATGACCACCACAACCGTAAGTCTAGTTAACATCCATCACCTACATAGTTATGAAAATTTCTTTTTCTTGTGATGGGAACTTTTAAGATTTCCTCTCTCAGCAACTTTCAAATATGTAATAGGATATGGATTTGATCTTAAAACAAAGAACAGAAGAATTTTCTAGCATGGCGGTGTATAATGGCAAGGAACTGAGCACCACGCTGAAGAAAAGTTCAGCTCAGTAAATTCTCAGAGGTCTTAGGCACAAGTAAGAGAAGAGAAACAGGAAGTAACACCCGAATTCTGTCCTGTAGGACATATTTTGATGTGGGAGTGAAGAGGGGGCTGTTCCTTTGTGAGAACATAGGAGATGTGACTGACGGCATCCATTCCTGGGAAATGACAGCAGAACATGGAGCTTCACCTTGGCATTCCTCAGAGTGACAAAGGAGAAGGAGCCTGAGGCAGAGGCTGCAGCTGGAGGAGGCAAGGAAGAAGCAAGGAGATGCAAAGCCTTAGGCAAAAGGTTCCAGGTCCCTCCTGTAAGCACTGGTCCTTGCTGTCTAATAGAGGACTCTGTTGGTAACAGAAAGTCCAGAGGGAATCAGTCTGGGAAGGATGCTTTCTCCAACGCGCTCTAAACTAGTTTTCTAAAAGCCAAGAATTTCAACAGTTGTAACAAAGAAAGCTAGGTAAATATGCTAGTGCCCTTTTATGGTGGCCTTTTCGGGTGTGCGTGGAAAAATACCAGGTGAAGTTATATTCTCAGGTTCTAATCAAGCTTCCTGCCCTCAGGACCTTCACAAGGTATTTCTTTATCCTGACAAAGTCTAGTCATGTGCATGTGATGCTATATCGGGCTCTTTAAAGAACACAGAGCAGGCAATGTCTAATGGAGGCCGCTGGCCTGCAATGGGAGGACACAGAATCAGAAGGCCTCTTCAAATCTCAGTGTGTCTGTTGATTCATTGTGTCAGCTCTTGGTCTCTATGAGACTCCATTCTCTGTTCTGCCAAATGGGCTGAACCCTAATTACCTCGTGAGGTTGTGGTGAGAATCAAGCATGACGACTCCCGTGAATGCTCCCAGCACAGAGCAGAAGTCCATACCCATCCGTGGGATTCAGTGCTCTTGACTGTGAATCAAGGAATTGGCCCTCATTAGAGAGTGACTGTTTTACAATTCTAATATATTGATAAGTCATAGATAATCAGTAGGCAATTATGGAAAAGCCTTGCTAAACTTCGTTAGGTCAGAAGATCTGAAGAATTAGACTAGAGGTAGCTTTGGTCCCTTTTCCACTGATGACCTTGATGACAAAAAAGAGACATAGAAAGATAAATCCAAGGGAGAAAGTGTTGAAGACCCTGGGTGATGGACCTGTTCTAAAATTAGGTTTGAGGATGGAGCAGAACTTTAGTAAATAAAGAGACTAAAACTAGTGAGTTGTACCCTGTGATGGTTAGTTTTGAGTGTCAACTTGTGGGTGAAAATATCTATTTATTGAATCAAACACTAGTCTACTGTTGCTGTGAAGGTATTCTGTAAATGTGGTTAACACCTACAGTCAGTTGATCTGAAGTAAAGAGGATTACCCTCGATAATGTGAGTGGACCTCACGCAATCAGTTGAAAGGCCTGAAGAGCAAAAACAGGGTTTCAGGAAAAGAAATTCTGCTTTAAGACTGTCACATCGACTTCTGCCTGTTTCCAGGCTACTGGTCTACCCTACAGATTTCAGACTGGCCAGTCCCACAATTACATGAGCCAATTTCTTAAAACAAATTTCTCTCTCTGACATACATGTATATATTCTTTTTCTCTGGAGAACCCTAACACTACACTTAAAACCAGCGAATTTCACTGTACGTAAATCATATCTCAATAAATTGTTTTTCTTTTAAAATGACGTTCTTTAATGATCCCCTTTTTATAAAATTCTAGAAACTGCAAACTCACCTAACAGTGACAGCAAGCAGATCAGAAGATTATAAAGGACACAGGAGAACTTTGGAGGGGGCTGGGTGGATTCACTTGCTTGATTAGTGACGGTTTCATGGGGGTTTGCATATGTCAAAACTTTCAAAGACTATGCTTTCCTTTGTCTTGTTCTTTTTTTTCTTTTAAATTGGGGTATAGTTGCTTTACAATGTTGTGTTAGTTTCTACTGTACACCAGCATTCATTCCGGTGCTGTATAGTTAGTTTCCCTGTGCTACACAGCAGGTTCTCATTAGCTATCTACTTTATACATATTAGTGTATACATGTCAATCCCGATCTCCCAATTCATCCCACCCCCCTTCCCCTACCTTGGTGTCCATACGTTTGTTCTCTATGTCTGTGTCTCTATTTCTGCCTAGCAAACAGGTTCCTCTGTACCATTTTTCTAGATTCCACATGTATGTGTTAGCGTACGGTATTTGTTCTTCTCTTTCTGACTTACTTCACTCTGTATGACAGTCTCTAGGTCTATCCACTTCTCTGCAAATGACCCAATTTCATTCCTTTTTATGCCTGAGTAATATTCCATTGTATATATGTACCACATCTTCTTTATCCATTTGTCTGTCAATGGGTATTTAGGTTGCTTCCA
This sequence comes from Tursiops truncatus, assembly GCF_011762595.2. Taxonomy (NCBI): domain Eukaryota; kingdom Metazoa; phylum Chordata; class Mammalia; order Artiodactyla; family Delphinidae; genus Tursiops; species Tursiops truncatus. The sequence goes on from NC_047039.1 coordinate 13,001,200, forward strand.
TGACCTGACTGTTGTAAATAGTGCTGCAATGAACATTGTGGTACATGTCTCTTTTTGAATTATGGTTTTCTCAGGGTATATGCCCAGTAGTGGGATTGCTGGGTCATATGGTAATTCTACTTTTAGTTTTTAAGGAACCTTCATACTGTTCTCCATATCAAGTTACATTCCTACCACCAGTGCAAGAGGGTTCCCATTTCTCCACACCCTCTCCAGCATCTACTGTTTGTAGATTTTTTGATGATGGCCATTCTGACCACTGTGAGGTGATACCTCATTTTAGTTTTGATTTGCATTTCTCTAATAATTAGTGATGTGGAGCCGCTTTTCATGTGCCTCTTGGCCATCTGTATGTCTTCTTTGGAGAAATGTCTGTTTAGGTCTTCTGCCCATTTTTGGATTGGGTTGTTTGTTTTTTTTGATATTGAGCTGCATGAGCTGCTTGTAAATTTTGGAGATTAACCCTTTGTCTGGGATTCATTTGTAAATATTTTCTCCCATTCTGAGGGTTGTCTTTTCATCTTGTTTATGGTTTCCTTGGCTGTGCAAAAGCTTTCAAGTTTCATTAGGTCCCACTTGTTTATTTTTGTTTTTATTTCCATTACTCTAGGAGGTGGGTCAAAAAAGATCTTGCTGTGACTTATGTCAAAGAGTGTTCTTCCTATGTTTTCCTCGAAGAGTTTTTTAGAAAGACTACGCTTTACATACGGGCAGTTTACTGTATGTCAATTATGCCTTCGCAAAGTGGTTTTAAAAGAGAGACAAAAAGACACAAAGATAAATCCAAGAGAAAAAAAAGTCTAAGGCTTACAGCAGAGGTGGTCTACGTTGCCTCTTTTGTTTAGCTTCCTCCTGCCCCCACCTTGGCGGCCTCCGGCTGTACAAAGAACACAGGGGGTGACAAGGAACACCCCACCCCCACCCTCGAGGATTCTAGAAGCATCCCATTCCTCTTCCAATTCAGGTGAAGATGACAGCCAAGATCTGCTCCTTGGACACATGGTGAGCCCATCCATGATTGGAGATAAAATACAAAAACTGTAAAAGTTCCGTCTGTTTTGATCGGAAAGAATGTTGACAACATGTCCTGGTGTCCTTGCTTTTGTCCACTAGGGAATAAATTTTAATCTTGGAACCCATGGTTTGTCCAAAAGGAGTGGACAACAGAGCGTCCATTCCCTTCACTATAGCACAAGCACAACTGGTCAGAGGACGCAGAGCTTCCAGAATCAACGGAGATGTAAAACTACAGGGTTGAGGAAACAGAAAGAGCTGTTTCCTTCTCCCTGAAAGGAAGAAGCAACAAGCATTCTGATCAGCACATGGGAGTGGACCAACCTTCTGCTCAGACAGACCCTTGAGCAAGTATGCTGGCAGAGGATGAAGAAGAGCATCGGGTATATCCCAGGATAGACAAGACAGAACAGTGAACACAGTAACCCAGGAAAAGAAATTTGGTCACGATCAGCACAGACGACCACCCCGCCCCCCGCCGCCCCCCCCCCCCCTCAGCCAACCTTATGTATACTTGCTAATCATTTTGGCAAAGAGGAAGTAGGACTTAATAGGACTTAAGACCAGAAGCTGCAATAAGATATTTATAGCCATTGCCTATGAATCTGCTCAACTGTGTGGTTTTGACCATTCTCAGCTACACCTTTTTTGTCTACATGATGCCTGGAGTTTAAAACCACTCAGTGTGTCTTTGTAGATACTACAGAACTATTCCAAGCAAGATTCTGCTGCACAGAGTAAGCTGAGCAAGCTCCCAGGACAGCCTGGTGCTCTTTGGGCGGGTCCCCGTCAAAGCCCGTTCCTCCATCAGAGATACCCGGCAACTCGAGTACTACGCTCCTGGAATTCACAAGCCTGGGGATTATCTGAGCCTTCAGCCTAGCTGGGGGTGGTTTAACCTCCAGGCCCGGAGAAGCGCGTTGAGTGTATGTGCGTAAAAGGGACAGCAGGGAAAGCAGGAAACAGAGAATGCCAGGGCAATAGGACAGAGAGGCCGCAGAGACACAAAATAAACTGTCAAAAGACTGAGATTCTGCGCTTCCCTGGTGGCGCAGTGGTTGGGAGTCCGCCTGCCGATGCAGGGGACACGGGTTCGTGCCCCGGCCCGGAAGGATCCCACGTGCCGCGGAGCGGCTGGGCCCGTCCATGAGCCATGGCCGCTGAGCCTGCGCGTCTGGAGCCTGTGCTCCGCAACGGGAGAGGCCACAGCGGTAAGAGGCCCGCGTACCGCAAAAAAAAAAAAAAAAGACTGAGATTCATGTTCAAGGTACTTTGTTCATAAGCATTTTTTAAAATATTTTAACTTTTTATAAGAAGCATGGATTTCATATATATAAAATGTATATAATTTTCAGCTCTTCCCCCCCTTTTTAATGTGATAAAATATAGATAACATAAACTTTACCATTTTAACCATTTTTAAATGTACGATTCACTGGCATTAAGTATAGTCACAGTATTGTGCAACCATCACCACCCTCCATTTCCAGAACTTTGTCATCATTTCAAACAGAAACTCTATATCCATTAAACAAAAATTCCCTAGTTCTTGAGCATTTTGATGGTAGAAAAATTACGTGGTCACTCTGAGCACGTTTTATCAACCGTAAAATGGGCCCAAACAACTAGCTCTTGGGCTGTTGAAAGGATTTAAATGAGATGAGATGAAAATACATGTGAAAGTGATTTATAAACCGGGAGGCAAGTACCAATGTGCTGGGGACGCACAGGTGAAATGACGCTCCACATTTCCCGGAGGACCTCACTATCCACGAAGGGGCAGATTTATAGACACACAACTCCAGCATGGTCTGTTAGGTAGGAGAGCATGAACCATGGGCTGTGGGAACTGGCCAGGAAGGTCCAGCTCTGTCTAAGGAAAGGAATCACAGTGAGAACTGCTCCTGTTTTTGAGACTCACGGGCCTGTGTGAATTCATTAAAAGGCAACAGGTTTCAGATATTTTTAAGTTTTCACTTTAAGAAATCAGTACAAGGTTCTATATCTAGTGTCTAATACTCCCACCAAGCCTGAAATTGACTATTGCAGCCCACATTTTAGAAGTGACTTAACTGAGGCTGAGAAAAGTTAGGGACGCTCGCCAGAAGTCTGACAGCCAGGCAGAGCCAGAATCCAACCCTGCCTCTAATTCCCCTGATTTCCCATCTGAATTTTAAGATAATATAAGCAAGATGTCATTTTTTTGAATTTAAAAATCTTTTAAAATAAGATTATTGTTTCCCTGTACAAGATTCAAGCTGGGCCTTGGAAACAAAGAAGGAATTGGGAGAACTTGGAAAGGTTGGGGAAGGACATGGCCAAAATGGACAAAAGATTGGGAGAGAAACAAGAAAACTTTTCCTGACAGGGAAAAAAATTAAAGAATTTGTTCACGAGATGGTAAGTTCTAATGAGACCAGGAACTGTATCTTATAACTTCACTCAGTGGCCTCCTCCTGTCCCGCTGAGGTTCCCAGTTGGGAATGTAGTATTTTCTGGTTGATCTATTGATCATTTCAGTCTGAAAAAGGACAAGCCAAGGGGGTGGAATTCATTACAACCACCAAGAACCATGTGTAAAAGAATCAGAGGGGAGTGGTAATGAAAAGAGGGTTTATGCTCCGTGACAGCAGAACAAGAAAGTTCTACAATGCTTTTGAAAAATAACTATCTTTTTCCATCTGAAATAGGTGTGAGACACTTGAACACACCAGCCAAGGATGTAAAACTTCTTGCTTTGCAGACCTCGAAAAGATGTTCAATTGCCCAAGTTTTGAATGAATTGTAGTCGTGGGGTGACCTCTCCATGTGACTCACAGTCTGAATAAAAAAGGACGCCCCTGACTTCTCCCATAAGAAAAGGCTAATTCCAACATGACTCTGCAGGCTAACATGGCTTCTTCACCCATGGTCTTGCCAACACCCAGAGAATGCCAGCAACATTGGCTCAGCCTCCAGGAAGATCGGGAAGAGATTTTTCAATATCTTTCGAGGCTTTGCAGGAGAGCAAATGTCAAGCCTATAATAGATGCTTTCTGACCCTCCTCACACTGCATCTGGCTCTCCTAAGTATTGGTCCTATTACGTTTTTAAGAATAGCTCTGAAGTAATTTGTGTGCTGAACTGTCTACAGGATAAAAAAAAAACCCACCTGAATAAATTCTACTTGTTCCTATCAGCCAGAGACCAAGAACTGCAACAGCAGTTTCCTTGAAGCTAATTTTCAGCATTAGGGTTTATCAGAACCTAAATTCCATTCTAATAAACGATGAAACAGCAGCCACTCTTTCAGCCACTTATTTGGGCAACCAGGGACTTGGCAGACGAGTTAAAAATTTCCATTGGTGACAACACACAGCTGTTGAGGTGCAAAGATCTGAGACTCTAATCAGACCAGGTTATATAAGTAGCACTGTCTCATTATCTCTGCTTGGGGGACAGGGTTCCCCGGGCAGCTGGAGCTATACGGGGTGTCGACAGAATAGCTAATGGGACGTTGACACAGAGATATCAACTTAAATGAGAGGAAGTGGGTAACCTATGCCCCTTTCCAACCTTGAAGAAGAACACAGAGTGTTCACAACTCTTCCTGCATAAGGCTGTGACCATATCAAATATCACCTCTTTTCTGTATTTACGAGAAATGACATCCAGCACCTCCTGTTGGCATACATTCATCCTTCTCTACATCCCGCCGCCCCTACTGCAGGAACTTCGTATTTTTCCCAACATTTGGAGGAAAGTTGTGATGTCCATTAAGCAAGAAATGCTCAGAGTGGGAAACTGTCTTGAGCGCCTAGCACAGTCAGTAGGTGGTGACTCTTCACTCTTAATATACTACAGTGAGCGGTGCCCTTTTAAATTCTGAGTTGCAGAATAGGGGATGGTTATCTGAGACCTAATGAAAGTAACAATGATCACTGGCTGAAGTACATAACGATTAGCAATTTACAAAATATTTTCACATCCATTATCTACTTAGACTTTCCATTCGAGATTGGCTGGAAGAGGTGCTTATTACTCACCCTTTAAAGGTGACGTTTTGGGGGGGCTCTATAGAGTAAACAAATAATACTCCTGTTCTTGCCCAAGTTCAGAACCTAGGGGAGCCAGGCAAGTGAAGAGGAAAACGTCAGCTTTGTTACTGATAGAAGGTATCTGGCAGCGTGACTGAGACATGCGATGAGTCTGTTAATATCCCCAGAGGCACACACACAACGCACGCCAGGATAGACCTTGAGGCAGCCCATTCAAGCACAGGTTTGAGTCTTCACAGCAGACTCACTTACTAAGAATCCGGGGTGAGGGGGAACAGCACGCATCTCTCGTGCTTACTGGCTTTTGGAAGACATGCCCCATCCCACTGAGAAGCATCTACAGACAGCTGCCACTTAGTGATCAGGGAACCCCCTCCTCTTCTGGGGGACAAGTGGGGGACAAGGGGTCAGGAGAGCCAGTAGTGTTACCCATGGAAACATCAGGAGAGGAGGGGGAGCGATTTCTCCTAATGCACCCCACTCCTTTGTTCTCCTAGCGCACTGGGTGTAACCATCAACATGACGGTCATCCCAGGGGAGTCTGTTTTTCCTGAGGGAACTTTTTCTCTTAGCAATGCTGCTCCCACTTGGGGAGCTCAGCCCCCCAACCTCAGCCACAGCGCCTTCAGCGAATCCTTCTGGGATCGCACATGGACAGTTTAGAATGTGCCCTCAGAAGACTGAATGGATGCAAAGAATACATTAATTTAACTAAGTACAAATTCACTCAAATTTTCCTCCCCCTGCCCCAGACCAAAACTGTTCAGCCACATTCTCTAATATAATGCTTTTCAGAGGTTTGACAATAGGGTTAAATAACAATATAAAGATAGTCAATTATATAAACAAGCAACATAGAGGGGACCGAGTTTGAATATAAACTCCCTCCCATTCGGAAATTCCAAGGAAGATACTGAAATCCAAAAATTAAATAATCCTCGTCTAAGGCAAGTCCAAAGAAGTTTCAGTCCAAAACAATTAAAGTCCAAAATTAAATTTCCTCAACTTGTGGAGTTAAAAGTCCAAGAAATTAAATTCAAATTTTTAGTTTTTCCTGTGATTTGATATGCAAAGAAATTCATGTCCAGATTTCATTTTCCAATTTCCAGTCCTGCCCAGTCTCAACCAGAGGGTCTTGGCCTTTAGCAGCTGCAGACCAGGCTGCCTTCCATGGGAATGGGTGTGGCTCCTTCATATCCTCTCAGGAGCCCCATGTTCAAGGAGTTAACAGAACACATAAGATGGAACCACAAGAAATCTCCAGTCACCAGAGAACTTATCTGAGCACAATTATCTAGTGTTTAGTGTGACCAGAGGCCCAGTAATATTTGGGGGAAAGGAGAAAATCTGTGGGTTAAGCCGCAATTTGGGTCCTGAAATCTAAAATCATGGTCAGTGCTTATGTGCTTAAAGAAACTCAGAACCAAACAGGGGTGAATTTTGGAATGTGTGAACAAGCCACGTGAATCCAGCTAGATTTTGAATTCCTCCATGGTTCCCTCCCCTCAGTGCCAAAAGAGATCAAAGCAACACAAGGTCATCTGGAACCTCCCATCTAGCCCTGCTTTACCTATGCCTAGCACGAGACCCCTTCGGGCTCTGCAGATCATGCACTGTCTACATGATTTAAACTTTTCGCCTGCACACTTGACTGTGAGCCACGGTCAAAGCTGCAAGCACAGTGCTGCCTGCCAGGGCCTGACACTTGTCAATGCCCTGCTGCAGCCGCCACACGTGAAACTGGGCTTCACTGAGACCCCAGCAGCCTGCTCGTGCAAGTCTGGCAGCTAGAGTCTGCGAAAGTCCACTTTTACTTGAAACGGTATAAAAATATCCATTTTCCCATGGACAAAGCCGCCAGGAGTGGGCTGACCACATCAATTTATTGTTTAAACTAGGACAGTTTTGAGAGTGAAAAGCAAGAGATGAATAAATACTATGAGAAAAAAGCATTAACTGTCCCGGGCAAATTGTGATGCATGGTTACTTGAGCCATGAGGTCCAATGTCACGCAAGGTGGAAAGCCCTATTTCTCCAGGGAAGCCCCTCCATGTAGGAACGTGAGGAGGGGGGAATAGTAGTCTCCCCCAAAGGAAACTAAGGCTCAGAGAGTTAAGGGATTTGCTTGGAGTTAACATGCTTAGAAGTAACACAACCAGAAATGCATCCAGGTCTTCTGGTTGCAAAGTCATGGTTCTTCCAATATATCCCAATGCCTCATACCCCTTTGGTTCTGCCAACTTCCTGCCAGTCACATCTCTCTTGCAATTTGCAAACCTCTCCTCCCCTATTTGCCTTCTGCTCTGAAAAAATAATGATTTTTTTTCTAGTACATGGGTAATAATGTTCACTGTAGAAAATTCGGAAGTAGTTGGAAAGCATAAAGAAAAAAACCCAGTTGTCATTTTGCTGTTGAGAAATAAGCCCTGTTATAATTTTCTCCAAATTTGTTTTCTCTTTGTGTGTGTATTGTGTGCATGTGTAATATTTTTGAGGTATTCCCAGTTTTTCGGTTCTTTCTTCCCACTATACTTCCCTTTTCCTTCTCTCCCTACTTCAAGCAGATAGAAGGCAACGTGCTTATTGCCTCAGGGGAGAAACGAGACAGGGCAAAACGCAGAAAATAAGGACAAGCTGGTTTCCAAAAGCCCAAGCCCATCAAGGATAGTATTCTAGTCACCTCTGAGGCAAATAACAATTTTTCTCTCCTATCCAATATTTATACTTCATATTTCTTTTTGTTGACGTACTGTTGACTAAGAGTTCCAGAAAATGTTAAAAAGTCGTGATGATAGCAAGCTCACATGTCTAGGTCTGACTTTAATATCCAGGTTTCCTCATTAAATATGATATTGGCCAATTTGACATAAATATTCTTTATCTGGTTAAGGAAGTCTTCTATTCTTTGTTGCTAAGAAATTTCTTTTTAAATTTTGTTTTAATAAAAATCAAGAATGATATTGAAAATTATCAAACGCATTTTGGGCATCTAGTAAGATAATCATGTGACTCCTTTGATTTATAAAGATGATGAATTATATCAATAGATCTCCTATCAGTAAACCATTTTTGCATTCTACGTTCTGCTGTGCTCTTCATTTAAATAAGCCGCTGGATTTGATTTGTAGTCAAGTCAAAAGTTGGTTTATATATTTTTTATATTTATATTTTTAGCAGTACAAAGCTTGTGTTCTTGAGTAATATGTAGAATCATAAAATAAACTGGAATACTTTCATTATTTTTTAGCTTACATAACAGGAGAGAATTATTTTTCTTGAAAAAAAATTAAAAATTGCCTCATAAAAACTTCTGGGCTTGGAGCTTTTGTTGGAGATAATTCTCTGACAGCTTTTTCTCTGTTATTCATAATTACTGATTAATTAAGGATTTTTACTTCATCTTGTGTCAGTTTTATTACTTTAAATTTTTCTACATGAATGACCATTACATTAGGAATTTCAAATTGATTAGCATAGAATTATGCATAATTCCTACTTTTTTGTGGCCTATTTTTTTGGGGGGGGTTAAACTTTTAGTAATTTGGTACTTTATTATTTTTTCAAAGAACCAATTCTTGCATTTATTACTAATTCTCCATTAAACTTTCAAAGTTTACTTTTGCCATTTTTTTTCTTATCTCTTTCCTTTGGGGGAATAGTGTTGTGATATGTTTTCTTTTTTAACTTCAGTGAAGTTTATTTACCTTTTTATTTATTAGAAATACAATTTAATGTTATTTAAATTCTCTCTGAATACAGATTTGACTCCAACCCACTGTTTTTAAATTGTCATTTTTCTCATCTGTGGAATCATAATAACTATTGTCTTCATCTACTGAACCTACTTCTCCCAGTTTTAGCAGCAGCCTAGGTGAGGCACCATTAGCTCCCACTGTGAGAGGTCCTGGAACAACCGTGGTTGGACTTTCCTGAGATTTCTTTGCCCATATTGCCGTTCAATTCTTTGTGTTACATCAGGATCCTTTCAGTACATCTTTCTATTTTGCTTAATGTGATCAATTTTGTTTCTTGGTTTTTTGCTTAACCATGGAGCTGACAATATTCTTAATTTTGGTTTTGCATTTTTGACCCAAGTATTATTTCATGTGTACTTTTCTAATTTCTAAGCAATGGGGATTTTTACTACATAACCTAGTCATTAATTTCTACTTTTCTTATTTATTTAAATTGAAATATAATTGACATACAATATTATGCTAGTTTCAAGTGTACTACATAGTGATCTGACATTTGTATACATTATGAAATGATCACCACAGTAAGTCCAGTAACCATCTGTCCCCATACAAAGTTATTAAAATATTATTAACCATATTTCATATGCTGTACATCACTGTGGCTTATTTATTTTATAACTGGAGGTTTGTACCTCTTAATCTCCTTCACTTATTTTGCTCCCTTTCCCCTCTGGCAATCACCCATTTGTTCTCTGTATCTATGACTCTGTGTCTGTTTGCTTTGTTTGTTCATTTGTTTTTTTTTAGGTTCCGCATATAAGTGAGATCATATGGTATATGTCTCTCTCTGTCTGATTTATTTCACTTAGCATAATACCCTCTAGATCCACCCATCTTGGGATTGCTTGATCACATGGTAGTTCTACTTTTAGTTTTTTTAAGAAACCTCCATACTGTTTTCCACAGTGACTGCACCAATTTACATTCCCACCGACAGTGTATGAGGGTTCCCTTTTTTCTACATCCTCACCAACAATTTGTTATTTGGGTTCTTTTTGATAATACCCATTCTTACCAATGTGAGGTGACATCTCATTGTGGTTTTGATTTGCATTTCCCTGATGATTAGTGATGTTAAACATCTTTTCATGTGCTTGCTGGCCATCTGTATGTCCTCTTTGGAAAAATGTCTGTTCAGTGCTTCTGCCCATTTTTTAATTGGGTTGTATGGTTTTTTGATGTTAAGTTGTATGAGCTGTTTATATATATTGGGTATTAATCCCTTAACGGTCATAACATTTGCAAATATTTTCTCCCTTTCAGTAGGCTGTCTTTTCATTTTGTTGATGGTTTCCTTTACTGTGCAAAGCTTTTAAGTTTAATTAGGTCCCTTGTTTATTTTTGCTTTTATTTCCTTTGCTTTAGGAGACAGATCCAAAAAAATATTAAGGGAAAATCTAGAGAAGCCTTTACTCCAGAGGTAATTTCGTCCTCCCATTAAGACATGACCTTTCTGGGGTCTCCTGAATGCCTAAGGGTTCAACGATGTCTCTCCACTTTGGCTGGCTGTAACTTGGGACATCTCTCAGTTCTTGGGGAACTCTGACAATTGTTCAGGTTTACAGTTCCCATCAGTAGATTCTGTATGGCCTCGTGGAATTGCATCCTATACGTGTATGGCTTACTATTCAGTATCAGACTCTAGGAGGCTCTTATGCAGACTTCTGGACATCTCTTTCTCTCTCTCTCTCTCCCCCCGCCCCCTTCCTGTTGCTTCTTTGTCTCCAGCAGTTTGCCCCACAAACTTCAATCTGTTTCCTCAACTCAGCAAGATTGCCGTGCCCTGCTTGCATTCCTCCTCCCTGTGCTGAGGTCCAGAAAGTGCCTCCAGGCAAGAAGCCACAGCAACTGTAGGGTTCACTACTTTTCTTTCCTTTTTCTCACTGTCACAGTTCTGCTCTGCTTGCTTCTAATGTTTGAAAGGAGTTATTTCATATATTGTGTCCAGTTTTCTTGTTGTTTAAGGAAGGAGGGATTAACCTGGTACTAGTTATCCATCGGGACTGAAACTTTTTAGAACTTTTAATTTTGATTTTCAATCTGCAATTATATATATACATTTTTTCTTGTTATTTAAAAAATTCCAGCCTAACATTTTAGTCGGTTTCTTTTTCCTCTAACGTATTTATATATTGCTTCGTTGACTCCAAGTTTTCGTGAAGTTTTAAGATTATAATGAAGATGTATAAAATTTGTTTTTCTTTTGAAAAACCTTTTTTCAAAACCATATGCGGTTTCTCCGACTCTTGGGCTCTCCACGCTTTATCTATACATTCACAGAAGATCCATGTGGTCATTTTCTATTTACTCATTCATGAGCAGGAAGGGATCCTTCCTAGTCTGTGTCTGCTGGGTCAAAGTGTGCATAGAGCATCTTTACTAATCTTCAGTATCTGTCTGGATGCTATCATTGTTCCTTTCCAGGTATTCATCTGCAATACCATTTCACAGTATTTTGCCATCTTTTGCTTAGTGTCAGTCTATTGGTCTGAGAGCAGATGTCTTGGTTACCATACATGAGAAGAACAGTTTTCCCTGCATAAGCTAACGTATTTGTAGTTCTTACCTTGTATGAGACAATGCATAAAACACTGCAAGCCTCACATTACATTTCTTCTATGGGTTGAAGTTCAGTCTGTCTTTATTGTATTGAATTATTTTTAAGTTAATATGTGTTTTTTTTTTTTTCTTGAAGAGGCAGTATCTTAACATGGTTTAAAATTCAAGATAGTCAAAAGGTACAGTGAAAAATTTCCCTCAGACAACTGTCTCATAGTCACCCAATTTCCTTCTTTGGAGGATACCAATATTACTAATTTCTTGTGTATTTTCCCAGAGGTAGTCTATCTATCTATTTATCTATCTGTAATTTCTCTTTTTCTCTCTCTTTCTATATATTATATATATATATAATCACACATATATATATAATCACACATATATATATATATATATATATATATATATATATATATATAATCCCCCACCAAAATTTTCTACAAACAGTAACACATGCTACACAATGTTTTGGACCTTGTGGGTTTTTAAAAAATATATAATTATACAGTTTGAAGATTACCATAACACACAAAGAGAAGCTTATTTTTAATCACTGTATCATATTCCATTTTTAATGCAAATATTTTATTTGACCATTTCCCTATTCTTGATATTGACATTTTTATTTTTTGCTATTATTAATAATGTAATTAATATTTAATAAATTTGTTGTTTTGCACATATGTGAGAATATTTGTAGTATGTCTGAAGGATAAATTCCCAGAAGTGGGTGAATGAACATATGCTTTTGTAATTGCCAGATTACCTCCTATAGAGAGAAAGCCCGATCGCTCTAGTTTGCCAAGGGCATTGCCTCAATGTAGTTATTAGTAATAATACCTCTTGCTCTTAAGTATTGGGTTCAGATGATAAATGACACGGTTCCCCCATCTGTAGAGGTTGTGTCAATTTATACTCTCACCCCAAGCCTGGCTTTTAGTACCTGCTTCTATGTTGACATCGCTCACATCTGTATTTTCTCTTTTGAGGTTCAGAGAGATGCCAACTTGGATATTTCACAGAAAGCTCAATTCACCATGTCGAAAATAAACTTTTGAATCCCCCCCAAAACTATCCTCCAATCCAAGTTTTTCACATCAGCAAATGGCAATAACATGCACTCATTTGTTCAAGCCAGAAAGCTGGGCTCCATACTTGATGCTTCTATTTTCTTCATTAGCTGAATAACCATAAGCAAGTCACTAGCCTCAATTTCCTCACTAGCAAAGCTAGGATCACATTACCTGCCTCATAGTGGCGCTGTGGTGATTAAATGAGGTGCCTTAGGGGAAAGGGAGAGGCCACAACAGTGAGAGGCCCTCGTACTGCAAAAACAAAACAAAACAAAAAAAACAAGTGACGTCTCGGGCTTCCCTGGTGGCGCAGTGGTTGAGAGTCTGCCTGCTAATGCAGGGGACACGGGTTCGAGCCCTGGTCTGGGAAGATCCCACATGCCGCGGAGCAACTGGGCCCGTGAGCCACAACTACTGAGCCTGCACGTCTGGAGCCTGTGCTCTGCAATGGCAGAGGCCACAACAGTGAGAGGCCCGCGTACAGCAAAAACAAAACAAAACAAAACAAAAATACAAGTGACGTCTCGGGCTTCCCTGGTGGCGCAGTGGTTGAGAGTCTGCCTGCTAATGCAGGGGACACGGGTTCGAGCCCTGGTCTGGGAAGATCCCACATGCCGCGGAGCAACTGGGCCTGCGCATCTGGAGCCTGTGCTCCGCAACAAGAGAGGCTGCGATAGTGAGAGTCCCACGCACCGCCATGAAGAGTGGCCCCTGCTAGCCACAACTAGAGAAAGCCCTCGCACAGAAACGAAGACCCAGCACAGCAAAAATAAATTAATTAATTAATAGACTCCTACCCCCAACATCTTCTTAAAAAAAAAAAAAAAGAAGTGACGTCTCGGGGAAGGAACCCACAAACCTCCTTTGTCTTCCCTAAGGACTTGACCTATAGACAACAAGCAGGCTGCCTACTGCCCACTGTACTCTCTTAGTTTCTGTTCACGACTTATTCCCCAAACTATGGAAATGGAAAATGTGTGGACGATGTGAACCAGAGGGGCTGCCGCCGCTGATGCAGAATCCTCACCAAGCCTCCCGCCCTCACCATGGCAATAAGCGACTTCCTCCCTCCTCTCCCTCACCTCCACCAGGTGAAAGGGAGCCCTGAGCCGGCAGCTTGACGTGACTGAGAACAGGCGTCTTCAGCCAGCCGTTCAGGATGGGCAGCACTGCATGACCAAAGAGGGAGAACTGGCAGGGGTCAAAGGTCTTGCCGGCTCTTCCTGCTGTTCTCTTCACCTTCCCCTGAGATCCAGCTAGATTCTGGGGCGCTGTCCTCGTGACCCCTGTAGCTCGAGTCTACTCACTTGTAAAAGAGGGAGAATGAACTGCCCTCTGACTTCCCTCTTCTGCCAGGTGGGATGCCCAAGAGAAAAGGGGCGCTCTGAGTTCTCAGAGTACCCCCATTCTACATGGATGACTAATTAAGATGGAGGTATGTACCTCTCCAGAAGTTAAAACGCATGTTCTGACCAAAGTTTTTATTCCAGGGAATTTATTTTTGAGAAAAGTCCAACAGAGGCTTAGTCATCAAATGACAGTTAAGAATTTAACAGATCACTTCTGTTGTAAAGAATAAAATTACGTGAAAATCCAGGCCGTCTTGGAAAACATACACCATATGGTCACCATAGGTATAGGTGACGAGCTACCCAAGAAAGCATGTTATAGGCTTGCCAATTTGCCACCTAATTTTAATCAAACACTTGGGTGAGTTGAAGAGGAAAGCCTTTCCTGTGTAACGGTCATAATAACAACAAGCAATACCTTGGGTAGCCCTCTGAAATTTTCAAAGTGCTTTCGCATAAATTATTTCATCTGATCCAATCCATATGTTTAAGAACGGTTGCACATACCAAGGCAGAAATGTCAGGACCGATAAAGTTCAAATTCTCTCCTACACAACTTGCTGGCCCAGACAGGCCCTGTTTTTCTCATGTGCGTGTTCTCAGTAAACAGAGGAGGGTGACCCAGGGCCGTGGGGGTGGGGGTAGGGGTGGGTGAAAGATCAGGGGGACAATCCCCCTCACACCGTCTGGGGAACTTCTCCAGTTTCAGGTCGCCAGGCTGGTTTCCCAGGATCGAGCATCGACTGCTCCCTCCTTGCTTTACCCGTTGCCTCAGCTCTCTAGAAAGCTGTGGTCAGGCCAACGGCCAGGACGCCATGAAGTTGTATAGGGACGTGGTGTTATTTCTTGGAGGTTGGAACTAAACCAGGAGAGCATCCAGGGGCCAGCCTGGATCAGGTAGGGAAGCAGAAATAAAGCACAGAAATAAATAACAGACTAGTGGGAGCCATTGAGGGAGAGAACCAGAGTCACCACTAGAGAAACACAATGGGCTTCAGGCTTGGGAGGCGGGAGCACGGCTGCTTTATACCGAAAGTAGGCGAGAAATTTGAAGGGTGAGGGGAAATAATTTGGGAGTGAGTCTGGACCAAGTTTAGGGAACTGAGGGAGCCATTCTAATGTGTCCTAGCTGAGTAGGGCATGACGGGCTGGTACGCTTATAAGCGTAGGGCTTGGGGGGGGATACAACACAGTCCAAACCTGGTTAGGTGTACAATTTTTAGATGGTGCAATTTGGAGGTCTATCCCCCAGGTTAATAGATTTAGGCCTTATCAGGGTTGGAAAGACCTTACAGACATCTTGTCTCCTCCTCTCCAGGGCTGCAAACACCCTGTCCATGTCTGTACTATCTAAATGTATATCTCTAAGCAAGACTTCTCTCCTGAATGCCAGACCGATGTGTTGACATTTGACAGGATGGCTTGAAGTCTCCAAGGCAATTCAGATTTACATGCCAAAAAGGAATTCTTAGCTCTGCCGCTCTCACCTGGTCCTGCTCTCCTTTTTTTTCTTTAATTTTAGTAATTGTAATTTCTAGAAACTGAAAGTCATCTTTGATGCCCCTCTTTCTCTGCCTCCAGAAAATTACTCATCACCAAGCCATGTCAATGTTACCTCAAAACACGTCTGGAGCCTGTCTTCCTCTTTTCATTTTCCCTTCCAGGCACCAAGACAAATCACTGTCATCCCTCCCATCTGTCTACTCCTATGAACTCTTGAGAACATTGCTGCTTCTACTCTGACTCCTTCCTATCTATCTCCCACAGATCAGCTTGGGTGAGTTTTTTCAAGTGTAAATAAGATCATATCTCTTTCCCTCTTAAAACCTTCAGTGGCTTCCCATTGCATTTAGGATCAAATCCAAAATCCTTAACGTTGCTTACAAAGCACTGGAAATCTGTTAGTTTCCCCCATCTCCAGCTTCATCTTGTGTCATGTTCTCCTTCACTCCACAAGCTCCGCCTTGACAGGCTTACTTATGATTCTCAAATACCACAAGCTTTTTCTACCTCAGGGCCTTTGCACACATGATTTCCTCCAGTGCCTTAAAAACAATGTTCCCGCTCATCACCTGGTGAACTCCAACTTATACTTCATCAGCAAAATTGCCGCTTCCTCAGAGAAGCCTTCACTAAACCTCACAATCTAAATTATACCCCTCTATCAATTAGGGTTCTTTGGTGCAAGCACAGAAACCAACAGGTTAATCTAGGAAGAAAGGAAACTAATTGCAACATGAGGTCATGCAGAGATTCAAAGGGAAAGCTGAAAAAATGGCTCCGGAAGGACAGGGACCAGGGCTCCAGGGCTCCAAGTGACAAGAACTGATAGTGGGTCTATCAGTTTATGGTGCTTTCATGGCAGGGAATCAGATCCTATCTTTCCTTGTCTGTGTGTCCCTTGCATGTGATGGACACATGGATGAGTTTACGGTCCAGGGAGAGAATCGGTCCAGGGAGAGAATCTGACTGGCATACCATGTGCACAAGCCTGCTAGGGATGGGGTGTGGCGGCAGGGAAACTTGACTGACAGCTCCACAATAACTACACACAGTGAAGGAGAGTAATTCCCTTATTCAGCAATAAGGGCACTCTTAGCAGAAGGAGGAGGAATGGGTACTGAATGCAGAATCAGTGACTGCTCCCATTACATGTCCCCATTGCTCTACAGGCTTTTCCTTTATAACGCTAGTCACCATTTGTAATTATCAACTGCAGCAGACACTGGGTAAGGGCTCATTTCTTCCTTGGAGGGTGTAGGAAAAATAATGCTACCCTGCCAGGCCTGTTCTCTAAAATCTCCCACAAGATCCTCAACTCTCTTTTCTGTCCACACAGCTGGGAACTGAGACATCCGGAATGATGGGGCCACACCACAGAAGAGACTGGACCCCTGAGTAACCCGTTGGAAAGAGCTGACCAGGATGTGAACAAGAAATACAATATTACTGTATTAAGTCTCTGAGACTTTGGGGATTGTTTGTTATAGCAGCTAACAAGCATTACCCTGACCATTACAGATTTATTTTAGTGTTTATTGCTTACCATCTGTCTCCTCTATGAGATTATAAACTTCACAAAGTCATGGATGAGGTCTGTAACTTCGCATTTAACATAATAACATTCAATAAATATTTGTTGAATAAGTGAATTAATTGTTTTTTTATCCAAACCTTTCTCTCTCTAATTATTTTGTAGAAAGAAAATGAGGCTCTGAGAGGTAAAAAGACTTGACCCACGTTATCTCTGCCTACATGATGGGCTAACCACTGGGCAGTGGGTTCATGGGTAAGTCTCAGGTCATTTCTTCAAGTTGCTGTCACAAAACTCCCTAGAACTTGTTTCAGCACATCATGGACACATTAGAAATGTGATTGAAATCTAACAGCAGGTTACCTGTGACACTGAAATTGCTTCAGTCATTTCTTTGTCCTTAAAATGCCATATAATTGCTAATGTAATTAGTAATGTATACAGAGGGGGCTGGTGCAATTACTGAGTCCTGAGATCAAGTAATTAATGTTCTGTCAGCAAAACAACAACTGTTTCATTAACAACCGCTTGGATCTGGAAACAAGCATAATCAGATGCAGAAAGATCAACCTAAACATTATCAACTCAGCTGATTTTTTAGTCACTAAAATGTCAACCCCACAACAGTAAGCACAATGGAACTTTCAGACCATCTTTTTCCAGTTCGAACAAATATACAGTTGGATCGATAGATGGATGGATGGCTAGAGATAGACGATAATGATAGATAGAGAAAGAGATACTAAATTGACAAAACCAAATTGCCTCGTTTTTTTCATCCTCAAGAGCAATAAGAGATTCATGCTTAAATACCACAGGAAACTGAATTCTGAAAGTCAGGAAGGATACATGGATTTTAACTTGGGCTATGCCTCTATGTTTTCCCATGGCACCCTTACAGAAAGCATTTAATCTGACTGGAAGGCAATTTTCTCATCTTGAAACATGGAGTAACTCTCTGAACTTCTGCACTGCAACGTGAAAAGTGAGGGCAAGATGTGAATACCTAAGGAAAGGTCTGTTTGAGTGCATTAGCTTGTGCTCGATGATCAAGAGTGCCCCCCCCACCCCCCGCAAATCTCCATGGTTTCCAAAAGCAAACCTATATCCTTGCCTGTGGGTTGGTGGGTCAGTACTTCAACAGCCCCGCTCCAGGCTGGGTTCAGGGCTGTCTCATGTCTTTCTATTTTAGGACCCAGTATGAAGGAACAGTAGGAAGCTGGAGCGTGTCCTTCTTATGGTAAAGGAGAGGCACACAGGACCCAGACCACAATAGCACACCTCTGTTCAGATGTGGAATTTTTGTATCTGGTCATATTTCCCTGGACAAACAAATCGTTATGTCTAAGCCCACCAATGGTGTGAGGACATCTACTTTTTTCATGAGAAATGGAAGAGGAGAGGGAATATTTGTTCAACAATAACAGCCAATGAGAAATCATTTTCCATTTCTCAGTTTGTATCATAAGTCATGAGTTCCCTGTTTTCAGGGAAAAGTGACCAACTGACCGTATCTGAGCAGAGGGGTGCTATTATGTTACTCATTTAAAAAACGTTAAAAAAAAAATTCCACCACAATTGTCTGGACAAGATGGGATGGTATTTGGAACAACAGAGCACTAAGCTAGGAGTCAACGGACCTCTGTCCTATTTCAGTTTTACTATTAGCTAATTATGACTTTCGGCAAATCACTTCATAACTCTGGGCCTCAGTTTCTTCACTATTAAAGTAAGAGGTCTTGACAAGGTGATGTTTAAAGTGCCTTTGAGCTCTAAAATCCTAATCTCTGGTGTCTTACCTTTTAGGGTAGATATCTGGCACTATTTGAGGTATAAAGCCACAGTCAACTAATACTTGTTTATTAGAGAACAGCTCAATGGAAAGGATGCAGATGTAAAAGGGAGCCTGCTCTGCTGGAGAAATGTATATGTTACCAGCTGTCGCCACACCTACCCCGGCATCAGTTGGGAGAATCATAGTCTCATTAACTGTCATATAAGTAAAGCCCGGGCCTCTCGAGATAGAGTTGCCCATGCAGAAAGTAGCTCACAGTGTATCAATCCAGAGCATCTGCCTTGGAGGCTTCTAACTCGGGACTCATTACTTGAAACTTCCTTTTCTCCTTCCATGGAATCATAACATGTAGATCAGAAGTTACAGAGACGTCTCAAGTGAGCTCAGTTTCAGAGTTCACTGAAGGACAGCAGTGAACTGGAGGACAGCAATGCTTTGGAGGACAGCATCCAAAGAAGATGTGGTCTGGAAGCACAGTCTATCTAAAATAAAACATCAAGTTGCTGTCTGTGAGCATCTAAATACATCACATATAAACACGTGGATGAATTTTTTGCTAAATTTTGAGGGTATGTGTAGGATGGTCTGGTTTGAAATCTAAGCTATGTAAAGTTTGTGACATTTACTTTGTGAGGGGGGGGGCCTTTGGAGGCACCTCAAAGGGAGGGACACCTGTCCTCCAGAGCATCTGAAACTGAGTTCACTTGAGATGTCTCTGTAACTTCTGATCTACATGTTATGATTCCATGGAAAGAGAAGAGGAAGTTTCAAGTAATGAGTCCCGAGTTAGAAGCCTCCAAGGCAGATGCTCTGGATGGATACACTGTGAGCTACTTTCTGCATGGGCAACTCTATTTTGTGAGGCCCAGGTTTTGTTTATATGACAGTTAATGAGACTCTATGATTCTCCCAACTGATGCTGAGGTAGGTGGGGGCAATGGAGGGCATGCCATTGCATGGGAAGCTGGAGAACAAATGTTGTGTGCAAACTTAATAATAAAGCAATCCGCCCCCTCTCTCCTTCTCCGAAATAAAGAAATTAAAGTCCGGGGTTAACGCCTGAAAACATTTTGAAACATTCTTCACAACTACTTTAGAAAGCTGTACCTCCATTACAGCAAGCTGCAAGTCCTTGGGAATCATGCACCCCTGTTTCAAATTTTCCTGTCAAAGAACTCCAACATGACTGGGGTGTTGAGAGTATGGTCTGAACACCTGTCGCTATACATGCTTATTTTGCAGGTATGATTTTAATCTTTACATATTTAAGTAAAATTTGCATTCATTTTTTAAAAGTATTAAAATCCACCCCCCAAACCACTTTGAGTAAAACTGAGGCAACATAAGTGCTCTGCTTATCATGTCCTTATCATGTCCTAGCCTCACACACAATTTCATTGTGACTTGTCGTTTGACAAATCAGAATTTTTTTCAGAATTTCAGAATTAACTTTTGATTGGTATATTGAGGTTTACTGTACTTATTCTATAAAAGAATTGTGGGAGGTATAAAATGAGACAACTGACGTAAGCACAGCACCTGGCACTCTGAGGTGTAGCTGCTGTCATCCACACCGTCCCACTTTCCCACCTCCACGTCCACTGCTAGCCCTGCTACCCATCACAGTGTTGGTTTTCAAAGCTGGAGAACAGCTTTGTGCTCTCCAGTGTGGCTTGCGTTTCTGTATCTAGTGGAAGGTACCAGGATTGTTCCCCGGGGAAAGTCTTGGAGATCTTTCGGAGCTTTCAGAGCAAATGAGAGGCTCTAGAATTCCATCTTCTCCCCAAACCAGCTCCTGCCCATAAAAACTCTTTCACCACATCTCCTCCTCTGTGCACCACTCCCTGAAAACCCCTCGGGAAATAACCACCCAGGTGCAAGATTATGTCTACAAGGTGGGAGATTGGGCCTTCTCCCATAAAGGAAGGTGGCTTCATCACCAAAGCCAACAGCAAAGGCAATCTTCATCGCTGAACTATTTTTACTCATACTTCTGACACCAAACGTGTCGCTTCCTTCCTGCCTGCCACCCCCCTTCCCCAACATCAACCAATTCTGACACCAACATGGTATCCTACAATTCAATTCAATTCAATTCTCACATGAACTACCTGATGTTAGCACCAGACTCCACAGGTTTAAGGGCTCAGTCCCACAAGACTGACCTCACTTCAGTTGCCAGTCTCAAATGGGGTGCCCCGATGATCCACACTTGTCTGACCTGGAAACAAATTTGGGGTTCCCATAACCCCCCCTCAGGTTTGATGATTTTCTAGAATGACTCACAGAACTCAGAAAGGCACTTCACCTACTATTATCAGTTTATTATAAAGGATACAACTCAGGAACAGCCAAATGGAAGAGATGCAAAGGGAAAGGTATTGGGGATGGGATGTGTGGAGGTTCCATGGCCTCTCCAGGTGCACCACCCTCCCAGCACCTCAATGTGTTCACCAACTCAGAACCTCTCTGAGCCCCATAGTTTAGAGCTGTAATGGAGGTCTCATTATGTAGGCACGATTGATGAAATCATTGACCACTGGTGATTAACACCATCTCCAATCCCTCCCCCCTCCCTGGAGGTTGGATGTGGGGGGCTGAAAGCTTAAATTTTCTAATCAAGGCTTGGTCTTTCTGGTGACCAGCTCCCACCTGAAGATATCTAGGGGCCTGAAAGAGTTGCCTCATTAGAACAAAAGAAGGCTCTTATCAATCCTATCACTCAGGAAATTCCAAGGATTTTAGGGTGTTGGTGCCAGGAACTGAGAACAAACACCAAATATCTTTCTGTGATACCACAGTAGTCATCATCTGCTTCCAGTGAAACAGAAGGTAATGGTTCCTGATTCCTTTCCTCCATGCTTGTTGAGGGCTCAAGAGCAAGGAGGAATAACACTAACATCTCCCCCTCCCCCTGCCCTATACATTTCCAGACCTGTGATTAATATATATTTATGAAGCACATTAAGTAGACTATCTCTTCTAGGAGCCTCAATTTTATTCAAAGTAAATAAACATTTATTGGCGTCTATTTTGTGCTAGCAATGTGCTAGGAAGGTGTTAGGAAGGTAAACAAAGAATGAAAGCCCTCAGAAAGCTCCGAGTTTTGTGGAGGAGACAATTAAGAAAATGTATCATTGCAACAGAGGTAAGTGTGGGAGAAGCACTTCACTTGGCCTTGGCTGACGAAAACTCCCAGGGAGGGCTTCCTGGGGAACGGGATGCTCACACTGTGTGACTTACAGGGGAGCAGGAAAGAAAAGGGAGGGGGCCTACTTCTGAGCTCACATAAATGATAGACAATGCCGTGTAGAATCAAGCAATGTCAATGCTGGAAGGAGCCTTGTGCATCTTTTCTAAATCAAGACACTGAGTCTGCTTGTGTGTTGCTCAAGGTCACATAGCAGCAAACTTGACTTCAATTAAAAGATTTAAAGTTTGCACCCTTTGACCAATTTGACCCATTTCTCCCCCTCCCTTCCTCCCTCCACCCCCACCCCTGGTAACCACCAATCTACCTACTGTTTCTATCAGTTCTACATTTTTAGATTCCAGTATAAGTGAGATCATAATGTATTCATCTTTCTCTGTCTGACTTATTTCACTTAGCATAACACCCTCAAGTTTCATCCATGTTGTCACAAACGGCAGGATTTCCTTCTTTTTAAAATTTATTTTTGGCTGCATTGGGTGTTCATTGCTACACACGGGCTTTTTCCAGTTGCAGAGAGTGGGGGCTACTCTTCATTGCAGTACGCAGGCTTCTCATTGTGGTGGCTTCTCTTTGCTGTGGAGCACAGGCTCTAGGCACACGGGCTTCAGTAGTTGTGACACGCGGGCTCAGTAGTTGTGGTGCACAGGCTTAGTTGCTCCGCAGCATGTGGGATCTTCCTGGACCAGGGATCAAACCAGTGTTCCCTGCACTGGTAGGCAGATTCTCAACCACTGCACCACCAGGTAAGCCCCCGGATTTCCTTCTTTTTTTTGGCTGAATAATATTCTGCTATATATATGTATATATACCACTTTCCTTTAGCCATTCATCCGACAGACACTTATTGTAATCATTTTGCAATATACATGTATATCAAATCATTACAGTGTACACCTTCAACTTACACAATGTTATGTGTTAATGCTATCTCAATAAAGCTGGAAAAAAATTTAATTTAAAAATAAAAATAAATTTAAAACTTTTTAAAGGTTCAAATGCAAAAATACATCACACTGCCATGAGAAAATAGAAATGAGCTACTTCCTCACCAACAAATCCTACCATACTTTTACTTAAAACGTGATTGTGCTTCAAGAGAGATTTTTGTCTTTCTGTCTCTCTGTTTTGGTCACGGGATCATTTTGGTTATCTCTAACTTTCCATTACAAGGGCACCTACAATTTACTGACATTTTATACTTTGTTTTCTATAAGTCCTTTTGCATGCTTTTCCTTACCAAAGACTTAGGAAGAAGAACCACTGGGGCAGGACCCATGACTACTGAGTGTGCTCCCACTGAGTCTCCACACATAGGACTGCTACCTCAATTCTACTTGATGTTGGGCAGGACACGAACTATAAAGAACCAAGTTATTCAACTAACGTCCAGTGAACAAGAACTCCAAATTCTAGGCACCATCCACACCAACAAACAGCACGCAGTTTAGCAAGGGATCAGATTACAAACATGATGATAATATATTTATATACAGTGTACCCTGTGAAATCTAGAGGCTTGTGGTATGGGAGTTCAGAGGAGGATAAAACATTAGTATGTCCCTGGCTAGTCCTGGCTAGACATTAAGCTTCAAGAGAGCAGGGACCCGTATCTATCTTATTTGCCATTCTATCTTCTGTCCCTGGCACATAGGAGGAACTCAATAAAGATTTCTTAAATGAATGAAGGAATGAATCAATGAACAAATATGTTTTACAAATGAGGAAAGAGAGGCCCAAGAAGGTAAGTGATTTGATTTGACTAACATCCCAGGGCTAGCTGGAGAAATCCATACCCAGGTCTCCAAACTCCTAATCCAATGCACGTTATAGTGAATGAACTACCAAAGGTTCGGTAAAACTGTCCCAGAATCTTGGGCTCACTGCTTCATAACCAGGGTGGATAAACTTATAATAACATACATCCTGGCATTGGACATGGCTGACTGTATAATTAGCTTATTTCCTACCCATATGGAGCAGCTCAGCTCCTGTGCCTCAGTGGGGAATTCCTCGTATGTTGCTAGGGGCGCCTTCTGGGATTACATCTTCAGAGGTGTGCCGGAGGAAGAGTGAGCTGTGCTGATAAATGAATCAGAGAGACAGGAGGAAAGCTGGCAGAGTCCCTGCAGGCGAGATGGATGGGGGCTGAATCGTGCTCACGGCTGCTCTGTTCCCTCGGCCTCTTCTCCCTCTGACCTCAAGTGGACCCAGTGGGAAAATAGTGCCTGCTTCTCCAGGACTTATTGCTTAGTCATAAATCTCCGTCTCAGGGCTGTGAGTGTGGGGTGGGAGCGGGAAGCTAAACGGGTGGAGCATGGGGAGAGAGAGGAAGAGAGAACCAGCAGAAGGAATACGGGAAGAGGAAATAAAATAAGACAAAGATGTCTGGTAAAAGTTGAAGGGCCAGCAAAGCCTCTTTAACTCGGGTTTCATAAGTCGAGAAATATTTGATCACCCTTGTGAGTCAAACCTCTGAAAATCAATAGGGCTTGAGAGTTGCCTATATTGATCTGGAAGCCTGAGATGTATTGAAATATTCATGACTGGATGTATGTGTTCAGAGAAGGCACGGGGGGAGGGGGCTGGTGCAGAGAGAGGGAGACGGATAGGTAGATTTCTAAGTAAAAGCCATTCGCATTTTCATTAAAAATAGATTAATTCTATTAGTCGGACTAAAACCTCATACTTAAAAGGAAATGAGCTTGTTTGTCAGACAAATAAGCCACTGGCAAACCCAGAAAAAAACATTTATTTATTGCTATTTAATAGCAGAAGAGCCAGGGAGAGTTGATAAAATTAGCACGGTATCCCCGGGGGGATGCAAGGGGCTGCTTTGTTTGCAAAGGCAGTTTGGACACTGCCGCTTTGATCTTCACTTTGAGCATTTGAACAGGCGTGTTAGTATCACTCATTCCACAAGAGAATTGGGATTCAAGTTTCCCCAACAATCTAAAAAGCAGTACATTAGAAGGGGGCTGTCTGCCCGTAGTCTCAGAGTCTCAATACCCTTGATACTAATTTGATGTGATGCATTTCAACAGATGTGTCTACCTGAACGATATCTGATGCCCAGGAGACTGTGGCCCTGCTTCAGAGTATTAGACTTGGATTTTTCCCCCTTCAAAAATGATTGGATGAAGGCATCCATAATTTAAAATCTGCATATAGATATGACATATGTTACAAATATTTGAGAAAATTCATGCAAGGAATTTAACAACAACAACATATGGGAAATCAGTTCCAAATAACAAGGCAGAATTAAAAATAAGCTGTTACCTGTAGCTACCCTCCTCTTATATTCCAGTGCAACCTATGGAGATGGTGCCAAAACCCGGCTCTTGAGGGGGAAAAAAAGCTCAAATCCAACATGACATCACGCTGTGGAGCAAGCATTTGGGGACCTGAAGGGAATGTTGGATTCTGACCGGGATCGTCATTCCCACATTTTTCAGGTGTAAGGCTGGTCCAAAGGAAAAGTCAGCAGGCACGGAATGGGATGGGCGGGCATGTGGGTCTGCCACAATGTGACTTTGGGGAACCTAAGCCATTCTGAGCAGTTCTGAGCAGTTTAGTGGGGACAGCAAGCGCTATGAGCCCTCTTGGCTTTGATGAAATTCAAACCCAAGCTTGTTAAAAACATCCACAATGTAGCCAGCCCTGGTTTCCCCAGGCAGCTATTTCAGAGATGAGGCAGACTGGACCTTTCAACCTTCCCCCAGCCTCTTCACACTCTCCCTTCTCTGACTCCCACAATAAGAAAAAGAAAGGGCTGCAGAGCTCCTGCCCTTCTCAGAGCTTCTGGGAGCACCTTTTCTGAGGGGAGAAATCAAGTCTGCCAGAAAGTCAAGGATGGCTATACTCCTGCTGTTTCTTCCACTGAACGCAGTTATCCACCCCTGCTGCATCACCTTCCTCCTGTATTTACAAAATGCTTTATCATCTCCTCCTCCATACTCCTCCCAGAGCACGTTAGCATTTTTATTGTTATTCCCATTTAATAGATGAAGGAAGAGGGTACAGAGACACTTTCCCAGGCTCTCACAGGAAGAGTCAGGATTAAGTTCAGATCCCTAAACCCCTCCTCCACTGCTAAACAAATGTGTTCTTCCCTCCCCACCACCCTGCCCCTCTCCCCAAACACAGAACAACCAGGAGGGTCCTGCTGCCTAGAGGCTTCCAGTGAGGTACCACTGGGGCTTTTAGAAGCAGACAGTTTGCTCCAGGAACACGTTCTCAAAGATGAACTTCCCGGGTGCGATCCTCTGTGATCTGTACCCGAGGGGCTGGTGACACCCCCTGTAGATTACAACTTCTCTTCTTACCCTCCCCTTGCCTTCCCGTACCGGCTTTAAGGCCATGGGCACCTTCCTCAGAAAGGATGGGGTGGGGCAGACAATGCTGAGTCCAACAACTAGATTGTGCATCTTGCCCATCACCCCACAAGTGAGAGGAGATTGAACGAAACCACTGTGTCTTCTAAACTCGGATGACAGGCTCCTCACCGTGGTCCCATTTTCCCTGTCTTCGGTCTGTGTTTCTTCCAGTCCATCCTCTGTGTTCCCGATGGACACATCCCTGCTCAACATAAAATCTTTCACTGATCTCTACTTCTTTTAGGTGGGGGGTTTTAACTGGGTACCAGGGGGCCCAGGACCATCCCTGAAGTTGAATGTAAAACATAAAAGTGTGTGTGTTGGGCTTCCCTGGTGGCGCAGTGGTTGAGAGCCCGCCTGCCGATGCAGGGGACGCGGGTGCGTGCCCCGGTCTGGGAGGATCCCACACGCCGCGGAGCGGCTGGGCCCGTGAGCCATGGCCGCTGAGCCTGCGCGTCCGGAGCCTGTGTTCCGCAACGGGAGAGGCCACGGCACTGAGAGGCCCGCGTACCGCAAAAAAAAAAAAAAAAAAGACGATAAATTCCACTATAGTTTGCATCTCAGGAAAGGTTAAGAATTATTCATATAAGCACAAAGTTCAAGCTCCTTGTCATGGCACTTAGGGTCCTTCGTGACTCTACCTTTCCTCGTCTCGTCTCATATCACACTCTCATGCTCTTCCTCTTCACTTCCGGGAACAAACCATGCGTCCTCCAGGCTGATGCATGAGCTGCTCCCTCTGCCTGAATGCCCTTCCCATCCTCCAGTTCCTCCTCCAGGGAACGGTTCGGAATGTCTCTCCTGCATTTCCCCTGCAGTCCCAAGGCACCCTTTGCTTCCCACTGTGGCAGCACTTGTCACCCTATATTGCAATTGCTTGTTTATCTGCCTGTCTCCCCACTGAATCACGTGCTCCTAGAAGGTAGGAACCGTATTTTTTTCTTTCTGAATCCCAAGCACATAACATATGCCCCCAAATAATTGATATTCAACCTCTATGGGAAAACCCACAATAACATGGTAAGTGATGTCCAAAAAATCCTATTGTATAAAGTGCAGTCCCTCCTTAGTCCAAAGTTAATGAAATGACCATGTGGACTTTGTACCTGGGACCAGTCTAAAATTCTAAAGGCATTCCAGGGGTCTGGCTATGCAATCCATGTCCTTTCTGGTGGGCTGTGGTTTGATGATTATTCTGCAATCTGGCTTAATTATTGATGGAGACGATTCTGGATCTGCAGACTAGAATTTCTAGGACAGTGGAAAGGATTCCAAGAACTCCCAGTTAGAGTCTGTATTGTTGCCCAATATATGGGTAGTGTAGGCTGGGAGAATACCGAGGATGTAAGCACCCACCCCCACCCCCAAGATGGGGTTCCATACGGTTTCTAGTGCTGCCTTATCCCCCTGCTTCCGTATCATCCGTCTATGGCATACTCCAAGGTCAGAACTTCAGCTCCATTTGAGACTATGAGTGGGTCAGAGGACACGAGCTAATCACCAATCCCATAACAGCTAAACTTGCGCATGGTATGGAGTTATTTACTCTGTTTGCAGAAAGCATAAAGGATTAGTGGAAGCAATGTCAGTCTCATTTTCCTAGGTCATATCCCCCTTGAAGAGAACATACAAGGACAGAGGAACAATCCCATTAGTTCCTGATTCTGAGCATGCCCCATGTGCCCTTCCATGATCTCACTGGGACCGCAAGCTGGTGGGATGCACATGCTTGGTGATTCTAGCCCATAAAGCCAGCCTCTTGCATCATGTCTCATTCCAAAGACCTTAAGCCTCTGGCTTCTAAGGATTCCTAAAGCAAGGATGATGTAGGTGTGGGGAAATTAGTTACCTCCCTTGTTTGCTGTATCAAGAACTTTAGGCACATTAGTTTACTTAATCCCTACAAAACTCTGTGAGTTAATGCCCATTTTGCAGATGATCAAATGGAGACTCATAAGCATTAAAGGATTTGTCCTGTGCCAAGGGCCAATGATCAGGATTTGCACAGAGACCAGTGTGATGCCAAAGCCCATGCTTTTCCACTAGGAGGGCAGAACGGCATAATGCTACGCATCCCGGGCTCTGGGGTTAAGCTGTGAGACCCACCACGTGTGCAGACTTGGCCATACTTCTGACCTGCTTGGTGACTCCATTTCCTGAGTAAAATGGGGGAAATATTAGCATTTACCTCAAATTACTATAGGGACGATTGCGTTAGTACATCGAAAGCCCTTGGAACTCCCTGTCAGGGCCTCATAAATGGGAGCCTCTGTGGTGATTGTGACGTGTGCCTGATAACTCAGTGACCACATTTTCCTAACAAAGCTTCGGACAAGCAGTCTGACAAGTAAAGGTGAATTGAGGGGTTGGACAGGGTGACAGGCCAGAATATTAGACTCCATCATGGTCCAGAAAATGATAACCATACCTCCGTTTTAGGGACCACTGATTGGCCTTTTCCCGCCACTTGTGGCCCATACCATATATTCACTTTTTAAGCTACAGAAAAGCATTAGGATAATAACTTGTAGAGGTTTTTTTTTTTTTTTCCTACAATAACCTCTAAGTCCCTCTCCTCATCAGCATGCTGGTAGACACATCTATTTAATATGTATTCTTTCTCTTTTTTCCCCTCAGTGCTTCTCCCCAACACTCAGACTGATTATCCTGTGTTTTCATTAAGAACATTTTCCATTTGCCAGTCCGCAAAACAATTCTCAATGTGATGGCCTCATTTCCTGCAGAGAGAAGTCTTTCCATTTGCAACCAATCACAAGGCTGGATTCACACAAGAATTAACTTCCAACCCTTATTCCTAAAACGTAAGTGGGAAGGTGAAAAGCCAACCCCAGAGACAGCCCTCCTGCCCACTTCGGCATCTAAATTCCAGAGATTTTTTATAATGTCTTGCTGGTGAATTTTCCCTCTGTTTCTGTGTTATTCCTCTCATGCTCTAATTTGGTAAAAAAAAAAAAAAAAAAAAAAAATTCTAGCAGCTTCATAAATGTCTCTTGAGAATCTTGCAAGGATAACATTAGAGGTCATGCCTGAGAAATCATGGTGTGATGATTAATTTTATTAGGACGCATTATTCTGATAGAGATACCTTACTTAATAGACGTGTATTAAGAACCAACAAAGAGCCACAGACTAGATAGAAGATGAGTTAGGCTAGGTCCGTGCCTTTGAGAAGCTCAGATCAAAAGTCTGGGGAGTAAGTAGACATGTTCAATGTCCCCTGGAGAGAGCTGAATGAGAGGTAGAAACTGCAAGCTGTAGGAGACAAAGGAGAGAGCCACTCACTGCACCAGGAAAAGAAGGAAAGCTTCTGTGACGCTGTGATGTAGAATAAGAAATATATATTTGGTCTTCCCCCCCTTTCTGGCTCGCAGCTCCTAACATCCTTGGGATTTCCTAAGCGATAAGAACGATGGAAGCATCTTTTGCTTTAGTCTTTTGTCTTTGGTTCTCGAAATAGCTCCAGAGCCATAAAGGTGAAAGCAGTGTGTTGTTACTGATAACAAATCCACTTCAACCACACCTGAGTTCACGGTGATGAGGTGACTCTTGGAAAGTCACTAAGGATGGGGGCTGCTTGCCAGGGGAGCCAACATTGATTCAAGAGTTGGAACTTGCAGCCCCATCCTGGACCTCTAGGCAGGGAAGAAGCCCTGGAGATTGAGTTCAATCACCAATGGCCAAAGGTTTAATCAATTATGACTATGTAATGAAGTCTCCATAAAAACCCAAAGAGACTGGTTCAGAGAGCTGTCAGGTTGGTGAACCAGAACACATCCACGTGCCAGGAGGGTACCCCAAACTCCATGTGGACAAAAACTCCTGTGTTGGGGACCCTTCCAGATCTCACCCTGTGTATCTCTTCATCTGGCTGTTCATTCATATCCTTTAACACTCTTTGTAATAAACTGGTAATCTAGTAAGTAAACTGGATTTCTGAGTTCTGTGCATCACTGTAGCTAATTAATCAAACCTGAGGAGAGGGTCTGGGAACCTCAGAGCTACAGCCAGTCAGTCAGAAGCACAGGTGAAATCCTGGACTTGTGATGACATCTGGAGTGAGGACAGTCTTGGACTTGAGCTCTTAACCTGTGGGATCTGACTCTGTCTCCAGGTAGACAGTATCAGAATTGAGTTAAATGTGTGGGACACCCAGTCAGTGTCTGCTGATTGGAGAATTGCTTGGTGGTGTCGGAAAAAAAAAACAAAAACACATCAGAGCTTCACAGAAGAGGTAACCTTCAATGAGCTGGGCTTGAAACAGGAGCAGGAATTTGCCCTGGTGGATGCAGGAACACTGAGGGAAGTTGAGGAGTGGAGAGGCAAACGTAGGAAATGAGAACCAAGCAGACGATATTACAACCTATATTTAGGTGAACAAGATGGTCGCGTTTTCTTGGGAATTACTATGGAGGATTCTGCACTGAGACAGACCCATAAACACTGAAGAATCATCTCTGTAAATGAGGGCAATGGGCAATGGACTAGATTTGTGTTACACAAGGGTTTCATATACAGACTCCTTGCAATGGGAGAAGTTTTTCTGCAGACCCACAGTGTCGGCAACGTATTTTTATTATGTTTTACATGAATATAAAATTAGGTATAACTTCTTATAAATATTAAACAACTATAAAGTCATATTCACCAAGTGAATAGACACAAAACTCAAAAGGCAATAAAATTCACTAATTTAAAATAATAAGTAATGTTCTTTGGCCGAAACTAAATTGCTATCTCCAACACAAAGAGAGTGTTGAAGGCTACAACCCACTTACTCTGGAGTTTGAGATGTCTATACTTCGGTGTGTTATGTGATGATGAAAGTCTCATATCACTTTTCTCTTTTTAAATTACTGGAAACTTTTACTCATTCAGTGTGCCATGATAGTATTTCATCTTAACTTTATGAAGTGCATAAATTCATCTATTAAACCTGGCTCTGTTCTTTTTCATTAGCCATCTATTTTAGTATGTCATTTCCATGATGTCAAATCAAAGTCTTAATTTATTAAAAAACTTTAGAACAAAAATCATAGTCTACCAAAGGGTCATTCAGTTGTAAAATATCATTGGAAAATAAGCCTTACGTTTATTACTGGTAAAGGATTTAGTGTGAGTACAGAGAGGACCTGGCTTGGTTGCTGTCATTGTGACATTAGGACTTAACCTACTCCCAGCCAGATAAGACCAAGTGCAAGTTCCCTTTGGGTGGTCCCTTCAGCCCCTATCCTGCAAACATAAACACAGTCCTAGGATCACCTGGCTCCAGGTTTGCATTCAGATGCCCTGAATATTTTGCTAATATATTTATAACATCATCAAAATGAGAAGACAAAATTTTAAATCTAAATAAGTTATAGACTATTATATGTTTGTGGCCCCCAGGAGTCTGCTGAACCCAGTTTGAGAAAAGCTGGACCAGATGATCTTGAAGATCCTTTCCAACTCTGACGCTCCCCCATTATTCTAAAAGTCAGGAATGATAAGCACTAACCTAGACAACTAGGGTGAGCCTTTCACCCTCGGGTTATCCGAATTTGTCTTCTTTGCTCCCCTCCTTGCCTTAATGCCCGTATCGTCCTCACTCCCAGGGATCTCAGAACTCTGTCCTCACTAAAACCTGCTCCTGAAAAAGAGAAGGATCTTGGCCCCTTCCTTCATGTCTGCGTGTGGATTTAATCCACATCACTTCTTCCAAAGGTGACACACATTAAGCCCGAGTCTGCATTTTCAGGGTTTCTTTTTCACCTCTTTTATTTTTAAGCCCCTGTGCAGGCATTTTGAATATCAATAAATAAGTACCGGGGAAAATTGTTTGGTGGGGAAAGAAAGAGGCTCGGAGGCATACCAGGGAGGGGGTGAGCCCTGGGGACATTTCAAACCTGAACATCTGGTGCTTGAATCACATGAGTGATGACAGTGAGAGTCGCACAATTATAAACTGGGCAGATTTGAAAATTGATCCTGAATCAAACAACCACTAATTTTCCTGGTCCCCTCTGGCAATCATCTTTTCAAACTGTTCAGGGCTTTAAAATATGAAAATAATAAACTCCTGGCAACCTCCCTCCTTTTCTCTTCCCTCTCCACCAGCTTCCCACCCCCCTCCTTGTAGAAGCCCTCTGGTTGGCCATCTATATTCAAATTACACTTTTCAAGCTGTCCCCTCAGTAAGTTCAAGTAGAGTTGATTTCCAACCCCCCCTACTGCTGCTAAACTATAATTGCCTGCTGTATCTTTTGCCCCCTTTTTGAATAAGTGGTGTTAGATTTGCCACTTTGGCTAATCCTCAGGAATCTGACCTGTCATTATACAAAGTTCTAAAAATATCAGCTTGCACTTCACAGTTTCCGTTTTGGTTTCATGTAATTCCTCTTCACTGCTTTATTTGAACCTGCTAACCTGCTTTGAAGGGGGAAAAGTTGCTAGCTAGCATTGCCTGTCATCTGCTGTGTTTGCTTCCTTCTCGAAAGGCCTCAAATGAGAATGCTGGTCTCTTGGTAGCTGAATAAAAATGAGAAGAATGAAATGGAGGAAAAACATTGACACACACATTTCCCTTTGGTCTCTGTGATCACAGCAGAGCACACACCTCTCTTCCATCTCTCAACTAGGACACTCGGGAAAGGCGAGAGTAACAGAAAGAATCCAGCACCTACCTAAGTGCCAGACACTGTGCCAATGGTGGAAACTGTGCAAAAGTTGGCCGGTGCAGAGAGATTCTTGGTAGGGTCGGGGGTAGGTGGGAATGGCAGAGTTGCAAATAAAAGTCTGAAACCAGGCTGGGCAAACAGAAGGACAGCTCTTTACGTGAAAACAACAGTCTGCACAATTTGGCTGTCCATAGTGGGGATGAGGCACGCCCCTTCAGATGATGAGGCTGCTTCTGTGAGAGCAGATCAAAGCTGGGAAGGGGACACACTGCGAGATCGAAGCTGGCCATCACTCTACCCACGTATGTGGACTACCTATGGTTCTCTATAGCCTCTTTCTGGTCATAACTACAAAAGTGAAGAAATGGGGGCACTTCAGTCTGTCCTGAAGAAGCTCACTGAATGACTCCTAGCCTGGACTCTGCTTTTTCAAGAGCAATTGTCTTTGCCAGCCAACTTCCCATGTGGATTAATCCACTGCGCCTCCACTGGTCTCCACAGCAGCGTGGAAAGAGCTGTCCAAGGTGGGATCTGGAAGTATGCTGGCTCCCTAGGCCAGGTTAAACTCACTCTGCATGTTCTGGGCTGCATAATGGGCAAGACCACTGTGTCTCTCTGACCCACACCATGCCTGAAGACCCCACCACATCTCACAAGGTGCCACACTACCTAGCATCCAGGTATCCCAAGTTCTGACCTGAAGGCCTTGCTATGGCTGCCTCCTTCTCCAGGTCCATCCCTTCTCAGTGAACTTACCCACGATGGGTTGTCCACATGGTTGGAAGGGCCCAGTGTTTTTATCTTTTATATTCAGCTCAATAAATAATTTCTGGCTATCTCAACATGGACAAGCACTAGGTAGGCTAAATATAAAAATACGGTGAGTAATGGACATTACAACCAATTTTACAGAAATAAAAAGGGTTATCAGAGAGTACAATTAGGGCTTCCCTGGTGGCACAGTGGTTGAGAGTCTGCCTGCTAATGCAGGGGACACAGGTTCGAGCCCTGGTCTGGGAGGATCCCACATGCCACGGAGCGACTAGGCCCATGAGCCACAACTACTGAGCCTGCACGTCTGGAGCCTGTGCTCCGCAACAGGAGAGGCCGCGATAGTGAGAGGCCCGTGCACCGCGATGAAGAGTGGCCCCCACTTGCCACAACTAGAGAAAGCCCTCGCACTGAAACAAAGACCCAATACAGCAAAAATAAATTAATTACTAAAACTCCTACCCCCAACATCTTAAAAAAAAAAAAAAGTGCTGGATATTTATTTTTTAAAAAAAAGAGAATACTATTAAAAAGTACAAATTGGATCACCTAGATGAAATGGACAAATTCCTAGATATGCACAAGCTACCAAGACTGAATCATGAAGAACTAGAAAATTTAAACAAACCAATAATCAGTAAGATTGAATCAATAATAAAATACCTTCTAACAAAGAAAAGCCCAGTACCAGATGGCTTCACTGGTGAATCCTAATAAGAATTAAAAGAAGAATTAACATCAATCTTCCTCAAACTCATCCAAAAATTTGAAGAGCAAGAATCAACATCTACATTCATCCCATGAGGTCAGCATTACCCTCATACAAAAGTCAAACAAAGGCACCACAAGAAAACTATAGACCAATATTCCCATAGATGAATACTGATACAAAAATATTCACCAAAGTACTAGAAAAGAGATTTCAATAGCACCTTAAAAGGAACACAACCAGAACTGAGTGAGATTTATTCCTGGGATGCAAGGATGGTTCAACATATGAAAATCAATCAATGTAACATACCAACCAAATTAACAGACTGAAGGAAAAAAATGACTTGATCACCACAATTAATGCAGAAAAAAAATCTGACAAAATTCAACACCCTTTATGATAAAAATACTCAACACACTAAGAACACAAGCAAATTATGTCAACATAATAAAGATCATATATGAGAAGCCCACAGCTAATATCATACTCTGTGGTGAAAGTCTCAAATCTTTCCCTTTAAGATAAGAAACAAGACAAGGATGCCTACTTTTGCCACTTCTATTCACATAGTACTATAAGTCTTAGCCAGAGCAATTAGACAAGAAAAAGAAATTAAAAGCACCTAAGTTGGAAAGGAAGAAATAAAATTATCTGTTTTCAGATGACAGAATTTTATATGTAGAAAACTCTAAACACTATACACACACACACACACACACACACACAGTTATAACTAATAAATTCACCAAAGTTGCAGGATACAAAATCAACATACAAAAATCAGTTTCTGTACAACTCACAATGAATAATCCAAAAAGAAAATTAAATTTCCAATAACATTAAAAGAATAAAGTGCTTAGGAATAAACTTAACCAAGGAGGCAAAATACTTACATACTGAAAACTACAAAACATTGCTTAAAAAATTAAAGAAGACATTTTAAATATTTAAAATGGATAACCAACAAGGACCTGCTGTACAGCACAGGGAACTCTGCTCTATATTATGTAACAACCTAATTGGGAAAAGAATTTGAAAAAGAATAGATACATATATATGTATAACTGAATCATTTTGTTGTACAACTGAAACTAACACAACATTGTTAATCAACTATACTCCAATATAAAATAAAAAGTTAAAAAAAATTAAAGAAGACACAAACAAATGGAAAGACCTCACATATTCATGGACTGGTAGTGTGGTTACTACTACCCAAACTGATCTCTAGATTTAATACAATCCCTATCAAAACCCCAGTGGCAATTTTTGCAGAAATAGAAAAATCCTTCCTAAAATTCACATAGGATTTCAAGGAACCCTAAATAGCCCAAACAGTCTTGAGAAAAAGAAGAGCAGAGTTGGAGGTCTCACACTTCCTGATTTCAAAACTTATTACAAATCTACAGTAATCAAAACAGTATGTTACTGGCATAAAGACAGACATATGGGCCAATGGGCCCATAAACCCTTGCATATATGCAAAAGAATGAAGTTGGAAGCTTATCCTACACCATACACCAAAATTAATCAAAATGGGTTAAAGACCTAATTGTAAGACCCAGTACTATAAAACTCCTGGAAGAAAACAAAGGTGAAAACTTCATAACATCAGATTTGGCAATGATTTCTTGGATATAACACCAAAAGCACAGGCAGCAAAAGAAAACTAGACAAATGGGACAATATTAAACTCCAAAAACTTTTGTGCAACAATGGACACAATCAATCAAATGGAAATGCAACCTAGAATGGGAGAAAATATTTGCAAACCATATATCTGATAAAATATATATACATTTAGAATATATATATAACTCAGCAATGAAAAATTAAATAATTTGATTAAAAATGGACAAAGAACTTGAATAGACATTTCTCCACAGAAGATACACAAATAGCCAATAAGCAAAATGAAAAGATGCTCAACATCACTAATTAATAGTGAAATGCAAATCAAAAGCACAGTGACATACCACCTCTCACCCATTAAGGTGGCTACTACAGAAAAAAAACAGAAAATAAGTGTTGGAATGGATTTGGAAAAATTGGAATCTTTGTGCACTGATGGTGGAAATGTAAAAAGGTACAGTTGCTATTGAAAATGCTACAGCAATTCCTCAATTCATTAAACATAGAATTACCATATAATCCAGCAATTCAACTTCTGGTATATACCAGAATTGAAAAGAATTGAAAGCAGGGTCTTGAAGAAATATCTGTATACCTATGTTCATACTAGCATTATTAACAAAAGCAAAAGGTGGAAGCAACCCAGGTATCCATCACTGGATGAATAGTTCAACAATATGAGCTATACACAAACAGTGGAATATTATTCTGCCTTTAAAAAGAAGGAAATTCGTACACATGCTACAACATGGATGAGCCCTGAGGATATTATGCTAAATGAGTTAAGCCCATAACAAAATGACAAACACTGCATGATTCCACTTATATGAGGTCCCTAGAGTAGTCAAATTCATAGAGACAGAAAGTAGAATGGTGGTTGCCAGGGGCTGTAGGGAGAGGAAACGAAAGTTGTTTAACCGTACAGCGTTTCAGTTGAGAAGGTGAAAAGAGTTCTGGAGATGGATGGGGGTGACGGTTGCACAACAATGTGAATGTACTTAATGCCACTGAACTGTACACTTAAAATGGTAAATTTTATGTTATGCGTATTTTACCAAAATTACAAAATTTTAAGAAGTCTATACTCATAAAAATACAATAAGATATAAGCTGTGTCCTTGAGAAGCTTATGATAGAGGAGACAGATGAAAAACCAGAAAATTCCAATAAAATGGAGTAACAAGTTGTTAAGAGGGGATTTTTCCTAATGTCCTAGGATTATGGACTAGGCCCCCTAGACAAAGTCAAAGGTACCAGGAATCCCAGACCCTAAAGAGATCCACAAGGAGATGCCCATGGCTGGGACCAGACACTACCCCATGGAGCTAATCAAGAGGTGTCAGAAAAAATATACATGCAAACAAGAAAAAAAAAAAAAAAGAGGTGTCAGAACAACTCCCGTGGATTCTGTTGAGGAGAGGGAAGGAGCAGTAGTCAGCCTTGTGAGGATGGTGGGGTTTGTGGAGAGAAGCTCTTCCCTCCCCTTTGGAGAAGAAAGAGGTGCTTGACCTCTTGTAGGCTAGACCTACCTGATCCTGAAGAGTCTCAGATGTGTATGCTGAGAGAGCTTGCAAAGCAAAGGAGTCCTGCCTCTTGCCTCCCAGCTGGGTATTTGGGACCTGCAGGTCCTCTCTGGAGCTGCCACATGGGCAGAACACGGAGAGAGCTGTATCTGCGATCTCTAAAGTGCAGAGCATATGGAAATGTATGAAGGGCTGCCTGCTTCTCATCCTGAAATTTTGAAGGAGGTCCCTTCAAGACACCTGAGCCATCAGAGTTTGAAGGCAATGTGATGTCACGTGCCCAGAAAGAACATGGAGAAAATTCTTCCTTCTCCCCGTTCTCATAGAGACTTGGAGGGTGAGGAAAAGGGCGCAGTGGTACCTGTAGCTCCAGGTGAAGAAGCTGAGAGCTTAGCAGAGAGGCAGAAGTGATGGGCAGCCCGGGCTCTCCTGAGCCAACCCAGAAGACAGGTGGGGAGTGCAATGCTAGCAGGGCTGACAGCCAACATGGGTGCCCCAGAAGGGATGTCCTCAGCAATGGAGGGGGGCTGGGGTGAGCATCCCCCAGAAAAGAAATGCTGCCATCCACCTATTCCAAGAGCACAACTTCAGCAGAGGCATGCAGCAGGAGACTGAAGCAGATCAAAGCAGACCAAGGCGAGGGACACATCTGCACCACGGCCGACAGCAGGCTCTTTCAGAGCAGTCTGCTCCCTCTCTCCTCCTCCCTTGTCCCTGACGTCAGAGAAGACACACTTTGATGAGCGCAGAGGGGGCGAGTAAAGAGCAGCGCAACCCCGTTTCCGCCCTTGGTCCCTGAGCCACAATCCTCACCTCTGCGTGTGTGAGGGGAGGTGGGGCGGGGATGGGAGGAGCTTTGGACCATATATGAGGAGGCTAAAGTTTTAAATGGAACCAGACTAAGTCTTCATAACTAAAAATGATTAGATTGTTGTGAGATTTTGAGACAAAATGCCACTAACGGACCCATTTCCCAGTGAGAAGAGGCATGGACATTCAATACAGAATATTTGAGAGCAACAAGTGGGGAAGAGGTAACATCATGTTATGTCTCTCCTCAAGGGAAGAATTTACTTGGTTGACCAATTATATTAAGATAGTGTAATGCACAGCGTGCTGTAGGATGCAAACGAGGGTTACTTAGGATGCTTGGGGTGGCAAGAGAAGGGCCAGTGCTCAGACCCTGAGGTGTTTGGCTTAGGGCAGTCTGCATGGGTCTGTCAGAGCCCCTCTTCTTTTCCAACACCTGGCGCCTTGTGCTTTGGGTCCCCTCGACAAAAAGGGTGCACCCCTCACTCTCTGTGCAAGAGCCTTTACTACCCCTAGTGCAGGGTTAGGCTGCCCACACCAACCACACTACTCATAGCACCTTAATCTTAAGCACTCTGCCAGCAGTATTACCCCCGTCTCTTGAATTTTCTCTATGGCTCCTGGCCATGTCCCATGTCACACAGACATGATAACCCCTCCACACTCCCTTTTCCAGCTCAAGCAGCCTTTCTTAGTTATACTCACAAGTATGCACAACTCCTAATGCTTAGAGGCGTAGAAGGAGCCCTCTTGAAGGTGTGCGTCCTGTCAAGCTCCTGGGTTCTGCACACATACGGGAAAGTATAGCATCATGTGATACGTGAACAAAGCACTGCTGGGGCCGGGTAGGGAGAGAGAGCTCTTATCTGAATGCGATCTTGAAGGACAGTAGCCAACATAGGAGTTGTTGTCACAGTAGTAGAAACGACAATAATATTAATCTTAGTAGCTCACCTTTATGGGAGAGCTTCAATGTGCCAGGCATGGTGCTAAGTATTTTCAATATAGCATTTCTTATTTCTCAGAACAATTAGCTCCCTAAAAGAGACAGGTAGCAAATAACTGCAGGTTATTTATACACAACACTCACAGATCCTCTTTCCCAGCCTAATGTTAAGTATTTTATTAACCTCTTTTTATTGATGAAGAAATTTGAATTTAGCGTGATTGAATAACTTGACCAAACATTACTCAGATAAAAGAAGTGACTTGTCCTTGATCACGAGACATTAATGTATCATAGTATTTTGGCTGAAAGCAGGAAGTCATTTATAAGCAAATATTTAAATTCTACCATGTAAACCCCAAATTAAAAACATGAGTTGAGGAAGACATTTTCACTTATCTGCAAGACCAAAAATCCTACAAAGTTTTCTAGAATGTTCTCTGGAAAAAGAATTTGCAACCATTTGCTTCAGTTTCGAATGCACTTACAGGGGAAGGTCCATGTAATATGAATCTTCTGCATTACCTCTATGATAATTTTTAAAGCATTGGTAAATATTAAACCTTTTTACATTTTCAGAAATGCTCTGACTAGGAAAAAGCTAACAGACAAAAATGGACTTTACAAATTCCATCATTTAATCATTATGTTCTAAAACTGAGAACTGGTATCACCGAAAAGAAAACAGGCATTATTGTTATAATCTAGCTTGTGTATAGGGAGTTTTAAAAGTTTCACACTCTTACACTTTGTTCTTTGGGCATTTTCATATCTCACAATCAAGATTTTTGTGCCAATTAAATAAAATTAAAATTCAGAACACCCGCCCTACCTATTTTATAGTGTGGTTTGGGAAATAATACTACTAATAATGGTTACAATGAACATTTGTTGAGTGCTTGCTATGTGCAATGTATATATCTTAAATTCACTTGATACTCAAAAAAATCCTGTGACGTAGGTACATACGTCATAATAATATGGGTATTATTATCTCCATTTTACAAATAAAGAAAGCAGATTCTAAGAAGCTAACTTGAGCTAAGTAAGCAATGGAGACATCTGAATGCAGGCAGGTTGGCTGCCAAGCCCAGGTTCTTAACTATTAACCATAAAATATGATAGTATATTTTTTAAAAATCAAGAGTTTCTTGACCAGTTCTCAGGCAATCAAGGCACCAAGAAAATATCTCAAATATTAGTTTAAGTCCCTCTCTTTAACTACACCTGACAGGGTTAAAAATCACTGCAATCAAATATTGCATCTTTGGAACTTGGTAACCACGACATGTGGGTTCCAAAGGCTCTCTGAAAAGTTAAAAGCATTGCACAAATGTTAGTATTACTAATTTTATTGGCTTGAAATACTGTTCTTTTTTAATAGTCCCTGAATAAGATGATATTGATACTCCAAATTCAGAACTGAGTTTAGATTGTCCAAATATCATTCAGTATAAGTTCTTTTGGAATGCCTTACATTATTTCTCCTTACCCTTCCAAAACTAAAATTCTTAGACTCTATGATGTAAGTCAGAGATCATGCTATGGTGGGGCGGGGGGGAGGTTTTATAATTATTTTCTCCCAAAACTATAATTCTCTGCCAAATCACCTACCATTCAAGATTGAGGTCATTATGACTTTTGGCTCTTTCCTCAAACCCAATACATCCTCCAAGAATGAAGACTCACCATTGATGATATGCAAAGGAATGTGACCAATCTCCCAAGACCATTTCCAAAGATGAGTTCCAACAGAAGCATGGTCACTATTAAGATCAAGATGGCGTCAGCATACAGCTGGCTTCAGTGAGTAAGTACATTGAAGTCAGTGGTATTCATCCAAAATCTTTTGTTATTTCATTTTGTGAAAAGAATTCGTAGTACTTAACATACACACATATGTCCCCACATAGCCCCGTTAGTAATTCAGAGTCATGCCACCTTCTTGTACCAAACTTCTTGGCAAACGATCAACAGTATGCTATACTCAGAGTCAGAGCAGCAGGCTGACCTGGTGAACTCCCACCCTCCCCCAGCTCCTCGACATTTAATATCCTGAGCTACAGGACAGCTAATGGTGCTTGTGTTAGAAACAGCCAGGACAAAGGTCAGCTAGTGAAGAATGTCCCTAGGACCCCACTTAGCCAGCTCAGTGCACTGATGCAGAAGGGCGTGATGATGAGAACGTAAGACCACAACTGTTTGAGCCCTGTTATCTGAGCCAATGTAAACACCCAGCCACAAATACTTCCCCTTCCTCCTCCAGGATCCAAATGTCAATTGCTTCCAGCTTCAAAGTTCTGAATTTCTACCACACCTCCCTTTGATTCAAGCCTGCTTGGAAAGTGAACAACATGCCTGACTCCATCTGTGTGGCAAAACTGAGTCTCTCTAAATGAGTTGTTAGGAGGTACTAGGCGTGCCCCAAACCTGGATCCCTGCCATTCTAACGCACCCTAGAGAAAATTTTGGCCATCTATCAAATGACCACACAAACAACAGGTCAGCCTCTGAAAAGGCCATCCTCTAGGTGGGCAGGACCCAGGACAGATCAGACCTAGTCCCGGGGTCTGACTAGGTGGGCTCCAAGGCACACGGAAGATGCCACTCTGCTGAACTTAGGGGTTGCTCACATAAGGGCTTTACCTAGGAACTGTGACAAAGACAAAAAAGAATACCAGCTTTTCCCTGTTCCCTTCCCAGCCTCACATTCGTTCGGCCAAATAATATTGAACAGTGCTGTATTTCCATCCTTTTTCATTAGTAAACGTATCCCCAGACCTTTAACTTAAAAGCAGTTGGTCTAATGATCCATTATAACCAGCTTGCTTAATAGTCCACACCCTCTGAGTGCTTTTTACATTGGTATGGATGTTCCAGAAAATGTTTTGGCCATCTTTTCTTTTTGGCATTTTAAGGACTCTATATCACTCCTTTTGTTACCAGTGCTGTAAAGCTTCAGTCCAGCACTTGAGTTTGTTTTCTGTGCAAGGTATCTCCCTTTCCCTACCCTGCTCCAGAGGAGATGCCCTGTTCCCAGGCTCTGCCAGTGAGGACACCCATGATGCTTTTCACGTGGGTGCTAGGTTTGGATGGTTCCTCCTAGCTGTTTAACAGATTGTTAAAGGGTGGAGGAGGGACAAAGCTGGAGGTGAAAGTGGAGGCAGAGCCCTTTAAGTTAATAAAACTGGGCTGACTCATGACCCTTCTGGGTGGCACCTTCCAAGTCAAGACTGAATGCTTCACCTTGTGCACCTCTCCTCCACCCAAGTACAGCCTGTCTCCAGCCCCATCCTTCTTTCCACTGTTCTAATTCTTGTTCCCATAACAGGCTTTTTTTTTTTTTTTTTCGGTTCCAGCTCTCAGGCCATATTTTCATGATACATAATTCCCCTTGGGTTCATAGGTTGGAATTTGACCTCTGGATTCAGAGGGCTCTGGTTCCTGGCAAGTACGAGAACGCTGCTTGTGAGAGCAGCTTAGTGAGAAATCATGGTGTTGTGGCTGACCATTCCCAGGATGCCTGCTGATCTGCATGTTAACTCCATGGGTTCTCCTTTTCAGAAGTGAGAGACTGCCTGACCCCAGCCACTTTTATAGGCGAATGGAAAGTAGCACAATAGGAAAGGATTTAGCTTTTAGAGTCTGTTGGGCTGGGATCCCAATTCTGTTTTAATCACCAATCAGCTGTGTGCCACTGGGAGCATGATTTCGATTTCCTCATCCATGTGCCATTGAGAACATGGTCTTCATTTCCTCATCCATAAAGTGGGATTAATCACAGCCTCTTCAAGAGCTGCTCTGGAGGAAGAGTGGGACGATGGACATACGATATTGGGCTTGTCTACTTTTCTTCAGTGTTAACATGCTTTTCTCTGGTAGCATGTGGATCATCCCATATGCTACCCCTTTGTCTAGAATGTTCTCAGCTTGCTCCCAACTCAGAACCCACTCTTGTGCTGACTTCTAGTCACCTTTCAGGCTTCAGTTTCTATATTGCTTTTTCAAAGAAGCCTCTCCTCCCCCACTCACCAGACTAAGTCAGGTATCCCTTGTTCTATTCCTAGAGTGATCTACATATTCTGTATTTTATTCAGATCTCCTTAATTTTTACCTTATGCCCTTTTTCTGTCCCAGGATCCCATCTGGGAAACCATATTACATTTGGTCGTCGTATTTCCTTAGGCTCCTCTGGACTGTGATGGTTTCTCAGACGTTCCTTGCTATTCATGACCTTGACGGTTTTGAGGAGTACTGGTTAGCTATTTTAAATACTATTCTTTAATCTGAGTGTGCCTGATGTTTTAATCATGGCTAGACTGGGGTTATGGGTTTGGGGGAGGAATTCTCATCACATCTTCTCAAGGGTACATGCTATCAATATGGCTTATCGCTCTTGAGGGTGACCCTGATCACCTGGCTGCAGTAGTCTCTGTCAGATTTTTCCATTGTAAAGCTGTTTTCCCCCTTTCCATACTTTACTCTTTGGGACGAAGTCACCACGTGCAGCCCACGCTTAAGGACTGAGGAGCTATGTTCCACCTCCTTGAGAGGTGAATTTCTACATAAATTATTTGGAAATCTTTTGCACGAGAGAATTCTCTCTTCTCCTCCATTTATTAATTTATTCAATCATTTATTTATATCCGTATGAACTCATGAATATTTATCTTATGCTTTATGTTATAATCTAATACTATATTATTTATTTTGTTGCTCAGATTGCTCCAGTTTTGGCCCAAGAGAACCCTTTCAGGTTGGTTGCTGTGTTCTTTTGACATGTCCTTATCCTTTTGTGTGTGTGTGTGTGTGTGCGCGTGCATTTCATTATTTACTGGCACTACTACATACTTCAGGCTACA
Organism: Tursiops truncatus; assembly: GCF_011762595.2. Lineage (NCBI taxonomy): Eukaryota > Metazoa > Chordata > Mammalia > Artiodactyla > Delphinidae > Tursiops > Tursiops truncatus. Next base: position 13,045,339 of record NC_047039.1, read on the forward strand.
TATTCCCCGCCTGAGTCCTAGAATCAGCCATTGCTCCAAAGATCTCTGATTCTTCTTGATTGAGAAGGTATTAGATACCATGGTCTGTGTGCCGAATGTGTTCACTGCTTATAGAGCAAGGAAATATACATGTGTACACTAATCCATGTATATACATATAGCTATAAATATTTCTATCTTTATAGATAGTCACTCCTACCTATATGAACTAACATGAGTTTGTACTGATGTCTCCAACCCGAATTCAGTACCACATGGCTCATTCTAGTCTCTTCTCCTTCCTTGCTTATCTGAACCTTCCAACAGTGAGAACCTGGATCACACTACCTGCCATTCATTCACTTAATTGTTCAATTCTAGTGTACAATGTATAGTGGTTTCAGAATTATTAACCCATACCCTTGTGGGAAACAACTTTACCAAACAGATGACGGTGCTTATGTGCTGTTCCTTACTTTTACAGTCCCCACTCACTTCCAAAGTTACTCAGGTCAGCACCTCCCCACCCAACTTGCCTCAGTGAGGTTATTTTATACATTTATAATATAGTTAGACCCTTTTGTCCTAACTTGCATTCGATCCTAGGACACCTTGACCTCCCAAGTAATTTTTCTAAATTTGCATACATTAAGGTTCACTGTTTGTACTGTAAAGCTCTATGGGTTTTAACAAATGCATACTCCCACATGTTCACCATTACAGTATCACATCGGATAGTCTCACATCCCCCCGTGCTTTGCCTGTTCAGCCCTCCCCCTTCCCCAAGTCACTGGCAACCACTGATGTGCTTACCCTCTCTACTTTTGTTTTTTCTAGAATATCGTATCAATGAAATAATACAGTAGTTAACCTTTCCATACCAGGTTCTTTCACTTAGCACTATGTTATTCTGTAATCGTTTGTTCATCATTGAGGGCCATCTAGGCGTCAGCTAATGCTCTTGCCAGACTGACCACACGTTCACAGTTTGCCTCGGGTAATCCATGTTTACACCTGTTATCCTTGTATCCAATCCATCTTAGTATTTTAGTGCAAAACGAGTGTCCCAGGTTGGAAACTAAATTATACTGTCACCCTAGTTCTAGGTTATGGCAATATGTCAATGAACAACACAAAGTCTCCACCCTGAGGAACTTATATTCTAATGGGTGGAGACAAACAGTAAATAAATAAGATAATGTCATATAATATTATGAAGGGAAAAAGGAAAATATTTACAGAACTAAATAATCTGGGGGATAACTTACATAGTGTGGCCAGAGAAAACATCTTTGACAACGGTATAGTTGAGTCAAGACCTTGCAAAGACCCAGGGAAAGAACCTCCCAGGCAGAGGGAACAGCAAATATAAAGGATCTCAGGCAGAAAAAACCTGCCATGTTTAAGGACTAGAAAAGAACTGGGGGAGAATGGAATAAGATGAAGCTGGTGAAATAAGCCATGTTAGGAGGAGCTACGTTACGTGCTTTTTTCTAAAGGCACTGGGAAGTGATGATGGGCCTTAAGCCAGGGAATAACATGATGTGATTCATATTCTAAAAGATCACTTTGTCTGCCATGTGAAGAAGGGACTAGAGTGAAGCAGGCACGAAATCCTGAACACCAGTGAGAATTTGCTGTGGTAAAGGCAAGAGGTGATGGTGGCTGAGACTTCAGTGGTGGCAGTGGCAATGGAGAAAAGTGGATGGATTGGACATTGGGGTTAAGGAAGAGTGAGGAAATATTCGTAGACTTCTAGCTTAGCAACTGGCTGGTAGAATCATTTACCAAGGTAAGGTAAGGGAATAATTGAGAAGGGACAGTTTGGTGGGCAACAGTTCATGGTTTGTTTGAGTTGTCTATTACATGTCCATATCAAGTGGATATGATGTCAAGTAGGCAATTAGACCTATGAGTTTGGAGCTTAAAAGAGGATTCAGAGCTGAGGATTAGCTTTGAGATCCTCACTGTACATTATTTAAAGCTATGGGACTGAATAAGATTTCATAAGGAGAGAGTACTAGAAGAAATGGAGATTCAGGAACAAGCCCTGGGAACTCCAATATTTATTAGTCAGATCACAGAGGAGCAGCCAGGAAAACAGGAGGAAAACCAGGAGTTTGGTTTCATCAAAACGAAGAGAGAGGAGAAATTGCTTCAAGATGGCAGAGTAGAAGGATGTACACTCACTCTCTCTTGCAAGAGCACTGGAATCACAACTAACTGCTGAACAATCATCGACAGGAAGACACTGGAACTCACTAAAAAAGACACCCCACATCCAAAGACAAAGGAGAAGCTGCAATGAGATGGTAGGAGGGGCACAATCACAATAAAATCAAATCCCATAACTGCTGGGTGGGTGACTCACAAACTGGAGAACACTTATACCACAGAAGTCCACCCACTGGAGTGAAGGTTCTGAGCCCGCCAGGCTTCCCAACCTGGGGCTCTGGAAACGGGAGGAGGAATTCCTAGAGAATCAGACTTTGAAGGCTAGTGGGATTTGATTGCAGGACTTTGACAGGACTGGGGGAACCAGAGACTCCACTCTTGGAGGATACATATAAAGTGGTGTGCGCATCAGGACCCAGGGGTAAGGAGCAGTGACCCTATAGGAGACTAAACCAGAACTACCTGCTAGTGTTGGAGGGTCTCCTGCAGAGGTTGGGGGGGCTATGGCTCACCACAGGGACAAGGACACTGGCAGCAGAAGTTCTGGGAAGTACTCCTTGGCGTGAGCCCTCCTGGAGTCCACCATTAGCCCCAACAAAGAGCCTCTATGCTCCAGTGCTGGGTTGCCTCAGGCCAAACAACCAACAGGAAGGGAACCCAGCCCCACCCATCAGCAGACAAGCAGATTAAAGTTTTACTGAGCTCTGTCCACCTGAGCAACACCCAGCTCTACCCACCACCAATCCCTCCCATCAGGAAACTAGCACAAGCCTCTTAGATAGCCTCATCCACCAGAGGGCAGACAGCAGAAGCAAGAAGAACTACAATCCTGCAGCCTGTGAAACAAAAAGCACATTCACAGACAAAATGAAAAGGCAGAGGACTATGTACCAGATGAGTGAACAAGATAAAACCCCAGAAAAACAACCAAGTGAAGTGGAGATAGGCAACCTTCCAGAAAAAGAATTCAGAATAATGATAGGGAAGATGATCCAGGACCTCGGAAAAAGAATGGAGGCAAAGATCGAGAAGATGCAAGAAATGTTTAACAAAGACCTAGAAGAATTAAAGAACAAACACCTAGAAGAATTAAAGAACAAACAAACAGAGATGAACAATACAATAACTGAAATTAAAAATACACTAGAAGGAATCAACAGCAGAATAACTGAGGCGGAAGAATGGGTAAGTGATCTGGAAGACAGAATGGTGGAATTCACTGCCATGGAACAGAATACGGAAAAAAGAATGAAAAGAAATGAAGACAGCCTAAGGGACTTCTGGGACAACATTAAAAGCACCAACATTTGCATTATAGGGGCCCCAGAAGGAGAAGAGAGAAAGAACCTGAGAAAATATTTGAAGAGATTATAGAAAACTTCCCTAACATGGGAAAGGAAATAGCCACCCAAGTCCAGGAAGCACAGAGAGTCCCAGGCAGGATAAACACAAGGAGAAACAGGCTGAGACACATAGCAATCAAACTGACGAAAATTAAAGACAAAGAAAAAATACTAAAAGCGACAAGGGAAAAATGACAAATAACATTCAAGGGAACTCCCATAAGGTTAACAGCTGATTTCTCAGCACAAACTCCACAAGCCAGCAGTGAGTGGAACGATATATTGAAAGTCATGAAAGGGAAGAACCTACAACCAATAGTACTCTACCCAGCAAGGATCTCATTCAGATTTGACAGAGAAATCAAAAGCTTTACAGACAAGCAAAAGCTAAGAAAATTCAGCACCACCATACCAGCTCTACAACAAATGCTAAAGGAACTCCTCTAAGTGGGAAACACAAGAGAAGAGAAGGACCTATGAAAACAAACACAAAACAATTAAGAAAATGGTAATAGGAACATATATATTGTTAATTACCTTAAATGTGAATGGATTAAATGCTCCACCAAAAGACACAGTCTTGCTGAATGGATACAAAAATGAGACCCATATATATGTTGTCTACAAGAGACCCACTTCAGAGCTACAGACACAAACAGACTGAAGGTGAGGGGATAGAAGAAGATATTCCATGCAAATGGAAATCAAAAGAAAGCTGGAGTAGCAATACTCATTTCAGATAAAATAGACTTTAAAATAAAGAATATTACAAGAGACAAGGAAGGACACTACATAATGATAAAGGGATCAATCCAAGAATATATAACATTTATAAATATATATGCACCCAACATAGGAGCACCTCAATACATAAGGCAAATTCTAACAGCCGTAAAAGAGGAAATCAACAATAACATAATAATAGCAGGGGACTTTAACACCTCACTTACACCAATGGACAGATCATCCAGACAGAAAATTAATAAGGAAACACAAGCTTTAAATGACACAATAGACCAGATAGATTTAACTGATATTAAATTTATAGGACATTCCATTCGAAAACATCAGATTACACTTTCTTCTCATGTGCACACAGAACATTCTCCAAGACAGATCACATCTTGCATCACAACTCAAGCCTTGGTAAATTTAAGAAAACTGAAATCATATCAAGCATCTTTTCCGACCACAATGCTATGAGATTAGAAATCAATTACAGGGGAAAAAGCGAAAAAAACACAGACACGTGGAGGCTAAACAATACTTACTAAATAAGAGGTCACTGAAGAAATCAAAGAGGAAATCAAAAAATACCAAGAGACAAATAACAATGAGAACACGACCATCCAAAACCTATGGGAGGCAGCAAAAGCAGTTCTAAGAGGGAATTTTGTAGGAATACAATCCCACCTTAAGAAACAAGAAAAATCTCAAATAAACAATCTAACCTTACACCTAAAGGAACTAGAGAAAGAAGAACAAACACAACCCAAAGTTAGCAGAAGGAAACAAATCATAGATCAGAGCAGAAATAAATGAAATAGAAAGAAAGAAAACAATAGCAAAGATCAATTCAACTAAAAGCTGGTTCTTTGAGAAGATAAACAAAATTGATAAACCTTTAGCCAGACTCATCAAGAAAAAGAGGGAGAGGACTCAAATCAGTAAAATTAGAAATGTAAAAGGAGAATTTACAACAGACACCGCAGAAATACAAAGCATCATAAGAGACTACTACAAGCAACTCTATGCCAATAAAATGGACAACCTGGAAGAAAAAGGACAAATTCTTAGAAAGGTATAACCTTCCAAGACTGAACCAGGAAGAAATAGAAAATATGAACAGACCAATCACAAGTAATGAAATTGAAACTGCGATTAAACATCTTCCAACAAACAAAAGTCCAGGACCAGATGGCTTCACAGGTGAATTCTATCAAACATGTAGAGAAGAGCTAACACCCATACTTCTCAAACTCTTCCAAAAAATTTCAGAGGGAGGAACACTCCCAAAATCATTCTATGAGGCCACCATCACCCTGATACCAAAACCAGACAAAGATACTACAAAAAAGAAAATTACAGACCAATATCACTGATGAATATAGATGCAAAAATCCCCAACAAAATACTAGCAAACAGAATCCAACAACACATTAAAAGGATCATACACCACGATCAGGTGGGATTTATCCCAGGGATGCAAGGATTCTTCAATATATGCAAATCAATCAATGTGATACATCATATCAACAAACTGAAGAATAAAAACCATGTGATCACCTCAATAGATGCAGAAAAAGCTTTTTATAAAATTCAATACCCATTTATGATAAGAGCTCTCCAGAAAGTGGGCATAGAGGGAACCTACCTCAATGTAATAAAGGCCATATATGACAAACCCACAGAAACATCATTCTCAATGATGAAAAACTGAAAGCATTTCCTCTAAGATCAGGAACAAGACAAGGCTGTCCACTCTGACCACTATCATTCAACACAGTTTTGGAAGTGCTAGCCATAGCAATCAGAGAAGAAAAAGAAATAAAAGGAATACAAATTGGAAAAGAAGAAGTAAAACTGTCACTGTTTGCAGCTGACCTGACACTATACATAGAGAATCCTAAAGATGCCACCATAAAACTACTAGAGGTAATCAATGAATTTGGTAAAGTTGCAGGATACAAAATTAATGCACAGAAATCTCTTGCACTCCTATACACTAATAACAAAAGATTAGAAAGAGAAATGAAGGAAACAATCCCATTCAGCATTGCAACAAAAAGAATAAAATACCTAGGAATAAACCTACCTAAGGAGGTAAAAGACCTGTACTCAGAAAACTATAAGACACTGATGAAAGAAATCAAACATGACACAAAAAGATGGAGAGACATGCCATGTTCTTGGATTGGAAGAATCAATATTGTGAAAATGACTGTACTACTTGAAGCAATCTATAGATTCAATGCAATCCCTATCAAATTACCAATGACATTTTTTACAGAACTAGAACAAAACGTCTTAAAATTTGTATGGAGCACAAAAGACCCTGAATAGCCAAAGCAATCTTGAGAAAGAAAAATGGAGCTGGAGGAATCAGACTCCCTGACTTCAGACTATACTACAAAGCTACAGTAATGAAGACAATATGTTACTGGCACAAAAACAGAAATATAGATCAGTGGAACAGGATAGAAAGCCCAGAGATAAACCCACACACCTGAGGGCAACTCATCTATGACAAAGGACGCAAGAACATACAATGGAAAAAAGACAGTCTCTTCAATATGTGGTGTTGGGAAAACTGGACAGCTACTTGTAAAAGAATGAAATTAGAACACTACTTAACACCATACACAAAATAAACTCAATATGGATTAAAGACCTAAATGTAAGACCGGGCACTATAAAACTCTTAGAGGAAAACATAGGAAGAACACTCTTTGACATAAATCACAGTAAGATTTTTTTTGACCACCTCTTAGAGTAATGGAAATAAAAACAAAAATAAACAAATGGGACCTAGTGAAACTTAAAAGCTTTTGCACAGCAAAGGAAACTATACACAAGATGAAAAGACAGCCCTCAGAATGGGAGAAAATATTTGCAAAGGAATCAACGGACAAAGGATTAATCTCCAAAATCTATAAACAGCTCATGCAGCTCAACATTAAAAAAACAAACAACCCAATCAAGAAATGGGCAGAAGACCTAAATAGATATTTCTCCAAAGAAGACATACAGATGGCCCAGAGGCACATGAAGAGCTGCTCAACATCACTAATTATTAGAGAAATGCAAATCAAAACTACAATGAGGTATCACTTCACATCAGTTAGAATGGGCATCATCAGAAAATCTACAAACAACAAATGCTAGAGAGGGTGTGGAGAAAAGGGAACCCTCTTGCACTGCTGGTGGGAATGTACATTGATACAACCAATATGGAGAACAGGATGGAGGTTCCTTAAAAAACTAAAAATAGAATTACCATATGATCCAGCAATCCCACTACTGGGCATGTACCCTGAGAAAACCATAATTCAAAAAGACACATGCACCCCAATGTTCCTTGCAGCACTATTTACAATAGCCAGGTCATGGAAGCAACCTAAATGCCCATTGACAGACGAATGGATAAAGAAGACATGGTACATATATACAATGGAATATTACTCAGCCATAAAAAGGAACAAAATTGGGTCATTTGTAGAGACGTGGATGGACCGAGAGACTGTCATACAGAGTGAAGTAAGTCAGAAAGAGAAAAACAAATATCGTATATTACACATATATGTGGAATCTAGAAAAATGGTACAGAGGACCTGTTTAATGGTACAGAGGCAGAAATAGAGACACAGACATGGAGAACAAATGTATGGACACCAAGGGGGGAAAGTGGTGGGCGTGTGGTGGTGTTATGAATTGGGAGATTGGGATTGACGTATATACACTAATATGTACAAAATAGATAACTAATAAGAAACTGCTGTATAAAAAAATAAATAAAATTTTAAAAAATAGACTAAGAGAGAAAAGTGATTTTTAGAAAGATAGGTGGTTAACTCTCTTGAATGTTGTCAAGTAAAATATGGTGAAAGGCTAATGGATTTGGCAACATGGAGGTCATGAGGGTCTTTGAGAAGAGCTATGGAGATGAAAGACAGAATGAAATGTGTTGAAGGTGAACTTGCAAAGGAACTATAGGTGATTAAGTTTGTATAATTAGACCATAAATTCCATGATGGTGGAGACCATCAGGTTTTGGTGTTTGCTCTATTTCCAGTGCCTGTGAATACTTTACATTTAAATATCTCCACATCCTCATGAGCTTTTCCAATCCTTACTGGGTAAGCTATTTACAATAAGGAAATAAGCTAAAAGCTGCTCTGAAAAAAGAAGTTAACTGTTAGAATGACCTACAAAGAACGCCTATTTTCGTTATGCTACTTTTGTTTTCGTTTCTTTTGCAATTGTCACTTACATAGAAGAAAATTGGCAGTCACCCCCAAAATTATATTCTTCATGATCACCAGTGCTCCATTTATGGAGGCACAGAAAATCATGGGTGTTCCTACTGTATTACATTGGAGCATTCCCATTTAAGAGGGAACTGGCTATTTAAAAATAATAAATTGAGAGCAATAATCCTGATTTAAATTCCCAAATCATATCAGCAAAACCAAGAAGTACAAGAGAAGGAGGAATTTATATGCTAAATTCCTCATCTAAAGTGGGAGGAGACAAGTGATAATGTTTCACTTTTGACTTTAACAATTAAGGAAATATAAAATAAAATATATTTTTAGGTTGAATTTCAGGCCTCCTAACTGTTGTTGCCAAATGTTTCCTGGGCTAAGGAAGGTAAGACAAAGCAGAGCTTTAAGACGAAGAAAAGAACCAAGCCAGGCTGACATCTCCAATTTCACTGCAGAGCAGGAGTTCTAGGCCTCCCATGTAAGACATGTTCCTGGATGGCCTAGAGACAATTATTTCAAGGCCACTAAATGGAGAATAATCCCAAAGAAAAAGAATGAGAGAAATATCCACCCATTCAAGATGAGCCTAAATATATAAATTCCAAAAAAGTCCACAAAATGTAGGAAAAAAGCCAACAAAATCAACTATCAGAATATGAATTTACAACAGATAGAAATAAATAACAGAAAAATCTGAAAAAGACTTCAAAGTAAGTATGTTTAGGGTTTTCAAAGAGATAAATGAAGAAATAATATCTACGAATAAGGATAAAATTATGAAATGTAAGTGGATATTTTTAAAAATGAAATAATTAAGTTGAAAACTACGGTTGTCAAATAAATTCAATAATGGGATAATCTCTTGACTAGATATAGCTAAATGAAGACTCAGTGAATTGGAATAAAGTATAAAAATGTTTTCTCCAAATACACATAGAGAAATAGAGAAACCTTAAGAAAGAAAGAACTGTTGAAAGATAGATAATATATTGAGAATTTTCAACTTCCATTAACTAGGAGCTCTGTAAGGAGAAATTAGAGGTATAGATGGAGAAGCAATATTCAAAACAACAATCACTGAGAGTTTTCCAGCAATGAAGAAAGACATGGGTCCCTGGATTATAAGTATTCACCAATACTGAGCAAAATAAAGAAAATAAACCCAGCAAAACTGGAGAGTCCAAAAATAAAATTTCTAAGAATATAAATGTCAAAAGTGAACCTTTATAACTTTTAGAAAAAAAATGTAGATGAATGTCTTTCTGGCCTTGTGGTAGGGTAGGACTTCTTAAATAATACACTAAAAGCACCAACTTTAAAAAGAAAAGATTGATAGGTTCAACTACATTAAGATTGTTAAAACTTCTGCTCAGAAAAAGAGACTTCAAAAAAGTGAAAAATCAAACTATGAACTGGTAGAAAATACTCATACAACCAACAAAATATTACAACTGAGAATATATTTTAAAATTTCTACCAGTTGATAAGAAACAAACAAACAACTCACTAGGGGGAAAAAGATTTTCTGAATTCCATCAAAAAGGAAATCATATGGTTAGTTAAAAAGTAAAGAGATATCTGACCCCACTAGTAATCAGGGAAATGCAAATTAAGACAAACTGAGATGCCATTTTTTACTAATTTGATCTTTAAAAATTAAAGAAATCTGATTATATTGAGTTTTGGCAAGCGTATCAATGGCATCCCCATGTGTAATTTTGGGGAGTGTAAATTGATAGTTATTTTAAAAAGCAATTTGACATTATCATGTAAAATTGAACATCCTTATACTCTGCAACTCAGCAATTCTACCCCCAGATATATATGCAAGAAAAAACTTTAGTATATGCGTCTCAAGAATTTGTACAAAAATGTCATAGCAGCACGATTCATAATATCAAAAAATTAAAGCATCCTAAATATCCATTGATGGGGAAAGTTAAATTGTATAAATTTATACCATGGAAAAAATAAATAAATAAAAATAAATTTATACCATGGAATATTTCATAGCAAAGAAAATGAAAAAACTACAACCACATACAATGGCCTGGATGAATCTTAAAATATTACATGAAAAAAACAAGTTCCAGAGAACTATATCTAATAAGATACCCTTTTTATAAAATTTAAAACCAAGCTACATCAAATAATATGTTGTAAAGGCCTAGATAAATAGATGACAAAACATGTATTAAAGCAAGGGAAAAGTAAACACAAAATTCATATTAGGGATTATTTCTGGGAGGGAGGGAGACGGAGGGATGGGATAGGAAAAGAGCCCATTAAAAGATGTATGTTTTTTGTAATAATTTAGTTTTTCATTCTTAAAGATTCCTCAAATGTTAGATATTAAATACAATATACCTATATCAACTATATCTATATATCTGTTTCTGAACTGATATTGATATATACTGATATTTACCTTTATAGAGATGGAAAAGACAGACAGATAGATAGGTAGACAGATAGACAAAAATATATAGTACTTAGTGATCATGAACCATGAATGACGATCACTCCAAATCTCTATCCCAGAGATCCAAAAGGAGAAAAAAAAAAAAAAAAAAAAAAAAAAAAAGAGTAGAAAGCTTCCAGAGAAAAGTGAGGAGGAAATAAGACATTTCCAGTCATACAGAGACTCAAACTGTTCTCATCTCTCAACCCATGTTGAAGGAACCACCAAAGAGTGACAAGTGACCCTAGAGAAATGAAGTGAGTTATAAGGAACAGTGGTGAGCCCAGAAATTGATGAAGTATGTTTATAAATTTAATAAAACAGTTGACTTAATTAATTTTTAATATTTTTTAAAGGTGAACCTAAAACTGCAGACAGTTAATAACAAAGGAGACGGTGGGGAAGGTGTGCAGAGTGGATAACTCCAGCAATCTAATAACTTTTGGCTAAGGATTCCTGAAGAGTTTTCATTAGAAGATGAATAGGTATACATATTTAAAAGAATAAGTACTAAAAGGTTATATACAAAAATTATAACTCCAAGTCAGAAAGGAGTTGGGGCAAGAGGAAGAGAATATATAATGGCCAAAAAAAAAGGTTATAAAGAAAGGTTAGTAATGTATAAACAGGGCATAACTACATATATAACAGAGATTTTAAAAATCATGAGAACATTATGAATGACTTTAACCAATAAACTGTGAAACAGATGAAATGAAAATTTTCTAGAAAAATCTAAATTCTCAAAATTATCTCAAGAAGAAATTAAAAAAAAACCTGTTAATATCTTTTAAAGTAATTTAACCAGTAAACGGTTTCTTCCACCTCACAAAATATTACCAGTCTTAATAGTTTTACTGCCTAGTTTTTCTAGTTTGAAGGAATAGGTATTCCCTATCTTACATATTGGGTTGGCCAAAAACCCAATAAATAGTTTCATCGGGGAAGGTAATCCAACTCATTTTTTAAGATTAATATAAAATTGACCCAAACTGGGCAAAAATAAAAGAACATGTAACACAATCTCATTTACGAGCACAGATGCAAAAATTTTGAACTATTAGCAGGTCAAATCCAAGTACATATTATTCCAAGAACATAAGGATGATTCAATATTAGAAAATCCACTTATGTATTCCTGCCACATAAATTAACAGATTAAAGAAAGAAAACCAAAAACAAGGAGAGAATGAAAAAAAGAAAAGGAAAGAAGGAGAAAAAAGAAGGCAAACCATATGATCTTAGCAATAAATGCAGAAAAAGCACTCAACAACATTCATGATTTAAACAAAAACTAAAAACTCTCCGAGTTTTAAAACTAAGGATAGAAGGAAACTTTCTTAAGCTGATAAAGGACATCTATCCCAAACCTAAAGCAAATATTATTTATATTAATGTCAAGAGCAAGACAATAATTCTCAATATCAGTCTTACTCTTAATATTCTATTAGAGAATCTAACAAATACAATAGGACAAGAAAAAAAGAGTTTAATAATCGCAAAGGGAGATACATCACTGACGTTATTTCTACAAAGACATAATTCTCCACATAGAACATCTAATCTACAAATAATCAAGATTCGCCATGAACACTAGGTAAAAGACGAACATATAAAAATCACAGCAGACAGGATAACAGCACTAGGAAGTGTTTCTGGCCTCCCCTTGTGAATGCATATGCCATAGAAGCTAGGAGGAGATTCATGAATCAAGGTAGTTAACGTTAAAAACAAACAAACAAGGACAAAAACAAAGCAAACCAAAAACCCTTCTGGGCAACAGTATGTAATTGGGTCCTGGTAGTATGAGAATAAGCAATTAACATTAAAAAAGAGCTGGGTACCACAGGTAGGATTAGGGAAAGGGTTTTTTCAGCTTCTCTCTCTTTTTTTTTTTCTCTCCAGCATTAGTCTCTTCACTTCTGCAAGGCAGAATGTCATATATGATGTCATATATAACAACAAATATAGCAGCATCAGTCAAGCACCAGCTCCAGCAATGAGGGGAGAGATTAAAATCAAGGTAGTGCATCTACCTGTCAGGAGTGGAGTGCAGCTAACAACTAGGGCTTGTTGTACATTAGAATTAGATCTCCAAAACTGATTCATTCTGAATGACTGAACTTTTTTTTTTTTTTTGCGGTATGCGGGCCTCTCTCTGTTGTGGCCTCTCCCTTTGCGGAGCACAGGCTCCGGACGCGCAGGCTCAGCGGCCATGGCTCACGGGCCCAGCTGCTCCGCGGCATGTGGGATCTTCCCGGACCGGGGCACGAACCCATGTCCCCTGCATCGGCAGGCGGACTCTCAACCACTGCGCCACCAGGGAAGCCCATGACTGAACTTTTGTACTCTTTAACCAACATTTCCCTGTTTCCCTGCTTCCCCGTCCCTGCCAAACACCATTCTACTCTCTGCTTTTGAATTTGACTTTTGTAGATTCCACATATAAGTGCGATCGTGCAGTATTTGTCCTTCTGCACCTGGCTTACTTTGTTTAACATAATGTCCTCCAGGTTCATCCATGTTGTAGCAAATGGAAGGATTTCCTTCTTTTCTAAGGCTGAAAAATATTCCACTGAAATCTGCTGAGAGGGTTGATCCTAAGTGTTCTCCCCACACACCCAGACCCCAAAATCGAAACTATGCGAGGTGATGGATGTGTTAATTAACTTGATTGTGGTAATCGTCTCACATTGTATATATATATATCAAAACATCACGTTGTATACTTTAAATATATACAATCTGTATTTGTCAATTACACTTCAATAAAGCTGAAAACCAGAAACAACTGTTTGTCTCTGAGCTTTGTTGCCCCATGCTCATTCCCATCTCAGCAGCTAGGTGATTACAGTTCCTGAAAAGGCTGAGCAGGGCAGAGATAGAGACAACACAGAGCTGAAGCATTTTCTCAGCAGGAAGGGCACAGGCTGGGACCTGAGCTTTAATCACAAACCAAGGTGGTTGAATCAGAGCCTTCAGGAGGCTGGGAGGTGGCTAGATGACAGTTAACATGCCATCTTCACAACCTTTATAAAAAGGAGCGCAGCGGCTCCAACCAGTTAAAACAAGAGAAAGTGGTGGGACAGAGCAAGAACTTAAAGGCATTAATTATCATCAGTGGGATAAGGGTGGCCGTTCACAACACAAAAGAGGAACATGAAAGAGAGACTATTCAACGCTGGAGGAGGAAGAAGTCATAAAGGAAAATTATCTAGACATGTTAGGTATGAAAATAAAATGGAAAGAGTTCAATTGATATCGTAAATAGCAAAAGGCTTATCATTTTAAGGAGACTGTATTAAAGAACTCTCCTAGAAGACACCAAGAATGTATTAAGAAAACAAAAAATTATATATAAAAGATACTTAGAAACGCCGGAAGAAGAGAAAAAAGAGTTGAGAGGAAGAAATTAAATGACTGTGAATTTTCCATATTTCAAAGAATGTAACTTCAAATTAAGAGGAAGTGCAGAATAAATATAAAAACACCCCACACTAAGCACCCACATCTTAAATTATAAAATTTTAAAACATCAAAACCAAAAGGTTATTTACAAAAGCTTCCAGAACAAAGAAGTAGATCACCTACAGAGGAACAAGAATCAGTTTGACATCAGACTTCTTAATTGTAGCACCAGAGGCAGATGGCAAAGGAGAAATATTTTCAAAATGTTAAAATTATTTTGAAGCTTAGAATTTTATATCTACAGAAACCATCATTAAAGTATAAACATGTAATAAAGATATTTTTATGCATAAAGGGTTTTGCTACAAATATATTTTTGGAAACTCTCTTAGAGAAAATATTCCAGCAAAAAAAAAAAAGTTCAAGAAGATAGTGTAATATAAATGAAGGACTGACTGAAATAGATTTACCATATATTGTTACGATCCAGAATTAAAATTCTAGATAATGCCAACAAAGTTAAGAGGGGAAAGGAAAGAAAGAAAAAAAGTATAAACAAGTTTACATATAAGCATAGATGCACAAATTCTAAAGAAAATATTAGCTACCTAAACCCACAAGTGTGCCTCTAAGCAAGAGAGTTCATCCTAAGAGGTAAGGGTGATTTAACATTAGAAAGTCTATCAATGTAACTTACCACATTAAAAGTAGATGCAGAGAAAGTACTTTATAAGGTTAAATTAAAATATTTATTTTTTATTTTTTAAAAAGCCTCTTAGAGGATTGAGAATAAAAAGGACTTCCTTAACTTGATAAAGATTTTATGCCAAAACCCTAAGCAAACATCAAACTCAATGGAGATTCGTAGGAACATATTCCCTTTAAGACTAGGAAGAAAACAAGCATTTTCTTCATTACTACTACTTTTAACATAGCACTGAATGTAAAAGGTGGAAGATTAGAAAGGGAAAAATTAAAACTTCTATTCTTTTCCTTTGATATGATCATCTATATCAAAAACCTAATAGGAGCTGTTAGAACTAACAAGAGAATTCAGCCAGAGTTACAATATTCCTCTATGACACCAATAATGAAACTGAAAATAAATTAGAAAATAAAGTATCATTCATAGTAACAACAAATTTTATAAAGTATCTAGAATGCACACAACTTTTAGAGAGAAAAATTTACAACTCACAGGATAAAACGGAAGATTTCAATAAAATAGAAAGACAACACACTCATGGATGAGATAGCATTCCATGATATAAAGATTTTAATCTGACCAAATCAGTCTATATACTCCATGCAAGGCCATTAAAATTCCAGCAGAACTCTTTTTTAGAAGCTCAACAAACATTTAAAAACTTATATGGAAGAATGAAAGTTCTTGAATAGCTAAATTTTGAAAAATATAAAGGGTCATGAGGGAATTTACTTTATCAGATAGCAAGGCAAATAGATATAAGTAGAAAATAAAGAGCTCAAAATTTTACTCTTTTATACATGTTTTTGATTTATCAAAGAGGTGATACCACAAATTGATGTTGAAAGGATGGATTATTTAATCAATGAAAGATGTTAGAAAACTGGTTTACAATATGGAGGAATCCTACCTCATTCTGTTTACAAAAATATATTCCAAATGGATTAAAGATCAAAATGTGAAATGCTAAACTATAAAGTTAATAAAGAACAGCTTGGAGTAAATTTTACCTAAGGGTGGGGGAAAGCACCTTAAATGGGACCCCCCAAACCACAAACTTTAAGGTGAAATTTTGATGACTTTGTATTAAAATTAAAGAATTCTGTTAAGTGAAGTACACCATGCATACAGTTAATTGCTGGGTGACAATTGGGAGAAGATATGTATATATTCAAAATCCAAAAGATCAATATCTAGAATAAAAAAAGGACTCCTAAAAATCAGGAAAAAAAGAATAGCAAAACCAATAGACAAATATTCGTAGACGATATATAATACTTAAGAATGCCGAGAAGTAAGCGCCTTATGTCTTACAGGAGAGTTCACCAAATTGGCCAGTTACAAAATAAATAGACAATATGTCAGCAATATTCTGTTAGAAAATATAATGAATTAAAATTCCATCCATGTGTGGAGAACAGTATGGAGGCTCCTTAAAAAACTACAAATAGAATTACCATACGACCCAGCAATCCCACTACTGGGCATATACCCTGAGAAAACCATAATTCAAAAAGAGTCATGTACCAAAATGTTCATTGCAGCTCTATTTACAGTAGCCAGGACATGGAAGCAACCTAAGTGTTCATCAACAGATGAATGGATAAAGAAGATGTGGCACATATATACAATGGAATATTACTCAGTCATAAAAAGAAACGAAATTGAGCTATTTGTAATGAGCTGGATAGACCTAGAGTCTGTCATACAGAGTGAAGTAAGTCAGAAAGAGAGAGACAAATACTGTATGCTAACACATATATGTGGAATTTAAGAAAAAAAACGTCATGAAGAACCTAGGGGTAAGACAGGAATAAAGACACAGACCTACTAGAGAATGGACTTGAGGATATAGGGAGGGGGGAAGGGTAAGGTGTGACAAAGTGAGAGAGTGGCATGGACACATATACACTACCAAACGTAAAATAGATAGCTAGTGGGAAGCAGCCGCATAGCACAGGGAGATCAGCTTGGTGGTTTGTGACCACCTAGAGGGGTGGGATAGAGAGGGTGGGAGGGAGACGCAAGAGGGAAGAGATATGGGAACATATGTATATATATAACTGATTCATTTTGTTGTAAAGCAGAAACTAACACACCATTGTAAAGCAATTATACTCCAATAAAGATGTTAAAAAAAATTCCATCCATGATATCAACAATAAAATGAGATTCCTATACATAAATGTAATAAGAAAATTGCTTGATGCATAAAGAAAACTTAACTGACGAAAGAACAGTTGGAATAAAATCATGTTTCTCATTGGGTAGATAGGATTTTGCAAGTTGTCAGTTCACCATTATTTAATTTAGTAATCTTATTGAGACACCAATCAAATCCTAAAAGGACTTTTTTGGGACTTGAGTAAATCCTTTGAAAAGTTTATCTGGAAAAGTAAATAGATAAGAAGAGCCAATAAATCTTCTAAAAAGAAGAAGGGTGAAATTACATTAGTAAATGTTCATACACATTATAATTCTACAATAATGAAAAGTGTCCTCTCAGAATATACAGATAAATGAAATAAAATAGAAAGTCGAGAGCCGAAAATGGTGTAAGAATTCAATATATGATAAACGTAGTGTTTCAAATTGTTCAAAGAAAGTGATTATTCAATAATAGTACTAGGAGGGTTACCTAATTATTGGAGGGAAAATAAAGTCATAATCCTCTCTCTCAACGTCTTCAGTGTAAACTATGAATTGACTGAAAGATTAAAATATTAAAAATGAAATAAAAGAATAAGCAAAAGCACATTAACCTGTATATATGTAAAGGCAGTATTCATAAAGGAAAATGACGACATTCTGACAACATGAATGGAAGAAGTCTATATGTAAAAAATCAACATAAATAAAGTTCACAGGCATACAAAAACTGGTAAATTGTTATTGTAATGTATGACAAAAGATTCACATTTTTAATAAATAAATAGCTATTACAAACATCAGTACAATAAAAATACAAGGGATATAGACTGTCAAGTGAAAACAGAAGAAATTAAAAGGGCTTACAAAAGGGAATTCCCTGGCGGTCCAGTGGTTAGGACTCAGCACTTTCACTGCTGTTGCCCAGGTTCAATCCCTGGTCGGGGAACTGAGATTCTGCAAGCCACGTGGCAGAGCCAAAAAAAAAGTGGTGGGGGGGGCTTATATAAGATAGGAGAAAATTGAACAAACATTCTCAGATAAATGTAAATGAAACAATGAAGTATAACTTTTTACCTATAGAACTGGTGAAAAGAGTAGGGGTAAATAGAAATTTTCACAGTGTTGATGAGGGTATAAATTTCTTAAAAAACAAAACAAAAAACCTTCTGGTAATATGTGTTTAAAAATCGTAAGACTGTATACACTCTTTGACCCAGTAATTCCATGGCTAGACTTTACCAAACTATTGATATAATGAGAGAGATGCTAAAGCTTTGGCTACAGGGCTGTTTATCAGAGTCATGTGTAATTATGAAATGTTCAAAACAAGCTATATGTCCAACAATAACAAACTGACTCATGATATGAGGATATGATAGAAGATGTACAACCATCAAAAGTTATGTTCTGTTAAGAATGCTTAATTACATAGAAAATACACCAAGCATATTAAGCGAAAGAAACCAAATTAAAGATGGTATTATCCCATAGTTAGGAAAAAGAACCCGTAAGAATATATACCAATATATTAACAGATTTATACTACGGAAGGAAGCTTATAGGTGCTTTTAATTTCACCTTTGGGCTTCTCTTTGTGCTTCCCTCTGTGCTTCTCTTGTGCAAATTTTCTAGAATGAACACATATTTGTTTTGCAATCAGAAATATGTAATAAATGTTAGTTTTATAAATTACATTGGAGCAATGGAAATATAAGTGTATTTTCTGCTTCCATCAATGTATTCACATTTAAATAGATTCAGGGAAAATGTAGTATCAGGAAGCATTAATAATTTATTATGTAGTGAACCTGGAGAAGTATAAACATTTTACTTGGCTATTTTTATTGTCTATTCTACTAACTGGCACAGAAGTTCCACGTGGGACCAACAGCCACAAACTCCAAGCTATGGATTAATTAGCCCAAACTTTGAAAGTCCTTCGGACAAGCTGATTTCCTGGCCTCTTCCTTCAACACATGCTTCATTCAGTGTTGGCACATTCGGTATAGTTATTAAGGATTTCCTGAAGGGTATTATGTAAAAGCAACTGGAGAAGAGTTATTCTCAACTACTTCATCCATTCATTCATTCTTGCCTTCAGTTATTCATGCATCTCTATTCTATTGTTTCATTTTATAATAATTTATTAAGCATTATTATATGTCATATGATGGGCTTGGAACATGGAAAGATTGAAAATATAAGTGAAACACAATCTCTACCCTCTTAACACTTTAACTCTCGTAGGTGTAATAAAACATATATGTGAATAGCAACAACACGAGTTAAGAAGGAATGTTATATGATCAGTACATATAATGAGATTGATCTGTCCTCAGAGGTATAGGTCTTTCTGTCTGGGTAATCGGAAAAACAATTCTAATTGTATAAAATGCTATTTGAGTTGAGTCTTAAAGCACGGATGGGATTTTCACCGGTAGGCTGGAGAAGGAGTACACTCCAGATGGAAGGAATGGCTCAGTAGGTGGGACTGTCTGACGCATGCCCAGGAGATGAATAGCAGATGTTTGGTAAAAGGGAAGGATGTGAGATCATTTTGGAAAGCTAGTAGTGGCCAGATTGTGGAGGATCTTAAATTCCAGGACAGACTGATACAGATTTGGTCAACAGTGACGAACTCTTGAAGGTTTTTGAACAAGGAAGTCATGTCATGATTAAACTGTGTTTTAGGAAGTTTACTCCAGTATCTGTACACGGCTGGGATTTCAAACTCAACATGCTTAAAATTGTATGTAGAATTCTTTTTCTTCTTCCTCCTCTTGTACATCCTCTTCTTTCTCCATTCCCTATCTCAGTTAACAACCATCATCTCTGCAGTAGCCAAAATAATGTTACGGGTCATCCTTGTACTTACCATCTACTCACCAATAACATCCAATAAATCACCAAATTTCACACCCACCATATATCAGACACTATGCTTGGCACTGTGCTAGGCTCTTGGAGATACAATAGTAAAGTTTGTTGCCTTTAAATGAGTTGGGCTTCAAGGGCAGACTTACTGATCTAAAAGCTGACAGGACTAGAGTTCTAGAATGAGGGTAAGGTGTGAAGATGTAGATTTAAATTTCCATATAGAAATGATAGTTTAGGTTAGGGGATTATATATGATATTAGCCTGGAAATGAATATACGGAAAGAAGAGAAGATGGCCAAGAACTAGATTTACTTAGCAAGTGGAAGCAAAATCATAAAGGGGTCAGAGAAGAACTAACTGGAGAAACAAAAGAACTAGGTTGTGTAGTGCTGGACTGAGAGAAGAGCATCAAGAAAAGGGAAACAAGCAACAGTGTGAAATACTCCCTAAAAGTTCAAGGAGAACAAGGAAATAATAAAAAAAAGTTCATTCAATGTGCGATTAGGAGGGCATTGACTGTCACCCACCAAGACAGCAGTTTCTCTACAGCAACAGCTGCAGAAGTCATGCTGGAGGGGACAAAATGATGAATATGAGGAAGCAGAAGAGCCACATGTCTGTGAAGCTGGTGGTGTTCTAATACAACTCTTTAAAAAATTATGGCTTTCCTATGAATTTGACTGGAATTCATTCAATGCTCCCAAAGCTTACATCTGTAATTTTGAGAGTCCTCTCTGTATTTTGGGCCATTGTTGGGTTGCTTTGGGGACAAGGCTCTCGCGGCTCTTAAACGTCCTTTGTCAAGGTGAGAGGGTCTTCTAGGCACCACTTTAAATTGTCCTGAGCTCTTACAAAACTATCTTATAGCCACACCAATAGTTTGATCTTTACCCAATTTCCTACTTCAAGACTCCTTGCTGGGAAAGACTGAGAATAAGAAATAGTTTTATTTTCTAAGTTAGTTTTATTTCCAAGTTAGTTTTCTTTTCCATTACTGAGCCTAATTTTCCATTACACGTCCTAATTTCTCCTTGAAAGCCAAGCAGTTCCTTCCTCAGTTCATTTATCACTCCATGTATCTTATGTATAGCTAAACATAGGCATTGATACTTTCAACGTTCTGTCTGGAAATCTCCTTGTTCACACCTACAAGTTAATTAACTACATTCCTAGCTTCTAAATTGCTACAGGTATGAAATTTGCCAGTCTTTCCACCATTACCTAATGTGAGTCTTTCTCCAGCCTCCGAAAGAACTTTCCTATGACCGTTCAGTCTCCATTATCTGTTCCTTTCTTCATCCTTCCTGCCTCCATCTGCCATCTGGTCCCCAAGCTATTGGCACATGTTTAAGGCTTTTTTTATACAGCACCCACCTCCAGGTAGCAATTTCTCTTTCATTTAGCCTTTGCTGTATTACAAAGCACCCCCAAAAGTTCATGGCGTAAAACAATGATGATTTATTCCTTCTCACAATTGCATGGTTTGTCTGAGCATCTCCTCTTCGGTTTAGTCTGGGATTATTCATAAGGCTTGATTCAGCTGGAAGGTTGACTGGGCTGGGAGGTTCAAAATGTCCTCACTCACATGTGTGGAAGTTGGCTCTGGTACTTGCAAATATCACTTCTGCCACATTCTCTTGGTCTGAGCAAGTCACAAGACCAGGCTTTATTCAAGGGACTGAGAAAAAGGCTCTGTCTCTGGATGTGAGGAATGGCAAAATCACACTGCAAAGGGGTAGGCATATTAGGATGAGAGGAAAACAGTCAACCACATTTTTGAAAAACAATTTTGAATTCTGATAAAGTCCTATTTATTTATTTTTATCCCTGGTGAATGCTTTTTGTGTTATGTCAAAAATACTTTGCCTGTCCCCAGGCCAAAAGATTTTTTTTAATAAAAGTTTTGTAGGTTTCAGTTTTATGTTCAGGTCTATGAACTATCTTGAATTAATTTTTGTGTACTGTGTGAAGAAGAGATCAGAGTTCAATTTTTTCATGTGGGTATCCAGTTGCTCCAACACAATTTGTTGAAAAGACTATCCTTTCCTCATTCAATTAACCTGGCAACTTTGTCAGAAATCAATTGCCTGTACATGTATGGACCTATTTCTGGACTCTCTATTCATTTCCATTGATCGATTTATCTGTCCTCCTGCCAATACCACACAGTCTTGATTAGTGTAGCTTTATAGTAGGTCTTAAAATCAGGTAGAGTAAATCTTCCAACTTTTTTTTTTCAGGTTCTTTTTTTGGCATATTTAGATCCTTTACATGTCCATATAAAATTTAGATTTATATTGCCTACTTCTACATAAAAATACTGTTAAGACTTCATTGGAAGTGTGCTAAATCTGTGTGATCAATTTTGAAAGAACTGAAATTGTAACAAAACTGAATCTTCCAGTTTACAAATGTAGTATATCTCCCCATTAATTTAGGTTTCTTTTTCTTTCTCTCTGCAAATTTTTTGTTTCGTTTTGTTTTCAGAAGGGAGGTCTTGTACCCTCTGCATTAAATTTATTCCTAAGTATTTTATGTTTTCTTCCATGCTATTGAAAGTGATTTTTAAAATATTTCATCTTCCACTTGTTTGTTACTCATATATGAAAAAGACAATTAATTTTTGCATATTCATTTGTATCCTGAGAATGCGCTAAACTCACTTATTATATTCAATTTATGTAGCTTTTTTAGAATTTTCTATACAAATACAGTTTATTTTCTTCATAGACAAATAAATACAGTTTTATCTCTTCTGTTCTAAAGTGCATGCTATTTATTTCAATTTCATGTCTTAGTGCATTAGCTATGACCTCCAGAACAATTTTGAACAGAAGTAGTGAGATCATACATCCTGCCTATGTTTCCAATCTGAGGGGAAAAAAACCTTCAATACAGCATCAAGTATGTGATGGCTATAGGCTTTTCATAGGTGCCCTTGATCAGGTTGAGAAAATTTCTTTCCCTCTCCAGTTTTCTGAGAGTATTTATCATGAATGGGTGCTCTTCTATATCAACTTAAATTATTACATATTTTTGTCCTATATTCTGCTAATGTGGTAAATTGTACATCAATAGATTTTTTAAAAGCTGAACCAAAGTAACATTTGTGAGGTAATTCCCACTGTTTCATATTGCCTTATCATTTTTATATATTGATGGATTAGATTTGCTAACATTTTTTTTAGGACTTGTCCATCAATGGTCATGGAGCACACTGGCCTGCAATTTTCTTTCTTGCATCTTGTTTGGATTTGATATTAAGATAATCCTGGACTCAATAAATAAGTTGAAAATTATTCTCTCCATCTCTATTTTTGGAAAGAGTTTGAATAGGATTGATATTAGTTTTCTCAAATGTTTATAGAATTTACCAATGAAACCATCTGTCCCTGAAGCATCTTTGTGTAAAATTCTGGTTCTAAGGAATTTATAAACTTCATCTAAGTCATCACAATTTTTGACACACAGTTGTATATAGTATCCCTTTATTTTGAAATCTGAGGGTCTGTAAAGCTATCCCATTTAAAAAATTCCTGGTATTTTTCTCTTTTTTTCTTCATCAGTGTAGCTAAAAGTTTATCAGTTTTTTCAAAACTGCAACTTTGGTTTTGTTTATTTACTCTATTATTTTTTCCCATTATATTTATATCTGTTTTCATCTTAATTACTTTTTTCTACTCATTTTGAATTTAATTTGCTCTTTTTTATCCAATTACTCATGGCAGAGGCTTAGGTAATTGATTTTACCTCATTCATTTCTAATATGAGTATGTATTCAAGCTATTTATTTCCCTTAAGAATTATTTTAGTTGCAGTCACACATTTTGATATGTTTTCATTATTATTCAGTTCAAAATATTTTCCAAATTCTCTTTTAATTTTTTCTTTTAAAAATGGGTTTTAAGAATTTATGAAGGGACTTCCCTGGTGGCGCAGTGGTTATGAATCTGCCTGCCACTGCAGGGCACACGGGTTCAAGCCCTGGTCCAGGAAGATCCCACATGCCACGGAGCAGCTAAGCCTGTGCGCCACAATTACTGAGCCTACACTCTACAGCCTGCGAGCCACAACGACTGAGCCTGCAAGCCACAACTACTGAAGCCCGCGCGCCTAGAGCCCATGCTCCGCAACAAGAGAAGCTCCCGCACCACACTGAAGAGTAGCCCCTGCTCGCCACAACTAGAGAAAGCCCACGTGCAGCGACAAAGACCCAACGCAGCCAGAAGTAAATAAACAAATAAATAAATAAATGTTTAAAAAAAAAAGAATTTATGAAATGAAATGTTTCATTTCAAAATTTTGATGAATTTTCTAGGTAGTTTATTGTTATGGATTTCTAGTTTAATTATGTCATGTTCTAGAAACATACTCTGCATGATTTTAATCCTTTAAAATGTATTGGACACTTTATGGCCCTGTATACATTCTACTATTGAAAATTCCATCTGCACTTGAAAAGAATGTGTATTATGTGGTTATTGGATATAATGATCTATAAATTTCAATTAGGTCAACATGGTTGATGATGTTGTTCAAATTTCCCATAACCTCACTGATTTTTTTCTACTTGTTCTAGCAATTACTAAATAAAGGGATATTAAAATATTTAACTGTAATTGTAACATTTTGTATTTTTTCTTTTAGTTCTGTCAATTTTTGTTTCTTATATTTTGAAATTTTGTTGTTAAGTGTGTACATGCTAGGATTGTTATGTCATTTTTTTCTCCTATGGTAAGAACTTTTCATTTAATCAAGATAATAATATGACAAAATATAAAGGTGGGCATATTTTGTTACTTTTCAAACATATTATAAAGATGAAAATGATATTATATGACCAAAACTATTTAAAATACCATACATAGTATAACTTAGATAAAGAGATGAATAAAAAAATGAAAAGATGAATAGACACATAACATCAGCATGGTCATCTCTTAAAGACTGATGCCTCTAGAAATAAACATTTGACTATATATATATATATATATATATGAGCTTTTTTTTTTTTTTTTTTTTTTTGCTGTACGCGGGCCTCTCACTGTCGCAGCCCCTCCCGTTGTGGAGCACAGGCTCTGGACGCGCAGGCTCAGCGGCCATGGCTCGTGGGCCCAGCCGCTCCGCGGCATGTGGGATCTTCCCGGACCGGGCACAAACCCGCGTCCCCTGCATCGGCAGGCGGACTCTCAACCACTGCGCCACCAGGGAAGCCCTATATATGAGATTTTGACTAATTTAATTCAACACATTCCATGACTAACAGAAAAAAATGGCTGAACCAATGGGACTGTGATGTAGTATATTAATCAATGAAAATCATTTCAATAAACTTCTTCTTAATAGCTTCATTGAGATATAATTTATCTACCATATAACTCTCACATTTAAAGTATACAATTTAATGGGTTTTAGTATATTCAGATAGTTGTGCCAGGATTGTGGTTTTTTTCTCTGTATAAAATTGCCCTCTCTATCTCTGGTAATACTCCTTGTGTTTAAGTCTATTTATCTGATATTCATATAGCCAAACCAACTTTCTTAGTATTTGCATGGTGTATCTTTTCTCAACCTTTGCTTTCAGCCTCTCTGTGTCTTTACATTTAAAGTGCCTCTTATGTAAACAATATAGTTGGGCCTTACTTCTTCAAGCAGTCTGAAAATATTTTCCTTTTAATTGGAGTGTTTCATTTAATGTATTTATGAATATGGCCAGGTTTAATTCTACAATTATTCTAATTTGTTTTATTTGTCCCTTCTGTTCTTTGTTTCTTTTCTCCTCCTTTCATGTCTTCTTTTGGGCTAACGAGTGTTAGCCCAATCAGTTAGTATTTCATTCTATCACTTCTACTGGCTTTTCAGCTATACTCCTTTGTATTTTTTTTAGAGTTGTTGTTTTAAAGATTATACTATGCATCCTTAACTTGTCACAATCTATTTTGAATTAATGACATTCTACTTCCCTTGTAATACAAGAATTTTACAATATAATTTTTTTTATGCTATAAGTTTATTTACAAACATATCTAGGATGCTGAGTTCAAGAGTTTGATCCTTTTTTCAAAGAGACTGCACATCTTAAAATGCTCCTCTTCGTATCTGTCTCATGGATTATTTTTTAAGCAGTTGGTGTCTTACTACATAGAAAGATGCAGCAAATCCAGACTCAAAGTACAAAGCCATCATAGCTAGTAACCGCCACTTGTTTTCCAATGAAAATGGTAAATTCTTCCCCGGACCCTCCTCATAGCGGCTCCTACGGACCACAGAGGTTGTGAACCTCCGGATGCTTTGTCCCAACATAACGCTGTTGGAAGCCCTGCGAAAGGCGCAGAAACTGAAGGCGGAAGAAATGGCGGCAGCACACCCAGCACTCCTTTCCTCACGACCTTTACAATATTATTTTAAATGTATATCCTCCTCCTTTTTAATAGTGTTGTAATATATTTTTCTCTTTTGATACTTTATAAATCCATAATGTTGTTATTATATTTCCTTTAAAAATATATATTTCCTTCCTAAATTTTAAAGAATTTAAAATTTTAATTCCTGTTTGAAAATTACCCCATGGCTTAGCTATTTTGGTTTATCTTTCCTTTGTATTCCTGTAGCCTGTCAAAAAGAGTAGAAGAAATGAAAGCGATTACAGGTGCTTTATAAATACTGGAGCATAACAAAGGCAGCTGGTGGGAGGTGGGGATGGGGTGAGGTGGAAAAGACTTGTTTTGAAGACATCAGTTATTTATAAAGTTTTTCAAATTCAAGATGTAGCTTCTTCCAGGTTCCTTAGTCAGTCTAATTAGGAACAAAGATATTTTGAGTTTCCAAATTCTCATTGAGGGTCCTTCCCCGAGCCCTGGTGGGCATTCTTTGTCCTCTGAGCTTTCCTACTGTATCCCTTATTCCTTGTCTAGTGGAATTTGAATTAGTAACATAAAACCCAGGGAAAGGAACCAGTTTTTAATACCCAAACCACCAAGTCTGAATCTGGGTTTGTAAGCCTCCAAGGCTTCATAAAATTGGAGGATAACGTCAGCTTAGGACTTACCACAAACCACGAGACATTTAAATTCTGATTTATGATTTAGGCTGGACCAGCACAAGCTATCAAGAAATCTCATGTTCCACCGTTATTTTTTTTTTTTAATGTAAAGTAGAAGTAAAAGGACTGAACTTGCTCAGTTCCTTCCTGCTTGGTTAATGGAATTGATTGTGGAGCTGGCAGAGATAGTTACAGGTCAAAGGAATAGAACGGACCAACTTGTGTTCCTTCTCAGATTTGCTATCAATTGATCAAATGATCACAGTCAGCTTCCTCTTACTCTCTGGGAGTCCAACCTTCAGCCCCAGTCAGGAGGAGACTCTGCCCTGGACTCTGCACTTAGAGGGACATGTTCTTGCTTTCCTCCTGCGGAGGAGGACACAGGGTCAAGGGGATATGCCCACCTGGAACCCATGCCTGCCCTCTAGACACTTCTCCATGGAACCCTGCAATTCCTTGCACAAATGCCCCCTAGACCACTTTCAGGTCTTGCACAGAGTTCTGTTCCAAGACTGTCCTCCCAAATTTTGACTGGGCCACAAATATGCTTACCATTTTCCCAACCACTGGCCAAAGGGCACCTGCATTCAGAGCACATGAGCAGAGCTTGGTCATGGGGCTGTGGTGTCTATGTACCTACGTGTGTGCCAGCTGAACGTCTCAAAGACGAGGCAGATCTGAGCTGCTAAGGAATCCCAGAATTTAAATGCAGTCTAGCTTTCCAGGTCCCGATGAAAGTACACTTGTTAAGGTATGTGGCTAGAGCATATTTTATTCAACATTTTTAAAGGTTGAGTTATAAATTTTAAATATTTAGACATATGTATGCGGGTCACCATTTATACGCTTGTTTTGGGCCCCACAAATGTTAAAGGAGGGCCTGTCTCCATAACATTTCCTTTTCCTTGATTATAAACATGCTGGCTATAAATAACAATGGATGTTCAAAGGTCTTTAGAAACCTCAAGAACCTCAAACTATTTTTGTTTCTCTCCTTTTAAGTTTCAAGTGGTTGTGGAGAGCAGTCTAGAATTTGTTCAGGTTGATAGCAAAATCATTCACTACAAAGAGTTAAAAAATGTATGGAAAAGTGTAAAATCTCTAAAGTCGAGGTATATTTTCAGAAATCTAGTACAATTCTAGCCGCCATTAATTTTTCAGATATTACATACTATGTTTCTATGTCCATGCTGTCAGAAGATCACAAGTAAACTTTGTTTTCATTCATACAACAAAAATCAGTTGAGCTTCCATAATGGGACATATTATGCTTATGCTAGGGATATACACAACTAACTATAAAACAATATAGTAAGAGCTGTCACAGCAATACGCCTGTAGAGCTGTAAAAGAGGAACATTAAAGTACTCAGTTAAAAACAGCCAAGAAGAAGAGGCTCACTAAACCTCAGGACTGGAGAACGTAAGGACCATCTAGTCTACTGCCCAGCACTAGCACAATAAATGAAAATAGACCCAGGCACATCACCATGAAATTCTGGAACACAAAGGGAAAGAGAGGATTATAAAAGTATCTCAAAAGAAAAATCAGGAAGATACAAAGGATCAGAACAGCCCCAATCATTTTAGTGTAATACTAGAGCAATGTCATCAAAATTATAAAGTTATGAAAAATTATTATCAACTTAAATTCCAAACCTGGTCAAACTATTAACATAGTATAAGGAGAGACTAAATATATTTCCAGACAGGTACGTTCTTTTTTTTTTTTTTTTTTTATTCTTAAGATATACGTTAAAAAAAAAAAAAAGATATACATATTTCAGAGAAAGTTACTGGAGAAGGTGCTCCATTTTAAAAACAAGCGAATAAGCCTATATGGATGTAGACATAGGGCCCAAGTAATAGGGAATTCAATAAGAGAGAGGTCAAAGAAAACCCCCAGAATGATGACAAAGAGTAATCCCAGGATGGTATCAGGCAGTAGGACTTATCGACCCACAAAACCAGATCTTTTGATGAGAAGGTTCTCTCGGTGATGTCTCCAAAAAGATAAAATTGGTAAAAAATATTTAATACATTGAGACATAGTGAGAGAGAATTTGGGGCTGAGTTAGTAATAAGACCACAGAAAATGCAGCAGATAAACAAAACAAAACAACTGTTAAATCTCGGGGGAAAAAATACTTGTGAGAGGAAAGAAAAAAATTATAGTACTCTATGTGGCTCTGCTATGAATAGCATTTATGTACTCACTTTAACTTAAGGACTGATGACAGAGCTAACCAAAATTATATTACAATATGTTTGTATTGAGAGAACAGAAATATTAACACTATGCATGTATTTTCTGGTGGTAGAGTGATAGGGATGAAAATCCTCATCTCCCATGATTGGTAGGTCATTATAAATGCCTAAAACTGAAAAATCAAAAAATGACACTATGCACAGAATATTTAGATACGTGGAGGTAAATATTTAAAAAACAAAAACTTAGAGTTGAAAGTGGTTGCCTCTGGGATAGGACATCAGTGGCAGTAGGGAGAAGGGGCATAGAACCATGTGTTACATAGGTTCTGTATAGGTAGTTGATGCTTTAAACTATGAACGTACATAACTTTGATTAAAATGACATTTTTTAAAAATCTGGATTTTTCTTTTTCTTTTTTTTTTTTTTTTTTTTTTTGCGGTACACGGCCCTCTCACTGTTGTGGCCTCTCCCGTTGCGGAGCACAGGCTCCGGACGCGCAGGCTCAGCGGCCATGGCTCACGGACCCAGCCGCTCCGCGACATGTGGGATCTTCCCAGACCGGGGCACGAACCCGCGTCCCCTGCATCGGCAGGCGGACTCTCAACCACTGCGCCACCAGGGAAGCCCAAAAAATCTGGATTTTTTAAAAAGCTCTTATTTGGGGAAAAAAATAAATGCATGGGCTTTACTAGATGATAGTCAAAATATTTAAAGGTATACAGGGTTTCACAGTGTAAAAAGTTTTACTTCCACAATCTAATAAAATTCTACCAACCTTTCTCTGTGGTAGGTTATTATTATCATCCTTTTATAGATGAAGAACTTCAAGTTTAGGGATGTTAAATGCCTTGCCAAAGTCCACACAGCAAGGATGTGGCCGAAGTGAGACTGGACTGCAGGTCTTCTGACTCTAGGTCCTTCCTCTGTGCCATGGCTGCTTTCTAAAGCAGCTCTCTGAGCCTGGGATATTTTGTAAATGCAAGGCTGCCTTATTCGTAGGATATTTGTGGAAGTGCAGTAATTTGGCGTTACAGATGGGAAGGACTTTGGAGATAATCTAGCTCAACCCTCTCATTGTACCTATAAGAAATGTGACGCTCACAAAAGATTTTTCAGGCCACCAAGATATTAAGTGTACGGGAGAAGAATTTGATCAGTAGAAAGCATGGCTTAAACTTTCTTCAGTTGCTAAGGTCCAGAAGTCTTTGTATCATTCTGACAAGGTAGGACTTATTCTTATCTTACAGATGAGGAAACTGGAGCTCATCGAGACAAAGTGCATAGTCTGATTCTACAAAGAAATGGAATTTTTCTTTGAGCAATCACTCCTAGTCTACTCCTTCAAGGTAGGGTCCTCATGGATTATACAATATAAGGGAGGTAAGTTTTTTCCTGTATGAATCTGGTCCTGTGTCACTTTGCCCCTCTTGAGCACGGTTGCAATGGAATCCTTCCACGGTAACTGATTCAATTCAATTTCTGGAATAAGCAAGCCCAGCGAAAGTAAATCCTTACCACATTTTATAGTGTCTCTCATTATCAAAGTGACCTCATAGACTTGTTTCCCAAGCATTTAAAGCCTGGTGACCTGACAGTTTTCTACTCAGAAATGACCATGTAAAACAGTCCAGCAAAGTTCCCCACAAGGCAAGAACTGAGGAAAGTTTATTTTGCTGGCAGTGCACACAGCTTTTCGAACAAGTAAGTTCTTCCTCAGGTCAATTAAACCTGTGTTCAGTAAAATCGCATGGGAGGCAAGAGGGCTGGGAATGTCAGTTATTGATTACCTCTAGGTTATACCTGGAGAGAGACTCTCCTGACTGAACTTGATTAAAAATCATTTCCAAATCTAAATTTCCACAACATCACATCATTTTCCATTATTTCCATCCATCTTCTCTCCTCCCCGCCCCCACCCCTCTGAGCTTGCAGACTGAGGGTTCTGCGGAAGGTGTTCCAGTCATGTGTGCTTCTCAAATTGTACATCATTTAGCTGAAAGACAGCCTGACCCTGGCATGAGCCAGGGCACCCCAGGGAAAGTAATGGATGCTTTCCTTGTCAAGGTAAACAGAGAATTACGGCAAAGAACTCTTAACACTTCATTTACTAGCATCATCATGGAATGAGATCCTCAACACAAGTGCATTTTCCAGGGCTCAAAGCCTAGCTATATTTCCTACTTTACATAAGTTACTTAAGCTCACAAAACCTCCATTCCTCAGCTATAAGACGGAGATAATAACGTTTGTCTCACCCATTGTTTTGAGTATTAAATGAAAGAATACATGCAACGCCACTACCTATAGTTCCTGCCACATTGTAAATACACTTTGAATGTTAGTTCACTTCCCTAAACTCTGAAAGTGTCAAAACTCCAAAGGAAAAAATATATTATCTCTTACTTCCCTGACTCGTTGGTAAATATGCTGTACTGATGCCTCAGCCATGGGCTGGCCTCATTTGCTAATAAGATGATATCTTGTATCTAATGGTAGAACATTCCAATCATTTACATAGATAAACTCAATAAAATAGAGTTAGATGCCAAAACTGGACAAAAATGAAATTATACCCCTGGGGTGTTGAAGTTTTTCCAGAGAATATATGAAAATAAGAATTTTTAAAATTTGATCATGGATTCAGTTCTATTGTGAACCAAATAATATGCCTATTTGCAGCAACAGTCTATTTCTGTCACCATAAGATACGAAAACGACAAATATTTGTGGCAAGGGAGGAACTGGGTTCAAATGCTGGCTCTTCTACTCATTAGTTGTGTAACCTTAAGGGAAGATCCTCTCAATTCTGAGCCAGAGTTTCCTCATATGTAAGATGTGTATTGCCTTCCTTAAGGGACATGCACCTGGTTCATACTAAGTCAACAAATGACAGCTTCTTCAAATTGATTTATACTACTGAAAATGAGATTCATTCCACTGATACATTCTTCCAACAGGTTCCATTATTTACTTATACTGATCATCTATGATTATCAAGTTCACACTATTGGATAGATGTAAGGGAAAAAGAGAAGGGGCCCCAACATTTATTTTCTACTCTATACAAGGCACTGGGCTCCATGCTTCAGCACATATCAATTATGTTATTTGTTCCTACTAAAATCCGTATGAAGGAAGAACTAGGCTGCCCATTTTATTAACACCTAAGGAAACTGAGGCTTGCAGAAGTTAAATGCATTGCCAATGGTAAGTAGCAGAGCATGGATTAAAATCAGGGCATGTCAGATTTCAAAGCCCACATCCTTCAGTTCATCAGACATGGAGGTATTCCTTAGGGATTATAAAGGATGGGAAGCAACCTGCATTTTAAGAGCATTTCTTTTTCAGAATCCTGAGAGAAGCAAAGAATCTCTGTGTGTACTCTAATGAGAGTAATATTTTCCCCAATTTATTGGTTCCCTTTTATTTAGCATTTCCCAAATCCTTGAAAAAGTGAATAAGGATAAGAATTTTTCTTCTAGTTGACTGTGAAAAATGGGTTCATCAAAATGCACGAATGTTTCTTGATTACAATGGCATTTTCTCTAAGTCTTTTGTTTTACATATTATCTGAACCTATCACCTTCACTAAGTTGTGGCTCTTTTCTCTCTCATTCCTTTCTTTCTTTTTATTCGAAGGGTACCCGGGGGTTAAAAGATGTACCTACTTGTAAAGACAGAAAATCAAAAGTAATACTTTTATGAAAACATTTCCATTGATCAGAAGGGGAAAATGGATGCTTTTCCCCTTCTGAGACCAAAACAAGCATTCTTTTGAGCTAAAGTGAGCCCTTCACACCAGGGTAATACCTATTGGAAGTTTGTTCTGTGAAAAAGCAACACATCAGGTAAAATTCAGACATGTCCAGCAGAGTATGTCTTTGTCCAGAAGGTGGAAGAGAAAGAACGTTTGTTGAGAGCATGTGCAACTGTCTTATACCCTGTCTGAGGTTATAGTTTTCCCATGACCTTACAAGATAGGGACCTTTGTCCCCATTTTACAGATAGGAAAACTTAGGCTCAAAATTGGTTAAGTAAACTTCCTTTTAAAAAGTCCTAGGAAGTGGAAGAACTGGGATCTGAATCCCATATTTGACTGACTCAAAATGAAAGTAATTTTCATTTATTGTATCCCTGTCACATGCCAGGTAATTTACATAATGATCTCTAATGCTCACAACAATATTACAAGGTAGGTGCTGTTCTCTTCATTTTTAAACATCAGGAGACTGAGGTTTAGGTAGGCTAAGAAACTTTCTCAAGGCCACATGGTTAGGAAGAGGTAGAGAGCCAAGATTTTAACCTCGGCTTACCTGTTTCCAAAGCCATCCCTTTTCACAGCGCCATGCAATCTCCTGCCAGAGTTAATGACCATGCTGACCTTAATTAAGACAAATTGGGGGACTTCCCTGGTGGCACGGTGGTTAAGAATCCGCCTGCCAATGCAGGGGACACGGGTTTGAGCCCTGGTCCAGGAAGATCCCACATGCCGCGGAGCAACTAAGCCCATGCGCCACAACTACTGAGCCTGCGCTCTAGAGCCTGCAAGCCACAATTACTGAGCCCACGTGCCACAACTACTGAAGCCCACGTGCCTAGAGCCCGTGCTCTGCAGCAAGAGAAGCCACTGCAATGAGAAGCCCGTGCACCACAATGAAGAGTAGCCCCCACTCACTGCAACTAGAAAAAGCCCACACGCAGCAATGAAGACCCAATGCAGCCAAAAATAAATAAGTAAATAAATAAACTTTAAAAAAAAAAGAAATTGGTAGTGGATGTGGAAGCAAGAAGAACCTACAAGAGAATGCCACTGTATTCTTGGAATTCATGCCAATTAGGAAGCAAATGAAAGGCATGGTGAATATGTGTCATGCAGTTTGAGAAACAGATTTTTGAAAATGAAAAAAAAAAAGAAGGGAAAAAAGGAGTCAACCCATGGGACAGAGAAAAAGAAGAACTACAAGTTCCTAAAGTAAAGTTGTTACAATACAGTCATACCTAATGTCAGATAGAAATATAAGTGCAATAATCTAAAGAAATCCATAACCCAAGAAGGTCTCTGATATTAAAAGAATAGGAACAAATGAAGGGAAAGTCTCTCTGAGAACCTCGGGCATGTTCTCACTGATTAAAAAAAAGGTACTCAAAATAACAAAATGATCCTTTTGTAGTTAACTCTGGGTAAACATTAAAAATATAAAGAATATGAAGTATAAAAAATAAATAATAATAAGTTAACAGTCAGCAGACACAACACCTGCCTTAGTTGCATTTACAGCTGTATTGTCATTCTGGGAAAAAAAAGGATTCTCTAGTGATTGGTTCCTAAGAGCCCCACACAGCTGTGTGGGAGAATATGTAGGATCCCCAAAGTCACCAGCCTTCGAGTCCCAAGTTAAATGTTAAAATATCTTATGGAAGGAAATTGGTGAATAGAATTAAAAGGATGCAGGAACTG
This sequence comes from Tursiops truncatus, assembly GCF_011762595.2. Taxonomy (NCBI): domain Eukaryota; kingdom Metazoa; phylum Chordata; class Mammalia; order Artiodactyla; family Delphinidae; genus Tursiops; species Tursiops truncatus. The sequence continues at coordinate 13,080,136 of NC_047039.1, forward strand.
GGGGAGGAAGACGGCAAGAGGATCTAAGAATGATGGAAAAAAGAAGACAAGAAGTGTAAAGTAAACCGCATCTGTATATACCTATGGTTGAAATTGGAGTTAGATTAGAAATTACTCAGAGGCTAATTAGTGCTCAGAGAGAATGCCTTTGTCACCGGCTTGATCTAAGTACTTTGTTATAACCATGAACAATGAGGGTTGGGCTGTGCTGCCTCAGGGTAGTGAGTAATGGCCTGCACCATCTGTGGCTGTTTTCAGGCACCTGAACCCAGGAGGATCCACCCTCTGTAGGAACCATCACACACTGGGTATTGAGTGTGTGCTGTCTTCACTGCCTGGGCAGACCCCTTGCAAGAGTAAGGAGCCCTGATCTTGGAATAAGGGAGATTGTTACTGGGAATAACCTGAAGTCACTGTCTTGGAAAGGTTCTCTTCTCTAATGAGTCCTTTCTTTTCTTTTCCTTGTCTCTTCTTTCTCTTCTTTTCTTTTTTAAACGGTGTAAGAGTAATAGATGTTGTACTACTGTTCTTCAAAGAAGGAAAAGGAAAAGGAAATGCAGAGTGGAACTGCCTGTGACAGAGGGGAAAGAAGATGAGGAAAGTGGCCGTAGATGAGAAATATGGAGGAGGAGGAGAAGAAGAAAAAGAGGAAGAAGAGAAAGAGGAAGAGGGGAAGGAAGAAGGAGAAGCAGCAACAGGATTCAGAAAAAAAAGGTAAAAACAGAAAAATGTTTTTGAAAACCTTAAAGGTAAGTATGAGAGACCACGGATTAGTGTTAGGTGTTGGTGTCATACCTGAGAATCACATTTTCTCATTTATAAAATGAAGGTAAATGTACACAGTCCTTGCATGGTTTTGTCAGATTAATAATACCAATTATTTCATGAAGTGTTGACAGAATTAAGTGAATTAATGCATGTAAAGTGCTAAAAGCATGTCCAGCACACAGAAAACGTTGAATATTGTTAGCAATCATTGTCATTATTGTTGATGTTGTTAGTAATAATATTAGTATTATTGGAAAGTGTGTAAAGTGCCAAACATTGCCAGATGCATGTAAGTTTTTAATAAATGACTATTATGACAATAATAGAGTTATTGTTACTATTGTTATTACTATTTGAATAAAAATGGGACGTAAACCTAACTAAAACATTAATGAAGAAAACATACCATAAATGAAAAGACAGAAAACAAGAAGGCCATGGGAAAGCAAAAAACAAGATCAAAGTAACGTTAAGTTAGACAAAAGTTGAACTTTCATACAATATAGCTATATATCACAAATTAAAAACAGAAAGTGAAACAAGGAAAGAAAACAATTTCATGTTAGAAATGGGGAGAAAATATAATTTGCTGATACTATGATTCTATGATAGGAAAACATGAGAGTATCAACTGAGATAAAACTGATAAGAAAGTTCAGAAACATAAGTTGAAAGATAAGACGGCAAAAATCAAGATTGTTTCTCTATACAGAGATATAAACAACATGTAAAGAAATAAAATCTCATACACAATAGTGTATAAAATAAAACTAGATTTAGAGCAAGAATAAGAGCGAGAGAGAAAGATGTGGATATACTGATACACTCATGATATCTAAGGAATAAACTAAATAAGAAGTGTGCAGACTTTGACAAAGAAAGTCATAGTCTTTGCTCTTGGACAAAAGGCTTAAATAAGTTCAGAAATAAAATATATTTATTGTGGGGAAAATAAAATGATTCTTAAATTTATTTAGAAGAAAAAAACCACATGAAATTTAGCACACACACACAAAAATAGAAGAGCAATGAGAGCTAATTTTCCCAACCTGTATTAAATAAAATATAAAGCTGTACTAAGTGGAATACAAGGCACAACTGTTAAGTGCTTTACATGCATTAACTAATTTTATCTCATACATAACATTGCTGTGAGGTAGGTACTATTTTTATCTCCACCCAAGACAAAAGCAGAGCAGTCAGCTTAAGTAACAACCATCCCCATTCACACAGCTGGTAAATGTGGGACTGTATTCAAATCTAGGCTTCCCATCCCCAGAGCCTGTACAAGATGTTTTAGAACTTAATATATGATAAAGTTTTAATCATGTACATAACTTAAAATGTCAAATGATACCTCAAAGCTTCAAATGAAATGCAATGTCTCACTTATACACCAAATTCCCACACCCCAGAGGCTGCCACTTTCAATTATTTTAGTGTTGCTGTTACTATCTAACCTTATATTTCGAAGTGTAAAGCTTACATTGCTATTTCTTGATATTTTCAACTTTAGACCTTATCTATTGACTTCCAAGTCGGAAAGATGAGAATTTATCTCTCTTTGGCACAACAGTTTCCTATCCTCACCTTATGGTAATTAAACAACAGTTGGTTAAAACAATACTACGTTATAATAATATAAATATTATTCACAAAGTCAGGTGTGGACCATGATCATATTTTCCTTCTTGTAACAATGCCCCACCGCTTCTTGGAGTTAACTGTTGTCCCATTTTCTTAGTTGTTTTGTCTTCCATGTACCTATCACTAATTAAGTCCCCCAAATCTCCTCTATAATTATAAATGTCCTCTTGATATAAATCAAACACATCAATCAATTCTATTAGTTTCATTTTCATTTTTCCTTGGAAATATCTTGATGTGTGCCATCTTCCTGCTTCTATCCAGAAAGAATGGTCTCTAGACAACCTTCACAGATGCCATCTGGCTAAATCACTGTAATTCCAATTCTCTCTTGTGTTGAGTTTCTTCTTCCTGGATCTTGTGTTTTTCTTTCTTTCTTTTGTCTTTTTTAAAATAACCCCCTCATATTGGTGACACATATCCTCAAGTGGCTTCCTGAGAAAGTGTCTAAGGGATGTACAAGTTTAAAAACTTGCTTTCTCTGAAATGTCCTTATTCTACTCTCACAATTAAGTAAAGGATAGTTTGGATGAGTATGAAATTCCAGGTTGCAAATAATTTTACCTAAGAAGTTTGAGGACATTGCTTCTAGCTTCCAGTGTTGCTGTGGAGATGCCCAAATGAATTCTGATTCCTGATCTTCTATATGTGACTTGTTTGGTTTTTCCTCAATGGAAACTTTTAGGTTCTTCTTTTTAACTACAGTGTTTTGAAATTTCACAGTCATGTATTTTGGTGTGGCTATTTTTTACTCCATTTCCGGGCATTTGATGAGAAGTTTCAAACAGGGAATTCATGTCCTCAGGTTTGAGTAATTTTCTTATACTATTTCTTTGATGATTTCCTGGTTATATTTTCTTTATTCTCCCTTCTTGGAACTTCTGTTAGTCAGATGTTGGGCATTGTGTGTTGGTCATCTAATATCCTCTCCTTCTTTTTTGTATTTTGATGTCTTTCTGAGAGATTTCCTCAATGTTACCTTCCTTGTTTTCTACCAACATGATTTACTTCTACTATCACATTTTAATATGATGTTTATAATAGAGTTATGTTTTGTTCTCTAAATGTTTTATATATACATATGTATACATATATTCTATCTATACATACATATATACTTATTATATTCCCATTTTGTTAATACAATATATTACCTTCTCTTTTTAAAGATATTGCTTTTATTTTGTTTTGAAGTTTTCTTCTGCTTGTCTTGGCTTCCTCTGAGTTCCCTTTTTGTTTGTCTCTTGATGTCTCTTTTTCATGTTAAAGACGTTTTTCATATGTTTGTTGAAACTTGGCCTGTGTTCTTATTTGAAAGTGTGGCATTTAAAGCCTAAACACAAGAAAAAAAACCCAGGATAATCCTCAAAAATTTCAACTCTTCTTGAAGGCATCAGAGTACTGAGGTGACATAGCAACTAACTGGCCTGAAATGGAAGGAAATGCAAGCACTTCCACGGAGAGGTGGGACATGAGTACTGATTCACCTATAGCAGAGCACAGGGGGCAAAGAGCACTACCATACAAGTGAGTAAGAATTCAGCTGATATTTTTTAATGAAATGCTAAAGGCTAGCAAGAGAGACTAGAACCCCTGGATGCTATAGATAAAACAGGAGTCTGCACTCAGTCCCACATTCTTCTCCATGGACTTACTCATGGCTTATCTGGAAAAGATTGGAGGAAAGGTGGAGATTGGAGAAAACCTCCCTTGGTGATGGAAGACTGGAGTAGGGTAGTGGGTGCACTGCAGAAAAAGTACAAAGCCCTTCCCAGACACTTCTCTCCAAGGAAGAAAAGCCTTAAGTCTTTGGAGGCAGGGCAGGAAACCCTGTTATCCCAGGATCCAGTAGAAAACCCACTGCACTGGGAGAAAAATAAAATTAAAAAAGTCTAACCCTAGGATGAGGCAGGAGGCTATCCTGGCCTCCATAAGAGGTCAACCACTGGAGAAGGGCAATGATCACTGAGAATTGTGTCCCCCAAAAGATATGTTGAAACCCTAAGCTGCCCCCGCTCAAGTAACTCAGAATGTGACCTTGTTTGGAAATAAGGTCACTGTAGGTGGAACTAATTATGTTAAGATGTATTAGTTCTTAGTATTATATCAGTGTATCATAGTGTATAATATATGGTACTATATACTAATATAGTACTATATTATACTGGTATTATAATACTAGTAGCAATATTATATATTAGTATTAGTTAACATGAGTACTGGAGTATGGTGGGAACTTAATCCATTATAACTGGTGTCCTTATAAAAAGACTGAAATATAGACACAGACAGAGACACTGGGAGAACACCATGTGAAAATGAAGACAGAGATTGGAATAAACGATGCATCTAAAAGCCAAGGAACACCAAGGATTGCCAGAAAGCTATCAGAAATTAGAGAAAAGGCATGGAACAGATTCTCCCTCAGAGCCCTCAGAAGGAGCCAAACCAGCTGACATACTGATTTCACATTTATAGCCTCTGGAACTGTGAGAAAATAAATTTCTGTAGTTTTAAGTCATGTGATTCTTTATTATAGCTCTAGGAAACTAATACACCTGGAAAGAAGAAAGATGAGAGATCTCCTCTGAGGCACAGACACATAAAGAAGGCTTAAAGCTGAGGATACAGCAGAAATATTGAGAGAGAGAGAAAAAAAAAGAAACGACAAATGGGCCTCCACCCTAAACATAAGGTAATACTAGAAGAATTTGAAGCCTTGATTCACTGAAGATGACAACAACAATAAAATGCAGAACTAGCTCAGTTACTGTTTAGATTGACACAGCCCCCTGTATATTGACCTTGTAAAACAGTATGCCTATTTCCAGACACAAATACTGTTTACCTGAGGCTTTCCTGTTCTAGACACAATAAAATAAGAAAAAACAACCCACTGAAAAGAGACAAAGCAATCAAGAGAATCAGATTCAAATATGAACAGATATCAGAACCATAAGATAAAGAATTAAAAATAACTATGATTAATACGTTAAAGATTCTCATGGAAAAGATGAACGACATGAATGAACAGATGAGGAATTTTAGCAGAGAGATAGGAACCATAAGAGTCAAATATAAATGCTAGAAATAACACACACAAACACACAGAGTACTAGAGATGAACAATGTCTTTGACAGACTCATCAGTAGACTCAATACAGGTGAGTAAAAAATAAGTGAACTTGAAAGCAGGTCAAAAGGAATTACCCAAACTGAAATACAAAAGAAAAATCAGAGTGAAAGGAAGCGAAAAACAAAACAGAAAAGACTGGGCTTCCCTGGTGGCACAGTGGTTGAGAGTCCGCCTGCCAATGCAAGGGACACAGGTTCGTGCCCCGGTCCAGGAAGATCCCACATGCCGTGGAGCGGCTGGGCCTGTGAGCCATGGCTGCTGAGCCTGAGCGTCTGGAGCCTGTGCTCCGTAACGGGAGAGGCCACAACAATGAGAGGCCCGCGTACCGCAAAAAAAAAAAAACCCAAAAAACCAGAAAAGACTATCAAGTAACTGTGGGACAATAGCCAAAGATTTAAAATTTTAATCCCAGAGGAGAAAAGAAAGAAAAAATACTTTAAAAGATAATAAACAAGAATTATCCGAGAATAATAAATGACATCTTCACAGATCCAAGAAACTCAGAGAACCTCAAGCAGGGTAAATTCTCCCTCCTCATTTCCCAAAGACAGATTATATTCAAACTGCTAAAAACCAAATTTAAAAAGAAAATCATGAGAGCAGCAGTGAAATAAAAAGACATATTACATACTTACACAAAGATAAGAATCACAGCAAACTTCTTGTTAGAAAATATAAAAGCCAGAAAACAAGAGTAGCATATTTAAAGTGCTACAAGAAAAAACAAAACAAAACAACTGTCAACCCAGAATTCTATACCTAGTGGAAATAAAAGTGAAGTAAAGACTTTTCCAACAAACAAAAATTGAGAGAATAAATTACAAGCAGACTTGTCCAACAAAAAAATGTTAAAGGAAATTATTCAGAGAGAATTTATAGCTGAACAAAGAAAAAAAGAGAAAAAAACTTGCTTCTGAACAAAGAAAGGACAATCTCCAGAAAGGACATTTTCTTATTTTAATTGCTCTAAAGAAAATTGACTATCCACAGGAAAAAAATTAGCAAGATGCTAGATTTTAATTCAAACATATAAATAATTACATTAAATGCAAATGGTCTAAGCACATAAAGTAAAACATAGAGCTTGTCAAATTGGATTTTTTAAAAAAGCAAGATCCAGCTATACTTTTTCTACAGGAAGCACACTTTATACATATAGACATTAAAAAGAAGAAAAAGGATATATCATAAAAAATTTTAATTTTGAAAAATGCTAAAATAGCTATATTAATATCAGACAAAATAGACTTCATAACAAGGAATATTACTTAGAATAAAGAAAGACATTGCAGGGCTTCTCTGGTGGCGCAGTGGTTGAGAGTCCGCCTGCCGATGCAGGGGACACGGGTTCGTGCCCCGGTCCGGGAAGATCCCACATGCTGTGGAGAGGCTAGGCCTGTGACCCATGGCCACTGAGCCTGCGTGTCCAGAACCTGTGCTCCGCAATGGGAGAGGCCACAACAGTGAGAGGCCCGCGTTCCGCAAAAAAAAAAAAAAAAAGAAAGCCATTGCATAAAGATAAAGGGGTAAATTCACCCAGAACATATAAGATAATTGTGTATGCACCAAAAACACATAGCTTCATAATACTAGAAACAAAAATCAATAGAACTGAAAGGAAAAAATAGACAAATCCATGATTGTTGGTAGAGACTTCCACATTGTTCTATCAGTAACAGATAGAATGTGTAGATAGAAAATTGGTAAGCATATAGAAGACGTGAATAGCATTAACAACAGGTTTACTCTTGAACTAATGAAAGAAATCAAAGAAGACCTAACCTAATAGATATACCATCATTCATGGATTGGAAGACTCACTATTGTTAAGATGTTATTTCTCTCCAAATTGATCTGTGGGCACAATGCAGTCTCAGTCAAAATCCCAGGAAGAATTTTATTTTTTGGTAGAAATCAACAAGCTAGTTCCAAAACTTACATGGAAAGACAAATGAACTAAGAGAGCCAAAATAATTTTGAAAAAAAAGAATAAAGTTAGAGGACTCACACTACTTTAAGACTTACTATAAAGCTATAAAAACTAGCACGGCATGTTATTAATGATAAAACAGATAGGTAGGTAAATAGAATGGAACAGAATAGAGTCCTAAAACAGCTCCCCTCCCAATCAACGTAAATGTAGTCAATTTTCAACAAAGGTGCAAACACAAGCCAGTGAAGAATGGATAGTCTTTTCAACAAATAATGCTGGAACAACTGGAAATTTATATGGAAACAAGGGAACCTCAACCCATACCCTACCTCATACACAAATATTAATTTTTAAAAACTATAGACTTAAATGTAAAACATACAGATATAAAACTTCTAGAACAAAATATGGAAGAAAGTCTTTGTGATCTGGGATTAGACAAGGATTTCTCAGTTATGATACCAAAAGTATGATCCCAAAATTACATATTGATAAGCTGGACATCATAGAAAATAAAAACCTTTGCTCTTTGAAAGGCACTGTTAAGAAAATGAAAACAAAAGCCAACAGATTGAGAGGAAATGGGAAACAACCCAAATATTCATCAACCAATAAATAGATAAAATTAACTGTAGTGCATCCAAATATTGGAACTCTACTCTGCAATAAGAAGGTAAGAATGGATAATGATGTACCCAACAACATGCATGAGTCTCAAAGAAGCCAGATCAAAAATCTACATTTACATGACATTAATTATATTTACATGACATTACATCTAAAGGCAAACCTTTAGTGACACAAAACAGATCAGCGGCTGCCAGGGACTGGGAGGTTGGCTATCCAAGAGTCAAAAAATAATTTTCATTCTTGATTAAATTGTTCATATATTTTGACTGCGAGGGTAGTTACACAAGTGTATTTTCAAAATGCACAGAACTGTATATTTAAGAGTGTATTTTATTGTGTGTAAATTATACTTCAATGAACCTGATTTTTCAGAAATGCTAATTGCAAGCTTCACATGCATGTGTAAATTGTGAGCTTCCCTGGTTGACATGTCTCAACTCCTATAAATTTCCCCTCCTAATTTTTGTGGGTTTAAGCCTTTGTATTCTTTTATTGCCATTTTAATTGGGCTTTTAGGAGAAAGAGGAGATAACCATGTGTGTTCAATTTGCCATGTTTAATCAAAAGTTCAGAAGTGGTATTTCAAATCAGTGAGAAAGGCTAGATTACTCGGTAAGTGGAGAGGAGATCTCATGTTGTGTATGTCAACACACACATGCAAAAGGTAACTATCTGAGGTGATGGATGTGTTAACTAACCTTATGATGGTAATCATTTCATAATACGTACATATAACAAATCATCATGTTACACAGCTTAACCTTACACAATGTGATTTGTCAATGATATCTCAATAAAGCTACGAATAAAGTGTGAAATTTCTGAATTACTAAATTAAGACAAATAAAATAACAAAAAATACTAGAAATATATTCCTAATATACATGATAGATTCAGATTAATGTCCTTAAAGCACAAAATACTTCTATGAATAAGAGAGAAAAAAAGATAAGAATCTAATTTTAAAAGTCAAAGGACATGAAAGAGTGGTTCACAGAAAGGAATATGGATGGTAAATAAAATTATTGTAAATCTTTGACCTTTTTTGTAACTAATACATCCTAAATAAACCTATATACCTTTGTTCTATAAACTGGATAATTTTCTTTTCTTTAAGAACAATACCAAATGACTGATAACGGTGAAGGCAACTGGCTATTCTCATGCAAATGTAAATTTGGTTCAACTTTCCTTAGGGCAATTTAGCAATCTGTATATAAATGACAATTTAGCAAGACTGTATATTAAACCTTAAATGCATAATATACCCTATAACCAGCAATTCAATCTCTGGGAATCTTTCCTAAGCAAAGTATTAAAAATGTGTACAAAGATTTTTGTTACAAGAATATTAATCACAATGTTGTTTATAACAGTAAAACAAAAAATGTGAGCAATTGCAAGTTGATAAAATACAGCCTTTTAAGAATAATGCTGTAGGGGAATTTAGTACCCCACTTTCCTCAATGGACAGATCACCCAAAATGAAAATAAATAAGGAAACACAAGCTTTCAAGGATACATTAAACAAGATGGACTTAATTGATGTTTAGAGGACATTCCATTCAAAAACAACAGAATACGTTTTCTTCTAAAGTGCTCATGGAACATTCTCCAGGATAGATCATATCTTCGGTCACAAATCAGGCCTCGGTAAATTTAAGAACATTGAAATCATATCAAGTATCTTTTCTGACCACAATGCTATGAGACTAGATATCAATTACAGGAAAACTCCTGTAAAAAATACAAACATATGTAGTCTAAACAATACACTACTAAATAACAAAGAGATCACTGAAGAAATCAAAGAGGAAATCAAAAAATACCTAGAGACAAATGACAATGAAAAAACGACAACCCAAAACCTATGGGATGCAGCAAAAGCAGTTCTAAGAGGGAAGTTTATAGCAATACAATCCTACCTTAAGAAACAAGGAATATATCAAATAAACAACCTCGCCTTACACCAAAAGCAACTAGAGAAAGAAGAAAAAAAACCCCCAAAGTTAGCAGAAGGAAAGAAATCATAAAGATCAGAGCAGAAATAAATGAAAAAGAAATGAAGGAAATGATAGCAAAGATCAATAAAACTAAAAGCTGGTTCTTTGAGAAGGTAAAGAAAATTGATAAACCATTAGCCAGACTCATCAAGAAAAAAAGGGAGAAGACTCAAATCAACAGAATTAGAAATGAAAAAGGAGAAGTAACAACTGACACTGCAGAAATACAAAGGATCATGAGAGATTACTACAAGCAACTCTATGCCAACAAAATGGACAACCTGGAAGAAATGGACAAATTCTTAGAAATGCACAATCTTCTGAGACTGAACCAGGAAGAAATAGAAAATATGAACAGACCAATCACAAGCACTGAAATTGAAACTGTGATTAAAAATCTTCCAATATGGGCTTCCCTGGTGGCGCAGTGGTTGGGAGTCCACCTGCTGATGCAGCGGACACGGGTTCGTGCCCCGGTCCGGAAGGATCCCACATGCCGCAGAGCGGCTGGGCCTGTGGGCCATGGCCGCTGAGGCTGCGCGTCCGGAGCCTGTGCTCCACAAAGGGAGAGGCCACAACAGTGAGAGGCCCGCGTACCGCAAAAAAAAAAAAAAAGAAAAGAAAAAAAAATCTTCCAATAAACAAAAGCCCAGGACCAGATGGCTTCACAGGCAAATTCTATCAAACATCTACAGAAGAGCTAACACCTATCCTTCTCAAACTCTTCCAAAATATAGCAGAGGAAGGAACACTCCCAAACTCATTCTATAAGGCCACCATCGTCCTGACACCAAAACCAAAGACATCACAAAAAAAGAAAACTTCAAGCCAATATCACTGATGAACATAGATGCAAAAATCCTCAACAAAATACTAGCATACAGAATCCAGCAGCACCTTAAAAGGATCATACACCATGATCAGGTGGGGTTTATCCCAGGAATGCAAGGATTCTTCAATATACGCAAATCAATCAAAGTGATAAACCATATTAACAAATTGAAAGAGAAAAACCATATGATCATCTCAATAGATGCAGAAAAAGCTTTCAACAAAATTCAACACCCATTTATGATAAAAGTCCTGCAGAAAGCAGGCATAGAGGGAACTTACCTCAACATAATAAAGGCCATATATGATAAGCCCACAGCCAACATCATTCTCAATGGTGAAAACTAAAACCATTTCCACTAAGATCGGGAAAAAGACAAGGTTGCCCACTCTCACCACTATTATTCAACATAGTTTTGGAAGTTTTAGCCATGGCAATCAGAGAAGAAAAAGAAATAAAAGGAATCCAAATCAGAAAAGAGGAAGTTTTTCACAGAACTAGAACAAAAAATTTCACAATTTGTATGGAAACACAAAAGACACCGAATAGCCAAAGCACTCTTGAGAACGAAAAATGGAGCTGGAGAAATCAGGCTCCCTGATTTCAGACTATACTACAAAGCTACAGTAATCAAGACAGTATGGTACTGGCACAAAAACAGAAATATAGATCAATGGAACAGGATAGAAAGCCCAGAGATAAACCCACGCACATATGGTCACCTTACCTTTGATAAAGGAGGCAAGAATATACAGTGGAGAAAAGACAGCCTCTTCAATAAGTGGTGCTGGGAAAACTGGACAGGTACATGTAAAAGTATGAGATTAGAACACTCTGTAACACCATACACAAAAATAACTCAAAATGGATGAAAGATCTAAATGTAAGGCCAGAAACTATCAAACTCTTAGAGGAAAACATAGGCAGAACACTCTACGACATAAATCACAGCAAGATCCTTTTTGACCCACCTCCTAGAGAAATGGAAATAAAAACAAAAAGAAACAAATGGGACCTAATGAAACGTAAAAGCTTTTGCACAGCAAAGGAAACCATAAGATGAAAAGACAACCCTCAGAATGGGAGAAAATATTTGCAAATGAAGCAACTGACAAAGGATTAATCTCCAATATTTACATGCAGCTCAATATGAAAAAAACAAAGAACCCAATACAAAAGTGGGCAGAAGACCTAAATAGACATTTCTCCAAAGAAGATATACACATTGTCAACAAACACATGAAAGAATGCTCAACATCACTAATAATTAGAGAAATGCAAATCAAAACTACAATGAGATATCATCTCACACCAGTCAGAATGGCCATCATCAAAAAATCTAGAAACAATAAATGCCGGAGAGGGTGTGGAGAAAAGGGAACCCTCTTGCACTGTTGGTGGGAATGTAAATTGATACAGCCACTATGGAGAACAGTATGGAGGTTCCTTAAAAAACTACAAATAGAACTTCCATACAACCCAGCAATCCCACTACTGGGCATATACCCTGAGAAAACCATAATTCAAAAAGAGTCATGTACCAAAATGTTCATTGCAGCTCTATTTACAATAGCCAGGAGATGGAAGCAACCTAAGTGTCCATCATCAGATGAATGGAAAAAGAAGATGTGGCCCATATATACAATGGAATATTACTCAGCCATAAAAAGAAACGAAATTGAGTTATCTGTAGTGAGGTGGATGGACCTAGAGTCTGTCATACAGAGTGAAGTAAGTCAGAAAGAGAAAAACAAATACCGTATGCTAGCACATATATATGGAATCTAAGAAAAAGAAAAACGGTCATGAAGAACCTGGGGGTAAGACGGGAATAAAGACACAGACCTACTAGAGAACGGACTTGAGGATGTGGCGAGGGGGAAGTGTAAGCTGTGACAAAGTGAGAGTATGGCATGGACATATATACACTACCAAATGTAAAATAGATAGCTAGTGGGAAGCAGCCGCATAGCACAGGGAGATCAGCTCAGTGCTTTGCGTCCACCTAGAGGGGTGGGATAGGGAGGGTGGGAGGGAGACGCAAGAGGGAGGAGATATTGGGATATATGTATGTGTATAGCTGACTCACTTTGTTATACAGCAGAAACTAACACATCATTGTAAAGCAATTACACTCCAATAAAGATGTTAAAAAAAAAAATAAGAGGGCTTCCCTGGTGGCGCAGTGGTTGAGATTCCGCCTGCCGATGCAGGGGACACGGGTTCGTGCCCTGGTCCGGGATGATCCCACATGCCATGGAGGGGCTGGGCCCATGAGCCATGGCCACTGAGCCTGTCTGTCTGGAGTCTGTGCTCCGCAACGGGAGAGGCCACAACAGTGAGAGGCCCACGTACCGCAAAAAAAAAAAAAAAAAAAAAGAATAATGTTGTAGTTGAGTATTGTTTTCCCATGGAGAAATATTGGCTATAGATTGTAAATAAAACCAACAGAATCACAAAAATTTACACAGAGCATGAAACCACTGCGTGGGGCATAAAAACGTGTATAAATATGTACATAGAAGAAATTATCTAGAAAGAAACACACACAGAAACTCTCAGGAATTATCTCTGAGTGCTGAGATTATGAATGTTTTATTTTTCTTTAATTTAGCACGGTTTTGTATTTTTGATGATGAATATGTATGACTTTTTTAATTAATAGAAAAAGATTTTTTTTTAACTTTAAAGAGCAGATTCTATCCAGACTAGTAACAGAAATGTAAAACGTTTAGAAACAAACTTAAAAAGAAATGTAAAGAGTATCGGCATAAAAACAGACACAGAGGTCAGTGGAACAGAATAGAGAGCCAAGATAGAAACCCACACTTGTACGTCAATTAATTAAGACAGAGGAGGCAAGAATATACAATGGGGAAAAGACAGTGTCTTCAATAAATGGTGTCGGGAAAACTGGACAGCCACATGCCAAAGAATAAAACTGGACCACTATCTTACATCATACACAAAAATCAAGACAAAGTGGATTAAAGACTTGAATATATATACATATAATGGTAAGTCCCAAACTTCTTTTCCCCAGTCGGGCTGCACTAAAACTTCTCGGGGACTAGACCTCAGCTCAAGGGGTGTGCCTTGGCATAAGGATAATCAGTCTCCACTCATTTGCTGTTGACAGGTTCAAGAAGCAGTACGTGACCCAATTTAGGTTGGAGAACTTGTGGTAGACCTATTATTACTTGTAATACTCCCTTCTCTGTGGACCCCACTGATTCCCTGGCTCCACTGATGTTATGCTTGGTCATGAGGCTCATTTTGACAAATAAAAGTGAGCCCAGGTGTGGTTCTGGCAACGTCCCAGATGAGGGCTGCTCCTCAATCTGGATCCCCAAGTGAGGATGACAGGAAGCAGAACTGCACTCAAACCATATCGGACGTGAGCAAGCAATAAACCCTTGTTGTAAGCCACGGCAAATTTCACATGACAAGGAGATGAAAGGAAAGATCTGCTGGATGCTTTTGGAAAATGTTTTTCTTTATCCTTAAAAAGAGTCACAAGGAGTAAATCTCCTATTGGGAGTTACTGAGGGCACGTGTGGCCCCTGATGTGGCTCCTGATGCCATCACTAAATCATGAGAGAGATCAGGCCTGGCATGAAACCAATGCTGGAGAGATGGAAAAAAACTAGATGCTTAATATCCTGAGCCACTGGATCCTACTTCTGAACTCCAGATTTCCAGGAGGGATTTCTAGACCCTTTAAACCAGTACAAGGGTCATTTTACTTGCTGTTGAAAGCATCCCACCTGATTCACAGAACTAAATAGTGAGAAGTGATCCTGGGGTTACCAGCCACTGAAGAATTTTCAGATGGCAGTGATGAAATAAAGGCAATGTATTAAGAAGACACATCTGGCATTTGTGAAGAAATGTTCAAAATGGATTGGAAGAGAAGAGGGCGAAGCAAGAACACCAGTTCTAGGAAAAGTACAATAATCCACATAGAGTGTAATGGGAGTGAGGACTAGGGAATATAATGAACAGGTGAGAGACAGGACTCGGTGCCTGAAAGAGAAGCAGGTGTCAAATGCTACAACGTTTGCAGGACTGTGAGAATGGGGAAGTCTTTAATGGAACACAGAAGAGAAAAGGAGAAGCTGCTTAGCTAGGATGGAGATGATGATGGTTTGGTTTGGGACATAATGAGTTTGAGGTGGAAGCAGGAAAATAATGCAGTTAAACACACTTGTATGCAGTTGACTACACGCCAGACACTAAAGATATTGAGACGAATAAGACCTAGTCCATTTCCGGTGGGACCCTCACAGCCCAGAAGGGAAGGAGTGGCAAACAAATGCATTGCAGATAAGAACTGCAAGGTTTAGAGGTAGCACAGAGGTGGAAGATCCAAGGAGACATTTACCTACGCTCTTACAGAGATGTGATGGGAGTTTTTGAGAAGTCAGAACTGTCAAAACAAATGTAGGCATCATTTTCAGACAGGTGATAAAGTCACAGAGGATGAATCTTCAAGAACGACGAGATGCAGAGACGCGACACAGAGCAAAAGTGAAGTCAGATTTGGGGTGGTGACCCATTCCTGTACTTATTGGCTATATCAACCAGGTTGCTGGGAGGAGGTGACACATCACAACACGTCCTGCTTACTGAGAGACCCACTAGTCACAAGGGAAGCACGTTTATTGAATAAACACAAGTTGCCAAGAGTTCCTGAATTTCCATAAAGCTTTTCTGAGGACAGTACATGTGAAATAAGTTCCTTGATTTTAGTTGAGCCGTGACAAAAGTCTAATATATCAACATTCATAAAAGGAAAGGCATCCATGCATCTCCTCAGGCAGTTCAGAGCCTTTGTTTGTTGTTTTGCAAAAAATGTTGTGCTGCTGACTCACGGTTGTCTTGTGCCCTGCTGTGACCTCTCGATATTCAGGGCCCTGGTCACGTTCCTCATTATTATTAATAATCAGTGCCTACGAAATTATACTACACTCTGGCTTGTTATCAAGTCCTGGAAGTATGCAAATAGATTAATCAACCAGCTCCCGCGCTTAAAACCTTGAATGGAACTTTAAGTATGGAGGAAGTATTTGCCCTGGCTCTCGGCTGTCTCCTCCAATCAAGCCTGAGGTGTGTTTTCCTCCTAACTTTTAATTGCATGACCTCTGAGAACCTAATTTCCAGAAAACCCATTTATTATTTTAATGCTCATTTGGCATTATTATTTTCCCAAAGCAATCTTTTTGTCTCTGAATCTCTTAGGAGAGCTGAGAAGCCAGCCAAGAAAAGCTTCATTTTCTCCCCCTGGCCCTCAAAGGAAGCAGAATTGAAACATTAAGAATCTTAGCTTCTAACTAGGGATGGGAGGAGGCAGCAAGGAAGGAAGGGGGGAGTGGGGAGAAAGAGAGATTGGAAGGCACTTGCCTTGGTCCCAGATGGAAAGCAATCCAGCAAATTGCCTTTAAACAGCAGTGTCCCTGCAAATAGGGCACTCTAGCTGTTTCGTGTCACTTGAAAGCGTCTTGTTGATATTTTTATAGATTTTATGATACATTCTAAAGCATGCGTCAGGAACAACCATTTGGAGTTCTGGCAGTAATGAACATTATATTATACTCGCAGTCTGAGTAGTCTTTACTTCAAAGGGAGGCGTTGATCTGATCTTTCATCTTCTCAGCTGTTGCTTACCAGCTTCCTTCAGATACTGTTTGAACTAAAAACCTCACATTTCCTGGTTTGAGTGAGCAATTCCCATGACACTTCTAATCCTCTCACTTGGAAGCTACTAAACTGTGATTGAATGATGGCATTAACAAGAGGAGGTAAATACATTTAAACACGCAGCCTTAGACTTTACTCAAATAATAACTGGTTTATGTCTTCAGGAGTCTTGTTTGTTTACCGAAACAGGAGGCTTGAGAAGGGAGAAATTAAAATTGATGAATGAATGAATGAAAAATGAATACAGTAACAGGTAGCTGAGTTTTGTGATATTAAAAAAGGCTTTTCACACTACTCTAAGTAGAAAGACAAGAAGAGGGAAGAAAAGTACATAATCTACCCTTTGGAGACGATGAACTGGATTTCCCACAAGGCAGGTAACTTAAAAGTCTTTGGTCAACCTTATTCTGGGCTACTTTCTATTGAGAACCATTTACTTAAGGCATGCCATCTTGCTCATTGATATTTGAGCTTATTTTTTCCCACCACTGAAAATGGTACTGTGTGGCCACTTAAATTTAAATATAAAAAAATTTTTAAATTTTAAAAAATAAATTTAAATATAAATTAATTCAAATTAACACTGAAAATTGAGTTCCTCAGCTGCACTAGCCACGTTTCAAGTATTCAATGTAGGCTAGTGGCTACTGTGTTAGACAATATAGACAAAGAACATTTCCAACATCTCAGAGAGTTCTATGGATGTAACTCCTCCAGGCACCTATAAAGTGTTCCTTGTTCTTCCCTAATTTTGATTAAATGGATCAATCAGAATCTTATTTCATAACACATTTTCATCGTTGATCTATGCATGACCCAACATTTGTTTGTTTGTTTTAATTCTGTAGTAACTATACATGAAACCACAATTCAAAATTAAAGTCAGGACCTCAAAAATAACTTATGCATAATCATGTGTCCCCCTCCACATACCATTCTGCTGTCTCCTCCCACCTGAAATTACCATCGTTGGGATTCCTACGTGGATTCATGCCCTTCCTTTCCTTTTCATATCCTTCATGTATTTCTTTTTCATATTGTGTGTGTATGATTTTGTGGTTTTAGCTTTAAGAAAATAGGTTAAATGTAATTTTGGAAGACTTTTTTAAATTTAGCATAATATTGTTGATGGTGTAGTCATTTGTTTTTTTTTCTGATATGTAATGTGCTATCCATTGGGTGACTATACCACAGGTTTTTCATTTACTCTCCTGTTGATGGGTTTTTGCATTACTCCAGGCTTTTGCTATTGTGAAGAGTGCTCCTATGAACATTCTCGTACATATTTCCTACTGTAAATGTGCAGGAGTTTCTCTTGGGTATACACCAAAGAGTAGAATTATTGGTCATAAGATATGTGAGTGTTTGACATCAGAAGATAACGACAAACGTTTCCAAAGTGGTTTTGCCATTTCACTCCAACAGGAAATGTAGAGGAGCTCCTATGGACGCACATCCTTCACAGCACTTGGTATTATTATTTTTAGACAATTAAATAGGGGTAAAATGGTATCTCATTGTGGCCTTGATTCACATTTCCTAGATTGCTAATGGTGTTGAACATACCTTCAAGTGTTCACTGCTGACATGGACTTCCTATCCTCAAATGCCCCTTCATGTCTTTTGCCCATTTTTATACTGGACTGTTTGTGTTTTTCTTATTGATTTATAGGAGTTCTTTATACGGTCTTGGTAAGTTTCAAAGTGTTGCCACATAGTTGTTTACAGGAATTTTACTATATATGTGGTTATGTACTCTTTTGCAATTGATAACGTTATTTATTTGTATTCTCTCTTACTCTCTTGAAAAGTTTTTCCAAAGATTTGTCTAGTTTTTTAGTTTCAAAGGATCAGCTTTTGGCTTTGTTAACTATCTTTGACTTTTTGTTATTGATGTCTATTGCATTCATTTCTACTCTTACTTTAATTATTACTTTCTACTTTCTTTGAGTTTATTCTTGTTCATTTATATAGCTTCTGAAGATGGATACTCAGGTCATTAATTTTGAAGCTATCTTTATTTCCATGAAATTATGTAAGGCTATACAGTTCTCTTGAAGCACCACTTTTGATGAATTCCCTTTTTGTTTAGCCTAATCATATCCAACACCTTTGAATACTCAGGTCGAAATTTCCTTCCTTTATGAAGTTTTATTCCATTCCTTTATGAACCTTCCCATGCTAGTCCACGGCCATACGTTCAGTTTTACAACTCTCTATTAAAATTAGATAGAATAAACATAGGCTTTGAAGTCACGTAGACTCAGGTTAAATCCCAGCTCTGAAACTTAATAGCTGGTTTCCTTTAAGCATAACAATATATGTCATCGTTCACCTTAAGAATGGAAAAAACAAAAGCTAACTCTTCAGGTTTTTGTGAAATGTAAATGTGAGTTAACCTATGTGAATCTATCTGGTATCAGTTCCTGGTATATACTATATCAAAGCACTCTTTCTGTCTTCCCTCCCTCCCTCCCTTCCTCCCTTCCTCCCTTTCTCCCTTCCTTCCATCCAAGGAATAAGATTCCAGGGTTGGTTTTTCCCTTGACAGACATTGAAAGTCATTTCTGCATGAAAGCTCCAAAATGTAGAAGAGCTTCCAGGGTTGGTTTTTCCCCTGACAGACATTGAAAATCATTTCTGCATGAAAGCTCCAAAATGTAGATGACTTGGCTAGTTTTCTTCTCTCTTTGTCTTTACTTTTCTTTTGTGGATATTCCCCATTCCATTTTCTCCTTGATGGAGAAAAGGAGAGCATAGTAGCAGCTGAGTAGTCTATCCATTTTCTCCCTTGTGATTAGTGTTATAGATTACTTGGTCTTGACCATGAGACTTTAGTTGGCTACATATTAACCTGCTGGACCAACTCATCAAGTTGCTGTACCTGGAGTCCTGTCAGTTTAGCTCATTTACCTAAGAACACTTCCTTGTTGAAGGATCACATTCACCAAGTTAGCTTTCTTTTAAGCTCAAAGTTGTTGATTCCCTCTATTAGAACTACCTCTTTCTTCACTGTCTTATGTAAGTCAACGAGGAGATGCTGTCCTGGCCTCTTAATGCATTAACTCCTTAATGTTTTCACATCTCTCTAAGGAGCTGCCACTGACAGAGGCAATCCTTAACCTCCCACAGTGGTACAATGATCATCTCATGAATTGCAGGGCATCAGCAACTATGGGCTACATACTTCATGGTTCCAAATGGAGAGATTTCTTTGATCTTGCTGTTATTTAGCCATATAACCCTCTGACACTTGACCCTCACGCTTGGTACAAAAACTATTAGGTCAGACAACTAGAATTAAATGTGGACTCATTCACTAGTGGAGAGTAACCAGGTTAGTAATTTAGCAAGGAACAGGCAAGATATGCCCATCAGCATCCACGGGTACTTCTGCATCCCCTGTTCCACTGTGAGGAGTATATTGCAACATAAGTTGTCAGTCAAGAGCCCTTAGCACAGCATGAACTGAAACAACACATGTTCCTCTAAAGCAGTGGGTATTTATACTATGTCAGAAATATCTCACATAAACTCTGGAGGTATTTCTTTACTGTGAAAACATACACAGCTCTAGATGCAAAATATCAATACTCAGGAGTCTTCCACTTATTCCTTAAAATCCTAATATTCCACCTCTGACGTCTTGAGATGTGCTAATAACAATCTGCTTTTGTTCAACAGACACATCAGCAACTGAACCTGAAATTAGACTTGGGCATTTATCATCAGTTGCTAGGCAAGCCCATTTTCTCAGAGTTCAGTAATGAGCTATTATACTCCACCTCTCAACATATGTTTCACTACAAGTCACAAAGTCACTTCTGTAAGGGTGGATATGGGGTGGGGTTTATAAGCAGGAGTTTATAATCCATATATGATAACTATAGAAATCAAAGCATAAGACCTGGCACAAATAATAAACCATACAACTAACCTCAATTATGAATTAGTGAGTGTTCCTGGTAGAGCAGGATAGCATGCCCCAGCCACTTGCTTCCTGAGCATTCTAAAGGCTCTCAGGTCTAGAGCCTTTAGAAAACATCTTTTGCCTTTTCTTCTGTTCACTAATTCCAAATAATGCCAGTGTGGGTCCTGAGTTTCAGGATTTGCTATATCACACTTTATGTCAAAGGTTCCTTCCCATGACTGATTATTGGGCTGAATGAAATTTCCTTACTGTTATTATTGTTACCTAGTCACCATTTTAACCTAACACCACCTTTTCTGTTCCCTCAGTTCTGGGGATGCTGGCCACTTCCTTCAGTTATTAAGGAAAGTCTGAGATCATCGGTGTTCCCTCATGTGGTAAATGAGGGTCATAATAATATCAGCTTCTCAGTCTTGTTCTGAGGATTAAATGAGGTAATATGTGAAAACACTTTATGAAGTGTATTATTTCATACAAATGTACTATTATTACATATGGAGAACGAGGGCTAAAACTTAAGTGCCCAGGCTCCCTGCCAGTTCTTGCTTTCTACACTCTCCTGTCTTCCATCCCTCCTGTCCCTTCATTCTTTTGCTACCTTATTAGTCATTTGGTCACTCCCTGTCTGTGTGTCTGAGTCTCAGCAAGACTTTAAGTTCCTTCAAGGTAGGTAATACATCTTCTATTGGGTTGGTCAAAAAGTTCGTTCATGTTTTTCCGTAACATCCTATGGCATCCTAAATATATCCATCATTTCTTCACAGCACCCAAGCACACTATATACATAGTGAGTATTTGAAAAATACTCAACAAAATGGAATTTACCCCAAAGCCAACTGAAAAAGGTTCTCAGTATAGAGAAGGTAAAGTCTTCAGGAATGCGCTCATTTCTTTGTATCTATCTGAATACTAAAAAAGAACTGAAGGTAATTCTTTGCCCTAAAAGAAGTGTACTCATGCAGAGGGAGTTTCAAAGAAAATGAGATAGATAATTTAAAAGTTTGACCCGTGGAAAGAAGGTTTAGGAATTGAGAACTTTTTTAGTACTCATTATGAAACATTCTAATTGTGTTTTATAATGACAAGTCTTTGCAATGTTAAGATTCTATATATAGTTTTAAAACACTTTAAACAGATTTACATGAGCTCATACATGTTCCATAAATGAGTAATGCTGCCAAGTACAAATTCTGAGGAAGTTGGTAAAAATTGGGCTTTATTATTTCCATTTATTTAAGAATGGGTAGAACAGTCAGATTGTCCATGACTCTACACCCTCTTATGTTTAAAGCATCAGTTTCTAAATAAGTAGAAAATGTTTCAAACTCTGTAGAGAAAAGCACTCACCAATGCCAGGTTTTTTTCTTTCATAGATCATGATTATTGTTGGAAATAGAAATAATTTTTGGCATTGCTACTTCAGGATTAAATTTTTAGTTTGCCTGCCTATATCTCTCAACAGACACTGACAGATAAAATTCTTTTTTGGGGCTGTCTTTAACAATTACACTTATCCTACTTGTTTGTGTAATATCTCCCTTCATACATTCTTCATTAAAATACCTAGGTGCATAAGTCCACAGCATTCATAAGTGGCACATTTCCCCTATCTTTCAACTGGAAATGCTGTAAATATTTAAAATAGAAGACATGCCTTTTTATTATAAGCTTATATTTAAAATTTTAATCAGTCAAAACAGTATGGAAGCACATGTATTAGTCAGGACAAGCTAAAGTATGCTACAGTAACAAACATCTCCTGAATCTTAGACAGTTTATTGCTTTCTCCTATTACCTGTCCAACGTAAGTAGTTAGGTGGCTCTACCATTTAATTACTCAGGGACTCAATCTGATGGAGGTAAATGTTTTCACACTCACCACATGGGTGATTGTAGAGAGCTGCACTATAATCACTGGCAACGAAATGCTTCTCCCCTCAGCAAAAACACGCATCACTTCCACTTCCATTTCATCGATTAAGAACATAATGTAGGTAGGGAATTCTCTGGCGCTCCAGTGGTTAAGACTCTGTGCTTTCACTGCCGTGGGCCCAGGTTTGACCCCAGGTTGGGGAACTAAGATCTCACAAGTCGTGCAGTGCAGCCGAAAGAAAAAACCATAATGTAACTGCATCCAAGTAAATCCTGTCATATTAGTGATTTTTTTCTTTTTTTTTGGTTTGGCTATTTCTGGATTAACCTCTACTCCTGCACTACTCCTGCACTGTCCAATATATCAGTCACTAACCACATGTGGCTACGGAGTTCTTGAAATGTGCTGATCCAAATTCAGGTATGCCAGAAGTACAAACACACTGGGTTTCCTAGACTCAGAACAAATAAGAATGTCAACTATCTCAATCATTTTTAATATTGATTTCATGTTGAAATGATAATATATTAGATATATTGGATACATAAAACATATTACTAAAATTAATTTCACCTGTTTCTTTTTACTTTATTTAATGAAACTATTAGAAAATGTAAAAGTCCTTATGTGCCTTGCCTTGTATTTCTATTGGATAGCATTGCCCTGGTCAAGTCAGGATTTTGTCAGGCTATTCAAGAGTCTGCTCTTCCCCTTCCCTGGGGGCGAGCTCCAGGTGGGCTAAGTGTGCACAACATTCAGAGTAAGGGACTCATCTGGTACAGCTGTCCTCTGTTCTCCTCAAGCATCCGTGGAGATGGCCAGCATCCCACCTGGTCTTTCTTAGGCAGCCTCTAGACCCGCTGCATCCAGCTGAGGTCAGTACTCCCAACAAGACTTACGCCTGATACAGCTCATGTCTGAACACTGACAAATCCTCTCAATGATACTGAGAGGCCTCTGCTTGTCCTCTATCCATCTCAGGTCCCTCTGCCTTTCTCAGCAATTGGTGGTCCATTGTTCTCTTACTGTGTTGGACTCGGGATAAAGTTGGATAAGGTTGACAGTCTCCTTGAGCAACACCCCCAAATTTATTGCACTTTTTATTGTGGTAATATACACACCACATAAAGTTTACCATTTTAACTATTTTTAAGTGCATAATCCATTGGCATTAAGTACATTCTCATTGCTGTACAACCATCATCTTCATCCATCTCCAGAACTTTTTTGTCACCCCCAAATGAAACTCTGTACGCATCAAAAAATGTGAATTTTTTTATCCATCCCAATGGAGCTCAACTCAGAGCAAGGCTATTGGGTTTCTGTCCCTAGAAAACACATCAGTGATTCAATCTAGACTCTGTTCTTCTCGAAAAAATATCCTCCTTATGATCTGCATAGGAAAACTGCCTAAACAGATACTCTACACCTGTCACTTGTAGATAGTGTCTGTATAGTTTTTATCCAAACTTTTAAGAGTAAAGAGGGATGCTTGTACTAACTATATTAACAGGACAACAAACATAAACTGGGAATATTCTAGGCAAACTGGGACATGCATTCACCCTATTGATAAGTCAGCAGTTCTCAAAGTATAGCCCAGGGACCTCTGGGGGGTTCCTGAGACTCTCCCAGGAGGTCCATAACGTCAAAACTATTTTTAGAATAATACAAAGATGATATTTGCCTTTTTCATTCTCATTTTCTCATGAGTGTACAATAGATTTTTCCAGATGATATTGCTTCCGTCGAAATGAGCTTCACTGAGACCAAACCACTCCCAGCCTCCTGGCAGGGAATTGGGCTAGTGCCAGCAGAGGGTCTGTAAGACCCCATGGACAACAAAGTGAAACTAGTCAGTACTCAGAATTCCACCACTCCTTGGAACACTGTCATTTGGGAGACTGAATATCCTTAGGGCCACCTGTAAGATCAGGTCAGTTCTCCTAGTCAAAGTTATATTTCTTCCCTCCCCTGCCAACCCACCACCATGGTCCCCAAATTCCTAACTATCTAAGAACATGGCACCTAATTTACTTCTTCTTCATATTCACTCAGCCTCTTCTGACCCCAGTCCTTTGACACTCGCCAATGGAAAAGCCCAGATCCGGTCACTGTTGCCTCTTCACATGGTACCACCCACTGTCTAGACCTCCCCAGGTGAGTGTTGGGCTCTAGCGTGGCCGCCATCATGCCTGCATGGTAGGGGCCACAGAAGCCCCAAGTGCCCAGCCGGGGCCTGCCTATACCTACAGAGACTTTGCCTCCTCCCACCACGTCCAGATTCAGAGGAAGTGCTGTAACCACTGGGCATGGGATTCTCTTCCTCAGCCGTCACTCCATGAGGCCAAATAGCAAAAGCCCTGAAGTGCAGGCGATGAACTTTCACCAACAAGAGACAGAATGAGAATGTTATCTGGCAGATAAATTTCTCTCTTTACCTCCCTCTAACAAAAGGTTCCGAGGCACAGCATTTGGGACAGATGGTTCAAAGACAGACACATGACTGCATGACTGGTTCTCTTTTCCTGCCTCACCTCTCTACTTCCCTCACCCTCCCAGCCCCGGTGTTGCGCACCCTACTCCCCCTTCCTCAATAAGGCATGACCACATAAGCTTTGCCTCAAGCCCTGTTTTGATGTGATTTAGACACTGAAAGCCTCAGATCAATTGTTCTTCTCAAGGGATGGAGAGAAAAAGGTGTAGATGCCCAAAGCCACACTTACTGTGCCAAGAGCAAAAGGAGACAGGAGAACCAGTACCCATCCCGAAACAGAAGTCACCTGCATGGCAGCTGTTCAGCCCCTTATAAACCCTGCACTCTCCTTATTTCTATTGTCCAGATCCACACTTGGCCTTGACTCTGGTTCCCAGCTTCCTGATCCCCACGCTTATCTGGGCTCATGGCAGTTTGTTTCACCTTCACTGCCTCTTGCCAGGCTCTAGACTTGCCTTGCACATGTGCTTTTTCCAGCTCACATGGACTCCCTCAGGCTTTTGCTTTCTTTTCCTCACGTGCTCAGGCATGGGCCAGCCATGCCCCCACTCCAGGGGCTCAGTGAGTCTCAGCACGTGACTATAATATCTTGTGCCCTTGAGTAGGGAAAAAACTACTTAGAAGCACTTGATTGGCAATGTGGGAAGATTTTTAATGAGAAGATATTACAGGGAATTAAACAATTAAACAATATACACATTAGTTTCTTATTGCAATATGAGGACCGGGTTAGAGAAATCAAAGCCCTAGAGGAGACCCATCCAGATTAACACCTTCTGGGCTAGAATTCTCTCAATACACGCAAACTATTTGGGGGAGCAAGGAGATGCCAAATTTTGTGAACCAACTGACTTGTTTTATTGTCCTCCCTACAAATTCTTTCACCCAAAATTTGTCGAGGTACATTATAAATGAAATGCCATGAAACCAACTGGTTTTAGGTTAATCAGCTAAAGATAAAACACATTTGGTGAGCAAAGTGATAGCTGGAGATGGGTCTAACTTAGAATATTAGAGTTTAGGGGGTAAGATTCGAGAAACTAAAGGCTCAACAAAACAAAGGGTAAGCGTCGTGCCTA
The DNA here is from genome assembly GCF_011762595.2 of Tursiops truncatus. NCBI lineage: Eukaryota > Metazoa > Chordata > Mammalia > Artiodactyla > Delphinidae > Tursiops > Tursiops truncatus. The sequence continues at coordinate 13,106,165 of NC_047039.1, forward strand.
ATAATACTGTATTGTATACAGTTAACCCTTGAACAACAAGGTTTGAACTGCGCAGGCCCACTCGTATGCAGATTTTTTTCAGTAAGTACCGTCAGCCCTCCACATCCATGGGTTCCACATCTGTGGATTCGACCAACCTCAGATCCTATACTATGTTGACGATCCGTGGTTCCCACGGAATCCACGGATACAGGGGACACAGAGGGCCGACCATGGGACTTGAGCATCCCCGGATTTCAGTATCCTCAGTGGGTCCTGGAACCAATCCCCCACAGATACCGAGGGACAACTGCATTTGAAAGTTGCTAAGAACACTGTAAATCAACTATACTCCAATAAAAATTATTTTTTTAAAAAGCTGCTAAGAGAGTAGATCTTAAAATTTCTCACCACAAGAGAAAAAATTTAACTGTGTGTGGTGATGGATGTCAACCAGACTTATTGTGGTGATAATTTCACAATATATACAAATATCACATCATTACATTGTACACCTGAAACTAATATAATATTACATGTCAATTATGATTTAATTTTTAAAAAGGGAAGCATGGTGACTGCTGAAAGTCACACAACCATTCACTGGCCAAGACGGGCCTAGACCCAGGCCACCTGCTTCCCAGGGTAGAAGGTGAGGTCGATGACAGATTCTTCTTTTTTTTTTTTATTAGTTTTTATTGGAGTATAGTTGCTCCGCAATGCTGTGTTAGTTTCTACCGTACAGCAAAGTGAATCAGCCATACACATACACACATCTCCTCTTTTTTGGATTTCCTTCCCATTTAGATCACCACAGAGCACTGAGTGGAGTTCCCTGTGCTATACAGTAGGTTCTCATTAGCTATCTACCCTATACATAGTATCAATAGCGTATATATGTCAATCCCAATCTCCCAATTCATCCCACTCCCCCTTTCCTCCCTTGGTGTCCATACGTTTGTTCTCTACATCTGTGTCTTTATTTCTGCTTTGCAAATAGGTGCATCTGTGCTATTTTTCTATATTCCACATACATGCGTTAGTATGGAAGATAGAATGGTGGATGGTGGATTCTTTGCGAAGTCAAAAGCAGACTCTCTTGTTGGATCATAGGACATTTGTGTTGTCCCCAGGCTATCTCAGCCTCCACTGCTCTTCTGTCAGCCTCCAAAAACAGGACATGAAAATGGATTTGTTCAAGTGGTAACTCACAGATTCCAAGCCTTAGCACCTTTTTAAATGAGACAGTGACACAGTGCCAGGCAAGATGCAACCTCTGTGAATGAATTAATCAGACTTTCTAAAAGAGCAAGCAGGTTTGGCGTGGTGTTTTATTACACAGTTTTCTAACTGGTAATTGAAAAAGAAGCACTTGATTTTAAATTCCCTCCCTGAGGTGTTAATTGTGGCAGAGAGGGACTGAGGAGACAGAGCCCCATGTAAAATGAGTCGTTCTGTTGCTCAGGACACGATGAGTCCATAGCCCCTTCCACTGCTTTGGGAAACTGAAAGAGAAGGAGAAAGATGCAAGGTGGCAGCTTGGCTTAGAGAGCCTTAGCCGTTGTGATGATGGAGAAATTTAAGATATGCTCTGTTGGAGATCTGCTTCCAAAGCACTACAGATCAGAAGGTTAATATGAATCAAACTTAAGGAAAACGATGAACTTGATCCTGGAATTGTCTTCCATGCAGCCTGTCGCCTCCCTTCCATTTTTCCTCCTCCCTTTCCTTTCATCAAGAAAACTTAGTCTTTGGGCTACTATTCACTTCAGTGACATTCAAGTTTCTTAAGACTGGCTGAGCAGCTACGATATGCGAGGCACTGGAGATCTACGCAGGAGAATACAGTATTCTGTCCTCACAGAGGATGCAGTAAGGGAAAAACAGGCACGTGTCACAGGTATGAACAGATCCACAGCCCCACTGGTGCAAGAAATGAGGAAGTACAGACCACGGAGAGTGGAGGATTTATTCACGATGCTACTGGTCCACACGATAGGAGGAGACAAAGTCAGAGTTGAAAAGTATTAAGAAATCATCTAATCAAATCCCTTCATGAGGGCACTATTCCTCCTTGACACTCAGGATCTCAAATTAGTGAGATCAGTAAAACTGTGGGTTCTGGAGCCGGAGTGACACTGAATCACCGCTCCTACCACGTGACTTTGGGCAAGTAACTTAACCTCTCTCTGTTTCCGTAAAATGAGGGGTGATAATAATGTCTGCCTTTTAAGATTTTATGAGAACTAAGTAAGTTCATATATGTGAAGCACTCGTAATGGAGCCCAGGCCGCAGGAAATGCTTCCTCTAGCAGTATTTGCTTCCGAGTGGTGGGAGCACTTATAGAACCTCACAGATGAGAGAAGGATGATGCAGAGACACCTGCAGGAACCTGCAGGGGTAGCAGGAGTTGCGGGGGACACAGCACAGGACCAAGGCACACAGGCGCCCGCACACGTGCGCACACACGATGTCCAAATGACTACGGAGAAAAAGGTTCTACTTTGCACAACTGTGAAGTTCACACCCATGAACCAGCTCAACGAAATCAGGCCACGACTTGCCTAATGCTTTCCGGCTCTGTGTTTCCGCAGCTGCTTCCTCTGGTCGTCGATGTTTTGGCTCCTGCTGCCACCGCTTCCCACAAAGAAGCCCCATCTTGACAATCACAAAATGAACCCAGCACCTCCTCACCCACCTGGGTGGGCAGTCGCCCCACATGACACATGGGAATGATGACCTTTAAGTCTCAGATGCCTCATGAATAGAGTGGGCATGTTTATGCCAAACCTGACAGAAGAATGGGGACTGGAGTCAGCTGACCTTTCCTAGGGGTTAAGCATCACCTTCTTGTAGGGTTTTGGTGATACACTAATTGAGGTAATGCATGTAAAGTGCCAGGTGCAGAATAGGTGTTCAGGGAAAACTTATTATATTCTTGTAACTATTATTTTATTCCTTTGGTTCTAAGTTCACTGATGTTGTGAAAATCAGGCACACGTTTATGTACGAGGACACCTCTATGCAAATGAATGAATATCTGTACACAATTTAGGAAGGCTCAGGGGGTTCATTATTCCCTCATGAAACTGATGTGCTAAACAGGAGAAGCACTTGGGAAGGTTCTTAAAGTCCCACTGCCTGGGGCAGTCCACAAGCAAATCAGAATTCCTGGGGGTGGGATACAAACATTAGTAATTTTTTAAACTCCCAGGTGATTCCACTGACAAGGTTAGGACCCGATGATGTGGTTTACATCCTTGCTTCTGGGACAGGTAACATCAGCATCGGCTGGAAGATGCTTGTTAGAAATGCAAAATCTTGGGTGCCACCCCAGATGTACTGAATCAGAATCTGCATTAGGACAAGATCCCCACCACTTGTGTTTTTTTGTGAGGAGTAAATGAATCCATACATGTCACGGACTGCTGTGGAAGTGCCAACCTAGGAATCAGGAGCTCCACTCTCTCTGGCTATAAAAGCTTTGCCAAGCACTGGGCCTCGGTTTCCTCTCTGGTAAAATAGAGGAAAATGTTGGGCTAGACAACGTCAGCCCTGGCATCCGATCAGTCTGTAAGTAGAGGCGTGTGGTCTCCCGCCCAGCACAGCTCCTCGTGAGCCTTCGTCCTCCCCCCTCCCCAGCTGGGATCCCTAGGGTGTCCTGCTGGGGAGTCCAACCCAGGAGCAACTGAATCTGGCAAGAGCTAAAAATTAATTCCCTTCAAATCAATAATTTGCAATTAAACACAGAAGACACTAAAGCCAAGGGGGGCAGGCTTCTGGAGAGAAGACAGCTGAGCACGTCAAGCCTTTGGAACTGAGAGGGGGGAAAAGCCCAAGCCATTCCTAGCAAACAAATGAACAATCGTCTCCATTGTTTGTCAGGAAGCAAGCTCAGGGATGTAAGTGGTACTCGAGGGGCGAAAAAAATCAAGAGCTTCTATCAGCAGGACTCGATGGCAGGAGCTAATTTACTTTCCACGTCACTCTCTGCTTATACACTTCCCGTGGCTCAGCACCCCAGTCCCCATGCTGGGGACCTCTGATGCCTTCAGAACAGGGCTGAACAGTTTGCTGGCTACCTGCAGCACCCAGCTCATGAAAGAACTGGAAGCCTGCCTGGGTCCCCTCCTCATCCTCAGCAGCAAGTGACAGACCGGATTGGGTGAGTGCCAAGCGGGCAATGCCAACGGGAGCACAGACGTGATAGAAGCAGGCAGCTCCACGGAGCCGGGCTTGAAGGATGGTTGATGTTATACTGTGATAGCTGCAGTCTGGGGCTAGGAGCCATCCTACGGATCTCCAGAGACGCGCAGGGATATGCTGAAATTCTTGAAACAGAATTGAAATGTGCTTCATTTCGGAAGTAAATGCATGCCATGCACCATTGGAGGGGAGGGGGAGGGTGGAGGAGGCAAAAGGAGAGAAGAAAGAACCAGAGCTCTGAAAAGACAGGAAATTCAATGCATAGAGAATGGTATGATGACCACTCGTTATTTATTTTTCTTTGAAGATATTGTGATAATCCCCAATTTTAAAAGTTGATATTGTAAAGCTGTTGTCCAAATGCTTTTTACTCCTAGAGGAATTCTAATCGTAGAATATAATAAGGAAAAATAGCTATTTGGTCATTCAACAATTATTTGCTTAGCTTGCTTTGGGCCAAGCACCCCAAGGCCTCACACGCTGCTAAGAGCTCAGCCTCCTGCCACATGGTGACACATTCTAGTTTCTTAAGAGGTGACACAGAACTGTAGTCTGAGACACCTACCCAACTATAACTTCTTTAGAGCACAGATGTGTGCTGGTACTGTTCTAAATGAACAGCAGAGAGCCATGGGCAAGGTTCCAGGCGTCACATACTAGTCAACTGAAGTTAGTTTTTTTAGTACCCGTGGATCCCCAGATGCACCATGACTAACATTTATATACCGGGCAAACCCAAAGTCACTGTCCGAAGAGGAAAGAAGAAAGACATACTAGAAGGAAGCCAAACCACTCTATGGTAGAAGTTCTGCATCTCCCTTCTTAAGGGGAAGAGGGGTAGGCTGGGTAAGACCTCTCTCTTCTCTTTGGAGGAGGCAAGACAGTCCATCCCCAAGGAGGAGAAGTCATGGCCTAGATTGCTTAAATCCCAGAACATCCTTTTGGACCACCATTCTACTGGGTGGAACACCTAATGGAACAAAAGTTCACAGGGCACATAAATGTTGTTTCTTAATCCCAGTGCAACACTTGTGTGAGGTATCCGGGTCCAGGGTCCTGACATCTTTTCTCACTTCCTTCCACTAAGCCAGGGTATTAAGAATCCCTGAGCTGCTTTGAGCAGCTCTAACCTCCTATTTTCTCTCCCCATTGGATGTTTCTCTCTCTCCCTCTGTGTCTCTCTGTCACCATGTTGCCAGCTAGGCGTTGGAAGGGCAACATATGCCAACTCCACTCTCCCCACTGAGGCACCTACTCTGGTTCTTTGGCTCCTTTTGGCTGGGAGTCCGACCCGTTGTTCCACTGCAGACAGAAAATCCAAGATCCATATTTGGATGTTGAAAGAAACACAGAGGAGTTCACAAAATGCATTTATCTTTGAGGCTACGTTGCCCTGCCTGATAGAGGATAAAGGACTGTGAGGGAGATTCAGCCTAGTCCTGTCATACAGCCCAGGGTCCTACACGGAGGCCTGGGGGAAACAATACAGCGCACACACCCTTCCATTGCCTTTCTTTGCGTCCCTGGTGCACCTCCCTGCTTTGAGGGAGACCGCCGAGAAGGAGAACCGTCCAGACCAAACGGAATTCAGCTATTTGTGTGAACCCTCGTCAGAGTTAATGGGAACCCCTTCCTAACACTGCCCCTCAATGAGACCCAGTGTCCAAGACGCCCTTCACGAGCCTGAAATAATGAAGTCCCTGGGATTCAAGGAAAATGGGGGATTCCATGCAAAGCCTCCCTTTCCCTCTTCTCGCCCCTCCTCCGTGACCACCACACGCTCCACACCCCCAGCCCAACTCCACGCAAATGAGCCTGAGACGTTTTCTGGAAGCACAATCCATGGTTTTGTTGCCATGGAAGCACTCGTGGGTCCCCAGGGGCAGCACAGGGTAGGCAGACAGCGGCGCGGGAGCCGCAGCGGGTGGTCAGCCTGCCCCGCGGCGCCCGCCCGGCACCGGGCCCCCGCAGCCGAGGGGGAGGCATAGCCCAGCCTCCCCAGCAAAGCCCAGCCTCCGGGGAGGCAGCGAACCCCAGCTGTGCCCCCTCTTCAGGGGCGCGTGTACATCTGGGCACTCTGGGCACGGCTCCAGCCAATCAGCTATGCTGATCCTCCCACAGCTTTTCACAAAAGGACGCTCGCTCGGAGCAGATGGCGGCGGTGCCGGAACCAAGATGGTGGCCGCCCCAGCGGGGCGAACCTCCGGGACATCGGCGCCCCGTGCGGGCCCCCCTTCCAGCCACTCCCGCGGCGAGACCTCCCCCCCTCCTTGCTCCCCTCGTCTTCCAGAGAGCGGACCCCAGAACGTGGCCTGGGCACTCCTAGAGGTCTGCCAGATGATTGGCGGCACGGCCTGAGTGAATGTTCTTGAAAAAATGTGTCACGCATTTATTGTCGTGTGCGTTAGAAAACACGCAAAATCTGGGATTTCATGGATATGACTGCTCAGCATCAAATGAAAGTAGGTGTTTAAAAAAATGTGAGTCAATTTTAAGGAATGATCAAGTGAATAATAGGACAGCTATGGCATGACACACACACACACACACACACACACACACACACACACACAACCATGAAAACTGTATGTCAGTAAATAAAGTTTGGGAAATCTGAGTTAAAGGAAGGATTCCAATGTTCTCTCTCAAGACTGGATAATTTTCCAAGCAGGAGGAAAAAAAAATGATTGACGTGATGGAATACAAGATAGGGACCCACCAGACCAATTCTCCATTCTGGCCAGTCAGTGCACTGGGGGTTTCCTTCGTGTCTCTTTGATTGTATCCAATGCCCCGCCCAGCACCTGGCTGAGGTTCCCGAGAGCCGGGTCAGACAGGACCCTCAGTCATTGAGTCCTATTTAATACTGACCAGGATCCTACGCTGGATGGGTTCTCCTGCCAACTAGGCTGGACCAATGCAGGAGGCCAGTCTGTTGAAAGGGCTCTTTGTCATCCCATTTAGAACCATTATCGTGGAGCCAGTTCTAAGCAGCCAGCTCTCGGCTCCTTTCCCCTCAGCCTCACCCAGCTCCTCTTAGCTTTTAAGACTCAAAAGCAACTTCTAAAAAAAAGGCATCTCCAGCCCCAAAATGCACTTCCCAAGATCTCGCCACCCCAGAGCACTGTCACAAAGGAAGAAATAAAAGTAGACGGGATGTAGAGGTTTCGAATCCTCTCTCCCAGCTCCATACACCCTTTGCCCAGAGCCTGTGAAGCCTCTGAAGAAAAAGTAAACAACTGAACCAGTGGGTCCCCACTGTAAGGTAGTAACAATAATAACAAAAGTAATGATAACAATTGTGACTCATTGAATCTATCAAGTTTCATTATAGCTCTGTGAGGCAAGTATCATTAGTGTCATTTTAGACAGCACCATTCTGACAGGCAGGGTAAGTAATTTAAATGGCTCATGAGCGGCAGGGCCAAGACTCAAGCCCAAGTCTATGTGACTCCAAATCTTCTTCTATTCCGTGGACTCAGCTGCCTCCCTTTCATGGTTTTCCTCAAACTCCATCGTGTCCTTTTGTGCCTATCCAGACCCCTCCCTACTTCCTCTGTGCGTGTAGTCAGAGGAGATCCCTAGAGATGCCATCAATCTGAACCACTGTAAAAGGCCATTTCCTTATAACACACCCTGAACATCTGTAAAAACAATTTCTCCTCAAGCCTACAACTGAACCTCATAATAAAAACTCTCCATCCAATATAGCCTTTTTTAAAAAAAAGTGCAGACGGCATTTTAACTACTAGAGGGACTTAGTGATGTTTACTTCCTAGTTATTCTGGGAAGATGCTTGCCTCTTGCCTCTTTGGGACTGGACTACCTATGAGACACCAGGGTATTCTTTTTCCATTGGGAAGGTTTTGTTGGTCTGCGATTGTATAGACTAGATTATGCTGCTGTAACAATCCCCAAATATCAGGCCCGTAAGTTGATTTCTCAGTCCCTCTAAGTCGGCTCTGGGTTCAGGCGATTCTCTAGACAATTCTCCAAGCGTTGACGCAACATTCAGGCAGCTTCCGTCTTACAGTCCTCTCTCTCCCAGGGTTGCCAAGGTAGCTAGTGTGGAGAACCACACACTCGTTTACATCACACTGTCCAAAACAAGTCACGTGGTCATGGCTAATCCAAGGGGATGCAGATGTACACTCGCCCAATGTCCCAAGAACGAGAGGAGAATCAGAAATATGGGGGAGAAGCACTGTCGATCTCCCACATAGGCTTTCTTATCCACAAGTGCAGGAGGAAGTTGCATTGTCAACGAGAAGGCTCAGGGCAAGGAACACTGGACTAGGAGTCAGCGGTCAAGGGTTTGAGGCTCTTCTGTACCATTTCTTAGCTATGTGGCCTTACGGAAGTCACCTGGCCTCCTCAACCCTCAGTTTGCTCAACAACGTGATGAGGAAAATGCTGGTTTGATGAGCCTCACATGATTATTCTGGTGGTTAAATTAGGCAATGAATGTGTTTCTCCACAAAACATGTCCTTGTTACTCAATAGTACTTTTAAAGTCGTCTTTCCCCTCATATGGAAAGCAAGGGATAAAAACAGAAACAAAAAGTCAAAAGCTGAACCAGTTTCACATGTCCTGATCTCATATCCTTATTCTTTTCTCTTGATAAAGTCCCTTGGTCTCTCTGAGCCTCAAATAGATGGTGATGTCGTTTCTATCTGCCCCATATGAGATACTGAATGCAAAGCACTGTAAAGTTATAAAATTCTCTACAAATGGGAGGGACTATTATTCTCCCTTCCCTCTTATCCCAAGGGTCTCTCCCTCTCCCTCCCTTTCCCTTCTGAACAAGCTCAAGTCTCTCATCCTTCAAAGGATGTTTCTTCAACTTTAACGCCCACCTCCCCCTTAATTTTCCACACAGCCTCTTCTTTGTTGACCACCAGGTTTCCTGGAAACAAGGCTGCATGTCTTCCCGGTCCCCGTTCTTATCTTCCATTCGCTCGTCATAACACTGTTATTTAGCTTCTGCCTCAACTGTTAGAGAAAACTGTCTCTTCCAGGTCCCGTGACCCCTTCACTCAATTTCTATCAGTTTGGCTTCTCCTTGACCTAGACAACATTTGACAACAGGAACCACTCTATCTGATTGGACTGATTCCATGCCCTGTTGGTTCTCTCCAGGTCCTACTAGATCTATCTATAAAACATCTCTGTCCTACTGATTCTATCACTGAAACATTTCTCGTGTTCTCCTAACTTCCTTTTCTACTCCACTTGTAGACGTATTGACCCTCTGTAATTGGCTCTGTTCCTGAAACATCTCTCACATCTGTCTCTTCTTCTCCATTCTCTTTGTTCCTGCCCTGGTTCAGACTCCCAGTTATCTCTGTGTAGGTTATTGCCTTAGCTACCTGACTGGTCTTTCTTCATTTAGCTATAAAATGGGGACTATAATACCTACTGCCTAGGTTAATTGTAAGAAAAAAATTTACTAACTTAAAGAGGGTAGTACTGCCAAGCTGCTGGTATTTACTAAATATAGATCCTCTTCCCTGCTTAATATACTGTCTAGTTTTCTTTCTCTGTCCTTGATTGGCTACTATTCACCTCTAAAAATATTCAAAACTTCTCCATTTCTCCAAACTCTGGTCCAAACACCCCTTTTCAGCCTCGCGCTCAGGCGCCCTCTCACCATTTCCCCACGTCTCTACTGTCCTAGACCATTCAGGGTCCCTCAAACACACCACCCACATGTATTTGGATGCATTATCTCCTCCGCTTGGAGCTTACTTCTTCTCTACTTTGTCTGGGAAAACAATCCTCTCTCTACCCTCCACATTCCAATGTAAACATTAAATTCAATTAGTTCCAAAGCTTTTTCCAACCCAACACCCTCACCCCCAGGAACAAGTCATTACTCTTTAATCCTGTTTTCCTGCACTTGATCCACATTTCTGCACAAGTGTAGCATCTTGCATCTTCTTCTTATTATTGCTGGGTGCCCAGATATTTCACTTCATTTGGGATTAATCCATCTAGTCCATCTGGCATGATCTGCATTAAAGTGGGCAGTCCAAACTCCCTCCATGCAGGGACGATTAAACCATAGTTATGGGAAGAACCTTAATTAATAGCAAAAAGTCATACATGATATCGTTTAATAGGCAGACTACACCACGCCATTTAACCCCCGAGTCATGGGTCCCTGCTTTCTCCCACTCCTCTGCAACACTGCCGTCTCATCTGCTCTTGTCCTGTGCTTCCTCTTCCGGGCCTCCTCTCCTGCTTCTGGAAGAAGCCCTTTACTAGGCCTGAGGCACACGTCTTAGTGAACTGTCTCCCTGGTGGCGGTCCCGTGGCTCTACTTATACTACCTGGATCGCATAGCTAACTAATAAGACGACGCAAGATGCTACACTTGTGCAGAAATGTGGACCAAGTGCAGGAAAACAGAATTAAGGAGTAATGGCTTGTTCCTGCGGGTAAGGGGGTTGGGTTGGAAAAAGCTTTGGAACTAATTGAATTTAATGTTTACATTGGAATGTGGAGGGTAGAGAGAGGACTGTTTTCCCAGACAAAGTAGAGAAGAAGTAAGCTCCAAGCGGAGGAGGTAATGTCTCCAAATACACGTGGGTGGTGTGTTTGAGGGACTCTGAATGGTCTCGCACAGTAAGGAGTCTAGGTTCCAGATATCTCACTTCATTTAGGATTAGCCCATCTGGCACGATCTGCGTTAAAGTGGACAGTCCAGACTCCCTCCAGGGAGGGAGCTATCCGGAACCAAGCTCTCGTGAGAAGGTAGATGTGTGCGTTGGGATCGTTCTTGCCTGCAAGCTCCCATAAACCAACAAACAACGGCTTAAATGGTAAGGAGTTGATCTCTTTCACGACACAACACATCGGCACAGGCAGTCCATGGCTACTGTCTGCCATCAAGGAACCAAGCTCTCCCCTCTCCCTTTCCGCCAGCCTCAGAGACGCCTCGGGCCCCACGCTCGTTCCAGGCAGGGGAAGGACGGTGAGGACGCCTCACTTCTACTTATGTTTCATCGGCCACAACTGTAGCCAGAACACGGTCACTCCTGGCTGCAAGGGAATGTGGAAGATTCATCTGCAGTGTTCCAAACTCTCTATCAGAGAAAGGCAAAGGAAAAGGGGCTGGACGTGAGCTCCCACACCTGCCACAGCTGAATTGAAACATTTTACTCTGTCTTTCATCTACATGGTGAGCTCCCTGAAAGCACTGGTTTAATAATCTCCAAACAAACAAGCAACACCAGAGACCTGGCATATGTTACTATTGACCAAATATCGATATTTGTTGAATTAAGGTCTCACTGAAGAAAATGATGGGGAATAGGGCCTTAAAGGCGCGAGCTGATAGCCGGGAGGAGTCCTGCTCAACAGGAAATGTTCCTAAAAGCCACTGAGAAAGGCTGTAGTGGGATAGCTATTTAAACGGGGATTTAAATAGCTATTTAAATAGCTAAATAGCTATTTAGAAGGATTTAAATCCTTCTAAAAGGATTGAGGTTAATTAAAACAATCCAAAATAAAGCAACTCCAGATAAAAACAAGGGAGAATCATCTAAGAACAGCATGGGAGAAGTGTGATCATGTTATAAGCCAGTGTAGAAAATTCTGAGTATGAGCCCTGCCAAGTGGAAGGTCAGGCATCAAAGAGGGGTACTTAGAGCTGTAGTTTTGGGGCATAAAGGGTTGTGATCATGGAAGAAGATGAGAAAGGTCCAATAAGTACAATGAAGCCATGTGATGGAGGCTGATGTGGTCATTAAGGCTCCTTAATGGGCTATGGTCCAGCCTATGTCAAGCTACTGGGAGAGGCTCTTCACTGAAGACCCTGGGGCCATGGAAAAACACTGTGAACATTGCTTCTCTTTGATGCATCCTCCCCCTGCCTCTCTTGGGAGAGCAGACCCTCTTCAGGGATTTAACAAAATTTAAGAGGCTACTATGTGCCAGGCATGGTGATAGGCACTTTCACATTTCTCAGGAGATCAGTGGGTAAAATTAATTTTAGTTCTGCTACTGGCCTGCCTGAACATTCTACTAGGAACAGGCCTAAAATAAGAATATAATACAGGCTGCCTTAAACGAACATAACAAAATATCTTACAATTACGTGGCACTTCAGTTTATAAAAGACTTACACCGTCATATTTGTTACTCAAAACAAATGTTTATCCATCGAGCAGCTTCCTGGTGATGGACAAAAGAGAAAGGAAAAAAGTTTGTTCCTACCGTCAATGAACTCACAGGGTAGGAAAAAACAAAAACAGAAAACAGCAACACAGTGGAATGCGCTCTGGAAGCTCAGAATGGGAGAGGCCGGCTCGCTCTAGTTTCTGTTAGAGGTGGTTTCAAAGCTTGCAGAGACATCTGGGCTATGATAGACAGAAGAGCAGAGGGAAGTGAGGAGAGGTCAACAAACAGAGAGGGACAGGCAGACGGACAGACATGGAGAGGATAGCAGGCTGTATTCGTGCACTGGAGGTCAATGAGAGGTCCCTATATCCTTTTAGGAAACCTTCTTTCTAAAGTTTAAGCATAAAGGAATTTCTGTTCCTTGCAACGAAATGATTCTTGATTACAACAGCTGTGGCGGCATTGCCTTTTTCTTGGCAATCAGACTCTGTTCTCTCGAGATTTCTCAGTGAACACTGGATTCACCTGCTTAGCTCCTCCCTCTTGCCCCTTAACCTCTTGTCTGTTTACATCACCCACTGGTCTCTGTCCAACCTCACGCTGGTCCTTTCTGCAGCCACACCGTCCTCCTGCTGTCGAAACATCATTGCCCTGTGTCCCCTCCCTCGAGGGCCAGGCTCTGAACTCCCAAGGCGATCATTGATATCCAGCTAATCTCATTGGCTGGACCATACTAATCTGCTCCTGAAGGCTGAACAGAGCAGCCCACATGTCATTAATTATACAAGCAAAAAGCAGACAAGAAAATACACCCACCATCCCATTACCCAAATTTACCCATTGTTACCATTTTTAGGGTGTGTACTTCCAGGCTCTATTTCAGAGATATTTACACATATTTTACTTAACAAAAACAGGATCATGCTACACAAACTACTTTGTAACTTGCTATTTTCATAGTTATGTTAGTAATGCTCTCTTAATTGCAAGTATTAGAAATCAGCTTCAAAACAGCGAAAGCAAAAAGGGAAGATAAAGCATCAGATGGAAAATTGGAAGATTTTAACAGCAGGGCAGCCAGCATGGGAGACACTGGGCCTGGCTTCTTCCTCCCTCCCAATCCCTTTCTTTGCCTTCTTGGGATCTTTCCACACTTCTCTGTGAACATCTGCTCCACCCTTTGCTAATAATTAAAAAGTTTATTTGTGTTTATATCTCCTATCTCAGGCCTAAGGTCGAGTAGTTCTATTTTCTTGACTCAGGCTTTTTTTTTTTTTTTTTTTTCAAACTTTGCCCTTTTCCCCCATTCAGAGAACAATTTCTCAGATTGTTTTAAATAAATTCTACTATTTTCCTGTTTTAGAGTTCATTTATTAGAATTTATTCATTCCTTCCTTCTGGTTTCCTTGAGTCCATTTTGTTATTTGTTTTGTACTCTCAGTTATTTTCAATCTTTGTTTTAAAAAAAGTGAAAGGCACATGTGAACTTCTTACCAGGCACTTTCTTTAGATGATGTTCCACCCTCCACTTCCTTACTCAAAGGATGACTCTGATGTGGGATGGAAGAGGTACATCTGAGGAGTGGCTAATGTGAAGACTTATTGGTGAGGGGCCACTGAAGCAGCTCCTGTAAACACAGACAGAGCCTTCAGACTCTGACCGCTGCTTAGGGTCCTAGAAGGGCCTAAATTTAAACAAGAAAATGACACTAGTATTTATCTCGTGGCTTCTATTTGCCAAACATTGAACTACCCATTTTGATATATATCCTGAAAGGAAGATAATATTATCTCCATTTTATCAGTAAAACAATACATGGGCAGAGAGCTTAAGGGATCTGCCCACTCACACAGCTAGGAAGTGACAAAGGAAAAAGATGGGCCTATATTTAACTCCAAATTCCATGCTCTTTCCCCTATTGCATATATTTTCCAAATAATTCTGGAAAAAACAAACAAACAATAAAGCCATATAAGAAAAACCTGCCTACAGCAGTACTATCTGAGGCCAACAAAACTTTTTGAGAGTGCTTATATTTAAAATTTCCAGTACCACAAAGGCAAGTATTTTATCTATATCTATATCCATCTGTAGATACATAGATAGCTCCATCTTTAATAACTGTATTTTTCCATCATCTACCTCTGTCAATGTACCTTTCTTGATTTTCTGAAGAGATGAGCTACAAGGACGCTATAGAAGCAGCTGTTTTGGAAATATTGCCTTCTCTTTGTTCTGAATGCTATTTAAACATTGGCAGGGGGCCTCATTAAAGATGAATCGTTGAATTAGCAAGTAGTGTTGTAGCTAGAAGACACAGCATGTGCTCCTGTGGTGAAGACAGATTTGCACAAAGGAGAGAGGGTTTGGGGGTAGGTGGGGGCAGGAGATGGACAGAGGATGAAAAGACCTGAGACGCAGCAAAGTCAAGTGTTTTACAATGTTCTCTAATCTGCCCACTGCCACAGGGAAGCAAAAGGAGGCTGCAAGGGGGCCGGGAGAAGCGCCACCTTTTTGAACGATGAATGGAGAAAGGAGCCCTTCACCCAGGGTAGTTCTGCTTATGAATAACCTTCACTTCCTCCACTTTATGATGAAGAGTGGCTTGCAGCTTCAGACAATCTAAAGACTTGGGCACCAACACCCAATAACAACGACAAAAACAATGAGGGATTCTAAGATAACTCCTCTCCATATGCCTTCTCTATTTTGGAGGTAGGCAAAGAGATATTAGCAGTTTTATTTCTTTGAATGCATGTTACTGTTCCACACTGTTTTCTCACATTCGTGATGGCTTTCATTTGCCAGTGGGTTTGCAAATGAAACAAGCATGGCAACAGGGACCCCTGTGGGACTGAAAGATCCTGCCCGTGAGGCGAGCAGTCGTCCTGGATGCTCTGGGAAGTGGAGACTCATCCCCAAGTGGGGTTTCATAGGATGTGTGATTTCACTATTCTTTTCCCCGAATTTTTGCAGCTTCAGAATTTGGGTGGGGGAAGAAGAGGGGAAAGGAACTAAGCATTATTGAGTCTCTACTGTGTACAAGTGACTGTGCCGGGGGCGACGGCACTTATTGTTTATTCCCCATAGCAACTCCAAAGGAAAGAGTTTTGTTCTCATTTTACAAATAAAGAAACTGAGGCTCCGAAAGGATAACTCACCCAACGTCCCACAGCTGATAACTCACCCAGCTGGAACTCGGAGCCAGAGCCGGCTGACCCCTAAGCCTGTGCTTTTGCTCTGAGAATTCTCATAGATATCCATGAATATGGTGCAAGAGAGAGGATTTGGTCTATGAGCCAGCAGCCTCAGTTGGGGATCCTAAAAGGCCTTGTCTCCGAATAGCGCTCTCCCACGGAGACCTGAAGACATTCCTAGCACGGGTCCCCAAGAGGAACGCGACTTTCCCCCGCTTCTTTCTTTAACTCCTGCCGCTGTCCTGGCTCCCAAGGCCACTGCCTATTTGGGCAGAACATATAAAAGAGTTAAGACCCGAATGGCCAGGACTTCTAGAGCAGCCGCGTCCAGGACCGCTCTGCTTGGAAGGGTCAACCTTCCTGCTCTGCCGAGCTTCTGGGCCCCAGATCTTTGGCAGGTACCAGACCCTAACATACGCTCCCTCCCTTACCAACCATGCAACCCTCTTGCATTTCTTCCCCAGAAAACGGTGCCCTCAAAGTACAGATAGGAATGGATTTACCAAGGGCCAGCTGCGTAATGCACACCCATCACTTGAGTGGAGAGGACGCTGGACAAGGCCCCGTCCCTGTCCCGAAACATCGATCACACTATCAGGTCCCCCTCATCATGCCATTGGTTTGAGACTAGAAGCCTTTAGTAGCATCCACTGTCCCTTTATCCCAGGAAAACTACAGCTGTGAGACCGATCACAGCTGTAGTTTTCATCCAGGCTCTTGGTTCGCCAGGATCGAGCTGGGGTTCCTGAAGTAGCTGAAAGCAGATTCCAACCAGAAGACAAATTCTGATTTCCTCACAGGCGTGTTCAGAGGCGGTCCTGAGGTTATGGCACAAGGCCTAATCAGTATCCCATGCCCTTTGTCTACCAGCAGGCATCTCAGAGGATCCAGAGCCAGTCACTGTGGGAAGCACAAAGCCAGCGGTCTGTGGTCGCCACCGGCAAGGCCTTCACACACCTCTTCCCTGCACCCGCCAGTACAGCCCCTTTAATCAGCAGTGTCAGGAACCTTCCTCGGGGCCCTTTAACCACACCCTACCCTCATTCCGATCTTATAGAAAAGCCAGGAAGCACAGCTGGCTGGCTTGCCAACTGTTCACCTGAAACGGGCCGAATGGTCTTGCATATCCAAGACTCCATCCAGTGGATGGAGCTAAGTTCATCGCTGCAGATTCTTGGACTTCCACCAATATCCTTCTTTCTGCTCAGCCACTGCAAACATCTAGCCTGTTCTCTAACTCCCCATCTTCAGGTCACCCAACACTTACCTGCTGCTTTCTTTGGGCACCAGGTGCAGACCATCCTGGAGTTGGCCTCCCCCAGAATCTGTAACTGTACCCCTGGGTAGTTACCAAAGGGTCCTCTGCCACTGTGTTTCTTTGTTTGTTGTTGCGTTGTCCTCACTAAAAGACATTTTATAAAGTCATCTCCAAGGGGCTCCCTGCTCTGAGCTGCACACCCTTTCAGACTCACTGGCCATTATCACCTGAACTACAGAATGAAATGGTATACCACACCCCTGAATAGATTTGAGTCTTAGCTCTTCAGTCTTTATTAGTTGTGTGACCTTGGTCAAGTTCACTTGCTTGAGTCTCAGTCTTTTCACCTTTAAAATGGGAGGCTACTACATAGCCCACAGAGTGAGTGTGTCTTAAATGATTAATGTACATAAGTGCATCTAACCCAATGTCTGGCACGCAGTGAGTAATCAAGAGGGCTCTTCCCCTAAGCTTCCAGCAAAAATTGGCTGTCATTCCTACTGAGCAATGGACTCAATTAAAATGGTTTATTAGCCCATCTGAAATCATGCACACTGTCAAGTCAGAATGTCAGCACAACGGACAAGCAATCAAAGCAGCATGTTTTAAAGAGCAAACGACATACTTAGAGACTTGGTGGTGGTCGTAGAGTACAAATAGGTAGCCACGTGTCACAGCTTCTGTGGTTAGTACAGAGATGCTAAAGTCAAAGTAGTCTCCTTTTGAAAGCACGTACAGTGTTAGACTTGCACTTTGATTTCTCCACCCGAAAACCTTTCACCCCACTGTGCTGAGTTCACGGGCTATTGCTTTAAATCCTCTTAATGTTTCCACTAATGCTTGGTCTCTCCTTGTTTTTAAAATGCAATCAACTCCTTTACCGTATAGAGGGAGAAAGGGGAAGAAAAGGGTCGAGTGCCCAGAAACAAGTACCCAAATATTTATCTCCTCTCTTTTGAGATGTAAGACTCTGTAAGTTTATAGCAATAATAAGCAAAGATGCTGCCTTAATCGGGGGGGCAACGGGGAGAGGCGAATAGTTTATGATTTAAATGAAAAGATGACCAAATACATTCCAGGAGGAGGGCCCTGCTCCAGCTGCACTGTTCTGTTGGTCTGATAAAGAATATGTGTCTCAGAAACTGACGTGGCGTGACCTATCTAAACGGACAGGCCTTCCCTTACGAAGGTTTTGTTTCCCACTGTTCAGTACCTCTGCCTTCCCTGTACTTTCTCAGGTTGGGTCATAAAAAAAAAAAAAAAAAGTACCAAAAATGTACTAGAAACTATTGATTTCTGTTGTGCTAAAGCCCCTGACATTCTGGCGCGATGAAGATATTGCTCTGGACCCTGTGAGCCTTCTCATACTTCTCTTCTGCTTATGAGGGTCTCTGAGGATGGTATTAAAGATATTGTAGTTCCCACTTTCTGACTGTGGGATATCAGCAGGGTCTCTCCTGTGTAAAGAATAATTATCAGCACTGCTGTTACCTCTAGTAAGTGTGTAATTACATGCTCGGTTTTGTGGGCTCTAGGCTGTGCAATTTTAAATTATACAATAATGTCAAATTCTCTCTCACTCTGTCTCTTTCTCTCTCTCTCTCTCTCTTTTTTTTTAATTTGGAAGGGGAGGTGGGTAATTCTTTTTTTTTTTTTTTTTTTTTTAAGAGACAGAAGGAGGAGAGAGTGTGAGAGAGCCTTCCCGCCGCCCCCAGCAGCACTGACAGCGTGGTAATCAGGGAAGGTCACACGCTGCCTCTTCATGCCAGGATTTCAACCTAAGAGGACGTCTCTTTCAAAACCAGGGTGGAGCTGGCAGGAAACGGGGCGAAATGAGAGGGGAAAGGATGGCCAAGAGGGGAGGAGGGGAGGGGAGCCAGGGTGTAAAGAAGGAAAGGGGGAAGGGGGGAGGCACATGGGGGCGGGGGAGTGGGGTGGTGACAGCATACCCAGCAACGTCCCGTCCAGAAAACGAGTTTATGGGAAGCGTTTGTCTAATCGCTGACTCCCAGCCAGAAATTCAAGAGCTGGAGTCCGCCTCAGTGTGAGGTTTGGGGCCCATCAACATCAGCTCTCCGCTAAGGAAATTAGCCTGAGCTGGAACTAGCGCCCTGGCGACTGGACCCGGAGTCACGGTCCCGCCCTTGGCCCGCCACCGGCCAATCAGCGAGAGCCACGGACGTCCCTCCAACCTGGGCCTGGCATCCCCCTAGCGGGTGGGGTGGTGCCCCAGCCCACTTGATTTGGGTGTCCCGGGACTCCCCGCCCCGCCCCCGTCACTGCAGAGCTGCTGCCCAGTCTTCTCTCCCTCTCTCCTCTTCTTCTTGGAGCTGGAGGTGCCGGAGGCCCAAGGATTACAGAGAGGTAACCCTTGTGTCCACCTAGTGCCCGGGACCATCCGCAGAACCCACCTGGTCCAGACCCTGCTCACAACATCTATTTTATAATCGACTCGGTCATTCAGGTGTTCACTTGTTCAACGACCTTTACCAAGTGCTATTGCCCTGCGTCTTCCGTTTCCTCCTGCACGCCCAAGGAGGCTGCCCACAGCTCTCAACCCTGCCCCACTGCCATACTGCCCATCACTAGGGTTTTACACACGCAAAGTCCCCTGCCTCTGCCAGTCCTCCCACCAACCCTCCCCGACTTCGGCTCTCCCACAGCTGCCACTTCTTTGTACCATCTACATGTCACGAACACACACACAACCCTCACTTTACAGACCAGCAAAGCAAGGCCAGAGAAGTGACTTTGCCTAAGGTCCCAGAGCTGTTTAGTGACAGATCCACCAGAATCCAGTCCCCCTACCTACCTTCATGATCTATTGCCATTTCACCATGCTGCTTCAGAGAACATGGAGATGAGAAGTGCCAATAGTATCAAACAACTAAAAGAGTTGAATGGTTCAGGAGATGCTATGTATCTACTAATAAGAATAATAATAACCTACATTTATTGAACACTCATGTATGTTTCATTTGATCCTCACAATAACCACTGGAGGTAGGTACTTTATTATCCCTGCACAGATGTGGAAAGTGAGTCACAGAGAGGAAAAGGAACTTCCCCTGGCTCCTGAGTAGAGCCAGGATTTGAACTCAAGTCTGCTTGACTACAGAGTCCACATGTTTAACTCCTATGCTTAGGGCTTCCCATAAGATACATCAATAGATAGGTTGCACTGATGCTTAAGAATGAGTCCATGGCCTTTGGTAGACATTTCTTTGCTGTCTGCCCTGCTCCCTTCCATTTGGCCATATACAGTTCACTGTTTCTCTCCTACACAGTCCCAGATCGATGTCTGGTTGGGGGCAGTTGAAGTGCATGGCCATTAAATCATCTGAAACTGACAAGGAATCAGTCAGCAGATTTAACAAAAGCTAGGCTTCCCTCTCTGAAGGCACAGCCTGCCGCCAGCCTCTAACAGACTTCGTTCTCACAGCTCATCGATAAAGCTTCTTCAGCCCAAAAGGAGACAACGGCACCAGGAGACTGCCAACCAAAACAGATCGGGTCAGATTGAGTTTCTGAATTTAATCATCACATTCTGTGATGAGACTAGTCCCCATGGTTCCTGTGGAGTGTGCTAAAGGCAGGCAGCTAGAGCAGGGCAAACAAGATTTTAAGACAGTAAACAACAACCTCTTGGGTTTAAATAGATGTTTTCATTTCATAGTGTTTCCACATATATTATCCCAGTTGATGTTTCATCAACCCTGTGGAGAGAAGGCAGCTATTTGTATTCGCCTCTACTCCCGCCCCACCACCATCTTTTTCAGAGAAAACAGACACAAAAAGAGATTTCGTTATTTGGTCAAAATCCAGAAAGGAATGGAAGCCTGGGTCCAGGATCCTGGAAAGGACTGAATATCCTATGAGTCCTCAGAAATGATCACCCCTCCACCTGTGTCTACTGTTGTCCTGTTTACCGGGCACTACTATAGCCATTGCATTATGTTAAAGGGAAAGGACCACCACCTCACACTCACTAGGATGGCTACTGTCAAAAAAAACACCAGGAGCTAAACAGCGTTGGTGAGGGTGTGGAAAACAGGAACCCTTGTGCACTGTTCGTTTATTAGTAGGAATGTAAGATGGCACCGCTGCTGTGGAAAATATTATGCTGTTCCTCAAAAAATTAAAAATAGAACCACCATATGATCCAACAATTCCACTTCTGGGTGTCTATACCCAAAAGAACTGGAGGGAGAATCTGGAAGAGATATATGTACACCCGTGTTCATAGCAGCATTACTCACAATAACCAAGAAGTGGAGGCAACCCAAGTGTCCATGGACAGATGAACGAATAAAATATGGTGTATACATACAATGGAATATTACTCAGCCGTAAAAAAGGAAGGAAATTCTGATACATGCTACAACGTGGATGAGCCTTGAGGACATCACGCTAAGTGAAATAACCCAGTCACAAAAAAGACAAATACTGTGTAATTCTACTTATATAAGGTCCCTAGAATAGTCAAATTCATACAGACAGAAAGTAGAAGGATGACTGCCCAGGGCTTGGAGGAGGAGGGAATGGAGAGTTAGTGTTTAGTGGGTACAGAGTTTTCGTTTGGGAAGATGAAAGACCTCTGCAGATAGATGCGGGTGATGGTTACACAACGATGTGAATATACTTTAATGCCACTGAACTGAATGCTTAAAAATGGAGAGACAGTAAATTTTATGTTATTTTACTACAATTAAAAGTAACAAAAATAAATCTTAAATTTTAAAGAAATAAATATTAAATAGTCGGTAAAGGACTTAAAGCTCGGGGAAGTTGAGCGACCCTCCTTGGAATGCAGACTGTGTGGAATTGGGCCCAAGACCAAACCTTCTTCTACGCTTCCAGGGCCCGAGAGTGGGCTCTTGTCTAACACTCGGAAACGGACTGTCTGAGGAGACACATGTGCTGACAAAGCAATAGACTTTATTGGGAAGGGGCGCCCGGGCAGAGAGCAGCAGGGTGAGGGAACCCAGGAGAACTGCTCTGCCGCATGGCTTGCAGTCTCAAGCTTTATGGCAACGAGGTTAGCTTTCCAGGTTGTCTCTGACCAATCATCTGCTTGGCTGCAGACTAGCTGAAGAGAAAAGACCTTAAGTAGCTGGAATTTATAGAGAAGTTTGAGTGAGCAAGGTCACAGTGCATATCCAGGTGGACTCCGCTGGACCTTGGGGAAGAGTGGTGAGTAGGAAAGGCCAGAGCCTGTCCTCATGGGAGAGAGCATCGTGAATCAAATCTTCACTCAAGTAAATATGTAATTATCAGCCTGCTAAGGGAGATGAAAGAAAAGTCCAGGCAGCCCTGCGCATATACGGCAGGGGCATCTGATCGGTCTGGGTGGTCAGGGAGGGCTTTCTGGAGGAAAAATGACCTTTCAGCTGAGATCTGAAGAAGCAGGAGTTAAGTCAGCTCTGCTGAAAGTGGGGAGGCTGGATAATAGGTGGGATACACCATCAGAGGAGGGGGGATTACTTCGTCCTGTAGTCCTGGAAGTCTGAGATGAGATTCAAGGCAGATCTTGGAGGACGGGTGGATGTAGAAAAGAACGGGTGACGGAAGCATTGTGTCAGTGGGGCACAGAGGCAGTAAAGCCAAGTCCTGCTAAAGCGTAATCATTTACTAGTATCCCATGACAGCTGGACAAGTCCTATTTCCTGACAACAGCAAGACAAGGGGTTTCCTCCCTGTTATCTAATGCTTCTTGCCACCCTGACTTATATATGCCGCCCAGAACAACTGCAACTGTTGTCAAAACAGAAACTAGGTGCTCAGGAAGCTGGTTAGATGGGAAGCCCAAGGCCAAGAAGAGCACAGAGCAGGTGCTACCAATGGAGGGATATCTAATCAGGCAAGAGCTGAGAATATGTGACCAAGAGGCCCTTAGCCAGGGAAAAACATGGCCATGGGGCATCTGGGAGCCACCTGAGCTGGAGTTCCAGGAGGGTGTGGACCCCCTAGCTTCAGGCCTGAGGTTCCGGGCAGGACTCCAGTCCCGAGAGAGGAAGGAGTTAGCAAAAGCAAGGAGAGGCTGGAACCTGGAAGAGGCCAGCAAGCCTCCCCCCCTACCTCGGGAGGTGCATATGCTAATGTGCATGATGGCATGTGCAAACAGGCTCTTGATAGGTGCTTGTGATAGCAGTAAAGATAAGACTGTAGATTTCTAGAAGCCATCAAGCTCTCTTAAAGAGCTCATTTAGCTATTAAACTTGCAGCCTTTTAGAACTGAAAAGGACCTTAGAGATTATCTGCCGCATCTCCCTTCTTTTTACAGATGGTGATCCAGAGACATTAAATCACTTGACAAGGTCACACAGCTAATTAGCCACAGAGCTGGGATGAAAACCCAGGTCTCTTGACTCTTAATCCACTTCTCTTCCCTCCACACACTTCTCATTTTCAACTTTTAAGAGTTAGGTTTAAATTAGGAAAGAAGCAATCTACGACCAATCCCATGATAAGTGGTAGATTTTTCTCCTCTCGCTGACATGGACTTTGATTCTGAGACTAGTTCACTTTTTGTCTGTGATCATTCCATTTCATTTTATACAGCTGGGTAGAGAATATGTTCCAATTGTCGGTAGGATTGCTCTTAACTCTCATTATAGGCTTTTCTATATCTACGACCACATGTGTTCATGTTTCACGTTTCCGTGACTTTAGGAAGTTGGGATGCAGACGTCTATGTGTGCACGTGCCTAGTCACCTTGTGTACCCGGGTGAAGACACAGATGTGTATGTGTTGTTGAACTCAAGTTTGTGTGCCCAACACACAGTGAGGCCAAACAACCCAAAACACTGGAGTCTGGAGCAGAGAAAGTTTTACTGCAGAGCCAAGCGAGAAGAATAGGTGGCCCATCCTCAGAAGACCTGAACTCCCCAATGGTTTTCAGTTTAAAGGCAAAACCTGGGGGGAAGGCTGCATGGTGTGATTGGTTGGTGGTAAAGTAACAAGGTGTTCCAGGAATCTCAATCATCAGCCTTCTGGGTCTGACCAGTCTGGGTCTCAGCATGTGGTTACTCTCCTCCACCTGGATGGGGGCCTTAGTTCCTGCAGAACTCAAAGATACGTATCAGGTTGTTATGCATATCCCTTCAAGAGGAAGTAGAACTCTGTTTTATCACTGAACTATTGTTTCTTGACTGCTTTTCCTTTGTTACTGTATTCCCTCACTTCCCTAATTAGTAACTGCTTGAATCCACTCTTTGGAACTCAGGGAAGGTCTAAGAGATAGGATAGCATTTCAATGCAGCACCTACAAGAGCCTGAGAAATCTGCCCATAAAGAAAGGTGCCTAACTTTGTGGAACCCAACATTTCTCCAAATTAACAGAACCTTTTTTTACTGAACATTTTATGCACATAAATGGAGAAAAGCTGCCCTATACTCCATCTATGTTGTCACTTGGCTTTCTAAGAACAGGGACATTTTGCCAACAGAAGTTGCCCCTAGACCTAAATTGTTGCAACTGCAGGATGGAAGAAGAGAGTAGTGGGGGTGGAGGAATCAAAGAGGAGAAATGCCCTGTCCAGCTCTACTTCTAATTCCTTTAGTCCTGAAATTGAGCAGGACCCAGTGGGGCTTCTGGGCACAGAAGCCTTTCTATTCTTGTTTCTTGACTCCAGCCTCCATGACATTCCTTGAGTTCCAAAGGGCAGATTTCAACAGTTGCTAATCCGGGAAGGGAAGGGATGTAAAGACAAGGGAGGGGCAGCCAGGAGACAATAGTGCAGTCTTGGGGGAGGGTCCTGGTTCCACCTCAAGGGATACACAGAACAATGTCTTTAAGCTCTTTAAGATGTCAGCATTCTTCATACCAGAGAAAGACCACCCGAGGCTATATTAAAGGAACCAGAGAAACTCATCAAGAAGATTACCGGAGACCAGATTAGAGGAGTGCAGGCCCCCTGCACGCACCCTAATTTTATCAGCAACCCCACCCTTGAACTGTTGCTATAAAACTCCTCATCAAATCCTCCCGGGGTTGGGACACATACTCTTTCCGGGCTGGAGCCCAATGTGTCCCCCTTTGCCTGGCAAAGCAATATAGCTATTCTTTTCTACTTCACCCAAAACTCTGTCTCCAAGATTTGATTCAGCACTGGGGCACAGAGGCCAAGCTTTCAGCATCAGTCCTGTGAGCCAACCAATGGCCTTCATGGTCCCATTCCTTCTCGTGGACCCTTTTATGGGTTCCCCTGAATCCCAGCCTCCTTGCTGGGACTTGATGCTCTAGACCTCTCTGTTCTATCCTAATCTATTTAGGATGCATATTCCATTTCTTCTCAGATGATACCCAGTAGGCAAAGGCCAAACCTCTCTCCTCACTCTCAGGACCCCTGGGACCCCACTCATATGGGACTGGGGATGCAGTGCAGATGAAGCTTCCAGAAACTTCCAGAAACATTCCACAAGAACAAATCTGTAACTGGGAAAGAAAGAAACAACCAAAATGGTCTTTCCCAACTCACACGTCTGTTGTTAGTTTCTCCTGGGGGAAGGGGGCAGAGAAACCAGGACAGATTTGGGGAAAGGTTGGTCTAATCCTTTTTATTTCCTCATTATAGAAGCTGTCTAGTTCTAAATCAGTGGAGAGATACCACTGTTAATTGCCAGGAGAGGAACTTGTTCACTGCTGTGCTACCCCTTCCACAAGTCAAATTTGGAGAGGAAATTCAAGGTGAGGATGACCTTCAAGCCCAGAGAAGGGAAAGAGGGTTAGTCCCCATTGGTGGAGGGGAAGGGCAATTTGCTTGTTAATGTATACACAGGCTTGCAAATAATTTTTCCTGTAAATTCAGGAACTCAAAATTTTCCCGTCCTTCTCATTCCAATATGCCTTCACGGGAAGGACAGAAAGGAGTGAAGTCAAGGTCAGTGACGTGGGAGCTGCCCAGGGCCCTGTGTTGGGACTGTGAATGTATCACTTCTATCCAGATGGGAAAACATTTGAGTTCCTACATATTCTTAAAACCGCCTCTTTCCTCAATGCCATCAGCAGCCTTTCTTTAGTTCTCTGAGGCTGAATATAATTTACTTTTTAATGTAACTTCTTTATTTCTAAATAAATAAAAACGAAGAGTAGGAGTTTCCATTTATGACCAAGAAACATAAAGGCTTAAAGGCAATAGTTTTGACTCACTTCCCACATGGATTCATGGGGGTGACTCTGGGCAAGTCATTTAATGCCTCTGACTGTAGGTATTTCACATGCAAGGTGTGGATAATTTATTATCCAACTCTGTGTATGTTATGGGGAGGATGGCTCTGATTTTCAGATGCAAAGTAACAAAAGCTAGTGTTATTAGGCACCTACTACTAGCTGATGGAAAACATACATCAGCTCAGTTTATCCACACAAAGGTGCTACCAGGAAGGAGTTATTATCCCCATCCTACAGAAGGAAACTGAGGCTGGGAGAGAAAAACAGGCATGCCAAAGTGCTTTGACAGGTATAAGGAGCTGTAATCAAATATAACACTATTATTATTATTATTATCGCTAGCTCTGTCAATTCTAGATGGGTCTGGAAAATACAAATTAAATATAGAATAAAACATAGTTTTAAAACATAAATTGAACCAGTCTGGGGAACCAATAAAACACACTGTCTTTGGGGAAATATTGCAGAGTTAAGGGAGGTTTCCTGAATTCGTTCTTTTATTCTTGGCACTGGGACACAATAATGAACAAAACAGGCCCCAAACTCTCTGCCCTTATGGAGCTTACATTCCTGGGGTAGACGCAGACAATGAACAAATACATTAGTGAAAAACTGAGTATGTCAGCTGATGACAAAAGCTAAGGAGGAAAACACAGTGGGAAAGGGGAGAGGGGAACTGCTGTCAGGGAAGGTCTCACTAAGAAGGTGTCACACTCTGTCACCTTGGAGGAGACAAGGTGTGATCTGTGCTGACACTGGGGGAGAGCCTTCCGGGGATGCTTCAGACCTAAGGATGAGGACCCTACTCTTCCCAATTCACTTAATGTCCTGGGACAGTCCCGAGGGTGACCACACTGCTGGCATGTTCTGAGGATGTTGAGTGTGACAGTGGGAAGAAACACAGTTTGTCCACTAAAAAGCATGGACCACACCTGGAAAATTGGGGTTTTTTTTTCTTGCCCTAGCATTCTTAATACAGATATCAACCCATCATGTTACCCAGAGAGGCTAATAGTCTTTGTCTGAAAAACCCCCAAATGCAAATGACTCCGGTTGGAATCCCATTTCAAAGGCTCATACAAGAAACAAACATTGCTTTAAGAATACCCAGGAACTGCCAAGTTTTTCGGGCAGCGCTGTGATGTCTACAAAATTGAGTGGAAGAGTGTGCCCTTTGGGGCGTAAGCTACCCTCTGGGACTAGGCGTTGCTAGGCAGGGTAGCATTTCTGTCCCCATAGGAAAGCCCAACCAGATGTGCCCAGCCCCTCCGCAGGCTGGGTGTCCTGCAAGCAGCAGAGCCGACATCCCGGCCCCTCCCTCCATGCCCTTCCCTGCACCGCCCCTCCCCCACCCTGTTATTAGGTATGCACTTCAGATTTTGAATGGATCTCCTTGTCTGGCGTTAATTGACAGTGAAAGCCCGGTTTTCAAAGCCAAGGTATAAGCACTGAAGGTAAGTGATCAGAGGACTGCCCTCATAATAAATCACTGCAGCGCGGGTCACTGTTTAGAGTGTGAATGCAGTGTTCAATAAAGAAACACACTCCACCTTTCAGCTTCAAGCCGACCCTGGCTAATTGACCTCATTGTAGTCCCTCCATTAATCATTCTGGCACATGGGGCAAGAGGCAGTTTCACTGCTTAGGTTTGCAGGGAGGAGGGGAACCAGGTCCACGTCGTGGGGGGGGGCGGTAAGGGTTGAGGGGGCAGTTATAACGCAAAAGGAAATCATAGACAATTCTCCCTTAATTAACTCGTTGGATTTCCAGGTTGGCCAGATAGGATTTACTTTGCTGAAGGAATGTGGAGAATAATGCAGGGGACTTCATTAACTTCACAACAGGACGCAGGAGTTTGGGTCTCTAACAAAAGCAGATGTGAGCATCTGTACCCCATCCAGAGACCAGCTCTGCCGAAGGACCAGGGGGTTAGCCTAATGCTACATAATCATTCCGTGTCATCGATCTCCCCAGACCCTGATTAATAAATTGCAGCAGAAATCTTTTACAGGGGTGACTACAATTTTATTTCACCTATTAGAAGCATGTCGCCGCGCACACCACTCATGCAGGACTGGCTTACCTTCCTCTTGGCCCCCCTCCCTCCCACTCTCCGGTCCTGTCCCTGGCTCTGCACTTGCGTTGCTGGTGAATCTTCCACGAATCTGTTTTGGTTGAGAGACGTGGGGTGCTTTTTGTCCAGCCCCTCCATTCTGCCAAGCCAACCCCAGCTGACAACAGTGATCAGAATGGGAGCTTCAACACAGAGGTCAGTTCACACTGTAGCTCAAGACTTGTGTCTCCAATATGATTCAACACACATAATTTGGGCACCTGTTCTGTGCCAAGCATTGCACTGCACTAGAAATACACACACACACACCACACACACACACACACAAAATATGATTTGCTTCTGGTCCTCAGAGATCTTAAGAGCCTGCATTGATCCAGTTACATTTTCAAAATGCAAGATCTGCCCTTTTGTACCAAGCTGCTTTAAATTAGGCCTTTTTTAAAGGTCTTTTTCCCATGATTAGTTGCTATTATTCAGGAACGCAGTAGTTTCACAGTTCACAGGGGTAAACAAAGCCCAGAGGGTCAGCAACTTTCACTCTGAGGGGAGAGGGAGAGAGAGAGGAGGGAGGGAGAAGGGTGAGGGGGGAGCTATCACTCATTTTACACTTGTGCTTTTTCCTGCTGCTCCCTTCCACGTTCCATTACTGTTAATGAACTTAATTGTTTGGTTTCAAAATGCCAGCCTAAAGGCATCACTCTCTTTCCCCTCAGTGCTGAGACTCCGTCTTGCTGATCTCCAAATTAACTTGTAAGCAAATCCTTCAAGTCCATGCCCTTCCCTTCCTGACAAGCACCTGGACAGAGGAATTCAGGCCAAGACTCCCGGACAAATTCAGACAGAGCGTCCAGAAAGACAGAGTGAGCACCCTCAGATCTCCATTCGGTATTGTGGGTAATTCAATTCCACTTAAGTATATCTATTACGTGTCTACTATAGGCTCTGGTAATTGTGCTAGTCATTGGGTTCAGAAAGTTGATAAAACACAGCCGCTGACCTCAAGGAGTGCATAGCGTCTTACCAGCCCACAGAACGGATCACATTTCTTTGGTTCTGCTATCAACACCACTACACCTACGGGACCTGAGGGTTGGGGCGGCTCAGCTTAGTGGGGAAACCACAAGCTCTGGACTCACGCAGATGTAGACAGAATCCGAAGTCCGTCCATTCACAATCTGGGCAGGTTTGTCCGCATTACATAACCTCACCGAGTCACCATGGCGTCTACCCAGTTGAGTTACTATGAAAACTGTATGACTTCATGTATGTAAAGTGCTGGCACCATCCCACCGAGAAGATCATGTTTTCTGTAGAAAATTCCAATGAAATACTGCAAAGATAGTCCACATACATAATAATACCAGATCCAAATTTAAAATCCATTCTAATAACGTCTCCTCCTTTACTCCTTCCTCTGGAAACAAACTATTTTGTCAACCTTGGCATGTGAACCAGAAATGGCACACACCGATACCCTACAGGAATCCCTCGGGGCTGCGCTGCTCTCCCCATCACAAATCCCACCTGCTTCCAGCCGATCTCCACGCAATCTTTGTACTCAGAGCCCACCCCCATTCATTTCTACGCGTGGAATAGCAGAACCTAGAATGCTGGGACAGTGCCAAGAATCTTACTCTGATCTTCTCACATGAGGAAACTGAGACTTAAAGAAGTTCAGAGAGTTCTTCCAGTTTGCATGGGTAGTTAGGGTTAGTTAGAATTATGATTAAAGCTCAGATCTCCTGATAGCATATCCAGTGATCTCTTTACTACATGAGGTTGGTTATATCCAAATTACATTCACAGTGGTACCTTACTTTATGCTGCATTAAAATGTCCTCAAAGAGTTTAATATGCCAGCATAACTTCCTTGCGAGTCTCTGTGCTTCCTCTCCTGTCTCCCCTTTAATCCAAATCTGCACATCACTCTCCTGATTAAAATGCACAATGAAGATAAAATGATATTAGATTTCTGGTTTAAAGTAGTATCTGAATCTGGATCTTTGTTTCCCAGTCTCTTCTGGAGGGGAAAAGGGATGAAAATTCACAACAAGACAGAAAGAAAAGAAAATCTGCCAGACAAAATAATGTCAAAATTGGAAGGAATCCTCAGACCTATAGACAAATGGAGTTATACTGAGTATAATCTGCCCAATTATTGCCTCATAAATATCAGTCTTTGCCTCATAAAAAGGAGATTATTTGGACGAAAGAAAGAAAGAGAGAAAGGAAAAGAGAGGAAGGAAGAAAGGAAGGAAGGAAGTGAGGGAGGGAGGGAGGGAGGGAGGAAGGAAGGAAGGAAGGAAGGAGGGAAGGAAGGAAGGAGGGAAGGGCAAGGAAGATAAGTCATTCCTCCCTCACCATTGCCTCCTGACTCAGAGACCCAGAAAACTGGGGGCTAGCCCTCTATCAGGAGGGTGCTGCCTTTTAGTCTTGGCAGAATACCATTCTCCTGTCACACACTCTCACCCAATATTTGTTTTACAATCATTCAGATATAGCAACTCCCAGAAAAACATCTGGAGACAAAATATGGACAAAGGTGGTAACAAATTACATCTTAGAAGGGCAAGTCCCAGCAAACAAGGCCCTGTAGGTAGGGGCAGAGGTAAAAAGAAGCAAGGTGGCCAAGACTTTTAGGAGCAAAGCAGCTCTGTACATCAGTTCAGAGGGTCACAGACCCAAGTGAAGGGGAAGAAAACAGCATCTTTATAAAGTAGCCCTAACCCATGGCTTCAATATTAGCACATCCATTAATATGCTCCAAAAAATCAATTGGGCCAATGAGATGAACCATGTGATAAATATCATAAAAGGAAGGAAAGAAGGAAGGAAGGGAGGGAGGGAGAGAGGGAGGGAGAGGAAATGAAGGAAAATTCAACATACATTGACAAGTCAACATCCATTTTTGCTAAATTTATTAGTGAAGTGAACAGAAGACACATTCATAATTTGACTTCTTTTTTAAAAAAAATTGTGCTTGCTTCAGGAAAATATATACTAAAATATCCAAAAATGCAGGTATGGATAATATGTAAACTCTTCAAATCCTCTCTACTTTTATACCTTACTCCAGAAATGCTCATAAGAAAAATACCTCTTTGAAACAGCATCTAATATCATACTTAAAGCAAAGAAAGCTATATTATTCTTTTATAATAAGGAATAAAAACAAGGATTCATTGTTGAGGCAGTTTTGGTCAATTCAGTAAGTCAAAAAACACTTTAATGAGAAGTATAAACATAGGAAAGACTAGAAAATTATCATTCTTTGCAGGTGACATTATTGTCTACTAAAAT
Source organism: Tursiops truncatus (assembly GCF_011762595.2). Lineage (NCBI taxonomy): Eukaryota > Metazoa > Chordata > Mammalia > Artiodactyla > Delphinidae > Tursiops > Tursiops truncatus. The sequence goes on from NC_047039.1 coordinate 13,137,482, forward strand.
ATCCATGTGAATCAACTAAACAATGATTAGATCTAATAAGACTTCAATAAGTTAGTTTAGACCAGTGTTTCTCAACTTTATTTCACTTTAGAATCACCTAGAAAGCTTTTTAAAACTACCAATACTAGAGGCTCATTCCAGAAATTCTGATTTAGTTGTTCTTGAGGGAGGCCTGGCTCTGTGTATGTTTTAAAAGTTCCCCAGGGACTTCCCTGGCAGTCCACTAACGTTGGGACTTCCCCTTCCAATGCAGGGGGTGCAGGTTCAATCCCTGGGCGGGGGAGCTAGGATCCCACATGCCTCGGGGCCAAAGGACCAAAACATAAAACAGAAGCAATATTGTAACAAATTCAATAAAGACTTAAAAAATGGTCCACATCAAAAAAATCTTTAAAAAAATAATAAAAAATAAAAGCTCCCCAGATGATTCTAATGTGCATGTACGCTTGAGAATCACTGATATAAATATCAGAAATACACAAAACTCAATAGATTTCACTTCATGCCCTCAAGAACCAATCACAGAATATGATGTAAAGAAAATCTTACTAATAACAACAAGAATATAAAATATTCATAGTAATAGGATTACTGTATGACCCAGTAATTCCACTTCTGGGCATATAACCAAAAGAACTGAATACACCACTAACAAAAGGAAAAACATAAACCACGTGACCATCTCAATAGATACAGAAAAAGAATTTGACAAAATTCAATATCCATTCATGATAAAAAGTCTTATCAAAGTAGGTATAGAGGGAACGTATCTCAACATAATAAAGGCCGTTTACAGCAAACCTACAGCCAACATAACACTCAACAGTGAAAAACTGAAAGCCTTCACACTAAATTTAGGAACAAGGCCTGGATGCTCACTCTCACCATTTCTACTTAACAGAGTATTGGAAGTCCTAGCCACAGCAGTCAGATAAGAAAAAAAAATAAAAGGTATCCAAATTGAAAGAGGTAAAACTGTCACTATTTGTAGATGACGTGATACTCTATATAGAGAACCCTAAGTCTTCACCCAAAAACTATTAGAACTAATAAATGAATTCAGCAAGGCTGTAGGATACAAGATTAATATACAGAAATCTGTTGCATTTTGATACACTAATAATGAAATATCAGAAAAAGAAAGTAAAATCAATCCCACATAAAATCACATTAAAAAAATAAAATACCTAGGGATAAACTTAACCAAGGAGGTGAAAGACCTATACTCTGAAAATTATAAAACATTAATGAAGGAAACTGAAGATGATTCAAGGAAATGGAAAGACATCTGTGCCCTTGGGTTGGAAGAATTTGTTATTAAAATGGCCATTTTTCACAAAACTAGAGCAAATAATCCTAAAATTGATATAAAACCACAAAAGACCCAGAATTGCCAAAGCAATGTTGAGAAAAAGGAAGAAAGCTGGAGGTATAACCCTGCCAGACTTCAGACTATAGTACAAAGCTACAGTAATCAAAACAGCATGGTCTTGGCATAAAAATAGACACATAGATCAATGGAACAGAATAGAGAGCCCAGAAATAATCCCACACACCTATGGTCAATTAATCTACAACAAAGGAGGCACGAATGTACAATGGAGAAAAGACAATCTCTTCAACAAGTAGTGTTGGGAAAACTGGACAGCCACATATAAAACAATGAGATTGGAACATTCCCTCATACCATATACAAAAATAAACTCAAAATCGTTTAAAGACCTAAATGTAAAACCTGAAACCATAAAACGCTTAGAACATAAGCGAAACACTCTTTCACATAAATCATAGCAATATTTTCTTCAATCAGTCTCCCATGGCAAAAGAAATAAAAGCAAATATAAACAAATGGGACCTAATTAAACTTAAAAACTTCTGCACAGCAAAGGAAATCATCAACAAAATGAAAAAACAACCTATGGAATGGGAGAAAATGTTTGCAAATGATGCAACCAACAAGGGATTAATATCCCAAATATACAAAAAGCTCATACAATGCAATATCAAAAAAAAAAGCAATCAAAAATGGGCACTAAAATAGACATTTTTCCAAAGAAGACACACAGATTGCTAACATGCACATGAAAAAATGCTCAATATCGCTAGTTATTAGTGAAATGAAAATTAAAACCACCGTGAGGTATCACCTCACACCTGTCAGAATGGCTATCATCAAAAAGTCTACAAATAACAAATGCTAGAGAGGATGTAAAGAAAAAGGAACCCTTGTGCACTGTTGGTGGGAATGTAAATTGGTGCAGCCACTATGGAAAACAGTACAGAGAGTCCCTAAAAAAGTTAAAATAGAGCTACCATATGATCCAGCAATTCCACTCCTGGGTATATATCTAGAAAAAATGGAAACACTGATTCAAAAAGACACATACACCCCAATGTTCACAGTAGCACTATTTACCATAGCCAAGCTATGGAAGGAACCCAAGTGCTCATCAACATATGACTGCATTAAGAAGATTTTAATATAAATATATGTATACATATATATATATATATATAAAATGGAATATTACTCAGATAAGATTAACAGATATAAACTACTTAATATAAAATAGATAAACAAGGATATACTGTATAGCACAGGGAATTATAACCATTATCTTGTAATAACCTAAATGGAATATAATCTGCAAAAATACTGGATCACCATGCTGTCCACCTGAAAGTAACACAATATTGTAAATCAACTATACTCCAATAGAAATAAAGATAAATAGAAAAGAATTGAAAGTGAGGTTTAAAGAGATATTTGCACACCTGTGTTCATAGCAGCATTATTCACAATAGGCAAAAGGTGGAAGCAATGTAAGTGTCCATTAAGAGATGAACAAAATGTGGTATGGATGTACAGTGGAATATTATTCAGCCTTTAAAAAGAAGGAAATTATGACATATGCTACCACATGGATGAAACTTGAAGACATTATGCTAAGTGAAATAAATCAGTCACAAAAATACAGATACCATATTAATTCCACTTATATGAGGTACCTGGAGTAGGAAAACTCATAGACATAGAAAGTGGAAGGGTGGTTGTCAGGGGATGGGGAGCAGAGAGTTGTTGTTTAACAGGTAAAGAGTTTCCATTTTGCAAGATGAAAAGAGTTCTGGACATTGATTGTACAGCAATGTGAATACACTTAATGCTACTGAACTGTACACCTAAAAAGTGGTTAAGATGGTCAATTTCATGTTATGTATATTTTACCACAATTAAAATTTTTAAAGCCATTTGAAAGAAAAACAAAAAATACTCATAATACATTTTACAGGAAATGTTATATGAGGAACTATTGAAATCTGTATTGAATTACATAAGAGAAAAAATTCTGGAATGAAAAAAGATGAACTGTTCCTTCATGAGATGGCTCAATATCATAAAGATGCCATTATCTTTAATTAATTTTTAAATGTGATTCATTCCAATCAAATCTCAAATATATATCTTGTGACTGAATAAAATAGTTCTCCAGTTCACTGAAAAGAATAAACACCTGTCACTAGTCAAGAAAAAACAGGACTACAAATTGTCTTGAGTTACCCAGTATTAAAATGTATTAGAAAGATACACTACTTGAAAGAATATGATAATAGCACAGGTAATGACAGACAGATCATTAAAGTGAAACAGAAAGCCTTGAAGCTCACGTAAGAATTTATGATAAAGGTAAAAGCAGAGTAAGAACGAATTATTCAGTAAGTTATGTTTAGACAATTGGTTAACCATTTGGGAGAGAAGTAAAATTAGCTATCTACCTTACAACACATACCAAAATAAATTTCATGTGAGTGAAATTTTTTATGTAAAGAAACTGAAGTAATAAAAATGTAGAAAAATACAGATGGATATTTTAAGGGATCTCATGGCAAGAAAGAGCTTTATACATATTCTCTGGAAAAGAGAAAAATTAAAGCTAGAAAAGGAAGCTTGAAAGCTGATTCTTCAGGGCTGGGGATGGGGTGGGGTGAAGGGTCAGGGGGGGTCTCAAACAAGGATATAGGCCTAAGAGTTAAGGGGGGCTTCACACTGATGAAGATCCCTGAACATACCAGAGATAGACCCTGAAAGGGCTGCCCCCTCCATAAAGAGGGGATAAAAAACTCCATCCAGTAGCTAAGGGAAGAAAAAGCATCTGACTAGGTTCCTGGCGGGGGAAAAAAAAAAACTCCTGAAAGAAGGTATAAGCCCAAGTCTATGCCACATACAGGTATGGAGTACAAATTATTACTATCTTCTTGGTAAAAGAAATCCCAAGCTAGTGATTTTTTTAAAGAACATATGTGGATCTGACAAGAATTTTTTTAACTGCTCACTGGATATGAGCTTCCAAAATATTACAAACCACAAGAGGAAATAATCTTCCATGAGGAAAATCACAAACTCAAAAAAGGTGGATATTTACCATCCCTTAAAACTTCAGATTATAGGAGTTTTTTCAACTGAAGAACATAAAGTTAGTATGTTTTAAATTAACAAAATGATTCAAGAAAGTATAAAAACCATATCGAAAGAAAAGAACATTATGAAAACATAATAGGTACATTTGAAAAAAGAATAAAACAGAATTTAAAGAAATAAAAAACATTTTCATTAGGCTAAAACTTCAAAGAATAAATTAAGCAGCAGGTGAGTTGCAGATAAAAAGAGTATTAAAGAGTTGGAGGAGAGTTCTGAGGCAATTACCCATGATGAAGCATGGAGGTGTAAAGAAATGGAAAATAAAAGAGTGGTTAAGAGATGTGGAAGATGAAATGAGAATGTCCAACATACATTTAATAGGAGTTCCAGGAAAATAAACTAGGGAGAATGGGAAGCAGCAATATTTAAAAGAAAAATGGCTAAGAATTTTCCAGCATTTATTAATTCAAATCATATATAATCATAAAACTCTACCATGTGCCAGGGGCTCTTAGATACTAGGGAGAGAACAGCAAACAAAACCCCCCAATCCTTGCTTTCACGGCATATACTTTCAAGAGGAAAAGAGAAATCATTTTTCTTAAGTACAATATGGAGTATGTGTATTACTAAGCTTTTGCCAGAGTAACAAACAATCCCATAATCTCAGTGGTTTGCAATGACATGTATATATCATTAAGGTTAGGAGTGCTGCAGATTGCCTATGGCTTGGCTCCAGGCTGTGGGTTGACTGTAGGTCTAATCCAACGTGTCCTTTCATTCCAGGACACACGCTGAAGGAGAAGTCCCTATGTGGGACACTCAATTATAGTGGCAGAGGACAAAAACATAAAACACCAAGCTCATCACGCTGTTGTATGTAAACCTTCTGCTTACAAGTGGCATGTTCGCTCACATTCTACTGGTAAAAGCAAGTCACTTACCCAAACTGAACGCTGGAATGAGGACATTTTCTGCGCTAGAGACAAGCATGGCAAGGGAAGGTGTGTGTAACCCTCTGACAGGGGAGAAAATAAATAATCGTGAGCAAAAACATAAGCTACCATACATGTTCAGTGGTGGGGACTGGCAGGGAGAAAACTAAAACAGGGAATGGGGACAGGAATGATTATGGAGGTTGCAATTTTAAATAGAAAGGTTGCAGAGGGCACAAAAAATGTAATATCTGATTGAGACCTGAAGGGTGTCGGGGAATGGAGCATGCAGATACCCTGGGGAAGAACGTTTCAGGCAGAGGAACGGCAAATGTAAAGGCTCTGAGTCAGAAGTGAGCCTGATGTGTCTGGGGAGCAGCAAGGAGGCCGCTGTGACTGTCATGACGTGAAGGGGAGGGACAGCGGTAGGGGAAGGGGTCAGAAAGGTAACAGAGGCCATGGCAGGGCTTGGTTTTCACTTGGCGTGAGATGGAAAGCCATTGGAGGGCTTTGAGCAAAGGAATGACATCATCTGGCTTCTCTTTTACCTGGACCAGTGTGTAGGGAATGGGCTGACGGGGAGCCAGCGAGACCAGTTAGTAGACTGTGGTAATACCTAGGTAAGGGAGAATGGGGTCCGGGTGAAGGTAGTAAAAGTGGTTAGAATCTGAACACATCTTAAACATGATTGCACATGAGGCACAAGTGAAAGAGAAGAGTCAACAGTGATGCTCGGGGGCTTGACCTGGACAATTGGAAGGATTGTGTTGCTACTGACTATGGGAAAGAAGACTGTAGCCATAAAGAGATGGACAGAACACAAAGGTTCTGTATGAGTCAATATTGAGGTACGTTGAAGACATTCATGTGGAGACATCCAGTGAGCAGCTGAATAAACTCACCTGGAATTTGGGGGAGAGGTTCAGCCCACAGATATAAATTTGGAAGTCATCGTCATGCTATAGATCAAGAGATGACAAACTTTTTCTATAGAAGGCCAGACAGTAGATATCTTTGGTTTGGCAAGCCACATGTAATCTCCCTTGCATACTCCTATGTAAAAGGCATCTTTAGCTCATGGTAGCAAGCTGGATTTGGCCCCTGGACTGCAGATCTGCAGACCTTGCTACAGAGGACTTGTAAGACCATAAGTATGGATAAGATCACTAAGGGGGTGAGTGCAAACAGAAAAGAGAAAATGTCCATGTACTGAATCAGGAACACTCCAAAGCTAGAGAGTTAAGGAGACGGTGAGGAGCTAACAAATGGACCGAGAAGGGGCGAGCAGTGAAGCAGGAGGAAAGCCAGGAGAGTGGGGTGGCCTGAAAGCCTGGTGAAGGATGGCTTTCAATCAGGAACAGCTGTGTCAAATGCCACTCAGGGTTCAAGTCAGCTGGGGACTAAGAACTGACCATTTGATTTAACAACATGGGAGTCATTCGTGACCTGATTAGCGTGCGTGCCTGGAGAAATAGGAAAAGAGTTACTGAAGCCAGCAAATATAGACAAGTTTTTCAAGGAGTTTTATTGGGAAGGGAGAAAAGAGAATGGGGTGAAGCCAGAGGGGAAGTGAAATCAAGAAAGAGTCTATTTCTAAGATGGGATAAATAAAATCTTATTTGTGTGCTGATGGGAAAGTCCAGTAGAGAGATGAAAATGTGTATGTAGGAGAGAGAGGGTAGGGTTCCTGGAATGGTGCCTTTGAGTAGACGGGAAGAGATTACATCAAGTGTATACGTGGAAGGGTGGCTCTCAGCCAGTTCTTCCAAAGTAACAGAAGAGAAGGTAGTGTGTGTGGACAGAGATGCAGGTAAGCAGGTGGATGTGGTCATGAGAATCTGGAGAAGGTTGCTTCTGACTGTTTCTATTTTCACAAAACAATGACTCCTTAAGCAGGACAATGAAAAGAAACCCACCTGAGATATTTTACAGTGAAAATGCCAAGTAAAAAAAAAAAATCTTTTTAAAAAGCAATATAAAAAGAAAAGACCGTTTCTTGTTATTCAACTTTCAGCAGCAACGTTAGAAGCCAGATGACAATGAGGTATCCTCAAAGTGAGATACCCAACTAAACTTTCATACTGAATAAGGGCCAACTACTGACATTTTTAGGTAAAGACTCACCTAGGCTGTAACAGCCACCAATGGTTGACTTCTGTTAAGAACGAAAAAGAACCAGGGAGGAAGAAGTGGAAGACAAAAACAACAGTGGCAAGGACATTAAATAAGCATTAACAGTAAGAATTCTTGGAGCTTTAAAAACAAGGTGGACATAAAATGCTAGGTCTCAATACCACAGAAGAGGGAGGAACAATCAGGATGAAAGTGGTATAAATCCTGATTTTTTTGGAAGGAGAGTAGGCATAATGGTAAACGTAAGGTTTTCTTAAGTCAAATATGCATGTTACAAATTTAAGAATCAGGGCTGGTACAACTGAATATCTACATGGAGAAGAGTGAGTTTGAACCCCTTCCTTAGACAAGGCACAAAAATTAACTCAAAAATGGATGATAGGTATAAATGTAAGAGCTGAAACAATGAAACACAGAAAAAAGCACAAAAATAAATCGTGTTGAATGTGGGTTAGGCAAAGTCTTCTTAGACACAATACCAAATATACAAGTGACAAGAGAAAATTAGATAAATTGGACTTCACCAAAATTAAAAGCTTTTGTGCCACAAATGATACCATCAAGAGAGTAAGAGACAATCCACAGAATGGGAAAAATATTTGCAATCATATACGTAATCTATGATATCCAAAATATATAAAGAACTCTTACAAGTCAATAACAAAAAGATAAATAACCCACCCAGTTTAACAATGGGCGAAGGACTGAATAGACATTTCTCCAAAAAAGATATAGAATGACTGAAAAGCACATGAAAAATGCTCCACATTACTAGCCATTAGGGAAATGCAAATTAAAACCACAATGAAGTAACACTTCACATCCACTAGGATGGTTATAAAAAAAAAATGTCATCCCAAGTGTTAGTGAGGACGTGGGGAAAGTGGAACCCTCATACATTGTTAGTGGGAATGTAAAATGGTGCAGTTGAAAACGTATGTCTACACAAAAACTTGCACATGAATGTTCATTTCACCATTATTTATAATCACCAGAAAGTGGAAACAACCCAAATGTTCACCAACTGACGGATGGCAAAATAAATATAGGTGATGCATACAATGGATTGTTATTCAGCCATAAAAAGGAATGAAGTACTGATACATAGAACAGCATGGATGAACCTTAAAAACATTATTTTAAGTGCAAGGAGCCAGTTACAAAAGACCACATATTGTATGATTCCATTTATAAAAAACACCCAGAATAGACAAATCCATAGGGACGGTAAATAGATTAGTGGTTGCCAAAGGCAGAGGGGAAGGGAGAATGACTGATACTGTGACTGACAGCAGGTATGGGATTTCTTTCTGGGTTGATAAAAATGTTGTAAAGTTAGGTTGTGGCGATGGTTGCACCACTCTGTGAATATAATAGAAACCACTGAATTGCATGTGTTAAATGAATGAATTGTATAGCTTGTGAATTATCTCTCACTCATGCTGTTTAAAACATTGTTAAGGGTGATCCCTGTGAGAGTAGAATATCCATATAATTTCTAAGCCAGTAGAGGTAAGGCGGGGACTAAAAAAAAACTGTTCAAGTCAAGGGATGGTGGGAAAGGAGGGGAAAGAAGTGAATGAAAAGTGAAGAGGAACAGAGGGCATAAATAAATTTTTTAAAGAAATTAAAATAACTATATTCGGCATGATACCATGAATATGTATTTTTAAGGCACAAACATTATCGTATATCGTTGGAGTTATCTGTGAGAAGTCAAAGTATAAAAACACGCACTTAAAAAATACTGGGGGCAGGAAGGAGCTGAATGGGAGGCTGAAGTAGGAGAGTTGGTTTCTGCTACACCTATTGCACTATTTCTTCATTAGATGATCAGAAACGCCATGGCAAATTGTTGACATCTATTAAATCTGAGCAAATAAGTTTTTAGGTGTCTACATTTCATACCATTTTACATTTAAAATTTTTCTTAATTAAAAGGCAATAAAAATAGTGTTGCCAAGAGTTCAAGAAAATGGCCCTAGCCCTCTGCTGGTAAGCCTGTAAACCTGTACAAATTTGAAGAGGGAATTTTGACAATACGTAGCAAAAGTTTTAAAACATTCACATTTTTTGGTGACGCAATAACTCTTCTAGGAAAATACTTGTGTGTGCACAAAGATTTAAGTACACTGATGTTTGCTATAGTTCCTTACATACATGTGCAAATATAATATATACACATAAATACATAAGTATTCACGGTGAAACAGAATGTCTATTAGTTGAACATAATATTCAAAAGTATTGTGCAGTTAATCTGAATAATTCACTGGAGAAAGAGGTGGTCTTAGACCCCTAAGAACCTGATGAAAATTAGGTAACCTCTGAAGAAAGGCAGATGCACATAATACAGAAAATAATTTGCAGACAATGCCAACAGGTCCCGGAGTACTTAAGATACAGATGTTTTATTAGGGAAGAAAAACCTGCCAACTAACTCCTAATTCTCCTCCAAAGGCCTCTTCCTCCAGGCAACTTTTGCTGTGCCCTGACCTCTCCATCCTACCCAGCCTGGTATAGGCACCCCTTCCTTAAGACCCTATACAAATCTGTACCCTGATGCTATATCACTCTGTATGGTGATTGTCTGTTTTCTCTCTTTCCCACAAGCATCTTTAAGAATAGGGTGCACCACTCAATTGGCTTCATATCCTCAGCACAGCGCAAGGCCTAATTCAGGCATAAATAAACATTTTTTGACTAGGTGATCAAATGAACATTCCTGCAGGAAGATGACATTGCTCTATATTGCACCTGGATAACACCTCACTAAGAGAAACATCCTTCTCATGTATTTATTAATCCACAACAACTGATTGGGTTGTATACACACCCCAGCCTTAGCAGATCGTCTTTCGAAATCTGCTAGATTTTTAAATGCAGCCTTATCTCAAAGAATGAGACGGAATATATGCTACGTGTAAGTCGCAAATGCAGCGCGTGAGAAGCAAGGCTCCAACTTTCTGCATGACTCAGCCCTGTGCTCAGCTCTCACCAGCCTCAGCAGAAACGCAGTCAAATTAGCAGCTGCTTGTTTTCATTCCAGAGGACAAGCTCTCCAATCTCTTCTGAAGTTATTTCCCTTCCTTTCCCTTCCCGTTATTCCCTATTTCCATCAAGCGGAGCCCTTGAATGCGTTTCCCTGCCAGCTATTCAAGAGCCCACTCCCCCTGGAGCTGGCGACACAGAACCTATTAATAAGCAAACACAACGAACTGGCTCATTCTCCTCATAGTTGAATTCCTCTGCCACCGATTTCTCAACACTTCCCTTTAGGGTTTTCCTTTGGAGTCCCATTCATTTAGAGGAAATGTGGAAAATTGTTTAATGTTTCTTGTTGTAAGCGAGCGGTGGTAAATGCTGATTACGTGTGCAGAGTAAAATGCTTGTCTTCTCCTTGGCTTCCAAACCCATCTGGTGGCCCTGGCAAAGCCTGAGCCTCAGTCCCTGCACAAGGGACTCTCATCATCGTCACCTGGTTAGCAGAGCAGGCTGTACTACTGTGGAAGACTTTCATTCCTAGCATACCTGACCTTTAGTCTACACATCAGTTAAGTCACTCTCTCATTCTTTGCCTTGGTTCCTCCAACTGTAAAATGATGAAAAGTACCTTGGCCCTTTACATATTTGATTGAATCCAATTCAAGGATACACTGTTTCGCACCTACTTTGGGCCGTCAAATGGTTGGGGGCTGCAGAATAAGCACGGAAGGGCTCCTATCATTTCAGATTTATTCCAAAGAGAGGCTGGGTAACAATGTCAGTAGAAAACTCAGCCCTGAAGGCCTGAGTTTTGGGGGTCTGCTGCCCCCATACAGGGGAAAGAAAGTAGAGAGGCTGATTAGCCGGAGAAGAAAAGCATGAGTCTATCCCATCCTGTTTTCTAAAAAATAAAAATGCCAGAAGGATGTCATTTTTACACTAACTCCTCTAAAACACTTCAGAGAATAGGGCTTTAGAGAGCTTCCCTCCCTGTTAATGAGTGCTTGTATTTAGAGTAGAAGAAAATTGGGAAAGGAGCCCTTCCTACGCCCCTCCTTCTTTCAGTAAGAGAAACAGGAGAGCCAGGTGACAAAATATTTTTGGTTTCTTAATAGACATAAATACAGAATGTTGGAGGAAACATTTCAACTCCTTTCAGTGTACAGATGGGCACTTTGAAGCCCAGCGAGTTGGAATGACTTACCCAGGGTCACACAGTTGACTGGGGGCAAGTCAGGAATGAAGCCACAGGTCTCTTGTTCCGAAGCTCCTTCCACTGTAGGAATTCTCAGCATCTAGAAACATATGTATAACTGAATCACTTTGCTGTACACCTAAAACTAACACAACATTGTTAATCAACTCTAGTCCAATACAAAATAAAATTTTTTAAAAAAAGAAACATAATCCAAACATGAAAACAATCAGACTATTATCACACGGGACTTCTCACTCCACCAAATGTTTCTCCTACGGTAGTCAAACGTGGACTCCTTCCTGTACCACAAAGACGATTTGCTCATTCCTGCTCCTGTGATTCCCCTTACAGGCAGGGCTGCCTTGTCTGGCCACACAGGTTGTGCACTGCACAACTCTCAAAAAATGTGTTCACACTTTAATCCATGTGTCAGCCCCAGATGGTCTTCTCATTATTCTCTTCTTAGTCAAGGTTATTTTTAAGTCACACTTTCACAAAGCCTTCCTTGTTGGGTTTAGAACACACAGTTTTCTCCTTTCTCTGAGTTCCTAAGATTCTTATTCTTTGTACTACTTACAAGCTGTGAATCCTTCAGCAAGGTAATCATTCTGAGTCTCTGCTTTCTACAGTAATATGTAAAGTCTCTGCTTTCGAACATGTAAAAACAGTGCAGATGTGGCGAGGATCAAACAAACCCATGTACATGGAGGAACTCAATGAAGCAGAAAGTGCTCTGGGATACTTGTTATTGCCACCCCAGCAAATTAAATACTCTTTTATGATGTTTGCTAACTGTTTCTCAGTCTAAGTCTGGTTTTCCCCATAAGAAATAAGTTCCTTGGGCTTCCCTGGTGGCGCAGTGGTTAAGAATCAGCTTGCCAAGGCAGGGGACACGGGTTTGAGCCCTGGTCCAGGAGGATCCCACATGCCGTGAAGCAACTAAGCCCATGCACCACAACTACTGAGCCCGCATGCCACAACTACTGAAGCCCGCGTGCCTAGAGCCCATGCTCCACAACAAGAGAAGCCACCACGAGAAGCCCCCACACTGCAACGAAGAGTAGCCCCCGCTCGCCACAACTAGAGAAAGCCAGCGTGCAGCAACAAAGACCCAAAGCAGCCAAAAAATAAATAAATAAATTTATTAACAAAAAGGAAATAAGTTCCTTGATTCAGGCAGAGGCCACTCATATTTCCACATCACTCATAGCATGTAATCACGCTGCCAGCGCTATAACAAATGCTCTATACAAATTATGAGACGCGTTTTAATATTATCTAAGTTTTATAGATGAGGAAAGGAAACACAGAGAAAGGCAGCAACTCACAGAGAGTCAAAAAGCAAGTCTGTGACGGATTAAGGATTCAACCTTGGATAACTGGCTGCACAGTCTGCCCATCTACCTCCTGTACCTTCCCACCCTCTTTTGTGTATAGGCAGGAGGCCTGTACAGTAGGAGCTCAGCACACTTGGGATCCTTGCTTGTGTCATCTTCGGGATAACCTTCTTGTAGACAGTGTTAGAAAATCACGTGCATCTGTTTGTTGTGTGGTGAAATGACATGATATGAGATGACATTCGGCTCCGGCTAGCTCACTATCCTACATTCCCATACTTCTGCTTGCTGCAGCCTCAACTGGTTTGTGATGAAGAAAGACAGTTTTTTTAACTGCAGTAAAATATTCATTGAAAAAGTTACCATTTTAGTCATTTTTAAGTGTATATTTCAGAGCCATTAACAACATTCACAGTGTTGTGTAACCATCACCACCATCCATCTCTAGAACTTTTTCATAACCCCAAACAGAAACTCTATACCTATTAAACAACAACGACCCCCACTTCCAGCCCATAGAAACCTCTATTCTATTTTCTGTCTCTATAAGTTTACCTCTTCTAGATATCTGCTCTTTTTCAAACTCTTTTCCCATTTAGGTTGTTACATAATATTGTGCAGACTTCCTTGTACTATACAGTAGGTCCCTGTCAGTTATCTATTTTATTTTATTTTTATCTTTTAATAAACTTATTTATTTTATTTATTTATTTTTGGCTGCATTGGGTCTTCATTGCTACGCGCAGGCTTTCTCTAGTTGTGGCAAGCGGGGGCTACTCTTCACTGCAGTGCGCAGCCTTTTCATCGCGGTGGCTTCTCTTGTTGCAGAGCATGGGCTCTAGGCGGGCTTCAGTAGTTGTGGCTCACAGGTTCTAGAGTGCAGGCTCAGTAGTTGTGGCACACGGGCTTAGTTGCTCATGGCACATGGGATCTTGCCAGACCAGGGCTCGAACCCGTGTGCCTTGCATTGGCAGGCGGATTCTTAACCACTGCACCACCGGGGAAGCCCTGGTTATCTATTTTAAATACAGCAGTGTGTACATGTCAATCCCGAACTCCCTAATTACCCTGCCCCCGCCCCCACGACTCTGTTCTTGAAGGCCTCACATACAAACTCACTTGTTCTGAGTCCCAGGGCAGAGGTACCAGCCTGAAAATCACCTGGGCCATACAAAAAGGACATTCATTGACTTACATTAGGGTGTGTGTTGTTGGAGGGGCAGAGATCTGGTAGAACTTTCTCCAGGGATGGAAGTGCTGGTGGACACCATTTTTTTCTTTTTACTCTACTTCCACCTAGCTGGGCTGGCACTGGTGGGCACCATTTCTGTCACTCTCAATCAACCTAGCTAACACTGTGCACCCCATCTTGTCATTTTCCTGAGGACCCACCCCAGCTGGCTCCTCCAAATCAACTCCAACCCCACATCACCTGGCAGGCAGCCCTGGCCAGCACCAGTGCATCTCCAAAATGGCTCCCACTCCAGAGGGCCAGCCCCATTCATGAGCACGTTCACAGATGGCCTGGGGCCAACCTCACCCACCAATACACTTGCAGCAATTGTAGCCCAAGCACAACAGGAGGGTGCACACAGCCCACACAGGGGATACTCCTGAACCACTTGGCTCTGGGAAACTGGGAGACTGGGCCCCACAGGACACTTTCTACATAAAGCCACTATATATATCTACATATAGTTGATATACCTAACACATAGAAACAAACACAGAGAATGAAGCAAAATGAGGCAAGAGAGTACATTCTAAATGAAAGAACAAGACAAAGACTCAGGAAAAGAACTAAGCGAAATGGAGATAAGCAACTTACCAGATAAAGAGTTCAAAGTAATAGTCATAAAAATGCTCACCGAACTCAGGAGAATAATGGATGAACACAGTGAGAACTTCAAAAAAGAGACAGACAATATTGAAAAGAACCAATCAGGGCTTCGCTGGTGGCGCAGTAGTTGAGAGTCTGCCTGCCGATGGGGGGGACACGGGTTCGTGCCCCGGCCCAGGAAGATCCCACATGCCGCCAAGCAGCTGGGCCCGTGAGCCATGGCTGCTGAGCCTGCGCGTCTGGAGCCAGCGCTCCGCAACGGGAGAGGCCATGACAGTGAGAGGCCCGCGTACCGCAAAAAAACAAAACAAAAAAACGAACCAATCAGAAATGAAGAATACAATCACTTAAATAAAAAGCATACTAGAGGGAATAGCAGATTGAAGAATGCAGAAGAACAGGCCAGCAAATAGGAAGATAGGGTAGTGGAAATCACCCAACTGGAACAACAAAAAGAAGAAAAAAAAATTTTTTAATGAGGATAGATTAAAGGACCTCTAAGACAACATCAAGTATACTAACATTAACATTATAGGGGTCCCAGAAGGAAAGAAGACAGAAAAAGGAACAGAAAACCTATTTGAGGAAATAATGCCTGAACTTCACTAACCTGGTGAAGGACACAGACATCCAATTTCAGGAAGCACAGAGTCCCAAACAAGATGAACCAAATAAGATCCACACTAAGAAACATAATTAAAATGTCAAAAGTTAAACATAAACAGAGAATCTTAAAAGCAGCAAGAGAAAAACAAGAAAGACCCCATAAGATTACCAGCTGATCTTTCAGCAGAGATTTTCATGCCAGAAGTCACTAGCACGATATATTCAAAGGGCTAAAAGGGCTAAAATTGCTGCAAGGGCAATATATTCAAAGGGCTAATACTCAACCTGGCAAGGTTATCATTCAGAATTGAAGGAGAGATAAAAAGTTTCCCAGAGAAGCAAATGCTAAAGGAGTTCATCACTACTAAAGCATCCTTACAAGAAATGTTAAAGGGACTTCTTTAAATAGAAACAAAAAGGCCATAAATAGAAACAGCTAGTATGAAAGTTAAAAGGCAAAAGTAGTAAAATCATCTATATCTAAAATAATTAGTTAAGTGATACACAAAATTAAATGATGTAAAATATAATGACAAAAACATAGGGTGGGGGAAATAAAAATGTAGTGATTTTGGAATGCACTCGAACTTAAGTGACCATGAATTTAAAGTAGACTATATACATAGGCTTTCATATATGAACCTCATGGGAAACACAAACCAAAACCTATAACAGATACAAAAAAATTAAGAGAAACGAATACAAACGTAACACTAAAGAAAGTCATCAAATCACAAGACAAAAGAACAAGAAAAGAAAAAACAAAGAACTACAAAATAAACCATAAAACAATTTTAAAATGGCAAGAAGCACGTAACTACCAGAATTACTTTAAATGTAAATAGATTAAATAATTTAATCAAAAGACATAGAGTAGGGCTTCCCTGGTGGCACAGTGGTTGAGAGTCCACCTGCCGATGCAGGGGACACGGGTTCGTGCCCCGGTCCGGGAAGATCCCACATGCCGCGGAGCGGTTGGGCCCGTGAGCCATGGCCACTGAGCCTGCGCATCCGGAGCCTGTGCTCCACAACGGGAGAGGCCACGACAGTGAGAGGCCCGCGTACCCCAAAAAAAAAAAAAAAAAAAAAAAAAGACTACAATGAGGTATCACCTCACACCAGTCAGAATGGCCATCATCAAAAAGTTTACAAACAATAAATACTGGAGAGGGTGTGGATAAAAGGGAACCCTCCTACATTGTTGGTGGGAATGTAAATTGGTGCAACTATGGAGAACAGTATGGAGGTTCCTTAAAAAACAAAAAATAGAGCTACCATGTGATCCAGCAGTTGCACTCCTGGACATGTATCCAGAAAACACAAAAACTGTAATTTGAAAAGATTCAGGCACCCCAGTGTTCATAGCAGCACTATTTATAATAGCCAAGACATGGAAGCAACCTCAATGTCCATCAACAGATGAATAGATAAAGACATGGTATATGTATACAATGAAATATTACTCAACCATAAAAAAGAATGAAATAGGGCTTCCCTGGTGGTGCAGTGGTTGAGAGTCCACCTGCCGATGCAGGGGACATGGATTCGTGCCCCGGTCCGGGAAGATCCCACATGCCGCGGAGCGGCTGGGCCCGTGAGCCATGGCCGCTGAGCCTGCACGTCCGGAACCTGTGCTCCGCAACGGGAGAGGCCACAACAGTGAGAGGCCCGCGTACCACAAAAAAAAAAAAAAAAAAAAAAAAAAAAGACATAGAGTGGCTGAATGGATTAAAAAAAAAAACCCATGTATACATTGCCTACAAGAGACTCACTTCAGATCTAAAGACACACACGGACTGAAAGTGAAAGGATGGAAAAAGATATTCCACGCAAATGGAAACAAAAAGAAAGCTGGGATAGCAATACTTATGTCATACAAAACAGGCATTAAAACAAAGACTGTAATAAGACACAAAAAAGGGATCACACAGTGATAAAGGAATCAATCCAACAAGAGGATATAACACTTGTAAATATCTATGTACCCAAAATAGGAGCACCTAAATACATTAAGTAAATATTAAGAAACATAAAGGGAGATATTGACAGTAGTACAATAATAGTAGGGAGCTTCCCTGGTGGCGCAGTGGTTGAGAGTCCACCTGCCGATGCAGGGGACACGGGTTTGTGCCCCGGTCCGGGAAGATCCCACATGCCATGGAGTGGCTAGGCCCGTGAGCCATGACCGCTGAGCCTGCGCGTCTGGAGACTGTGCTCTGCAATGGGAGAGGCCACAACAGTGAGAGGCCCGCGTACTGCTAATAATAATAATAATAATAATAATAGTAGGGGACTTCAATACCCCACTTACATCAATGGACAGATCATCAGACAGAAAATCAAGAAGGAAACACTGGTCTTTTGCACAATGCATTATGCCATCTATGGACTTAATAGGTATATACAGAACATCCCTTCCATATAACAGCAGAGTACAGATTCTTTTCAAGAGCGATGGAACATTCTTCAAGATAGATCACATGTTAGGCGATTGCAAAACAAGTCTCAATAAATTTAAGATTGGAATCATATCAAGCATCTTTTAAACCACAATGGTATAAGAATAGAAATCAACTAAAAAAAACTGGCAAAAAACACAAACACGTGCAGGCTAAACAGCATGCTACCGAACAACCAATGGATTACTGAAGAAATCAAAGGGGAAATCAAAAAATACTTTAAGACAAAAAATGGAAACACAACACTACAAAATGTATGGAATGCAGCAAAATTGGTTTTAAGAGGTAAGTTTATAGGAATACAGGCCTGCCTCAGGAAACAAGAACCATCTGAAATAAACAATCTAACATTACACCTAAAGGAACTAGAAAAATAAGAACAAAAAACCTCAAAGTTAGTAAAAGGAAGGAAATAATAAAGATCAGAGTAGAAATAAATGAAATAGAGACTAAAAAAACAGAAAAGAAATCAATAAAACTAAGAGCTGGTTCTTTGAAAAGATAAACAAAACTGAAAAAACTTTAGCCACGCTCGTCAAGAAAGAAAAGAGAAAGGGCCCAACATATAAAATCAGAAATTAAAGAAGAGTAGTTACAACTAACCACAGAAACACAAAGGATCATAAGAGATTACTATGACTAATTATACATCAACAAATTGGACAACCTAGAAGAAATGGATAAATTCCTAGAAACATACAATCTTCCAACACTTATCAGGAGTAAATAGAAAAATCTGAGCAGAACGATCACTAGTAATGAAATTGAATCAATAATCAAAAATCTCCCAACAAACAGAAGTTTTCACAGCTGAATTCTATCAAACATTTAGAGAAGAGTTAATGCCTATTCTTCTAACACTACTATAAAAACTGCAGAGGAAGGAACACTTCCAAACTCATTCTATGAGGCCACCATCACCCTGATACCAAAACCAGAAAAAGACACTACAAAAAAGAAAATTAAAGGCCAATATCACTGATGAACATAGATGCAAAATTCGTCAAAAAAAATTACCAACCCATATTCAACAATACATAAAGTATCACACACCATGATCAAGTGGGATTTATTCAAGGGATGCAACGATGGTTCAATATCTACAAATCAATGTAATATACCACATTAAAAAAATGAAGGGTAAAAATCAAATGATCACCTCAATAAATGCAGAAAAAAGGCATTTGACAAAATTCAACATCCATTCATTATAAAAACTCTCAAGAAACTGGCTATACAGGGAAGTTTACAGCAATATAATCCTACCTCAAGAAAGAAGAAAAATCTCAAATAAACAGCCTAACCTTACACCTAAAGCAATTAGAGAAAGAAGAACCAAAAAACCCCAAACTTAGCAGAAGGGAAGAACTCATAAAATCAGATCAGAAATAAATGAAAAACAAATGAAGGCAACAATAGCAAAGACCAATAAAACTAAAAGCTCGTTCTTTGAGAACATAAACAAAGTTGGTAAAGCATTAGCCAGACTCATCAAGAAAAACAGAGAGAAGACTCAAATCAACAGAATTAGAAATGAAAAAGGAGAAGTAACAACTGATACTGCAGAATACAAAGGATCATGAGAGATTACTACAAGCAACTATGTGCAAATAAAATGGGCAACCTGGAAGAAATGTCCATTTCTCAGACAAGTACAACCTTCCAAGACTGAACCAGGAAAAAATAGAAAATATGAACAGACCGATCAGAAGCACTAAAATTGAAACTGTGATTAAAAACCTTCCAACAAACAAAGATCCAGGAACAGATGGCTTCACAGGTGAATTCTATCAAACATTTAGAGAAGAGCTAACACCTATCCTTCTCAAAATCTTCCAAAATATAGCAGAGGGAGGAACACTCCCAAACTCATTCTACAAGGCCACCATCACTTTGATACAAAAACCAAACAAACACATCACAAAAAAAGAAAACTACAGACCAATATCACTGATGAATATAGACGCAAAAATTCTCAACAAAATACTAGCAAACAGAATCCAACAGCACATTCAAAGCATCATACACGATGATCAAGTGGGGTTTAATCCAGGAATGCAAGGATTCTTCAATAAATGCAAATCAATCAATCTGATACACCATATTAACAAACTGAAGGATAGAAACCATATGATGATCTCAATATATGCAGAAAAAGCTTTCAACAAAATTCAACACCCATTTAAGATAAAAACTCTCCAGAAAGTGGACATCGAGGGAACCTACCTCAACATAATAAATGCCATATATGACCAACCCATAGCCAACATCATTCTCAATGGCAAAAAGCTGAAACCAATCCCTCTAAGATCAGGAACAAGATAAGGGAGCCCACTCTCACCACTATTATTCAACATAGTTTTGGAAGTGTTAGCCATGGCAATCAGAGAAGAAAAAGAAATAAAAGGAATCCAAATCAGAAAAGAAGTAAAACTGTCATTGTTTGCAGATGACATGATACTACACACAGAGAATCCTAAAGATGCTACCAGAAAATACTATACTATAGTATACAGAAAATACTATAGCTAATCAATGAATTTGGTAAAGTAGCAGGGTACAAAATTAATGCACAGAAATCTCTTGCATTCCTATACACTAATGATGAAAAATCTGTAAGAGAAATTAAGGAAACACTCTCATTTACCGCTGCAACAAAAAGTATAAAATATCTAGGAATAAACCTACCTAAGGAGACAAAAGACCTGTATGCAGAAAACTTTAAGACACTGATGAAAGAAATCAAAGACGACATAAACAGATGGAGAGATATACCATGTTCTTGGATTGGAAGAATCAATATTATGAAAATGACTATACTACCCAAAGCAATCTACAGAATCAATGCAATCCCTATCAAACTACCAATGGCATTTTTCACAGAACTAGAAAAAAATTTTTACAATTTGTATGGAAACACAAAAGATCCCGAATAGCCAAAGCAAGCTTGAGAAAGAAAAACGAAGTCGGAGGAATCAGGCTTCCTGACTTCATACTATACTACAAAGCTACAGTAATCAAGACAGTATGGTACTGGCACAAAAACAGAAATACAGATCAATGGAACTACAGATAGAAAGCCCAGAGATAAACGCACGCACCTATGGTCACCTTATCTTTGACAAAGGAGGCAAGAACATACAATGGAGAAAAACAGTCTCTTCAATACGTGCTGTTGGGAAAACTGGGCAGCTACATGTAAAAGAATGAAATTTTAACACTTCCTAACACCATACACAAAAATAAACTCAAAATGGATTGAAGAACTAAATGTAAGGCCAGTCACTATAAAACTCTTAGAGTAAACATAGGCAGAACACTCTATGACATAAATCACAGCAAGATCCTTTTTGACTCACCTCCTAGAGTAATGGAAATAAAAACAAAAAGAAACAAATGGGACCTAATGAAACTTAAAAGCTTTTGTACAGCAAAGGAAACCATAAACAAGATGAAAAGACAACCCTCAGGATGGGTTGCAAATGAAGCAACTGACAAAGGATTAATCTCCAAAATATACAAGCAACTCATGCAGCTCAATATCAAAAAAACAAACAACCCAACCCCAACATGGGCAGAAGACCTAAACAGACATTTCTCCAAAGAAGATATACAGATTGCCAACAAACACATGAAAAGATGCTCAACATCACTAATCATTAGAGAAATGCAAATCAAAACTTCAATGAGGTATCACCTCACGCTGGTCAGAATGGCCATCATCAAAAAATCTACAAACAATACATTCTGGAGAGGGTGTGGAGAAAAGGGAACCCTCTTGCACTGTTGGTGGGAATGTAAACTGATACAGCCCCTATGGAGAACAGTATGGAGTTCCTTAAAATACTAAAAATAGAACTACCATATGACCCAGCAATCCCACTACTGGGCATATACCCTGAGAAAACCATAATTCAAAAAGAGACATGTACCACAATGTTCATTGCGGCACTATTTACAACAGTCAGGACATGGAAGCAATCTAAATGTCTCTTGACATTTGAATGGATAAAGAAGATATGGCACATGTATACAATGGAATATTACTCAGCAATAAAAAGGAATGAAATTGAGTTATTTGTAATGAGGTAGATGGACACAGAGTCTGTCATTCGGAGTGAAGTAAGTCAGAAAGAGAAAAACAAATCCATATGCTAACACACATATATGGAATCTATAAAAACGGTACTGATGAACCTAGTGGCAGGGCAGGAATAAAGATGCAGATGTAGAGAATGGACTTGAGGACACAATATGGGAAAGGGAAGTTGGAACAAAGTGACAGAGTAGCATTGACATATATACATTACAAAATGTAAAATGGATGGCTAGTGGGAAGCAGCTGCATAGCACAGAGAGATCAGCTTGGTGCTTTGTGACCACCTACAGGGGTGGGATCGAGGCACAAGAGGGAGGGGATATGTATACATATAGCTGATTCACTTTGTTATACAGCAGAAACTAATACAACATTGTAAAGCAATTATACGCCAAAAAAGATGTAAAAAATACCACAAATTGATTAAAGTATTAACTGTAAAACCTGAAAGCATACAACTGCTGGAAGAAAAAATTGTCCTTAGCAAATTTTTTGTCTCCTCAGGCAAGGCCAACAAAAGCAAAAATTAAAAAAAATGAGACTACATGAAACTAAAAAGCTTTTTGCACAGCAAAAGAAACCATCAACAAAACAAAAAGGCAACCTACTGAATGGGAGAAGATATTTGCAAATGATATATCTGGTAAGAGGTTAATATCCAAAAATATGAAGAACTCACACAACTCAATACTTTTAAAAATCCAATTAAAAAATGGGCAGAGAACATGAATAGACATTTTCCCAAGGAAGACATCAGATGGCTAATAAAGACATGAAAAGATGTGGAACACCACAAAAAATCAGAGAAATGCAAATCAAAACCACAGTGAGATACTACCTCACACCTGTCAGAATGGCTGTTTTCAAAAAGACAAGAAATAACAAGCATTGGTGATGATGCGGAAAATAGGACAATGTGTTAGTGGGAATGTAAATTAGTACAGCCACTATGGAAAACAGTACGGAGGTACCTCAAAAAAGTAAAAATGACCCATATGACCCAGCAATACTACTACTGGGCGTATACCCAGAGAAAACCATAATTCAAAAAAACACATGCACCCCAATGTTCATTGCAGCACTATTTACAATAGCCAGGTCATGGAAGCAACCTAAATGCCCACTGACAGATGAATGGATAAAGAAGATGTGGTACATATATACAAAGGAATATTACTCTGCCACAAAAAGGAACAAAATTGGGTCACTTGTAGAGACGTGGATGGACCTAGATACTGTCATACAGAGTGAAGTAAGTCAGAAAGAGAAAAATATCGTATATTAATGCCTGTGTGTGGAATCTAGAAAAATGGTACAGATGAACCAGTTTGCAAGGCAGAAAGAGAGACACAGATGTAGAGAAGAAATGTATGGACACCAAGGAGGGGAAGTGGGGGATGGGGTGGTGGTAGTGGGATGACTTGGGAGATTGGGATTGACATATATACATCAATATGTATATGTATAAAATAGATGACAAATAAGAACCTGCTGTATTAAAAACTAAAATAAAATTTAAAAAAAAAAGAACTACCATACAATCCAACAATTCCACTGCTGGGTATTTATCTGAAGAAAATGAAAAACTAATTTGAAAAGATTTATGCACCACTATGTTCACTGCAACATTATTTACAATTCAAGTTACAGAGGCAACTTAAGTGTCCATTGACAGATGAATGGATAAAGAAGATGTGGTATACCTGTACAATGGAATATTGCTCAGCCATAAAAAAAGAATGAAATATTGCCATTTGCCAAAACATGGGTGGAAGGGATTATGCTAAGTGAAATAAGTCAGACAAAGAAAGACAAATTCCATATGATTTCAGTTACCTATGGCATCTAAAACAAACAAAAACAGATGCATAGGTACAGAGAACAAATTGATGGTTGCCTAAGGGATGGGGATGGGGGATTGGGCGAAGCAGATGAAGGACATCAAAAGGTACAAACTTGCAGTTACAAAATAAGTAAGTCACAGGCATGTAATGTACAGTATAGGAAATATAGTCAAAAATATAACAGTAATTTTGTATGGTGGACAGATGTTTACTAGACTTATCATGGCAATCAATTCATAATGCATATAAATGTTGAACCACTATGTTGTAAAAATATAATATTGTATGTTATTTGTACCTCAATAAATAATAAAAGGATAAAAATGTATCAACATTTTTAGTGATTTGAAAACATATTGCCAAACTATTCTACAAATACTAATTTATCATCTACTCAATGTGTGAGAAGGCCTATCTAGTTCATAAAAGATTTCATGTCAACTTGAGTATTATTTTTTAAAAAGATCCTTGCCAGTTTGATAGGTGAAAATAATGTCATTGTTTTTACTTGCATTATTTATAAAGTGGAACATTTTTTCTCTTAATAAATAAAAGTGGGAGAGGGAAGCAGAGGAGAGGGTCAGAGAGGGAGATGTGACTACAGAAGAGGTCAGCGTGATGCAAAGTGAGGACACAACCTTCCACTGCTAGTGTGCAGATGGAGAAAAGGGTCGCAAGCCAAAGGCGGCAAGTGGCTTCTAGAACCTGAAGGAGTCAAGGGGATGGATTCTCCCTCAGAGCCTCCAGAAAGGAACACAGCCTTGATGACATTTTAGTTTTAGCCCTGACAGTGAGACACATGTCAGACTTCCAAAGAACAGAACAGTAAGATAATAAATTTGTATTTTTTAAATAAATTTATTTATTTTTGGCTGCGTTGGATCTTCGTTGCTGCTCATGGGCTTTCTCTAGTTGCAGCGAGCGGGGGCTACTCTTTGTTGTGGTGCACGGGTTTCTCATTGCTGTGACTTCTCTTGCTGTGGAGCATGGGCTCTAGGCAAATGCGCTTTAGTAGTTGTGGCTCCCGGGCTCTAGAGCACAGGCTCAGTAGTTGTGGTGCACAGGCTTAGTTGCTCTGCAGCATGTGAGATCTTCTGGGACAAGGGATTGAACCCGTGTCCCGCATTGGCAGGCAGATGCTTAACCACTGCACCACCAGGAAAGTCCCTAAATTTGTATTTTTGAACCACTAAATGTGTGGCAATATGCTACAGCAGTGTAGAAAACTAATATACCCACCGTGTTAGCCCACTAGGCCATCATTCTTTGCATACAGCTTTGCATTAGTAACAATGCTTTTGCTCATGCTAAAGAAAGTCAGTATCACCAAGTCCCTATTAAATAGAGTGGATGTCTTAATTTCCTTCTCAGATAGTTCACTTTTCGTGTATAGAAACATAACTAATTTTTTGCATTGATTCTGTATCCTGCAACTTTGTTGAATTAGTTCTAACAGGTTTTGCTTGCATGTGGAATCTTTGGGATTTTCTACATATAATATCATGTCACCTGCAAACAGATAACTTTATTTCTTCCTTTCCAATTTGGATGCTTTTTATTTATTTTCCTTGCCTAACTGCTCTGGCTAGAACTTCCAATATTATGTTGAATAGAAGTGAAAGAGCAGACCTCCTTGCCTTGTTCCTGATCTTAAAGGAAAAGCTTTCAGTCTTTTACCGTTTTGTATGATGTTAGCTGGGGACTTTTTGTATACGGCCTTATTAGGTTGAAGTGGTTTCCTTCTATTCTTAGTTTGAGTATTTTTATCATGAAATATTGTTGAATCTTGTCAAGTGCTTTTTCTTCATCAATTGAGATGACTGTGTGATTTTTGCCCTTTATCGTGTTAACGTGGTGTATCACATTGATTTTTGTGTGTTGAACCGTCCTTGCATTCCAGGAGTAAATTTCATTTGGTCGCAGTATATAATCCTTTTAACGTGTTGTTGAATTCAGTTTGCTAGTATTTTGTTGAGGATTTTTCATCAATATTCATCAGGGATATTGGTCTGTAATTTTCTTTTTTTGCAGCATCTTTGTCTGGCTTTGGTATCAAGATAATCCTGGCCTCATAGAATGAGCTAGGATATTTTCCTTCATTTTCAACTTTTTGGAATAGTTTGAGGAAGACTGATCTTAGTTCTCTAAATGTTTGGTGGAACTCCCCAGTGTAATCACCCAGCCCTAGGTTTTTTCGGTGTTGGGAGGATTTTGATTACCGATTCAATCTGCTTACTAGTTATTGATTTCTCCAGATTTTCTATTTCTTCATGACTTAGTCTTGGTAAGTTGTGTGTTTCTAAGAATTTATCCATTCCTCTAGGTTATCCAATTTGTTGGCACACATTGTTCATAGTATTCTCTTATAATCCTTTTCATTTCTGTGGCATTTATTGTAATAAACCCTCTTTCATTTATGATCTTAGTTATTTGAATTTTCTTTTTTTTTCTTAATCTACTGAAGGATTTGTCAATTTTGTTTGCATGTTTTAAAAACTCTTAGGTTTGTTGTTTTTATTGTTTCTATATTTCTGTTTAGTTAAGCACTGCTCTAATCATTTTTCTTTCCCTAATTCTGTTAGTTTTAATTTGTTGTTTTTCTAGTATTTTGAGGTGTAAAGAAAGTTTGTAGTTTGAGATCTTTCTTCAGTTTTCTTTTTTTTTTTTGAATTTTTGAATTTTATTTATTTTTTTATACAGCAGGTTCTGGCTAGTCATCCATTCTATATACATAAATATATACAAGTCAATGCCAATCTCCCAATTCATTACACCACCACTGCCACCCCACCACCACTTTCCCTACTTGGTGTCCATACGTTTGCTCTCTACATCTGTGTCTCAATTTCTGTCCTGCAAACCAGTTCATCTGTACCATTTTTCTAGGTTCCACATATATGCGTTAATATACGACATTTCTTTTTCTCTTTCTGACTTACTTCACTCTGTATGACAGTCTCTAGATGCATCCACGTCTCTACAAATGACCCAGTTTTGTTCCTTTTTATGGCTGAGTAATATTCCATTGTATATATGTACCACATCTTCTTTACCCATTCATCTGTCGATGGGCATTTAGGTTGCTTCCATGACCTGGCTATTGTAAATAGTGCTGCAAGGAACATTGGGGTGCATGTGTCTTTTTGAATTATGGTTTTCTCAGGGTACATGCCCAGCAGTGGGATTGCTGGGTCCTATGGTAATTCTATTTTTAGTTTTTAAGGAACCTCCATACTGTTTTCCATATCAATTTACATTCCTACCAACAGTGCAAGAGGGTTCCCTTTTCTACACACCCTCTCCAGCATCTACTGTTTATAGATTTTTGGATGATGGCCATTCTGACCAGTGTGAGGTGATACCTCATTGCAGTTTTGATTTGCATTTCTCTAATAATTAGTGATGTAGAGCCACTTTTTATGTGCTTCTTGGCCATCTGTGTGTCTTCTTTGGAGAAATGTCTATTTAGGTCTTCTGCCCATTTCTTGATTGCGTTGTTTTTTTTAATATTGAGTGCATGAGCTGTTTATATATTCTGGAGATTAATCCTTTGTCTGTTGATTTGTTTGCAAATATTTTCTCCCATTCTGAGGGTTGTCTTCTCGTCTTGTTTATGGTTTCCTTTGCTGTACAAAACCTTTGAAGTTTCATTAGGTCCCATTTGTTTATTTTTGTTTTTATTTCCATTACTCTAGGAGGTGGATCAAAAAAGATCTTGCTGTGATTTATGTCAAAGAGTGTTCTTCCTATGTTTTCCTCTAAGAGTTTTATAGTGTCTGGTCTTACATTTAGGTCTCTAATCCATTCTGAGTTTATTTTTGTGTATGGTGTTAGGCAGTGTTCTAATGTCACTCTTTTACATGTAGCTGTTCAGTTTTCCCAGCACCACTTATTGAAGAGACTGTCTTTTCTCCATTGTATATCCCTGCCTCCTTTGTCATAGCTTAGTTGACCATAGGTGTGTGGGTTTATCTCTGGGCTTTCTATCCTGTTCCATTGATCTATATTTCTGTTTTTGTGCCACTACCATATTGTCTTGATTACTGTACCTTTGTAGTATAGTCTGAAGTCAGGGAGTCTGATTCCTCTAGCTCCGTTTTTTTTCCCTCAAGATTGCTTTGTCTATTTGTGGTCTATTGTGTTTCCATACAAATTGTGAATTTTTTTGTTGTAGTTCTGTGAAAAATGCCAGTGGTAGTTTGATAGGGATTGCATTGGATCTGTAGATTGCTTTGGGTAGTATAGTCATTTTCACAATATTGATTCTTCCAATCCAAGAACAGGGCATATCTCTCCATCTGTTGGTACCATCTTTAATTTCTTTCATCAGTGTCTTATAGTTTTCTGCATACAGGTCTTTTGTCTCCTTAGGTAGGTTTATTCCTAGGTATTTTACTCTTTTTGTTGCAATAGTAAATGGGAGTGTTTTCTTAATTTCTCTTTCAGATATTTCATCATTAGTAATATAGGAATGCAAGAGATTTCTGTGCATTAATTTTGTGTCCTGCAACTTTACCAAATTCATTGATTACCTCTAGTAGTTTTCTGGTGGCATCTTTAGGATTCTCTATGTATAGAATCATGTCATCTGCAAACAGTGACAGTTTTACTTCTTCTTTTCCAATTTGTACTTCTTTTATTTCTTTTTCTTCTCTGATTGCCGTGGCTAGGGCTTCCAAAACTATGTTGAATAATGGTGAGAGTGGATATCCTTGTCTTGTTCCTGATCTTAGAGGAAATGCTTTCAGTTTTTCACCATTGAGAATGATGCTGGCTGTGGGTTTGTCATATATGGCCTTTATTATGTTCAGGTAGGTTCCCCCTATGCCCACTTTCTGGAGAGTTTTTATCATAAATGGGTGCTGAATTTTGTCAAAAGCTTTTTATGCATCTATTGAGATGATCATATGGTTTTTATTCTTCAATTTGTTAATATGGTGTATCACATTGATTGATTTGCATATATTGAAGAATCCTTGCATCTCTGGGATAAATCCCACTTAATCGTGGTGTATGATCCTTTTAATGTGTTGTTGGATTCTGTTTGCTAGTATTTTGTTGAGGATTTTTGCATCTATATTCATCAGTGATATTGGTCTGTAATTTTCTTTTTTGTAGTATCTTTCTCTGGTTTTGATATCAGGGTGATGGTGGCCTCACAGAATGAGTTTGGGAGTGTTCCTTCCTCTGCAATTTTTTGGAAGAGTTTGAGAAGGATGGGTGTTAGCTCTTCTCTAAATGTTTGATAGAATTCACCTGTGAAGCCATCTGGTCCTGGACTTTTGTTTGTTGGAAGATGTTTAATCACAGTTTCAATTTCATTACTTGTGATTGGTCTGTTCATATTTTCTGTTTCTTCTTGGTTCAGCATTGGAAGGTTATACCTTTCTAAGAATTTGTCCATTTCTTCCAGGTTGTCCATTTTATTGGCATAGAGTAGTTTGTAGTAGTCTCTTAGGATGCTTTGTATTTCTGTGGTGTCTGTTGTAACTTCTCCTTTTGCATTTCTAATTGTATTGATTTGAGTCCTCTCCCTCTTTTTCTTGATGAGTCTGGCTAATGGTTTATCAATTTTATCTTCTCAAAGAACCAGCTTTTACTTTTATTGATCTTTGCTATTGTTTTCTTTGTTTCTGTTTCATTTATTTCTGCTCTGATCTTTATGATTTCTTTCCTTCTGCTAACTTTGGGTTGTGTTTGTTCTTCTTTCTCTAGTTCCTTTAGGTGTAAGGTTAGATTGTTTGAGATTTTTCTTGTTTCTTGAGGTAGGCTTGTATAGCTATAAACTTCCCTCTTAGAACTGCCTTTGCTGCATCCCATAGGTTTTGGATAGTCGTGTTTTCATTGTCATTTGTCTCTAGGTATTTTTTGATTTCCTCTTTGATTTCTTCAGTGATCTCCTGGTTATTTAATAATATATTGTTTAGCCTCCATGTATTTGTGTATTTTACCTTTTTCTTCCCTGTAATTGATTTCTAATCTCAAAGTGTTGTGGTCAGAAAAGATGCTTGATATGATTTCAGTTTTCTTAAATTTACTGAGGCTTGATTTGTGACCCAAGATGTGATCTATCCTGGAGAATGTTCCATGCACACTTGAGAAGAAAGTGTAATCTGCTGTTTTTGGATGGAATGTCCTATAAATATCAATTAAATCTATCTGGTATATTGTGTCATTTAAAGCTTGTGTTTCCTTATTAATTTTCTGCTTGGATGATCTGTCCATTCGTGTAAGTGAGGTGTTAAAGTCCCCCACTATTATTGTGTTACTCTTGATTTCCTCTTTTATGGCTGTTAGCAGCTGCCTTATGTATTGAGGTGCTCCTATGTTGGGTGCATATATATTTATAATTGTTATATCTTCTCCTTGGATTGATCCCTTGATCGTTATGTAGTGTCCTTCCTTGTCTCTTGTAACATTCTTTATTTTAAAGTCCATTTTATCTGATGAGTATTGCTACTCTGGCTTTCTTCTGATTTCCATTCGCATGGAATATCTTTTTCCATCCCTCACTTTCAGTCTGTGTGTGTCCCTAGGTCTGAAGTGTGTCTCTTGTAGACAGCATATATACAGGTATTGTTTTTGTATCCATTCAGCAAGCCTGTGTCTTTTGGTTGGAGCATTTAATCCATTCACGTTTAAGGTAATTATCGATATGTATGTTCCTATTACCATTTTCTTAATTGTTTTGGGTTTGTTTTTGTATATCCTTCTCTTCTCTTGTGTTTCCCACTTAGAGAAGCTCCTTTAGCATTTGTTGTAGAGCTGGTTTGGTGGCGCTGAATTCTCTTAGCTTTTGCTTGTCTGTAAAGCTTTTGATTTTTCCAGCGAATCTGAATGAGATCCTTGCGGGGTAGAGTAATCTTGGTTGTAGGTTCTTCCCTTTCATCACTTTAATTATATCATGCCACTCCCTTCTGGCTTGTAGAGTTTCTGCTGAGAAATCAGCTATTAACCTTATGGGAGTTCCCTTGTATGTTATTTGTCATTTTTCCCTTGCTGCTTTCAATAATTTTTCTTTGTCTTTAATTTTTGCCAATTTGATTACTATCTGTCTCGGCGTGTTTCTCCTTGGGTTTATCTTGTATGGGACTCTCTGCGCTTTCTGGACTTGGGTGGCTGTTTCCTTTCCCATGTTAGGGAAGTTTTCGACTATAATCTCTTCAAATATTTTCTTGGGTTCTTTCTCTCTCTCTTCTCCTTCTGGGACCCCTATAATGCAAATGTTGTTGCATTTAATGTTGTCCCAGAGATCTCTTAGGCTGTCTTCATTTATTTTCATTCTTTTTTTCTTTATTCTGTTCCACAGCAGTGAACTCCACCATTCTGTCTTCCAGGTCACTTATCCGTTCTTCTGCCTCAGTTATTCTGCTATTGATTCCTTCTAGTGTATTTTTCATTTCAGTTATTGTATTGTTCATCTCTGTTAGTTTGTTCTTTAATTCTTCTAGGTCTTTGTTAAACATTTTTGCATCTTCTCAATCTTTGCCTCCATTCTTTTTCCGAGTTCCTGGATCACCTTCACTATCATTATTCTGAATTCTTTTTCTGGAAGGCTGCCTAACTCCACTGCACTTAGTTGTTTTTCTGGGGGTTTATCTTGTTCTTTCATCTGGTACGTAGCCCTCTGCCTTTTCCTCTTGTCTATCTTTCTGTGAATGTGGTTTTTGTTCCACAGGCTGCAGGATTGTAGTTCTTCTTGCTTCTGCTGTCTGCCCTCTGGTGGATGAGGCTATCTAAGAGGCTTGTGCAAGTTTCCTGATGGGAGGGACTGGTGGTGGGGAGAGCTGGGTGTTGCTCAGGTGGGCAGAGCTCAGTAAAACTTTAATCTGCTTGTCTGCTGATGGGTGAGGCTGAGTTCCTTCCCTGTTGGTTGTTTGGCCTGAGGCGACCCAACACTGGAGCCTACCCGGGCTCTTTGGTGCGCCTAATGGCAGACCCTGGGAGGGCTTATGCCTTGGAATACCTCCCAGAACTTCTGCTGCCAGTGTCCCTGTCCTCACAGTGAGACAGAGCCACCCCCTGCCTCTGCAGGAGACCCTCCAACACCAGCAGGTAGGTCTGGTTCAGTCTCCTATGGGGTCACTGCTCCTTCCCCTGGGTCCCAATGCGCACACCACTCTGTGTGTCTCTTTTTTCTTTTTTAATGTAAGCATTTACATCTATAAATTTTTAACACTCAACACTACTTTCATTGCATTCCATAAATGTTGCTGTATTTTGTTTTTACATTTGTTTGTCTCAAGATAATTTCTAACTTCCCATGTGATTTCTTCTTTGAACCATTGGTTATTTAATATCCACATATTTGTGGATTTTTCAGTTTTCCTTCTGCTATTAATTTCTTGTTTCATTCCACTGTGATTAGAAAAGATACCCTGTATGATTTCAGTATTTTAAAATTTATTAAGACTTGTTTTGTGGCCTAATATATGGTCTATCCTGGAAATTGTTCCATTTGCACTTGAAAAAATTAGTTATTCTGCTATTTTTGGCTAGAGTGTACTTTACATGTCTGTTATGTTCAACTGGTCTATAAGTTTGTTTAAGTTCTCTATTTCTATATTGATCTTCGGTCTGGTTGTTCTACCCATTAGTGATAGTGAGATATTTAAGTTTCCTAATATTACTCTAGGTCTACCTATCTCTTCCTTCATCTCTGTCAATGTTTTCTTCATATATTAGGAGTTCTGATGTTTCATGCATATATGTTTATAATTGTAATATCTTGGTGAACTGACCCTTTTATCATTATATAAAGTCCTTCTTTTTCTCTTGTAATGGACTTAAAGTCTATTTTGTCTGATATTAGTATTGTGAAGTATCCTTTACTTCTGACCTCTCTTGGTTACCACTTGCATGAAACGTTTTTTCCCATCATTTCACTTTCCAACTATGTGTGTCCTGAAATGTAAAGTGAATTTCTTATAGACAACATATAGTTGAATCCTTTTTAAAAAACTGATTTAGCCAATCTATGTCTTTTCATTGGGGAGTTTATTCCATTTACATTTAAGGTAATTACTTATTTGGAAGGACTTACTCTTGCCATTTTCTTAATTGTTTTCTGTATGTCTTGTACCTTTTTGTCCCTCCTTTCCTCTCTTACTAATTTCCTTTGTGTTTCATTGATTTTGTGTGTGTGTGTGGTGACATACTCTGACTTCCTTTTGTGTATATTATATAGATATTTTCTTTGTAGATACCATTTCAATTTGATAAAATATATATATTAAGTTTAAAATATATATATAAATATATTAAAGTTATATTATTCTAATCTGATCACAACTTAATTTCAATAGCATACAACAACTCTATTCTTGTAAACTCCTTCCTTCACTTTATATTATTGATGTCACAAATTACATCTTTATATATTGTTGGGAAAGGCAGTGTCATGCATGCCATCTTTCAATTCCCATTGAGGTTCATAAGAATGGAACACTTCTTCACCAAGAGATAAAGAGCCAATGTTGTCTGTGTTGAACTTCCCATCTTGTGTGGGTCTTCGTGTGGGTCTCTTTGGATCTATCCTGGTTGGAGACTTTGAGCTTCTTGCATAACGTATATATTGGGCTTCTTGGGTGTCCCATAAGTTGCTTAGGTTCTGTTCACTTTTCTTCATTCTTTTTTCTTTTTGCTCCTCTGACTCAATGACTTTAAATGGCTTGTCTTCAATTTCTTTCTTCTGCCTCATCAAGTCAATTATTGAATCCCTCTAATGAATTCTTTTAGCTGTTATTTTATTTTTCAGTTCCAGAGTCTGTTTGGTTCTCTTTTATAGTGTCTCTATTTTTGTTGGTATTCTCATTTTGTTCATGTATTGTTTGCCTGATTTTGTTTAATTGTCTCTGTTCTCTTTTGGTTCATTGAGCATCTTTAGCACAGTTATTTTAAGTTCTTTGTTAGGCAGGTTATAGATCTGTGTTTCTTTAGGGTCAGTTTCTGGAGTTTTGTTTCTTTGATTTGGCCATGTTTCCTTTTATCTTTGTGTGCCTTATTTTCTGTTGTTGTTGTTGTTGAGACTTAGGCATTTGAAGAAACAACCACCGCTTCCAAACTTCATGGATTGGCTTCATGCAGGGGAAGACTTTCACCAATCAGCTCAGCTAGAGAGTCTAGGATCTCTCAAACCTTTTCTGAGGGTGTATCTTCTCTGGCATGTGCAGAGTCCTCTCAAACTCCCTAGACAGTTTGTTGCTGGTTCTTCTCAGAAAGCTGTAATCTCTTGCTCCCCCTGGCACCTGCCTGCAGAACTGCAGCACTAATGTATTGCTGTGACTCTATTTGTTTTCCACAGCTTCCAAACAAGGATACTGGTGCCATCAGCACTCTGACTCAGGAGAGACAGATACCAGTCCCTCAGACAGCCCCCAGACTAGTCAAAATTTGGCTTCACATTCCCCTCTTTTGTTTTTGTCCCAAGGAATGATCCCTGTTATGTGAGACACCACACCAGGCCAGAGAGAGGGAGGGACATGAACAAGTTTGTAAAATGCAGTGAAATTTCCTAACTCTTTCACTGGGATCCCTTCTTGGTTTTATGGTGGTCTAGATGTTGAAACTTCTCAACTGGTCTTTAGAGTTCTTGCAAGCATATTCTGGTCTGTATATCATTGTTAACTATGTGTCTCTGTAGGAGAACAATGCTCTGATGCTTCCTTATCAGCCCTCTTGCTGACATCACTCTAAACGTGTGTTATTTTTATAGGAAGAATAAAATACATTTTCTAAAAGAAGCCTTTCCCCATTAAATCTCTCCACCTTTACATGCACTGGGCTTTGATCTTTCCCACAATGTTTATCACATTTTACTTTATAATTATCTTTGATTCAACATATGTTGAATCTCTCCTCTAGGCTAAGGGGTATCCTGAACTCTGTGTTTGTGTGTGTGTGCGTGTGCGTGTGTGTGTTGTAGGTATGTTTTAACTGAGGGGGCAAAAAAAAAAAAAGAATTGAAATTAACAGTGTGAAAGGTCTTCAGATAAAAGTCAAGGACGGTAGTGGATTGGGGAAAAGTAGGTGTTCCAGGCACACAAAGACCATAAACAAAAGAATAAAGGAGATGGTGATCGACTAAGTCAGAGGGAGCTAGGTGAAGGTGACTGAAGACCCAGAGAAATCTGACAGAGGCCCATAAAGGAGCAGGAAAAGAATACCATCTTAATTTGCAACTAACAGAGGCCCATGAGTATTGGAATGCTCGTAAATGTTCTCTACACTTTTTTATTTTAATCGACATAGAAATATGAGGCCTGCAGTTTTAGAATGTCTTAAGAATCAAGTTTATAGCATGCAAATGGTTTGCTTTAAAAAAAATTCTCGCACAGGAAATGTTACGACACATTGACATAAAAAAATAAACATATTGGATTTGTGCAGATTTACATAAACAATTGCATGCTGACCACCAGTCTGCTGAACGGGAGCCCTGTTTTAGTTCCTGTTTCCTGGTGTTGAGTACTGGGACTCATTTAAAAAATAGGGCAAGTAAGGAGGGAAGGCAAGGAGAAAATACCCAGTGTGACCCTTGCTTGGCTGTCAGGCCTCAGCTGAGGGCTTGTGTCCCGGGATTCGGGATGACAGACAGCACCTGCTGAGCCACCTGATCCAGTAAAGTTAGGAGGGAACAGAGTCATTCTTTTATTCATCAAAGAACTAGAGATGGAGAAACAATAGTTACTAAGCATCACTGCTGTTTGAGACACATGCAACACGCACACTAACATGTGCTACATGTAAGTCTTCATTCACTTACAGTGAACAAAGCTGATAGGTCAATTCTTTGAATGTTTCCCATAACTACCCCGATGTAGTTATTACCCCAATGTATTACTTAGCCTCACATGGCTGACTTGTAAATCGACAGAGAGGAGTGTGTGTGTGGGGGGGGGTGTGGTTTCAGTGGCAGTATTAATTCGGTTTGTTTTAACAATGACACATTTTAACATCGATGGCCAGCCCCACCCAGAGGGAAACAGATCATGACACTGCTCTTCAAAGGACCAGAGTTATCAGCCTAATGTATAGAAAAGTGTGATGCACTGGACACGACAAATCACAACAATCACATGAATGCTGACAACACAGGCAGGGAACAAAGAACAGCGCTGTAACATGGACCATATGGCTTAATAACGAATAACACTTCTAAGTGTCTTTATTGTTGTTATTGTTTTAAATCTGGCTAACATTTGGCCTCTCTTATTATAACTGAAATGTTATCTATAGCTGCTATCTCCCCTGTATTTCAAAATGTTGTTTTTAAAGCAAGATAGGCATACATGAGAGACTCTTTCATATCTTACAGAGGGAAAGTTCAAATGTGAGAGTCTCCATAATAAAACCTACCCAGATATAATAAATGGGGCTGTCAGACAGATTCGCACTTGAGACACCAACTGGAGCTAATAGTACTCGATATGCAGATGCTTTCTGTCTCTTTCTCTTGGACAAGAAAAAGAACATTTAAATGGAATAATGATAAATTGGTATTAATAGGAAGAGGCTCTGCCACAGTGTGGCAAAGGGCTACACAGGTCAAGAGTCGGAGACACGTGTGAGAGATGGGGCCCTCACCTCTGTGCTGAAGGGTCTCAGGAATTTATTAGCTGAACTATTCACTCCGTCTCAAGACCACACAACACTATTTTTAAAAGCGAAAATAAAACCCTGAACTCTATTAAAGCTTCTGTGGGGTAGAGCCAAGGTGCCCCCCCACAGGGCCCAGAACACCCTGTGATGTACACAATAGGTGTTTAGAAATGAAGGGCTTACTGGAGAATAAAAGTACGAACACAATGCTGGCAGAGGGGTAAAAAACAGAAGAGCAAGTCCTGACAATTCTTTATCCGGACGTCCGAGCTGACGCTGATACGTCGTTCTCAGCGGATTCCACTGTCCCTGGACGGGCTGCCTGCCTGCCTCCTGGGAATTTCATTCCATGGAACCGGCAAACAGTCACCTTCACATTTGTTTCCACTTAACCTACCCCCTTTACCCTTGCTCCACTCGCATGCAGGTACCCAACACTGGGGAGGAATGTGAAAAACTTCACTTAGCTTCTTTTCAGAAAAGAGAGAAAGAAAAACTAATGAAAGGAGCAAAGGGCAAAGGGTCGAATGGGGCATCTCCCTAAATGATGAGGCATCTCTTCCTAGAGGACACTTGGGGGACTCTTAGTAGGCGTCTCCCAGGGGTAATCAAACGCTCTCTGAAGTCCTTAGGACCTAGAGTCTGTAAACCTGGAACACAGCCTTTTATTATGCTTCTGAGAGTTTACTTTGGACAAGTTAACTCCATGGGGGGGAGGGGGGTTGAATTCACCTGAAAAACATAGTGCTGTAGTATCCAGTCTACACATGACTAAACTGAGCAGAGGTTAGGCATTCATTCACTCCCATATTCGTTACTAACAGAAGTCGGAAACCAGGAGATAGCCACAGAAAGCGAACCAAATATTTATCCATCAGGATTCTCTAAAGGGCTACACACCCAACTGTCAATCTTCCATGGAAATGGTCTGGATGATTCATGACAGTAGCTAGCCTCCAAATTATACCTGGCATATTACAGAATTTATCCCAAAAGAGCTTCTCCTTCTCTTTCTCAAGGTTTATCTCCTTAATAAAATGTAGGTCGGCTAATATTAAACACTGTCAAATCTAACCAGCCACCAAATGCTCAAGCTAGGAGGCTTGGAAGGGTAACTGAGAGCTTTACTGTAACAGGGAGGCTGTGTCTGGGCTGTGAATTAACGGGGAGACTTCACTGGGTGGGGGGGGTCCCCTGCAACTGACCTACCAGATTTGCAAGTTACAGTCCTGCCAAGCTCAGGAAAGGAATCACTCAGGTGTGCTCATGGACTCCCGTGTTCCAGAATCCAGCTCCTTTCTAACTCAATGTTCTACCAAGATCGTTCCCTCATCAACTGATCCACCAAGGGGAGGAAAGGGAGCTATGTCCGTTCAAACTAAACCCAAGATATGGAGTGAAACCATTGATTAAATAGCCTGCCTCGGCACCTTTCCTCAAGTTCATCGTCCCCCATCCCAGGGCACCTCCCCTCTGCTATGCAGCTGTGGACCAGCCTCACCTTGCCCACCCTCTCTGGGGTGGATGATGTCCTGACTACAAATGCAAGAGCTGTTCTGTCCCCTCCTCTTTTCCTCTTCTAATGAACTTTGGATTGATTTCCCCTACACAAGGCAACTGGCTGCTTGATATAAAACAAAATGCACACGTCATCCTGCACAAAAGCCTGGGGCCCAGGGGTGGGGGTGGGGGGGAATCAGAGTTCCCTTTTAATATAAGGGCCTCTGAGTTTCCAGAGGTCTGGCCTCTCTGTAACACCAGGGTTTCCACAGGACCCAAGTACCTTGAGCCTCAGATCCCTTTGCTGTAAGATGGGAGTGGTAACAACACCGTCCCCGCACTGGAGCTGCTTCCAGCACCACTGTGACTGGATTCAACTCCTGGCTGCAACATGGACTAGGTGTCTGACCTTGGACAAGGTGCACAAGCTTTCCAGCCTTATCTTTGCCGTGTGTAAAATGCACGATGGTAACACCTGCCTCGCTGGGTTACTGTGAGGATTAAATGACAAGGTTCAATTAAAGCACTTAGGATAGAACCTGTCACAGAGGAAGTGCCAAACACATGTTGGTTATTGTTACTTTTCCTCGAAATTC
The DNA here is from genome assembly GCF_011762595.2 of Tursiops truncatus. NCBI lineage: Eukaryota > Metazoa > Chordata > Mammalia > Artiodactyla > Delphinidae > Tursiops > Tursiops truncatus. Next base: position 13,176,031 of record NC_047039.1, read on the forward strand.
TGTAGAGCTCTAAGAAGAAAATATGTGTGAAAGTGCCTTGTGAGCGCTGCACAAATGCAGGCCCTTAACATGTGATTGGTCCTCAGGTTCTTGAAAACGCAGGAAGACCTTTATTGTCACTGTTCCACCTGTGACTCGCTTCTCGCAAGTGGATACCAAGACAACTTTGAGAGAGAGTTCCCTGGAATTGAGAACAGAAAATGAAGGTCCTTGCTGCCACATGCCATCAACCAAAAGTACCACGGGCCCACCATCTTTGTGATTTCTTACCTGAACAAGAATTACTGCTATCCCCATTTCTTAGATAAAAGTCAAGACACAGAGAATATAGGCCTAAGGTAACCTAGTCACAGGTAAACTAATGATGCAGGTCAAGCATGTCTTCATCAAGCCCTTATTTTTTTTTTCTCTGGGTGTTAAAAACTTCTTCTTCCACGTTCCCATTCCCTTCCAGGTATCACTGTCACTTCCCTGGCCAGAGACTAACTGGGAAAGAATTTAGAATTGAAATACGCCAATTTATACTAAAAGGTGAGTGGCTAACTGCATTGCCGTTTTCCAGAAGTATTTCCATCCTAAAAAAGGAATGCAGACCAGGACAGTGCTGAACAAACAGGCTTCAACACTCAGAAGCTTTGTTAGTTTGAGGCAGAGGGTACCTTCAGGGCGACCAGCCATCCGAGTTTACAGGGGACTGAGAAGATTCCCAGCACACGGGGCTGTCAACACTGAAACCGGGATGGGCTGGTCCCCCCACTTTCCTGACCGACACTCCGTCCACTGACGAAGCCAGCCGTACCTGGGTGACCTGCAGAGGTAAAGACCTGCTTCTTTGTGGTCTGGCGCTCACACCTGCTGCTGAATCTGCCAGGGACATCTCCACACCCTCCTTCCCACACCACCTTCACCTACAAGTTCCTCCACATTCTCTGGAATACAATTCAGTAATAACTTCCTTGAAGTAACTTTTCCAGCCCACTCCACCCCCGGCGGAATGATTTTCCTTATGATATGTTTTCAGGACTTCCCTGTACTTTTCCTCCCTAACACCTAAACTGTAATAACAGCTTAGAGAAATCAATTTATTTGTTTGTGATTGCTTCACGTATGGCTTCCCCTCCAGAAAATAAGCTCTCAAGAACAGGGACAAAAAGAGGAAGCCCTCGGTCGACTATGGTATAGGCAGTTGGAGGAATCCGATTCTCTTGCTGACCCACGTCTGCCCAAGCCAAAGTAACGAAAGGAATCACGCTGGGCTTCTTTATGGGGAAGAGTTCCCAAGGTCAGATATGTACAATCTCCAAATCAGTAAATGAGACCATGAACCCCAGGGCTGCCCATGTGCCTCTCATCCCATCTGGGCTCCTGGGTGGCTCTCACCAGGGTGAGGGGAGATTCCAGGTGAATTGACTGCAATCCAGCTCTGCAAGCCTGGGGCTCCTCTGGCCCGAGGCGACCCTGCTCCCCAGAGCTGCTCCAGGCTACACGCCCAGGCTTTCCATAGGACTTCGCTGCATGTTGGTTGCCCACACCACAAAGGAATGAATGAATTGATAAATTAATATGGAGGGTAGGTGGGTACAAAGAAAACTCCACTCCTCCACACCCCAGCTTAAATTTACATCTCCTTTAAAACATACCCTTTGACCTCCTCGCTTCCTTCCTAGGAATCTATTCAAAGAGAGGCAGAGAGAGCAAAGACTTTATTTTGTTTGGGACTCTATCTCCAGATGCAAGCATCTATTAGCAATTAACTAAATTATTTACACAGTATGATAACAACCTTGGATGAAACCCTTCAATATTTATGCCTGGGGGAAAAATGAGAACAAAAAGTGTTTACAGATGGTTGTTTGGGGTGGTGAGGTTGGCATAAATGTTTTATTCTTTATGCTTTTCTCAAATTATCGATAATATGCATGATAGATTCTATTTTTAAAGAATAAATGAAGGAATATGAAAACTGTAGAGTCCCTATTGATGCTTGGTTTTAGGCTATAGCAGTAGATGGATGTCCAGGGCAGCTATAAAAGGGTACAGCTAATTAGAGTCTCAAACAGTGACAGCCTCCCAATGTCCCTCAACTGTTGCCCCCCCAAAACCAGCCTCCTGGTGTCTTGCAGCTCAGACACAGCTTATCTCATCCACTGGGACAAGCTCCTTCCTCACCAAATCCCCCCTTCCCCTTCCCCTTCCCCACAAACACTTAAAGAAAAAATATACATATATCCCACAAAAAAAAACTGTCCGCCTCACAATTATTGAGGGGATGGGTCTTATCTACATCCAACTTGGCAAAGACAAAAAAGTGGCATGTGGGCGAGAGTGAAAATACAGGAGAAAGTGTTCTTCAAGGTAAGGTCAACACTCCTGCAACTCATTTGTCAAAGGACACATGGTAACTGACTTCAGGAAATACAGGAACTGGTTGAAAAGAAGAAAAGACTATTCATTTCCAGATTTTGCTAGGAAAGGTCATTTGAAAACCCATGAGCCAGAAGGAACAGGCGTATGTAAACAAGAGACTGAATTGTATTCTAGATTCATTCATTATTGCTGTTTATCTTAAGAATAACCCTCAGCCTCTTTGCAGCTCTCAGTATTTGTTTCTGAATATCCCAGGGAACAAAATGAACTAATAGTCTCTTTCTTCATTGCCAGATTAAGAAATCGAAGGGTTTTCTTTTTTTTTTTTAATGAAAATCTGTGAGGGCACAGAAAGCTTTGAAAATCTAATTTAGAGCCATTTAGACTTCAGGCTTTACAGCACTTATTTAATTAACATTTATTGGACACCTATTAGGCAGAGGGCACTCTAGAAGGATCAAAAGATGGTTAAGATACAGTCCCCACCCTCCAGGAATTTTGCGGTCCAGTAGGGCAACAGTCTGGTAGGACCACTGGGGCGTAGAGGGAAGAGGGTGGCCCGATGAGCTTGCAGAGACCCCCATCTCCACATCTGCCTCCCCTCCCACTCACACTGGTCCAGTTCTGTTACCACTCAAGGCCTTGGTTTTGTCAGCTGTAAAACAGAACTGAGAATCTATACCCTACCTCCTTTCATGGGACTGTGACGGGGGGCAAATGAGATTCTGAGTCACCTGAAAAAAGCTTACAGAGCTGTACAAATAGAAGACAGTAACATTATTTTTTCCCTTGTGGACGTCATCTTCCTCTCAGGATGCTTTTGAATGTAAGACTGTGTTGCACCGTGAAGAAGAGAATAAATGACATTTTTACCTGTGACTATTTTCCCTCCTGAATAGGTGTTGGTGTGTCCATCACCTTCTCTTTTATGAAAATGCCTTTTATTTTAAGAGTAAAGGAATTGACAAATCATCGACTTTGGTCCCTGGAGAAACTTCAACAAGGTGATTTAAGGAAGAAATTTTTGTGTCAGTTTCTTCTAAATGTCTCTTTCTGAAACTGAAAGGACTCAGTTCAAGGACATAACAGTGAAGTATTGACTGTTTACACAATTCAAAAATTGTTTGAAGATGGAGAAAAGTAGACATTAATTCAGTGGCTTACTGAAATGCCTCAAACATTCTATTTCACCTTACCGAAATCTACAAGTTTAACTTTTTTCTTTGGGAACTTTGTGGTTGTTTTTAATAAAAATGTAGGATTGGGCTACATCAAGACAACCCAATTTCAACTTTTGTTTTTGGCTGGTCTGGTTTCTTTGTTTATGACTTGATTAGCATGTGGCTTGAGCTGATCAAGAAGAGATATGGCAATGTGAAAGGAAAACAGGGCTTTGGCCACGTCTTTTTATGGTTTGTATTCCTTAGCAGGACATTCTAAGCCCCAAACGTCAATCTCCCGTATCTCTCCGTCGTGGCCCCCATACAAACCCCACCACCAGCACCAACCCACCACTGGTCAGCAAATATGGCCGACGTTTTCTCTACCCCTGTGCATCGGCTTACTCTACCCTCTCTGCTTGTAACACCATTCTCCGCCACATCCACCTGTCAAAATCCTGTTGCAAGTCAAGGGCCAGCACAAATATCGCCTCCCCCATCTGGTCTTCCCAGATTACTCCAGATTATATGCCCTAATTTGTGTTCCCATCGCGCTTTCTCTGTAATTCTCTTATGAGTTATTGCATTCTGCCTAGTTTTAATTATTTTTTAATATGTGTAGCAGAGCGTCCTGCTGAAGATATAACCTATGTTTTGCTTTTCACCACTTTAGCAAGAGGGGACCTAGAGATTATTCCTGCTCATTCTCTGGGGAGTGACTCATCCTGGGATAGAGAAGGCATTTCCCTCAAGGGAAGGGGAGCAGTAGTTTTGTGGTTCTGAGGTCTAGGAACATCTTAGAGGCAAGTCATCTTAGAGGGCAATGGGGAGTGGATGGAGAGATTAAGAACCTCTAGTGTTTTGGGGTTGAAAAGAAAAGCAAGTGGAGTGAGTCCCCAGGACTGGAAAAAGGAAGGGTCTATGAGCCCAGCAGTATCTGAGTCCTGAACTTTCCTGGCAAAGGTCCTCTGAGGTGGGGAAGAGGACCGTGTAAAAACCCCAAAGAACTGGGCAGTGAGGCCTGTCAGCTAGAAACCCAATGAGGAGAAGAGGCCACAAGGTATAACGCTTAAGAAGTGGAATCATCTGGGAATGACCCTCCTGAAAAAAGCCACTCTCGCCTCTGCCAGCATTCAACAGTGGCACCATGTGGCAGCGAGAAGCCATGGCTGGGGCAGGAACAGTGGCAGACCACGAACAGACCCGGGGGTCTTGGCTACCTACAGTAGGTGTCAGGAGGGCCTCCTTCGTTGGAGTAGTTTTCGATGCTTTCAGGGGACAGCGGGACCCTTCAGAGGATGATACTGGAGAATGTCAGTGGGGAATGGAGGGAAAGGGCAAGAGACAATTTTAATATAATTGGAGAAATTAACAGATGATGGGAGAGTCTTAAGTCCCCTACTAAATTGCAAGCTCCTTGAGGACAGACACCATTTTCATCTCAGTGCTTTGGGTACCACAAGGCACTGAGTTGAGTACATTAAATAAAAATGTTTACTTTGCATGTATTTGAAGACCAAATAAATGAGACCGTGAACCCCAGAGAGATGAAACAACTGACTTACTTAACCATTTTCAGCATGGGCTCTCCCAAAACTTGCCCACTTGCTTGAAAGTGACTGTTGGGCATCTCCTTGGATGAGCACCAAAAGAAAAAGTGTCTAATCAAAATATTAGCTAGTTGGTCCACACTGACATTTTCCATGATCCTCTAGGATTTAACCTTCATAGAATTCTCTGGTGTTTACCCAGGACATAATTTTCATTTTTTTAAAACCTTCCCTGCAAAGTCATCCCTGACCTAGTAAAGGTATCAAAGCAGAACCCACTCAGACTGCCTCAGGTCACAGGCAAGACAGTCCCTGGATTTCTGGCACCGGCCATCCCTCGCATATACTGTGTCAGACTCAACAGCACTCCCTCTTTATAAGCCACACCGATACTTACATTGGTACACACGTCCACGTTCTTTCAGAGTTACTCTTCACCCAGGATGGCATCCTTTTAGGTCATAATCCCCTCCCTCATTCTGCACTGCATACACTATTCCTCCTTAACTCGTGGTCTCAAACTATTTTCCAGTAGACGAGAGAAGTGGGGCTTGAAGTATAGAATAGATCGTCATCTCCTCTCTCATGATAAATAGCTGTTATGATCATTTATGGTTCCCATGTTCCAAAATCTAAAACTGCTTTACAGATGTTCTTTGCCTAGCTTCCCAACATCTGTGTAAGGAAGGCAGGGCGCAGAGTTACCAGCTCCATTTTGCAGATGAGAATAGTTACGGGAGGCCCGAGGGACAACAGCTTGACATTTTTAGGACGCTGTGATTATAGTTTATTAGCTTTCCTCATAACAGGCTGAAACAGCCGGTGAACAGCATGTGTCAATGTCCAGCCCGAGGTCCTTCTATAAAGTCAAAAAGAGCTGGAAACAGAACCCAAGATGTGGGGACTTCCTAGCTCAAGTTGCAGTCGCTATTTTCCTATGTTAAAGAGATATGTATAAATACACACACACACAGACCCAGAAACAAGAACACATGTCATTCAATGCAACAGAGTGATTCACTTTACTTTCAAGAAGCAAAGCAGCCCACTCTACCTCCCTGGCCCCCTTCATGACAGCTGACCTCAATCCAGTGGGCCACCCAAAAGACGTGGTCCCTAAGTAGGGACTATTTGTCTTTTGAGCTCCTAACGTCTCTAATGAGTATCAAGTAGGACTGCACTCCTGCTGCCTGTCATTGGAGTCTCTCCAAATAAGAATCAAGAGAAAAAAAAAAAAGGTAATAGAGCATTACGCTGGGATTTCCACATCAACACTTCAGAGATAGTTAGACGTTCTCTCAATTTTTTCCTAAATGAGGTCTATTACCTCGAGGTATTTCCCGAGGTGCCAATATCTATTGCCTATGTGAGTACTGAGTACTTAAAAAAAGCCGGGGTTTGGGTTGCACTTAGCAGCTGGTTGGAAACTGCATTAACCTGTGTCCCCAGGTGAAAACAGCAAAGCTCCCTGGAAGCATTTGGGAAAAAGCCGCATATCTAATGATTTCACCCTTCCTTCCTTGGTGGGGACACTCATACCACACACCGACTTAAGAAGCATTTCCAGAGAGGCGTGGCCACCTCTGCCCACCCCACGTCCTAAACCTACCCAGGCTGGGACAGTTCTACGGAGCAGGCCCCGACACTCTCGTCTCCACAGGTTAGAGGCAGGGTCCCAGCTGCAGCCTTGAGAAAATGCCCAAGTCCTTTATTCCCTCCTTATTACTCTAATTGTAGATGTCGTGTTGCTGGTATTCAGCACGGCAATAAGGTTAAGTTCTGGGTCTATGACATTGCTTCCGAATCATCACTTTGGATTTGGAATTAAAGAAGCTATGTATTTCCTCCTTGATGTATTGCCTGCAGTTAGGGTATATGCCACCAAGTGAGTGGGGATTCCTTTTGTTACCCCGTAATCTGAATAGCAGACTTACTTTAAGCATGTTACACCTGACATGAAAATATGAACATACAGGTCCACTCAAGAGTCCCACTTTCCAGCTGTTACTAGAGCTCTCCAGTGTAGCCACGTTGAGGAATAAGATGCTTTAAAAGGACTTAAATGCATAAAGTGATAACCCCCCAGGTATAATTTAGCTCCTTTTCACACTTCCTTAACCATTCTTGGTGATTTACTCTAATCTTAACTTATCTTCAGTTTCCATTAAAACGCTTATTTCCTGTCTTACCCTAAAATGTTCTCTTCTAATGAAATCATTTCTAGGAAAGAAATGCATCAAGCTATTTGGCCTCAAAGCCCTACGAGGTGCATGATGGCTACTGTCCGAGGCGTTCTCTGCCTCACCCACGGTCCCCGGCTACCCGCTCAGCTGTTGGAGAAAGTCAGTTTTGCCTGAGAGGATGGGCCCTGCCCTTCCTGCCAGGGGAGCTGTCACCTCCTGCAGGTGAGGAAGCAGAAGGACATGACCTTGCCTACATGTGACATTAGGAAAGTCTTCCTTTTTTTTTTTTAATAATCAAAAGGAGGTACTTCTCTGCTCTCAGGTTGAACAGATTTTCTAAGAGAAGCCAACAGCGGTCCCCTGAAGCAAACATTTCAGAAGAGTTCCCCCTAGTTCTTTGTTAGTCGCAAAGCAAACGCCAGAGGTCCATTGCTTCATCCTCTGGCGACCTCAGCGCACAGACGCTCTTGGCCGGCACTTACCCACAAGGCTTTGGGTGCGCGGGAGACTTCTGCGGTGGATCCTGTGAGCAGCCATCTTTGACTTTGCACAGGGGGGTGGTTTAAGAAGATTTCTATGTTACCTAAAAAAAAAAAAAAAAAAAAAAAACAGCTTCATAAATCTATTTATCCTTCTGTCAGGGAGAAAAACCTTCTGCTTCACAGCAGTCAGAGAGAAGCCCTATTTCAAGCGTACAGTGGGGACCCAGGAATGTGATGCTGGGTCGGCCCCAGGGACTCCCACGTTCCCACGGTGCCCACACATCATACTCATTCACCCCAATCATGCACGGCCCGTGGAGCACAGAGGGACGTGTAAGAAATGCTCCCGGTCATGAGGAAAAAATCTGACACAGGAGAACCCAGGTTTCATACGATACAAACAACTGAGACACAAAATTATGCTGCGGAAATGTCCTTAATCCATTAAGATATTCGGCATCTTGGCAAAATGGCAGGGAGGGAAGGTCTCTAAGTGTCCTTGCTGTGCTGTCTGGTATTCCATTAGAAAGCAAAGATTGATTAGAGTCCTTTGTGTGAAAGAGATTGACATAGGGAAAAAAATAAAACAAAATAAAAGGGACTTCCCAGGGTCCTGTGATAAAAATGCTGTTGATTCCCTGTGAAAAACTGTTAAACTTAAGAGCCGAAAATGTTTCCCTCTGATTAGAAAAGATAATGCGTTCAGCTCCCTCTTCTGCCTCACCCTATGGCCGCCAGGCAGGGTGGGGATCTGGGGACAACGCGGTGGCCAGGCAGAGCTGGACCTGGGCTTCAGGAGTCCGTGGAAGGAGATCTGACTTTGTCTTAAAGGGAAAAACTGTCCCGCAGAACAAGGTCAAATTCTCCCTGTCGTCCTTAGACATCTGCCCCATGGACGAATGATGTTCTACCCTCAGGTGTGGCCCTAAAGCATCGCTCTGGCCAGAAATGACATGAGAGAAGAGGGAGGGAACGAGACACATGGAAAGCACCAGGGTCTAATCTGAGGACTCATAGATTTCCTAAAATAAATCCACTGTCCACCCCAGATCGTGGAAGGGCTCTCAGTTAGAAAACTGACACAATTTAGCTACTTCTCACCAAACAGCAGTAATGCAAGCATAGAGGTTTGCAAAATAAGTGTGAACAGACTCCTGGCTTCTTCTCTTGGAAACTTCTCTTTATCCAAGGGAATGCCAAGCACTCCTGAAGGCAGCCTGCTGATTTCCTCCTCTCTTCATGATTCTTTTTCTTTTTCCCTCTCCTTTTTCAATTTTTCTTCTACTCTTCTCCCAATTCCCCTCTAAGATTTGAGCCTCAGAGCCAGGAGAGGAGTCTGATAAGGTTTAGGAAGAAAACCTTTCCAATCTCTGGTCCTGGCCATGGAGCCTGAAGAATTTTTGAGGCATTAAGTCATTAACCTCTCAGCACCTTTGAGTGTTTAGAGACACGTGCTACCGTTATCTCCCATTTTATAGCAGGCACAACAGAGGCAAACCACAGTTTAAAGACTTGCCCAAAATATCGGAGTCAATAAACTAGCGAGAGACGCACACACCCTTCCACACTCACTACTCACTTCTAATCAACTCATTTATTGTCAAACGCTCACTTGCTTTTAGTTTTAATCCCCATGCCATTAACATGGGAGCCTGGAACATGCTGACTTTGTAACAGCTGGCAGAACCACAATCATTTAGGATGGAAAGTAAACAGCATCTTATCCTCAGAAGGGGAGACAGGAGGTCAGCGGAGAGGGAAACCGCAGTCGTGAACCGGCCAGCGTGAGGCGGGCTGAATGCAGGGGCTCTCGCCGATGGGGCTGCAGGGCACAGTCTAGGGCTGTGGTCTGAGATGCTCTGACTGATCTTTACATGATCTCCATTGTCCAGGTCATCTCCTGGTACCAACGAGGGAGGTGTTGCTCAGATCCCAAGTCCTTAACTGTTCCTCATTTTTGCCATCGGGCAAACTTCCCTATGCCTCCTCTTAAACAGCTATCTCCTATATTCCAAATTCTGGCCAAAGCTAACGCTTCATTGGGCAGGGGCGGTGGAGGGGGGGCGAAGAATGCAACCAAGAAAAGACAGGATTTGGAGTTAGGCAGACCTGTCTGCAACTTCTGATTCCACCACTCACTGTAGCTATACAGCTAGAGGGCAAGTCACGTGGACTCTCAAAGACTCACTTCCCTGCCTGCCATGTGGGGATAACAATGCCTAGCACAGAAAACCGCCCTATAGAAGAAAGGCTGAAAGGCGTGTGTATAGTGGCTACCACATGCCCGGCACAGTCCAGGGACTCAGAGTTCCTTTTTATTTTCTAGCTTGCATTGAAAACTCAAACATGATTAATTTTATCCAAGGTCCCTGATACTTTATCTTGTTAACAGCTAAGAAACAGTATTCTACAAAAATAAAATTACAGAAAAGGAAGGAAGGATGGAAGGAAGGAAAGAAGGAAGGAAGGGAGGAAGGGAGGGAGGGAGGGAGGGAGGGAGGGAGGAAGGAAGGAAGGAAGGAAGGAGGGAAGGAGGGAGAAAGCTGCCAACCAGTACAGCCTCGAGCAGCAAAGCATGCTAGGATTGGGTGTGGAGTATGAAAACAGAGCTGGAAATCTTGTTTCCTAATACACGCTACCTCGGTGACCTTGGGCAAGGGACTTACCTTCTCTTTGGCTTTCTTCTCTTTAAAATAGCTTTATAATAATAATGCCTACCTCATAAGATTATTTTGAGCATTCAATGTAATAACGGACACAAAGGCATCTAGCACAGTATCTGGCACTTGACAAATGCAAAAAAAAAAAAAAGTGCTGATTGAATTTAAATGTCAATTCTAAGATTATTCACATAAGCCCTCCTAGGGAGGATAACTCAGTTTCCTCACCCGAAATAATCAGAAGAGCCGTGCTAGCTCAGAGCGTGCAGTGCAGAATGTCCTAGAGGGACATGAAAGCCTCACTGTATAGTTACAAAGTTAAGTTGTTCTTATTAAAATAAGCTTACCAGACTGCATGGGGACAGAATCAAATCCAATCCACCTACAGCAGGGCAAGAAGCAATGAGCCTGCTCCTCAGCAAGAAACGATAAATAATTCAACAAGATGGAGATGTTGAGAGTCTTCCAATTTTTCTTCTGCTGGTGACGAATCCTGCTCACATTTCCCCAAACAGTAACAGAATATAATCTCACAAACTGAGGGGGAAACAGAGCATGCTGGAAATGCAAGGACGTATGACAATTCTTTTCCTAATATCAGTCTTTGGTGATCTCTTCCTTGATTTGAATTCCTTTAGCGTTGGGTTTACAATCTGCACAACATCATTACTGAATGAATTAGCCAACGCCTTGGAATGATTCTCTTTCTACCTTGAAATCGTTCTCTTAACAAGTATAATGGTTACCATTTATTGAGCACTTACTCTGTGCCAGGCATCATTTTACCATTTCATTGTCACAGCAATCCTCTAAATCAGTGCTATCATTATGCTCATTTCAAGGGTAAGGACCGAGATCCAGAAACGTTAAGCAGCTTGTCCAGTGTCACATGGCTAACAGTGACACAGCGAAGATTTGAATCCAGACAGTCTGATTCCAGGGCACAGACGCTTCATCCTTGTCTGGTGCATATTCCCAGGGCACATGCATCTCGAGGACCAAGGGTGCGCCTTCCACCAAATTTGCTTCCCCATACTTCCTACAATAGCTCTGAGAATTAAAAGGTGCTGAGTAGATGACTGGAAAATCGAATGCCAAAAGCACATTCGGAGGCCTCCACTAAAAGACTTCGCACGCACAAATCACCATCTAGGACCACTGCATACAACTACACTGGCTGCGCCCTGCACAACCCCAGGGGGCGCCCTTCACAAAGACTGCAATACAAAGGAGCCTGCTAGAACCAGGAGCCATGTGTCTCTCGCCATTTCAAGCCAGAACCACTTCCCAAGCCCTCTTCAGTGCCCTCTGGCCCAGACGCATCCCCGCTACCAAACAGGAACATTTAGATTTCTGGAAGTAAGCAGTGGTGTTGCGTACATCTTTTATATCTCAATGCTTTGCACGCAGAAGACACTTGATGAATATGTACTGCAGAAAACACAAAAGGAACTTCTGGCTACTTCTCATTTTCTAGATCAGAAAATAAGTTGAAGCTCTGAATGTGTCCTCCTGTGATCAAACACAAACACTATAGTGATCAGGAACACTTGATCATGGAATTATTTTTATTCACATCAAACTTACCTAATTAGGTCGTAATACTCGGTACCAGTACAAATGAGAGCTTTACATCAGGACCACAGGTACACAACCCACTGTAGTGTGGAGTGGTGGGCCAGCACGTCTACCGGGTAGGGACACAGGAAGGTTAGGTCACGTTGCATTACTGGCCAAAGCCTCTTCAGCATAACCACAGAGATCAGGATTCCCCCAAATACCAACTTAACTCTGTGGGTCAGGGTAGCCCAGATGTGGGACTACCCCTGCGTAGACTTTAGGTCGTACCTGAGTGGTTTAAAAACACAGATGCACATGATAGGAAAATTTGCATCTCCTTGGTTGCCTTTTAATAATTCTGATTAAATCAAGTGGGAAATCTGCTTTTACAACTTCTCCACCACTTGTTAATCAACTTTTTTTTTAACAAAAAATAAATAAAATAAAAAAACAGCAGGGCTCAACTTCAGAGCTTTCAGCACTCAAGTGAATCTGGCGAGAATTTAATAACGTTCTTTTTGTTAATAGTTCCCTTCTATGTTGGCCAATGATACTGGTTACCAATATACGATAGTGCTATAAAGGTTTTAAATAAATGTACTTAAGTTTAAAACATTAGTTGATTTAAAGAAAATATAGCTGTACATAGCTATGGGGAAAAAATGTGAAAGTGGCAAATTAATGAATGAAGATGGGGAATCACAGCCAACAGCCTGTGAAGACAGAAGATGTTAATCCAGGTGACCCAAGGAGCTATGCAGAGTGGAGGAAGAGACAGGGAAGCCTGGAGGATTAGTGACATAAACAACTGCCTAACGTCCTGCAGGTGAAATCTGGGCTCCTGGGTCAAGTGATTACAGGAGGGACAACTACAGAGTGTGAGCATTACCTGCAAACCTCGGGGGAGACAAGAGCTTCAGGTGCCCCAAGAGATGGCAGGTAAGTGGGGGAAAGATCGAATGTCTCGAGAAGTATAAAAACCCAGGGGCTCAGTTTCAGACAAGCACAGTGTGAAGGTAATAAACACACAGAGGAAAAAGCCCCAGGGCACCATCGCAAGACCACTGAACTGGGAACCAAGAGGACTTATTTTAGTTCCAACCATGCTGTCTCTAACTGTGTGGCCAAGGCAGACCCCCTTTCTGGGCCTCAGTTTCTTCAACTGTGAAACATTCCCACCCCCGCCAGTACCTCCATCCTCTGGCTCTGTGTCCTTCCATAAGTACACGACCAACATTTCCAATCTGGTATCAGGAGACACCGTTTAAAAGAGACAATATATTTGCTTTGAGAATACTCTCTCTTCCCCAAACAACCTCCCCCTGATGCGTGTACACACACACACACACACACACACACACACACACAATCACATTTAGAGTTATAATCATTTGACTGTTAATATAATCACTGGCAAATGTCGGTCATAAATACTCAGTGCTAACGGTGTCGGATTTCCTGGTGGGCGTTGAGGAATGCGCCTGGTGGGTGGTGGAGGGGAGCCACTTTTCCAGGGAAGTTCAGAAGGATTCACCACCCACCTATACCTCCGTGGCCTTTCAAACAACACCAACACTCTCTTCTGGCCGGACTGGACAAGTCCCACTTTCCTTCAACTGGGATTTACCACTCACTATAGCCTCTTGGCAAAAGTACTCCGACTTGAAATGTTGGGAGATGCACAAGGCACAAAAAAATCGTAACGCTTCTCTCTTGGGAATTAAGAAAGGATAGGCTTCTGTCATGGTAAATTGAGGTTTCGATATTGCTTTCATGAGACCCAACCAGAATTCCCCCTCTGCTTATTGCCCACTGCAGGGCTATTGCACTGCCATGAGGTGTTGAAATGGCAAACTAGAAAGGAAGCAGCCTAAAAATAAAACCAAACGACCACAAGGATTTACTGGGCATCTACTATCAACTGTGCACAGAGGGAAAAAATACGGTTCCTGGAATCAAGATGCTTGTAACTGGGCCGAAGAGTAAAGGCTAATAAGTACAGAACAATGAAAGAGAGAAACGGTACACGATTGAGCACAAAATTAGGTGACTTCCATTGAAGACAACCTTCACTTTCACTGCTTGCCCCCTCAGCCATTCTCCACATCTCGGGCACAGTCACTGTTCCAAATCATAAGTCTAACCGTGTTACTTCCTGTTTAAAGCATTTCAGCAGCTCCTCCTCCAGATGAAGTCCATATTCCTCACCTTGGTTTTAAAGGCCATTCAGGATTGGGCCTCTGCTTACCCTTGAGGTCTCGTTTCTCACCACTCTCCTTCTTCCCCGGCCCTCCATCTGTGCCTGGAAGTTTGCACGGCTCCCAAAACATTCGGGGATTAGACATCACTCCCTGTGCTTTGTTCCTTTCCCAGCATGCCTCTCTACTCACGCTGCTCTCTCTGCCTGGAATATGTACACACACACACCCATCTTGCTGACCACTGCCCGTCCTTCAAGTCTTAGCTCAAACATCACTTACCCATGGGGGCCTCTCCCACTGTTCCCACAGCCTCCGGTCCTCCTACAACACAGGATTTACTGTGCCATATTGTATTTGTTTAACTGGCTATTGCCACCATTCTGCTTTAAGATCTACAAGGCCAGGAACCATGAATGTCTTAATCAACACGGTAATCCCTCCTCTTAGCACAATGCACATTTTAGGACTTCCCTGGCAGTCCAGTGGTTAAGACTCTGTGCTTCTAATGCAAGGGGGAGCGGGTTCAATCTCTGGTCGGGGAACTAAGATCCCACATGCCGTGTGGCACGGCCAAAAAAAAAAAAAGAAAGAAAGAATGCACATTTTAAGTGTTCATTCAATATGTTTAAATGAATGAACGTGCGCCCTTGATAGTTAGAGAAAATGAAGATTAGTAAGGACCAGAATGCAAAGAAGGGAAGACGGCACGGAAAAGGTACTACTTAACTTGGACCTTATGGGTGCGTAGGATTTTGGACAGGGAGAAAGGAGATTAAATTATGGTCAACAGTATAGGTGAACCGCTTTGAACTATATCCAACACATGGAGGGTGTTCAACGAATTGTCAACTAATGAATTAAAACAATGAGTAAACAAATGGCTGTCTTGATGAAAGGAACAAAAAATAACATGAATTAAAGTGTTTTTCTGAAAACATGAAACGAGTGCCCTTTATCAACATCCCCAAACATATGGTAACAGAGTATGTGAACGGAGGTGGAAGAGTTATCAAGAGATCACAAATAACCAGCACTTGCCATGTCCCATGTCATTTCTGACATCCTCCAACCCTACTCCACCTGGATGTTTTGTTGTTATTTCTAAGAGGTCCAGGAATCTAGAAAAATGTCTCCCAGTTGCCTTTGGACTTTAACTGTATACGTTCGATGAGGTTTTTTCCCACAATGCTCGCCTTAAAACAAAAAGAAATGCAGTCTTTCTAGCAAAAGTATACCCAGCACAGACGACACTGACAGTTACTTCAAAGCCAATCTCAAGACCGTGTGTCAGATGTGACAGGTTCTGAGCTCTACCCTCTTCTCGAGTGCTGTGGATTATCCTGGAATTTTTTATTTGGTTTGCAGTTCTCCTGACTGCAAGTCTTGATTAATAGGGAACATGAAGCCCTGTTTAGAAAAATTCAATACATTATGCTCTCGTCTAATACCTCCTGAGCAACTCTTTTGCAAACCGACATTGCGGTGTTCACGTTGACTCTCTCCTCTGAGGGTCTGAGGGGCCAGGAGGCGGGGGACGTGAAGAGAAAGAAACCAGTTTCTTGGCCGTTTCTCAACAATAGCTCCAGCTCCCCAACCCCTCCAAAAAAAAAAAATCTTTTACATAGTTGCTCTAACCAAGAAAATATGCACAGCTTCCTGACAGATTGGATAATGTGGAGATTTGAGAAAATTGTGCAATTCGCCTTATTTTCATTTCACCCCCTAAATGCTTTCGGTGCAAGTACAACTTCCATCCACACATAATAGTAGTTTCATTTTCTTAAACTGACAAGTGGGGTCAGGGAGCAGTAGTCGAGCAGGGGCACTTTTTTTTTTTAAGGCAGGGGACATCACAATGACGCCCAATCTTGTTTGGGGCTGCCTCTCTTGGTCACTGCTCAATTGCAGTCCGATCTCTCTCAGCAGAAGCTCCAGCTGACCCAGCTTCATTGAGATTAGATATTCCTGGACAACACGAGGAAACCTTCCAACTTGCACGTTGGAGAATCAGAAGGAACCAGAATCCTAGCTCATGGTTGCCAAGAAACTCTATATGATGCAGGTGCAAATCATTTTTCCCCCTCTTTTAAATTCAGACTCATTGAAATATGTATTTTGCAAGGGGATTAAATTCAAACATCTGGGAAAGGGGGAAAAGAATATCCACAACTCTCAAAATACTTTTTTTACTTGGTTTCAGATTTTGATTGTCTCGTTTCTTTTAGGTTGTGGCTAAGAGGCTGCTTGCTGGTGGGATGACAGAAAAGGGCAAGGAGAGAGTTAGAAAATGACTTCCAAGGGCCCCCGACTTCATCAGCAGCCATAATTGTGGGAAAGTAACCCGAAGATGCCAAACAACAGGAAATTACCAGAAGAATCTGTCAGCACAATCAGCTGCTATTTTCATTGTTCTTTGGCAAATTTATACACAGTCGGGAACACCTGGGCTGGCCTGCAGCCCAGGTTTGACTAATTGCCAGGGGAGAGGAGTCGTCATTTGTCTTCGGAGGGATTTCCTCCGTTCGCTCCTCAAAACATGTGGTTTCACTTTTCCCCTCTCTCTGCAGGAAATGGCAGGACAGTGAGACGCAAAATAAATGAGTTCACTTCCAAGAGGTTGCCTCCTAAGAGGCCACTCCAAAAATAACTGTCTTGTGAGAGGTTGTTAATAACCAAGATTCTATATACTGTCCTCAGAAAACAACATTTCAAAGGCACAATGATTTCCACCCCCAGCCCCTTTCCTTCCAAACGCAGTGCACATTAAAAATAAAAGCCATGGGAGACTAGAGAAGTAATCAAGTGCTCCGTCTTCTGGAGTTTGCAAAGCCCCTCTCCTTGGAGTATAACTGCACCCAAAGCCTCGTCCCTGACAAGTGAAAGGTGAAACTGGAATAGGAAGGGATGTCAGCCTCCCTTGGTCTTCCTTGCTG
The DNA here is from genome assembly GCF_011762595.2 of Tursiops truncatus. Classification (NCBI taxonomy): domain Eukaryota; kingdom Metazoa; phylum Chordata; class Mammalia; order Artiodactyla; family Delphinidae; genus Tursiops; species Tursiops truncatus. The sequence goes on from NC_047039.1 coordinate 13,193,127, forward strand.
CCCATCACCCACTTCCCTCTGACACCCGGCATCTCAGCCTCCCAGTGGTGACCCAGGGAGATTCCTCTAAGGCATGGACTGAGCCCTGCTCACCTTGGCGGCCCTGTGCCTGGCAAGGGGATGCTGCTAGGTCAGTATTGGTTGAATGAAGAGTACTCAGGGGGTTGCACGAATCACCTGCTTTGTGGCAAGCTTCCTAGGAGTGGGTGTAGCTATTTTTAAATTTCTTGAACTTCAAGAGATCACCTTTTTACGAGAACCACCTGCCAGAGAGACAGCCTTCTCCCCTAACCTCTCTCCATATTTTTATAGGTTAACATACCACTACACACACACACACACACACACACACACACACACACACACACACACACACACGCAACTTCTACCTCATACCCCTCACTTTATTACAAGCTCTGGCCAAGATATCCTACTTGGGTAGCAAAGTCATCTTTTATATTCCTTCTTGAAGCCAATAGAGCTTTCTAACTTAATTGCCTAGTATTTTAAATGTGCTGATTGGGAAATGTCACAGTGACAGTATGTTTCGCATTGAAATGTACATCCGCCTTTGGTATAGTTTCACCTGCGTTGTGTTCAACCTCTCCAGTGATTTAGGGGTTCTGGCATCACGTCAGCAAAGAATCAACTGCTTTTCCTTTCTTCCCTTCTTTCTTTTTTAAGGCATTTAGAGCATGCGGCAGATCATTACTACCCTCAGTGAAGCCAGCAACATTTGGGTTTGATTTGGTTTCAGCCGCAGACCCCTTTCTCAAAGTCGAGCGGCACTGTAATTCTAAACTGACCCACCTTTCCCCTAGCAAAGGTGAAAAAATGTTATGGAGCGTTTTACAACCCACAGCCCATCATTTATGCCGAAACACTGGGAGAGTTCAGACTTGGCTTATTTTCGCTAACTCAGAGCTGTTTTGACATGTTTATTTGTTTAATTTGTTTATTTTGACTAGCTCTGATTATAATTGGCAGCAGTGTGTAGCATTAACATTAGACAGTGTCTTAGACTTGTCTGTTACAATAATGCAGAAAGAATGTGAAGGAAAATCTACCCACTGCATAACAATGGCAGGCATGCAGGAAAACTATCAGAGATTTCTTCCACAAAAAGAAACGCAACCTCAGTTTTCAATGTTGTTTAAAAATTTACCCAACTGTGCAAACGATACTTGAACACTAATTATTTCCTTTATTCAATGAATCTGCCCCTCTGCTAAGATACTTGTACAACAGTTACTAAACGTGGAATTTAAAATAATCTAACCTTGGAATGTATTTTTTGAGATTTTTTAAATTCTTCTCTGGGCTCTTTACAAATCAAGGTACAATAATTACTCGGTAACACTGCACTGATGTTGGGAGGTTCACATGGTATCCAATGCAGTTTGTGGTTGAAAATGTACTTTCTGAATTCTTTGACTCAAAATCCCTGAACAATGAGATCTGTACCGCAAACAGACAAGTTCATCTGAATTAGGTAATTTCCCCTGGATTTCTGTCATGTTTGCCAAAACGATGGTCTATCACCTTAGCTTTCTTCTTGGTGCTTGCAAGGGTCTACATAAAGTCTGTTTCACAGGGTTGATCCACACTCCATATATATAAAAACGATATAATCCATTTTTAAAGGAAAAAAAAATCTGTGTTCATTGTTCAGCCAGACCACACATGGAAGTCCCGGTGTCCTTTACAAGCATTAGTCCTAAGCCAGTTAACGCTGTCCTGTTCCCCCAGCCTCATCCCTTGCCCTGGAGCTGAAAACTGTTTGTGCTCCTAGATGTGTCTGAAGGGGCATCTGGCCACAGCTCCTTAAACGGGAAAATAAGAAATCCGTTCATCTACATATTCTACTGGCAATTGTGCACCGAGCACAAACATGGTTTGCTCACATTTATTATCCCATAAATATTTTCCCCGTGCGCAGTATGGTATATTGCTGTGTGTGATCCTGACATGGAACGCCATATGTGCTCTGAGATGGGGGCCAAGTTCAGGTTGCCGAATCTGCGCCAAGCAGCCCAGAGGTCTCTGCTATGGAATATTTGCTCTAAGAAGCCTGGAGTCTCTGGACAATTGATCCCTCAGCTTCTATTTCCCTTTAGCTTAAATCAGACTTCTCTGGGGCAAGGAAACCTACCCTAAAAGCACAGGAACGGCCAGTTACAACGCGCTTTCCCTGAGGAGTTCCCTGTTGGGCTGTGTTTGAGGAACCAGCTCATGCTGTTGAAGGGAACTGGGAAGTCAGATTTCTCTTAGGAGGCACCAGAGTGTTCTTTTTAGGAGACTGAAAATGTTATTATTTCCCCCCCCCCCAACTTCAATGACAGATAAAGGAATAGTGCAGGGCACAGGCTATGAGATCAGGCATCAGAATCAGTTCAAAAAATAAAATATGGATATAAACATCCAACTTGCTAAGAGACTCGATCTTAATTCTTCCCACCACAAAAAAGAACTGATAATTATGTGATGTGATAGAGGTGTTAGCTAACGCTCCAACGGCAATCATACTGCAATACATGAATGTGTCAGATCAACATGTTGTATGCCCTAAACTTACGCAATGTTGTATGTCAAATATATTTCAATTAAAAAAGAAACGGAGAAACAGCAAGGCAAAGTTCTGCCTTTCCCGAACTGCATTCTGAGTTTTCCAAGAGGAGAACAGAGGGGGATACAGGAAGGACAGAAATCCCAGATTTCTGAAGCACCCACCACACTCTCAGACACAGTCCCCACCCCCCATGTGCCTCTCCACTATGCTGAACCCTTGTGGGATGAGGTGCCACCCAGCCAAGCCTCTGGAAGAACGGGATTCAGGGGAAGAGAGAAGAGGGGTCAAGGAACAGGTAAATATCAAACGCACACGGTTCTCCAATATTTGTCGACGATACAGCCCAGGGGTACATAATGGAGATCAGAACACGGTCGTTCCTGCTTCTCCGGTTTGATGTATCAGCAAGTCTGACAATGAAGAGCCACTGTCTGGACGGAGAACTCGGAGAGCCTGCATCAAGGGGAGACTCAACCAGGGGCTCCCCACTTCAGGAGAACGGATAACAAGCATTGAAAAAGGAAGGGTTGGCCTTCCCTGGCGGCGCAGTGGTTGAGAGTCCGCCTGCCGATGCAGGGGACACGGGTTCGTGCCCCGGTCCGGGAAGATCCCACGTGCCGCGGAGCGGCTGGGCCCGTGAGCCATAGCCGCTGAGCCTGCGCGTCCGGAGCCTGTGCTCCGTAATGGGAGAGGCCACAACAGTGAGAGGCCCGCGTACGGCAAAAAAAAAAAAAAAAAAAGGGAAGGGTTTACAATGTAACATTCACTTAGCTACTTGATTCAAAGAACTAAAACGCCTAACTCCCCACCACTGCCGCCACCCCAAGTACTGGGTTAACTGGTACTTCACCATATATCATGTTTTGCCCTGTCTGCCAACATCTTAGGAGAATCAGCCAGGACATAAAGATTTCAACCTCACACCCAGAGGCAGAGGCAAGAGTGGGAGATTCTTCCAAGTAGTTACGGATGTTTAGTCAAGAAAAAAACCGAAACGGCCCAAGATTTGTAACAAGGAATAACAAAAGAAAGTCCCCTTCCACTTTTTAAAAATTTACCGTCACCATACTTGTCACCAGTGTTAACGGAAGGGTAACGGGCGAGTCAGATATTCTATCTCTGATTTCCACTCTGCCCCCATTTTACTGGGTTATGTAAGACCAAGCACTTGCCCTACCTGTTCTTTATTTTCTCCGGTAGTTCAGTTGCTCAAATTACTTCAAGCTTCTCGGAAGAGAAATGTGTCATGCAGACAAAGTGCTATTCTTATTACCTATCTCAAAGGGAGCACTTAAATTTGTTAATATGAAGTGGGTTGACTTTCTTTTTGGTTAAACTAAGTAATGAAGCATGGGCTTCATAAGTGTTTTTAAGCTCCTTAGATATAGACGTTATATAAATACAAAGCAATATTGAAATGAAACTTCTTTAGGGTGTTTGCCAAGGGACCCAGTGTTAGGAATATCTTACAGGAGAAGATTAAATGAGGGATAGTGTAATGAAGTCTTACTGCTGGAGGTTCCAATAGGGCCAGTTCCAAATCCCACTGGATGTCTGGGTGATTTAGAATACAGAGAGCAACCAAAAGTGGCGAACTTGAAGGAGACTTTTAAAACCATTTCACTGTCTGCCAGTGTAGTTCTATGGCTTGGGAGATTTCCCAAACTCATTACACTGAAAATTATCAAGACGTAATCAAAGAATCCTTCAGAATGGTAATACCTTATATATTTTCACCTTAAAAAAAGTATCCCCTCTTCTAATCATCAGGTAAAAACCTCTTACTATGAGAAATCAGATTCCTTCACTTGAGCACAAGTTCTTTGAGTTCTTGAGTCATTTTAAGATACACAAAAGTTGTATCCAAGAGAAATAAACAATTCTCCTAGTAGAAGGAAAATAGCAAACACACACTGGCAAGGACTGTGAATGTTAAAGGGCTTGCTCCGGAACTCAGAGGATGGAGTCACCCTACAGTTTTCCCTTTGCCAAACTCCAGCCCTAAAATCTTCCCCACTCTCTACCTATCCCCTGCCACGCACACAGCCAAGGAAGGTAATGTGACATTATGATGCTTTTTCTTCCCCACTCTCTACCTATCCCCTGCCACGCAGACAGCCAAGGAAGGTAATGAGACATTATGATGCTTTTTCTGATATGTTCTGTTGTCATATGTTCTGTTGTCACTTTCTAAAGAAAGTTGAGAATAGTGATGAAGCTAACAAAGAAAATAAAGATATACTTAATAAAGCATCTTATAAACATAAATATAATATCTTATAAAATATTTTAAAAGAAAAATAACTGGCAAGCTAAAAAGTAAAACGAACACTAGATTGGGAGACCAGAAACCTGACTTGCACCCCATGCTTTTAGCACCTTACCGGTGGCCATAGATAAGTCACTTTAATACTTTCTGGGCTAAAACATCTGCACCTGGTAGATTAGGACTACTAATCATGCCCTCCCTACCTCACAATTGCTATGTGGAGCAAAGCAGGTAGTGGACATGACCGTGCTTTGAAATATGTGAAGTCTTGTACGTGTATATAGTTTTATTTTTCCCAAGGGTTGAAGCCAACAAAAACAATTCAACGAGCAAGTCGGAACTTGCAATTGGTCTGAGAAACTCAGTGTACATCCATACCCTGACCTCAATGTTGCTAGACGTGAAATGAAGATGTTTTGGCAGCTAAACATTCAGGAAATCTAAAATGCTGCAAACATGACAGATGGGCATACACAGGCTTTGAAATAGAAAAATGGTTTCTTGTTTTAGCCAAGAGCAGAAGCAACTGCTGTCACCTCTCAAGAGAAGGTCCCTCTCCCCTCTTTCTAATGTCCTGTTAGCCAAGAACCATCCTCTCTTGTATATAAGGCTACATCAGTACAATACAGTGTTATTTGATTCAGTAGGAGATTATATTCAATGTGGTTCAACAGATGTCACAGACAAGTCCAAGCCTTGAAGAATCTGGGCATCCCCACCTAAGGGTCTCCTGAATAGTCACCCTCCTGTGGTCAGGCAGCCTCCCTTAGCATTTCCTTTCTCCTTTTCTCTGTCCTTCACACAGGCCTCTTCGGCCACGCTGCCTTCTCCTGCTGGCCCAGCCCCTCTGGAACTTGCACAATCCTGTTCAAGTTCTCTGCTTAACAGACACTGCCGTGGGGCGTGCTTCCTCTGACTCCCACTCTGAGCCACAGCCCAGGGGATTTGCCAGCTGTGCACCCATCAGCCAGCCAGCCTGTGGCCACCTTGACTTCCCAGGGGTCAGAATCTGGCTCCTGAGGTGCCCTACACACGACCTGGGCAGAGAGCCGAGTGAGTGGCTGCTGACCCCACAGCAGCAAGGCTCTGGGGGTCCCAGCGGGGGTTGTCTTAAACGGCGACCTACATCGTGAAAAGGTTCCATCATTCTTCCACTCAGTCTTTCTCCCTCTTCTTTCTTGTCTTCTTCTTCTAACTTAATTCTCTCTTCCCTTCTTTCCTTTCCCTAAGTGACAGGCAAGCCAGTGGCACCTACACATACCCATTGCACTCACAGCCAAAGAGCTTTCTGACTATTTCAAACTTGCTACATGGCTACAGCAAGAAGCTGCCGTTTTCTCTCTGCCCCACACCCCGTTACAACTCCTCCTTGGCAACTTTTTTGTTCTTACAACACCGCCATCGATTAAGTCCCAGGAGAGCATCAACCCCCACAGGCCTTGGTGCTGGCCCTGTATAACCGAGGCTCTGTCTCCCGTCAGCAGGAAGCCCCTTGACCTTCCTCACTCTTCTCTCACACCTCCCAGAAAACCTCACACTGCCCCCTTGCTGGTCAAACCAAGCCAGGAGGCAGTGACTTTCCCAAGGCCAGGGGACCAGGTCAAACTGTTGTTCGCAAGTAGGTGGTGAACAATTTCATACCCAGCAAGGCTGGCTACTTAGTTCTTCTCAATTTGAAGCAAACCAACAACAAAAAAAAGACTTTCAAAGAGGAGCAAACCCTCTCACGTAAAAGAGAAAGGGGAAAATGTTGCTTGGCAGTTTTCCCCAGAGGCTAAAACATGACTGACAGTATATACCCAAATCTCTGCTCCTTATAAGGAAAAATACAGTTGGACTTGAAGATATAGGATAAGGGCAAAGGTTGAGAAGGTAGGGTCTAAACAGCCAACAATCAGACAGCTCTTAAGCAAAGTTCTTGGTATTGTTCCACGCAATAAAGAGAGGGGATTTTAAACTTCAGCAGCATGGAGGTGAAGTTCAGCCAGGAGCCGGGACAAAGGCATAGACGGCTCTCTGTTGCCATCCAGTGGATAAGCCCTGCGTGATCTCGAGACTCTTCGCTGAACCAGTGCAGAAACTTCAGCCTGCATGAGATCATGTTATCTCCTCCAAAAAATTACTAAAGCTTCCAGAATGTCCCTCTCCTTCCTCCAGTCCTCCCACCTCCCTCATTAGCTGCCTTTGTTTATCTTTGAGATAAAGGGATCTTGGCTGGCCGCTCCTTGTTGACTGAAAAACTCAATACTCAAAAAAAAAAAACAAAAAACCAGCTTTTGTGGCACATGAACCAAATCTGCAGTTCCCCTAATTGGTTTAAAAGATGGGAAAGAGGAGTGTGGAGAGAGAATAAATGAGAACCAGGGAGAAAGTGTGAGTCTGGCTTCAGCTGAGCGCCAAACGGTAAATAAGCCCTTTTATGGACTCATTTGGTCTCAGCCCTACAAAGGCTTCTAATTGAGGGAGGAAGCAGACAAAAAGGCAGTTTTAAGTGACATTCGATTCTTCCTGAGGAATGCTAAGGTTTGTCATTGATCTGGAGAGGAGATAATGGGGATTCTCAAGTCACTCTTTAAACCAGGAATGGAGTGTTTAGTTCAAATTGTGCTGCAATTTTTGTTTCAAGCACATACCTGGTTTTTCCCTCAATGGGTCTCCCATCCTCCAGTTTATGCTCTGATGCAGCTGGTACAAGCCCAGGGGCCAGGGGTCTGTCTTTCTAAACCGACGGGTCCCCTGGAGGCGTGAGAGCCTCAGTATATATTTCAGGTAGTTTCAAACTGCTTACCTAAACGCTAGGTTTCACTGGAGTCCCACAAATGTTTGATTCAAGTATCTTTAAAAATTACTTTTACCTAAGAAAACAGTAAAATACACTGTCAAGTGCCTCAATATTAAATGTTAACACATCAGGACACCAATAAGTTAACTTGGGTGCCTGGACTTTTTACGAAACCTAGGCCCACGTGCATCTCCTCATGTACGATTGTGCACGAATGTTCCTTTTGCATGCGTTGGCCGGCGCAGGCCAAGTCAGGCCAGGCTCACGCACATCTGCTGGGAGGATGAGCTCTCCCAGTGTGTGATAAGTTGTATAGTAACCAGTAAAGAGATGACAAGACAAGTGATAGCAGCACATTACAAACAGTCTCAGCATTTATTCTACATTTTGGATGCTTTTTATTTAACATCTCTTTGTGATAAATGATATTAACAGATGTTAAATATTGGTAGTCATTCAACTTTTTTTTTTTTTTTTAAAGAATCCAACTATTCCTCTTTTGGGCTTTGAATCAATTTGTTTGAAGAGTATCTAGAGACTGCAGTATGAGCTCATTTAAAACTGTTACCATTTGCAAATACTTATCTGTATGAATTAGAATTTTCCCATTACTGTTCTACCGAATAAAACAAATATTATATTAATAAAGCCAGGATAACATTTATCAGCTGAATTCATTAACAAATACAACAGTAGATTTCTATTGTCTGAAAAGTGTATACAAAAGAACATAAGCGGGCTTCCCTGGTGGCGCAGTGGTTGAGAGTCCGCCTGCCGATGCAGGGGATACGGGTTCATGCCCCGGTCTGGAAAGATCCCACATGCCGCGGAGCGGCTGGGCCCGTCCGTGAGCCATGGCCGCTGAGCCTGCGCGTCTGGAGCCTGTGCTCCGCAACGGGAGAGGCCACAACAGTGAGAGGCCCGCGTACCACAAAAAAAAAAAAAAAAAAAAAAAAAAGAACATAAGCTTTGGAGTCTGTTATGGGCTGAATTATATTCCCCAAAATTCACATGTTGAAGTCATAATACCCAGTAGCTTAGGCTATAACCATATTTGGAGATAAAGTCGCTAAAGAAGTGATTAAACTAAAATGAGATGATTAAGGTGGGTCTTAATCCAATTTGGACCTGTGACTCTCTAAGAAGAGGGGATTTGGACACACAAGGAGACACCAGGGATGTGTATGGACAGCGGAGAGTCGGTGTTAAAACAGCCGCAGGAGAAGGCAGCCGTCTACAAGCCAAGGAGAGAGGCCTCAGAAGAAACCAAACCTGCCAACACCTTGATCTCGGACTTCTAACCTCCACATCCGTGAGAAGATAAACACCTACTGTTTAATACCCAGTCTGTGGTATTTTGTTATGGCAGCCCCAGCAAACTAATACAGAGTCTAAAACAATTAGGTCTGAAATTTCCCATTCTACCACATACTACCTGTGTGGTCTTTTAAAAAAAAAAAAACTTATAGAAATATAATTTACATATCCTAGAATGTATCTATTTTAAGTATACAATTCAATGACCGTTTAGTATATTTACAGAGTTGTGCAACCATCACCACAATACGTGTGTAATCATGAGAAAGAGAGCTAACGTCTCTGGGCCTTAATTTCTTCATCTGTAAAATGGGGCTAATACCTTTTGCATGGCTGTGTTGCAAGAATTTAATGACACAACAAAAACATTGGGCACGTGTGTCTGTTTTCTTCCTTCTTTGATCATTCTTAAGACTTGGTGCCCTTCCACCCTAACCCAACTGCGTCTCAAATCCTTGTTGCCTGCCGGACCCAACTTTCTTGTCAAGGCTCCAGGACTTGCAAAACTTGGCACATAACACCCCTCACACCTACTTACTACCTCCTGCCCCATGGGTATAATAGTTAACTTTGGGTCCCTGTGTGGTAGGCAGCCACTAAGACGGCCACCAATGATCCCCGCCTCCTGGTATTCACGTCCTTGTGCAGTCTCCTCCCCTTTAATGGCCCTAGTGACTCACTTCTAATGAACGGAATACAGCAGAAATGATGGGATGTCACTTCTGAGATGAGGTGACAAAAAGCCTGTGGCGTCCGCTCTGGCTCTCGTTTACCCACTCATTCTGAGGGAGGTGAGCTGCCATGTTGAGAATTGCCGAATAGAGACCATGTGAACTTGTGCCTGTGGCAGTAGCCAGTGGGGACCCGAGCCCTGCCAACAGCCATGGACATGAGCTTGGACGCAGACCCTTCCCCAGGCAAGCCTTGATGACCACAGCCATGACCAACAGCTTCACTGCAGCCTTCTGAGAGACCCCGAGTCAGAGGTCCCCAGCTAAGCTGCACCAGGATTCCTGACTCACAGAAACTTCGAGATGATAAATGTATGATGTTTTAAGCTGCTTAAAGGGATAATGTGTTACGCAGCAATAGATAACCAATACACCCATCTTCCAGTACTCCAGAAGAAAGAGAGCCAAGATCAGGCTGACCACTTCGGAACAGCCCCTCCTCTGCTCAGTGCCCAACACACTGTCAACGGCCAAGTAACTAACAATTAACATCAGCCCACACTTGGCCTCTAAAAATTTGCTAAAATGGCAGTTGCTTCTGCCCATTACCTCCTCGTCCCATGCTCTGCAAAAAGCACAGCAGTTCCTCTGTGCCCGTCTCCTGGAAGTGCCTTACTACCCTTCCTACCCTGGAATTCTGTTGGGGTTGCCTTGTGACCTCAGCTCTCTCATGGGCTGAAAAAGAAGTTAGGATTTTAGAGGCTACCCAGCTTTTTCTCATTGTTAGGGCAGAAGCAGTGTTCTCTTGGGGTTTTCTACGTCTTGAGTAGAAGTGGAATCCCAGACCGTGTTTGAATTTTGATCTCTCTCTTCCTTTCCTTCTGATCAGATGCTGTGACACAGGCTCCAGAAAGCCCACATGACCAAGACAAGGAGGCCTGGATTTATTGAGTCCCAGGTCTGCAGAAGACTGGACCCACCTATTCCATTAACCCCTAAGAGCAGATATGCCTACTGACCTGGAGACAAGAGAAGAGGCTGCCCTAGCAATGGGATTTGAAGACCATCAAGGAGGACCTTCACTCATTGCTTGAACTTCCCACCATCAAAGCCAGTGATGAGTTTGATAACAAACCTGTTGAAGGTAGGCTAACACAGGAAAAAACAATAAACCTGGGTGTTCGAGATTTGAGCTTTTTGCCCAGTTATTCACCAATTGGGCAATCTGTCTTGGGCAATTCACTCCAATTATCTGTGAATCCGTTTTCTTATCTATTAAAGAAGAACCTAAATGATATCTTATGACAATATAAAAATGAAATTCCAAATGATCAGAAAGAGACTTCTTTTCTCTGATGTGCATTTGTATTACTCTGGGCTTCTTCAGAAGAGCCCACTGTTATGTTGGGCTCTAAGCAAACCAATTAAGCTTTAGGGAAGGTTAAGGAGAACTGCAGTAACTATTATTCTTAGCACGTTTCCCATTCCTTTTTTTTTTTTTTTAATCTTTTATCACACCCCCTAGAGTGGAGACTTCCCAATGAGGGTCAGGATGGTCTGCAGACCACAAGTGACGCCCAGAAGGATGTCTGTGTCCAGGCAACCACCTACCATGACGGTGCACTCCCGGTGGATGCCACACTCCTGGAACCCGCAGTGGCGGATGAAGCGGCCGGGCTTGGGGCTGGGCGGCGTCTCCATGGCTCGGACGAGACAGCCCAGCCGGTACCCGCAAGGAAGCGGCTGTTCTCAAGTGGGAGCCGGTGGTCCAAGTCGGTGCTCACGAGCAGGCGGCATGGCTGCTACAGGAAGCGTACGGCCTTGGAGAGCTTCATGGAGCTGAAGGGCTGGTAGAAGCCCATCTCAACGGCACACACCTTGGGCTCGGGCGGCGCGTACAGCCAGGCACCGGGGCGGTTCACCCTGCAGCGGCTCGGGCCCCACGCCCTCGGCCTCCAGCTCCGAGCCCAGGGCCGCGCTGCCCAGCATGTAGGCCGCGGGCCCGGCGCGCCGGCCCGGCGCTGCAGCAGGTGGAGCGCGGTGCAGTAAGCCGGGCCGAGGACCTTGCGGCTGCTGCCAGGCCCGCAGGGCGGCCGAAGCCCAGGCGCCGCAGCTCCGCGGCACAGGCCTCGCAGGTCTCGCTGCTGTTGTTGGTGATGAAGCCAAGACGCTCGCCCGCCTGCAGCGCCGTCAGGAGGCTCGGCGCGCAGGACGCCGCAGTCTCGCTGCGCCCAAGCGCGCCGTCGCCGTCGGACAGCAGCGTTTCCACGTCATCCAGCGACGCCTCAGCCAGCTCGGCGCTCAGCACCACGCAGCCGGCGTCGCCGCTTCCGGCCTCTGCCTCCTGCTTCCCTGACACACCAGCTGCAGGAGTGGACACGGGACGTAGACCTGGACGATGTCAGTGCTTTAATCCTCAGAAAGCAATCTTTGAGACATAGGAAAGCCGTTTTCTTCGATTATCGTAAAGATTCTGGAGAAGGTAGTGGTCCTCGGTTTTTGCTAAGCTAGGAGGATGTGCGTTGGGGAATTCTGGCCACCACGTGGAGAAAAGCTTTCTGCAGGATGAAGCCAAGACAAGGAAAGAGGGAAGGGAGAGAGGGCGAGGTCTCTGGGGGGGCCATGTTCCCGTTCCAGTTTCTCAGACTCTGATCACTGCAGCTATTCTTTAGATTCTGTGAGCAAACCTAGCGCCCTTCCCAGGTACGTGAATGCACGAAAAGAGCGGCTTTGAGTTGAGTTTCAATTACTTGCAACTCGAACAATCCTGATAAATACAGGGACGGTGTGGAGGTAATGAAAACAAGCCCTGCACGACGGGGCACAGAACAAAGGGCTTTGGGCTAAGGTGATGGGACTCTTCAAGGCAGAGAATCCAGGGGACGCAGGTAGAACATCCAACTCGATTCCTTTCCAAATGTACATGCTGGAGATTGCCGACTACTCCTTAGAAAGTGGAGAAAAAATGGAGACTTGTTTTTTTCAAGATCCTAGTCAGACTCTTAGGCAACAGGGTATCCTGGGCATGCTTCCTTTCAAGCTGTATTTGTCTGTGAAAGTCAGTTGGTGGCAGGACTAACAGAGCAGCCTATGCTGTCTCTAATGCAGGCAGCCTCTACTTTTTAAGTGCAGTGAGGCTCTGGAGACAATGTCATTGATTAGATTGTCGTCTTACCACATTCCAACTGCCAGTGCACTCAGAGCAGAGGCATTGTGTTAGCGCGGACAGCAGGGGTGTTGGAAAAGCATTGAAAGTGGAGTCAGACATCATACTCTCACCCACACCCTGTGTGCAAGGGTGAAGGGTGTCACCTCGGTTTTGGAGCCATGAGATGCTAACAGCTCCTTTGAGGATAGAGCCAATAGCCTTGGCCTTGGTCTCATTAGTACCAAGCTCTAGCCAGCTGAATTAATCATAGAAACGAGCACTTGTCTATGTAACACATGTATTCCCAGGGCAATTAAGCTCTGGGTTTAAAGGGACGTTACATTTATGGTAGCAATCCATATATTGCTGAGTTTTTCCACCCTGCTTGCTGTCATGGAACAGCCAACCCCCCTAACAAGTTTCCCCAAATTACGTCTTGCAACCTCGGGGTTAGGTGGGGAGTTTACAATGCACACACACAAAAAGCCCTGACAATCACAGCATGGTCTCCACTTCCATACTCTTTTTACCATACTCTCTTTCTCTGCCCCTTTACTGTCACCAAAAAAGGACTGCCATTGTGTCCTTCAGATACCAGCAATGTACCAACACCATATTGCACTGACATAAGGAAAAATTCTCTTCTAATTCTTAATGCCCACCTATAAGAACCACCAACCACAAGCATTGCGCCCTGTGAGCGCGCAGAAACACACACACACACACACCCCCACACACACCCCTTAGTGATAAGGTCTACCACAATGATCCCAAAGAAATGGTATGTTATACCCCAAATCTTAAAAGGATGTGTTGTACAAAGCACCCTTTTCCATTCCCATTCTTTTCTTTTCATTTCCCACGGCCCCAGATGTGAATCCAGGATGCCGACAGATAACCAGCCTCTAAGACAACTCCAAAGCTATCCTCCAGCCAGAGACCCCCAGTACACAAGCACTTATTCCTGTCATCCGAAACATTCTGGGGTTCCATAACCAATCCTCGTGCTTCACTTTGACGTTTTGGTTGCATGTGCATAATTTCTACTTCTGTGTCACATAATAGATCATACAGCGGTTGCTGTTGAATCCAGGAATCTTGAGAAGGAAGGCTAACCCCCCAGCTTGCCTCATAGAAGGGGAGTCACGCTGTAGTGTGCTTCACAGTATAGTGAAGAAGATGAATGAGATCAGGGTCATCTGAAAATGACAGGCCGGAATTTATTTTTCTCTCTGTTCCTTGCCTGACATCTTTTTTTTTTTTAATTTATTTTATAGAGCAGGTTCTTATTAGTTATCTATTTTATACATATTAGTATATATATGTCAATCCCAATCTCCCAACTCATCCCACCATCCCCCCACCCCCGCTTTCCCCCCTTGGTGTCCATACGTTTGTTCTTTACATCTGTGACTCTATTTCTGCCTTGCAAACTGGTTCACCTGTACCATTTTTCTAGATTCCACATATATGCGTTAGTATACGACATTTGTTTTTCTCTTTCTGACTTACTTCACTCTGTATGAGAGTCTCTAGGTCCATCCACGTCTGTATAAATGACCCAATTTTGTCCCTTTTTATGGCTGAGTAATATTCCATTGTATGTATGTACCACATCTTCTTTATCCATCCATCTGTCAATGGGCATTTAGGTTGCTTCCATGACCTAGCTATGTAAATAGTGCTGCAGTGAACATTGGGGTACATGTGTCTTTTTTAATTATGGTTTTCTCAGGGTATATGCCCAGTAGTGGGATTGCTGGATCATATGGTAATTCTATTTTTAGTTTTTTAAGGAACCTCCATACCGTTCTCCATGGTGGCTGTATCAATTTACATTCCACCAACAGTGCAAGAGTGTTCCCTTTTCTCCACACCCTCTTCAGCATTTATTGTTTGTTGATTTTCTGATGATGCCCATTCTAACCCGTGTGAAGTGATACCTCTTTGTAGATTTGAGTTGCATTTCTCTAATAACTAGTGATGTTGAGCAGCTTTTCATGTGCCTCTTGGCCATCTGTATGTCTTGGAAAAATGTCTATTTAGGTCTTCTGCCCATTTTTTGATTGGGTTGTTTGTTTTTTTAATATCGAGCTGCATGAGTGGTTTGTATATTTTGGAGATTAATCCTTTGTCCGATGATTCATTTGCAAATATTTTCTCCCATTCTGAGGGCTGTCTTTTCGTCTTGTTTATAGTTTCCTTTGCTGTGCAAAAGCTTTTAAGTTTCATTAGGTCCCATTTGTTTGTTTTTGTTTTTATTTCCATTACTCTAGGAGGTGGATCAAAAAAGATCTTGCTGTGATTTATGTCAAAGAGTGTTCTTCCTATGTTTTCCTCTAAGAGTTTTATAGTGACCGGTCTTACATTTAGGTCTCGAATCCATTTTGAGTTTATTTTTGTGTATGGTGCTAGGGAGTGTTCTAATTTCATTCTTTTACATGTAGCTGTCCAGTTTTCCCAGCACCACTTTTGAAGGGACTGTCTTTTCTCCATTGTATATCCTTGCCTCCTTTGTCATAGATTAGTTGACCATACCTTGCCTGACATCTTATGGAGAGATGTATGAGCCATTAAAATCAAAAGTCAAACTACAAAACAGAAGGAAGAGAGAGTGAGTTGGGACTCAGACAATCCACCAACTAGGTGAGTCAATCTTCTTTAATCCAGAGTGCTACAAGTTTCCAGACCACGTGGTAACTTTTTAGATTCAAATTCAAATCCTAGGTACCAAGGCCCCCTCATCTTTCTAATCCTGTGTTAGGGACTTTCTTATGTATTATGCCACTTAATCTCCACGATGAAACTGTGCTATCTATGATATTTGAAAAAAGATATGTACTTTATCTTTTGTTCTCCAAGTAACACATATTCACTCTAAAAGAAAAACATCTGATAAAAAGAGACATTTTAAAATCATCCGTAATTCCCATGCCTAAAGAAAAGTATTTTAACATTTTGCCATGTATGATATATATTATTCTACCATCTTTCCCTATGCATATATAACATATAATTTATAATATTACAACTTTTACATTTTTTCTGAACAAGATAATAGTGAATTTTATTCCATGACAGGAAATGTAATTTTTTTCTACAACATGTTAAGGTTACATAAGGTTCCGTCATACACCACCCACCATGATATATTTAATGGATTCCCCGTTGTTGGAGATTTAAGCTGTTTCCAATTTTTAGTTATCATAAGAATGCTTTGATCAGCATTCTAATAGCAACATCTTTGCGTGTAACCATGATTATTTCTTTTGGATTGGTTCTTACAAGTAGAGTTTTGGGGTCGTAGCGCATGTCAAATGTTAAAGGTTTGCTTCTGTTGTACCAAATGTCCCCCTAAGTAAGTTAGAGCACTTGAACAGCCACAAGTAGTATAAAAAAGTACTAATTTCCCTGCAGCACTGCCAGCATTTTTACTTTTATCTTTGCTGATTTTTTTGGAAGAAAAATGAACTTTCATTTGTTTAAAATGTGCAATTTTTGACATTTACCAGGGAGGCTAAATATATTTTTCATGGGTTTACTGGCCATTTACACTTCTTCTTATGTAAAGTGATGTTCATTTCTTCTGTGTCTTTGAATTCATTCCTCTTTTTCTTGTCGATTTCTAAATGCTTTATTATTAAGTATTCCATAAGCACCACAAATATCTTGTGATTAACTCTTCCCTAAGGACCAAAAATAATGTCTCCCAGTTTGCCTTTTAATATATTTAGTATCTGGTATACCTAAGTTTTCATGATAAATTTTTATGGAGTCAAATTATTTCATATTTTTCTTTATAGTTTTTATATTTTCATTCATTGTTAGAAAGGCTTTCCAAGATTGTTATTTTTTAATTACTTCATTATCTTTTAGAACTATAAAGTTTTGTTTTCACAGGAAAGTCTTTACTTCGGGTGTGGTCTGAAGGAGAAATCGACATTTATTAAATGGCTAGCCATTATTAGGTAATCCTTTCTCTTCTCACTGAGTTGAAATGCCAGTCTTATCACCTAAAAAAAATGTTCTGTTATTTTGAGTCCATTTCTGTTCCATTTCATTGATTTAGCACAGAGTGACTCTCCTCATTCTGTGTCCTGCCTTTTCCATGTATCCTGCTCTACCACTGAGAAACTGATTCCTTTTCTACACAGAATGAACACTAGGCATCTGTTTTTAGACTTCCTTGAAAAGCGAAGAGTGAAAATAATGATTAGCCATGGATAGCTTTAAATCAAAGAGTGTCATTCAAAGCAAATCATTCCTAAAGTAATGGGCTTTACTCCTAGTGTTTTTGTTACTATTAGCCATTAGCAAGTGAAAGAGAAAAAAAAAAAAAAGTCCTGTTAAAACACTTGTTGCTCCCTTTATTAACCCTTGAATTACATGGAGATCCAGTTAAAGTCAGGTAGGAGTTGGCCAGAGTAGCTGTGCTTTACAATCCACATATATGAAGCAGAGAGCTGTGACCCATCCACATGGCCATTCTTCTCGGCCGCTGCTCCTTTAACATGCTAGAGTAAGAAGCCACTTATGATACTGGGTAGTGTAAATAGGCCTTTGACCCTGCACCAAAGACCTCTATCACTCACTGTTTTGAATCTGTTTCTGGTCAATTCAGTTGGCCCGAACGCAGCTCTAATGAGGCTGAGGTCACGGGTTCAATACCAGTGTGGTCTAATTACCAATAAGTCAACTGTTTCAGCGTCTCAGCTTGTACTTCTAAACCAAACCAGCCCCTTTTGCATAGTCCCAGGTTTGGACACACAGGGGACAAGGCGAGAGAGCAGAGATAAATCAGAACAAATCTCCCATCATACTGGGACGTGCACTCAATGCCCTGCTGTTGGCAGGTCAGTAGCAGGGTTTTGGAGACAAGCAATTGGAGCACATTTTTCTATTGGCACCACGGCCGTCAGTAATTGGCATCTAATCCACCCCCCCAGTCCTGCAGAAAGGCTGCCAAACTCCCCTCTCCAAGGACTTACTATTCTAATTTAGAGAACAGAGTTTGGGGAGGTGGCAGTGTGTCCGGCGCTTTAATGGGATTGTTTGCAGTAACCATGGATGCCTAGGGGAAACTCAGTCGAAAACTAAATGAAGATATAAGCTTTCTTTTTAATTTCATTAGGAAGTAAGTAAAACATGTTAAGATAACTTGGAAAAGAAGCAAAGAAGGAAAACATCCAGTCTCGCCAACATAACACATATACAATTAGAAACTTTAGACCCATTGTTTTACTTTTTCATCACCATTTTAAGGCATTACACAAATAACATTCTATAGGAGGGACAAACATTTTTCGAGAAAATGGAAATTACCTACTATCTGTTAACAAGGTGACTATTGAACATTTTCCCGGAGATGCTCAGATGCTCAGTGCTCACCCACGGAAGCACTGCGTTTGGAGTGACTTCTCATAAATGCTGAGTCCTCAAAGATGCCGACCCACCAACCCCACAAAAGGCCCATCAGTTAAATTTCCCAGGAAATAGAAGATGCCTCAGTAACCTTGATACCGCTTAATGCTTCAAACACCAAAGAAGTTTCTAATCACAAGTATTCAGCACAGTGTCATTTGGAAAACATCAAGAGTGGAGGAAAAAGTCCTCCTACCTAATGTGAATGCAGCAGAATTGGCACTCTCCTTTAGAACGTACTGTAATTTCTCATGGAAACACTTTGTGAAAAGCCAGTCATATATCGTAGCCCCTAAGTATGAAACCACGGGTCCCTCTAACCACACAAAACAGCTGTGCCCTCGGAGGAAAGGTCATCTGCTGCAGTCATGTTTCTTTCTACTTTTAAAGAAATGTCAGACCATGTTTTATGCGGTCCTTATGACAGGGTGCTGTTTATTGTATCACCAAGCTGCCATAACTTCAGGACGAGGAAACTGCCATTATTTGGAGAGTATATATCTTTCTGACTTGCAGGAAAGATGAAAATTAAGAACGGCCCTCTTTTGGAGTGGGTCTAAGTATTCTTTGACAGTCTCCTACAATATTTCAAACGTCTTCGTCAGACCCATAAAATCCAACGCTCACCTCACTTGGCCCAGCTGAAGCTGTGGAGGAGTTAGGACGTTTATCACAAGTGTGGTGTGAATTCTGCCACTTGGCAGATGTTTCTGACTGAGAGCTTGCAACCAGCTTGCTTGGTGCCCCCAAGGACGATGAAATGTACATAAAGAGATTGTACGACAGTGGGAAATAATAATGCTAGCTAATGTTGATCAAGTGCCAGGTTTCTGTGCTAAGCCTTCCACACACATGACCTCAATTTGTCCTCATTACTCTGGGGACACAATGAGAACCCTATGACACAGACAAGAAAACTAAGATAGCAAGAAATCAAGGGACTTGCCTCAAGGTCATACTGCTGCAAAGCGAGGGTGCCAGGGTTCAAACCTGGGTCTTGTCACCCAGAGCCACACATGTAATCAACATGTGTTGACCACGTGATGTTTCCCAGGCAGTGTGGTCCCACAGAATAATAAGGACCTTCTTCCCCAGTGCTCATACGCTCCTATTACGATCTAAGTTGGAACTGAGAGAATAAGTTCCCTCCGCGTGGTAACAACTGTGTGACAGCTTTCACTAGAAATCAGATCTGTATGACCTCCAACTCTATACTCAAGATGCCAAAGTTCTTGACCTGGAGAGTTTTCTAGAGATAAGAAGTAAAGGGAATGTGAAACATTTTCGAAAACCTGCTCCAGGTCTTAATTATCTAGGATCAACAGGGGAGGTGCTTTGATAAAGTCACTCGAATATTCTATTTAAACTCCTCATCAAACTCTGTTTCAAAGTGTGTTTCTGCTCTAGCATAGGTGAAATTTTAGGAACGCCAAGCTGCTTCAGAAATCAGTTTGGATCTGGACCAAGATTATGAGGGACAAGCGATGAACTAAACTAAGTGCAACCTGAGTAAGTTAGTCAACCAGTACCTCGCTCGGGGTCACCAGCTAGTGGTGGCATTGTACAGTCTAGGCAAGGTCCCTGCTGATGAGAGCTTGCCCTGGGGATGGGGAAACCACGAGGTTCAGACTGAGTAGGTGACGTGGCCAGGAAACTTTTTTCTGCTTAAAGAAAGAAAATCACAAGGGAGGCTGACAGCTGCTACACAAATGTACTTTCTCTCCTTCCCCCTGGCTTGCTTCCCACCCCGCATTCCCCTCCTTGCTGTTCTCCCTGGGGCTGGGGGAGGGGTGGTCTGAGCCTGCGGTGGGAAATCACGGGATAGGTGGGCTGGCTTCTAGCCCCTGCTCCGACACTCACTAGCTTTGTAACTCTAGACACTTCGCTTAACCTACGTCTTTTGACCTCAATTGCTTCATTTTTTTTTCAGCAGATTTGTATTAAATGCCAAATGAAATGTCCATATTTCATTGGTGACGTGAGGAGCTAGGCTAAATGGACCCTAGATCCTTTCGCATTTTAAAACGCTGTGACTCTCTCCCTCTTATGTGATGCTCCTTTTTTTACTTCCTTCCTTTCCTCCCTACTTCCTTCCTCTGGCACCTGCATCCCAGCCCACCTCTAAGTCTCGCTCTGACCCGGAAGCAGAGAAATAAAGATGGAGGAGAGAGATTCGGTAGGTACCTGTGGAATCTTTCTTCCTTTCTTTTTCTTTCTTTCCTCTCTTCTTTCTTTCTCTCTCGCTCTCTTTCTTTTCTTTCTTTCTTCCTTCCTGACGCCAGGGTACCTTTCTTTGACTTTTCAAGAACATGTTTCAGGGACTAAAGAGACCACTCTTCGTTCATTTCCTCATTCAAGCAAACATTTTGAGTGTCTGCAAGCGCCAGCTTTTTGTGGGGCATGATCATCACAGTGACCCTCAATGGGATCTGGGAAATATTCACTCACATTCATTTGCAAACTGTGGTTCCTTGAAGAGCAAAGGAACTGATGTGCATTGTAATCACTTGCCTTTACAGGAGTGTCTAAACCAAGCACCTAGACTACGTTAAAGGGGCAGCCACAGGAGTCCACTGCCATAAAGCCCTCTGGACAAGGACAGTCAGTACGTGCCAACTCTGTCGAATGCATCCAGCCTTGCTGCTTGAGAAGAACTTCAAAGGGCTTGAGAAATAGCTAGACCAGCATTGTCCAAGAGAGCTTTTATGATCAGGGATATATTCTGTATCTGCACTGTCTGATATGGAAGCCACTAGCCACATGGTTATTGAGCACTGGAAATGTCACTAGTGTGACTGAGGAACTAGATTTTAAATTTTGTGCTACTTTAAGTATTTAAATTTAGATAGCCACATGTGACTAGTGGTGACCACACAGGGCAGCTCAGAAATAGAATATTAGACACATATGAAAGGACACAGGTCTCCTAGACAGGATACAGCAAACTATGTAAAATGGAAGGCAGGTAATATTGTATAAGATGATGATGAGATTAAGGGTAATCAAATCCTGAATCATGGGACTGTTAAGAGGAAAAATGCCAAAACAAGGAGAAGAGAGGGCTCTTACTCTTGGGCAGCTTCAGGTGTCCCTGGTACAAAGTAGCTCTCCAAAACTTCATTGGATGGATGAATGGTTCTGGTTAGGCTTGTTTGGTTATTATAAAGAAAGGAGACTCACCCACATTAGCTTAAGCAAATGATGGCAATAACTGTAAAAAAACTGTACTTGTTCTGCACAGGGGTTAGGATCTTTCAGACCTCCAAAATCAGGAGCTAAATAGAGCTAGGTCTCATGATGATTGGGTGGCTCTGGAATTTCCACCATTATGGAAAAAAAAAAAATAGCATGATATCAGACACCTATAAATACTGTATAAGCACATTTCTGGGTTTTAGCTCTGTTAAGTGCCAATGATAACAACAACAAAAACGCCTTTTAAAGAGTATATCAAAAAAAAGAAAGATAAGTAAGTCTTCATGCTTGGGACAGAGGTTGCTATTAATTGATCATGGATAGAAATAGAACTACTTGGGTCCAGTTTATTTTTTTCCTCCTAGCTTATCTCAAGAAGATTGATCTTCATATTAGAAGAGGTAATGCAAACATTTCAAGAGGGAAACCAGGGTTGGTTATAATACCCCCCATTGCTCTCAGAAAGTTCAGGTCTCCAGATCCGCACAAATTATACCACCAGGGTCTTGTAGAAATAATGAAAGCTGAAATGCTATGGATACTTTCTGAACAACTATGAAGAATGAGAGAAGTCTCGGGAGGCTGGAGAGGATTGAATGTTTTCCCAGTTTTCAAGAAAGGGAAGAAAAAAGGTTCTATAAACTAAAGACCAAATAGACTTGATGATCATCTTGAGAGCAATTTCAAAGTGGGTTTTAACAGAAATGCTTTGTGGACATACTTTGAAAGGACAGCAGTGACCACCAAGAGTCAGTACAGGTTCACTCAGAATAAATCATGCCAGTCTAACCTTCGTTCTGCTTTTGGCACAGAGAATTGCAAGACATATAAATCACACTTCAGCAAGGCGTTTGACAGTGTCTCTCCTTAGAACTTTATGGACAAGATGGAGAAATGTAAGCTAAATATTGGAATCGTTAGATAGATTAATAAGCACTTGGATGGTTTACCTCACAGAGTTGTGTTTAATAGATGGTTGTCACCTGAAGGGAGGACTTTATACTGTGCCATAGAACTATTTGTCCTTGGCCTGCTCTGCTAAACATTTGCATGACTTAGATGAGGACAGTGATGGTGTGTTTATTAAATCAGCAGATGACAGGAAACTAAGAGGGAGAGAGAACAGATTTCAGGCCCCAAATCTTCTCGGTCTGAGACAGACAACTTTAATCAACTTCCAGTGTGAGGACCTGCCCTAGTTCATTCACACTGACAAACACCCGCTCTGGTTTCTTGAAAGACCAGAAGGGGTGAAGCCATGAAAACCTTGCCTGAGTGATTAAGAACTCAGCTTCCACCATCTTCCGTGATCAGAGCACCGGAAACAATTTGCCTTCCAGTCTTTTGGTCTGTTTTGTTTTGTGGTCAGTATAACAGGCACAACATCTCTTATCTCATCCCTTGGCTCTTGTTAGGACTGACCCCTGGAATGACTCCTCAGTCCCTTGTCTTGGCGCCTTGCTCTCCAGGAAGAAATTTCCAAGTTTCAACCGACAGGTATGGCCCCCGGTGCTTGGTTTCTCTTCCTGGTGAGGAACTTGCAAAGCCAAGTCTTGCAGTTTGCCTTGTGATGGGGCTTCTGTCCAGAGAGTGACCATCCTGGGCTTGTTGTGCAAAGCTGCACTATCCTCTGTCCAGAAGGCTCTGCTTGATCTCTGATGTCATCTAAAAGCTCCAGCCAACCCTGCTTTGCCCCTTAACACTTCGGGACTACAGCCACTGTGACATATGATGGACAATTGAAGTCGGTTGTGTTCAAAAACCAGTTTTACAAGGGGCACAGTAGCTTGTGCTCAGTTGATGATGAACCCAAAAGCCAGTGTGATTCCAAGCTCTGCTATCAGAGATAATGAGTCCATCATAAGAGAAGTGAACATCTTTCTCCCCCTTGTGCTAATTAGACCATGATGGGTACCACATGGAGAAACATTAACAAATGGAAACTTCCTTGGAGAAGAATATCTAGCAGAGTTAAGAGGCTTGAAACTGACTAAATAAGCCAAAAGTTGGAAACATTGGATGTTAACTTTGAAAAGACCATAATAGAAGCCAAGTTTGGGGTCTGGCAAGTGAAGAAGGATTGGAGTTATTCTACCAGACAAAGCAAGCATGATGGGTAAAAACTACAGAAAATCAGATTTATTACAACAATCTCTAACAACCAGAACTGTCCAAGACTGACCCAGGCTATTTTAGGAAGTTTTGAGTTCCCTGTTGCTAGAAGTACTCAAAAAGAGACAGTATGTTATCTGTAATGTTGCAGTCAAAATGCATGATCTCGTATGTAGTTAACTAGAAAATATTCAAAGCCCTTTACACCCTAGGTCTATGATTTTATAACGATATATCTGATTTTAACTTGGGCTGTTTTTTCCCTATTTTCCTTGTCTACTATTCCAAGAATATATTATAGAGAAGATATATGGCCTCTCTTTTTAAGTTTGCAAGGCCAGGCAGAGGGAAATTGGGGAAGACCAAGATTAATCCTTCTTTGAAGGTACAGCTGGTAAATATCTGGTCTCCAAAATTCTCCTCGCCATTTGTGACAATCCTTGCCCCCACCCTAGCTCCCTTGGGTCCTTTGAAATATGACTTCAATCCCATCCTGTTATCAGACTCTGGACAGCAGTTCAGTTTCCCTCCCAAGCCTTCCTTGTTACAGATGGGAACCATTCTGGGACACCGTGGCCAAGCCTGGTGGAGGGGGCCTTGCTTACTCAGTCATTGAAACCCACACAATGACCCGACTGGCTCCTTCTCATCCCATGATAAGAAAGGGAACAGAGAAAGGAGGGAGTGATAATGTAGAAGAAGCTGACTAGGCTCATCCATTTTCCTGGGTCAGCCCATGGCCGTTCCATTTCTGGGACTCTTTCCATCCTGGACCTGTTTCTCCAGCTAAACAGCCTCAAGGTGACTCCCCACCTCTCTCCCATGCCTCTGGACCACCCTTCCCAGATGAGTGTCCTGTCTGCATCACTACCAGTCTCTGTCCAAACCCACACATCTTTCACATGGAAGAGGAAGATCTGGCTCAACTGCCTTCAGACAGGGAAGGTTTAATTTAATTTAAGTGTTATTGTTATCATCTCTATTTTCTGAAAACTTACGATGTCAATGCTGGAAGGTACTTCCTTTAACAGATAATGAAACAAGCCAAGATAAAGAATATTGAATAATTGACTAGTCTCAGAGCATGCTGTAGATGGAATCTAAAACATGTGGATGGGAAGTGAAACCAGGTGACAGTAAGATATCTTTTCAAATCTAATTGGAAAGAAAGAAAGAGAAAAGAAAGAAAGGAAAAAAAAGGAAGGAAGGAAGAAAGAAAGAAGGAAGGAAGGAAAGAAGGAAAGAAGGAAAGAAAGGAAGGAAGGAAGGAAGGAAGAAAGGAAGAAAGAAAGAAGAAAGAAAGAAAAAAGAAAGAAGGAAAGAAAGAAAAAGAAAGAAAGAAAAAGAAAAGAAAGGAAGGAAGGAAAGAAGAAAGAAAGAAGGAAGGAAGGAAAGAAGGAAAGGAAGGAAGGAAAAAAGAAAGAAGGAAAGAAAAGAAAGAAAGGAAGAAAGAAGGAAAGGAGGAAAGAAAGAGAAAGGAGCAAGGGAGGAGGAGGGAGGAAAGAGGAGGGAGGGACGGAGAAGAATGGTAGTGATTGCCAGGGGGTATGGAGTCATGGGGAGTTATTGTTTAATGGGTATAGAGTTTCAGATTGAGAAGATGAGGAGTTCTGCAGATGGATGGGGATGACAGCTGTACAAGAATGTGAGTGTATTTAATAACACTGAACTGTACACTTTAACATGGTTACCATAGTAAATTTTATGTTAAGTGTATTTTAGCACAAGAAAAAAATGGGAAAAGATTTTTTTCAAATAGATATGACTCTGTGATTTTCAAAGAGAATGTATAAGAATCAGCACATAGATAATATGGTAACAGGCTACAGAAATCTGAGACATGATGCCAAAGTAGGTGAGAAATACATCTAAGCCGGAAATTCATAGTTCTCATGGACAAGAGAATGTCCTCACTCAGAAAGTTACCAACACTGAAGCCTTGGTGTTCTGGGTTCCCAGCCAACAATAGATTCTGAGTAGCACATCCGAAGAGAGGAAGACGTGGCAGGGAAGAGATATTAGGGAAAGACACTGAGTCTAGAAAAGATACTGAATAATGATTAAGAGCATATACAAAACGAATAAAAGTCAACAGACTGAGGCCATTTAGTGTTGGAGCAAACAGCTCTTCACAGCTCAGTAGGCCCTGAGGGCCTAGAACAGTGACTGATGCACATAGTAAAGACATCAAGGCATCATTATAACAGTTAAATAACATTCAGTGTTCTTAGTTAATGAAAGAAGGCAAGTATCAAATACACTTTAGAAATACAGTCGGCCCTCCATATCTGCGTGTTCTACATCATGCATTCAACCAACTGCAGATGGAAAATATTCAGAAAACAAATTCCAGAAAGTTCCAAAAAGCAAAACTTGAGTTTGCTGCATGCCGAGCAACTATTTACATAGCCTTTACATTGTATGAGGTATTAAAAGTAATCTAGAGAGGACTTAAAGTATACAGAAGGATACATGCACCCTAGTGTTTATTGCAGCACTGTTTACAATAGCCAAGACATGGAAGCAACCTAAATGTCCATCGACAGATGAATGGCTAAAGAAGATGTGGTGCATGTATACAATGGAATACTACTCAGCCGTAAAAATCATGCGATAACACCATTTGCAGCAAATGGATGGACCTAGAGATTATCACAGTAAGTGAAGTAAGTCAGACAGAGAAAGACAAATATCGTATGATATCACTTATGAATCTAAGTTATGACACAAATGAACCTACCTATGAGGCAGAAACAGACTCAGAGACATAGAGAACAGACTTGTGGTTGCCAAGGGGGAGGGGAGTTGGGGAGGAATAGATTGGGAGTTTGGGATTAGCAGATGCAAACTATTATATAGAGAATGGATAAACAACAAGGTCCTACTGTATAGCACAGGGACTATATTCAATATCCTGTGATAAACCATAATGGAAAAGAACATGAAAAAGAATGTGTATATATATATATATGTATAACTGAATCATTTTGCTATACAGCAGAAATTAACACAGTAAATCAACTATACTTC
Source organism: Tursiops truncatus (assembly GCF_011762595.2). Classification (NCBI taxonomy): domain Eukaryota; kingdom Metazoa; phylum Chordata; class Mammalia; order Artiodactyla; family Delphinidae; genus Tursiops; species Tursiops truncatus. The sequence continues at coordinate 13,219,641 of NC_047039.1, forward strand.
AGTGAAATAAATTTTAAAAAAATTAAGTGTACAGGAGGATGTGGTAGGCTATATGCAAATACTGTGCCATTTTATATAAGGGACTTGAGCATCTGAAGACTGGGGGGCTGGGGGCCCACTGGAACCAAAACCCCCAGATACTGAAGTACGACTATATTCTCATAAGATGCTTTATATTTCCCCCTAAGTTTACATTTAAAATAGAATACATTTAGTTGTCTGGAAGATTCACTGATGCAGAATCCCCATTTTCTAATGATGCCGGATAAATAAGTGTACCAGAGAGCTCCAGAATTTTAAGAATTCTGCCATTTATACTAACTCCTTTTGAGTGGGGAGAAGTAAGCCCCAAGAGGGTTTTTCCTCCTACATATGTTGCCTTACTCTTACATGTGTGTTCTCAGTTAACCCACATAGGCCACATGGAACCAGAGATCAATGCAAACAACAGGCAACCAACCCATTCTTTAGGCTTGAGGAGAGTCAAGGACCTCTGGGAAGGATTGATAGGTAAACACTGCTCAATGGAAGTGCTCTCACTTGAGTGGTAGCAACCTGATCCAACCAACACTCTCTTTGGGGAAGAGTAAATGCTATGAAATAAATAAAAAGTGTGCTAATCTAGCTAATCTCCTTGTTCCAAAGCTGCTATTTCTACTCGATATGTCATTCAGAATGCTTAACAAGACCAACAGCAATTTTTAAGGAGACGACCCAGAGTCCTCAAATGATGGAAGATGTTCCTTGAGCAAGGGATAGCCTTTAATTGAACCGGAAATAGGCACCTGGTCCAAGGTTGGCCAATCTATTGGCTGATTCCTAATCAGTGAGGTGGCCTGGCATAAAACAATCTACCCAATAGATAATTAGCTAGATCATCCTTTCTCTTCCATTTGAAAAGGAAAATATGGCGAATTCAGTCAGTGTGCTTGGGATACATCCCAAGTAGGGAATACTCTCTGCCCACATAGAGCTTACAGAGGAGAACCACTGTTCTGCGGGAAAGTAAGTGCTATTACCGTAATTGCTATGAAATTGTGTGATACAAACTGAGATAAAGAGAGGGTGCTAAGAAGCCACAAAGCTGGGTTTGAGTTGGGAAAGGCTTTCAAGGGGACAATATCTAAGCTGAAACTTAGAATATGAGTTGAAGGAGGAGAAAAGAGGAGAGAAGGCAGAGCAAATCATATGAGGGTAGCATCAGTGTCAGGAGAGACCTGGTGAGTCCAATAATGTAAAATGAGAATAGCGGAGTACTGAATGCACAGGCAAAATTAGAAGAAATGAGGCTAGAGAGATAGGAAAGTTTTGTCCACACGGTCAAGCAGTCCAGTCTTTATTATACTGAAGGGAAAACGAACCATTGAAGAATTTTCAGCAAAGAAGAGATGCGAAATGCTGCATCTCTTATGTAGGAGGCATATATCTTTTTGACTTAGTGTTTTTGTTTCCTTCAGATAAATGCCCAGAAGGGGAATTGCTGGATCATATGGTAGTTCTATTCTTAATTTGTTTGCTATTTTTAGAAAAGCCAGTTAAGTTGCAGAATGGAGAACAGATAGAAGAGAAGCAAACACAGAGTGAGGAAGCATAATTAGAAGATTTGTGCAGCAATATGGAATAGAGATTGGTGGTGACCTGAACGAGAGAGATGGCACTGGGGCTGGGAAAAGGGAAGCCTAGCTGGCCTGAATTAGGAGCTAGATTCAAAAGAAGTTAATCATTGACTGGCTGTGAAGCCAGTGAGGAATCGTCAAGGATCAGATTTCTAGAGTCAGCAATTAGGTGGATAGTGATACCATTCAACGAGATAAAGAAGATCAGCATACATGAAAAGGTACCCAGCATCACTAACCTGTAGGGCAGGCTGTCAGGAAGGGCAGGCTGGAACCTTCAGGTACAAGCTGCAGCTACAATACCCAAGGAAGCCTTGGTTCTGCTCTTAAGGCCTTTTGACTGATTGAATCAGTATCTAAGTATCTAAGATAACCTCCCTTACTTAAAGTCAGCTGATTATGGGCTTTAATCACATCTACAAAATACCTCTAACACCTAGACTGCTGTTTGATTGGATAACTGGGAATGATAGCTTAGTCAAGTTGACACATAAACTGACCATCACAGACGGGTTTGAGATTCAGCAAGCAGGCAGATGTGGCTGGACGGACGTGAACAAGCAAGAGGGTAGTAGGAGGTGAGTTCAGAGAAATAACGGAGGGCCTGAAATGTAGGGGGCTGAAGGCCATCGAGAAGAATAAAAAATTTTGAAATCCTTAATTCAGAGAATCAGAGGGCCTAGTTAAGGCTGAAGAACATCAGTTCAGAGTACACCAACCCCTAGGATCATGTTATTTTCTGTAGCAATGAAGCAGTTCAGGTTCAGGCAGGTTGAAGTCGGATGCTCAGAATGATCCAGGGTTTTCCAGTGGACATAACAGAAGAAGGAAGTGGGGGCAAGAAAGTTAAATGGCAAGAGAAATGTAGAAACCACGAACCATGAAGCCTAAACTGGGTAGGAAAGAAAGTGAACATTGGATTGGGGAAGAGCTGGGCTTCAAGAGGTTCAGGAGGATGGTAAAAACAAGGCCATGATCCAGCAATCCCACTCCTGCATATTCCCAGAAAAAACGCTAATTCAAAAAGATACATGCACCCCTATGTTCACAGCAGCACTATTTACAATAACCAAGACATGGAAACAACCTAAATGTCCATTGACAGATGAAAGGATAAAGAAGATGTGGTATTAGCAGATGCAAACTATTATGTAAAGAATGGATAAACAAGGTCCTACTGTATAGCACAGGAAACTGTATCCAATATCCTATGATAAACCATAATGGAAAAGAGTATGGAAAAGAATATATATACACATAACTGAGTCACTTCGCTGTACAGCAGAAATTAACACAACATTATAAATCAACTATACTTCAATAAAATTTTAAAAAACAAACAAAACCAAGACCATATGACCAAGGGACATGTATACTGGGAGTAAGCCCTACTGTCCTGCAGTGGTAGAGTTTAAGAAGATGTGGAACCCTATACACATGGTGGACCACTTGGAAATGATATTGTGAGTCCCTCAGGGATGAAGGTCAATGGAAAGAAAAGTCCAGCAGACAGGTAAACCATAGGACAAAGAGCCATAGTGATAGATACATACATACGTTTAAATTTTTCTCATTGAATACTATCAGTATTAGCATATAAATGAAAATTGAAGCTATGGATATAGAGGAGGAGAAGTACCATCTAGGCATGCGGTTAATCATCACAGTGACAATAATGATAGCAAACATTTATTGAGCACTTTCTCCATGCCAGCCACTACCCTAGCACATGCCATGTATCAGCTCAGTTAATCGTCTAAACCACCCTATGAGTAGGTATTAATATTCTCCCCATTCTAAGAGATGATGCCACAAAATGTATAATGATAACACTAGGATTCAAACCTGGAGCCCACACTCTTAATCCCAATCTTACACTATCAGAAAAAGAGAAAAGAACTGAAAGCATATCCCTGGAGAACATCAATAATTAAGAATATACTATATATAATATAAGCTATTATATATAGAATGGAGAAACAAGGTCCTACTGTAGAGCACAGGGAGCTATATTTAATATCCTGTGATAAACCATAATGGAAAAGAATATACAAAAAAAGAATGTATAGATATGTATAACTGAATCACTTTGCTGTACAGCAGAAGTTAACACAACATTGTAAAACAACTATATTTCGATTTAAAAAAAAGAATATACTGCAGAGAAAGTGTATGTGGATATATATATATATACTGTAGAAAGTGTATGTGGTTGAGATATGTAAGGGACCCTACATTTGGTATTGAAAGGTGATTTTAGGATAAGCTCCTGATATGACAGCATCATGTTTTCTTTGACTCTTTTTTTCTCCAAAGGGGAATGCGGCGGGGGGGGGGGGGGGGGGGGGGGGGGGGGAGGGAGGGAAGTGAGTTCAATTTAGTTGAGTTTCAATTAATGAAAGTTTTGTAGTATCTGCTTAGTAGCTTAATAAAAGCAACTTTAGCACTGGGAAAATTTCCTCCGGCCTTCCTGTATTCCCACAAGAAATTTTTATTTAAAAAATAATAATCACCATAATAATAATACTTTTTTCTTGTTTTCTAAAGGGGACTCCTTGGACTCCACTAGCTACAGCAGTTACTGAGGAAGGATCAGGGGTTAATTTTAGTTGTCCTGGGTTATGAACACTGACATGGGACTTAAGAAAAACCTTCATCCAATTTTTTTCCAAATTAAATCAAGAGCATTGATAATTAGTTTCTATCAAAGACATCTAGTGGGAAATGAAAGAACTGAAAAAGCCATAAGCTGCCTTTACTTCTTCATTAATATTTGCTCCCCAATGCAGGTCAAATAAACCACACTCACAGTTCTAAATGAATTGCTTTAAAGTTGATGAATTATTTTTCTCTTTGGATTTCTACCACCCATCGCGGCGAATTATTCCCACTACATTCCCTTCTCTGACTAGAGGTTTCAGTCGAACAAAGAAAACAAAGCGAGGCTCCCTAGAAATTGAACTCCGTTTTGCTTTAAAAATTTCTTTCACCACACATGCAATCCCACTTATGAATACTGAGAGGATTGTTCTCACAATCAAAACTCCTCCTGGCTCTCACTGAGAGTTTGTGAGGTCAGCTGATTTTATGGCTTTTAGAAACCCCTGAACAGAAACATGATTTAGGAGACTGAAGCCTGCAGGAGGGGCAAGTGTAAATCCCACCAGGACCACCACCACGCCAGTTTTCCTTGGTTGAAGCTTTCTTTCACTCTCCTGTGCTTTCATTTGCTCATCTCCAAGATAAGGATAAGAACACTGTGGTAGAGACACCAAAATGCATGCTTCCCCTCTCCTTCTGCAGAACTGTTGCTGGGAAGTAATCATTCAGCCGGAGACCACATCTCCCCAACCCCACTGTATCCAGGTGGAGCTGTAGGACCAGTTTTCACCAAGAGGAAGTCCGTGGGGGTGTGTGGGCCTAGGCTTTTAGAGAATGGCACTCTCCCACTTCTGGCAAAGATAGAGTAATGCGGACGAGACTTACCCTCGTGCCTGAAACCATGTACAAGCCCCTGTGTCCTTGTCTTTTGAAGTAAAATGCTGACTCAAGAGTAATGATTGGGAAATGTGAAGATGGAGAAACAGAGAATAGCCGTTGGGCTGGGGAACCGGTAACAATTTAGACTATAATTCTGCCACATCGCATAATCACCAAACTCCCAGTTCGCTGAAAGATACAGAAAAAGGCCTGACTCACATTCCTAAGTTGTTTGTACAGGAAGACGATCCCACCAGATGAAGACTGCTGACCACAGGAGCATGGACCCCTAGACTGGTTGAAACCAGAAGGTTGATGATGCTTGAAACTTCACCTTGATGCCAGCCAATCCGAGAATGGTCCACGAGCTGATCACGCCCTGCTCCCTGAACACTATAAAACTCCTCACTAACCCCCTCCAGGTGGGGGGGGGGCACAGTTTTTGAGGCGCTAGCCTGCTGTGTTCCCTCTTTGCCTGGCAAAGAAATAAATCTAATCTTTCTCTTCCCTCCAAAACTCTGTCTCCGTATTTCTGTTCGGCACTGGTGTATAGAGGACAAGATTTTGGCAACATGCCTGAAACAATCTATATGAAGCAATGATTCTCAAGATGTGAGACATCAGAAAATAAAGGGCAGAGAACCCTGAGTGATGAGGAATAAATGAGGTGAGCCCACACTTATCGCCTGGAGAGAGCTTCCTTCCTGCAGGACAGGGAGGGGAGTCCAGGCGAGCCCTGCAGTCTCCCAGAACTGAGGATATGTTGCTGGGTGCCCGGGAAAGCCAAGGTAGCTAGACTTCACGTGCCAGAGTAGGGGGAACAGAGAGAGGGGACTGCACAGCAAGAGAACCCTGGAGCTCTGCAGAGGGTCTCCATTGATTACTCAGTTCAATATTACTCAGTACCTGTGTGAGTAAACTACCTGAGGCCAGGAAAAGAACCAGTCAAAAAGGATCAGAGGGAACAAGGCCCAGAGCACATACAGGGCTGGAATAGTGCCTGTTCAGCCAGAGTGGAGCCTCTCACAGTACATGAGGCACCAGAGTACCTCACTACTGGAGACCGTTTAATCTTAGAATAAACATTGCTCTGGTCTCATCTAAAAAGGCTTGAAAGCAAGATCCAAAAGGATTGAACCGTTTTTAAGCAATTTAACTGCATCCCAGCACAAAGCTCAAGGCTATCTGTTAGCATACAAAAATATCCAGCTGGCCACCAGAACATGTAAAATTCACAACGTCTGGCATCCAACAAAAATTGCCAGGCATACAAAGAAGGAGAAATATACAGCCCATAATGAGAAGAAAAAATCCATTGAAACTGACCCGGAAGTGACACAGATCATAGCATCAGCAGAAAAGGACATTGAAAGTTTCTATAACTGTATTCCATACATTCAAGATGCTAGAGGAAAAACAGAACAAGCTAAACAGAGACATAGAAGATATTTTAAAAGCACCAAAGTGAGACAGTTATTAGAACAAATGCAAGAAAACTACTAGAACTGATAAGTGATTTGGGCAAGGTTTCAGGATGAAAAATTCATATACAAAAATCAATTGTGTATCTATACAGTAGCATGGGAACAATCAAAAATTGAAATTAAAAACAATACCATTTATAATAGCAGCAAAAGATACGCAATACTTAGGGATAAATCTAACAAAATATATGCAAGACTTGTACAATAAAAGAACTCTCAGAACATACCCATTGGGAATTCCCAGGCGGTCCATGGTTAGGACTCCACACTTCCATTACAGGGGGCAGGGAATTAAGATCCCACAAGCTAAAAAAAAAAAATACCCAATGACCAACTCAGTCAGCAGAAACATCTCCCCTGGACAATCTCTCTCTTTCAATTCCCCCGCTACTCCCTAATCTCATTAGGTCTTTGCCCTCCTGCAACCCCCATCTATTGTCTCCCAGCCTGAAGCCTCAAGGTCCCACCTCCTTTTGAGTCGTCTCCCACCACTGGAGCTAGAGGGGCCTCTAGCATCCCTCTCTCCCTGAAAACTCATGTCTTCAAAACCCCATCTCCTTTACTCCCCAATGCCACCCCCGTCTTCCTCTTCCACCCCCGGATCTGTCCACTTGCTGCGTGATTGAAGATAGGAATTTTCACTTTCGGGGGAAACGCAGCCCCCTGGTCTCAAGGTAGCTTACCCTAAATCTCTCCCATCCGTCAGAGCCCAGTAATCCACTGTCAGCACGGTGTGCGGGGCTGGATTACTTAGCTTGGAATGACATTCCCGTGGGCCTTCACATGTTGAGTTTTAAGCACCCGGTCTGGTCCCATTCCAGGGTCCCTCTATCAGCTCACCTGGAGCTTGTCCCTGATCTGTGTGAGGAATTGCTTTATCAAGGACCAACAATCATTTTTAGCTGAGGACTATCAAAATCCATATAGTGGGGGAAATGTTTCCTAAAAAAGAAAATAAGCTGAGGAGGTACAACAACTTTGCCCACAAAGACATCCTTTTACATTACCCTGCAGAACAGTTGGCTCTCTTTAGAGACTCTCATTTATTTGTAAACGCTCCTTTCCAAGAAGGAAAGGATCTTTTATGTTTGCAAAAGCAAGGTTCCACTGAGCCGGTCTTCCTGCAACCAAGAAATATTTGTCCTAAAGTTCTTCAGGACCCAATCTTTTAAATATATTTTTTTCCCAAAGTTTCCAAAATCCCAGGACTAATTCTGGCAGGGCTCAAGTTCATAGTATCTGTACTTGTCCTTTCCCAACTGACACCCCAGCAGCTCATGCAAGAAGGAAGTATTTCTAAAACAGCAGCCTAAGATGGGAAGCTGGCCACCCACAGCAAAACCCAGGAATCACAGCCTGTATCTTCTTATAGGACACACACACACACACACACACACACACACACACACACATAATATAGCAAATATAAATATATTACAGATAATATAGGACATAACACCTATGTATTATGTTTGTTGACCTACAGCAGCCTATGCCTATGAATGGCTGCCCTTGCCTGTCTCTCTGTGCACTCAAGACTTCCCTCCAGAGACTCTGTTCCTAACAGTGAGACAAGGGCCCCTCTCCCCTACATTCATATTAGCAGGTAAAATAGGATTTAAACAGATAGAGGGAAGAGTGAACCTACACCATTTGAATTAAAAGCATCTGTACATCTATCAGCATTGTAACACAGAAGAATAAGTCATTACCTGCATCCCATACTGCAAAATATTTTCTGCAGGAAAATTCGTTTTGCGTTCTGAACAAGTAACTTTGCACACTATCCTCCGTTCCTTTTCACATGCTTATAATATACTACATCCTATAACGTTCCAAAAAATATGTTTTGTCTCTATATTTTCCTGTGAAATAAATATTAATAACTAGCAGGTAACTTGCTAGCTCCATTTTACAGAAGGAAAGGCTAGAGAGCTGATAAAACACAACAAATCTGCCTGAGGTCCAGAGCGTATTTCCCTTCTACTAAGCAAGATTGCTTTGCCACCGCAAATCGATCACTCAGATACGTAAGTGAAGAACTGGAAAAGATAGAAAGAGGAGAGGAAGAGGGAACCTTGCCCAAAAGACAGCATTTTGTCACCAGAGTTGAGCCCTGCAGGCCTAGGCATCTAAACTTTTTGAAATCTTCTGCTTTGGCCAATTGGAAAACTCAGTTGTTATATTACAGCAGAGGAATAAAACAAATGCAAAACCCAAAGGGATGTTTTGACTGTGCTTTGCTTCTTTCCATCAACCAAGAACTTGCTAGCTGGAAACACAGTATCCCAAACCCTAAATTTTCCTTCCTGCCTCCCCACCCTGCCGGCTCTACGGAGAGGCCACCACGTTGCCTGGACATGTTCCCTCCAGTGTTCTCTCACTGGGTAACATTTAGTTAGAACTCCAAAGAAACTGTTACTTCCACCCAATGGATTCCATTCCATTCTTTCATCATAATGCATCCCAGGCGGTGCATTTCAGGCTAGTATTTACGTGGCTATGCAGGCTATTTCCAGGCTCCGCTATTACCAGTGAATGCGGTGACATTAATATGAGTAAATGCAGGAAAAGGGATGAAATAAAACATATCCTATTGAAGGAAATGAGAGCTCCTTAAGCAAGGAAAACACACATAGGAAAAGACGTGGGCATATCAGAATACAAATAGAGCCCTTGGGACCAGTGGATTCCACAGGCATGATGTTATTGAAGTATTTGATACTAGAGTAAAGCACCTGCAGATATGAATTACATCCTTGTTCAGACCACTAACGTTAGAGTACCGACATCTCCGGAAGCGCTTATGTTATATTTCAAATCCCCCTGCCCGCTGCACAAATATCCAATAAATCAATCACTGATAAAGGACACCAGCTAAAAGGCTTAAAATGCTGAACAAGTCACCTCTCCCTCCTCAGAGACGCTGCCACCTTTAATTTACTGGGGGTTTCCCTAGTCACACCTCAGCCTTGGGACACAGGGGGGTGAGATGGGCTATTAACACCTTCAGTGCTGGGATTGGGGAAAAAGCAATTGGCTGGACATCTGGGGATGTTTCCCGAGGTGGGCATCGTCTGGGAGAGGGCGGCTGGAATTCCCTGATGTCCTTCAGGAATTGGTAACACCTCCCCCTACCCCAGCCCCGCCCCCTTAACTTAGTCGCCAACTTCTCCCACCTTGGGGTGAGACCTAGGGTGGTAGGCCATGCTCATTTTATTTGCTTATAATAACAGTGTCTTTTATATATTCAAGGCAGTTTTTCCTAATAATAACTATTATATAAGTGCCAAACCAGAGGCATAATGGAAATTTTAGATAATACCCTAAGGAAATCAGAAAAGAGACAACATGAAATCTCTAGTCCAATAGAACAGATGATTAAAAAACTGATCTTTGGTTCATTTATAAAAAAGATTGGAAAGAAACGTGTCAAAACTCTAATAACGGTTATCTTTGGGTGGCAGAATTTGGAGAGGTTTTTTTTTTTTTCCTTCTTTCCTGCATTTCCCAAATATTCTATAATACTAATGCGACGGTTGATTTTATGCATCAACTTGACCAGCTGTTTGGTCAAATATTATTCTGGGTGTGTCTGTGAGGGTATTTCTGGATGAGATTGATATTTGAATTGGTTGACTGAGTAAAGGAGATTGCCCACCTCAATGTGGGTGGGCCTCATCCAGTCAGGTGAAGGCCTGAATAGGATAACAAGGCTGGTGAGAGAGAGCCTCTCTGTCTTCAAGGTGGGACATTGGTTTTCTCCTGTCTTCAGACATAGACTCAAACTGGAACTACACCACTGACTGTCCTGGGTTTCCAGCTTGCCAACTGGAGATCGTGGGATTTCTCAGTTTCCCTAATTGCATGAGCCAGTTCCTTATAATAAATCTCTTTATATATATATATATATATATATAGATATATACACACATACATACATTATATGATATATCAGTTTAATATAATAAATATACACATATATCCTATTAGTTATGTTTCTCTAGAGAACTCTAATAAAACTAGTTTTGCATTTATACTTTTACTATCTTCTACAATATTATTTCTATAATTAGAAAATAACTTCTAAAATTTATCTATGCAAATTTCATAAGAACTGTGTACTGTGTAAAGATAGCCTAACAGAATTAATCCCATTGACAGCATCAGTATTTCATTTCAGGTTTAATTTTGATATTTATTCTAACCACATACATCTGAAGGCACCCAGAGAGTATTCACCTCAATATTATTTACATAACATTACTCAAAGCCTTTACTGGTTGTTTTTTTTTTTTTTGCAGTACGCGGGCCTCTCACTGCTGTGGCCTCTCCCGTTGCGGAGCACAGGCTCCGGACGCGCAGGCTCGGCAGCCATGGCTCATGGGCCCAGCCGCTCCGCGGCATATGGGATCTTCCCGGACCAGGGCACGAACCCGTGTTTCCTGCATCGGCAGGCGGACTCTCAACCACTGCACCACCAGGGAAGCCCCCTTTACTGGTTTTGAAAGTATTTTTTGGTGTATTTAAAATTGTGCATTGGAAATGAAATCAGTTTTATTTATGTACCAACAATCCTCTTCTTCAGTGCTTTTAAAATTGGCAATAGCTAAAGTCTTAGCTTTGTTCTTAAAACAGTCGGCATTCAACAAAAACTTATTTAAGGTTGCATAGTGGCTAGGCTCTGGGGCAACACAATTAACAGTAATGAACATCCTTTTTAAATTTACCAAGTGCTGTGTTAATGATTATGTTCTTTAGTCCTCACAGTGACCCTGTATTTTGGGTACATCAGCCAGCTTTATAGTGGAGGAAAGCGTAGAGGGCAGAGATGCAGTGGCTCACCCAAGGTCACATGAGCTGGCAGGGCGCAGAGCTGGGGCTTGAACCCGGGGCTCCTACTTCTAAATTTTATGCCCTTTCCTATGGAGTGTGACACTGTCCCCCTGCTTGAAGAGCTTGCTGTCGAGATGAGATGGATACACAGGAAAAGACATAAGAGTATACAATTAAGCATTAAATCTGAGTGGTATGTTCATCGACTTTCATCAGTTATAGCAAGTCTCGCCTGACTTGTTCCATTTTCAAAACTGAAGTTCAAAGTTGGAAAATAATTCACCCACGTAGTTAGTGGCAGCTCCAGAAAAAGAATCCTGGAATGATGGCTTATGCTTCAAATGAGGCATAAACATAGACATAACTACAGCCCAAGAAGCAGGGTTTTGAGGAGGCCCAAGTGAAGACAGAACTCCCCTCTGCCCAGATGTTCAGGAACAACAGAAGGTAATGATTCAGAGGGGAAAAACTTGTGTTTGATTGTTGACTTTTTGTTAAGCCTTTACAAAATCAGTGATTCTCTTTAGGGTCCTCAAAATCATCGATTTCTTCTGCACAGAATGCCAAGAACCGGATGTTCTTTCATAATTAACGTCTTCCTTCAGATCATCAAGAACAGGACTGGGGGTGGGGGGGAGGGAGGGAGGAGGAATGGGGAGGGTGTGGGAAGAAAGAGGGAAAGAACAGGAAGCGAGAAAACAGCAGAGGAGAGAAAAAAACCCAAAAAACCAAAAAATTGGGTTTTGCCTCGCTCAAGTTTATTGTTATAGTCACCATTTTTTGATAATTTTTTAAGGGCCAGGGTCTAAACGAGGTGTTGTATTTACATTGTCTCACAGGAACATTTGAAAGGTAGGTATTGCCATCATTTTAGACAATGAATTTGAAATTAACTTGCTCAGGGTCACGCGGAGCTGGGATCTGAATCCAGGCCAACCTGACTCACAAGAGTCTGAGTTCTCAACCTCTCGAAAGAACTGCTCCCCCATTTCCAAGCTCTATCGTCAGAGACCCCAAATATTTCCAGATGCTCTCTTTCAACTTGGCCAAACAATGGCTAACCAGTTGTTCCCAAGCTCCTTGGAGTTCTTTGTCTATTAAGGTGCGTGGTCTGTGAATTAAGATTTTTTTCCCATTGAATTTTTAATGCAATTGAGAGCCAGCACTGCTGATTAAAGCACAGGATTTTATTTGAAGTAGAATTAATGCTGGAACCAGAAGGGTCTGGTCAGAGTCCCTCAGAACTGAACATCTCTAACGGATACGTCACCCCAGTGGATTGTGCCGTTATTATCGTCCTCTATATTAAGGCGTAAGAGGGTTGAGCCAGACTGATAAGCTCCATGTCGCTGGGGAGTGACAGAACAAATCCAGCTTTTGATTGCTTCTAGAGAGAGTCTCTGACCAGAGCAAAAGGCAAGCCCATAGATACATCTCCAGTTTCTCAAGTCCTATCCACTCAAACACATTAACAATATCATCAGCACACCCTGGGAAAATAAATTTTCATTTCAGAAATTAACCTTACCAAAGGTACCTGAAGATAAAAGAGCTGGTTCCCAGCAAAACTGTACAAAAGGATTATGACCATTTTGAAATCAAGTTCTGGAGAGCTCATCAGAGTGAGAGAGAACTGTGAAAAAAAAACCCCTAGAGCTTAGGCCGCAGGAGCGTATAACAGCTGAGTGGAGATAAGAACACACACTGACCCAGGGGTCCCGGTAGAGTTGCTTCTTGTTTAATTTTCTAATTTTTACAACAGAATGTGGTCAGCCGTCTAGAACAAAAACACCATTTTTTGTTAAGAGTGTTATTTTGGAAAGAACCCAGGACTTAAGATCTGGGTTCAAATCCCAGTTCTACCACTAACTAAGGTCCTTTGGGCAATTTACTAAGCACCTTGATTCTTAGTTACTAACTGGCCAATTTACTAACTAATAAAACCTACTGCACGATGCTGATAAGAGAATTTATTGGAATATTTTTCAAAGCATCCAGCACCATGCCTGGCACATAATCTGTGCTCAGTAAAAGTTGGTTGGATCATGATCTGAATTTGAGTCAGAGAAACACTGTGGAAGTACTTCAAACATTTCCATTACGATATCTTAATAAGTACAGTCGTCCTCCAGATCCTTGGTTCCAGGCCCCTCCACAGTTCCAAAATCTGCAGAAGCTCAAGTCCCATATCTGTGATTCTGCATCTGCGAATTCAACAAACCACAAATCTTCCAGTGCTGTAGTTCGTATTTATTGGAAAAAAATCGTCTTATAAGTGTACCCAGGTAATTCAAACCTATGTTGTTGAACTGTAATCACTGTGATAAGTTGTTTTGTGTTCTTAGGAAATATACACTGAAGAATTTAGGGGTAAAGAGATATCATATCTGCAGCGTTAATTATGTGTTGCAGAAAAAAAATGTATATATATATATAATTTATCTATCTACATAGATATGCTTATATCGATCTATCTCTATGGAGAGAAAGCAAGTAAAATAAAATGCCAACATTAGGGGAATCTTAATGAAGTTATTTGCACTATTGCTGTAACTTTTCTGTAAGTCTGAAATTATGTCAAAATCAAAAGTAACATGTGGGACTTTGGTGGCGCAGTGGTTAAGTCTCCATGCTCCCAATGCAGGGGGCCTAGGCTCGATCCCTGGTCAGGGAAATAGATCCCACATGCGTGCCGCAACTAAGAGTTCACATGTCACAACTAAGGAGTCAGTGAGCCGCAACTAAGACCCGGCACAACCAAAAAAATAAATAATTAAAATTAAAAAAAACAGTAACACGTAATGTTATCCTGTTGAATCCCAAACACTCAACAGGAACTTTACACACATTATCACTGCCTAATTCAATACCACCTCACACAATTGTAAGAGACAAATACTACTATTATTCTCATTTTACAAATGTGGCAACTGGGAGAGGTTCAGAGAGGTGAAGTAATTTAGCCAACAACGCAGTAATTGGGACACCAAGTTTCAAACTCAAGCCTAACTTCAGATTCTTTGCTCTTGACTCACAGTCATCCCACTGGCTATGGGCATCAAAAGAACTAAGCAATTGATTGGGACTGACATATACACACTACTCTATATAAAAATAGATAACAAATAAGGACCTACTGTATAGCACAGGGAACTCTACTCAATACTCTGTACTGGCCTATATGGGGAAAGAATCTTAAAAAGAGTGGATATATGTATACGTATAACTGATTCACTTTGCTTTACACCTGAAATGAACACAACGTTAGTTAGTTTCATTGGAGTATAGTATAGTAACTATACTCCAATAAAAGTTAAAAATTAAAAAAAAAAGAACTAAGCAAAGTTGACAAAAAGATTAGGAAGCAGAGAGTTTTAAATGCTTGGGATCCATGTGTACCCAGGTCTAGGGGCTGCTTGAGGCAGTGGGTCAAAGGGGGCACTGTCTTCAGGTAAAATGCTGACCTCAAAATGGGATAAGATTCTTGTCACCTGCATTTTTAGAAAGCTCCTTGACCAGTTTAAAGGGGATCACACTTCGAGCAATACCGAGTGATTGCCTGAGATTCCCTATCCAGCCCCTCCTCCTGAGTGCCTATCCCAAGGGTGTAGAATGCATTTGGATCATGGGCTTTTCCAATAGAAACAATGGTCACAGCACCTAATGCAGGTATATTAGAGCATCGCACAGCTCCCTCATCCCCTCAGCAAGCATTTATTAAATTGTGTCCAGCAATGAGCTGGTGGGTGGTGTTGCTACACAATAAATAGAAAGCCCAGCTGGCTGCCATTTCCAGGTTGGCAGCTGGTTAGGCGGTAGAATATCATATATCCCACACAAATAGCATGGACAGGGAAGACACAGAGGCCCTGTGATCACAAGACCTGGTCGTAGCCTTGCCTTTAGAAGCTGTGTGACCTCAGGCAAGTTACTCCAACTCCCAGGCTGTCAGTTTCCTCACCTGCCAAGTGAGAAGTTTGGAAAAATAGTCGCTGACTTTTTTTGTCTTTTATCTCCATCATTTTGTGATTTTATACATTGCTTTATACAATCGTATATCAAAAGTCTTCCAAATTACAAGTGCCAAATAACATACCCCCAAATTTTATAATTGACATTTGACAGCGTCCCTGTCTGTGGCATAGAAACATGTTACAGGTAAAATGGGGTCATCATGACATATAAGATACATCTTTTAGGGAACTCCCTGGTGGTCCAGTGGTTAGGACTTGGCACTTTCATTGCCTTAGGGCCCAGGTTCAATCCCTAGTCGGGGAAGAAAGATCCCTAAAGCCGCGCGGCAAGGCCATTTTTTTTTTTTTTTTTTTTTTTTTTTTTTTGCGGTACGCGGGCCTCTCACTGCTGTGGCCTCTCCTGTTGCGGAGCACAGACTCCAGACGCGCAGGCTCAGCGGCCATGGCTCACGGGCCCAGCCGCTCCGCGGCATGTGGGATCTTCCCGGACCGGGGCACGAACCCGCGTCCGCTGCATCGGCAGGCGGACTCTCAACCACCAGGGAAGCCCACAATGTTACATTTTTAAAAAGACCAATTCCCAGTGCTTTTTGCAGAAGCTATTGGGGAAAGTGGGGAAAGTTTCCCCACATTTAGAGGCTAACTTCTTTAGAAGGGAGCTCCCATGCTCACCCCGAAATTTGTTGGTACCACTGTCTGAGCTAGAACCAGGAGCTGGCGGTACCACTGTCTGAGCTAGAACCAGGAGCTGGCGGGACCCCTTAACTTTACCCAGCCTCTCCACGCTACCACACTAACTAAATTTATGCTTGACTTTCTGGTAATTAATGATCATTTAATAAACATTTCTTTGTCTCACAGAAGACCTGTGCCAGTTCTACCTCCTGGACCTCCAGACAGAAACGGCAACAGCTGACCACAGCTCAGATGAATTTCTTCCCGCGCTTGAGGTGCCTGTCAAGATGGAGAGGTGCCTAGCTCGAAATATGCCCAGAATTAGATTTAGGAAGGACAAAAAAACCCTGATGGAGACTCTGCTCTTTTGCCAGACTCCCGTGAGAAGATTCTGGTAAGCTTCCCCAGTCCTTGGCTAATGTGTACACCTGTCCCCTCGCTGCGAAACTACAGGTGGATACATTTTGGGTGGTGAAAATATCCATGTATTTGATTTCCATGGATAGGAAAACACTAGAGCAAGGCTAACAGTTTTGAATAAGATGATATAAAATGTAGGCAAAAGCGAGTGCACTCCGTACAGGATGACACCACCAGTCACCTCACTGGTCACACATATGCCCCCATAATTTGCTAGAAATCCAAACTAGGAAGGAGGAGTGTAGTAGGTTGTACTGCGCTTGATATTTACATACTGATGGGACTGATCTCCTTCTGGAGACAAGCAGGACGAGGCTACAGACTAAGGACGTTGAAGCAAGACTAGAAGTGGGGAGAGGCCCCCCAAAATGGAGCAAGGGAGCCGTTGTGTCTGGAGTCAGGAGGTCGAGGGCCATAGCTCTCCATCAAGGGCATTTCTGAGAACAGTGGCAAGTCTCACACAGAAAACATCCTCATCTTCCCTGCATAACTTTATTTTCCTGTTTCCACAACCCCCAAATCTTTGCCTCTCTAGTTACAGCATTTTCATCAAAGGAAAATGGACTTCTAGAGTAGGACAGTCTCCTGATTCTAGCTCTACCATGTACCAGCTATCTGATCTTTTTTCTTTATTTTTAATATTTATTAATTTATTTGGCTGTGCCGGGTCTTTAGTTGCAGCATGTGGGCTCTTAGTTGAGGATGCGGGATCTAGTTCCCTGACCAGGGATCGAACCCGGGCCCCCTGCATTGGGATCCTGGAGTCTTAACCGCTGGACTACCAGGGAAGTCCCCCAACTATCTGATCTTGAACGAGTCACATTACCTCTTAAAGGCTCAGCTTCCTTGTCTGTAATATGGGCATAATAATGAGATCACATAAAATGAGGGCACATGGGAAAACGCCTACTACCATGATTACACTGTAGATAAATGGTACCTGAGAAAGGAAATGGGCTTCTGTCACAAAGTGCAGAAGGATGCTGGTCTGTGAAAACAAGAGGCACCACATCTGTATTATCTGATTTTTCATAGCAGCGACACGTAAATTAGGTATCACTAATATTCTTACTAGACAGACAAGGTAGCTGAGAATCACAGAGACTTTTATTGTTGTTCTAAGCACTTTAGTTTCTTAAACTTTTTATTTTAAAATCATAATAGAGTCACAGCAATTGCAAAAATAGTAGAGGTGTCCTGGTCCCTTTCACCCAACTTCCCCCATGCTCGCATCTGACTGACAGTCCGACAGAGGCTGTTGCCATTTCCTGGGATGCACACCTCAGAAGTAAAGCTGAACCCTCTGAGGCTGACAGTTGGGGGCATGACTGGGGCCACTGGAGGGCTTTTCTTGGGATAAGGAATAAAGGAATCGGTTTCAGTGCCCTGGGGAGGCTGTACTCATCCTCTGATGGGAGACTGATGAGATGAGGCAGTAATTGAGGTTCACTGACGTGGTTAGAACACTTCTGCCTCAGAAATGGAAAGTGGCCCTGCCAATCCAGTTGTCAGTGATCCTGCCAGTGGAGACTGCCAACTCACTCCATGGTCCTCTACTCTGTTAACTAGGCCCTGGATACCAACCAGCTGGGCACTGGGTGACGAAACCTTGCTATTTTATTACCAATTCCTCTGGTTCATTAGTCCTTCCATCCACTCTGCTCACCCTTCCAAGTTTGAAGTGTGAATCCGGCCAACGTATGTACTGTCTGAATCCAGCCAACGTATATACTGCCAACGTATATACTGCCAGTTCCACCCGCCCCTTCTCTACTCCAACATGCGAACTTGGAAAAGAAAATAGCTCCCACATTTCTTACTGCAGTCTTTATTGGGTGGGAGTTATTTCATCAATCACTAACATCCTGCTCGGACAACGGGTTCCCAGGAAAGAGGAAACTTGATCTTTTTCTTCAGCGCACATATTGCTTACAGGGGCCACTCTATCCTCAGGACAGACCGTGGTGATGTCTCCCAAATACTCCACAAGCGTGGCCTTCTGCTCTGTTGGCCACGATGCTCCAAAGGCCAAAAAACCCTTATGGAAAATTAACTACATCGGGCAGCTCCCCCAACCCACCTGTCCCCATTCCCACGGCCCACGGGGAGGCCACACTTGTCCACTGAATGGGAACACCCTTCTGCGGTGGCTGCATCCTAACCTGGTCTAGGGTCTGGGGGCAGCTCGTGAAGCTGAGGAAGTCTGGGTAATGGTAAAAACAAAGAATACTTGTATTCCTTAAAAAAATAAAGGAGAAATGTTCTCTCTGACCCCCACCAAAACAAAAACCTTCGCTGCAAAAAAGCGCCCTGCTCAGCTGCAATAAGGTGAAAGGTTAAATGTGGACAGAGTAGTCATATATAAGCAGTTTTTTAGTTTTCTGGTGGGAATACTTAACAACCTAAGTATGCTTCCCCAGGAGGTAATCTATTATATTTTGTCCAATTTCTTCCTCCAAAAACTGAATCAATTCATGATGTAATGCCCAGGGGAGAACAATCTTCTGGAAACTGAGTATCTTTCTGGGGACAAGGTTGAGGAAAACATCTTAATATTGTTACAGCTTTGGCCTGGCAGTAACAGCTCTTTGCTTGTGGCGATGGCAGGACAAGAACCGGGAAGGCAGCAAAATGTCAAAGGACACACGCCTCCGAACTGTTTGAGATTTGCCTAGAATTGTTTTCTCTCTTGGAGAAATACAGGCTATAAATCCGTTTGGACATTTACAGGACAGCTGCAGGACCTTGGGCACGCACTTCAGGGCCTGAGTTGAGAACGCTGCTTGTTCAAAGTGTTGGCATCTAAATGTAGATGTCGTCCTGATTTCTAGCTTAAGATGTATTTCTTCTGACTTCTTTCCTTCTCCCAATCCTCTCTCCCCCAAAAACTTAAGTTAGAGAACAAAGCGTAAATCAACACTCATCATTCACTTCGTTTTAAGGAAATAGAGGCAACTTCTATTTGTGAGAGGTTCTGGATGACTTCAAAACCCCAAGTAGCTATTGACTTTAAGGGCTCCTCCAACTAAACTTTTACAAGAACAGCCAACAAACACCCATATGGCCTGGCCTTCTTAGGCACCTCGGTGCTGGAGGGTAGATGGGGCAGCTGAAGCAAGTGAAATAAACAAAAGGCCCCTGGTCTCTTCCAGGCTCTATCATTGCTGGCTGCCAAGCAGAGAAAATCACTTCCCTCTTGTTCAGCTTATTTATAAGATAGAAATAATAGTATGTCTTGCTCTGTATGAGATATATGAGATAGACATGACAGAGACATGAAAATACATAACAATAACATAGAAGGGTGTTTTGTACGTTTTCCTATCGTGCAGCTTGCCAAGACAAACAAAACAAAACAAAAAATCGGAGGGTCTGGGACTTCCCTGGTGGCGCAGTGGTCAAGAATCCGCCTGCCAATGCAGGGGACATGGGTTCGAGCCCTGGTCCGGGAAGATCCCACATGCCGTGGAGCAAAGAAGCCCCCGCATCACAACTACTGAGCCTGCACTCTAGAGCCCGCGAGCCACAACTAGTGACCCGTGTGCCACAACTACTGAAGCCCACATGCCTAGAGCCCATGCTCCACAACGAGAGAATCCACTGCAATGAGAAGCCCGCACATCGCAATGAAGAGTAGCCCACACTCGCCGCAACTAGAGAAAGCCCGCACAGAGCAACGAAGACCCAATGCATCCATAAATAAATAAATAAATAAATTAATTAATTAATTAATTTATAAAGGAAAAAAAAATTGGAGGGTCCAAGGCTAGATTAAGCGTTATGAGTACAGGTAGGTGGGCCTGGGTTAGCTATTTAAAGGAAAGTTGGGCTGTTTGTCTCTATCTGAGGGGAAAGGCAGCCTCACTGGGAATTGAGAGACTCCAACTGGTTTGGGGAAGGTACGTTAGTTTTAAATCTAAAAATAAATTTATTTAGGTAAAAAAAGGAACCCTTCAGCACTCGCACAGGGTTAAAAAAAAATAGGAAGAATTTAGATAAACCAGAGGGTCCAATAATTCCTACCCTACCCAATGCAAGAAACTCATGCATCTACCACATTTAAGTTTAAATACTAAGAAATTGGAAAACAGCATCTAACATTGAAAAAATAAGAGCCTGCTTTTTTGTAAGAAGTTTGTTTCCGCCCCCATCTCCCCTCCCCTCTTGAACCTCACATTCACGTTTGCCCTTGACAGCCTGAGAGCCATGGACCTCAGCAACACACACCTACCCACTCACGGAGGTCTTCCTATTTCTCACCATCCAGACAGACGGCAAAAAACTAAGCATCTACTCCTTAAAATGATTTATACGTCCAGGACATGCCAGTCATTCTAGTTGATAGGAGTATAATTGGACCTTGCAATGCTTGGGAAGTAGAAATCTTTGCGGTAATGTGCAATATTTCTAACTAAAATGCAAGATGCAGGCAGTGTTTTATCTGTAGTGTTTATTATATGAAAGGTTAACAGCCAATGAAATGATCCAATGGCTCATTTCCGTTCACACGGATGTCTGATATCGTTCAACAGAGCGGTCCATGAAAGTTAGAATTTTATATTTCTAAAGGAGGACCTAAAATGTGGATTGAAGTCTGTTCTACCGTTCTGAGAGGCAGATCGCCTGGCTTAACAATTTACATTTTCAGTATTTCTCAAGTAAGGCACAAACCAAGAGCCTGTTGGTCGTAGGTGACCATAAATTTAACGTTATTATTGTGACTAGTAAAAAATATATTTTGCCCGGGTCATGAAGCACAATGGCGCATTACAAAATGAATTATCTTGATTGTGCAGAGTGATTCTCCCCACAGATCCAAAGGGTGGGAATACGTAACAACCTGGGTGGGGGTGGCTGGAGCCAGTAAAAAGTGTTGGAGGCATCATCATAAAGGAGTCGTTGATAACACTAGAGTGGGTGCTTTGGGGGCCAGAGAAGGCTGCCATCAAGGGAGTTTTATGGCATATTTGCTGGGTCTGATATTCCTAGAATTATCAGATTCTTAATGGCCTTTCTAAATGTTTAAATACTTAAATTCAAGCATTTATCACTCTTCAGGGACTTCTGTAGAATTTATTTACATTAGGAGTTATTATCATTGAAAAGTTCATTTAAAAAATACTAGCCAAAAAAAGTAGTCCATTTAAAAGTATTACCACAAATGCAATTCTTTAAGACAAATATCTAACGTTTCAGAACAAATGCCACCTGCAAGCTGTAAATATGTGTATTAATTTTTCCCCACAGTATTTGCTTTGGCTGTGACCTCTCCTCACATTCAGTTGAACAAGGGCTAAAAATTGTCAAACCAAATTCTTGTTTGAGAGCTGAGCTCTAACTACTGCCAGTTTGAGAGAAACACACATCCAGGTTTAGGGAATATGTTTTGTTTGTTTTGGCTGTGACATAGGGCAGAACAGTTTCCATCCCATTCGAATGCATTCAAGAGAGTTTGAAATATTGCACAATAAAAGTCATTCATTATATCTGTCTCCTTTCCCTTCCAAAAACAAAAATGGCTGCCCAGTTCCAAGTCTACACAGGGGGCAGGAAGAAGGGGGTCACAGGGTCACTGGAAATCACCCAAGACTAACACCAGGTTTTTCAGGTTTGAGTTAGGGAATCCTTCTGAAATCTTCATTCCCCATGTACACTTCAAATAAGAAAAGACTAGTCACATTGGATTATTGCTTTGTTATGAACAATTGGAAAATGGACACATTGTACGTGTTCTCACATTAGGCGTAGCAACATCCAAGAGCCTGGCAGCCAAGCTAAACTTACTTGAACTGAAACATCTTTTTACTCACTTTCTCTAGGAAGTTTCAACTGTTTGACACCAAATTTATACTCAAAAAAAAAAAAAAATTATTTCACTGTTTGGACCATACATTTGAAAGGACCTAGTTTTTCAGACATCTGATGCTCCTTAGCAGTTACTTGATGTGTCTAAATAGAGAAAAAATTGACATTTACTTTGTGTTTACCAGCAAGCATCCGGGACATCAGAACACTGGAAATGCAGTTTGTTTTTAAATGTCGAAAATAAAGACGCCACTAACAGATCACTACACTTGACAGGACAGGACACTGCCAAAGTGAATTTTTTTTTAAAAAGCAAATTTTAGGTGGGTGAATAAAGCTGTGAGAATAAAGAAATTATGAGATGTAATTGGATGTTAACTGCTTTCTTTACATTTTGGAGCTTAAAAAACTCACATGCAAATAGAGTTAGAAATTTGGAACTTAGAACAAAATGATAAAGTCTGAATTTTCTTGAATTACATCTAAAACCCAAAAGCCAGCTGTTTGCTCCCCAGCAGGCTACTTGTATCATAGAGAAGTCAATTAAACCATTTAGTCAGACAACATTGTGCCATGGACAAATGAGAAAAGGGAAGATTTAAGAAGGTTGCTTTCAAACTGGTCACTGGAAATTTTGGAACTCCCAACCTACTCCTTAGAAAATGCAAACTTGTATTTGTTTTTTAATGTGCATGCTCATTTATTTTTCCTTTTCATATAAGTGATATAATGCTTAAAGTATCAAAAAACAGAAGCAGTTCCAAAAAAATACTTGCTTCCCAATATCCTAAAATTTTCCAAAAACCTTTCTAATAAATCTTAAAATTAAGGTCATAGCCAGGCTAAGTATGATCTTGGTTGAAGATGTGGGACAAAAATATGTATCACGAGGGCTTCCCTGGTGGCACAGTGGTTGAGAGTCCGCCTGCCGATGCAGGGGACACGGGTTCGTGCCCCGGTCCGGGAAGATCCCACATGCTGCGCAGCGGCTAGTCCGGTGAGTCATGGCCGCTGAGCCTGCGCGTCTGGAGCCTGTGCTCCGCAACGGGAGAGGCCGCAACAGTGAGACGCCCGCGTACCGCAAAATGTATCACGAGAATGGCAGTAATTACTTATCTTCTCACTAAAGCTATTAGGTTATTTGTAGTTTGTATCACAATTTCATAAAAAAACAGAAAAGCATCAAAGAATGCACAGAATTGAACACACCAGTGAAAAATCATACAAACTTGAAATTCTTAGGCCACAGTACAACGAGTCCTTCTAGAGCCAAGTGAAGGCTCTAAAAATAATCTTCAAATAAATCTAAGACCAAGAAAAAGAAATTCACTATCTTTTTGTATGTGCAATTATTTATCGTAATTTAACTTCATCCCCTAAAATCTGCTTACTTGATCTAAGAATCTAAGTCCAGAGTCAACCTTTCAGACATACTACAAAGAAATCTGGTAGCACAAAAGATAGAAATGCAGAAGGATTTAAGGAGAGAGATTTCTTTAAAACTTTGTTATAGACAATTCACAATCTCTAGTTTCTCCCGTTGCGGAGCACAGGCTCCGGACGCGCAGGCTCAGCGGCCATGGCTCACGGGCCCAGCCGCTCCACGGCACATGGGATCTTCCCGGACCGGGGCACGAACCCGTGTCCCCTGCATCGGCAGGCGGACTCTCAACCACTGCGCCACCAGGGAAGCCCCACAATCTCTAGTTTTGAATCCATGCTTCATCCGGATGTATTCATAGGTTAGAATATAATGGGAAGAAAAATACTTAAAAATGTGTGTGTGAGATGAAGCCAACTTAACACTGCCTAGTCTCAGTAAATAATAAGGAAAAGACATTTGGAATAGAATGCTGCTTTGGGATCCCCATTTCTCTAAAACTCCTAAAAGTGAACTCTGTTCAAGCATCACTTCTTCCAGAAAGAAACAAGACAAACTTACCTGATCTGAAGTTGGTGCCACTTGAGGGTGGAACGGTCCTGGGCATTCCTTTATAATCATACCCTGTATTGTAATTCTGTACTCCCCCAACCCTTTAGAGAAAATTGAGCATCTTTAAGGCAGTGATCACATTTAGAAATTAATGCCTGGCACATGTACTAATGAATCTACGATCTGCTCACCTGGGATGACCTGATGCAGGGAAGTTTTCCCATGTTAAGAAATAATTCTCAAATGCTAAGGCTACTTTCCAAGTAAGGATGGCGACAATTTTTATACTAAACCAAACTATAATAAAAATCTTAATTTATGAGAAGAATTGAATCAGACTTATTAGACAATTTAATTTTTAGCAAACAACTTTGAACCTTATTTTAATTCAACTCATTTCATTTTACTCATATATATTACACAGTGGTCAAGAGGAGAATTTTTCTCAATGACTAAATCTTAGCATCTCAGGGTGACAATTTTAAATCATGAACTGTAGCAAACCCGTTTATATGAGAAGTTGGGCTGAGTGTATAGGTACCCCAAGAAAGTTGGTTTCCTGCCCATATTTCTGATAGCTTATTATTACTGACTTTTTGCCCTAAATGATAATGTATGTCTGGGTGTAATTGTAGGCTCCACATAGAATTGGTTGGTCAATCTTTTGCTTCTACTGGCCTCCTCCTTCACAAAAAGAACTTTAAACAAAAAGAACTTTATGACATAGATTCACAGTAAAGGGGAAGGCAAGCTTTCCTATAGTAATCAAGATGGTGTGATGCTGGTTTAAGAACATAGAGATCAATAGAACAGAATCAAGTCCAGAAACAGACCTACACATACAAGGTCAACTGATTTCAACAGAGGTGCCACTGTAATTCAATAAGGAATGCAAAACCTTTTCAACAAATGGTGCTGAATGACTTCCACTAAAAAACCCAAAACAGGGGCTTCCCTGGTGGCGCAGTGGTTGAGAGTCCGCCTGCCGATGCAGGGGACGTGGGTTTGTGCCCCGGTCTGGGAGGATCCCATGTGCTGCGGAGCCGCTGGGCCTGTGAGCCATGGCCGCTGAGCCTGCGCGTCCGGAGCCTGTGCTCCGCAACGGGAGAGGCCACAACAGTGAAAGGACCATGTACCAAAAAAAAAAAAAAAAAAAAAAAAACAAACCCAAAACAACTTCATCTCATACATTGTACAAAACTTAAAGTGGATCTAACACCTGAGAGCTAAAACTCTACAACTTCTAGAAGAAATTCAGGAGAAAATCTTTGTACCCTAGAGTTAGTCAAAGATTTCTTAGGACACAAAAGTATGATCCATTAAAAAAAAAAGGATAAATTAGACTACATCAAAATTAAAATCTGCTTTTCAAAAGACACTCTAGGAAAAAACACAAGCCACAGACTGGGGAAAAATATTTGCAAGATACATATCCAATAAAGAACTATATCCAAATATACACAGAACTCTTTCATCTCAAAAACAAGACAACAATATCAACAAAAGGAAACATAGGCAAGAGGTTTAAATGGACGCTTCAATAAAGAGGATATAAGAATGGCAAATAAGCACAGGAAAACAAAGATGTTCAACATCATTCGTCATTAGGGAAATAACACACCAAAATCACATTGAGATACCACTGCACACCTACTAGAATGCCTACGAGGAACAAGGCCTTGACAACACCTTGTGATGATGAAATCGTGGAGCAACTGAAACAATATGCTGCAGGTGAGGATGCAAACGGGTGCAGCTGCTATGGAAAAGCTTGGCAGTTTCTTAGAAACTGAAACAGACCCCAGCCATACGTCCCAGGAATCCCACTTCTAGGTATTTACCCAAGATAAAGGAAAACATGTGTCTATAAAAAAGATCCATATGTGAATGTTTATAGCAGCTTTATTTATAATAGCCAGAAAATAGAAACAACCCAAATATCCATCAATTGGTGAATGGATAAACTGTTGATACATCCATAAAATGGAATACTACTTAGCAACAAACAGGAACCGATCACTTATACAACACGGATGAACCTCAAAAGCATTATGCGAAGTTTAAAAAGGCAGACACAAAAGGATACCCACTGTATGGTTCCATTTATATGACATTCTGGAAAAGGCAAGACTATAAGGATAGAACTCAGATGAGTGATTGTGAGGGGCTGGGGTTGGGGGAGAGGGACTGACTGCAAAGAGGCAGGAGGAAACTTCTTTCCGGGTGATGAGGATGTTCTACTCCTTGACTGGGGGCGGGGGTGTCATGGTTACATTCAAACTGCTAGGCTTAAAAGGGTAAACTTTACTGTAGGTGAATGACACCTCAATAAACCTGACTTTAAAAAGGAAAAGGAAAACAACAGCTCTTTCAATACAAAGCACAAATCAGGCATTATTAAGTATTTCCTCCTTGTTATGCCAGGTCTACAGCTGAAGTCTGGGCGTTGGGGGGTGGAGGCATTCAGTGAGAGAAAATGGAAGCAACGTGTTTGCCAGGTCAGATCCAGAGAAAAGAACCGAATAACCACTTAATTTTAATTTCAAGGAATTTATCTTACATCGTCACGCAGGCCCAGTGTGGCATAATTTTCAATTACAAAAAACTGGAGGCAACTAGCGTCCATCAGTAGGGAGATGGCTAACTACATCATAGATATCCAAATTATATCATTCTATGCAGGGGTTAAAAAGACTGCAATGGCACCAGGGCTCCCCAAAATGGTATTACGTTGAATAAAATTTTTAACTTGCAAAATGGAACATAGAGCGATCCCATTAGAAAACAACAAAACCTATGTTTACACAGGCAAAGGGTCTGGAAGAGGTTTGCCTGCTGTTACTGGTGTTGACACCTAGAAAGGTGGGGAGAGAAAGGTGTAGCTGCAGGATGCTTGCATTCGGTGGGGGGAAGACACTTTTTCATTATGCACAGTTCTCTACTTTTTTCAGTAGACACATAGGACTTTTGTAATAAAAATGAGTGAAAATAAAAGTTAAGGGGAAGCACCCGTAGCAACAGTGAAGCGCTGCCCTGGTTTAAGGTAGTGCACACAGGATGAGAACTTCAGATGTCATGCTGCCATCTTCTGGAACAAGCAAGAATCTATGGGAGCAGGAAAAGATAAAAGTAGAAGCCATTCTAAGGCAAAATGTCAAGGGTTACTGCGGTAGAAAAGATAAGGCAAATTTTTGATTTAGCCATTAATGAAAAGAAACAGTTAAAAACACACAAGCATGATGACATACAGGAATCATTTTCACAAATTTTATGATACAAATGAGATGGTGGATAAAACTACCTCCAAGTTGTTTTGATTTCTCAAGACTTCTTTTTAGGAAAACAGCCCATTTGTTATTTACAGATAGCAACAAAATAGTCATAGTGAAATATTTTAAAACGAATAGAACTTGTAAAGTGTTTATCTTTCTAACTGCAGATACTTGAAAATGAGAACAATTTTACATTGGAAAAACCAAGCCAAAAAAAATCACAACCAAAAAAATCACAGACCAAAATGTCTCCTTCATCCTCACTAGCACTTTTTGGGAAATAAAACAAAGCACGTGAAATTCTGAAAATTCAAATACAATTGAGATCATATATCATACAGTAAAAACGGTAGAAAATAACAGTAATTTTAACCTTCCTATGAACAAACAACAAAAAATTTTTAAAAAACAAAACCCTCTAATATTGTATGTTTCTGAAAGTTTTTTTTTTTTTTTTTTTTAATGACCAAAACCAAAAAGCTTCATAAGAAGTTTTTTTTTTTTGGTTTGTTTTCAGTGGTAGACATTTGCCAACCGTACCGAACTATAAATGGGGGGAAAAGCCCATAAATAATTTACGTGTAAAGATAAAAGAATTTTTGAAACAATCCACCCTTTAGCAGGAGAAATTGGGGATCACTTTGAGTGTTAATGTAAAATACATTAGTCTTTAGCAGCAGGAGTTCCAGACCTATTGGTGCCAAGAAGGTAACAAATAGTCTCTATCTAAGGCAGGGGAAATGGGCGCCCAGCAGGAGCTTTCTTCCCTGTTGTGTTATTTATAGAGAGCCCTATTTGTTAACATGTTTCTGCTATCACAGGAGTAGGAGAGTTTAATGATTTAAAGGATTTCAAAGACAATTGTTTAATGATACAATGATTTACTTGCATTCACAAATTCTAAAAATATAGCAATTTAGATTTTCAAACCGCTGTCACCAAAACTGTGATAGGATATACTGCCGAAGTTTAGCTGGACAAACCAAAACAAGTACTAGCTCTTGGTATGGTGAAATAAAAAGTCAGAAAGGCTGGAAAATGCCATGCTAAAAAAGAAATCAGCAACCTACCACCATGCTTCATGTTAGTAAACCAATTTGTTAGGGTCTTTTAAGTGAGTTTCTGGATTTTTTTTTTAATGGAAAACCATGAATTCAATCCCAAATTACCTGTGACTAATCTGAATGATCTGGGAGATGAGTCTTCAACTAGACCGCTTATATTTTCACCAAAAACCAAACCCCTACTTCCTACCCCACAAAGCATACAAGAGTGTTGTGTGAAGGTCAAAATGCTTTCATGTTAGTTATTTCTAAATTATATATTCACTTTATAATGACAGATTTGCAATATTCTGGTTATTGAAAGAATTTTCCAAACTCCCATGTTTAAGATTTGATTTTAATCTATTAAAATAAAATTTTTATTTGAGACAAAGTATATTATTAAAGCTTCTCTTAACTTTAATCCCAAAGGGAAAAAAACAAATTTTATCATTTCCATCTTTCCTATTTGTTAAAATTTTTAACCTATTTTTTGGGGGTAATCTTTTAAAATAAAAACATACCTCACCCCACTTTCTTTAACAGTTTCAACCTTATATTACCTTCAATTTTCATAAAGTTACATTAATTCTAACAATTTGTTAAAGACCAAAACAAAACACTCTTCTCATCCAGATATAACAAGTCAATTCTAAAAGATGCTTTTTTTACAACAGAAACTCTAAACCTTCAGTGATAAATACGTACTAACATGAAATAAAACTTAAGAGACATGCTGTTAGGTCTAAAAGCAATCCTTTTTAACAGAATACCAATAAAGCTTTTATCATTTGTGGGGAGAACATGTTTAATACAACGCTTTTAGTTTGAAAGATGGAGAAATTCACTTATTTCTACTTAAAAGTAGGTTCTACTCAAATAATTTTATTTGAAACTTTTAAAACACTGAGGTTGACCAAAGGATGGGAACTTGGATGAAAGAATCTTTCAGGCATGAATGGTCGGTTACCTTCTCTCTTGCCAAAACGTTCTGCAGGGAATGTCAGTTACTGCTTTAGTTCTCGGATATGTCCGATTCTCTCGAAGTCACTTGGAGAGCTTCCTTCTGGTTGAGAAAGGTGGTTCTTTTGTAGCCTCTCGACTGGGTGGTGTTTTTAGGATCTGCAAGTGTAGATGTACAAAAGCTCTTCCGTCTCCTCCCAGGTAAACTGGCAGCAGCAGCAGCAGCAAAGCCCTCACTGTTTTCTTTACCTGGTGTGGAGGGCAGCACACAAGGTTTTTGCCTGGAGGACCCGTTCTCAAATCTTCTGCTGTCAAATGTACCTATTGTTCTCCTCTTGGTTCTTTGGGAAATGCCGGAAGCGGGAGGCAATGGAAGGGAAATCCACACAAGCCCTTCACTTTCCAAACCTTTTTGTAGCCTTGTGCTGCGTCTTACTTTGGTTTCACTCTTTGTTCTCTGAAAGGTTTGCTCAATGGAGTCAGATAAATCTTTATACAGTTGGGAATTTTCTAAACTAATTTCTACAGAGCTGCTCACACTGTAGGAAGGTTTGGGATTGTCGATTTTTTCCAAATGTAAACTTTGCCCATCAGAACAAGCCATGGACTGTCTTCTGTATTTCCTTTCTCTGTAACTCACACCACGACTACTTGCTATGGAGTTTCTTCCCAAATCCTCACCTTGACTTTGACTTTCTTTCAAGTGGTCAATTAAGACATCTTCTGAACAATCACATTCTTTTTGTGAGTCGGGCATTAAATGCTTGGCCTGCAGTTTTCCTTCTGGAACGACTAAGAAGTCATCCTGGTTTTCACATTTGATGTTTATATCTTCTGAGATTTTAAAGATTTGAAAAAGGTTTTCCATATTTTGACCAGCAGCAGTAAGTTCTTGGGACTGCATGGTAAAATCAGGTTTTGGATTGTCTGATACAATGGGTGCTTCAGTCACAGAAGGACAAGAAATATGGCTGTTTTCATTCTCAGTCTCAGTTTTTAGTTCGTTTTCACTTTCCAACTTAATTGCTGCTTTTGGAATATTTTTGTTTTCATTAATTTCTATAGTACTTGTATTTGAACCTTGCTCAAAAGTAGCATTAATAAGTGATGAAGAACTTTTCATGTCAGAGCTGCAGAATTCAGACACATCGTATTTATTAAAGCCTCGAACCATCTGCCAATCCTCTGGGTTCTGGGGCAAAATATTATTTCTCTTCGGAAGCTTCACTTCTTCAAGTTCCTCATTTGAGTTGAAATCATCTATGGGCATGTAAATAAGTTTAAATCGAATTAAAAAGTAACAGTGGAAATAAACTTTCACAAATCAAACAGGTGTCAAATTGTATTCTGTGTGTCAAGCTTTCAAAGAAATCGCCAAGACCTACAAATGCTACCTTGTACTTGTCCCCATCTGTCATCGTTCTTTCTCTTTCAGTTCTTCCTCACCCCACAGGTTAAGAAAATATGTACTTAATGCATGAATTAATAAAGCATATAACCTGAGACCATGGAAATGAGAACTGTATCTGAAATTGCTTCCTCTATTCTAATGTGCTTCCCATTCTACAAGGTCAATTAGCATGAGGCAGACACACTTCCTATCTCCCAAAAAATGAATTACTGAAAATCGGCAACATCATGCTTCTGAAACTTTTCCATCAATGTTCCCCCTTGAAATAGAAGAGAGAAAATTTGGAATTCTGGGGAATTTGAGGACTTAGCTAAAAAGGTACTTCTGAAGACACTCAAGTCTTATGCCCAGTGTTTAAAAAATTAACATTAAACTGCACCAAACTCTCAAAAAGAGCCCTGGTTGTTTCAATATTCTAGAACTCTCTCCCTTTCCCTGCCAATCTCTGAATATAATTCACCCTCCAGGAAGACACGCCATGTGGGCCCTGCCATGTGTTTCTGGCACACGGTGTCACATCACAGGTGAAAAACACATCATCAAGGTTTTAAAGTCACATAACACAGCCTAAGTGAATCTAGGCTTTATGAGTTCTAAATCTCAGTACTATTAGAAGCCATCTCTCTGGTTATCTCACATAATAAAGTTTTTAATTGGTCAGTCAAAGGAGTATAAAAATGTTTTAAACAAAATAAAAACTGAAAGATAGGGCTTCCCTGGTGGCACAGCTGTTGAGAGTCCGCCTGCCGATGCAGGGGACACGGGTTCGTGCCCCAGTCCAGGAAGATCCCACATGCTGCGAAGCGGCTGGGCCCATGAGCCATGGCCGCTGAGCCTGCGTGTCCGGAGCCTGTGCTCCGCAATGGGAGAGACCACAACAGTGAGAGACCCGCGTACCGCAAAAAAATAATAATAATAATAAAAAAATAAAGACTATTTAAAAAAAAAAACTGAAAGATAAAACATAAGCTGAGCCAAAAATCTACAAAAAACGTTTCAGTGTGAAAAGGTATATATACATCCGGGATTTGGGTACTTACAATCATGTCACAGAAAGCTAGAGATTAACATAGGGCAGGGGGCCCTTGGTATCAACCAACCAATATGTCAACTGGGCTCTTTATACAACTTTAAAAATTGATATTCGTGTATTTTTCGTGAAACTAACATACTAGAAAAGGAAGGTAGGGGAAAGGGATGGAGGGAGGAAGAGAGAAATAGAGAGGAAAGGAGAGAGAGAGAGAACGGCTTTAGACCCTCATAGCAGATGAAACCATTGGTTACTGATAAAAAGTGTTTCATGTATTTTTGAAAAGAAATTCTCTAATAAGACGCAAGATGTAAAATATACACTAACAGTCATTGTTCAAGTATCTTTGGAAAAAAGGAAACTGTTAGGAACTACAGATATAACGAAAATAAGTCTCAAGGGAAAGGCAACTTGCAGGGGAGGGAGGTGGACAGATCGTTATAAACCAGGTGGTAAAGGTGTAAGGTGAACAAAGAGTTTTCCTGGAAAGGCAGCCAGCATGGCTAAATCCTAAAGGCTAAGCAGCATCAGGCCAGATTTAAAAGAGGTGAGGTGGCCGACGTCCTGTCCCACGATGTAGCACAGAAAGAGGCTAGGGCAGGACAGCTCCACCTCTGCTGGAGCCCCGGGGCCGGAGGAATATGTCTATGTGGGGTGGCCGTGTGTTTGTTTAAACTTTTGGGCGCTCCTGAAATAACAAGTAGGCAGAGGCCAAGAGTCTATAATGGCATGTACCATATTCGTCCTCGAATCTATGATAGATCCTACGTGCTATGCTGCAAATGGGACGCAGGCTATAAATATGTGGTGATTGACAAAGGCAGCTATCTTAAGAATGATTACATACAAAATTACACACGAAATGAACACATACTCCAGCTTTTCAGCATGATTTAGTCAATTTAAACTCAAGCATTACCAACCAGATGCAACTCCAATCCAATTTTTGTCTAATCAGGATACCAACAGACTTAATCTTCCTTTTAAACAAAATTTTCCAAGTAATCAAGTTCAATTTATAAATGTTATTTCTAGAAGATGCTTAGCAGTGCCAACTCTACTGAAACATCAGAGGGCAAGGTTTTTTTGTTTTATTTTATTTATTTATTTATTTAAATGTTGAGCCTTCTTTTATTTATTTTTCTTTTTGGCTGTGTTGGGTCTTTGTTTCTGTGCAAGGGCTTTCTCTAGTTGTGGCAAGAGGGGGCCATTCTTCATCACAGTGCGCGGGCCTCTCACTGTCGTGGCCTCTCTTGTTGCGGAGCACAGGCTCCAGACACGCAGGCTCAGCAGTTGTGGCTCACGGGCCTAGTTGCTCTGCGGCATGTGGGATCTTCCCAGACCAGGGCTCGAACCCGTGTCCCCTGCATCAGCAGGCAAATTCTCAACCACTGTGCCACCAGGGAAGCCCTTAATTTTTATTCTTAATCCATAGAAGATATACCTATTACTGAGCTATCACCTTGTTGACTTTTAGTGATGGATTACAACACCAAACAATTCATTTTACTTTACCAAAACACTTTAAAAAGCAAAAAGAAACAGGGTGAAAGGAAATTCTTTCCCCTAAAATTATATGTAATATTTTGTGCCTGAGTTTTTCTGGGGGGAGGATCCAGAGTGTCCAACAGGTTCTGAAAAGGGTCTAGGTGA
Source organism: Tursiops truncatus (assembly GCF_011762595.2). Classification (NCBI taxonomy): domain Eukaryota; kingdom Metazoa; phylum Chordata; class Mammalia; order Artiodactyla; family Delphinidae; genus Tursiops; species Tursiops truncatus. The sequence goes on from NC_047039.1 coordinate 13,253,236, forward strand.
AAGTTACAAACGACAGCTTCTTTAACTTAAAATTCTTGTGGGAGTAGGAGGGAAAGTTGCTATTTTAAATTTATGTACTCTTTACACAATGAATGGGAAGAAGGGAAAAAAGAGAGTGAAATAGCAACAAAGAGGGAGGAGAGAAGAGATACAATATCGACAACAGGAAAAGGCCAGGCTACCTGAACACATCCTCCAGATGCTTGGAACCAGCGGCGTCTCAGATACCTCAGGCAGCTCAGGAATAGGGCTCAGGAGTGGCTTCTTAGACGCAATGTCTCTTTCCCCGTATAAAGACTTCTGAACAGTTTTTTTCTTTCCCTTTGCTTTCTTCCTTCTGCAACTTTTTAAAACCTGAGAAAATGTATTAAAACACTGTAACTGAGAAAGATGTAGCTCCATGTACAATGTTGACTCAAACTAATTTTTACAAAAAAACCTTAAAGACTAGTTATTCCATTCAAAATTGTAGGAATCTCAGTCAGGGCTAAAGGGCTAGGTAGCTTACACAAAGTCAAATAAAATATGAAACAGAACTCAATTTACAAATTGTAGAGTAATGGTCTATATTTCCACAAAGCATTTGCCAAAGTAAGTTCTGGGTAAGTGAAAAATAGGTGAGATGTTGTAGAACTGGACAGACTTAAGACACGAGGAATTTGTAACTAGGATGTGGTTACGATGACTCAGGATTAACCTAGAATGAGTTATCTATTGGAAACTAGGGGAGACTGTTTTCTGTTCCTAGATCTGGATGAAGAAACCACAGGTGTGTACATAAAATTTGAAGATAACCCAAAGCTGCTTCAAACAACAGGTGATCTAATCAAGATGAAAATGACTAGGTCAAAATAAGATGGAGTTTAATAAGCACAAGTAGAAGATGAGGGACAGAGGTTTGGTAATAACTGATGGAAAACACAGGTTTCTATAAAAATTAAAACTGTTTTAATAACATCTGGAATGCAGTATTCAATTCAATTCTGACTGCATGTCAGTAACTGAGCACTCATGTTCTATGTTAAAAAAAAGTTTCATATGGAGAAGTCTTGAGGGAAACTCAAACACTGTATTGAAATAATAGGTTGTTATGAGCAAAAATGAAATATATTCAACGTCATAATATTGGAAAGAACCAGGTTTTAGGTCAACATAAGGAACACACTGTTAACAATTACAGCTTCTGGAAAATGGCGTCCATTCAAAGATTTACTGAGAAACTGCTATGTGCAGGTAATAATTTGCTAGGTATGAGATATAAAAACAAACAGGAAGTGGTCTTTAGGGAACTCTTGGTCTAATTTTAATACATACAGACCAGGACAGGCTCTACACAGATTGAGAACACAGAGACCTGGCCTACGGGAGGTTTTCAAGACAGGCTCCACAGGAAATGGAATGTCTAGGCCAAGTCTTCCAACAAGTGAGAATTGTTTTGGTTGAGGATGACAGTGGCACAGAAGGGCTTTTCAAAGGAAAGAGAATGGCATATGGAACAGGTCTAAGGGAGGTGGCACAGAGCAAAGGGGGAACTGCAGTTAGCTGTACGTGGTCAGTGAACCCACAGAGAAGTGGCAGAAGAGGCCAACAAAGCAAGCAGGGCCCTTCTCTGCAATAAGTATGAGCCTGACAGCCACGAGGGTTCAGCACATGGTGATTTAGAGAGTGATAGCTGAGTTTGCATTTAAGAAAGATCGTTGGGGTGACAGCACAGAAACTAATGGCGTGGAAGATATTCAGGAGCACAGAAGTGGCACAAAACTGTAAGTTCCTTGAGATATTTATAGATATCCTGTAAAAACAAAACAAGAAAAAACATTCCATGGAAAAATAATTTTAGAACTGTACAAGATAAATGTTCCTCTTAGTGATTTACAATATACACTTAACGTTAAATCCTCTAAGAAGTCCTCGGTATAAATAACCTCTATATATGTTAGAAAAATGCTGGGCTAAATATTTTTCCACGAAACATTTTTTTCAGGGAACATCTGTTGACTTCCAAGAAACAGTTGGGAAAATAACAGCATGGACAATGTAAATGGAAGCAAAGAGAAAAATCTTGACTTGGGCTCCACAGATGAACTGCAAGAGAGAAACATTTGGCTTCGTGTTAGTCACCTTCGGTTCAAATCCTTACCCTGCCACTTTATGGCTTTATAATCTTAGGCAAGTTACCTCACCTCTCTGTACCTCATTCTTCTCATCTGCAAAATGGGAACCACAAAAGCACATACCACAGAAAGTTGTGGTGAGTATTAAATATGTTAATATATGTGAAATGGGTAAAGTATGGCTTGATTGATGGTAAGGACTACGTGTTAGCTATTCTTTTTCTTTTAAATTCCTTCTTACTATTTTGAGTATTGATATGGAGAAAAATATTTTTAATACTAAATTATGCCCTTAGTATTACTGTGTGACCCAGGCCCTAGTAGGTTGGTTAATATACTATGATCAATGTCATCAGGTTATAACCTCCAGAACAGTTTCTGATTCATAGCTCAGGTAAATACCCTTTTAGCAGGATTTTGGAAACCTCTGTTTACCTTAACTGCAAAAGCACCTGCAACAGCACCTGGCACTTAGTGGCTTCTCAACAAACATACGTGAACAAATGAATGAATGATTGTAAAAAAAAAAGGTACAAACTTCATAAAATTTGCTAACCATGATGAAAGACTAATATTATTTTTTTCATGGTCATGGGCCAGGAGGACACCATCCAAAAAGAAAAAAGATGAAAGCACCTGTGCTCTGTCATGAAAATATATCTAGCAACGCTTCTTATCCACGAGAAGGTTGCATCTGCAAAGGCTAGAACCTTATCAACCTTATTGGAGTAAAATTTGAATTTACTCCAATACAAAAAGCCTTGCTGAGACTGTAATAAACAAGAGAAGCCATGTGTGATTGGAATCCTCGGGGAGCCCCGTGATCTAGAAATAATGAGACTGGTTTATGACTTGGAGGAGACAAAGGACAACTGAAGATATTATACCTAAAAGGTTTCTATTTACTCCCAAATCACCAGTATTTCTTCTCATACAGTGGAGGAGGTCATGCAACAGAAGTAAATGCTTACTTCTCGTGTTATTTTCACAATTAAGTCAAACTGTTTTCTGAGAGTAGCTTTAAAATTATTTAAAAATAATTAATGTACATGGCAACACATCAAACTGAACAGGAAAGCTTCTGGTGAAAAGCAAACATTTCCCTGTCCCTGCCATTCACTTATTTAATGGTCCATTTTTAGTTCTTGTGGCTGGCTCCATCTCTCTAAATAAGGGGCTGAGATTGCTGTATTTTTTTTTTAATATATATATATACTTATTTATTTATTTTTGGCTGCATTGGGTCTTCGTTGCTGCGTGTGGACTTTTTCTAGCTGCGGCGAGCGGGGTCTACTCTTCGTTGCGGTGCACGGGCTTCTCATTGCATTGGCTTCTCTTGTTGTGGAGCACGGGCTCTAGGCACACTGGCTTCAGTAGTTGTGGCTCACGGGCTCTAGAGTGCAGGCTCAGTAGTTGTGGTGCACGGGCTCAGCTGCTCCACAGCATGTGGGATCTTCCCAGACCAGGGCTCGAACCCGTGTCCCCTGCATTGGCAGGTGGATTCCCAACCAATGCGTCACCAGGGAAGCCCCAGATTGCTGTATTTTTAATGTTTAATAACAGAAAATTTCCAACACCCCAAAAATAGAATAGTATCTTGAACCCCACATACCCAACAATTAGCTCTTATAATTACTAACACATGGAAATCATGATTCATATATAAGCCCCTTCCCTCAGATTATTTTAAAGCAAATCCCAGACATTACATCATCTCATCTAAAGATCCTACAGTATCTCTAAGAGATAAGGACTTCTTTTTTTCTTCCACCAAAAAAGTGAAACATTTTATTACCTGGCATTGTATTTTTTTTTATTTTTATTTTTTTTTGCTGTACGCGGGCCTCTCACTGTTGTGGCCTCTCCCATTGTGGAGCACAGGCTCCGGACGCGCAGGCTCAGTGGCCATGGCTCACGGGCCTAGCTGCTCCGTGACATGTGGGATCTTCCCAGACCGGGGCACGAACCCGTGTCCCCTGCATCAGCAGGCGGACTCTCAACCATTGCGCCACCAGGGAAGCCCTGGCATTGTATTTTATTGTTGATTTTTTTCCTCTTTTACAATGGAGTTTTATTTCTTTTCCAGCTTTGAGATATAATTGACATATAACAGCATGTAAGTTTAAGGTATACAAGGTAGTGACTTGAGATAGATAGATATATAGTGAAATGATTACTTTTTTCTTTTTATAACAATGACAAATACTAGTCAGCAATAAAAGGAACTATTGATACACACAAATCTGGACAAATCTCCAGAGAATGCTGCTGAGTGAAAAAAGCCAGTCCCAAAAGGTTACACAGTGTGTGATTCCACTTACAAAATATTCTTGAAATGACAAAATGAAAGAAATGGAGAACAGATTAGTGGTTGCCACGGGTTAAGGTGGGGGTTGACAGTGGGAAGTGGACACAGCTGCAGACCAGAAGAGATCTTTGCAGCGCTGGAAATGTCCTGCATCTCGACTGTATTTTAATATTGTACTACTGTGATACTGTATAATGGTTTTACAAGATGTCACCATTGTGGGGAGCTGGGCAAAGGGTGTCTGGGATCTTTCTAATTCTTCTTGCGATAGAATGCATCTCGAAAACAATATCAAAATAAAAATTTAGATGCAAAAACAATGATAGGCAGTTTTCCCTAGTATTTCCTCAGAGTTCAAACTTCTCTAATTTGTCCCTAATTGTCTTTTTACAATTGTTCAAGTCAGGATCCCAACAAGGTCTCCACACATGCCACTTGGTTGATGGATTTCCTTTGATCTATGGCTCTTTTTTTCCCCCTTGTTATTTGGTGAATGTTCTGAGGCATTTATCCTGTAGTAGCTGAGAAGCTCTGGATTTGGGTAACTGCAATCATGTGTGTTTTTATGTTCCTCCACCCCCTGGTATTTCCTATCCACTGGTCATTAGATCCAGGCTTGATTCAATTCAGCTTTCATGCTTGTTGGAAAGACCATCTCATGGAAGATTATCGAGGTCCTCACTGCACCAGGAGGCTCATATTCTCTCCTTGTGTGGTGTTATGAATGGCCAGTGCTCTCAGGTGTCCAGTCCCATCCATCCATTACCTTTGGCTCCCCCATTGGCTTCTACCTAACATCCAACAGCTTTTGTGAACAGGTCTTTTTGATTAGTGAAAATTCTTTGATAAAGAATCTTCCCTTATCAGTTATTTGTTTACTTGAAATAGAGCTCAAATTTTATTTTCCACTTTCCAAGAAAAACAAAAACCCTGAAAATAAAAGAGTTGATGCCCTAGACAGTTTCTAAGGTGGCCTTTAAGTTTTGCTGTTAGTTTTTAATTATGAGGAAATTGGTTTTTCATATTTGATGCCAGTGTTTTAATCCATTGCAATCGTTATCTCTGATGGTCACACTGTCCTATCTTTGGTCAGCGGAAGCCCCTTTGGAATGATTTTGTGTCCTTTAACATGGCTTCCTTGCTCGCACACTGGTCCAGACCTGGGCTCATTTTCTACTTTTGCCGTTGTAAATCTGAAAGCAGCCATTTCACTAAGGTAACGCTGATCCCTTTTAGTTGAAATGGTAGAGATGGTAACATAGGTACAAAGGATGCTCAGTGCTTCTATGCCTTACCAACAGACAGAGCTAGAAAATTATTTTAAATGGGTAAAAGCATGTGTTCATGATATTTCCAATTCAAATTTAGCCTAACAAGGTTTTGAATTTGATTTCAATTTTATCTTGTCTCTAGTGAAGAGTCTTGATTCCTAATGACAGTAAAAATCATCCCCACAAAACCCTGCTTACTTGATTCATTCTAGATTGAATTCTTCTATCAGTGAGTATTTCATAACTGTTTACACTTTTTGTGCAGTTATTTTTGTCCTTAGGATACATCCCATTTGGACTTTTCAAACTTCTGATTTGAAAAAACTCTATGAGGTTAAGCCACCGACTTGATATAGTTACATGTTTCATTTTGTTTTCAATTTTTTTAAATTGAGCTATAATGGTTCCATAGTCACGCAGAACATTTACACAGTTCAAAGTCAAAAGTAAAAAACACATTCAAGGAAATCTAGCCTTCATTCCTTCCTGTTCCCTCCTCTGTCTCTTCTCCTGACAGGTAACCAGTTTATTTTGTCTTTGGCCTATTCTCCCCCTTTTTTTGTAGTGTTTAAGATTATATATATGTGTATTGATATATACATTTTTTTTTTTTTTCTGCGGTACGCGGGCCCTCTGGTTGCGGAGCACAGGCTCCGGACGCGCAGGCTCAGTGGCCATGGCTCACGGGCCCAGCCGCACCGCAGCATGTGGGATCTTCCCGGACCGGGGCACGAACCCGTGTCCCCTGCATCGGCAGGCGGACTCTCAACCACTGCGCCACCAGGGAAGCCCGATATATACCTTTTTTTAAATGCTCCCTACTTCCTTAGATAAAAGGTAACATATGAGTTTGCCATATTAGCTGCCATAACAAAACACCAGAGGCTGGGTGGCTTAAACAATATTAATTTATCTTCTCACAATTCTGGAGGCAGTAAGTCCAAGATGGAGGTGCTGACAGGACTGGCCTCCCCTGAGGCCTCTCCCATGCGCATACAGATGGCCACTCTCCTGCTGCCTCTTCTCCCTGTCTGTGCCCCCCCAGGCATCACCCTTTGTGTCCAAATTTCCTCTTATAAGGACACCAATCAGATTGGATTGGGGCTAGGAACCACCTAAGGGCCTCATTTATTAACCTAATCACCTCTGAGGAGGCCCTATCTCCAAACACAGTCACATACTGAGATACTGGGGTGTCGGCTCCAACGCATGCCTTCTGGGAACACAATTTATCCCACACCAGGTAGCTTACAACTTGTTTTTTTTCACTTAACAGTAAATACATCCTAGCATCACTGCATAGCGGTTTGGATCGTTTCTCTGCTATTTTCTACATCTACAAAAGACTCATTTTGTGACCACACCAGTTTATTCAACCAGTCTCGTGGACATCTGATGGACATTTGGTTTGTTAATCTTTTGCATTACAGTGTTGCAATAACTAACTTTGTACATACGCCTTTTTGTATTTTTGTCATTAGATCTTTGTGACAGATTCCTAGAAATGGAATTGCTGGGTCAAAGGGTAAATGAAAATATTTAATTTGGCTTGATATTGCCAAATTGCCCTCCACAGAGATTCACACTACCAGAAAATGTACAAGCGTGCCTATCTCTCTCCAGCCTCACCAGCAAAGTATGCTGTCAAACTTCTGGATTTTTGCTAATCAAAAATGGTAAGAAACGGTATCTCAATGCATGTTAGACTCGCAGTTCTCTTATGATGAGCGAGTCTGAACATGTTTTCCATGTTTAAGGGCCCTTCCAATTTTGTGAACAAAAATCTCTTGGAGATTTTGATACGAATTACAAAAACTTTTTTCCAAGTTTGTCCTTTGTCTTTTAAATTTTCTTACGGAGCTTTTCCCCCATGCATGCTCCATGCTGTTTGGGTCAAATGGAGCAAAATTTACCAATCTTTGACCTCACTGTTTCTGGTTTTTGAGTCATATTTTGTAAACTTTTTCCATTTCTAGGTTATAAAGGAATTCATGCTTATGAATTCTACTGCTACTTCCAAGTTAGCAATTTTATTTTCAAAACTTTTCCAGCTTTATTAAGGTATGATTGACAAATAAAAATTGTATTTATTTAGATTTCACATGACTTAAGGTGCACATGATTTAATATATGTATACATTATAAAATGATTATCACAGTCAAGTTAATAAACACATCCATCACCTCACATAGTGACTATTTGTGTGTGTATGTGTGTGTGTGTGTGTGTGTGTGTGTGTGTGGTGAGAACACTTAAGATCTACTCTCTCAGCACATTTCAGCCTACGATACAGTACAGATCTCTGCTGCCTCCTTACCATAAACCATGAGGCTATCACTTACTTAAACTAAACCTTCCTCTTCCCTATGTTAGTTTTGCTTCTTCTCTTGGTTACCTTTGAATTTACATTTCTATTTCTTTTTAAGAACTTTAAAAAAGTATATCTTGAACCCCTAATTTGCAAGATGATAATTTTAAAAACAGCCATAGTGCTTACAGGACAGAGCTCTGATTCCTTCTCTTTCCTCTGGCGCCTCCTGTACATGATTCCTAATACTACAAAATATTCTTTTCCTTACACCCCATTGTTGCTTGAAATCACACTTACTAAAGTTTGCTTCATATTCGCTCCAAAACTCTTGCATTCAGACTTTTCTTTGGAATGGTATAGATTGACCTTTCTTTTTCTCCTGTTTTTTTTTTTAAAAAATTAATTAATTAGGCTGTGTCGGGTCTTAGCTGCAGCACGTGGGATCTTCACTGCCGCGTGCAGGATCTTTAGTTGCGGCATTCAAACTCTTAGTTGCAGCACGTGGGATCTAGTTCCCTGAGCAGGGATCGAACCCGGGCCCCCTGCACTGGGAGCATGGAGTCTTAGCCACTGGACCACCAGGGAAGCCCCTCTTTTTCTTCTCATATGGCACATCTTCCATTTGCTCAATCATAGGTCTTTTTGTTTTTCCCTCCAGAGACCTCCTCCCTGGAGCACCCTTCTCTTGCTCAAATTTGGCCTGATTGCTCTTCTAGGCTGACTGAACAGCTATAATCAGAGATTTCTACGGCACTCCTCTCCTGTGCTATTAGACCCACTGTGTCCTGGATTCTCAAGCTTACTTCCTCATTTTGCTAGAGTGTATCTCCCTCCAGTAATATTAAAAAACCAAAAAACCAAAAAACACATCTCTTGAGTGTCTTTCACAGTAATTGAATTTGGCTGGATACAGAATATTGGGCTTAAATTAAGTTTCTTTCAAAGCTTTAAATGTCCTGTTGAATTCTCTTTCAGTGTTCAGACTGCTGTCAAACTTGATACCACTCCGATCCTTGTTTCCTGGTAGGAAAGGTCCACTGTTCTCATTATCCTTATTGTTCAGTTTCACACTGACATGTCGAAGTTGTGGTCTTTTCTCTTGGTCCTAGGAATTCAGTAGGACCTTTTAACTTGAAGACTCTTTTCTTCAGCTCTGGGAAACGCTCCCTTTTATTCTGATAACTTCCTTCCATTCCATTTTCTCATTCTGAGACTCCAACAAAGTCTCCTAGATTGGTCTTCCATGTCTGTTCTTACTAGTCTATCATTCTCGTGTCCTCCCTTAACTTTCCTTAACTTTATTCTCTAGTCCAACTACCAAGTTTTATATATTTTTACAAACCTTTCTTTCTCTGCTCCTTTTTCATAGCATCCCCTGCTTCTTAGTTTTCTGCAGATAATATTTTCTGAAATATGAATATATCAGAATATTTACTTTCACGAAGTTTCTTTCCATTTTCTGAATAACCTTTCTCTCTGGGGGTCAGTTTTTCAAACTTACTAACATTGGTCTTTGACGCTCTTGGTTCTACTCAGTTATCTGACTCTTAACTTAAGAAGATACTGGCTAAACTGGTAATGGGTTTCCTCTGATTTCCAGCTCAGCCTCTTTCTTGCATGGGAATTCTACCAGGAACTCTGTGCAACACAGGGCAGGGCAGATGGAGAGGGTCAACCGCAGGCTTTGCTTTAGGGAAACGAGCTGGCTGTCCAGACTGTGGGACCTTCCAAATGCCAGAATGAGAACATTCAGGTGACAACCCCTGTTCTGAGCTTCAGGATGGGAGAGGGAGTGCGGGGCAAACCGGCGCAAATTGTTTCACATACAGGACTTCAATTAATCCGTTTCCACTACCACTTCTCACTCTCAGCACCACTGGACCTGCCAATACTGGGCCCAGAGTTCCTCGGGATTCCCATAAGCAGGCTGGCTCTCCCTCCTCACCAGCACATTCTGGGCTGTAAACCTTTCCCCCTCTTTTATCTGTCAACCCGCTCCCATCTGCTTGTCTTCCAGAAATTCACTGAAGGCTGTTGTCAGTTGCTGAATACCCCTCCTCACCCCCTTCCTCTTCTCATCGCTATTCTAAGCCTATTCCTTCTATTACATCAATTATTTTGGCTCAGTGGGGTCCTGGGAGGGGTTGGGGCAAAACTTAATGGTCAACCCTTCTTGAACTTTCTGGCTATTAGTTTCATGTGAAGAAGTAGGTGGACCTTCTTCATAACAGTGTTTTGTAGAGAGCAGGAAGGAACCCAGTCTCTAATGCCATGATCTAAGACGTATGCATATTTTCAACTGATGTGTATTTTTTTTCAGCAAGAGGATCTTTCAAAGGAGTGTGTGACCTAAAGAAGAAACTGAACCAGGACAACATCCGGTTTCTTCCGGCTCTGCCGACTTGGGGATGTTTGTGCAGTGTTTAAACCAAGTGAGGCAACACTTTTTGGTTCATGAATCAGGAGGGAAATTTGCTGTTTTGGGTGTGTGTGTGCTGGGGTGAAATGGGTAAGTTTGGTTTTGGAAATGCTGAGTTTTGAGATGTTTGCAGGGTGGTCTAAGAAAAGATGCCTAGTAGGTAGTTGAACCTATGTTAACCGATGGGAAAGATTTGGGAGTCGTCAACCGTGCTGCATATGAAACCACCCAGAAAATAAAGCCATTTCGAAAGACAAAGAGTAGAACTCTGGGTAACATAAACATTTAGGAATGGGCAGAAGAAAACAAATCTTTAACAGAGACCACATAGGACAATTCTCAGTTATGTCAAATGCTGTGAACAAGACCTCTAAGGATGCGCTGGATTTTAGTCACTAGGTTATTAAATGCCTTGGAAAAATAATGAAAGTGAAGTGGCAAACTGGTGGCAAAAGAGGCCTGACTTCTAATAGTATCTGAAACAGTGACTCTGTAGCAGCCTCTGTGGGTCTCTCCAGCAACAGTGTTGGATGGGAAAGGGGATAATGGTGCATTAATCCAGGGTGGGAGCAGAATGAAAGGGATGAAGACCCAAGATAATGGACAAGAGTGTTGAAAACAGCTGAAGACAGCTTAGGATGAATAAGGAAACACAGGAAGTTAAAGGATCTCTGAAAGCTGAAGAGTTAATACTAGAAGAGGCATGAGTAAGATGGCATGAGAACACTGGATGGATAGGAGGCTGGGGTCGGAGAGTGGGGGGTCGGAGAGTGGGGGGACACATAAATGTGTATTATTAAAACTGGGAAGGTCTTGGATACCAACAAGCTGTAGGGTATGGCAGGGGACGGTCCAGCTCAGTGAAGCGGAGGGCAACACCAGGACCTGGGTCAAGGTGCTAGATCTGCTATCCACAAAGAGGCGGTGACGTCATGAGCCGGCACAGGCCTCTGAGTGTGGAGGAAGACAGAGCTAGTTTCTAAATTCTTCCTGCAATACGGGGAGAACATCCAACCAGCCACTGGCAGTAGCAAAGTCAAACAAGAGGCAGATGGCACATGCATCCCTAAGAAATCAGAGGATTCCCCAAAGAGGGTGAGGTTAGATTAGATCAGATTCGAAGATAAGAATCAATTCCACATTTGAGTGCCCATGATTCCCTGTGCTGGGTGTATGTAACCCAATGAAGAAAATGCAAAAATGGCCCTCGGGTAATTCATAATTGAGTATATAATCTCTTATGGCCCTTTCGATTCTATGATAAGATGATTTTAATACTCTTGGTCCAAGGCCAACTAGGAAAAATTTTGTTTCTGGGTTTTCCTAACCATACAACAAAGAAATGCACCACTTCTACTCTTTATTACATCTTTAAACACACACTCACCTGATTCTTTCTAGGAAGTGCTCTGTCTGCGCGATTGCTTTCTTGAGACTTCCTCCTATTAATTTTCTTTTCTTTATAAGGCTGAGCTTCTGTATTAAATAAGTTGCAAACACTCTCTTCTGAAAAACTGATCAACTGCTATAAAGAAAATTAAAAGCAGGGCTACCATAAAACAGTCAGTTACATTTTCATGAGTGTCTCTCACATTTCTTTTCCCTTCCCTGCGGATTCTACCATTTTACATCCCATTTCCGCTTAATTCACAAATTCCATTAGAAGTATTTTAACCAAGTCACATTCAAAAGAGGGAAATAGTAATTTCTGATTTCTGATCAAACTTTGACCCAGAAGCATATGCACTCTGTCCTACTATTTTATGGAAGAGAAAAAAACAACTTAAGAATCGTTGTTTTAGGTGCAAACTATTATATATAGGATGGATAAACAACAAGGTCCTACTGTATAGCACAGGCAACTATATTCAATATCCTGAGATCAACCATAATGGAAAAGAATATGAAAAAAATATACATATATATAACTGAACCACTTTGCTGCACATTGTAAATCAACTATAGTTCAATAAAATTTTTGAAAATAAAAAATAAAAAAGAATCACTGTCTTATTCATTCATCAAATATTTATTGAACATCTACAATGTAGCACCTAACTACTGATGGGTTATAGGGGGAAAAATCATGAACCGTCAGATTATCTAAGTTTGACTTCTGGGTTTACCATCAACAGTATCAGTGAAAAAAATATCAGTATGCTATATGTTTATGCACTGTGATGCTATAGATAAAAATCCAAGTTCATCTAATTTAATAAAATCGCAAAAGACATGCATTCGATGGGAGTTATGCTCACACTGAAGACAACTCAAGGTAGTTTTTGAAAAAGTTATATTTATGGCACTTTCTGACTGTTAATACGTGACTCTGGAGAACAAATGTATGGACATCAAGGGGGGAAAGCTGGTGGGTGGTGGTGGAGGGGGTTGGGATGAATTGGGAGATTGGGATTGACATATATACACTAATATGTATAAAATAGATAACTAATAAGAACCTGCTGTATAAAAAAGTAAAATTAAATTTAAAAACTAAAAAAAAACATGCAACTCTTCTCCACTTTGCACTTGGATATAACTCATAAAACCACACAGATCCCAAATAAACTTTCTAAATAGACTACCTTCCACATGAACACACACTCTGAAAGCACCTCGTTTATTGTATTTTTCTTCTAACAGAATTAATTAAAATCAAATCAGGAAAACAGCATTATCCTGGCTTACATGATAGGTAGATATGGTATTAGTTCTTAACACATTGATTAAACCAAGATTTAACTGATAAAGCATTTGATCGTGAAAACAGAGAAAAATCTAGTGCAAGATTTAAAAACAGATACATTGTGCCAAATACAAACACTTACACTTCTTCTGTTAGAGGTCCGCGTTGCTCTACCAACTTTACAGGAGGCTATTTTCTCGTGGTTATTTGAAGAGGCAAAGGTATCAGTGCCTGATGAGCAAGACACAGCAAAATTAGGGTAGCTAACAAAAAGCTGTAAGACCCATCATCTATTGGACACACTGGATGCTCTTTTGGATACCAATTTTGCTTTTAGTACCCTACCATATCTGAACATATTACCAGGAGAAATAAATTTTGAGATTTCAAAAACATTTTTAAAAACATGAAAATACTTTAATTTCACAAAGTTCAAAAAATTTTAATTTGGTCACTTTGAACGGTATAAATAAAAGGCAGTATAACCTGTCAAAGAGCATAAGCTTTGGAAGATGATAGGCTATACTTCCAATTTAGCTCTAACTTAACACTCCATGTCTTGGATTCTGTGCTAATGAGCTTGGTTTGTGTCCTAGAGCCAACAAGATGTGTTGGTGATCCATTAAAGGATTTCGACCAGGGGAGAGACGTGAATAATGGTTCCATTGCAAGTGCTTTGCCCGTGACATTTGCTGGCCAAGTCCTGGTTTGTCAGGAAAGCACAGAGAGATCTTTGTTGCCTTGTCATGATCATAAAAAAAACTAGAGACCTCAGAAAGTACATATGCACAAAATGCCATGTTGATGTTGATGAACAATTTTGTGTAATCAAAAATGACGCTTAGGATTCATATCATTTCAATTGTGCAACCTGAAAAGGAGCCTACTGTCAATCCTTAAGTGTTGAGAGGGCAACTCCACTACTTGCAGTGACTTGAAAAATGTGGCTACCCATCAGAGGAAGTTAAATGTGGGTGATTATAAAGTATGGACTTGGTATGGAAAGGGATGGATAAGAGACTTCTTGTAAGCTTTTCTACACGATTTGAGTTTTTGAAAAATCAAGTACGATCATAATAAAAATAAAAATTTTAAAATAAGGTGATTTTCATATATACACATATTTAAAATGACATTTATGATTTTTAGATAAGCCAAAGTTACTACCTGAAAGAGTCTCAGAGATTGAAGACTTACTAAGAGGACTGAGACCTGCAAATGATACCTGAAGAGGTTCTATGTTTTCCTAAACAAAGAAAAAAGTAGAAATTAGATATCTTTAAATCCAGTGGACATAGAAATAATGTGCCCATAAGAAAACAATACGTACTTATTTTTGTAGGAGGAACTGTAATAAGCATAAAGATGGGAAATAAAAGATTAACCAAAAAAAGAGCAAAAATAAGATACTGGATAGAAAAATAAATGTTTTATAATATTTACCAATCATATTTAAGGAAACCATGCTTACTAACTACAACCCACCAAAATAACAATTAAAAATATAAAAATAATTTTTAAAAAGTGAAAGTAGTCATGATGATCCACTAATAAGTTACTTTTTGGCTTATTTAAAATCCCATATCCTAACGCCAGTAAAGTAAGAAAATTCATTAATAAACACAACCAAACATTACAGTATTATTCAGGAGACCTTAAGGGTAAATATAAATGCAGATGTCAAATCTTTTCTTTCCCCCAGCCAGTATAATGGTAGCTGTTAATTTTTCATAGATAAGATCTGTCAGGTTGAAAAAATTATTTTTTCTCACCAATTTGCTCAGAGTTTTTAATCTGAAATGAATGCTGGATTTTGTCAGATGCTTTTTCTCCATCTGCTGAGATGACCATAGAGTTTTTCTGTTTTACTCTGTTAATATGGTGAACTCTGCAGACTGGCTTTCAAATAAACCAACCTTGCATTTTGGGGGTAAAATCTCACTTGGTCATAATGTATTTATTCTCTTTTTAGTTAGTATGTTAGTATGTTTGTGAGGATACTGGACTGTAGTTTTCTTCTCTCATAATGTCTGATTATGGTATCAGGCTACTGCTGACATTGATGAGTTGGGAAGCATTCCCAACTCAATTTGTTTGGAAGAATGTATGCAGAATTAGTATTGTATCTTCCTTAAATGTTTGGTAGAATTCATTAGTAAAATCATCTGCACATGCAGTTTTCTTTGTGAGAAGGTTACAATTTAAATTTCCTTAGTTGATATAGAGCTAACGAGACCACCTATTTCTTCTTGAGTGAGATTGATAGCTTGTGTCTTTCAAGGAACGTAGCTTAAGTTGTTGAATTTATTGGCATAAAATAAAGTTGTTCATAATATTCTTTTATGATCCTTTTAGTATTATTAAGATATGTAATTATGTCACCTCCCTTATTCCGTATATTGCTAATGAGTATCCTCTCCTTTTGTCCTGAACAGTCTGATTAGAAGTTTACTATTATTTTCTGCAGCAAAACCTTCTGATTTCAATGATTTGTCTCTATTGTTTTTCTGTTTTCTATTTCATTGATTTCTACACTTATCTTTATTACTTCCTTTCCTCTTCTTAGTTTGGTTTCAATTTGCTTTTCTTTTTCTAGTTTCTTAAAGTGGAAGCTGAGATCATTAATTGGAGACCTCTATTATTTTCAAATACAGGCATTAATTTTTAGAAATTTTCCTCTAAGCACTGCTTTACCTGCATCCCACACATCTTTTGTTACTTTATAGTGGCTTAGGGTTTACAGCACACATCTTTTAACTTATTCCACTTTGTTTATAGCCTAAGAACCCCTCCCAACCTTTATGCCATGTTAATTTGGTTGTATATTTTACTTACCTAGGTTATAAACCAAACAAAATATTGTTGTTACTCCTGCTTTGAATAATTATCCTTTATGGAGACTAATTAAAAAGAAGTCTGTTACATTTGCCCACATACTTAGCATTTTCAGTGCTCTTCATTCCTCTGTGTAGACGCAGATTTTCCTGCAGAACTATTTTCCTTCTGACTAAAGGGCTTCCTTTTCAACACTTCGTCTAATGCCAACCTGTTATGGTAATGAATTATTTCAACTTTTGTTATGTCTGAAAAAGCCTTTATTTCCACCTTTTCTTTTGAAAGATGGTCTCACTAGATAGAGAATTCTAGTTTGACAGGTTATTTTTGGTTTTTTGCTCCAAGTAGTTAAATACATCTTTAAAAGATGTTGCTGCACTGCCTTCTGGCTCGCTCGCATAGTTTCCAACCAGAAATCTGCTGCCTCTTATATTTGTTCTTCTTATGTCACATGTCTTTTTCTCTCTGGCTCCTTTTAGGCCATTCATTGTTGATTTTAAGCTTTGTGTATTTTTCTTTATGTTTCTTGTGCTGGGAATATGTTGAACTTTAGGATCAGTGGGTTAATAATTCTATCAAATTTGGACATTTTTCAGCCATTATTTTGCAAATATTTTTTTCCTGTTCCTTCCAATCTCTCCTCTCCTTTGGGAACCCTAATTACAAGCACTTTATACCACCTGAAGTTGTCCCAGATCACGAATTGTCTGCTCATTCTTGTTCAGTCTTTTTCCTGTGTGTCATTGAGAATAACTTCTATTGCTACATCTTCGAATTCACTAATCTTTTCTCTTGCAGTCTCTAATACGCTATTAATCTCATCCAACATATTTTTATTCCTGGAGATTATAATGTACAGAGTTTGATTTGGGTCTTTTCTTTATCTTCCATGTTCTTAAGAAGCTCAATCCTTTCTCACATTCTTGAACATATACGAAATATAGTTAAAATAACTCTTTCAATGTCTCTCTAGAAATTCTATCATATGTGTCATTTCTGAGTCTATTTCTATTGACTGATTTTTCTCTTCATTATGGGGCATCTTTTCCTACACAAGTATTAATTTTTAATTGAATGCCAGACATTTTGAGTTTAACATTATTTGTTGCTAGATTGTTTTGTTTTGGTTTGGTGGGAACGATAAAACCATTTTATTGAGGGCCTTCAGAGGAGGGTTGAAGGGCTGGGAGGACAATGAGATCTGATGCCTTGGCCTCCCTGGGATCTCCCCACCTTCACAGCTGCCAAAAGCTGTTTTGATATTCTTGAGGTTCATTATGCAACGCAGTTACATGGGTATAAGTTAGATCCTTTCAAGACTTGCTTTTAGGCTTTGCCAGGCTTTTAGTTTAATTCTGCTCCACTAATGAAGCAATACTCTTCTGAGTACCTGACACCCTCTGAATTACAAGGTTTTTCTACATGAGTTGGTGGGAACACAATTCCTGCCCTGTGTGAGCTCTAGGCATTTCCCTCTGCTCCATTTGGGCAGTTCCTCCCTGGCCTGGGGCAGTTTACTCACAAGGATGTGTTGACCAGCACTCAGCTAGAGACTTGACGAGACCCTTTGCAGATCTCCAGAATTCTCTCTCTCTGCAGGTCTCTTCTCTCTGGTATTTTACCCCGTGAACTCCAGCTTCCTTCACTTTTCCAGACCCCAAATCCATCTTCTCAACTCATGGAGACTGCCAGGCTCCACCAAGGTATCCCCTCCCTGTGCTGCAGCCTGGAAATTCAGCCCAGGCAGTAAGTTGGGGCTCTCGTAAGGCTTACCTCATTTGTTACCTGCCTCAGAGATTACTGTCTGTGCTTCCAGACAGTCAATGCCGGTGAACCACTGTTTCATATCTTTTTCTCTGGCTTTTTAGTTGTTTCTCATGGCAATGTAAATTAGGTCCCTCTTATTCCATCTTGGCCAAAAGCAGAATATTCTTATTTCAAAGTATAACAGCAAGAGAGAGATTGAATGATGGCCCCAATATAAAAATGGGTAAGTAAAACTAATAGGCAGTTCTCAAGAAATTCAAATAGCCTATAAACATGTGAAAATGTTCAAACCTCACTAACAAACAATATTTTCCAGTCATCTTTTTCTCCTATTAAGCTATTTTTAAAAAAAGTACCATTAAAACCCAGGGTTTACAAAGGTATAATAAATTAGATCATTTATAGTGCTGTGAGTTCAAATTAGTACATACTTTCTGAATAATTTAGCAGTATGTATCAAAAAGTTCAAAAAATGTTCATATTCCTTAATCCAGTAATCCCACCTGCAGAAATTCATCTTAGGAGGAAGAACAATTTATACTTATAATATATCAATCCTAAGATTGCTACTCTTTCAACATTTTAACACCTCTGAAATCTGAGTACATGGTGTGTATCACAGTTTAACTTTCAGCCTTTTTTCTTAGTGATAGATAAAACAATGGCACATCTTACAATCAATAGCAGTTAGATTTCAGAAAATACGCTATGTACAAGGAGTCATGGAAGTATTGTTTTTAATAGGAGAAAACTGGTAATCACCTAGCTAGAAAATGCATTAATTTGTACCATGACACATTGCTCAGTCCATCTCATGATATCAAAGCACAATTATTGCTCATGCAAAATAGGTGAGGTCTGATGAAAATGTAAACAAGATTGTTCCACACTTTTCACACTTACAAGATTCTCTCCCTTGTCATCAAAATTTGGTTGAAGTAACCCCTCAGGAGCTGGGGACTGTTCAAGTAGCAGGGGACTGAGGGTACTTAAATCCTTTTTACGAACCGGTGTTTCTCCTTTACGCAACGGAGTGTTTGCTGGCAAAGATTCATCAAACACTTCAGGGCTTAGGTCCTCTCCGAAAGTAACTCTCTTCCTCTTCCTCACATTTAGAGAGTCTGGTACTGTACAATTTTCTTGACCTTCTATTAGATAATAAATGGGAATATATTTAAAAACTAAACTACATTTCTTATCTAAAAGACATATCCTAGAATCTTTTCACATGATTGCATCTGGCTATTTGTATAACAGAAAACATAGTTTGTACAGAAAAAAAGTTTAAAGTGGAAAAGATAAGCAATATTTCTAATTAAAATATGGTCATGGATTTTAAAGTAAATTCTGCATGCCTGTCTTAAAAGATTACAAAATTGAACATCAATTTCCTTACAAGTTTCACATTAAGCAAAAAGGGATAGATGACATGGGTGGAACCAATTCTGAAACTTCAACAGAGGGTCCATCCCTCCCAACTCTTCTTCATTCCCATGTAATTTCAGAAGCATCAGGCGTTAGTAGATCATTGAAAATACTACATACTACCTCAGGTTTTTTTCATAACAAGCACATGATATCTTCAGGCTTCAAAATAAATCTGAATTTCTTACCTGCTTTTCGTTCTTTGCAACAGTTTGCAAGATTTAAGATTAAGCTTGGATGAGTCCCACCATCACAGAGGTTGTCATGGTGTTCCTAAATAAAATAAACACTGATGAATAATTTTACATATATAAATACATACACACAGACATTAAGAACAACAACTTCAAATTTTCTTCCTGCCAAGGGTAGATACTACATAGTACTGCAGATTATCTTTACTTTCATAGTTGATCTGACTTAAAATGTCATGATATTAGCCACAACGAAAAACTGGGTTCCTTAGCTATCATAATACTTTAGTAAATAGTTTCAGGCCAAAATTAAAGAACAGAAATCCACAATGTGGGCTAAATTCATTCCCTCATTCTTGACCTGGCAAGTGACTTGAAGGAAAATGTGAATGGCCAGAATTACAGTGTACTCTGGATGGTGTCAAACGAGATAGACTATATAAATGGTCTAAAGTATAAGAATTCCACTACAACAAGAAAAAAACAAATATGTACATGGCATAATAGGGTGTTTTGTCTTTTAGACATGGGAACCACACCTTTTATAAGTGTATAAATCTCCAGTCTACGATACTATATTCCTGAGTTAGAACAAGCAAAGAAAGTAGCATTTGTCCTTCTGTGCTTCTCCAGAAGATTATAGAGTAAGCAAGCTGGTGAGGAAAGGACAATGTGAATCCTGAAGAACAGGAGGGGCAAGCCCAAACACAGGGCCACTGGAGCAAACTGGGCGAAAGCCGGGGCTGTGGGTGGCTGAGAGGCACCTCCAAATCACCATCTGTTTGTCCCGTCTCATCCTAAGCCCTGACCAGCCCTTGTTCTCTAGAGCTGGTCATTTTCTCCAGCACACCCATCCCAAGAGCAGCCCCTTCTCTAAGAAACAGTCCTGCCCTAAACAAACCTCCTTCATCAAGCATCTCCTGAGACTCAGCTTCATTTTCCCAACCAGGAAAATGCTCACATCTGTATTTGTGAAATAAGTGAACTTATACTACAAAGTTCATGTTAACGTTTAGATTTACTTTTCATTATTACCATGAAAGTTATCCAACAACTCAAACAGAATACACTTGCAAGCTTTGGGCAGCTGAGCAAGAAGACCATTAGTTGTGAAAGTCTTCATATGATTTTAGTGGCAGGACTTGATGTTTCTGCTACATTAACACTGTTAATTGATAAGAGTTACACAGATCATTAAGACGCTAAGTCTCTTCTTTGAGGAGAAGATAAAACAAATAAAAGATAAAAATGAGCAGTGCTGTATAGAAACCCAAATCAAGCTCTTTAACCAGAAAAATTGTTAAAACATTTAAAAATAACAACTGACCATATATCCATGTAGATAGAAGGTAGTCTAGTTCACTTTGGCTTTAAAGACAGATTTATAGGTATAGCTGTATGGTCAAGAACAACAACAACAACAAAATGTGTAATTCTCATTTGCCAGGCACTGGTGCTAACTGCACATTATTATCCTACTTCATGCGCAAATTACCCTGTAAGGAAGTTACTAATATTGTCCTTTTATAGATAAGGAAACCAGGGTACAAAAAGGTTAACTAATCTACCTAGTTCTTAAACTTCAGCGTCAGCGAATGAAACCGGGCACTGTGACCCCAGAGCCGTCCTCTCAACCTCTCAGAGTGTTTACAGCCTGTCATGGATGTTTAACATCAGATTCGTCTGGGTTCATTTAACAACTTCAAGCCTGAGTTTATGTAAAATGGGGCTAATACCTTTCTTGGATACTGCTGCTGCATGTACATCATATATTCCAGAACCTTCACTGGAAGTACTCAATAAATGCCAGCTAGCTCCCATCAACCTACTCTCTTCTCATACTAGCTCAACTTAAAGATGCTCGCCTGTAAGAGGTATCTTGAAAAGCAGACATTTTTGGTGGAAATAATTAACAAACTCACACATTAATAACTTACGAAACTCTTACAAAATATGGTCTACCTATATTAAATTCAACATACTATATTCCAAACTGAGTTAAAAAAAAAAAAGACATTTCCTGTTAGGCCAGTATTACATAACATTTCAGAGGTATTTCCTTGAACCAAAATGAATTTTTATTCAACTTGCTTTAGGAAATGTAGCTCTATACTGACCTGCAGGCTGTCTAGACACAGCTTTGCAGAAGGTTTCTTCAGCACAGAACGAAGTACAAAGGTCTCAGAGGATGGAATGTCCCTCTGGCACAGTGGAGTAACCAGTGACCTGGCTTCAGGAGCCATGTCTGTACTCACTTCTGTAAATTTGTCAACTGAAACCGCATCGCTGGATCTTTTGCCCTCTACAGAGTCAGCGACCTGGATTCCTTCAACACAGAGGTGTAAACATGAGAGGTGGCAGACATCTGAGTCAGTCTGTTCTACAACAAAAGTAGTAAGTATTTACAAAAGGAATAACAACCTTTTCAGAAATTCAACCCTAAGATATCCTGCTTGAGGAGTAGCATCTGGGATTTCACTTGGAGACATAAAACAAAGAGAAGCGGCACTGGCCACAGATTTTATTTCAAATCTGACCACTGAGGGCAACAGTGAGTAAGGTGTCTTGGCTCCACGGAAATCTAAGAAGGCCCCCAGGGCTCAACTAGTAACTGTTACTCTGCTTCCGCTCACGACACCTATGGTCTGCACCATGAAACTAACTTGAGCCAGACAACGAATCATGACTGATTTTATTGGTGGAGTCAGAGGCATTTTCAGCACGCAAGGGTACTGGGAGGGAAAGGACAGAATGCTGAGGAGAACGACTATCAGATAAAAAAATGAACATGTTGTATGTGCCCCCAAGCAAGGCAAGGCTCCCCCCTGCAAATTCTCACAAGAGAGCATTGCCTGATGATTGACATTTAACAAATATATACTGGGCGCTTAAGGTGTGACAGGCACTTTGCGAGAGATATAAACACCACAGATAAAGCCCCCATGGCCTCAGAGGACAAACAGACAACATAAAATATAGTAACTGGGGGGCACAGAGGGAAGGAGGTAGCTGTGCCCGTGTAAAAGGGTAGCGTGAGGGACCGTGTGATGGGACTGCGATATATCTTGACTGTAGTGTGGTTATGTGAGTCTACACCTGTGATAAAATCA
Organism: Tursiops truncatus; assembly: GCF_011762595.2. Taxonomy (NCBI): domain Eukaryota; kingdom Metazoa; phylum Chordata; class Mammalia; order Artiodactyla; family Delphinidae; genus Tursiops; species Tursiops truncatus. The sequence goes on from NC_047039.1 coordinate 13,275,677, forward strand.
TGGAACCAAATATACACACAAACGTGTACACGCAACACTGGTGAAATCTGACCGAAGAGGTCAGTGGATTGTACCAGTGTTGATTTCCTGGTCGCGCACTGTATTACAGTTATGCAAGATGTTACCACTGGGGAAACTGGGGGAAGGGTGGACAGGCTTTCTTCCTATGGATTCATTCTTACACCTGCATGTGAATCTACAGGCATCTTAATATAAAAATTAAAGAAATGTACATATAATAACAAGCGGTAACCCATGCCATTAAGGAGAATAATGCAGAGATAGGGTTAGGGTATGGGAGGGGTGGAGGTGAGTTCAAGGACAGCCTGCTGAGCAGGCACCTGAACACAGTGAGGAAGCGAGCCGCACGTGTGTCTAGGGAAGATTATACATACGCTCAAAGCCAAGTGCAAAGACCAGTGACAGGAGTGCCCCTGGCGTATAAGAGGTGGGGCAAGGCCAGAGTGACTGGAACAGAGCCAGCAAGAAGACAGCTAAGCCACAAGCTCAGAGTCAAGGCTAAGGACCAGGTCAGGTGCGGCCTAGTAGGAAGTGGATGGACTGGATTCTATCCTAAGTATGCTGGGAGGCCAGGGAGAGATTCTGAGGGGAGTGACATAGTGTGACTTGCATTTTATTTATTCTTTTTTTGTTGTTTCTGTTTGAAGGGTAACAGGTTTTTTTTTTTATAGGCGTCAGTATTTAGAGGGGTTATTTTTCTTCCCTCCAGTTTTATTGATACAAGGTGTGCAGCATAATGATCTGACTTCCACGTACCACGAAGTGATGACCACAGTCAATCTAGTGAACATCCACCACCTCATACAGATACAACATGAAATAGAAAACAATTTTCCCTTGTGATGAGAACTCCTAGGATTTGCTCTCTCTCTTTTTTTTTTTTTTTTTTTGCGGTACGCGGGCCTCTCACTGCTGTGGCCTCTCCCGTTGCGGAGCACAGGCTCCGGACGTGCAGGCTCAGCGGCCATGGCTCACGGGCCTAGCTGCTCCACGGCATGTGGGATCTTCCCGGACCGGGGCACGAACCCGCGTCCCCCGCATCGGCAGGCCGACTCTCAACCACTGTGCCACCAGGGAAGCCCAGGATTTGCTCTCTTAACAGCTTTCACATATACCATACAGCAGTGTTCATTGTATTTATCATGTTGTACATGACATCCCTAGTACTTATTTATTTTATAACTGGAAGTCTTTACCTTTTACCTGCCTTCCTCCAATTCACCCTTCCCCCTTCCCCGGCCTCTGGTAGCCAGAAATCTGAGCTCTTTTTCTATGTGTGTGTGTGTTTTTGAAGTATCCCACTTTATAAGACCTCTTCCCTCTTCCTAAAGGTGCACCGTCTGAGATATAATAACCTCTGGGGTGCCACCAGATAACCAGCTTAAAATAAAACACTGGAACCAGCACTAGACTCCTTTAATCAAGGCCCTACCGCCTATGGGAGATTTGTCTTTTCCTGTCTTATACAATGTTCCTGCTTAGGGCCTAGAGGGGTGTTAAAATGGGATACGTTGGCCCTTGTTGTGATGTTCCCAAGAAGACAGAGTGTACAGGGAGGTGTTAGGTATGATGACAGTTTTTAATGACCATACTTCATACATTCTATAACCACTGTCAAAGAATATGTCACTCCTAAGACAAAGTCGCATGAGAGTAAAGCAAGAGAATTGGTAAGAATTGCTGAAGGCAAAAGCATCCCATTTCATCCAGGTAACAAACTCATAACCCTGCTCTCTGCCCCATCTATCCATCCATCCATCGCATGATTAAAATTAAGAAGTCAGAGCAGATGTGCACCACAAGAAATGCTGAAGGAAGTTCTTTTTCGGGTTGAAAGGAAATGATACCAGACAGAAACTTAGATCTTCAGCAAGGAATGAAAAGCACCAGAAATGGTACCTATCTAGGTAACTATAAGAGGCTATTTCCAATATACACATATTTCCCAATACACATGGTTGTTTAAACCAAAAAAACCTTATCTTGTGGGGTTTAAAATGAATATAAATATAGTATAGATGACATCTATAGTGTAAAAGGACCATAAAAGACATGGGTGGGAGGAGAGGTAGTAGATCTGTACAGTTTGTAAAGTTTCTGTATTTCACCTGAAGTTGTACAATATTAGCTCTAAGAAGGCTGTGAAAATCTAAGGATGTATATACCACAGTCCTTACAGTAACCATTAAAACAAAAAAAAAAACCAAAAGATGCAATGAGGTATAGTTTAGAAGGTAATGGATAAATAGATTTCTAAAATTTCAAATAAGCCCAATAGACGAGAGGAGGGAAAACAAAAAATAGAACAGAAAATACGTGAAAGAAATGGCAGATTTAGGGGATTCTCTGGTGGTCCAGTGGTTAGGACTTCACACTTTCACTGCTGAGGGAGTGGGTTCAATCCCTGGTCAGGGAACAAAGATTCTGCAAGCCGTGTGGATAAAAATTTTTTTAATGGCAGATTTAAATAAAACCATTTCAATAATGACTTGAAAGGTTAATGCACCAAATATGCCCATTAAAAGGCAGAAATTCTCAGGATTGACAAAAAAGCAAGGGCCAGCTATACATATACAAGAGTTTTACTTAAAGATAAAGACACAGGTATGTTGAAAGTAAACCTAATACCTTATGGTGACTTTCATTCAATACAAACATATTGAATGCTGGTCCCTTTTCACACACTTAAAAACCAAAAAAATCATGTGTAGTGTTTTCTCTAACAAAATATACTTGTTAAATGTTTAGAGATCCTATTCTTTCTTTTTCTATTGAATATAGTTCCCTGTGCTATACAGTAGGACCCTGTTGTTTATCTATTTTATATATAGTACTGCGTATCTGTTAATCCCAAGCTCCTAATTTATCCCTCCCCCCACCCCTTTACACTTTGGTAACCATACATTTGTTTTCTATGACTGTGAATCTTTCGTTTTTGTTAATAAGTTCATTTGTATCAGTTTTTTAGATTCCACATATAAGTGATATTACATGGTATTTGTCTTTCTCTTTCTGACTTTATGATAATCTCTAGGTCCATCCATGTTGCTGCAAATGGCATTATTTCATTCTTTTTTTTTTTTGCAGTACGCGGGCCTCTCACTGTTGTGGCCTCTCCCGTTGTGGAGCACAGGCTCCGGACGCGCAGGCCCAGCAGCCATGGCTCACGGGCCCAGCTGCTCCGTGGCATGTGGGATCTTCCTGGACCGGGGCACGAATCCATGTCCCCTGCCTCGGCCGGCGGACTCTCAACCACTGCGCCACCAGGGAAGCCCTATTTCATTCTTTTTTATGGTTGAGTAATATTTCATTGTATACATATACCATGTCTTTATCTATTCATCTGTTGATGGACATTGAGGTTGCTTCCATGTCTTGGCTATTATAAATAGTGCTGCTATGAACACTGCGGTGCCTGAATCTTTTCAAATTACAGTTTTTGTGTTTTCTGGATATATGTCCAGGAGTGTCCAGGAGTGCAACTGCTGGATCACATGGTAGCTCTATTTTTTGTTTTTTAAGGAACCTCCATACTGTTCTCCATAGTTGCACCAATTTACATTCCCACCAACAATGTAGGAGGGTTCCCTTTTATCCATACCCTCTCCAGCATTTATTGTTTGTAAACTTTTTGATGACGGCCATTCTGACTGGTGTGAGGTGATACCTCATTGTAGTTTTTTTTTTTTTTTTGCGGTACGCGGGCCTCTCACTGTCGTGGCCTCTCCCGTTGCGGAGCACAGGCTCCGGATGTGCAGGCTCAGCGGCCATGGCTCACGGGTCTAGCCGCTCCGCGGCATGTGGGATCTTCCCGGACCGGGGCACGAACCCGTGGCCCCTGCATCGGCAGGCGGACTCTCAACCACTGTGCCACCAGGGAAGCCCTCATTGTAGTTTTGATTTGCATTTCTCTACTAATTAGCGATGTTGAACATCTTTTCATGTACCTACTGGCCATCTGTATGTCTTCTTTGGAGAACTGTCTATTTAGGTCTTCTACACATTTTTTGATAGGGTTGTTGTTTTTTTTGATATTGAGCTGCATGAGCTATTGGTATAATCCCATCCTTTATAATACATTCTATCAGCTTGGAAATATTTCACTAGTTCTTATTGGTAGTAATTCAAAAAAGAAAATGTCATCTCTCACGTAACAAGAATTCTAAAACATTTCTAATATACCATGAGCTCCTAAAATGTAAGGAACAGTTTTAGTTTTCCCAAATGTTAGCACATAGGTAAACCAAGCATAAATGTCTATTGAACAAACATTTCAATGGGTGAATGGGCACATGTACTAAGGAAAAATGAAATACTTACCACTTGAAGCCTCTGTGAGTTCTGAAAGTAGAGGATACTCTCCAGCTAAACATCCAGACTGTAGATTTAAACCAGATTCAGAAGATTTCTTGGAGAAAAATAAGAGTAAAGAAGTATTAAATTTTATTACTTATAGGATTACTGATATTTTTATAAAGATTTGAGTAAGCATTATAGATTATCTGGAAATCTGATATTAAATCAATCAATCCATCACCTTCATTATCTAGTTAATTCTTAAGGAAGTATATAGGAATCCTATATTAGGAACCTCCAAACATCCTACCCAACAATTTTCAGTTCTCTAGGAAACGTTTATAGGACACATTTTTGCTGTCTTACTGTTTGAAGTCTAGAAAACTATGTTAACTGCTTTCTTTTTTTTCCTCTCTTTTTTTTTTTTTTTTTTAAGGTTAGTCAAGTGAAGCAGTGGGAGTGAAGAAGGAACAAAGAAATCTGTAACTGGCTGTGATCAATTAATTGTAAACACCACTGCATTCGGACCAGCCAACGCTTTCTTTAAAGAGGAAATTCTCAAAATAAAGAAAAATATAATGACTAATCAAACAACAGAAGGTATCAATAGCTAGAAAAGGAAAACCATCAATGGCCAGGATAGAAAAAGACACTCATATTAATGTAAAAACCACTTGTAAATCATGGTGTATGGCCAAAAATTAATGGAGGTTCTGATAGGAAAAATTATTGTCAGATGATGATTCCATATCTACTAGAATAGAGCAGAGGGAATGGAGATTATAAGCGACTCTGAGATATACATGAAACCCACGGGGGCCCTGATGGTCAACCTTAATGACCATCAAGCATTTATTAAGCCAGTCCAGATAAGGTCAACAGGACATGTACTGGATCTACATGACAGAGAAGGTGCAGGAAAAAAGCTTCCACTCTACCAGTATTAGGTGTCTTCTCTCACTAAAAAAACAGAAACTTGCTGTATCAAACCAGAACTAAGGGTCGTGCGAGAACTAGATCCCCGTTTACATTTGTGTGAAGGTCAAGGGTCCTCAACAGTATGATTATTATTATTATTATATACATTTTTTTTGGCCGCTCCGTGCAGCACGTGGGATCTTAGTTCCCCAACTAGGGATCGAACAAGAGTGCCCTGCAGTGGAAGCGAGGAGTCTTAACCACTGGACCGCCAGGGAGGTCACTTAACAGTATTATTTAGTTCACGTTGGTTATCATCTTTTGATGATGTTGACAGCCTCTAGGTAGTTATAAGGAACAAAAAAATCCCTACAGCTACTTGAACGCAGTGGGGAGAGCAAGGGAGAAATTGCTAAAGGGCACCATGCTTTCCAGCCGGTATTAAATCAGTGAGGGGCAGCAAGGCAGACCTCCAGACCTGAGGGGTAGAGCCCAAGTATCATCCTTGCCTCATTTACCAGTTCTGTGTAAATTAGGTGCTCATATGTCTGTCTCCCCCAGCAGACAAAAAGCTGTTCAAGGGCAGGACTGTGACTTTCTCACCATTGGACCATTGGTATCTACAACAATACCTCAAATAATAGAAGACCAGAGGGCTTCATCTTTTCATAAAGTCTTTTTCATATCAAAAGCAGCATGTTAATCAAAACTGTCTCTAATAACCAATAAGCCAACCAACCACAAAAAAAATTTAGCAAGGAGGAAATTTCTCTCTCTCTCTCTCTCTCTTTCACACACACACACACACACACACACACACACAATTTAAAACCCAGCTAAAATACCACAATACAATATACATAAGTACTATAATTGCAAAAGGGCCTTGACAGTCAGTCCTAAAAGTGACTAGCCAGAAATCCAAAGCTTCATTTTCCTATGTTTCCAGTAAGTGAATTACCTCAGAGAGATTTGCAGAAGTTTCAACAGCACACTGCCTATCTGTATTGGGAAAAGCAGCAACATTGTGTATCTGGAGACCAAAGGCATCAGTTAGGTTTCCATCAGAGCTGCTCGGAGAGGATATTCTCTGTCGCTTGGATGACAAGTTTGCAGGGAACTCACACTGTTGACATTCACCAAGACTTTCCTTTTTGGCTAGGTACACAAGACAAAATAAAAACAAAACAACACAGGCCTTCAATATTTTATTTTACAGCATCATTTGAAAATTGTGTACATCCTAAGTTTAGTAAAATTTAATGCTTGAGCCTAAATACTTTATCAATGAAAACTCCAGTAGTACATTTTTTATTCCAAAAGGGAAATCTAACTGAAAAGTAAAAGACCATGACTGCTAAAAAGATAAAAATTTAATTATTAGAATTGACTTTTTTCAGACTTTAAAATGTACAAAGATACGCCAAGATACATTTGCAATTTTGATATAGTATCTCATTCTATTTTTAAGTTTAGAATGAAACCTTTTCTTTTGAACATTTTAAAGGATGTGGTTATGTTCTAATATTGGTTCTACTTTGACCGTGTATGATTTTATGAAAAATACAGCCACAGTTCTTCCTAGGTACAAAAAGGGAATTTAATTGTCTACAGAACTTTAGTAATGATGTAAATAAAATATTTAAAAGCTCAGATAAAAACTGAAAAATAGGTAAGTTACAAATGACAAATACAAATGAGTACATCGGAGCAGGTCATGTACTGCAGAGGTAGATGAACTGGATTTGTCTTGAGTAACAACGCCCTGCACCCAAGGAGGTGTTGAAATGTACTTGAAGATAGTTCAAGAAAGCACACAAAACCATTTGGAACCTTAGGGTTATGGTGGTTACAGCAAGACCAAGATTTTGTCTAGTTCTGGTGTTTGAAATGCTTTGCAATTGGAAAATCAAAAGTGACAAAAAAATTACCAAATAAATTACAATCTAAAAGTTATGGTAAAGAATATGGCAGGCTATTAAGATGTCAGGCTGAACATATCTGTTTATAATATCAGAGTTGGGAGTCTGGTATTCATTTAAATGCTTGCCAAACTTAATAATAATCCTCTAAAAAATCAAGGTTTGTGCACTCAAATCTACCATGTGCCCTATTCTAAAGATGAAATGAGCCCACTGGCTTCGACATTATAACACTTAGCCCTTAATTGTGGCCACGTGGATATGTAAGACGTAGGCTCAGGAGTGCTTGATACTATATTTTTTCAAGAGAAACCAGAAATCCAGATTTTTGTGTGAAATGTCCCAAATTTTAAATGGTAGGCCCTATTGAAAAATACAGCTCTACTCAGAAAAGACTGTAGAACTAAATCTTTATACTGAGCATGGTCTGAATAAATACTAAAGCCCTTCTTTCTACTCACTTGAGCCTGTGATCTTGAACTCTCCTTCCGTCTCTGAGAGTTCAGGACAGTCAGTCATTTTCGCGTTTTCCTTTATGGAGTGAAAAGCTGACTGGAAGGCAGATATTTGTTCTCTTAAAGAATGAACATTTCGATACAAAACAGGGCTGCCCTGTTAAAATACAGAAGCACAGAGGACATTATAAATCAAACCAAAGATAGGCTTTTCGAAGAGCAGAGGTAATAAGTTAATAGAGCAGAGCCTCTCCTCCCGTGAACGACACACTCTTAGTCTGAATATTCGGTGTACAGCCATCGTCTTCGTTTCTCCTCTCTCCTCCTTAATCTGAGCAAAGAGCAATAGCTACATGGGAAGTATAAATGTGGAGCTATAGGCTGGCCAGTACTGATACTGACAAGCCCATGGACCAGACAGGAGAAATCTGGAGGAGATAGAAAGCACTTTAAAAGGGCAGCCAGACAAAACACATCCCAATTATTTGAGGGCTTGACAATCTTTAAAAGGATTCTTTCTGGGGGTGGGGGGGAGGGGTGCTTAAGGACGCTCTTTTATAACTGAGAGTCCATAACCTGAGATCGCCTCAGCGAATCAAATGTGAAAGGGAAAGAGGTTCCACACAAAATGTTTGAGAGGCCAGTTTAAGAGACTATACGGATGTTGAGCTGTACGAGTTGTTTACGTATGTTGGATATTAATCCCTTAAAAAATGGGCAGAAGAACTGAACAGACATTTTTCCAAAGAAGAAATGCAGATGGCCAGTAGGCACATGAAAAGATGCTCAACGTCGCTAATCATCAGGGAAATGCAAATCAAAACCACAATGAGATATCACCTCACAACTGTCAGGATGCTATCACCAAAAAGACCACAAATAGGGACTTCCCTGGTGATCCAGTGGTTAAGACCCTGGACTTCCAACACAGGGGGTGCGGGTTCAATCCCTGATTTGGGAACTAAGGTCCTGCATGCCCTATGGCGTGGCCAAAAAAAAAAAAAAAAAAAAGATCACAGGGCTTCCCTGGTGGCGCAGTGGTTGAGAGTCCATGCAGGGGACTCGGGTTCGTGCCCCGGTCCGGGAAGATCCCACATGCCGCCGAGCGGCTGGGCCCGTGAGCCATGGCCGCTGAGCCTGCGCGTCCGGAGCCTGTGCTCCACAGCGGGAGAGGCCACAACAGTGAGAGGCCCGCGTACCGCAAAAAAAAAGAAAAAAGAAAAAAAAAAGACCACAAATAACAAACATTGGCGAGGATGTGGAGAAAAGGGAACCCTCGTACACTGTTGATGGGAATGTGAATTGATGCAGCTGCTGTGGAGAACAGTATGGAGGTTTCTCAAAAAACTAAAAATAGAACTACCATATGACCCAGCAATTCTACTCCTGGATATACACCTGAAAAAAACAAAAACACTAATTCGAAAAGATACATGCACCCCCAGTGTTCATAGCAGCACTATTTATAATTGCCAAGATATGGAAGCAACCTAAGTGCCCATCAACAGATAAAGAAGATGTGGTATATGTATACAATGGAATACTACTCAGCCATAAAAAAGAATGACATTTTGCCATTTGCAGCAACAAAGATGGACTTGGAGGGCATTATGCTAAGTGAAATAAGTCAGACAGAGAAAGACAAATACTGTATAATATCACTTATATGTGGAATCTAAAAAACACAATAAACTAGTGAATGTCTAACACAAAAGAAACAGACTCACAGATATAGAGAACAAACTAGCTGTTACAGGGCTGGGGTGCGGCAATATAGGGTGGGGGAATAGGAGGTACAAACTATTGGATGTAAGACACGTTACAAGGATGTATTGAACAAAACAGGGAATATAGCCAATATTTTGTAATAACTAAATGGAGTGTAACCTTTAAAAATTGTATACAAAATAAAAATTAAAATCAGCAGTAAGAATTTTATGTCTGTACAGTCAGCAAAGAGTTTACCCAATAAGAACAACAAAAGAAAAAAAGAGAGAGAGAGAGACAGACTATACGGAGATCACAAGAAAGCATCAAATCCTGGAGACAGGGCTAAGGAAGAAGGGATAGGAAGAACTTGTCTATTTGGAAATTTTACCAAAGTTTTCCAAAAATATCCTTAGAAAATGATCTGCATGGCACCTTTGTCACATGTAGGTCTCAGCATAACTAGTTCCATCCAACCTAGTCTCTATTCATTTCCATCCAGACACACCCTCTCCCCAGGGGCCAGAACAATATACAGATGTTCTGAAGTAGCTTTGACACCCACCCACATATACCCTCTCCCCTCTGGCACCCCCCAGCTAAATCTTCCTGATGTCATGGGAGCTTACTTCCTTAGAGCTAAAAGCTAGCCATTCACTGAAACTACAAAGTCAAATAGTTAAAAAAATGGTCTAAGCACAGGAGCTCTCTGGAAACCCTGCTAACAGGATTTCAACCAAAGAGTGGTCAAATTAAATTGGTATTAGCAGGGACAGAAGTGCCAGACAAGTGTAAGCAATATACAATTTAATAGTTCTGCCACCTGTAAAATAAATTACTGGTTAGGTTCTCTAGGATTTTTTTTCCCCCTTTATTATTTAGACTAACATATTTCCACTGATTTGGAGCTTATACCAATTAAAAAAATTATGCTAAGAGGCGAAAGTAAAGTAAAAAAATTACCTCCCTTTAGAATATCATATGGAGAAAAATCAGTTAAAATCTTGAAGCCATGTTTGATGGTGAATCTGCTCACACACTGGATTCTATTCCCAGTTAAATACCTTCATAAAGCAAACTCTGTTGCATAATAACACAACATTTAAAATTCAAATATCATTGATGATATAAACCTTTACGACATAAACGGCACATAACGTTTATAAAAAGCTGGTGGTCAACTCTTACCTAACTGAGATATAGAGAAAGAAAGGGTTTATCCCAAAGTCATACAATTTACGTAGAATGTACATTTTTTGTACTTATATTTGAACACGGGAGGGTTAGGTTTAATGTGCTAGGAATTTGGAGCATTTTGAAATACTGCTTTAAACAAATTAAAGGTTCCCCAGTCAAAATTGTTTCTGGGCTTCCCTGGTGGTGAAGTGGTTGAGAATCTGCCTGCTAATGCAGGGGACACGGGTTCGAGCCCTGGTCTGGGAGGATCCCACATGCCGCGGAGCAACTAGACCCGTGAGACACAACTACTGAGCCTACACGTCTGGAGCCTGTGCTCCTCAACAAGAGAGGCCCGCGCACCGCGATGAAGAGTGGCCCCGGCTCGCTGCAACTAGAGAAAAAGCCCTCGCACAGAAACAAAGACCCAACACAGCCAAAAATAAATAAATAAATAAATTTATTTTAAAAATTGTTGTTTCTCTGTTTCCTGACGGAGAAAGAGAACAATGTTCATATACAAAAAGTAAAGGAAGCATTCAAAAACGTACTGCATTTTTGATGCTTTTGTCTTAGGAATTATATCGGTCAGTCAACATTCTTTCCACGTACCAGAAACTATTCAAGGGGCTCAGGATACAGGGGGAAATTACATTCTAGAGTGAAACTCTGAAAACATATTAATATAGTTTCAGGTACAAGAGGTGCCACTGAGAAGGTAAAAAAGGAGTGTGGCAAAAAAAAAAAAAAAGGGGTGATCCCGCGTACTGCAAAAAAAGAGTGTGATTTAGTAATAACAGTGCTGCTTTACTTGAGTCAGGACAGCGCTCTGTCAGGAGTAACATCTGAGTTGGAACTGAAACAGAAAGTGGTAGTTAAGGGAAGATACTGGGGGAGGAAGGCATTCTGCAAGAACAAGCCGGAATAAGAGCAAAGGCCCTGAGATGGAAGGAGGATGCAGCAGGAAGAAGGCCCGCGTGCCCAGAAAACAGCAGGAGATGGCGAGCTGAGAATAGGGATAGGCAGGGCTCAGATCGGGGAGGGCACTCAAGGCTTCAAGATGGGGTTTGAGTTTAATTCACGGCATAACAGGAAGCCACGGGAAGGTTTTAAGAGGCAGAGTGAATGATCTGATTCATTCTTTAAAAGTATCTCTTTGACTGCTCTGTGGGATGGTGGACGGACCAGGGAAGGAGGGAAATAAGGAGACCAGTTATGAAGAAGCAGCTGGTGATTCAGGTAGAAATCACATTAGGGTTGTAGCAATGGAGCTGGGGGACATGAGGAATTACAGATAGGTTTCTGAAATGAAGCCGAAAGGTAATAATGGGTTGGATGTGGGAGATGAAAAGGAAAAAAAAAGGAAGGAACCGAGGAAGATTGGTAAGTTGTTGGCCTGAGCGACTGGACGGCAGCGTGTACTGAGATGAGGAAGTTGACCGGAGGATCTCGTGGGGGATGGAAACCCGAAGTTTGGCTGTGGCCGTGTAACACTCGGAATGCTTACTGGAACACCCAAAGGCAGATGGTGAATAGGCAACTGGGTATCTAAGTCTGGAGCGCTACAGAACTCTGGGCCACTGTTAGACATTTGAGTCATCAGCCTACAGATGATGTTCAAAGCCATAGCAAAGGATTAGTTTACCTAAGGAAAGCAAAGAAAAGGGGGCAGAGGGGAGCCCTGGGGAGCTCAAGCATTTGTGAGGGGAAAACTGGAAGGCCTGGAATAAGCAAATGAAACACAGGAACGGATGACAGTGACACAGGAAGAAAATCAGGTCAGTGTGGTATCCCAGAAACAAAGAAAGCGCTTCAAGGAGGGAGTAGCTAAACTCAGTCAAAAGCTGAGGCAAGGTTGCGTAGGATGCAAACTTAGACTTAATCTTTGTCTTGGCCAAGATGCGGGCCATTTGTGATCAAAGACAAAAGTCTTCTCAATGGAGTGGTAGAAACAAAAGTCCGATTGGAGTGGCTACAGCAGAGAGAATGGAGGGAAGGAAGTGGAGCAAGACAGGACAGATGGCTGTTCAAGGAGCTTTGCTGTGATGGACAGGCATAGGAATGGGATGCCATGGGGGTCTAGGAAGAGTTAAAGGGACAGAGTAAGACAAATGCATAAGGAAAAACAGGTCAGAATAACAAACATGGTCATAATGATGTAAACATTCGAATACTGATGTAACCAATCTATTGGGAACTTATAGAGGATGGGAAGTGCATACATACATTTACGATAAAAGGTATGAGGAAGAAAGAGGGCTAACTTTCCACTGAACACAATGGGAAGTCAATAACTAATGCCATAACACTTAAAGATCAAGAAGTAGCAATTAGGCAAAAAAAAAAAAAGGAAGAAAGAAAGAAAGAAAAAGAAAAGAAAAGGCATGCAAACTGGAAAGGGAAAAGTAAAACTGTCACTATTTGCAGATACATATTATATATAGAAAACGACTACACCAAAAAACTGCTAGAATAAACAAATTCAGTAAAATTGCATAATACAAAATAAGCATACAAAAATGTTGTGTTTCTACACCCAAATAATTATCAGAAAGAGAAATTAAGAGAACAATCCCATTTACAACTTCATCAAAAAGAATAAAAAACTTAGGAATAAGTTTAACCAAGGAACTGAAAGACGTGCATCCTGAAAACTATAAGACACTGATGAAAGGAACTGAAAAAGACACAAATAAATGGAAAGATATTTTGTGCTCATGGACTGGAAGAAATAATATTGTTAAAATGTCCATACTACCCAAAGCAATCTACAGATCCACTGCAATCCCTGTCTAAATTCCAACAGTATTTATCACAGAAATGAAACAAACAATCCTAAAGCTTGTATGGAACCACAAAAGGCCCTGAATAGCCAAAGCAATTTTGAGAAAGAACAACAAAGCCGGAGGCATCATGCACCCCGATTTCAAACTATAATACTATAGTAATCAAAACAGAAAAAGATGCATAGGTCAATGGAAGAGAATAGGGAGCCCAGAAAAAAGCCAACCCATATATGCTCCATTAATTTACAACAAAGGAACCAAGAATCTACAGGCATAACTTGGAGATACTGTGGGTTAGGTTCCAGGTCACCACAATAAAGTGAATATTGCAGTAAAGCAAGTCACAAATGTTTCGGTTTCCCGGTGCATATACAAGTTATGTTCACACCATACTGTATTCTATTAAGTGCACAACAGCATTATGTCTAACAGCGTACATATCTTAATTAAAAAACCTTATTGCTAAAAAATGCTAACCATCATCTGAGCCTTCAGTAAGCAGCAATCTTTTTGCTGGTGGAGGGTCTTGCCTCAAAGACTGATCAGAGTGGTGGCCGCTCAAAGTTGGAGTGTCTGTGGCAATTTCCTAAAATAAGACAACAATGAAGTTTGCCACATAGATTGACTTTCTTTCACAAACGATTTCTCTGTAGCATGCAATGCTGTCTGACACCATTTTACCCACAGGAGAACTTCTTTCAGAATTAGAGCCAATCCTCTCAAACCCTGCAGCTGATTTATCAACTATGTTTATGTAATATTCTAAATCCTTTGTCATCATTTCAACAGTCTTCAAAGCATCTTTACCAGGAATAGATTTCATCTCAAGGAACTTTCTTTGCTCATCCATAAGAAGCAACTCCTCATCCATTTAAAAGTTTTATCATAAGATGGCAGCAATTCAGTCACATCTTCAGGCTCCACTTCTAATTCTCTATTTCTACCACATCTGCAGTTACTTCCTTGAACCCCTCAAAGTCTTGGGTCCCACAAAGTCATCCACGAGGGTTGGAATCAACTTCTTCCAAACTCTTATTAATGTTGATATTTTGATCTCTGATCCCTTTCCGTGAATCATGAATGTCCTTAATGGCATCTAGAACGATGAATCCTTTCCAGAATGTTTTCAATTTACTCTGCCCAGATCCAGAGGAACCACCATATATGACAGCTATAGGCTTACAAAATGTTTATCTTAAATAATAAGACTTGAAAATCAAAATTATTCCTTGATCCATGGGCTGCAGAATAGATGTGTTAGCACGCATGAAAACAACGTGAATCACATTGTACATCTCCATCAAAGCTGTTGGGTGACCAAGTGCACTGTCAATGAGCAGTAATAATTTGAAAGGAATCTTTTCACTGAGCAGTAGGTCTCAATAGAGGGCTTAAAATATTCCGTAAACCATACTGTAATCAGATATGCTATCATCCAGGCTTTGTTGTTCCATTTTTAGAGCACAGGCAGAATAGATTTAGCAAAACTCTTAAGGGCCCTAGGCTTTTCAGAATGGTAAATAAACTTTGAATTCAACTTCAAGTCACCAGCAGCAGCATTAGCCCTTAACAAGAGAGTCAGCCCGTCCTTGAAGCTTTGAAGCCAGGCATTGAGTTCTACTCCTTAGTTATGGAAGCCCTAGATGGCATCTTTTCCCAATGTAAAGCTATTTCATCTATATTGAAAATCTGTTGTTTAGTGTAGCCACTTTCATTAATTATCTTAGCTAGATCTATCCCCTGGATAATTTGCTGCTTCACCTTGCTTTTATGTTATGGAGACGGCTTCTTTCCTTAAACCTCATGAGCCAACCTCTGCAAGTTTCAAACTTTTCTTCTGCAGCTTCCTCATCTCTCTCAGGTTTCATAGAACTGAAGAGAATTAGGGCCATACTCTTGATTAGGCCCTGGCTTAAGTGAATGTTGTGGCTGGTTTGATCTTCTATCCAGACCACTAAAACTTTCTCCATATCTGCAGTAAGACTGTTTTGCTCTCTCATCATTCGTGTGTTCACTAGCGTAGAACTTTTAATTTCATTCGAGAGCTTTTCCTTTGCATTCACAACTTGGCTAACTGGCCAAAAGGCCTAGGTTTCAGCCTATCTCAGCTTTTGACATGCCTTCCCCACTAAGCTTAATAATTTCTTGCTTTTGATTTAAAGTGAGAGATGTGCAACTCTTCCTTTCACTTGAACAGTTAGAGGTCTAATTTCAATAGTGTTATTCTCAGGGAATAGGAAAGCCTAAGGAGAGAGAGAGAGAGATGGGGGAATGGCAGGTTGGTGGAGCAGTTTGAACACACACACACACACTCACACACACACACACAGCATTTATCAATTTTCGCCATCTTATATGGGTGCAGTTTGTGGCGCCCTAAAATAATTACAATGGTAATATCAAATATCACTGATCACCTTAATAGTAATGATATGATATAATAATAAAAGATAATAATGAAAAAGTTTGAAATATTGCAAGAATTACCAAAATGTGACACAGAGATACAAAGTGAGCAAATACTGTTGGAAAAATGGTGCCAGTAGACTTGCTTGACTCAGGGTAGCCACAAACCTTCAATTTGTTAAAAAAAAAAAAAAAAGGGGGTCTTCTCTGGTGGCGCAGTAGTTAAGAATCCGCCTGCCAATGCAGGGGACATGGGTTCGAGCCCTGGCCCGGGAAGATCCCACATGCCATGGAGTAACTAAGCCCGTGTGCCACAACTGCTGAGCCTGCGCTCTAGAGCCTGCGGACCACAACTACTGAAGCCCGTGCGCCTAGAGCCCGTGCTCCACAAGAGAGGCCGCTGCAGTGAGAGGCCCACGCACCGCAGCGAAGTGCGGCCCCCGCCTGCCCCAACTAGAGAAAGCCCGCGCGCAGAAACGAAGACCCAACGCGGCCAAAAATAAATAAATAAATTTATTTTAAGAAATGCAAAGCACAATAAAGTAAAGCACAATAAAAGGGGGTATGCCTATACAACGAGAAAAGGACAGTCTCTTCTATAAATGGTGTTGGGAAAACTGAACAGATACAAAAAAGAATGAAACTGGACCATTATCTTACACCATACACAAAATGGATTAAAGATTTGAACATAAGACCTGAAACTGTAAAACTCCTAGGTGAAAACAGGTGATAAGCAACTTGACATAAGTCTTGGTGATGATTTTTTGGATTTGACACCAAAAGCAAAGGCACCAAAAGCAAGAACGAACAAGTGAGACTATATTAAACTAAAAAGCTTCTGCACAAACGGGAGCAAATTTGCAAATCATATGTCTGATAAGGGGTTAATGTCCAAAATATAAAAAGAACTCACTTCAACTCAACAGCAGAAAACCAATCTGATTAAAAAATGGGCAGAGGATCTGAATACGCATTTTTCCAAAGACATACAGATGGTCAACAGGTACATGAAAAGGTGCTCAGCATTACTAATCAGCTGGAAAATGCAAATCAAAACCGCAATGACATATCACCTCATACCTGTCAGAATGGCTATTACTGAAAACACAAGAGAGAACAAGTGTTGGTGAAGATGTGGAGAAAAGGGAACCCTTGTGCACTGTTGGTCAGAATGCAAATTGGTGCAGCCACTATGGAGAACGGTATGGAGGTTCCTCAAAAAATTAAGAAGTACTATATGATCCAGAAACTCTACTTCTGGGTGCTTAATCAAAGGAAAACAGTAACTCAAAAAGATATATGTACGCCCATGTTCAACACAGTATTATTTACAACAGCCAAGATATGGAAACAACCTAATTGTCCCTTGATGAATGAATGGATAAAGAAATTGTGGTATATACACAATGGAATATTATTCGGCCATAAGAATGAAACCTTGCCATTTGCAACAACACGTATGGACTTCAAGGGCCTTACGCTAAGTCAGTCAATCAGAGAAAGACAAATACCATATGATCTCACTTATCTGTGGAATCTAAGACAAACACACAAAAGAAAACAAAAAAGTCAAACCAAGCTCATAAATACAGAGAAGAGATTGGTGGCTGGTTGTTGGGAGTGTGTAAAAAATAGGTGAAGGGGGTCAAGAGGTATAAACTTTCAGTTATAAAATAAATAAGTCATGGAAATAATGTACAGCATGGTGACTATAATTAATAATACTGTATTGCATATTTGAAAGTTGCTAAAAGAGTAGATCTTAAAAGTTCTCATCACAGGGAAAAAAGAATTTGTAACTATGTGCGGTGATCATTTTGCAATATATATCCCTCATCTTTCCTCCACTACTCTTGTTTTCATTCTTGAATATCTCAATGCTAGATACTACAACTATATATTCCAGTAATTCTTTTAATAAGTAGTCATATGATGTGTGTGGGGATGTGTTTATGTACATATCTGTATGTATATCCTTAAGAAAAAAAAGAAAAATCAACAGCAGATATGGAATGTCACCAAACAAAAACCGACTTAGTCCAGAGAAAGCTGAAACTGACAGGGGCTCCTTAGGGTGGTGTGATAACAGGAAACAAGCAGACTTGCTAGAGACCCCCAGAAAGGCTCAGGTTATCTAAAGCATCAGATATTCAATATGTCTGAAACAAGGGTCCAGGGCAATGCTGAAGCTGTATCAGTAGCACTTGAACCCACAGATCTCTCCACAAATAGCAAAGAACCTTTATGTTTTGGAGGGAACCTTTATGTTTTAGGACTCTATGGGATCTAAACAGCTAAGGATAGGAGGCCCTGTACTGAAAACAGTTTGTCTAAGTCTTCTCAATGACCTCCAGCCACTTTCCACATTTGCCTTCCACGGTTCTAGGGCTCAGGTTTACATCCCCAGGAATTCCCTCAAAGAAAACAGATCTGCCAAAGAGAAAGTACCCACAGGATTCTAATATTTGGGAGTTCCTTCACTGAAAAAGTGGCCCCGTTGTCCTACATGGAAATCCACTAGCCAACAGAGCCAGACCACACACAGTTAGCTCCCAGTCAGTTTTTAAAGTGTCGCACCTTCAAATGTGAACAGAGTCAAGGATCACAAGGCATCTGAAGAAAGATTTGAGAATGAGCCAGAACCTAAAATAATTAGGTAGCAAAATGAGACCCCATGAAATAAGGAAGAAAACTTCAACAAAACTATAATGTCCTCAACAATGCACAGTGAAAGATAGTCCATCATGATAAATTAAAAGACTAAACCAAAAAAAAAAAAGTACTTATTAATCACAGGAAAAACAAAAATCATGCAAGAAAGGAAATACGGCCCTAACACACCATATGGCAATTCATGAAAAATATCTATAGGGTTAGATAATACATACTAAACCCTAATTTAAACACAAATTGTAATTGGCTGTACTGGTAGGAAGGCAGGAAGAGGAAAGTGTCAGGACAGCTATGGCTAGGAGATGTGAGAGCAAAATCCTCATTTTTCACAGAAATAACAACAATGATAGCATAAAACATACCATGTTCCAGGCACAGTTGTAAGTACTTCATATCTATTAATTTATTCAACCTCATAAAACCCCTGATACATTATCACCCCGTTTTATACATGAGGAAACTGGAACAGAAAATTCAAGTAATTTGCCAAAAGTCACAATTAACTAATAATAAAGCCTAGAATCAAACGCCAACAATACAGCTCCACAGGCCATGTTCCCATATACCCTAACACAGTTCTCAAGAAGTTTTTACACCCTAAAGAATTATTGAGCACACCAAAGACTCTTCGTTCACGTTCGTTATATCTATCAAGAATATTTCAACAGCTTTTCCAGAATTGTGGATATCCTTTAATGCAACACAAAATTCAATGAAGATTTCTTAAACAGTTGCAATGTCAAATATGAAATCTTATCAATGAACTTTTCATATTGTTATGTTAAAATCCATGGGCCTATCCTGCAACTTGAGGGTATAATTTGCATGTACTGGTCGCGTAGAAAATACTGGTTCACTCAGTTATGTGTATCTTCCAAATGTTAACATATTTTACTGTGCAATATCCAAACGTCACATTAATATCCCCACTGATCCATCAGAAAAGTGCAGCCATTGGGAAGCTGTCAAGTAAGATCACAGTCATGAATACAAGTTTTCCAAAATTCTGATGTTCTCTCAAAAACTCGAATTTTTTTCATTGGTAAGAAATATCTGGCTTTCCTTGAAGTGGCAGGTTCACTGTTCATTTCTGAGAAAATGCCAGCCACGTTCCCAAGTCTGACTAACCATGTCTGTCAGTCATTCTTTCAAATAAACACGATGTTCCATGAAAAAGTGGCTAGTTCAACTCACAGCTCAAACAGTCATATCCATAACTTTCCTGGAAACATCCACCACACTTCGGTATATACTTTGGAAATGCCTGGTGTCTACTTCCCGTCACACATAATATTCCAGGGTTGAAAATTAATAAAATGTATAATTTTTATTGCTTCATCAAGGATGTTAAGTGAAACTGGCCTTATTATTGTTTTCTGTAAACGATGAACAGGGTTGAAGGTAAAATGATTGCTTGATGCCATCAGTTTTAACCACCGCTGCTCTTACACCATGAGTGCAAACATCAACACAGTGAAAAAGGGCAAATAACACCTTAGTGCTGTTTCAACAAATAGTCTGACCTCATGGACCTCTTGGATGGGACTCAGGTATTCCCAGGAATCTGCAGATAATTTCTGAGAAGCCCTGCACTGCACTAAACAACCTCATGTATACACAGGGTCTAAAACGAAAAATAAAGAAGTGGCAATAAAAGTACTTTTTAAAATAGGAAGGCCCATACCAAAAGAGCCAAACGAGCCAAAGAAGGGCAAGCCCGGGACTGTCTTTCGTAGCAAGTCTTGTACTATTTGACTTTTTTAGAAGCATGTATTATTCTGATAAAAATCTGCAAAAATATCTAAATACTTCCCCATCAACAAACACTTCGCTCCTTTCCACAAGGTTATCCCAAATACATTTTGGTGGGGGTGCGGGGAACTCTTGCCCCTACATGTCAACACACAGTAGTCACAAAAGTATTAGACACTTACAGACAAAATATTAAAAGAAAAAGGTCGGAAAACACTGCCTCACCTCATTAGAGAAAAACAGACATGAACTAGACAAAAGTGTGCAAAATAAAACAGAAAGCGCCTCCAGAACACCACTTCTATCCAGGATCTCATAGCCTTTAACAGAACCATGCTCAACATCAACATTTAAACTAAGCGCACAATCTCTGTTAAGACACAGAGAAAATATTCTCTCTCCAGATCCAAAACGGATGAGGTGCACTGGAGAGTACCAACTCTGTACAAAAGCTTTCTAACAGAGCAAAACATACTCCTAGAAGAATTCATGACGGAACTTAAAAAACAAAACCATACCTGACAAGGGGAATTCTTGGTCAAAGAAGCATTCTTTAAATTCCGCTGCTGGGCAATGAAACGAATTAGATGGTTTGTTTCCGGAGAGCCCCGAACACCAACTGTAGAGCGTCGTCTGGATTTTTTAAGGTAGGATGATGACTTTCCTATAATAAAAACTCTTTTGTAAGTTGGAACACAACAAGGCAATCAGTAATCATGCCCTGAATACCCATGATCCACCAGCCTGAGAGAGAATATGATGAACGCATCGTACAGGGATCTAAGTGGAAAAGTACAGGCAAAATTGTGCACACATTATCAGATGGGTAGCTACCTTTGTTTTGTCTATTGATTTATTCCATGCCCCTGGAGAGGTGCTTGGCACATAGCAGGTGTTTATCAAAAAGTTGTGGAACAAATGCATGAATACATTTGAATTAACAGGTCTCATTTTTGTTTCTTACTTCCTGCACAGAGTTGGTAATGGATTGCTTTGGACTCAAAATTTCTTTTTCTGATCCCCAAGGACGATCTGCCCCCAGGCACACACTCTCACATCCTCAATTGTTCAAAATAATTTGTTTCTCTTAGATACCTGTCTACCTTCAGCACACTACCCTGAATTCCAACCAGTCTAGCTTTTTGAAGGTCTAAGAATGATGTTCTTGAGAAGGGAACACAGGTTGGCATCCACTTCGGTCTTGTCTCCATCAGGTATTACTAGTCTAGTGCCCCCTGATTTTCAAGTCCCCCATTACCCTCCATTTCTAAATTCTATTCTCTAATTCCATTCCCATTATTTGTTTCTTCAGCTAAATCAGACTTCACAGGTGAATTTCATTTCTATTCCATAAGGGAGATTAGCCTGAGTCAATTTTCTGTTTGAGATTTTGAAAGAGGTATGCCCCAGTCTTTCAATGTCATATTTTCTTAATTGCCCTTCAACTTTCTCTCATTTTTACCATACATGACCATAAAATGTATTACTATTTTCACATACACACTCCTGTATCCCATGTGTCGGGTCAAAGAGTGACTCGCACACATGTCCTTTTCCAGTTTGGGCCTGGAGCGTAGCTGTGACTTAGGAACAGTATCATGCTGGGTGCCCTGGGACCCTGATCTCCCTGATCCAGCAAGTCTGAGAGTCAATCAATTTAGATAAAGTAATAAGATACACAGGGTAAGTGAACAAAATAGAGTTTAATTTTTCAACTTTTAAAGGCACTGCAATAGAAGAAGAACATCTCTTACCTGAAGAGTTCTTTACAAAACTTTCAGGTGTAATTCCCAATTGCTCCACAGTTACTGTGGAAAAGTTCAAAGGTGACTGAAAAGCATCTGACATGCAACGATTAGGAGTCACTTCAGCTGCAGGCTTGTGAGGAGTTACAAGCTTCCCATTTCCCCAAATGAAAGAGGTATCTTCTGAAACAGACAACATGTAGGGTCTAAACATCATTATCAAGATAAACACCTAAACCTTAAATTTCACAAAGAAACAACAGGTCACTACATACCAGCGTTATTAATAGCAGACTCCTTGGTTTCAAGGGGCTTGCTGTCTTTTGAACTATCATTCATCTAAAAAAGAGAGAGAAGAAAGAAAAAAGAAAAATAACCCCACCTCCAAAATTAATGTGATTTGATCGAGATCCTCTTTCAAGACTGAATTCTAATACAACCTATACTGGCACGAAAACGGATGACAAGAGACTACTTTTGGAGCTCAAATTAAAGAGAAATGGAGGAAACTGCTGCTCGGGATGAAACAAAGCAGATCCCATACAATAAAGCCAAGGCTTTCCAACCTTAGCGAACATCAGAATCATCCAGGCACCCTGTTGGAGAAGCGGTTTTGCGGATTCCCAAAAATTCTAATTCAGGAGGTCTGGCTGGGCCCCAGAAATCTGCATTTTAAAAAGCAGGCGGGTGATCCAGTAGAACACACTTCTGAGAAACACGTCGAAGAAACAGCTCTGCGCCACTACTGTCTCGGAACTCCCAACCAGGCCGCTTGCCTTACCTCCCTCGGGTTTATTTTGAACACTCCGCCGATGAGTGTCGTGGCTGTCCTGCCTTCTAGACTTCGGCTCTCTGGTCCTGATGGGCTCGCTCGAGAAAGTAACTGTCGGCCGCCAAGCCAGCCGCGGGGGGCTACCTGGTCCCCGGCCGCCGACCCCCAGACCCCACAGCCGGCGTTACCTATACCCTCTCCTCCGCCCGGCCGCGGCCCGCCGCCCGATTCAAATCGCCGGCCCCGCCTCCTCGGCGTCCCGGCGTTACTCTGAGAATCTCTACGCCCACGCCACTCGCACGTGTGCGCGCGCGCACCGAACTCTCCCAGACCTCTACCTCGCCTTCCCAGGAACAGGAGTGGCTTCGTGGGCTCCGAGAAACACCACCGCTAGCCGCAGTTGACACACTGTCCAGAGAGCTCCACTACTGACCTGCGTCCCCGGGAACTATTTTCCGTGAGAGCCTCGCGGAGGAATTATCTAGTTAGCCGATTGGTTCCGTCCCCGGCCTTTCGATTGGATGCTGCGAACTTCGAAAAGAATCATTGAACCAATCCTGACAGAACGACGGGCTGGCTCTTACCCAATCAGCCAGTCCCGACCGCAGCCGTTTCCTCGGTGGGTTGAGCGAGTGGGAGGGGTTAAAGTTGGGAGGCTCTGACTGGTTGTGGATCTCTTCCAGCGCTCTGCCTCTTCCCTCAAGCCCCGCCTCCGTATGCAGATGAGCTCTACCTGGTGTTGGCTATGCGCCTGCTCGGTAACGCTTTGAGCCGCCGTTCGGCTCCAGGTTCAGCTCTGATTGGCTGATAACCCTTCCCCGTCGGCTACACTGCAGCCTCTCTTCCCTCCTTCCACCTGGGCTGGGTTAGCTAGAGCCCACCCAGTGCAGGGCGATGATTGGCTGAATTTTGGCCGGCGCTGCCCGCTGATTGGCGGAGCTTAGAGTCAGTCTGGGAGAGGTGGGGGAAGGGCCCCAGGCTGACTGAGGAGCCCAGGGGCGGGGTGGGAAGGAGGACCCGCCAACCTTGGGGTGCGGGTAGGAGAGTGCGTGCCTGTGTGTGTGTGTCTGTAAGGGAAGGAAGGTGGCGAAGGGAGGAGAGTCCGAGTGGGTGGAGGGAGGGGAAGGGCGGGAAAAGAAAAAGGTGGGAGGAGAGCCAGGTGGGAGGGTGGCGACTCACTCAGGACCCAGTGGGGGCAGCGCGATGAGGCGGGTGACCCTGTTCCTTAACGGCAGCCCCAAGAATGGAAAGGTAAGGGGGTCGGGAGGAGGCGAGGCGGGCCCGGCTGCTGGGGGCGAGGGCAGCGGAGTGCGGAGCGGGCGCACAGGGCTGAGGGCTGAAGTTGGGGAGAGGGGCTGGGAGCGGGGAGGTGGGCGTGCGCCGGGGTGGGGGGCGTCCAGGAGGAGGCGAACGTCGGGTCCCCGCGGCCTCCTCCCCACCCCCGGAATCCCTAGCCCGAGCCTGCCCTTGGACTCCCCAGCTGTTCTGGGGACCAGCGCGCAGGTCAACTTGTGCTCAGTCGTTCCCAAGTCCAGGTGTGGGTCCTGGAGAACAGAGGTCTCGGAGGGCGTGGGGGGGCCGCTGTCACCTGATGCTTCTATTCCTCTTCCCACTTCCCCCAAGACCCCGCTGCCCCCCACCCCTGGCTACAGAAGGCGCCGGTTCCCACCTTCGTGCTGAGTAATGGTCTGCTCCGGAAAGTGGCCGTAACGACTAAGGCGTGTAAGGTTGATCAGGTGAAAAGAATTTCAACTCTTTCTCTCCGTGGATGAGTAAAACACTCTCCCATTCTAGGGCCAATAGACGGATGGAAAATTGGTGACATTTTCTTGATGGTCCCCCTCCCTCCCCCACTTTAGGAGCCCCAAGCCCCGCCGCCGTCAAACTTTTGTACTCGCTTTAGTCTTTCGCCGTATTTTAGTTCCGTAGAGGACTAGGACAATAGACCAAAATGGATTGATTGGACATTGCTCTTTGCTGTGTTAGGCCTTTGTTGAGTGTGTGGTGCTAAATATTTTTCCAACGCTGGAGTAAGCCAACATGAATCCTGTTCCTTCTCAGCCTCTTGCCCCACCCATGAAAGTTCGGCTTCTTTGGAAAATTTGACTGTTTAAGGCAGACGTTTATGGTGTGGCTAAATGACGTTTAGAAATAATTAAGCCTTGTGAGTCTGAGATGAAGATAGATTGGGCTCCCTGTTTCATTAGCCAGAATGGTTTGTTTCCTGCATCTTTCGGAAACATTGCACATTTTTAAATAGCGTAATTGTGCCACGGTTTAAAAAAAATGGCTTTCCAGCTACTGTGCAGTTTTGAGTGAACGTGCTGTAAAAATTTGAACCGCACTGTAGTGTGTTGACTATAATGTTGCGTTCTTCTGGTTTTAGAGATTTAATACTCATATAAAAACAGAACTGGCATAATAAATTCAAGTTCTTGAATTTTCATAAATGCTGCCTCAAAATAGGCTTCCCAAGATTCACATTATTTCTGACCCTTTTTAACTTTTTCTGTACCTGTTTTGTCTGTTGATTACTACTCATAATCTAAAACATATATTGTTACGGGAAGAAAGATTTAGTAGATCCAAACTTACAATTGCAGTACGTTCTCAAAAACAGATCTCTCATTGACCCTTTTATTTAACATCTCTGCTGTGTTATTCCTGGAAGACAACATGTTTAGACCCAGCCATAAATATTTAACTATTTCTTCTGAAACTACTGAATTTTGTTCTTGTCAAAAGTTGGCTGGCTTAGTCTTGCCATATTTTTAATAAGGTGGCTTTTTTCTGAAAGCTACTTACTTTTGACTAGGTTAGGTTTTTTGTTTTGTTTTTTTGCGGTACGCGGGCCTCTCGCTGTTGTGGCCTGCCCCGTTGCGGAGCACAGGCTCCAGACGCGCAGGCTCAGTGGCCATGGCTCACGGGCCCAGCCGCTCCGCGGCATGTGGGATCTTCCCGGACCGGGGCACGAACCCGTGTCCCCTGCATCGGCAGGCGGACTCCCAACCACTGCACCACCAGGGAAGCCCTAGGTTAGGTTTTTGGATTTGATTTTATTTGCTTTAAAAATATTTTGCTAGAGAATTGGAAAAAACTCAAATAGTTAAATGTGTTTATGTTACAAAGATTATAAAATCCCAAACTAGAGAATACCAGTATGATTCAATATTAAAAATAAGTCATGCCATAATCCTTGCTACTTAACTGGAAAACATTCTGTGCCAAACTTGTCAGTGTTTCCTCTCCTCTCCCTTAAGCTGATTAAAAAAATAATATTATAATTACTCTTATTTGACCAAAGAGAGCAGAATAATACGTAACATGTATTTTCTGTATAAATAGTGACTGTATTTCGTCAGAGTTGGCATGATCTTGACATGATTTTTCATGGAGCTGAAACAAAGCACTACAAGGAGATAGAGTTTGGTTTCCTATCCACCGGTTGGAATGTCTGTGTCACTTTCATCATCTCCTTGTTTACCTAGCCTCTGTTTTTGTTTCCTGGCCATAAGAGTAATACCTGTCTTTTTCAAATAAGTTTCCCTCCTTTAAAGCTTGTTCAGTGGTTGCCAGCCTGGGCCGTGAAGCTTGGGGTTAGGAAGACACAGAGTCACAGCAGGGGACTACATCATAGACTTTTGACTTTTCTGTGCACTGAGTAAACATAAGTGTGACTACTAAATGTTTTGAAGAGGGGGCTGTGCCTTCTCTAAAACAGTGCTTTCCAGAGTGAGAGGGTCCACCACAGGGGGCGTGCAAGTGGATCCAGTAGAGTTTAAGAATAAATATTACACCTTTTATTTATATCTTTTACTTAAAGATATAAAATTATATTAAGACTTGGTTTGTCCAATCTGGAAAGACACAGGTGCTTTTTTTTTTCTTTTTTCTTGCGGTACGCGGGCCTCTCACTGTTGTGGCCTCTCCCGTTGCGGAGCACAGGCTCCGGATGCGCAGGCTCAGCGGCCATGGCTCACAGGCCCAGCCGCTCCGCAGCATGTGGGATCTTCCCGGACCGGGGCATGAACCCGTGTCCCCTGCATCGGCAGGCGGACTCCCAGCCACTGCGCCACCAGGGAAGCCCGACACAGGTGCTTTTAATGACTGAGAATGTCAGCTGGTCTCAGGTCTTCTGAAAGGAGGCCGGACGTTCACATGGGAAAAGCTGACAGTCGCTTCTTCACCGGTTGGTTCCCTTTTGCATATTGTTATATGGTGAAGCTTACATGTGCCAGGTTAAGATGTGTATTATACCGTTTTCACTAAATTAACCCTCACCAAAATGCCAAGTGGCTTGACAAGATTCCTTCAAATAAGATGCAGATCAAAGACAATACTAACTAGGCAAACACAAGTAAGCCATGAGAAATGGCAGGGCTGCCACTTCTAATATAAACTCTCAGATTAAAAACAAAAAACAGGGACTTCCGTGGTGGCGCAAAGGGGTTAAGAATCCGCCTGCCAATGCAGGGACACGGGTTCGAGCCCTGGTCGGGGAAGATCCCACATGCCACGGAGCAACTAAGCCCGTGCGCCACAACTACTGAGCCCACGCGCCTAGAGCCCGTGCTCCACAACAAGAGAAGCCACCGCAATGAGAAGCCCGTGCTCGCTGCAACTAGAGGAAGCCTGCACACAGCAACCAAGACCCAACACAACTCAATAAATAAATAAATAAACATTTATAAATAAAAATGCCAATCTTTAAAAAAAAACACAAACAAAAAACAGTGAATTTATAGATCGGAGAAGAGGGCAAAAAGTGCCAAATTTTAAAGAAGACTATTTGAAGTCCAATTTAATAACTGCTATTAACAGTAAATTGCTCCCCAAGTGTATATCGTTCTTTGAGATATTAGCCAATAATAGGATGAGGTCATCTCAATTAGCAAGATATTTCAAAGTACTTTCCAGCACACAAAGACAGTTTCGGATTTTTTTTTTCTTTTTCTTTTAATGTATAAAGTCAACCTTGAATTTGGCAGGAGTTCACTAAGCTTAATGATAAATATTTACGGGATTTTTACTGGTTTACTCATCGTCTTGAGTCAGTAAAAGTCCTCTTATCATTTGGGAAATTACATTCTTCCTGACAGTGGTATATTCTTTATAAATAAGTAAATAAGTATACAAATGTTTGAGGCCATGCCCAAAAACGTTTTACTTAAGGGGTACATAGTGAAAAACATTTGAAGGCCATATTTCTAAAAAAAACGGGATCTTTACATTTTCGTTTGTTTAAGTTGTTCCAGAAGAGTCGGGTTTGAACCTTTTCATCCTCTCTCCATATGCCTCAGAATTCCCGTTGTTCTCCTTTTAACATTCTGTGTAATAGTTGGCATCGAGGAATATGAAATGAGAACTTAGATCTCTGAATGTAGTGAGTGGCTTTTGAGCAACCCGATGTAAATTCAAAGTTTCTGTACATCTTGGACATAAGTTGCTTTTTTTTAAATTGAGAATATTCAATAATGTGCTGTGCCAGTTTTAGACCTTTTGTATACCTTATTCATTCATTCAGTCAACACTTAAGACTGAGTTCCGTCTTTGAGGAGGAACCATGCCAGGCACTGCAGATATAGTGGGATATGAAATAGATCTTAATTCTGTACTGATGTTTACAGTCTTGGTCCCAGACCTGTTTTCTTCTGGCTTTGATATTAGGTCAGAAATGTGTTGTTGGTATTAACAGAGTTTCCAGAGTTGAATTCATTGTGTTGAGTTGAAGAAAGGTGAAAATCTATGTAAAGCTTTGTCTATTGAAATCTAAACATTAATAAGAAACTTGCTCTTCAAGTTTAAACGTTTTTAAAATGTATTTGATACATATAAAAGAATACAATAAAGAATATTAATATGCATAAAATTAAAAGGAAAATAATATAATGAATATCAGTAAACTTACCACACAGCTCAAGAAATAGCATATTATCAAAACTTAATGTGTTTGTCTACTTTCCTATATCCCATGAAGGCAGCCAATTTCATGAATTCTTTTTCAGTAAATAGTTTTGCCACGTATGTATGTATAAGTAAACTATATGTTTTGTCAGCTTTGGGATATATCATATCCTAAATTGGTATCACATTGTACATAGTCTTTTTGTTTTTGTTTTTGCGGCATGCGGGCCTCTCACTGTTGTGGCCTCTCCCGTTGCGGAGCACAGGCTCCAGATGTACAGGCTCAGCAGCCATGGCTCACGGGCCCAGCTGCTCCGCAGCATGTGGGATCTTCTCAGACCGGGGCACGAACCCGTGTCCCCTGCATCGGCAGGCAGACTCTCAACCACTGCGCCACCAGGGAAGCCCTACATAGTCTTTTTGGACATGAGTTTTTCATTCAGTATAATATTTCTAAGATTTCATCTATATTGTCCCACATACTGATAGTTTAGTCATTTTCACTGCTTTATAATAATTATACAAAGTATATACAAATACTGTCACAGTTTATCCATTCTCCTGTCAGTGGACAGTTGGGTTGTTTATTTTCTTTATATTTTGCCATGAAATTGACAGTGCTGCCACGAGTATTACTGTATATCCTGGTGCACACACGTGCAAGCATCTTTCTAGGGCAGTGGTTTGCAAACTTTAGCATGTGTTGGAATCACCTGGAGGAATTGAGCAACTATTGCTGGGCCTCATTCCCCAGAGCTTTAGATTCACTAGGTCTGGGGTGAGGCTAGGAGTTTGAATTTCTAATCTACTTCCAGGTGATCCTAATGGTGCTGGTCTAGAGACCTCACTTTTGAGAACCACTGCTCTAGGATATATATGGAAGTTGTAATTATTGGGTATTAAGGTATGTGAATGTTTAATTTTTTAAAATAATGGCAAATTGTTTTTGAAAGTCATTGTGGTAATTTATATCTCACCAGCATTGCATAAACCCTCTCATTGATACATATCCTCTTCAACATTTGCTGTTGTCAGACTTTAAAATTTTTAAATATTTTAACATTTGTCTTCTTGATGTAGTCATCTTTTTTAGGAATAAAATGTTAATTTTTGAAATGTATAAACTAAAAGTGTAGGCAGAGTAAATAGATTCTACATTTAGTTATTGTGATTGGTGGGTCGGTTGGGTAAATTGGCCTGCATAAATTCAATGATTATTTATTGATTGTGTATTATATAATAGTTATGGTGGGCATTTTAAAAAAACATGTTTTAAATACATGTGCAGGTTTTAGTTTTTAAATTTGAATAACATAGATTACAATTTGTTTTCAGTGTTTAAAGACAGATTAAAACTTCATTAAACTGATATGTCCTGGTAGGCACAGTGTACCATTTACTTTCCCAATTGGTGGATAGCTTTCACTTGTCGTGGGATCTGAAATTTAGAAAGAATTAAGTTAAATAGTAGTATAACATAGTGGCCATAAACTTTATTTATTTATTTTTTTGGCCATAAACTTTAATAGACATGCTTCTCAGTTTATTCCATAGAATGCTTCCATTCTAAGTATAGTGCTTAGGTTATTAAAATGGATAATCACAGTGGCATGGAAACTTCAAGTCCACACTAGGAAGTAGAACACACGTGAAGCAAATAGCCATTGTAAGCGTGATCATTTTATAAATGCTTGGCCTCTCTGAGGACTAAAGTCAGCTTAGTAAATAACGGTTAGAGCTCACATCCATGATATACAAGATTTCCAATGTTGCTTTTTCCCAGCAGAGTTGATATATAATGAAGGGTGGTACATGTGCCAGTCTGTTTGAGACTTTCTCACAAACTTAAAATCTTTTAAAGTATATCACATTTTAAAATCTGATATTCTCATTGAGATTTAAAATATTATGTCTGCAGTCTTATTTGTGAGTTATTTGTTAGTATGCTCAAGAGAGTCAGCTAAAGTGATCTTGTTGAAAACATGCTAAAAATGCCTTTCAAATGAAAAACAAGTATGTTGGCCCAACTTAAGGTAAATTTTCAGCTTTTCAATGCTATAAAATTCTTTGCAGTAATTTCAGTGCTGTTTTCTCTAATTGATGGCCCTTTGGTTATTTCATTTAAAGAAAATTGTCCATTACCAGATTACTTGTCAACTGCTAAAATAATTCTTATTTGTAAATCTAGTATCTAGAGCTATGGAAACCCTAAGTTAAAACTTTTTTCCTTTATTGCATAACTAATAGAAGTTCATTGTAACAAATCTGGAGGACAAAACAAAAACTCATAAGTGAACCTTAATTCTATCCAAAGATAGCCACTTTCCAAACTCATATGAACTATATGAATATCACTTTAGAATAGCATTTCTACTGTGTACTTTGTTTTTTAACTTAATGTCAGTGGAAAAGACAAATATAACTGACTCACACACAGAAAAGGCATGTCCTCGTTCAACACTCTGAAAGCAATGAAAATTTCATCTGACATTCAAGAAACATTTATCAGAGACCTGCTATAAACCAGACACTGTGACACTTAAGAGGATCCTTTTTAAACTGGCTGCAGTTCTTTTCTGGATGTTAGAGATTTGGGTAGTACAGGGATGTACTTCATTGCTGCTCATCAGCATTACAAGGGATTATTGGTTACCTAAATTCACTGAATAACCACTTTTTACAAATTAAAAATTTATTATTAAACCTTTACAGTCTAGATAGGAAGTCAGGTTAGAAAATATTTGAGGTAATGATAAATTGTGTTCAATACTATGTGAGGGCTTATTTAAGTGATAATAAAATAAATATGAACTCAATTTGTATCTAGAATGTGCTCCTTAGTATTGCAGCCTACAAGGAAACACCTGTTGTACTTTGATTGCCCTGAAATTGCCAAACTGTGTGATGTGTGGCTTTGTTTTTGTTTTTAATCTTATAATCAAATTTGACTTCAATGGGGAGAAAAGAAAGATGGTAACTACTCAACCTTACATACAAAACAACAGGGTTTGAGTTGGACTCTACCACTTGGTTACTGTGAATTGCTATGACATGGTCAAGCCTAACAGTTAAAATAGTTGTTTCCTTGTTCCTGACTTTCTTCTGCTCTTTGAAGCAGCAGTGTCCAATAGAACGCTCTGTGAGGAAGGAAATAACTCCATATCTGCGCTGTGTAATATGGTAACCACTAGCCATTGTGGCTGTTGAGCAGTTCATACATGACTGTTGTAACTGATGAACTGACTTATTTTAATTAATAGCAATACATTAAAACTTAAATAGCCTCTTGTAGCTAGTGGCTTCCAAATTGGACAGTGTGGCTTTCGAACATGGCAGGTGGCCTGTATTTTCATTAGGAAACAACTGACCCACAGGAAAAATCAAGTCAATCGAATGGAAGTAGAGAACAATTTAATTTGATGTATTTTTTAATTTTTTGTGGTACGCGGGCCTCTCACTGTTGTGGCCTCTCCCGTTGCGGAGCACAGGCTCCAGATGCGCAGGCTCAGCGGCCATGGCTCACGGGCCCAGCCGCTCCACAGCATGTAGGATCTTCCCGGACCGGGGCACGAACCCGTGTCCCCTGCATCGGCAGGCGGACTCTCAACCACTGCGCCACCAGGGAAGCCCAAAGTGATGTATTTTTGAAAAATAAGTTAGGTAAAGTGGTATGCTCTAATATTTAAATTCAGGAGCATAATATAGAGAGATACATAGAATTTCCAACCATTTTATGATGCTTGAGGGAGAGAAGTGAAAGGAAATGGGGTGGAGAAAGTTAATGTTAGGGCAAGGATCTGATAATGTCAGGCGAAAAAGAAAACCATGTGAAGCTATACAAGAAGCAAAGAGCCAAGCGACTGACCAAAGCAAATGCAAAACACCTTTTACAGTCTGGGAACTGTGAGGGGAGAGTAAGAAGATCCTCCTTTCTAACAACAGCATTCTTGTCATAGTTGCTATTATACTAAGAATTTTCTAAATCTTTCTCCTCTGGAACTCGTATCTGCAATAATGGTTAGAATTCCAGGCTCTGTTACAAAGGTGAAAAATGGTAGGAAATACGGGGGACACGTGTTCTTCAAGCTTCCGTCATTTATGTCAGTGTCTGCTGGGTGTAAGACACTCTGCCAGGTGCTTTGTGCTGTTATCTTTTTTATCATATGATAAAATATACACAACATAAAAGTTACCCTTTTAGCCATTTTAAGTGTACATTTCGTTGGCATTAAGTACATTCATGTGTGTAACCTCACCACTTTTCATTTCCAAAACTTTTTCATCATCCCAAACAGGAACTCTGTACTCATTAGGCAGTAATTCTCCATTACCCCTTCTGCCCCATAACCTCCTTTCTTCTACTTTCTTTTTTTTTTTTTTACATCTTTATTGGAGTATAATTGCTTTACAATGGTGTGTTAGTTTCTGCTTTATAACAAAGTGAATAGTGAATCAGTTATACTTCTACTTTCTACCTCTATGAATTTGCCTGTTCTAAGTACCTCATACAAGTGGAATCCCATGATATTTGTCCTCTTTTATGTCTGGCTAATTTCACTTAGCATAATGTTTTCAAGATTCATGCATGTTGTAGCGTGTATCAGAATCGTATTCCTTTTTAGAGCTGAATGATATTCCATTGTATGGATATGCCACATTTTGTTTATCCATTCAGACGTTTATGAGCACTTGGGTTGTGCATTATCTTTAATAATCCACGTAGTTCCCTTTAAACTCTGCTTGCCTACCCCTCTTCCCCAAAATGCCCCAGCTTGCAACACTTCTCATAGGTCATGATCCAAGAGAAAAGAGTTGGAATCTCTGTACTCTGCGGTAGAAACACTACACACTCCTACTGGCAAACAACTCGCTCCACCCTTGACTGTTCATTTACTTAACGAAAAATTCACTGTCTGCTGTACTCCAGTGACCAGTGAACAAAGGACTAGCCCCGGTTCCATTTCATATGGCACCTTTATCCAGTATCCTGTGGGAAGTCAGCTGGCTGCTCATGCTTCAGGTTCATCTCCTCACCCTCTTTTTTATTCATAATTTTCAGAGATCTGACTGATAATGATACAACTATACACAGTTACAGTTATGGCTGGAGCAAAGAATTCACTACATGTACAGAGTCTCTACCCCCTACCTAAGCAACTGCATGTATGTTGCACAAGTGTCAGACTGCCTGATTTAAAGCAGGACGGAGCAATTCATTGTAACCCAGGTCTACGCTGTACTTAGAATGTTAGCCAAAATCTGGGTTTTATACAGTATATAAATAGTTATTGAAGTTAAATGAGGTGGGAAGTCGTTAACTGTTCATATGGTCATTGACATGGTAAATGTTATAATAAACAGTAAATTTTTTCTGTTTAAAAAAGTAAACCATTCCTGTAAAAAAGGAATAATGTAAAAGCAACATCTTAAAGACTTAATAGGTCTCAGGCACTTTGGGAAGCTCTTATCATGCATTAACTCACTTCATCCTTGTGACGACCTTCTGATACAGGTGTAACTGTTCTCCTCATTGCCAGTTAGAGCCACAGAAGCATAAAGAGGTGAAATAATTTGTCTTGAGCGGACAGCTAGAAAATGCCAGAATCTAAAGTCAAGTGCGGGTCTCTTTTGTATCAGAACTGGAGCACTGTTTAACATACTGTAAGATTGTAGTTTGTTTTTAGCGACGATTTCTCTAGTCTTGGATTTCAGCAGTGTTAGGCACTAAGTAAATATTTCAGTCATAAAAGAAAAAGAGAAACTTTTAAGAACCTCTCAAAATCTCTTTTTATATGATAATCTGATTTTTTAGACCTGTTTATAGTATGGTGGTTTTTAATTTGTGAGTGACGAAATTGATTACGTAAGTTGTTCAAATTAATCTGGTGTGTTTACAGGTGGTCGCTGTATATGGAACTTTATCTGATTTGCTTTCTGTGGCCAGCAATAAACTCGGCATAAAAGCCACCAGTGTGTATAATGGGAAAGGTGGACTGATTGATGATATTGCTTTGATCAGGTAACCTTCACCTTTTTATAAGCCATCTACAGTGTGCCCTCAGCTTCTTGGTGCTATGCTGTTTCCCTTAAGCAGTATTTAATCACTGTTAAGAATGCAGAATTTTGGCAAATGATTGCCTAGAATTTGCTCTTTGGAATTTAAGTAATTTGCACTTATGATGCATTGATCAGATAGAAAACCCTGAATACATTCCAATATACTCATAGTCTTTCTGCAGAGTTCACATATGGCTATGAGGAATCTCTATGTTACTAGAAACAGATCTAATAAGACACGAATTTTTAATACTAGAAACTTAATTGATCTCTTTTATATGCTACTGCTTATTGTTCAGTTCATTTCCTAAGAATGCGTTGAATTTTATAAGCGTTTACAGAGACCTGCTTTGGTGAAAACTTGCTAAATAAGATAGCATTTTAACTAGAGTTAATTCACCAGTGATCCACCACAGTAGTGGTTTTGGTTTGTTTGTTTGTTTGGGGTTTTGTTTTTTTAAGTATGCCAGGCATATTTTAAAACCAATGTCCAGTTCACCTCATTCCATCCTCTTGGGATCATAGAATTTTGGAGCAGGAGGGGGCTCAAAGAAGATGGAATGGGAACACAAACTAAGTACTGACTCTGTGCCAGTTAAGTTGTATTTGCTTTGCCCAAGTTACCTCATTTAATCGGCAAAGCATGGACTTTTTATTTATTTTTTTGGCTGCAAGGCATGTCGGATCTTAGTTCCCTGACCAGGGATCAAACCCACACCCCCTGCGTTGGAAGTGTGGAGTCTTAGCCACTGGACTGCCAGGGAAGTCCCTGCGTGGGTTTTCTAAAATTGATGTTGTGAAGATAATGATGTTCTAAATTATGGTAGTATACAAAGTTTAATATTCAGTTAAACCCAGGTCAGAATAACCTTTCAATATAACATACTGCCTTTAAACACTTCTAGTCCCTTTGTTTTATAAATGAGGAAACTAAACATCTGAGAATTTAAATGACTTACCCAGGTCATACATTTAATAGTTGATTTTTGTCAA
This sequence comes from Tursiops truncatus, assembly GCF_011762595.2. Taxonomy (NCBI): domain Eukaryota; kingdom Metazoa; phylum Chordata; class Mammalia; order Artiodactyla; family Delphinidae; genus Tursiops; species Tursiops truncatus. Next base: position 13,311,263 of record NC_047039.1, read on the forward strand.
TTAGAGGAAAACAAATTTTCATATTAGTCTTAAAAAGTTAACTGGCATGGTGAACAATTAGAAAAGATTATAGACTTAAAAGATAAAGATTTTAATTCCAAATAAATTAGAAGAGTTTCTTAGTTTTTCAGTATCTATCTCCCAGCTTCTATGTGTTTCTATGGATAATTGAATGATTTATATCAACCTAAATTTCTCCTTAACAAACAAGACTCTGCTTCCAAGAAAAATTCTATGTGTTCCTGTGATGTCTTACAGAAATATAATTTACATTCTTATAGAAATAAAAATGTCTACAACATAGGTCGTAATTGAAGAAGGTCATAACTGAAGCCTTCTGAACTATAAAATATCTACCTATTTAGAACTCAAACTGGTGGTTGCCAGAGGGGAGGAGACTGGCGGGGTTGGGTGAAATAGGTGAAGGGGCTTAAGAGGTACAGACTTCCAGTTATAAAATAGATAAGTCACAGGAATGTAATTGGCAGCACAAAGAATATAGTCAGTAACACTGTAATAATTTTGTATGGTGACAGACGGTTACTAGACTTATTGTGGTAATCATTTCATGTATTTTGATTGTCAACTCACTATATTGTACACTTGAAACTAACATAATATTGTGTGTCAACTATACTTCAATTAAAAAAGAGCTAGGACAAGAAATAGTATATATTTATATTATATGTACCTGTTTAATAATTTGTGGTTCACAGTACAAGCTCTGATCATTTATACTAATCGTGCGGTGGGGTGGAGCAGGGAAGGAGGATATACGCTGATAATCCAGATTTTTGAATTATGGGTATTCATTTACATTTAGGTGAGTATAGTGGGTGAGTGTTTACAGCAGAGTTATTTCCAATTATATTCTTCTTAGATTTAATATGAAAATTTATTTTCATTTCCAAAGCACAAAACAGCTGATGATGTGGCAGAAAACCCTAATAAATTATTTAGGGTTACAGAATTAAAGTGAAAGAAGAAGAGTTGGCTATAGCTTTAATCATATCCTTTGAACATAACATTCTTCAGTAGTATATTCTTCAATTGATAAGAAAGCTGAATTCACATAATTTGTATAGTGGGTTTCGTTTGTTTTTTCCACTTCAAAAGTACTTTCATGTGCAGGATCTTCTTTGAATTTAAATCCAGAGGCAGTTAAGTCAGGGGGTTAAGCACTTTGAATTTTATAAATGTCACAGAGACCTACTTTGGTGAAAACTTGCTAAATAAAATAGAATGTTAAGTAGAGTTAACTCATCAGTGATCCACCACAATAGTGATTTTGGTGTTTTTTTTTGGTTTTGGTTTTTACATACCCTCGGCAGATTTATCTCTGAGACAAGTGTCTAGTTCACCTCATTCCATTCTCATCAGATCATAGAATTTTGGAGCAGGAAGACGCTTAAACAACCTGGGTTTAAACAAAAAACACTGGAACTTGGTCAACTTCTTTGCCACATAGATAGCAAAACGGATCTTCTACATTATTCTAAGGAATAGTTCCTCTAGTCAACAGATAATTAATGTGATTTCTGGATTTTGATGGTGGCTTTTTAAATTTTGATTTCCCCAGGGATGATGATGTTTTGTTTGTGTGTGAAGGAGAACCATTTATTGGTAAGTGACTTCCTTAAAAGCCAATTTTGTCTGCCGAAATAAAGATGAAATGGCAAATATTTTACATGGCTTTACTAAGCTTAACATTAAAAAGTATCTTAGAGCAGTACTCAGCTCTTCATACCTTTTTTGATTCTGCATTGGGGGGGTGTGTGAAAGTAAATTTCTAACTTGAATTAGATGATCATATTTTAGTATGGATACCTCATCTTTTACGTGCTGTTAAAAGGCTCTGGATGTGCACATATTCATTAATTATGACATGATAGGGTGGTTTTGATTTTAGAACTATAACTGTTTTGTTTTGAAATTTTCTCTTTGATAGTAGTTATCAAAATCTCTGTTATGTTACATATTTTTTAAGCATATATTGCTTGAAAAAGTAATGTTTGCCAGTCATTCACAGCAGTTAAATCAGTCAAAAATGACTTGGTAGCAACCACACACACACACACACACACACACACACACTACCCTTCAGTTTCGAAGAAAGCTTATACAGTGTATATCTCAAAGGAAAGAGCCTGAGGCTTAAATAAATATTCTTTAACAAATATTTGATATATTTAGTTCCAGACCATCACACCCTGAATATTCAAGTATTTCTTTAAGCCTTCACAATAATTGTATTTGGTGAGTGGAGGTAGTACTCAAGATCATCACACAGCAACTTAGAAGTAAATGCATATTCTCTGTTTCTGCCTTAAGACTGAACAAAAAATTTTTCTCATCTTTTCTTATCCATTAGGCTAACAGAGTGGGTTGGCAGGCAGTGGTCACTTAATTGGTTCATTGCATACATACAAACAACAAAACAAAAAGTGATTGATTAGTGTTTTTTGTTTTATCGTTACAAACTTTCAGAGTTAAAAATATTTGGTATGTTTTCATCCTCTGCATTTATCTATACCTGGATTATTTTACTTTTGGCCAGTGGAAATCCCTTCATGTTCTTCTTCTTTTAACACAACCCCGTTAGTCTTTTCCTTACTATCTGGAATAACAAAGTGTTCATCTTATACTTCTCTTGTCCTAAACCCAAATCAGTGGTTTTTTTCTTGGAAGCCTTGATTTCTTTTAGTGGCAAATGTCATTTTAAGACCCAGCCTGGGTGCTGGGGAGGCTCGCTGCTACTGGGTTCGTCATGATTACTAGGCTTTTTGGTGAACAGAGTTGGAAATACATGGCTAGCTAGAGGATAAAATTCATATATAATAAATATTATATGATACAAAGCTTTATATCACATATAACATATAAATAGATAAAATATCTCATGGGTTCATACTAATACTTTGGTTATATTAGGATTGTAAGATTTTTATTTAACATTTTCTGTCTTACATCTATGTCTCCTTTCTTGCATATCAGTAATCCTGGTTTCCAAGGACATAGGGAGTGATGGAATTGTAATGTCACATAATTACTCATTTCCTTCATCCTACACAAAATACACATAAAAGTTTCAATAATAATCCCAATACTTTGAATACCAATGTGACTACTAAAGACAGTTAAACATTTTTTTAATATGCTCATTCCTTTCTTTCCTTACTTAAAAAATAATCGTATTGTTTATCCATTGTCAAATATTGTTATTATATACTATATACATACACACATATACACACACACCATTGTATACTATACTCTCTCCCTTAAAACCATCACTTAGTTTTACTCCTCCAGTCCTTAAACTGATGCCTCGAGTGGTTGTCTGAAACTTGTTCTCTAGTAGATTCTTTATAAAGAACTTGTGAGAACTATATTCTCTGACATCTTGCATGTGGCTTCTATACATGAAAGTCAGTTTGACTGGTCATAAAATCATATGTCAGAACTGAACAAATTTCAAACTTTAATGATATGTAGTTTGTTGTATTTCAATTATACCTCAAGTTGTTAAAAAATCCTTGGTTCATATTATTTTTCTTTAAATATCTTAAATATGTTACTGCATTTTCTGACATAGAGTTTTGGTGTCAAAAAAAAATCTGATCTTTCATAAGTGATTATTTTTCCTAGCTCATCCAAAGGATTATTCTCTTTCTTTACAGTAATTTTACTGTACTTTAAATTGATTTACTGTACTGTTAAATTGATAACTTTTAGAATACTATTTCTGGGTGTTCTGAGCTGTTCTGGGTTGAATCTCTCAGTTATGTGGTGGGCCCTTTCAATATGTAGTTTCACATCTTTTTTTTTTTTTAAATTTCAGATAAGTTTTCTTGAACTTTATGTATTTATTTTGTTACCATGCTTTGATTTTCTCCTTTCAGGACTCCTATTGTATATGTGTTGGATCTTCTACACTTGTCTTCTATATTTGAAATCTTCTGTTAAATCTTTTTCATCTCTTTCTTCATTTCTTCTTGATTTTTAAAGCTTTCCTCTTTTCAATTTTTATTTTCCTTAAGGCATTATCTGTGGTGTTCTTTCACTCCTGTGTTTCTTCTAGTTTAATCTTCATTTCTGAAATGGTTTTTATTTCTAATTCTCTCCAGGGTTCTCTTGCCTCATTTCTGAATTTTGTGATTCTGGTTTATGTTGCTTTTTCATACCTTGTATTATTTACTTCTTTTAGCATATTTGGAATATTATAGTTTACCTATTTTGTGGCCATTTCTTTCTGGCACATTTTCATTATCTGGCACGTTTTCATTATCTATAGGGATGTAATTCTTCCTATTCTTTTAATAATCTTGTATGGGATTTTCTGTTGCTCATTTTTACATGAAATTAGTTTTCCTTAACTTGAGAAGGGAGCTGACTTAGGAAAGTTTTTGTAATTTCATGGCTCTAGGTGTCCCTTTTATGTTGTTTTTATGAAGTATTAAAAAATATGGAAGTCACCTTCTAATATATTTTGGTTCTGCTTGACCTTTTTTGACTTTTATCTGGACTCCTTTTCCTTTTGTCTCTGTTGTCTCTGTTCTGTTCAACTTGGATTCTTTTCCCAACATCTTATCCTCAGTGTGGGACTTTGTCCTAGGTGGGAGCTTTGGCTGGGTGGGTTTTGAGAGTTCGTTTTCAGCCTCTTCAGATCTTACTCCAGACTGCTTGAATCACCCATGGTTGGAGTGGGCACACCCCTCCCTCTTCCATTCGGCTGTTCTCAAGTAGACTTGCTGAGTTTTGAAGTGAGTATTTATGGGTTACTTTGGAATTCTTAGGATCATCACATACCCTGTTGTTTCTGTCAAGGATGCTTCTTCTGTCAAGGATGCTGATGCCATGCTTCTCTTCTAGTTGTCGGTGTTGGCGGGATACCTTATCACCTAGTTTTGTTTTAGATACTGTCTGTGGGTATAGGGCTTGCTGTCCTAGTAGCTCTGGCATGCTTTTATGTGTGTGTTTTAGTTTAAAATATTATACTATTGCCATCTTCCCCAAACCCCCCCCCCCAACTTAATGTTTATTTTTTCTACATGTCACCTCTAGACCCTCAGACAGATTCTAAAGTACCGGAAGTGTTGTCAGGATCTCACACAGACTGGCTAACATTAAATGTTGGAGGGCGGTACTTTACAACCACACGGTAGGTGCACATGTATGTGTGTGTTGAGTGGGTACTATGTACTGTTTGTTCTTTCCTTCAGTTTGCTGATGTCCTTAGAAGATATTCCAGTGCTGCTTAAATATACTATGTGATTTGAAGCCAATATTTAGGAAATTTTTTCTAAGAGTAGAAAATGGTTCACAAGTCATTCCAGAGAAAGCATGAAAAGCATGAATTTACTGTTTTTAGAATATGCTTTTAAAATATTGAGTAATATACATGCAACACAAGTAAAAAATTAACAGTATTGAAATTTGTAGACTACAACTGCTTATACTAAAGGCATAAGAAAAATGTAAATTTCGATCAAGAAAATTGTTATACAGTAGCTTGCTAGAAGGATAGATCAGCATTGAAATTAAAGGCAACGAAATCAATATTTAAATCAAAGGAAGTGCCAGATGAGAAGAGATTTTGATAAATGGCAACTTACTGCACATTTTTGTTTCCCAGCATCACTCCTCCCAGGTTATAGCATGCATCTTTTTGAGAGAGCAGCTGGGATCAAGTATACTCTTGACTTAAATATGTTTCTTTATAAAGACAAATGGAGAAATCAATTTTTTTCCCTGAATTCTTAGGAGCACTTTAGTGAATAAAGAACCTGACAGTATGCTGGCCCACATGTTTAAGGACAAAGGTGAGTGCAGTGAGATCACATTTTGTGTGATCTGTTTGTAGTTGTATTGACTTTATAACTCCTGTCCTTCTTTTTAATGGAATCAGTAATAATTTTTACAAGAGTGAAAACTTACTGGTATGTTATGCAGTTTTCCTTCTATAAATTTCTAACTTTGTTTTTTGTTTATGGGGGGGCTTTCTTCATTTTAATGGTCCCACAGGTGTGTGGGGAAATAAGCAAGATCATAGAGGAGCTTTCTTAATTGACCGAAGTCCTGAGTACTTTGAACCCATTTTGAACTACTTGCGTCACGGACAGCTCATTGTAAACGATGGGATTAATTTGTTGGGTGAGTTTTCAATGTAATTCCTCACACTTTTTAGGATTTGTATTTTCTTTTCACTTAGTAATGTATATTTTCATAAAGTAAAAGTATCTTTTCCATTTTTAAAACTAAATGTTTTTACATGCATATGAGTGTAAATATACACTCATATATCTACACAGGTAGATAGTCTTTCAGGTATACATCTACCCCATACATTCCGATTTTAGATTCTAAATAGATTTAGATTTCATCAGTAAGGACGCTAAGGGATTTTGTTGTTTTTGTAAATTTTTAAAAAAAAATTTTATTTATTTTTGGCTGCTCTGGGTCTTCGTTGCTGCATGTGGGCTTTCTCTAGTTGCAGCGAGCGGGGGTTACTCTTCGTTGTGGTGCGCAGGTTTCTCATTGCGGTGGCTTCTCTTGTTGCGGAGCATGGGCTCTAGGTGCGTGGGCCTCAGTAGTTGTGGCACGTGGGCTCAGTAGTTGTGGCGCATGGGCCACAACTGCTCTGCAGCATGTGGAATCTTCCCAGGCCAGGGCTTGAACCTGTGTCCCTTGCATTGGAAGGCAGATTCTTAACCACTGTGCCACCAGGGAAGCCCCGTTGGAAGATTTTTAATTACAGTTTCATCATTACTTGTGATAGGTCTGTTTATACTTTCTGATTCTTCCTGGTTCAGTGTTAGAAAATTGTACCTTTCCAAGAATTTGTCCATTTCTTTGTGGTTGTCCATTTTGTTGGCATATAATTGTTTGTAGTAGTCTCTTACAGTCCTTTGTATTTCTGCGGTGTCAGTTGTGATTTCTCCTTTTTCATTTCTAATTTTACTGATTTGCATCCTCTCACTTTTTTTTTCTTGATGAGTCTGGCTAAGGGTTTATCAATTTTGTTTATCTGCTCAAAGAACCAACTTTTAGTTTTATTTAGCATTGCTATTGTTTTCCTTTTTTCTATTTCATTTATTTCTGCTCTGATCTTTATGGTTTCTTTCCTTCTACTGACTTTGGGTTTTCTTTGTTCTTCTTTCTCTGGTTGCTTTAGGTGTAAGGTTAGATAGTTTGTTTTTTTTTTCTTTAGGTGAGATTGAATTCTATAAACTTCCCTCTTAGAACTGCTTTTGCTGCATCCCATAGGTTTTGGGTCGTCATGTTTTCGTTGTCATTTGTTTCTATGCATTTGTTTATTTCTTCTTGGATTTCTTCAGTGATCTCTTGGTTATTTAGTAGCACACTGTTTAGTCTCCAGGTATTTGTGTTTTTAACAGTTTTTTTCATGTAATTGATTTCCAATCTCATAGCGTGTGGTCAGAAAAGATGCTTGATATTTCAATTTTCCTAAATTTTCCTAGGCTTGATTTGTGACCCAAGGTGTGATCTGTCCTGGAGAATGTTCTGTGTGCACTTAAGAAGAAACTGTATTTTACCACTTTCAGGTGGAATGCCCTATAGATATCAATCAAATCTATCTGGTCTGTTGTGTCATTTAAAGCTTGTCTTTCCTTATTTATTTTCATTTGCATTGATCTGTCCATTCGTGAAAGTGGGTGTTAAAGTCTCCTACCATTATTGTGTTACTGTCGATTTCCCCTTTTATGGCTGTTAGTGTTTGTCTTATGTATTGAGGTGCTCCTATGTTGGGTGCATAAATGTTTATAATTGTTATACCTTCTTCTTGGATTGATCCCTTGATCATTATGTAGTGTCTTTCCTTATCTCTTGTAACAGTCTTTATTTTAAGGTCTATTATATCTGATAGAAGTATTGCTACTCCGGCTTTCTTTTGATTTCCATTTGCATGGAGTATCTTTTTCCATCCCTTCACTTTCAGTCTGTATGTGTCCCTAGGTCTGAAGTGGGTCTCTTGTAGACAGCATATATATGGGTCTTGTTTTTGTATCCATTCAGCCAGTCTGTGTCTTTTGGTTGGGCCATTTAATCCATTTACATTCAAGATTATTATCAATATGTATGTTCCTCTTACCATTTTCTTAATTGCTTTGGGTTTGTTTTTGTGGGTCCTTTTCTTCTCTTGTGTTTCCACCTAGAGAATTTTCTTTAGCATTTGTTGTAGAGCTGGTTTGGTGGTGCTGAATTCTCTTAGCTTTTGCTTGTCTGTAAAGCTTTTGATTTCTCCGTCAAATCTGAATGAGATGCTTGCTAGGTAGAGTAATCTTGGTTTTAGGTTTTTCTCTTTCACCATTTTAAGTATATCCTGCCACTCCTTCCTGGCCTGCAGAGTTTCTGCTGAAAAATCAGCTGGTAACCTTATGGGGATTCCTTTGCATGTTATTTTTTGTTTTTCCCTTGCTGCTTTTAATATTTTTTCTTTGAACTTAATTTTTGTTAGTTTGATTAATATGTGTCTTGGTGTGTTTCTCCTCTGGTTTTTCCTGTATGGGAGTCTCTGCACTTCCTGGACTTCGGTGACTATTTCCTTTCCCATGTTAAGGAATTTTTCAACTATAATCTCTTCAAATGTTTTCTCAGACCCTTTCTTTTTCTCTTCTTCATCTGGGAGCCCTCTAATTTGAATGTCCGCTTGTTTAGTGTTGTCCCAGAGGTTTCTGATATTGTCTTCAATTCTTTTCATTATTTTTCTTTATTGTGCTCCTCCGCAGTTATTTCCACCATTCCATCTTCCAGCTCACTCATTCGTTCTTCTGCCTCAGTTATTCTGTTTGATTCCTTCTAGTGTATTTTTCTTTTCAGTTATTGCATTGTTCATCTCTGTTTGTTTGTTCTTTAGTTGTTTAGATCTTTGTTAAACATTTCTTGTATTTTCTCAATCTGTGCCTCCAATTCTATTTCCGAGATTCTGGATCATCTTTACTCTCATTACTGTGAATTCTTTTTCAGGTAGATTGCCTGTTTCCTCTTCATTTATTTGGTCTTGTAGGTTTTTACCTTCTTCATCTGTGACATAATTTTTTGTCAACTCATTTTGTTTTTGTTTTTGTTTTGATGGGTGGGATTGTGTTCTGGTTGTTTGGCCTGAGGCTTCCAGCACTGGCATTTGTAAGCGGTTGGGTAGAGGTGAGTCTTGGTCCCGACATGAGGACCTCTGGGAGACCTCACTCCTATGAATATTCCCTGGGGTCTGAGGTTCTCTGTTAGTCCAGTGGTTCAGACTCGGAGCTCCCACTGCAGGAACTCTGGCCTGACCCCCAGCTCATGAACCAAGATCTTGCAAGCCGTGCGAGGTGCCAAAAAGACAAAAGAAAAAAAGGAGCAGAACAGTAAGAAAGAGTAAATAATAAGATTAGAAAACTAACAGCTATCTTAGAAAGAATAAAAAAATAAAAATATAGATGAAACAACAACTGGAAGGTAAAACAGGACCACAGTAGTAATAAAGAGGAGGGGGGAAAAATGCCAGAAAAGACCTTGGCTGGGGGGGCGGGGCTTAGGTCGGGGTGTGGTTTAGGTGGTGGACGGGGCCTATGCTTAGGACCCACAGGGCCAGAAAAGGCCCTGGGGCAGGGTCTTAGACTCAACACAGCAGGAGGGGCCCAGGAGTGCCTCTGGCCCTGGAGGGTAGACGACCAGGTCCAGGACCCCAGCATGCTCACTGAGCCCAAGTGGGTGGGGGAAGTCCCAGAGGGCCCTTCCCCATTGGCCTCTCTTCTTCTCCCTCCCATGTCCACAGCACCCACATGGCTAGCGGTGGCCCCAGAAGGCAAGGGACCAGACCCGGAAGCCCAACAGGCTTCCTGGAGCTGAGTGGGCAGGGGAAACGCCTGGGTTGCTTCCCCTGATCCTCCAGCCCCGAAGCATCCCTTGCCCCGTCCTCCTCTCCTCCCCTTCCCACCTCCTGCCTCCCTCCTACGCTCCCAGGACCAGCGTGGCACAGAGGGGGCCTCAGAGGGTGGGGGACCTGGCCTAGGACCCCAGCAGGTCTCCCGGGCTGAGTGGTCTGGGGAAACACCCGCCACACCTCCCTGATCCTCTGGTCCTTGAGGGTTCCCCCCACCACTGTCCACCTCTCCTCTTTCCCCCTTCTCCCTCCCATGCCCCTAGGACTCATGAGGCCAGAAGGGGCCTGGGAGAGAAGGGGGCCCAGGAAAATGGAGGACCAGGCCCGACAGCCCAGTAGGCTTCCCGGGCGCAAGTGAGTGGGTGAAACAACCTCCGTGCCTCCCCTGGTCCTCCTATCACAGAGGGCCCCTCCCGCATCCACCTCTCCCCTTTTCCAACACCCCTGCCTCCCTCCTACGCCCCTACAAACAGCATGGCCCAGAGGGTGCCTTGGAGGGTTGAGGACCCTGCCTGGGAGACCTGCATGCTTCCTGGCCGATTGGGCAGGGGAAACACCTGATTCTCCGAGCCCCTGAGGGTCCCTCCAGGCATGGGAACCCCTCCCCCCCCTTCCAAGTCACCCCTCAGGGGTGCCGGTCCTGTCTGGCCTTCACTTCTCCTCCCCCCTTACTCCCCCCATGTTCCTACCTGGTCACTCGGGGGTTCCTCCTATCTCCTTGGACATTGAGGTCCCCCACCAGCATCTGGCAGGCACCTTAGTTGTGGGGAAGACATGAACTCCGCGTCCTCCCCCACCACCATCTTCTGTAGGCTCTTGTTTTTTTAATCCACTCTGCCACTCTGTGTCTTTTGATTGGAGCGTTTAGTCCATTGACGTTTAAGGTAACTTTTGATAGATAAGTATTGCTATTGTAGAGCTTGTTTTCCAGTTGATTTTTGTATTTCTTCTTTGTTCTTTTTTCTTCTTGTTTTTCCTTTCATCGTTTGATGATTTCCTTTTGTATTATGCTTGTGTTCTCTTCCTTTTGTTTTTGTGCATCTATTGTATATCTTTGATTTGTGTTCCCCCTGTTTTTCAAGTATGTTAACCCCTTCCTATATGTACTTGCTTTAGAATCTATAGTGGTATAACCTCAAACACATTCTAAAAGATAACCTACATTTTCTTACTCTCTTCCCCCACTTTTTATGATTTTGATGTCCTCTTTTACATCTTCATGTTTATCCTTTTGCTGTTCATTGTGGTTATCATCACTTTCACAAAAAAATTATTTTATGATTATTATTTTTAAAAAATTTGCATACTGGCTTATTTATGTGATTTACTTTCCAATTGTGATTTTCCTTTTCCTCTAGATTCTTCTTTTCTACTTAGAAAAGACCTTTCAATATTTCTTTTAAGGATAGATTTAGTATTGCTCTATTCCTTTAGTTTTTGCTTGTCTGAGAAATTCTTTCTCCTTCTATTCTAAGTGTTGATCTAGCTGGGTAGAGTATCCTAGGTTGCAGATTTTTCCCTTTAAGTACTTTGAATATATCTTGCAGCTCCTTTGTGGCCTGCAACATTTCTGTGAAGAAATCAGCTGATAGCCTTATGGGGGTTCCCTTGTAATTATCCCTTTGTTTTTTCTCTTGCTGCCTTTAGAATCCTCTCTTTAACTTTTACCATTTTAATTATAGTATATCTTGGTAGAGATCTGTTTGGGTTCATCTTGTTTGGGACCCTCTGTACTTTCTGTACTTGTGTATCTGTTTCCTTCTTTAAGTTTGGGATGTTTTCAACCATAATTTCTTCACATACATTTTCAATCCCCTTTTCTCTTTCTTCTCCTTCTGGGATGCCTGTTATGTGTAGATTGGTACACTTTACATTATCCCATAGGTCTTTTAAATTGCTTTCAATTTTTTTTTTTTCCATTTGGCTTTCTGTCTGCTGTTCTGACTGGGGGATTTCCATTGTTCTGTCTTCCAGATCACTTATTTATTCTTCTGCATTATTCAACCTGTTACTCATTACCTTTAGTTCAGCTTTCATCTCGGCGAATGAGTTTTCTCATTTTCCTTGGCTCCTCTTTACACTTTCTAGTTCCTTTTACAGTAATCTACATTTGTATTGATAACCTTTCTTAGTTCCTTCAATATTTTCATTATCTTTTTTTTGAACTCACTGTCTATAAGACTGAGCAGATCTGTTTCATTGTTTGTTCTTTCTGGGGAATTCTCTTGATCTTTTCTGGGTGTGGATCCTCTGCTTCTTCATTTTACTTATATTTCTCTTACTCTATGAGTTTATGACAAACAATTATCTACTGTGGTCTTGGAGGGCTATTAGTATGTGGAAGTGTCCCCATGTAGCTTATGTGGGTTTAAAATTTTTGGTGCAAGGTCTGTTTTCCGGATGTATACCTGCCACCTCTTTCCTCAGTGTGTGCTGGCCATTATCCCCTTGATAGGGGGTGTGACTGACGTTGTGGTGACCAAAGGCTACACTGGATGTTGAGTGGGGCCTCCTCTTTGCTCTGTGGTTGTCACAGCCCTCTCAGTGGCAGGGTCTGCTCCCTAGTTATTGCAGTAGAAGCCCCAGATCCATTTCTGAGCTGTGGTGTGAGGTAGTTGGGATTGGAGTATGCCCAGGGAGAGGAGCCCCTGAGTGTTCCTCCTCCAGAGCTCTCCACCAGGGAGTGCATTCTGTGCTGTCATCCGTCACCCATTGTGTGGGCTCACAAAGTACACTGTTGTTGGCACTGCGCTCCGTCTCACCTCAACCGTGAGAATGCAGGCAGTAAGCTCTGGTGTCCCTCAGACGCTGTGTTCACAAAGTTACCAGCATAGGTCTGCTGGCAATGATCCACTGAAGTGAGGTAGCAGGACCACAGTAGTCACACACCTGAAGCTGCTGTTGGAGCTATTGAAGCAGCGCAGACTCCAGCCCAGCCTCTGCATGCATGCACCCACAAACCACATAGCTGCTGAGGCCAGACTGGTCCCAGCCACGGGAGCACCCATTGTCCACTTGGATGTCCTGCAGGCGCTGAGTATACAAAGCCAGTGGCTGTGGGGTAGATCTGCGCAGCAGTGGGCAGAGGGCTCAGATTTCAGCCCCGCCTCTGCGTGTGGGCAGCCCGCTGGCATGCTCCCAGAGCTCCTACAGGTAGCGCTGAGTCAGCTGAAAGTGTGTGGAGAAAGAGGCTGCTACAGGCCTGTCCCTCCCTTCCATGCTCCTTAACAAAAGGGCTTTGCTTCTATGGTGGGCCTGGGCTTCTTCTACATACACCCCTGGTTGCAGCCCATACCATGCTCCAGCCCCTTCAGGCTTTCTCTGAGCAGCCAACCCTGGTCCTCTCCCTGGTCTGTCCTCTGAAACCCAAGTTTCAGAACTGAGCTCCCGCCCACACCAGCGGTTGCACATCTCAGGCTGGGGAGCACAGGGCAGTGACCCGGACCATCCGTGCAGGTCTCTCTCTGATCTGCCTGCCATAAACTGTCTGCTGCGCTTTGCTTTGAGCCTCTAAAGCTCCATTTCTGTCCTGGCTGATCTCCCCACCTGTGAAGAGGCTTTCCAGGTTGCGGGCAACTTTTCTCTTTCACAACTCCCTCCCAGATATGCAAGTTCCGTCCCAATGCCTTTTTTTTTAAATTCTTGTACTACCTGGTTATGAGGAGATCTTTCATGCGATTTTGGGTGTTTGAGATATTCTGCCAGCATTCAGAGGGTATTCTGTGAGAATTGTTCCAGATGTAGATGTATATTTGATGTATTTGTGGGAGGAGGTGAGCTCCACATCCTTCTATTCTGCCATCTTGTGTGAGCGCCCTGGAAATCCTTTATTTAATGATTTTCCTATAAGAAAGGTTTCTGAATTATACTGCTGACTTTGGTTTCGAAGCTCTCTTACATTTATACACTTCTATAATATTCTGATTCAGTAACTAAAAGATCTCTGACAAACCGATTCAGATCTGCTTCATTCACAAACTCAAGGGGCTTCCCTGCTGGCGCAGTGGTTAAGAATCCGCCTGCCAATTCAGGGGACACAGGTTCGAGCCCTGGTCCAGGAAGATCCCACATGCCGCGGAGCATCGAAGCCCATGCACCACAACTATGAGCCTGCACTCTACAGCCTGCAAACCACAACTACTGAAGCCCGCGTGCCTAGAGCCTGTGCTCCACAACAAGAGAAGCCACCGCAATGAGAAGCCCATGCACCACAACAAAGAGTAACCCCCGCTCTTAGCAACTAGAGAAAGCCCGCACGCAGCAACAAAGATCCATCACAGCCAAAAATAAATATATTAATTAAATAAATTTATCTTAAAAAAAAAAAAACATGGTACTCTGACTGTGTTAAGTATATTAAAAAATAATAAGTCAATGAAGGCCTTCCCTGGTGGAGCAGTGGTTAAGAATCTGCCTGCCAATGCAGGGGACACGGGTTTGAGCCCTGGTCCAGGAAGATCCCACATGCCACGGAGCAACTAAGTCTGTACGCTGCAACTACTGAGCCTGTACTGTAGAGCCCACGAGCCACAACTACTGAGCCCATGTGCCACAACTGCTGAGCATGCTTAGAGCCCATGCTGCACAACAAGAGACACCACTGCAACGAGAAGCCAGCACATCGCAACAAAGAGTAGTCCCTGCTTGCCGCAACTAGAGGAAGCCTGCACGCAACAAAAACCCAATGCAGCCAAAAATAAATATTTTTTTAAAAGTCAATGAAATGTTAAGATTAGGTGAACTAATCATTTATTATTGGGTTTACAAATCACTATGTCAGTTATTTTAGGAATGTATGATGTTAGGATTTTTTTGTCTGTGGCCTATTTAATTTTCAGAAATAATTTTGTAATATGGAAAGCTTTCATTCTAATTCATGAGTCTTCTTTCTTTTGCTGTATGTAAACTATTTAGAAAAACTTTGTTTACAAATATTTTTAAATATTCTATATATACATATATATGTTCCAAACATTAGTTATTTTTTTTCTATATTGATGGATAGCCTACTTGTATTTCACTTCTGTTGTGAGAATTTAACTTTATAGATTTTTTTTATAAATGATTCCATAAATATTAAAATGAATAGCATTCTATAAAAGTCAAATTGTTTTTATTATGATAGGTGTGTTAGAAGAAGCAAGATTTTTTGGTATTGACTCATTGATTGAACACCTAGAAGTGGCAATAAAGGTAAGACTCTTTTTACATTAGCCAAGTATTACATGTATTGTAGCTATCTCCCAAAATGCTCCACTGATCTGTCAATATGCTTTTCAAGAATTCTCAACCACCAGAAGATCATTCACCAATATCTCGAAAGGAATTTGTGCGATTTCTGCTAGCCACTCCAACCAAATCAGAATTGCGTTGCCAGGTAATTAAAGCAGACTTTTATATGAGTTATTCGTGTAGGCAAATCTGTGAGTAAAGTTTTAAATTCTTCTGGGAATTTTTCTGTTGCCTTGTTTTCTTTTTCCATGAAAGATATATTTTACTTATGGGTCATAGCATTGATTTAGTCCCAAAATGGTTAGACAGAAAAAGAGATGTAATAATCTTTTTTATTGTCTAATTATGCCTCATGCAGCAGTTTTTGAGTAATGCATAGGAATTGCAGCAATAAAAATAAAAAGTCAATTGTACAGTTGTTATGTATGGTTAATCAGTGGAAGATACTTTTACTTTTATGTATTATAGCACTAATGATTTTAAAAACCACAATACTCACTTTAAAAAAATAAAACGATCTTGAATTATTGAATTAATAAAATAATTTAAGTACAATCAGGTTTAATAAAAATATAATACTTATCAACGGGTATGTGGCCAGCAGAGATCTCTCTTTAGAAACTTCTGCACATAAATGAGGCATTGCCAGGATGCATTCTAGTGTTATATGTAAGTTGAGTTCCTTTAAGAACCCGTTAAGGACACTAATTTTATGTATCTCAGTTCCATTTGATCATGTAACGAACTCCAAATGACGGAACTGCCAATTACTTCTAAAACACATGGTGGTTAGCTATTGTAATTGAATATACAACAGATGGTTTAAATATTGTGACAGTTTGTGTTTTTTAATTTTAGGGTTTAAACTTCAGTGGTGCTGATCTTTCTCGTTTGGACCTTCGATACATTAACTTCAAAATGGCCAATTTAAGCCGCTGCAATCTTGCCCACGCTAATCTCTGCTGTGCAAATCTTGAACGAGCTGACCTCTCTGGATCAGTGCTTGACGTAAGAATCATTTTTGGTTACAAAAGAAAATTAAATTTTTAGTCTATTGAACACTCAGAGCAGAAATTATATCTGTCCCTTATTGGAGCTTTTACTTGCAAACAGATAATTTACTAAGTTGATAAAACTGAAGGTTCTGAAAGTGAAATGGGTTGGTTTTGCAACTTTGGTATCCTTTATTAAACATAGGTCTGAAAAGTATAGCAACTAATAAGAAATGAAATCTTGAAATTAGATCCTGATCTCCTCAACACTCTATTTATCAGGACTTCTATTTTCAATGAATTAATAGGGTAAAGCTGGAAAGTATCTTTGCATTTTTCTATTCAGGTTCATTTCTGGAATAGGAAAATGTTATTGCTCCAGGGGATATGTGGCAGTTATTTTTAAATAAACATGGTATACAGCAATCTGTATAAGTTAGCATCTCAGTGGCTCTCTACCTCTATTCATATGTGTTTACATATATGTATGTGTATATATGTGTGTGTGTACATATGTATATGCATGTATTTGTGTAGCAGTTACCTGTGCTAATTTGAGGTTAGAAGATATATGTAAAACCAGCCGTGAAATCTAATTTCTAAGAACTTTCAGTTCCTTAATATCAAGGACCATGTCTGTGTGCCTTTTGAGTTAATAACACCTAATATAGTACCTTGCCTTTAGTAGTCACTGAATAAATGTTTATTGAATTTTATAATGTTGGTTTTGTTCCTTAGCTGCAGTGTATTTTTCCATGAAACTTGGATCTAATAACAGAATATGCCAACACATTTCCTTGTTCCATCTTATGATGAAGGATCAAATAAATGGCAAAATAAGCAAAACACTAACAGTACAAAGGAAAAATCTGAAGGACCTAATTTTTAAATAGTGAAATGCTGAGGGGCAGCTTTGTTGGTTTCTGTTAAGGAATGAAAAAAAAAAAAGATAAGACAGATTGGATCATTGAATACAAATGGTTTTGAGTTCTATTTAATTATAGCATTACTGTGAGCCTGAACCATAATTTTCTTATCTTTGAATGCTTGTTCTACCCACATTGTATAATTGATGTGAAGGCCAATATGTATATATAATATACATGTGTATATATTATATATATATGTATGATTTTTTTATTGATGTGTAGTTGATTTACAATGTCATGTTAGTTTCAGGTGTACAGCACAGTGATTCAGTTACATATATGTGTGTGTGTGTTTGTGTGTGTGTATACATATATACATATATATACAGTCTTTTTCAGATTCTCTTCCCTTATAGGTTATTACAAAATACTGAGTATAATTCCCTGTGCTATACAGTAGGTCCTCGTTGGTTATCTATTTTACATATAGTAATATGTATATGTTAATCCCAACCTCCTAATTTATCCCTCTTCCCATCCCCTTTTCCCCCATTTGGTAACCACACATTTTTTTCCTATGTCTGTGAGTCTCCTCCTGTTTTGGAAATAAGTTCATTTGTATCTTTCTGTTTTTTTACATTCCACATATAAGCAATATCATATATTTATCTTTCTCTGTCTGGCTTACTTCACTTAGTATGATAATCTCTAGGTCCACCTATATTGCTGCAAATGGAATTATTTCATTCTTTTTTCATGACTGAATAATATTCCATGGTGGGTGGGTGTGTGTGTGTGTGTGTGTGTGTGTGTGTGTGTGTGTGTGTGTGTGTGTGTATATATATATGTATATATATACACCACATCTTCTTTATCCATTAATCTGTCCATGGACATTTAGTTTGCTTCCATGTCTTGGCTGTTGTAAATAGTGCTGCAGTTAACATTGGGGTGCATGTGTCTTTTCAAATTATGGTTTTCTCCGGATACATGCCCAGGAGTGGGATTGCTGGATGATATGGTAGCTCTCTTTTTAGTTTTTTAAGGAGCCTCCATACTGTTCTCCATAGTTGCTGTACCAATTTCCATTCCCACCAACAGTGTAGGAGGGTTCCTTTTCCTAACCCCTCTCCAACATTATTTGTAGACTTTTCGATAACAGCCATTCTGACCAGTGTGAGGTGATACCTCACTGTAGTTTTGATTTGCATTTCTCTAATAATTAGCAGTGTTGAGCATCTTTTCATGTGCTTTTTGGCCATCTGTATGTCTTCTTTGGAGAAATGTCTGTTTAGATCTTTTGCCCATTTTTTGATTGCATTGTTTGTTTTTTTGATATTGAGCCACAAGAGCTGTTTGTATATTTTGGAGATAATCCCTTGTCAGTTGCATCATTTGCAAATTTTCTCCCATTCTGTAGATTGTCTTTTTGCTTTGTTTATGGCTTCCTTTGCTGTGCAAAAGCTTTTAAGTTTAATTAGTTCCCATTTGTTTATTTTTGTTTTTATTTTCATTATTCTAGGAGACAAATCTAAAAAGATACTGCTGCAATTTATGTCACAGAGTGTTCTGCCTATGTTTTCCGCTAGGTTTTATAGTATCCAGTACTACATTTAGGTCTTTAATCCATTTTGAGTTTTTTGTTTGTTTGTTTTTGTTTTTGTTGTTTCTATTTTTGGCCACACCACGTGGACTGAGGGATCTTAGTTCCCAGACCAGGGATCAAACCCATGCCCCCTGCAATGGAAGCATGGAGTCTTAACCACTGGGTACCCAGGGAAGTCTTGAGTTTATTTTTGTGTATGGTGTTAGAGAATATTCTAGTATCATTCTGTTACATCTAGCTTTCCCAATTTCCCAGCACCACATGGTAAAGAGGCTGTCTTCTCCACTGTATATTCTTGCACCTTTCTCATAGATTAATTGACCATAGGTGTGTAGGTTTATTTCTGGGCTTTCTATACTGTTCCACTGATCTATAGTTCTGTTTTTGTGCCAGTACCATCCTGTTTTGGTTACTATAGCTTTGTATTATAGTCTGAAGTCAGGGAGCCTGATTCCTCCATCTCCAGTTTTCTTTCTCAAGATTGCTTTGGCTATTCGGGGTCTTTTGTGTTTCCATACAAATTAAAAATTTTTTTTGTTCTAGTTCTATGAAAAATGGCATTACTGGTAATTTGATAGGGATTGCATTGAATCTGTAGATTGCCTTGGGTAGTCTGGTCATCTTGACAGTATTGATTCTTCCAATTCAAGAACACAGTATATCTTTCCATTTGTATCATCTTCGATTTCTTTCATTAGCATCTTATAGTTTTGGGAGTGCAGGTCTTTTACCTCCTTAGGTAAATTTATTTCTAGGTATTTTATTCTTTTTGATGCAGTGGTAAATGGGATTGTTTCCTTAATTTTTCTTTCTGATCTTTCATTGTTAGTGTGTAGAAATGCAACAGGTTCCTGTGTATTAATTTTCTATCCTGCAACTTAACCAAATTCATTGAAGAGCTCTAGCAGTTTTCTGGTAGCTTCTTTAGGATTTTCTATGTATAGTATCATATCATCTACAAGCAGTGATAGTTTTACTTCTTCTTTTTCAATTTGGATTTCTTTTTTTTTTTTCTTCTCTGATTCCTGTGGCTAGGATGTCAAAACTATTTTGAATAAAAGTGGTGAGAATGGATATCGTTGTCCTGTTCCTGATCTTAAAGGAAGTGCTTTCAGCTTTTCACCATTGAGTATGATGTTAGCTGTGGGTTTGTCACATATGGGCTTTATTATGTTGAACTGGGTTCCCTCTGCCCACTTTTTGGAGAGTTTTTATCATAAATGGATGTTGATATTTTAAATCTTTTTAACACAGACTTTATTGAAACATAATATTAATACAGAAAAACACACAAATTATAAATGTATAAGTCAATAAATGTTCACAAAGTGAGCACATTTATAAAGTCAGCACTAGATCAAGAAACAGACTGTTACCCCAGAAGCCCTCATGTCCTCCTTCTAATCAAGGGTAACCAATATCCTGACTTCTTACAACACCATAGGTGAGTTCTATGTATCTTTGAAATTTAATAAATGGAATCATTTAGTAAATACTTTTTGTGTGTCTGGCTTCTTTTCCTCAGCATATTTGTGAGGTGAATTCAGTGCAAGCATGTAATTTAAGTTTTTACTTTTGGATTTAATTTAATGTATTTTTTTATAGAGCAGGTTCTTACTACTCATCCATTTTATACACATCAGTGTATACATGTCAATCCCAATCTCCCAATTCATCATACCACCACCACCACCACCCCACCGCTTTCCCCCCTTGGTGTCCATACATTTGTTCTCTACATCTGTGTCTCAATTTCTATCCTGCAAACTGGTTCATCTGTACCATTTTTCTAGGTTCCACATATATGCGTTAATCTATGATATTTGTTTTTCTCTTTCTGACTTCACTCTGTATGACAGTCTCTAGATCCATCTACATCTCTACAAATGACCCAGTTTCACTCCTTTTTATGGCTGAGTAATATTCCATTGTATATATGTACCAAATCTTCTTTATCCATTCGTCTGTCGATGGGCATTTAGGTTGCTTCCGTGACCTGGCTATTGTAAATAGTGCTGCAATGAACACTGGGGTGCATGTGTCTTTTTGAATTATGGCTTTCTCTGGGTATACACCCAGTAGTGGAATTGCTGGGTCATATGGTAATTCTATTTTTAGTTTTTTAAGGAACTTCCATACTGTTCTCCATAGTGGCTGTATCAATTTAAATTCCCACCAACAGTGCAAGAGGGTTCCCTTTTCTCCACTCCATCTCCAGAATTTGTTGTTTGTAGACTTTCTGATGATGCCCATTCTAACTGGTGTGAGGTGATACCTCATTGAAGTTTTCATTTGTATTTCTCTAATAATTAGTGATGTTGAGGAGCTTTTCATGTGCTTCTTGGACATCTGTACGTCTTCTTTGGAGAAATGTCTATTTAGGTCTTCTGCCCATTTTTGGATTGGGTTGTTTGTTTCTTTAATATTGAGCTGCATGAGCTGCTTATATATTTTGGAGATGAATCCTTTGTCCTTTGATCCGTTTGCAAATATTTTCTCCCATTGTGAGGGTTGTCTTTTCATCTACTTTATCGTTTCCTTTGCTGTGCAAAAGGTTTTAAGTTTCATTAGGTCCCATTTGTTTCTTTTTGTTTTTATTACCATTACTCTAGGATGTGGATCGAAAACGATCTTGCTGTGATTTATGTCAAAGAGTGTTATTCCTGTTTTCCTCTAAGAGTTTTATACTGTCCAGTCTTACATTTAGGTCTCTAATCCATTTTGAGTTTATTTTTCTGTATGGTGTTAGGGAGTGTTCTAATTTCATTCTTTTACATGTAGCTGTCCAGTTTTCACAGCACCACTTATTGAAGAGACTGTCTTTTTGCCATTGTATATCCTTGCTTCCTCTGTCATAGATTAGTTGACCATAGGTGTGTGGGTTTATCTCTGGGCTTTCTATCTTGTTCCATTGATCTATGTTTCTGTTTTTGTGCCAGTACCATATTGTCTTCATTACTGTAGCTTTGTAATATAGTCTGAAGTCAGGTAGTCTGATTCCTCCACCTCCATTTTTTTCCCTTAAGACTGCTTTGGCTATTCGGGGTCATTGGTGTCTCCACACAAATTTTAAGATTTTTTGTTTTAGTTCTGTAAAAAATGCCAGTCGCAATTTGATAGGGATTGCATTCAATCTGTAGGTTCCTTTGGGTAGTATAGTCATTTTGACAGTATTGATTCTTCCAATCCAAGAACATGGTATATCTCTCCATTTCTTTGTATATCTTTAATTTCTTTCATCAGTGTCTTATAGTTTTCTGCATACAGGTCTTTTGTCTCCCTAAGTAGGTTTATTCCTAGGTATTTTACTCTTTTTGTTGCAATGGTAAATGGGAGTGTTTCCTTAATTTATCTTTCAGATTTTTCATCATGAGTGTATAGGAATGCAAGAGATTTCTGTGCATTAGTTTTGTATCCTGCAAATTTACCAAATTCATTTATTAGCTCTAGTAGTTTTCTGGTGGCATATTTAGGATTCTTTATGTATAGTATCATGTCATCTGCCAACAGTGACAGTCCTTCTTTTCCAATTTGTATTCCTTTTATTTATTTTTCTTCTCTGATTGCCATGGCTAGGACTTCCAAAACTATGTTGAATAAGAGTGGTGAGAGTGGACGTCCTTGTCTTGTTCCTGATCTTAGAGGAAACACTTTCAGTTTTTCACCATTGAGAATGATGTTTGCTGTGGGTTTGTCATATATGGCCTTTATTATGTTGAGGTAGTTTCCCTCTATGCCCACTCTCTGGAGAGTTTTTATCATAAATGGGTGTTGAATTTTGTCAAAAGGTTTTACTGCATCTATTGACATGATCATATGAATTTTATTCTTCAGTTTGGTAATATGGTGTATCACATTGATTGATTTGCGTATATTGAAGAATCCTTGCATCCCTGGGATAAATCCCACTTGATCATGGTGTATGATCCTTTTAATGTTGGATGTGTTGTTGGATTCTGTTTGCTAGTATTTTGTTGAGGATTTTTGGATCTATATTCATCAGTGATATTGGTCTGTAATTTTCTTTTTTTTAGTATCTTTGTCTGGTTTTGGTATCAGGGTGATGGTGGCCTTGTAGAATGAGTTTGGGAGTTTTCCTTCCTCTGCAATTCTTTCGAAGAGTTTGACAAGCATGGATGTTAGCTCTTCTCTAAATGTTTGACAGAATTCACCTGTGAAGCATTCTGGTCCTGGACTTTTGTTTGTTGGACGATTTTTAATCACAGTTTCAATTTCATTACTTGTGATTGGTCTGTTCATATTTTCTATTTCTTCCTGTTTCAGTCTTGGGAGGTTATACCTTTCTAAGAATTTGTCCATTTCTTCCAGATTGTCCATTTTATTGGCATAGATTTGCTTGTGGTTGTCTCTTAGGATGCCTTGTATATCTGTGGTGTCTGTTGTAACTTCTCCTTTTTCATTTCTAATTGTATTGCTTTGAGTCCTCTCCCTCTTTTTCTTGATGAGTCTGGCTAATGGTTTATCAATTTTGTTTGTCTTCTCAAAGAACCAGGTTTTAGTTTTATTGATCTTTGCTATTGTTTTCCTTGTTTCTGTTTCATTTATTTCTTTTTTTTGAAACTTTATTTATTTATTTTTAACATCTTTATTGGGGTATAATTGCTTAACGATGGTGTGTTAGTTTCTGCTTTATAACAAAGTGAATCAGTCATACATAAACATATGTTCCCATATGTCTTCCCTCTTGCATCTCCCTCCCTCCCACCCTCCCTATCCCACCCCTCCAGGCTGTCACAAAGCACCGGGCCAATATCCCTGTGCCATGCGGCTGCTTCCCACTAGCTATCTACCTTACTACATTTGTTAGTGTGTATATGTCCATGACTCTCTCTTGCCCTGTCACAGCTCACCCTTCCCCCTCCCTATAACCTCAAGTCGTTCTCTAGGAGCTCTGCGTCTTTATTCCTGCCTTACCCCTAGGTTCTTCATGACATTTTTTTTTTCTTAAATTCCATATATATGTGTTAGCATACGGTATTTGTCTTTTTCTTTCTGACTTACTTCACTCTGTATGACAGACTCTAGGTCTATCCACCTCATTACAAATAGCTCAATTTCGTTTCTTTTTATGGCTGAGTAATATTCCATTGTATATATGTGCCACATCTTCTTTATCCATTCATACGATGATGGGCACTTAGGTTGTTTCCATCTCCGGGATATTGTAAATAGAGCTGCAATGAACATTTTGGTACATGACTCTTTTTGAATTATGGTTTTCTCAGGGTATATGCCCAGTAGTGGGATTGCTGGGTCATATGGTAGTTCTATTTGTAGTTTTTTAAAGAACCTCCATACTGTTCTCCATAGTGGCTGAACCAATTCACATTCCCACCAGCAGTGCAAAAGTGTTCCCTTTTCTCCACACCCTCTCCAGCATTTATTGTTTCTAGATTTTTTGATGATGGCCATTCTGACTGGTGTGAGATGATATCTCATTGTAGTTTTGATTTGCATTTCTCTAATGATTAATGATGTTGAGCATTCTTTCATGTGTTTGTTGGCAGTCTGTATATCTTCTTTGGAGAAATGTCTATTTAGGTCTTCTGCCCATTTTTGGATTGGGTTGTTTGGTTTTTTGTTATTGAGCTGCATGAGCTGCTTGTAAATTTTGGAGATTAATCCTTTGTCGGTTGCTTCATTTGCAAATATTTTCTCCCATTCTGAGGGTTGTCTTTTGGTCTTCTTTATGGTTTTCTTTGCTGTGCAAAAGCTTTGAAGTTTCATTAGGTCCCAATTGTTTATTTTTGTTTTTATTTCCATTACTCTAGGAGGTGGGTCAAAAAGGATCTTGCTGTGATTTATGTCATAGAGTGTTCTGCCTATGTTTTCCTCTAAGAGTTTGATAGTTTCTGGCCTTACATTTAGGTCTTTAATCCATTTTGAGCTTATTTTTGTGTATGGTGTTAGGGAGTGATCTAATCTCATACTTTTACGTGTACCTGTCCAGTTTTCCGAGCACCACTTATTGAAGAGGCTGTCCTTTCTCCACTGTACATTCCTGCCACCTTTATCAAAGATAAGGTGTCCATATGTGCGTGGGTTTATCTCTGGGCTTTCTATCCTGTTCCATTGATCTATCTTTCTGTTTTTGTGCCAGTACCATACCGTCTTGATAACTGTAGCTTTGTAGTATAGTCTGAAGTCAGGGAGCCTGATTCCTCCAGTTCCTTTTTTCGTTCTCAAGATTGCTTTGGCTATTCGGGGTCTTTTGTGTTTCCATACAAATTGCAAAATTTTTTGTTCTAGTTCTGTGAAAAATGCCAGTAGTTTGATAGGGATTGCATTGAATCTATAGATTGCTTTGGGTAGTAGAGTCATTTTCACAATGTTGATTCTTCCAATCCAAGAACATGGTATATCTCTCCATCTATTTGTATCATCTTTAATTTCTTTCATCAGTGTCTTATAATTTTCTGCATACAGGTCTTTTGTCTCCTTAGGTAGGTTTATTCCTAGATATTTTATTCTTTTTGTTGCAGTGGTAAATGGGAGTGTTTTCTTGATTTCAATTTCAGATTTTTCATCATTAGTATATAGGAAGGCCAGAGATTTCTGTGCATTAATTTTGTATCCTGCCACTTTACCAAATTCATTGATTAGCTCTAGTAGTTTTCTGGTAGCATCTTTAGGATTCTCTACGTATAGGATCATGTCATCTGCAAACAGTGACAGCTTTACTTCTTCTTTTCCGATTTGGATTCCTTTTATTTCCTTTTTTTCTCTGATTGCTGTGGCTAAAACTTCCAAAACTATGTTGAATAAGAGTGGTAAGAGTGGGCAACCTTGTCTTGTTCCTGATCTTAGTGGAAATGCTTTCAGTTTTTCACCATTGAGCATGATGTTTGCTGTGGGCTTGTCATATATGGCCTTTATTATGTTGAGGAAAGTTCCCTCTATGCCTACTTTCTGCAGGGTTTTTATCATAAATGGGTGTTGAATTTTGTCAAAAGCTTTCTCTGCATCTATTGAGATGATCATATGGTTTTTCTCCTTCAATTTGTTAATATGGTTTATCACATTGATAGATTTGCGTATATTGAAGAATCCTTGCATTCCTGGTATAAACCCCGCTTGATCATGGTGTATGATCCTTTTAATGTGCTGTTGGATTCTGTTTGCTAGTATTTTGTTGAGGATTTTTGCATCTATGTTCATCAGTGATATTGGCCTGTAGTTTTCTTTCTTTGTGACATCCTTGTTTAGTTTTGGTATCCAGGTGATGGTGGCCTCGTAGAATGAGTTTGGGAGTGTTCCTCCCTCTGCTATATTTTGGAAGAGTTTGAGAAGGATAGGTGTTAGCTCTTCTCTAAATGTTTGATTGAATTCGCCTGTGAAGCCATCTGGTCCTGGGCTTTTGTTTCTTGGAAGTTTTTTAATCACAGTTTCAATTTCAGTGCTTGTGGTTGGTCTGTTCATATTTTCCTTTTCTTCCTGATTCAGTCTTGGCAGGTTGTGCATGTATGAGAATTTGTCCATTTCCTCCAGGTTGTCCATTTTATTGGCATAGAGTTGCTTGTAGTAATCTCTCATAATCTTTTTTATTTCTGCAGTGTCAGTTGTTACCTCTCCTTTTTCATTTCTAATTCTATTGATTTGAGTCTTCTCCCTTTTTTTCTTGATGAGTCTGGCTAGTGGTTTATCTATTTTGTTTATCTTCTCAAAGAACCAGGTTTTAGTTTTATTGATCTTTGCTATTGTTTCCTTCATTTCTTTTTCATTTATTTCTGATCTGATTTTTATGATTTCTTTCCTTCTGCTAGCTTTGGGGTTTTTTTGTTCTTCTTTCTCTAATTGCTTGAGGTGCAAGGTTAGGTTGTTTATTCAAGATGTTTCCTGCTTCTTAAGGTGGGCTTGTATTGCTATAAACTTCCCCCTTAGAACTGCTTTTGCTGCATCCCATAGGTTTTGGGTCGTTGTGTCTCCATTGTCATTTGTTTCTAGGTATTTTTTGATTTCCTCTTTGATTTCTTCAGTGATCACTTCATTATTAAGTAGTGTATTGTTTAGCCTCCATGTGTTTGTATTTTTTACAGATCTTTTCTGTAATTGATATCTAGTCTCATGGCGTTGTGGTCAGAAAAGATAGTTGATACAATTTCAATTTTCTTAAATTTACCAAGGCTTGATTTGTGACCCAAGATATGATCTATCCTGGAGAATGTTCCATGAGCACTTGAGAAAAATGTGTATTCTGTTGTTTTTGGATGGAGTGTCCTATAAATATCAATTAAGTCCATCTTGTTTAATGTATCATTTAAAGCTTGTGTTTCCTGATTTATTTTCATTTAGGATGATCTGTGCATTGGTGAAAGTGGGGTGTTTAAGTCCCCTACTATGAATGTGTTACTGTCGATTTCCCCTTTTATGGCTGTTAGTATTTGCCTTATATATTGAGGTGCTCCTATGTTGGGTGCATAAATATTTACAATTGTTATATCTTCTTCTTGGATCGATCCCTTGATCATTATGTAGTGTCCTTCTTTGTCTCCTTTAATAGTCCTTATTTTAAAGTCTATTTTGTCTGATATGAGAATTGCTACTCCAGCTTTCTTTTGGTTTCCATTTGCATGGAATATCTTTTTCCATCCCTTTACTTTCAGTCTGTATGTGTCTCTAGGTCTGAATTGGGTCTCTTATAGACAGCATATATAAGGGTCTTGTTTTTGTATCCATTCAGCTAATCTGTGTCTTTTGGTGGGAGCATTTAGTCCATTTACATTTAAGGTAATTATCGATATGTATGTTCCTATTCCCATTTTCTAAATTGTTTTGGGTTCATTATTATAGGTCTTTTCCTTCTCTTGTGTTTCTTGCCTAGAGAAGATCCTTTAGCATTTGTTGTAAAGCTGATTTGGTGGTGCTGAACTCTCTCAGCTTTTGCTTATCTGTAAAGGTTTTAATTTCTCCATCAAATCTGAATGAGATCCTTGCTGGGTAGAGTAATGTTGGTTGCAGGTTTTTCTCCTTCATCACTTTCAGTATGTCCTGCCACTCCCTTCTGGCTTGTAGGGTTTCTGCTGAGAGATCAGCTGTTAACCTTATGGGGATTCCCTTATGTGTTATTTGTTGTTTTTCCCTTGCTGCTTTTAATATGCTTTCTTTGTATGTAATTTTTGACAGTTTGATTAATTTGTGTCTTGGCGTATTTCTCCTTGTATTTATCCTGTATGGGACTCTCTGTGCTTCCTGGACTTGATTAACTATTTCCTTTCCCATATTAGGGAAGTTTTCAACTATAATCTCTTCAAATATTTTCTCAGTTCCTTTCTTTTTCTCTTCTTCTTCTGGAACCCCTATAATTCGAATGTTGGTGCGTTTAATGTTGTCCCAGAGGTCTCTGAGACTGTCCTCAGTTCTTTTCATTCTTTTTTCTTTATTCTGCTCTGCAGTAGTTATTTCCACTATTTTATCTTCCAGGTCACTTATCCGTTCTTCTGCCTCAGTTATTCTGCTATTGATCCCATCTAGAGTACTTTTAATTTCATTTATTGTGTTGTTCATCGTTGCTTGTTTCATCTTTATTTCTTCTAGGTCCTTGTTAACTGTTTCTTGCATTTTGTCCGTTCTATTTCCAAGATTTCGGATCATCCTTACTATCATTATTCTGAATTCTTTTTCAGGTAGACTGGCTATTTCCTCTTCATTTGTTAGGTCTGGTGCATTTTTATCTTGCTCCTTTATCTGCTGTGTGTTTTTCTGTCTTCTCATTTTGCTTATCTTACTGTGTTTGGGGTCTCCTTTTTGCAGACTGCAGGTTCGTAGTTCCCGCTGTTTTTGATGTCTGTCTCCAGTGGCTAAGGTTGGTTCAGTGGGTTGTGTAGGCTTCCTGGTGGAGGGGACTAGTGCCTGTGTTGTGGTGGATGAGGCTGGATCTTGTCTCTCTAGTGGGCAGGTTCACGTCTGGTGGTGTGTTTTGGGGTGTCTGTGGCCTTATTATGATTTTAGGCAGCCTCTCTGCTAATGGGTGGTGGTATGTTCCTGTTTTGCTAGTTGTTTGGCATAGGTTGTCCAGCACTGTAGCTTGCTGGTCATTGAGTGAAGCTGGGTGCTGGTGTTAAGATGGAGGTCTCTGGGAGATTTTCGCTGTTTGATATTATGTGGAGCTGGGAGGTCTCTTGTTGACCAGTGTCCTGAAGTTGGCTCTCCTACCTCAGAGGCAGAGCCCTGACTCCTGGCTGGAGCACCAAGAGCCTTTCATCCACACGGCTCAGAATAAACGGGAGAAAAAGTAGAGGGAATTAGTAGAAGTATGAGGAAAGAAAGAAGGAAAGGAGGGAAGGAAGGAAGAAAGAAGGAAAGAAGGCAAGAAGGAAAGAAAGGAGGGAGGGAGGGAGGAAGGCAGGAAGGAGGGAAAGAAGGAAAAAAGAAAGAAAGAAGATACAGTAAATATAAAATAAAGTATAATAAAGTTATTGAATTAAAAAATTCTTATTTAAAAAAAAAAAAGGGACGGATAGAACCTTAGGACAAATGTTGGAAGCAAAGCTATACAGACAAAATCTTACACAGAAGCGTACACATACACCCTCACTAAAAGAGGTAAAGGAGGAAAAATCATAAATCTTGCTGTCAGAGACCACCTCCTCAATTTGGGATGTTTCGTTGTCTAAAGGAGGGAAGGAAGGAAGGAAAGAAAGAAAGAACGAAGGTAAAGTATAATAATGTTATTAAAATTAAAATTGATTATTAAGAAAAAAATGTTTAAAAAAAAAAGGACGGATAGAACCCTAGGACAAATGGTGGAAGCAAGACTATACAGACAAGATCTCACACAGAAGCATACACATACACATTCACAAAAAGAGGAATAGGGAAAAAAATCATAGATCTTGCTCCTAAAGTCCACCTCCTTAATTTGGGATGATTGGTTGTCTATTCAGGTATTCCACAGATGCAGGGTATATCAAGTTGATAGTGGAGCTTTAATCCGCTGCTTCTGAGGCTGCCGGGAGAGATCTCCCTTTCTCTTCTTTGTTCTCACAGCTCCCGGGGCTTAGCTTTGGATTTGGCCCCGCCTCTGCGTGTAGGTCGCTGCAGGGCGTCTGTTTTTTGCTCAGACAGGACGGGGTTAAAGGAGCCGCTGATTCGGGGGCTCTGGCGCACTCAGGCCAGCGGGGAGGGAGGGGCACGGAGTGCGGGGCGGGCCTGCGGCGGCAAAGTCCGGCGTAACTTTGCACCAGCCTGAGGCCCGCAGTGCGTTCTCCCGGGAAAGTTGTCCCTGGATCCCGGGAACCTGGCAGTGGCGGGCTGCACAGGCTCCGCGGAAGAGGGGTGTGGTAGTGACCTGTGCTCGCACACAGGCCCCTTGGTGGCAGCAGCAGCAGCCTTAGCGTCTCCCGCCCGTCTCTGGGGTCCGCACTTTTAGCCGCGGCTCGCGCCCGTCTCTGGGGTCCGCGCTTTTAGCCGCGCCTCGCGCCTGTCTCTGGAGCTCCTTTAAGCAGCGTTCTTAAACCCCTCTCCTCACGCACCAGGAAACAAAGAGGGAAGAAAAAGTCTCTTGCCTCTTTGGCAGGTGCAGACTTTTCCCCGGACTCCCTCCCGGCTAGCCGTGGTGCACTAACTCCTTCAGGCTATGTTCAAGCCGTCAACCCCAGTCCTCTCCCTGCGCTCCGAAACCGCAACCGGAGCCTCAGAGCCTCAGCTCGCAGCCCCGCCTGCCCCGGTGGGTGAGCAGACAAGCCTCTCGGGCTGGTGAGTGCCGGTCGACACGGATCCTCTGTGCGGGAATCTCCCCGCTTTGCCCTCCGCACCCGTTGCTGTGCTCTCCTCCGCGGCTCCGAAGCTCCCCCCTCCGCCTCCCGCAGTCTCCGCCCGCAAAGGGGCTTCCTAGTGTGTGGAAACTTTTCCTCCTTCACAGCTCTCTCCCACTGGTGCAGGTGCCGTCCCTATTCTTTTGTCTCTGTTTTTTCTTTTGCCCTACCCAGGTACGTGGGGAGTTTCTTGCCTTTGGGAGGTCTGAGGTCTTTTGCCAGCCTTTAGTAGGTGTTCTGTAGGAGTTGTTCCACGTGTAGATGTATTTCTGGTGTATCTGTGGGGAGGAAGGTGATCTCCGCGTCTTACTCTTACGCCATCTTCAAGGTCCCCCCTCATTTATTTCTGCTCTGATCTTTATGGTTTCTTTCCTTCTCCTAACTTTGGGTTTTGCTTGTTCTTCTTTCTCTAATTGCTTTAGGTGTAACTTTAGATTGTTTGAGATTTTTCTTCTTTCTTGAGGTAGGCTTGTATAGCTATAAACTTCCCTCTTAGAAATGCTTTTGCTGCATCCCATAGGTTTTGGATCGTCGTCTTTTCATTGTCATTTGTCTCTACGAATTTTTTTATTTCCTCTTTGATTTCTTCAGTGATCGCTTGGTTATTTAGTAACGTATTGTTTAGCCTCCATGTGTTTGTGTTTTTTACGGTTTTTTGTCTGTAATTGATTTCTAATCTCGTAGCGTTGTGGTCAGAAAAGATGCTTGATATGATTTCAATTTTCTTAAATTTACTGAGGCTTGATTTGTGACCTAAGATGTGATCTGTCCTGGAGAATGTCCTGTGCACACTTGAGAAGGAAGTGTAATCTCCTGTTTTTGGATGGAATGTCCTATGAACATCAATTAAATCTGTCTGCTCTATTGTGTCATTTAAAGCTTGTGTTTCCTTATTAATTTTCTGTTTGGATGATCTGTCCATTGGTGTAAGTGAGGTGTTAAAAGTCCCCCACTATTATTGTGTCAGTATCGATTTCCTCTTTTATAGCTGTTAGCAGTTGCCTTATGTATTGACGTGTTCCTATGTTGGGTGCATATATATTTATAATTGTTATATCTTCTTGGAACGATCCCTTGATCATTATGTAGTGTCCTTCCTTGTCTCTTGTAACATTCTTTATTTTAAAGTCTATTTTTATCTGATATGAGTATTGCTACTCCAGCTTTCTTTTCATTGCCATTTATATGGAATATCTTTTTCCATCCCCTCAATTTCAGTCTGTATGTCTCCCTGGGTCTGAAGTGGGTCTCTTGTAGACAGCATATAGATGGGTCTTGTTTTTGTATCCATTCAGCAAGCCTGTGTCTTTTGGTTGGAGCATTTAATCCTTTCACGTTTAAAGTAATTATATGTATGTTTCTATTACCATTTTGTTAATTGTTTGGGGTTTGTTTTTGTAGGTCCTTTTTTTCTCCTGTGTTTCCCACTTAGAGAAGTTCCTTTAGCATTTCTTGTAGAGCTGGTTTGGTGGTGCTGAATTCTCTTAGCTTTTGCTTGTCTGTAAAGCTTTTGATTTCTCCATCGAATCTGAATGAGATCCTTGCAGGGTAGAGTAATCTTGGTTGTAGGTTCTTCCCTTTCATCACTTTAAGTATATCATGCCACTCCCTTCTGGCTTGTAGAGTTTCTGCTGAGAAATCAGCTGTTAACCTTACGGGAGTTCCCTTGTATGTTATTTGTCATTTTTCCCTTGCTGCTTTCAATGATTTTACTTTGTCTTTAATTTTTCCCAATTTGATTACTATGTGTCTTGGTGTGTTTCTCCTTGGGTTTAGCCTGTATGGAACTCTCTGTGCTTCCTGGACTTGGGTGGCTATTTCCTTTCTCATGTTAGGGAAGTTTTCAACTATAATCTCTTCAAGTATTTTCTATGGTACTTTCTCTCTCTTCTCCTTCTGGTACCCGTATAATGCAAATTTTGTTGTGCTTAATGTTGTCCCAGAGGTCTCTTAGGCTGTCTTCATTTCTTTTCATTCTTTTTCTTTATTCTGTTCTGCAACAGTGAACTCCACCATTCTGTCTTCCAGGTTGCTTATCCGTTCTTCTGCCTCAGTTATTCTGCTATTGATTCTTTCTACTGTATTTTTCATTTCCATTATTGTATTGTTCATCTCTGTTTGTTTGTTCTTTAATTCTTCTAAGTCTTTGTTAAACATGTCTTTCATCTTCTTGATCTTTGACTCCATTATTTTTCTGAGGTCCTGGATCATCTTCACTACCATTATTCTGAATGCTATCTCCACTTCATTTAGTGGTTTTTCTGGGGTTTTATCTTGTTCCTTCATCTGGTACATAGCCCTCTGCCTTTTCATCTTGTCTGTCTTGCTATGAATGTGGTTTTTGTTCCACAGACTTGTAGTTCTTCTTCTTTTTTTTTTTTTAACATCTTTATTGGAGTATAATTGTTTTACAATGGTGTGTTAGTTTCTGCTTTATAACAAAGTGAATCAGTTATACATATATATATGTTCCCATATCTCTTCCCTCTTGCATATTCCTCCCTCCAACCCTCCCTTTGCCACCCCTCCAGGCGGTCACAAAGCACCGAACTGATATCCCTGTGCTATGCGGCTGCTTCCCACTAGCTATCTACCTTACGTATGGTAGTGTAAATATGTCCTTGCCTCTCGCTCGCTTGGTCACAGCTCACCCTTCCCCTCCCCATATCCTCAAGTTCGTTCTCCAGTAGGTCTGTGTCTTTATTCCTGTCTTACCCCTAGGTTCTTCATGACATTTTTTTTCTTAAATTCCATATATATGTGTTAGGATACGGTATTTGTCTTTCTCTTTCTGATTTACTTTACTCTGTATGACAGACTCTAGGTCTATCCATCTCATTACAAATAGCTCAATTTCGTTTCTTTTTATGGCTGAGTAATATTCCATTGTATATATGTGCCGCATCTTCTTTATCCATTCAGCCGATGATGGACAGTTAGGTTGTTTCCATCTCTGGGCTATTGTAACTAGAGCTGCAATGAACATTTTGGCACATGACTTTTTGAATCATGGTTTTTTCAGGGTATAATTCGCAGTAGTGGGATTACTGGGTCATATGGTAGTTCTATTTGTAGTTTTTTAAGGAACCTCCATACTGTTCTCCACAGTGGCTGTATCAATTTACATTACCACCAGCAGTGCAAGAGGGTTCCCTTTGCTCCACACCCTCTCCAGCATTTATTGTTTCTAGATTTTTTTTTTTGCGGTACGCGGGCCTCTCACCGTTGCGGCCCCTCCCGCCGCAGAGCACAGGCTCCAGACGTGCAGGCTCAGCGGCCATGGCTCACGGGCCCAGCCGCTTTGCGGCATGTGGGATCCTCCCGGACCAGGGCATGAACCCGTGTCCCCTGCATCGGCAGGCGGACTCTCAACCACTGCGCCACCAGGGAAGCCCTGTTTCTAGATCTTTTGATGATGACTTTTCTGACTGGTGTGAGATGATATCTCATTGTAGTTTTGATTTGCATTTCTCTAATGATTAATGATGTTGAGCATTCTTTCATGTGTTTGTTGGCAGTCTGTATATCTTCTTTGGAGAAATGTCTATTTAGGTCTTCTGCCCATTTTTGGATTGGGTTGTTTGGTTTTTTGTTATTGAGCTGCATGAGCTGCTTATAAATTTTGGAGATTAATCCTTTGTCAGTTGCTTCATTTGCAAATATTTTCTCCCATTCTGAGGGTTGTCTTTTGGTCTTGTTTATGGTTTTCTTTGCTGTGCAAAAGCTTTGAAGTTTCATTAGGTCCCAATTGTTTATTTTTGTTTTTATTTCCATTTCTCTAGGAGGTGGGTCAAAAAGGATCTTGCTGTATTTTATGTCATAGAGTGTTCTGCCTATGTTTTCCTCTAAGAGTTTGATAGTTTCTGGCCTTACATTTAGGTCTTTAATCCATTTTGAGCTTATTTTTGTGTATGGTGTTAGGGAGTGATCTAATCTCATACTTTTACATGTACCTGTCCAGTTTTCCCAGCACCACTTATTGAAGAGGCTGTCCTTTCTCCACTGTACATTCCTGCCTCCTTTGTCAAAGATAAGGTGACCATATGTGCGTGGGTTTATCTCTGGGCTTTCTATCCTGTTCCATTGATCTTTCTGTTTTTGTGCCAGTACCATGCTGTCTTGATTACTGTAGCTTTGTAGTATAGTCTGAAGTCAGAGAGCCTGATTCCTCCACCTCCGTTTTTCGTTCTCAAGATTGCTTTGACTATTCGGGGTCTTTTGTGTTTCCATTACAAATTGTGAAATTTATTGTTCTAGTTTCGTGAAAAATGCCAGTGGTAGTTTGATAGGGATTGCACTGAATCTGTAGATTGCTTTGGGTAGTAGAGTCATTTTCACAATGTTGATTCTTCCAATCCAAGAACGTGGTATATCTCTCCATCTATTTGTATCATCTTTAATTTCTTTCATCAGTGTCTTATAATTTTCTGCATACAGGTCTTTTGTCTCCCTAAGTAGGTTTATTCCTAGATGTTTTATTCTTTTTGTTGCAGTGGTAAATGGGAGTGTTTTCTTGATTTCACTTTCAGATTTTTCATCATTAGTGTATAGGAAGGCCAGAGATTTCTGTGCATTAATTTTGTATCCTGCTACTTTACCAAATTCATTGATTAGCTCTAGGAGTTTTCTGGTAGCATCTTTAGGATTCTCTACGTATAGTATCGCGTCATCTGCAAACAGTGACAGCTTTACTTCTTTTCCGATTTGGATTCCTTTTCTTCTCTGATTGCTGTAGCTAAAACTTCCAAAATTATTTTGAATAATAGTGGTGAGAGTGGGCCACCTAGTCTTGTTCCTGATCTTAGTGGAAATGCTTTCAGTTTTTCACCATTGAGGACGATGTTGGCTGTGGGTTTGTCATATATGGCCATTATTATGTTGAGGAAAGTTCCTTCTATGCCTACTTTCTGCAGGGTTTTTATCAAAATGGTTGTTGAATTTTGTCAAAAGCTTTCTCTGCATCTATTGAGATGATCATATGGTTTTTCTCCTTCAATTTGTTAATATGGTTTATCACATTGATTGATTTGCATATGTTGAAGCATGCTTCCATTCCTGGATTAAACCCCATTTGATCATGGTGTATGATCCTTTTAACGTGTTGTTGGATTCTGTTTGCTAGTATTTTGTTGAGGATTTTTGCATCTATGTTCATCTGTGATATTGGCCTGTAGTTTTCTTTCTTTGTGACATCCTTGTCTAGTTTTGGTATCAAGGTGATGGTGGCTTCGTAGAATGAGTTTGGGAGTGTTCCTCCCTCTGCTATATTTTGGAAGAGTTTGAGAAGGA
This sequence comes from Tursiops truncatus, assembly GCF_011762595.2. Classification (NCBI taxonomy): domain Eukaryota; kingdom Metazoa; phylum Chordata; class Mammalia; order Artiodactyla; family Delphinidae; genus Tursiops; species Tursiops truncatus. Next base: position 13,346,911 of record NC_047039.1, read on the forward strand.
TAGGTGTTAGCTCTTCTCTAAATGTTTGATTGAATTCGCCTGTGAAGCCATCTGGTCCTGGGCTTTTGTTTGTTGGAAGTTTTTTAATCACAGTTTCAATTTCAGTGCTTGTGATTGGTCTGTTCATATTTTCCTTTTCTTCCTGATTCAGTCTTGGCAGGTTGTGCATGTATGAGAATTTGTCCATTTCCTCCAGGTTGTCCATTTTATTGGCATAGTGTTGCTGGTAGTAATCTCTCATGATCTTTTGTATTTCTGCAGTGTCAGTTGTTACTTCTGATTTTTCATTTCTAATTCTGCTGATTTGAGTCTTCTCCCTTTTTTTCTTGATGAGTCTGGCTAGTGGTTTATCGATTTTGTTTATCTTCTCAAAGACCCAGCTTTTAGTTTTATTGATCTTTGCTATTGTTTCCTTCATTTCTTTTTCATTTATTTCTGATCTGATCTTTATGATTTCTTTCCTTCTGCTAACTTTGGGGGTTTTTTGTTCTTCTTTCTCTAATTGCTTTAGGTGCAAGTTTAAGTTGTTTATTCAAGATGTTTCCTGTTTCTTAAGGTAGTATTGTATTGCTATAAACTTCCCCCTTAGAACTGCTTTTGCTGCATCCCATAGGTTTTGGGTTGTTGTGTCTCCATTGTCATTTGTTTCTAGGTATGTTTTTATTTCCTCTTTGATTTCTTCAGTGATCACTTTGTTATTAAGTAGTGTATTGTTTAGCCTCCATGTGTTTGTATTTTTTACAGACCTTTTCCTGTAATTGAGATCTAGTCTCATAGCGTTTTGGTTGGAAAAGATAGTTGATACAATTTCAATTTTCTTAAATTTACCAAGGCTTGATTTGTGACCTAGGATATGATCTGTCCTGGAGAATGTTCCATGAGCACTTGAGAAAAATGTGTATTCTGTTGTTTTTAGATGGAATGTCCTATAAATATCATTTAAGTCCATCTTGTTTAATGTATCATTTAAAGCTTGTGTTTCCTTATTTATTTTCATTTAGGATGATCTGTGCATTGGTTAAAGTGGGGTGTTAAAGCCCCCTACTATGTATGTGTTACTGTCGATTTCTGCTTTTATGGCTGTTAGTATTTGCCTTATGTATTGAGGTGCTCTTATGTTGGGTGTATAAATATTTTAGTTCTTCTTGCTTCTGCTGCCTGCCCTCTGGTGGATGAGGCTATCTAAGAAGCTTGTGCAAGTTTCCTGATGGGAGGGACTGGTGGTGGATAGAGCTGGCTGTTTGTTGCTCTGGTGGGCAGAACTCAGTAAAACTTTAATCCACTTGTCTGCTGATGGTGGGGCTGGGTTCCCTCCCTGTTGGTTGTTTGGCCTGAGGCACCCAACACTGGAGCCTCAGGCCAAACAACAACAGGGCTCTTTGGTGGGGCTAATGGCAGCCTCTGGGAGGGCTCACGCCAAGGAATACTTCCCAGAACTTCTGCTTCCAGTGTCCTTGTCCTCACAGTGAGACAGAGCCAACCCCCGCCTCTGCAGGAGACCCCCCAACACTAGCAAGTCGTTCTGTTTCAGTCTCTATGGGGTCACTGCTCCTTCCCCTGGGTCCCAATGCACACACTACTTTGTGTGTGCCTTCCAAGAGTGGAGTCTCTGTTTACCCCAGTCCTGTCAACATCCTGCAATCAAATCCCACTAGTCTTCAAAGTCTGATTTTCTAGGAATTCCTCCTCCCGCTGCCGGACCCCAGGTTCGGAAGCGTGACGTGGGGCTCAGAACCTTCACTCCAGTGGGTGGACTTCTGTTGTATAAGAGTTCTCCAGTTTGTGGGTCACCCACCCAGCAGTTATGGGATTTGATTTTATTGTGATTGTGCCCCTCCTGCCATCTCATTGTGGCTTTTCCTTTGTCTTTGGATGTGGCATATCTTTTTTGGTGAGTTCCAGTGTCTTCCTGTCGATGATTATTCAGCAGTTACTTGTGATTCCAGTGTTCTTGCAAGAGGTAGTGAGAGCATGTCCTTCTACTCCAACATCTTGAACCAATCTGGATGTTGAATTTTATGAAAAGCTTTTTCTGCATCTATTGAGATGATAATATGGTTTTTAGTCTTCAGTTTTTTACTGGGATGTATCACACTGATTGGTTTGCAGATATTGAAAAATCCTTGCATCCCTGGGATAAATCCCACTTGATTATCATGTATGATCCTTTTAATGTTTTGTTGGCTTCCGGGTTGCTACTATTTTGTTGAGGATTTTTGCCTGATAATCTCCTGTAATTTTCTTTTTTTGTGGTATCTTTGTCTGATTATGGTATCAGGGTGATGGTGGCCTTGTAGAGTGAGTTTGGAAGTGCTTCTTCCTGTGCAATTTTTTGGAATAGTTTCAGAAGTGTAGGTGTTAACTATTCTCTAAATGTTTGAGAGCATTCACCTGTGGAGTCTTGTGGTCCTGGACTTTTGTTTGTTGGGAGTTTTTTTAATCACAGATTCAATTTCAGTACTTGTAGTTGGTCTGTTCATATTTTCTATTTCTTCCTGGTTCAGTTTTGTGAGATTGTACCTTTCTAAGAATTTGTTCTAGGTTGCCCATTTTATTGGCATATAGTTGCTTGTAGTAATCTCTAATGCTCCTTTGTATTTCTGCAGTGTCAGTTGTTACTTCTTCTTTTTCAGTTCTAATTTTATTGATTTGGGCCCTTCCCTTTAGTTTTATCTTCTCAGAGAACCAGCTTTTAGTTTCACTGATCTTTGCTATTGTTTTCTTAGTCTCAGTTTCATTTATTTCTGCTCTGATCTTTATGACTTCTTTCTTTCTATTAACTTTGGATTTTGTTCTTCTTCCTCTTGTTGCTTTAGGTGTAAGTTTAGATTGTTTATTTGAGATTTTTCTTGTTTCCTGAGGTAAGCTTTTATCAGTATAAACTTCCCTCTTAGAATTGCTTTTGCTGCATCCCGTAGGTTTTGGATCATTGTGTTTTCATCTTCATTTGTCTCTAGGTATTTTTTGTTTTGTTTGTTTATTTGTTTTTTAATATATATATTTATTTAACTGGCTATGTTAAGTCTCAGTTGCAGCATGCGGGATCTTTTGTTGCAGTGCATTGGCTCTTCGTTGCAGCACGTGGGCTTCTCTCTAGATGTGGCGCACAGGCTCCAGAGTGCGCAGTCTCAGTAGTTGGGACTCACGGGCTTAGCTCCTCCATGGCATGTGGGATCTTAGTTCCCCGACCAGGGATTGAACCCACGTCCCCTGCATTGGAAGGCAGATTCTTAACCACTGGACCACCAGGGAAGTCCCATCTGGGTATTTTTTGGTTTCCTCTTTGATTTCTATAATGATCCGTTGGTTGTTTAGTAGCATATTGTTTAGCCTCCACATTTTTGTGTTTTTTGCAGTTTTTTTCTTGTAGTTGATTTCTAATCTCATAGTGTTGTGGTTGGAAAAGGTGCTTGATACAATTTCAGTTTTCTTAAATTTACCAAGACTTGCTTTGTGGCCCACCATGTGATCAATCCTGGAGAATGTTCCATGTGCACTTGAAAAGAATGTGTATTCTGCTGCTTTCGGATGGAATGCTCTATAAATTTCGAGTCCATCTGGTCTGATGTTTCATTTAAGGCCTGTGTTTCCATATTGATTTTCTGTCTGGATTTTCTGTCCATTGATGTAAGTGGGGTACTAAAGTCCCCAACTATTATTGTGTTACTCTCAATTTCTTCTTTTATGTCTGTTAACATCTGCCTTATATGTTGAAGAGCTTCTGTACTTGGTGCATACATATTTACAATTGTTATATCTTCTTGGATTAATCCCTTGTTCATTATGTAGTGTCCTTTGTTTCTTGTAACAGTCTTCTATTTTAAAGTCAATTTTGTCTGATATGAGTGTTGCTACTCCAGCCTTCTTTTGATTTCTATTTGCATGGAATACCTTTTTCCATCACCTCACTTTCAGTCTGTATTTGTCTGTAGCTCTGAAGTTGGTCTCTTGTAGACAGCATATACATGGGTCCTGTTTTTACATGCAGTCAGTCTATGTCTTTTGGTTGGAGCATTTAATCCATTTATATTTAAGGTAATTATCCATGTGTATGTTCTTATTACCATTTTGTTAATTGTTTTGGATTTGTTTTTGTAGGTCTTCTTTCTGTTTCCTCTTTTGTTCTCTTGTGATTTGATGACTGTCTTTAGTGTTGTGTTTGGGTTCCTTTTTCTTTTTTGTGTATATATTACAGATTTTTTTGTTTGTAGTTACCATGATGTTTTAATATACCAGTCTGTATGTATACATTATTGTTTTAAGTTGCTGATCTCTTAATTTCAAATGCATTTTAAATATCCTGCATTTGTACTCTCCTTCTCTCACAATTACTGGTTTTGGTATCATATTTGTGTGTGGATGATTTCCTACGTTTATAGTTGCCTTTACCAGTGAACTTTCCCATTTTATAATTTTCTTGTTTCTAGCTGTGACCTTTTCTTTTCCACTTGGAGAAGTTCCTTTAGCATTTGTTGTAAAACTGGTTTGGTGGTGCTGAATTCTGTTAATTTTTGCTTGTCTGTAAAGCTTTTGATTTCTCCGTCGAATCTGAACAAGAGCCTTGCTGGGTAGAGTGTTCTTGGCTGGAGGTTTTTCCCTTTCATCACTTTAAATATATCGATATATCGTGCTACTACTTTCTGGCCTGCAGAGTTTCTGCTGAGAAATCAGCTGATAGTCTTCAGGGGATTTCCTTGTATGTTATTTGTTGCTTTTCCCTTGCTGCTTTTAATATTTTCTCTGTCTTTAATTTTATCAATTTGATTATTATGTGTCTAAGTGTGTTCCTCCTTGGGTTAACCCTGCATGGCACTCTCTGTGCTTCCTGGACTTTGGTGACTATTTCCTTTCCCACGTCAGGGACATTTTTAGCTATTATCTCTTCAAATATTTTCTCAGGTTCTTTCTCTCCCTAGTCTCCTTCTGGGACCCCTTTAATGTGAATGTTGGTATGTTTGACATTTGTCCCAGAGGGCTCTTAAACTCTCATTTCCTTTCATTATTTTTTCTTTATTCTGTTCCACGGCAGTGGTTTTCACCACTCTGTCTTCCAGCTCACTGCTTTGTTCTTCTGCCTCATTTATTCTGCTACTGATTGCTTCTAGTGTATTTTTCATTTGCTATTGTATTCTTCAACTCTGTTTGTTATTCTTTATATTTTCTAACTCTTTGCTAAAAACCTTCTTGCAACTTCTCGCTCTGTGCATCCATTTTTTCCCCGAGTTCTTGGATCATCTGCACAATCATTACTCTTAACTCTTTCTCAGGTAGATGGCCTATCTCCACTGCACTTATTTGTTCTGCTTCTGGGGTTTTATCTTGTTCCTTCTTCCAGAACTTATTCCTTTGCCATCTCATTTTGTTTAAGTTACTGTTTTATTTTTATGTATGCAGTGGCTTATGTTTCTTGACCTTGGAGAAGTGGCCCTCAGTAGGGGTTGTCCTATGTGTCCCAGCAGCACACTCCTTTCTCATCACCCAAGGGCCAGCCTGGTCCTAGGGTACTTTCTGACCTATGTTTGCATACTCAGTGCTGCAGGATCATAGTTTTCTTGCTCCTAGTGTCTGCCCCCTGCTGTGTGAGGCTTTGTCTAGAAGCTTGTGCAGGCTACCAAGCGGAAAGGGCTGGTGCCTGCCCACTGGTGGGTGGAGCTGGCTCTTGGCCCTCTGGTAGGCAGGGCTGTGTCTGGGGGCATGTCTAGAGGTGTCTGTAGGCTCAGGAAGTCTTTAGGCAGCCTGTCTGCTGATAGGTGGCGCTGTGTTTCCATGCTGTTAGTTGGTTGGCCTGAGGCATCCCAGCACTGGAGCCTACAGGCTGTTGGTTGGGGCCAGGTCTTGGTGCCAGGGACCCAAAATGTCTGCCTCCAGCCAGAGTTCACGTAGATCCCTGCTATGTCCACCACCAGCTTTTATGACCCCAGAGAGAGCCACAGCTGTCGCCCCCCACACCACCTCCCCAGGAGACCCTCCAAGACCAGCAGCTAGGTCTGGCCCAGGCTCTTATGGAATCATTGCTTTTGCCCTGGGTCCCAGTGCATGCAAGATCTTGTGTGTGCTCTTCAAGAGTGGAGTCTCTGTTTCCCCCAGTCCTGTGGAGCTCCTCAGGAAGCTGGCCTTCAAAGCCAAATGCTCAGGGGGCTCCTCTTCCTGGTGCCAGACCTTTAAGCTGGAGAGCCTGGCGTGGGACTTAGAGCTGTCACTCCTGTGGGAGAACTTCTGTGATATAACTGTTCTCCAGTTTGTGCATCACCCACCTGGTTGGTATGGGATTTGATTATATTGTGAGTGCACCACTCCTGCCATCTCATAGTTTCTTCCTTATGTCTTTGGATTTAGAGTATCTTTTTTGGGGTAGGTTTCAGTCTTTTTTATCACTGGTTGTTCAGCAGTTGTGATTTTGGTGTGCTCATGAGAGGAGGTGAGCTCAAGGTCCTTTTACTGGTCTCTCAATGGCCTATGTAATTTTATCTGATACATACTGAAGTGCTATAGAATTGCAAATTTAATTATTGATAAAAAATGGCTCATGTTGAGGAGTTGTTGCCCAGAGTGTGTGGGCCGTGAAAGTCAAAACTAATCGCTAATTGTCTTTGGCACTTGAAGATGACTGCTGATGAATGGCCGTACATATTGCAGTGTCCACAAAATATGACGTGTTCTAAGCACAAGATGCACCTAATGGTTCCACCCCTCTTGTTGAACTTCTCTCCTAATTTATCCCTCCCTCATGGGCTGTGAAACCTTTCCATAGGAACCCTCCAATTCTGCTGTCGACCAAGATGACCTCAGCTGTTATCACAGTTACGTGGTCCATGTCTGACCTGCACCCTCTGTTCTGTCAGCATCCTTTAGAGTGTTTCCTCCATGTGCTCCAACTGCCATTATTGACTTTAGTCTGCTTTGTAAAAGCTGGTATAATAATCCAGCTGTTATGAATCCATTGCACATTCCCAGTGCAAGACTAATAGTATGGTAAGAGCTGGAAGGGACCTTGATGGTCGAGTGTGACCCCATGTTACAGACTAAGAAACTGAAACCTGGAGACTTGCCCAAGCCCCAAAGCCTAGTTTGCCAACAGTGTTAGAACTAGACTCTAAGCCGTGTATTTTCTTTTCCTTATGTCTTTTTTAAATGACTTTTTCCTTTGGAAAATGTCAAACATAAACAAAAATGAGCTAGTATAATGAATCCCCCTTATATCTCCATTCCTCAGCTTCAGCAATATCAGTGTTTAAACAATCGTGTATTGTCTGTACCTCTCCAAAGATTATTTTACAGCAACTCATAATTTCACTTGTATTTATTTTATTTATCTTTTAAAGATAAGGGTCATTTTTAAAAACAGTCTTAGTATCATTATCATACTTTAAATAAACAGTAATAACCTAACTGCTTTCATCAAAACCCATTGCCCCTTGATATAGTAAATAGCCCAGTTCTTACAGTTGCAATGCTGGTTTACTTAGGAGCTGAATTCTGAGGTCTCAGTGTTGGTGACCTGCTTTACCATTAGATAAATAGTGGGTGAAATGCTTTCTATGGTTGAAGACAGAAAACTTAACTTGAATTTCTTATATATTTGTTTCTTTTTGAGATTCCACAGCATAGCCTTGAGTATAGAGCAGTACTTATATAATTACCTTGGAAACTTTTCATAATACTTACAATCTGTTTTACCTGGGAGTATAACATAGGGAACCAGAGACATTTATTTTCAAGTTGTCGGCTTCCTGTCCTGTTATATTTTCAAGCACATAAAATCCAGTCGTCTTTGAGTTATGTTGGTCCTTCCAGGTCTTCATCGTCCTACCTGTCAGTCTGAGCTTCTGTACTACCTGGTATTAAAGCGCAGGCACAGATGGAAATGCACATGTGTTCGTCAGTTATCTGTGATTTGAAATGGCCTATAGCTTATCTCCCTTTCACTAGAATTGACTGTAGGGTGAATGAAATTACACTTACGAAACAAGGATTTTTCTTGTTAGGTATAGCTATCACATAACTTGATCAGCCTTTGGATTTTAGAGTTCTTCACTGATCTAATTTATAATAACTACAGTTATCATTTATGTAGTGCCTTACAGTTTTTAAAACACCTTTACAGATAGCTTCCTGCCTGATAGTAGTTGTTAGAGTTCAGATCTGATGGCATTGAATCCTCTGAGACAAACTAGCATAATTTACAATTCTAACATATATTTTCTGGCTTTTTCCTCTTTATATCTTGTACTGTGGCTTGGGTACTCAGGATTGACAATGTGGTATAGCAACAACATTGCTGGTTGGTACAGAAAGACCCTACAAACAACTTGGTGGTGTTTGTAGCTAGATGATGCCTTTCATTACTGGCCTTAGCAGTCTGGCCTTTGAAAAGAAGGTAGTGGTAGCATTATTGAGCATCAAGAATTTCATTGATTGATTCCTACAATAATAAGGAAGGAGAAAATCCATACCCCTAACAAGTTTCTTCACCCAGACATTTCAACTGTCACATTGTCATGGCCTGGGCTGTTTATAAAAACAGAAATAGGGATGTCATGGTCCAGACTCCTCAGCTTCTTTATCTAAACTCTTAAGTTTCATGTAAAGCAGGAATGCTGTTGTTTATTTGCCTTTTGTTTTTTTTAAAACAACTATTTTTTTAAAGCATTTCTCAGTTTTTATTGGGTTCAATTGGAAAAGTCTTTATTGTAAACAGAAACTAATTGATTGTAAGTGTATCAAACTGAGATTTTTTTTTTCCCTCCTTTTTTTTTCTTTTACTGTTTGAGCTAATTTTTTCTATTCCAAACAAAATTCTGAACCTTAATACGTGGACATTTCTCTTTTCCTTTGCCAGTGTGCAAATCTCCAGGGAGTCAAGATGCTCTGTTCTAATGCAGAAGGAGCATCCCTGAAACTGTGCAATTTTGAAGATCCTTCTGGTCTTAAAGCCAATTTAGAAGGTGAGATTCTACCTATAATTACCTTCTCTAAGGTAAAAACACACTGTTAAGTAAGTAAAAAGCCCTGCAAAACAATTGTTACTGCTAAAACATGACAACCATAGGGATGTAGATTTCTTCTGTCTTATACTTAGAGAATTTGCAAAGGGATTAAGCCATTGCTTGGTCTCAGTCCTGGTGACCAACATGCTGAACTCGGGAAATGTGGCCTCCAATGTTTAAGGAGGCTTCAGTTGGAGAATTAAGTATCAACATCTTAAACTTTCAAACAGAACAGCATAGCCTTACACGGACCAAAATTAAGAAATTCAGTTTGCATATAGCCAGGCAGTTTTTTGTCATTTTTGGATATAATATTTTGTTTATGAATTCCTTATTGCTTTGTTGTATCCATGAACTGGTCAATTCATTTATTTGTATATTTAGAAGACACAGTACTTATCTTCACTGCCATGAACTTTCCAGGGCATATTTAAAAGTGCTAATTATCATAAGACCGAATTTAATTCCTCCATCAAAAATACAGACTAAAACATGAATGCTTAATTCATAGTGTAAGCAAACATATTGTTAACAAAGAACTCTTTATATATGTATGTTGGTTGAGAGACAGATTTATAATTCAGTCATTTACAAAGGATCCAGAGGTCATCATTCACCTCTATTATAAGTCACCTTGCATCTTTTGAAGATAGATGACTATAAATATTTTCAAGTTCAACTGTGCCTAAAATGTATTCCCTTTAGGTGCTAATCTGAAAGGTGTGGATATGGAAGGAAGTCAAATGACAGGAATTAACCTGAGAGTTGCTACCTTAAAAAATGCAAAGTTGAAGAACTGTAACCTCAGAGGAGCGACTCTGGCAGGAACTGATTTGGAGGTGAGTCAGCAAGTTGAAAGAGTTTTTATTAATCTAGAATTACTGAGTAGCTCCTGCAAAATGTATTGAGATCATAAACAAAGTAGTTGGCTGGTCAAAACTGCCAGGTAACATGCCAGCCCAGCTGAAGGGATGCTTTCCTTTCAATTGCTTGTTTAAACAAATTTGAATTCCAGAGTAGGATCCGGTTACCTAAGTTACAGATGCCAGGTTCAGATTTGAAGACTCAATCTGGCATTCAGTCTGAGCTGATTTCATTTCTCCTCTTTTCCTTGGGTCTCCCTCAAGTAGATACATTTGATAGATGCTTTTTTAATCCAGTTGATTGTGGTTTCCTTAAATTTTAATTCCAAACAGAATTTAATTGGGCCAGATTATTTCTTGAACTACTTGAGAAATTGAAATGACATCTGTGTTTGAAATCAGGTTCAGGGAAGCCTGTTCTAAATCGGCATCATATTTTTTGAATCTCAACCTGAGATTTTCATTCTGTCCAGTCACCTTTCTCGTCAGTATTGTCTTGTATGTATCATCTTGATTGGCAGATTTAGCGTGCAGACTCCAGAGCTGTTAATAGGTCTGTATCATCGCTCTCTGGTAGCTCTTTCTGCGACAGTGGGCATGTTCTGTGACCCTGCTGTCAGTCCAGTAACCACCAGCCACCTATGGCTCCTGAGCTTTTACAATGTGGCCAGTGCCACTGAGAGATGGATTTTTTTAATTGAATTTAATTTTTATTCATTTAAACATAAGCTGCCACACGTGGCTGGGACTATCGTACTGAACAGTACAGCCCGATACAAGAAAACCTGGCATAGACTGGATTGTAGAGACTAGCGCGTCAACGTTTAGCTTGCTGTTCATTTTTTAAAATGTTTTCGCCTTGTTCTCTTGGTAGGTCTTAGCAGCGTAGTAGCAGGCCCCATTAACCTTAAAGGCAAAAAGAACCAGCCTAAGACTGAAGGTATAAACCTATTATAAGCACCATTATTTAGTTTTTTATTATGTGTTACTGTCACCTATGATGATGATTGTTTTTCCTTGGTTTGAGTTAGCATGTAGTCAATGCGGTTAAACAGCAGAAAGCTTCTCTTTATCCAGCTGATTGCAAAGACTAATCAGGTTGACTGTTGGGGCAGCTGCTGACAGGTTATGTGCAGTCACCCTTCTCTCTAACCATTGTCCCCACCATCCCCAGGGATGTAGGACTTATCCAAAATCCCTGTCTCATCTGTCACTCCCTGATCTCAAGGGAAATTTGAAAGCAGTTCCCACTTATGGTGGTGGTTACACTGCTGTATACATTTATTAAAACTCATTGAACTGTACAAATAATTTGGGGGTTAAAAAGAGGTAATTCCTTGCTCTAAGAGTGTTAGGGTTGAAGGAGAATCTATTATGCAATTTAATGAAGTGAAATCCCTTTCTCTCAGATTTTTTTTTACACAGTCTCCCCCACCCCCTCACTCCCATGCCTTGCATTATTATTGTTCATGGATTGTTTAGATACTTTTTACTCCATTGGAGTCCATTCTGGATTTTAAATGCCTAAAACACAGAAGGGACATGCTTCATCATTAACTTTTGTTTATACCTATTGACAGTGGTCAGCCTGAGCATCAACTAGAGAGAGTAAATACAGAGAGAAGAAAATATGACTTTCTTCTAAAATTTCTGGAAGTTCTCCAGAAATAACTGAGTTTTATTGTACAGGAACATTTTCCTAATATGCCCCAGGAATCACTTTGAGAGGGAACAGATAAGGCCTTAAGTCTGTCTGTTACTTCCAAGAATATTGTTTTTGTCCTACAGAACTGCGACCTGTCTGGGTGTGACCTTCAAGAAGCCAACCTGAGGGGTTCCAACGTGAAGGGCGCCATCTTTGAAGAGATGCTGACACCACTCCATATGTCACAAAGCGTCAGATGAGAATCCTGGGGATGGAGGAAGATGCCGAAGACGAGAAATGCTCTCCGTATCACTTTTCTTTCTCCACCCACTCAGCTGTCTGGAAGAAATAACACTGGAAGGGAATTAAAAAAAAAACAAGGAGAGGATTATGCTTGTTCTCAGAGGTGCATAAGGGGAAAAAGTGACTTTTTTTCCACATTCTGATTTTAACAGAGAAGCACTCATTTAGTAGATGTAGGGAAGCTAGATTAGATTGCTGCCTTTTGAGTGGAGTTAGGGGGATTTGCCTGGCTTTGTGACCAGGAATAGTATCTATTATATTTGCTTTTCAATAGGCATGATGTGGAAATACCATCTTGGTTTGAAATGCATTTGAAGATTTTAATTTATGAAAAGCACAACATATGCAATTATATTTATTGAATCTTTAGATGCAGTATGGATATTTAAATTGTTAAACTTTATGACAATTTTGAAAAGGTTGTTCAGGTTTATAAATATCAGTAGCTTTAGTGATGCCTCCCCTACTTTAAATACCTGTCACACCGTGTGAATATGGTGAGATCAGACTCCCCAAGGCTTTCAGGTTCATTTTTTTTTCTTTAAGAACAAAACATTAGCTAAATTAAAGAAATCCTCTGTTACTGATTGAGACAGAGTGGAAGGCAAGAGATATTGTTGTCCATCATTGTCAGCTTAAGTAACAGTGGAACTTTCCAAATGGAGGAAGGATTTACTTACAGCTACAACTTTTGAGTGAGCATTCCTTAGGATTTCATTCTTAGCAAGTTCCACTCAACGCCAGACCAGGCAATTTTATCTATTTACACTGCTAGCCTGGTTTCCTCCTGTAGAGTCAAAACAAGCATAGGAAAATAGTTCTGAACCAAAAAAACCAAGGTGCATAATTAACGTTCATTTAATTCAAATGCTAAATAGTTTAAACAGGGCCAGCTCGGAAATAAATAGGTATTAAATCCCAATCCACTGCGATCAGCTATAAAATACGAATGAATATGGTAAATTCATCTTTTAGAAGTCAACATAATATAATTGCAGCTCAAAACCCTACAACGGGGAATGAGGACTTTTAAACTGACAGTTTGACTATAGCTATCAACAAACTTAAATGAAAATAAAGGCATTTGACTGGTCCAAGATGTAATACCAATAAGTCAGCACCTGTGGTTCTTATATTTCTGGTTTCTTTTGTTTTAATAAATTTTAGCCTGGCTTTTTTGAGTCATTATCTCTGCAGCAGCAGGGGCAGGGCCTGTACTTCCTTACCAGTAACCGGTGTCCTATGTCTACCCCAAGAGCAGGGATGTTAAGCTGTGTCCATATGGGTTCTGAATTCTGCAGACTCATCGGTTTGAGGCAAGGAATCATTAAAAACCACTTTGTCTCCTTTGGGAGAATGACATGTCTTCAATATTTACGTAGCTTATTCTTCTATATAAACATATGCAAAGCTTTCCTTAACAGTAAAGGGTATATATGCATAGTGGGAGGAGGTCAGACCTTTACAGGTGAAGGAAAGCAACTTCAGAAATGAATTATTTTCTTTGCTTTATTATTTTTACCAAGACAGAGAAGTATTGTATTGAGAGATATCTATTTTCGTAATCAATATGTGCCTAAATTATATTTAAATCATTTCACTCTGTACTATATTTTCAATAATTATAGAATGTGTTGTTCATCCACTTAAGGGTACATCTGTAGACATAACCTAAGACTGCAGAAGAATCTGAAAGATCCAAACACAGTATGCTTAGAAAATGCAGGTTTTGGATCTAATGTATACTGCATTAATAAACGACGTAAAATGTTGAAAAGGAGTTTCTTGTCTTGCTTTTGAAAATCAGAACTTTCCAAATTTACTTACATTTCTTCAATATGTGTTGAAGACCAGCCCCAAGGGTCTGGGTGGAAAAGGAAGGAAGTGCCGTTAAAGTTATTTCTTTAAGCATGGTTATTTTATGACCCTCCTCTTAAAATCCACCATTCTAACAGCACAAAGACATTTCATTAATGCTTAACGAAAGAAAATACTGTCTTCCAATAATTCAATTTTTGTGTTACTCTTTAGCTGATGAACATTATTACCAGCTAGCTTTTATTAGGATGGTTACGTATTGATACATTGCCCCTAAAATGTTCTAGCCTGACGACCAGAAGAAAGAAGTTTAAGAAGGAAGGGAAGTTTCAAAATAGTAAAACTTCCATTGACCCGAGCAATGAAACATGACTGTACACATAGGTTAAAAACACAATTGGAGGAGGAGGGGTGGGGAAGGGCTAGAAAAGGGTTTAAACCTAAATTAGCTAATTATCTACACTGAGAAAATTCAGAACTCATGTAACTGTTTAGAGCAATACATATGCTGTAATATAGTCTAGCCTTTTAACTATAATTTCAAAGCCATTTTAGTAGGAAATATTGTAAATTCATTTTCTTATGAAGTTTACCATCATAAATCAAGACTTGGGGTGTTTTCTCCAACTGTTCATTTCATGAATTGGAAGTAAATCTACCGCAAGTCAACCTTAAATCATCTTTGATATATGAAAAGCCCTAGAATTTTTTTAAATCTCCAAGGAAGTATTATCATCTTTAAAATGTACAACTCTAAAAGCAGTTACATTACTTTTGGTATAAAGTAGCTTATGCAAGGATTAAATTCTCCAAAACCCTTTCACAACTTTAGATATGTCAGCAGGAGTTCATGAGTCCTTCCTGCTGAGATTTTACATTAGGACAAAGAAGGTTTCCATCTGTCATTCAGCAAGATTACTAAACCATTATTGTTACATTTTAATAATTCTGAGGGTTTGTTTTTTTAATGCTAAAAATGGGGCCATTTTCCCTCTAAAGCCATACTTGAAAATTTGGGAAATTTCTAAATTTAGGGGAAAAGTATAACTATAAAATCCAAATATTTAAACCCAATTAACTAAATTCAGCTTCCTGGTAAATCGATCTATCCTTGGAACTGTGAAAAGGATCAAAATTTGTCACCAAACCTCCACATTCCATTAATTGCATATTTATTTGATATCCTATTTGGTGCCCTTGAGATCTAGGACAATGCTAAGGCAGGCTTCAAGGGCATGAAGCATACTGGATGAATTCACAGACCATGTGGCTGTGTTCATGTAAAAATTTCAAAGCATTCTTCAAAGATTTAATACCAACTAATAGAAATAAGCTACCAGAAATGCAGGGATGCTTAACCAGAGATAAGTGATTAACATGACAATAAGGGTCAGACGTCTCAACTCCGCTTTCATTACTCCTAACCAAAGACCACATCTGCTTAAGCAACACTGTTAGAAGCATATCTCTTTCAGCAAACATGAAATCAATTGGACAATTTAAACAAATATCGTTCAAACATAATGGACTCTTGTTGAAAACTAGCCTCTCATTACCTTTACAGTGAGATAAGATTGCACTCCTCCGTGTCAGAATGGCGCTTATATTATTCAGTGTCTAAATGAGATAAAATAATTTAAATGAGATAAAGTCAATCACTTACGTTCTACTTTTTAATGCCCCCTCTATTGGCAATTATACTTTAAAGTTTATCCTCTTCAGAGGATCTGACAACCTCCACAGAGGTGGCTGGGCAAAGCAGGAGTGTATTTGGGTGGAACGATATTGCTCTTTATGCCAAGATCCTTGCAGATGTAATTATTTCACAGGACACTGGGCAACAACTGACTGGTTTAGCATCCTACTCGAGGAGAAATGCCAATCCCGGCTCTAAAATGAACACATATTCAGTTACTTTTAAACATTTTTCCGCTCAGCAAATGTAACAGGCCTTCCATCCAACTGTACATGAAGGTTTAATTCTGTGTCGGATAAAACATATCTTTGGACAGCGTCTGTGCAATTGTGCTGGAAGATGTTTACTAAGACCTTGAAAATAGTAGGGGAAGAGAATTTAATGGTTTAAATCAAACTGGTTTAAAGCCACCCTAGACTTTCTATGGAGTGGGATCTGACGGCAAAGACTTAAATTTTCTGTAATTTAAGAAACAAGTATTAAAAATTAAAAGT
The DNA here is from genome assembly GCF_011762595.2 of Tursiops truncatus. Taxonomy (NCBI): domain Eukaryota; kingdom Metazoa; phylum Chordata; class Mammalia; order Artiodactyla; family Delphinidae; genus Tursiops; species Tursiops truncatus. Next base: position 13,362,717 of record NC_047039.1, read on the forward strand.
CCACTTCCTTTGGGAAAAAAAAACCAACACATATCTTTGATGCAGAAGTAGAGGAAACATTAGGTCTAATCTGGCTAAAAGGTCCTTACCTTTTATTCATTCATTCACACATTCATTCCAATCTATACTTATTGAATGCTGATTAAATGCTGGGGATTTTTAAATTATTAATTTATTTATTTGGCTGCGCCGGGTCTTAGCTGCGGCCCACGGGATCTTCCTTGCCACATGCGGGATCTAGTTCCCTCACCAGGGATCGAACCCAGCATGGAGTCTTAACCACTGGACCACAAGGGAAGTCCCTAAATGCTGGGATTTATTAACAGATGTTTAAATAAGATGGGATCCTTGACCATCATGAGTTACAGCCCAGGGGTAAATTAGGAAAGACAATCATGGATTCAAATAAATGTAATAAAGAGTAGTGGATCTCTCTCTTTTTTAAATGCTTGTACTGTGTAAATAAAACGTCCGAGGGCTCACTACTGGGGTGAAACATATCTCTGTAAAATTTGGATCATGATGTCCACTTTGCAGGACTGTAATAATGAAGCAGGTTAGTCTCATTCACATGCCAGATTATTTCTCATCTTTGTACTCCCATGACCTTTAGCACAGGGATTTGCATCTTTTAACTCAGTAAGTATCTACTGAAATGAGTTGACATGGGCCTAAATCTACTCTAGATGGTTTTGCATTTAGCGGATGCTAACTACAATGTTTCTCCTTACCTTTCTGATGCTGTATAAGGCTTTCAAGAAAGAAGATGTGGTATATATATACGATGGAGTATTAGCCATAAAAAAGAATGAAATAATGCCATTTGCAGCAACATGGATGGACCTAGAGATGATCATACTAAGTGAAGTAAGCCAGGGAAAGACAAACATCATATGATACTGCTTATATGTGGAATCTAAAAAAAAAAAAAAAAGATACAAATGAGCTTATTTACAAAACAGAAATAGAATCACAGACATGGAAAACAAATTTACAGTTACAAAAGGGAAAAGGGAGGGGAGGGATAAATTAGGAGTCTGAGATTAGCAGATACACACTACTATATATAAAATAGATAAACAAGGTCCTACTGTACAGCACAGGGAACTATACTCAATATCTTGTAATAGCCTATAAGGGAAAAGACCTGAAAAATAAGTTACACATATGTGTGTGTGTGTGTGAGAGAGAATCACTTTGCTGTACACCTGAAACTAACAGAACATTGTAACTCAACTGTACTTCAATTTTAAAATCTAAATAAATTAAATAAATAAAAAATAAGTCAAGGAGGAAACCTGGAGGGTAGCAGACTGGGGAATTTTCAAACTCACGCCATCTACTTTGGAGATCCTATATGGGCTTGGAATAGTACCAATAATCACTTATTGCCTATAAATTGCTCCTTTTAACACACGAGGAATCTAAGAGCTGAGACCAGATCCCAGGCATCCTGACTCAACCTCTACAATTATTGCATGGCCGCCTCCGTGAAAGTTTTTATGTGTGCATTTAACATGACATTCTAAGACAGCTATTTTCCTTGAAGTCTTGATATGTCTGTCAGTTTCCTCAAGGGGATCCTACCTAGCTAGATTTTAATTGCTTTGAATTGTGGCCTCAGCTATAGTAGTCTTAGCTGAGGTTTTAATGGCCAAGATTTAAGTAAATTTAACAGATACACCAGTGGGTGTTCCAATTACATACAGCATTAAGGGCTTTATGTGAGGCTTAAAAAATATTTACTATTAAAAATAAAATAAAAGTCCACGTGCTGTGCAATTAACCAGCAGGGAAGATTTCAGCGTCCTGGAAAAGTTTCATATAAAAAGGAAGCTAGAAAAATGAAAAGTCAGATTCAACACACTCCAAAGGAAGCTTGGGATTTGGGGGGACTCTGCTCTGAGACAGGTAAAATGCTTTGTATTTCTAGCACTGTTTGTAGACTGCATGCTATTGTCTGTCTATAGGGCACTTTATAAGAGCTAGGGTTGGGGTTTCCCTGGTGGCGCAGTGGTTGAGAGTCCGCCTGCCGATGCAGGGGACACGGGTTCGTGCCCCAGTCCGGGAGGATCCCACATGCTGCGGAGCAGCTGGGCCCGTGAGCCATGGCAGCTGAGCCTGCGCATCCGGAGCCTGTGCTCCGCAATGGGAGAGGCCACGGCAGTGAGAGGCCCGTGTACCCAAAAAAAAAAAAAAAAAAAAAAAGAGCTAAGGCCACCTGGTGTCTAAAGAAACCTTGGCCTTCCTGATCCTTGTCACCTCCAGCCACAGAGATCCAGACTTTGGGGAATCGAAGCAGCTCATCAACCAATATTTGATTTTGTCTTTGGCCCCTTCCCCACCAGTGAAAATTCCTTTGTGAGAATTCCACATGTAATTCAATAATTCAAGGCTGCCTTGGCCACGGAGGCAGCTGGTGTGGAACCCCGTGCTTTCAAAAGCGTGGACTCCTCTCTCACACTCACAGATGGTCCAGCCAGCGGCAATGTGTGGAAGACTAGAGGACAGATGCTCGGCAAAATGTAATTAGCACCATAGGGTAGCCATTTAATGTCAAGCAACTTATATTAGCCAGAGACTCCTAGTAGGAGCCCCTTTTCAGAGCAGATGGCCCGATTCTCTTTATCTCAGGACTGAAAACCAACCACGGGGCGGGACTGGGGAATATGAAGACAAAAAGTGAATTTGATAAAGGAGGAATCCTGAGGTTTGGATAACCAAATAAATAATACACATTAAAATAGTTTAGTTCTAAAAAAAAAAAGGTTTAGTTCTAAAAAGCACTCAACATGTGAGTTTAAAGGAGTGATGTTGTCCCCAGTGGGTAGGAAACTCAAGGCAAGCAAGTACCTGCATGTGAAAACCACAGATGACTCCCACTTCCGTCTTCTGCCGGGTTAGTGACACCAGTGTTAGGCTTTTCACCAAAGGAGTCTTGGCTCAACGCAGTCTGGGTCTATTTTTATGGTCACATTGATGTTCCTTAGAATGGAGCCGAGTCCAAAACTTCTAGCTGGACTTATTCTGCTGACTCTCTGTGTGGTGGGCTGCTCCAGCCAGCACTGGTCCTATGGGTTGCGCCCCGGAGGAAAGAGAAATGCTGAAAACGTACTTGATTCTTTCCAAGAGGTAAGTTTCTCTCAGCTTCAAAATGAGACATGGCTTGCGTGATGCAACTGAACGATGCCAACATCCTGCATGCGTCCAACAGTGCTACCGGTTCTTGGCTCCAACCTAGGTATTCCGGGGGTGATAAGGCACTTCCAAAGTCAAGTCCCATTCCTGCTTTCAATTCAGACAGGGACTAATGGGACAAAGAGCAGGAATAATCCTCAGACCAATAAGCAAGCGCAAAGGGGTGTGTCGTACTCTGAGGATATAGATTTGCCAAAGGAATTAGAAACAAGTGGACGGAGCCAAGGTCTCTAGCACAAGATGATTCTTTGGGATTTGGAAAGAAAATCTTAGAATTCTGCCTATTTTTTTTTTTTGTAATTTCATGTTTTAAAAATATCTGTGATATTAGGTCAGCAGTACATTTTTATAGCATAAATAAGTATCCTTATCAAGGGTGCATGCTCTACAATTTTTTTTTTTTTAAAGATTTAATTTTATTTATTTTTGGCTGCGTTGGGTCTTCGTTGCTGCGTGCGGGCTTTCTCTAGTGGCATCGAGTGGTCGTTGCGGTGCGTGGGCTTCCCGTTGTGGTGGCTTTTCTTGTTGAGGAGCACTTGCTCTAGGTGCGTGGGCTTCAGTAGTTGTGGCGCATGGGCTCAGTAGTTGTGGCGCACGGGCTTAGTTGCTCCACGACATGTGGAATCTTCCCGGACCAGGGCTCGAACCCGTGTCCCCTGCATTGGCAGGTGGATTCTCAACCACTGCGCCACCAGGGAAGTCCCTCCAATTTCTTTTTAATGATATGGGCACTCAAGCAAAGAAATTGGAGGTCCCTAGAGGAGAGGAGTTAGCAAGCTCAAGAAGACAAAATACATTCTGGACAATATGCTGGATTTGATTCCATAGAAATTAGTTTTCAGTGCTAGTACCAGAACTGACACAGGTACTTGGGTTTTTTTATCTATAAAATGTGACTTCTTGGGGCCATGTGAGGATCACATGAGCGAAGCCATATATCTTGGCTGCTTAATCCAAAAAGATATTAGTGGATAAATGAAAGACAGTTGTTATTGTTTTTTAAGTTAATGGGAAACGAACCAGGCCCTAAAGGATGAATGATTCAGGGCTGGACACTCAATATAGAGCTGAGAATGGGAAACATAGCTAGAGAAACTTAAAACCATTTAGTTTTCACTGAAAAGAAATATCTCATTTTGGAGAAATAATAAAGATAATTTAGTACGAAACAAAGAAGCCCAGAATCTGACATTCCCTCTCCACAGACTATATGTGAAGCAACTCTCTTCTAACTAGCACATATTTAGTAAAAACTTGAAAATGAGATCAACCTTCGTCATAACTATAAGCTCTTGCATTTTTTTGTATACCATCCTGTGACGAGGCTTGAAGGGCTTCATTCTCATCAACTGTAGGGAGACAAATAGCCTCTCTCCTTATTATGGCCCATTTCCTCCAGAACTGCACACTGATCTGTAGAAGTGTCTGACAGCATTTCTATGATCTTTTAAGTCTCCATCCCAAGTCTCAGCATTCTCAGTCCCACAACCCCCTTGACTTCACTTCCCACACACAGCTTTTGGTGGAAATGGAAAATACCATTTCACGTCTGTATCTCCATCTCCAAGAATCACATTCTTGTTTTTGCAGATAGCCAAAGAGGTTGATCAACCAGCAGGACCTCAGCGCTTTGAGTGCACCGTACACCAGCGCCGTTCTCCACTCAGGGACCTGAGAGGAGCTCTGGTGAGTTACAGGGTTAATAACATGGATGGGCCCTGGGCACCACCACTTTGGTCATCCACTTAGGACAACCATCTCTAGCTACTGCAGGGCTTACCTTCCTGACTGCCTGAATTCCTCCTGTATTGGGCCCTTGCCATTCCATAACACCCCTTTTCAGTGGTTAGACAGTAATAATGATTGGAACACTTTTTCTTTTTTTCTTAAATTGAAATCTCTTTGGGACCTTTATCTATTAATCTCAGCTCTAGCCTATGGGATGACTGACAAAACAAGTTTCTTCCCACTGCTACATGTCAGTTCTTCAAGTATGTTCATCAAACTCTCTAGACTATTCTTCTCTAGACTAATCCACACCTCTCCACTGGATTCTTCAACAGTTCTTGGTATAACACGGTTCTCCCTGGGAAATGTAGAAATCAAAAATGGTGCTCTAATTAATTTTCTTTCTCTTTGGAATAAAAACTCCCAAACTAGTAAATTTATAATTCAGAGCCACAGATTTGACTTCCAGTTTTCTGACTGGACAATACTAATTTTCCAAATTCCCACCCAAGATGGAACTCTACTAAACCAACGTAGGTTTTTGATTTAAAAAAATGTATAAAGAGAACTGAATATAGAAATTGAAACCTGAATTCAATTCTGATGTTCTCTGAGCTCCATGGTCCACTTATTTACAGCAGTTAGAAGGCATCACAGTTAATTTTCAGCTATGCCCAGGAGCAGAAAAAGCCTGAATACGTCATATATAAAGATGAGCAATTGTTTTTATTTTCTCCATTGACTTCAATTTCTACACCCATAGGACAGAGAAAAAGTGGACAGACATACTTATTTCCTTTCTTTTTCTAATCCTGTTTACCTCATGATAAAACTAATAGCAAGGAATGAAATTATCCAAACATGACATTAGAAAAACAGAATTGAGGCAAAGACTGGATTCATAACAGATGGATGGGGACTTCCCTGGTGGTCCAGTGGTAAAGAATCTGACTTCCAATGCAGGGGACGTGGGTTCAATCCCTGGTTGGGGAACTAAGATCCCACATGCCTCAGGGCAACTAAGCCCGCGTGTCACAACTATTGAGCTCGCTCGCCTCAACTAGAGCCCGTGGGCTGCAAACTACAGAGCCCACGTGCTCTGGAGCCTGCGCGTCACAACTAGAGAGAGAAAACCCGCACACCACAACTAGAAGTCCACGCGCTGCAACAGAGATCCCATATGCCGCAACTAAGACCCGACTCAGCCATTAAAAAAAAAAACACAGACAAAAGGATCAGACCTTTTTTCACCTCTGTCCTCACATCCTACCTTTAAACTATTAATGTAGATATTATGCTTATTAAACGACTTATAAAGACATGATCTAGCTCTCTAGCATTTTCTAGTGTGCAAAAACAAATGGATCTATTCTTTCTATATCGATATTTCAGAAATTAAAATGTTCAAACATAATGAAACTCAGCTCAGAAAAGCAACATTGATATATTTGCTACTCACATATTTTTCAGGAAAGTCTGATCGAAGAGGAAACTGGGCAGAAGATGTAAATCCACTGGACCAGAAAAATTGACAACACAAGTGTAATTCTGACTTTGAAATCTGTGACCCATTCAATATCTGTAAATTGTGTGAATTTCAGAAATTCTTATGCCAGGTTGCACATGATGAAGTACTGTGTTGGGAATAAAGTGGCATAAATATGAAGTCTTTCTCTAACTCAGAACTCTGGTCGGGGTGGGACAATGTAAGCCCCCAAAGGGGGTCCCCCAAGTGTGTCGACAGGGGGCAGAGGACAGGAGAGATAACACAAAGGGACCGTTATTGTTGACTAAAGGAATCTCATGGCTCACTTCCACCACCACCAACCTGCACCCTGAACCCACAGGACAATTGGTCCCTGGCCAATACTGAGTCAATCCGGTTTTCTATGGGGTGGTAGCTTTCTCTTTGACCATACCCTACAGAAGCAAGATAGGGCCATGGCCAAAGCTTCCCCCCCAGATTGTCTCTAATCTCTTTGAAAGTCAACCGGAACCTGAGACAGGCCTTGGGGAAAGGAGGCCTCGTCCAATGCTCCTTCCGGCTCCACGTGGTTCCTCCAAGGTCATCAGAGCGAGCGGTGCACACTGAGGTTTGGACCAAGGCCTAAAAATAATAGCATTCACCTGTCTGAGGTTTTTGGTATTTCTCTTAAGAAACACATGGATTGTAGTCAGCTGAAGACAGGATTCAGGCGTTCCTGTTTCCTCTGGTCGAACAGCATGGCCACCACTCACTCTCCAGCATGGGCTAGATAGATGCATAAATATTTTCATTAACGCTTGTATCGGCCTTGGAAAGTAGATATTGTCTTCCCTTTAAAAGGAGGAAACCAGAGCTCCGAGAGCTTACGAGACCCACCTGGTTCTGCTGGGTTCCAAGGTCAAGTGCTCCTGTATTGCACTATGATGACAGCCAATGAGCTTGGACTTGGAAGCCCAGTTATTTGGTTACTGGGGCTCATGTGTCAACTTAGTTTTCCCGGTGACCATTTCTCCATGAGGTCCCAGACACTATGACACCAGCTTTCTCATTTATTCTCATAATTCCCCAGTGGCTATGAGGCCATTTGAAAAACCCAAATCTCAGATAACTTGCCTGATGTCACAGCAACAAATTGTGCCTCTATTTGCACGGCAAAGGTCTAAGCCTTTTTTCCTCTTTCAATCAGAAAGATGGAGCCTCCTTCCACCTCTTCAAAAAAGGGCAGGACTTGTGCTAAGGAATTGGAACAGAGGTCAGAAACATTCCACAGGAGAGAAAACCCTTACTTTTTAAAGCATATACTTACTACCATACAACAGATTTCCCAAGTATCTCCTACTGAGGAATCTCTAAAACTGAATCAAAGAACTACCTCAATTTCATTTTAATAAAATTAAGCAGTGATGTGGTTTACAATCTACCTTATGTTTCTTTATGGAACAAAAGGCAAACCTGCATTATTTCATTAATCAATACTTACAAGGCAGAATAAGGGGCTTAAAGTCGCCACTCAGGAACTATTTCTGTTTTTATAAAAACAATCTTTGCGTTAGTTAACACATTACAAGAGGAAGGCCACACACCCATTTATCTAATACATCCTGTTGGGAACATCAGCTTTCCTTCACCAGAGCGTGTCTTTGGGACAATTTCTTCGGAGGTAGCTGTGGGCCTCTCTGACTGGGATGTAAAGATGATACTCATTCAGCTCCCCGATGCTGAGGTTAGAGGCTTGGGATGAACATGTTGAGTATTTGATTCTCAAATGGCTCAAGTGACTAAGGGGAAGGAAAGAAAATGACCACTTTATTAAAATTATAAACACTTTCCTGAATCTGAATAACTTCTAAGTAGTCCGAAACATTTCCAAATAAAAAAAGGGGAAACATAGCTTCAAAAAAAGTCTGGCAGCCTTTCAAAATAAAGGATGGGGAAACATACCAAATGATACATTTTAATGAGACGAGTTCTCAAATGTAGATGGCTTTAAATGATCAAGTAACAGAAAGAACGGCTTGAAGATAGACCATTTTTAGCAAAAGTTTTAGAAGTTGTAGTATCCTCAAGGTGACTGGAAAAAAAGCTAAGACTCACTGCACAAGATAACAGCACGTACACATCTTGACAGCGGAAGATGCTCTAAGGTAGTATTTCTCAATAGGGACACAAGATTCAAAAAGATTCCCCAGGTTTATTGACTCAGAGTCTCTCTCTGGGGTCCAAGCCATTTGCATTTTTAATAAGCATTCTGGTGATTCTTATGTACACAGGCAGTGCAGCATCATTGCTCTGAAAGGCAATAAATTGCACATGTTTTAAAGTACTAGGACACGTTCTTTAAAATAAAAAAAAAAAAAAATCTATGCATCAACCCAGGACTTAAGACAGTGGTGTTATTCTAACCGGAGTGAGGCTGCCCCCTCTTTCCAATCTGACTCACCACCAGCAGGGAGTTTAAGAAAAGCACCTTGAACACTGATTTGCTAAAGCTGTTATTTCCTCTAAGGCAATGGTTCTCAACCTTGGCCTGACATTGGGATAACATGGAGAGATTGAAAAGAAATACTAATGCCTGGGTCCCACTCCCTTCCCTCGGAAATTCTGATCTAATTGGTCTGGGATGTGGCCTCTTCCCGGGTTCAACCTACTTTGTTGAACTTGGTTTGAGAATCCGCTCCCATCCTTTCAATGTAAGTTATTTGATATACCTTTTAACCTCTTTATTTCCCTTTAACTCTGCCTAATTATCCGTGGTGAATGAGTGAAGAAATAGGACTTATTTTATACTTATTTAATACTAATCGTATTAAATAAATTGTTGTAAACTGTCAGCTCAGATGCCAAGGGATGAACGGGGTGTGGGTGGAGGTAAAGTAAAAACCAAATCGTTTACGGTTTTTATTGCTTCCAGGCAAAGGTGACTCTATGATCCCACAGAACAAGTTTAAACAAATAGGACCAGTAATGAAATGAGACCAGAAGAGATGGTGGGTGTGATGTGTCAATGAGGAGAAGTCCAGGAATGAGTTCAATTAATATAAGGGTAATAATCAACTAAATACACAATAAACTTTAAAATACAGTTTCATTTTTAATTTAAAAAATAAATAACAGCAAATGTGAACAAAATTCTTCTACTTCAACGCACGTCTTCTTAACCGTTCATGTTTGAAATCCGACTAGTTTACAACATCAAGGCAACTGAGCTTTTGACAAAGTTTGGGTGAACAACTCACACAATTTCACTACTGGATGAATCTGGGCAGCACATAAAGGAGACGAGCCTTGGCCAGACTGCAGGAGTCAGCCTGAAGTCATCAACTTGAAAGGAAAACCTTTTCCTTTTGTAGATTAGAACTGATGGTTCCATTCTCAACCCACCCAAAGAGCAACTTACCTTTTCCAATTTCATTTCACAATCCCACTTAGTCATGGAGTATGGACCTAAAAGCCTTTGAAGAGAAACTTAGGTTTCTTCTGATTCTCTTTTTCATTCACTTGGAATAAAAGCTAGGGCTAAAAGGATTCTAAAAATCATGTAACCTTAGATATATATGATTTCATGAGGAAACTGAGGTCCAGGGACTGACTACAAATTGACCTGCCGAAAGGTACACCCTTCACGGTCTTGTTTTGTGTTGATGGTGGGGTTTTCCTCCCCTTTTCATTATAGCTGAGAAGTGAGAGGAAGGGAAGTACATATTGAAGGGCCTTCTAAATACCTTTTATAAAATGACAGCATGACACGAGGAAACTTCTGTGGGGCTGGGAGTAGCCTGTGGATCTGAGAGGCGGTGACATGGGTAGACACTACTGTAAAAGTGCATCCACCTATACACTAAGATTTGTGCCCTTAACTGTATGGAAGGTATATCTTAATTTTTTTGGCCGTGCCATGTGGCTTGCGGGATCTTAGTTCCCTGATCAGGGATCGAACCTGTGCCCCCTGCGGTGGAAGTGCGGAGTCTTAACCACTGGTCCACCAGGGAAGTCCCAGTTATGTCTTAATTTTAAAACAAGAAATCGGGCTTCCCTGGTGGCGCAGTGGTTGAGAGTTCACCTGCTGATGCAGGGGACACGGGTTCGTGCCCCGGTCCGGGAAGATCCCACATGCCGCAGAGCAGCTGGGCCCATGAGCCATGGCTGCTGAGCCTGCGCGTCCGGAGCCTGTGCTCCGCAGCGGGAGAGGCCACAACAGTGAGAGGCCCGCGTACCACAAAAAAAAAAAAAAAAAAAAAAAAAAAAAAAAAAAAAAACAAGAAATCACCCCACGATCTGGGGGCAAGCAGAGGGGCGGGACCCTTGAAGCTTGGGAAGAGTTAGCCATGAGAGATTGTTACCTCAGATCCTGCTTTATCGCTGGTTTTTGTCTTAGGGATCCGAGGGTGGCAGTTGTTTCTAAGGGGTCTGACAGGGGAAAATGACTGTAATTCTGGAATCGAGGCATGAAGGTGGAGGAGGGGGAGGGAACCCATGGCCCAGCAGCCCGATTTAGGGTTTCCCTTTCCTCTAACCCCACTCTCTTGCCAATCCAACGGCACACCGCAGTCCTTATATCCCGGGGCTGTTCCCTTAGAACACACTGGATCGCCACAGCCTGGGGGTCTAGGAAGGTGCCTGGCATTCAGTAAGAGCTTAATATATGTTGAACGAAAACAATTCTTGAAAAAAAAAAAATCTCAAAGCAAGACAAGTCACCAGGACAGAGAGGAAAAAAAAGGATTAAAAAAAAAAATCCCATAAACCAACATCCACAAAAGTTGTGACAATTTGGGGGTTACTTCAATACTTCACAGGTCTTATCAAGGAATATAAAGACCAGTTGTTTCTTTTTTTATGCCCTGCCCCTCATCTCTCCTACATTTAAGGTAATCCTAAGGCATTTCTTTGCAGTTTTCCTCTTTGACTTCAGGACAGACATTCCTTAGGATCTTTTGTCAAATATAACTCTCTGACCTAATAGTTTCCCAAGGAGATGAACTGTCCAGTGTCCCCTGTGACCTACTATTCACAACATTACCTGGAATCCTTTGTACTCAGGCAGGAGAGATCTAGGATTTCCATGGATGTGGAAAGGGAATCCTATGGGAAAATGTTACGTTAAAAAAGGGAAGATATTTGGGCACCGGTGTATCCGATGTCCTCAGCCTCTGACCAAAGACCAGGCTCACAACTCATCCCTACAGCTCGGAAGGGACAGGCTTCAGGTTTGTTTCTTCTGTGACCTAGTTTACGTCCTTCTGTTTTAACGGCAGCCTGGAAAGCAGGGTGAAACCCACGAATCCCCTCCAGCCAGTCTGCCCAGCAACTTCTCAGAAGCTGCTCCAGGCACCATGTCAGCCCTGCAGACATTGTCCCTTCCTGCTCTTTTCTTACCACTTAAAATCCCCTCCAGGTCTTTTTTTTTTTTTTTTTTTTGGCCGAGCTGCACCGCATGTGGGATCTTAGTTCCCCGACCAGGGATCGAACCCACACCCCCTGCACTGGAAGCATGGAGTCTTAACCACTGGACTGACAGGGAAGTCCCCCGCTCCAGGTCTTATTAACACTTTGTCTCTAGTCATACATAATTATATAAGAGGCCACCTTTTGAAAAGGGACTGTTGTGTGCAGAACTAACTTGCACCCACCTTCCAAATTATCTTTGAAAAAAAAAAGGAACATCAATCATGCTCGTGGAGAGTTCCAGATCTTACCCAGGCCCGGCAGAGACAAGAAAGGCACATTTCGTGAGGACTTACTTCACGTATTTGGTCTCACTTGAACCCCAAGGCAGCTTGCGTGGTAGGGATGGTCCCCACTTTGAAAGGTGAAGACATGAAAACTCAAGACAATTTCAAAGAATTTGGGGGAGTTTGCAAAGCTGAGAGAGCACATAGCTGGGTTGATTCAAACCCCAACAGGTTACTTCCAGAGCCTGGGTTTCTTCCCATTTCGTCACACTGAAGGTGCTCCTGCGTGGAGCGAAGGAAAGAACGCGGCACTTTTAAATACGCACACTCATGTCTTGAGTAACCCTGGACACATCTCAGAGGTTTTTACTTCCCTGACCCTGTGATGAATTCACATGGCTCTCCTAAAAGGGGTGAAACCGACACACGAAGACGCAAGGCAAGCAAACCCAAATTCTCAGCCGTGAAATCTCTCTCTCTTTCTTGTCTACCTCGAAGGAAAGGGGACCTGGCCAGGCTGTGGAAGAGCCCCCCGGTGAGCATACCCACAGGTTGACCCAGGGCATCCGCAGTGAAAAAGGTTTCTATTTTGCCATAAACACCCAAACAGTATAGAAACATCTGGGACATTTCCACTGTTGTCCCAACTAGGGGTAGGGATTGAAGAATTTGTCAGGGCTGTCTTCTAGAGACGTTATCTGGGTATAACCTCAGTGCACAAGCTGGGTTCTTAGAAAGAACCTGTAGTAGGATTTTCTGTGTTTAGCCTCAATTTCCTTATCTACAAAATGAGGGGGGGAGGGTGTCTCTATGAGCTTTAAGGCCCTTCCAGCTCAAAAGGTCTATAACTTTGTGTGGCTGTTTGTGTATCTGGTGGTAATATTTGATCTTCTGAAGCACCCCACGCTTTCTCTTCTGAAAAGAGGATTGACACGAGTACCATGAACATGTCATCAAATTAATTCCACAATCAAGAGGAATAAATAATCAAAGCGACATATTGCACTGTATTCTCCAAGGTAAAATCAGGTTGCAGACAGGGGCTGCCGAGCCATTCCAATGGGATGTGGAAGAGAAGCAGTTCAATCCGGACTTCTAAGTCCCTTATATCCAGTGATTTGAGCTCAGAGGAGGTAACAGGACAAGAAACTGTGTGCAAAAGACAGAGCCTCAGGAGTCCATGGTAGGGAGGAGTGACTGCCATGCAGTTGGGACCATTAGTCGGGAGTGTGAGGGAACTCCTGGCGCGGGGCCGGGGGAAGGAGGGAAGCTTTTCCATGTCACAGATGGGTGGGGGGACGTAGGTGCTCAGGGCTCACGACCAAGTCCATGTTCTTTCGATAATGATAGCCATTCATACTTGAAAGCAGCCGATTTCCATTAAAAAGATGTTCTTTTCCACAGAGGAGACACAGGAGACCTCAGAAAGATAGATGATTCCAGCTACCAAAGTACTTGATGTTGGTCTCTTCCAATATGTTGTATGGAACAAGGTATGTCCACGTGAGAAAACTACGTCTTAAGCACAGCTTTTCAGAAGCAAAGCAAAAAATTCCTCCAAGGAATAGGTTACTGGGGTTTTCCCACCCCCACTGATGAAGTTATCCAGGCTTTCGTAGACCCCAGTGGCACTGTGCTAGAGGCTGAAATGTAATAATGGTGAGGGAGAAACACGGGGCACGGCCGATCCCGGGATTCCTCATGGACTGGAGGAGATATGGCGTGGCCTCGGGCATCGATCAAAGAAAAGCTTTCTAAAGAATGAAACCAGTTTTGAGCAGGTGAACCTCAACCCCAGATGAGGAGAGGCAGCCAGCAGGGGACCCATGAGGATACTGCCTCCGCGAGGCCAGCTCCCAGGCATCAGAGTTCCAGAGAGAGGACAAGATCCTTACTGGGATCCAGGTTCAGAAGAAAGGATGCCCGACTTCCGAGCTTTTGGAGGTGGAGGGGGCGGGGCTTTGGCTTCTCTTAGGACAGGCAGTGGGGCTGCAATCTGGTGGAGCAGACATACGAAAGGAGAAATGAGTCTTACCTTTCTTCCTAATTCTGCCTTCTACTCCACATTTCCAACATTCTGCGTTAGCTTCTCACTGATCTGAGTTTATCTACACAGCCTTTGCCAGGTGAAAAGGGAAATTAGACTGATTTAATCTCCCCCTTTCCCTTGCATTAATCAGATATACACTAACACTGCTATATCCCCAATACCTGGCGTATATATAGTAGGGACTCAATAAATTTGTGTTGAATGAATGAAGGAAACCCATCGGAGGCCCCTTCCAGAATGACTGTCACTCACTCAGAAGAAGTAAACTCCTCAGGTGTGAACGAGAACTCACTTCTTAGGTCTCCTTGCGTATTGTTCCTTCCCATTGAAAATTCCCCTCTCTTTATGGTTTCAGGAATGAACCAAGAATCGATTAGAGGGACAAATTGATGGGAAAACCTGCCTACTAAAAATCTTGGGAAATCCAATGCCGCATTTCCATGAGCGGTAGGCTCTCTGTGGCCCCAACATCCGCCGTCACCCCCCTACCTCTGTGGAGTTCCTCTGGCTGCTCTCGTAGGGCTTGCTTTTGGGTGGAGGGGGAGGTGGGACTGTAGCCATCATCAGCCCGTCTGTCTGCAAAGATGGAGAGCCTGGAAATGACATAAAGTAGAGGAAGGCAGAGAGAAAAATTCACCAAGGGATCTCATGACACTTCTGCTGGCCACGGTAACACCTAAACCCACCTGGTCAAGCCAATCGCTACGGTCACATTCTACAGTTTCTGCGGACAGAATGAAGAAGACCTCTTACGCCTTGGGATAGATATAGCACCTTTCATTTATCTGAAAGCTTCACCAGAAGTTCTTAAGCAAAAATCTCACTTTTTTTGTTGAAGGTTTTTACTCTTAAGCTGGAGATGAGACCCTTTTCTAGAACTTAGGGTATCACTTTGTTCTCTGATATATCCCAAGTCCTTAGAAAAAGCATCTATCACATACTAGGTAGTCAATAAATATTGGTTACATTGAACTGTCATAGTTTTATCATTTAAAGGGTGCAATATCCACTTCCTCCAGGAAAACCTGTCTGATTATCTCTGACACTCGGCTGACTACTATCTCCCACTTGATGCGAAGATCTACCCCTCCATCATCCCTTTGTACTAAGCGGTCCTTGTAATTCTTCTCAGGCTTTGTGTATTGCTGAGTCCCCAAGCCTGACTGTAAGTAGTCTATTGAATGGGTCTATTTCTTGTCCTTATTTTGGACCCTTCTCCATATAAAGTACACAGCTATCTGCCCAACAGTTTCCAAAGTTACTCCCTTCCTGTCTAGTTCTAGTCCGGATCTACCTCATTTATACCATCACAGTTGGAAAAGGGGCAGTGAAACCCTGTGGCCCCCTGGGTAGAAAACTTTAATGAGTCTTAGCAACCTAAGGATTCCTTGCCAAACCCTAATCTAATTGAATTACACCCACTACCACTGAATTGAACCTACCTGACGATCATCTCATACACCTTGTGGCTATCTCGGTTAAAAATGGCCCAGATGCATCAACATACACCATCCTCTAGTAAAATGAATAGAAGGGGTGTCTACAGGAAGACTTACTCAGGGTCCTGGTCGCTTTAGGAGTGAGCGGGGGTGGGCTCAGGGGTGTTGACTGAGGCGGGGAAGAGCCATGAAATGGTGTCAGCCGATTGTCCGACAGCTGGAGACTCTTTGGCCTTTGTGCTTTTCTGGCTGGGCTCTAGCAGCGGGGGTGGGGAGAAACACAGCAAAACATTCTCATGGTGAGGCACGCTGGGCTCATCCACGCTCAGAACAACCTTATCAGCAGAGCCGAAACCGTTAAAGGGCAAAAATTCCAGGAGCCCTTTCTAAGCTTACCGCACCGGCACGTTGGGGGGACCAGGGCAGACACACTAACGGGATCACCGGACCATAGACTATTTTCTGGCCGGCCACAGACTTGATTTTAATCACAGTTGGACTGTGCCATTTAGGTCGGAGATGAGCCACCCTGATTCTCAGGGAGAGCAGGTCCTGCCACACTTAACAACTTGATGTGGCTTATGGGAGAATCAAGTACCTTTTATTTTTTTAAGCTAAAAGAAGGGAAGCGACAATGTTTGGATGGAGTCATGGACCACAGTGGCGAGAACCACAACTCCAGCCATTAATCCACGGGTTTATACTGTGCATAAATCTTGCGCCATTATTGACTTAGAGGCTCCGATCTCTGTACGTGTTTTTCTTAGCACCATCTGAGATCTGACCCTAACCCAGGCTGCTGCATCCTGAGAAACCATGCTAGGCTTCCGTCTGGTGACTCGCAGCTGTGAAGTAAATGGTGAAAAGCCTGGCTCCAGGGAAAGCAATGGCAAACTGGCAGATCTATGGTGTTTGTTTGTTTGTTTGTTTTTACCATCAGATCAGGTTCTGATGCTTTCTCTGCGATGACCTGGGATTTGCTCAGACTCCAGTCTTTTCTCTTGAACTTGCTCATCCGGTTCTCACTGTCCTCTTTGAGGGACAGATCTTCCACTCTGGCCCCTGACGAGGCCCTGCGCTCCAAAAGGGGCTCCAGGATGGACCTAGCAGGGGTGGGCGAGGGAAGGATTGGGAGTTTGGGATTAGTAGAAGCAAACTAGTAAATATAGGCTAGATAAACAACAAGGTCCTACTGTAGAGCACAGGGAACTATATTCAATATCCTGGGATAAACCATAATGGAAAAGAATATGAAAAAGAATATATATATGTATAACTGAGTCACTTTGCTATACCACAGATATTAACACAACATTGTAAATCAACTATACTTCAATAAATTTTTTTAAAAAAGGATTGACCTATCAGCCACGAACAAGGGCAGAGTCAGAAAACACTGATCACCTGACAGTCAAAGCCAATATATGTACAACTGAGTCACTTTGCTGTAGACCTGAAACTGACACAACGTTGTAAGTCAAGTATACCCCAATAAAAATTAAAACAAACCAACAAACAAAAAACTGACTCCAAAAAGACCAGGGGATATGACTCTCCAGCCGAACCTTGACCTGTGGCATTGTTCTCAGGTTGTAATCTGAATTTCCAACTGCCAATTGAATATCACAAGGTCTACGTGTACAGAAATGAGGCCGTCCAAGTGTGGAAAGAAAATACTAGTGAATATTTATCTTATCTCACGAAGACAAGGTCTTATTAAACTTAGAGGTAAAGACAGAGTTCACACAGTAAAAGATGAATAGGCAGCTTTATGTAGTGGATAATAGCACATTCTCTGGAGCCCTACAGCCTGGGTTCAAATCCTACCTACACTGACTTGCTGGGTGACCTTGGGCAGATAACCTTTTCATACCTCAGTTTTCTTATACGTGAAATGGGGATAATAATAGTACCTACCTCACAGGGTGATTACAGAATGCTTACAACAGTGCCTAGTATATAGGAGTACTCCTCAAATGTTTTTTTAATTACAGTGATAGATTTTTAAGCACCATAGTGAAAATGGATTCATTCAAGAACCATAATTAGATGTTAATACATAGAGGAGAAGAGTTTGATGAGAAACAGGAGAGTCTCAAAATATCTCCCCATAAATTGCTCATTAATTACAAAGGGAAAAATAGTAAGTACTATTTTAAAAACAGAAAAGAAAATGGACCAAATCTTAACCACAGGATCAATTAAATCACTAATAAGGGACAAATGCATAATGTGCTTCCAGATATGATACCTGAAAAGGACATATCACACAGAAATGTATCACCTGAATCTTAAGCACGAGGAAACATCAGACAAACCCAAACGAAAAAGAATTCTATAACTGGCCCATAATCTTCAAAAATGTCATTATGAAAGACAAGGAAAGGCTAAGGAAATGATTTCAAATTAAAGAATAGAGAGACATGGCTAAATACAATATGTGATCCTGATTGGATCCTGTACCACAAACTGCTATAAGACATTACTGGGACAACTGACAAAACTGGAATATGGGTTGTAGCTTTAAGTATTGGGTCAATGTCACATTTCCTGAATGTACAGGCTGTACTGAATGTAGTATGTGGTTACAGTAAGACAATCTGCTTGCTCCATAGCCATGGTGTATGCAGCCCACTCTCAGATGGTAGACTGGGGGTTGGGGGGAGAGACAGAGAGGAATGACGTGGCAAAATGTAAAAACAAGGGGGGAGGGGTTAAAAACCTACCTTTGTGATGTAGAGATTGCTTATAGCTTCTAAATGGGTATTTAATAAGTTCTGGTTTAATTAAAAATTGGAAGATTTTACTCCATAAAAATGAAAAGTTTGGAGGGATAGGTCGGCAGAGCACAGAGGATTTTTAGGGCAGTGGAATAATTCTATATGCTACTACAATGGTGAATATATTTATCAAAACTCACAATGTACAACACCATGAGTGAACCCTAAGTGAACTATGGACTTTGGGTGATTGTGATGTGTCAATGTAGGTTCATCAAGTGTAACAAATGTATCACTTTGGTGCTGGATGCTTATGGTAGGGGAGGCTGGGCGTGTCCAGAGCAGAGGTACATGGGAACTCTCTGTACTTTCTGGTCATTCTTGCTGTGAACCTAAAACTGCTCTAAAAAATAAAGTCTACTTTTTTTTTTTTTTTTTTTTTTTAAGAAAAAGCTTTGATATGAAATAAGACAACAGAAAAACAGCTATCAGCTTTTTTTTTTTTTTTTTTTGCGTTACGCGGGCCTCTCACTGTTGCGGCCTCTCCCGTTGTGGACCACAGGCTCCGGACGCGCAGGCTCAGCGGCCATGGCTCACGGGCCCAGCTGCTCCGTGGCATGTGGGATCTTCCCGGACCGGGGCACGAACCCGTATCCTCTGCATCGGCAGGCGGACTCTCAACCACTGCGCCACCAGGGAAGCCCGCTATCAGCTTTTAGTATTTAAAAATTAAAAGCTTCTGTTCAGCAGAAAGCATCATTCGTAAACTAAAACTATTTGCTGTACATATTTTAGATGGCAAATATCATTAATGTATAAGAAACTTTTACAAATCAAAAAGAAAAAAATATGAGTAGCTCAATTTTTACAAACTGTCGAAGGAGATAAACACGTATTTCACGAAGAAAGAAATCCAAATAATTTTTAAAAAACTTAGTATCACTAATTATTAAATATGTAAATATTAAAATGAGATCACTGGAGAGGGCAGACTCTTTTTACATTTTATTATGGAAAATTTCGAACATTAAAAAGTGGAGAGAATATAATAAACTTTTTTTTTTTTTTGGCCGCGCTGTGTGCCATGCGGGATTTTAGTTCCCCGACCAGGGATCGAACCTGTGCCCCTTGCAGTGGAAGCACAGAGTCCTAACCACTGGACTGCCAGGGAAGTCCCCGAGAGAATATAATAAATCTTATGTGTACATTACTCAGCATCAACAGTGATCAACTCATGGCCAATCTTATTTCTCATATACACCCCGTCATAATCCTCACCCCGCACTGGGTTATTTGGAAGTGATTCCTAGGTATCACATCTCGTCTATAAATATTTCGGTGCATATCTCTACAAGGCAAGGATTCATCTTCATAACAAAACTACACTCCCATCATCTTCCTAAGGAAGTACATAATTCTCTAATTTCATCAAACATCCAATCAGTGTTCAAATTTCCCGTCTCATAATTTTTTTGGCAAGTGATTTGTTTGAATCGGGATCTAAACAAGATTCACTCATTGTATTTGGCTGATATACTTCTTAAGTCATTTTAAGCTTTTTAATACTTTAGGTCTCACTTTCTACAAAATATTTTGCCCTCTTCCGTGAAGATACAGGATGAGAAAGTAGCAGGAAAGTCTGGTTAAAGAACCACTGGAGTCACAATGGAAGATGCTTCTAGACTACAATTCTTCTTCTTTCTTATTTCAAATTATTCTCTCCTTTTCTGAATATTCTGTTATTATTATTATTTTTTAAAGATTACATTCCTGAATTTGCAATTTTTTGGTATTTTCCAATTATTAGTATATTTAAGGAGAAGCCACTCACTATTATTTGTCTTAAATCTGTACTAATTAAAAAAAATCATAGAACGAAATTCCAAAACAGACGCTTTTATTCTTAAAACCAACCAAGCCAAATCAAACAAAAAGAATCTCTTCAAACAGTCGTTGGTCAGGGAGGGAAAAAAACCCAAACAACAATCCAGTATTCTACTGGGTCTACTAGTACTTTGCCTGTGAGATTGAGAATGAAGGGAAGCGTCTGTGGGTCATTAGATCTACAGGCAAAGATCTAGGCCCTAATGTGAGTTTCAGTAGGGCCTAATTATGAACCAAACTCAACAGTAAAATAATGATAGTGTAGTCCCACAGTGCCTGTGTTATTTTTTTCTTACACTGACTATTTCAATGATTTTCCTGAAATACCGAAGAGTAATTTTTTTTAAAAAAAAAAGATTTTGGTTTGAGGCCCCTACTTTGCTGGAGCTCTGAGCATGTACTGAGTTGACCTGCTATGCAAGCCCTTCCAGCTTCCCTTAACACGATGCGCTGTGTTTCATAAAGTTATTCTCTTTCTGGCCCACAGCCTCCCATGTGCCAAACAGGATGGATACACCCAACCAAGAAAGAAGTGAGCGTTTGCGGACTGCACACCCAATAATCACCATGAAAGTTCTAATGAATACTGTGACATAACACAGCTAACAGGAGAATTGAAGTCACTGGGTGTGAATCAGTTTGAGATGCTTTAAAGAAACATCCTGAATAAATGTTAGAAAATGGTATCAATGTTGTCACCTTACTGGGCAAATGTGGGCAAGAGCAATAACCCACTTTGCCCCAGGTCATGATATAAACAGAACCCCAGTCACCTGCTCTCTATTTACTGCCCTAATGGATCAGCAATTACAGTGTCTCTGATTTTCAACAGCTGCCTGAAAACTTTTTTTTTTGAATGAGACAGAGTTTAAGAAAAGAGAACAGAACAGAACTTCTATGCTTGCCACAAAGTTGGTAGTATCTCTTTACGGCATGAAAAAAAACATAGATGGGAAAAAAATAAACAAATGAATCAGGTATTATTTAATATTTTCAAATTCAAAAGATTAAAAATAGTCCAAATACCTAATACGGGTGACTATATTATGAAAAATTATACAGTCATACATTGTATATGGCATTGCACACTGGCATTTGTGATATCAAGAATTGTAAAAAATATTACTCCCTGAATAAGTAATATATGCTTTGGGAAAGTAAAGCCTACACACCATCTTAACCTAAAGGCTGAGAAGTGATCTGAGACCATATCCTAAATAATCGTAAAGCTATATGGACACACGTTTGTTACAATTCTTAATAGTATAAATGCATTTTATATTGATACAACCTAATTTTCTTTCTTTCTTTTTAATTTTGGCCGTACTGAGGGGCTTGCAGGATCTCAGTTCCTCGACCAGGGATTGAACCTGGGCCACAGCAGCGAAAGCGCCGAATCCTAACCACTAGGCCACCAGGGAACTCCCTAAATGTCTTTATATTAAATTTATAATGAACTTCTATGATTATCTGTTTAGAAACAGTGACAAAGCTTAAACATCCTGTAGTAGGGAGAAGAATTAATTATGGCACATTCATATGATGTAACGGTAGAGAGCCATCAGAAGTGATAATTAAAAACTAATAATAAAATTAGACAGCAATATGGAAAATGCTTATAACAAAAAGACAAAGAGGAAAAGCAAATTACCAAACTACATCTGTGCTATAATTGCAGCTGTGTAAAGATATCTATGTCAATGGTAAAGGATAGATAAATCATTTAGAAAATAATAAATATTTGAGGGCTTCCGTGGTGGCACAGTGGTTAAGAATCTGCCTGCCAATGCACGGGACATGGGTTCAAGCTCTGGTCTGGGAAGATCCCACATGCCACAGAGCAGCTAAGCCCATGCACCACAACTGCTGAGCCTGTGCTCTAGAGCCCATGAGCCACAACTACTGAAGCTCGCGTGCCTAGAGCCCATGCTCCGTAACAAGAGAAGCCACTGCAATGAGAAGCCCTCACACCTCAACAAAGAGTAGCCCCCGCTCGCTGCAACTACAGAAAGCCTGCATGCAGCAGTGAAGACCCAATGCAGCCAATAAATAAATACATAAATACATAAATAAATAAAGTATTTGATTTCCAGGTAGAAGGCCATTTGGACAGGTTACTTTTGTGATATGTTTATTATAATATGGAATTACAAAATTATAAATAAGTGTTAAGTCAACGGACTTAACTTATATTCAACATTAAAACACACAGTGATGCTAAATACTCATCATGTATATAAAATTAAGCAATAGGTCACAAAATGGTACATGTCATGCTTTTCCACTTGAACACAATTATGAATTCACTCCTTTAAAATATTTTAAATTTGAACATATGGAAAGGCACTCCATGTTTCTGGCAAGAAGGCTCAACATCAAAAAGCTCTAAATTCAATCCATAAATTTAACATATCCCAATAAAAACAACAGGATTCCAGACAAGTTAATATGAAAATGAGCTATGTAAAACTAGCCAGACAAATTCTGAAAAAAAATTACTAGAAATTTTAAAACCTTTAAAATCTATAGTAATTAAAACTGCATTAGAACAAGTGCCATGAACCACACAGGTAGATCTAAGAAATGGGGGAAAAGTCTACAGACTAAAGAACATTGGAATTTGATTTTTTTATAAGGCTGACATTTCAAATCAGTAGAGAAAAGATGGTTTGCTCACTAAACGTTATAGGGAGAACTGGGTAGCCAAGTAGGGAAAAAAAATTGGCTCTATACCTTACACTTTATACTAAAATAAATTGCAAAGAATCACAGATTTTATTATATAGTGAAAACCTAAAATTAGGCTTTTTGTAGTCTTAAAGTGAGGAAGGCCTTTATGATATAAAATCCAGAAGCCATAAAATCAAATATTAACTTATTTGACTGCATAAAAAAATCAGCATAACTAGATAAAAAATTAGAAGCAAAGTCAGAAAACAAAGGAAAAATTGGAACTATTTCAACTCATATCACAAAGGGTCAATACCCAACAGAAAAATGTACACAAAATATCTGACCAGGGCTTCCCTGGTGGCGCAGTGGTTGAGAGTCCGCCTGCCGATGCAGGGGACACGGGTTCGTACCCTGGTCCGGGAAGATCCCACATGCCGCGGAGCGCCTGCGCCCGCGCCCGTGAGCCGTGGCCGCTGAGCCTGCGCGTCCGGAGCCTGTTGCTCCGCAACGGGAGAGGCCACAACAGCGAGAGGCCCGCGTACCGCAAAAGAAAAAAAAAAAAATCTGACCACAGTTCACAGAAAATAAAATACATACACGCTACTAAACAAATGAAAAGATGCTCAACCTCAAACAAGAGGGATGAAAGAAAACCAATATGCAACCAAACAAAAGCCCTAGGCCAAGAAAATATTTTCCACCTATCAGATTGGTAAAAATTAAAAGGCCTGATAATACACAATTTGGTGGCAAGATGTGGGTGAACAGGCACCCTTGTGTGTTGCTGATGGGACTGTAAATGGGTATAATCTCTATGAAAGTCAGTTTAGGAATAATTTTGAAAACTGCAGCTATATATGTTTGACAGAGCAATTTCACTTTTGGACTTTTTCTCATATTGATATACTTGAATATTAACGAAATAATATATTTTTAAGGTTACTCATTGCTATCACTACTGTGATAGTAAAAGGCTGAAATCAACAAATGTCCATCAATAGACAGTGATGGAGTGTATCACGGGTAGGGAAATCATGAGATGTCTGCAACTCAAAAGAAAGACGAGGCTCTCGCAGTTTTGAAATGGAATGATTTGCAAGATGTAGTCAGTGAAAAAAGCAAGGCAGGACTTCCCTGGTGGCACAGTGGTTAAAAATCCGCCTGCCAATGCAGGGGACACGGGTTCGAGCCCTGGTCAGGAAAGATCCCACATGCCGTGGAGCAACTAAGCCTGTGCACCACAACTACTGAGCCTGCGCTCTAGAACACGCGAGCCACAACTACTGAGCCCACGTGCCACAACTATTGAAGCCCACACGCCCAGAGCCCGTGCTCTGCAACAAGAGAAGCCACTGCAACGAGAAGCCCGTGCGCTGCAATGAAGAGTAGCTCCCGCTCACCAACGCAGCCAAAAATAAATAAATAAACTAATTTTTTAAAAAGCAAGCCAAAGAGTATTATATGCTGCCGTTTATAAATAAAAAAACGTGTGACGAAGGATATATATTTAGGAACTGCTTCTGTACAGATAAAGAGCTGCTGGAGAGGCACCACGGACATGAACCTGAACGCTAACATCGCTGGCCTCTGGAGAGTGGTACTGATGAGCTGGGAGTCGGGGACTGACAGGAGGCCTCTCATGATATGTCCTTTTGTACCTTTGAAATTTCATATGTGATTACATTGCCTACTCATAAAATAAACTTAAAAATTATTTTTAAAAATTGAAACAAAAAAGTCAAGCAATAACTACAAATTATTCTGAAACAAACAAAATAGGATACGATTGGCTGGGTCATAGGGTGTGATAGCATTATGCGTGATTTATTTTTTCCATTTTTCATAACTGTTGCTACTATCACATAAATAATGATATTCTTCATAATGAAGATGATGAGAAAGACCCCAAAACTAATAACCCAGGTACTGTGAATGATTTCCCTTACGAAGATGATGCACCCACACTGACCAAGTCTCACTTTGGGGACCAAAGGCAAACATTAGGAAGGAGTTACCTCAGCCCTCCTGGCATTTAAAGATGGAAGCCTTACCCATCAGATCCTGGTCTGGAAGGAGCATTATCAGATGAGTTAGAAGAGCTGGAGATCACAGAGGACGTCACCGAGGTGATGGACAATCTCCGCAGTGTGGACGACATGATGTAGGGGAGCACCATAGACCCTGTGCGGCTTTGCTTCCTCTCCGTCAAGTTGGGCGGCTAAAGGAGACATGACCCCTCATGGTTAGCTGGCCTGGAATTCAGCCCTTAGGAACTGGTGCAGCCCCTGGTGGGTTGTGGTAAGTGCCCACCTGTATGGGGGCTGGCACCCCATTCTGATGGGTTGGTGCCTGTGTTGTGTCGGTTGTTAAATATTGCAAATACTTGTATTCTTTCTTTGTAGTTTGAAAGATTTTATTGACATATCATTTTGTTTATTATAATATGACATATGAGATATTCTGTAACTGCATATCACAACATCCTGACATTTAAGCGTGTAGGTTGTGAGTTCATTTTCTGTATATTAAGCAACTCTCCATTTTTTAAAAATTTGTTTAAGTGTAGTTAATTTACAATGCTGTTTTAGTTTCTGCTGTACAGCAAAGTGATTCAGTTAAATATATATATATTTTTTCCTTTGCATATTCTTTTCCATAATGGTTTATCACAGGATATTGAACATAGTCCCCTGTGCTCTACAGTAGGACCTTGTTGTTTATCCATCCTATATATACTAGTTTACATCTGCTAATCCCAAACTCCCAATCCATCCGTATCCCCCAATCCATCCCTTCTCCACCCTCCCTGTCCATCCCTCCCCCACCTCTCTTACATTCTTAGTTATAAACACAACTTCGGTTAAGCCTACCTTGTTTCTAAAATTAGAGAAAAATTCACCCTAACTTTCTGCCAGCCTCTTGAGAGAGGGAAACCAAGATGTTCATTACTCATCAATAAAATAGCAAACCCCTCTGTCTGCTTCTCCAGCTTAGCTTCTAGCGACCATTTAGAAAACGGAATACTGGCCTAATAGAAAAGTTTTAGATTGAAACTGGACACCTGACGCTTATCCTGGTGAATCTTAGGAAATAAAGGAATACGGATATACTCTCATAAGAAATGCCTCCAGTAGGTCACCATATCAAATTCAAATGTTAATATTGGCCTGGGTCTAATGAAAACTAAACTCACTGAGTGAAAGCCAAGTGTTTGCCATCTAGGAACTTGTGTAAAAGACAAATGTTCCTAAAAGAAAACTCTTAACTGGCAACAGGTTAGGAGGTAAATTCGTGGGAAGGCATGACTGAACACTTGGGTGACTGGGAGAGATGATCAAAAAGATACTAGGGAGAACAATGTAGCAGAGATGGAGGTACGGGAATAGGGGACAGGAATACATGAAAAGAAATGCAGAGCCTTGATTTGGAGGAAAGAGGATTTTTGAAAATCTGGGGTTCAAGAATACAACATTTGAAGAGAGAAGGATGAACTCATGTTAAAAAGAGCGGCTAGGGCTTCCCTGGTGGCGCAGTGGTTTACAGTCCGCCTGCCGATGCAGGGGACACGGGTTCGTGCCCCGATCCAGGAAGATCCCACATGCCGCGGAGCGGCTGGGCCCGTGAGCCATGGCCGCTGAGCCTGCGCGTCCGGAGCCTGTGCTCCGCAACGGGAGAGGCCACAACAGTGAGAGGCCCGCATACTTCAAAAAAAAAAAAAAAAAAAAAAAAGAGCGGCTAAATGAAGCTGAAACCAAGCATACCATCAACTGTGGGAGAGAAAAGGCTGACCCATGTATCACTCCACCCAACTTCTCGGGAGGAAAAAAAGAAAACTGTGAGAAATGTCACAACCGTCCAAAAAAATCATGACATCAGCTACATGCATTGTCAAATGTAATTCACAATTCTCTGTCCCCTTCGAAGGTGTGATGAGTAGGAACATGTCACCAAAATAAAAAATAAAGATTAGGAAAAACTGTAGGAGTTGGGCTAGACAGGACAGGAATGACCAGTGTCTGGGATTAGGAAACCCCAATGTCTAGTAGTATGGTTTTCACAGTGTGGTGCTTAGCCCCGCAGCACTACCTGGCGGCATGTTAGAAATGCAAATTCTTGGGCCCCATCCCAGACCAAGTGAATCAGAAACCCTACTGATGTGGCCCAGCAATCTATTTTCACGAGCCTTCCAGGTGGTTCTGACGGTCATTCAAGTTTAAGAGCCGCTGTCCAGCACAACAGGTGAAGGTTATCAAGAGCGGACCATGCCTTCTCCGAACTGCCCCAGGGTTTGCATGCCATTCCTAGGCTACTTTGACTCATTTGGCATCTGAAAAACGGATCAATATCATAAACGGTAGAAGAGACTAGAAAAAGCTCATAGGCTGTTGAGACAAAGCCTACCAGTGTTATAACCCCATAGAGCTTTTCCACTTTCTCCTTGAGTTCCCGGAAGCAAGAAGACAACCGGTCGTGCAGTGGCTTCAGCTGCTCCGTCAGTTTCTCCCCATGGATGCGGATCCCCTCTGTCAGCAGAGGCATCTGGGAAGGAGGGCATGAAAGGAATAGGATATTGTTTAGGAAGAGGGATAGTTCAGATTTGGATGCTGGGGAAAGATGGAAGGTGGGGATGGACAGGTAAACCGGTAGACACAGCACGTTTCGAACGACAATACTGCTTCTCAGTGGAAAGCTTGGGAACTGGATGCTCTTGGGTCAAAGATGCAGAGGGATCTGCACACTGGGGATACAAGTAACCAGGGGAAGGGCTGACAGGCGAGGCAAATCCACGTGAGCCTGGGGGCCTTTCTATGCAGGAGTAACTGATACGTTTCACCTTGGACCGAGCTGTATGGTTGCGTTTCCTCCCACTGTTCACATAAGTAGTGAGAGAGAGAGAGAAACTGAGGCCAACATCTCTCATCTGGAAACACAAGCCAGCAAACCGATTTGGGGACTTTAATCTCCCCTCTAAGAAGACCCCTCTCAACACTGTGCAGTCTAATGGAATGTTCTTCCTATGTTGCTTCGCCAAATAAATAGATAGGTTGTGATTCCAAGGGTTAAAAAAAAAAAAAAGTAACCCTAAACGTGTGCTTGGAGATGGATGCCCTAGCGACTATCTTGGTGTTGTGTGTGGTGGCCGCCCACAGAGCGTGGAGAGCTGTCCAGCCACACCTGCCCTGGACATACCTGCAACGCTATTAGTCGCTTTAGCAGCTCGATCTTCTCCTGGTTTTCAGGATGCTCCTGCAAGTACTTTTCTGTAAAAAAAGCCTGAAAGCAAAGCATTGGCAAGTATCGATTAGAACACATTCCTATCTGTGTATTTGACCCTAAGAGGAAGGGGAGGGAAGCCTAGAAGGGTGAAACACGTCTTCTGTTCTGTCTGATGAACCAGGAATGATTAAGTAAACATTCGTTCCTTTCCTGGGAAGCCCTTAAACCACCGGAGTGGACAATTCAAAAAGGAAAGAGTTATTCTGTAGTCTTCCTGGAATCATGCAATTCCTAGCAAGAGGACATTCTCAACTGCTACACACACACATCAAATCAAATCAGCAGCAGCAGAGCAGAATGTCATTCATCAAATAACTTCCCCAAAGAGCTAAGAAAAGGCCAAATGGCAATATCAAAAGGTTATTCATTAGAGTAAGTGCCTAGATCTTATAAAGGAAAGAGCAAAAAATTAATAGGCCGAAGATGTGGCTGACAGTTTTCCTGCCCAGCATTTTATAGGCTGTACCACAATTCCTGAAGATTCATATTGGTAGTTTCTTACTAATCACCTATCCAAAAGGCTATTTTGAGGACATCATGAGAAATGCTATAGATGTGAAAGTCTTTTGAAAATATTAAATGCAGGTTGCATTTAGTATGCTAGGTCAAGACCATGTCACCCATAACATCAATAAACATTGGTGGAAAGGTCCTATAATAGGGACATAAAGCTCAAACTATAAATACAGGTGTTCCATAGGAGACCATTTTAAAGACAGAATTCATTAGGAAAGAAAAACTAAAGTCTGTAGTGAACATTTGAGCTCCAACAGAGTTCAAAACGGGAGTTTTCTATTTTCTCCCTGTACCATAACCATCATTTCTGAGAGTGCTTTTGAAGACTAGCCTTCAAAGCTCCCCTTCACTCTTTTGCTTCACTAGTAGGAAAACCACCCCATCACATGAAACCCAAGAGTTCCTGAAACTACAGGATACAGTTATAAAAGGGATCAGCCCATTTTGTGTGGAAAACAGAATATGTGCAAACGCTTAACTTTGTGGGAAGATGTTATGGGTTAAACTGTGTCCCCCCCCACCCCCAAATTCATAGGTTGAAGTCCTAAGCCCTGGGACCTCAGAATGTGACCTTAGATGGACACAGACTTGTTGCAGAGGTAATTAGTTAAGATGAGGTCACATGAGAGTAGGATGGACCCCTAATCCAATCTGACCGGTGTCCTTGCAAAAAGGGGATATGAGGAGACAGACACATGTACACAGAGAGAACATCATGTGAAAAGCCAAGGAGAAGACAGTCATCTACAAGGCAAGGGATACCAAAGGTTGCCAGCAACCCACAGAAGCCAGGAGAGAGGCAGGGAGCAGACGCTTCCTCAGAGGCCTCAGAGGGAATCAACGCTGCTGACACCTTGATTTCAGACTACTGGACCCCAGAACTGTGAGACAATCAATTCCCATTGTTTTAAGTCACGCTGTTTGTGGTACTTTGTTATGGCAGCCCTAGAAAACGAGTGCAACAGAGAATATAAATATATGGAATCCACGCATCACACAAAGGAAACAGGACAGCACATTTCCAGAGCAGCTCATGCTGGCAGATTCATATTTACAGGGACTGTCAATATAAATGAAAACATAGGATTTGCTTAAATCTTCAGCCACCTTTACCTTTCAAAATACACGCAGTTTAAATTTGAAAGTTAAAAAAATTTTTTGACCTCTGATAAAATGCACTGAAATTCCCAAAGCATCAGATGAGTCAGGGAACATCAGAGCAGAGTCCCCTGAAATTAGTTTTTCTAGCAGAGTCCTGCCTCAGAACAGAAAGGGCTGATGAATTACCGCACACACCTCCTGTGTTCCGATCACTCAGGCGCTGATTAAAGAGCTGCCTTAAAATAGGTCACCTGTATCAAGTAAGTAATGATGGATTCCCGACCCGATTGCAATAGTTCAAGGTGATCAATGAGTTTACCTTTTTCTTATGTTTAGAAATGTACAAAGTCATACATATTAATTAAAAACTAACAGTCTTTAAAAGTTGCTGAAATAAATTTGTTTATATATCCTTCCTTTTCTTCCTTTTTAAAATTTTAATTAGAAGATGGTCACACTGGAAAAAACTTCATATAAAATTATATAATAGGGGCTTCCCTGGTGGCGCAGTGGTTGAGAGGCCGCCTGCTGATGCAGGGGACGCGGGTTTGTGCCCGGGTCCGGGAAGATCCCACATGCCGCGGAGCGGTTGGGCCCGTGAGCCATGGCCGCTGAGCCTGCGCGTCCGGAGCCTGTGCTCCGCAACGGGAGAGACCACGGCAGTGAGAGGCCCGTGTACCGCAAAAAAAAATAATAATAATAATTAAAAAAATATATATATATATAATAGTCACAGATACTGGCATATATAAATCAGAGTTCAGGAGCATTCTGAAAAAAAAAATGAATACTTGGAAAGACACATCAAAATTAGTACCAGATAGCTTATAGGAAAAAACACACACTGAAATCATTACAGCATTAAAAAAGTATTGTATTCTGGCCCTAGTATTGAATTCCATTATAACTCTAGAAATTATTACTGATGGTGCTTTCCCAGCTGCTGAGACTAAGAAGACTAAAAAAAAGCTTGAGAGGTTGAAGAGACGACAGAAGAAAGAAGATCACTGTAGCACTGGTAAGCCCCACTCATCAACAACACTCAAACTGGGACATCCCTGGTTTGAGCACTGGTTGAGACTCCGTGCTTCCAAGGCAGGGGGCGCGGGTTCGATCCCTGGTTGGGGAACTAAGATCCCTCATGCCAAAAAATAAAAAATAAAAAAGAACACTCGAATCACACATTCTGTTCCAAGTAGACAGGAAGAAAACCGACCCTGATCAAGCCACCACTACATGGCAGGGGTCATATGATGTTCCTCATATACAGGAGGTCTCCCTTAAGCCCCACGTCACTCCTGTCAGTTACGTATTTTCCTTACTTTTTTCAAATATGAAAACTGGAGCTCAGAGAGATTAAGTATCTCCCCCAAGAGCACACAGTGGCCAATGGGAAGCCAGAACTGGGTCATAAGAGTGACTGATTCTGAAGCCCCTGCTCTTCCCAGGACATTGTGTACAAATGGGAATAAGAGAATCAGCCCAGTTAACCTTTCTCATCTTTCCCATCCATCTCCTTTTCTTCCCACTCACTCTCCATGTTTCTCAACAGGGGTGTAACCTGTTTATTTATACTCAAGAGGAGGACCCCCAAATTATTTAGCCACTGAAAACATACCTAGCAATTAAAAATCCTGCTTCTATTGATTATATGTAACCAAATTCTACTGAATGCATTACCTCCACTTTAAGTGATGCTACCTCCAGACCCTATGCAATGAGTCCCATGGGATGAGCATTCCATTCATGTTTTTCCAGAGTAACAGATACGACACTTAGCTGAATTAATTTAATTGCAGAGCCAGGGCCAGCGTTTGTCCATACAACCAATGGCACACCATGTCAGGGTTCCCAATAGAGCGTGGCTCTGTTTCCCACAGATGCTGCTTCCCTTCCAGGGCATCCTCAGGTCTGGGGTCCACTTGTGTGCCTTCTACCTTCCAGGGGAGAGAGGGAGTGGGAAGGGAATTCACAGCTGGTGAACCAACAAGAGGTCTATCAGATGGATCTTTCGGTGACTCTACCAGACAGTGGCCTAACCCTGGCTGGGTGGCTGATGGTGTCTAGCAGGTACGAGGTCAGGGAGAAGCCTGTCATTAATTTCATTTGCCCATTCACAAAGTGGGGAGAATGAAAATCTCTCAGAGAAGTTGTAGGAAACGAATTCACCAGCTGCCACTGGAGGAAGCAGGAGAGACACGCCACACCTGGTGGCCCCGTGGGGTTCCCGGGACGCAGCCCACCTTCTCATAGTTGGAGTAGCCCCCCATGACAGCCGGGTCCACGATGCCACTGAGCAGCATGGAGAGGGGATGCACGGAGAGGGACCGGTCCCAGGCGTGCTGCTGGACACAGTTGCTGATCTTCTCATTGGTGAGCTCCATGGTTTCAATGGCATTCTCCAGAGGACTGATTTCTTCCTGTGACAGAGGAGAGATGCTGAGTTCCACAGCCAAGACTGGAAAAAGCCTAGGTCTTCCCCGCCAAAGGCATACAATTCCCACCAAGCTATGGAGGAGCGATGTTTTCCTTGTCAAAGTCACGTTTTTTTTTCTTTTTGGCTGCACCGAGCGGCACGCGGGATCTTAGTTCCCCGACCAGGGATAGAACCTGTGCCCCCTGCAGTGGAAGCGCAGAGTACTAACCACTGGACCGCCAGGCAAGTCCCGGGGTCATGTTTATTAATAAGGATAGCACATTTACTTGAAATGGTGTTGGTAAGCTGCTAAATAAGCAATTTAAAATCTCAGAAAGTCCAAGGATGATTTAAAAACTGGAGCTATGGTAATGATTATTTCTTGGAGCAAAGTGTCTATGGAAATTTTGAGAAGATAAAATTGGAGCTGTAATGATGTTTTTTTCTTGGGCAAATCTTTCTTACAGATTTTTGAGAAGATCAATGACAACAGAGGAGCAATATATCTGACCCAAGACACCTCTGCACACCAAAAACGTTCACTGGGAAGAGGTTTGATGCTCCTTCCGTAAGAAAAGGTAAGTGATCTCGGAAGTCACACGTTCAGACCATATATTAAGTCTGCTTAGTATGCGTTCTACGGTTTATGGAAGTCAGAAATAATAGGATGTATTAGAATATTCAAGCTGGACTTTGGATGCGAATGAAATGAGATGCAATGCAGATTCAGAGAGCTCCTCCTGTGGAAATGTCTTCCAAACTAGATTCAAGAAAAATTGTGTCCTTCTTCATTTTACCCTGATCAACCAGCATGATCTCCTACTCCAGAATGGATTCCAAAAGCTCTGTCCAAAACCATATTCATACTTGAAGAAGAATAATTTATCACTAGTGGTATGGAACACATCAAACTTCAGATTTGTTCAAGACGTATTTCTTGATTACTTATTTTAGGCAAGTACTCTGCTATGCACCATTGTTACAAAAGCGATTAAGATATAATTCATGGCTGGAAGGAGCATACGGTTTTCACAGGTTCAGGGTGGGGAGGTTTCAAGATATGTAAGCATGGTAGGTAACTCTTTAGAAATAAGCCAAGGTTGTGACAGCGCAGAGAGAAAGGGCATCTAACCCAGCTTGAGAGTTTCAGAGATGGCTTCCTGGAGAAGCTGGTACCTAAACTACATCTCAATGGGAGTTAGGTTGAGAAGTGGTCAGAGGGCATGCTGGGCAGAGAAAATGTCAGAGAGGGTTGACATAGCATGGAATGAGCAATTTAGTTCCAGTAGATTCCATAGAAGATGAAGTGGAAGGGCTTAGTCACACAGACCCTGTACGCATGTGCTAGGAGCATGGGCTTTCTAGTCTAGGCACTGGGGAGCCACAGCAAGGTTTTAAGCATGAGAATGATACAGCCAGGTTTTCACTATGGAATTCACACTCTGAGGCAGAGAGGAAAATGGACCTAAGAAGCCAATGCAGGGAGGCCAATCAGAAGGCTTTTTCAATGGCATCAACCAGAGATGAATGAGGGATTAGAAACAGGGTACCTCAGCAGGAGGGCTGGGGGAAGAAAACTAAAACAGATTTAATAACTATTAAAGAGGTAAAACAAACAGCTTTGGGGAGTGATGAAGATGGAAGAGTCTAGGATGAATGGTGATGTGACTAGCTGAAAATAAGAGGAAGTGTTCTTGGAGGGAAGAATGTGATTGATAGGAAACTCAAAGGAGGAATTCCAAAAATGTTTTTGGGCACAGGCAGGATCCTTGAGGAGACAACACCCATTGGGTCATAAAAGAGCCATTCACTGGGAGTAATCTTTAGGGTTGGTGTCGTAACATCAGTTTGACAAAGGAGTTCTATTCTACAAGCATGTCTTATTTCTCTTTTGGAAAATAAAGTGGGCCAGAGGAGCTAGTGAGAACTGGAGGGGGAATTTAACAAAGGCTCTCATTCTGTTTGGAGACAGAAAGAGTTTTCTGAGTTCCACTTTCAGATGACTTACTGTTGAAATCTGTTTGACTTCAAACCACTTGAGAATCCCAGGGAAGGTATAGGCAGTCGTATACGTGGTCCTTTCAATCCACATGGTCTGGTGGAAGGAAGGAAAGTAGGAAATGGTGGTCAGTTCCCAGGCAAAACAGCAAAACTCCCAGATTTATGATACTCTCTTTTTTAAATTTTTTAAATAAATTAAAATTATTTCATATCAGAGCATACTTGATTTAGTTTCAGGTGTACAGCAAAGTGATTCAGTTATACATGTATCTATTCTTTTCCAAATTCTTTTCCCATTTAGGTTATTACAGAATATTGAGCAGAGTTCCCTGTGCTCTACAGTAGGTCCTTGTTGGTTATCTAGAGATTTTATTTTCAATGCCTCCTTAGTGAATGGGCCATACTTTCTCCCAAACTTTAAGGATTCTAAGTGTTTAAAGCAGAAAGGAAGTAGCTATTGGGGCTCCGTCACCCTTTTTGATGGGAAATTTGAGGTCCAGAGAGGTGTGACATGCTCAAATCAAGGTCATGGTGGTGGCAGGCCCAGGCGTGGAGCCCAGTTCCTGGATCACTAGTCTAGAGTTTTCCACTGAGACAATAGTCTGCTGACTAGGTAATAAGCACACGGAAACTATCTCCAGGGCTGCCATCATTTCTGCTGTAGATGCTGGTTGAATGGAAGGCCTCCATTTTTGATGTCCATTTCATCTTGTTTTAGAGGATGAACGTGGTGGACTCACAGCAAACTCATTGTCGGGATCCTTTTCTCCTTTCCGGAACGGCCGAGAATATCTGAACTGCTGTACTTCATTGGCTCTGTAGTAGCTGGGAAAGACACAACCATATGCTTTCATTTCTTTCTTACAACAAGCACTGCTCCAACAAAACCTGAGACACATCTTACATGGACTGAGTCTTATCCACTAAACTACCTCAAAACTGACATAGTCTCCACGATGAAGGCTGGAGATGATGCAGAATTTGATTTTTTTAAAACTTTCTTGGCCATGCCACGTGGCATGCAGGATCTTAGTTCCCCAACCAGGGATTGAACCCGTGCCCCCCTGCAGTGGGAACATGAAGTCTTATCCACTGGACTGGCAGGGAAGTCCCCGGAATTTGATTTTATTGCACATCTTAGTTTTATTATTGATGAATCTATCTCACAGCTCACAATTTTGAAAGGCATATGGATTTATGTCCGTGTTTGTGATCTCATTTGCATAGTTTTCTAACAGTTCTATCAATCCTAGTAGCATTTTAGCTTCTCAGGAGAAGGAATTCAATCATAGGGGAACTCACTGATTGAAGGCCAGGTGAGGTCAGTCGCTACTGGCCAGTGAATCCTTCTGAGTGGAAAAAAGAACTAGGGGATCTGAAACCTAAGAGTAAAATTCTCAATTTCCTTCCCTCTGCTTAAAAAAAAAGAAATCTCCAAATCCCTTGAGTTACCAAGCTCTCATCTTATACTGGAAATGGAAGGGACAGTTGTTATGGTCTGAATATTTGTCCCCCAAATGCCTATACTGAATTCCTAATGCCCAATGTGATGGTGTTAGGAGGTGGGTTTTTGGGTGGTGATTAGCTCATGATGGTGGAGCCCTCATGAACGTGGTTAGTGCCCTTATTAAAAAAGAGGCCCCACAGAACTCCCTCACCCCTCCCACCATGTGAGGACACAGTGAGAAGATGATCACCTACGAACCAGGAAGAAGGCCCTCACCAGACACTGAAGCCGCCAGTGCCTTGATCTTGGACTTCTCAGCCTCCAAAAATGTGAGAAATAAATTTCTGTTGTTTCTAAGCCACCCAGTCTGTGATCTTCTGTTACGGCAGACCAAATGGACGAAGACAACAGGAGGTCTTCCAAACTCTAATGAATTTTGATAGACTTCTATATAAAGAAGTGTGTGAGACACATGGTTTAAAAAACAAACCAAAAAACCCACTTACTTTAAGATCTGCTCTGGAACTGGTTTATCTTTGTAGCTGGGCGGCAGGCTCATCACTGGCTTTACGGTGAAACACTGCATGTCTGAGGAGCTCGTTAAGGAAGGAAAAGGGCTGGGCCACTAAGCTGTCACGGCAAAAAGGACTACCTGTTCCTCCTGCTTTACCGATGGAAATGGTACCCACACCAATCATTCCTTTGAACCAAATGCCAGGACCGCATTGAAAACGGGCTTCCCTCAGATATTGCCAAAATGCCTTATTAAGTCATAATCTTGGGACATTTTTTGGTCAGACACGTAGCAAACAACCTTGTCTTAGGGAAACAGACATTAATGAAATTTCAGGAAAACAGGTGACTGGCAATTACCTAAAATCATTTCTTTTGGACAAGCATCCCTCTGAATTAGCCAGATTCCAGAGCCCGGGCAACAGGAATTTCTTGTTATCTTTGGATACCACTTGTTTACCAAGTACCAGAGCCAGGCACTGTAATAGGTGCTTTGAATAGGTCATCTCCAATAAACACAACAATTTCCAGGTGGATGTTATTAATCCCCTTTACAGATGAAGAATCTGAGGGTCTGAGAAAGCCCAGATCACACAACTGATAAATGAAGTCAGACGTCAAACCCAGCTCAGGGGGAAGGTCTCCCTCTCTCACTTAATGATCTGATCTTAGGCATGACTTTGTTTTGCCTTTACCAACAATGCTTCCAAATCTATAGCATTGAAACTAGAATTTAAGGCACTGGGTCTAGACCTAACATTCACTCCCAGTATTTCCCAACGTGAAGAGTGCCATCCACTGGCACCAGAATCACCTGGAGATTTACTCAAAATGCAGAATTAGAATTCACAGCTGCTGAATTAGAATCTCTCCACGGTGATTCTTAAGTATAATAAAACCTGAGAACCACTGGGCTATGCCTTAAGCTATTACAGCTTACAAAACGTTTTCACATAAATGATCTTTTTAATTTGATCTTCACAGAAATGCTATTAGATATTTGGGAGAAACAGAGCTCCCCTCACACTTTATAGATGAGAAAACCAAGGCCTGGAGAAACTAAGCAACTTGCCAAGGTAAATTGGCTATGCAGACATGACTCTGGGACTCCTGTTTCTACATCCAATTCATGAAGACCTCTTTTCATCCCATCCCAAGGAGGCCCCGCAAGCATTTACTGAATCCCTACAACTGAAACAATTTTTCCCAGAAAACCTTTCTTTTCCAAGCATCCACTGTGTTAAGAGGCCACTCCACTCTCCTCTGAAAGGCAGGTCTGCCTACTGATCTATCATTGCTGTGTATCTTTCTATAGCTACTGACCAATAATAATTAATATAATAATTATTATATTTATAATTATATATAATTATAATATAATTATATAATTAATTATAATTATTATATTATAATTAATACATATTAATTACAATAATTAATACATATAATTAATAATTAATACATATTGAACTTTTATTATGTATTTACCAGGCACTGTTCCTAGTATTTTACAGATACTCAATCTTTGCAAGAACTCCAAGGGGAAGAATGATCATCATCCCCACTTTACAGGTGAGAAAACTGAGGTACAGAGAAATTAAGTAAGTTGCCCAAAGTGACACAGTAAGTGACAGCACTGGGACTCGAACCCAGGCAATACGCTCCAGAGCCCTTTTTCTTATTTATCTACCATGCCACACCAGCTCTGTCTTAGCAACCTCTTTTAGAATACTGTTTACTTTTATAACATCTTCATTTTTAAAAAAGCATGCAATTGGTTTTTTGATGACATTATATGTTACCCAAAAAGAGCTACACCTCTTTATCCAGGATCCAGAATTCAGAACAGGAAGTCTATTCGCCTCAGGCTCCGCTTGTGGCTCTAACACACATCCCTTCATATTCAACATTTGCTTCTCATCTCTCTCCTTTAGTTACGTCATAGCCCTGAGCTAAGGACATTAGGTTCCCAAAGCTTTTACACAGAATGAGACACTGAGTCAGGATGGTTAAATGAGTCTGAGGCCAGGACCTATCGGCACGCAGGGATGGGATGGAACCCTCGGCTTCTCTGGCTGGGCTGGGGCTGCTGTAGGTTCAAGAGCCCCTGAGCCGTGACCCCAGGATGAGGATACGCTGCTTGGGGGAGGACTTGATGTCCTCTCCTGGGGGCGTGGTGCTGGCCATCTTCTCGGCGTTGGGAAACTGGGTCAGCAGCCGCAGGCTGAAGTCTTCTCGCCTCTCGTACTCCTTCCCCCGGTAGATGAAGATCTTGTTCTGCAGGTCAGGAGAGCAAGGGAAAGAATTAAATATGAAGAGTGAAGGGGCAACTGGGGAGCCTGGTCCCGAGGAAGCTGCTGTCCTCCCCAGACCAAGTGCAACACCCCCACCGTGTCCTCATGGAGCACCTGCTATGTGCCCCACAGTAACCATCATATCCCAAAGAGCTCACGGTTTATCTGTGGAGTTAAGTCACACGCATGAAAATGCTTCACGCAGTGTTTCTCAGAGTACGGCCCAAGGATGACAATTGGTGTGCAAACAGCCTACACGGATCCACAAGGAGATAAGGAGTTTGCACCCTAATGGAAATCCAGGATGTTACCAGGCATGCTGTTTTAGTTTAGCTGATACTTTTCATGGCAAGAAATTCTCAATGAAGGAAGGAAGTACATTCATTTACTTTTGAGGTGCAAGCTCCTTTCTCATCATGATCCAGTAACAGGTAGGGAACCAGCGCTTTGAGCGGCACTGCCTAGAGAACTCGAAAGTACGAAGCGAATCAACACAACAGGTGAGACAGGAACAGAGAACAGGATTAACCTACAGCCGTCCCAAGCCAATCCTGGAGATCACCGTGGATGGCCACATTGAAGCCTCATAGAAAATAACTACCCTCAATACTAGTCTCTCCATTCCAAACTGCAGCTTTTTCTCTTTAATAAAATTAATAAAATTGGATGTTTTGAAAAGAAATTTTCTAGGCCCCAGGCATGGAAGAAATTCACCTCACAGCTGTTGCAAGTTCAAATGTCGCCATGTTTTGAAGGTTCCTGCTCCTCCGATGGTCACTCAGATGAGTACTTAGTATTTAAAGCCCACACGTGATCCTTTTTTAACTAAAATCTGGGCCCATATTGTCCTGTCAAATGTTTTTAAAAACCACTTGTCCATTCACACAACCAGTATGTATCAAGCAAATGAGATACGCCAGGCGCTAGGGACAGAACAGTAACTCTGCTCTGGTGGAGAGAAATAGAAAACAAGTAAACAAATAAGTAAGTAAGATAATTTAGATAATTTAAGTCCCTGGAAGGCAATATACCTTCTACGCTCAACACGGAGGGCAGTGAAAATGGCCAGATCTTTTGGAATTGATGATAAAATGTTTCCAAGCCGGGAAAGATTTATGTGGATGACGCATGCATTATGCAATTTCTTCATTCAGGCAAAACTGTGGCGGGTTAAGGGGTCGGAGTATAAGAAAACGCTAAGTGTATGATGTGGACCATAACTGTGGAAGGAACCAGACAAGCAGAAGGTCAGTACAAAGCAGCTCAACCTGAAGGAAAAGGTTTCCAGGAGGACAGGAGACTTGATGGGGAGGGGAGGGGAGGGGAGGGGAGCGGAGGGGAGGGGAGGGGAGGGGTGGGGAGGGGAGGGGAGGGGAGGGGAGGGGTGGGGAGGGGAGGACAGGACAGCCAGGCATGGAAGTGAAAAGAAGAATAATAAGGCCCAAGGCAGAAAGTATGGAGTGCAGGTAGAAGAAACATCCTTGGACGAGCCGGAATCTGAAAGGCCTGGAAAGGCGGGTCAATGGTCCAAAGACCTGGAAATTCACTGGAGGTTCTAGAAGGAGGGAGCAATGTGATGAAGGAGGAAGTGTAGTCAACCTAATCTATCCAACTGTAGGGATCCTTGGCAAAATCCTTGGGGGAAGGAGGAGCTACAGGGACTGCTGTTTGAGTCTTTGGTGTTTGGTAAAGAGCAAAGGGATGGGAGAGTCAATGAGGATTCCGAGGTAACGGCCTTGGACCAGGAAGAACAGTGATGCCACTGACAAAAACAGAAGAGAGGGAGGCCTGCTTGGGGTCCGGGGAGAGGATATAATTTTATACTTTCTGAGTTTGGGGAAATAGTAACATGCAAGGGCATTTAGGTTACATAATTCATGTGGATTCTCTACTTTTCAGTACATGCTGACAACACGTAACACCTACAAACGCCTGTACAGTTTATAAAGCACTCCCATCTGCTATTCATTTCATTCTCAAACCAGCCCTGCAACGTGGGCCTTATTTCCCTAACTTCAAGGTCAGAAAACCAAGACTTGGTGGTCATGTGATTTGGCCAAAATCACAGTCACTCAGCAGATGATTTAGACCCCAATTTTTCAACTTGAAAGTCTAGACTTCTTGTTCTCACGGAACCACTGCTGTCCTCCAGTTCATAACCATTATTCCATGTGACACAATAATCATATGTAACAAGTGTGGTAGCTGTCAATATCTTATCATGAACGATAGCAAATTTAAGACCAGAACCTACTGCAGACCCTCTACTCTTATTACTCCAGTCTCCCTTGGCCACCTTATCTACAACCAGTGTTAACGACACGTAAATAACCCAACTTTTATCTCCGGCCTAGAACTTTCCTTTGCGTTCCAGACCCATAGAGCAAATGTTTGACTCACATTTTTTGGATGTTCCAAATCTACCTCACATTGAGTATGTCTAAAACCAAACAACCTATAAAGACCCCAAAGGGGGCTTCCCTGGTGGTGCAGTGGTTGAGAGTCCGCCTGCCGATGCAGGGGACGCGGGTTCGTGCCCGGGTCCGGGAAGATCCCACATGCCGTGGAGCGGCTGGGCCCATGAGCCATGGCCGCTGAGCCTGCGCTCAGCAACGGGAGAGGCCACAGCAGTGAGAGGCCACAGCAGTGAGAGGCCCGCGTACCGCAAAAAAAAAAAAAAATCCCAAAGGCCCTCTGCAATCTGGTACCCATAGCTCTCTGAGCCCGTTCTCCACCTGCCCTTTTGTTCATGCATCTCCAGCCTCATGTCTTGAACCTGCTGTTCTGTCTGGCCCCCTCTTGAGAGCTGCCTGGCTTACTCCCTCACGTCTTTCAGGGTTTTGCTCAGGTGTCATTTTCTTACCGAAGTCTTTCCTATTCACTCTGTTTAAAATTGCAACTCCATCCCCACCATCTGCCTCTCCATTCACCTTCCCCTGACGCATTTTTCTCTACGATACTTGCTGAGTGTCTACCCTGTATGAGGCGCTGTTCTAGGCCATCTGACACACTCAGGTATTTATCGTAGTATTTATTTATTTGTCTCTCCAAGCCAGAACAGAAGCTCTACAATTTCAGGGATTTAGGTTTAAGACTCTGCCCCCTGGCCTATAGTACAGCAAGGTCCATAAATATGGGTCTGCAGTAGGTTCTGGTCTTAAATTTGCTATCGTTCATGATAAGATACGGATAAGAGCTCAATAAATATTTATTCAGTGAGTGGATTCATCCTCTCCTCCATGATTCTGCCCTTTCCCAGTGTTGCCATCTTAGTGGATGGATCCCCTGCCCCGCCAATTATGCAGACCAGAGAGCCAGGAATCATTCTTACCACCTCCCACTTGCTCACTGCCATATCCCATCAATCATCAAATACTGTTACTGCGTCTCCATCACACTAATCTTTCCCTTCCTCTCTAAAGCCACCTCCCTAGGCCAACCTGTCATCTCTTCCCAGAACATCTGCCATGGTCTCTAGGGGCTTATCTACAAGCACGTCCCATCCATTCTCCATACCGAAGCCAGACGACCTTGCCAACACTGAAAAATCTACAATGGCTCCCTCTGCTCTCTGGATGCCAACAAAACACGCTATGTGGTCCCCAAAGCCCCGCACGCCCCTCCCACACTTCCTGCCTCATCTTCCCTGCTCACCCCAGCTCCCTCTCTTCCCACAGCACTCGTCTTCCACTCCCAGCCCCTGCCATGCCCTTGCCTGCTATTTCCTCTGCCTGGAGCGCCTTTTCCTATCCCCTTAACCTTCCTGACTCCCAGTTCACCTTTCAAATCCCAGCTGAAGCAGAAGTTCCCTGGGAAGTCTTTCCCGATTCTTAAAAAATTCAGGTATAATTGACGCATAGTAAAAATCTACCCCTTTTAGTGTAAAATTCTGCAGGTTTTGACAAACATAACCATGACCACAATTAAGAGATAGCACAGTTTCATCACCACTTAAAATCTCCCCACGTCTCTTTGTAGCCCAACCTTCGCCCCACCGGCTCCATTGACCAGATCCAATAACCACTGAGCTGCTCTCCATCCCTATGGTAAGTGTTGGCTTGGCCAGAATGTCATATCAATAAAATCACAGAGTATGTAGCCTTTAGGGTCTAACTGCTTTCTTTTACTCAGCACAATACATCTGAGAGTCATCCCTGTGGTTACGTGTATCAGGAGTTTATTCCTTTTTTTCCTGAGTAGTTTTCCACTGCATGGCTGTCCCACACTATGCTGATCCCTTCACCAGCTGAGGGAGATGTGCGCTGTATTCAGTCTTCAGTGATTATAAGTAACAGCGCTATAAACAATCACGTACAATTTTTACACGAACACAGGTTTTGATTTTACTTGGGTAAATACTCCTTGCTTAACCAACTCATCTAGCACAGAATTCCTGTCTTGGTCAGTTTCGATTTCATATTTGTTTGTGCGATTATTTAATTAACATCTCACCCATTAGGTTGTCAAATCCGTGAGAGCAAGGACCACATCTGATTATAATCAGCACTGTATCTCTAATGCCTGGCACACAGTAGGCCCTAAGCAAACAGTTATTGAATGAATGAATAAACTACTTCCTTACTAGGCGCTATAAGGAATGTATTTTCCTTTCCACTTTTTTCTTTCTTTCTTTTTTAATTAGGGGAAGGAAGATGGATAATATATATTTAAACATAGCTCAGCACTAATAGAGGCTTCTTTTCTGTGGGAGAAAATAAGACGGGCTTTTTTGGGGGGGGGTTGCTTTTTCGATTGTAAAATCAGTATTACATTCTAAAAAAATTTGAGAAACAAGATAAACATGGTCCTTCTCATTCTTCCAACAAAACTGTTTTTATTTTTGTGAACCTTCTGCAGTCTTGTCCTGGGGATATGTGTTTTCAAACTAGCTCTAGCTGGAAATAAAATAAACAATTAGATACATCAATCCACACTCTTCTCCCCCACCCCCACCCCCACAGGCTGACCCTCAGCAGACCAGCGGAGGGAATGGTTTTGTTTTTCCCTTTTCCATTCCACCTGGGAGAAGTCATTTTACAAAAGAACTGCCAGAATACCAGAGGTGGCCGGGGGGTGAAGAGACCAGCGGCTCAGGAAGTGGTTTCCCTCCCTAACCTCCCACCGTGAGAACAGGGGTCTCCAGCTGCTAACACGCTAGACCCATCTGGAAAAGAAATGAAGACCTTCCCTCCTGCAGACTGCAGGGCTTAATGGCTGGAGAGACCACCCTCAGGCTTCTTACCCGTAGGAAAGAAGGAAAGCCCTGTCCGTAGTAGCCAACAGCAAAGTATTCAGGCTGAGGCCTCATTGCCTTAATGATGTTCTCATAAAATGAGGCTCTTTTTTTCTGGAAAACAAAACAAGACATTCCATAGGGAGGTTACAAGGGCACCGCTGGAAAAAAAAAAAAAAAAAAAAAGCTCAGACTATTTGCTTTGTTGTTTCCCACGTAACAGAGAGAAATGAAAGGTCTTTGTAAAATATCTTTTGGGCCAAAGAATTATCCTTTCCCTGGATTGGTGGTTTTGGACCTGCATCTACGAATGGGCCCGGGAGGGTCTGGGAATCCTTGCAGTTATGTGTAGAAGGACAGATGTGTGTGCATTCTCCTCTGGAGGGAGGGACGGTTTAGCTTCCACCAGTTTCTTGAAGTACATTCAGGACCCCTAAAAGGTTAAGAAGCACTTTCTGATATTCAGGTGGGTGGCTGCACTGGAACAGAGACATATGAGGAAAGAGAGAACTTTCCAGTTCATGCAGGTGGTTTCGATTCAAGGCCTCGGTTCAGCTACAGGTGCCCAGAAGGTGGTGGTGGTGTTCTATTTTTCAAATCTGGTACCACCCTTATTATTGTTTTTTTTGCAATTGAATTTTTATTTTATTTATTTTTATACAGCAGGTTCTTATTAGTCATCCATTTTATACATATTAGTGTATACATGTCAATCCCAATCTCCCAATTCATCCCACCACCACCACCACCGCCACTTTCCCCCTTTAGTGTCCATGTTTGTTCTCTACATCTGTCTCTATTTCTGCCTTGCAAACGGGTTCATCTGTACCATGTATGCGTTAATATACGATATCTGTTTTCCTCTTTCTGACTTACTTCACGCTGTATGACAGTCTCTAGATCCATCCACGTCTCTACAAATGACCCAATTTCATTCCTTTTTATGGCTAATATTCCATTGTATATACTGGTACCACCCCTATCTTTAATGCTTCCTGTGGGGAGCGGTTTCCCAACCAGGGCATAGAGCGTCAGCCTTAAAGGAAGCAAAATAGGTAGCCAGACCTGGGGGGCTTTGACAGCTGTCCCTCCCACCATGGTTAGAGCCAAGGTGATTACTACACTACCTCAGTGAAGGATTCTATCACAATGTTTTCTTAGAGAGGTAACTTGTTACATTGCTCATGCCTCAGCTCAATTTAGTTTGTGAAATTCATCTGTGACTCTTTGCATGATGGCAGGAGCTGGTACCATACAGGGGCAAATTCTTTTCAAAGTGATCTTGACAACTATCTCCTCCAATTATTACATGACAATGGGTGACCT
Organism: Tursiops truncatus; assembly: GCF_011762595.2. Taxonomy (NCBI): domain Eukaryota; kingdom Metazoa; phylum Chordata; class Mammalia; order Artiodactyla; family Delphinidae; genus Tursiops; species Tursiops truncatus. The sequence goes on from NC_047039.1 coordinate 13,407,691, forward strand.
GACCTTTTGTGACTCCTCCACTGAAAATCACCCAATGTAATATGGTGTTGGCCCCCCCCACTGGGCATGGAAAAGGTTATTTTTGTTTCGCTTTACTGTTTTGAAATAGGTGACCTGTGCCAACAGCCAGGTGTAATACACAAGGACGGGATGACTGTAAGAGCAGAGATGTCCGGGGACATTTGAAGCAGGAGGAAGGCAAAACTGGAGAATCAAGATAAAAAACAATAAGAAACAATAGAAAACAAACAAAAAAACAAACTAAAAACAAAAATTTTTTAAACAAAAAAAAGATTTAAAATTGGAAAATAAACATAAAAAACAGAGCTCAAAGATGAGCAGTTCATTCATTCAGCAGAGCCCTGAGGATGTGGACCACAGGACAAGTAATTCTGATGAACAGATGTCAGAAAACATCTGAAACGTGGAAAGGCTTCCTGGAAGGCAGAGTGAGTGAGAGGGGAAAGGGGTGCCGGGCCTGGGATATGGAGGGTCCACAGAGGAGCAAAAGGCACAGAGGAGAGGGCTGTAGACGGGGATCCTGAGCCCCCATCAAAGATAATCTGGACAAATAGCGGTAACAGCTTTTAGACCTCATTTCTCTTCATTTTTATTCTAAGCAAGGTGTACTTTTCCATGGTAAAGAACATCAATTATCTTTTTTAAACTTACAAAACCATTTTCACAAACACTACGAATAGCACCCCTGCCAGAGGCTCGACGTCTTCTGACCCAGACTCACCAGGAGATCACCCAGGCCCTCGTAGTCGAATACTTTGCTCTCATAATTCTCAGCCAACTCTTTGCTCAGCTTGATTGCCTTCTCCCACATCTTCAGAAAAAGAAAAGGAGGGTTACCCGTGGAGAACAAAGCAGTCATTGATCCAGTTGAAAAAGCCACTGGAGAGTCACTGGGCAATGACTAGGGAGTCAGGTGGGTTGAGTTTCTGCGGACACTCCCGACGTTCCTCACGGCTTGGATCAACTAACCCTGTTTTCTGACATCAAAAATCTACTGTACCTTAGCCGCTTTACCAGGGGGCATTTTCTGTTAATTCTGTTTGTAAGAACATGAAGAACACCATGTGTCCTCAAACAAAGCAATGCTGAGTTTAAAGAGCAATGACCATTGAAAGTGGAGTGGAACCAGTTCCAAAGACCTAGTCTTTGAGAGCATGAAAGTCTTGCTGGAGGGGAAAGGAAGTTGGTGTGGGCTCTTGTTCTGGTTTTGAGATGTGTGTGTGTGTTCCTTCTGAGTCAGGTTGTTTGGGAGGAGTGGAGGTATGAAAGAAAGTCTGATCATACTGTTGTGTGGAATTTGGGAAACTATTTCTCCAAGTTAGGGCCCTGATTTCCTATTTCTAACTAAACTATGTACATAGTCAGAGAGAGCTTCAGGAAATGCCTCACATGTAAATTACAGCCGAAGGCACATATCTGGCATCTGAGGCTAGCATCCCAGACCGATGAAACTCTGATCATTTTGGTATTTCATAAAATGTCTCTTAGCTGGATACTGCTAATAACGCAACATCTGGAAATTTCCTACGTCAGTCTTGTTAACCACATGCTAAGTTCCACTGTTTCTGGCTGCCGAAGGAATGTGTGTACAGTTCCCATACAGTTGTAAAAACATTTTAAAATTAAATCTTCTAGGGGCTTCCCTGGTGGTGCAGTGGTTGAGAGTCCGCCTGCCGATGCAGGGGACGCGGGTTCGTGCCCCGGTCCGGGAAGATCCCACATGCCGCGGAGCAGCTGGGCCTGCGCGTCCGGAGCCTGTGCTCCGCCACGGGAGAGGCCACAACAGTGAGAGGCCCGCGTACCGCAAAAAAATAATTAATTAATTAATTAATTAAATCTTCTAATATTGTTTGCCAAATTTGTCCCTTCTGAAATTTCTGGGCCTGGATCATGGAAACTCTTTGAAATGTGCCACATGGGCCTCAGCCGGGCCTGGTGCAGGAGGCCAGTCAACAGCACCACGGGGCCCAGTTCACTCCTCATTCACCAAATGGTAACTCAATGGAAGAGACAGGAAGACAGCCTAGCACAGAGGTTCTCAAAGTGTGGTCCCTGGTCTCTGGGAGTCCCCAGGACCCTTTCGAGGGGTCCATGAGGTCAAAACCATCTTCTTAACAATACTAATCTTACTTGCCTTTTTGCAATGCTCATTCTCTCATGAGCCTACAGTGGAGTTTCCCAGGGGCTATAGGATGTGTAACAACACATTGGATGTAGGAGTGGATATTCGAATCCTGCTGTTTCTATGGAGCCAGATGATAAAGAGATTTGCAAAAATGTCCAACAATGCCACTCACATCGCTCACTTCTTGGAAAATATGGTCATTGTTCATAAATAGATACGATTTATATTAACAGGCAATACGTGTGTTATTGTTAAAAGAACAAGCAAGTAAATATTTAAAAATTTTGTTTTAATTTCAAAGACTAGAAATGAACAGGCATCAATAGACATAATCCATATGAACAAAAGCTCTTGGGGGTCCTCAGTGATTTTTAAGAGGGTAAAGGGATGCAGAGGCTGAAAAGTCTCAGCAAATATATTTGCTCTCTGGGCCTCAAATTCTTCCTCAGTAAAATAGAGATAAGAGCTACCTTACAGGGTTACAGGGAGAATTAAATTAGAAAAGCAGCTTGAAAATCACCCAAAACAGTAACTTGCACTAAATTGAGGGTAGCTATTTTATCATGATGATTATTTATTTAATCAACAGGTTCCACTGGTAAAACAGGAGTGGTGGCTGCAAGTGGCAGCGCCTTGAAAAAAGTCAAATCTGGAATCGGTTTTGTTTCAATAGCACACACTTTTTTTCTCCCCCTACCCTTTCTATGCTTCTTTTCAATTTTCAATTTAAAAGTCTTCCAGCTGGACATGCCTTCTGCAGCTAATCACAGATTCCAGGACTTGGTGGCCCAGTTTATATGTTTATTTTACTTTCTCTTCCTCATAGGCATTTAAGCTGCTTGTTACGTACAGCCTAAGGTGTCGGGCAGGCAGCGACCTGGGGATGGGATGTGCCCCAGGTGTTCGCTAACAACCTCTAAAGAATGCACTGAAAAGGATTATACTAGCTCCTGGCCCTTAGCAAAATGTAAAAGGTACAATTAAGGTTACAGAGAGGGAGGCCCTCTTGGCTGCCCACTGTATTCTCCCTTGGGTTATGTGTCCTCAAGATAACTGATCTCTGTTTATTGTTTTTCTTACCTTAATTAATCTATTCATTTTCTCTCCCATTAAAAATATCAGAATTCAAAGATACACATGGGAATAGTAAAGCATAAGTTATGAGTCACTGTTGCATAATAAAGAACTTGGCTGGTCTTTGTTCTGAGCTCCTGGGAGGCAGCTTCTAAACTCTTGGAATTTCCCCAGTGACAGGAGTGTCACTGTTATTCAAGGTGGACCTCTCAGACCACACGGGAGTTGATACCTCCCGAGGTGACTCATGGTGGGCAGGGGGGGCTCGCCTCTGCCAGAACCACCAGCCATTTGATTAGAGGGTTGGAGCCTTGAGCTAGACAGCATCAGCCAGACCTCCAGGGAGGAGATGGGGGCTGGAGATGGAGTTTATTCATGTGGTTTATGATTCAATCAGTCCAGCCAATACAACGACACCCCAGTAAAAACCCTGCACACAGGACTTCCCTGGCGGTCCACTGGTTAAGACTCCACGCTTCCACTGCAAGGGGCGTGGGTTCGATCCCTGGTAGGGGAACTAAGATCCCGCATGCCGTGTGGTGCGGCAAAAAAAAACCCAAAAAATTAAAAACCCTGCACACAGAGCTCAAATGAGCTTCCTTGTTGGCGAACACATCAGTTCGCCAGGAGTGTGATGTGTCTGAATCCACAGGGAGAGGGCAGAGAAGCCATGCACCTGGGACCCTCCTAGACCTTGCCCTGTGTATTTCTTCATCTGGCTGGTTCTGATTTGTATCCTTTATGATAAAACTGTAATCATTAAGAACAGCATTTTACCAAGTTTTGTTGATTGTTCTAGTATAGTATCAAACCCGAGGGGGGGAACCAGAGGCACTCCCTCCCCAAAGTTATAGTCAATTGGTCAGAAATGTGGGTGGCCTGGGGACCCCTGAACTTGCAGCTGGTGTCTGAAGTTTGGGCTGTCTTGTAGGGGTCTCTGCGCTAACTCCGGCTAGTGAAGATCATAACTGCAGTGTGTAAGTATCGCGGGTCATTTCCTCCTCTGCCTTCACACAAAAACAAACCACCCAACACTCACCTTGCCTTTGTCAAAATACGATATGATTTCTTGATACAGCTTCTCTTTAAGCTCTTGCTGGGTATACACATAGTAAGTGTCCCTCTGAAGCAAATGGGGTACACAGGGCTTGTCAGACCACTGAAAAACACACACACGCAACACAAGAGATTGATGCAACACATCAATTCATTGAAAGGAGATGAATGTAACAAATATTCAGCTGCAAAAATTCACAGAAATATTTGTATATACCTTTGACTCAATCATTTATTTTTGATGATTTATCAAACACAAAAATTGCACACGCATATACATATACACGCCAGGTTCAAAACAAGTGCATGCCAAATGGACACTCAAGGCATTCCCATGAAGGTCAGGAATGAGGTGAGGCTGCCAACCATCATGACTGTGGTTGTACTGGTTACCACTCAGGACAGATAAAAGAGAGGAATCGGAAGTATAAAAATGCAAAAAAGGGGGTAAAGCTATCATGTGAAAGCAATGATTGTATTCTTCATAATCAATCCATTCACAAAGGGTGCCAACTGAAAACCTACCACAAATAAGGAGAGAATTAAGTAGTAGGGTCAAAATTAACATATTTGGAAATAAATTAGAGATAGATTTCATATAAATAATAACCGTGCCGAAGACAACAGAAGAAATGACCCCTACAAGAAAAAACCCAAAATGATCAGATACCAAGGCACAGCAACGTGAATATACTTAAGGCCACTAAATTATACACTTACAAATGCCTAGGATGGTAAGTTTAATTTTATATGTATTTCACCGTAATTAAATTAAAAAGCAAAGATATCTAGGGATCAACATAACAAGGAATATTCAAGACTTCTACACAGAAGATGTTAATACACCACAGGAGGGCACAAAAGCAGACTTGAACAAAGGGCAAGTCATACCATGCTTTTGGATAAGAACATGCTATTTTATAAACACAGAAATTCTCCCCTAAATTAATTTTTAAATTTCATGATTCCAAAGTCATGAAAAAATAAACAAAAAGGAAGAAGGTGGAAAACTCTGAAAAAGAAGAGGAATGAAGAGAAACTACTAGGTCATAAAACATACTGATAATGGAAACAGTGTGGTCCTGGTGCATGAACTGACAGAGACCCATGCAGAATATGTAAAATCTAGAAAGAGGTTCCCCCCGACCCTCCACACAGTGATTTAGTACGTGATCAAGATGGGATCTCATACCAATGATGAAAAGGCGGAAATGATGAAAATGTGGGCTCTACTTACTAAGCAGCATTCCCTACTGAGTAGCTCTATGGGGAAAAAGTGGCAACCACACCTCATACCTTATGCCAGGATAGGAGAGCTGAATTTTCTGAGCAGCACAAACGAAAAGACCTACAGTCACTGACACCGTGGTTTCTTTCGGATCATCCCACAGTCAACAAGCCTTCCCCCCTAACCCACATACAATAAGCTTTCTGGTGTCCCAGTCTTGAGTATGAACTATGAATGGCTGCCTTAGGGGAGGTGGTGAAGCAGAGGACTCCAGTTCTTAATTCCAAAGCTTAGAACAATATACATGGATTCTTTAGGTATAAAATAAAATTTAAACTACACAAGAAAATGAATTGCTACGGACAAGAATGGAGGCAGGGAGATGTAGTAGGAAGCTAAAAATGGTAACTTGGACCAAGATGGTAGCAATGGAGATAAAGAAAAGTGGATAGGGTGAGGCTATCAAAGAGACATCAGCACCTCCGTGTTCACTGCAGTATTATTCACACTAGCCAAGATACAACCTAAGTGTCCATCAATGGATGAATGAATAAAAATGTGGTATAGGGCTTCCCTGGTGGTGCAGTGGTTGAGAGTCCGCCTGCCGATGCAGGGGACACGGGTTTGTGCCCCGGTCCGGGAAGATCCCACATGCTGCAGAGCGGCTGGGCCCGTGAGCCATGGCCGCTGAGCCTGTGCTCCGCAACGGGAGAGGCCACAACAGTGAGAGGCCCGCATACCGCAAAAAAAAAAAAAAAGAAAAAAATGTGGCATATACATATGATGGAATATTATTCAGCCATGAGAAAGAAAGAAATCCTGCCATCTGCAACACCACGGATGGACCTTAAGGGCGTTATTCAAAGTGAAGTAAGTTAGAAAAGAAAGACAAACACTGTACGATCTCACTTATATGTGGCATCTGAAAAATAAGGGCTTGTAAAAACAGAGAGTAGAAGGGTGGTTACCAGGGGCTGCAGGGTGGGGGAATAGGACGAAGATTGTTTAAGGGTATAAACTTGAAACTAGTAGATAAATAAGCCCTGGAGGACTTCCCTGGTGGTGCAGTGGTTAAGAATCTGCCTGCCAATTCAGGGCATACGGGTTCGAGCCCTGGTCCGGGAAGATCCCACATGCCGCGGAGCAACTAAGCCTGTAAGCCACAACTACTGAGCCTGCGCTCTAGAGCCCGCGAGCCACAACTACTGAGCTTGCGTGCCACAGCTACTGAAGCCCGCGCACCTAGAGCCTGTGCTCCGCAACAGGAGAAGCCGCCACTCACCACAACTAGAGAAAGCCCGCGCATAGCAACAAAGACCCAATAAATAAATAAATAAATAAATTCATTTTATAAATAAATAAGCCCTGGGGATCTAATGTTATAGCACAAACTTTCTCAATTAAAAAAAAGAAAGAAAAGTGGATGGGGTGAGGGAGGGTTTTGGACAGAGGGTCCACGATTCTTGTTTGTGCAGAATGTGGGAGGGGTGAGTAAAAGATGATGACGAACAGTATCTTTTATTAGATGTCAGTGCCCTTCAGTGAAATGGGGAGAAAGGAGAGGAAGGGACGGACCCAGGAGGACAGTGGAGGGAACAGCTTCTGTTACTGTCACGCCAAGTTTGAGTTGTCTGTTAGTCATTCAGAGATTGACGTTGACAGAACAGTAAGTTGGAGGAGTCGTCAGAGCTGGAAATAATTATTTGGGATTGATGATGCAGAGTTGTATTTATATCCATGGCACAATATAATTTCCTCAGTGAGACAGTATAAATAGGATAGTACTTCTACAGTTCCATATTTACTTACAGTTCACTTCTCTACAGTTTTACACATATTGATTGACGTGTGTTTTGTTTTTTCTTTTTTTAAATAAATAAATAAATTTATTTATTTATTTTTAATTAATATTTAATTATTTAACTTAATTAATAATGGCTGCATTCGGTCTTCATTTCTGCACGGGCTTTCTCTAGTTGTGGCGAGCGGGTGCCACTCTTCGTTGAGGTACGCAGGCTTCTCAGTGCGGTGGCTTCTCTTGTTGCAGAGTACGTGCTCTAGGCTCACTCGTGGGCTTCAGTAGTTGCAGCATGCAAGTTCAGTAGTTGTGGCTCACGGGCTCTAGAGCGCAGGCTCAGTAGTTGTGGCGCACGGGCTTAGTTTTTCCGCGGCATGTGGGATCTTCCTTGACCAGGGCTCGAACCCGTGTCCCCTGCACTGGTGCATTTTTAACCACTGTACCACCAGGGAAGTCCCTGTTTTTTTCAATTACAGTGTCAGTATTAGCAACCTGTAAGTTGTGCTCTGCTTCCTCAGGATTTTTAAATAAATGATATGCACCCATATGTTCAAAGCAGCACTATTTACAATAGCCAAGACATGAAAACAACCTAAATGTCCATTGACAGATGAGTGAATAAAGAAGATGTGGTGCATATATAGTGGAATATTACTCAGCCATAAAAAAGAATGAAATAATGCCATTTGCAGCAACATGGATGGACCTAGAGGTGATCATACTAAGTGAAGTAAGTCAGGAAGAGAAAGACAAATACCATATGACATCACTTACATGTAGAATCTAAAATACGACACAAATGAACATATCTACAAAACAGAAACAGACTCACACAGAGGGAACAGACTTATGGTTGCCAATGGGAAGAGGTGGGGGGATGGATGGATTGGGACTTTGGGATTAGAATGGATAAACAACAAGGTCCTACTATAGAGCGCAGGGAGCTATATTTAATATCCTGTGGCAAATCATAATGGAAAATATGAAAAAGAATGTATATATATGTACAACTGAATCACTTTGCTGTACAGCAGAAATTAACACAACACTATCAGTCAACTATACTTCAATACAATAAATTTAAAAGTAAGTAAATAAATAAATAATAATGGAAAATTTCCCAACCTTGGTCTAAAAACTAGCTGTGCCTATTCAGAAGGTATAAAAACATTCTTGCATAAAAGGGTCCTCCTTGAGTAGGGAACTTTCCCATCAAAATCATACAGGACGCGGTCCCAAAGGGCTGGATGGCTGACGTACCGCATACCTGATCCACTTACCTGCAGGAGCTCAGCATGTAGGAGGAGCGTGTAGGCAGCTTCGGTGTAGTTCTCACAGTCCCGGTGCAAATCCCGCAGCTTGTACAAGTATCTGGTCAGAATGGGAGAAAGGAGGCATTCTGCTGCCAGGGAGTAGATGGGACATTTGGCTCATGCCACAGCCAGGCGGCAGGAATCGTTACTTCCTGTTCCTTAAGTCTTTGTGCTGCTTCCTGCCTGTGTGTCTTTCCTACTCTACCTGTGCTACTCTGTACTCTTCGTTTAAGGCAGTGAGGTTTAAAAAAATTTTTTAACGTCACAGACCCCTTTGGGAAGCTCATGAGAGCTAAGGAATGTCTCCCCAGAAAAATGCACATCGTTTACGTCCAAGTTGGTTTCACGTTCAGGGCTTCCTGCACGTCGGGCTAACAGTCCTTGACAGAGGGTGAATTTCACGTCTTTCCTGTGCTGTTTTCCCTGGTTACCTGGCCACAGCCCTCTATCCTTTCCTGGAATCCCGACACGATCCTCCCTCTACACTTCCTCGTATTGTACTTACTTGTGTATCTGTCTAAAGCGTTTACCCTTTTAGGAAGAAGGGAGCATATCACATACTTTCTGGTGTCTCTCGAAGCCGCAAGCATGGTGTTGGGGCTTATTGTTTTCATTTATTGGAGAAATAAATCATAAAGCCCTGACATAAACAGCAAAAGCAGAAACTTCTTTCAGCTTACCTTATGTAGATGTCCTCTCTCTTCTTTTCTTTGTAAAAATTCTACAAAAAAAGTCACAAAATACCAACACAGAGCCATTATCGATGAGCTTGCCACAACAATGGACAAACCACTACTTGCACTTTTCAAGTGTCACTTTTCCAAAGACTTTCTTCTTTCCCTTTAACGAATACCCCCAACAAAATAAGGAAGTGACAATTTATAAAGCAGAAAAGTTGAATTCTTTTAGGACCCTGCTTCTGGGAAATGTGAGGGAACCTTCTAGGTGAATAGACAGGTGGGTCATACCCAAGTCACCTGATATTCTGTTTTCTCAGGGAATCAGAGGTGGTAGGTTCTTGATTCATATGAAGAGGAGTGTATGGCGGCCTAAACCTCTGAAGTCTGTGTTGCCAGTTACAACTGTCTAAGGAAAGGCAAGACCACGGGGTTCCACCACCTAGGGGATTTCATGGACTAATTCTCTACTCATGGTAGATTGTTTTTAACGCATTTTCGTCTGTGTCGAATAATCCCAACAGTAAAGCAACCACATAAAAGCAAGACAGAGAAACAGGCTGAGGATGGCCTTTGGTAAGAGAGTTGAGTCAAGAGCTTATGTTGCATTTTCTATCCCTGTTTCCACATTTACCCCTGAGGCAGCTGGCATCTGTGAGTTCAAAGTTGAGTTGGCCATTCCAATTAGACTCAGCAGGACACAGACTCTGGAAAGGTGGTCCCAGGGGACCTTTGTCTCTGCCGGATCTACTCAGAGCTGCGCTATGGGGTGCAGGGGCGGCCGGGCACTGCCCTCTCGCCATCCCAGGGGCGTGGCACGTACCAGCACGTTAACGGTACAGCTCATGCGGTTTTCCTTGCTCTCGTCATGCATGATAATGGTCCTGTAGTCCAAGAGATTCTCTAAGAGGCTGCTGACCAGGAGCGCGAATACTTCTCCGGAGCTGGAGAGGTATTTATGTTTCCGGCAATGTTCTAGAAGCCTGTGGGGCAGAGATAGAGACAAATGACCGTGTCCCACAGGGCGACTCCAGCACCGCCTACGAGCGCTGTCCATGGTCCTGGCGGCAGGTGGCGCCAGACTAGGACACATACACCTTCCTTGTAACTCCAGTCTATGCTAGCCTGGCTCCTGCACTTACAAGGCTCCTCGCTGTTACTCAAGTTCTACATTTTCTTTAGGTCTGTAGCTCAAGCCCTATCATCACTGAGGATCCCAGCCCACTATGCCCTTCTTTGAATTTCCATCTGTATTTGTTTTTGTCTTCTGTCAATACCACAGAAATGAGAACCTTTGCCCAAAAGGTTTGTGTGTGCTATCTGATCTCTCTACTTATTTGAAAGGACCATCTTTTCTCTGTCTTTATTCTCCCTAAGGCCTAGCACTTCAGGGCATCCTGAGGGAACTCTGGAGAATCTTGGACTGATGCCCAGCCTAGAGGAACCTAGGAACCTACTACACTGCTAGACAGGTGGCTCTTTGGATAAAAGTGGGAGACGCAAGAGAGAGGAGATATGGGGATATATGTATATGTATAGCTGATTCACTTTGTTATAAAGCAGAAACTAACACACCATTGTAAAGCAGTTATACTCCAATAAAGATGTTTAAAAAAATGTTATTTTCAGGAAAAAATGCACAGTTGTAGATAGGTAGATGGAGGTTAAACTTTTGGTCTAAATCCTCTCCCTCTGGACCCAAATAGAGCAAAGCTTCTATAGGAGCTTCTCAGATTAGACAATTAGAAGAAAACTTTGGGAACAGGAGAAAAAATGGGTTCAAAGCATTAGTCCAGACTCTAGAATTATTCCTGAGCACTGGAAATTTGCACAGTCATATTTTTCTGCATTCGTGATCCAAGAAGAATGAAGGAAAAATTAGATCTGTATGTGAAAAGTCAACTGTAGGCTTTTCTTTAAAGTGTAGTTTTATTATCACTTGTAAATGTGTGTGTTTGTGTGTGTGTGTAACACCTGCACTTTAATTCCCGTATGAGATCAGAACTGCAGAAGTGATAAATTGAAAGGTCTGAATCTCAGACAGGGAGACCAAATGGATATATAGGATGAAAAGATCAACAAACGATCTTATCATCCATTACAAAAAAAATAAGACGGATTTCTAGTTCCTTAAAATATAGACGAGTCATCAGTTCCATTTCTGAGTACCCCGTGTGCGTGTTCCTTAAAAAAATCTTTGAAAAATGAAAAACAGAGTTGGGAGTGTCCCCGTCCTCAGCTCAGTCTAGTGCCCACCACGTCCATAAAGCAGGTAAATCCCAGAAAGACTTAGGCATGTACCCAATCAACAGGTGACAGAGGTGGCCAATATCATAAAAGTTCAGAGAACATAAGAAATGAACAGTCTAGGGTAGTTACAACCCAGGATGCCGGGAAGATCTGCAGATAATAACAGTAATGAACACCAGAGCAGCCAACATTTGTCCAGCATGAGCTCTGTGACAGACACTGTGTTAACGCATCATCTCATTTAATCCTCACTAAAATACAGATCTTATCATTATAGATGACCAGAAAAAAAAAAGAGGCGTGGTATAGGTTAGAGCATCTGTCCAAAGTCAAAATCCTAGTATGTGGAGAAAGCGGGATTTGAAGCACAATCTCTCTCTCCAACATCTAAGTGTTTTCAACCACTCTTGTTATACTGTCATTCCATACATGCAAAGGAGAGTAACAGGGACAGAGGGTGACAGGCAAAGGGAAGAGTGGGATAATGTGAGCACAGGGAGGGAATGAATGTGTTGGCTTGGGGTGTGCGGAGGGCAGTGAAAAGGGCTGGAGCTGTACCTGGTGTTCTCAGACATCCTTCACAGGGCATAAGGTATTCTTAAATGTAAAGTGGACCTTGAAATGTTTTTCCCTTCTCCTTTAAATTATTGCTTCGAAGCCATAATTAGAGGTGCTAGCACTTTTGTTAAAATTCAGCATTTCAAACACCGGGCAAAATGTCACTACTCTGTCCATCTCCCTCTCTCCTCAATCTGCTCTGTTCTCGAGGGCCGGGCTGGCCAGAAAGACATGAACATTTGACTCACAGCAGACAAACAAATGTCAGCAGTGGATCGTGTAAACTCCATGAACCCCCCCCACCCCCCGAGAACCATTCATGGTGGTGACCCCAGGGATGCTGAGACTACTCAACTGGTCTGTAAGGGCAGCAGAAGGCTGTTTTTCTCCATCACTAAATGATGCCATCAACGTGAGATTTTGTTTCTGAAATACTCACAGTTTTTCCAGAAGGACCTTGTATTGTTCATCTCCTCTTCCCCCTTCCACCTCTTGGTCCAGCTTTGTGATCAACTCATTCTCAAACTGAAAGCAGAGGCAGAATTTCCAGGAGAATGCCACATTCTCAGAAGAGGACACGAAAGACATCCAGCCAACTTTTCTAGATTTGACCCAACCCCTTTACTGAATTGTAAACTAATTCCAACGTACATAGAGGAAGACCCCACTTCACATCATCCATTAATATCGAAACTTTCTAAAAGCAGCCTTGTGCTACTCTGTCCTTTGCTTTATATTTACGGGAAAAAATTACCCCAAACATTATCATCTAATCCAACTATGCATACAAAAATAGCTGAATGATTCTAATTTTCCATTTTATTTTTGGTTCCTGTCGAAGTCTTGACAGTGGGATTGCTTTTGCAGAGCTTCATAGCTGCAAAATCTTCCATTCAATACTAATATACTGTATAGATAAGGAAATTGAAGCATAGGAGAAATATATCAGGCAGACTAAGGTCTCAAAGCTAAAGACCCCTGCACCATTCCCTCAATCCACTGCAATATTTGCAAGAGATAGGACTAAACTGCATGAAGTCAAATTTTAATTATCCAGAGATAAGAGTGCTTCTTTAGGAAACACACGCAGCAGAAAAGGCTGCTCCTAGAGCCTTGGTTGGAATATCTGATCCTATGACTAACTGCTTTACAAAATAAAATGCAAAAGAAGAAGTTTTTAGATCACCTTTGATTTGTTTTATTCAGGCTACCGCTTCTCTATATAGAAAGAAAATAAATGAGAGTTGACTCTACGTGCATTAGTAAGATAACAGGTCCACCACTCCTTACCATATGGAAATTGCCATTTCCACTGAAATTGAACTCACACTGCATCATATCAAAGAAAATGGGGATGGTGGCTTTCCGGAGCTCTACTTCGGGGGTCAGTGTGACCTCCAGAATTGGACCAACCATGGATGGGATGAATTTGATTTTGTGGGGACCTGAAATGAAAGTAAGTGAGGACATGAAAAAAAATAATTTCACTGGAAGTAAAGTGCTACAATCTTCCTCCACAGGGCCCATAAGAAAAGAAAAAGTTTATGTGGGTAAATCAATTCAGAAGTGAGTGACTCAATATTGTTTTCTGATAACATGTGATGTCGTAAGAGACCGACAAGTCAACTTGCACTTCCAGACACACAGAGAAATCAATCTCAGGATTCTTGGAATTAAAATGGAAAAGAATTCATCGTGGGATGCGTGTCGCCCAGGAGTGGTGTGTGGGCCTGTTTGGGTTATACACTCACCCAGGTTATACCACATGTCCCGGATCCTAAAGCCGATTTCCTTTCTCATGTCCCCGTATCTAGGAAGGAGATCATAAACCAGGAGAAAGATGTGCAGTGGAAACGAGAACACATAATACAATGATGAGGGAAGTATAAGAGCCTATGCTCCTCTAGATCACAATTAAGCTAGGTCTCGAGGCAAAATCACATTAAGAGATGTGGTCGAGGGACTTCCCTGGTGGTCCAGGGGTTAAGGCTTGTGCTTCCACTGCAGGGGGTGAGGGTTCGATCCTTGGTCAGGGAACTAAGATCCCACAAGGAGATGTGGTCGATACCTAAAAAAGCCTCCAAGAACTGAGCCACATAGAGGTGGGGGGACTTTCACAGCAGGAGGAAGACCAAAGTAAGTGTCAAAAACTCACTGACAAAATGAGATTAACAAACTTTATTGAAGAGGGAAGAGTGAGAAACACTCTGGTTGCTCTTAAGCAAAACAATAAAATAAAACACAACAAACACTAAAGAAAAGGAAGATGAATGAGGGATGACTTACACAGTAATGTGGCTGGCCTTTATATACTTATATTTGAGTAACCCTTATCCACACCAGGACGCTCTCCAAAGCACTCACATTGGGAATCTCTAGACATACATTCTCAGTGGGGGTGACAGTATCCCTGAAGGGGTGAAAATTGGTCCATGGGGGCAAAAAAAAGCTTCCTGTTCTTATGTATAAAGTACAGATATACATTTAGTACATAAACTGATATATGGTATATCTGTGGTATTAATATTTCATGGGGGGTGTGATTAGAAAAACATTTTCTAAAAAGGTTCCTTACAGGAGTTGACAATGGAGGCAAAAAGAGTAGAGAAGCATTGATCTAGACAGTGGTTCTTGGGCGGAGGTGAATCAGAGTCACCTGAAAATCTCTTAAAGAATACATATGCCTAGGGTTGCCCCACACCATATACCATATCAGAGGCTGGAGGCTTAGAAAATAGAAAAAGGGTGGGTCAAAAGTAGATGCTGTAAATGTTCCCAAGGAGTTAGAATATGGACTTAGGACCTACCCTGCCAGCACGGTTCTATGTTTTCTGCTTATGATACTATTGTACCAAACATCCTTTTTTCAAATTCTTGCTTTGGAAGTGTCTTCAGAAGCCAGTATAAAAATCATATTGAAAAATTTTTCTTACTATTCCTATTTAACAAAGGTACCTAAGCTCATTTTATTATTATTATATAAGCATATGTGGTCCATGTCCGGCACATAATAGATAATAAATGATAACTATTCTTATTGCTTATTAATATTACTGTTGATGCTTTTACTAAAACTCAGAGAAGTCTTGAAAAGAAATTCATTCACATTCCTATAAGCTTAATATAAATGTTTTTATTTCCTAAGGTTTATCTTTGCCCATAGGCATATATATTTTTACACGGATTGTACTTACAGTCACACTTTCCTTTGACCAAAACCAGAATCATTAATCCTAACTAGCCACTTTATTTATCAGACCTGGTGTCAACTCATTTCACTTACGGTCATTTAACCAAAATCAAATACATCCTTGAATGAAGTTATGTCATCTACAGTATTCTGAAGAATAAGATTAAGGTGCCCATCTTAAAAATCAAGTATCTCTTGATACCCACCCCACAAGGAAATCTACAAAACAGGTTTTACTTTTGTCTTTGAAAGTGCAATCACTAAATTTCAATCACTTAGCCATCAATCTTAGTATTTTAGGGAGGAGCTAGAGGGATGCTAAATAATTTGCCTAGAGTCCCAGACATGCTAGCAGGGGAACAGAACTAAAATTCACAGCTTTTAAATGATAAATTTCTCAAGTTCTATTTAATTACACAGCCTTTGAGTTCCCAGGCTCTCAATGAACTTCGAAACAGACTTGAGCTGAAAGCACTGAAAGTCTTCCCTAAATCTCTCATCACTCTTGCACAAAGGTCCATTTTGAATTCTGAGCCAGGAATCTGGAGGGTGTTTTTAGGTGATGTGTTACTCTTGGCTCCTCTGCTGAAGTGACTGAAACTGGGAGGTAGACCAATGGTGCCAAAGGAGTCTGCTCTGTGAAGCATGAGACAGAGAGGCACTATGCCTGCCATTTGGACAAGCTGCCAGCAGATGGCAGCTGTTCCTGGTGATGGGAGGACTGGCTGGCTTCAGTGTCTCTTTATGTAGAGATTCTATAATAGAATGTGATGGTTGATTTGAAAATGAATGGGCCCCTGAGAAGAGATGTGAATCTGGGGAAATCTGAGGTCTATTAAATGATTATTTTAAGACCTATCTCACTAACAACACAGGTAGCCACTGAACAGTAATTTCTGGGATACCAAAACTCCTGCTCCGAATAGAAATGGAAGAATCACCTTCCCAATCATAAGCAAGTTTAAGAGGACACTTACTTTTTTACAATTTTGTTGCGCTTGGCTTGTGAGAAGGTTTCAAGCTGAAGGGACTCATGGGTGAGAAAAGCGACTGCCAAATGGAAGTAATTGTTCCAGAGCTGTTCAAAATTAATGATGTGGGTGAAAAGAACAGAAAATAACATTAATATGGGTCATAATAAGACAGTGCCACATGGTACAAATGCACTCGCCAGAAATTAACGGGAAAAAAATCCAAAATAAAATCCACAGGACTTCCTTTTCGCTCCTGTGTTTCAATTATTTAATGCTTTATTAATATCAAGCTTTTAAAAATAACCCAAACTATTATATTTGTCTTTACTCCTGGGATAAAGGAAAATTGTTGCCAAGAAGTGTACCTATTTATAGTAAGTAGTTGGGCAATACTTATCAAAAGCCCTGACAATGTGCCAAATTCCTGACTAGTAAATACTTTAGGACTTTATCCTGGTAACATATTTATGGGTATTTAAAAAAATATTTAAAACAAGGAAGGCCCTCACACTGCTATCGAACATAGTAACAGAAAATGGAAACAATCTAGATGCTCTAAGTAAGTTAAGTAAACCATGGTCCAGCCATACAATGCACTGTATTTCAGCCATTAAAAATACTGTGAGAATATTTATTATCATCGAAAAGATCACAGAAAAAGTAAATAAAGTAGATTAACAGGTTACCAAAGAACTGTACAGCTTGATTCCATTTTGGCATAGGTACTTATGTGTGTGTGTGTGTGTGTATAAATACACACACGTATATAACCATTTTGATATATATACACACACACATATAAAAACATATGTATATACACATATAAACATGTATATGTATATGCAATATGTATATATAATCTCCTCTGCTTATGACTCTCTACTTCCAAAGTTCCATAGATTCAAACGCAGGCCATATCACAGCAAAAGCACATCACCAACAAAATGTACCCTGTAACGGAAGCAGGACCTTGTCTGCTTTCACCAGGGCCTAGAATAGTGCCCTGTACATATAACTCTCTAATATTTGTTGGATGAATGCATGAATAAAGATGGAGCAAGTGATCACCAGTTTTGCTATCACTTTGGACTTTCAAACAGGTGCTTATACAAACTGCTCTTTGGACACTAAACCGTTTGTAGGTAGAGGAATACCTGCGTGCCTACCTGCAAGCAGGTGTGTTTGTGTGTATTTGTGTTATGATAAAAAATCTGAGGCGATGTTTTCCAAAAGGAAACGGTTCTCTTGCTTTGGCTGAGAATTCAAGGAACTCCTAGGTGAGTCGCATGCTTACCTGAAGTTCAAAGCTTGCCTGATCCATGAAGAACCTTGTGAGAACCTCAGCAAACTGATTTATGGCACGGAGGAAAACCCTAGGGGAGGAAAAACACACTGGATAAAGAAGGCAACTTCATGCTCTTTGAAACATTTTCCATCTATGTTAAAAGCCAAAGCAAATCAAACCTGGACTTGGCAATCTAAGACCTTTAGATCTATCAAGGTCCTTAGAGACCAACTACAGCACATTCTACAGAGAAGGTCACTGAAGATCAGTTTCTTGAACTGACTACTAGCACAGTTCACGGCTGCATCACAATTTAGCCAGTTCAGAGTGCAGCTCAGAGGACAACCCAGGGCTCCTGAGCCTCAGACCAAGGCTCCTTTTGCTCCATCGTGATGCTTACGTTTTAAAGTCTAGGACTTCGGATGCAATTGTTTCTCTAATCTGTACATAGTTGGGAAGGGTTTTTCTAATCAGGTATCAGGACCACCGAGAGTTAACAAAAATGCTTATCATAATGATTTACTTTATTTAGCTCTTTAAAAATCCTGAATCTCGGGGCTTCCCTGGTGGCACAGCGGTTGAGAGTCTGCCTGCCGATGCAGGGGACACGGGTTCGTGCCCCGGTCCGGGAAGATCCCACATGCCGCGGAGTGGCTGGGCCCGTGAGTCATGGCCGCTGAGCCTGCGCGTCCGGAGCCTGTGCTCCGCAACGGGAGAGGCCACAAGAGTGAGAGGCCCGCATACCGCAAAAAAAAAAAAAAAAAAAAAAAAAAAAATCCTGAATCTCTTTTAGTATCTGTATTCAGTCCATTTCACTTTCATTCAACAAGTCTTTGTTGAGGATCAGCAACTGCAAAGCACTGGCTTAGGTTCTGCCTTGAAAGAATGGTTCCTGGTCTTAAGAAATCTACAACTTGGTGGAGATCATTTGCAACCTGTGAATCGAACCATGACCCAACAAAGAATATGGAAAATTCTAGGAGGGGGTGTCAAAGAGGTATGGGGAAATCAAAAGAAGAGAAGACGACATCCAGATCAGAACGGCTTCCTTTGGAGATGGCATTTGCGAAGGACCTGAAGGAATGGGAGGCATGTTGATGGCCAGAGACAATGGGGCAGACACTGCAGGTGGAAGCAGCAGCGTGAGCGGAGGCACAGAACAGGGTCAGGGTCAGGGTCAGGGTCAGGGTTAGGAGGGAAGAGGCCAGTTTGATTGGAGGGCAAGTTGTATATAGAGGCAAACAGTGGAAGACAAGGCTAGAAAAGCAGGGTGGGCTGGGATGCAGAGGCCTCGAATGTCAGGATGATGAAGTCCATATGGAGACACTGAAAGATACCTTGCAGAGCTGATGCCGACAATCAACATGAAAGCAATG
Source organism: Tursiops truncatus (assembly GCF_011762595.2). Lineage (NCBI taxonomy): Eukaryota > Metazoa > Chordata > Mammalia > Artiodactyla > Delphinidae > Tursiops > Tursiops truncatus. Next base: position 13,426,616 of record NC_047039.1, read on the forward strand.
AGGAGGTTATAGCAGAAAGAAGAGAGTAGAGAGCCCAAGTCGGAGTGACCACAGTAGCCTGCCTGGAATCAAGAACAGAAGCATGTAAACCAGGACCACGAAAGCAGGAGGAACCTTACTTTACAGATGGTGGACTTGAAGCAAAGAGATTTAACATGCTTCACAAGGGTCAAAACCTAGTTTCCAGACCCAAGTTTTCAAATGCCTCCAGCCCTGCGATGGCCGGTCTCACCTGTTCTGTGTCATATTCATGACCATCCAGTCTTTGGCGTAGACGTTCTTTCCAATTAGATCCTTAAACATGATAAAAGTTTCCATGAGGAAGTCCTGCAGAAAACAAAGGAGGAATGGTTGGGGGAAAACTGGGTTATACTTCATAAGCCTTTCCTCCAGCACACTGACGTAAAGGAAGGAATACGATGGCCCAGGTCCCATAACAGTCTATCTTTTGAGTAAGGTTTATAGGGATAACAGAGTATTTTTTTTGGACTTTCTTTTATATTGGAGTATAGTTGATGTACAATGTTGTGTTAGTTTCAGGTGTACAGCACAGTGATCCAGTTATACATATACATGCATCTATTCTCTTTCAAATTCTTTTCCCATTTAGGTTATTACGGAATATTGAGCAGAGTTCCCTGAGCTGTACAGTAGTTTCTTGTTGGTCATGTATTTTAAACATAGCAGTGTGTCTTCAACAGAGCATTCTTACAGGTATCCCATGATTTGATGTTTATATCATGTAATCTGATAAGCAAGAGAAGGATTAAAAAATTATCTGTATTTTATAAATGATAAAACTGAGACTGTTGAAAAATGAAATGACTGGCTTAAGGCCATAGAAACCAAGAAGCTGGAGAGCTAGGAAGAGACCTTGGGATTCTGGATCCCAAGTTCAGAGCCATAATATCTTCAGTCCTTGGCCGCCAATGTTGTCTGAATGGATCTACTGTACTTCAAATGAATTCACCAACAACTGTCAGAAAACTGATACCTGTTTTTTTTTTTTAACTTTTTGGTGTCTTTTAAAAATTGAGTTACAATTAACATACTAACATATTATATTAGTTAATTAATATTAACATAATATTATGTTAGTTTCAGATGTACAACATAGTGATTCGATGGTTTTATGCATTAGGAAATGATCACCACAATAAACCCAGTTACCATCTGTCCTCATACAAAGTTGTTACAACATTGCTGACTGGATTCCCTATGTGTACATTACATCCTGGGACTTATTTACTTTACAGCTGGAAGTTAGGATCTCTTAATCCCCTTCACCTCTTTCATCCATCTCTCTACCCTCCTTCCCTCTAGCAACCACCAGTTTGTTCTCTGTATCTGAGTCTGAGAAAACTGATACTTCTAATAACTCTGAGTCCAATTCTCCCTTATTATTATTAGAACAGAACAAAAATGCTATAAATAAGAAGCAGAGTCATGATTCTTCCTCTTCCAGGAACGTTACCATGCGTAGCCTGGGGGGAGGGCCCTAAATGGTCCTTAAAAAGAGATTATAGCAGTGGACCATCATGTCTGTAAAACCTAATAACAAAAGCCCAGTACTGAAAAAAAACAGCTATTCTACTCGAAAGAGGGCTAAGAGGAAAAAGGAACTCAGAACAATCGGGCTAAAAAATCAAAGCTAAAAAGTTTGGGAAGCTTTTTAATTTATTAGTTAGTTAAATTTAGACATTTTCCACTCAGATTCCTGAAATGAAAATCCAGTCCAATTTCTCTGGCACTAAACCGTGCAGTTCTAGCTCATGAATGACATCATATACAGAAAGAAAACGGGACTTGGGAGGCAGGGGACCTGGGTTCTGTTTCTAACAATATTCCTCTGAGACCCCGGTCCTGTTGGCTAACCAGTACACTTCGGACGCCAAATAGCATAGGAATGGGAGCAATTCCAGCTCTCAAGTCTGTGTTACTTTCTTCTGGTTCAATGGAGAGTCAAACTTCTCTACCCTCCATTCTGAAATCATAGACATAGTTCACAAGTGTTCCACTTTTTCATCATGCATTTTAAGTGCATCCATTACTTATTAACTATCCTATTAACTTTTTTCCTCAAGTCAACAGGAGTTGATGGTTTGTGAAACAAGGATGTAGATGCCGGTTATCTATTCTGATGCCAACTCCATATTCAACTCTAGTGTTCTCAGTGAACTGTAAACAGTGATGACAATAAAGGCAGTTCACAGATAACCCCAGGCCTCACTTTATCTACCACTTCCTAAAGTCTTTCAAGTGATTTCTTCAGAAGCAGCAGGAGCGAGAGAAAGAACAGTCCACTGGAGGTCAAAGGGCTTAGCCGTACCCTGCAGTTCTGCCACTGATGAGTACTGTTCCCTTGGGGACAATAATCCTCTTTTAATTAGATGATGCAGGGCTTCCCTGGTGGCGCAGTGGTTGAGAGTCCGCCTGCCGATGCAGGGGACGCGGGTTCGTGCCCCGGTCCGGGAAGATCCCACATGCCGCGGAGCAGCTGGGCCCGTGAGCCATGGCCACTGAGCCTGCACTCCGCAACGGGAGAGGCCACAGCAGTGAGAGGCCCACGTACCGAAAAAAAAAAAAAAAAAAAAAAAAAAAAGATGATGCAGGGGAAGAGCTCACCACGGTCCTGGAGAATAGGAGTTAAATCTGGTTTGTTTGTTTTTTTCTTCTTTTTGCTTACTTAAAGGAGCCAAATTGTCAAGAGTTTGAATTTAGTATAACTTTCTTTATTCTTCCTGCTTTCAGAAGGGAATCTGAAAAAAAAGTCACTAAACTATTTTTATATTAATTTTATCTTACATAATAATAATACTATTATATATGTAATGATAATGTAATATCATTACCATTATTATAAGTAGTTGGTTCTCATAGCTAGTAACACACGCCAGGCACAAAGTGAGGCATTTTCCACATGTCCACTCATCAATACTCACATTAACTACCTCCTGCCCCCAGGTAGGTACCATCCTACCGAGGAGGAATTGAGGTCTAGCGAGGTTAGACAGCTTGCCCAAAATTTCATAGGGGGAAGCAGAATAGTCAGAATTCAAACCCACATCCAGGTGTTCTAAAGCCTGTGTTCTTAAACCCACTACGGAGGAGAAACACTGCTACCCTCGGCTTCCACCTCTCCCCACCTCTCCCCTCTTCCTAATTCTCTCGCCCAGATCTCTGCAAGCACAGCTACGGATCGCTACAGATTCCTGTACCACGCTGCCAGCCAGAGCATGGCCTACGTGGAGGTCCACATAGGACTCCAGACTAAGCCCCATTAAGTCCTTTATTGTGGTCCAGGACAGTGCTCTGAGGGTTCATCACTGGATCGATTACAACTAATAGTAATAAACAGTACAATTCCTTGTGTGTTTTTCCTTCATGTAGACCTCACAGAAAGGAGAGTGACCGGCAAAGAAAGAGCTGGATATCTTTGGGTGTACTGGCTACATGCTATCAGTATAATAAAGGCAGAAAGTGGAAAATCCGGAGCATAAAGAAAATTGGAATATGCACGAATGATGCGAAGTTACCCGGAGCAAAGATGAGTGCAATGAGACCCTGCCTGTTAATACAGCTCCCTGTCCAGCCCACTACTTCACAAGATAAGACAATACCTTCAGGGATTTTTTTTTTTTTTTTGGCCATGCAGCTCGTTGTATCTTAGGTCCCCGACAAGGGATTAAACCCAGGCTACGGCAGTGAAAGCACCAAGTCCTAACCACTGGACGGCCAGGGAATGCTCACCTTCAGGGATGTTTAACAGCCACTAACAATTCCCTGAAGGGAAGGATCCTGGGGAAGCAGCCAGAGATCTAACTTAGCCTCTTGGGCCACCTTCGGCTGTATGCTTAATGGTAACTATGAGAACAATTTTCTTGTTTAAAACAGAAGAGAATGGAATATTTTCAACTGACGATAACTTACAACTGTTACCTGGGGGCAGGTATTACCTTTTTTTGTTTCCCTCTCCAGGGAATACTGAAAAGGATGACATCAACCACATCTTAAAAGACCATGAACATCTTTGCCTCCTAAAATCCTTGCCAGGGCATGGGTGACTACTGTCCCTGAAAATGGGACACTGTCCTCTTCTGAGAGCAAAAGAGGTCACCCAAATGTTTCTAAATATGGGCTCTCTCTAAATCCAAGAGACGTAGGTGGCTGCGTGAGGACCTCCTGGTATATGTACTGGACTCTTCTTCAAATCCTGTGGGCAGAGAAAAACTCTCCCTCTTGTAACCCCTGTGGAAAGCGACACAGCCTTCAGAGGTGTGTGCGAAGGGAACCCCAGACTCAGGACGCTCAGTTCTGCCAAAATATGAGAAGTCTTAAGTTACCAGGATCCAATGAAGACAACTTACAATAATGTCTTGTCTGGTCTTGAAAGTGCTGATGTAGTGGCTGTAGTGGCTCTCGTCCATCTGCCGCAGGATGGCAATCATGCAAGCAATGAAACTCCCCTGGAAGGAGACCGAAAACACAAATCCCAGCTCCTTAGACCATCAACCGACAAAGCCAAGATCTGGGTGCAAGTACTTTGGTTTTTCCCACCCAATTAACTATGCAGGGACCCCAGCACGCTGGAAACATACTGCATTCTAAAGGTCCAAAGGCATGGGCTTTGCAGTTTCTGCTAAAAAGAAGGTCCTTCCAGGTTTGAGTGAAGCAATGTGGAGGGCCTCACTCATCCTATGAATAGCCATGACCTCTGAAATCCTGTAGGTCAGGGGATACTGATTGTAAGATCTCAGCTAGATGACTAGTTAAGCTGTAACAACCTGCAGACCCTGAGTTGCTTGTTGAGACCCAGGTGTAACAGAGACGTCCAGGGAGAAACATCCAAAGTATTTACATCATTTAAATAAATTTGAGCTTGGAGGAATGCAAAGAGGAAAAAGAGAGGTCGAAGAGAGGTCGTAAAACTGAATGGAAGAGAAGAGAGGCTAGGAGAGCTCCCTGCTGGACCACTTCAATGTCATTCCACCAGCTCTAGAACCCTTTGGCCAGGGATTCCTAGCATGTTATGCTGTGTAACTGTGGACCTGGTTTGAAGAAAGGGATCGGATAATTAGATGATTACCATCATCTCCATTTTTGAGGCTAGGAATGACATATTCAACGTGCTTTCCCCTAGTCCAACCATATTTGAGCCACAGACTTAATTTTCCAGCCAGAGGGCAAGTATCTATGGTAGTATCTTCTTGTATTCATATAGTTATGAAAACAACACAAATGTAAGTGAACTTGGCACAGAGGAGATGAAAATACAGCTGTTCCTGGGATGGAAAGAATAACTTCCTAAACACAAAACCAGTGAAATACTATCCATGTACACCTCTCTCTGAATGAATGTCTGTCTTAGGTCCCTTTTGTTTAGGAACGTTTATTTTTCTAACTATAAAGTGATGTAAATTTATTGTATTAAGGCTTTGATATATATTGCCAAATCAGCATATAGTTTGCATTACCATCAGCACCTAACGCTATTTGTTTCTCCGGGCCTTTGCCAAGCATTTGTCCAAATTCTACCCTTTCAGGAAAGCCTGTTTTTTATTCTGGCTGCACCACACGGCCGGTGGGATTCTAGCTCCCTGACCAGGGATCGAACCTGGGTCCCTGGCAGTGAAAGTGTGGAGTCCTAACCCCCTGGACTTCCAGGGAAGACCCAGGAAAGCCATTCTTAATCAGCTTACATAAATTGTAACTCTTCTACCCTAACTCCCCTTATCCCACTCGTTTTTTTCTCCATAGCACTTATAGCCTTCTAAACTCTGCCATTTATTTTTTTGTAATTGTTCTTGCTAGAATGTAAGCTTCTCTGAGGCAGTGATTTTTGTCTGTTTTGTTTCCTGATATATCCCCAGCATCTAGAACAGCGCCTGGCTTACAGGAGTTTCTTAATACATATTTGTTGAATAAATGGTTTTTATTTACCACAGCAATTTGGGATAGTTCTTTTTCTATGTCCTCTGATTAAAAATCTAATCAGAGATTTTAGCATCGCAAAAGATGAACCTTTAGTAAAAGATGCTTCATTTTAATGATGATGCAACTCGGCCTTTCAACAGTTACCTCTGGTCTCGATCACACTTTTTATCTGACGTTTCATAAACATAACAGGCGGAGAATAAGAGGCCAGGGCAACACTGACATTTCTAACAGCATGCTAATCCCAAGTTCTTTAAATGGTTTTTCCTTGAACCACAAGGGCTGGATGGTACCACAGGGCACCGATTTTTAAGCACACTAAATATCACAGGGAATATGATACGAAGGGGAAAACTGACGTCATCAGAATTCCTCTCACAGTGACTATAGTGCATAGCTGGGAACATAACTCGGTGAGCTGCTGGGGGTGGGCACGGCTGACAGCATGCAAGGCGCCGCCTCCAGGCTGGTTGCCCAGGGCCAAAGCCCACCTCAATCACCTGGTGGTTGTGTAACCTTGCTCGGGTTTTTGCACGTTTCCTCATTTGCACAATGGAGCTTGGCGTGACCTTTCAATGAAGTGCTTAAGATAGTTCCTAGCACACACAGAAAAATAAGCTAACAGTGACTACTACCATTCTCATCACTCTGGCTGGACATACTATTACTGTTATCATTCTAACAAAGGCAGATCCACATAGAGCATGCGTACACTGAGAATTACAACTAAACTGCTTGAGACAATACAGGAAATGCTAAATGCAGTCAGCCAAAGCCCTAATTTTCTGCTCACCAAGGCTCACATTTTCCTGAAATAAAATATTAAGCAAATATTGAAAGAGCATTAGGTCGAATGGGTCCCAAGTTCTTAGTCCACCTAGGGTGCCTGCATATCTCAGTGGGTCTCTGCTTTAATATATTATAAGAGGCTTTGGTTTCACCTTCCCTATGAGCAAGGCTCCTTATGATTTGTACTGGCGAGATCCTTTAAAATTTTCCCCCATTTGCCTCCCCTACCTCCCTGGTAGATCATTCTCCCTCAAGAGAAAATCAGCATCAAATTTACTCACAGTTATAACGAAGAGTCACTCATCCAGTGGGGCTGTAAAGTTCTAGACCCCATTCATTTCCCGAGGGAGCTATGCCACCCAGCCCGCAGCGCAGACTGGAAACTGGGATGGGAGGGGCCTATGTGAATTTGGTCTCAAGACACTGCTCCTCAAAGCCCCCCAATGGGCAGGTGGGATGGGACACTAAGAAGCTGCAGTGGGGCTTCCCTGGTGGCACAGTGGTTGAGAGTCCGCCTGCCGATGCAGGGGACGCGGGTTCATGCTCCAGTCCAGGAAGATCCCACATGCCGCGGAGCGGCTGGGCCCCATGAGCCATGGCCGCTGAGCCTGCGTGTACGGAGCCTGTGCTCCGCAACGGGAGGGGCCGCAACAGTGAGAGGCCCGCGTACCGCAAAAAATAAAATAAAATAAAATAAGAAGCTGCGGTGGCTGTGTGGTCCCCTGGGCGACACTCACGATGTGGGGAGACTGTCGGCTCATCCCAATCACGGTCCGGTTGATCCTTCGCAGCAGCCGTTCCATTATCAGCTGTACGTGCAGCGCCGTGGGACCCTGAGGGGGAAACAAAGGGATGGACACCACTTCTTCTGACTCAGCTTCACTTTTCTTAAAGAAACCCTGGACTGCTGAGAGTTCTCTTTAACTCTCATTCTGGCTCTTTAGTACAAAGCAACCTCTTGTCCAAAAGGGGGAAACATTGTCACAGAACGATACATAACGTTATTAAGGAATCTGCTGAACATAATTGGTTCTGACATTTAAAAGATGAACGTGGAGATGCAGGGGATGCAGGGGAAGAAAGCTTCTCTAATGACCCAGGTCATCTGGGCTCGCTGAGAGCTCCCTGTAGCCAGCAACTCAACAGTTTCTGGAGACTCCCGCTAGCACGAGGTACTCGGTCCTGATGCTGCGTAGATCAGGCTACCCAGGACAATTTGGCGCATAAGTGGGAAGAAAAAGGCGAAAACATGAAGTTCTTGCTACCTCCTCTCTAGGATGTAAAAAAACAAGAAATTCAAGTCGAGGAGATTGTTATGGACTGATCATTCGCATTCAAAATTCCTGTGTTGAAGCTCTAACCCCTAATGTTATGGTATTTGGAGATGGGGCTTTTGGAGATAGATAATCAGGTCGTGAAGACAGGGCCTGGGACTGATAGGTTAGTATCCTTATAAGAAGAGACACCTGAGAGCTTGCCCTACCAAGGAAAGGCCGTGTGAGGACACAACGAGAAGGTGGCCATCTGCAGGACAGGAAGAGGGCCTCACCAGGACCCAACCATGCAGGCACCGTGACCTTGAACTTCCAAGCCCCAAGAACTATGAGAAATAAATTTCTGTTGTTTAATCCACCCAGGCTGCAGTATTTTGTTTCGGCAGCTCGAGCAGACTAAGACGGGGATTTACTATTCTGACTCTGTCATGTGTGACCGTGAGCAATTATTTAACTTTGTGGCGCTTCAATTCTCATAGCTGCGAGAAAAGAAAGAAAAGATCCCGTACAGGAATCAGCTGGGCTGATGCGCCCAACAGTGTCTCATGAATGTTCAGTCTTTCTTTCTCCTTCTTTCCTTGTGGTTTGATGCTGTACTCCTTCAGCTCCAACTTATCAATATTCAAGTTGCCTTTTCAAAGTCTTTACCCATTATTGCTTCTTGACAGATATTTGAATCTCCTGCTTAATGCTTCCAACAACTAGATCACTGCTATTTATGTAATTTTATTAAAACACCAAGTATCGGTAGCGTCCCCTCTCTCCCACCCTCCCTTCTTTCCTTCCTTGCTTTTTATTATTTCTCTGCTTGCTTCCTATTTCTTTAAATGAAAGTGATTCATAACACCCGCCTCTCTGTAGGAACCTGGGTGCCGTGTAGCCATCATGGGGGGTAGTGACTATGGTTTGTGTTCGACTGAAAACATTCTGCAAAGTTCTCCAGCCTCTTGAGTGGAGGCTATGACAGGTCTATCTCTAGAACATGGAAAATCCAGGCAGTGTGGCCCCAGGTTTTTTGAGGGGGAGGAGATGAGGTGAGATTTAAAAAAAAAAAACACACATCATTTCTACTAGGCTCCAGAAGGAAGGATCAGTTTCAGAGAGAACATAAAATGAGAACTTCTCAGAAGCTCCGGTAGATCTACAATAGTGGTGTCAGGTATCAGAGGTATAACAGGGTAGAGCTTTCTACCTAACAAGTCTAAACAGGGCTCTGGATCTGAAAAGTCCTCAGCAGGATCTCAGTGATAGGCCAACTGGGCCAATCAGGAAAATCAACCAGTAGCAGCCCCAGCAGTAGGTGGATCTCCCTGGACCTAGATTTGCATGACAGAGTCTAGCCGGGAGAAGCCTCTCTAAACACCTCTAAAATGGGTGCAGCCTGCCCCAGCGCCCAGGTTCTCAACTGCCTGGGACTAGGAGAGCCATGCAGTGGTTCCTATCCCAGGCCATGGGACCAGTGTACGCTCTGCTCTGCATCAGCGACTCTTTGACTCACCACATCCTTCCTGTCCAGAACTTCCAGGAGGTAGCTCAGAAGCTGCGAGCTGGCCTCATGGTCAGGCTTGCTGGAGTTGTCGTCTAATTGGCCGCTGAGCTGGTCTATCAGCAGAGGCAACAACACGTCTCTGCACTCTGAGGGGGAAAATGCAGACCACTCACCAGCTGTAGGAGCACCCCCCCGAACTGCCTGGCTCCTTCCTGCAACTCCCTCTCTGCCTGTCCCCCCAGCTCCCAGCTCTGCACTCAGCCCTGCAGGGGCTCCTCCAGGCCACCGAGGAGCACGTGGTTTTAGGCACGGAACTTTAGCCCAGTACCTTGACCTTAAAAACAAAGAAAATCCCACCTATTGTGGGTCCACGTAGCCAAATGTTTAAAGTATTTAACAATTTCTTTAACTTTTATTTTTTCTAAAAAAAGGCCAACTTGGGAATTCCCTGGTGGTCCAGTGGTTAGGACTCCACGCTTCCACTGCAGGGGGCATGGGTTTGATCCCTGGTCAGGGAACTAAGATCCCGTAAGCTGCACAGCACAGCCAAAAAAAAAAGCCAACTTGATACTTGCAAGCTAAGTCATATGAAACTAATAAACTAAGCAAGGTATATGCTTTTAATTTTTTTGAAACGTTCCACCTAATGGAGAAAATGTACTCGAAAATTCCTATGAATACTGAGCTCCACCAGCACATCTCAGTGTTTCACAGACATTCTGTTCATGCTTTCGCAGGCACGTGGACTTCATAAAGTAAGGTATTATCTTCCTACTATGTCTTCCTTCTGAGATCTTTCACAATGATAAAATATCATTCTGATGAGTCCAGACATTCTGGGCACTAACAGAAACGACTGTGAAGGGTGACAATACTTCCTCTGTTGGAATCCTCCAGGGCATCCTTGCTCTTCTGCTCAAACAATGCACCTTTGTTGTCTCATTTACGGTTTATGCATCCTTAGAGGCAGAGGGAATCACAGCGTAGTAAGAGGTTGACTAGTATTAAGTTTTCCACTTGAGAGCACTCACTAGCTTTCTGCACTCCCCCGACTGGGTCCTTGGAACAGCTGAAATGTCTAAGCACAAATTCTGAGGCTCAGAAGAGGTCAGAGCCAAAAGACGTGCTGATATGATCTAGTTCAAGTCCCTCCTTCCATAGAAACAGAAGCTGAGACTTAGAGAAGGTCCCTCATTCGTCCAAAGTTACGTAACTAGCCAGGGCCAAGGCTAGAAGGGTTCTCCCACCAACAACTCACTCAACTTTTCCTATTTCTGAGGTGTCCTGCCAGTCCTCAGACCCTCCAGCCGATACACACAGCATGAGTCACCCTCTGGGACTCCCTGACCTGGTGGTGGTTTCAAAAGAAGCTCCCACAGCTGCCCCACCCTAGCGAGTCTTGGGTTTACTGGGAAAGAACCAGGTATTGGACCTCTTTCCTATGTCAACTTTGGGACAGGAACACAGTGATTTCCACCTGGTGGCTATGTGCTTGACTCTAGTTACAAAATGAAGAGTCTTTTATCAGTGGAAGAGTGTTCTCCTCTCCGCTCCCAGCGGTATGACGCTAGTCTGGCTCTCCTACAGCTCCCCCCAAAACCTCTCCGATTTATAGTGATTGCCAGTTTCCATGGTGTAAGTCCTTCTGCCATGGTCACTCTTCAGCCACTAAGATGACATGACTGGGCACGGAGTCGAGAAGAGATGTGCATAACCAGCTCCGCCGAGCCAGTATAAGTGGCATGCAGTCCATCACTTCCCTACAGCATCACGGCATCACTGCCCCATAACATCACTGCCCCATGGCATCACTGCCTGCCCCAGCCCCTGGTTACTGGCGTTATACTCTAAGTCAAAGGAGATGCATTTGTTTAAAAGGACCGTCTTTACTGCTTGCCTGTTACTTTATGGGGTTCCTATTTTGAGGACAAAGTTTGCTAATTAATGAAACACGAGTTCAAATTAAAGATGAAAGAACACATGATTTTGCTCTTTCAGGAACTACGGGAATGCTGAACTGACTTCACCTTCTCCTTAAAACTGGTTTCCCAGGAGGTCCTCAAGTACCAGCAAACGATTGGCAAGGACATTATTGACATTAAAAAAAAAAAAAAAAAGGCAGTGTTGGCTGAAGAAGACACAAGACCGGGATTTCTGTAAACCACAGTTTTTGGTGGAGACTCACCCGACTGCCGGAAAAGATTGCTCTCTACTATCTTGGTCATGCAGTTCAGTTTCTGGCGCACTAACTGGTTGTCAGGGATGCTCTGAATGAACTTGCAGAAGAGTACGCTGCAAGAGAAACCCCAGTAGTCACTGTTTTCATTCTGCCGAGTTCAAGGGAGCATTACGCTCTTCCCCTCTACTGGGAAATTATTTACGCGTGGACAGGTTTACCTGGAATTCTCTCCACAATGACCTGAGAGTCTGTCTCTAGGAAGCAAAGGAGAGGCTCTATTCCGTGCCCACTCCAGGGCTCAGCCTGGCAGCTAAGTCAGCCTAAACTGGCAAATTAGTCAGGTCCGTCACTGCTTTGCAGACCTACCTTCACCCTCAACTTCTGCAAAAGTCTTTTCGGGCTACCTCCACCCCAGTGTCCATCACCATCTGACTCGGCATTTCGGGGGTACTTAGATATAGGGCTGGAAGCGTATTATTATGTACTTTTTTCTGTAGTTAATTTTATGTCTGTGTGTCTCGTTTCCCTGGAGAAAGTGCAAACCTAGCCGAGGGACTGGCTTTGTGTCTTCTTTTATGGTTTCCACAGAAATGAGCACAAAAAGGTGTCCAGTCAATACGTGTTAGAAGAATCACAGCATGTGTAGCCGCCTGAGCTCAAGCCAGCAGGGGAGCTGCTTCTCTGTTAAGAAACAAATGTTTTTGGCTATTTACCTGAGCTCAACTGGGTCGAACACAAGTTTGACATCATTAATGATGCTAGGAAGGTACTTCAAGGCTGCCCCCTGCAAGAAAAACATCGAAGGCATATTCAGTTGCCAAGCAGGACAAATACAGAATTTCCTGCTTGATCCCAGGAAGAAACGACTGATGCTGGGATCCTGAACAGGGAACTGGACACAGACACTCTCGCAATGAAGAAGAAAGCTGATGTTGCTCTACACGATCTCCCAGGATCTTTTTCCTGAAAAGTCCAGAGGCACAGCTTTCTGCCCTCACCACCCAAGAGCCACTGTCCATTTAGAATTCAGTTTTCTACCCAAGGAAGTAGTTAAAAATCTGGACATCTCCCTCACAAAGTTGCCATAGAGAGCAAAAAAGAAAGCTCGAACTTGAGTCTTTAGGGATTACATATTTTACCTCAAAAAACGGATAATGATGAAGATGATGGGGACGACGGGCTTCTGGGAAGAAGGGGAGCCCTAAGAGTAAAGCCTGTTGCTTGAATCATCATCAGGATCAACTGGCTGAACTCACAGGGTCCAGAAATGCCATTCAAGGGACGTCTAAAAGGGTAGCTTGTCATCTTTGGTGAAACGACCATTTAGGTCTTCTGCCCGTTTTTTGATTGGGGTGTTCTGACATTGAGTTGTATGCGCTGTCTATTTTGGAAAGTAACCCCTTGTTGGTCGCACTGTTTGCAAATATTTTCTCCTAGTCTGTCAGTTACCTTTTCGTTTTCTTTATGGTTTCCTTTGCTGTGAAAAAGCTTTTAAGTTTGATTAGGTCCCATTTGTTTATTTTTGCTTTTATTTCTTTTGCCTTGGGAGACTGATCTACGAAAATATTGCTACGATTTATGTCAGAGAATGTTTGGCCTATGTTCTCTTCTAGGAGTTTTACGGTGTCATAGATTATATTTAGGTCTTTAAAACAGGCACATGAAAAGATGCTCAACATCGCTAATTATTAGAGAAAAGCAAATCAAAACTACAATGAGGCATGACCTCACACCGGTCAGAATGGCCATGATCAAAGAGTTTACAAATAATAAATGCTGGAGGGGACGTGGAGAACAGCGAACCCTCTTACACTGTTGGTGGGAATGTAAATTGGTGGAGCCAATTTTTATGGAAAACAGTATGGAGGTCCCTTAAAAAAACTAAAAATAGAGTTACCATATGATCCAGCAATCCTAATCCTGGGCATATATCCAGAAAAGATGAAAACTCTAATTTAAAAGATACAGACACCCCAATGTTCATTGCAGCACTATTTACAATAGCCAGGACATGGAAGCGACCTAAAGGTCCATTGACAGGTGAATAGATAGAGAAGATGTGGTACATATACACAATAGAACACTCCAGAGCAGTAAAAAAGAATGAAATAATGCCATTTGCAGCAACGTGGATAGACCCAGAGATTATCATACTAAGCAAAGTCAGGAAGAGAAAGACAAATATCATATGATATCACTTATATGTGGAATCTAAAAAATAATACAAATAAATATATTTATAAAACAGAAACAGACTCACAGACATAGCAAACAACCTTATGGTTACCAAAGGGGAAGAGAAGGGAGGGATAAATTAGGAGTATGAGATTAACAGATATACACCACGGTATATAAAATAGATAAACAACAAGGATTTACTGTACAGCACAGGGAACTATATTTGACATCTTGTAATAACTTATAATGAAAAGAATTTAATATATACATACACACACACATATATATATTTGAATCACTGTGCTGTACACCAGAAACTAACACAGTATTGTAAATCAAATCTACTTCAATAAAAATAAAATAAATAAATAGCTAGCTTGTCTTTGGCAAACCAACATTTGAAAATACAAGGGTACATAAAAGATAAAATAAAGGGATTTCCCTTTACTTTCTATAAGTCATTCTAAAATTAACAAGTTTTCCACGAACTAACTAGGATTAATTTTCTTTTATCTCCCACCATGGCCAGTTCTATGTTGCCCCAGAACATCCTCACCGACAGCATTAAGAGTTACTCAAGGGGGCTTCCCTGGTGGTGCAGTGGTTGAGAGTCCGCCTGCCAATGCAGGGGACACGGGTTCGTGCCCCGGTCCGGGAAGATCCCACATGTCGTGGAGCGGCTGGGCCCGTGAGCCATGGCCGCTGAGCCTGCGCATCCGGAAGCCTGTGCTCCGCAATGGGAGAGGCCACAACAGTGAGACGCCCACATACCGCAAAAAAAAAAAAAAAAAAAAAGTTACTCAAGCTGACCTTGATCTTGACAGCTTCCTCCAGAGGCCTGTCCATCAGCATATTGAAAGCGAGAAATAACTGGCGGATTGAATTACTAAATTCATCTCCATCTTCACTTTGGCCATAAAATCTTCAGAGAAAAAAAGAGAAGGCGGGAAAAGAAAAAAAAAGAGAGAAGGAGGTCAGATTCTCCATCTTTAAAAGAAGTTTTCCAACAGATTTGTTGCCTACACAATGCTGGAAGCCCATGCCTCACTGGTCACCTCTTTACACCGTGCACAGAGGAGTCACACGTGCTCTTAGGTGGTTCAGGAAGGGACCCAGTAGCTGGGAAGTTATCCCCACCTGGACAAAAGGAAGGTAGTGATTTGTACGTAAAGTCCTACAACAGAGCTCTCCCACTGTCCCCCTGAAGCTGTCTGAAGGCCAGTCTTGGTGATGTCCTCCAGCCTAGTGGCGTGCGGGCATTTCCGGCACAGAGCGGGGAATGGCTGGAAGCAGCTTTGCCTCAAGTAGCAGATAAGCCCTGCATGCAAACCTACCATCCTCAGCTCATTAGCAGAATGTCCAGCAAGCAGGGGACTCCCCGTCCAGCTACCTTCCCTGACAGCCCAGTCCTGCCACCTCCACGCCTCCCCTCCTGCCTCTCTCTCCTCTTCTGATCTTTGTGTCTAATCGCTCTGCCATTTGAATCATTCTGTCTCACCGCAACAAGCCCTGATCATCTGCGTTCAAGTTCCAGACAAGGGGTAGAGAAGCTGCTCAACCTAGAAACGTTCTGAGCCCAACCCAGGCTGCAAGTCCAGTTAGCATCCTTCTATCCACTGAACTGGCCACGCTGGTGCCGACCTGCCTCTAGGACAGCGTCGTCCCAGGACACGGGCTGCCTTGGTCTTTGCTTATTCCTGCTTGTTTGATTAAAGTACGCTATCAACTGAAAAGTTGGTTCTTTCTCATAAGTAGAAATCAGAAGGTCTTTGGCCCATTTCTCAGAAACACAAAAGTCCCCAAATTGTAGTCAAAGTGCATTTACACTGGGTGGCAATCTTACCACCAACTGTCAAGAGTAGGGATGGTTTGAACTTAGAATTTTATACACACACTCAAATACATACGTACACGCATATACATATTTACATTAGTCTCCTCCGTGCACCTGTATCTTATATGGTACTCATGGAATATGAACTTCTCAGAAAATTATCCAATCAGAGGGTTTCTGCTAATCTTCCATTCATCCATTTTGCAGAACTTTAGAAAAGAACTTTATTTGCAATTGAGTCCACAAAGTATATCAAAATTAACATACCCAGAACAGAACTCACTTGATTTTCCTGTTCACCTTTAAATAGCCCACATCTTGGCAAAGAGCACCCCAAACCTAGAAGTTATTTACAGTTCTTCCCCTTCTCCCATTCTCCCACCAAATCTAACAGCAAGTCCTATTCTCTCTTCCCGCTAAATCAGTCCACTCTCTGCGTCTCCTCAGAGACAGAGCCACTGTATCTCACATTTGAACTATAACCGCCTATTCAGTGGTCACCCAGGTTTCACTCTTAACCCTTGATAATCCACTTTCCACCCAAGAGATGAGATGATTATGTAAAATGTAAGCCAGATTCCACTACTTCTCTAACTGAAACCCTTCAGTGGCTTCCCGAGACCCCTGGAATGAAATCCGAACTCCTTGCTGTGACCTAGAAGGCCCCCATTACGCACCCGCCTGCCAGGCTCCATCCTCCCATTCCCAGTCTCCACGGTCCAGCAACGTTGGCTTCTCATGATTCTTTAGCTGTTCATGTTCACCGCAATTCTCTTCCCTGAGATCTTCAGAGGCTATCTCCCCATCTTTCAGTTTCAACTCAAACCCCAGCTCCTGGAGAGGCCTCTCCCACCAGCTCAGCTCAGGGAGCCTTCCCTGGTCACTGTCACACCAACATCTTTCCTCCTAGCTCTTATCCATCTGAGATGATCTTGTGGGTTTCTTTCTTTATTATATGCCTCCCTGGCCTCGATGTAACCCACAAGCACCATCAGAGCAGGAACTTTGTCTCATCTGCTGCTAGATCCCAAGATCTAGTAGCAGATCCCCAGATCTAGGGCTAGGAGGGAAGGCATTGATATGACGGTGACCAGGGAAGGCTGTTTGAGCTGAGCCGGTGGGAGAGGCCTCTCGGGAACTGGCATCTGGGCAGGAACAGCTAAAGAATCAAGAGAAGCCAATGTTGCTGGAGGGCCTAGAGCAACAGCTGGCACCCTATCGCTGTGACTTTAAAAAAGGGACTAATACGACTGAGCTTCTCAATGTCCTATTGTGTCTATCAAATCCAAGCAATCAGAGAATGCAGACTACCAGACCCTCTATCCCAGATCAAGCTCTTCTTTAGAATGGGAAAACATCAGGGGAAAAAATAACCGTAAACAGGCCATTAGGGACTAAGTTCAACACAGCCGCTCTCTTAGTTCATCTCATGGGTTAATTAACTTGGCTTTTCCATTGGTATCATGCAATCTGATGGTGAAAATGATGGCCCAGATGCAACGCAACATTATGAAGGGTAAAAGAGCTAGTGGATCGTAAGTGGAAAATGTTTTTAAAATTTCCTCAATTAAGGTTTTTTTCTTTTTATGTTTTTTGGTTGTTTGTTTTGGCCGTGCCCGTGGCATGCGGGATCTTAGTTCCCCAACCAGGGATCGAACCCATGCCCCCTGCAGTGGAAGCGCAGAGTCTTAACCACTGGACTGCCAGGGAAGTCTCTCTTTTTATGTTTTTATGAGGATCTTTATTGCTGGACATCAGGGTTTGCTATCCAAACTTTTAGGTAAGGGAATATTCCCTCAGTAGGACACCCTAACTGAATATGTGGAAATTCAACATAATTACAAAACACAAAGATCCAACTATAAAAGACCACCTGGAAAAAAGCGGGGACTACAGAGGCTGTGCATATGCTCTGAGTTGGGCGAACACTGACTGCTTCTACTAGGGAAGGAGGAGCTGTCATTCGTCCAACTCAACTTTTAAGTCATTGAACATGTTTAAAAACAATAAAAATGTACAAATTCATTGCAGAAACTTTAAAAATGCAGAAAGGATAAAAACTAAACCTACTTAAAGCCCTCTTATCTACAGTGTACTCATATCTACCCGGTGTCCAATCCTGAAATATTTTTGAAATGAGATCATATTACACTTATGTCTTCTACCTTAGTTTTATTATTTAAGAACCTATCAGGGTTATCCTACCTCATTAACATACGCTACATTTGAAAGGGCTGAATGTACATACTTTAACATTCCTTTTTGTTTATACCTGATGGATTTTTTTTCCATTAGATAGATTTTTAGATGGGGTATTACTGGACAAATGTGATATCTTCCTTTGCTCTGTGTGTGTTTGATTTTTATTCACAGTGCCAAATTTCTGTCCTTAAGAATTTATCTTCCTATCAGCAATAAAACTCAGGGCCAATTTTTGTCCATTCTCAACAAAGGATAAAGATTTTTCATCGTTATTAAATGTGCAGGTAAAGATGGTGTGTGTGTATCGCATTTTAATAGTATAAATTTCTTTTTAAATTTAACTGACCATTTGAAGTTTTCTTTTGTAAATTATGTTTTTATTTTGTAGTAAGGATATTTACCATTCTTTAGTTGATTTTTAAGAGCCTTTAATTAGTAAATCTACTGACCTTTGAACTGTACTATAAGTTACAAGTTTTTTTTCCATGTTAATTGTTGGCCTTTAATTTTATGAGTTTTTTAAAAACACAAAGTTAAAAAAATACACATGCTCAAATCTCAGGCTTGAAATCCTCTTACCTACAGCTTTACTCGTATTAACATATTAGCACGTTATCTACCTAGTTTCCAAACCTGCCTTAGAAAAATATTTTAAGTCATTGAAATCCAGCTTGGATTTCAATGGATTGGATTGAATTTCAGTTTGGAAATCCAGCTATTATTGAAGGGTAGAGATGGCACTGGAGTTGTGGGCATTCCCAGAAGAGTTATTTCCTCATTCTTGACTTCTATTGTTTTTGATGGAACGATTATTCTAGAAATCCAAACTGGGAATTATCGTATCTCTGGGGCTTAGTTTTCCCAGGTACCTAAGCCTGGTGTCAGCAAAGAAACCCACACCTCAGGAAACAACTCCTCCAATCAATTGTCACTACTGTCCATCTACTCCCAACAACAGCTCATGATCCTAGATTTATACACCCAACATCATCATGAAGCCCGTCGCTGTATTAAATACAATCTCATCACAGGAACCTGACTTCCTAGTTATTGTCACCAACAAAGACTTTCAGTAAGTTGCACATTGTAGCCACCTGCATCCCTAAGTCCTGCTGTCACTACTGCCCTAGAAATTCTGCTGATCCAAAAGGACGTCACATGAAACTTCTTTAACGGTTGTGTAGTGCACCCTCATCTTCACCCTGAAGTTCTGAAATTTGTTAGTTCCATGACCCAGCTGCTCACAGAGCTGAGCATGAGCATAAGGACTAAGGAAAAATATGGGAAGAGAGGATGGAGAGCGTCAACACTGTATTACAGTCACCATTACCTCAAGTAGAGCACTCTAGATTGGATGATGAACCTAAACAAGTACTTTAAGGCTTTCAAAGCAGCGAAACGCAATTCCGTCTTGCTGGAGTCATCTGCATTCGCCACGTAAAAGTTCAGTACCTTGGAGAGTTTCCTGGAAAGGACAAGAAGGAGAAAAATGTCAATGGGGCACAGTGGTACTCTGGGGTTTGGGGTATGCTATATAGAAGGGAACTTGGCCTCCTGGGGAAGTAGAAATCACAACTATAGTAATTATTTCTTCTAGAATATGCCCTGAACAGGGAAGTTAAGTCCTTCGTAGTTTAGTTTTCTCATTGCGGTCTAGGCTTGCAAGCTTCCCTTCTGCTTAGAAATAAGGGATGATTTCTTTCCCTTCGCAGGATTTTAAAAAATGATCAAGAAATCAAAGACTTGAAGGGACTCGAATCATGAGTATATTTTAATCTCTGGCATGCTATACAGACATGTTCAGGTGTTTCTGTAAGGGAGGGACTGTCTGCCAAAGGTAGTCAGTCACCTTAAAAGCAGTCTAATTCCCTCCAGTCTGCCCCAGCTGTTTGGAATCCATAAACTGGAGCCAGATGGAAACTCTACCGAGTGTGGAAAGAAGAGCAACCCATGGTTCTGAGCATCTGATCACACGAAACTGCTCTGGGACTTTTAGGTTGTTCTTTGTGTCGTTCCAGAGTCTCTGGACTAGGCGTTGTCGTAATCTTGGGCTATCTCACATTTTTGAGGGCACTGATATTTTGAACTTTCCTTCTGGGAATCTCTGAGTTTTCCTAATATTAAGAAAAATTCACAGGAATCATGTGGAATTGATCCATTCTTGCAAATAAACCCAGATTACCAGAAACACACCACCTGGAGCGCTGCATTTGGCTCTGTGTAATAAAGACCCAATGATAGGATTTCATCTCTTGTAGCCGCTGCCTACTTAGAAAGTGAGGCTATAGGGTGGAAAGAGCCCTGTCACTGGCGTATCTGCTGCTTCCCCCAACCCAGCGGGCATTACATCCATTGTGTTAATTGGGGATTATGCCACATGACACCTCTTCTAGGTCACTTATGTTTTATTACATGTCTGGACCTTTATGCAAATAAAACTGAGAACTTTCTTGTTTAGTTCAGAAAAAGCCATGAGGGATCAATGATCTCAATGACAGAGCAGGTCAGCAGCACTTGGCACGAGCTGGCATAAGCCACCGTCAGAAAGATCTTTGCCATCTCAACTCTGCTCCAGTCACTGTCACGCTGCTCTGCACAATAACCAGGATGCAAGGCGCGGGGTGACAGGCCACAGCCAACGGCATGATGAGCTGAGCACTGCAGGGCAAAGCTCAGAAGGAACATTAGTCAGGGGCTCATAAACCAAAGACAGAAAGAAGGCTGCACTTTGGGAAAGGTGGAGACCACTCCCTCTTACGTAAAAGAAAAAAAAATTAAATCTTCTCATAACCTCTAAGTAATAAATTCTACAAAGCACTTGCGGTGTACAGCTGAGGGAACGACCCTCAGTTCTATTACATGTCGTCCTGCTTCATCCTCTGTTTGATCCCAGCGGGGCTCATGCCGATTCCACTGACACCCGCCTCCGAAGATCCTGGATGGGGTCCCCTGTCCTGGACTGTGCTCCTAACAGCTTCAACGCCTCACCTAGAGATGCTCTGGATTCTTAAAGAAGTACAGCCTCATCTCTTCCGTAACTTCCCAGAAAGCAGGGCCTTGAATGTAATCCCTTTGCCATGGTTAGAATAGTTAGACGGTTCCCACTCTCCCCAGGGAAGCTTAGAACAAGGTTCTGCGCTTCGAGGCAGGGGTACTCAGCTCACGTCCCTCTGGTTTCTCAACAACCCGGTCCCAAGAGCACGAACCCGACAACCCAGCCACAAGCCCTGCCCGGACCTGGTACTTACACATAGGCCAGAGTGGCACTGAAGTGCTTGTAGATGTAGGTCTCCAGGACGGGATTGAAATGCTGGAACTTGATGTCGCCTATCAGTGAAATAATAAACACCTGCCAAAGGTGGAAAACATAAATAGTAGCACAGCACAACCCCCGGCATTCCGTCACAAGCTGGAGCTGAACATCTGGGGCTTGCTTTTCCTTCTTGATCGTTACGGTAGCATTCCCATGTGACTATTCCAGAGCTGAGGTCAAGTCTCGGGGTTTCTTTGTATTTAGCACAAACAGAGAGGGACCATGAAGTGTCAGGCACTGTGCTAAATGCTGTGAGGAAACCAGTATAAGCCAGCACCCCTAGCCTCGGAGAGCTGACTGCCTCAGAGAGAGGGCAGCGCCCAGGTAACCAAGTCGGGGAAGAAACTGGGATGAGAGGGGGAAGGGTGTGTGGAAGGGTTTCCCATGGGAATAGTAAACACGAACCCAAGGGTGCAGCTAATGAAATACTGCAGGGCATCCGTCTCCTCAGCGCAGTGTGGGTGCCCCCAATAACTGAAGTCACCAGACTTTTGAGTCTCAATTTTCCGCTCATGTTAACTCTTATCACTACCGGACACAGAATCTACTGATACAAATAACCGCTTTGCACCTAGCTGTGATAGAAGAGAGCAAAAGATGGGGCACCTTCCACACATGCCCGTTGCCAGCTGCTCTGTCCCACGGGAATCTATCTCCAGACCTTCTCCCATGGAGTCATTACCATAGACTCTCTTGCCCATAAACCTGGCCAGGTGCGATCGCAGCTGGGGGCATTTTTCTCTTTGTCTTACATCCTTAAGTGTCAACATCCTAAACTCTTCTTCAATCTACCAGTCTCTGCAAGTTGACGAATGACCTGAAGCTGCAATTTACCTTCCTCCTTCTTTGCTGCAACATTCAGGGAAAACTCTGCCCTGAACTTGAACCCCAACAATCAGAAAACGATGCTTAAGTTTGGATGTGTCAGCTTCCGCCACTCCACTGCCATCTCTGACCTTCCCAGAGTCCGATATCCCCTCTCCTTCTTTGGATTTCCGGTCTTGGAATGGGTTGCATGTTTTAGTACTTTGTGTGACAATTTGAATTGTCTGCTGGGTTGCGTACTGTACATAATGAGACCAAGACTCATCTCTGACTTGCAAATTCAGTCTCCCTTGCAAGAACGCACAAGGACGCGCATACACAACAAACCACAGTCGTCTTTGTTAACGGTATCTCCTGGTTTAGGACCAGACAATTTTAAAGCGAGTTAAAGGGATTCCTGATTTCAAACGTAATAAAACAGCTTGTTTTCCCTAATGAGAAAGAGAAAGCTTATCAAAAGGGAAGATCTAACAGGAAACAAAGCCATAAACGTCTTGACTATAAGTCAATTGTATCTAATGTTACTTGTGGGAATGTAGCCTCGAGAAATCATCAGAGAATTGTATACAAATACATATGCAGGGACCTATGCATCACAATTATTTATAATACTGAACTATCAAAAACCACACAGTTGTGAGAACAAACACTAGATAATATGTGTAACTGCTTACCAGTGCATCGAACACAAGGAAGTCATATGCTTCATCGTCTGACATTTCCATCATTATGTTAAAAAGTGCGTCTAGCGTATCTTGCAAAAACTGAAGATAAGAAAAAGAGAGAGGTTGTTTGGCTCCAGACTGAAGAAATTCGGGGCTAATTAGGTTTCAACAGAATAGGTTTAAAAATAGCATTTTCCTAAAAACTGGCACACTTGCTTCCCAATTTAGACAAGTTTTATGTTTACACTCATCGGTTTAATTTAAAATATTGAACTAAGGATGCAGTGGCTGTAGTCCTAACTGTGAATATATAAACATACCTTAACAATTTCTCCTCCATCCACCTCCATTAACTTCTTTAAGTTGTGTTTAATGTTCTGAGGGTTCGAACGCCAATTTAACAAGCCTAACAGGTCAACTAGGAGGAACAACCACAAACCATAAACGTTAGACACGGATTAGCAGAGCAACGCATACCATTTCAGGACACAGTGACAGAGCTCTCTAGAAAAGATCGTTGCTCCTAACGGTGGCTAATACCTTATGCAGCCTTTTAATTTACTGCCTCCTACCTAAATCAGAGAAAACCCTGGGGTCTTCTTTCCTTCTTCAGAGGAAAAAAACCAACCACAAGGGCTTCCCTGGTGGTGCAGTGGCTGGGAGTCCGCCTGCCAATGCAGGGGACACGGGTTCGTGTCCTGGTCTGGGAAGATCCCACATGCCGCGGAGCGGCTGGGCCCGTGAGCCATAGCCGCTGAGCCTGCGCGTCCGGAGCCTGTGCTCCGCAACAGGAGAGGCCACAGCAGTGAGAGGCCCGCATACGGCAAAAAAAAAAAAAAAAAAACCAAACAAAAACAAAAACCAACCACAAATGTACAAGAACATAAAATGATGCCCGAATAGAACTCACGTCTCTCATATAAGACATCACAGCCTTACCGACGAAACACTTAAATAACCTTCCTACCTTTAATTTGCTGCACTGCTTAATTTGTCCCTTGTCACTATGTGTGTCTCAGTGGATACAGAGGGGAAAATAAAAACTTATATATGTGCATTGATTCATTTAAATATCATACCCACGCTGTAGAGCAGATTTTATTTTTTTTTTTTACCTTAAAAGATTTTTTTTTATATTGGAGTATAGTTGATCTACAATGTTGTATTAGTTTCAGGTGTACAGCCAAGTGACTTAGTTATACCTATATAAACATGTATTCTTTTTCAGACTCTATTTCCCATATAGATTATTACAGAGTATTGAGTAGAGTTCCCTGTGCTATACAGTAGGTCTTTGTTGGTTATCTGTTTTATATATAGTAGTGTGTATATGTTAATCCCAACCTCCTAATTTATCCCTCCCCCTGACCTTCCCCCTTTGGTAACCATAGAGAAGATTTTTATTTGTTCCATTTTTGAGATGAGGAAACTGAGGTTTTGTGAAATTAAATTACTTGTCTTAGGTCACACAACTGCCAGGGAGTGGTATGAATGGAATTTAATGAGATTTATCTGATTCCCAAAAACCATGTCCTTGCTACTCTGTCATACTGCCCCTCCAGAGTTCTTCAAAGAAGTAAACAGATGAGCAGATCAGATGGTTTGCTATCTTGAAAAGAAGGCAGAACAGATGAATGGTCCTTAGCGTAAGTCTGGGACAAAAGTCTTGAGGTGTTTTTGGATCTAAAAATGCAGAATTTGGGATCTTTAAGTTCCTTCCAGCTTTAATGTATGTCTAGATACTAAAAGTGAAATAACAGGGAAACAAAGCAGGCAGATGGACTGTTACTTCTTTATCGTTTTGTTTAGTGCATCATTTTACTATTTACAGAGCATTAGCTAGTAAAAGTAGCAATATGTACTTTTTAATCAATGGATTTGTAGAAATATATATTTACAAGCAGCTGAAAATGTACTCTGTTCATTAGAACAGTCAATTTGCCTCACTTTTTGCGGCCCGCGTACCGCAAAAAAAAAAAAAAGTGGGGAAAAAAAAAACTAGACTACATTTCTGGATTACCAAGAATGACCACCTCTAACCATATTAAATACTATCTAAATGTTATCCAAAGTTGTCCCAATTTACATCACCGTCAGAAGTATGTAAGAATTGGGACTTCCCTGGCGGTCCAGTGGTTAGGACTCTGCGCTTCCACTGCAGGGAGCACAGGTTTGATCCTTGGTTGGGGAACTAAGATCCCACAAGCCTTGAGGCCAAAAAAAAAAAGTATATAAGAATTCACACTACTCTGAATGATAATCCCCAAATTTAGGGTAGTGATTACCTGTCGGAAAGGGTTAGGGACCATAACGTTTAAAAACGAAAAGAATGACAAAGAAAACCCCTAAGTTTTGGAGTTACAAATATCTGTTTTCGGACCCAAGTCCACCACTTACGAGTTTCGGCAAAATATTTCACCACCTCAGCTCGGCGCTCTGATCAGTAAACTGAGGTTAATAACGACAACACTGGTGTCTTCCCGTGCTAGGCTGTCGGTGGGTAAAATGAGATGTCTGTGAATGGCCTGGCACAGGTCCACACCTGCAGAGACTCGACTCCTCTCTTCCTCTCCTCTATCCTCACCTTCCATATGGGCCCAGCAACAAAATGATCCCATATACATCAGTCTGTTCTAGTTTTGAAATAATTCATAAAATAACGAAGGTGCCTACAGGCTCTGTTTGTAACAAAGTCCAGTGGCTTTTAACTTTGGAGTCTGAATAGCCCTCCAAAGGCTAAGGAGAAACGCCTTTGGTCATGGCCTCCGAGTGAAAGGAGAACAGCTACCCTCCTCTTGATCAACAAATGCCCTCATAGAGTTGATGATTTATTCATGTTCCTCAGCTTCTTCTTTCTCAGAAGAAACTGAATTGAAACTGAAAGCAAACACACTTATTATCTGTCACTGGGAATGCCCCATTTTCTCTGATGCCCACGATGTCACCTCATCTTCCCCAAATCTGTCCCCTCTTCCTACCCCCATCCAGGTTGACAGTAGGTCACCCCGCTCTGGTTTAGGTGAGTTTGCTTCTTTAAGTCTTCTTTGGGACAGGATATTCTTGGAGACTTTTTTTAAAAAGTATGTTGAGTGTTTTTGAGATCTAAACACTAGGAAGGGGATGACAACAAATGGAAGAGGACAGTTCTACCCGATGGAAGTTTCTGTGATGATGGGAATGTTGTAACCTGTGCTGTCCAGTAGGAAAGTCACCAGACACAGAAAACCACTGAGCACTCGAAATGGGGCGAATGCGACCAAGGAACTGCAGTCATACCTTCACTTGACTTTAATTAATTTAAATTTCGCAAGCTACATAAGGCGCGGGACAGCACAGGTTTGGAACATTTAGAAGATGTGTGATGTTGGTATCAGCGCATCAGGTTGAGTACTGCTACCTGTCAATAAGCTTCCTAAAGTTTTGCCTGGGAGATAATAAACAATGTAACAATATGGTTATCTCTAACCATTATCTCTACTAAGTTAATTTTACAAACTTTTATTACTTGTTTTCTTCAAACCTAGTCTCTAGGAAGGATAATCTACTAGATGTTTGGTAAACGCTGTCTCTTTCGAATATCCCTTTAGAGCCCCAAAAGTACATCGATGCTTTCTCTCATCTACCATCAGAGCTAAAAAAAAAAAAAAAAACTTTGACATTTCCTAGTTAAAAATTTGGAAAACACCAGAAAGAATAAAGAAAATAAGAACTATCATCCAAACTTTTAATTATTTTTAGCCTTTTGCTGTGTACATATAATAATGATGATGATGACAACAGCTAATACTCGTGTAGTGTTTACAATGTGCTACACGTTGCTGCTTTGCTTCTACTTATTTTAATTTACTTCGTCCTTCGAAATAAATACTATCATTACTCCCATTTTAAAACTGAGGAAGCCAAGTCACAGAGAGATCAAGTGACTTGCCCAAGATGAACCAGCTGGTAAGTGGCAGGGCTGGGATCTGAACCCAGGCAGTAAGCTCCAAATTATCCTCATATATTTAAACAAAACCGGGATTATACTCTACATAGTGTTAACATTTTCCCATGTCTTTGACTGTTTTGAAATACATTTCACAGCTGCATATATTTTATCATTTAATAACCTTATATACTTGAACCTGACCCCAACTCTTGGACATTTAGACTCTTTGCACTGTTCCCCTATCATGAATCACAGGGAAACATCCTCATATATAAATCTTTGTGCACATCTCCCATTGTCTAGTTAGGTTCAATTTCTAGGAGTCACAGTACTGGGTCAAAGGGTCTGAATACATTTAAGATCTTTGGGGCTTCCCTGGTGGCGCAGTGGTTGAGAGTCTGCCTGCCGATGCAGGGGACACGAGTTCGTGCCCCGGTCCGGGAAGATCCCACACGCCGTGGAGCGGCTGGGCCCGTGAGCCACGGCTGCTGAGCCTGCGCGTCCAGAGCCTGTGCTCCGCAACGGGAGAGGCCACAACAGTGAGAGGCCCGCGTACCGCAAAAAAAAAAAAAAAAAAAAAAAAAAAAAAATCTTTGATACACCTTGTAAATCATCTCCCATAAACATTATACTACTTAACCCCGTATCGGCAGTTTATTTATGTTTACTTTCTCCCTAACAAGGGTTATATCATTGATACCGTTTTCTCGTGGCTTCCATAAAGCTCAGAATGCCTTCTGGCTTAACTTTGTGTTTTTTTTGTTTGTTTGTTTGTTTTACTAATTTATAGACTTTATTATTTTTTTGAGCAGTTTTAGGTTCACAGAAAAATTAAGCCCAAAGTACAGAGAGTTACCCTATACCCCTTCAAGGCTCCAGGGTTTCCCCTATTGTTAACATCCTGCATTACTGTGGTACCTTTGTTACACATGATGAATCAACACTGATAAAGATTATTAACTGAAGTCCATCGTTTAAGTTAGGGTTCGCTCTGTGCAGTATGCTGTGGCTTTTGACACATGTATAACGACGTGCATCCACGTACCCATCAGGGTATCATTTAGTAAACAGTTTTACTGCCCTAAAAATCCCCCGTGCTCTGCCTACTCAGCCCTCCTTCTCTCCCCGAGCCCTTTGTAACCACGGATCTTTTCACGTTTCCATAGTTTTGTCTTTTCTCTGGCTTAATTTTTGGTGCCTGCTTTTACTTTCCCATGTGTAACAGCGCTGAACCTCACTCTGTTGAGTCTAATCAGTGGTCCAAGTTGAAATACTATCCATATTCTGTACGCAACCAAGATTCATCAAAATAAACAATACTGACCCGTTCTAAAGATCAAGCACATGCTATGTGATCCTTGAGTGGACCTTGTATCTCAGCTGTCTTGTCTACCTTATCACTTCCCTAAGGCAGAGCCCCCAAATCTTCTCAGAGGTCCAAGGGACTGATCCTCCACATAGCACAGGGGACAAAGAATTTCTAAAGCAAGTCCCCGAAGCAGCTATTTCCTGGATCACTACATTCAGCAGGACTCCTTACAAATGACATAGGTTAAAAGAATAAGAAGCTGTTATTGGCTATCAAATGTCATGATATACACAAGAGAAGTGAAAATTGCTATCAGATTTCGTGAGGGGACAAAATGAAGCCGCATTTGAACTCTTCAGCTGATGTTATGGAAAATCTGACTGCTTGGGGAAAAAAATTGAGAAAGAGGAATCTATATGGGGGACAGACGGAATGCTAACAGGAAACCCTCCCTGCTCTTTGCCATACCTGCTTGGACAGGAGACTGATGTTCCTCTGCCAGTATCCTACCCTTACTACCAACACTTCTTGTTATATACATCATACAGAGCACAGTATTAGAGTTCTTTGCTGCCTTGAAGGAAGGAAACGTAAGACTTTCGAAATTCACAGCCTCTGTTAATGAATACATTTATAGATTTTACCCTATTTAAAAACCATCAAAATGCTTTTCATTCTAGTGGAAAGATAGACAAAGAAGCCTCAGGAAGAGCTTTAGCTATCTAATCCGTCCTACCCAGAAAACATCACGTGAAGAGCAGAGAGAAGAATCCAGATAGCCCAGGACCCTACCTCAGAAGACACAGCCCCACAGCGTCCAGTCCCCTGAGTCTAACAAAGAAGCCTAGGAGGACCAAAGAGAAAACTCATTCTGGTGTCACCGAGGTCAGCACACCTACCATTCTGAGTGAGCTTTGTGGAGCAGATGAGGGTGGCGATCTGAAAGCTATCTTTCGTGCTATCCTTGTTTGGCGTAAAGTTGCCTGGGGTTTTGGATGCCTGGAGCTCCTTTTCTTCCATCTCCACTTTGGTTCCAGGCAGGGTCAGGTAGAATTTAGCATCTTCCATTTTCTTGTTGTCACCCTGCAAAGGAAGCATGTTAGGGACACCAAGTGGTGGACAAAATCTCGTATGTGCAAATAAAATAGTATCTATCATGAGCGCAGTGTATTTTATCAAATTAGATCCCTTCCAACTCCGAGATACTGGGATACTGTCCCAGAGTTTGAGTCCAGAAATAATTTCAACATTGAATGAAAACAGAATAAGTTATGAACGAGAAGTCAACATTCTAGTCTCTGCTATAAGTAAATACATAAAGAATAAGGTTGGATTTCACTTTCTTGAACATGTAAATGGTCACAATGATACTTCACTGGGTCCTTTGAGAAGAAATAGCTTGCCATGGCTTCCAACACTATTTTTGAGCTCAGGAGCTGCTAAGGGCAATACACATCAAGTGGACTCATCTCAAAAAAGCTACCAACCGTGTGAAAAGCCTCCTGGATACTGTTGGACAAATGAGATCTTCCCAACATCTGCTTTCTGCTCTAAAATCTCAGTGGAAGCGATAGCTCTGCAGCAGTTAGAGGGAAGAATAAGGACACAGCTGATAGGAGAGGAAAGGAGGCCACAGAACGGAGAAGTGGTGCCTGGCTCGCGCTGATATGAAAACCACATCCTACCACATCCACCACACTCTAACCCAGCCCAACAGTGCAACTATCAGCGCTCCACACAGGCTGATGCAAAGAGCAGAAGAACAGCCCTTGACTGTTCACCTCCACGGACGCCATTTGCACAACAGGGAGGGACCATCACTTAAAAGACTAAAGGGATGGGAGACCATGCAGCTGGTGTGACCACAGTCCTCCGGGGTTCTAGACTTGAAGGGGCAAACATGTACAGCCCGAGAGACGTTTCTGATATTTGTACACGTAAGTCTGAAAGGAGCTTGCAGAACCAATTTCAGGGGGAGTAACTATGTCCTTAGTCACTTTCTAAGGCTCCTTCTTTAGCACCACCTTATAAAGCACCAGATCATGCCTCCCGTCCTGCAGGGTGGTGCCGTCCGGGTTCATCAGCTTCACGAAGGCCACCCCGAAGGCTCGTTCCGATTTATCTCTGGCTGAAAAGACAGGAATACGTGTCTGAGCAGGGCAGGGAGATACCAGGGGCTGACGGCTATGAGAGCTGACGGCACATTTTGCTCTGGGGTGTGGTGTTCAATCGTGCTATAACCAACACAGTTGAGCGAGCCCCAATAAGCCATACGTACTGTCCACGTCACAGACCCCTTGAAGGAAACAGTTCCCTGACTGAAATCTTCTGGTGCCCCCAAGTATGCTCCTTTTCCTCTATTTGTGAATGAATGACATCAGTATCGACTCGGTCACCCAGATCAGAACTGTGGGTGTTGACGCTGACCCCACCCCCGTGCCAGCTCGGCGTCCTGAGCGCCTCTGGAGGCTGTGCCTTTTCTCTCCATCCCTGCTGTTCCCACCTGAGGCCAGGCCACCCTCACCTCTTCCCTGTATTCCCACAAGATCTTCATAACAGATCTCTCTGTCTCCAGCTCTTCTCCACCCTTTGGGGATCTCCAAAATCAAATCTAACCAAGTCAACTGCCCTGCTCCAAACCTTCCCATGACCTACCTCGCTACTGCTGTTCTAAGACAGACTCCGTAAGTATTTTGTTTATTATCTTCCAAGGTTTGTGATGCCATCTAAGATCTCTGTTCCTCTCTTCTTTCCAAGATAGTAGCCCTGGTGCCAGGAGAAGCGGATATGTGTGTCCGGTGGCATTTGGGGGAGGAGGGGCCAGCCTCCTGAGGAAGCCAAGGGCCTCTCTCCTGGTCTTCAGGTGTTAGCCTCTGAGCTCACCATGTCCCCTGCTTCAGTGTCTACGGCTGGGGTGACTCATGGCCTGTTCTCAGCACAGGCACACCTCTGAGGTCTGCTGTGACTCGTGTTACCCAGATTGGCTGAGCACAGGATCATACTACAGTTTGTTCATCTGTTCTCCTGTTGACGGCCAATTTGGGGGTACCGTGACTAACGCTGTTATAAATATATACGAAATCACGACCACCAACACCACCCACACAGCATTCTTTAATGGCTCCTCCATAACAGAGTTCAAAAGAACCTTCATCTTTCACGATCTGGCTCTAGCCTGCCTGGAATCAGACCACTGACAGGTCAATCCAGGAACTTACTAGCCCTGTGACCTTGGGCACATACCTAACATCTCTGTGCCTCAGTTTCTTTACATATAAATGTGGATTAAAATGTGTATCCGTCTTACTGATTACTGTAGATACTAAACAAGATGGTGTATAAATAGAGCTTCGCATAGTGTCTGGTACAAACTAAGAGCTTGATGAATGCTAGCTTAGTGTGATGGAGAACTGTACGAAATTGCTGATAATTGACTATCTGCTGATACTTGACGATCTGATACTGACCTACAAAAATGGCAATTTCAGATGGTTCGATCTAATATCATGATAGCTCCCACTTTAGCCCTACCGAGCTCACTTTGCTTTTCAAACACATTTCTCCACCAGCACCCTTCACTGGGCTAACTTCTGCTCACCTTCAAGTCTCAGCTAGGATGTAGGAAACCTTATGCGTAAATCCCCAGGCAGGCTTAGGTGCTGTGCTTACTCCTTGATGGTCGTTGCTGTAACACGTATCACGTTGATCTGAACTTCATCACCTGTTTTCTTGCTCATCTTTCTAACTAGACCACAGAGACTTTTCAGAGCAGTGACTGTGTCCTATTTGCTGTCATCTACCCAGGGCCTGGCCTGCAGTCTGGTAGGTAGATGGCATTCAAAAAATTCAGTTTGGAAGGAAGGACTGCATTTTTATGCAGTGCTGAATGAGAACAACACTTCCAGAAATGTTAGGATCAATCTGAAAATAATCAATATTCTCCTCTGTTCACACCTTAGGAAAGTCAACTTATAAACTGTGATCTGAGACTTGAAACAGTTCTTTCATGAAAAAAAATAATTTGGGAAACAACAGATCGAACAGTTCTCTTGCTTCAGGATTTCTCAGCAATGTGGCAACATACACAGTGAATGTCTAAGAGGGAGACATAATATACAAGCACTTTCTATCCCTGTTCAACTGGGAAACTCTTTTTGTCAGACAGCATCTATTAGCACTGTAGAACCTTAGCATTCATAGAGCACATTTCAGGGAAATTCTGATATACAATGATAAACACAGATCTTGGAAGCCTAGAAAAATTCATTTTAAGATTTCCTTAGCTTCACTGAATCTTGAACTAAAGATGCCAAGTATCTCATTCTGCAGACCCACAAAAGCACTGTCAAGCAAGAGTAAACACTGTTTTGACTGAAACGTGTCGTCAACCTCCTAATACTCACATTCCTGAGATGACCGGTGTCGGAAGGTAAATCTTATATGGCAGCGAGCGACTTCTTCTATAGCAATGGATACCTGCACAATAATGAGGAATATCAGTACAGTCCCCTGCACTCACAGTTCATTTTATAAAATGAGGCACATTTTAGTATCCGATCACAGGAGTAATTCCTAGAGAGTGAGATTTGGTGTAGGGTTTCGTTCGAAGGAGATTTAGTTCTTTTTCAAAACCCAAAGGATCTCAAGAGAAGATCATCTTGGCTGTTCATCATAGATTCTGAAAACGGAGACATTCCAAATTTCTAGTGCTTTCTCAAGTGGGAAGCAGGAGATACTTCAGGGGGAAGAGATCAGTACTTTCAGGTCTGTGTGCAAGACTGCAAGGTGTACATGGATATGTTAATAGTTAGGGCCTATGACAGAAGGAAAAGATAAAATACTGGGGACAAGGAAGCTTTTTTTTTTTTTTTTGCTGCTTACATATACAGAAGAGATGGGGAAACAGAGGCATGGAGCAACGTACAGAGCAGAGAATTTGTAGCAAATAGTTAAATAAATTATGGCATGATTATATAATGGAATATTATGCAAGTATCTAAAAATATACTTCTGAAGGCTTTTTAATGCCTCAAGAGAGTTTGAAAAGGCACAATATAAATTTGTCTGAATGGCATGATCCAAAACCTATGAAGTATATAAAATTGTGGAAAATGGTTACTTCTGAATTAAGATATTAGTGCAACTTTTTTTTTTTTTTAGTTTTCTACGGAGAGCTCATAAAACCTTGACAATCAGAAAAAGCCGATGTGGATTAAGAACAAGGTCCTACTGTATAGCACAGGGAACTATGTTCAATATCCTGAAGTAACAACCATAATGGAAAAGAATATAAAAAAGAAGGTATATATATGTATAACTGAATCGCTTTGCTATACAGCAGAAATTAACACAACATTGTAAATCAACTGTACTTCAGTAAAAAACCAGAACAACAAAAAAGGAAAGAGTTGATGGAGTCTGGGGCTCAGAAGAAGTGGAATCCAGTTTAGGCTCCAATACGAGCAGCTAGAGGAACTTGGTCACTTCACTTCTCTGAGTGTCAGTTACGTCATCAGAAAATGGGCTGCTGCAACTCAGACCATTTGTCGCAGAGCTACTGTGAGGCTCACGCGAGCGGACTGATCTCGAGAGCACTTTGGAATTTGTAAGACACATATTTAAATTGAAAAGAAGCCCAGCTAACTTGATTAGAGGCCAAGAAGGAAAGAAATGTTAGGAAACTGCTTGCACACTGTGAAAATTTCCAGTTGGTTCTGGACCATCTTGGCAGCCTCTTACATCATTACAACATCAAGTTTCTCTCTTCCAATTTCAACACGTTTACGAACGAGAATGTTACTTAAGGTTTCTGAAGTTTACGAAAGAGACATGAGCTTCTGCAGAGCTACGATGATCAATTCATTTCTGATTGCACACCACAGGCAACCTATCTAAAACTTCAGGATAAAGGAGGAGCGATTTGTGGGTAAAAAGAAGAAAGGAAGCTAAACGAGGTTTCATATATGATAGGGGTTACTGATGACACATTCTCACCTTGACAGTCTCATACCAACAGGGCTGCTTGACTTGGTAATAGACCACTGATTTGTACTCGGAAATGCCTTCGTATCCAGCACCAGGATGAATTGCTTTCTTCAGATGGAAAGAAAAAATTAGGAGGGCGTAGTAATATCTAGAACACTAAGGGTATTCCACATGGCCAGCACATGCCTTACACTGGCATACATAAGCTGATTACATCTGGGGGTGAACAGTAGAGTGAGAATGAGTTTCCAAGAAAATATGGTATATACATATACACAATGGAACACTACTCAGCTATAAAAAAAGAATGAAATAATGCCATCTGTAGCAACATGGATGGACCTAGAGATTACCATACTAAGTGAAGTAAGTCAGACAGAGAAAGACAAATATCATATGATATCACTTGTATGTGGAATCTTAAAGAAAATGATACAAATGTACAAAACATTTCTATTTACAAAACAGAAAGACTCACAGACATAGGAAACAAACTTATGGTTACCAAAGGAGAAAGGTAGCGGGGAGGGATAAGTAGGAAGTTGGCATTGACATACACACACTACTATATATAAAATAGATACACAACAAGGACCTACTGTATAGCACAGGAAGCTATACTCAGTATCTTTTAATGACATATATGGGAGAAGAATCTGAAAAATATAGATAGATAGATAGATAGATGCATGGATGGATAACGGAACCACTTTGTTGTACGCCTGAAACTAACACAACATTGTAAATCAACTACACTTCAATAAAAAAAATAATTAAAAAAAAAGAACGAGTTTCTAGCACTTTGAGGGTCCAAGTGTCTCAATGTGTAATAGCTAAGGCACCCAGCACAAGCTTAACATTCCTCTTTGCTTGAACTTTTCTTCTCTCTTCCATCCCAGCCATACACTGTGCTTTCTTTCTTTCTTCTTTCCTCTCTCAGGGAACAGAGGCCTCGAGAGGGTGACCGGGAGCTCCAGCATGTGTGCAGACACACTGCTGTGTGAGGTCCTGTCTATGCTCTGCTTTAAGGACCTGGTGTAGGTGTGGCATGTTCACTAGAACTTAGGGTTGTGTCTCTTCCTAGAAATGAACCACTTAGTTCAGTAGCATCAGGCCTCCATGGGGGCCCTTCCAAGCTAGTTAGCAGAGCCGTGAAGATGTGTACTTGAACTCCTGGGGCCAAAGGACTCTCTCAACAGCACAAAGAAATCACTCCCGTACCGTGGCCCACAGCATTCTGCTTATCCCTCTATGCAGAAGACAACTTAGTCAACAAATTCCTTGGAAGATGATCATATCCATGGGGAAGTGCAGGGGTTGTGTACTCGGCTGTGCCCCCCGCCATGAGGGACTCAGTGAATGGGGTGCATTCCGAAGCAGGTAAGTATGGCTCATACAAGAGGAGCCAGATGTCAGCTGGGACAATGAAAGCCTCCCCCTGCCTCTCCTTCTCCTTGATGTCAGAATGAAGAGTCACCTCTGTTGGAGGAAGGCAGGACACCTGTGTCCGTTCCCAGTGCCACCACTAAGTCCTGTGCTTCCCTGAGAAAACAGCTTCTCCTTTCTGGGCTGCAGTTTCCCGATTCCAAAACTAAAGAGCGTGGCAGTTGACCCCGAACCAAGAGCCCTTCTGGTGTAACAGCTCTAACAGGCGCATCTCTGCTGGTTTAGCTCACCCAGGGGGAGGGCGTGTACACCTGAAATCCCTGATGGCTTAAGGTCTTTCTCAGCACAGGAGAAATCATGATAACAAGAGTCTACATGAATTTATTACTACAATTGGTGACTGCTAATCACAAACTTTAACAGGTTTCCTATTCTTTCCTTGTGAAACACCAAATGTGCTCTACAGTGGAGAACGATTTACATCACGTGCCAAGTCCTGTTGTTGTAAAGGAGCGTGTGACGGCGGCGGGACTGCTGGGGACACCACGTACCTCCAAGAGCCTGCCCTCCTCATCAAACACAGACATGGTCACCTCCACGTTCTTCGGTGTCTTCTTTTTCCCTTTGTCAAACTCCCCATGGATCAGGGTGACGTAAATATCATTCCGAACATCTCCTGCAACGTGACAACCCAGCCTGTGAGTGGTGCTGTGTGGAGTCATTTTTAAATTTCAGGATGTAATAAGATGCAAATTATAAGTAAAATATAAAATGTTCTGACTTGGTAATAAACTATTCATACAGCAGAAGTTTCTATGTGTATTGTTCCCTGTCGCTTACCTCATTCTACCTCTCTCTATATATCACAGTGTCTGGAGTACAGTTTAGTGTCTATCAGCAGATGAATGCATAAAGAAGATGTGGTGTGTACACACACACACACACACACACACACACACACACACACACACACACACAATGGAATACTACTCAGCCCGAAAAAAGAATAAAATTTTGCCATTTGCACCAACATGGATGGACTTGGAGAGTATTGGTGAAATAAGCCAGACAGAGAGAGACAAATACTGCATATCACTTGTATGTGGAATCTAAAAATTAAAACAAACTAGTGAATATAATAAAAAAGACACAGCCTCACAGATATAGAGAAAAGCTAGTGGTTACCAGTGGGCAGAGGCAAGAGGGGAGGGGCAAGATAGGGGTAGGGGAGGAAGAGGTACAAACAACTATGTATAAAATAAGCTACAAGGATATATTGTATAGCACAGGGACTATAGCCAATATTTTATACTAACTATAAATGGAATATAACCTGTAAAAATTGTGAATCACTGTTGTACACATGAAACTTACCTAAGATTGTACCTTAACTATATTGCAATAAGAAAACATGAGCAATGATTTATCCATAGGGATATTCACTGTGATATTGTTTGTGAATGTGAAAACTTGGAATCATCCTCAATTTCCAACCACAGAAACAGCTGAATAAATTATGGTACAATAAAATGAAATAATACTGATTTACTCACTTAAAAAATGGACTGAGCATCTACTCTGTACCAAGCACTGTGCTAGGTGTTTGGGAAACGACGGTAAGCCATGCACCAGCCTTGCTCTCATGCAGCTGTAAGTCTGGTGGGCAAGAGAAGCATTCTCAGACAATCACCTGATGAAATGCATCATTACAAAAGAAGGGAAAGGCCAGGCTCGGTGAAAGCATCACACTAAGTCCCAACCTTGTTTGGAAGGTGTGGGAATCTCTCCTTTGAGCTGATATCGGAAGAGGGAGAGAGAATAGCATGTACAAAGGCCCGGAGGTAGTAGATATATGATGGAAGTCTTCAAGTGAGGGGAAAACTGTGGTGAGATGAGGCTAGAGACAGACATAAGACAAGTCTCCCCGAGGCCTGCAGGCCAAGTGAAGAATTTATACCTTCATCCTAAATATAAACAGAAGTCATGTTTTCAGCAAGGAGGGAGTGGGACGAAATCAGATAGGCATTTATAAAAGATCATTCATGCTACAGTGTGGAGAATGAGGCAGAAAGAGCAGAAACAGGAGAACCAGTTAGGAAGCTCTGGCACTTGTCCAGGGAATTGATGACAGTAG
The DNA here is from genome assembly GCF_011762595.2 of Tursiops truncatus. Lineage (NCBI taxonomy): Eukaryota > Metazoa > Chordata > Mammalia > Artiodactyla > Delphinidae > Tursiops > Tursiops truncatus. Next base: position 13,464,040 of record NC_047039.1, read on the forward strand.
CTACAAGTTGGGTAGCAGTAACAGGATGGAGAGAAGAGGGTGACATTGAGAGGCCTTTGAAAGGGACAATTGGCAGGTCTCCTCCATTAATTCTGTGTGAGATGTAAAGGAAAGGAGTGTCAAGGGTGATCCTCAGGCTTCATGTTTGTGCAGCTGGATGGATGAGGGGCTGTTCTCTTAGATAAAACACAACAGAAGAGTCAGGTCTAGATGCCCAGGATGACAAGTTCCAAATGTGGATTTTGAGTAAGAAATAAACAAGGAGAAGAGTGATCCAATGGGAAGAGGACCCACTCAAGTCCTGAGGCAGGAAGCAGCTGGATGGATGGTTGTGGAGTTTAAAGGAAGGGTCTTGGGCCTAGAGATGTGGATTTGGAAGCAACTAACACACAGAAGCAAAGTAAGTGGAAGAGATCCACCAAGGGAGGGAACAGAGGGGAGAAGGAAAGGGTCCTGTTACAGATTGAATTGCGCCCCTCCCCCCAAATTCATATGTTAAAGAGGTGAATAAAGTCAAATGAGGTCATATGGCGGGTCCTAACCCAATATGACTCGTGCCCTTATAAGAAAAGATTGGGACACAGACACGCAGACTGAGGGGTGATGGTGTGAGGTCACAGTGGGAAGGGGGCCACCTGCAAACCAAGGAGAGAGGATTCAGAAGAAACAACCCTACAGATACATTGATCTTGGACTTCCGGCGTCCGGAACTGTGAGAAAACAAACTTCCGCCATTTAAGCCACATGGCCCGGAGTATTTTGTTATGGTATAGCTCAAGCAAACTAAGACGGGGCAGAAGGACCAAAGACCGAGGAGCTCCAACATTTAAAGGTGAGGTCGAAGATGCTCAGGTGGCAAAGGATTCCTGGGAGAGGCCTCAGGGGGATGGGGAAAAAGAGGAGTGTGTGGGATCACAGACAGCGAGGGGGAACATTTCACGGAGGGAGTGATCAACCCGGTCACATACTGGCCCAAGGCGACCATTACGCTAAAAATATCCAGCGGACTTGATGACACTGTAATCTTTGGTGACTAGTGACAGCCATTCCAGACAGGATAGAAGGAGGCTGGCAGGTGAGGAAACAGAGAGTATATAATCTCTTCCAAGAATTTAGCTATAGGAGAAAGTGCAGGAGAGGGAGAAGTTTAAGATGAATCTGCAGCCTGTTTCAATGATGATGAGAGGGAGCCCAGCTGAGGGATGTGAGCCCAGATCTTATATTCCTCAAACCTGGCCGATTACCAGAATCCCCCGCAGAGTCCCGGTCATACAAACTGCATCAGAGTCTCTGGAAAAATCTGGGAATCGGTATCTTCGTATTTCCCAGGTGATCCTGATTGGCTGACCCAAAGATTAGCATATTTGGGAACCATCATTCGAGATGATTTTTAAAGTCTGTTAATAGCCCTGGAAGTTTATGAACCAATACTACTGAATAGAAAGAATCTTTCCAAGCCAGATTTCCAAGATAAATGCACTTTGTCCAAAAGATAAACTTCTCTATTTTCGTTTTTCAGATTTCGGTCTTGCTGTAGCAATAAAACTGCCTTCAGTTATAGGAAGAGTATCAATACTTATTTTTATAAACAACAAGAAGACAAAGCATTTTCCTAGAATGTTGATGAATAGGTATTAGGGTGAAATGGCCCTGGAAGGGATGAAGTAGGCAGATGAAAAACTACTTTTCATGAGAAAAGAAGAAAATGATAATCTCAATTTTAGAACCCTTTCATTCATTCCACAAATATACTTTTAATACCCACCATGTACAGAAATGTGTGAGGCATCAAATTATTACTGCTCCTTAATTTCCCAAAGGAGAAACAAGATCTTGTATTAGTTTAAAAGAACCTGAATTTTTATGCAATAAACAGCTTGGTTTTTGAGAATTTTTCTAACATGCCAAAGATTGTTTATTCATATATTCTTTCTTCCTATCTATCAAATATACAACATACTTATATTTTAATAGTTATAACACATATATTTTATATAATACACATATATAAGGTTCCTCGAGGGGATGATTTCCTTTTACCACTATAACAATCAAGAAAGTAAACGGGGGGCTTCCCCGGTGGCACAGTGGTTAGGAATCCACCTGCCAATGCAAGGGACACGGGTTCGATCCCTGGTCCTGGAAGAGCCCACATGCTGCGGAGCAACTAAGCCTGTGCGCCACAACTACTGAGCCTGCGCTCTAGAGCCCATACTCTGCAGCAAGAGTAGCCACCGCAATGAGAAGCCCGCGCACCGCAACGAAGAGTAGCCCCCGCCGGCAGCAACTAGAGAAAGCCCTCGCGCAGCAACGAAGACCCAACACAGCCAAAAATAAGTAAATAAAATAAATAAACTTATTTAAAAAAAAAAAAAGAAGGTAAACGGGTTAAATCAGTGAATTCACAAGAACACCTATGCAGATTATCAACAAGCAGTGGCAAAAAAAAGATGAAACTAAAGTAGGAAACTGCAGAATGTTTACATTCTTGTCACCACAAGTATGGGGAGAGCCGAGAACATAGTTGGAGCTTAAGCCACTGGAGGAGAAGGTCCAGCTGAGTCTGAGCTGAATGGGCACATTGCTGGGATTTCCTAGCAAGGAGCTCACGGTGCCGGTGATGTCATCACGAGAAGAGGTACGTGCAGATGAAGCAAACTATTCTCGGGACAGAGAACCTGTGCTATTTAGCGCGACTTAATGGATGGTCTAGGAAGTATTTCAGAGGGGCTTGTGCAGAACATAAAGAGAGAGCAAAGAGAAATTTCTGAGTACATTTAAAAGCATTCTCTTGGGCTTGCACACTGGGTAGTTTTCTAAGGTACTGCAACCCCGTCTCGATCTCCCACCATCTCCATCTCCCACCGTCTCGATATCCCTGAATGCAAATAACGAAATCTTATGGATCCATGTTGCCTCAAGAGTCCCATTAGAAGGGATGGCTGCATGGAACAAAGTCCTAGAGGACGCAGAACAGGTGAATCAAGCAAAGTGTTTACCTGGAAGGATTATTTCAGGAAAGCCCATTTTCCGGGCGATTGCTGTGGATCTATCCACCAAGTGTGAAAAGTTTTTCTGAACCTGTGTGAGGTCCCCCGGCAGGAGCTTCAAGGACACCCAAAGTCCTTTAAAGAAAGAAAAGATAAACTTTTAGTTCTTTGTTATGATCCATATAATAAACACACACAAACGCTGAGAAAAATATATGTGTGGTATTGATACAAAAACACATTATTATAAAGATGTAAATTCTCCCCTAGTTAACTTAGAATTTTAATGATACTCCCAACAAAATCACAGTAAGGGGGCTTCCCTGGTGGCACAGTGGCTGAGGGTCTGCCTGCCGATGCAGGGGACATGGGTTCGTGCCCCGGTCTGGGAGGATACCACGTGCCGCGGAGCAGCTGGGCTCGTGAGCTGTGGCCACTGAGCCTGCGCGTCCGGAGCCTGTGCTCCACAACGAGAGAGGCCATAACAGTGAGAGGCCCGCATACCGCAAAAAAAAAAAAAAAAAATCACAGTAAGATTTCTTTGAGAATTTGACAGAAATGTGAATGGATGTTTACTTCGGGGGAAAAAAAATAAAGACAGCCCCTCTCAGATATCAAAATACTGTAAAGTTATAGTAATGAGTGCTATTAGTAGTAGAAAAGATATATAAATCAATGGAAACAATGAAATCAAGTACTATTATATACAGCAATTAAACATACAGCAAAAGAGACATAACAAATCATGAAAAATGGAACAATTCTATAAACGTGCTGGGATAATTTTCTAGCTACTCAGAATCAATCTAACCTCTCAACGACACATTTTCACTAAAATAAATTCCTAATATAACAGAAAAGTGAACAGATAAAAAGACAGGAAATTAAAGGAAAAAATAAGTGTATCACTATCAAATCTCTGAGTATGAACCATTTTTCTAAGTAGAGAAACAAATGAAGAAATCACAAAAGCAGAAGAATTATCTATACAAACTGAAATTTTGATATACATAAAAAGTAAAAGGTATACTTCATAAACCATATACTACATATGCCTATAAAAGGCATGGTGAAATACTTATAAGAAATTAGAAATTCATACTCATTAGAAGAAGAACATTCAGATCCTCACAAATAAACAGAACATGAATATACAATTCACAAAGAAGTACAAAAAGTTTATAAATATTTGGCAAACCAGAAATTGAAAAGTATGTGTCCTAAGTAAGACAAATTGTTATCTTCATTACACAAAGAGTTCACAAAAACTTTAGAAAGGAAGGAAAACTTTAGAAAACTCCTAAATATCAATACATATGAAGGCCAGACAGTTCACTGTCACGTAGTTTTTTAAAATGCTACGGTGGTCTACTTTTCACCTTTCAAACAGGTAAAGATTTTTAAACATCAGTCTGCAAAGTGGGCATATGGTAATTAGTGCCCACAGGAAGAAACTTAGGGGAAGTATTCTGGAAATATGTACATCTCCAGGTTTAAGCTCATTCCTATCATTTGGCCCAGGAATCCTACTTCCGGGAATTTTCTTGGGGAGGCAGTCCTAAATATGGAAAAAGATTCATATATAAAGGTAGTCACAGCAGAGTTATTTAAATTTATAACGGTAGCAAAATAGAAAGCATTTAAGTGCTTACCTAGGAATTCCATGCTCAAAAAAAAAAAAAAAAAAATCCAAGCAATGGAATATTACGCAGCCACAAAAAATATTTATGAAGAGCCTGAAAACATTTGAAAAGTGTATTGCTAAGAAGGAGGAGAAGGAATGGTCTTCTTTTTTTCAGTTTTGTTAAAAAAAATTGTACATACACAGCAATCTATTTAGTGTAAGGGTTTTCCACTTTAACAAATTATATCCTTAGGTTAGGAGTTCCAAAACAACAGAAATACATTTAGTTATTTATTTTCAGATTCTATGATTTCTCACATGTATTTACTACTCAGGATAACTGTGAACACATGGCAAATTAAATATCCTGAAAATGTTTCCTAATTGCTTCCACTTCAGAAGACGATTACCGGGTGGTAAAAAAAAAAAAAAAAATTGACTCAATCTTCAAAATTATCCCCAAATCATCATCATTTGAATTTCAGATTTTAAACTATTTTCCCTTATTATTTGAGTTAAAAATGCAGTTTCAATAAGCAGAACTCCTCTGGGTTAAAACTAAGTCAACAAAATGATATATGGAGGTACTAAAAACAACTAAAAATGTTGTGCTAGGTAGCCCATTATTTTATATTAATACATATTCATTTGCATTACTTTGGTCTCCTTCCTCTCAATTTTAGGAAACGTATTGGGAGAAACATATTCAGAGAGTGGAACATAATTATCCTCAAAACTCTTTTTCTTAACTAATGAGAACCTACTGTATAGCACAAGGGACTGTACTCAATGCTCTGCGGTGACCTAAATGGGAAGGAAATCCAAAAAAGGGATCTATGTATACATATAACTGATTCACTTTGCTATAGAGCAGAAACTAACACAACGTTGTGAAGCAACTATAAAAATTAATTTTTTTAGTTTTTAATTTCCAATAAAAATTAATTTTAAAAAAATTTAAAAAAAAAGCATTTTCTTTGTGCCTTGACCTGTGGAAACAACACGGGGATTACAGGTCAGACAAAAGTGAGGAAAGACTCATGGGATGAGAATCTGTTCTACAGAATTTACAAAATACAGCTGTGATCCAACTCTCTTAAGTCTTAACTGCCTTTAGACGGAAACTGAGGTGGGCAGTCCCCAGCAGGGTCTGTTTTATATCAGAGAAAGATAGTGAAAGGGCCAGAGTCCAAGGACTCAGCTCTGAGCACCACCCCTCCACCCCTGCCAGAGTCCCCTCCCAGCTCAGTACATAGGGCTGTGTACCTTGTCCTTTGTGATTCACTTCCTTGGCTGCTATCACTTTATTCAAGACTGAAGTGAGTGGCTCATTCTCCCCAATCACATGGGATGTTATCAGGGGCGACATGATTAGCTGCCTCTGCCGGATGTAGGTTTCCATGGCAATTCTGGGAAAGTCAGAAATGATTGGTAAGGAAAAAAGAGTAAGTCTCTGCAGCACAGCCTCAGATAGTCATGGGTCCCATGCGCGTCAGTTGGAAATATAAACAGTAGAGGAACCTAACTACAGGATACTTTCCATCTTTATTTTCCCACCGGGGGCCTATCTTAGACACTGAATTCATCTTGAAATGACTTGGGGGAGTGAGGGGAAAAATAAACCCCAAGAACAAACAAAACCGACGGTCAAATGTTAACAACTAAACCCAGGGGCGATGCTTGATGCACTTTAAAAGGTGGGAGAGGCTGCGGGAATGGAATGGTAGATGGACGGAGGAAGGGGCAGGAAGACCCGGCCTCCAGGTCCTGGCTCTACTTGCCAAGTGAGCTCTGCTAGAGTCCCCCCTCTGGGCCTCAGTTTCCTCATCTGTAAGGAAATGGGCCAGGATCACATGCCTGGAAGGCCCACATCTAGTGACAAGACTCAATGTACAAGAGCGGTATGTACACAGCGGCTTCGGGATGGTGTTCGTAGAACCCCACGTGATGAAGAACTATGTTTAGGGTTGCAATGGCACAGCCACCAGCAAACAAGAGCCACTTTAAAGATCACATCAGGCTGAGGCTCGTACAGGGGGATCAAAGAGCCAAACACAGCCCCCATTCTATGGAAAGCACAAGCACTATCAATAACTACATATCAACCGGGCGCGGGACAACGGCAGCCAGTCTTCTCTGCTGTGGTTTCCTTTTCTTGCCCACGACACACAGGCCAGCTTTCTCTGCAGGGTTCAGACCTGTACCCTGACAATAGGGGGGAAGCATTCTGCAATATGTTCCTGAAAAGTGGGATTGCGACAGTCTGAGTTGTTTTCAAATGACTCCCTCTTAGACTAGCAGGATACACGCATAAAACTCTCCCAATATAATACAAAGCTTTCGAGGTAAGTTACGAAAGCATTTGCCATAAATCTTAGGAGTTCAATGCCAGAGGCTGTGATGTGCATCGTGAAAGCTGCACAGTGGCTGTTGGCCACACAGTGAGTGGTAATCAAATTAGGGCTGGGCTCCTTGGAGACTCAAAGCTTGTGTTATTATACGGTGGAGACAGTCTGAAAGCTCACTGTTTCAGCACGGCTGCTTAGGTAAGAGCTGGTTCAGAAAGTAAGCGGGGAGGCACATAACCAAAGAAAAAACCCACCTCAGAAAGTGAGACAGATACAGAGACACACATTTGAGATAACTCACATCCATAATGTGGTTCCTATTTTATATACATTTATAAAATTATTTGTATGGAGTAGAATAAATTTCATATCCATGAATGCTGCCCCGATAATTCATATATATTGAAACATATATAATATTATATATATTATTATATAATATTTCATATAACTCCCACATCCATGAATGCTGCTCCTAGTACACATATGCATATAAAATATACATATATTATACATATATACATAGGACATAATTATAATATATGTATATATAATAGAAACAACATTCATGGATATGAAAATTATTTCTATTTATCACAAGTATATTTACATTTTATATATTTATATATTCACATTTATGCTATGTATTTTATTTAATATTTATTATATTTACATAAGATATTGTAATATAGTTGGTTTAATATATGAAATAATTTAATTGAATGCATTAATATAAAATTATATATTTTAATATATTATACGCATTAATTTAATATATCGCACTTATTTAACATACTTAAATATACGTATTTACACTGGGAGCAGCATTCGTGAATTTGAAAGTTGTGTCATAATTCACACTAGCACTAAGCTACATAAAATATTTACCTCACCATATTCTTGGAGGGTCAGTGTATAGGTGGTAGGATGCTACATAAGTACATATTTTAAAAATTATTAATAGCAGCTTCTGGATGAGAAGGGAAGTACTACTTAGCACAAACTATTTATACTATTATATTTAGAAACTTATCCAAAAGTGCTGGACTTTAAAATGAAAGATAAGGATTTTTAGATTTTAAATTAAATTACATATAATACCTATTTATTGTAGAAAGAATAGTGAGCAGTTAAACCAAAAGGGGGCAAAATCACCTAGAGTTACACCAACAGAAATAATCACTGTTAATTATGGAGTATATTCTTTGAAATTTCTAAATTTTAAGGTTTTTAATGCATTGTAACAATTTATATTCTTATAAGTAGTATTTATACCCACTGAACGCTGGATAGCATATATTTTTAAAACTTCGTCAACCCCAAAACTAAACCTCATTGTTTCATTTGCCTTTCATTGATTCTCAATGAATTTATAGGCCATTTCTTTGCATGTGTATGTTTCCTTCTGACTTCCTTATGAACTTGTATTAATTCCTTATAATTTAGAAATATTTATTCTTTTTCATAGACATTGCAAAGATTTTATTAAATTTTTTCTATGTATAAGTTGTCTAAAATTTCTGTGTGGCGAAACCTATCAATTTTTCTTCTTTAGGCGAATCTTTGGTGTCTGACTCAGAAAGGCCTCCCACACATCACACCGTATAAAACTTTTGTTTTCCTATAGTACTTTAAGATTTTTGGCTCTTACACTTACATATGTTACCATCTGGAATTTACAGTGGTATAAGGTGGGAGATGAAGATCTAACTTATGTTTCTTAAATGGTTAGCTAATTTTCTCAAACACTATCTTTTGCAGAGTTTATCTTTCTCCACTGATTTTAAATTATTTTAAAATAATTAAAATATATATATAACCATATTACTTATTACTAATAAAATCACATATTAACTCAAATATCCTTGGGCTGGTTTCTGGAATTCTTGGTTTGTCATATTGATCTGTTGTGGTGGCCGAGACAATCAATTCTTCTCACTGACACGACTGCCCTGTTAGGAGTCAGATCCAGCAACGTCCCAGCCACCTGTGCGAGGTCAGTGGCGCATGCCTGCTGGAGTATGAGCCAGTCATGATGTTCCCACGTACGCTCCTTCAGCGTTACGGGGATAGAGAGTAGCTCTCCAACGTCCCCCAGTGGCCCACCCAGGGCTCCAGCTCCTGAGACTCAGTATGGGGAGCTGAGTGCAGCTCTGCGGGGGAAAGCTTCCATGCATTCCCAGGCTGGCTTCCCTCCGCTTGCAGGAAAACAAGGATTAGTCTACCCTTCACTCTCGCATCTCCTAAACCTTTGTTACTCAAAGTGTGATCCCCAGACCTGCAGTAGCAGCATCACCTCGAAGCTTGTCAGATGCAGACTCCAGACCCACCAGATCGTGTTTTGCATTCTAACAAGATCCCAGGTGATTCAGGTGCAGGTTACAGTCTGAGAAGCCCTGTGCTATTCTACTCGATTCCTCGTCCTCTGTGATACCTGTTCCATAGGACAAAGTACAGAAAAACGTTGGCATTTCTGGCGTTTAAGTGGCACCATAATCTGGTAGGTTTGCCCCTTATGTTCCTTTGGTCATTTCTGTAGAATCAGGAAAGTTCAGTTACCCTCTTAATGGAGTGCCACATGAAGGACTTTGAATAGTCTTCTGTCAGCTCCACTCTGACAATCTTCCCGCTTAAGAGCTTTTCCTTTTCTAACTGGGCAAAAGGTTCCTAGCCCCTGGTTCTAACACACCATCCAAAGGCCTAATCCAGGTCTCAAGTCACCTGGGATAATGCCACAGTACTTACTGCTGAAAGGGAATAAAATGTTGCTTTTCTTCATCATCCACCTTCCCATGTATGATATCGGTAATATCCATCACTAGGAAAAAGACAAAACTTAATTAAAGAAACCAACTGCTTCAGGCCTCAGTGAGGAACTATGGAAAATTACAGTATCAGCAAACACAGACCCCTGGAGGAAGAAAGAGAGCGAGAGCGAGCAGGGACGTTGCTTTTATTTCTTTGCCAATGATGACTCCCGGTGTCCCCAGCCTAGCAGGAGATCAGTTCATCAGGGGCTCAGGCAGGGGCTTGGGTATTCTTGGATCAACCCTGCAGACGACCTCCTTTAAAACATTCTACTAGACCAAGTTGGTGAATTCTTGAGTCACGTGACACTGACCCTCTTTAGTAAGCCTGCATTCCAAGACCCAGAGAACACTCTTTTTTTTTTTGTCAGGAGTGTCAGTAGAATAAAGACCTGGGAGAGGAACTCAAGATTTGCAGTGGTCCACCATCCCTCTGATTTGACATTTTCTCACCTGGTTTCCACATAAATGAAGGGCAGCCAGGGCACCAACAGCACAGACTAGAAGACCATATAGTGACTTGGTCTTTGATGCCTGGTAGGAGCTATTAAGGAAGCGCTGTTGTAACCCTACTGCATGGATTATCTTATTTATACAAATATTAATATTAGCCCTACTTTAAGAGATGAGGAGACTGACTACAGGAAAGGTAGGTAATTTTCCCTAGGTCAGAAGTTTCAGTGGTAAAGCCAGGGTATGAACCCAGTGATTACAGGGCCAAACCATTTAACCTAACTATGCCTGCTGCCTAGAGAACTAGTAAGTGGGCCATTCACTCTACAGCTGCTGAGGTTAGGCAGGGGCCATGGCAAGAAGCCACTCCTTGGTTAATAAATTACAATCTAGCCATAAAACACACACCAACGATCCACACCACAGGTAATCCGTTTGGCGATTAAAAGAAATACTGAGATATGAGACAGTAATCATTAGAAAAACGAAAGACAAGGGAGGAAATGCTTTCTCCAATCAACCCGAACATATAGTGCATAAGGCTTGGGAATGAATAAAGTTAGTGAAAGGAAGCTGTAGAAAGCAGGGCATGACATCAACTTGCTATCAGCCCTTAATAGACCCCTGAAAACATTGCATGCGTGCACGTGCGCGCGTGTGCACTGGAGAATTTGTATTTGAACCCCCAAATAGGCAGTTCATTTGTGAATGACATCATCTAGTTACTCCTAACTTCTCTCCACGCCCTGAATGAACACACAGACACCCTGAAAGAGAAGAGCAAATAAAAGCCTCGAGCTTGACGTTTGAATCTCTATGGACCAGTTTGAAAGACAACGACCTTGAATATTCCTGAAATCTTTTATGAAAGAATAGACGGCCCTACAGATGGCTAAGCAGTCCTGGGACAGGGTTCCTTGCCTTTTCTGGGCTTTTATTTCAATTCACTATCAGGAAGTAGTGCTGTCCCCTCTAGACAGAGCCTGGCCAACCTTGAGAGCAGGTGCAGTGCAAGGCCATTCAAGGGATGCACGAGGCACACAGCCTCCTGGGGTACAAAGACTGCCTCACCAGCCACGTAACCCACAGGTCAACCCTGAAAACGTGCAGTTTCTGGGCCCTCGTTCCAGGGGCAGAATTGATGGCTTTCAAAACTACTTAGGGACCAAAGTGTCGGTGTAATACCAAAAATATATTTCCTCCATTTAACAAACTACAGAGGAAAATGGAGGGCCTCCTGGAAGGTTATGGAGTTTGATTTAAGCCAAGGACGCTCTTTGAAAGCAATGTTGCCTTGGAAGAGCCAATTTCCTAGACATACAAACCACTTTCCCAGGAGAATTTTATTCAATTAAAATCAATACGCAGCCGCAGTCAGGGAAAATTACAACAGTCACACGGAGGCTTTACTGAGAGGGCCCTGCTGTGTACAAGACACAGTGCTGGGCAGTGAGGGAGAAACAAAGGAGGGGCATCTAGGTGAGGACACAGAACCCACAAAAAGCTACCTGGCAGTTTCAGGCAGTAAACGCGGTATGCCTGATACTAGCGCTAACAACCAAATTCATCTTGCACTGTCTCTGAGTCTCCTCTCTCCTTCCTCCCTCTTCTCTGTATTTCTTTTAATTTTCTCTTTATTGTGGAAAAATATACCTAACATGAAATTTGCCATTTTGAACATTTTTAAATGTACCGCTCAAAGTCGCATTAAAAACATTCACATTGGACTTCCCTGGCGACGCAGTGGTTGAGAATCCGCCTGCCAATGCAGGGGACACGGGTTGCTTAAGGCTGAATGACATTCCACTGTATGGAAAGACCATTTTGCCTATCCATTCATCCGTCAACAGACAGCTGGGCTGCTTTGGCTATTGTGAACAACGCTGTGGTAAACGTGAGTGTGACAGTATCTCTTTGAGACCCTGCTTTTAATTCGTTTGGGGATACAGAAGTGAGATGGCTGGATCCTAATCTAATTTTTTGAGGCCCCACCATACTGTTTTCCCAGTGGCCATACCATCTTACATCCATCTCGGGTCCTTTCTGTACCTGCTACTCCAAAGGGTCTTCGGAGCCCACATGTGTGCTTTTTGCCCTCCTTCAGCTCCATGTGGCCAACCCGGACAATTTGGCACACGAGGCTGATGCGGGGTCGGATGAGGTCTGTGCTGCTGAGGTCCTACAGGGGCAGAGAGAACAGAAAAGGAGGTCACCCTACATCACCCTGTCACATTCATTTCTCTTTTCTTTTCACTCTACAATAAAACACCGTTCAGAGCATACTTCCTAATGCTGAAATATCAGAAGGACTCCTCTCTTCCCCCTATCCACCCAAGAACTATCATAGCATCAGAGAAAAATGACTGTATTCAAAAAAAGAATTTTTAAAAATTCCCCAGCTCCTACTTCAAATTTATAAATCAGATTGGATTCAATCTCAAGTCTCCAGTTTACGCAGGGTGTGTAAAAATGGGGTCCCTTGTCATTGTTACTTTAGATCCTGGCCAGGGCATATCTGAGCACCGGACGCATTTCAGCGTCAAACGAAATTAAAACTGACAAGACATTGACATTTACTGGGGATCTACACGTGCTGGTGATATTTCATTTCACCTTCCAAATAATCCTGTGAGGCAACTATCACACAGAAGTTTACATGCATTGCTATCTGTAATTATTCATCTGTTTTATGAGAGATAACCATCGAGAGCTTCTGGGTGTGTGTTGACTAATGAGAAATGTGTCGATGAAATCTGTCTTTTTGGGGCTCATGCTCTACGCCTGTTTGTATTCCTAAGGATGGGTGAGTAAACCCACAAAAGAGCTCACCTATCTCATTTGCTTTAATATCAGAAATGATTTAACTGCATCTCAAATTCTTTTCATGAAACGGCTATCCAAGGCCTCTTTACTGAATCAAGAATTACTTTTTAAACAATCGATCCATATCTATCCCCTATAATCAGATTAACTCAGGTCTCCAAGATAGGAATATATACCGATGACGATATTCACCTTGCATTTCTACTCTAGGTTTTGTGAAGTTTCTATTAATAGAAAGATAAAGACTTTAAGTGACTGGTTACATAAACTGGGGCACACTGATATTATTTAATAATATACAATCATGTATAAATGAAGTTTCTGTAGAATATTCAATGACCAAAGAATCGGTCACCACATTTTATTTCATTGAAAAAGTTGGACATGAAATTTGCATATAGGAGGGGCCTAACTGGTGGGGGGAGGAGAGGAGGGGGTGAATTGCAGCTATTCTGAAACGGTATTGATTAGAAGATGGACCAATGATTCAACAACACCTTTTTAATGTGTTGTTCTTGTTTTTTTTTAAATAATGTTCGCATTGACTGATAAACGCCTTTTAATTTCAGGGAAAAAAACCCTCACATATCTCAGAATTGAGGAAATACTCTGCGTGTTGGGGAGAGGTTTTGGGAAGAGTTCTAAGCTCTTTTTTGTCGATGTTTACTAGGTGATGAAGATGTGGATGGTCAGTGCAGGGATAGTAATACACCACTTTCGTCATAGGGGTAGGAGGTTAATAGATGGAATGAACAATAATAAGCAGAAATGAAGGCAGGCAGGCAGGAAGGAAGAAAGGCAGGAAGGAAGGCAGGAAGGCAGGAAGGAAGGAAGGAAGGAAGGAAGGCAGGAAGGAAGGAAGGCAGGAAGGAAGAAAGGAAGGAAGGCAGGAAGGCAGGCAGGAAGGAAGGCAGGAAGGAAGGAAGGAAGGGAGGCAGGAAGGAAGGAAGGCAGGCAGGAAGGAAGGAAGGAAAGAAGGCAGGAAGGCAGGAAGGAAGGAAGGCAGGCAGGAAGGCAGGAAGGAAGGAAGGAAGGAAGGAAGGCAGGAAGGAAGGCAGGCAGACAGGAAGGCAGGAAGGCAGGCAGGAAGGCAGGCAGGAAGGAAGGAAGGAAGGCAGGCAGGAAGGCAGGAAGGAAGGAAGGAAGGAAGGAAGGAAGGAAGGAAGGAAGGAATGAAAGAAGGAAGGCAGGAATGAAGGAAGGAAGGAAGCAGGGACCAATGTGCCTTCCTATCACTTCCTTTGGTGCTTTACCTTCGACTATGTTTTCCTGACTGTAAGAGTGGTAAGAGAAAAAGCAGACAAAATATGGGTGTGGCTTAAGGGAAAAAGGGAGAAAAGGAAGCCAGTATCTCTTTTAGGTTTAATGGGAGCTGGAAAACCTGCCCACCAAGGCTGCTCAGAGCAGGTGGCAGCAGCTCCAGGGCATTTCAAGCACTGATGTCCAAAAAAGGGGAGAGAATCCCAAGGAAGTTCCTAGCCCACGAAAAGGAGAGTCACCAGGCCCCAGGCTCTAGCCCAGTACATTTCTGGCTCTCGATCCATTTACAGCAGCACCTCCTGCCTCCGCAAAGTGGAGACAGAGAGGGAAAAGTCCATTAACATATAAGCCAACACAAAAGTCTAGTCCGGTCTTTGCCCCGACCGTAACGTGGCTCTGGAAGGTCCCCCCCTTTATCTGCACAGCTCACCCCCTCATCAACTGGAAGTTCTTGCTGAAAGGTCTGCCCTCACCCACTGTTTAAGACAGCAACCCTCCCCCAGCCCAGAAACTCCCAATCCCCCCAAGGTACTCAGGACCTCTAACATTCTATACAAATCCTCATCTATCTGATTACTGTTTATTACTGACTTCCCCATTAGGACAGAAAGCTCCTTGAGAACCAGGACATTATCGGATGTGTTCACTGATGTATCTCAAGTGCCTGGCCTCTGACAGGTGCTCAATAAATATTTGGTGAATAAATGAGTGGGTCAGTCCTGCTAGAGAGATCATGCTGATTGTTATTTTCATGTGTCCGTTTTTAAATTTTCCATATACCTGTCACGTGCACCTGTGAAGATTGCAAACAAAGGAAAGGGTTAAACATAGGTAGGACTTACAGTAAAGACCGCTTGAAGGTTATTAAGCTTCTCGATCTCCTTGGGCATTCCATTGCTGCCCCAGCGAATTAGGTAGTTTTCACTGATGAAGGGGGAAAAAAAAAAATCTCAATGAGCACCTAAATGGGGAGGAAGCCGCTCTCAGTATAGACTGAATAGGGTCGAAAGGTGGCCCAGAAGAGCCAGTAAAGTTCACCAGGCAGGTCTGAGACCACACCAATGACCGGCCTCTGGTCTCCTGGCTGTAGCCTCGCTCTCTGAGGTACACCCAGTACGGCCCCATGACAAGCACTGCTCAAGACGGGCACAGACACAGTAGATTCTACCAGATTCTATCTGGGGTCTGTGTTCCATCTCAAATTCTTTGTATGAAAGTTTCAGTTTTGCTGAGTCAGGAATATAATATTGTAAGAATCATTCCAAGTCCATCCCCGGGAATCCACAGCACCACACCGCAATAAGCTTTCTTTTTTAGATACAAACAATTTGGGGGCTTCCCTGGTGGCGCAGTGGTTAAGAATCCGCCTGCCAATGCAGGGGACACGGGTTCGGGCACTGATCCAGGAAGATCCCACATGCCGCGGAGCAACTAAGCCCGTGCGCCACAGCTACTGAGCCTCCGCTCTAGAGCCCGCGAGCCACAACTACTGAGCCCGCGAGCCACAACGAATGAAGCCCATGTGAAGCCACCGCAATGAGAAGCCCGCACACCGCAACGAAGAGTAGCTCCCACTCGCCACAACTAGAGAAAACCCGTGCACAGCAACGAAGCCCCAATGCAGCCAAAAATTAATTATTTTAAAAATTTATTTTAAAAAATCATAAATAATTTGTCAGTAATTACTTTTAGCCATCTTCTCAAGAATAAACCTGTTTTCTCAGTTGCTCAGCGGCAGCATGACTGTAGGGTTGAACAAAGCTAAAGTCTTTAATTTATAGCAGTATTGGGTTCACAGCAAAGTTGAGCCGAAGGTACAGATTTCCCCTAGGCCCCCCTCCATGCCCAGCCCCCACCCCTTTATCAACTACCCCCCGCAGAATGGTACAATCATTGTTATAACCATTGAACCTACACTGAGAGGTCATTATGACCCCGAGTCTACAGTTTACATTAGGGGTCACTCTTAGTGTTGGACATTCTATGGGTTTGGAAAAATGTGTCATGACACACAGTCACCATGACAGTATCATAGAGGATAGTTTCACTGCTCTAAAATTCTCAGTGCTCTGCCGAGTCATCCCTCCCTCACCCCTCTCTTATGCTCCTTTGAATTCTCTGTTCCTGTCACCATGTTCGGATGAGTTTTCTGTGATTTCTAAGACCCAGGGAGTACACAAACTGTTACTACTGCACTGTTTCAGCAGCTATTCAGAACGGCTTAGCGACCCAAAGGGTTTTATTTTCTACTGCCTAGAAATCCTCCCCCTCTTCTCCGTCTTCCCCTCTCAAACCCAGCAAAGAAATCCTCAGGGAGGAGATAGGTGAAGGCTGGGTATTTTTGCAAGGTTGATAGAAGATGACCTGGGTCTCTACTACCTGATGAACGTGGACTGGTCCGGGTCGTAGAGGGCCATGAACAACTCTGCGTCTTCCCCAATGTTGCAGACAAAGTTCTTGAAGTTCACATAGAGGCCGTAGGTATGCACGGCACTGAAGATGGACTGGCCCCGCAAGTCCAGATTCTGCAGGATTGACTGAACACAGAGGACAAGATAGAAAAGCATCTTGGTTTCAGCAAGTGGGAAACGCTAGCAAAGACTCTGGCCTGCAAACGGGAGCCAAATATAATGACCACCCGAGAGAAGCACTTACTGAGAAGAAAGTGTGTGTAAGTGGAGAAGTGATCAAGTGAGAAAAATAGAACCATTATTATTTAGATGATCAAGGCGGTCCTGTGAAGCGCCTTGAACCCAAGTAATTCAATAAATGCTGTCTAAAGAGCATATTATCTAAAGTTTATGATAACTCAGGGTTTTAGTAGCTTTAAGAAGTTCTCATCTCTCACAATTTCTGGGTAAACCTCAAAAGTATAAACATCACGATTCATTATCCTTCTTTTGGGGAACAACTCTCACTGCAAATAAGAGATTCCACTGGACAGGTCCACCTTCAGGCATGATTAGCCATTAGATCCAGAAACACAATGAAATGTTATTACAACTGTGCTGAAGAAATAAAACCTACAAACTAAACGAAATAAAGAGAAACCTCTACTCATTAGAACAGAAAGACTGGAAGAATATATACCTCAACATCAGTATGTTTGGGCAGTCATAATATAGGTGACTTTTTTCTTTTTCTCTTTTTCTATACCTTTTGATTCTTTATTTATTGTCCAATTATTATTTTTAAAATCTTTCAAACACTTTATTTGTAAATACTATTTTATTTATTTTGGAAATCATGATCTATGTACTAAATACAGAAGTTTACAGAGTAAAGAGGCTTTTCTCCCACCCAGTTCTCCTTCTCAGAGTCATCCATTAATTGTCAGTTTCTTGTCTATCACCACAGAGTTAGTCTGCACATAGGCAAGCACAGATGTATGTATATTCTTTTTTGAAACACAAATAATAGTCTTTTATACACACGGTTCTGCATCTTGCTCTTTTCTGCTTAATACATTATCTTTGCAATCTTCCCAGGTCAGAATATACAAAACTGCCTTGTTCTTTTTGTAACATTTTGCTTCTAAAACGAGGAAATGAATGATTTTCTAAACAACATTTCCACCTCTGTTGTCTTAACTCCTTTTCCTTCATTAAAAACAAAAGCAAAGGGCTTCCCTGGCGGCGCAGTGGTTGAGAGTCCGCCTGCCGATGCAGGGGACGCGGGTTCGTGCCCCGGTCTGGGAAGATCCCACATGCCGCATAACGGCTGGGCCCGTAAGCCATGGCCGCTGAGCCTGTGCGTCCGGAGCCTGTGCTCCACAACGGGAGAGGCCATAACAGTGAGAGGCCCACGTACCGCAAAAAAAAAAAAAGCAAAAATGGAACCTCTGGGGCCAAAGTCTGCACATCTGAGGAAGCTCACCTTCTCTTCTTGAATCTTTTCCTCAATCCTCTTCGAGGCCACTTCATGGGCCTTGAAGAGGGCGATGGTGCTGGTTTCATCGGGGTCCAAGATGTTCCCGTTGTCGTCCCGCACGACCAGATCCAACCCCAACATTCTAGGAAGAAAGAAATGGTCAGTTGGTTCTCCTCGTCAGGAGCAGACCCTTTCCTGAAGAGTCTTCACGGAAGAACCCAGAGGATTCAGCTGAAAGGCTGGGTGCCAGAAAAGTCAAGATAAGAAGAGTTCACTAGCTTTTCTCCTTTCAATTTTTGCTTCCTTTCCATACAACAACAATGCTAAAAAACTTATGCAAATGTTACCCAAACTCATATAATATGCAAAGTAATTTGGTCTGCAGAACCTCAACAGGAAAGGCAAAACTGGCGCTAATTCTAACCAAAGTCGTCTGACCAATGTTTCTTTCCCCTAATCATCTGTAGTTTGTTATAGGAACTATGAAAGACGAATGCTCAGATACTGGGGAACTTACCCTGATTTCCTTAAAAGCACAGGCCTGGGGACAGTGCTTAATTCAAGACTGTTCTTTGTTTGTTTGTTTGTTTTAATTTATTTATTTAATTTATTTATTATTTTTGGCTGTGTTGGGTCTTTGTTGCTGCGTGCGGGCTTTCTCTAGTTGTGGCGACCAGGGGCTACTCTTCATTGCGGTGGCTTCTCTTGTTGCGGAGCACGGGCTCTAGGCGCACGGGCTTCAGTAGTTGTGACTCACGGGCTCAGTAGTTGTGGCTCACGGGCTCTAGAGCACAGGCTCAGCAGTTGTGACGCACAGGCTTAGTTGCTCCGCGGCATGTGGGATCTTCCCGAACCAGGGCTCGAACCCGTGTCCCCTGCATTGGCAGGCGGATTCTTAACCACTGCGCCACCAGGGAAGCCCTTTTCAAGACCATTTTAAAGGAGATCAAAGGAGTTCCTTAGTGGCCTAGTGGTTAGGATTCAGGGCTTCCACTGCTGTGACCTGGGTTCAATCCCTGGTCGGAGAACTGAGATCCCACAAGACATACGGCGCGGCCAAAAACAACAAGAGCAACCAAAGGAATCAAAGAAGTTAAGTCCTGGCTGTTGGTATCACAAAATCTATCTCAGAGAATGGGCTCTGGTGTCAGCTGGACCAAGATTTGCATCCTGGTTTTAATACTTGCTGGCAATATGACTCTGGTCATCTACTTAGTTTTGCAAAGGCCTGGTTTCCTCGTCTGTAAATTATTCCCTACCCTTCAGGGCTGTTGTGTGAATTTAATGAGATAACGCATATATAGCACACAGTACAATATCTAGCATATAATAGGCTCTCAATGAATGTTAGCTCCTACTGGCAAAAGAAAACCCCTGGCTGTGTTAAGACGGAGCTCTGGGTGCCGCACGGGAATAGTAAGGCCCATACGGTCCCTGCATGGCCCCATCCCAGCAAGGCTTTTTATGCCCGATGTGCACACAGAAGCAGAAAAAATTGTACTTAGTTCTAAGAAGTTGGCGACGGTGGTGGAAACAGGATACTGTGATCTGAACACCCAGTTCACTCCAGGCGCTAGCAGTTTAGGAGTGAGGATGTCCAAAGGGCAAGAAAGTTCAAGGATAACGGTGGCACGTGCCAAGTCTTTGGGCAGAAAGCAAAAATGCCTAATTTCCTGCCTCCCTGTTTTATAGCATCTCCATCAACTGATTCAATCTGGCAGGTCCCTTGCCATGGCGGCCAGACCCACAGGCCGCCCAGACTATGAGCAATGTGCCTTGTTGGCTGCTCAGAGACCAGATCACGGATGCACTGATGGAGTAGCTTAATTTCTTGAGCTGCTTCCAAGGGCTGAAATGAAAAGGCCAGCGTGGTCTGCTGTTTGTAGGACATTACCATCCTTTGCCAGAGACCAGAGGCCTCCAGGCTGATGCCACAGTGTGCCAAGACCCAAGAATACAGAGGCAGCCTATGTGCCAGGAGGGAGCTGCTTTATCCCATCTTAGCTGTTGTTTAAGCGTCTCCCCAGGACTGTATGACTAGCAGTGCAGCTCCTGTGGTCATACTCCTGTGAACAGACAAGGGCCGAGCAACTAAGCCCGTGCGCCGCAACTACTGAGCCTGCGCTCTAGAGCCCGCGAGCCACAACTACCGAAGCCCGCGCGCCTAGAGCCCATGTTCCGCAACAAGAGAAGCCACCACGACGAGAAGCCCACGCACCGTAACGAAGAGTAGCCCCTGCTCGCTGCAACTAGAGAAAGCCCGCGCGCAGCAACGAAGACCCAACACAGCCAAGAAAAAAAAAAACAAACTAAACTAAATGTCAAATGAGTCATCAACAAAAGCTGAGAAACGAACCCAGTGTTTAAAAAGAGCTGGTCAGGAAGGACAAATCATCCCAGGTCACCATCAATTTTGATGAATCGACTAAATTTTTTGTCTTCCAAAGGGCAGTAACATCTAGAACCTACATAACTGACCGAGCCAATCGGAAGATAAATGATGTGATTAACTCTTTAGAGGTTATTGGAGACAGGCTATTCTGGCAAATCTGGTTTTTACACAATGTAAGCAATGGTCCCACTTAGGGGAAGACAGAAAGAAAGAGACAGAATGAGTCTGATGATGATTTAAAACACTGTTAGAAGAAAGATGGCAGGGGGGAGGAATAAATTATGGTTTGGGATTAACAGATAAACACCACTACATATAAAATAGATAAACAACAAGGACCTGATGTATAGCACAGGGAACTCTACTCAATATTCTTTAATAAACTAAATGGGAAAAGAATCTGGAAAAGAATAGATACATGTATAACTGAATCACTTTGCTGTACACCTGAAACTAACACAACATTGTAAAGCAACTATACTCCAGTATAAAATAAAAACTAAAGAAAAAGGAATAAAGATAGAGATAGTCCCAGGTCCCCAAAATTGTCAGCTTCTGATGCTCAGACCCTCTGAGTTCGTCTGGCAGTGGAGTTGCTTCCATTCAAGCCCCATATTCCCTGACCATCCATCATCTCCTTGAGACCAGAGATCCAGCACAGGGTCTGGCCCATGAAGGGCATTGCCAAATTTTCTTCTACAAAATTAAATATTTTCCAAGGCAGAAAGAGAACAGTTAAGCATTGTTCTTTGGCAACTCCAAGATCACAAGCTCATGGTGAGCTGTGTCCTTAGCATGAAGGTGCATGGTTTTTTCCAAGTTCTCAGTGAAAAGTCATCCCTGGTTTACCTGTTCCCGTGATCAATTTTGGCTGTGACCTTCATCTTGAGCTCTGCCAGTTCGTCCTTGGGGAGGGTTCCAGACAGGATCTGGGACCGCCACTCGATCAGGCTGTACGTCATCTGCTGCAGCTGGCGGAAGAGCGTGACCTTGTTGTTCTAAGGTGGGAAAATGAGGCAGAGCAAAGGACCAAAAAAAGAGAGAAAAAAAAAAAGGTGTGATGGAAGATGAGAACATCTTTGGACCCGATCCTTTATAAGGTGTCATTTAAGCAATTAATTCTGCCATGCAGTGAGCTGTGCACATTGAGGCGACCTTGTTACATCACTAGGGATGGCTTTGCTCTGACCCATTCCCACTTCCTCCTTTGGTGCAGGTTTAAAACAGATAAGCACTTGTAGGATGGATAGGACGGATGGTTAGTCCTAACTCATAAGTGTACCAAGTCATCCACGTCCCCTAAAATTCTGCCCATGTCCCTCCTTTACTTAAAACCCTCCAGGGATTTCCACTGTCCTCCAGATACACTAGATCGCACATAAGTCCTTCCTATCTTGGCTCCTACCCACATTCCCAGCTGCATTGTACACCGATCACTACCTGAAAAATCTACGCTCCTTCCACGCAAAGCGATGTCCATTTCTCCCAAATGCTCCAGGCTCTCTCAGTAAGTGACTCCTCCACCTGGAACCACTTTTCTCCTCTTCCTCCCCATGAACACTCCCCATCTCTCGCTCACACACCACACCCTCCTCCAACTGCTAATTCTGACATCTACAGAATCTCAGAAATCTCTTCCTCAAAACCTAACTCTGGGTTGGCCATCTCTCCCACAGCTGCTGGAACTGATTCCTATGCCAGCACTCATAACCTGAACCACCCTGGCTTGCTGTCCTCTCCCCTCGGATGGTAAGAACCTATAGGACAAGGAGCTTGTTCAGTTTCGTAGCCCTAGGAGCTAGTAGGCACTTTATAAAATGTACTGCATCAGTGAATTCTGGATGGAGAAAGAATTGTAATTTCAGAGATAAGGGATCATCGAAAAGAGAATGTGAAATATTAAAGTCCCCATTGAATTGTTAGACCATCCGGAAACTGTTAGACCTGGAATAATGAAACCATTATTCTGGGCTTCAGTAAGAACTTCCTGTAACTGAACTAAAATTAACTTACAACCAGCTAATTATTTGTGCCTCAGTCATATTGAGTCTAATACTTGATATCCATGCCATTATGACCCTGGTTCTACCTAAAGGATTCATTCATTAAAAAAAAGAAAAAAAAAGTCAATAAGCATTTACCACGTGCTGGAAATAAAGTTCCTGCACATTCCAGAAGGAGAATGCAGCAATAAATAAGTAAACTTTTATATACATATATGTAAATATATTTAAATTATATAGTAAATATAAATATATCAATATCATATATATTACATACATTATATGTATATAATATTTATGTATACACACGCAGGATAATTTCAGATTATAAAAAGTGCAAGAAGGAAATAGGGCAATATGATAGGGTGTACCTAGGGGAAGGAGGCCACTTGAGATAGAACAGTCAGGAAAAACTGTTCTGTGCATTCCTTTTGATACACAAATATATACCATCACCCCCTATATACTATGAGACCACTTCTTTTTTATTTATAGGTGAAGAGTCATGATATATTTGTATAACCATACACTTCTAAAATGATAGGGAAAATTAGGTACAGCAATCCCAGGTACAGACACCTGGGTCATGTTATCGACTAGAATCAGGGCTGAAAATATCCAAGATACTCGTGAAGAACCAGTAAATGTGGAGTGAAGAGCCCTCAGCCTAAGTGGGGACAGTGAAGACATCAATGGGATTAGCAGATGTGGTAAGAGCCCTACAAGAAGTTCAAGGTTCTATGAGAACACAGAAGAAAGAGAGGAAGAACTCATTTATCTGCGATTGCAATAGGCTCTGCTAATACCATTGATCTGAAAAACACAGAACGCGCAAGCTGATGAAAGTTCTGAAACCGCCTACATTTTATGCTTTTAGCATTTTCTGAATTGCCTCTTTCTCATCAGCCAGTCTTTAGAAAAACATAAATGAGACTTTTAAAAGCAAAGGTAAAACGACCCTGTGTTTGTTCATTCAATTCCATATAAAATGTTTCCAACTCATTGTCTTTCTAACTGAGAAATTAAGCCCATGAAACTTTAGGG
Source organism: Tursiops truncatus (assembly GCF_011762595.2). Lineage (NCBI taxonomy): Eukaryota > Metazoa > Chordata > Mammalia > Artiodactyla > Delphinidae > Tursiops > Tursiops truncatus. Next base: position 13,487,654 of record NC_047039.1, read on the forward strand.
ATCTTTTTTTCTTCTTGCAATCTATTTTTCTACTCCTAGTTAGTTTTTTTTCAATGTTTTCTCATTTTAATTAAGATATGAGGTCTCATAATATGGTAAGGAAAGGGCTCTGAGACTCAGGGGATCCACTATGAGACAGCGCTTTGTTTGGGGCATATATTCACAAGTCCTTGGTCTCAGTTATATGACACACTATTCAAAGCAATTTAATTATTGCCTGTCTATATCAGCCTGCTTGGCCAAGAGTTCCCCCCCAAGAAGGATGAAGATGGTCATTCTTTTCTGGTTCACTTTGCCAAATTAATTGTGAGTAGACACGCTGGAACACACCAAAGGAAGCGACTTTTCCATTTACTTTAAGGAAACAGATTTTGTTGCCACATTCCTAAGATTGTTCTACGTGGATGTTCTATGCAGTAGCTGGCCCCTGACACTTTCTGGGTTCCTGGGGAAGCAAATGAGGACAGGTGAGGAGAAAATCAAGCTCTCCCCATCAACACCAGAAGCGAAGGACTCAGGTCTCCATCTTTCCTCCCTGTTACACCCGAGCCTGCCCATTACAGAGTGCCTTTTCTCCTGTCTCTAGCCTCCACTAATCTCAGTCTTTTTATACTAGCAGCCATTGTCACAGAATTCAGGAGGGCAAGGAATGTATTTAATAATTTCTTTGATCCTCTCCGCAGAATAAGCCTGGGACACAGGAGCGACCGAAAAACAAACTGTGACCGCTTGAACTTAAAATAACACTCTGGGGCTTCCCCGGTGGCACAGTGATTGAGAGTCTGCCTGCCGATGCAGGGGACACGGGTTCGTGCCCCAGTCCAGGAAGATCCCACATGCCGTGGAGCGGCTGGGCCCGTGAGCTATGGCCGCTGAGCCTGCGCTCCGCAACAGGAGAGGCCACAACAGTGAGAGGCCCACGTACCGCAAAAAATAATAATAATAATAAAATAACACTCTGGTTTCGGTTTGAGGAATAGCTACACAAAATAGAGAAATCTAAATATTCTTCTAACTAGACAGTAAGGATACTCCTGTATTTGCTTAGAAGTTATCCCTCTTTTCTACCTGACGATCTTTGAGGTCTCACTTTTTACATTTCTATTCTGGGTGTCTTTTTTTTTTTTTTTTTTTTTAAGAATTTCTAAAGAGAAGAAAAAAGGGACAAGAAGAAAAGAAACAGCTTTATCTTCAATAGCGGTAGAAATACTGAAGCCATCCTTTGAGTCATTTAGAAATTCTGAGGGCCACTGAGACAATTGGTACCACCCCACTGGGTGTCAGAAAACCTGGGTTCTATTCTTCACTTTCTTTCCCAAAGAATGCGGACCAGAGTCAAAAGCCTCTTTCTCTGGGCCTCCACCCCACCTCTCCCTCTGCAAAAGAATCAGTATTTCCTCTGTCCACCAACCTCTCCTCTTCCACTGTAAACCTTCTTTGCTGAAAGTACAGGGGACTTGGTCTCTATCTCTAATTCCATCACTAACTTGGCTAAGTGACTTTGAGCAAATTATTCCCTCTGGGATATGCCCATCTGTAAAATCGGGGGACCAGCAATGAGATCCATTCCCAAGGATAAGCGTCTTCAAGTCTATGGCTGAGACATTAAATTCAATTACTCCTCCAAGCAACTTCCTGATTAAATATATCTGACTCGGACCGTCTCGGTCCTGATGTACTCACACAGTGTGGTGGCTCTATATCAAATTTCCCCCGTATATAGCTCTTCGAAATGAATCTCATGTCTTTTCTGAGTATCTGGACCTTCCGGGAACCGGGATGGTTGGTGTCTTGGTCTTTCTGTGTCCTGTGCTGCGCTGACCCTTAGCTCTGGGAGGACATGAATCCGCAGGGGCCCAGCCTCTCTTCCCATCCATCCATCTTAGTGCTTTTTCTGTCAGCTAAAGGCTTGGCCTGACTAGCAAACGCTCGATTTTTAAAGAAAAGATTCTGGTAAAAGACAGTTTTCGCCTCTGGAAGTAGTGCAGGAAATCCTGGAAGCCCGGCACCAAAGTCAGAGGAAAGCAAAACTGGAAAAACACCCAAAGCGCCACCTCTGCCCTGTTCTGGCCATCGCCCCATCTCCTCCTGCCTCTCCTGAGAGCCATGCATCAAAGCAGGGCTTGCAACTCACAGCTGAAATGCCCTGACACCAGGACGAAGCTTTCTATGGGAATTTTCTGTCCTTAGTAATAAGCGATCAGACGCCCGGCTTCAACCTTGAGATCAGCTTAATTACACTTCAGAGCATATCCTCCAGCAGCCAGTAATAACCACCAGTTCAAAAAGATTAGACTTGAGTAGCTTTAATCTGCCTGGATATGCAAAGATGGGATGAAAGGGCAATTCATGGTGTGTCCGGCAAGTCTCCCCACCCCCGCCTTGGTGACAGGCACTTTCTCTGCTCTAGATTTTTACAGGACTGCAGGCCAGCCCTAGGTTCTATTTTGCTGGTAAATTTTCAATGAGAGGAGATCAATCCTTTCAACGAACTGCATTTTAGCAATTAAGTTCACTTGATTCAACAAGATGTATTAACCACCTTCCACCACCAGGCTCTTCTGCAATCTCTTTTCCATAAGAAAATCGGATCAGGTTCATTCTGCCGAACTTGTATGAACAAAACAGCCTGGCTGACCAAACCTCGCCAAACCATTTCGCCCACTGGAAGGTGGGAAACAGCACTGCACTTAATCTCAGGGTGAGGCATTAGAGAGTATGTTTATGATGACCAAACACCTCAGAATTCCTGGGACAGCTCCTCTTCCAAAAAGTCTTGTCCCGACGTCCCCACAAATATACTCCAACTTGTCAGTTTTCAAGACCTGAGTTTTAGTTGAGAAAATAGGATAAGTATGATGTGGGGTGCAGATCTGTGCATATTCAAAAAGTATAACTGGGTTGTCACTGGAAAGGTAAACTTAGATATGACATCCAACCATCGTGTAGAAATCAATGCATAGGGGTCCCCCCTTCTAGCTGAGGCAACTCACATGGCAGGGAAGAAGGAAAAGAAGCCAAGTTCAGCTCACTGGATCTACTTTTCACGGCTGGGGAAACCCGCAAGGTCCTGAGAGGCAGCAGGAAAGAATGAATGGAATACTTTAAAACTATCCACCTAGCGTAGCTCAGTGACTCTAGGGCTGGAAGGGAGCCCACCGGGTAGGTAGCAGGCACACCCTTAAACGAGCTCAGGGCAAAATTCCATGTGGATCTAGTTCTCCTAACACTTTTCAACATGAATCAGCTCTTTCCTGAAGCAATGTAGCAAGGGGAGAGTCAGGGGCTGTCACATTTTGACGATGTGCAGGCACTGTCCCAGGAATGTGACACAGATTATCTTATTGAATTCTACAGCAAATCTGCAAGGCATGTGTAATATATAATTACCACTGAAGCCCAGGAAAGGAAAACTCAGGAGGTCAAAGGACTTGTGTGGGCTGTAAAATCCTCTAGTGGCACATCCTGAACCCAAATCCCTGCCTGCAGAATCTGTGTTCTTTCTGTTTGGGTTTGTTTGCACTAACTATGACTGGGTTTGTTATTTTTTTCTGAATATAAAAGCGCATACCAAGTAAAGGAGCAAGTGAGAATTTTTTTTTTTTTTTTGGCCACACGGCGCAGCCTATGGGATCTTAGTTCCCCGACCAGGGATTGAACCTGGGCCCTCAGCAGTAAAAGCGTGGAGTCCTAATCTCTGGACTGCCAGGGAATTCCCAGCAAGTCAGAATTTAAGAACCAGCCGCCTGTCTGACCCCAATGCCCCCGGTTTTGCCATTTCACCAGGCAACCACGTCCTCCTTCACAGCGTTCCCTCCTTTCCTGATCAAGCACTGAAAATGCCCGGTAAATAGGTTCCAATGCAGGATCAGCAATGCAGGCAAAGCTCATCAGAAACTGCGGTGCATTTGCAGGCAGCATCTGCGTGCTTCCCTTTTCCTTTCTGGAATGATCCCTGTCTCTTGGACTGGAACCTAAGCTAAGGACGCTCACTATCTACGGGGAGAAACACATAGACTAGCTACTGAGTGCTCAAGGCCTCTCCGCCTAAGACCACACACAAGACAAAGGAAGTGACCTTGGATAAGGGGGAACAGGGAAGGGAGCTTCAGAGTCTCCCAGTCTGGCCAGAGCTACGGCGAGCCAGGCTGCCCCGAGGGAGGACGGACGGACGTCCAGGGCGGGCGGCGACTGTTTCCAGCTAAGACATCAAGACTCTCATGCTCACGTTTGCAGAGTCCTTGAGGGTCTGCCTGCGCAATGATTTCTTTTTTTTTTTTTTTTCACACTACGATAGTTAATTTTATTTGTTCAAGGACTCATCTTGCAAGCATTAAACCAAGCTTGGGCTTTGATTCTGGGAGCCCAGATTCACATACTTAGGAAGATAAGAGCAGACTGTGCTCCATGTACAGGGATGAAAACTAAAGGCTCGTGGTTAATCACACTGCAGTTTTAAGTTTCTACAGCCTAGCGGCCAGATGTCACAGGTCCTTTAGGTCCTTCTGGATGTCCCAGATGACTTCTTTTTATACCCTCACAACGCTATGGAGTAAACAAGGCAGATTTTGCATCATTTTCACAGATGGGTAAAATCCAGCAGACACTTGGAGACTTCAAGCACTTCGTCCAAAACCAGAGTCAGTTAGGGCAGGGCCTGGATGAGAAACCATGCTTCCTAATTTCTAGTCCCCTGTCTGTCCCCTACAGCTTGCTTCTTCTCCAAAGCATACAGGAAAGATAATAAATTCATAAATAATACTAATATAACAAAGAGAAAAAAGGAACGTGCGGGAATTACCATTTCTTCTTTCTACTCTGGATGGGTGGGTTCCTCTCTCCTTGGCATGGCCGCCACATCCCCGCTTTAAAACATATTTATGGTAATTTCACAAGGTTATGGTATGACTGCTAAAAAGAAATCACAGCTATACAAATATCTTTCCCTTCTAGAATAATTACCTGTGTCTACATGGCTGGGTTTAACCTGGTTAGTGGATTGTATTTTCTTCTCACTTAGGACTCTGTACCTACCTCCTAAATTTCTCATGAACTGAGACTGATAAGAAGAGAACTAAGAAATGTGTTGTAGAGAAAGGCGGAGGCTCTAAGATGTCTTTAAAGACACCAAACACAATGCCTGGTTTCATAATCTGTGGGAGAAAATGCGTGAGAGATAAAAGTACTGATGTAGATTAGGAAAACCTGTATTCATCTTTACACAGACTGAAGGAACTTACACAGAGTCAGAAAGCAAACACCAATAAAAATGCTTGTGTGGGGCCTCCCTGGTGGCGCAGTGGTTAACAATCTGCCTGCCAATGCAGGGGACACGGGTATGAGCCCTGGTCCGGGAAGATCTCACATGCCGCTTGCAGAGCAACTCAGCCCATGCGCCACAACTACTGAGCCTGCGCTCTAGAGCCCGTGAGCCACAGCTACTGAGTCCGCTCACCACAACTACTGAGCCCATGCGCCACAACTACCGAAGCCCGTGTGCCTAGAACCCATGCTCCGCAGCAAGAGAAGCCACTGCAATGAGAAGCCCGCGCACCACAATGAAGAACAGCCCCCTCTCGCCGCAACTAGAGAAAGCTCGCGCGCAGCAACAAAGACCCAGTGCAGTCAAAAATAAATAAATTAAATAAATTTATTTTTTTTAAAAATGTGTGCGTGTACACGCGCATGTCTCGGGGCGGGGGGGCGGTGATTGAAACCTACAGATCTGGGTTCCCTTAACTTTTTTCCCAGTGAATCATAATATTTAAGGCTTGTTACTTTTTTTAATATAATATTTATTTATTTATCTAGGCTGCGCCGGGTCTTAGTTGCAGCATGCAGGATCTTCATTGCAGCATGTTTATTTGCAGCACGTAGGCTCTTAGTTGCGGCACGCGGGATCTAGTTCCCTGACCAAGGGTCAAACCTGGGTCCCCTGGATTGGGAGCATGGAGTCCTACCCGCTGGACCACCAGGGAAGCCCCAAGGCTGGCTACTTTGACATACAGATTTTTGAGAAAGCCATTTCAGAAATTCTGCCTGAAGTGAACTGTCAATGCTTTAGGAAGGGACAGAAAAAAGAAAGCCAAGATTTCCATTTGAAATGGATCATTTCTGAATGGGTGAGCATGCTATCAAAAGAAGGAGCAGATTCTCAGCCTTATCAACTGATTAAGATCCCCACAACGGATACCTTCTAGTCAACCAATAGCAGCTATAAGACATCTAAAAAATAACAAAACACAATAACAAAATAATTATTTTATGAGACGTCAAGATTAAGATGGGAAATGTGCTGCCCCCCCCCGAGAGGAGGGTGGAATTTTCTTTTTTTTTTTTTTTTAACTTAGAACTCAATTCTGCTATTAAATAGTGGAACTTCCACATAGAAAATCCTCAACCAGAGCTTAAAAGATTTTGGAAACACAAATACAGGAATCATATTTCTTCCTCCCTGGCTCACTTATTTCTCATTCCTAGTCAATAGCAGACTTGGCACAATTATCTGTGGACACGTACTAGACACAGATCATGAACTAAGCACAAAAGTTGTGTTTTAGCAAGAAGAAAACTCTAGCTCATTCCTGCTCTCCCCTCTTGTAGATTACAGCTATAAAAAGCTCATTTCCCAGTACTTATTAGCTAATACGTTTTTCACCACTCGCCAATTTCCAGAAAGACTATGTTAAGGAACTCACCCATCCATCAACCTTGTTACATCCACCACTAACCAATCGATTAACCGGAACCAGAGAGTGCTTTCAATAGAAGGAGATCGATGTAGGCAAAGGGCTTAAAACAGCATCTCTCCCCAGCTTGTGAGTTAAGAATTTACAGGTTAGCTCTCTCCTCGATGAAACATAAAGAGATCAAAAGATCACTTGCATTACAAGGCACTGTGCCCCAGGGGCCAGATGATTGGTTCAGGAGGAAGTGCTCCCATAGTCCAGAAGGAAACATTATGGATTGGTGTGTTTGGAGACACATTATGAAGAAAAAAGGACTTCAGCGGGGGCCTTGAAGGATGGGCAGGCGGAGAAAAATCACGTGCTTTTCCACAGAAGGGGTTAGTGATTTCTATTGCTGTGCTCCACCCTGGGAAACCAAAGCCCTGGGAAATGATCTTATACTAACTGCTAGAAGTTATGCTAGAATGAGTTTCGATTCCTGTTTTTAGTACAAGGGTCTAGAGTGACGTGCTCCCAGTTACTTAGTAAGATTGGCTTTTGAGAGTTAAAATGTAGAATCAATATATGACTGAAAAAAACTTAGACGAACCAAGCCACATAAGGAAAGAGACTGGCTCCCAGGCATTGAGTCGAGTCCTGACTAATCTTATTCACACACTGGGCCAGGGAATATATCAGTACATTCATAGGAATTCTTAGTCAGCCATGGAAGCCTGGAAGATGCCTACAGAAGGCAAGACCTAGTGATGCCTACCCACAAGGTCTCCAGGAAAGAGGAAACTTTAGAAAACAGTGTCTATGCATTCACAGTGCCTGAGAAAGGAGCTTCCTAAAGTGGACATGGGTGCAGGTTTGCTGTCACCAGACTCAAGGTTCTTGGCCTCCTGCAAGATGGCTGCCCCAGGTGTTCTCAGACTGATAATATTATTAAGTGCTAGATTTACCTTGCCTTGACTGTAAACCCACACACAAAACTTGTGATTATGGTTTATCAGGGAGAGCATGTGCTGGTTCCTGGGTCATTTCCCACTGACCTGGCATATCTTATTAGCATCCTAAGGTCAAACCATTGCTGCGAGAAACAGTACTATGAGTTGGCCTCAAAAAGAAGACTCTTCAGAGCATGGTTGAATGTGATTCATGTTCCAGCATCGGTAAGGTACACAGAAGGTAGGGAGTGCACCCTCATAGGAGCCCTCATGGGGCTGAGCACTGAAACAGTGACAAATGTCTATTCACTGGGATACACACAGAGGCTAAGAGCAGGTCCCTCAATTTCCCCATTGATAAACTGGTAATAATTACAGCTACTTTATAGGAGTGTTATGAGCATTAATAGTTCCTGGCACTTAGTAGGGACGATGTGTTTGCAGCTCCTACTATCCTTATAACTTTACAATCAGCATGCGAGTTGGGAAAATACTGACCTAATGATTATGCCCACCTCCTCCACCACCCACATCATCAACCGCTCTACATGGCGAAAGTGGGAATCTGCTGGTTATCAGCCATTGCGCCGTCCAGGTAAGATACACCCACTCCATACAGAGAGCTAATGAGTGGCCGATCCCTTGCAGCAGAACAGATAGGCTGAGGGCCCAGGAATAATGCCACAGGCTCCAAGCACCAGGGGCAAACTCACCACATAGAGCTTGCGCCAGATGACGGCCCATTCCCGCAGTGTCGAGGTGAGCTCCTGTACCAGTGGGAGCTCCCCGGGAATCACAGTCTCGTGCTGCCTAAAGAGAACAAAAAGATGCTCCCTTCACTCTGGGTGGATCACCGTGGCTTTTCTGGATGGAGGTCATGATCCCCACAACTCAAAGATGGGAATGGGCTGGTTGGGCTTCAACCAAAAAAAAACCTTGTCCATTTAGGGAAGGTTTGGGTAGAGAATTTTTACCACATCAAGCAGCTGAGAAAAGAGAAAGAGCTTAACACACCCCGATTTCTCGAAATGAATGGGTATAGAGCCCAGCCTCTATCTCCCCATTCTGGATCTTTACAGGAGCTTCAAATACCAACCAGGCTGGCTACAGCAATTGCCAGGGATGGAAGCCCAAATCCAGTACTTTCACTTGTTCTGCCAAGCAGCCATTTCACTAGGGAGGGTGGGTGGGTGGAGAAGTGTTCATGGCACAAGGGTCCTGGGGCTTGGAGCCTCACACAGGACCTGCTGTGGGACTGAGGTGGGACCCTCTTCTGCAGTGGTACTAGGTTTGTTTCTCATCTGCTGTCTCACTGCACAGAAAACGTACATATGCCCAAATCCTCACTTAAAGCAGACTTTTAACAAGGCAAACCTGACACTCATGCACATAAATCCCGTCTGGTATTTTTATGATTAGCAAAAGGAGAAAAGGAGAGAGCAAAAGCAGGCAAACAAATGGGGATTAGTGGTGGGACTGCCAGGCGTAAATAAGAATACAAGACACCCCGTTAGGTTTGGATTTCAGATAGATTAAAATAATTTTTAAGCGTAAGTATGTCTCAGGAAATATCTGAGACATGCATGCAAAAAATTACTTGTTATCTGAATTTCAAATTTAACTGGGCATCCTGCATTTACCTGGCAACATTAGTTGGTTGGGAATATGCCCCCAACCCTGCCCTTCCACCAACGTGGCTGTTAAGTGACCCTGGAGGCTGCCTAGGAATCAGAAAGAAGATTCTCCAGGAGGGCAAGACAACTGTTTTTCAGCCCTGATTATGTGTGAATTTGGGCACGTCTCCATCTCTCGTCTATAAAACGAGGGTGCAGGACTTATGGCTGAGAATGTTCTCTGCCGCTGTTAGCCACAGAGCCTGTGTGACCCACTCCACACTCTCTAACGGCCCTGGGATTCCTGCTCCAGGCTCTCTTTATTCCCTCCTTAACTCTCCTGCCCGCTGGCTCACCAGCTAAGTGGATTTTCTCTGCAGAGCGCATTCGCACACATTAGTTAGTTCATAATTTCATATCAAGTTCATGACCTACGTGGGGACGGGTTTGTTTTCTCTGATTTGCAGGGGGAAAGCCCCAGGTGCACTGACTCGTCCAAGGTTCAGAGCTGAATAGTGCAGGGTGTTGTATGCTCACCTATCACCCCCCAAGGTTCCCAAACAGGCGACTCTCAGGTCTCAAGGGCCAAAGAGCACCAAATATTCGTGTACGTGCACACTCACGCGCGCACGCACACACACACGTGCACGCGATCAGTGAGCAGCCAGTGCAAGAGGAAAGTAAAGGCCCTCTCCATTCATTATCTGTCTTTACTGTTCTGTGGAAGGAATAAGTATCGAAACAGAAGACAGAAGAAGGAAAGATGTCAGGAAACAGTTTTTATTCATTTCCCTTTCATCCAAGAAGTGGAATTGATGAGCTGAGACAATAATGCACAAAATGGTATTTTCTGACTTCATAAAATCTATAAGGATACTTTACATCTTCCTCACCTGGTAGGCGTCTTCCTACATTAGAACTTACCCACGGTCTTCTACAGTGGCCTCTTTCAAATGGATATATGTTTCAGGAAAAATACCCTACGGAGAGAAGAACTTGCGTTACGTGGCCGTAAAAATCTCAGCCCAAAGTAAGGAGCACAGACAGCAGCAAGGATGAGTGGGGGAGGGGAAAGGACGCCTGGATAACAGCTACAGTTTGCAGTCAAGGTTGCGGGACATCAATTACATCCCCTGCCTACCTAAATGAAAGCAAGCCTGAAACACTGAAAAGGTATAAATTAATCCTCGGGTTCAGAGAGCATAAAATAAATGCTCTGTAAATGACCAGGCATACATGCCCGGGTCAGCTCAGAGCTGCCATAATGGTAAAGTGTTTAATAGTGAGATCTTAAAACCCCTCCAGGTCCTACATGCCATGATATGCTTCCCTTAAAGGGTTTCATATAATTAGTGAGATGGAGGGCTATGTACTTACTGGCCCATAAAATTATAGTGATTTTCTAGAGTCATTCCCCTCAGCACTTTCACTTAAACAAAATGCATGGAATCAATTAGGACTTGTTATCTGGTTATTTTTAGCACTTTCCAGTCTCAAATTGCTCTCCATTCTATGTCCCTAAGAGGCAATTCGTCGACGGTATTGTGACATTGCCTGTGGGGAAACTAAGCCCAGAAAGACCTAAGAGAAACACTGTAAAGTGGTGGGTAAAAACTGCAGAACTGAAGATTGCATCTAACCAACAGGAAGCAAGCCATGGATGTGAGTTTTCTTAAAAGCCGAAAGCTTCTGTTATTCAACCGCATGATATGCTCATCAATAAACAGAGACACTGCCATCTAGAAAAGCACTGCTGGTCCCTGTTTTATGGTACTTCTCAGGCCAGACCGGGAGAAGCAGAAGAAGCTGTTCAACAGGCCCCATTGGCTCAACTGCTCATAGCCCTGAGCCTGTAGATGTGCGACCACGTGGACACCCAACGTCAGGGGAGACTGACCACAGGATGGGAGAGGGATGGCTCACTCCCTGGGAGGCTGGGTCAGGGATGCGTGCGTACCCAGTGATCCTTAATCCATTCAGAGCCAGAAAACTAGTGCATTTCAACCCCGGTTGGTCTTGCGTCTAGTTTTATGTGCTATGTTTATCTGAGCAATTCTCTCCTTTCTCTCTTTTAATCCTTTGCCAGTAAAACAGGAAACAGCAAGAAAATTGGAGACTATGCTGCTCCCAGCATTGGTGATGACAAGGTAGATCCTGCCACTGCTCGAGTCAGAAGCAAAATGGCCATCCTTTCCCACCAGGCAGGAAGAACCAAAAAAAAAAGCACAGGCATACCCGCCCTTCCTCGCGTTCAGAAACGGGCAGGTGTGGGGCATATGAGTGAGAAAGCATTATCCCAATCTTGTGACTCATGAAGACCCAGAACGCACGTAGAGACAAGGTAACACCGACCTCTTTCATTATAGGGACAGGATTCAGAGTGATTTTGGAAAACCAATCAAAGAGTTAAATACAAACAAAAATTCAATGTGTGTGTAATTCCTTCTGGGCCAGATTAACGGGGTTCCAAAGCTCCAGATCTGTCCTAAGGATGCCTAAGAAACCTTGGGTGTTTCTTCTATCCGCTAGGTTGAGGTAAATGTTTTGTTGACGACGATCTTACGACGATCTTTGTGGAGAACCAGGCTTGGATGCCCATCGCTCACCTTGATGACAGGATGCTGAGTGAAATGAGCCAGACACGAGAGGACAATTACTGTCTGATCTCACTTGTATGAAGGACCTAGAGGAGTCAAATTCATAGGGACAGAAGTAGAACGGGGGTTAATAGGGGCTGGAGGAGGGAGGAAGGGGAAGTTTGCATTTAGTGGGTACAGAGTTTCAGTTTGGGATCATGAAAAAGTTCTAGAGTTGGATCTGGTATGTTTGCACAACAATGTGAACGTACTTAATACCCCTGCACTGGCCATTTTAAAAGAGTTAACGTAGTAATTTTTTTATCAAGTATATTTTACTACAATAAAAAAGCTGTCCAGAAATCATAAAAAGGTGGAGCGTCGAAACCACTAAAATAGAAGTTATCAGGAGCCGTATTTGCAGGTTAAAATAAGATGTAACACCGCTGGTCCCAAGGAATATCCTGGCAGAAGATTTTTCAAATCAAAATAAAGGACCAATTAACGGTTTCAAACATCTATAATCTGATGACTGGTCTCCCAATAACTGGGAGAAATCCAAAATTGAAACATTCGTAATACAAGTGGCTTATTTTATGATGTCTAAGCAGATAATTTATAGTGGGTATACAGACATGATTTTCACATTAAGAGAGTATCTGTGTTGTTGTATTTTCACTCTGTTACTTGCAGGCATCATCTTTCCATGATAACATAGGTCCACTTACAGCCATTTAATTGCTCTGGTAAATCTGGTAAAGGGCTGTAGGCCCTTTCCTACACCATTCTGACACACAGAAAGCCAGAATAAACCTAGGTAATATATTTCTGATTCACAGCCTATCTCTCAGTTTTGCTTGTGCTATACCAATGCAACCTACCCACTTGAGGGGGGAAAATAATGAACTAATGATTTTCCAGATATTGCCCTTATCTAGAATTCCATAATCCTGCCAGGATCAATAATCAGTTTCTGCAAAGCTCTTGGCTTCTTCCATTTGTAAAACCACTAGCATGTTTTATCACCACTCTAACCGGTTAGGTCTGCTTGTAAATAACACCAAAAATTTCCATTAAAACAATAGGCTTTTCAAATAGCTCTTCCCCTAAAGCCTGGCAAACAAGGAAATAGCATAAGGAATAGCATTTCAACTAGGCTGGATTCCCTAATGAAGGGGTGTCAAAGTTGAGCATAATTCATGACAGCTGACTTGGAATTCCCTGTTTTTCCTACTACAAAGATATTTCAACTTATAAGTCAACAAGGAAATGCATGGCCCTTGTTTGTACTATTATTTCACTGAACTACAAAGTTTAGCTATCAAGAACTAAGAAAAGCTCTTACTGAAATAATTCTTTTCGAGAGTGAGATTGGAAGTTTAAAAGGGTTTCAAAAAACTTTAAAACACACCGAGACCTTGTCATTTAGATCTTAGTGAAGCACCCCATCCACCCACTTTCCAAAGCAGACAACAGATGGGTTCTGATGTATCACAGGATACCTTAGAGATGTTCCGAAAAGATTCTTACAGACTGTAGACTCTCTGAAAGGGAAAACTGTGGTCTGGGGCCTTGTTTCAACACAATTCACATTCACCAGTTAAAAAATTCCCTTGGATCTTAAAGTTCAGATGATCTTATCTGAGAGTGGATTTTTGTTTATGTTTTAAAATTAACTTTTTTTTTAAAGGATTGGTAATTAAGCGACATTAAGTATTGCTGCTCCTGAAGAAATTGAGAACTTCAAAATTGTTCACTCTATTCATGCTTTGAAAAATAACTACCACCTCCATAATTATGAGTAAAATAAACACTATACGGTTAAACCCAAACCAAGAAGCAGAGGTGGCTGTAAACGAGGTTCTCTAGTGAACAAGCATCCCAGAAGAAAAGGTCTTCTGCTTTGGTCCTGTCATGCTCTCATTCACGCCAGCACGTCTGCTATCTTAGGTCCTTATATGAAAGCTTGGGGAAACTAAAGTCAGCAAGAGATTATTCATGTAATCAAATAATTTATCATTGTTTTCATTATAATTAAGCTGAAAATGAAGACATGGGACACAAGCATCTAACTGTGGGTAGAAAAATTCAGCATCAGGATTTGGGGAGGGATAAAAGGATCAAAATTGTGGGAGTTGATACCTGCATTAAAAGCAAATACGCCTTCATTTTGGTAGATTAGTAACCTGTCACAGTTAATAAACTGTGTGTGTACACACATATGTGCAAATACTGAGTGCTATCTGAGAGTCAACAACATAGAAAGCTTGAGTAGGACTGTCCTGTTTTGGGGGGTTTTTTGGGTGTACCACGCAGCACATGGGATCTTAGCTCCCTGACCAGAAATCGAACCCAAGCCTGCTGCACTGGAAGCACAGAGCCTTAACCATTGGACCACCAGGGAAGTCCAGGACAGTCCTGGTTTTAGATGGCCCTATACCTTGTGGGAAAGTGTTCTTCTGGGCCCGTAGCTCTTTTGAGACTGTGTGCTACCATCACTTCTGTACTGTGCCACAACTGAAGAGTTAAACCTGTGGATTTGTGAGGGGTTTTTTTGTTTTTGTTTGTTTTACTTAGCTGTTGATAAATTCTGAAATGTTCCTCTCACCCCTCCCAATTCACTATTTTGCATGTGAACTAACTGTGAAATAGTACGACCCTATCCACTTTGTTCTTTTCAAAAGAAAAGTGCTGACAGGCTATGCTGTCCCAACGTGCAGTGTCACAGGAAAAGTGCTGACCTGACCTAAAATACACTGAGGGGGTATTAACCTAACTCACAGATGTTCTATAGCCTGATGATTAGCAGTTTGGGCACTGCCAAAAGGAACCCACGAGGGTCAGTATTTTTCAAACTCTTTGCCCGTGATGAGACAGCAACCCAGTACTACTATCATAAAATATAATGAAAAATCCATAAAATACTGTAAAATATATACCTAACACGAAAGTTTCCTGAAACACTACTTACCGTCGCATTCTATTCTCTATTTTTCAGTGTTGTTTTTAAAGAAAATGTTGGTCATAACCCACTCTACTGATTTCAGTTTGAAAACTACTATTCTGGTTTAACCATTTTTTAATAAAGGAAAGAGTCAAGTGGAAATGGGGAGACCCTCTGGTTCTGAGATTTCAGCACTGGAACTAAAGGATAAAGGGAGAAGCCCACGTCCCCCCGCAAAACAGAGCAATGTCCCTGTGTGACCCTACGGCTCAGCTTGAGGGAACCAGTAGCAAGAAGTCCGCAGAGGCCCTACCCGGGGTGTCAAATTCACCTCCGGCCTTTATCCTTGAGTTGGCTGGTGGGAAATATGGCCAAGGTCAGAGAATTTGCTTTCAAATCTAAAGACTAGCCGTCAAAGAGAAAGCAAACTAGGTCTACAGACAGCAGATAATGGAATCAGATACGACCACACAAAACTAGCACACAGATTTCAAACTAAAACGATAAGCCATACCTTTTTAGATTTATTTTGGAGGGTATATCCTCTGTACCAACCTGTCAGGGTAGAAGAGAACACAAAATCTTTTGTTATCTGGGACAATATAAAGACATTAGCAATATACGTCCTCATCTTAGGATACTGGGATGGAATCTAGATCTACTTCAGAGCTTTATTCTCTTGATAACTAAAGGATTTAAAGTTCACTTAGAACCATGCCTCATCCCTACTCCTTTGGAGAAAGGATAGAACAACAAAAAAACAAACAAGACAGAAGGCAGCCCAACCTCTCAACACCTTAATACCTCCCAGCATTCAATGAATGTTTTTGTATAAATGAACATGAACTTTCATCCATTTATATACATTCTGAAAGTCACCTTATCCTATTACGACAGATTATACTATTAAAATAGATATTTTAAAATAATTTATATATATTCTCTCCCTCTCGCCTTCTCTCCTACTCCCACTTCCCTCCTCCCAAGTTCCCAAGTTAAGAACCAATATTCTGGAACAATTTTAAATCGGAGTAGCAAACCTTATATGCATAAATATTTACACCTAAAAACAAACTGAAATAAATAATGAAACAACATTTTAAACAATTCTTGGCAATGCTACAATACCCCCTACAATGAAAAGATTTTATGTGTTTGCTTAACGAGGCTTTAAGTCTTTAACTTCCTTTTAAAAATTCCGATCAGTACACATATTCCTATGGATGTGTTTCCCACCCTCTATCTTGTAAAGGGAGTATACTAATCTAATCTGTCCATAAACAGATATTGTATACAACATATTTATTGAACACCCACTATAGGTAATTCACTGTAGTAATTTTCCTCATTCCCCATGCCCATGAGGCATCAGTGTGGTCATCTTGCTTAAGTAAACCCTGTTGTCCGTGGTCCAGATGTGTAAAGTAGCCATACACACACAGTGAGCAGACGCAGGCTGTAATGAAAACTTTAGGCATCCTATTTCTGGACGAAACTATTATATAACTGGAAAATGTACACACACTCCCATGTTCATAGCAGCACTACTTACAATAGCCAAGACATGGAAACGACCTAAATGTCCACCAACAAATGAATGGATAAAGAAAATGTGGTACATATATACAATGGAATACTACTCAGCCATAATGCATTAACATGGATGGACCTAAAGATGATCATACTAAGTTATATGTGGAATCTAAAATACGACACAAATAAACCTATCTACGAAACAGAAACAGACTCACAGACATAGAGAACAGACCTGTGGTTACCAAGGGGGAGGGGGAGGGGGAAGTGATGGATTGGGAGTTTGGGATTAGCAAACTACTATATAGAGAATGGATAAACAACAAGATCCTACTGTATAGCACAGGGAACTATATCCGATATCCTGTAATAAACTATAATGGAAAAGAATACAAAAAAGGACATATATAACTGAATCACTTTGCTGTAGACCAGAAGCTAACACAACATTGTAAATCAACTACACTTCTATAAAAAAATTAATTAAAAAAATATTTCAGGCAGCTGTTAACAGCATTCTAGAACTCTCTTGTAATTTGTTCTATATAAAACCATCCAACACTGGACACGCAATCTGTTTTGGGTATGTTAAAGCAGAGAGTTGAATTTACCTTCTTTGAGCATGGATTTATTAATATTTTCACAAATTTTTAAACTGTCAGTATTCACACATGTTAAGGATTTTGCTATTTTTTCACCAGTTAGAATGGGGTATTATGCTGTGAACTGGTTATAGGTTTGCATCAAGGCCCATGGTTGACAAAAAGATATCTGAACAGGAAAACACTGCTCCCAATTTAAGATGCCAAAATGCACGCGAGATCCAGTTATACCCACACCAAACAATTCTCCCAGGCCTCAAGAGTCTTCACCCATCTATACACACTTGCTTGGTTCTGCTAACACATGAAAATGACTTCCGCGGGACTTCCCTGGTGGCGCAGTGGTTAAGAATCCGCCTGCCAATGCAGGGGACACGGGTTCGAGCCCTGGTCCGGGAAGATCCTACATGCCGCGGAACAGCTAAGCCCGTGTGCCACAGGTACTGAGCCTACATTCAAGGGCTCGCGAGCCACAACTACTGAGCCCACTAGCCGCAACTAATGAAGCCCGCACACCTAGAGCCCGTGCTCCGCAACAAGAGAAGCCACGGCAATGAGAAGCCCGCGCACCGCAACTAGAAAAGCCTGCGCACAGCAACAGAGACCCAACACAGACAAAAATAAAAAATAAAATAAACTTATTTTAAAAAAGTAAAATGACTTTTGCGTGAATAAATGGCTTCAACTCCATCCTGGGCTGGGGAGGGGGAGGCAAGCTGAGAAACAAGACTTTAGTCTCTTCCAAGCAGTTTTCATCTCTCTATGTCCTATAAACCCAAGATGTTACAACACAGACTGGGTCCACTTTCAGAGGAGAATTTATCTGTACTTTTGTCAATAATGTTTTTGCACAGCTGTCCATCACAGAATTATACTTCCGAAACCTGTCGTTTTTGAAAACTTTTTTTTTTTAACCTCCTAAGTCTTCTCTAGAATTGTGGTGTGTGCATAACCCCTATCTAAAGGCTCAAAATTATGACGCTGAATTTTACAAAAGTGAACGCTCATGTTCCTTGGCATTAGGCAGTAGCAGAACACTGTCTATTTCTGGAGTTTTCATCATAAACTGTCAGGACTCCATAAATTCAATAGCTTAAACGCAAGGGATTAGTAATAGTTCAAGAGTAGGTTTGCTCATTTCCACATTACCAACCAGGGTTGTGATACAAGCAAGGACATGATTTTCCAATTAATCCCAACATTTAAAGCAAGATAATTACAGTTAAATATGGTATGCTACTGAATGCGTATCAGCAAGCAGCTACAATCAATGAGTTGTGTGAACCGGTCAGACTCTCAGATGCTTTCTTAAGTGAGGAAATGGTGGGGGGATGGTGAGTCCAGAGGACTAGTCTCATTTATAATTAGGTGAAATGACCATCTCAAAAAGTAAGCTTCCAGCAACCACGTGGAACATCAAAAGTGATTCTACGCTAAGGGTTGCTCTTCGGTTCAGGAAAAGTCATTTCTGTTTTCCTGGGACTGTCCCATTCCAGAATAAAAATCTGTCCTCTCCAATTTAAAAATATCAGAGAGTCTCTAATTCCAGTGTCAAAGTCGCTTACTTTATCTGGTTTCTCAGATCATCTCCATCAGCTAAGACTCCACCACCTGCTCCATTTCACCTCACCTGTCCAGATGCATCTCTGGCCACTGCCCACTTCCTGGCTCCCATAGGACAGGTCCCTTACTCGGCTCTCTGCCCCCTCTACATGCAACCATTCAACAAATATTTATCAAGCACTAGTTTAGATACCACGATGCAGTGGAGAGCAAGAGTTATCATGAAGATTACACTCTAATGTAAAATAAATACATATATATATAGCTATATGATGATCTCAGAGAATGACAGTGCTAGGAAGAAGCACTCAAGGAGAGCACATGGCAGAAAATGATTCGTAAACATGGGACATGATGTCACATAAGGTGACCAAGGAAAGGCCACTGTGAGAAGCTAAATGGAACCAGTCACGAAAGAGGAGACAGCAACAAGAAGGTGGTCAGAGGGAGGCATGATTCTGGGTCCTGACTGCCTATTAGATTCAAAATACCGATGCCTGGGCCACATCCCCAATACTCTTGATTTAACTGGACTCGGGGGGGGGGGGCCCATGCTTCTAAAAAGTTCCCCTGGTGATGCTACCATGCACCACACACATAGGTATCATGGACCATGGAGGAACTGGGGTTTTAGCCTAAGCACAAGGGGAATCCCCTGGAAGGTTCTAAATGACATCATGCCTCACACTTTAAAAGATCATGCTGGCTGCTCTAGAAGAATGGATTGTCGAGGTGACACACGGTGGAGAAAGGACACCAGTGAGGAGAGGGGCAGGTACAACGAAAACGGGGAGAGATACAAAGACGGAGGACCTATTTGGAATCGATAAGAGTCGCTCGTGATTTAGCTGGGACTAGCCATTAACTGGGGAAAGAAAGGCAAATACTCAAGGGCACTTAGGTCCTGGGTGTAAGCAAATGAGTGGATGGTATTCTTCTTTGGTAGGAGAAGACCGAAAAAAGAAAAACACTCGGGAATAGGAGACAGAGTCAGGAGACCTATTTGGTCTTCTGCTTCCCATCCTGAACAAGGGAGCCCTGAGCTATCAGGGGGGATGGGGCAACTTAGGCATCTGCAAAGGTGTGGCTGGGAGGATCCACACGGGACCAGGCTGGCATGGGTTGTCAGAGCCCAAGCAGAACAAGGTGTGCAGCCATGTGAGCGTGTGGGGCTCACGTGGGGCGTTAGAGCCTGAGTGGGGTGAGGAGAAGGCCATCCACATGGGACTTGGGGTGGGGGTGGACTGCCACGGGTTATCAGAGGTGAGGAAGCCGTCCATGTGGGAGAAGGTGGTAATGAAGAGGGGGAGGGGCTACACGCAGGGGAATTGAGCAAATATGCAAACATATTAGAAGTAGTGGAAGCCCGGCTTCCTGCTCTCACAGCAGGGGGTTACAAGTACAGAAAGCGAAAATACTAGAATGAACCCTGTGATGCTGAGTTGGAATTGAAGGTATCCCCATGCACTCATGACTTTTAAAATGCATAGAGAAGTCAAAATTCATAGAGGTGTTCATCTATATTTATACACACATGCATATTAGCCCTAGCTCTGCTGACATACCTGTTGAGTTTCTATTTTTCTGACCCAGATGCAGCTGATGGACATCTCAGAAAGAAGCCCTGGAACTGGCCCAGAGAGCATCCAGACCAAACTGAAGGCAGAGGACAGAGGATTCCATGAGGAACAAATCCAAGGAAAAAAATGGAGCTGTGAAATTATCTCATCTGTCTGAACATATTAGAGGGAGGCAAATGATTCTGTCAGAAAGTCTGGCTATGAAATCGAGGTAGGTCCACAGAGAACCTAGAAAAAAGAAATAACACCTCTAGAAAAACCTAGTATTCAAGAAGGGAAATGTTATCAAGGTACATGGATAGGTTCTGCTTGCTTATACCCCACGGGCATAATAATCTAAATAATAACTATCTTTAAAACAACAGGGCTTCCGTGGTGGCGCAGTGGTTCGGAGTCCGCCTGCCGATGCAGGGGACGCAGGTTCATGCCCCGGTCTGGGAGGATCCCACATCCCGCGGAGCAGCTGGGCTCGTGAGTCATGGCCGCTGAGCCTGCGCTCCACAACGGGAGAGGCCACAACAGTGAGAGGCCCGCGTACCGCAAAAAAAACAATAAATAAATAAACAAACAAACAAACAAAAAATTATGATATATCTATACTGGGAGAGCTCCATTAGGGACAAATAGGTATATGTGTGCTTGGTGAGGAGTATAAGAGAACAAAATCCTTACCTTCCATAAAGAGCAGTGTATAAATAAATATAAAAATGGAAATAGCAAGTAATAGAAGCATAGTTATTTAGAAATGAAAAAGGCATATATCACAAAATTGGCTGAAGGAGCTGAAAATGGAATCAGAAACCAAGAGGAACTGGCAAAGGACTGTTGTTTTTCATTATAAACTTTGTAGAAATGACTTCACTTTTAAAACTATATCATTTATGACAATGACAAAATTTTTAAAAAATACACTGCATTAAAAAAAAAACACTGCATACACTTCTTGGTAAGTCAGGGCTAGGCAAAGGCACAAAATAGGGAAAGAAAATAGATCTAGGTTGAGGGTGGCGTGGATTTGACTACAAAGGGACACGGGAGAATTCTGGGGGGCCGACAGAATTGTCCTATCTCTGGATTGGGGTGGTGTTTCATGATTGCATGCATTTGTCAAAAAAACCTGCTGAACTACACTCAATGGGTGAATTTTACTTAATGCAAATGATACTTTAAAAAAAAGACATGAGGGCTTCCCTGGTGGCGCAGTGGTTGAGAGTCCGCCTGCCGATGCAGGGGACACGGGTTCGTGCCCCGGTCCGGGAAGATCCCACATGCCGTGGAGCGGCTGGGCCCGTGAGCCATGGCCGCTGAGCCTGCGCGTCCGGAGCCTGTGCTCCGCAACGGGAGAGGCCACAAGAGTGAGAGGCCTGCGTACCGCAAAAAAAAAAAAAAAAAAAAAATTACATTAGAAACCATTATACACCCACCAGAAGAGCTAAATTTAAAAAAGACTGACTGGATATGGCTAATTGGAACTCTCTTACGTTACTGGAAGTTTCTTTTAAGATTAAAGATACACATGACCTATGACCCAGAAATATCCCCACACTCCTAAGTATTTCCTCAAGATCAAAGGAAACCTGATCTGTAAGAATACTTTACGAGAATACTCATCGAAGCATTCTGAATAGCCCAAAACTGGAACCCATCAAAATGTACATCAATAGAGTATCGACAAACTGTGGATATTCATATAATGGAATATTAGGTGGCGATAAAATGGAATGAACTACAGTTATAAGCAACATCATGGGTGAACCTAAAAACCATGCTGAATAAAAGAAACCAAATACAACAGACACGCATAATTCCATTTATATAAAGTTGAAGAGGAGGCAAACTAATCAATCCGTGGTGATCTAAATTAGAACAGTAGTTGTTTTTTGGGAGTGGGAATTATATGGAGGAAGGTGACAGGGAACTTTCTGGAGCACAGGAAATATTCTATATCTTGACTGCGGTATTAGGCACATGTGGTACATTCATTTGTTAAAACTCCTTGAATTGCATACCTAAGATGAGTGCATTTCACTGTATATACATTTTACTGCCATTTCTAAAAACCATGACAAATGTACACTAGCAAATGAACATGACAAAGTATCCAACCAAAGTGACACAGAATTCAACCATAAAGGCACTGTTCAAATATTACTGAACATTTTTGTTGGAAACTACCTTGAAACCAGTTTGAGTCACGTGTGAAAAATCAAAGCTTTTACTCCAGTTTCTCCACTGCTTTTACTTTGTTCCGTGCCTCTCCAATGACAGTATTAATCTTACTCACTTTGTGCGCCAAAACTGATTCTGAACGAGTCCTACTATTTCCAAAAGTTCAACACACATTGGAGATTCATTTATTCATTCAACAAACAGATGCTTAGAAGAGCAAGACCTACAACATCTCCATCCTTCTTGGTCTTGTTTTATAACAGGAAGAGAAACATATATACGTGTGAACACACAAAGCTATGAATAGTCATTTCATAACGGGCTAAAAGTTATGAAGGAAGGAGTGGCAATGCATCCCAGTGTTCACTGCAGCACTATTTACAATAGCCAAGATGTGCCTAAGTGTCCACCGACACGAGAATGGATCAAGAAGATGTGGTATTTATATACAACGGAATATTGCTCAGCCATAAAAAAAAGAACGAAATAATGCCATTTGCAGCAACACGGATGGACCTAGAAATTAGTGTACTAAGTGAGGTAAGCTAGACAGAGAAAGACAAATATATGCATGCGGAATCTAAAACAATGATGCAAATGAACTTATTAACAAAAACAGAAACAGACTCAGACTTAGAAAACAAACTTATGGTCACCAGAGGCGAAAGGTTGGAGGGAGGGATAAATTAGGAGTTTGGGATTAACATTACATACTACTATATACAAAATAGATAACCAACAAGGGCCTACTATATATCCCAGGGAACTCTACTCAATATTTTATAATAACCTATAAGGGAAAGGAATCTGGAAAAAAAGAATAAATACATACGTAAGTATATGTATGTTTAAATGAATCACTTTGCTGTACACCTGAAACTAACAGCACTGTAAATCAGCTATACTTCGAGTAAAAAAAAAAGAAGAGTGACAAGTGGAAGTGGGGTTACTTCAGTGTATGTGGTTAGAAAATCCTCTCTGCGGACAAGCAACTGGAGCTGAAGATTCACATTGCTAATGTGGTCACTCATTTATTATACATAAAAACACTTATTCAACCCCAGCTGCCAGACACTGTCTTCAAGGAGGAAGGAAATAGATCGTAAACAAATAATGAAATACAAAAGGCCCTTTTTTTTTAAACATCTTTACTGGAGTATAATTGCTTTACAATGGTGTGTTAGTTTCTGCTGTATAACAAAGTGAATCAGCTATAGATATACATACATCCCTATGTGTCCTCCCTCTTACGTCTCCCTCCCACCCTCCCTATCCCACCCCTCTAGGTGAACACAAAGCACTGAGCTGATCTCCCTGTGCTATGCGGCTACAAAAGGCCCTTTAATGGTAATGCTTGGAGACTGGCACACAAAGGGAGGGGTATGAATATGCTGAAGACAATTACTGACCGGGACTCTGAAGATCTTTTTGAACCATAAAAGCACCATTTAGATGTGTAAGGCATGGAGCATTTTGCAAAATCTCTCCTCATTTTGCAGTCCCAGGATAAATTTGTTTCCTCTCCGCCCCCTCCATCAATAAATTATTTTTTTTATTGTGGTAAATTATACATAACATAAAATTTAACATTTTAACCATTTTTAAGTATACAGTTCATTGGCATTAAACACATTCACACTGTTGTGCGATCATAAATAACTTTTGACCTCCCGGGAATTAAAGGCAAGAAACAGATAGGGAGCCGTTGTTTCTATGTACCCTCACTGTGTGTGTGCCAGGGGAGGGTCCACAGAGGAGAAGCAGGTGCTAAATCCTGTTGTTTTTTTTTAAGTGTCACGGGCCTGGTAGCTCCCTGGGTGAAGCACAGTTAATTAGGCCAAGGTCAAAGTTCCATCCCTCGTGGGCCAGGTAAGCCTGTCAGGTTTCCATGGCCACAGCCTGCCCTCCCATCCCCAGTAAGTGTCCCTCGGAGAGATGGCTGAGGTCCCTCCCTCTAGGGAAGCTGAGAAGTAGCCACACTGCGTGCAAACCCCTCCCGGGACAGCCGGCTTGGTTGCTGCATCTTTATCTGAAGGCAGCACAGAGCCCTGGGGGTTCAGGATGTCCACTTTCTGAATGCAAGGACCATCTCAGTGAGGCTTTTGAAACTAAGTTCAAAGGCAGAAAGTGGAGGGATGCAAAGACAGTAAAGGACGATTCTATTCTTTTGTAACTTTTTGTGAGACAAATCAGTCATCTGGGTTAATGATCGGATCAATTTTGTGCCTCTGAGACAGGCACATCCAGTAACTGCTGGAAGTTTGAGCTCCAAAGAACTCAGAGTTCACGGAAACTTAACACCCTCACCTCAAAAAAGACGAAACACAGGCAAGGAACTGAACAGGTTGTCCAAAGTCAAGCGGTGACTTACTAGCTAAGCTGGGGGTCAGAGCACAGGTCTCCTACTGCCCAGTTCATAGTTCGCTGCCTCCCCAGCTCCCCTGCTGGGGGGATGGGGCAAATGGGATACTTGCTCAAGGCACTGCCTCTCAGAGGAAGGAAGCTTGGCCACAGAATCCTCTCAATATAAACCCCACATGCACAAGTGCGGCAAGTCAGCAGAAAAGAAAGAGATGTGGTTTCCATCTTTTATTTCTTGAATGAACAAGGAAGAGACCTGTCTTTGCGGTACCTGGCACACAGCAGACACTCAATAAACTTCTGATGAATATATTAATGAGAGAGAGAACTCCTAGAGCTAGTGGCCATGGATGGAATAGACTGATGGAAGGTCCGCTAAAATCTGCTCCTCTGGAGTGAGATCTGACTGCAAGGTCTGAGACACCCTTCACCTCTCTCCCGGGAATCCTATGCCCAGGGCCCGAGCACCTGCCCAGGAGGCCAGAAAAGAAGAGGCAGTGCTCCTTATAAGGAAGATTCCTTGAAATCAAAAGGCCTGGGTCTCCATCCTGGTTCTGCGCTCACTAGCTCTGCGGGACTCCATTTCTTCAACTATTAATTTCAAGTAATTAAGGCTCTGATCTCTCAAACATCCTTCCACCAAAACATTCCTTTTTCCTCCCCCATTTCCTCACCTCATAAAATCTAACTCCATAGCCAACAGGCAGAGGTTTGCTCTGGTTGCCTACTATAGATGGTGATAGTAAGACGTCTCCTTTCAACCAGCACACACCTCCTCAGACAAACGGAGACACCTGGTCCAGACAGTGGACCGGCGGGAGGAGTGGATCAAAGTCACAGCCGACCGAACGGAGGGGTGACATACCCAAACGTCCCCCACAAAACTGGGAAATCTCTCTGTGACCTCACAGACGCCCCTGAAGCTAAGTGAGAGGGAAGAAAGAATTTCCTCCAGGCTAATCAACCTACGGACTCTGGTTTGCCCATTCCCTTTCAATTTTCTAGACATGGCTTTTTCTTTCTTTCTTTTTTTTCTAAAGCAAAGTAATCCTGGCAGCCGTTCGTCCTTCTGGCTCTTGTCTCTAATTCCCCTCTTCTGTGGTCCGTTTCTCTAACTTACACAACCACTTCAAGCAAGCCAAAATGAATGGATGCAACATGTAGCTTTCTCAGTAGTAGCAATGAATTTGCTGTACCTTATTCTTCTATTGGTTTTGTTATCATCACACCAATATTTGCAAGATGGATGAGAAAGGGGTACAGGTTTGTGGCTGAGGAATCATTTCATCAAGCAAGATACATTGAAGGGGACTTCCCTGGTGGCGCGGTGGTCAAGAGTCCGCCTGCCAATGCAGGGGACACGGATTCGAGCCCCGGGCTGGGAAGATCCCACATGCCGCGGAGCAACTAAGCCCGTGTGCCACAACTACTGAGCCTGCGCTCTAGAGCCCGTGTGCCACAACTACTGAACCCATGTGCCACAACTACTGAACCCCGCACGCCTAGAGCCCATGCTCCGCAACAAGAGAAGCCCGCTTGTAGCAACGAAGACCCAAAGTAGCCAAAAAATAAATAACTACATAGATAGATTTTTTAAAAAAATACATTGAAGGAGCCTCGCTTTTATAAGGAACTATCCTTGGCTCTGGTGGGGGGGCCTCACTCAAGGAGTTTGGGCCTCTAATAAACCCCAACTCCTGATCTGGAAGACTTTCTAATCTAATTGCTAGTAAAACAGAGACACACAGGTGAGGGGGGAGATATAAACTTGCCTGTCTAGTTAACCAGGATTTCTGGAATTTCAGCGCAGACTGCTTTTTCCATGAAACCACCTAAGCTGCCTGAGAAGGACACTGAGATTAGAGGCGAGAGATGAAGGAGGGAGGGAGGCTCCAGTAAGATAGGAAACTCATCCCCAGGCAGAGGAGCTGGAAATACGTGAGCCTTCGCTCAGAGGACGAATCAGCTGAAGTGAGGAAAGCCCTCCAGTGTGACCCCGCCCTGAACCTAAGACCCCTTCCACCTGGTCCCCTAGAAAACTGCTCCAAGTTCCTCTGTGGAATGCCTCTTAAAAGTGAAAGTGCGAGACTACAGCATCAGACTCCAAACGTGAACCACAGGGCCCCACTCTGTGGACCCGGACAGCCAGGGGTGAGGAGATACCACCAAGGGTGCGGTAAGACAAGCAGTGACAGAAGCAGAGGTGGAACCCAAGAGTGGTGACAGCATTAAGAGTCCTGGTGGCAAAACATTAGAAGCAAGAGGAAGAATATGAACCACGTGGGACCTTCCCAGAGCGTCAGAGCCAAAGACCACTGGGTCCGATCCACGTGCCCTATTTACTAACTCAGGTGGGAGGGCACAGCTGCGGACCCGAGCTATACAACCACAGACACGCAGGGAGGGAGAGACTGCCACGGGCTGGGGGTGTCAGAGACATTTCCAGAGACCTCTCTGCTTATCTCATCCCAGACCCACCTGGCCAGACCTAAGAGGCTTGGACAGACTGTCTGTAACGGTTGCCCACTGCCTCTGTCATGCTACCCTGGAGTGTGTGGATTGCAGGAGGGGGACCAATCTCTGGCGTGGGGGCGGGGAGACTCTGCTCTGCTCCCCAAACACAGACATGGCTACCTGCTCAGAGGAAGCCAGCTGTTAAAAACTGGCCGGGGAGGAGGTGTGTGTGGAGGGCAAATGAGGCACCCAGCACGGGGGTGAAGCGGGTCCCAGCACGTAGTGAGCTCGGAGGGCAGGGAGGAGACCGCTGGCCAGAGTGACTAGTTTGCATGGAAGAGCCATGGAGTGAAGTAAGTCCAGAAAGGGCTCACCCTGATACATCTGGGGTGACGGGAGACTCGTCTGATAGCCATTCAAAACGCAAAAGAACCTAACCCACTGTGGGAAACTGTCCGTTATGTCCAAAATAGAAGTGTTATTTCCTCAAAGGCCTTGGGATGTGGAAAGCACACTCTCCTTGGATTCCATGGGACCCTGGGTGGGAATCACAGCTCTGCCATTTCATAGCTGTGTGAATGTCTTCAAGTTTCCTAACCTTGATATTCACATTTATTAAACAAGCATCAGTAACTCTGATCTCCCAGAACTGTAGGCACTGAGATGCAGTACATGAAAGCCCTTCACTCAATGCCTGGCACGTAGAGGAATGGAAAACGCCAAAGTTGGAATGGTGAGGACCCCAGGACATAATCCAGGGACCAGCTCCTACTCTTAGGGCCGTCATCTGCTTCCTATGCTGATGACAGTAGGAGACGCTACATGGAGTTCTCATTCATTTGTTTTCTGAGGCGTGTATCTGTGCTCTCCGGAAGGAGCAGAACCTCTCTAAATTATTATTAAATTACCGATGACAAACATAGCAGAAGGTGGAATCGTGCTGGGGGTAGCTTCTCCCCAGAGCCCTCGGGGCTGATAAGAAGACATACTTTTATTTTCCAACAGAATAAGTTCCCTGCCCCAAGAAAAGGGTAGAAAACATGACTTGAAGGGAACGAGAACAAGAAAAAGTAGAAGAAACAACTTGGGCGAGAGAAAAACCATGTGACAGTGGCTACAACAACCAAGAAACACAGCGCCAAACACCCCAGGGCCTGAGCAGAGACTGGATACAGCCTAAGGAGAACTCAAAGGTCACCAGAATAGGTGACTCTAAGGCCTGGTTAAACACTCAGTGGGCAATGAATCTGCCAGTAACACATATTAAACAAGAAAAAGTCCCCCTGACCCATATCCTTCGTTTCCAATCATAACAACAGATTCTTATTCCTGCATCGTGAAAACTAAACAAGGATTCAAGGTTAGGAATTTAGTGTACATTGTTCCTGTCATTTAAAAGACAGGCTACATTGCTAGGTACAGCTATTTAAAATCTATTTCATGGGTTTCCCTGGTGGCGCAGTGGTTGAGAGTCCGACTGCCGATGCAGGGGACACGGGTTCGTGCCCCGGTCCGGGAAGATCCCACATGCCGCGGAGCGGCTGGGCCCGTGAGCCATGGCCACTGAGCCTGCACGTCCAGAGCCTGTGCTCCGCAACGGGAGAGGCCGCAACAGTGAGAGGCCTGTGTATCGCAAAAAATAAAATAAAATAAAAATAAAAATCTATTTCTTTTGTCAAAGTGAAATGCACACACATTTAATACTCCTGTTCAAAAGACAATCATTGAGGATGCCTATACAGAATATAAGGGTTAGACGAATAATTTTTTTTTTTTTTTTTTGTTTTTTTGCGGTACACGGACCTCTCACTGCCGCGGCCCCTCCCGTCGCGGAGCACAGGCTCCGGACGCGCAGGCTCAGCGGCCATGGCTCACGGGCCCACCCACTCCACGGCATGTGGGATCTTCCCGGACCGGGGAACGAACCCGTGTCCCCTGCATCGGCAGGCGGACTCTCAACCACTGAGCCACCAGGGAAGCCCTAGACGAATAATCTTTAACGAGAATCTTTCCTGCCTTGCCCTGTCCTTCCCTAGGTGTAGCCTGAATTACACATGGAGGTGAGGCCAGGAAAGGCACTGACGTTCTCGAGCTTTTGTAAGACTCCTTTGTAGCACAGAAGTTTTACAGGTAGCGTGTTTTCTGCTCCTACAACACTTTCTACTGAATGATTTGCCTCCGTGGGTTGAATAAAATGGGGGCGCTCTAGCAGAGGGTGAATATTTATGACGCCTAGGCCTCCTTATATGCTTTGAAAGATCATTAATTACTGACATTACCATGAGCAGAGCAGAGGCATCTAGTTATCCTTCTCTCTCCAGACATAGGCAAGAGGAGAAATATCTAATTCCAATCTGCCCTCAATCCATTTCGAACTTTGCTCTAGGTCTTTTTCTTTCCAAGAACTCTTCAGAGTCTTACCCAGTCCCAGGATGGTTTGATGGGCTATATGTTGCAATAGGGATGAGACACCCAAGGCGCTTTTGATAAAAGTTACATGCCAGTGTGTGTGCGTGTGGCTGATTTGCTTTGCTGTGCAACAGAAACTAACACAGTATTGGGAAGCAATTATACTCCAATAAAGATCTATTTAAAAAAAAAAGTTACATACCAAGTAATGAGAATGCCCAGCATTCAGAGGTGAGAAGACAGCCTTAGTGGGCATGTACGTGCCTGGGACGCAAGGAGCCTGCTCATCACTTTGCCGCCTCTGGACCCCTTGATCCCACCAAGATCCCTTGGAGACCAAAACCAGAGGCTTCCTCACGAGAACCTTCCTCTACAGCATCCCCAGTACATCTCTGCTTTCAGGCTGAACTTGCCTCCATCGGCACGTGGGCCGCGGCCCAAATGGGCCAACGCCAAGTACCAGTTCACGACGAAGGAACCGAATGAAGGCTCCACTCAGAAGACGGTTCCGAACCTGATCCTAGAAGATTCTACACTTGCCTATATGCAAATAACACAAACTTCCAAGACGGAATTTTAGAAGAACATTCGAATGTATCTCAAAAGGAAAAACAGGACAAGGCATTCTCTTTTGGATAAGATTAAACCTGAGGTGGGGGGAGGGATAAACTGGGAGATTGGGACTGACATATACACACTACTATATAAAAAACAGATAACTAATAAGGACTTACTATATAGCACAGGGAACTCTACTCAATACTCTGTAATGACCTACATGGGAAAAAGAATCTAAAAAAGAGTGGATATACATATATGTATAACGGATTCACTTTGCTGTATATCTGAAACACAACATTGTAAATCGACTATACTCTAATAAAAATTTTAAAAGATTAAACCTGAGATGAGACTTTTCACCAGCTCTACTTTTTAATTAGTTTTTTTTTTTTTGTAAACACCCTCCTACTGCCACACACATCTATGGAAAAACACATCTCGGGAACATGTGTCCCCAGGAGTAGTAGCTGACCAGCTGTCCTTAAGGTAAAGGTCAAACAGATGTGGGAAGTGACCGGCACACTCACCAAAATGCCACAAGGCCTACCTTGCGTTCAAGGCTCGAGCCAAAATGTTTGCACGCAATGCTTGTCGTAAAATCCACGCTGTTGGGCTCACTGCCATTTACGTTTGAGAAAGGCAGTTGTTTTTCTAACTAGAACACGGTGAGGTTATGGATTCTGAATTACAATAAAGTTTCAATTATCTTGACTAATGGGGTAACAAAAGTAAATGAAAGTTACAAATACATCCAATGCCTTATTTCAGCTTAAACCCAGTAAACTTTTACAAATGCTGTTAAGAACTGATTTTTTTAAATCAATTTTGATTTTGTCTCTCACTAGTCTTACGGTCATTGGGCATGGCTGACCAGAGAGAAGGAAGTGAATAGAAAACAGGAACAATAAAGGGATGACAAGACTGCCAGGCGGACTCACTGTTGCACAGGAGAGTAGGAGATGACAACTTCTCAAATCAGAGAATCAGTTTTGAAAAGGTGTGATAGGACCTTACTGTATCATATGATCCAATGGAGGGTTTGAAAAGGTGTGATAGGACCTTACTGTATCATATGATCCAACGGAGGGTTCTTTTTCTGTTTTAATTTTATTGCAGTATAGTTGATTTACAACGTTGTGTTAATTTCTGCTGTAAAGTTATACACAAATTCTTTTTTCATATTCTTTTCCATGATGGTTTATCACAGGATATTGAATATAGTCCCCTGTGCTCTACAGTAGGACCTTGGTGTTTATCCATTCTATATATAATAGTCTGCATCTGCTAACCCCAAACTCCCAATCCTTCCTCCCCCCACTTCCCTCCCCCTTGGCAACCACAAGTCTGTTCTCTATATTTGTGAGTCTTTTTTGGTTTTGTAGATATGTTCATTTGTGTCGTATTTTAGATTCCACATATAAGTGATATCCTATGGTATTTGTCTTTGACTTTCTGATTTACTTCACTTCATACGATAACATCTAGGTCCATCCATATTGCTGCAAGTGGCATTATTTCATTCTTTTTTATGGCTGAGTAGTATTCCATACTATATATGTACCACGTCTTCTTTATCCATTCATCTGTCAATGGACATTTAGGTTGCTTCCGTGCCTTGGCTACTGTAAATAGTGCTGCTATGAACATAAGGGTGTGTGTATCTCTCTGAATTATAGTTTTGTCTGGATATATGCCCAGGAGTGGAATTGCTGGATCATATGGTAATTCTATTTTTAGTTTTTTGAGGAACCTCCATACTGTTTTCCATAGTGGCTGCCCCAATTTACATTCCCACTAACAGTGTAGGAGGGTTCCCTTTTCCAATGGAGGGTTCTGAATACCACATCTCAGAAAGATGCCTATTAAACCTCTTCTTGGAAAAAACTCCTCAAATACACTCTCTTCTATTTTACGCCTCTGTTAGAAAGTTTTGTCAGCTACGGAGCTAAAATTTAGTGCCACGTAACTTTACCTACCCATCATAATACTGCCCTCTGGGCTTACTCGAAAAAGCTTGCTTTATTAAAGATGAGACTCAAAACGTGTATAGCCCAAGTCATAATCCATGTCTATATCTTTTCATATCATAAGGTAGTGGATTTCTTGATTAAGGTGCATTTCAAAACTGGCCTCGTTCCACACAGAAGAAATATATATGTTGGGGACCTCCTGTATACAGTCAAATGCTCCTTTTTATTTCAACTTTTCAGGATCGCCTGTTTCCGCTGGTTCCAATACAATCATTTGTGCTCTCCTCTGGGTCTTTAACAAATTACACTGAAATAATATAAACCTTTATGCCGTACCTGCCTCTTCAGAGCTTGGAACGCCTTTGAGACATTATCTCATTTTGTTATTTCCAACAGGAGCCAACTGTGTTATGTTTACCCCCAGAAATCACTGTTAACACCAGCCACCCTCTCTCTTAAGCTTGTGACTGGTTTACGGAGCTGAAAATGAGTTAAATAATGTATATGAATCAAAGGTAGGAAACCAGTACCCATTGGTGGAACAACAAACCCCGAGCCTGAAATCACCTGTGACTGGAATTTGGATAATTACAGGAGAGGAGAGCTTCACGGCAGCAGGGATGCTGAAACCTTACTTTTCAAGTCACTTTCATTTAATCGCTTTCAATT
This sequence comes from Tursiops truncatus, assembly GCF_011762595.2. Classification (NCBI taxonomy): domain Eukaryota; kingdom Metazoa; phylum Chordata; class Mammalia; order Artiodactyla; family Delphinidae; genus Tursiops; species Tursiops truncatus. Next base: position 13,520,276 of record NC_047039.1, read on the forward strand.
CAAAGAGTGATCTGATTTTAGACGAAATGACCATGACACAAAGAGAGTTCAAATGTCTTGCCCACGGACAGTGACCCTAGATAAGATAGGGACAAAGCCATGCGAACTAAAGTGGTCCTTCTCCTTTCACTCTCCATCACCTTCATCTGCCTCTGGTCTATATAACACCATCCTTTTCTCCCCATAGCACTTATAAGTATCTGAATGTTTTTGTTCACATATTTTGTTCACTTGTTTTGTCTATCTCTTGAATGAAAACCCTGTGAGAGGGGAAACCTTGCCATTTTGTCACTCAGGTGACCTCAATGCCTAGAACATCTCTTGTGGTCAATAAATGTAGTTGGCACAGAAGAGCATAATACTTGCTCAGCGAGTCCTGTTGAATGAATAAATGACCACAATTGGAATCTCCCCCAGGTATCAGTGCTTTTTCAGTCATGCCCATGGATCTGGGGTGGGAAAGAACACTCAGACGGAGAACAGCTGTCTCACTGCCAACTCTTTTCTGGTTAAAGAAGCAAAGACATGGCAGTGACTACAGGCAGGCCGGTGCCAAAGCAGAAGAAAGGCAAGGACACTTGTTTTACTCCTTGAGGATTTCTGTTCCCTGAAAAAGTTTCTGAAGGCAAACAATTATTGGTGGTCTATTAAAAAGGAGCAATATACAACTTGTCAGTCAATTCTACTCCCTTCCCTTATTTTTAGTAACGAATGACGTTCAGGGGCAAGGTTACAGAGAGGAACGGTGATAAGGGATGAGGAATGATTACTCTCTCATGTGGACTGTGGTCTCCTGTTTTGGAGCCAAATCTCAAGCAATCAGTCTGGCAGTTCCCCAAAAGGTTAAACACAGAGTTACTATATGATCCAGCAATTCCACTCCTAAGGATACGCCCAAGAGAAATGAAAACATATATCCACACAAAAACTTGTCGTTCATGGCAGCAGCATTATTCATAATAACTAAAAATTGTAGACAATCCAAATGTCCATCAACTGATGAACAGATGAATACAATGTGAACTATGCCTACAATGAATATTTTTTAGCAATAGAAAGATATGAGGTACTGACACATGCTACCACATGGATGGGCCCCCAAAAGATCATTTTAAGTAGAAGACAGTCACAAAGGACCACACATTACATGATTCCACTTACGTGAAATGTCTAGAATAGGCAGACCTACAGAGACAGAAATTAGGTTGGTGGCTGCCTGGAGCTGGGGGGTAAAAACCACTTACGGGTAGAGGGTTTCTTTGGGGGATAATGAAAATGTTCTGAAAGTAGACAGTGATATGGTTGCCCTACTTTTTGAACAGAGTACTTTGTAAATAATTATTGAATTGTATACTTTAAATGGGTCAACTGGATGGTATTTGAGATCTCAATAAAGCCGTTATTGGAAAAAGCAGCTCACGTGGTAACCAAGTCCATCGTGTGGTCTGCACAGGGCAGGGCAATGCTGGCATCTCATAGAAGGAGAAAAGCAGCCCTGCCCTGTACTATCGGGAGTTCTGTGGAGGTGGCCCCGTCCCCCTTACCCTCCACACTACCTTGCTTTGCTCCCACAGGCTTGCCCTGGTCTCCCATTTATCTTCACTCATACAACAGGCTTGCTGAGCACCTACTGTATACTGGGAGCCACGCTAGGCACGGGCCCTGCCGATGAAGGAGGGGCAGGCCTTCAAGAAGCTACCACTTTTGGAATCATTCATTCAACCACAGGGCGGAAAACAGCAAAAGGAGAGTCCTAAGTGGTATTCTGTTGTGGGCAGAAAAGAATTTTTCAAGTCCGGGTCCCAGAAAGGTGAACTCATGTCCACACCAGAAGAGCCCACCCAGGTCTGGTACGCAAATATCTCAAAGGCAGGGTGTCTGGCGGGGTGGGACCCCTGGAGTCAGCACTGACAGGAAGCTGAAAGACACAACCCCCGCATCTCACGCCAGGGCCATGAAATGGTGCCCGTGCCACCCTTCAATTCCATCTGGCAGTACTGTGGGTGTTTCCACTTTGTTTATTTTTCTAAAGGAAAGAGGAGATGGGGGAGGAGGGCTTGAACACAAGTTATTACTCAGCATTTCCATCATGTTTAATGTCTGCAAAGCCCTCCTGCCCTCACTGCGTCCTGAACTGCCTTGAATAATCAAGAAACTTGAGAACCCAGCCAAGAACTCAAAGTACTTAGCAGATAGAAGTACCTATCACTGCGTCTGGCAATGCAAGCACCATTAAAAAAATTAATCCCATAAGATAAACACTAGTTTAAACCTTAAGCCAGTATAATCATCTCTGTAAAGCTGACCTGCCACTTGGCAGTTAATGAAGTGAATAAGCTCATACTCTAAATCTCCCCATTCACACCCTGACACATGTCCACTTTTACAGAACGGGCGCTGACATCCTTTTTTAAATTTTATTACTCATTTATTCGTTCATTCATTCATTTATTTACTTTCAGCCACGCCTTGCAGCGTGTGGGATCTTAGTTCCTGACCTGGGATCAAACCCGTGCCCCCTGCCTTGGAAGCACGGAATCCTAACCACTGGACCACCAGGGAAGTCCCTGACGTCCTTCTTTGAAATGAAAGAATTCTATGGCTGGCCCCCAAGCATTTTATGGTAACAATTAACAAGAAAATTGGCTTCTTGCTGTCAGGACCTACAGCACCTGGATCATCATAGTCTAGATGCAGCAGTGATCAAGTAACAGTGTTTTGTATGAACTGGGCCAGCACTTCTGGCAAGTGTACCGCTGTGTAAGTTGTAATATATTAGGTGCACCGTGGCTTTTGGACTCAAGCTCCGGAAGGTATTTGAAACAGACGTGTTTGTGTGTTTACATTTATATTCAACCAAGCTCGGTGACCACATTAGCTTGGTCCATAGGAGTGCTACTTTTAGGAATGCTCATTGGTCGACTGGGAGATTGTTCAGTAAAGTAAAAATAATAAGCACACTTAAAATTACCATTAATATGAATCATGTGAGGACAAAGTATTTCAATCAACTATTTCAAGAAACATTGGGGTCACATAAAAATGGAAAAAAAACTTTGAAAATGTATTTAAAAGGTATCATCGGGCTTCCCTGGTGGCGCAGTGGTTGAGAGTCCGCCTGCCGATGCAGGGGACACGGGTTCGTGTCCCGGTCCGGGAAGATGCCGCGGAGCAGCTGGGCCCGTGACCCATGGCCGCTGAGTTTGTGCGTCCAGAGCCTGTGCTCCGCACCGGGAGAGGCCACAACGGTGAGAGGCCCGTGTACCGCAAAAAAAAAAAAAAAAAGGTATCATCTACTTGACTTCAGATCAACTCTGTGCTCTTCCCTCCCACACTCTGCAGGTCAATTAGAAAAGCCTGACAATACAACACACACACACACACACACACACACACACAGGAGCTAACATGGTATAGTAAAGAATTACCACATCTAGATGTGAAAAAGAACAAACTCAGAAAGATGAGGCCAGCATTGGGGGCTGCTTTCCTCTTGGGGCATCTGCTGAATTAAGAAAAGATTCCTGAGCGGCTAAGCAGCATTTCTGACGGCCTTGTGGGGTCAGGAAAGCCCGGGCACTGCCAGTGAATTGGCTGCAATTTCAGACAAAAAAGACTAAGGAAAAAAGCCTTACTGCAGATGAAGATAATGATAAAAAGTTTTACAAACGGGAATTAAAAGTTGGAATTGTTTAATATAACAATTCTAAAATTGTATGCACCTAAAAACAGTTCTGAGAATACAGAAAGCAAAAAAGTGACATCACTGTAAACTGACGCAAACTGCAATCATGGGGGAAGGTTTAGCGCAGTTCTCTCAGCAACAGAAAAAGCAGAAAGAAGGTTAGCATATGGCAAATTTGAAAAAAAAAAAAATGACAAAATCACAATCTAATTGTCATCTATAGAACTTTGCACCCAGTAATCGTAAAATATACATGCTTTTCAAGCCCATGGAAACTGAACATGTGCCTTTTACCGGTATAATGGAAAATGTGTGTCCATAAAGACTAGGTAGAGTAGATTAATTTGGCCCAAGACAAAGCTGTATGACCTAGTAAGGCTTGAAGAGACTATGGTTTCAATATGTAAAGGAGTTCAAGAAGATAAGTAGGACTTCCCCGGTGTGCAGTGGTTAAGAATCCGCCTGCCCATGCAGGGGACACGGGTTCGAGCCCTGGTCCAGGAAGATCCCACATGCCACGGAGCAACTAAGTCCGTGCGCCACAACTACTGAGCCTGAGCTCTAGAGCCCGCGAGCCACAACTACTGAAGCCCACGCACCTACAGGCCATGCTCCGCAACAAAAGAAGCCACCACAATGAGAAGCCCACACATCGCAACAGTAGCCCCTGCTCGCTGCAGCTAGAGAAAGCCTGTGCACAGCAACAAAGACCCAAGGAGCCAAAAATAAATAAATAAATAAAATAAGTTTATATTAAAAAAAAAAGAAGATAAAGTAATTATCCCTAGTGTCTTGGTGATGCCATGGAATCAATGTTTGGCTGGACCTAAGATGGTGAGAATAAAAATGGAAGAGAGGGGCTTCCCTGGTGGTGCAGTGGTTAAGAATCCGTCTGCCAATGCAGTGGACACGCGTTCGAGCCCTGGTTCGGGAAGATCCCACATGCCGCGGAGCAACTAAGCCCGTGCGCCACAACTACTGAGCCTGTGCTCTAGAGCCCCCGAGCCACAACTACTGAGCCCGTGAGCCACAACTACTGAAGCCCACACACCTAGAGCCTGTGCTCCACAACAAGTGAAGCCACTGCAATGAGAAGCCTGTGCACTGCAACAAAGAGTAGCCCCCACTTGCCACAACTAGAGAAAGCCTGCACACAGCAACGAAGACCCAACGCAGCCAAAAATAAAATAAATAAATAAATTTATTTTTTAAAAAAAATAGAAGAGAAAGAATAGAGTGGGAAGCATCCACACAGCCCTCCCTCCCTTCCCCTGCCCCTGGACGCTGCACGAAGACACTCTGAAGTGTGTGAAGGGGAGAAGGATAATGCAAACCACCAGCCCTCTGCCTAAAACTAAAGGGAGGAAGAGTAAAAACTGAGCCTTCTGTGCAATGCGGCAGACGGCTTAGCTTTCCTATGGCCAAGCCCTACTTCCTTTCCTTCGGACCTCCCATCTCCTCTTCCCCATCCTGCGTCTGTCTGCCTTGCCCTTGGAAGCCGCACTAGGTTCTAGATGACCACCCTTGCCATGCCATCATCAGAACCATTCACATGGGGGGGGCCAGACCCTGCAAATCCAGAGTTCTTGTCCTAACAAGCCTTACCCTATGAGAAAAATCTGCCTAGCTTCCCACCTCATGCCTGCCCCAATCTTCAGAGAGAATCAATGGACCCTCGATGTTCTTTGCTTTGATCCTCAATGTTAGGGGCCTCGAGACATGTTTGTTGTACTCTGGGCATTTGGATTAGAAATGTGGATACGTGGATGAGTCCCGTTAGGATTTACAGAGCTTGAGCTGGAGCGAGAAGCCTGGGGGGTGGGGGTGGGGGTGCAGACATGACCTGTGCTCTTCAGATGACCCGGGAGCCCTGGGCAACTGCCCAACAACCCACTTACAGATTAACTGGGACCCCCTCCCCAGCCCGACCTAGTTGCAGGAAATATACTCGTAGGCTTTCCAGACCTAGAGTCGTCCGGACCTAATTCTCTGAAGGAATCTCAGCAACACCAGTAAGTCTCTCCCTCATTTCTCCCCGAGGCTGGGAACATTTAGTGCTGAGAAGAAAGGCCACTTCAGCAGCTGGGCTTCCTTCGGGCTCCCGCCAGACCAGAGGCACGCATGTCTCCTCTGGAGCCAGGGCTGCGTCAGGCCCTTCTGCATCCGGTCACATTTTTTTTTGAATTTTTATCGGTTTATTTAGTTATTTTATCTGAGAGAATTTTACAAAGAAATAAATGTTTTTGCCTTTTAGAATGTGAGTTGAATTCTATGCTTTTCCTATTTATTTTCTGTACTTATGAAGAGATAGCATCTTTCATGTATTAAGGTCTTGCTTCAGGAGAAGCCGCTGGAAATCAGCAGTGCTTCATCTCATGTGGCTCGGTCACTAGTTGTATGACGTGAGACACCTTATTTACTCTGAACATCAGTTTTCTCAACTACGTTGAAAAAGTGAGCATGGGGCTTCCCCGGTGGCGCAGTGGTTGAGAGTCCGCCTGCCGATGCAGGGGACACGGGTTCGTGCCCCGGTCCGAGAAGATCCCACATGCCGCGGAGCGGCTGGGCCCGTGAGCCATAGCCGCTGAGCCTGCGCGTCCGGAGCCTGTGCTCCGCAACGGGAGCGGCCACAACAGTGAGAGGCCCGCGTACCGCAAACAAAAACAAAAACAAAAACACAAAAGTGAGCATGGGTTAACTTGTGTAATTTTTAAGAGTTCTATATTTTTGAAAGTCAATAATAACATATTTTTTCTTAATTAGAAAAAAACCCTTGCCCTGCCACCCTTAGAGGATTTGCCGTAAGAATTAAATAGGAAGGCAGACGTATAACAGCACTGAAACCTCACAGAATGCAGAGTCACAGATTTTGGTTTTGGTTGTTTTAGCTACATGGCGCAGCATGCAGGATCTTAGTTCCCCAACCAGGGATCGAACCCATGCCCCCTGCAGTGGAAGCGCGGAGTCTTAACCACTGGAGCACCAGGGAATTCCCCAGAGTCACATATTTTGATGCTGGCCTCTGGGCATGTCTGCGCTCATGCACTCAGCTGGCTGTTTTGAAAACACCCACAGTCCAAAACTGTATACCCTAAGCACTTCCTGGATTTTTACTAGCATCACTTCAGATGTAAAGCACGTCGATATTTGCTCTAAGTGCCTTATGAATAAGTAACTTCTACTGTTTGGGCCTTGCTCCGTGTCTGGCAGAAGGCCATCCGGACTTACCCTCATACATCTCCAGGATGTGAACCGTGTCTCCAACCTGCAAGGACAGCTCCACATCTTGAGAGGCATTGTAGTTATAGATCGCTGGAAAGGAGAAATAAAAGAGGGACATGATGGCATCAGTGGCAGTTCAAATACAAGTCACCAAACACATTAAAAATAATAATAATAATACGAGTCACCAAAGAGCACATTCAGTGGTTAGTGAACCACTCCTCTAACAAATAACCCTCTCTTTAATCATTTCAGGTGAATCCCCCACTGGAAAGCAGAGGGCATCCTCCTGGACTCCCATTACTGGTATGTTACAGTCATACTTCCATCCAACAAATATTGGTTGGTTGCCTACCATGTACCACATACTGTGCTAGAGACTGGAGACAGAGTGTTGAAACACACAGATGTGGTCCCTGTACCAGGGATTTTTAATAGTTTAGTACGGGAAGAGATATAGTAAATATATTATTACAGAAACAACTCCTTAATTAAAATGGTGATAAGAGTTATCAGCCTATAACACTACTGAGCTTATGATCTCTAGGGCATAGGGCGAGCCGTCTCCCGGCTTCCCTGACACAGTAACAGGCAGCCAACGGACCACGTGTGAGTCCCACCTACCCCCCCAGTAATAGACTAACACTGGGTGGCTGCCTCACCCCAGCTCTAGGTACCCTGGGGAAATGGGGTGTCCCCAAGGTGACCTCCATCACCACAGTCCTTAGGACTGGCAATGACTGGACCACAATCATACAAAACAGTAGACGAACTCTTGTAACTCCAAACGAAGAAGGCAATCCCATTTTAAGACAGGTAAGAGCTCTGAAGAGACATTTTACGGAGAATCATATATGATGACTAATAAGCACCAGAAAAGACGTCCAACAACCATTAGTCATCAGGGAAATGCAAACTAAAACCGCAACGAGATACAACTTCTCACCCTCCAGAATGGCTATTAATTTTTAAAAGGCAGACTTGGCAGGAATGTGGAGAAACTGGAACCCTCATGCATCGCTAGTAGGAACATAAAATGACACAACCTCTTCGGAAAACGGTTTGGTAGTTTCTTAAAAAGTTAAACATAAATGTACGTGCAGCCCAGCAATTCCGCGCCCAGTTATCTACAAAGAGAAATGGAAACGTGCTGACACAGAAACTTCATGTGAACATCCATAGCTGTTGTGGTAGGCAGGATAATAGCCCCCCAAAGATATCCACGTCCGATTTCGGCATCTGTGAATGTTTCCTCAGGTGGCAAAAAGTGTGAGTTAGTTAAGGATACGGAGAGGAGGTTAAGCTGGAAATTCAGGGTGTGGTCCAAACACAATCACACGTATCCAGATGACAGAGAGACAGAGGGAGTTTTGAGAGTCTCACAGAAGAGAAGGCAACATGAGGACGGAGGCAGAGGTGGAAGTAACATGACCTCAGGTCAAGGACTGGCACCACCACTAGCAGCTAGAAAAGACAAAGGACGGAATCTCCCCTAGAGCCTCTAGAAGGAGCACAGCCAGTCAACACCTTGATTTTAGACCTCTGGCCTTCAGAGCTACGAGAGAATAAAATCCTCTTGTTTAAGCCACCAAGTTTGTGGTAAGTTGCTAGGACGGCCGCCAGAAACCAATATAGCAGCATTATTCACAACAGCTGAAAACTGGAAACAATTCATCCACTGAAGAATGAGTGGAGAAGTAAAATAGGGTGTGTCCACACAATGGAATATCAGTCAGCAATAAAAAGCAATGAAATACGAACACACGCCACAACACGGATGCTTCAAAGACATTATGCGAAATGAAAGTCCCGTGCACACATACGTTAGGCTTCCATTTCCTTGTAACGTCCAGAAGAGGCAAGTCTATCAGCGACATAGGGCAGCTGATTGTTTCATGGGTTGGGGGTGGGAATAGCGACAGAGCACAACAGGCACCAGGAAGCTTTACAGAGAGATGGAAACATCCTAAAACTGGACTGGATTGTAGTGATGGTCATATAACACTGCACATTTACTAAAAATCAATGCACTATATGCTTACAGTGGGTGGGTTTTATGGTATATAAATTAGACTTCGATGAAGCTTTTTTTGTGTGTGTGTGTGTGTTACACGGGCCTCTCACTGTTGTGGCCTCCCCCGTTGCGGAGCACAGGCTCCGGATGCGCAGGCTCAGCGGCCATGGCTCACGGGCCCAGCCGCTCCGCGGCATGTGGGATCCTCCTGGACCAGGGCACGAACCCGTGTCCCCTGCATCGGCAGGCGGACTCTCAACCACTGCGCCACCAGGGAAGTCCTTTTTTTTTTTTTTTAAGGTAGATTTATTTCTTGCCCTCTCTCATGATGAGTGAGCTGCATCCTTTCAGGGAAAAAGAACCACCTTAGAGATTCGGTTCTAACCACTGACCTGACCATCCAAGGAACCCACGACGTTCCCCCTCTCTGCAGCTCTTATGAGCACATGAGGCTGGTCACTCAATCCATCAAACCATCTGCCAGATGCCACAAGGGTCATTAAGAAGGGAAGAAAGGCATCCAATCCAATCATGGTACCTACTGCTCTTTCCTGAGCCTGCGATGCCCCGAGATCAGCAGGCTGACTGCAGGCTCATCACAGTCAATCTAGCCCAGAACAGAAGGAGCAGACCTCTAGCCCCATGTTCTTCAAGTGGCCTCTCTTTTTGAAGAGAATCACCCAAATATGTGTTCTTCTGTAGTCTTGGCACAGAAGTCTGGACAGATGATACTGGAACTGGCTGACTACTGAGCTTGGGGACTATAATATGAATTCAGAATAAGATCAGGCATTCAGAAGGAGTTAGTTAGTTCCTGGTTCCTAGACTTCTTCGTGGGCCATGAGGCCACAGCTACTGATCCACTGAGGTTCACTTCTTTCGTCTAACTGCTACTTGATTCAAATGTTTTGCCCACTAGGTATACTGTTGGGTCTCCATACAAAATGTAGATCTCACATCCCTGAATCCCTCGAGCCCCCCATTCACTGCCTCCCCCCAAACGGGTTCCTCCCACTGGCCCCGCCAGCAGATGGAATCAGGAAGTAGAGAGCTTGCTGTGTCACAGCGTGTTGTGTAATCACCGAGCTTCACCTCTTCCTCGCCCTTAGTCACCAGGAAAGTAAGCAGAACTCTCAAAGGCAGCACCTGGCACTGTAGCTACAAACACCTACCAAGGACTGCTGTAAACACACACACACACACACACACACACACACACACACACCCCCCCCAGACTATTGTTTCCTTAAATCCTAGATTCCAGAGCCTGACAATCAAAGTGCTTCCGAAATGATCCTGGCCTTCATTCTCCACCTTTGCCTCCATCATCTGTCAAATTCCACCCTCTGCTCCAGTCAGGACTCATAACCTCCCCTAAATTCTGTGCTCAGCTCACGGTTTACCTCTGCCTGGAACGACAGCTCATCTGTTTCTTCCTCACACTGTAAAGCTCACATTCATGATGCAGTTCGACAAACGATTCCTGACTCCCTATCACCCTGCAAGGATCTCTTTTTTTCCGCCGATGTCCCGCAATTTTTCCTTTAACACGGTCTGGGCTTTAAATCACAGATAATCTTGTGTTATCATCTGCCACCGATCAGAAGGTAAACCCTTCATGAATGGGGACCCGGTTACACATTACTTTGTGCCTTTCACATTCCAAGGCACTGGATGCGGCCCAAAGAAGGTGCTCAGGGCACAAGAGTGGCCTTTATAAAACCCACCGATCGATTCAGTTATTCACCACTTCTTCCACAAACTGCAAGGTAATTCTGCTTCCCTCAGAAGCAGCAGCTGTGGTTCCCCACCACTCATGAAAGGGATTATCCAATCACCTCTCTGGCCTCTCTTTTGCTAATTACACGAGAGAATCTGCCTTTCCAACCCAAGCCTTCAAAGAGCTTCACATGGGAAACACACTCTTCAGCAATGCCTTTCGCTGGAGTGACAAGTCACCAGTTAGAGGGCATTTGTACTCCCTGTTGCATGCGTTTGGGCAGAAGTACTAACAAGATTTCCAGTCACTTACAATGTCATCTATTTACGCCAACGATGCACTTTAGAACCACGCCTTCTCCATCTCCCTCCTTAATCCACTTCATTTCCGTTGTAGTTTATGATTTCACTTCCATATGGAATATAGTAACTGTATGGAGTGGGTGCCAATTACCATATTATTTAATGAGGAAACTGAGACTCAGAAGGGGTGAGCACCTTGCCCCGAGGAGCCCAGCTTTACCAGCAGCAGAGCTGTTACTGACGCCGTCCTGTGAAGACCCACTCATCCCATTTTACCAGGCTGGTCCACGATGCCAAAGGGATGCCCTGGAAGAGCCCGGCAGCAAAGAAAAGAACCTGATAGCGTCTCAGTATGTTGTCTGCCTTAGAATTCTCTCATTAAACGAGACCCCAACTTCCCCAAACACTCTTTATCACACTGGGTTGGCCAAAAAGTTCGTTCTGTTAGTGAATACATCGTTCAATGAAGTTCTTGGTGAAAATGAAAAACGTCTTTTATTTTTACTTAAAACCAAACAAACTTTCTGGCCACCCCAATACAGGTTGGTGATCACGTTGTCTGCTCTCGTCTTGCGCTATTTCAAAAACAGGCTTACAATTCGCATGCTCAGTGGATCATGTTTTCTCCCTAGAATGTGAATAACTGTTACAGAGGAAGACAGAGAAAGGAGAAGTAAAGGAAACCCTTTGGGTTAAACAAAGCAGACTCAGTTCTATCAGTTACACATGCATGACCTTGGATGAGTTTGTCTGGGCCTCAGTTTCCCATCTGTAAACAAGGCATGGACCAGATGGCTCTAAGGGACCCTACGGCTCCAACAGCCTCTGATTCACGAGGTTATGAAAAGAGGCAAGAGAAACAAGCTGTGTCGTTTCGAATCAGCAGGCACCACCGCAATGTCTTGTTTTGTCTGAGGAAATTAAACAAGAGAAGGGAGTCAGTCGCTGTGTACGAACCGCCCTGCTGGCTGCTACGTGCAAGGTTGGGAAAGACAAGCTGCTGGAATTCTGCCCCGAGCAGCTTACTGTTTATATGGCAAAAGTACAATTTTGCAGAGCCAACTAGATAAGACAGTATGTCTACAAATGTAAAGTAGTTTGCATTTTACCAATCTTTGATTTGGCCTGGCCTTTTCTTTTAAACCAGACTTTCATGAGAGAGGAAAAAAGAGAAGAAATGTGAGGTCTTAGCATCATGCAACAAGAAACCAACAGAATAAGAAGTGTCTCTGATAGGCCCCAATACGAGGATTGATTTTGACAATGAAAAGTCGATGGGCTGCTAGTAGTTCATCCTTCTGATAAATCAGGCTTTTTCATGAATCCTCAAATGACAACCCCCTGAAGAATTAACTAAAACGTGATGTTTTCTATTAGGCGTTTGGTAGCGTCTATGGAAGAAAGATACAGCAAACACAGAACGAGGTCCTGACTTGAGTTGTCTGCTATTCAGAATGTTATCAGGAGGATCACACTTCCTCTTTCTCATGATCATCTTGATCTGCCTACTTTCAGCCATTAGAACTATTAAGACTACAAAGGCACATGTGTCTTTATCTTCACCCTGGGGTCAATGCAGCAATGTCTTAGAAGGCCAAGTGGACTTTTTCTTTTGCTCTTTAATTCCAGTCTACTACAAGGATGAGACGACAATCAGATTCAACAGGAAGTATGACCCCAGGAGTTTAAAAAAAAATGTGGTTTTATGCTGACCATTCCAATTAGGCTCCAGACTGGTCATCCAAGTCAGGGGCTGTCAGATGAGAACAACAGCTTCTACTTGTCACCAACAGTACTCCACAGGAGCAGCTCTTACAGGATTCTTAACTTTGTTTTCTAGACCTTTAGGAGAATTTAATGACCAGTTAGGAGATTTAATGACCGGTTCATTGGTTATTCTTTAGAAATCTCTATTTTAAGGATTATATCTATTTGTGGCTAGAACAGATAAATGTATCTTTAATGAGAGATATTTCACAGATATAAACTCAACTATGGTTTATTTATTTCCTCACTGGTACCAAAGGATTACCTCCAAGCCATCTCATTTAAATTAGTATGAAATTAAGTTTACGTGAAACATGTAAAGCTAAAACAAGGCCACTCAAAATTGCAGAATAGAAAGTCTTTGTTCTGCAAACACCAGGAGTTTCCCCACAGTTTGTCTACGTAAGAAATGGAGGTACCAGAATATTCTTCCAAAGAGGAGAATGTAGCAGAGCCTCTAGGAAGATGACAAGCCCTGGTAGACACAGGGTAAATGGCAGTCACCTTCCCTTTCCCCCTTTCTTGCCCTGTCTGGCTTCCCACTTCGGGCATGGAGGCAGGCACGTCCTCAAAGATGGACACAACTGCCCTCCCCAACAGGACAGTGGAAGTCATTCAATGAAAACTGGCGATCAGGAAGGTCTGTACAGGTAATGGAACAAGCTAGCCTCAACAGTCCTAAGAAGGTAAAGTTGGACAACGAAGGGCAGATGTCCTTAAGGACAGCAAATGCATTTAATTGCAGGCAGCTAAGTACAAAGCGCCCCTTAGAAACAGCACGAGAATCGGGGAATAGTTCAGTATTTTAATCATTTTCTTGCTGCCCCTTCCAAGCATTTCTGCAGTGATTCAAGTGAGGAGTCAGGGTGTTACTCAGAATACCAAGGATGCCTCAATCCTGGACTCACTATAGCACTCTCAATCTGGATATAACACTGGAAGTGCACATTCTAATGTTACCATGGTTATACTTCTACTAAGCTTCTATGCTTTTCAACTGAGCTCTTTCTTGTTAAGGAAAAGTAAAAGAGAAAAAAATCAGAGGGCAAGTATGGCAGGCTTTTAATGAGGAAGTAAAAAAATTAACTTACTAACAAGTCCAGAACACCTTCCCCTAATCAAATAAGGTATTATTATCAGGTTCTTCTCGGTATGCATTCTTATTAAATAAAAATGAGACAGATCTAAGATAAAAATGGTCAGATCTAAGACTGGGCTGAGTTTGCGGCATCTACCTTATGGACAGAAATCATAATTGAGGAATAGAGAATCTAAAAATAAAAGCCAGGACTTCCCTGGTGGTCCAGTGGTTAAGCATCCACGCTCCCACTGCAGGAGGCTCAGGTTCGATCCCTGGTCGGGGAACTAAGATCCCACATGTGGTGGCGAGGCCAAAAAAAAAAAGAAAAGGAAAGATAAAAGCCACCAATTATTGCAGACTCTAGAACAAGCACTTTGAAATGACAGTCAAAAATGTTAGTGATGATTTTCTCCATATGTACATGAAATTTGAGACAAAGCACAGATAAACTGAGAAAATGAATGATCCCCTACCAGGCTGGAAAACCCATTAATTTAATATCACCAATCTGAAAATGCAAATACAAAGGCAGCAGCTTTTACGTCTGTCTCCACAGGGCCTGTCCCAGAACAAGCTCAGTTGGTCGCCCTTAGCCTCCGGGGCACATTCAGGAGGGTCTTAGAACAGCTTCTCCCGTATTATGTACACCAGAGTCACGTCCTACTGAAAGCACCATGAGAAAACAGAATGTGTACATGTGGCTGGGAGCGAAGGGCGAATCAGAAAAGCAGAGAACTGAGGAGAAGGCCAGACACTGAAGAGATCTGGGAAACCTCCCTGTTTCATAAATGAAGAAATGGAAGCCCGGTGTGTACCAGACCAAGGTGACACCAAATTACAGTCAGGCTACTGAAGGTACTTTCTGCAGCTTGGCCAAAAACCTACCATTGCGGACTCTCAGGAAAGGCATTGAATATTTTGGGCTTCAGTTTCTAAAGTGACATTTGCAACCTGGTATTTTGCCTACCTCAGGGTTACTGTAAGAATAAAATAAAAAGAAACATAAAAACGAGTAAGTATTGGTAATGTCTCTGGAAGGTTCTTCACCATAACAGAAAAGAGAAGTATGAAATCAAAAAGATACATAACTCTGGGCTAATCGATTTGCATTGGAAATTCAGTATGAATTTGGAATATTTTTCTCTCTATTCAACTTAAAAATACGTATTCATTTAGACTTGTGGCCAAAGTGGACCACAGGGATCAGGGATCAGATGAACTATCATCTTGAACATCTAAAAAATGGACAAAAATATGACAGTGGTTTTCAGACACTGACCAGCATACAACACAGGAGGGTGATGCCTGAGAGAAGGGAAGCAGATGAGGGAAATCTTCAGTTGCATCTCCAGGCAAAAGTGCAGGGAGGAGAAGCTGAAACACAGCCCAGGAATCACCCTAAGGTGAGGGAAGAGAGTTGAGAATTCAGGGAAGTCAAGGTGACTATAACATACAGAGCAGAGAATCAGAGAGGTGAGGGCTGCCTAAGTTTCCCTACTAGCTTAAGCTGATTACTGATCAGCCCATGCGTGTGAAGAAAATTCCCGAGGGCGAGGAAAAGAACCACTGGGAAAGAAAAGGAGGAGCTATTCCCAAACCTCACACAGAGCTGGGAACAGTTCACATTCTCCACAACCAGAGCCAAGAAACCTTACGGTATGTGGCCACTGGCTTGGGTACTCAGAAGAGTATTGCCTTGGTAATGCAACCAAACTGGCCCCAGACTACAGGCTGTGCTGATCCCACCTAATAAAGATCAAATGCAAACCTGGAGAGAATGAAAGTTTCCTCATAATTCAACTCCATCCCAGAACAAGGCTCAAACTCCCAACATGATAAAATTTACAATGTCTGACATTCAGTTCATGATTATAAGACATGCAAGGAAGAAGGAAAATAATCACCTATAGTTAGGAGAAAAAGCAATCAATAGAAAAAGACCCAGAAATGACGCAGATCAGGCAACAGAAAAAGTCCCAGTTAACTGAAAAGTATTCAAATCATACAAAGCATGTTCTTTGACTACAACGGAATTAAATTAAAAATCAATAACAGAAAGACATTTAGAAAATCCCAAGATATTTGGAAACTGAACACCACACCTCTAAACAGCTCCAGGACCATTAAAAAAAATCAATGTAATCCACCACATTGAGATAAAAAGAGTGAAAAAATATGATCATCTCTATAGATGCAGAAAAGGCATTTGATAAAATCTGATACTCACTGATGATAAAAAGTGTCAGCAAATTATGAATATCTTTAATTTGATAAAAAGCATACACGATGCACCTATAGCAAACATACTGAACTGTCAAATATTAAATATGCTTCCCTAATACTGGGAACATGGCAAGGATATCTGCTCTGTATTCTACATTTTAATGTGGTTGTAACTAGTGCTATGATGCAAGAAAAAGAAATTAAAAGCTTACTAATTGGAAAGAATGTCATAAAGCTGTGTTTATTAGCAAATGATTTGGTCATCTATACAGAAAATTTTAAGGCATTTACAAAAGTTATTAGAACTAATGAGTGAGGTTAAGGAGGTTTTAGGCCCCAATTTTGGTCAATATACAAAAGAAAAAAAAGTCCACTGTATTTCTCTATACTATAACAAGCAAGCTGAAATTGCTGGATTATGATGTAAAGTGCATTTCTTCCTATAGATTTCAGGTCAAACAATTTGAAAACCAGTGCCCCAGAGAAACTCTTGCACAAGTGTACCAAGAAATATATATAAGAATGTTCATAGTAGCAGTGTTTGTAGTAGCAAAAACTGGAACCAACCCAATGTCCATTGAAAGGAAAATGGGGAAATAGTTATGTTATATTCAAATATAGAATACCGCAGGGAAAATGAATACATTCTTTGCACACACACCACTAACAAAATGTTGGGCAAATTTTTTAAAACTACAGGAGCGATATACACAGATACCTTTAGATAAAATTTAAAATCTTGGAAAACTAAATGAATTAGGTTTTTAAAATATGCATATATATGTGGTAAAACTATAGGAAAAAATTATGAAAATAAAATACACTCATTTCAGAATACTTTTACTTCCAGGGTGGGGCTGTGGCACATGTCCGACTATTAGGGAGAAGCATGAGTGTGGGTCTAATATACAGTGAACTTTTTTTTGCAATTCATTAGATGGGGATACATGGGGGGTTTTGTTAGTTTGTTTTTATATAAGTGTTGTAAATATTCTTTTATGAGTTCAACATTTCATATTTCAGTGGTTCACAAATTGTTAAAACACAAGATTGCTGGGCCTCATCTTTAGTTTCTGAGTCAGAAGGTTAGGAATGGGGCCCCAGAATTTTCATTTGAACACGTTCCCAGGTAGGAATGACACTGCTGGTTCAGTTCAACATTTCAAGAACCTCTGCATTACATATTTGAGCCTCACACAAACCAGCGAAGAAGAAAGAGTGAACATGGGCCTCATTTTACAGATTTAAAAAAGTAATCTCTGAGCGATTAAGGGGTCGACAGGATTACACTACTGCTCATCATACCGGCTCTGGTCTCAGACTACCTGTGTCCAAACACTGGCTCTGTATTTACTGATTCTTATTGGAGGTAATTTAAATTCTTGATGCCCCAATTTCCTAACCTGTAAAATGGGTACAATTATAGCAATTCACATACAGGGTTCTTGTGAGCATTAAAGGATTATAAAGGTAAAGCACTTAAATTTGTTCCTGGTACACAGTAAATCCTGGGTAAACGTTAACTAACTTTAATACCACTACGTTAATTAAGTGGTAGAGTGAGACTTAAATCTAGGTATTCATATTCATTTTCAATCACTGTCAACACAAATGCCTTTTGGTACCACAAAACAACACTGGTGAGTTCCACAAAACTTATCTTTAAAAAACTTTTTTTAGAAACCTTTAAAACTGGATGACTTTAATGGAAATTCTAGATCCCACTGCTCTTTCCACTTACAAGAAAACTAAGAACCCAAGACCATACAGCTAGTTAGATTCAGTCTGGGATGAGCAAGCTGGAATAGCTTTTTCCAAAGGCCACATAACTAGTCTTTATAATAAATTTCACCCTGTATTGAACTGTACTTCTAACATAAACAATGAAAACAATGGAGAATTAAAAAAACACATGATCAATTACCATTTCTGGAATGAATGAATGAATCAAATAAGCAAGCAAGCCTCAGGCCTATGAACCTGAGGAACTAGGTTTCTGACTTGTTTACCTTCTTAATATATTTATTTTAGCAACCAAATAAAAATTTATTTACACAATACAATTAGCTGGAGTCAATTCAATGCAAAGATATGGAAATGTCCTTTCAATCTCATTTCTTCCTCTAGTCTCTAGAGAAGTAAATACAATATTTCTATGGCTTAATTTAAGAACAAATGAAAAATCTAAATTTGATTGTGTATCACCATAATCACTTTACATTTAAAAAAATTCACCAGAATTCCACTTTTTTTTCACATACATTCGAAAATAATCAAAAAGTAGCATGCAAATTCAAAACACCTCTTGAGTTATCCCCAAAGCATTAAAATATTTTAGGCATGAATGTTCATAAAAAGAAAATATTGCTCATAAAATAGAACAACCTAACTTACAGCACAATCTAAATGTTAATAGCATAATAACATTTTTCCAACCAGAAATCTAGCCTTGCTTGTTTTCTGGCATTTAAAAATAGAAATCAGGGACTTCTCTGGCGGTCCAGTGGTTAAAACTCCATGCTTCCACTACAGGGGGCGCAGGTTTGATCCCTGGTCAGGGAACTAAGATCCTGCATGCCACATGCGGTGCAGCCAAAAAATAAAAATAAATAAAAAATAAAACTAGAAATCACGCTAAAGCTAGTGAAAAACATATTTCCTGGTCTTCCACACTAGTACATTATACTTTATTTCAGTATAACCAATTAATCAATAAGCCGTGACCTACAGTACAGTACAGATAAGGAGTAAAAACAAAGAGAGATGATTGGTGACTTTGCTCTTTTGAGTCACTTAGGCTTGACACCCATAGAGCCATCTTACACTTGCTGCTCTCCGTTTCCAGTCCTACAGTTTTAGTCTTTCCTTCACGATCTAGAACTCAGATGACTACCTTTGGACCTTAACTGATCACCCTGCCTGCAGTCTCTCCTCTTGTGCAAAACAGGATGTTAAAAACCACAGGCCCAAAATGGCGTCACTTGTGCTAAAGCCCAAGATATGAAACCTAGATTTAATACCTAACACCAAAAATGTAATCTTAATCAACCAATCTGGAATTTTCTGGTCAGCACCAATGAGGTCATCTGACAAGTGCACCCTATCCACCCTCCAGAGGAAGAAGAGGCAATCCACATGGTAAAACCCTTACTGTTCTCATCCTCTCACAAAAGAAATCCTGGCCTAAAAAATAATCCTTTCTTTCCTTTTGCTAGTAGCTCCCTTGCCCTACCCTTCTTCCTATAAAAACCTTCCATTTCACACAACCTTTTAGAGCACTTTCTAGTTGCTAGGTGGGATGCTGCAGGATTCATGAATCACCGAATAAAGCCAATTAGATCTTAAATTTACTTGGTTAGATTCTGTTTTTCAACAGGGACAGATAATAATAATTACATCACAGGGCTACTGTGGAGACTGAATAATAAAACTCTTACCAGGGGAAGAACTAGCTATTACTGATATTATAACATTACTTTGTATAATTGTGCCACTCTAATACTTTTTAACACTACTTATAACATCTTATTCCCCAGTTCAAAAATCTTCTGAGAGTTTTCTATTTTCTACTGATGCACGTGATTTAAGAACTTTTGAAGCTCAGTTCTATCTGAGTCTTCTTCTGTAATCCCCTTGCTTGAATGGCCCTCTCTACTTTACTCCATTGGACCAAATCCTATCCATAAATTAAGTTTACAAAAGGCCAATTCAACCGCAAGCTCATCCCCAATTATCCCAGCCTTCCATGGTTTCACCTTTTCAGAGATTATACACCTCAACCTATTCTGCCTAATTTAAAGCTTAACCAACTCAACCTAGTGTGTGACGGGACCTGCCCAGGTCCCTCCTGGGGCTCCATGCAAAGAGGAGCCCCACAACCAGAGGCTGACATCACGCATGGCCCCCTGTAACCATGGTGATACAGAACCAAACTTGGGTCTGCTCGCCTGCTGCTCAGCAGAGCCAATCTACTGACACTGGGTTCTGGTGAAGGAAAGTGCAGCCTTTACTGCAGGTACCAAGCAAGGAGAACAGGTAGCTCATGCTCAAAAGTTCCAAACTCCCAGATGTGTTTCAGGGAAGGGCTTTTGAAAGCAATATTTGGGGTGAGGGTTACAGGGGGCATGACTTTCTTCTGATTGGTGGGTGGTGAGGTAACTGGGTGGTGTTTCAAGAATCTTAATCCTCAGTCTTCTGGTTCCAGCCACTCTGGGACCTCTGTGCTTGTGGTGAGCACACAGTCACCATCCTCCACCAGGGTGGGGGTCTTAATTTCTGCAGAAAAAGATATGTGTCCAATTGTTTTGTATATCCCTTGAGGAGGAATTAGAACTCTGTTTTTTCACTGAACTATTGTTTCTTGACTGCTTTTCCTCTGTTTCTGCGTTCCCTTACTTCCTTAACTAGGAACTGCTTGAGTCTCTGCTCTTTGGAACTCAGGGAAGGCCTAGGAGATGAAAGCCTTTTTCTACAAACAAAACCAGGGGACACAGAGGAGCGTCTGTACCTGGGAAGGCCCCACAGGGTCCTGCTCAGTTTCAAATCCCCCTTTTCTTTGATACTCTGCAATCCTGAGGGGAACAGGGGGCAGGACAGGAAAGCAAATAAAGTTCTGGAGAGAAAGGTTAATCATAAACTCAGTAGGGGAACTCAATTTTAGGGGGACTCAGTTTCAATGGGCTTCTTGGTACAGGCCTTCCTGAGACGACTGCTCAACAGCGACAAAAGAGGACTTGTGTTGGTTAGTCTCTACTTCCCTAAATGATAAGACTTCATTAAATCCCTTCATTAAATCTCCTCAAAAGTGAGCCAAGAGCATTCCTGGCAGCATCCCTCCGTCAGGTCCTGTCTGAACACCACGGTAGACAAATCTTTGTTTTTTCTCCTTATTTATACTATGCTCTGATACTGTGAAAAATTTCCTCTGTAGCAGATGGTGGGTTGGGGAAGTAATTTGGAGTGTGGTGTGTGTGAATAGAATACGTGATATATGAAAATGTGCCGAACCGGGGGGTGGGGGGGTGGGGGTAAGGTTGGCAAAGCTCCCTAACAAATAGGGCTGATTCGAGGTTGCCTCTATCCTGATAGTTCTTTGGCCCTTTCAAGAAATTTCAGGAAGGGAAAATTTAGTTGCCTAAACTTGGCGCCATATTTTCCCTCTCAAGTCTCCGTCATTTAATGGAAAGTTTAACAATATTGTTATTGTTACAAATAGTTGCATCTCATTTTTATCATCTTACTTTGTGCTTTCTATTTTCTTTGTTTTGTTTTATCTCTTGCTCTGTGGACTCTGCTTTCCTTTTCCCCCTTCTGGCAATATAATAAGGTAATTCTCTGTACAGATAGAGAGGTTTTAACTGTATTTGTCAAAAACTGGAAACAACCCAAATGTCCTTCAACAAGAGAATGAAGAAACAAGCTGTGTTACATCTGTACACTGGAATTCTCCTCAGCAGTGAAAAGGAACAACTACTGTTACAACGTGATGAATCTCACATGCGTTATATCAAGTGAAAGAAGCCAGACTCAATAGGGTACATACATACTGTATGATTCCATTTATAGAACATTCTGGAAAAGGTGAAAGGTACAGGGGAGGAACACAGACCAGTGGTTGCCAAGTGCTGGGGTTGAAAAGGGAGCCGACTACAAAGGAGCCCAGGAAAACTTTTGCAGGTGATAAAAGTATTGAACATTTTGGTTGTGGTGATAGTTGCACAGCTAAATGAGTTTGTCAAAATTCACAGATTTATGCACTAAAATTATACCTTAATTAGGTATAATTAAATTATACTTTAATTTTTTTCATTTTAGTAAGAAAAACAAAAAAGTCCACTCTACTCGTGATTACTTTGACACTTAAAAAAAAAAAACCTCTTGAACCTACACTTAATTACCAATATCTATATTTTCTTTTTTTTTTTTTTTGTGGTACGCGGGCCTCTCACTGTTGGGGCGTCTCCCGTTGCGGAGCACAGGCTCTGGACCCGCAGGCTCAGCGGCCATGGCTCACGGGCCCAGCCGCTCCGCGGCATGCGGGATCCTCCCGGACCGGGGCACGAAAGCGTGTCCCCTGCATCGGCAGGCGGACTCTCAACCACTGCGCCACCAGGGAAGCCCTATCAATACCTTTAATTAAACATCAATCAACTGACCTAAGAGAAAATCAATCACTATATGCTCAGACTCCTCCTCAAACTGCTTCCTAGTTTTTGTTCATACAACCTGGTCGTTTCACTGCATAATTTTATAGTTAATCAATAATTTTTATAGTATTTATCTGCTTTTTCAAAAATTACTGGTGCTGTATGTAAATAATTAGCTGTATGTAGTCATGTCTAATTGGTTTCTGATTTATCACTAATCTTTTTACAGCATTACTTCCTTATTTCTGCATTATTTAGACGGATCTTTAGGTTGTCTAGAGTAAAATGCTTCTGTTCCCTGCCCCCCCACAGATTCATATGTTGAAATCCTAACCCCCAAAGGTGATGGTATTGGTAGATGAGGCTTTGGGGGATGATTAGGTGATGAGCATGGAGCACTCATGGTGAGATTAGTGCTGTTATAAAAAAGACCCTACAGGGACTTCCCTGGTGGCACAGTGGTTAAGACTCCATGCTCCCAATGCAGGGGGCCTGGGTTCGATCCCTGGCCGGGGAACTAGATCCCACATGCGTGCCGCGACTAAGACCCAGTGCAACCAAATAAATAAATAAATATTTAAAAAAAGACCCTACAGAGCCACCAACCTCTTCTATGCGAGCATCCAGGGATAAATCTGAGACCTGGAAGAGGTCTCACCCAACCAAGCTGACACCCTAATCCCAGATTTCCAGCCTCCAGAACCGTGAGAAATAAATTTCTGGTGGTTATAAACCAACAAGTCTGTGATATTTTGTTACAGCAGCCTGAATGGACGAAGACAATCTCCAAGTAACTTAAGTTGAGCACATGTGTGGCACTCTTTCTTGGCTCTTGCATATGCAAATCTTTTCTTTTCTTTTTTTTGGCCACGCAGCCCAGCTTGCTAGATCTCAGTTCCCCAGCCAGGGACTGAACTTGGACCACGGCAGTGAAAACACCAAGCCCTACCCTCTGGACCACCAGGGAACTCCGCAGCCTCAGCAAGTTTTTGTTGCCTTCAAGTTCAGCTGAGTTTAGAATTATTGGGTCAAACTTTTTGTTGGTGTTCAAAAGATTAGAGGATACAAGACTCAAGGAAATAGAAACATATGGTGTTCCTATAATGAAAATTTAATAGATCTCAGTAAAAATGTCAATGCTCTACATAAAACATATACTCAATTAAATTCTAATTAACATCCCAATGGATGTTTAAAGAGTTTGATACAGAAACAAATAAGTTCAATTGGAAGAATAAATGGTGAAAAAAATTAAAAATATTTTGAAAATGAAGAATTACCACAAGGAGACTTGCCCCAACACATTGAAAAATTACCCTAGGGACTTCCCTGGTTGCACAGTGGTTAAAAATCTGCCTGCCAATGCAGGGAACATGGGTTTGAGCTCTGGTCAGGGAAGATCCCACATGCCACAGAACAACTAAGCCCACGAACCACAACTACTGAGCCCGTGTACCGCAACTACTGAAGCCCACGTGCCTAGAGCCTGTGCTCCACAACAAGAGAAGCCACCGCAATGAGAAGCCCGCGCACCACAGCAAAGTGTAGCCGCTGCTTGCCACAACTAGAGAAAGCCCGCACATAGCAACTGAAGACCAAACACAGCCAAAAATAAAATAAAATAAATTTATTCTTTTTAAAAAAGTGATTAAAAATTACCCTAAAGCTTCAGTAATGAAACCAAGGTGACTGTTTGGAATAGACAGGTAAGTTGAACACAATTTTATTTATTACTTTATTTTTTAATTTTTGGCCGCTCTGCATGGCTTGTGGGATTTCCCTGATCAGGGATCAAACCTGTGCCACCTGCAGTTGAAGTGCAGAGTCCTAACCACTGGACCTCCAGGGAAGTCCCTGAACACAATTTTAAAAACCAATATAGACCTGAATACAGGAAAGTAGTAAATGATAAAATTGGCATTCAAATAAAATGGAATAGAAATAATTTATTTAAGAAATGTCAAAATAATTGCTTTGTGCAGGAGGCATAACCCTCCCATATGTCAGATGATACTACAAAGCTACAGTAATCAAAACAGTGTGGTATTAGCACAAAAACAGACATATGGATCAATGGAACAGAATAGAGAGCCCAGAAATAAACCCACACACCTACGGTCAATTAATCTTCAACAAAGAAGGCAAGAATATACAATACAGAAAAGACAGTCTCTTCAGCAGTGGTGGTGGGAAAGTTTGACAGCCACATGTAAATCAATGAAGTTAGAACACACCCTCACAGCACACACAAAAATGAACTCAAAATGGCTTAAAGACTTAAAACACAAGAGATGACACTATAAAACTCCCAAAAGATATCACAGGCATAACATTCTCTGATATAAATTGTACCAATATTTCCTTAGGTCAGTCTCCCAAGGCAATAGAAATAAAAACAAAAATAAACAAATGGCACCTAATCAAACTTATAAGCTTTTGAACAGCAAAGGAAACCATAAACAAAACAAAAAGACAATCTATGGAATGGGAGAATATATTTGCTAACAATGCAACCAACAAGGGCTTAATTTCCAAAATTTACAAACAGCTCACACAACTCAATAAGAGAAAAACAAACCCAATCAAAATATAGGCAAAAGACATAAATAGACATTTCTCCAAAGAAGAAATACAGATGGCCAAGAGCACATGAAAAGATGCTCAATGTAACAAATTATTAGAGAAATGCAAATCAAAACTACAATGAGGTACCACCTTACACTGGTCAGAACAGCCAACATTAAAAAGTCTACAAATAACAGACGGAGAGGGTGTGGAGAAAAGGGAACTCTCCTACACTGTTGGTGGGAGTGTAAATTGCCACTATGGAGAACAGTATGGAGGTTCCTCAAAAAACTAAAAATACAATTACCATATGATCCAGCAATTCCACTCCTGGGCATATATCCAGAAAAAAACTATAATTCAAAAATATACATGCACCCCTATATTCATAGCAGCACTATTCATAATAGCCAAGACATGGAAGCAACTTAAATGTCCATCGACAGAGGAATGGATGAAGAAGATGTAGTACATATATACAATGAAGTACTACTTAGCCATTAAAAAAGAACAAAATAATGTTCTTTTGCAACATGGATGCAACTAGAGATTATCATACTAAGTGAAGTAAGTCAGAAAGAGAAAGACGAATACCATATGATATCACTTATATGTGGCATCTAAAATATGACACAAATGAACCTATCTACAAAACAGAAACAGATTCACGGACATAGAGAACAGACTTCTGGTTGCCAATGGGGACGCGGGGGTGGGAGAGGGATGGAATGGGAGGTTGGGTTTAGCAGATGTAAGCTATTATATATAAAATGGATAGGGCTTCCCTGGTGGCACAGTGGTTGAGAGTCCGCCTGCCGATGCAGAGGGCGCAGGTTCGTGCCCCGGTCCAGGAGGATCCCACGTGCCGTGGAGTTGCTGGGCCCATGAGCCATGGTCGCTGGGCCTGCGCGTCCGGAGCCTGTGCTCCGCGACGGGAGGGGCCGCACCAGTGAGAGGCCCACACACCACAAAAAAAAAAAAAAAAAGGATAAATAACAAGGTCCTACTGTATAGCACAGGGAACTATATTCAGTATCCTATGATAAACCATAATGGAAAAGAATATTAAAAAAGAATGTAACTGAATCACTTTGCTATAGAGCAGAAATTAACACAACATTGTAAATCAACTATACTTTGATAAAAAAACAAATGCTTTGCTGGGTAGACAAAACATGGGATGTTCCCTCACACCATATATGAAAACAAATTTTAGATGGATTAACGTAAAACATAAAATCACAAAAGTACTCAAGGAAAAATACAAGACAATATATTTACAACTTCGGAAAAAGAAAGGCCTTTCTTAAACTGCAAAAGGACTGCAGGTTTGATTGGATAAAAATTACAACTCCCATAGGGCAAAAACCCATAAATGACATGGAAAATGACTCACATACAGGAAGAAAATTTACAATATATTTATATGATCATAGCAATAGATGCTGAAAAAGCATTTGACAAAATCAAACACCCATTCATGATAAAAATTCTGGGTAATCTAGGAACAGAGGGGAACTTCCTCTATTTGATAAAGAATAGCTACAAAAATCCTACAGCTGGACTTCCCTCGTGGCGCAGTGGTTAAGAATCCGCCTGCCGGGCTTCCCTGGTGGCGCAGTGGTTGAGAGTCCGCCTGCTGATGCAGGGCACACGGGTTCGTGCCCCGGTCTGGGAGGATTTTACATACCGCGGAGCAGCTGGGCCCGTGAGCCGTGGCCGCTGGGCCTGCGCGGCCGGAGCATGTGGTCCGCAGCGGGAGAGGCCACAGCAGTGAGAGGCCTGTGTACCGCAAAAAAAAAAAAAAAAAAAAAAGAATCCGCCTGCCAATGCAGGGGACACAGGTTCGAGCCCTGGTCCTGGAAGATCCCACATGCCGCAGAGCAACTAAGACCATGCACCACAACTACTGAGCCTGTGCTCTGAGCCCGCGAGCCACAACTACTGAAGCCCGCATGCCTAGAGCCCGTGCTCCGCAACAAGAGAAGCCACCGCAATGAGAAGCCTGCGCACCGCAACAAAGAGTAGCCCCTGCTAGCCACAACTAGCGAAAGCCCATGCACAGCAACAAAGACCCAACACAGCCATAAATAAATAAATAAATTTTTAAAAAAGAAAAAAAATGTCTTTGTTTGCAGATGACATGATCATCTATGTACAAAATCCCAAAGAATCTTAAATAAAAAAAAAAAGTTCCTGTAACTAACAAGCAATTAGTTATAGCAAGGTTGTAGGACACAAGGTTAATACACAAAAGTCAATCAGTTTCCTATTTACCAAAAATTAACAAGTGGAACTTGAAATTAAAGCACAATGGCATTTACATTAGCACCAAAAAAAAGAGAGAGAGAGAGAGAAAGAAATACTTCAGGAATAAATCTAACAAAATATCTACCTAATGCACTGTGGTGACCTAGCTGGGGGGAAGTCCAAAAGGGAGGGGATATGTGTATGTGTACAGCTGATTCATTTTGCTGTGCAGTAGAGGCTAACACAACTTTGTAAAGCAACCATACTCCAATAAAAATTAATTTTAAAAAAATCAATTAATTAATTTAAAAAAGAAAGAAAGGGAAAAGAGGTAGAAGAGAAGAGAGGAAACAAATATGCTTACTGTGAATTTGAGTGTGATTGCTGTAATTAGGCCTCAGTTTGGTTCTGAGCTTCCTGGAGCCCAGGGGAAAAGAGAGATATCATGAATAACATAGTTTTTACAATCAGGAAAATGAATCCATACCATTTCTTATAAAGAGATAGAGCTGATCCTGAGTGATCAACTGTAGTGTTCATCTTAACATTTTTATGGCAAAGGCAGAAGCAGAAATCATAAAGCTGTTTGTGATAGTGATCAAAATAAAAGACGATGCTGTAACGTTGAAACACGTGTAAATCAAGCTAATATTTCATACGGTGAAGTTGTAGTTAATCTCTGCAGAGGTTTAATGAACCCAAAGACGGAAGAGCCTTGCATACCCTGAGGACTGACTGGATTCTGAATACCACAGACTGGTTGTTCTCAGTTTGTGTTCATAAGAATCAAATAAAGTTCTTGTTAAAAAAAAAAAAATCTAACAAAATATGTACAAGATCTTTATGAGGAAAACCACACCACTCTGATGAACAAAATGAAAGAATAAATGGAGAGATATTCCATGTTCATGGATAGGAAGATTCAGTATTGCCAAGATGTCAGTTCTTCCCAACTTGATCTATCTAGATTCAATGCAATCCCAATCAAAATACCTTCAAGTTACTTTGTGGATACTGACAAACTGATTCTAAAGTTTATATAGAGAGTCAAAAGATCCAGCAGAGCCAACACAATATTGAAGAAGAACCAAGCTGGAGAACTGACATTACCTGACTTCAAGACTTACTATAAAACCACAATAATGGAAATAGCGGGGTACTGGTGAAAGAATAAACAAAGAGACTTCAGTGGAACAGAATAGAAAACCCAAAAATAGACCCACACAAATACAGTCAACTGGTCTCTGACAAAGGAGCAAAAGCAATACAATGGAGGAATGATTCCTTTCAACAAATGGTGCTGGGAGAACTGGACATCTACATGCAAAAAAAAAAAAAAAAAAAAAATTTAGACACAGACCTCACACTTCTGACAAAAGTGAATTCAAAAGGGAGTTTTGTTGGCAAGAATGTGGAGCAACAGGAACTTTCGTTCATTGCTGGTAAAAATGCAAAATGATACAGTAACTTTGGAAGACAGTTTCTTAGAAAATCAAACATACTTTTACCACATGCTCTAGCAATTACTACTCTTTGGTATTTATTCAAATGAACTGAAAACTTAAGCCACACAGAAACACGCACAGGGATGTTTACAGGAACTTTATTCATAGCGGCCAAGTTTTGGCAACTAAGCAACTAAGATGTCCTTCAGTAGGTGAATGGATAAATAAACTGGTACATTCAGACAAAGGAATATTATTCAGTGCTAAACGGGAGTGAGCTATCAAGCCACGAAAGGACGTGACGGAACTTTAGATGCACATTACTAAGGGAAAGAAGCCACTCTGAGAAGATACTGTATGATTCGAGCTATATGACATTCTGGAAAAGACTAAACTATGGAGACAGTAGAGAAATCAGAGGTTGCTAAGGGTTGAGATGTAGGGAAGAATGAATAGGTGGAGCATTAGACAAGTGAAACTATTCTCTATGATACTATAGTGGTGGATACACGTCATTATACATTTGTGCAAACCCACAGAATGTACAACAGAAAGAGTGAATCCTAATGTAAACCATGGACTTAGGGTGATTCTGATGCGTCAGTGTAGCTTCATCAATTGTAACAAATGTATCACTCTGGTGGGGGAAATTGATAATGCGGGAGGCAGGAGGTATATGGGAACTCTCTGTACCTTCCTCTCAATTGTGCTGTGAACCTAAAACTGCTCTTTAAAAAAAAGTCTTTAAAAAAAAGTAACAACATATATGACAAAGACAGAAAAATACGTTACCAACCATGAAGATAAAGGAAGGTTTGGAGACTTCCTTGGTGCCACAGTGGTTAAGAATCCACCTGCCAATGCAGGGGACACAGGTTCGAGCCCTGGTCCAGGAAGATCCCACATGCCACGGAGCAACTAAGCCCGTGCGCCACCACTACTGAGCCTGCGCTCTAGAGCCCGTGCACCACAACTACTGAGCCCGTGTGCCACAACTACTGAAGCCTGCATGCCTATAGCTCGTGCTCCGCAACAAGAGAAGGCACCGTAATGAGAAACCAACTCACCACAACTAGAGAAAGCCCATGTGCAGCAACAGAGACCCAACGCAGCCAAAAATAAATAAATAAATAATAAAATTTTAAAAAGGATGGTTTTTACCTGAGAGAAAAGTGAGCAAACAGACCAAACAGAAGAAATATAAATGTCCATTAGAAATAATAAAGTGGAAATTTAAGCAGAAATTTTTTTTTATCAAATTAGTCAATATTTTAAAATATGGGAATTCCCAAGGTTGGAAAAGTATGGAGACTGGTACTCTCAAACACAGCTAGTGGGAATACCAATGAGACATTTTTTGGAGGCTATTTTGGAAACATGTGTTACTTTTTTTTTTTTTTTTTTTTTTTTTTTGCGGTACGCGCGCCTCTCACTGTTGTGGCCTCTCCCGTTGCGGAGCACAGGCTCCGGACGTGCAGGCTCAGTGGCCATGGCTCACGGGCCCAGCCGCTCCACGGCATGTGGGATCTTCCCGGACCGGGGCACGAACTCGTGTCCCCTGCCTCGGCAGGCGGACTCTCAACCACTGCGCCGCCAGGGAAGCCCCATGTGCTACATTTTAAAAGAACATTTCTCTTGAAGTATAACAATCATAGGCATACAGGTTGATTAATCATTAAGAAATGAACATGTGCATGTAACCACCTCCAAGGTGAAGAATTTCTCAATTTCCTCCTCAAATGTAACCACTCTTCTGACACTAGAGATACCCCTGTCCGTGTTAAACTTATATATAACCTGAATCACACAATAGATGTATGTAATTCATTCATGTTGTCACCTTTACTCTTAGTTTGCTTATATTCGTTGCTAACAGAATTCCATTTTATGAATCAATGATTTACTTATCCATGTGGGATGTTTCCAATTTGAGGCTATTGGGCTATATGTTTCTATAAACAAACATTCTTACACCCGTCTTTACTATGCATGCATACTCAGTTCCGTGGGGTATTTACACAGGAATGTAATTGTTGGATCACATGGTACGTGTATGTTCAATTTTAGTAAGTACTGTCAAACAATTTTCAGTAGTGGTTATATCAAATTACACTCCCAACCCAACAGTGGGTGAGAGTTCCGGTTGCTCCACATCCTAACCAGCACTTGCTTTTAGAAAAGAAAAGATGAAAACCCAATGATGGAATCACCCAATCAGGAAGCTTGTAAAACACAAAACAAAAACAAATTAAATGCAAAGTAGAAGGAAGGAAATAGAAGAAGAAAATGATAAAACAGAAAATAAACATTCCAATAGAAGGACGGACAAAGCCAAAAGTTGGTAGATATTAAAAACCTAATGTCAATAAATTTGAAAATTCAGATGAAATGCAAAATTGTTTTGAAAAATGTAACTTAACTAAATTGACACATGAAGAGAGAAAATCTGAACAGTACTATTAAATTATTAAAACTTTCTCCCAAACAAAACTCCTGGCACAGATGGCTTCACTGGTGAATTCTATCAATACATAATCTTTAAGGAAGAAACATTACCAGTCCTACATAAAGAAAGAAAAACATAGAACACTTCACAACTCTTTTTATGCATGAATTTTGGAAATGTTTGTAAACTCTGACGTAGCAATCCCACGTACAGGAATTCATTCTACGATATACTGACTTAAATTCACAAAGATGAATGTGCAGGAATGATCACTGTGGTTCACCGTTAACTCTTGAATCGTGTCTCCCCAAATTCTTATGTTTAAGTTCTCAGCCCCAGAACCTCTGAATTTGACCATATTTGGAGATAAGGTCTTTGCAGAAGCGGTTAAGTTAAAATGAGCTCATAGACCAGTGGGCCCTAATCCTGCTAATATAACTGGTATCCTTTTAAGAAGAGAAACTGTGGACACAGACACACACAGAGTGAAGATGATGTGAAGACACAGGGAGAAGACAGCCATCTACAAGCCAAGGAGAAAAGATTGGAACAAATCTTTCCTTCACAGCCCTCACAAGGAACCAAGCCCTCTGACAAACTTCCAGGTTCCAGAACTCAAACTTCAAGCCTCCAGAACCGTAGGGAAATAAATTTCTGTTGTTTAAGCCACCCAGCCTTTGGTACTTTATTATGGCAGTCCTAGCAAACTAATACATTCATAAAAATGGAGGAGGAGAAAGCAATCCATTTATCTACCAGAAAAAATTATTCAGATAAATTACAATATACCTGTACTATGAAATAGTAGGGAGCCTACAGGAAAAATGAAGTCTGTGTATGTATGGGTATTGAAACAGGGTTACTGATAAAATGTCCATAATTTTTCCTAAGTGGAGAAAAAAGTATGCTGTAACATCTGTGTATATTATGTTCCATTTTTGTTAAATAAATAAATATGTTTCAAAAGTACAGAAAAATGTTTGGAGGTTTATACAATAAATTGTTAACACATTCAGGAGATTAGAGAAAGCATTATTTATTACTTTATTGTTTTGTTGAAAATGAGTATAGTTTCCTTAATCATTAAAATTTGGGGGGTATACAAATACATACACAGACCACATTATATGTAAAAGATATAAAGATGATCAGAATCTCAACTGGACTTTTTGAAAATAACTGAAAAACTGATTTAAAAGTTCATAAGGATGGAAAAATATCTGAGAATGAACAGGAAAATGTTGAGAAGGGAAAATGGTAAGGGGTTTTTCTTTTGACACATTAAATTGTATGCCTTCCATTTATACACTTATGTCAATATTTCTTAATAAAACTGGAAAACAATGACAAAATGTCTATACACTCAAAAAAATTAGCACTGATACAGAAATGGAAAAATAAATCAGTGGAATCAAACAGTCTAGAGAAATATCCAAATACCCATGATAATGGCATTTTAGTTTAGGGAAAATGATTTAATAAACAGTGCTGGCATCGTTGGCTATTCACCTGAAAGAAAACAAAATTAGACTTCCTATGTTGTCTCATATACCAAAAAACAACAAAAAAAAAAGCCAAGAGCTAGTACATTTTAAAAAGATACTCAACTTCACAACTACAAGTTTGAAAAATACTAGCAAATCATTATCCACCAGCAGATTGCAAAGTGTGATACCAGCAGGGAGGTCAACAAGCTGACATCTGCTAAAGTACTGTGTGAATGTGAAGTGCTTTAAATATTTAGGAAAACAGACGATACTCTTGACTTCGCAATTATTTTTGGAAGTCAGAGGAAATAATTCAGCAGTATATAAGGAAATACAAATAAAGCTGTTTATTACAGCCTCTCCTGTAGCGGCAACCACACTGGAAATAACCCAAAAGCTCAGAAAAAGGAAACATTAAATAAACCCCAGTACACACATCCTATGGATACTTAGTCATCTTTGAAAGACACATGAGTCAGATCAGTGCTCACTGACCTGGAAAGCTATCCATAATATGCCCTTACATGGGTTAAACAGGAAAACAAGTTGCTGAGTAATGTATGTAATATGATCACCTCACCTTTTTTTTTTTTTTTAAGCAAACAGGAGGCAAGCAGTGCCCTGTAGGCTTTTGGCTTATATGAGCACGGAGACAGGTGTGCATGGTACAGACTACCTTCTTTTTTTTTGTTTTCCTTAAATTTTGTTTTAACTGTGGTAAAATACATATAACTTAAAATTTACCATTTAAATCATTTTAAGTGTACAGTTCAGTTATGCTAAGTATATTCCCATTGTTGTGCAACTATCTCCAGAATTCTTTCGTCTTGCAAAACTGAAACTTTGTACCCATTAAACAATAACTCCCCGTTTCCCCCTCCCCACCAGCCCTGGTAACCAACATTCTACTTTTTGTTGCTATGAATTTGACTACTAAGCTTAGGTACCTCATGTAAAGAGAATCACACAGTATCTGTCTTTCTGTAATTGGTTTATTTCACTCAGCATGATGTCCTTAGGTTCATCCATGTTGTAGCATATGTCAGAATTTCCTTCTTTTTTTTTTTTTTTTTCCTTTTGCGGTACACGGGCCTCTCACTGTTGTGGCCTCTCCCGTTGCGCAGGCTCAGCGGCCTCTCCGGTCGCGCAGGCTCAGCGGCCATGGCTCACGGGCTCAGCCGCTCCGCGGCATGTGGGATCTTCCCGGACCAGGGATAGAACCCGTGTCCCCTGCATTGGCAGGTGGATTCTTAACCACTGCGCCACCAGGGAAGCCCTCATTGTGGTTTTGATTTGCATTTCTCTAATGATTTGTGGTGTTGGGCATCTTTTCATATGCTTATTGGCCATTTGTATAACTTATTTGGAGAAATGTCTATTTAAGTCCTTTGCCCATCATTTCTTAATTGGGCAGCTTTTTGCTGTTAAATTACAGGTCAGGCCACCTTCTTAACATTGTCACCTAAGAGGGGTGCCAGGGTGGCCCCGATAGAAATGGGGGCAGAGAAACCAGTTACTATTTCTTCATACATCTCTATTATATGTATTGTTAGAAAAGGCATAGATTGCCTTTCTGATTGTTTTTATATCTAATGAATTATAGGGGGAAAAGATGAAGCTCTGTCCCCCATTGCAGAGGAGCCTCAAGCTGACCCTTGCAAGCTCTTGCCCATCTTCTCTCAACCTATTTTAAGTTCAAGTTTCTCTCTCCGAGTTGAAGAAAAATTTGTTTTTAGTTGATTTGTACCTTTTCCAACTGCAAGGGAGTGAGGTTCAGAGTAACCCATTTCTTGGTCTTTTTCTTACAGATATAAAAATATCCATAACATTTGCCATAGGGTGAAAAAGAGTTACTTGTTCTTTTATAGATATTATTTAAAATACTAAGAACTCAAGGATATTATATAAATGTAGGAAGCATAAAAAATGCTAAAGGTAAAAATGCCTTATTCATTCATTTAACAAACCTTAACTGAATGCAACTTGGTCTTGATCCAGTTGCTGGAGATACAGCAGTAAATAAAACGAGAAGAAGTTGGAAAGTGGTAAGTGTAGTACAAAGTAATGCTAGGTCAGGAGGATGGGGTCATATTTTGGTAGAATGGTCAGGGCAACTTTCTTGTACAAGGAGTCTCAGTTGTGACAGATGCTAAATGTCCATGCTTCATCCACAAGGGACAGGGTCTCCCTAATTAACAGAAATTTAATTGTCAGAAGGATTTTGACAAATTTAAATAATCATCTACTGAAAAGGGCCTAAATCCATCTTAATATATAAATATACACTTATAACATTTTTTTTAAAAGAAGGTATTGGTAATGGAATGAGTGTGTCCCTCCCAAAATTCATATATTGAAGCCCTAAATGTCAATGTGATGGTATTTGGAGGTGGGCCTTTCGAAGCTAATTAGGGTTAGATGAGGTCATAAGGATGGGGCCCCCATGATGGGATTAGTGCCCTTATAAGATGAGGAAGAAACCAGACACAGCAAAAGGCAGCCATCTACAAGCCAGGAAGAAGGCCCTGACCAGAACCCAACCATGCCAGTATCCTGATCTCAGACTTTCTAGCTTCCAGAACTGTAAGAAATAAATGACCACTGTTTAAGCCACCCAGTCTATGATATTTCGTTACAGCAGCCCAAGCAGCCCAAGATACTACTATTTTTTTTTTTTTTTTTTTTTTTGCAGTACACGGGCCTCTCCCTGTTGCGGCCTCTCCCGTTGCAGAGCACAGGCTCCAGACATGCAGGCTCAGTGGCCATGGCTCACGGGCCCAGCCACTCCATGGCATGTGGGATCTTCCCGGACCAGGGCACGAACCTGTGTCCCCTGCATCAGCAGGCGGACTCTCAACCACTGCGCCACCAGGGAAGCCCCAAGATATTACTTCTTGACAATAATTGCAATCCATTCTTATCACTCATTCTGATTTCATTTTATATGCTTTGTTGTTAGGTATACTAAAAGCCCTTCACTTATTCATTTTTCAATCATAAAACATTCCAGCACATGTGCTTTGTTTAATCGACTAAAACTGAAAACGCATATTCCAAATCGTGGTCCCTGAGTAAACTGCAGAGCCCTAGAAGGATGGGTGAGTCGGCACACAGTTCCAGGCCTTTCAATGGAAACACTCAGTTGACCAGAGCTAAGGCCTCAGCGCAGGAGTCTGAGTGAGCAGTGCTCCAATGGGTAAGAGGGAATCAGTGGATGGGGTTACATGGTGTGTTGTCTGCAGGGCAAGTGGTTGACAGTGGTTCCACGTGTGTAAGACACTTCGGTAAACTTCCTCCAATGTTTCATGCTTCCTGCAGATGGGAAAGTCTGCTTATAGTAAAGGAAATACTGATGGCCCACGGCCTTTATAAGAGTTTTTTTTAGCTGACTAGGCTATGGGCTTGCTAAAAAGAAGCAAAAGCCTCCCAAGGTTCACCAGAAGCCTCTGCTGAAAGGTAGGAACAGGTGAAACAAAGAGAGGTCAGATAGAAAGAAATGCTTTCTAATGATTTCCACCTCGGTGTGGTAATGTGGCAATAATTATGATTCCTGGTCTTCATCCTATCTGATTAGAGGGGGAAAAAAACCGAATTTACAGAGATCTTCTTTCTTATTCTCATGGAACTTCTGTGAAACAGCTATTGACAGGGCATATCATACTTTTATTTATATTTGAGAAAATAAAGGACCATCTGAGACAAGGGGATATTCAAAGCTATCATATCCACTCATCCAGAAGTGAACATGATATGACCAATTGAATTATATTTCCATTTATTTTAAAGATGGGGTTTGGGAACTATTCCTACGTGATAAGGTACAGGCTCTCAGGGGTACGGTCTCCCTCTCAGATCCCCTCGGAAATAATGGTGGAAATTATCAGAAGAAAGAAAAATCTGCATCCATCCTAGAAACCAGGCCAAAGCCCTTTCCACATGCCAGAGCCTTGGAGATATTCTTCCTACACCACAATGCAGAATGGAGCTGTATGAAGAAACTGAGAACACCAATTCACAGTTTTTTGTTGAGAGAAAATACAGTGTCCCCAGGAACAGCAGAGACCCCTAGCAAAAGCCAACACTCCTTGCTAACCTGGAGGGATGAAGGAGAGAGGGAAGGTAAGACTCTGAGCACATTTCTTTACTCCCAAATGCCCTGAAGATGAGCCCTGAGAAGAAGCACAGGGCAGCCCTGGGGATGGTGGGCTGATAGGATCAGCATAACTAGGCAGTCAGGTGGGTCTGAATATGAGTCCCAGCTCTACCACCTACTAGCTCTGTAACCCTGGGCAGGTATTAAACTTCTCTAAGCCTCCCTTTTCTTCTCTGCCAAACTGGCTAGTAACTGTGCCTTTTGCACAGGATTGCTGTGAAGATTAAATGACGTAAGAGTGTAAAGTGCTTAAAATAGTCCCTGCAAGTGCTCATTTAGTGAAGATGATGATGGTGGTGACGGTGATAGATATGATGGTGACGGATATGATGATGGTGCTCATGGTGACCGTGATAGATATGTTGATGGTAGTCACGGTGATGGTGACGGATATGTTGATGGTGGTCATGGTGATGGTGACGGATATGTTGATGGTGGTCATGGTGACAGTGATGAATACAGTGATGGTGGTGATAGATATGATGACGATGATGATGATTAATTGTGAAACTGGAATTTAAGATTTGGCAGAATACAGCTAAAGCTTTTGAAAAGCTTCAAATACTTTAAATACTCTTACTCTTTGATCCAGTAATTCCACTTATTGGAAATATTCTTTGGGAAACAGAAACAGACAAAAGAATTCAAAGATAAAGTTCAGTTGTAGTTGGAAAAACAGGAAACAAGCTAATAAATACGTAACAACAGCAGAGGTTTTGGGGAGAAAACCTGTAGAAATAATGGGATCTACAATGGATAGATTGACCCCAATTATGGACAGACTGGAGAAACAGGCTGTCAGGACCAGGAAATTTGAGAGGCTGGATAAAATGAATGACATCCCCACCCCCTCCACACTTCCAGAGAACAATCCCTTCTCCACCCCCACAGGACACAGGAAGTCTATCCTCTGTAAAAACTGAATGAGAGATGTTCCCAACTCAGGGACACCACAGAACAGAGACAGATGGTGGCATGAAACAGGATGAATGGGTTTACATATTAAGTTGAGTTGATGACCCCAGCCCCCTCCTCTCACTGATGTCTCAGAGCCCTGGTGGCCAGGTATGTTCTGCCTATATTCGAAATTAGAAAATTTTTTCTTGGAGAATCTCAATTGCCCAGAGAAAATTCTACAGATAAAAGCATTTTTGCTTTAAAAAGTTTAAAACTTTAAAAAGTTTTTTGTTTTTTTTAAAAAAGAGAGCTGAGTTTCTCATTCTCCTATATGAACAAGTAGTCAAGGGATCAGTAAACATTTGGGGGAAATTCTCCAACATGAAGACTACAGCACAGAAAAGAGAAGAAAAAAAAAAGAAAAATAACCTGGCAGAAGGGGAGGTAGTACAAGTATCAGAATCATAGCAGCTACAGTAGCCAGCAAGATTGAGACTGCAAATGTTACAGGTGTTATGAACACACTGCACCTGAGACTTTCTATGTGGTGAAACCAGCGGTATTGAAAGACAATTCAAAGGAAATCATTTCCTCACTGTCTGATTCACTGTTACATTCATACCATGTACTGCATCATCTAAAATTCTCTCTGAAATCACAGACATGGTCCCCTTCTTGCTGGCTTGGGCAATAACATTCCCTCACAGCTGACCTTGAACCACTGTTCCCACCCCACCAAGCATCCAAGCTTGATTTCTGTGAACTGGGTCACTGGAACTAAAGGCACTAGAACTTTATGCCTGGTATCTGGCATATTCGATGCTGAAATCAGCTGGCACAGAAATAAGAACCCAAAACTCTCAAATAAAATAATACCACAGACCGGGACTACCCCATGAGTACTAAATGCAGAAAACTGATGGTGACTCAAATAACTAACTTCAATTGCTCCTTTTTAAGATGCCCATGATTTAGGAGTCCAGAGATCATCAATATAATTAGTTGTTTTAAACACAAAAGACTTTGACAAATCCCCTCTCAATTATTATATGAAAGTGTGTGTGTGTATATGTGTGTGTGTGTGCGCGCGTGTGTGAAGGGTTTGAAAAGATTAAGAAAAATCTGAGTTATTTTTTTTTTTGCGGTACGCGGGCCTCTCACTGTTGTGGCCTCTCCCGTTGCGGAGCACAGGCTCCGGTCGCGCAGGCTAAGCGGCCATGGCTCACAGGCCCAGCCGCTCCACGGCACATGGGGTCTTCGCGGATCGGGGTACGAACCCATGTCCCCTGCATCGGCAGGCGGACTCCCAACCACTGCGCCACCACGGAAGCTCGTGAGATGTTATTTTTAATAACTTAATATAGAAATTATAATAAGCTTTTATGCTATCCATATTGGGAGAAGTGATATCAAAGTTAATAGTTGTCACTTTACATTATTGTAAATTCTTTAACAATAGGATAACATTGCTTTAATAAATGGCCCTTTAATAAATGGTCTTATTTATGGTTTAAAAACAAAAAGCCTGTGTTCCAGTGTTACACACTGTAGTCAGAAACATCGCTTGCCAGAAATAGAAATAACATAAAGTCCAAGAGATTGAGTAGGTTGCAAATTGCTCTCCTGCTTGGGAGGAACAATTCCTTTCTCCCCTATCTTTGCACTGTTCCTCCCTCAAAATGGATTACTACCATAACACATCCTACAAGTGGCCGTGGAGACCCTACCCAGGACCAGATAATGGGCTGGATGCTGGGGGGGGGCCTGGAGGAAGCAATTCCTGCACTCAAAGAACTGAAATTTCACCTCCCTCTCCTCAATGTCTATGGATCCAGGACACGGGAAAAGAGAAACCTCCCCACCCCATACACAGTGACTCTTGTTTTGTTCAAAGGTGCTCTGTTCCCACAGTATACGCTGGCTGCCAGTCACTCTAGCTTATCCATGTTTTTAAAGCTGAAATCAAACTCACCACCCAATTCCCCCACGCTTTTCAGACAGACACAAAGAGTCCAGCTGAACCATTGTGAGGGCGCTCCCTGGTCTAAAGAACCATATCCCCACGGTGGAGAGGATGACTCCCTCTCGGAAACAGACTCCAGGATTTCCCCAGCTCAACAGCTCACACGTTTTCCCAAACTCCCACTCACAGATCACGTCCCTTCTTTCCTGGACTCACTGGGTGATGCACGGGAGAAAAATATCCAGCCAGAATCATGTGAATTCTGTCATTCGAGCCACCAGCTTCCTGCTGGTTAGAGGCAATTTGGGGTTGGCCAGTGGAGGACAGAAACCACGTTGGGGTTTGGCAGCCCATTCTGGTCCTCTGTGCCGTGTCATCCACTCAGCTGGGCAGCCTGCGACAGACGGGGCCTCTCCCTGTGCCACAACCCAACGTCCCATTCATCTCTGTCCCCTTCACACGTACACAGCTGGCAAGAGAGCAACCGACCAACGTCCACTGAATTGATAGGACTTGCATCCACTAAGAAAACAGGGGCGAGGGGCTGGCATTCACCACGGGCTCTAAGGGACCAGAGAACCACCTGAGCTAAGGAGCCCTGAGACCAACCGTGTAGGTGGGGTGGGTCGGGGGGAGGGGAGCGGCGGCTGACAGACTGTAGGGAAGGCTCTTCTCAGACCCTCAGACACTCCTGCAGAGAGAATCAGTGTGCAAAGTTAGAGACATTGACCATGAATGTCCTACCTATGGAGGTTGAAGAGACAAAGATGAGACTGAAATCAGGAATTACTGGATCAGACTGAACTGTAGGTTCAGGTGTGAAAATGCCACTTCCCCTTTATCAGAGGTGCTCAGAAACGTCTGCCCCATCACGCCTCCTGGATTACTGACCCCCAAGCCACTTCCCACTCACAGGCCAGCGTTGGAGTCTCACTCATCCTTCTACACCCGCCTGTACACCAAATTCAACAGGAGCAGGAACAAAGCACTCAAGGTTAAAATCAAAAGAGGAACAAGCAGGGCTTCCCTGATGGCGCAGTGTTGATAGTCCGCCTGCCGATGCAGGGGACACGGGTTCGTGCCCTGGTCCGGGAAGATCCCACATGCCGCAGAGCAGCTGGGCCCATGAGCCATGGCCGCTGAGCCTGCGCGTCCGGAGCCTGTGCTCCACAACGGGAGAGGCCACAACGGTGAGAGGCCCGTGTACCACAAAAGGAGAAAAAGAGGAACAAGCAAAGTGAAACGAAGAATTCGTTCTCTAAAAGCAGAGGGGCAGGTGGCGGAGCAAACAGGACCTGGGAGCAGCTTTGCTCACCCCAGCCTCAGCCTCCACCCTCTCTGAACATCCTATAGGGCCTCTTTGCCACAGTCAGAAGCGTACTATCTCCCAGTTTCACTGCACTCATTTTCAAGAGTAAATGTGTTTACGATGTCAGGATTAGAATGCCTGTAATTCTGGGTGTGCATTTAATTTGCGTGCTTCCTTCTCCTTGGGGTGTGGGGAGGTATTCACAAAGAAAGTTTATTCCTCCCGGAAGGCTACTCAAAAGGATGCTCTAATTAAGCCCTGATGGAGCTCAAGGAAAACCCAAACGACTAAAAATGAGCTCTGCCTCCCAGGTCTCCAGCTTCTCACCTCTCGAAAACCTTCGGGAAAGAGCACAACACACTCAGGACACAAAAGAGAAGCAACACTCAGTTCTCCCAGCCCAAAGAAGGACAAACAACCTAGAGATTATCGGCTCTGTTTTGCTACATTGATGCGTTGTTTTCCAGGCAGCTGACTTTTTTGTGAAACGGAACAGCTGGGTCTAGGTGAGCTGAGCGCTGAACGGGAGTTACCCCAGGGAAGTTGCTGGAACACCCACCTCGCCTTTTCCATATGGCCGGCTCATTTCATGCCGGAAATAGAGAGGCCTCCCCCGCCTCCTGGGTCTGGCCCGATCCACAGGAAACTTCTCTCTTGATTAGACTCCCACTGAGCCCGGGGTTCAACTTTCCATCTTTCATTCCAACCCATACATCCCACCACTCCACCAAGGCCCAGCCAGGGGGCCTTTGCAAACAAACTCACCCATCCACGTCCACTGTGGGCAATCCACAAAGCTCAGGCTTTCTTGGAATCAAGACATTATCCTTTGAACCGCCAGGGAATACTCTCCAAACAGCAGATTAATCCTTATTTGCTTTTGGCAGTCACAATCCAGGGTCAATTAAACAGAGCCAAGCCCTAACGCTTAACCTCTTTCCTGAGCATTTATTTACATGCGATGGTGGAAGAGGGCGTAGCATTCTCTCAGCCCCATTTGGATGACAGCTCTGGAGATCACACTGGCCTTCCAGAGCCTTCTTTTTCCTAGGTTTTCCTCCAGTCCAGCACAAAGCAGGTCTCAACGCTCTCTCTCACTTGCAGGCCTAGACAAAAGCAAAACGATGTAGACACTGCTTTGGATGAATGGGTGACAGTCACATGACACATCTGGGTATGTCCTTTTAAAACAGACTTTCCAACTGAAATGGGGCCCAGATGTTGTAAGGGCAGGCATGTATCCAGTCCCCTTCCTAGGTGGTACCTACGGAATGAAGACCCAACTTAATATGACTTTTATGTGTACTTCTTGTTTCCCCTACTACGATGTAGGCTCCTCCGGACCTCGGGCACGGAGCACTTGGCTGCTACGTGGAGCACAATGCTTAGCCCACGGTTGGTTCTTAAAAGCTGGTTCGTCCAATAAATCAAACAATAAGTGAATACAGTGAAGAAGGTTCAAATGTATCAGATTAAACCCCAATCGATGTTCAGGAACAAAAGGTTTCCTGTACAAGGTTATGCAGATAGATTTCCTTGTTTACTAGGAGTAACCATCAAGCTAACAGCCAGATTATTTTCCCCCCTCTTTTGTAATAGCTGGCTATTCGAATGTTCCTTACATGGAAGCCCTATTTATAAAATCTTTATTAGATGACAAACTACATAGACAGCATTTCATATTTCAGAGATTCTAACCATTCTTTAAGACCCAACTCCAATAACTGGTGACATTTATTGAGCACTTACTATGTGCCAGACTCTGTTTGGAAAGTTCTCAGGCACTTACTCACTTCGTCCTTACAACCCACTGATTCCATCCCCATTTCATGAGTGAAGAAACTGGCTTGGTTGTTCCTTGGGCCTCCCCTGTCCCCTCCAAAGGAAAGTATTCATTTCCTCTTCTGAAACCCTCCTTAGCATGTCCTGTGCTTCTCTTATGAAATATATATTCTCCTACAAGCATGGAGCAATTCAGGCATAATCCTACCCCCTCTGCTCCACTGAAAATGGGGCTACCTTTTCCCAATGGTACTTATTCCCCAGGCGGATCCAACAACTGCTTATCAGAATCACCTGAGAAGTTTCTGAAACAAAACACAGCAGGGGCCTGGGCTTCTCTCCCTAGAGAGTCTGGTCTTGGTGCTCTGGAACCTTTATCTTCAGAAAGCTGTCCAGGTGCTACTGACACACACCAGGTTTGAGGACCACTGTCTTATACAACAGCTCACGGCCTTGCACTTTGTGAGTAATGAACAAAATTTATCCAATGAATGGATGGCTTAATGAATAACCCATTTTTTGTGTGTGTGGTACGCGGGCCTCTCACTGTTGTGGCCTCTCCCGTTGTGGAGCACAGGCTCCGGACGCGCAGGCTCAGCAGCCATGGCTCACGGGCCCAGCCGCTCCGTGGCATGTGGGATCTTCCCGGACCGGGGCACGAACCCGTGTCCCCTGCATCGGCAGGCGGACTCTCAACCACTGCGCCACCAGGGAAGCCCTGAATAACCCATTATTATGAGATGTCGTTCAAGATATTTCCAGTTGTTTTCCAAGTGGACACAGAACTACCCACACCCAAACTCTGCCAAGCCCCCCGACGTAGCCCTTACCACTCCCTCCCAGCCCCCTTCGCTCATTCAGCTCCAGCCACACTGGCCCTGGGTACTGCTCCTCAGTTGTCCCAAAATATCTGCCTGGACCATTCTTGCCCTAGATTTGCATGGCTCCTTTCCTTTTTTTTTTTTGGCCGTGCCACATGTCATGCGGGATCTTCCCCAACCAGGGATCGAACCCGGGGCCCCCTGTGTTAGGAGCACGGAGTCTTAACCACTGGACCACCAGGGAAGTCCTCCTTTCTACTTGTATTCAGATCTCTTCCCAAATGTCACCTCCTGAGAGAAGTGACCTGCCTGCCCCCACTAAACTAGAGCACTCACCCCGGCCCCCCATCATTCTTTATGGTATCACAGTCCTTTATCAAAATTCTCATGGCCCTTAACACTAACTGACATTATATTACATATACTTTAAATGTACTGTGTGTTTCTTTCCCTTAGAACACACATGTCAAGGTTATGGATTCTTCGAGGAAAACAGACAAGCTTCCCCTGCTGTTTAAGTCTTATTCTGTCTGAAGTGTTTCAGGGGAGTCTCGTGACAGAAAGGAGGGCCGTAGCTGACTTTCCGGGTCCCTTCCATGATCCAAAGTCTTAGAAAAAGGCATTTTTACAGATAGGAGAAAAGCTCGGACATCATCCAATGCGAGAGCTCTTCTTAATCTGGAGTTCAGGAGTCCTTGAAGATGTATATACTTCCTAAAACTGTGAAATTTTGTCCGCGTGCATAAGCACAATTTTCTGTGGAAAGGATCCACAGCTCTCAATGGAGTTTCAAAGGAGCCTGATTTCCCAAACGAAAAGTTAAAATTCTCTAGGCAAAATCTTTCATTAGGTAAGAGGAAACTGAGGCACCCTCCAAGAAACAACTTACAGAAGGTCAAACAGCTGGTTAGTGACAGAGTTCTAAGAAGAATCCACATTTGTTGATTCCCAAGCAGTCCCCCTCCCTCTGCCCCCAGCCCCCCATGAGATGTTCCCATAGAAAGAGAGGACCTGTCCCTCACCACACCAGATTGCCATTCTGAACCACTGGACTCTCAGAGTAGCTCCTCTCATGACTAAGCCTCTGGGCAAAAACACTGAAGCATGCCTTCCCCTTCCTAACAATTTCATTATTCACAAATTTGCGTGTAAGTGAGGACATCAGATGGCTCAAAACTGCCCTAAGCCTCTTTCAAATGGCATTTCATGCAAGGCAGTACAGGGCATCCGTCACATACCCTCACTCACCAGACGCTCTCAGCAAAGAAAGAACTCCTTTTCCTTCCCTACTGCTAATGGCTCCAATTTTCTCATGATTTTCTATCATGG
Source organism: Tursiops truncatus (assembly GCF_011762595.2). Classification (NCBI taxonomy): domain Eukaryota; kingdom Metazoa; phylum Chordata; class Mammalia; order Artiodactyla; family Delphinidae; genus Tursiops; species Tursiops truncatus. The sequence continues at coordinate 13,564,883 of NC_047039.1, forward strand.
TGAGTGCCAATGAAATATCACCCCCATCACACGTCCCACTGGCTATTCTTTCAACATCGTGGCTTCTAAAGCAGCCCTGCTGGAATGAAAACAAAATCATATCCACAAGCCATTCGGGAGGAGTGCAGAGAGGGAGGGCGTGCAATGAAATAAAGGGCAAGGGCGTACTGTAAGCTCAATCAGAAGCACATGATCTGTCCGCTACTCTGGAGAGATTTGCTGTATTCACGAAAGCCCCGCAAGGTACTTTGAGGTACCATAGAAACTTTTCCAGTTAGGTCACTGCACTGCAAGGAACAGAGACCCTCTCAAGGTACCCCCGGAAAAGGTCTGTTTTAGACCCGGAGTTGGAAAGCTGCTGAGAGCAAGGACAGCTCCAGGGCCTGGATCCCCCCCCACCCCCTGCCTCCACCCTCCAGATTGCTGGAGGGTTTCTTTCCACACCTGTTTCCTTCTATCAGTCAGCTTCCTCAGTTTCCATATGGTTGTTTGGTGGGGTTTTTTTTTTGTTTTTGTTTTTTTTTTTTTGCGATAAGCGGGCCTCTCACTGTTGTGGCCTCTCCCGTTGCAGAGCACAGGCTCCGGGCGGCGCGGCATGCGGGATCCTCCCGGACCGGGGCACGAATCCGTATCCCCTGCATCGGCAGGCGGACTCCCATCCACTGCGCCACCAGGGGAGCCCTCCATATGGTTTTGTCATTCATAACTTTGGCTGCCATGTGACTTCAGTCTGCCATGGATCCAACTCTCTCAAATGACATCCTTTTAGCTTTCGCCTCTGGGGCAAAACATTTCCTGGGATTCCTTCATTTGAATTCCCAAGACAGGGAATCTGATTGTTTCTACTTATTTCTTTGGGCCAAGATCTACGTCATTGTCCAGACTATGGGACGGCCTCCCTGGGGCAGTGGGCGCACCCAGGCACCAATCAGCATGGCCGCGGGAGTCGGATACTGAGTAAAACTTGACTACCTCGGCCTTCCCCAGGTCTTCTGCAGGGGCTGTGCCCGGACTGGTACCGGAATGACTGTCACACAGGCACTAAACCAGGCTGGTCAACAGTGGGCTTGGACTGGCACGTGAAAGCCAAATGTTAAATTTTCAAGAATTCTGAGAGCTCTTTGCTAATTCACCTGTAATTGGAAATTGGCCACAGTGGGAGTATTTACACTGCAGACATTGGCAAATGCCACAAAAATGGCGGATTTTGTTGGTTTTCCTAGAGAGCTCATTTGCCAGCGCACCTCTGCAGCATTAATGGTTAAAGAGGGAGAAAAACAAAATCAAGGTAAACAAGGCTTCCCAACAATCCGGCATAATCCACGTCATTTCCCTCTTCTCTTCAGCCAGCCTTCGCTGCAGCCAGAATGGACGGCTTCCTCATCCTCCTTGCAGCCAGCGCTCGTGCTACGTCACCTGTCAGCCTTCCCAAATGGCAATGCCCACCTCTGTCAAGTTCAACTTCTTCCCTGAAGCCTACCCATTTCCCTCTATTAGAACAACCTCTGCTTCTCTGAACTCCTGGAACCCAAAGTGTACTCCTCTGCACCCCTTTTCACGTTCAGCCTTTTACTATAGCTATTTCTGGCTTCATACTTTGAGTCCTTTCATTCATTTTAAACTTCCCAAGAATGGGATCTATGTCCATTTCTCTGGATCCTTCCAAGAGCCAACCATATACCTGCTCCTCACTTAGCTACCTGGTCAGCCCACGGTGAACGAATACAGAACACTTATTTCCACAAGTCTGCCACTTACAATTCCAGGCCTGCTAACCCACGAGTTCCCCCAACAGATCTGAGCCCTGACAACCGAATCAGCAGCAAGAGGATTCAAGTCTGCCAGGTGGCTACAGGCGTGGATCTGGCGTGTATGGGAATTATGTTCGCTAGATCCAAACTCCTGTAAGACAAGGGCAAAGTGAGGGATTAAACACGGGGATTAAACTTTGATCTGACAACATCAGAGTCACACTTCAAACCACATTCAACCCCCATCTCCCTTTAAGCCTTTGGGAAAAATGACTGGGAGCATTAGGGGGAAAATCTCAGAACCAGGAACCAGATGAAAAAGATCACAAGTTCACTGTCAAGTGGAGAACATTAGTTCTTCATGTCACGGATCACGTAACAGCCTGAAGAGTATATAAAAGCTGACAAGAAGTCAGAAGGAAAACTATCAGATTACAACTGGCATGTGAAGAAAAAGGCCAGGAAGAAATGGGCTTCTTCGCCCCAAAAGTTTTTTCTGGACAAAACCTCCTAAGTCTTCAGGAAGAAAGTTCAATGGCGTGTCAACTTTGGATCCTGGCATTCTGGGGTCCATGAATGTGGCCTTACCAGCAAGGCTTAATTTGCAGAAGTATTCAAAACTTGAAAATTCTTCACACTCTGAGAATTTGGAAGGTTAGAAAATATTATCTCAGGAATTGCCTGGCAGTCTAGTGGTTACGACTCCATGCTTCCACTACAGGGGGCACGGGTTCGATCCCTGGTCAGGGAACTAAGATCCCACAAGCCGCACGGCACGGCCAAGAAATAAACAAATTAAATTTAAAAAAAAAAAGAAAAGAAAATATTACCTCTAGTTTACAGATGGAAAAACTAAGCTAAAGAGAGGCAAGTCACTTGACTGTGTCTGTAACAGACACTGAAACACAAACCCAGCTTCCTAATCCTGGTTTCAGTACCTCTCGGTTCACTTCATTCCACCCATCATCCCTCCAAACCCTAATGCCCTAGAATATAAAAAACAAGTGGCTTTTGTGAAATGGATAATTCCTGAAGCTTAATCCAAACACACGGTGTGAAAACTAGTTTCGAAAAAAAATTCTCAGAACTAAGGCAGACAAAAGAACATGGTAGGGTGACCATTTCAGCAAGAAAACAAGCTCTCTAATCTTCCCCAAGTATAAAACCCTGCCACTCAAGGCTGCTGATAAAAGCAAGAAGATAAAGACATATTATGGTAGAACACATGTTTCGTTTTAGATATCATCTATATTTCCTCCATCTGTCTTTTCTTTTCTTTTCTTTTTTTTTTTTTGGCGGTACGCAGGCCTCTCACTGCTGTGGCCTCTCCTGTTGCGGAGCACAGGCTCCGGACACCCAGGCTCAGTGGCCATGGCTCACGGGCCCAGCCGCTCCGCGGCATGTGGGATCTTCCTGGACAGGGGCACGAACCCGTGTCCCCTGCATCGGCAGGGGACCCTCAACTACTGCACCACCAGGGAGGCCCTGTCTTTTCCTGATAGGCGTGGTTTTAGGAAGATAGGACCACAGAGATGCTGTACTTGCCTAAGACTTTATAACTGGTAGCTAAAGCCTCCTCAACGTGGAATTTTGCCCCCTGGGATCTAAAAGAAATCCATCTAGAAGTAAAGAAGGGAACAAAGAAAACAAACGAAAGCAAAAGTTCACCTGTCCAGATGTCCTCCCTAACACACTCTGATTTGATCCTTAAAAGTTTAGTCCTTTGAGCAACAAATGAGGGGCTGTTTTCCTGGTCTAAAATCCGCTTTAGGGACTTTCCTGGTGGTCCAATGGGTAAGACTCCATGCTCCCAATGCAGGGGGCCTGGGTTCGATCCGTGGTCAGGGAACTAGATCCTGCACGCATGCCGCAACTAAAGATCCCGCATGCTGCGACCAGGACCTGGTCTAGCCATTAATTAATTAATTAATTATAAATAAATTAATTAATTAAATCAGCTTTAAATCAAAATCAAAATGTCCAGAGAGAAAGGTGATGGGATTATGGTTTGCTTCAAGGAGTGGGCCATTTGCTTCTGAAATAAGCCATGCTGTCACATCTGAACTGAGCGAGCAGGCGCATATCTAATTCAGGAAAGGAAATAAGAGACAGATTCAAAATTTCCAAGGCACTTGGCTTCGATCAGAGCTCAAACATGAAAAGAATTCTTCTGCAGGCTCAAAAGCATTTCTGAATTTGTGAGCTTACAAAGAGACCTCCCTGAAGCTATCAAGTAGTTTGAAAACAAGCTTGACTGACAATCCTCACGTTGCAAAAGATGAAGCAGGAACCAGCCTCTCTCAGGGCATGCAAGGTTCTTGAAAAATGATTCCAGGGACTTTCCTGGTGGTCCAGTGGGTAAGACTCTGCACTCCCAATGCAGGGGGGCCCAGGTTCCATCCCTGGTCTGGGAACTAGATCCCACATGCCGCAACAAAGATCCTGCATGCCACAACTAAGAGTCTGCATGCCACAACTACAAAAGATCCCGCATGCCACAACTACAAAAGCTCCCACATGCCACAACGAAGATCCCACGTGCCACAACGAAGACCCAGCCTAGCCAAATAAATAAATATTTTTAAAACTAAAGTACATTAGGTCTCTAAATCATTATATAAATGCCTTAAAAAGAAAAGAAAAAGAAAATTCATTCCAGAGTATTCTAATGCAGACAACTCTTCAACTGAAGTAGCTACCAGTCTTCTTTAAGGAAGGCTACAGGCCCACAAGATAGTCATTCAGGATTCTGTCCTCAATGGATTCCTATTTTCTGATTCTATTATAATCTGTGTGGTAGGACCAGAAATGGCTGGCCTAGGGCTACTGGTCCCAAATGTCTCTGAATTCACGAGGCTGGAGATGACGTATATTGTGGCGCTCTGTCAGGCCAAAGCGAAGGCAACCAGCTGGTCTGAAGCCCTGTCCACTCCATGGATTCTCTATACATTCCTTATCTTATATAATAACCACCCCATGGGCCCCTGGAACATAACATGTGCTCAGAGAAAAGTCATAGGGAGTGCAGATTCAAATTCCAGTTGGCCTGAGTCAATACATCCATGTTAATGAGTCCAGTTAGTTATGTGTGAATTTATTATTTATTTATACCTCTTAGGATCCCAGACTATTCTAAGCCAGTAAGAGAGTGCTACCTAAAAGTACAGGAGGGAACTCTCTGGCAGTCTAGGATTAAGACTCAGTGCTTTCACTACTGTGGCACGGGTTCAATCCCTGGTCGGGGAACTAAGATCCCACAAGCTGTGTGGCACGGCCAAAGAAATATAATAGTAAAAATAAATATCAAAAAAAAAAAAAAAGTACAGGAACAGAGACAAAAGTCCCATCACCCAGAGACCCCTAGGAATTCAAACATGTTCCATGGAGATTCTTGCAAGCCCAGGCCAGGTCCAGCCTTAGGGGCTTTGAAATTGGAAATACTAGAATCTAGTCTGGACCTTTGAGGATGGACTCAGCGCAAACCAACCTTCCCTACTTAGGAATCAAGCCTGCTCTGCAAACACGGGCACCTGATTGCCAGGCCAGCCTACTGGCGGGCAGGCTCCCGCCTAGTGAACTTTCAGATAATGATTACGTACTGCCCACTGCACCAGGAAGTGTGCTAATCTTATTCCTACCTCCTCACTTGGCTCAGAGCCTTCTATGATCTCACAAACGCAAACAGTAATAAAAGTTAGTAGGCTTGGACTTCGAAATTCCAAACCACTAGAAGCTGCTCTCCAAAACTTCACTCTGTAGCAAATGGCTTTTGCCTCTCCCTTGACGATTCTGATTTTAAGCATGGCTTGGCCACAAGGCACAAACTATGGTCTGCAGGACTGTAAACAGTAACCTTGGTTCTGATGTCAGCTTACCATGTGTCCCCGAGCAAATCAACATCTGCATCTCAATCTTCTTCAGTAACTCAAAACACGATTTACATTTTTAAGGCATGTCATATTAGTGATGCTGTTAGACTACAGAAACTATACACACACACACACACACACACACACACACAATGTTCTGTTTCATTAGTGAAATACTTTATTTTATGTAACATAAGACCAAGTCTTGTGTCTGCACCAGGATGTCCATTACCTTAACAAAATAGGACTGTGGCATCATATTTTATTGTCTTCAAACAGATAGAGGAGTCAAAGTCTGAGATCTTACCCACCATAAAATAGCCATTTAGGGCTTCCCTGGTGGCACAGTGGTTGGGAGTCCACCTGCCGATGCGGGGGGCGCGGGTTTGTGCCCCGGTCTGGGGGGATCCCGCGTGCCACGGAGCGGCTGGGCCCGTGAGCCATGGCCGCTGAGCCTGCACGTCCGGAGCCTGTGCTCCGCAACGGGAGAGGCCACGGCGGTGAGAGGCCCGCGTACCGCAAAAAAAAAAAAAAAGCCATTTAGATCCTAAAAACAACCAGCAAATCAAAATGAGATGTGATTCCACGAGTTTTAAATTTTAGGATTATAAAGAGATGAGACTGGTATAAACATGAAAATTCCATTTTGCCCTTAACTGAAGCAAAATCTTGGATTGGGTTTTGATGATAAGCAGAGAGAAAGAATGTGTCGTAAGTAATTAACTGAATTGTAGAAAGCAAAGAGTATTCAATCACGGATGGTCATCAAGAATACAGGAAGGGGGCTTCCCGGTTGGCACAGTGGTTAAGCATCTGCCAATGCAGGGGACACGGGTTCCAGCCCTGGTCCGGGAAGATCCCACATGCCACGGAACAACTAAGTCTGTGCACCACAACTACCGAGCCTGCGCTCTAGAGCCCGTGAGCCACAACTACTGAGCCCACGTGCCACAACTACTGAGCCCACGTGCCACAACTACTGAAGCCCGCATGCCTAGATCCCGTGCTCCGCAACAAGAGAAGCCACCGCAATGAGAAGCCCGCGCACCACAACGAAGAGTAGCCCCCGCTCGCCACAACCAGAGAAAAGCCTGCGCACAGCAATGAAGACCCAACACAGCCAAAAATAAAATAAACTTATAAAAAAACAAAACAAAATAAAGTGGTTGCATCAATTTACACTCCCACCAGTGCATGAGGCTCCCTATTGCCATAGATCCTGCCAACAGTTGGAATTTCTGTTTTTTGGGGTTGTTTGTGGGGGTTTTTTCCCCCCAATTTAGCCCTTCTGGTGAGGTTGTAGTTGTCTAGCAGTACGTTTGCATCTCTGTGATGACACATGGAGATCAACACCTTTCCAAATATTTATTGGACTTTGGATTATCATTTTTTGTGAAATGCCTATTCAAGTCTTTTTCCCATTTTTCAATTGGGTTATTGTTTTCTCTTATTGATTAATATTTCTGCACATATTCACAACAGGTTAGATATGTGTATTGGGACTGTCTTCGTTCTACTCTGTGGGTTGTCTTTTTAATCTCTTCTTAAGGGTGTCTTTCCGTGAACAGAAGTTCTTAATTTTAATATGACTCAGGATAATTTGTGTTTCTTTTAAAGTTAGTGTTTTTTGTGTCCCTTTAAGAAATCTCTGCCTACTCCAAGGTCAAGATGTTCTCTTATGCTTTTCTTTTCTGAAAGCTTTCACTGTTTTACCTTTCAGACATTTGGAATCAATCCTTTATATGGCATTAAGTAGGAGTCCAGTACATTTTTTCAATATAGATAACCAACTAACTCAGCACCACTTTTTGAAGAGATCAGCCTTTAATCACTGCATGCCATCGTCATCTTTAGCAGACACTCTGTCACTGAGTCTGATTCTTTTTAATGGCTGTACGGTGTTCCACTGTATGCATGTTTCATAAGTAACAACCCATGCCCAACTGATTCCCATTTAAGCTGCTTTCATGTCTTTATTATAAAGAATGCTGTCATGAATAATCCTGTCCGTATACCATTGCTCACATGTGTTAGTACATCTGTAGGACAAACTCATAGAAATGGAGTCGCTAAGTCAAAAGGTGTGTGCATTTTTAAATCAATATTTGACAGAGGCTGTACCAATTTTAATTGGATTTTCAAATCACGGTGAACTGCGCACACAGTATTATTATAAGACCCAGTACAGGGGCTTCCCTGGTGGCACAGTAGTTGGGAATCCTCCTGCCAGGGGAGGGGACACAGGTTCGAGCCCTGGTCTGGGAAGATCCCACATGCCACGGAGCAACTGAGCCCATGCACCACAGCTGCGCTGTGGAGCCCGCGAGCCGCAACTGCTGGGCCCACGTGCCACAACTACTGAAGCCCGCGCACTGCAATGAAGAGTGGCCCCCCCGCTCACCGCAACTAAAGAAAGCCCACACACAGCAACAAAGACTCAATGCAGCCATAAATAAATTAATTAATTAATTATTTTTTAAAAAGACCCAGCACATTAGAACTTCAATTATACCAAAGTTCCCAACATTTTTAAGCCTTAGGATCCCTTTTTAAAAACCAATAAATGTGGGCTTCCCTGGTGGCGCAGTGGTTAAGAATCCGCCTGCCAATGCAGGGGACACGGGTTTGATCCCTGGTCCAGGAAGATCCCACATGCCGCAGAGCAGCTAAGCCCGTGAGCCACAGCTACTGAGCCTGCACGCCACAACTACTTAGTCCATGTGCCACAACTACTGAAGCCCGTGCACCTAGAGCCCGTGCTCCACAACAAGAGAAGCCACCGCAATGAGAAGCCCACGCACTGCAACAAAGAGTAGCCCTGGATCGCCACAACTAGAGAAAGCCCACGCACAGCAACGAAGACCCAACGCAGCCAAATAAATAAATAAAATAAACAAATTTATTTGAAAAAAACAATAAATGTTTAACTATGCTTCTAGTATCCACTGACTGAAAAATATGTATATAACCATGTAATTCACAGACACTGTGCCTCAGGACCTAAGAAATGGAAACTAACCAAAGTGAATCATGCTGTCATGCTCTGAGGCACAGTCTCCTCTGCTTAACACAGTAAAGAGCAAGGGCACCTGCTATCTGCACCTGGTCTGAAGGAAGCTCAAAGCTCAGGGCAGTCAGGCCAAGGAGCCTTACCCAACCTGCTCCCAGGTCAAGTGTTCAGAATAAAGCATCATCATTTTGTTCAAAACACAAGTCTAAAAGAACGCCAATGGGCTTTCACTTCCAGGTCAGCACTATAATTATAATCCTTTATGATCAATACACAATTCTCCCTTTGCCCATCAGCACCTTGTAAACCACAGTAACACCTGTTCTCAAACATGCCTGTAACATCACGAGAATGTCACGCTACTTATTGATTTTGTGACTGACATCAATGTCAACACCACAGTGCTGAGGACCAAAGACATGGGGCCCGCTGCCGGCCTGAGACATTGTGACCACCACAGAACGCACAGCATGACTTCCACTTTGCAGCCTCAGACCTCTGAACACACTCCCTTTCCAGAACGCTTCAAAAGGGGAAGGTGCTTGGCAAAAGAAACCGTCAACAAAATGAAAAGGCAACCAACCGAAAGGAAGAAAATATTCATAAATCATACATCTGATAAGGGGTTAATGTCCAAGATAGGTAAAGAACTCATTCAATATCAAAAACAAAAAAAAACAAATAATCCAATCGAAAAATGGGCAGAGGATCTGAACAGACATTTTTTCAAAGACATACAGATGGCCAAAAGATGCTCGACATCACTAATCATCAGGGAAATGCAAATCAAAACCACAATGAGATCTCACCTCACATCTGTCAGAATGGCCTATCAAAAAGACAAGAGATAACGATCACTGGCGAGAGTGGAGAAAAGAGAGCCCCTGTGCACTGCTGGTGGGAATGTAAATTGGTGCAGCCGTTATGGAGAACAGTATGGAGGTTTCTCAAAAAAATCGAAAACAGAACTATCATATGATCTAGCAATTCCGCTTCTGGGCATCTACCTGAAGGAAACAAAAACACTAACACAAAAATATGGAATAACCATAAAATACAAGGAAATCCTGCCATTTGCAATGACATCAGTGGACCTTGAGGTCGCTGTGCTTAGTGAAATAAGTCAGAGAATGAAAGACAAATACTCTATAATATTACTCACATGTGGAATCTAAAAACCACAACAACATAAATACAGAGAACAGACTGGTGGTTGCCAGGTGGACGCGGGGTTGGGGGAGGAGAGATTGGTGAATGTGGTCAAAAGGTACAAACTTCCAGTTATAAGATAAATAAGTCCTGGGAATGTGATGTACAGCATGCTGACTACAGTTAATAATAGCTACTAAGAGAGTAGAATTTTTAAGTTCTCATGAAAAAAAAGAAAGTAATTTGTAACTCTGTGGGGTGATTGATGCTAACCAGAGTTACTGTGTGATCATTTCACAATATAAACAAATATCAAAAAATGATACTGTACACCTGAAACAAACAGAATATTATATGTCACTTATATCTCAGAAAAAACGGGGGGAGATGATTTAATAGCTGGATCTTGTTTATAACAAAACCTCCACCTGGAAAAAACCCAGGGATGACACAGCCTTCCTCCTGTGTGGAGAGAACTTATTCTTAAGAACCTTATGTAGACATGATAAAGAAACTTACTTTCTCCAGAGTTATGAAGAAAAAGGAAGCAGCTAGAAGACAAGTTAAGACAAGCAAGACATTTGCTACGAGCTCTGGGATTTTGCTGAAGTCATTTTATGCCTCTGGGGCATACTTTTCCAATAAAATAAAGTGTTAGCCAAGAGGTGATACATAGAGAATCTAGCTCTTAATCTTTTATGATTCTAGACACAAAAGGGCAAACAAGTTAGATTTCTATGACTTATTCTTATAACTGGTCTGTGGCAGGAAGGCTGGGGAGTGACAGCCCTCTAGTTCCAGGCTCACAGAAAGTACAAATAAAAGACAACGCATCCTGCCCCAGGTACACAGGTAACAAAACAGTCGGGGGGATGCATTCACCTTGGGTGAGTCAGCAAAGAGTTATTTGCAAGAGGGAGTCAATCTCTGCTGCAATTTCCTTCCCTCGAGTTTTTGTTTTTTTTTTAATTGAAATACAGTTGATTTACAATGTTGTGTTAGTTTCAGCTGCACAGTAAACTGATTCAGTTATACGTATATATATCCTTTTTTTTTTTACATTATCTTCCATTATAGGCTATTACAAGATATTGAGTATGGTTCCCTGACTGTACAGTATCAAGTTGTTTTAAAAGACGAAAAGTAGGGGCTTCCCTGGTGGCGCAGTGGTTGAGAGTCCGCCTGCCGATGCAGGGGACCATGGGTTCGTGCCCCGGTCCGGGAGGATCCCACATGCCGCGGAGTGGCTGGGCCCGTGAGTCACGGCCGTTGAGCCTGCGCGTCCGGAGCCTGTGGTCCGCAATGGGAGAGGCCACAACAGTGAGAGGCCCGTGTACCGCAAAAAAAAAAAAAAGTAGACAACCAAGATTCTTAGAGGGCGTCTTGGGCATCTTCCAGTCCCTTGGGGAGCATGGAAATGTAAGAGAAAACGGCACAACCCAGAAAGGTGGACGCATCCGAACAACAGCAGCTTTGCGATGGCACGGAGGTTTGTGAAAAGACAAAGATCACTTTTTTGTTGTTGTTGCGGTACGCGGGCCTCTCACTGTTGTGGCCTCTCCCGTGGCGGAGCACAGGCTCAGCGGCCGTGGCTCACGGGCCCAGCCGCTCCGCGGCATGTGGGATCTTCCCGGACCGGGGCACGAACCCGTGTCCCCTGCATCGGCAGGCGGACCCCCAAACACTGCGCCACCAGGGAAGCCCCAAAGATTACTTTTGCCTCTTGCTTAGGTACTGGCTGCCAGCAATTCGGACGATCGTCTGAGTGAGCTGATGGCCAGCCCAGGCTCTGAGAAGACGTGACCTGGACATCACTTGGAAAAATTAAATTAACGCAAGCATCCTCTGCTTTTGCTCACCCAAATCTCTGCCTCAAAAGCATTTCTTAGCCTGATCTCAAAAGCACTTTTTTAAGCTTAAAACTAAAACCCTATTATTCCTGAGGTATGCTGGAAGTTAATACTTATAAACCAAGGTTAAAGGACTCCCAAAGGATTTATCATAGCCTTTAATGTCCACACACAGCGCACATTTCATAGGTGATTTTACCTATTTGGTGAGGGAGAAAACTATTTTTCCCTCCTTTTAAATATTTAGTGAAAAACAAACTATGTGACCATACTCAAGTTTGTGGCCCATAGATAGGGGTCAAATTCTATTATAATTCTATTACAACTCATTTTGAAGAACTGAAATGAGTTATAAGAGATTTTGACCCATATTCCTCTTCTTATTCTTTTGACAGTACTAAAATATTTTATATGTATAAAGTTATTGTGTTATTATATTGGGTATTGCTGGAGAAAAAACTAGAAGTTGGAAAATTTTTCCTTTATGGAAAAAAATCATTGTAATGAGATTTGAGTCCTTACCCTGAAACCCCACTGGTTTGTTTCTGAAAATTTAGATGAGGAGAAAGCACAAATTAAGTTGCAGCTAACATGTAGGCAGATAGGACCACTACAAAAAGCCTTCTGTAAATTTTGAGTAACTACTACCTTTGCTTCAAAGCCCCTCACCAGTACTCTAAATTACTTTTCTTCTCCACGTTACTTGTGATCTCATATTTTTTGTTTAATTACCCTGCATACAGTATAGATGTGCTTATCGTAAGGCATCTCAACTCCTTTTGGGTAATGGGAAGTAACGGATGAATTTAAATGCCTTGTTTCTTCCATTAGATTGCACTGTTCCTTTCCAACTCGTGCTCAACGAACTAATCCAATGAGTCAGAACCTCCTAAACCCTATTCACCACCGTGGTCAAGCCTTTTCTTTCCATTTAGCCAATCCTACAACACATCTTCCTCCAGGAAGCCTCCACAAATAATGAAGAAATAAAAAGGAACAGCAGCAAATTACCACTGTTCCCTTCCCAAGAATGCATTATTCAGGATTTCAATTCCTTTCCCACCCCACGATGCTCACACAATCCTTTGCTTAAACAGTTCTTAAATCTCTTTTATCTATTCTTTAAATGTTCCTTTTCTTATTGCATTTTTTTAAATTTTTATTTATTTATTTATTTATTTTGGGCTGTGTTGCACGGTCTTTGTTGTGACGAGCAGGGGCTACTCTTTGTTGCAGTGCACGGGCTTCTCATTGCAGTGGCTTTTCTTGTTGGCGGAGCACGGGCTCTAAGCGCACAGGATTCAGTACCTGTGGCTCGCAGGCTCTAGAGCGCAGGCTCAGTAGTTGTGGCGCACAGGCTTAGTTGCTCCACAGCATGTGGGAGTCTCCCGGACCAGGGATCGAACCCGTGTCCCCTGCATTGGCAGGCGGATTCTTCACCACTGCACCACCAGGGAAATCCTTCTTACTGCTTTTGACTGTATCTCATTGGAAGTGCACGTAGGGCAAAATTTTCCATAACGTGGGGGAAAATTTCCTCTTCCGGCACACAAGACAAATTTAGGTAGATAACGGCATTCATTTATTCCTTCATCATTTATTTACTGAGTGCTGACCACGTGCCAGGTGCCATCCTGGGAGCGGGGGGAGCACTAATGAAAAGGATAAAGTTCCTGTCCTCATAACTCTATATTCCAGTATGGGAGACAGACAGTAAACACAAACAAATAAACAAATAGGACAATTAGGGAAAAGGAGAGACATAAAGACAGTAAGTGTCTTTTTTTTTTTTTTTTTGCGGTACGCAGGCCTCTCACTGTTGTGGCCTCTCCCGTTGCGGAGCACAGGCTCCGGACGCACAGGCTCAGCGGCCATGGCTCACGGGCCCAGCCGCTCCGCGGCATGTGGGATCTTCCCGGACCGGGGCACGAACCCGTGTCCCCTGCATCGGCAGGCGGACTCTCAACCACTGCGCCACCAGGGAAGCCCAAGACAGTAGTGTCTTTAGCTGGGGTCCTCAGAAAGCTCTAAGGAGGGATTATTCCAACAGACGCCTGAATAATACAGGAATGTTATTCCATTTTTAATTCTTTTTTACCTAACTACAGGTTGATCCTCATTATTCGCAGATTCTATGGTATTTGTGAATTCTCCCACTCGCTAAAATTTACTTAACCCCCAAATCAACATCCTGGTACTTTCGAGGTCATTCCCAGTCATGTGCAGAGGGGCAAAATGTGACATGCAAGTTCCCATCTGAGGTTGGACAAGGGGACACTGCCTTTTTGTTTCAGTTCTCACACTGTAAACCAGAGTCCTTCGCATGGTCTTAACTTTAGTGCCATGTTTTTCTTATTTTGTGCTTTCTGTTAATGATTTTGCTATTTAAATGGCCCCCAAGCATAGTGCTGAAGTGCTGTGTCGTGTTCCCAAGCCCAAAAAGGCTGTGATTTACCTTACAGAGAAAATGCATGTGTTAGATAAGCTTCCTTCAGGCTTGAGTTTACATATAGGGCGTGGGCCCGTGAGTTCAATGTTAGTGCATCAGCGATGTAAACCTTCTGTTTAAGGTCTTTAAACCTTAAACAGAAACACACATGACATATGGTTATATGTTGATCAGCTGATGAAAACGTGACCAGAGGCTCACAGGAACCTGACCTTGTATTACCCCTAGGAGCAATGGTAACATATTAGCTAAGTCAGTGTTCTTGGGGACTTTACAGAACATTAACTACCACAAATAACGAGAATCCACAGTATATCGAAGAGAAAGTTGGGCACCAGCCTCCTCCCTCTTTAATGGAGAAAACGGTTTGATGGCCAACAGCATGGAGCCAGAATCCAATATACTGCTATTTTATTTTTGTTGCCTTTATTTTTAAGGTTGCCACTTTCTGGAGCAAGTGATGCTGGTTCCCCTTTAATGGCAGGAATGTAAGGTTTTCTTTTTCAATCACTGTTTTAAGTAAAAATAAAAAAACAGGCAGGGCTTCCCTGGTGGCGTAGTGGTTGAGAGTCCGCCTGCCGATGCAGGAAACACGGGTTCGTGCCCCTGTCCGGGAAGATCCCACATGCCGCGGAGCGGCTGGGCCCGTGAGCCCTGGCCGCTGAGCCTGCGCGTCCGGAGCCTGTGCTCCGCAACGGAAGAGGCCACAGCAGTGAGAGGCCCGCGGACCACAAAAAAAAAAAAACAAAAAAAAAAAACAGGCAACATAAAATATTAAGTAAAAAATAACAAATTCCACTTATATGTGTAACCTAAAAAAATGATACAAATGAACTTATTTTCAAAACAGACTTAGAAAACAAACTTATGGTAACCAAAGAGGAAAGGTAGAGGGGGATGGATAAATTAGGACTTTGGGATTAACATAAACACACTGCTTTATATAAAATAGATAATCAACAAGGACCTACTGCATACCACAGAGAACTGTACTCAACATTCTGTAACAACCTGTAACAATTTTCAGGAAAATAACCTGAAATAACCTGAAAAGAAAGGATATATGTATATGTATAACTGAATCACTTTGCTGTACACCTGAAACTAACACAACATGGTAAATCAACTATACTCCAATATAAAATAAAAATTAAAAAAATAATAAATTCAATGGGGAAGAAAGAGATGGTTCCTTCAAAAGTAAGCCTCCAAAAGTGAGTATATAAGATAGTCCTTTGGGACTCAAGAATAAAGTATCAGAACTTTTACTTATATTTATTTTTATCTTAAAAAAGATAAAGAAATTAAGCTCTAATACTTACGAACTAACAACAACAAAAAAAGAGAAGGCAAATGGGTAAGGCAATAGGCATGAAGCAGCTACACAAGAGTACCTGGTGTAAAAATTAATACTGAAACAGAAACATCAATTAAAATAGTCAGGAGGCCAGAAGTGGAAGCCGTGGCACCCTACAGGATAGCAGAGCCCAACAGGAAGAAAGACTTCCCCTTCTTGCCCGGCAAGAGCTCAGCCAGTGGGAGCCTGTCACAACTCAGCCAATGAAAAGCCACTGTACCTCAAACATTCAATTCCTCCAATGGACTCTTTGTTTACTACAGCCCTCCCAACTTCCTTTTCCCCTCTATAAAAGAGTTCTCCTCTCCTGGTTGCAGGGATGTGCATGTGGCTTGCAGACGCACTGAGGGTTGCAAACCCTGAATTGCAATTCTTTGCTGATTCTGAATAAATCCATTTTTTGCTGGAGAACTAACTGGCAGTCTATTTGTTTCACGTCAACACTGGACATGGCAGAGATCAAAGTGACAGATGAACAAGAAGTTTGGGAAACACATATGGAGTTGATTTGGGGCTTAGGAGTGAGATTATATGCATATGGATGAAAAATTTATCCTGCATGAACCTTAGTTTTCTTATCTGGAAAGGAGACAATATATGAGAATTACAGCATTATCACAATGATTTAATGAAATAATGTGTAAAGCAGCAGTGTTGAAAGTTTTGAGTCTCAGAACCCCTTTAACACTCTGAAAAGTTATTGAGAATTCCAAAGAGTTTTTATGTGGGTTATATCTGTCACTATTTATCATAATAGAAATTCAATCGAGAAATTTTAAAAATACTTATTCGTTAATTAAAGTAACCATAATAAACCCCAATACATGCTAGCAATATATATATTTTAGATCAAACTACTTTTCCAAACAAAAACACTTAGAAGAGCAGCATTGCTTTGCATATTTGTAAATCTCTTTGATGTCTGGCTTCACAAAAGGCCTTTGTATTCTCATACCTGCTTCTGCATTCTATCTGTCCCAGTATCACACTCAATGTAGCCTCTGGGAAACTATACTGTATACTCATACCAGAACAGAGTAAAGACAGGCCAATAACATCTTAGTATTGTTACCAAAAAAGTTTTAACCTCATGGGCCACCCGAAAGTGTCTCCAAGAGCCCCACATGTACCTGGGACAGACTGAAATAAAGGGCTCAGAACAGTGCCTTTCATGAGGTAAATGCCTAATAAATATTAATTCTCTATTCCTTTTATTCTCAGCCTCAATGTTGTTAAAACATGAATGTATTAGGGCAAGGACTTCTTCAATTCATTACAATTGTATAATATCTAGCTTGGTCATGTTACTAACTGGTTCTGTAACTAACTAGCTGTGTGATCTTCATAGCCAAGGATTCTTAATCTGTGTTCAAATTCAGAGGATCCATGGACTTGAAAAGGGAAAAAAAGCTACATCTCTGTTTTCTGACACTCAGCATTTACTTCAATGATGACCAGAGGCAATAAACCACAGGTGTTACTGCTGACGCTGGCCTCAACTGAAATCACAGGTGTCTTATATATAAAATAGATAACCGACAAGGGCCTACTGTAGAGCACAGAGAACTATATTCAATATCTTGTAATAAGCTGTAATGGAAAAGAATCTGAAAAAGAAAAGATATATATACGTATAACTTTGCTATACACCTGAAACTAACACCACTGTAAATCAACTGTACTTCAATTAAAAAATAAATTAAACTCTCCTCCACTGTTGGTGGGAATGTAAACTGGTACAAACATTATGGAGAAGAGTATGGAGGTTCCTTTAAAAACTACATATAGAACTACCATATGATTCAGCAATCCCACTCTTGGACATATATCTGGAGAAAACAGTAATTTGAAAAGATACGTGCACCCGAATGTTCATTGCAGCACTATTTACAACAGCCGAGACATGGAAGCAACCTAAATGTCCATCGACAGAGGAATGGATAAAGAAGATGTAGAATATACACACAATGGGATATTACTCCGCCATAAAAAAGAATGAAGTAATGCCATTTGCAGCAACATGGATGGACACAGAGATTATCATACTAAGTGAAGTAAGTCAGACAAAGACAAATATCATATGATATCACTTATATGTGGAATCTAATAAAAAATGATACAAATGAACTTTTTTACAAGACAAAAACAGACTCACAGATCTTAAAATCAAACTTATGGTTATCAAAAGGGAAACGTTGAGGGGGAAGTGATATATTAGGAGATTGGGATTAACAAATACACACTACTATATATAAAATAGATAACTAACAAGGACCTACTGTATAGCACAGGGAACTCTATTCGGTATTCTGTAATAACCTATATGGGACAAGAATCTGAAAAAGAATGGATATATGTATAGGTATAGATGATTCACTTTACTGTGCACCTGAAACTAACTCAATATTGTAAATCAACTCTACTCCAATAAAAAATTTATTAAAGAAATCACAGGCATTTTCCTATATTATGGTTACTACAGATATCTTGAAAAATTGTATATGCTCATCACTAATTCAAAAGTAGGGTAGTTATTATGCATTAATAAAGAAGCACATATATTACAATATCACAAATTTTTGAAAACTATCTTGACAGCTGTAGTTCAATTACAGGTGGCTTCAATTTTCAGTCCTTCATATTTGACTTTATGCAATTAAGAACATTGTTCTGAGAAAGTGGGCCACCTTAAGGGTTTAACCTGATTGGCCAAAGGCATTCATGTAACCAAAAAAGTAAGAACAACTTATGTTAAGCAATTCACTTTACCTCTTTAGGCATCAAGTTCCTCTCTTTAAAAGGGAACTGAACTAATCATTCTGAGACCAAATTCCACCCCTCCAGCTAGAGTCTATGGAACACGGTGCCGGTGGTGAGGAAGAACCGAATGGGGACCCACAGCACACCTCAGTGCATTAACAAAGCACAAGAATCCGGTTTGGGTTTTTACACTAACATTTGAGAATCTACAAAGTTAAATGCTCTTAGACTAACTGGGCCTAGCACAGCGAAATAGTCGAAAAGCTAACAGTGAAGCAAATATTCCCCCTAACTACCTTTTATCACAATATAAAAACGTATAGGACAAATCCCACCCAACAATAATGAATGATTTTGCAAAGGTTCCATCATCAACATAATCTGGGTCTGTTCTTAATAGAAACAGCTTGTTTGGGAACAGACTTAAGAAATGTTTCGATAAATGTATCACTGTTTGCTTAACATCTAAATAAAAGTTTTCCACCTTCATATCTTAAAACACGCAAAATGAGAGAAATAATAAAGGAAAAGAAAACAAGAAAAAAAAAATGAAGGGAGAAAGAAAAGAGTTTTCCATGGCTGTGGGGCAGCCCTCAGCACTCAGCACTTCACATCAGGGCACTAATGGCCCAGAAGTTTAAAGAACCAAGTCTGTGGTCCTATTACCCGATAACCGACAATAGGTCATTTAAGCCCACCTGATGCTAGAGGTTGAGTCAACAGTTGAAGAAATAAGAAAGCCCAGACATGTTGCATTTCAGTCCCTGTAGAAAAATCTAGCTGTCAGGGATAGCCAATAGTGGCACCAAGATAAGTAGAGACAGCTAGCTTCACCGTGCACAGTTCAAACTGAGATCAAACACTACCCTCACGCAGAGGAGCTGTAAGTCATTAACATGCTTCAAAACGGCCATCA
The DNA here is from genome assembly GCF_011762595.2 of Tursiops truncatus. Taxonomy (NCBI): domain Eukaryota; kingdom Metazoa; phylum Chordata; class Mammalia; order Artiodactyla; family Delphinidae; genus Tursiops; species Tursiops truncatus. The sequence goes on from NC_047039.1 coordinate 13,583,994, forward strand.
CATGGTTTCCTTCCAGCAGAAACGAAATCTGTCCAGCAGACCCTCAGAAAGGACAATAATCCCCCCACCATAAGTCCAACAAGCCAGTTTCCCCAATCATATTTAAGCAAGTCTGTATACTCCATGCCTGTTTTCTCAGCAGCACACCTCCTTTTTTTTACTTGCAAAGATAAAGACAGACTGAAGGCTCTCGCTTCATCCATCTAACGCTTCATCCATCTAACGGATGGAGGGATGGATCTAACAGAACAAAATAAAAGTCATATTGGAGTGAATGAGATGCTGAAACCTAATGGGGAAAAAAACTGCACTAAATCATCATAGAAATTAGGTTGGCAATTTAGAACGCCACCCCAACGCCAAGGACAGCCAGTTACTGAACGCATGTTCCATAGCGGTGTCCCTCTCGAGTCACAGGAATACAAAACCATAACCTTCTGATTCACTGAACCAAAGGATAAGTAATAAAATGTAGGAATGGTGAGGGAGAGGCGTGAAGGTTAGGAGGTCCGGGGAACACCAAATCTGAAGGAGGCAATGGGTAGGGCTTTGAGGCCTGGGTGAAAGGCCAGATTGTGGGATGCAGAGGTGGGAGGGCACTCTGAACAGGGGACAAGCACAGGGGAGCAAAGTCCCAAAGGAGGGACTCTCCATGGGATATTGCACAAGAGGGAGAAGGGCAGTGTCTGCGCCGGAGGGTTGATGGAAGAAGCTGTGAGAGAGATGGTTTGTGAAGATATTGCTGAACTGGATTCTCAGAACCTTGAAAACTGGGCTCAGTTTAGACATTACCCCGGTAGGTCAAGGAAGGCTTCCAAGCATGGAGGTAATATGAACCACCATGTGTTTTAGGAATAAACAATGGACATTGATCTCATCAGCTCATCTGTCCTAACAGTGGGCCCTTGTGTCAAATCCAGATTAATCAGAACCTTTTGTGTCTAGTGAAATAAATTTCCCAAATTATATCTTGGGGCAATTTTGCTACCACATGTGCTTTGGAAATTCAGTTCACTTTTCTTGTCTGATGATAAATAACAGACTCTAGAACAGGAAAAAAAATAAGAAAGAAAAATTAAAAAGAGAAAATACCCTCCTTGTTCCTATGACTACGGCAATAAAACCCACATTTTTCGGATATGTTTGCATTAACTACACCAAAGTCATAATAGTTTTGGAAAGCGTTTCTCCTGTTAAACAAAATTAGAACTGATAACTTTTTTGTGAGTAGTAATTATTGATTAGGTATTGCTAAATCTACTTTAATTTAGGAGTTAGTACCCAATAACCCTCACAAATAAAGAAACTGACTCCGACTCATTTCCACAACTACTGGCTACTTACTGGTACCTGATGAGGAACACCTGTCTGAAATTTTATGACCGATTCAAGAGGGGGATGGTCTGGAGCAGAAGTAACAACATGCACCCATTTCTGAGTTACAACCATAGGAGAGTGCAAGGATTCTAAAAGAAATTTAAAGGAAAGAAAGTGTTTGCAACAGAGGGAAAACAAGGCATTACATGCATGTTATTATATACACACACACACACACATATATACATAAAGGATCACAATCTAAAAGTAATCAATGTGAGAAGGTGGGTTTGTTTTTTGTAACTGACTACAGAGTTGAAATGCACATAGAGATGTTAAGATACAGTATCTCTGAAACAGACGTAGTCGTCAGAAAGTATAGAACAGGTTCAGGGACCGCTCCCTAGTAACCACTGAGGTGAGGAAAAAAATGGGGGCGGGATGGGAGTGAGGTCGAAGACTAACTTCCAAATAGGCCCAATGAATGACCCTGACAGGAAGTGATAAAATTCTCAACGCACACAACTGTGTTTATACTAGAGAATCGCACCCAAGCCTAATAGCCACTGTAATTGCCCCGCTAAGTGGCAGTCTTCCCACAAGACCTCAGCAACCTCACCCCTTGATAAAAGTAGGACCAAGGTTTTTCACCTGGGTCAAAACCCGCTCATCCACTTGTTTCGGATCGAAACTAATACAAAAGCAATTCCCCACGCATCCTGGGGGCCCTCCAGCACCGCTGTTATGAATGCCAAGTGCCTAGCATGGGACCTGTCATAGTTTTCTTAATAAAACGTCCTCGATCTAATCCCACGACGGGATCGGAATTCTGAAGGCAGTCTGAAATCCTCCCCATACACGCTCCGGTAGGGGATGACTGTCCGCACAACCAGCCCCGGGGGCCAGCCACCCCCGTCCCCATGCCACACACTTCCTGTCGCTTCCATCACCTCCACACCACAACTTGAGTTTCCCGATCAGTTTACAACTGCTATCAGGATCCCAGTGCCTGGAAGGAACGAGGGGAGGGCGGCTTCCTACCCCCAACTCTTCTCTTTAGGTTTCAGAGAGAACCTACGAAGAGGGAGGGCAGAAAGCACTGGGGCAGCCAGCCGACTTCGCGTTCTGCCGGCCTCGGCTGGTTACAAAGTACTGAATGAAGCCACACGGACAGGGAGGAGGGGGGCGAGCACCAGACCTGGGTGCCCCAAATGAACCACAGGCGAACGCCCTCACTTTGCACGTTTCTACGCTGCAAAGCGCTGCAGCTTTGGGTTCGGGGGCAGGATTGCCAGTCCCGGAGCCCAACTGCACTTTTAGCCACCCGGATTCCCCAAACCCAGGATGACTTCCCCCACGGGGCTCCCGGAGAGGGCTCCGACTCCCACCGCCCGCTCTGTGGGACGGCTGCAGCTGGAGCCGATCCCTCTCAGCGCCCCCGCGGGCAGCGGGAGACGGAGCCGGGTCCCAGGCAGGCGAGCACCGAGTGGCCCGGCGTCCGCCGCCCAACTTTGCGCGGGGCAGGGCCGCTCCCGCGAACTTGGCGGCGGCCGGGTCGGGGGCGGGGTGGGGCGAGCACTCACCAACTCCGTACTTCTGCCTCTTGGTCGGGATCCAGCGGGCCATGGCGGCGACCTCGCCCCGCGGCAGCGGCGGCGGCGGCGGCTACAGCTCCCAGGGCTCCGGCTGCCACCGCGCCGCGCTCCTGCGCGCCCCGGACTCTTCCGCCATGTTCCGCCAAACTTCGCCCGGCCCCGCGCGCCGTCTCCTCGCGGCGCTGCCCGCGATACGCTCCGGCTCCAACCCCGGGCCGCGGTCACCTGCTGGGCCCGGCGGCCGCGGCGCCGTGCGCGCCCCTCCCGGCACCGCCCCGGCCCCTCCCGCAGGCCGCGCCCTCCGCCCGCCGAGGCCGCCTCCGCGCCCCGACCCGCGGGCGCCCGGCCTCTCCCGCCGGCCCGCCCCGTACTCCGCGCTCTCCCCGGCCGGGGCTGGCTCCGCCTTGCGCACTTCCCGGGAGCAGTTCCCCAGCACAGACTGGGGTACAGTTTTTTTCCTTCTGGTGTTTTGCTTTTTTCCCCGCCTTCCCCACCCAGACTAAACCCCTTGGATCCCGGGGGGCGGGTTCCCCGCCGCGGGTGTCCGGAGGGCTGCGCTGGAGGCGCCGGGCACCCCCAGGCGGGGCGGCCGAGGATGCGGGGTCCGCTCCCACCGCGCGCGCCGGAGCATCTGGGGGAACGAGGATGAGTGAATAAGCAACTAGGATCTAGGATGAGTTGTTTCTCGCCCCCGGGGCACCCACAGTGCCTGGCACTCCGCGGGCGCTCAATAAATATTTGTTGAATGAATGAGCAGTTGACTACTGCGTTCACCCCCTAGAGCTTTCGCTGACACCACGAGAGCCGGAAGCCGGACTCCAGGGCAGACATGATCTCCTGTGGCCACTGTTTATAGCCTTCAAGGCAGGAACATTTGTCTTCTGGTAAATAAAGAACTCATGCAAGGGAGCCGGGCTCCTCAGAAGTATCAAATAGTTTCCGAGGGGAGCCTCTGTGGGAAAATTATGTAGAGAGCCCTGACTTGGAAATCCTGTGTACCCGAAACACCCGGACTCTTCCCCAGCTGAAGATATTCAGACCCAGCTGAAGAAACTCAGACCCTCATGCTCAAGGGAAAAGCCCGACACAAAGACCTTTTCCAACAGCCCAGCAGCCCAAAGAGCGTCCCTGCGGAGAAGGGAACCAAGCACATCCAAGCCGCTCTCGTTCACTAGCTGTATTGTTGGGAGAAAACCAAACGCAGGGACTGCTCATTTGAACTGCCCTAAACTGTGGGCGTCCTCTGAAAACTCTCCTCCCGGAACTCAGTTCCTCCTGGAGAGACCTCAAGGATGAAGATTGGATCTGAATCCCAGGCGGGAGTGGGCCCCCTTGCTACCTCACCTCTAGAAGTAAAACCTCAGAGTAAATTAGCAGCTGGTTTACGTTCACCGTCTGAGAAACTGCCTCTTGAAAGACACTGTTTTGCCCTTGTAGTCTGTCTATTCGGAACACGAAAGGAAGATGAAATCAACATGTAGTGAAATAGACTGAAACTTCATTGAAGACAGTGCATTTAACATTGGTAACTTTTTGCAAAGTTACCAAACTTTGTAACTGACAATTTTTTTTTCAAGGTTTTGTTCATGGCGGGTAACTCCTAGGGCTTCCTGTTTTCTCCACCACCAAATTGGTATTTATTCACCAAGTGCAATGATAATTTAAGAAATCAGTCACTTGAGACTTAACATCCAGAAGGAATTCCACCATCTCTCCCCCAAATTTATGTTCCTCTTCCAATGACATCATGATTAACCTAACTCCCCAGGTTAGGTAATTTCTTTTTCTTTCCATAAATACTTATTAAGTGCCTGCTAGGTGTCAGGCATTGTTCTAAGAATGGAGGCACAGCAGTGAATAAAGAAAAAATCCCTACCCTCATAGAGCTTATAGTCTAGAGGAGGAGAGTAAAACAATGAACAAATTATGTCAAATGAGGCTAAGCCTGTAAAGAAAAATCCAAAGCAAGGAGGATCAGATGTGTGTGTTGGAGGGGGCTGTGCACTACAGTTTTATATCAAGTGGTCTGGGAAGGCATCTCTGCTAAAGTGACCTTGAAGTGCAGACCTGCAGGAAGTGAGGATTTCAGAGGAAAGTATTCAGACATCAAGAACAGCAAATGCAAAAGCCAGGGGGCATGTTTGGCTGGTTCCAAAACCAGGGAGAAACAGCAAGGATTCCTGGGTGGCAAGAGGTGTTAGTAAGGGGCAGGGTATGGGAGGGAACTTGTTCCAAGAGACATAGGGTGAACCAATAAAGCAGGACCCTGAAAGGCATAGGGAGGACTTTATATATTGCTATGAAAAAGAATTTGGGGGGGATGTTGAACCAAGCAAGGACATAATCTAATTTGCCTGCTGTGGGATGGATAGACTGTAAAGACACCAGGGAAGATGCAGGAAGATCAGATGGTTGGAAGGCTATTTCAGTAGTTCAGGCAAGACATGAAGGTAGTTGGGTCCAAGATGTTAGGGGTGGAGATGGAAAAGAGGTTCTTGGCATATGTTGAAGGTAGAAACAACTGGAGGGTAGCGTGGGCAGAAGGGGATTTACTGAGGGAGGCTTCCGGACCCCTCAGTGTACTTTCATCAGCATATGTTTTTCAAAAGTTTGGTGGATCTATCTATCATCTATCGATCTATGTTTGTATTATTTAAGAGCCTGACTGTATAGGCTTCAGGCCCTAGAAACTCTGGATCTTGCCTCCTTGTGTGAGATACCAGACAGGTCAAGGATAACCCTAAGAAGATAGGAATGGGTGGTCCTGGGTCTGTTAGCCCATGTGCAGTAAAGCAATCTACTGAAACCGGGTCGTGGTGAAGGAAAGTGCAGCATCTATTGCAGGGCACCAAGCAAGAAGTTCAGGACAGCTAGTGCTCAAAACACCTAAATTCCCCATGGATTGCATCAAAACATTTTTAAAAGGCCAAAAGAGGGAGGGGCATCCCAGGGTGTGTGATCAGCTCGTGCACAATTCTCTGATTGGTTGATTGATGGTGAGTTAACAGGGCAGTGGTTAACATCATCTATCTATCCTTAGGCCCCAGTAGGCCTGGGGGCTACGTGCTCTTGGTCATCAAGTAGTTAACTTCTTCCATTTGGTGTGGGTTTTAGCATTTGTAAAACAACTCAGGAAATGTGCATCAGACACAATTATCTGGGTACTTCAGAGAGGAGCTATAGCAGGGGACCTGGGGGAGGGGTCTGTCCTGGGAAGGCTGGTTATACAACTACTAAATAGAGCTGCCATTTTCATGGTCATCTGTGATATCTGCCTGTCTTCACCTTTTATATCCAAGTTGTCCTGGACTGAAGTTTTCCTTTGATATTTCCTTAGGACTCACTTCACACCTTCCTCAACTCCAGGTGGACCGTTTGGAGCTCAAGTATTTTGCGCTGTGGAATAGGGGCATCACAAAGTTACTTCAGTTACCTGTGTCTGAGAAAATTGGATGACCGATGTTCTGTAACCCCTGGTGTATTTTAAATTTAATACCTGTCAGAGTGTTAATGCTCATTCAGTAGAGCTGGATTTCTACCAAAATGATTTCAGCTGCCTCACCCCTCCCCCGCAAAACACTCACACTCCACCCCGCCCCTGCCCCTACCCCAGCACCTTGAATTGGAGGCTGTTTGCAAAACTTAACGTTTGAATTTGGTTGCTGGATATTTCAAGTGTGACAATAATTGCAATAAAAGGATTGGAGAAAAATGGAAATTTTTAGTTACAGCTTTCAGGATGTTTATTCTTTTTCCTCTAAAGACTGAAGTCCACCCACTTTGTTATATCAGATGGTTAAATCCCAATTTGAAAGTCCATTTAAATCATAAAAGCAGAGCTATTCAAAGTCTTTTATTAAAATGTGGCTTAAAATTAGAGAGTCAACTAGATGAGTAGGTGGAATAACAGCAGGATTCCCAGAAATATCCTTTACTTTTTCCTCTGATATCTTTTCAGAAGAAACACTAAGCGTATTCCACGAGCAGGGATGTTCAGACTCCAAAACCCACACAAACACACACTTAAGCACTCCTAGCATGCTCTGTTAGAAGGTGCCTTGGAGAAAGAAATGAGGATAAATGAATTTGGAGACTAGTTTGACATGAATATTGTGACTCCCCCTGACAGTGCCTAAGAGAACATATGGATGTGCAGACAACTGTCAAGAGCCTGGCTTCCGGGGCTTCTCTGGTGGCTCAGTGGATAGGAATCTGCCTGCCAATGCAGGGGACACAGGTTCGATCCCTAGTCCAGGAGGATCCCACATGCCGCGGAGCAACTGAGCCCCTACGCCACAACTACTGAAGCCCGCGCATCTAGAGCCCGTGCTCTGCAACAAGAGAAGCCACCGCAATGAGAAGCCCGCGCACCACAACGAAGGGTAGCCCCCGCTCACAGAAAGCCCGCGCGCATCAATGAAGACCCAACGCAGCCAAAAATAAATAAATAAGTTTTTTTTTAAAAAAAAGAGCCTGGCTTCCTCCTTTGATTACCAGGTTTGTTTTGCCAAATCTGGCTGACTTAATTGCTTCTCTCAAAGAAGGTATGGATTCTGTTAAAATCTTTTTTTCCTAGACAGAGGAGGCTCATTCTTTGATCCTACATATGAGTGAATGTAGTTACTAGAACTATAATAAAAAGGGGGGGGATATATTTGACTCTAAGCACCACTTTGCAGTCTTCTAAGGGCAAATGCTTTGGGACGGGGTAAGCCAGGGATGGGGCGATGCATGGTAATTTGGGACCCATGAGCTAAACTGGACAAAGGAACAGGTCTCTACAGGCCCAGAAACACCTTTTCCATATTCAGACTCACATCACTATCTATTCTCTGTTCCCAAATGCTCTGGTGAACGTCTCTGGGTCTGTCCTTGGCTCTGCTCTGTGGCTCTGGAGTTCCAGTTTCTCTGATGAATGGGGAGATGATGGCCAGGGTCTAAAGCTATTCACACCCTCATCCCCTTCACTGTGAGACTGATGCTTGGTGAGCACTTTCATAGCAGAAAGCTTTTAGCTTTGTTTCTAGAATGCTCTTTGCTGCAAATATCTAAATGTGCTCCAAGCCCCCCTTTGGGAGAAGTTGATGACATAGCAATTTGAAGTCATTAGTTTAATGAAAGCTGGGTTGATTAATAGGGAAGAAAAAATGAAAACTACTTGACTTTAAAAAAAAAACCTATATTCATATATATCTTGAAAAACATATATATATGTTGAAAAATTATCTCCATAAAACTGTTTAAAACAAGAGACGATGAAAACTAAGAAGCAAAATGGAAAAATTAAGATGTAAACTTAAGTAAAATAATTCAACTGTATATACCATAATATGATCGTAACTACATAAAATTATATATTTACATGGAAAATGACTGTAGAGGAAAATGGAAAAAAAAAAGAACACTTTATTCAACCTTCTTCAGAACAAAATAAACAAAAGAAAACTACTTGGTTGTTGAGATTCCCTGGACTATGTGTTATAGAAAAGCGGGAAGTTAAATGCCTACATTTGACTTTTATTGGGGGCAGGAGAGAAGTTTCACTCTGCAGCCCCTTCGTAAGAAGGACACTATTCTTTAGGTGACTCTCATATTCAGCAGACTTTTCTTTGAGGTCAGTTAAGAAGCAAATGTTTGACCCAGAATTTTTCTTTAGTACCAACCAGATTTTCCACGGTCACGAGCTGTAGTGTAACAACAGTAATTAACATGTATGGCCTGTGCCTGGTCCTATTCTAGTTCAACTTGTTTAATCCCCACACAACCTAATGAGGTAAATAGAACTGTTGTCATCCCCACCTTACAAATGTGAAAATTGTGGCTCACCACACGTTAGGGTATTGCCTACATAGTTAGTTAGTGGCAGAACTACATTCAAACCCCAGGCAGACTGGCTCCAGGGTCCACGGTCTAAACCAAGGGTCAGTGAACTTTTATTGTAAAGGACCCACACATGTACTTTAGACTTTGCCGGCCTTATGGTTTCTATTGCGACCACTCCACTCTGCAATTGTAGCAGAAAAGCAGCCATAGACAATACATAAAAAAATGAATGTGGGGCTTTCCTGGTGGCGCAGTGGTTGAGAGTCCGCCTGCCGATGCAGGGGACGCGGGTTCGTGCCCCGGTCCGGGAAGATCCCACATGTCGCGGAGCGGCTGGGCCCGTAAGCCATGGCCGCTGAGCCTGCGCGTCCGGAGCCTGTGCTCCGCAACGGGAGAGGCCACAGCAGTGAGAAGCCCGCGTACCGCAAAAAAAAAAAAAAAGTGTGGCTGTGTGTCAGTAAAACTTTATTTGTAGGCTTGGCATTTGAATTTCATGTAATTTTCATATGTTATGAAATACTATTCCTCTCTTGATTTTTTCCAATTATTTAAAAACGTAAAAAACATTCTTGCAGACCGTACGAAAACAGGTGGTCGTCAGCTGGATTTGGCTTGAGGCCCATAGTTTGCCAACCCCTGCTCTACACTATGACTGCCACCCTTCGAAGTGCATGGGAAGGTGGGAGGGTGGGATGGGGGGGAGAGGTGTCGGGGAGGGGGCCTCCAGGAGAAGGACCGGGGAATGAAGGAGGCACCGATGTGGGACTTACCCACCAGAAGTCTGTTACATAAAGATTTGAGAGAAGCTTCTGGAAGAGAAGTCATTGGAAGAGAAGAACTCCAAGTAGCAACGGATGCCTTAGAAATCAGAGGATGGGGCACTTCTGAGAACAGTTGAGTATCTGTTTTGGGGAATTGTCTACTGGCCTAGCCCCTCTGAACTCTATTCTAAATGATGGAAACTATGAATTTAAAAAAAAATAACTAAATCTCTGTAAGACAGTAGCACATAAACAACTGCTTTGGTACCCATTGAACAAGCAGACTTCTTAAGAGGGGAGGGAGGCAGGTTCATTGCAGCATATTCACAGTAGCCAAGATGTGAAAATGACCTAAGTGTCCATCGAGGGATGAATGGATAAAGAAGATGTGGTATATACATACAATGGAATATTATTCATCCATGAGAAAGAAGGAAATCCTGCCATTTGCAAAAACATTGAGGACCTTGAGGACACCATGCTAAGTAAACTAAGTCAGCCAGAAAGATAAATACTGTATGATCTACGAACTCATAGAAACAGAGAGTAGAATGGTGGTTGCCAGGAGCTGGTGGGATGGGGGGTAAGTGGGGGGTGGGTGGGGGAATGAGGAGATGTTCGTCAAAGGTTACAAACTTGCAGCTAGAAAATGGGTGAGTTCTGAAGATCTCATGTACGGGCACGATGACTATCATTAACAATGCTATATTATACACTCGAAAGTCGCTAAGAGAGTAGATCTTAAATGTTTTCACCTAGACTAGGTAGAAAAGCGTATGGTAATTAATTATGTGATGCGATGAAGGTGTTAGCTATAGCTGTGGTGGTAACCATTTCGCAGTATATAAGTATTGAATCAACATGTTGTATACCTTAAGCTTATACAATGTTATGTGTTAATTACATCTCAATTAAGCTGGGGGGGAAAGAGTGGAGGGAGGCGTTCTCATAGCTGTCCTACTGGAAATGACAGTGCCGCCTGGCTGAAGGCATGGTGCTAGAAGGACATGTGAAAAAGTGTGAAAAGATTTGCAAGGCCTTGTAGATACTGGTGACACCACCTGGCAAAGGTCAGAGGAGAAAATAAAAGAAAACTGGCCAGAGTGTTGTAAGGACTGAGATACATTCTGGGGTTTTCCATAAATACTCGAAGGGGGTCTTGTCAGGGAAGTGAGAGTGTTGAAACTATAGAGCCAGCACGAGATAGGTAATCTTTTTTTTCAGCTTACTGAGATATAATTGACATGTAATTGTACATATAAGGTGTAAAGTGTGATGATTCGATGCACATATACATTGTGAAATGATTCCCACAATAAGATGAGTTAACACCTCCAGCACTTCACGGGATTAACATGTGTGTGTGTATGTGTGTGTGGTAAAACATCGAAGGTTTACTCTCAGCAACTTTCAGGTATATAACACATATAATACAGTACTGTTACCTGTAGTCACTATATTGTACATTAGATCTCCAGAACTTATTCATCTTATAACTGGAAGCTTGTGCCCTTTGACCAACTTCTCCCCATTTCCCACATCCCCCAGCTCCCGGCAACCACCGTTCTACTCTCTGTTTCTGTGAGTTCATTTTTGTTTTTTTTACGATTCCACATATGAGTGAGATCATATAGTATTTGTCCTTCTCTCTCTGACATATCTCACTTGGCATGATGCCCTCAAGGCCCATCCATGTAGTCAGAAACGGCAGGATTTCCTTCTTTCTCGTGGCTGAATAATATTCCATTGTCTATATACACCACATTTTCTTTATCTATCCATCTGTGGATGGACACTTAGGTAATTTCCACACTTTGGCTATGGTGTATAATGCCGTAATCAATATGTGGAACGCACATATCTCTTCGCTATCCAGCTTTCATTTCCTGCAGATATACACATGGGTAATATTTTTAACTGCTTTTATGTTCGTGAGCTCACTGAGATTGGGACAGCTATCTGTTGTCTTCTACTGGTCCTTGGCCTCAGAATTCATGTTTTAGAATGTCAAATCTTTTTATCCTCTTGGGAGAATCTGCATTTAGCATAGAGTTGTTACTGCCACAATGAAAGTGACTCAAGGTTTTAGGGATTGTTCATTTGGAAGGTAAGATTTTAAATTTGGATATTTTGAAAGTTATTCTTTGAATCAAGCAAATACGTGCTTGCAAAGCCCATGAATGGTAGCTTAACAACAAACCTTTAATGTTAACTTGTAGGCAACATTATGGAAGTAGTTTTTCTTGTAGAGCCTTCAATCACAGGGTATGGCTTCATCTCAGGATTCTTTTGCATCACATTTGGGCAATATTCCTGAAATCACTTCTTTCACAATAACAAGTTATCTTTAAATGCTTTGCACCAATCACCTGGCCCAGCTGGATCGGGAGGACAGCGCCCTGGGGTTCCTTACTTACACAGTTTCTTAGTCATATTACTGTGGCATACTGTTCTTGTTTGTTTTTGTTTTGGGTTTTTTTTGGCGGTACGCGGGCCTCTCACTATTGTGGGCTCTCCCGTTGCGGAGCACAGGCTCCGGACGCGCAGGCTCAGTGGCCATGGCTCACGGGCCCAGCCGCTCCGCGGCATGTGGGATCTTCCCGGACCGGGTCACGAACCCGTGTCCCCTGCATCGGCAGGCGGACTCTCAACCACTGCGCCACCAGGGAAGCCCTGGCATACTGTTCTTATTTAAACAAGCCCTTCCCTCCATAAAATGATGCCTCAGGGTTTGTTTCTCAGAACGACTCAGACCACAGACGCAAAAAGTCTCTTAGGAGGAGAAATAAACTCACTTATGTTTTTCTGGAGGCAAACTCCATTTAGAAATGATCTGACTGTTAAAGTCTGTCCTTATTAACTTTGGGCTTGGCCCACACTTCAAGTGCCAAGAGAGAGCTTGGCCCTGGGAATTGTATTTTATTTTTGTTTTTTTTAAATAAATTTATTTATTTTATTTTTGGCTGCGTTGGGTCTTCGTTGCTGCACGCGGGCTTTCTCTAGTTTTGGTGACCAGGGGCTACGCTTCGTTGCGGTGCGCGGGCTTCTCATTGCAGTAGCTTCTCTCGTTGCAGAGCACGGGCTCTAGGCACGCGGTCTTCAGTAGTTGTGGCACGTGGGCTCAGTAGTTGTGGCATGCGGGCTCTAGAGCACAGGCTCAGTAGTTGTGGCTCACGGGCTCTAGACAGGCACAGGCTTAGTAGTTGTGGCACATGGGCTTAGTTGCTCCGTGGCGTGTGGGATCTTCCCAGACCAGGGCTCAAACCCGTGTCCCCTGCATTGGCAGGCGGATTCTTAACCACTGCACCTCCAGGGAAGTCCGGAATTGTGTTTTGATTTCTCCTGTAATTTGCAAAAAAGACCTCACTTGACTTCCTATTTTTAAAATTGTCGTTGTAATTCATGGTCTGGGTACAAATGTTAGAATTCTTCGGAATGGTGTATTATTTGAAGATAGGGAAGTCTTGTTTACCTAGAATGTGAACAACAGGAAAATTAAAATGGCCATATATTTTACTTAATGTTCTGTAAGCCATTTGAAGTAGAAGTATACTGATAAAATGAATAGATCTGGAGTGAATCTAGTCAAGAGTAAAAGAAAAATGTAAATACTGTACACACAGTTAGGAATACGAAAGGACACAGGACCACAGTTGTAGAAAAGCAAATTTATAAGAGACTATGCTGTATAGTTCTTAATTAATAAGCTATAAGAGTCACAATGAAAGACAGAATTCACTAGGAAAATGTAGGTGAACGAAATTGAGCCAAGAAGTAGAAAATCTGAGCTGACCAAACAGCATAGAAGGCGTGGAAAATATGGTCCAAATATTACATCTAAAAAATGTCCCAGCTCTAATATAAAGGCATATACTTCTGTATACTAAAAGAATAGATCAGTTGAATGTAAGATTAACTATTCCATAGAAAAAGATGTAATGCTTCCTAATTTATTTTATGAAACAACACAACCCTGGCAGAAAAACTCGTTAAGATGTACAAGAAAAAATATAAATGCAAACTTACATTTGTACAAAAACAGCTATAAATAGAGATGCAAAATAAAATATTAGTGAATCTCATTATGTGCTCAATGAAAAGAACAATGCAGAATGACAAGTTTTATTCTAAAAGTAGAAGGGTGGTTCAGTAGTGGGAGATTGAGCAACAGAATTTATCTCATCAAAAGGTCTCATGGTGGGGAGGGATAAATGGGGAGATTGGAATTGACATATACACACTACTGTATATTAAATAGATAACTAATAAGGACCTACTGTATAGCACAGGGAGCTCTACTCAATACTCTGTAATGGCCTATATGGGAAAAGAATCTATTTATTTATTTATTTTCTTCTATTTATTTTTTATTTTTTTGAGGCCTGCAAAGTTCATCGTTGTGCTGCGTGGGCTTCTCTCTAGCTGTGGTGTGCAGGTTTTCTCTCTCTAGTTTGGCACACGGGCTCCAGGGTGCGTGGGCTGTCTCCTGGAGGCGTGTGAGCTCAGTAGTTGTGGCGCATGGGCTTAGTTGCCCCACGACACGTGGGATCTTAGTTCCCCGACAGAGAATTGAACCCACATCCCCTGCATTGGAAGGCAGATTCTTTACCACGGGACCACCAGGGAAGTCCCCGAAAGAATCTGAAAAAGAGTAGATATATGTACATATAAAACCAATTCACTTTGCTGTACACCTGAAACTAACACAACATTGTCAATCAACTATACTCCAGTAAGAATTAAAAAAAATAAAGGTCTCAGAGAAAAACCAAATGATCATCCGGATAGATGTGCAAAAGTATTTGATCAAATTAACATTCATTCTTGATCCAAACTCTTAGTCAACTAAGAATAGGATATACATCCTTAATTTGATGAAGAATATATATTGGAAACCAGCAGCTTGCATCACACTGAAGTGCAAATTGTTATGTAATCCCACTCACCAGAAATAAGAAATTAAGTCCTCTAACACCATCATTAGATCAGTATTCAGGATTGCTCTGTCCAACGCAGGGAAATGTGAGGCAGGAACCGAGGACACCAAATTGTCATTATTTGCTAGCAGCGTAACTGGCTAACAGAATCAACAGTGAATATTTTCAAATTTTATCATAACTGAATTTTATCATAACTGTTCTCTCTTGTTTTGATGTTCATGTGAGGGGACCTCATGGGCAAAAAAAAAAAAAAAAAAAAAATAGGGCCAATTCATGAAATTTACTACTTGACTATAACACGCGTGACATTTCAGTTTCTACAAAGTTTAGTTTTCTCCTTAAACTTATGTCTTTAAACACAGAAGAGAATTTAGGTTTAAAGTGACTTTCACTTGTTACAGAGAAGCTTAACTAGGTCAACCCAATTACTGTTATTTTGTCACTAGTGTATGCTCTTGGAGGGAATGAGCCTTTCAGTGGGCTGCAGGACGTCACTGTGAATTCCTCCCTCAAAGCTGGTGTCACTGTTCCCCTAAAAGGCATTAGCAGGACCCTCAGAGCTCACCTCCCAGCCCGGTGTGAGCTGACAGCTCCGCCCTTGTGGTCGATCTTTCTTAATACCACCATTTGTGCTCTGACCACAGAATTATGGTTGCAAACGAGACTCTGGGGTGTGGTTGCACGAATATGTTTTGCACAGAGCCTGTGTTTGCCTTCGGTTGGCTCTGAGTGAGCATCTTGCTGTGAGGGACTGAGTTAACTCTTAGAGGGTCTCTGAACTCTGTAATTCAAGGGAGCCCGGGGCCATGTCACAGTTCAAGCCTGATGCAACCTAATAAAGTCAGACCTGTGGCTTCCTAGCTGGGCTAGAGAATGACCTGCCGTTAGTTGCAATGGCAGCAACATAGGAAATTACATACACCAAGATATTGTGACAGCAATGCAAATTGAATTGGAAAATATAATGATCATTGCTGCTGAATGACCCATGAGCGATTTAAAAATGATTTCAGAATCATTGGTACGCTCAAAGTCTTTTCTTCAAACATTCCTTCTAATAAATGCATATCCTATGGTATTCTGGAAAAGGGGGCTTGAACTTTTCTTAGGATTAAAGGAGACCACAGATGTAAAATATTCTTATTTCAATGCCCATAGGAAACAATACAGTCAAACTTAGAGAACGAATTAGAAAGAGGGCAAAACTTCAAAATAAATTTTAAAAATTTCATGAAATCAGCCCACGGCAATTTGTGTCTGGATTAAAAATACTAGGGCTTCCCTGGTGGCGCAGTGGTTAAGAATCTGCTTGCCAGTGCAGGGGACATAGGTTCGAGCCCTGGTCCAGGAAGACCCCACATGCTGCCGAGCAACTAAGCCTGTGCACCACAACTACTGAGCCCTTGTGTGTAGAGCCTGTGCTCCGCAACAAGAGAAGCCACCACAGTGAGAAGCCCGTGCACTGCAATGAAGACCCAATGCAGCCAAAAAAAAATGCACAAAACAAAACCAAAAAAACCTAAAAATAGAAATAATTTACTTTGCTCTGCTACTGAATAGCCTACTAAACCATAGAGGGATAACAAAAATTAAAAGATCAAGGGGGAAATGCTCCTATTTCTGGAAAAGAAAGCTGAAAACGAATGCTTTAAAAAAAAAAAAAAAGAAAATCAGGGGACATGTAGTCCCAGATAAATATGGTACTAGTGCCACCTGCTGTTTTAAGTATAAATTGCAGCTACACAATAGCTGATCTGTTGTGAATATTCAGAATTTTTTAAAAACCTGCTCTCTTATGGCAGGAACAGGGGTTTTATGTTGCTTTCAATATTACCAGTTACCCAAATCTTACTAAGCTCTAAGAGTAACTGTGATAAGAGATTTACATAGACCCTCTCATTTACTTGCTGTAGTAACTCTACCAGGTAAGTAGTATTTTTATCCCCATTTATATAGGTGAACAAAATAGAGCTTGAGAGTCACTAAGGAACTTATCCAAGGTCAGGTACGTGGTGAGTGGCAGAGGCAAAGTTAGAACTTAGACTATCTGATCAGAAGCTAACCTTAAGGTCGTTATTCTGCCTTTTTATCCTATGTTGCTTTGTATTGGGATCTCCCTTTTGGGAGATCTTTCAGAATATGTTTCCATCACTTCAGCCTTGGTTTACCAACTTCAAAAGGGTTCATACAGAGAAAGGAATTATTATAAAACATGATTAGAGCAAAGAAGAGGGTCTTTTCCACTTTCATAAAAAAATGCTTATCAAATTTCAGACCTTTGTATGCCTTTGTGCAAATTTGCTGTCTGACACTAATAACTTGTACATTTTCAGAGTATCACAGTTTAGCTATAGGAACATGGGCCAGATTTTCCCCGAAAGGAGCCCCTTAGACTGAGGATTCCACAACCATTGTACTTCTATCAGGAGGACAAGCATGGCTTTTGGTCCTTATTCTGTATATACGGCTTATTATTATCAAACCTTCTTTGGTTATTGTATGCAGATGCTAAGAACACTTAGCACTATCTTCTAACAGATTCCAGAGTTTGTGGCTAAATATAATGTATTTTGTGTCCAAGTTTTAAAAACATAAAGCAGAGAGGGATGAAGCAAATGGAAAAGTATAGCAGTAGATGGAGTCCAGTAAGCAGAGGGCAAAAGTGGAGGGAGACACCGGCAGGGTAGCAAATCCAGCGAGAGGAAAGAAGCAAAATCAGAAGACTGTACCCAGGAGCCAGTTGCTGGAAGAGTGGAAGTTGGAGATCCAGTCCCAGCACATACCCACAAGCAGCACAGACAGCTGGAGTGGTGCAGAGTCCAGGCTGATTAGAGGCAAGTGCTGGGGACTCCATGACAGTGTGTGTTGCTTCTTAGGAGAACATCTCTGAAACCAGATACTATTAGTGTTCTCCTTAAAAAAAAAAAAACAACTCCCCTATAATTCTCAATATATAAACTTTTCAAAATAGATAAAATAATAAAATATCTATTTTTAATATTTATTACATTTTTTCTTTTCCATTAGAGTTTATTACAAGATACTGACTATAGTGCCGTGCGCTGTACAGTAGGACCTTGTTGTTTATCTAATTTATCCCTTCCCCTCTCCTTTCCCGTTAGGTAATCATAAGTCTGTTTTCTATGTCTGTGAGTCTGTTTCTGTTTTGTAAATAACTTCATTAATATTTATGACATTTTAAACTCACACATTTAAAATCACATTATCTAAAAATATATTAACTAGAAATATTGCTTTGCTCCATTTCCACTTTACCTGAAACAATATTCAAACTCGAAATCAATGTCTCTGGTACTACTAGAGCCTCTTTGGAAGACAGTTCCTCATAAAATTCAGCTGTAAAGGATTGAATGAAGATTTATCCACTGTCTTTGTGTGAGAAGGACTGAGCTAGCTATGTACTGTGAGTAACCAAGGATCTGCCTCAATCCACCTCCTCTGCTCTGCTGGCACTGGCAGCATTTAATTCAATCCACCCGTGAAGAGTTGAAAACCTCAGTAGCTCAGTTCCAATCTGATCAAGCATGGTGTACCCAAAAGCTAAGGCTTAGTTACCTAGTTACAATTTAGATTGGCATCTCAAAGCTGTGTAACTGATTCCTGGGCCAGCATCCACTTTTCACCTAGAGAATTTTGCTTCTTATGTGTGTGTGTGTGTGTGTGTGTGTGTGTGTGTGTATAAAAACACATAAAATTTACAGACCCACAGATATAGAGGACAAACTAGTGGTTACCAGTAAGGAGAGGAAAGCAGGGGGAGGGGCAAGATGGGGGTAAGCGATTAAGAGGTACAAACTACTCTGTATGAAAGAAATAAGCTACAAGGATGTATTGCGCAGCACAGAGAATACAGCCAATATTTTAGAATAACTTTAAATGGAGTATAATCTAAAAAATTTTGAATCACTATGTTGTACAACTGAAACTAATATAACATTGTACATCAACTGTATCTCAGTTAAAAAAAAAAAAACACACATGAAATTTACCATCTTAATCATTTTAAAAGGCCAATTCAGTCTCATGACGTTTATTTAGGCTGTTGTGCAACAGATCTCTTGAACTTTCTCTTCTTGCAAAACTGAAACTGTATACCCATTAAAACAAATCCCTCCTCCCTCCTCCCTCCAGCCCTTGGTAACCACCTTTCTACTTTCTGTTTCTGTGGCTTTGACTACTCTACATATGTCCTAAGAGTGGAATCACACAGTGTTTGTCTTTCTGTGTCCCAGCAGTCTAGGGAGTGTTGATGGAAACCGAGGCAGAAGGATGGTCAGAAGCTAAATGTCTCAGGAAACAGAGCACGTGGGAGAATTCTACGCTTCCATGCTTCACTGCCTGTAAATCTCACTTAGAAAAAATAATGTACATTTCATCATACCCTCTTTGGTTTATAGAAGGGCAATCTTGTAACAAAGGGCTAGGTCTTTTCTTCAATGATCCAGCTGTGTTAGGTAGCTCAGATCTCTAGTGTCCTTGTGTATATCTCTCAGAGATTTTTGTGAGTCATCACCATCTACTTCCAGCCTGGAGAGGTATGTGCTTTGTCAAATTCCACAAAAGGAGGCATGCTGGAGGGGAAGAAAGAGCATAGATTCTGAAGTCTAGACCTTAAGGACACTGATTTTAGTCCATTGCTTTTAAACTTGGGTAAATCATTTCAATTCTTTAAATTTCAGCTCTCTTGTCAAATGAGGATGGTAATACAAACTACAATTTTTTGGTGAGGATTTAATGAGCGCGACTAACAATTTTAAAAAAGTGTTATATAAACATTGACTAAGTTTGTTTTAATATCAGTATAATAGCATTTCTTGCCAATTTCTGTTTCAACTTGTTGTCTGTTAGCTGCTTCTTTTGTCTTTCTAACTCCGAGGAGAGCAAGTTTCTTTATCAGATCCCCTTCAGAGTTCTGAAAAGTAAATTCTCTTTTCTCCATAATGGAAAAAAAATGCCTGCGTCCTCCTCGGGGTTTGCAGTTACTTTGAATACAGAAATAATTACTCAAGATTTATCAACTCGTGAAAACGTTTGTGGGTGTATCAGAGATTGCTACTTTTCCCTGGGTATCCATTCTCCATAATCCTTTAATAACAGAACTTCCAGTTTTTAGCTGGACGCGTAGCAGCCTAGAATAAAGATGAATATTTCTCAGCCTCCATTGTGGCTAGCTATGGTTAGGTGCTGAGTTCTGGCCAATTGAAATTGTATCAACCTACACATTTTTTAAGCAAAAAAGTTAATACAGGCAATTAACCTTTCTCAAAGCAATTGGGGGAGGGGATTGCAGGAGGCAGCCATTCGAGCTGCCGAGTTCCAAAACACTTTGTCATTGCTTCAATCCATCTGGTAGCATGAAGGAGAAGCCAAGCAATGATCCTGGTCGCCTGATGATTATGGAGTTATCAAATCGGACCCTTTGAGGCATGGTTTATGGACAAGTGAAGTAAAGTTCTTTCTTGTTTACGTCACTGTTGCTTTGGATTTTCTGTCACTCAGAATGGAACCAGCTCCCAACTGATTCAGGCTGATCGTGATCGTAATTATTACTCACTTAGTATTTTTGCACATAGTACTACTTTAAAAAATCCACACCGGGCCTTCCTGGTGGCGCAGTGGTTGAGAGTCTGCCTGCCGATGCAGCGGACGCGGGTTCGTGCCCCAGTCCGGGAGGATCCCACATGCCGCGGAGCGGCTGGGCCCGTGAGCAATGGCCGCTGAGCCTGCGCGTCCGGAGCCTGTGCTCCGCAACGGGAGAGACCACAGCAGTGAGAGGCCCGCGTACCGCAAAAAAAAAAAAAAAAAATCCACACCACACGTGGTGATCTGTGCCTAGCACATCCGAAAACATAGACAGGGTTCATGTGTTAATGTGGTAGAGACAGCTGGCTTAACTAAGAAGCAGAAATCACTTGAATATTTAAACAGAGCTGCCAATCCCAGGTACTGGTTACACAGGGAATGGAAGAGCCCAACAGAAGAAGGACAATGAACTAAACTAGAGATTATCAACAGCTGCTACCGCTGCTGGGGTAAAGGGACTGAGGAAGGCGGTGGTACAGACTGTATTATTGTTTCCGTTTTTATTCACTGCTCTCCCAGGAAGAGGGCCATCCATCCACCCTGCCTCGTTGATATGTGATTTGCTTTGGCTAATGAACGTGAGCAGAAGCGACATAGACTACTTCCAGGAAGAATCACATGACACGAGTAAGACGACAGGCGCGCACAAGGTTTCTAAGAGGTAGGCAGCTTGGTAAAGGAGGAAGCCCAGGGCTTGGAGTCAGGACATCTGCTTTCAATTCCTGGCTCTGCCACTTACTATCTAATCGGCCTTGGGCCAGTCACTGAGGTTTACTCAATGTCAATTTCTTCACTGGAGGAATGGGCTCAATCATGGATTTATAATGGTCTCTCAGCATCCTTTCATCTTGCTGTAATACACCCTGGATCAACCATACATTAACAATTCCTTAAAGGAGAACTTCTTGTCCCTAGATCGAGTACTTTTCTTTCCTGTACGTGTCACTTCGACTAAACATTATTCTTGTCCCGGTACTTACTTACCAAGTGGGATTTTTATTTTTACTCCTAAGAATGAATATTTCCTCCATGAACTAAAGCAGTGCAAAGTCTACTCATTCCAGTTTTTAAGAGAACAATTCCATTAGCTGGAAACAAGAGTATCGGTTTCAGGAGTGACTTAGCAGGTGCAGGAAAAGCATAACACTTAAGGGCCTTGGAGAAATGCAGATCCTTTCAAGTGGTGTTAAGTGTTTTGATGGAGAAATTTTCAAAATGCAGCTGTAATGCACACTTTAAGTCCCTGGCCCCCACTCCAACCACATTTCAAAGTTGCCAGTTGGACTTGTCACCTGCCCTGTCACCACCTTCTTTTCCTATTCTTCAGTGGGAGAAAGATCTTATTTCACTTGAGTTCTACCAACAGGATTTCCTGAGCTAGGATGACCAAGGCCATCTCTGGGAGTTTTAAATCTTACACACCGTTGTGATAAAAGTTGGGGTTGGTGGGACTTCCCTGGCGCTCCAGTAGTTAGGACTCCGCAATTTCCCTGCCAAGGGCCTGGGTTCAATCCCTGGTCGGGGAACTAAGATCCCATAAGCCATGTGGCAAGGCCAAAAAAAAAATGGTGCAAAAAAAACGGGGTTGACAGTGAGGAGTGCCTTTCTGAATGAGCAGCTGTAAGACCAAGAGTTGTGGTGCTTTCCAAGTCACCATATCAGTGTAAGTTAGTGATGTGCTTCGAAGTCATCCTGTTAGGTACTTCTTCTAAAGGGTAAAGTCCTGGCATTGGGGGTGGGGGGAAGACCACTCAGAAGAAAGGTAGAGTGGAGTGGAACCCTGGTAAAAGAAGGGAGGCCTCCTACCTGCCTGGTTGAAACAGCCTACGTCCCATCTCTCCTAGGCACTGTCCTGTGATCTCGTACCTAACCTTTTGACCGGTGGCCACACTGACTTCCAAACAAATGGCCATGAGCAGGGCAGGTGGGGGCATCCCTCCATCACCCTCTAACAGGGCCTAGCTTTGTCCTTATGCGTGGCCCTAGGCTTGTTCTCCGTGCTAGCCTTCTGGGTCAGCTGCAGATGGGTAGGATGGTAGAAAGCTTCTTCCAGGTTGAGTGTTTCGGGACAGAACAGTGTCTGATAATCCAGTGTTTGGGCTTCCATGAAAATGGATCTTCCACAGTTTTCCTGGCCTAGCTAGACTTCCCAAACTAATACATACAAAATGAGAACATGGCCTTCCCTACCTTCCCCAAGGAAAAAGGGTGGGACTTGATTCCATTTGTCACATTTTCTCCACTGACAGCCTATGTGATTGTTGCCATTTCTTCTAATTTTTAAAAGTAGTACAGTAAGTCCCCTACATACAAACGAGTTCTGTTCCGAGAGCACGTTCGTAAGTCCAGTTTGTTTGTAAGTCCAACAAAGTTAGCCTAGGTACCCAACTAACACAATCAGCTATATAGTACCGTACTGTAATACCTTTATAATACTCTTCACACAAATGATACATAAAAAAACACACAGAAAAAATAAAGAAACATATTTAATCTTACAGTGCAGCACCTTGGAAAGTACAGTAGTGCAGTACAACAGCTGGCATCCAGGGGCTGGCGTGGAGTGAACAGGCAAGAAGAGTTACTGACTGGAGGAGGGAGAGGAGGTGGGAGATGGTGGAGCTGAAGGATGGTCAGTGATAGGAGAGGGAGGGCAGCCTGCAATGCCACTCACGTCTGACGTGGATGGCGTAGGTTCTGGTTCCTTGCTGGATTCAATTCTATCTACCCTCTTGAAAAAACGATCTAGTGATGTCTGGGTAGTAGCTCTTTTCTTCTCATCATAGATGACATGGTAGCACTGGATTGCATTCTGCACGGCTGCTGCTACCTTCGTGTACCGTTCTGTTTGCGGTACACATTCTAAGTCCTGTGCCTTAAAAACCAGCAGTGCCTCCTCAAATAAAGAAAATCCCCTTGCCATTTCCTGTGTTGGGAATTGCTTCAGTTCCTCGGTTACTTCTTCTTCCTCTTGTCTCTCTTTGTCCTTTCTCTGGGCCTCCAATTCCATCAGGTCTTCATTAGTAAGCTCCTCATGTTACACAGCAAGGAGTTCAGTGAAGTCGTCCTCTTGCAGATCTAGCTTGAAATAAAGATACTGTACTACTGAACCCTATACAGTACTGTACAGGAAAGTACACAAAAGCACAACCAGTCGTAGAAGATGCACACACGTGACAATGTACACCAAACACGTAAACTAACTTACGTGATTGGACATGTGAATGCAAGTTCGCAACTTGAAGGTTCGTATGTAGGAGACTTACCGTACAAGTAATACATGCATCGTGTATTCATTTCCTGTCGATGCTGCAACAAATTACCGCAAATTTTAGTGGCTTAAGACAACACATCTCTATTATCTTCCAGTTCTGCAGGTCAGAAGTTGAAAATGAGTCTTAAGGGTTAAATCAATGTATTGGGATAACTGTGTTCCTTCTGGAGCTGTAGGGGAGAATCCTTTCCCCTGCATTTCCCAGCTTCTAGAAGCCACCTGCATTCATTGGCTCCTGGCCCCTTCCCCCATCTTCAAAGTGTATCACTTCAACCTGTGCTTCCATCGTCATATCTCCTCTCTGCCTCTTACCCTCTGCCTCCCTCTTATAAGGACCCTTGTGATTACATTGTGCTCATCCTGATTAAGGAGGATAATCGCCCCATCTCAAGAGCCTTAACTTAATCATATCTGCAAAGTCACTTTTGCCGTTAAGGTCACCACTCACAGCTTCCAAGGATTAGGAAATGAACATTTTGAGGATCATTGTTCTACCTAAGACACATAAGAAAAAAAATAAATAAATAGTAAAAATAAAAAGTAAAATACCCCCCCAGATAATTTTAACTGTTCCTATTATTATTTCATCTGCTTGTTTGCTACCGAACTCTAAATAACATGCTTATATATTTCTATTTTTTGATTTATCAACTTTAAAAATGTCTATTGACTCCCTGAATTCAACACTCTCACCTCCCTTCTCTTGCCTCTCGACACTCCCTCACCCCTCCAATTTAGTTATACATTAACTGACTTTGACTTTATTTATTTAAAAAATTTATTTATTTTTGGTTGCATTGGGTCTTCGCTGCTGCGCGGTGTGTGGGCTTCTCACTGCAGTGGCTTCTCTTGTTGTGGAGCACGGGCTCTAGGTGCTCGGCCTTAAGTAGTTGTGGCTCACAGGCTTACTTGCTCCGCGGCATATGGGATCTTCCCGGACCGGGGCACGAACCCGTGTCCCCTGCATCGGCAGGCAGACTCTCAACCACTGCGCCACCAGGGAAGTCCCGATTTTTATATTTTTAATTGAAGAGTTAAAAATATTTATGTAGTCAATTTATCAATCTTTTCTTTTATGGCTTCTGAATTTTGAGTTTTCCTTAGGAAAAACATCTTCCCTGCTCTAAAGTTTTAATAGAATTTACCCATGTTTTCTTTTATATTTTTATTTTTTTCTTGTAAATATTTGATCCATTGGGAATTTAGTCTGGTGTACAGTGTGAGCTTTTTGTACAACTTTTCCCTTTCCAAATCTCTTCTTAGTTGTCTGAATACCATTTACTGATATGAGATTTACCTTTATCACATACTGAATTCCCATATATATTTTGGTTAATGTCTGGACTTCCCATTCTGTTGTGTTTATTCATTCATGTCTCAATAGCAAACTATTTTAATTTTTGTGATTTCAATAATACGTTGCAATATTTAGTAGGACAATTCAATGTTCATTTTTTCTTTTTAATTTCAAAAATGTCCTGGCTCTTGCTTTTCTTTTTGGCCACACCAAGCAACTTGCGGGATGTGGGAGCTTAATTCCCCTGGCTCTTGCTTTCTTATTTACATATATACAGTTGAGAATCTGCTTCTCCCAGAGATCTAATATACATAAACAGATGTTTTCATTTTTACTCACTACATTCTCTTTCTTTAGGACTTAGACATTTTAATGTACTCCTTCCCTTTGATGATAAGGTTTCATCACAGACCCAAACTTACACACCTCTCTTTTTTCCCTATGATGAGTGTATCCTAAGAGACTCCTTGGACTCTAACATGACCCACTTCTGCCAGGGACCCTGCATCCTCCAATCCGAATTCTATGATTGTCTCAGTTCAGGCTTGAGCTGGACCTTGATGACATAGTCATTCACGCTTTCAGTATTTGTTAGCACCTTCTCAAATATCCAGGAATAGTATGAATTAAATAAGAAATGAATAGCCCTAAAAGAAGAAGATTATGAAACTTTTCAGAAGGAAATATTCCAGTAATTAAAACTCTGTGACACTAGTGAAGACTAATGGAATAAAATATGAGACCTAGAAAAAGACCAACTATATAGGAGAACTTGGTTTATGAAATGATGACATTTCAAATCAGATGAGGAAATATATTCAAAAACGGTAGTATTGGGATACAGGCTGAGCCATTTCAACAAAGTCCCAGAAATACAGTTGCCACTCCATGTGTGGTCTGCACACTGTGGTCCATGATGAGGTAGGTTCTGAAACTGTGTAAGCATTTAGAAACTTTCATAGAAATTTGACCTTGCTGTCACCTGCAAGTGCATGACGGTCTCACTCAACAGAGTGCATTGCAGTATGGATGTTGAGAACACAGGTGTGGTGAAGGTCATGTGACATCTTCGGCGTACCAGTCATGGGCAGTAGGACCCTGTTACAGCGTGTGATATTTTAATTTCAGTTTGAGAAAATGTCATGATTTAAAAACTTTTCAAAACATTAGTAATTATTGATAGTTATAATACTATTTTAAAAATTCATAATTATTTTATTTCTTAACCCAGCCTGTGTGTGTGTGTGTGTGTGTGTGTGTGTGTGTGTGTGTGTGTGTGTGTTAAAAGGAACTTTCTTGAGTGTTCGGGGTTCAGATGAGGTCCATGAGGATATCATCCTCCATGACGCTGGGCTGCAGGCCTGGCTGGGGGACTGGGCCCCAGGGAACCCTGCTGAGCAGCCTCTGACCTGGCAGTGGAGCCCTGGGGGGAGGCTGCGCAGGCCAGGACTGGACGGGCGGCTGGTGCGGTGGGGACAGCAGTGCAGGGGCCCCTGGTGGCCGGAGGTGGTGGAGAGAGGCCTGAGGCGGGGGGACCCCAGTCTAGGGCGGTGGCGGGTTGAAGAGGAGGCTCCGCAGTTGGGGGTCGGTCCCGGGGTTCTGGGGCCGATGGGTGGGTCCAGGAAGGGGTGAGCGGGGGGCTGCTCCAGGAGGGCCTTGTGGGGCGCCTGGGCAGTCCCCTGAGGCTGGGGCTGCGGCGGCCAGAGCTGCTGCTCTAGCTTCTGCTGCTGGAGTTGCTTGTGGTTGGTGATGACCTCCCGGATGCCGCTGACAAAGTGTCTCTGGTCTTAGGGGATGAGGCCCGTGAAGACCTTCCTGAATGAGTACGGCAGCATGAGCACACGCACCTTGCAGGGGGCCGCGTGGGGAAGCGCACACAGCCAGCGAAGCCGTTGCCCAGGATGTGGTAGAGACCTCGGAGGGAGACCAGGTCCTTGTTGGTGAAGTGGAAATGGACCATCCCTGAGTCCCACAAAGGGCGCAGGGTGCTCAGCAGCTGCTGGGGGATGGGCTTCATGATCAGCGCTGTCCTCTTTTCAGCTTCTCGCCATGACTCAGGTAGACCTGAGAAGGCAGTGACCGACTCAGCTTGGTGTTGGCGTCACAGAGGCAGGTTTGGGCTTCTCCTGCCACTCGGGGACCCTGCTCCAGGCCAGGAGTATGTTGGAGACTGACTGCTGCCCGCCGAGGGCCAGGGTCCCGAGCTGGGCCGGAGAACCGTGCCCGCCCTGAACAGTGCCCCGGGCTGCCCAGTTGGGGGGCCAGGACCGGGCCAGGTGCCACAGTGGAGACCAGGCTGGGCTGGGAAGGGGGGAGGCCCGGGCCTGGCTGTAGGGGGGGACCCACTCCTAGAGAGGCTTGCTGAAGAGGGTTGATGGGCGCCACGAGGGCCCAGCCCAGCCTTCGGGTTCTTGGCGGCCTCCACGGCGCTCTGGGCAGCCACCTGAGCTGCACTCAGAGGACCTGGTACTGCGGGGGGACAGAGGGCAGAGGCTGCTGGGGGGCTGCCAAGAGCGGGGCGCCCGAGGGAGGATCTAGAGGCAGGGGCACGGGCGGCTTTGGCTGGAGGGGGCCTGGGTTCGAGCCACCCCCGACGGGCAGCACAAGCCCCCGCACCAGCACCATGTGCCTCGGGTCCTGGCTCACGTCTGTTGGTGGCTGCAGTGGCTCCAGCCTGGTGGGAGGAGCCGCCTTCTCGAACAGAAGCTGCAGGGCAGGCAGCTTCCAGGGCAGCACGATGGAGAAGTAGATTCCTCACTCCCCAGCCTTCTGCACGAGGGTCTCCGTCGTGCACCTGGAGTATGTGTTGCCCTCGACAGCAGGCAGCAGGTAGGGGGGCGAGTTACAGTAAGGAGGCAGAGTCGGTGTGTCTGGCCAGTCTGCTCGGTCATCTTCTTGAAGTCATCGAACAGCTGCAGAGCCCTGCTGACGCCTTCAGCGATGAGGCTGCAGCTCTGGCCCCGCCCACCCCCACCCCGCCATGAACTTCATGCCATCGAGCCAGATGACAAACCCATAGGCGCTGCTGGTGGGAGCGTGATATTGTACTTAGGACTCAGGAGCGCAGTCCACTCTGTTGAACACCACGAGGCTGTACTGGGTCCCCGCATAGTCTCCCCCGAAGTCCGTCTCGGCAGCAGGACCACCATTAAAATACTTGATGGCCAGGAGCAGGTAGTGCTTGCGGAGGTTGGCTGTGCCCTCAATCGCAAACACCACGTCAGCTACGAGGCCCCCGGCCCAGCCGCCAAGCCAGTTTGAAATTCATAGTTTAACATTATTAGCCCAATGAAATACATTGTTGTTGTTTTTTTTGCGGTACGCGGGCCTCTCACTGTTGTGGCCTCTCCTGTTGCAGAGCACAGGCTCCAGACGCGCAGGCTCAGCGGCCATGGCTCACGGGCCCAGCCGCTCCGCGGCATGTGGGATCTTCCCGGACCGGGGCACGAACCCGTGTCCCCTGCATCGGCAGGCGGACTCTCAGCCACTGTGCCACCAGGGAAGCCCAGAAAAACATTTTTTTATGGTTTATGTTTTTTGTGTCCTAAAACAACATTGCCTACCTCAAGGTTTTAAAGATTGTCGACTTAGGTTCTTTCCTAAAAGCTTTGCAATTTTTTGTTTTTTCATTTAGATTTATGATACACTTCTAATTTTTGTGATGTGTAAGGTAAGGATTAATGTTCAGTTTTTAAAAATTCAGATATCCTGTCATCCATCACTATTTGTAGAAAAGACTTTCCCTTCTCTGTTGAATTACCTTGGCATGTTTGTGGAAAATAAACTTACTGTAGATAAGTGTTTCTACTTCTGGAGTCACTTTCCTGTTCCAGTCATCTTTACGTGGATTCTTTTACCAAAACCACGTTGTCTTAATTATTGTAGCTTTATAGTAAATCATGAAATCAGATCGTTTTCTCCACCTTCACTCTTTTTAAAAATGACTTTTGCTGTTCTAGGTCCATAGGAATTTCCATTACAAATTTTACAATTAGCTTGTCAGTTTCACCCAAAGTGTCTGCAGGAATTTTGATCAGAATTGCATTGAATCTATAAATCAACATGGGCAGAATTAATAATATTGAGTTTTCCAATCCAAAAACATTATATTACACCATTTATTTAGGTCTTCTTTAATTTCTTAGAGCAATATTCTATTCTTTTCAGTGAAGAAGTGTTGCATGTCTTCTGTTGTGTTTAATGCGCCTAGTTTTATAATATGTCTGTGTTGTTTATTATTATATTTCTTGAAATATAATTTTGTTATCAATGTTATGGAGTCAAATAGTAAAACATTTGGAAATTGTCTCCGTTTTTTTATTCATTTCATGTTTTCTAGAGATTTAATTTTATAGTATATTTCAAAAGTATTCTTCCATGAGAGATTGTCCTCCATCACAGATAGAGAAGTACTTGTCTACAGATACAGAGTCTAGGTCTGGTCAGTGTCTGAAGTTCTTATCATCTTCCGAGCATTCTTGGGAAGGGGGCAAGAACAGCCAGGGAAGTGCATACCTAACTCTTCTGAAAATGATCTGGAAGTGGCACGTATCAATCCTGCTCACATCTCATGCATCCTGTTTGCTGCAAGGGAGGCTGAGAAGTGTAGCTTTTGGTGGCTGGCATGAGTCCAGTAATGGCTGTCATTATGGAAGAAGGGAGGCATGGATGTAAATAAAAACAAAAATAAACAAATGGGACCTAATTAAACTTAAAAGCTTTTGCACAGCAAAGGAAACCATAAACAAAACGAAAGACAACCTACAGAATGGGAGAAAATATTTGCAAACAAAGTGACTGACAAGGGATTAATCTCCAAAATAGATAAACAGCTCCTGCAGTTCAATATCAAAAAAACAAACAACCCAATCAAAAAATGGGCAGAAGATCTAAATAGACATTTCTCCAAAGAAGACGTACAGATGGTCAATAGGCACATGAAAAGATGCTCAACATCACTAATTATTAGAGAAATGAAAATCAAAACTATAATGAGGTATCACCTCACACCAGCCAGAATGGCCATGATAAAAAAATCTACAAACAATAAATGCTGGAAAGGGCGTGGAGAAAAGGGAACCTTCTTGCACTGTTGATGGGAATGTAAATTGGTACAGCCACTGTGGAAAACATCATGGAGGTTCCTTAGAAAACTAAAAATAGGGTTACCATATGATCCAGCAGTCTCACTCCTGGGCATATATCTGGAGAAAACCATAATTCAAGAAGATACATGCACCCCAATATTCATTGCAGCACTATTTACAATAGCCAGGACATGGAAACAACCTAAATGTCCATTGATACAGGAATGGATAAAGAAGATAAATGGATAAATGGATAAAGAAGATACACACACACACACACACACACACACACACACACACACACACACACACACACTGGAATATTACTCAGCCATGAAAAGAACAAAATAATGCCATTTGCAGCAACATGGATGGACCTAGAGATTGTCATACTGAGTGAAGTATGTCAGACAAAGACAAATATAATATGATATCACTTATATGTGGAATCTAAAAAAAATGGTACACGTGAACTTGTTTACAAAGCAGAAATAGAGTCACAGATGTAGAAAACAAACTTATGTAGAAGGGGAGGGCAGGGATAAATTGGGAGTTTGGGGTTGACATATACAACACTACTATATATAAAACAGATAACTAATAAGGACCTACTGTATAGCACAGGGAACTCTACTCAATACTTTGTAATGATCTATATGAGAACAGAATCTGAAAAAGAGTGGATATATGTATATATATAACTGATTCACTTTGCTATACTCCTGAAACTAACACAACATTATATATCAACTATATTCCAATAAAAATTAAAATAAGAAGTGGGGCATGGATACGGCTATGGTTAGATCTCTGTCGCTGTTGATCCTTCTGGATCCCTAAATGTTAATGCTCTCCTCTCTTCCAATGCAGAGAAGGTACTCACACCTCCTCAAGTGAGACGCCTCATCCAGTTTAATAGCTAGGATATCAAGTTGTTACGCGTCCTCCTCCATCAAGTTTAGATATAGCTTCTCATGATCTGATGACCGACTGTGGAGCAGAGTACCATGCACCAGTTACCAATCCCAGGGGAGGACTCCAACTGAAGGAAGCATAGCAAAGTTCACCACTATGCCAACCAGCAGGAATAGAAGTCCAAACTTCTTCCCATTGCAGCTTGTATCAAAGTGGCCAAGGAAGACAGCACTGGATGAACTAAAGCTTTACTTACACAGAAAGGAGACAGAGTAAGATTAGCTTCGATTGTGTGCCTTAGCGTTCCCTGGCCAGTGGCTTGTTCCTGGCAGTGACACAGGGCAGTTGACCTATACGTACTCTTTTGGTGCTGCAGTTGAAGGAATCTTGTCCCTTCCCTGCAAAGGACAGACATAGCTGTGGGGTTGGCCAGCTGCCATTTGACACACACGCTTTAAGCAGAGACAAAAGAGTACTCATTGAGCATGAAACAAGGAAAGATATTCCCACACAGGGCGATAAGCCCAGCACAGGCTGTGTGGGCCCTTTATCTCTTGGTAGGAAGTGTTTCAGGCCCAAGGCCCATTCTGATGCAGCAGAGTTGGGGCCCAAAGACTGCGTGCATGAGACAGCCTTTCCCAACATGTACAAAACAAAACCCACATTGTCTGTGGTCCCTCCCAGAGATGCAGTACGAAATGGTAGACTAGGACAAGGACAGCTGCTATAAAAATCCTTATTTGGAAAAGAAAAAAAATTAGAAACCCAGCACCCAGTGGTCCATAGCGTTGATCGACTTCTGCAGGACAAGATGTGAAGGCCCCCTGCCCTGGCAGTGGAGTAACTTTTAGGCAAGACTCGGGTTCTGCTCTCTGAGAACAGCTCTCTTGTCCGCTGTTCTCTCTGAAACCTCGTTTTGTAATGAAATTGACACTAGAGAGTCTGGCCACTTAAAGTCTGCGTCACGTTTACAACCTGCTTCCTGCTGGTGCAGGACACACTCAGCTCCTCCTCGAGGGAGGCAGCCCAATGTCTAAACAAGTCATTGCATCTCTGTCAAAACCTAGGACCTGGTGTCAATGCACGGTCTTTTCCATGGTGTGCTGAGGGTGTAATCATCTAGGCCAGGAGGTAGCGCTCACTATCTCTCTCCAGTCTTATTGGCTAGAACTTTTCATGTGTACACACCTGGTTGCAAGAGAACAGGAAATGGAGACTTCAGCTGGGTATATATATATATATATATATATATATATATATATATATATATACCTGGGCATATCCGTATCCTTAGCTAGAACTCAGAAGTCCTGTTTGGAAAGATGTATTGAATAGATGAAGGATGCTCGTGAACAGCTAGTCTGTCTCGGCCACACTCAGGCACGAAGTCTCCCTCCTACACCACTCAGAAACGTGGAACTGAGCACGTTTCCATGACTGATACACACGCACATAAATGCACGCACACTTACACAAAGCTTTTGTTGGTGGTAATAGACTACTTGCTTTCAGAAGATGGGTGGCGTGATAATAGTAGACCTTCTGGTTCTCTAAAGACCCTCAGCCATTTCATTGCATTTCTCAACCTCCCTTCTGCTCTTCTCTTTACTTGCCTCCGTCTGCACTTCAGCATTTCTATTCATTCCTATTCCCAAGTGGTTTAGCTTTTCTCGTGCCCCCTTGACTATTACTAATGCCCTGACAGTCGCACTTTCCACCCAAGTGATATTATTAAAGAATTTTGCTAAAGGAAGTCAGGTCTCCTTTAAAAGGAATTCAAGGGATGTACTAGGACTATAATGTAGAACATGAGAAATATAATGAACTCTGCTGTCTGTTGTATAGGAAAGGTAGAAAGAGGGCAAATCTTAAGAGTTCTCATCAAAAGAAAAAATTTTTTTTCTATTTCTTTAATTTTGTATCTATACGATATGATGGATGTTCACTAAATTTATTGCCATAATCATTTCATGATGTATGTAAGTCCAATTGTTATCCTGTATACCTTAAACTTCTACAGTGCTGTGTGTCAATTACAGCACAATAAAACTGGAAGAAAAAAGATACGTTAAAACATGACAACTGAAAAAAATGAATTCAAGGGCTATTAAAATTATGATTTTCTTTCATCCTGTTCAGAGTTTGTGTATTGCACAGAAGAGACTGAAAGGGACTAGAAAGGGACTATACTATTATCATAACCTTATAAAGTAGGTCTTATTTTTATTATTTCCATTTTCTAGATAAGGAAACTAAAGCACAGAGAGGGTAAGTTACTTGTGCAAAGCTCACACAGCTAATGATAATCATAATAACAAACAGAGTGCTTACTGTAATCACGGTTCTGAGTGTTTTATACGTAACAATACCATTTAGCTCCCATCTGTGTGATAGATGATGACATGTTCCCCATTTACAGGTGAATAAACTGAGGCCTGGAACAATTTAGTAAGTTGCTCAAGGTTACACAGCTAGTAAGTAAGTGGCAAGGCTGGGATTTGAATCTGGGTCTAGGTCCATGCCTGTAAAATTTGCATTCTTTTATATCTTTTTAAAAAATTTTTTTCTTTTGTTTTTTTTTGTTTAAGAAAAGTTCTTTTGTTTTGAAACTTTACATTTTTAAACATTAATGTTCACAGCCCAAGCTTACATGGTAAACTTAATGAGTTGATCCTCTCAAACAAAGGGGTCCTGGCAGAGATTACCTTTGAGAGTACCAGTATCAGGGATAAGGCCTGGTGAAGGTTCTCTGACTGTGGGGTCATGATGTGTGTTAGGTCGGTGGATTTGAGTTCCACTACAGAATCTAGTTGGGTGCATCTATTCACAGCAGGGTGGAAAGACTCCTAGGAGGTCAGGGTTTGAATTACAGCAACCTGAAAGCTAAGTGAGGTCCCTGCCTGGAAAGTAAACATCGGAATGCTTATTCAAAAAGCAAAGCCTGGATTTGCTGGGCTCTCTCCAGAGATGCCATCGTTATTGAAGGCCTTATACCATCTGGCTCCCTGTGCACAGCAAAACCTAATGATGCTGACAGGTCACGAAAGTTCGCACTAATGGGCTCGTGTTTTATTTATTCAGGTGCTGATTTGACATTTCCCAGCCCCGATGAATCTATGGATTTGGAAGTAACTGGGTCCTCTCTTTCTATACCGTGATGTTATCTCCCAAAATGAAGGAAATGAGAAACAGGAAAGGCCTAGATTCCCTGCAGATAGCTCTCACAGTTTACGGTAAGAAATCAAATGGTACGAAAAGCATTAGCCAAAATTTAAAACACAAATCATTGGTGTTTAACATGATATATTGCAAAGAAATTTCTGGCACTGAAAGTCTGTCTTTAAGCAACACTTCCACACAGCGCCAAGTAAACAATGTAATAGCATCTGGACTCCTTCTAAATCAAGTATGAAATTATGTATTTCTCCCATGACACAGATGACTCTAAAAGGCAACATTTCCTAAAATTAAAAATGAAGGGTAAATTAAGCAGTGTCTAAGGAAGACTTTCTTGTGATTCTTTTCATTTTAGTTTTTAAAATATCTTTTAAAAAATATCTACTTAAGTAAAATATACATACAGAAGAGTGAAGAAATCATAGATGTTTATTTTGACACATTTTTACACAAACCCAAATAACCACCACTTAGACCCATATCGAGAATGTCACCATGTCCTCAAAACTTTCTTGCTCTCTTTAAACCCTCCTCTCCAAAATTAATCACTATCCTGACTTCTTTTTAAAATTTTTATTTTAAAATATAGCACAGATACATAAACTATATCAAACAATTGTCCATAATACAGAAATATTATAAGGCAAATTCTTGTAACTACCCCCCAAGTCAAGGGATAAACCTTGACCAACCACCCAGAACCCACCACATGCCCCATCCTTCAGGAGGGAAGACAGCAGCTTACCTGTATCCAGGTAACATAAAAATCATTTCCATGCTTTGCTTTACAGTTTTGCCACCCAATTGTGTATCCCTAAACAATAAAGTTTAGTGTGGCCTGTTTCTAAAAAATGTCACTTAAGCCACTTTTAATGGAAAAATTTCCCCTCTATCATTATAACTACTTGTGCATTGTATTTGTTGAAGGAACTGGGCCTTGGTCGACACAGAGTTTCCTATATGAAGTAATCTGACTAAAAATTTCAAACCTGAATACGATCAAGTCTGTAGTTCCCAGTGCCAGTTTCTAAGAAATGCAAAGGACAGAGGGATTTGTAAAAATACTCATGGAGATGCACTCAGGAAAGATATCCAGTACAACTTCTATAGGAAAGTAATGAGAAACGCCTAATTCTTTTTGTTTCGCTTTGTTTTGTTTTTTAGAAAAACCAGTGTTAAAAATACAGAATTGACACCCTACCATCCTTCAAAGGTAGCCAAATTCTTAAAGAATCATTATGAACTCATGTATTTAAACTGCAGTTTAGATTAGGGTGAAAATAATTATGTTAGAATTCAGAAAACAGGCTGACATATTGAATATATAAAATGTTTTTCAAATTCTTTCCTCAATTAGTGTATTTTTTTCAGAGAGATAAACTTTCTTATTTAGGGATCATTAAAAATATTTTAGTCTTTTTATCCTGATGACCATCGCATCCATCTTCTTCAAGTTGCTCCTGTGTCCTTTTTTTATTTTTTTTTAATATTTATTTATTTATTTGG
The DNA here is from genome assembly GCF_011762595.2 of Tursiops truncatus. Lineage (NCBI taxonomy): Eukaryota > Metazoa > Chordata > Mammalia > Artiodactyla > Delphinidae > Tursiops > Tursiops truncatus. Next base: position 13,619,290 of record NC_047039.1, read on the forward strand.
CTGCATTGGGTCTTATTTGCAGCACGCGGGATTTTTCGTTGTGGTGCATGGGCTTCTCTCTAGTTGTGGCACATGGGCTTCTCTCTAGTTGTGGCGCATGGGCTTCTCTCTAGTTGTGGTGTGTGGGTTTTTCTCTCCCTAGTTGAGGTTCACGGGCTCCAGGGCACGTAGGTTCTGTAGTTTGTGGCTCGCGGGCTCTCTTGTTGAGCTGTGCGAGCTCAGTGGTTGTGGTGCGCGGGCTTAGTGGCCCCGCGGGCATATGGGGTCTTAGTTCCCCGACCAGGGATTGAACCCGCATCCCCTGAATTGGCAGGTGGATTCTTTACCACTGGACTACCAGGGAAGTCCCCTCTCCAGTGTCCTTTTTTTTTTTTTTTTTTGTGGTACGCGGGCCTCTTGCTGTTGTGGCCTCTCCTGTTGCAGAGCACAGGCTCCGGACGCGCAGGCTCAGCGGCCATGGCTCACGGGCCCAGCCGCTCCGCGGCATGTGGGATCTTCCCGGACCGGAGCACGAACCTGTGTCCCTTGCATCGACAGGCGGACTCTCAACCACTGTGCCACAAGGGAAGCCCTACAAGAAACTTTTAACAAGGATCTAGAAGAACTAAAGAGCAAACAAACAGTGATGAACAACACAATAACTGGAATTAAAAATACTCTAGAAGGAATCAATAGCAGAATAACTGAGGCAGAATAACGGATAAGTGAGCTGGAAGATAAAATGGTGGAAATAACTGCCAGGTAGAAGAACAAAGAAAAAAGAATTGAAGACAGTCTCAACTGAGACCTCTGGGACAACGTTAAATGCACCAACATTTGAATTATAGGGGTCCCAGAAGAAGAAGAGAAAAAGAAAGGGTCTGAGAAAATATTTGAAGAGATTATAGTTGAGAACTTCCCTAACATGTGAAAGAAAATAGTCAATCAAGTCCAGGAAGCACAGAGAGTCCCATACAGGATAAACCCAAAGAGAAACATGCTGACATATATTAATCAAACTACCAAAAATTAAATACAAAGAAAAAATATTAAAAGCAGCAAGGGAAAAGCAAAAAGAGTATACCAGGGAATCCCCATAAGGTTAAGAGCTGATCTTTCAGCAGAAACTCTGCAAGCCAGAAGGCAGTGGCAGGACATATTTAAAGTGATATAAAGGAAAAACCTACAAACAAGATTACTCTGCTCAGCAAGGATCTCATTCAGATTCGATGGAGAAATCAAAATCTTTACAAACAAGCAAAAGTTAGGAGACTTCAGCACCACCAAACCAGCTTTACAACAAATGCTAAAGGAACTTCTCTAAGTGGGAAACACAAGAGAAGAAAAAGACCCACAAAAACAAACCCAAATCAATTAATAAAATGGTAATAGGACTATACATATTGATAATCACCTTGAATGTAAATGGATTAAATTCTCCAACCAAAAGACACAGACTGGCTGAATGCATACAAAAATGAGACCCTTATATATGCTCTCTACAAGAAACACACTTCAGACCTAGGGACACATGCAGACTGAAAGTGAGGGGATGGAAAATGATATTCCATGCAAATGGAAAATATAAGAAAGATGAAGTAGCAATATTCATATCAGATAAAATAGACTTTAAAATAAAGACTGTTACAAGAGATAAAGAAGGACACTACATAATGATCAAAGGATTAATCCAAGAAGAAAACATAACAATTATAAATATTTATGCACCCAACATAGGAGCACCTCAATACATAAGGCAAATGCTAACAGCCATAAAAGGAGAAATTGACAGTAATACAATAATAGTGGGGGACTTTAACACCCCATTTACACCAATAGACAGATCATCCAGACAGAAAATAAATAAGGAAACACACGCTTTAAATGGCACAATAGACTTAATTGATATTTTTAGGACATTCTACCAGAAAGCAGAAGAACACTTTCTTCTCAAATGCACGTGGAACATTCTCCAAAATAGATCACATCTTGGGTCACAAATCAAGCCTTGGAAAATTTAAGAAAACTGAAGTCATATCAAGCATCTTTTCTGACTACAATGCTACAAGATTAGAAATCAATTACGGGAAAAAAACAGTAAAAAGCACAAATACATGGAGGCTAAACAGTGTGCTGCTAAATAACCAAGAGATCACTGAATAAATCAAAGAGAAAATCAAAAAATACCTAGAAACAAATGATAACAAAAACATGACGATCCAAAACCTATGGGATGCAGGAAGAGCAGTTCTAAGAGGGAAGTACATAGCAATTCAAGCTCACCTCAAGAACAAGAAAAAATCTCAAATAAACAATTTAACCTTACACCTAAAAAAGAAGAACAAAGAAAATGCAAAGTTAGTAGAAAGAAAGAAATCATAAAGATTAGAGGAGAAATAAATGAAACAGAAACAAAGAAAACAATAGCAAAGATCAATAAAACTAAAAGCTGGTTCTTTGAGAAGATAAACAAAATTGATAAAACTTTAGCCAGACTCATCAAGAAAAAAAGGGAGAGGACACAAATCAATAAAATTAGAAATGAAAAAGGAGAGATTACAACTGACACCACGGTAATACATAAGATCATAAGAGACTAATACAAGCAACTGTATGCCAATAAAATGGACAACCTGGAAGAAATGGACAAATTCTTGGAAAAGTACAAGCTTCTAAGGTTGAAACAGGAAGAATTAGAAAATATAAACAGACCAATCACAGGTAACGAAATTGAAACTATAATTAAAAATATTCCAAGAAACAAAAGTCCAGGACCAGATGGCTTCACAGGCGAATTCTATCAAACATTTAGAGAAGAGTTAATACGTATAGTTCTCAAACTCTTCCGAAAACTTGTGGAGGGAGGAACACTCCCAAACTTGTTCAATGAGGCCACCATTACCCTGATGCCATGATATCAGAAAATGATATCACCAAAAAAGAAAATTATAGACCAATATCACTGATGAACATAGATGCAAAAGTCCTCAACGAAATACCAGCAAACAGAATCCAACAACACATTAAAAGAATCATACACCATGATCAAGTGGAATTTATCCCAGGGATGCAAGGATTCTTCAATATATGCAAAACAATCAATATGATACACCATATTAACAAATTAAAGAATAAAAACCATATGAGCATCTCAATAGATGCAGAAAAAGTTTTTGACAATATTCAATCCCCATTTATGATTAAAACTCTCCAGAAAGTGGGCATAGAGGGAACCTACCTCAACATAATAAAAGCCGTATATGACAAACTCACAGCAAACGTCATTCTCAATAGTGAAAAACTGAAAGCATTTCCTCTAAGATCAGGAACAAGATAAGGATGTCCACTCTTGCCACTATTATTCTACATAGTATTGGAAGTCCTAGCCACAGAGAAGAAAAGAAATAAAAGGAATACAAATTAGAAAAGAAGATGTAAAACTGTCACTGTTTTCCAATGACGTGATACTATACATAGAAAATCCTAAAGATGCCACCAGAAAACTAATAGAGCTAATCAATGAATTTGGTAAAGTAGCAGGGTACAGAATTAATGCACATAAATCTCTTGCATTCCTATACACTAACAACTAAAGATCAGAAAAGGAAATTAAGGAAACAATCCCATTTACCATTGCAACAAAAAGAATAAAATACCTAAGAATAAGCCTACCTAAGGAGGCAAAAGAGCTGTACCCAGAAAACTATAAAACACTGATGAAAGAAATCAAATATAACATAAGCAGATGGAGAGATATACCATGCTCCTAGATGGGAAGAAACAATATTGTGAAAATGACTATAATACCCAAAGCAATCTACAGGTTCAATGCAATCCCTATCAAATTACCAATGGCATTTTTCACAGAACTAGAGCAAGAAATTTTACAATTTTTATGGAAACAAAAAGGACCCCAAATAGCCAAAGCAATCTTATGAAAGAAAAACAGAGCTGGAGGAATCAGGCTCCCTGACTTCACACTATACTACAAAGCTACAGTAATCCAGACCATCAAGTATGGCACAATCAAGTGCCATCAAGTATGGCACTGGCACAAAAACAGAAATATAGATCAATGGAACAGGATAGAAAGCCCAGAGATAAACCCATGCACATATGGTCACCTTATTTTTGATAAAGGAGGCAAGAATATACAATGGAGAAAAGACAGCTTCTTTAATAAGTGGTGCTGGGAAAAATGAACAGCTATACATAAAAGTATGAAATTAGAACACTCCCTAACACCATACACAAAAATAAACTCAAAATGGATTAAAGACCTAAATGTAAGACCAGACACTGTAAAACTCTTAGAGGAAAATATAGGCAGAACACTCTGTGACATAAATCACAGCAAGATCCTTTTTGACCTACCTCCTAGAGTAAGGGAAATAAAAACAAAGAGAAACAAATGGGACCTAATGAAACTTAAAAGCTTTTGCACAGCAAAGGCAACCATAAACAAGACAAAAATACAACCCTCAGAATGGGAGAAAATATTTGCAAATGAAGCAACTGACAAAGGATTAATCTCCAAAATATACAAGCAGCTCAATATCAAGAAAAACACAAACAACCAATCCAAAAATGGGTGGAAGACCTTAATAGACATTTCTCCAAAGAAGACATACAGATGGCCAACAAATACATGAAAAGATGCTCAGCATCACTAACCATTAGAGCAATATAAATCAAAACCACAGTGAGGTATCACCTCACACCGATCAGAATGGTCATCATCAAAAAATCTACAAACAATAAATGCTGGAGAGGGTGTGGAGAAAAAGGAACGCTCTTACACTGTTGGTGGGAATGTAAATTGATACAGCCACTATGGAGAGCAGTATGAAGGTTCCTAAAAAAACTAAAAATAGAACTACCATATGACCCAGCAATTCCAATACTGTGCATATACCCTGAGAAAACCATAATTCAAAAAGATACATGTACCACAATGTTCATTGCAGCACTATTTACAATAACCAGGACATGGAAGCAACCTAAATGTTCATCAATTGGTGAATGGATAAAGAAGATGTGGCACATATATACAATGGAATATTACTCAGCTGTAAAAAGGAAAGAAACTGAGTTATTTGTAGTGAGGTGGATGGACCTAGAATCTGTCTACAGAGTGAAGTAAGTCAGGGCTTCCCTGGTGGCGCAGTGGTTGAGAGTCTGCCTACCGATGCAGGGGACACGGGTTCATGACCCGGTCCGGGAAGATCCCACATGCCGCGGAGTGGCTGGGCCCGTGAGCCATGGCTGCCGAGCCTGCGCGTCCGGAGCCTGTGCTCCGCAACGGGAGAGGCCACAGCAGTGAGAGGCCCACGTACCGCAAACAAAAACAAAAACAAAAACAGAGTGAAGTAAGTCAGAAAGAGAAAAACAAATACCATATGCTAACACATATATGCATAATTTAAAAAAGCGGTACTGATGCACCTAGTGGCAGGGCAGGAATAAAGATGCAGATGTAGAGAACGGACTTGAGGGCATGGGGGGGAAGGGAAACTGGGGTGAAGGGAGAGATTAGCATTGACATATATACACTACCAAATGTAAAATGGATGGCTAGTGTGAAGTGGCTGCTGGCACAGGGAGATCAGCTCAGTGCTTTGTGACGACCTAGAGAGATGGGATAGGGAGGGTAGGAGGGAGGCTCAAGAGGGAGGGGATAGGGGATATATGTATACATATAGCTGATTCACTTTGTTTTACAGCAGAAGCTAACACAACATTGTAAAGCATTTATACTCCAATAAAGTTGAGAAAAATAAATAAATAAAAAACAAAGAAGCAAACAAAAAAAGACATAAGGCATGTAGAAAACAAATAGCAAAATGGTAGACATAAATCCTCCTTTATCAGTCACACACTAAATGTAAATCGGTTAAACACTGTTAAAAGATAAACTGAAGCATATTAAAATTAAAAAAAAATTATTGGGCTGCTCAGTGTCTTAGTTGTGGCATGTGGGATCTTTAGTTGTGGTATGTGGGATGTTCAGTTGCAGCATGCGAACTCCTAGTAGTGGCATGTGGGGTTTAGTTCCCCAACCAGGTATCAAACCTGGGCCTCCTGCATTGGAAGCACAGAATCTTAGCCTCTGGACCACCAGGGAAGTCCCTTAAAAATTTTAAGAGTTTGTATGTGCAAAAATCAGTTTGAACCAGGCAGCACCAGGCTGGAACTGGTTAGAAGTATTCCACCAATAAGAGCTAAGGAAAGACTTTTATAGAGAAAAGGCAGAAGCAAAGCAAGGAAATTATTTGACAGGCTATAGCTTCAGTGTTTGCCTTATTTGGAAAAGCGTGGTTGGCTGTTTGTGATTTGGTTGTCCTTAGGTTTCAATTTCTTAATCTTGAGGCATATACAAACTTAGATTTTGATTTGCTTATTCAGGCTCCTAAGGTATTAGATACCTCAGTTTAACAGCCTCCTTGTTTAACTGGTTGTTTTTGAAGTAATAGTCAAAAACTTCTCAACAAAGAAAAGCCCAGGACATAATGATTTCACTGGAGAAGTATTCTACCAAATACTTAGAGAATTAATACCAATTCTTCTCAAACTCTTCCAAAGAATTAAAGAGGGGGAACATTTCCAAACTCATTTTATGAAGCCAGTAATATTCTGATACCAAAGCCAGACAAAGATATTACAAGAAAAGAAAACTAGAGACTAATATCTATAATAAATATAGATGGAAAAATTCTCAACAAAACATTAGCAAACTGAATTCAACAGTGCATTAAAAAGACCATGCACCATGATCAAGTAGGATTTACACCTGAAGTTCAAGGATGGTTCAACACACAAAAATCAATCAATGTAATACACTACATTGATTGATAAAACAGAATGAAAGACAAAAACCACATGATCATCTCAATTGCTGAAGAAAGAGAATCTGACAAAATTTAACACATGATAAAAATGCTCAATAAACTAGGAATGGAAGAAAACTACCACAACATACTACAAAGCCCACAGATAACATGATACTCAACAGTGAACGCATAAAAGCTTTCCTCTAATATCAAGAACAAGGCAAAAATTCTCACTCACCACTACCATTAAACACAGTACTGAAAGCTCTCGCAAGAGTAATTAGACAAGAACAAGTAATAAAAAGCATTCAAATTGGAAAAGAAGCAAAATTATTTCTGTTTACAGGTGACATGATCATATGTGTAGAAAACTCTGAAGATTCCACAAAAAACCTGTTACAATTAATAAACATTTTCTACAAGGTTGCAGGATAAAAAAATCAACACACAGTCAGTTGCATTTCTGTAAACTAACAAGACCAACCTAAAAAGGAAATTTAAAAAACCAATGCCATTTACTATAGCATCAAAAAAGGCAAAATACTGGAATAAACTTAACAAAGGATGTAAAAGACTTGTGCATTGAAAACTAAAAAACATTGCTAAAATTTGTTAAATTTTGAAAACTAAATTCAGAATAGGTACATGAAAGGAAATACTATAAATTAGAATGGAAATAAATGAACTAGAGAATAGAAAAGCAATAAAGTCAATGAAACAAAAGCTGTTTTTTTAAAAAAGAACAACAAAGTTGACGATCTTTTAGCTGTCCTGAGCAAGAAAAAAAGAGAAAAGACTGAAATTACTAATTGCAGAAATAAAAATTATATCCTCTACAAGTATTTAAATTTATGTGTTGTTCCTTACAGGAATAAAAAAGAATATAAAGGAATTCTGTGAACAGAAGTATCATGACAAATTAGCCTAAATGAAAGGAAGATTCCTAGAAAGACACAAACTACTGAAACTAACCCAAGAGGAAATAGAAAATCTGAATAGACCTATAACAGGTAGAGATAGATTTAGTAAGAGCCAGGTCTATGGATGTCAAATTGACACAACACCATCTGTTAGAAACACCATGGTTCCCCCGCTGCTCTGAAGTGCTATCTCTGTCATAAACCAAGGATCCATGTATATGTTACTGTTACTGTTCTGTTACTGGGTTCTCTCTTCTGTTCCATCCGTCTATGTGTCTTTCTTTTACCAATACCACAGGCTTGTTTTATGTGGCTTTATAATAAGTCCAACAGTATGTTATCAAATGTTGTTGTTCTTCAAGAGCGCTTGGATTTTCTTAATTGTTTAGAGTTAAATTCTATTTTAGAATCAGCTTGTCAGCTTTCCCCAAAGTTGGAATTGCATTAAGCTCGTGGATCAATTTTGGGGAGAATGAACATGTTTTTATATAGAGTGTTGGCAGGTTGGTTTCTTCTGAGACCTTTTCTCCTTGAGTTGCAGATTGTCCTACTTTTACTGTGCCTGCACATAGTCTTTTGTCTGTGTACACACCACCCCCTCTGGTGTCTCTTTGTGTACAAATTCCTATTCTTACAAGGACACCAGTCAGATTGGATCAGGACCCACTCTATCGGCCTTATTGCAACGTAGTCACCTCTTTAAAGGCCCTGTCTCCAAATACCGTCACACTCTAAGGTCCTGGGAGTTAGAGTTTCAACATACGAATTTTGAGACAGACACAATTCAGCCTGTAACATTCTGCCCTCTGGCTCCCCAAATTTATGTCCTTCTCACATGCGAAATACATTCCCTCCTATACTGACATCCCAAAAGTCTCAACTCATTCCAGCATCAACTCTTTAGTCACAATTCTCATGCAAATATCATCTAAATCAGTGTTGGGGAGATTCACCGTAAGATTCACACTGAAACAAAATTCCACCTAAGAATCTGTGAAACCAGACAAGTTATCTGCTTCCGGAATGCAATAGTGGGACAGGCATAGGATAAACATTCCCATTCCCAAAGGGAAAAATCAGCAATAAAAGGGAGCCACATGTCCCAAGAAAGTCCAAAACCTAGCAGAGCAAATTCCATAAGACTTTAAACTCAAGAATAATACTCTTTGGGCTTCCCTGGTGGCGCAGTGGTTGAGAGTCCACCTGCCGATGCAGGGGACACAGGTTCGTGCCCTAGTCCGGGAAGATCCCACATACCGCGAAGCGGCTGGGCCCGTGAGCCATGGCCGCTGAGCCTGCGTGTCCGGAGCCTGTGCTCCGCAACGGGAGAGGCCACAACAGTGAGAGGCCCGTGTACCACAAAAAAAAAAAAAAAAGGGTAATACTCTTTGGCTTCATGCTCTGCCCTCTCGGTCCCACATTCCCAGCTCACCGGGGGTGGCAACATTGCCCCAGTGGCTTTGGGCAACAGTCCCATGCACAGGGCCACAGGCAGGGACAGCCTGGCCTGCTGAAATAGCGGAAGTGATCTGCTCTCTGGAACTGAGGCAGAAATAACCTTGCCTTAGGAAGTGTTCTTCCCTTCTCTTGTAGGATAACCCATGCTGGCAGCTGCATAGCTCTATTATCCCTTCTTCTTTTTTTTTTCCTGTGAAAGAAGAGCTTGTTCACATTTTTAAATGGATGTTGGTGGGCAGCAAATATTTAGGGTATTTAGAGCCCACCAGATACATTTAAGAATGATGTAATGGTTTTAGTTTAAAATGTCAAAATTTACAGTAAGTCAGAAATTATATCCTCTACAAGTATTTAAATTTATGATGGAAAATTTAGATATCAACTTAGAAATGAACAAGGGGGTACATAGTTCTTTAAAATTCTTTCATGGCGTCCATTTAAAAAATTTCTGAAGACCACTAGCCTATACGGTATATTGTGGGGATGGGGCTCAAAGGCAGAGCAGAAGCTTCTAGAAATGAACTTCAATCCTCCACCCCAGTTCTCCTGAATACCTGAAATTACCCACCATCAGAATCTTAATACTTCAAATTCAGACACTGTTTTCCCAGAGTTTTTTGTTGTGTAATATCTCCAGACATTGCCAAGTATCCCTCAGAGGGCTAGATCACCCCCAGATGAAAATCACTGCATTTGAGGTTTACCACTTTTATTGACCTTCACGAAATACCATTTTATGGCTCCATTGACTTAGATCTTTTTTACTGTCTTCTGCATCTCTACTTAACGTGTGCATTCTTTCCTCTAATTCTTTGGACATATGGAAAACTATTATAATGGCTGTTCTCCTGTCCTTGTCTGCTAATCCTAACATTCGTATCAATTCTGTGTTGGTTTAGTTGATTGATTTTCCTCCTCGACATGGGTCATGTTTTCCTGTTTCTTTGCCTCCTTAGTCAATTTTGATAGGAAACCAAACACTGTGGTTTTACCTCATTTCATGCTGGATATATTTGTATTCCTATAAAAATTCTTGAGCTTTATTCTGGTACACAGTTAAGTTACAAGGACACAGTCTGATTCTTTGGTTCTTGCTTTTAAGATTTATTAGGTAGGACCAGAGTGGTGTTTAATCTGGAGCTAGTTATTTTCCACTATGGAAGCAAGATTTTTCCGAGTGCTCTACTTAAAGCCCCGTGAATTATGAGGTTTTCCTGACTGGATCTTAAGAACACGCACTAGCTTGAGCCTCGAGGGAGCTCTGTGTACTGTTCCCTTTAATCCTTTCAGGCCATTCTGTCCTCAGCCTTGGGTAGTTGTCTCACGTGTTTATGCTGATTTTTACTCTGCTGGGGTTCCCCTGTGACTGTTCCCTCCTCTCTGGTACTCTGCCCTTGAACTCTAGCCACCTTGGACTCTGTCTTCTACCTTCTAAATTCTGGGAATCTTCCAAGGTCTGTCCGAGCTTCCCCACCCTGTGCTGCAGCCTGGAAATTCTTCCAAGGGCATAAACTAGTCAGTTACAGTGCTCATCTAATTTGTCTCTCGTCTCTCACGGGGTCACTGTTCTTTGTTGCCTGATGTCCAAATGTGTTCAAAACCTTGTTTTATATATTTTCCCAACAATTAACAGTTGTTTCAGTCGGGAGGTAAATCTGGTCCCTTTTACTCCATCTTAGAAATGTAAGGCTATGTAAATATATTTTAGAACTGAAAAAATGTACATTCTTAGAACAATATAACTTACCAAATTCAACTAAGCAACTGGGAAACATAAGGAGATTATATAGCTACTAAACAAATTAAACATAAGTCTGTACATAAAGTAATATCAGGATCAGATAGTTTTATAGGCAATATTTATAAATTATTCATGGAGCAGATAATTCTAGTCTTATATAAAACGTTCTGGAGAATAAAAACTGAAGGAATGTTCTCGTCTTTATTTTATTACACTAATACAACTTTGACACCAAAACCATTCAAGGAGAAAAGAAAGTTTTAGGCCAATCTTTTTTTTTTTTTGCGGTACGCGGGCCTCTCACTGTTGTGGCCTCTCCCGTTGCGGAGCACAGGCTCCGGATGCGCAGACTCAGTGGCCATGGCTCACGGGCCCAGCCGCTCCGCGGCATGTGGGATCTTCCCGGACCGGGGCATGAACCCGTGTTCCCTGCATCGGCAGGCGGACTCTCAACCACTGCGCCCCCAGGGAAGCCCTAGGCCAATCTTGCTATGAACTCAGATGTACAAATTCTAAGTCTATCAAGGTATATATTTTAAAATATTAAATCAAACTACATCATTCTTCTGCTTCATATTCTTCAATAGTTTTTCATCATATTTAGAATAAAATCTAAATTCCTTACCATGGCTCACAAGGCTCCACATGCTTTGTTCCCTACCCCTCTTCCCCGCTCTTCCTTCTCTTTAATTATAGTGTCCTTCTTATACATCTAGTTCTTTTACAATTCAGGGAGTTTACATTTACTCTTCCCCCATCGCAACCAGCTTCACTGCCTAGATCTACATAAGATATGCTCCTAACACCATTTTGATTTAAGCTCAAGTATCACCTCTTTACAGATTTCTTTTCCATCCACCTTATTTCAAATATCCTCTACTTCTGCTGTCCTTCTGTCCCTCTATCTTCTTTCCTTACTTTACCTTCTTCAAGGTACTTATTACTATGTGATTAGTATTTTCATTTATTTGTCTCTCTTAGTCTTACTAGTACATAGACTCCAAGAGAAAAGGGACTTGTTCATCGCTACATTCCTAGCATCTAGAACTATAATTGATTAATAATAAGGTTCCAATAAATTTAGGTTGAATTAATGGATATCATACCTTCCAAATATATATTTTAAGGTTAAATATTATAATGCTATATTTTTTCCTCTACTTAAATGAATTAATATTTTGGGATATTGCAGCATAAGTTGGTTAAGTGGAAGATTTAATTGTAACTTATAGTAAACTCTCATTCATTAGAATTAATTAGGGTAAACCATTCTCTTTAATGATTTTATGAAATTTTTCAAACACATGCAAAATGCAGAGAATAATAAGCCACATACATCCATTATGTATATTAAATAATTATTGTGAGTTTGTCCCATTGGCTTAATCTCTTTTCCTATCCTCTTGAAGTATTCTCCTCTAATCTGTTTCACCCACTGATGATGTTTGACTGAATCAAATATTTCACTAGGGGTTGCAAAATGATGATTTAAAAAAGTATTATATTTCCTCATACATTAGCTTGGTGTTTTTTTGAAAAGAAAGATGTTTCCTTATCAACTAAAGGAACTTGGTTATCCTGAAATTAGGATAAGTGATGAATCCATGTATTTTATTTGCCGATCTTTGCAATAAGAAGTGTATGCCCTAGTTTTCCTACTTGTGTCTCAAGGGTCAGGTTTTTGTTTTTGATGTTGCCCTGTTTAACTTTCTCTTTTTCTCCTTTTTATCATTAAGAACTATGAGTGTTTAAAAAATACGTTCAGTGTGTTTAAATCAATTGCTTTCAGTAACTTTTTTGATGCACAAATTATCCCATTCTTAACCAAAAGGAGTCACTCATGCTGGTCTGGGGGCCCCTTGACCATGACCCTTTTGTCTTATCATTGTTATCTTTGAAAGCTTCCTTGGTTTTTGTCATGAAAAACCTTTCTGAACTTGAGAAATGTTTGAATTATAGATTTTTCACGAAGTCTCGTCCTTCCAAGTATACATGGAAGTTTGGACTAACTGCAAACAAAATGTTGCCAAGAATATGTCCCTCTGGATTTCTTGTAGTGACTCATTTGCACATCAGCAATAAATGTATTAATATTTTCAATCTTTTTTCTTCTGTGTGTTCAGTGTTGTATTATACTTATTGAATGCTTAATATATTCTGTGTACTATTCTACTTGCTGAATAAACAACAGTAACCAATCAAGTCACTGCTCCTGTTGACGTGAAATTTACATTCTAGTAGGAGAGATAGGAAACAAACAATATAAATAAATGAGTATATTATGTTTTATAGTGACAAATGCTAAGAAAAAAAGAAGAGAGGAGAGACAGAAAGTCTGTGTATATGTGTGAGGGATGGTGAAGGGGTGTTGAAATTTTCGATAGTGTGGCCAGGGCAGGCTTCACTGGGAAAGTGATGTTTGGGTAAAGATCTGAAGGACGTGAAGCAACAAACCACATGGAAACTCAGGAGACGAGCATTTAGGCACAGTAACATGTGCAGAAGTTCTCCAGTAGGAGCATGCCCAGTGTCTCCAAGGATTGGCAAGGCCAGTGTGGCTGGAGCATATGATGCAAAGGGAAGGAGGCTAAGGAGTCAAGAGGCAATGGTGGTGGCAGATCATGCAAAGCCTTTGCGGTGGTCATGATAGTATGTCTTGCTGACCTCCGACTATAGAGTGTAATCGGCGAAGGGCCTCAGTGCCTGCATGCTGAAACCCACTGACACTTCCTAAGGCTGCTTTCTTAGCCAATACCCCATACGCTGATGACACTAAAGCATGCCCGCTTCTGGGAGAAAATGAGGACTCCTGTGATGGTGGATATTGGCTGATGGACTTGTCAAAACCTCTTTAAACTGAACCGAGGTCTAGGATGCTTTCATTCAATCTTCCTTCCCTTTCTCCTTTCCTTAGAGTCAGACTTGCTTCCTGGTCTGATGGCTCTCTCAAATCCCTCTAGTTCCCTCCCCATTCTCTCTCACAGAAGTTTCCCCTAACAAAATTTTTGCACTTTTTTCAAGATTAGTTTTTATTGTGGACAAATAAACAAATCATAAAATTTAACATTTTAGTTGTTTTCGAGTATTCAATTCAGTGGCATCAAGTATATTCACATAATTATGCAACCATCACCACTATCCACCTCCAGAACTTTTAGCATCTTCCCAAACTGAAATCACACACACGATAAATAATGCCCTATTCTCCGCTTCCCCCAGGCGCTGACAATCATTATTTTACTTTCTGTCTCTATGAATTTGACAACTCTAGGTACCTCACAGAAGAGTAATTATAAAGTATTTGTCCTTTTGTGAGTGGCTTATTTCACTTAACATAATGTCTTCAAGGTTCATTCATGTTGTAGCATGTGTAAGAATTTCATTATTTTCTAAGGGTTGAATAATATTCCATTGTGTATAGACACCACATTTTGTTTACCCATTTACCCACTGAATGGTACTTGGGTTTCTTCCACCTTTCGGCTACTATGAAAAATGCTGCTATGAACATGGATGTACAATCTGTTCAAGTGAATATCTGTTCAAGTCCCTGCTTTGAATTCTTTTCAGTGTATACCTAGGAATGAAATTTCTGGATTACATGGTAAATCTATTTTTATGTCTTGAGGAACAATCAAACTGTTTTCCATAAGGGTTGTACCATTTTACACTTTTACCAGTAGCACATGTGTTCCAATTCTTGACATCCTTATCAGCACCTGTTATTTTCTGTTCTGTTTTGTTTTTTTGATAATAGTTATCTTCATGGGTGCAAATTAATATCTCATTGTGATTTTTATTTCTATTTCCCTGCGATTAGAGATGTTGAGAATGTTTTCAGGATCTTATTGGCAATCGGTATATCTTCTTTGGAGAAATGCTCATTCAAGTATTTTGCCCATTTTTTTTTTAACATCTTTATTGGAGTATAATTGCTTTACAATGGTGTGTTCGTTTCTGCTTTATAACAAAGTGAATCAGTTATACATATACATATGTTCCCATATCTCTTCCCTCTTGCATCTCCCTCCCTCCCATCCTCCCTATCCCACCCCTCTAGGTGGTCACAAATCACCTAGCTGATCTCCCTTTTGCCCATTTTTTGATAGGACTTTTTTTTTGTTGTTGTTGTACTGTAGGAGTTCTTTACATATTCTGGGTATTAATCCCTTATCAGATATATGATTTGCAAATATCTTCTTCCTTTCCATGGGTTGGTTTCCTTTTCATTCTGTTGACAGTGTCTTTTGATGAACAAAAGGTTTTTTAATTTTATTTTATTGCGGTACGCAGGCCTCTCACTGCTGTGGCCTCTCCCATTGCGGAGCACAGGCTCCGGACGCGCAGGCTCAGCGGCCATGGCTCACGGGCCCAGCCACTCCACGGCATGTGGGATCCTCCCGGACCGGGGCACGAACCAGTGTCCCCTGCATCGGCAGGCAGTCTCTCAACCACTGCACCACCTGGGAAGCCCCAAAAGGTTTTTATTTTGATGAAGTCAAATTCATTTATTTTTTCTTGTCTATGCTTTTGGTGTCATGTTTGTGAAATCATTGCCAAAACCAATATCATGAATCTCTCCCTCTATATTTTCTTCAAAGAGTTGTATAGTTCTAGGTTTTACCTTTAGATCTTTAACCCATTCTGGGTTGTTTTTTTATATGGTGTAAGGTAAGGGTTCAACTTCTGTTTTTGCATATATATATATATATATATATATATATATATATATATATATATATATATATATATATATATACCATTTCCCCAACACCATTTGTTGAAAGAATGGTCCTTTCCCCATTTAATAATTCTGACACCCTTATCAGAAATTACTTGATCTCATATATGAGGGTTTGTTTCTGGACTCTTTATTCTATTCCTTTGGTTTATAGTCTGTCTTCATGAGAGAACAACACTGCTTTGATTACTGTAGCTTTATAATAAGTTTTGAAATCAGAAAATGTGAGCTCTCCAACTTTGTTTTTTTTTTTTTCACAGTTGTTTTGGCTATTCAGTGTCAGTTGCAATTTCATATGAATTTTAGGATGGATTTTTCTATTTCTGCAAAAAACACTGTTAAGATTTTGAGAGGGCTTACATTGAATGTAGATCACATTCGGTAGTATTGACAATACTATTAAGTCTTCCAATCCATGAACACGGGATGTCTTTGCATTTACTGGTGTCTTCTTTAATTTTTTCAGCAACATTTTGTAGTTTCAGTACACAAATCTTTCACCTTGTATTATTCAGGATTCTCCCTTACCCCCTCTCTCTATAGGGATAGATAGATAGATAGATAGATAGATACAGAAATTGGCCCACACATTTATGGAGGCTGGCAATTCCCAAGGTCTGCAGAGTGAGTTAGCAAGCTGGAGACTCAGGAGAGCCAGTGGCTTAATTCTTGCTTAAGTCCAAAAGTCTAAGAACCAGGATTGAAGATGGTGTAGTCCAGTCCAAAAACAGTAAGCTTGAGACTTAGGAATAGCAGATGTTTCATTTAGAGTCTGGAGGAAGGAAAAAAAGCCAATCTCTCGGTTTGAAGGAAGCAGGAAGAATTCTTTCTTACTTGGGGGACAGTCAGTCTTTTTGGTCTATTAAGGCCTTCAACTGATTGGATGAGACCCACCCATATTAGGGAAGGCAATCTGCTTTACTCAGTCTATGGATTCAAATGTTAATCTTATCCAGAAACACCACATAGACACACTCAGAATCATGTTTGACCAAATATCTGGGCCTCCTGTGACCTACTCAAGTTGACACATAAAATTAACTATTACAGTATATATATATATATATATATATATATATATATATATATATGTGTGTGTGTGTGTGTGTGTCTATACATTTCTTACAATTAATGTGTTATCTGGTATTCTTTTCTAGAACACATGACTTGCTCTGACAGAAAGGGCTTGCAATGTGAAGTGAATTCACATAGCTGAATGTCTTTATTAATTGGGATACATTTCTCACTTAATTGTTCTATATTAAGTGATCAGATTAACCACAGATTACAGATTTCTAAATAACCTAAATTCCATTTCAAACATATTTGCACATAATAACTTTTCCTTAGCATAGAGTTCTGTGATCTCTAATATGGCACATGGAAGGATTTAAGCAATAAATAAACAGTGGTCAGCTGGGGACCTGGGTGTATGCCCCACCGTGGATCTTTTGGGGGTAGAAATACAGTTTAGGTTTGTGACAGCCAAGTGGGAAACGGCAGTGGACCTCTAATCTAGAGATTATTCTTCCTGTTTCATAAATGAGAAATCAAGTTGTATAAATTTTCCTAAGGCTATTCTACAAGTCAATGACAGAAGAAAGGATATGATTTAGCAGGTTGGACAAACACTCCACTGCAATTCATATTCTTTCCAGACTCTGATTTAACGACTTTGACCTCATGTTCAATGAAAAATCCTGGCTTAGCAAATAATCCTGCAGAAACCATTTCACGATGCCAATTAAAAAGTTTTTCCTGGCCGCCTTTTTGTCCTCCTTCTTTTCTTAATATAACTTCCACACCAATTGCCTTAAAGAGGTCCATTCAGGTTCTTATGTAGCTGCTCCGAGTGTTACACAGCTGTCAAAACTTAGAAGCTACAAGTTCTCAGGGAACATACTGTGGCTTGCTCTCTGCTGAGAAACAGCTAGAGCCAAGGTGCTTACATTCAGAGTTTTGTCAATGACATTTTTGTTCTGATTATGAAAGGAATATACGGTCACTGTAGAAAATGATAAAAGCAACGATAAGGTAATAAAAATTACTTGTAATCTCCAAAACAGATACCACTGTTAAAATTTTCCAGTCTTTTATTCTATGCTTATTTGAAACATTCATTGGCAAAATAGGTATATACACACACACACGTGCACACACACCACAATAATGCACTGAACTCTATGGACTCTTTTTTTTTTTTTTTGCTGTGGACTAATTCATTTTTAAAAATAAATTTAAAGAGATATGCAATGAGCATTTCAAATAATTGAATACTTATAATAACTTACCAATTTTTAAAAACATTTCTTTGTAACTTTCTTTGTAATGTAGCCAATATATTGTATAACTTTGGGGTTTTGACAGAAAACAGTTTTATCTTTATTATCTGCAAAAGTATAGACTTTATACAGTGATAATCATGCTTTCACTCATTCAAAAAATGTTAACTGCACATGAGATGTGTACAAGACAAGGTGAGAATGGAACAGATTGAAATTTTCTTCAGATTCAGTTAACTATTCTAACACTCAGTACCAAATATCTTTCTTTTCTATTTTTATTGATATGTAACGCCCTTTAACTCAACGTGTTTGTTATGCAAACTTTGATCTTTCTATTGAGATATAACTGATGTATAACATTGTATTAGTTTTAGGTGTACACCATAATGATTTGATGCATGTATACATTGCAAAACGATTACTGTGTTTAGATAACATCCATTACCACACATAGTTATATTTGTGTGTGTGTGTGTGATGAGAACTTTTAAGATCTACTCTTTTAGCATCTTTCAAATATACAATATAGTTTTGTTAACTATAGTCACTATGCTGTTCATTATAATCCCCAGGACTTATTTAGCTTACAACTGGAAATTTGTACCTTTTAATCACCTTCACCCAATTTGCTCCCCTCCCCCATCTCTAGCAACCACCAATCGTTTTCTGTAGCTGTAAGTTCAATTTTCTTTTTAAGATTCCACATATGAGTGAGATCATACATATATTTATTGTTCAACAAACTCCACCCTAGAAAGTAAGCTGCCTGAGACAGAGACATTTTCTATTTTTTTCACTATTATTCTCTGTGTCCTTGGTCAATGATTGGCATTTAGTAGATGCCCAATAAATGTTTGTTGAATGGATAAATTAATGAATAAAACTTGTTTTTACTTAATATAATGTTCACAGTCCCCATACCATTAATTCTTCTTTTACAACTTCTCTTAAAAAGTTTTTCAGATACAATTTACGTACAGAAAACTGTATGTATTTTAAGCGTACATCTCGATAAACGTTGACATATTTGTCATCTATTAGCCTCTACAAAGTAATCAGTATGTAGAATGTTCCATCAGCACACAGGTTTCCATGGGCCCCTTCCTTTTCAATATTTCCCCTCAGGTACCTCTATTCTGACTTTTATCACTGTAGATTATTCTTGCCCCTTCTTGAACTTTGCATAAATGGAATAATTTTGTAAAAATTACTCTTTTGGATCTGCCTCTTTTCATTCAACATAATTTTATTAAAAGATTCATCCACTTATCAATGGTTCGTTCTTTTTGTTGTTGCTACATGGTATTTTGCTATATAAATACACCATAATTATCCGTTCTCCTGTTGCAGACACTTGGGTTACTTCCACTGGGTAGCTATTATTAATAAAGCGGCTGTGAACATTCTTGTATAAGTCTCTTTGTGGCCATATGTTTTCATTTCTCTCGAGTACCCAGGCATGCATCATGGGGTAGGTGTATGTTTAGTTTTGGTAGCCAAATTATTTTCCCAAGCTTGAAGCAATTGATACTCCCACCAGGGGTGTATGAGAGTCCATTTCTTCCATATCCTCACTGACAGTGGGCATTCTTGGTCTTTTCAGTTTGGCCATTCTAGTGGGTATTTGCTGGTATCACTATGGTTTTAATGCGTATGTACCTGATGAGTAACGATACTGAGCATCGTTCATATGCTTACCAGCTGTTGGGTATCCTCTTCTGTGAAATGCTATTTTCGTGAAGTGATGCCTTTTGATGAATAGAAGTTTTTAACTGTAATAAAGTTCAATTTATCAACTCTTTTTCTTTCATGGTTAAAGCTTTTGGTATCCTGCTTAAGAAAGTTTTACCTACCAGAAGCTCATGAAGCCATTTGTTTACGTTTTCTTCTGAAAGCTTGATAGTTTTACCTTTACATTTAGAGCTAAGATCCCCTAGAAACTAATTTTTGTCTATGGTGTGAGCTAGAGGTCAAAGTTCATTTTTCCATACAAATATTCAACTGCTCTAACAACATTCATTGACAAGGTGATCCTTTCCCCCACTGAACAGATGCCTCTGTTGTAAATAGTGTGGCTGTGTCTGCATGAGTCTGTTTGTGGACTCTATTTTTTTGTTCTGTTGGTCTACTTGTCTACCTTTGTGCCATTACAGCACCACTTTTAATAGTTGCAAAGTTTTGTTTTTCCCATTGTTAGATATATAGTTTGTTACCAAACTTTCTCTGGTAAAAACATGAACGTCCCTAGATATAAGGTTTTATGCAAATCCATGACTTTTTCCTAGAGTAAATTATAGAACTAGGGCTTTCCTGGTGGCGCCGTGGTTGAGGGTCCGCCTGCCAATGCAGGGGACACGGGTTCGTGCCCCGGTCCGGGAGGATCCCACATGCCGTGGAGCGGCTGGGCCCGTGAGCCATGGCCGCTGAGCCTGCGCGTCCGGAGCCTGTGCTCCGCAACGGGAGAGGCCACAACGGTGAGAGGCCCGCGTACCGCAAAAAAAAAAAAAAAAAAAAAAAAAAAAAATTATAGAACTACAATTGTTGAATCTAAGGAATGTACAAATTTGTAAGAGCTTTCTATGTATTTTTAAAGTGCTAATCAGAAATATGTCAAATTAAGCTCCAGCCAGCATTAGACCAGAGTGCACCTTAATACCAATGTCTATACATTTCTTAAATTATCTGTTAATTTATGGTTAGACTGGGAGCAAAACTTTTCTCAGGTATTTTTGTTTGGTTCGGTTTTTTTGTTTGTTTACTAGTGTGCCAAGGATGGATTTAAAAACGAATCAAAGGCCATTTGGTTTCTACTTTTGTAAATTATGCATACCTGTATCTTTTCTATTTTTCACTGGGAGGTTTCCTTTTTTATGTGTTAAAAAGAACTGTTTGAACATTTACTATATTAACATTTGTCTGTCATATTTGTTGAAAATATTTTCTAGTTTTTAAAAAAATTTTAAACATTTTTGGATAATTCTTTAACTTACGGGGTAAATTTTGTTTTATATTTTTCAACTTGATTAATCTCTTTCATTATACATTTGTCCCTAGTATCATGATTATAAAATCCTTTCTCATACTGAGTGATCTATCTATCTATCTATCTACCTACATATACTTTTTTCTATGTATTTTGGGATTTTATTAAAATTTCTAAGAAATTATAAATATTTTTCTGAGTTCAAATTTATTGGCATAACATTTCATATTATTATTGTTTTATGCTTAAGAAAGATCTCTATTCTACCTATGCTTCCACCCTTTCATTTCTGATTACCTATTTTACAGTCCCTATGTTTTCTAAGCCAGTCTTACAATTTTTTTTATTTCATATTTCCAAAGAACCAGTTTTTCTTATATTCTTTCTGCTTCTTTAATTATATTCTTGCCTTATCTTTATTTGTTTCCTCCTACTTCCTTAGGATTTATACTTACCCTTTTCAATATCCTTTTTTTTATCCTTTTCAATATCTTTAATCATATCGTTTGCCATATACATTCACTCTTTGCCATATAAGGTAACATTCACAGGCTCTGGAGATTAGGACGTGGGCATATCTTTTGGAGGGTCACCATTGATCCCACTATGCTACCTGACACGTTGCTAGCTTAATTGGAGTTACTGTGCATCAAAGTAACTAAAATTAATTTTTTAAAACTTCAAATTAAGGATGAAAATATCCAAGTTACCTACTCTCTTCAGATTATTTATATATATATTTTAGAGATAATTTGGTGAGATAGAGGTAGTTCCTATTCCCCCCCCCACACACATATGCACATACTACTCCTGTCCCTTCCCAACTTTTGCTCATGGCAGTGGATTATTATCTTTTTTTAAATTAATTAATTAATTTTTGGCTGCATTGCGTCTTCGTTGTTGGGTCTTTGTTGCTGCGCGCAGGCTTTCTCTAGTTGCGGCGAGTGAGGTCTACTCTTCGCTGCGGTGAGTGGGCTTCTCATTGTGGTGGCTTCTTTTGTTGCAGAGCTCGGGCTGTAGAGCGCAGGCTCAGTAGTTGTGGAGCATGGGCTTAGTTGCTCCGCAACATGTGGGATCTTCCCGGACCAGGGCTCAAAGCTGTGTCCCCTGCATTGGCAGACAGATTCTCAACCACTGCACCACCAGGGAAGTCCTTGGATTATTATTTTTAATATTTGTCTTAGTCCTAATGAATAAAACTACCAGAGATACACAGTGCATATGTGGACGAAGAATGTTTCCTGCCATATCAGTAAACAAAGGATGTTGCGACCTTTAAGCCATCAGCTGCTGCAGCCACCCACCCTTCCTACCCCTCTCCACTGTATACCCTGAGAGGATTCAGAATAAAGAAAATCAGGATACAGGTCCTAGATAGGTAAGGTGCATATCAAAGAATGATTTCAGTGAGCCCAGACTCTTGCATCTTCCCATACAAAGAAAAATTCTAAATTCATCAACTTGAGATGTCTGTTTTTTCCTTTAATTAACAGTAATCTTTTGAAGTTCCAACTACCTAGCCTTTGTTGCAAAAACTCCTGTATATCCTGGCTCCTACCTTACCTCTCTCTGAGAGGCTGTCTTCAGGGATTGAGTCCTTAACAAGTCTGAAAAATAAAGCATAACCTCAACTTCTAAGTTGTGCATTTTTTTTCAGTTGACACGTGCCTTAATGTTTCTCAGCACCATTAATATAAAAAATGTTTGTTTTTTTCTGTTATTGTGCAAAATAATTGCATGTAATTTACAGTTCAAGATAGGGATGTTTTGCTTGCTTTGTTTTGCCTGATTTTCATTTCCACAGGCTAGCTAGGCATGGCCATCACAAAGAAGAGTGGCAGCTCTCTGGAGCATGTAGATATGCAGTGCAGAATGTTAGTGGTTGAAGGGATCTTAGCATTCATCCTTTCCAATCTCGTCAACTTGGGAATGCAGAACTAAAGTCCAGAGAAGATAAGTAACCTGGCTAAGGTCATGGGTACTAGTCATGGAAATGGAACGGGAGTGTCAACTGTTTCTTTCCTCATGGTGTTTCTTTCACCTGCTGACAGGTAGCTGAAAGTGAGCCTCCTAACGTTCTAGAATAGGTAACTTTAATATAAAGGTGTGCAGTAGAATAAATGATGAATCGTGTCTCCTTTGCTAGAAGTAAGCTGTGACGTAAGGGAGGGCAGGGAAGAGGTGATGGCCCCAGTGAGGACTTGAGTTTGGAGGAAACAAACGTATGTGTTCTTGGGTTCTCATTTTTGCTTCGGGCAATCACTTGGAAGAAGGGGACAATTTCCAAGAGCAAAGGAAGAGAAGCTGGCTCTATGCCAATCCTTTGAGCCAAATGGAATTTGGAGAGCAGGATGTGTTTTTGAAAATGCTTGGCAAGGTGGTTATTTAAGATCTCCTGGGATGCTAGTCAATCTAAGCTCAGAAGCCTGTTTAGATCTGTCTCGTCAACACGATGAAGATATTTAATGACTATGTGCACTTCCACGAGTGACTGTCTGAAAAGTGTTACCATCCCCTGAAAGGTTTGTGAGGACTTTTGTGTTGACGCTGTAGGACCTGCGTAAACTTTGACTGTCGATGCCAGGCTGGGCTTGCACACATAGACAAATCTTAAAAAGTATCTTCCTGCCTGCAAGAAAAATGAGTTTGGACGTGTTTCCCAGAGGCTAAATGTTGTTTGTTTTCTAGGACTTAAAATCAAGGCTTTTTCCTCCCCCAGGGCAGCTAACTAAGGGTATTAATGGAGTTGAATTGGTTAGGTCAGTGTAGTCCTGCTAACTTCAGCAAAATATGAATTCCTAGCCTAAAGAAGGACAGCACCAGGGATGTTTGGGGATCTCAATAACAGAAACAAGTCAACTCTCCCTTTTGTGTGAATAGTGGAAAACCTGTAATCTCTTAGTTTTCATATGTAAGTTACCAATTCAAGATACGCCGTGTGGCAAGAGAGGCTCTGGCCCAGATGTGGAGACTCTGAGCCCGTCTCTTGTTGACATCAGGACTAGCAAAAATTGAGAAGGGGGCTTGCCTGGTGGCGCAGTGGTTGAGAGTCCGCCTGCCGATGCAGGGGACATGGGTTCGTGCCCCGGTCCGGGAGGATCCCACATGCCGCGGAGAGGCTGGGCCCGTGAGCCGTGGCCGCTGAGCCTGCGCGTCCAGAGCCTGTGCTCTGCAACGGGAGAGGCCACAACAGTGAGAGGCCTGCGTACCACAAAATAAAATAAAATAAAATAAAAACTGAGAAGGGCTAGCTCCCCAAAGAAAAGAAGGGATGCTGAGTGAGTAAAAATAGCCCATGTCTCCTTGAAAACCAAGGGAAGAAAGTTTCTTTTCTGGACCTCTTGGAAGAGAGAACATGCTTAATGTGAAATGAGAGAGGCATGGGAGAAACAG
The DNA here is from genome assembly GCF_011762595.2 of Tursiops truncatus. NCBI lineage: Eukaryota > Metazoa > Chordata > Mammalia > Artiodactyla > Delphinidae > Tursiops > Tursiops truncatus. The sequence goes on from NC_047039.1 coordinate 13,643,620, forward strand.
TAGTGGAGTAGGAATGAGGGGACCCAGATCCACCATTGCTGACTCCCTGTGACATCCCATGAAAGTGGAGGACCCTGTGCTTGTGCTTTGAGGTCCTGTGACTTTATCTCTTCTGTTTACCTGCTGAGCTGCCTGAGATTCAGAGGGAAAAAAATGGATGTGAGAGTGTTTTGCAGACTGCAAAGCACTTGTGAAAGTAGAGAACCACTCCAAGAGCATTGGACAGCAACATACAAAGCTTGACACATGAGGAGGTTCAGAAGTCCAAGTTCACAGTGAACAGTTTTTGCGGCAGGAGGGTGAAGAAGACCACATAAAATTCCCCTGGAGATGGTTTATCAACTAGTTTGAACCTGAGGCCGAATATCTCCCCAGTGTTGGGTTCATTGCATGTTTCTGTTTCCCAGGAATCGAACTCCTTGGTCAACTCTGTGACTCTTCAGAGTGGAACGCTACTGCATTGTATGTCAGATATCATATTTGATCCTTGGTGGAAAGAAGAACACGATTTGCCCTAATATGATTATTGCTCCTTCGTCTCTTTGCCTTCTGAATGGTATCATGCTTTCCAGATGACTACTCAGCATTTTATTTTGCAAAAACGCTTTTCAAACATTCTTGAGTGATTTCTTTCAACAGCATTATAAGGTGTGATTTTTAGAGGACCTCACAGTTGAAGAATTTAGCCACAGGGCAGCTAAGGCTATGTCTACAGACCTGGCAATAAGGAGCCATAGGAGGGAGACGAGGGCTTTATTGCAGAGCTGCTGATGTGGCCCCTTTCTCTAAACTTCTTGTCAGATTTATGGCCATTACTGTAAAAGAGCACTCAAGAGACAAGAATTTTAAAGTCATATTTTAACTCAGTTATTGAAAATTCAGATATGCTCTGGGGGATGATTGCTTGGGGAGCCTATTATAACAAGTCAGCAAAAATATCTCGTAAATGATACAGTACAGCTAGCTTAACGTGATCCATGGAGACACAGGCTTTGGCATGAATCGCATATACTCCAGCCTCCTCCATGGGGATTCAATTACATGGAGGGCCTTATTATAATATGACTTTACAGAGCTACTATCTTAAGATATAGTAGAATACTTTATCACAAAGGACTGCATGGTCATCATTCAGAAGTGGTGTCAGAATCATTTGCAGTGGCAGGACCAACAGACAGCAGCAGAGGCCAGAATTTGAGAATGAGAAATGCCCTGAGCAAACAGGAAAGCAAGTCAAAGCCAGATTCCAGAGGTTAGAGGGGAGCAATAGGTCAGGAACTAGGGAGTCGGCAGATGAGAACAGAGGACATGAACTTTGAGAAGCCCCAGTAGGCAGTCGGGCAGGGGGATAACCATGAAACTAGGGGAGTGAGGCAAAGCAGGTCAGAGAGGAATGACCCAGCATTGTCATCACTTAATAGGGTCTAGTTCCATTCCAACTTGTTTTAGTCTGCTCTGGTTTCTATAATGAAACGCCATAGATCAGGTGGTTTAAATGACAGACATTTACTTCTCACCATTCTAGAGGCTGAGAAGTCCAAGATCAAGGTGCCAGCAGATTTGGTGTCTGTTGAGGACTCTCTTCCTGGCTTATGAACAGCCACCTTCTTCCTGTGTCCTCAAATGGCACAAAGAGAAAGAAAGATCCACTTACCAGGACACTAATCCCATCATGACGGCTCCACCCTCATGATCTAATCACCTCTCAAAGGTCCCACCTCCAAATACCATCACATTGGAGTTGGGGCTTCAACAGATGAATTTGGGGGGCACACAAACATTCAGTCCATAACACTCTATTATAGCTGTATTAGATGCCTGTAATCAATGTCTGCCATTCTTTTTAAAAAAATTTTTATTGGGGTATAACTGATTTTCAATGTTGTGTTAGTTTCAGGTATACAGCAAAGTGAATCTGTTATACAAATACGTATATCCACTGTTTTTTAGATTCTTTTCCCATATAGGCCATTACAGAGTATTGAGTAGAGTTCCCTGTGCTATACAGTAGGTCCCTATTAGTTATCTATTTTATATATAGTAGTGTGTATGTGTCAATCCCAGTCTTCCAATTTATCCCTCCCCCTTCCCCCGGCCATTCTTTTTGGTTGCTCATCACTTGAGTCCCATGCCGATGTCTCCAGTGTGATGAGTTCTCTGCTGTATGAGTCTTTGTGGAAGTTAGAGCTCACCTACCATTATGGGAACTAAAATTGCCAGGTACTTGTGTTCCCAGTCTCCCTTGCTGTGAGGCCACGATCACATGATGTAGGCTTTGCCAACCTCACACGCTGCCCTTGGGTTTGAACCAGAAGCTGTGGACACCCAGAAGCAGGGACTGTAGAGAGTTGGTGGTGAGGGCAGCTGCAGCACAATCGTGTCCCCAGCATAGGGGTGGTTGGAGGCATTGCTGAATGCAGCAAGATTAAGATTCCATGGCAGCAAAATCTGCAGTATCCACTGCTTGGGGGAGCTGCTAACTTGGAGCTGGGAAAGAGTCCTGCTGTGGGACTTTGGAACTCCTGGCCTGGCTCTCCAGATCTCTTAGTGATCCCATGAACTTCTTAATATCCTTTTCATAAATTACTCTTTCTGCCTAACTCAGCCAGGGGTGATTTCTGTTGCTTGCCACCAATCATCCTACTTAAGGCATGGTTATGTTCTAGATAGCAAACAGACAAAAAGCAAACAAAGAAATCCGAAAACCCAGTTCCAGGAATGTCAGTATAGAACAATAGCTCTTGCTTGTTGAAAATATTTTTTTTTCCTGCTTCTTTAAGCTATAAGGCAACAGTCTCTACAACACTGTCATGTTTCAGACCCTCCTTTCCCTCCCAGTGTAAATTCCGTTGAGGGCAAACCACCATTAAGCCCCATGGGGCTGGATGCACAGAGTCGGTGAGTCTTCCCCAAGGCCCTGGGCTGCACTGGCTTGAGAGAGGGGTCGTGCCTTGCCCTGTACCCAAGAATGGGGGTGGCGATCCTCTTAGTCTCTTCTAGGGTCCCTGACAGGGCTTAGCGTTGCTTCCTTTCTCCCTAGACTTACAAGAATTCTTGCAACGACCTGGACTCTGCCTGGACTTCTCATAATTTCTGCTTCCTGACCCTCTCCCCACCTCTCCAGGCCCTGGCTGGTCAGCTCTCCTCTTGGTGCTGGCTCGGGTTCTCAGTCCCTCCTCAAGGTACTCCTGCTTCTAATCCTGTTTCTCTCCCCTCATTAGTGTCCCATGACCGTTCTCCTCCCGAATGTTCTCAGCGATGCTGCCACCCTGTAGTGGACCCCTACCCCACTGTTGGGCTTTCTGACAAGCACCACGGAGACCTTGACTCTGAGACACAGCCTTGTCCTGGCCAGAACCTCTCTATGTTCTCCCTGCTGTGACAAACGCCTACCCTGGGAACAGAACACAGAACGGTCAAAACCAAGAGCAGACACTGACAACTGTCATTTTCCTCAGATTACCTAGAATGAGCACGAATGACAAATTTTGTTTCAGGCATTAGAAGAAAGGGATGAAGAAAGTGGAGACAAAGGCAGAGAGAGAGAAGAAATATCAAATCAAAATCTCATATATATGATGCTAAATGTCAAACACCAAGTTCAAATACCCAATCTGTTATTGGCATCCAGAAATTCTCGCGAGGTACTTGCTAATTTTTAATTGTTATTATACAAAATAAATGGAAAGGAAAATCATGACTAAAGGGAAGTGGAAACAGAACTGTGACGTAGTTATTTATGTTTATTATCAAGGTGGTCATCCTCAGGTTACCCACTGGGATCCACCCACTGCCTGCAATGCAATTCTTTTTATATTTACCTTTGCCTCTAAGCCCTTAATCTAATCAGTGGTCAATTTCGGCAGGAAACACACATCTTTGCTGGATAAGGAGAGGCCCATCTACTAAGCTGGCAACGAGTCTCATATCCTGTGTGATTTTAATCTGTTGACAGTAGGAGTCTCTGCCTATATTTAGCTTAGATGAAATCGGTCTAATGATACCTCAAGTAGTTTTAATTAGTTTGTATGAAAATGTAGGCTTTTCATGCTGTGTTGTGTGGACTCATCTCTGAGAGAAAGAGCTATATCTCTTTTTTTTCTCCCTGTTTCTTGATTACCCAGCTCTCAATAAAAAATTATCTCTTACCTACTTCATCAGTTCAGTAAGAGGAAGTTGGGTGGCTTTACCAGCAGGTGGTGTAAAACTCTAAAATTAGGCTCACTGAAATTCGATACACTAGCAAATTAGGCCCTGTGGTGTTAGAAAGTTCTGAATGTTCCCTGAAAACTGTTCCCAAAATGTCTTTGTTTTCTGGAATTCACTGAAACCCATTTGTTCCTGACACACTGGATATGAAAGAGACCCCTGGGCTTCTACTTGATGGAACACATCAGGTTGTGAATAAATTACTTCTCAAAACTTGGCTAAGTCTTGTACTCTAGGAGCAATCTGTAATCGTTTTAAAGTTGCTTGGCCTTTATGAGACACTGCAGAGAATTGGCTTTGAGAACTGGCCAAGCAAATCAAAAAAGTATGCCTTTCTTAAGCAAGGAGATTCAGATTCAGGGAGTGTTTTAAGTCTGCTGTCAAAAAACTGCTGAAAAGTCTGCATGACCTTCACAAAGCCTCAGGGACAAAAGAAAAAAAAAACTGCTTGGGGAGTTTTTGCCTTTCTATTTTAATTGGTTCCACATCAAGTTCATGTCCAGTTTATGTACCTGATGCTTGCTGTTATGCTCAATTTTCAATAATTCTTCTGGCTTACAATTCCACTTCCATTCCATCTATTGGGACCAGAGGTGATGTGCTAGTCAGGCTTCCTAGTTGCAAAAAGAGATCACCTCTGGTTAGTCTAAACAGAAATGGAATTTACTGAGAGAGTATCAGAGTGCTCACACAAAGGACACTGGTGGAGATTTAAACCTCACTCCTCTCACTCCTGGTAGATATTTTTCTCTTTACCTTTTTTCCAAGTAATGAGCTTCAAGTTAGTTGCTCATCATTTTTCCTGCTCAACACCTGTGTGTGTCTTCTGACCCTTTTTCAGATTCTGAGTTTTGTTCTGATCCTCATCCACTAACTTGTACATCACTTTTAGTAGATCCCTTTGCCTGACAGTTTGGCCTCACAATTCTTTATTTTAATCTCTGTCTTGAACCCCGTGGAAATGACTTCAGTGTTCAGAAGGAAGGGAGTTACAGACTAATTATCTGTGTCCTCCCCACTCCCATCCCAGATTCATATGTTGAAACCCTAACCTGCCACATGACTATATTTGGAGATAGGGCCTGTGAGGATGTGATAAAGGTCAAATGAGGTAATGGGGTGGGGCCCTAAACTGATAGGGCTGGTGCCCTTATAAGAAGAGAAAGAGATACCAGGGTCCACTCTCTCTACCTTCACTTAGAGGAAAGGCCATGTGAGGATAAAGTGGCCCTCTGCAAGCCAGGAAGAGAGTTCTCACCAGAAACCTTGATCTTGGACTTTCCAGCCTCCAGAACTGTGAGGAAATGAATTTCTGTTGTTTAAGCCACATGGTCAATTGTATTTTGTTACGATAGCCTGAACAGACTAATACAAAGAGATAGAACATATGCTATCACCAACCAATACTTACTTTCAGGAAGCATTTTCCCTCTGCTGGCCTGTTGCTTTCATTTTGGTTACTTGATTTGTTGAGACATTCTTCTCCTGTGATCTTTGATTACATTCTAGCGGTCATGTAATAACAACAAAAGTCTTTCTGAGTTTGTGAGCCTTTATTCATCATGAATCTTCTGGAGTGTAACTGAATGTGACACTATCATTGGGAAACTCATCCTGGAAAAGCATCTCATTTAAATGAAGATTGTAATTAACTAAGGAAAGCAAAATACTGGGGAAGATTGTTGACGTTTTTTCCACCCTTAAAGGCACAGCTAAAGTATGTGGTCTATAAAATGCTGTGACCAATTTTTAACAAAATATCAGAATCTAAACCTTCACTTTTCTGAACATTGACTCTTTCTTTCAGGGTAGGAACATTGGGAGCCAACCCTTGAATTATACCCAATATGCAAAATACCTTGGAACTTCCATTTTGGAAATCTTTAATAAAGAAATCCATTTTTAGGAGCATTCTCAATAGATACATAATGTTTGACTTGTAAGATAGCTGTTAAAACTGGGAAGCATCCAAAACTCCCTTGGAATCAAATCTGGCAACACGCTGAGCTATGTAAATACGCTTTGGTCACAAAAAACAAGCATTGAGAAGAAAGTGACTAAACTGATTTTTGAAATTGAGGTAACATGGGTTTATAACATTATGTAAGTGTCATGTGTACCACATTATCTTTTGGCTTTTGTATATACCATCAAAAGTCTACTTTCCATCTGTCATCATACAATTGACCCCTCTTAACCATTTCACCCTCCTCCTGCCCCCTTTCCCTCGGTACCACTACTCTGTTGTTTGTTTGTTTTATTTTTTATATTCCTCATACAAATGAAATCATATGGTATTTATCTTTCTCCATCTGATTTATTTCACTTAGCATAATACGGTCAAGATCCATCCATGTTGTTGCAAATGGCAAGATTTGATTCCTTTTTATGGCTGAGTAATAAAAACAATCTATATCACATTTTCTTTATCCTTTCAGCAGCCATCAGTGGGCACTTAGGTCATTTCCCTATCTTGGCTATTGTAAATAAGGCTCTGATGAACATCGGGGTACCTATATCTTTTCAAATTACTGTTTTAGTTTTCTTCAGTTAAGTACTCAGATCATATGCTTGTTCTGTTCTTAATTTTGTCAGGAATCTCCATGCTGTTTTCCATAGTGGCTGCACCAGTTTACCTTCCCTCCAACAGTGTATGAAGGTTCTCTTTTTTCCACATCCCCTCCAGCACTTGTCATTTCTTGCCTTTTTGATAACCATTCTAACAGATGTGAGGTGATATCTCACTGTGGTTTTTATTTGCATTTCTCTAATAATTAGTGATGTTGAACATCTTTTCATGTGTCTGCTGGCCATCTGCATGTCTTCTTTGGAAAAATGTCTATTCAGATCCTCTGCCCATGTTTTAATCAGTTTGCTGTTGTTGTTGAGTTGTATGAATTCTTTTTTTTTTTTTTATAAATTTATTTAGTTTTGGCTGTGTTGGGTCTTTGTTGCTGCGCATGGGCTTTCTCTAGTTGCAGCGAGCAGGGGCTATGCGGTGCGCGGGCTTCTCATTGTCATGGCTTCTCTTGTTGTGGAGCACAGGCTCTAGGCACACGGGCTTCAGTAGTTGTGGCACGTGGGCTCAGTAGTTGTGGCTCGCGGGCTCTAGAGCGCAGGCTCAGTACTTGTGGCGCACGGGCTTAGCTGCTCCGCGGTATGTGGGATCTTCCCGGACCAGGGCTCGAACCCGTGTCCCCTGCATTGGCAGGCGGATTCTTAACCACTGCGCCACCAGGGAAGTCCCTGAATTCTTCATATATTTTTGTATATCAACCCTTTATTGGGTATGTGATTTGCAAATATCTTCTCCCATTCAGTAGGTTGTCCTTTCTTTTTGTCGATAGCTTCCTTTGCTGGGCAGAAGCGTTTTAGTTTGATATAGCCCCACTTGTTTATTTTTGCTTTTATTTCTTTTGCCTGAGAAGACGTATCTCATAAGATATTGCTAAGACCGATGTCAAAGTGCCTATTAAACTGATCTTCTTATGAGTCTCTTAAAGCGGCTCCAAAAAAAAAAAAAAAAAAAAAAAAAAGCGGCTCCAAAAAGATTCAGAACGGTCCCCTAAACACTTGCAAATGGCGGCGTCACTGGAATATGTGTATTCTCCTCCATGGTGACTATTTTGAAGGACAACATGCATTTGCCTTGTCATTTTACTGTCACTCCCTCTGATCTGTCTCCCAACCATTTTGGCGTTTGCTTCCTTTTATATACATATTTCCCTGAGTTAGTAACAGCAGACAAAAAGGCTTTTAAAATATATACCTGTCAGGATGGCTGTTAATACTGGTTTCCAAAAAAAGATGCCATGATTTATATAAGGCTTTTATGCTGAGCAAAATTTATGAACTTTTCTCTCTACCCTGACTTCTCAGTGTCTAGGAACTAACTGTAAATCCTTGAACTAATGTATTTAGACACATTACACTGCTGTAGAAGTGAAGTACAAAGAGCAGCTGGGTGGACCCAAGCCCAGAGACATCTCACTTCTCATCAAATCCAAAGAATCCTGGAGCCATAAGATCTGAAATTTAAAGAGTGAAGTCACTTTCTTTCCATGGAATTGAGGCATGAAAATAAGAACAGTTTTGAGAAGCACCATTTGGTGAATCAATGCAAAACGAACTGAACTTAGGGCTCTTGCACTCAAGCTTTTTTTTTTTTTTTCCAATTTGGGCAAATATTTACGGTCTGTTTTTCAAGTTTTAGTCACAGAAATGAGTTCTTTTGAAAGAATCAATGTGGATTTATTATGGGTTTTTACGTGCTCGAGATCTTTGCATCAGAACGATCTTTGAAACAAAGGATTGTTATAGAAAGGTTTGCACATTTGTAAAACAAATGGTAGGACCCGAAATAGCATTATGTCTGATATGCTAATATAGTAACAGAAATGACATATCTTCCCTGAATATATTCGGTGTTACAAAAATGGCATGTTTGATTTCATAGCCTGAAATAATTTTACATTATCATCACTAATAGAGGCACAAGAAAATGTGAGTCCAAACAAAGATTTATATATAAATTGGCTTTCACTTTAGGTTAAAAAAAAATCATAAAACTGAACACTAAGGCTGGGAGACCTAATTGTAAATATTACAATGTGGGTTTTGGGCATTTTCCTTTGGAGCTCTTCCCTCCCCATTTATACAATAATTACAATTCCAAACTGTCACCTTGAGTTGAGCCTTGAGGGATGTGATGACTCCATTGCGCAATCATGGGGCAGGAGGTGTTTCTGTTGGTTGTTCACTTATGGTTTCTTGGCTCCAAGCCCACCCTGTGATGCTCCACTCTTTGATGGCAGGACTGGGACTGAGCAAACTAGACTCCATTATGTTCTGCCATCCTGTTGCCTGATGACATGTCTCCATGTGGAGCTCAAGGGGGAGGTGGGAAAGTGGGAGGAGGAGAGATTTCCTTCCTGTTTCTAGCTCCTGTTAGCATCCCTCCAGCATCACAAGCTAGCCCCCCTGGCTTCTTTCAGTACTTCCAGAACCTGCTGTGTCATGCCCAGCCTTCTGAGGTCTTTGTAGCAGTGGTGCAGTGCCCCACTTAGAAATCTAAGCACCAGCCAATCTAACCAGAAATCTAAGCAACATTTTGGTATCACTCCTCTTCACTTTTGTCCCCTCAACTCTAGGAGTCATAGCTGCTTCCTGCAATTATTAATATCTGAGTTGCCTCAATCTTTCAGCACCTGTGTACCCAATTCCTTGTATTAAGTTCTCTCTATTTGAAAAGCCTAGTATGGTTCCTGATTTTCTGATTGGACTCTCACTAATATTGTATTATTATATCCAAGCATAGATTTTCTTTTTCTTTTTTCTTTTCTTTTTTTTTTTTTTTTGCGGTACGCGAGCCTCTCACTGCTGTGGCCTCCCCCGCCGCGGGGCAGAGGCTCCAGACGCACAGGCTCAGCGGCCATGGCTCACGGGCCCAGCCGCTCCATGGCACGTGGGATCCTCCCGGACCAGGGCACGAACCCGCATCCCCTGCATCGGCAGGCGGACCCTCAACCACTGCGCCACCAGGGAAGCCCAGGTTTTCTTAAAATTAGCACAGTTATGACTTCAGTACACATTTACAAACAATAAAGGAGAGAGAATTTTCCTGCACTAATTGATAAGTTAGGAGAATAGGATAAGTGCAGCAAAGTACACAGAGTTTCTACCAGTCACTGGAAATTAGGCTTCTAGAACACTCTCACCCTACTGGCAGTGTAGTCTAGATTTGAAAACTTTCTTAGAACCTTATTCAAATGAATCCACCAACTTTCACGGGCCACTGGTTTAAGTGGTGAAGCAAGAATATTACAGTGGTATAAACGTCACATCATATGTTGACAGTTCTTCTAAGAATTGTGTGCTCATTATTGAAGATAGAGCCAAGTAGAGTCATCACATCTGTGTTCCAAGTTGCCGGTTGGAGAAAGGAGGAAAGAAGGATCATGGCAGCTGCCTTCAGAGACAGACACATCTTAGAATCTGGGCACATCATTTCCTCTTACATCTCATTTGCCGGAATTTAGCCAAGTGATCATACTCAACTGCAAGGGAAGCTCTGTGTAGTTGTTAATCCAGTAGTCAGGTATCTGGCTAAAAGTCTGGGATTCTCTAAGTAGAAGTATAAGAGAAGGGGTAATGGGATCACAGTGAGTAGTCTGGGACAGACCATGTTACAGAGGAGGAAATCCTTTTATTCAACAAGCATTTATCAAGTGCTAGATACCTTTCTAGGTGCTGGGATACTACAGTGAATCAACCCAGATCTCTGCTCCCAACACTTTACATTCTAATGGTGGGGGTGGGAGGCAGATCACAGATCAATAACAATAAACAAATAACTACATACTATAATGTCTGTTCAGTGACTTTGATCAGAGACCTGGGGGAAGAGCATTCCAGGCAGGACATGCAAAGGTCCTGGGGTGGAGCAAGGTCAGAGTGCTAGAGTAGCAGCCAAGAGGCCAGTGTGGTTGCAGCGGAGCAAGGGGTAGCAGATGAGACTGGAGAAACAGTCACCATTGAAGAGATCAAGGGTTACACAGGATATGAGAACAATTAGATGTTAGGCTCCATCGCTTCTTTTAATTAGAGTTAAAACCATCATGCATGAGTTCATTCAACAAACTTTTTTTTTTTTTTTTTTTTTTTTGCGGTACGTGGGCCTCTCACTGCTGTGGCCTCTCCCGTTGTGGAGCACAGGCTTCGGACGTGCAGGCTCAGCGGCCATGGCTCACGGGCTCAGCAGCTCCGCGGCACGTAGGATCTTCCCGGACCGGGGCACGAACCCGTGTCCCCTGCATTGGCAGGCGGACTCTCAACCACTGCGCCACCAGGGAAGCCCTCAATAAACTTTTTTAAAAGAGCTTTCCCATGTGCCAGCCACTGTGCTAGTACTTTTTTTTTTTTTAAGATTTTTTGATGTGGACCATTTTTTAAAAGTCTTTATTGAATTTATTACAATATTGCTTCTGTCTTTTTTTTAAAAAAATAAATTTATTTATTTATTTATATTTTTGGCTGCATTGGGTCTTCATTGCTGCGTCCGGGTTTTCCCTAGCTGCGTTGAGCAGGGGCTACTCTTCCTGGCGGTCCGCGGGCTTTTCATTGCGGTGGCTTCTTTCTGTTGCGGAGCACGGGCTCTAGGCACGTGGGCTTCAGTAGTTGTGGTGCACGGACTTCGTTACTCTGCGGCATATGAGATCTTCCCGGACTGGGGATCAAACCTGTGTCCCTTGCATTGGCAGGCAGATTCTTAACCACTGCGCTAACAGGGAAGTCCCGCTTCTGTTTTATGTTTTGGTTTTTTGGCCGCGAGGCATGTGGGATCCTAGCTCCCCAATCAGGGATCGAACCTGCAACTCAGCACTGGAAGGCAAAGTCCCAATCACTGGACCACCAGGGAAGTCTCTGTGCTAGTACTTTGGATACAGGCATAGTCGAGGCTACGAAGGAGCTCATTATAGTCTAAGAGGGGAGATAGAAATGCAAACAAACAATTGCAATCTAAAGTGGTAATACAATGATGCGTGGAGTGCTACGGAACAACCCACACTGCGTTGAAGAGGGCTACGGAGGAGACTTCTTGGAAGAGGAGAAAGAGTACATGTCCTGAATTAAAGGATGAATAGGAGGGTCCATCCAGGAGGAAAGGAGAGATGACATTCCAGGCAAAGGAGTGATCCTCACAGGCAAGAAGCAGTATTATGAGTGTGTGTGTGTGTGTATGCGTGATCTAGTTTAGTGTTGCTGCAGGATGAGGCGAAAGGGGTAGGTAGGGACCAGAAAATGGAAGTCTCTGTCCCCAGACAGGTCCAAACTTTATCTTGTAGATAACAGGGAGTTGTAGAAGGGATTGAAGCTGGGAAGTGTCATGATAATCATTGTATTTAATCAGATCACTTTGTGGTAATGTGGAGGATACAGGGAGGTCAGAGCGGTGGCAGGGACACACGTGAGGCATAGTGAGAGCTGACAGGCTGCGAGGAGGGAAGGGCCAGAGAACCAAGTGCTGGGGTCTAAGGTGGATGAGTGGAGCTTTGCTGCTGACTCTATGTAAAGCGGTGGGTTTAGAGATGCAGGGGCACAGACGCTTCAGACCTGTGCATGCCTACAAGGAATTATACTTGAACCGAAGATTCAGGTGCAAACACAAGTTCAAGGTGGATGCCAGGAAGTACCATAGACGCTAGAGATAACATGATACTCAGACGGAAAGGATGAGCATCAGGCTTCCTGGAGGTCATGTCATCTGAGGAGGCTCTTGAAGAATGGAGGGGGACCCGAGGTTAATCTAAAGAAAATTGGGGTTCTTTGGAATGTTAGTGTGTCAAAATGCTCTAAGACAAAAGGGCTTCATGGTCAAATGGTTTGGGTTAGTACTATGTATGGTATCTTTCTTTAGATTATTACAAGGCTTCTTCACATATTACAGGCTCTGAGAATTCCTCAGGAAAGAAGCCTGTTTTTAACTTGTTTCCTCAATCTGTGTATTTACAAACGCACCCCCATGCTCCCAGCATGCTTTGCCTCCCCTTCCCCAACCTGTTATTTCCCTGCAGAACCATGTTCCAGAGGCTAGAGTTTGAGGAACCACTGGTGTGACAGAAAAGGAAACTGAAGCCAGAGGAATTAGGGCTGTGAAGTAGAGAGAGCGGGACCAGGGCCATGGAGCCTGTTTTTAGCCCAGTGTTCTTCCTGGGCATCATTCCCTCCAACCAAACAGCGTTTTTAGTGCGAATCTAGGTACTGAGCACTGAGCGAGGCATTCTGGGGGATGCTGTCCACAGATGGTTTCCGTCAACTTAAGACGAAAAGGAAACAACAAACCAAAACCCCACTATGTGGCACGGGTTACACAAACATGCCGGGAATGAAGGGTCATTTCCAATCCTGGGCAGGGAACGTTAGCAGGGACTTGGGACAAATACAGAGTCCCCAGGATGGGCCAACCCTCTGAGATAAAACCCAGGCAGGGACATGGAAACCAGGGTTCATTTCCAGAGCCTGGGCGGAGGGGAAGGATCTGGTCTGGGTGATCAGGATGGCCCTTGGACTCAGAGTTTCACAGTAAGAATGATCTGGCTCTGATTCTTAAGTCAGAGGCAAGCAGTCTGAAAACTAGAAAAAGAAGGGTGGAAATCACGTCCACTCTCTGGGATGCGGGGCTGGCAAAGATGGAGCAAAGTAGGAACCAGTTAACATGCGAGAGCACATATAGGATTCCCTCTTAGATGCCAGTGTCCTGGTGTGTGTGCGTGTGAGTATGTGTACATGTGCACGCTTGCTCAGGTGTGTACGTGTGTGGGTGTGGGCACGTGGGGAGAAATGGGGGATGGGGAAATCACAGGTACAGCCCTCAAATAACAGGCAGAACAGAGCAGGTGCTTTTCTTCACAGAGATGATGGAGGCAGCGGATGGAAGATGGTTATCAAATGATACTCTGTAAATCCTGGCATTAGAGCCCTCAGACATACATCAGAATCACATTGCCACTCACACAGATACAACAGTAGTTGTGATACAATTATAAACATTCATAATTAGAACAAAGTAATAAGGTCTGGTCTGATCTAATTTGTTGGCAATATTTCCCTTACCTTAATAACTGTAATAACTAATTAGATGAGATGTCCCTGCTGTTTTAATAAAGTGGCGTCGTTCCTTACAAAGATCACTTAATCCCCGCTTCTTGTTTCTCTCCTTCATATCATCCTAAAGTAGCTGCTGTCAGAGCTCTGATAATATTACTTGCCTACTCAAGACGATCTGATCATATTACTTGCCTACTCAAGACACCCTCCTCCCTCTTAATGAATAAAAGCCACCCTTCAAGGGCTGTGGCATTCCAGGGCTCCAGCCCACCTTTCCAAATCCTGCTGTGAGTCACCCTCATAATCCTATGCTCTGAGATGATGTTCAAAATGTGTGACAGCCAGTAAAGCCTGGGTGCCAATCAGCCCAAACCGGTGGGACCACAGCACCGAAGCAGGGTCGTGCAGCAACCCTGCTGTGTCAGGGGCAACCCTGGTCACTGGGGGGTGGGCGGTCCAGGGGACCCAGGGGGCAGCTGGGATGGCAGGGTGAACATTCGGGGGCCGGGACTGGTGGCCCTTTACAGCTAGTTTGGAACTATTTCATTGCTTTAGCAATTTGCATATCCTTCCAGCTGAATATCAGGCCAGCCTCTTGAAGCTCCAGCTCCCCTTTTAGTTCTCTCCTCCTTGCATGCCACGTAGTCTCTATATTCTTGCCTTTGTGCATAGATTTAGAGGATCTATCCAGGAGATCTAATGTATGACTAATTGGAATTTCAGAAAGAGAAATAGAATATGTGGGGAAGAAATTATCAAAAAAATTGACCAGAACAGAAGGATTCATCTGTCCATCCATCCATCCACCCACCCATCTATTTATCCATTGAATACTTGTTGAGTGCCAGACATTCTCTTAAGTACAGAGGATACAGGTGTAAACAACATAGATGAAAAATCTCTGCCCTTATGGAATTTACATTCTAGTGGGAGAGATAGTTAATAAAATTAAATAAATAGATAAAATATAGAGTGTATTAATGATAATTGCTAGAGGAAAATATCTAGCATGTAAGGAAGAAAGGAAGGGTCAGGAGAGGTTGCAGTTTTGGACAGAACAGCCAGTGAAGGTCTCACCGAGAAGATGACAGTTGAGTAAGTCCTGAAGGAAATAATGGAGAAGCCATGTGGACCTCTGGGATCGGATATCAAATGCAAATGACTGAAGGTAGGAATGTACCCGCATTGACTTGGCACTACAACCAGTAACTCCAGAGGAATAAGCCCGAGAGAAATAGTAGGAAATAAGTCAGGGGTGGGGTGGGGCTGGGGCTTAATTTGTCATTTTAGGGATTTTGATTCAAGTGACTTATCAGTTCATAAAGATTCATTGATCCCCCCCCCCCCGCCTTTTTTATGGCTGTAGATTATCCCATTGTATGATGGTTTATTCAGCTCATCTCCAGGATGGGCATTTGAATGGTTTCCAATATTTTGCCATTATAAATAATGCAGAGTGAATAACTAGTACAAATGTTGTTTATAATTTGTGGACATATACTTTCAGGGTAAACTGCTGGATATTGGATTGCTGAGCCAAAGCATAAGTGAATATGTAGTTTTATTATATCTTCTTAATTCCCTTCCATACCATTGTGCATACCAAGGGCGTACCTTTGTGTACTCTTACCAGCAATGTATGAAAATGTCTCTTTTCCCACATTCTCAGCAAGTGTGTTGTCAAGCTTTTGAAATTTTGTCAGTCTAATGGGTGTGAAATTGTAGCTTGGTGTAGTTTTAATTTTTGTTTCTCTTAGTGTGAGAGAAGTTGAGTCTGTACTCATATGCTTAAGTATCATTTGTCTTTTTCTGTGAAATGTCTGTTCTTGTCTTTTATGCATCTTTCTCTACCGTTTTCCCTCCTTTTGTTTTTTGTTTTTTTGAGAGGTCTGTTTTTATATATTAAGAAGCTTAAGTTTCAAATATTTTATCAGCTTGTCATTCATTTTTCCTTTTGTTTATGGGATTTTCCCATGTAAAAAAAATTGGGTTTAGTATTATATGGTCAAATTTATTAATCTTTTCCTAATTGCTACTAGATTTTGAGTCATTCATAGAAAGACTTTCTCTACATCCAGGTTTTAAAGGCACTCATCTATATTTCTCACAGTTCCTGTACTTATTTTAAAAAAAAGCCGTTTAGGTCTCTGACTTATTCAGAGTTTATTCTGGTTCAATGAATGAAGTATGGTCCAATTTTATCTTTTTTTTTTTTTTTCCTTTTTGCAGTATGCGGGCCTCTCACTGTTGTGGCCTCTCCCGTTGCGGAGCACAGGCTCCAGACGCGTAGGCTCAGTGGCCATGGTTTACGGGCCCAGCCGCTCCGCGGCATGTGGGATCTTCCCAGACCGGGGCACTGCATCGGCAGGCGGACTCTCAACCACTGCGCCACCAGGGAAACCCCAAATTGGCATCTTTTTGATGTTGTCAACCTAACCAGGAACAAGGAATGTCTTTTCATTTGTTCAAGTCTACTTTTGGGTCTTTTAGGCATGTTTTGAAAGTTTTCCTCCTATAGCTTTTGCAAATTTTTTGTTCAGTTTATTTCTAAGAATTTAGTTTTTATTTTGTTACTAAAAATTATGTTTTCTTTTCCATTGCAACTTCTAATCGGTTATAGATTGTATGTATGAGCGTTACTGATTTTCTAAGGTTTATTTAATATCATACTACCTTATTGAATTCTCTTATTGTCTATACGAGTCTTGTCATTGGTTTTCTTGACTTTCCCAGGTGGACCTCGTATTATCTGCATCCTCTCCTTTTTCCCGCACTCTCCATCTTGATTTTACCTTGATATGGGCTTTGCAGCTGTCTCTATTGGTTTTGGGTACCTGGTTCCCCACATGAGGATTTTTAATATTCTTTGTCTCTTAGTTTTGCTGTAGGCATTGATGATGGGTGGCTTTATCACACTTTTTGTGCATTCCCATCTTTTTTAGAGAATGTGTGAAAAGAGTTAGAATTAATTGGCTCCCATTTTCCTACAGGAACCTAGAAGTCCTGATTTTTCTTTTTTTTTGGCTTGTGGGATCTCAGTTCCCCAACCAGGCATTGAACCTGGGCCACAGCAGTGAAAGCGCCGAATCCTAACCACTAGACCACGGGGAATTCCCTAGAAGTCCTGATTTTTTTTCTTTTTTTCAAAAATGTGAGCAACTTCAAAAATTCAGAAAACTGGAGAGAATGATATCATGAACGATATGCCTAATACAAAGCTTTGTCAAATCTTAATTTCTTTGTGCTGTATTTGCTTCAGGTTGTTTTTCTTTTAACAGAAAGAGAACATTACAGATACACTTGAAGCTGCCTGTGTAGCTCTCACCAACGAGTCTCCCCACCTCCCGGAAGTGACAACCATCCTGACTTGGGTAGTTACAGTGACCACATATGTTTTTATGCCTTAACAAAATATTTAATTTTCCTTAAACAATGCATTATTGCCTTGAATGTTTATAAACGCTTTATAAATAGCATTTTACTGTACGTGTCCTCCTGCAACTTGCTTTTGCTGTGGTTTATTCATTTTGGTTTCTAAATAATATTCTGTTGTTTATCTACAGCTCAATTTATTTATTCATTCTTCCATTAGTGGACATTTGGTTATTTTCAGGGTTCTTGGTCTTCTAGTAGAAACTGCTTCGGTAGGATCCTCACACATGTCTCCTTGATGCCTGAATGAGTGATTCTAGAAAATACACATTTCAGGGTGGAAAGGCTGGGTCATGCTGCTGAATAGCTTCTTAACGTGATTGTTCCTCGTTTCACTGCCAAAGCCAATGTTAGGGAGTCTCCGCACAAGTCCACAGCCACCAACACTTGGCTCTTCAGATTGGCACATTTTTGGTACTCTGATGGGTTTTTGAAATGTTCTATTTCCTGAGGCTTCATGAGGACAACACAGGATTATTTTAAAATACTGACTCCATGCTCTGTATGCAATGGTATCATTCACAAACAGATTTATATGTAATAAACTCTAAAGGATATAGCAATTCAAAATCTTCCCTTACTAAGGAAATGTTCATAAGCCTTAATTAACTTGCAAATGATAATAATAATGATTTATTAATAAGTAATTGATATCATATTACATTTATATTAGCATATACTATGAATATATTGTGCTATACTAACAATAATAATAACTTATTGGGAATTGCATAAAAACCTTACATAAGCAATCTTACTTAGGAGCCCCATGAAGCAGGAATAAGTAAATTTATATATTAGGTGGGGAAACAGGCTCAGAGAGTTTTCAAGGACTCTCCTAAATGACAGGTCCACCAGGTGGTAGAGGCAAGATTTGAAATCAGTCTTGGGGGTCATGCAGTCTGATCCTCCCTGTGGGTGTCACATTGCCCTTGTCTTGTGTCTCCCAGGCAGAAGTTAAACCTCTTGTTCTGTGGTCCTCACGACTGAGCTAATGTGTTGTCTCCTACATTGTTGTAAGTGCCAAGTCATTATCCATCGATTATTTTTTAAATAGGATTCAGTCCTTCTCTTTAGTATCCCTGCAAACTGTTGGCTGCCTGCTCTAGTCAATAAACAGGATGGGCCATACTGCAGTGATCTGACCCTCTCTCACCTCAATCTCAGCACTTCCTTTTTTCTAAAAAAAATTTTTATTGGGAGTATACTTGATTTACAATGTTCTGTTAATTTCATGCATACAGCAAAGTGAATCAATTACTCATATACACATATCCACTCTTTTTAGATTCTTTTAGTACTTTCTTTTCTGGTTGTATTTATTCTCTTTGCAGATTCAGTGCTCTCCTCCAAAATGTTTAACCAAACTTTGCAAAAAAAATAAAAAACAAACAAACAAACAAACACAAACAAGTTAAAGGAGCTTCCCTGGTGGTGCAAGTGGTTGAGAGTCCGCCTGCCGATGCAGGGGACGTGGGTTCGTGCCCCGGTCTGGGAAGATCCCACATGCCGCAGAGTGGCTAGGCCCATGAGCCATGGCCGCTGAGCCTGCGCGTCCGGAGCCTGTGCTCCACAACGGGAGAGGCCACAACAGTGAGAGGCCCGCATACCACAAAAAAAAAAAAAAAAAAAAACAAGTTAAAGGGAAGTACTAATCTGAAAAGACTAAAGCCAAATTAAAAACAAAACAAAACCCAAAAAGAGTCATGTACCACAATGTTCATTGCAGCTCTATTTACAATAGCCAGGACATGGAAGCAACCTATGTGTCCGTCGACAGATGAGTAGATAAAGAAGATGTGGCACATATATACAATGGAATATTACTCAGCCATAAAAAGGAACAGAACTGAGTTATTTGTAGTGAGGTGGATGGACCTAGAGTCTGTCATACAGAGTGAAGTAAGTCAGAAAGAGAAAAATAGATACCGTATGCTAACACATATATATAGAATCTAAAAAAAAAAAAAGGTCATGAAGAACCTAGGGGCAGGATGGGAATAAAGACACAGACCTACTAGAGAATGGACTTGAGGACACGGGGAGGGGGAAGGGTAAGCTGGGACTAAGTGAGAGAGAGGCATGGACATATATACACTACCAAATGTAAAATAGATAGCTAGTGGGAAGCAGCCGCATAGCACAGGGAGACCAGCTCGGTGCTTTGTGACCACCTAGAGGGGTGGGATAGGGAGGGTGGGAGGGAGGGAGATGCAAGAGGGAGGAGATATGGGGATACATGTATATGTATAGCTGATTCACTTTGTTATACAGCAGAAACTAACACACCATTGTAAAGCAATTATACTCCAATAAAGATGTTTAAAAAAAACCAAACAAGACAAAACCCAAAGAACAACCTTAAATGGACATCATTGCTGACAGAGTTCTCAGGTCATGCCTCTCCTTGGGGGGTTCTCCTGATCAGCTCTATCTTTAGCCCTTGGCCTGGCACCAGGTACTGTGGCTAGACCACCCTCCCCAGTGGGGTTGCCTTGACCATGCCCACCTCATCAGGGTTGTTTTTTTCTATGGCCTAAAGAGAGGGAAAAAACTTCTCTCCATTTCAGGGTGTCCTCCCACCCAGCTTGATAAAAATCTGCAGAAATGCAATTCTGCACACATGAAAACACAGCAATAGGGCTCCATGCATTCCCAAACTTTCCATTCATGAGCAGGCAATGGGCTTTACTTCTTAACCAAAAGGTCCTCCAAATTGAGCTCCCAAATCCTCCTCGAACAAAAGAGCAGAAAACTTCTCCCGATTTTATTTATTTATTTAGTTTCCTTTTTTGTTGGCCACGTGGCATGTGGGATCTTAGTTCCCTGACCAGGGATCAAACCCATGTCCACTGCATTGGAAGCACAGAGAGAGCCTTAACCACTGGACCGCCAGGGAAGTCCCTCTCCCAGTTTTAGATTTGCAGGTTTCAGAAAAATTGAGATTGATTCTTTCTTAGCATACTTGATCACACCTTGAGCATCAAAATTGTGTAGGTTAAAATAACACAGTCCTAATACACACTCTTGTTAAATTTATTGAATTGAATGACCTTTCCATTAGACAAATATTTACTTGACCATTGAGGTCTCTCAGGCGATTTTGGGGAAAGTCTTAGATCAGGGCATGTTATCCAAAAATGAATGCTGCCTTGTGGTAAGTTGCAGGGAAAGTTCTGGCAGGCCATTGTCACCCGCTCCTTCCAGGATGGCCACTCATTGGAGAGGGCACACTGTCTAGCATTTTTCTTGGGTTTGCTGATTCTAGCTATTGTATTTTTATCAATTTACCTGGGGGAGGGTGCGTGGAAGAGTATCTGACTCTGAGAAATGTATCCACGCTAATCACAGCTATAAGAAATTTATAAATCCAGAATATTAACTTACTGATTAAAAATGGTGAGTATATATGGGTCCCGACTACTTTATCTGCAACCTCTACTCCCAGATCTTTCAAAACCAGTTTCTGTACTTATTAGGGAGCAGAACTTCCATGAACTGAGGTGAAGCTATTTAAAGTCTCCTTTGATCGTCCTTCCTGTGAATATTCATGAATTACACTGCAGAATGTGTGTTTAGTTGCATGGTGTAGCCCCAGACTTTGCTAGAAGGTGGGTTTACAGACTGAATATACAGTATGTGCACTGTTTCCTTTCTAAAATTTGAAAATATCTGTGTTTTGAAGCATATCTGGCCCTGAGGGTTTTGGGTGAAGGTCTGTGGCTTTGTGCTGCCAGGGCATAGAGGCCTTATACCCAACCCTTGGGGCAATGCTGCACTGGTATCAAAGTGCCCGGGGAAACAGACCCTGCCCAAGGTCAGCAGGGGACTGCAGCACCTGATCAGACAAAGCTGGAAGCGCACCTAGCTTGTGAGGAATCCAGGAGGATCGTCCTTGCTTGTAGGAGCAGAGACTACTCTATAATCAGACCACTCAATCTGTCAGTCTGTTTTTCCCATACAAAGACCTGGATAAACCCTAAAACTTTCCTACTATGAAATCATTATGTGTCCATATTCCCTACCAATGACCAAAGGTTTCTAACTTTGAGGGACTTCTTCAAAATACTTAGACATTGGATGGTAGCTTAATTTACAAGGTTCTCTCTCTCTAGTTCTTTCTAAAATTTATTTTGAGATACTGAAAAGGACACAATCATAATGTACGGCTCAATGACTTTTCATAAATGGAACCCATCTGATAACTAACACCCAGATCTAAAACCAGAACACTACCAGCACCCCACAAGCTGGCCTCATATCTTTCCCAAGACTTGGGGCAGGCATCCTTGGTAGTTTGAAGATCTGTGGGAGACATACTAATTTCCCTAGTCATATTTTCAAAATATCATTTAATGGGGTTGACACACTGGAAATATTTACACAAATAGCTAACTCCATTTCTTTGTACAAATTCCTGTTAATCCTTATAAAACTGACCCTTTCTGACCTTGTTATGCAACTATCGGAATGCATCTTATTTGTGGTTTGCAGTTACTGTGCACTGACTGCAATTGTTTACCAAAGATTTAGGGAAGGTCAAGTGCTCCTGGGCAGTGTGTGTGAACCTGCGAGGGGGAAAAATGTTTCCTTTTTCTGGGAGAATCTATATAGGAACAAGAGGTTACAGGGCATAGTGGACCACAGTGGCTTTGGCCACTTAAACTTACATTTCTGCTAAAGTAGTCATTTACCTCGTTCCATCACCAGCCTCTCATTGGCATTGGGGATTCCTCCATCCTTGGCCCCTGCACTTAGAAGATCTGCTCCCCGTTCTGAGGAAAGGGTTGGTGGGGCACAAGGCCAGTCCCAAATTAATGAAGACATTGCAGTAGTTCCTGGGCCCGTGGTGCATTCCTATAAAGGGATTTGCTGTGTGAGGATGTTGGGGTAGAAATCTCCAGCTAGCTTTATTCAGCCTCAGAAAAGTATGTGCTCTGGGACCTTCCCGTCACTAACATCTCTGCTTTCCCTGAGTGTCCAAGGCATCAACCTCTATTTGGTGGTGGTGGTGGTGGGGATTAAAATGATCCCGAAATGGACATTGTCCTTAAAGTAAAGTTTGCACAAGCTGGCCAAAATCCAAAGCTCTAAGAGGTGCTACTTTTGTTAGACAATTGGCAGTCCCTGTGGCCTCTCTGCCTGGAACAAGGACAGCACTGCTAATGCTGCCCCTAACAGGTAGCATGCTGGTCTCCCCTGGACTGGCCGTGGTCTCTGAGACAGCGCCCCTGAGCCTCCTGGTGCTGCGGACTGAGGGTGTTCACCTGTCTGAGCTTGGCTGTCCTTGACATTGACTCCACACCTCTCCACGTGGTGCTCACACGTGCTCAGGAATCTCCAATCTCCCCCCTCTTCTTGCTTCTTCTGTCTTCTTTCCTCCCAGCCAGGGAAACCTTCAATTTCTCCCACAGGCATGGAGGGATGGCTTTTTATGAAGTTCTATATTCAGTCTAGTTTAGCAAATAAATGTTATGCCCCACTCCTTTCAAGCTTTGCCTTTAGAGGGAAATAGCCTTATTCTTTCCTTCTATGATGTCTGGCTCATGCAAAGCAAAAGCTTCACTTTTTACAACGATGGTCCATGGATTCCAAGAGCCTCTTTTGAAAGTCAAAAAGTGGACTGTCAATGCTTCCTTATAAAATAGGTGGGGAGGTCACCAACAAGAAAGCACAAACCAAAAACCAAACCAAAGTAATTTGAATATCGGGGACTTCCCTGGTGGTTCAGTGGTTAAGAATCCACCTTCCAACTCAGGGGACTTGGGTTCGATCCCTGGTCAGGGAACTAAGATCCCTCATGCCGTGGGGCAACTAAGCCTGAGCGCCTCAACTACTGAGCCCACACACCACAACTAGAGAGAAGCCCACGTGCCATAATGAAGAGCCCACTAGCCACAATGAAGATCCCATGTGCTGCAATTAAGACCCAATGCAGCCAAATAAATAAAAAATAAAATAAAAAATAAGCTTAGTAAAGAAGTGTGCATTGAAAGAATACTAAAAAAAGTAATTTTAATATAAATGCAAAATATTATTTCATGACACACGTGATCTATGCCCTATAGTTAGAGTGAATGTCAGGACTAGCTGGAATTGGGCTGTGAACCAGGAAGGGTGTACCCAGGGTCTTTGGCAGCCACCTTGATGCCCGAAGGGAGACCCCATCTGGGAATGAGGTGAGCACTGACAGCACATTGGCCAGAGGGCCAGTTTGCTAAAAGTATTAGTTTGCTAGGGCTGCCATAGTAAAGAACCACAGACTGGGTTGCTTAAACGATAGAAATTTATTTTCCCATGATTCTAGAGACTAGAAGTCTGAGATCTAGATTCTGCAGGGTTGGTTTTTCCTGAGGCCTCTTTCCTTGGCTTGTAGACAGCTGTCTTCTCCCTGCATCCTCACATGGTCTTCCCTCTGTGTGTGTCTGTGTCCTAATCTCCTCTTCTTATAAAGACACCAGTCGTATTGGACTGGGACTCACTCATGTAACCTCATTTTACCTTAGTTACCTCATTAAAGGCCTTGTTTCCAAATAGTCACATTCTGAGGTACAGGCGGTGAGAAATTCAACATACGAACTTTGAGGGGACATAATTCAGCCCATAACATGAGATAACCATTTTCCTACATTTACTTACTTCTTTTAGCAGTTTAGTTTCAGTTTACTTGTTTGATTCTGTGTTCCAACTAGCACCATAAAGAAAGTTCAACTGTGTGCTTCCTGGCTCCCCAATGCATCGTGTAATGGTATTGACTTTTGGTTACTTGGTCCACATCCAGTTAAGACTAAAGAGAGAACAGAGAGAAAACAGATCCTTGTTATGTCAGCTGAACCTGTAATCAGCTATGCCTGAAATCATGGTTCATTTACCTGAATCAATAAAATCCCTTTGTCTCAAGTCAGCTTGACTTGGGATTTCAGTCACTTGCAACGGAAAGAGTCCTAATGGACACGGTTAGCATTCCATTTTTTGCTTTTTGCACAGAACTATTTTTATTAATTTTTACTAGGCTGAAAATAATCGTCTTTAAGCATCTAAATAACTTAAATCCTTGATAAAAATATGTAGATGTTAACACTTTTTGTTGAGGAATAATTCACAAACAATAAATGGGACCCAGTTAAAGTACATAACTTGATGAATTTTGATAGATATCACAGACCCATGGAGCCACCACCACAATCAAGATACAGAACTGTTCCATCACACCAAAAGTGATTCTTATTTTTTCATATTCTTTATGTTGCTTTTCACTTTCTTTTTTTTTCTTTAACATCTTTATTGGAGTATAATTGCCTTACATTTATACTAGTATGTTAGTTTCTGCTTTATAACAAAGTGAATCAGCTATACATATACATATATTCCCGTATCTCCTCCCTCTTGCGTCTCCCTCCCACCCTCCCTATCCCACCCCTCTAGGTGGTCACAGAGCACGGAGCTGATCTCCCTGTTCTATGCAGCTGCTTCCCACTAGCTATCTATTTCACATTTGGTAGTGTATATATGTCCATGCCACTCTCTCACTTCATCCCAGGTTATCCTTCCCCCTTCCTGTGTCCTCAAGTCCATTCTCTACGTCTGTGTCTTTACTACTGTTCTGGCCCTGGGTTTTTCAAAACCTTTTTTTTTTTTTTTTTAGAGTCTATATATATATGTGTTAGCATATGGTATTTGTTTTTCTCTTTCTGACTTACTTCACTCTGTGTGACAGTCTCTAGGTCCATCCACCTCATGATAAATAACTCAATTTCGTTTCCTTTTATGGCTGAGTAATATTCCATTGTATATACGTGCCACATCTTCTTTATCCATTCATCTGTTGATGGACACTTAGGTTGCTTCCATGTCCTGGCTATTGTAAATAGAGCTGCAGTGAACATTGTGTTACATGAGTCTTTTTGAATTATGGTTTTATCAGGGTATATGCCCAGTACCGGGATTGCTGGGTCATATGGTAGTTCTATTTTTAATTTTTTAAGGAACCTCCATACTGTTCTCCACAGTGGCTGTATCAATTTCCATTCCCACCAACAGTGCAACAGGGTCCCATTTTCACCACACCCTCTCCAGCATTTATTGTTTGTAGATTTTTTGATGATGGCCATTCTGACCGGTGTGAGGTGATACCTCATTGTAGTTTTGATTTGCATTTCTCTAATGATTAGTGATGTTGAGCACCCTTTCATGTGTTTGTTGGCAATCTGTATGTCTCCTTTGGAGAAATGTGTATTTAGGTCTCTGCCCATTTTTGAATTGGGTTGTTTGTTTTTTTGATACTGAGCTGCATGAGCTGCAGGTAAGTTTTGGAGATTAATCCTTTGTCAGTTGCTTCACTTGCAAATATTTTCTCCCATTCTGGAGGTTGTCTTTTTGTCTTGTTTATGTTTTCCTTTGCTGTGCAAAAGCTTTGAAGTTTCATTAGGTCCCATTTGTTTCTTTTTGTTTTTATTTCCATTTCTCTAGGAGGTGGGTCAAAAGGATCTTGCTGTGATTTATGTCATGAAGTGTTTTGCCTATGTTTTCCTCTAAGAGTTTTATAGTGTCTGGTCTTTCATTTAGATCTTTAATCCATTTTGAGTTTATTTTTGTTATGGGGTTAGGGAGTGTTCTAATTTCATTCTTTAACGTGTAGCTGTCCTGTTTTCCCAGCACCACTTATTGAAGAGGCTGTCTTTGCTCCATTGTATATTCTTGCCTCGTTTATCAAAGATAAGGTAACCATATGTGCGTGGGTTTATCTCTGGGCTTTCTATCCTGTTCCATTTATCTATATTTCTGTTTTTGTGCCCATACCATACTGTCTTGATTACTGTAGCTATGTAGTATAGTCTGAAGTCAGGGAGCCTGATTCCTCCAGCTCCATTTTTCTTTCTCAAGATTGCTTTGGCTATTTGGGGTCTTTTGTGTTTCCACACAAATTGTGAAATTTTTGGTTCTAGTTCTGTGAAAAATACCCATTGGTAGTTTGATAGGGATTGCATTGAATCTGTAGATTGCTTTGGGTATTACAGTCATTTTCACATTGCTGATTCTTCCAATCCAAGAACATGGTCTATCTCTCCATCTATTTGTATCATCTTTAATTTCTTTCATCAGTGTCTTATAATTTTCTGCTTACAGGTCTTTTGTCTCCTTAGGTAGGTTTATTCCTAGGTATTTTATTCTTTCTGTTGCCGTGGTAAATGGAAGTGTTTCCTTAATTTCTCTTTCAGATTTGTCATCGTTAGTGTATACAAATGCAAGAGATTTCTGTGCATTAATTTTGTATCCTGCTACTTTACCAAATTCATTGATTAGCTCTAGTAGTTTTCTGGTAGCACCTTTAGGATTCTCTATGTATAGCACCATGTCATCTTCAAACAGTGACAGCTTTACTTCTTCTTTTCCAATTTGGATTCCTTTTATTTCTTTTTTTTCTCTGGTTGCTGTGACTAAAACTTCCAAAACTATGTTGAACGATAGTGGTGAGAGTGGACCACCTTGTCTTGTTCCTGATCTTAGTGGAAAGGGTTTCAGTTTTTCACCATTGAGAATGATGTTGGCTGTGGGTTTATCATATATGGCCTTTATTTTGTTGAGGTAAGTTCCCTCTGTGCCTACTTTCTGGAGGGTTTTTATCATAAATGGGTGTCGAATTTTGTCGAAAGCTTTTTCTGCATCTATTGAGACGATCATATGGTTTTTCTCCTTCAATTCGTTAATATGGTTTATTACATTGAATGATTTGCGTATATTGAAGAATCCTTGCATTCCTGGGATAAACCCCACTTGATCACGGTGTATGATCCTTTAAATGTGCCGTTGGATTCTGTTTGCTAGTATTTTGTTGAGGATTTTTGCATCTATGTTCATCAGTGATATTGGCCTGTAGTTTTCTTTCTTTGTGACATCCTTGTCTGGCTTTGGTATCAGGGTGATGGTGGCTTCATAGCATGAGTTTGGGAGTGTTCCTCCCTCTGCTATATTTTGGAAGAGTTTGAGAAGGATAGGTGTTAGCTCTTCTCTAAATGTTTCATAGAATTCGCCTGTGAAGCCATCTGGTCCTTGCCTTTTGTTTGTTGGAAGATTTTAAGTCACAGTCTCAATTTCAGTGCTTGTGATTGGTCTGTTTATATTTTCTGTTTCTTCCTGGTTCAGTCTTGGAAGGTTGTGCTTTTCTAAGAATGTGTCCATTTCTTCCAGGTTGTCCATTTTATTGACATATAGTTGCTTGTAGTAATCTCTTGTGATCCCTTGTATTTCTACAGTGTCAGTTTTTACTTCTCCTTTTTCATTTCTAATTCTATTGATTTGAGTTTTCTCCCTTTTTTTCTTGATGTGTCTGGCAATTGCTGGTTGTTGAGTGGAGTTGGGTCTTAGCATTGAGATGGAGATCTCTGGGAGAGCTTTTGCTGTTTGATATTACGTGGAGCCAGGAGGTCTCTGGTGGACCAATGTCCTGAACTTGGCTCTCCCACCTCAGAGGCACAGGCCTGACACCCGGCCAGAGCACAAAGACCCTGTCAGCCACATGGCTCAGAAGAAAAGGGAGAAAAAAGAAAGAAAGAAAGAACGAAAAAATAAAATAAAAAGTAATAAAGTTATTAAAATAAAAAAGTAAAAATAAAAAAAGTAATTCAAAAAAAGAGAAAAGAAAGAAAGAAGAGAGTAACCAGACCAAAAAACAAATCCACCAATGATAACAAGTGCTAAAAATAATACTACAAAACAAACAAACAAAATGGACAGACAGAATCCTAGGACAAAGGGTAAAAGCAAAGCTATACAGACAAAAATCACACAAAGAAGCATACACATACACACCCACAAAAAGTGAAAAAGGAAAAAATAAATCTATATATATAAAAAAAGGAGGAAGAGAGCAACCAGATCTATAAACAAATCTACCGATGATAATAAACTCTAAATACTAAACTAAGATAAACATAAAACCAGAAACCGAAAAAAAAAAAAACAAACCAGAAACCGGTCAGTCGCATACAGCAAACCCCAGGTC
Organism: Tursiops truncatus; assembly: GCF_011762595.2. Classification (NCBI taxonomy): domain Eukaryota; kingdom Metazoa; phylum Chordata; class Mammalia; order Artiodactyla; family Delphinidae; genus Tursiops; species Tursiops truncatus. The sequence goes on from NC_047039.1 coordinate 13,671,869, forward strand.
TACAGTTGCTCTCAAAGTCCACCACCTCAATTTTGGGATGATTCGTTGTCTATTCAGGGATTCCACAGATGCAGGGTACATCAGGTTGATTGTGGAGATTTAATCCGCTTCTCCTGAGGCTGCTGGGAGAGATTTCCCTTTCTCTTCTTTGTTCGCACAGCTCCTGGGTTTCAGCTTTGGATTTGGCCCCGCCTCTGCGTGTAGGTCGCCGGAGGGCGTCTGTTCTTCGCTCAGACAGGACGGAGTTAAAGGAGCCGCTGATTCGGGGGCTCTGGCTCACTCAGGCCTGGGGCGGGGGGTGGGGGGGGGAGGGCGGAGCACGGAGTGCGGGGCGGGCCTTCCGCGGCAGAGGCCCGCGTGACGTTGCACCAGCCTGAGGCGCGCTGTGTGTTCTTCCGGGGGAGTTGTCCCTGGATCCCGGGACGCTGGCAGTGGCGGGCTGCACAGGCTCCCGGGAGGGGTGTGTGGAGAGTGACCTGTGCTCGCACACAGGCTTCTTGGTGGCGGCAGCAGCAGCCTGAGCGTCTCATGCCCGTCTCTGGGGTCCGCGCTGATAGCCGCGGCTCGCGCCCGTCTCTGGAGCTTGTTTACGCGGTGCTCTGAATCCCCTCTCCTCACACACCCCGAAGCAATGGTCTCTTGCCTCTTCGGCAGCTCCAGCCCTTTTCCCGGACTCCCTCCCAGCTAGCTGTGGCGCACTAGCCCCTGCAGGCTGTGTTCAAGCCACCAACCCCAGTCCCCTCCCTGCGCTCCTACCGGAGCCCGAGCCTCAACTCCAGGCCCCGCCCGCCCCAGCGGGTGAGCAGAGAAGCCTCTCAGACTGGTGAGTGTCGGTCGGCCCTGATCCTCTGTGTGGAAATCTCCCCGCTTTGCCCTCCGCACCCCCGTTGCTGTGCTCTCCGCGGCTCCGAAGCTTTCCCCCTCCGCCACCCGCAGTCTCCGCCCGCGAAGGGGCTTCTAGTGTGTAGAAACCTTTCCTCCTTCACAGCTCCCTCCCACTGGTGCAAGTCCCTTCCCTATCCTTTTGTCTCTGTTTATTCTGTTTTCTTTTGCCCTACCCAGGTACGTGGGGACTTTCTTGCCTTTTGGGAGGTCCGAGGTCTTCTGCCAGCGTTCAGTGGGTGTTCTGTAGGAGCTGTTCCACGTGTATATGTATTTTTGATGTATCTCTGGGGAGGAAGGTGATCTCCGCGTCTTACTCTTCCGCCATCTTGAAGGTCTCAATCCGCTTTTCACTTTCTTAGGCCAAAACTGATGAAAGAAAACCTATACTTTCTCTTTAAGGTTTTTTTTTTTAAGGTTCAGATTTCTCCTCTATGCCAACCCAATGCTTGTACTAAACCACTCCCAAAGAACAGCTTAAATCAAATATAAAGTAGGGAATCAGAGCATATTACTCTAGTTTTAAATTTTCATTTAAATATTTTAATCTGCTGTCATTTATTGAGTATATACTGTGTGTTTGGCACTACTAAGTCATGAATTATCTTGTTTAGTCTTTTTTATTTTTTTGGTTGCTTCATTGCTGTGTGCGGGCTTTCTCTAGTTGCGGTGAGTGGGGGCTGCTCCTTCTTGCGGTGTGTGGGCTTCTCATTGTGGTGGCTTCTCTTGTGGAGCACAGGCTCTAAGCGTGTGGGCTTCAGTAGTTGTGGCACATGGGCTTCAGTTGTTGTGGCTTGAGAGCTCTAGAGCACAGGCTTGGTAGTTGTGGCTCTGCAGCATGTGGGATCTTCCCGGACCAGGGATTGAACCCATGTCCCCTGCATTGGCAGGCGGATTCTTAACCACTGTGCCACGAGGGAAGCCTTTGTTTAGTCTTTAAAATAAGCAAGCACTCGAGGTGGTGTGGTTTTAAGCCATCCAGTTTGTGCCATTTTTGTTATGGCAGCCCTAGCAAATGAATACATGTGGCAAAAGGAACTTTGCAGACGTGATTACATTAAAGATCTTGAGATGGAGAGATTATCTTGAATTATCTGGTGAGTCCAATGTAATCACAAGATGCTTACAAATGAAAGAGAGAAGCAAGAGGGTCAGAGTCAGAGAAGGAAATGTGATGACAGCTGTGGGCCAGAGTGAGGCAGCATGAGGAATACGGCCATTGCTGGCTTTGAAAACAGAAGGGGTCAAAAGCCAAGGAATGCGGCAGCTCTGGAAGCTGGAAAAGGCAAGGAAATGGATTCTTCCCTAGACTCTCCGGAAGGAAGGCAGCTCTGCTGACACCTTGATTTTAGCCCAGAGAAACCCAATTTCAGACTTCGGTCCTACAGAACCGTAATACATTAGTGTTGTTTTAAGCCATCAAGTTTGTGTAGTTTGTAATTGTAACTGTGGTATTTTGCAGCATTAGGAAATTAATACATGGGAATTTTTTTTTTTAACTTACAAGAAGATATACCCTTACTAAACTTGAGAATCGCTGCTTGTAAGAGATAGAAGCTATTAAAATGTAGAGAAGGAATTTAAGATTTAAGTGTTAGAAAGGGTAATCTGGATTGGAGGATAAATCAGACAAGGTGAAGATTATAGGCAGAGAGATTAAAAGCAAAGTTATTGTAACAGTTCAAGCAAGACATGATGAGTACCTGAACTTGGGCAGTGCCAAGAAGAGTTGTAGGATAAGGGGTGTATTTGAGAGGTTTATGGGAAGAATCAACAATGCTTATTAAGGGATAGGAGAGGTTCTTGGGTGACATTCAAGTTTATGGCTAAGGGAACTGGGTGGATCGTAGTATCATTCTTCTTCTTTTTTTTTTTCCTGCGGTACGCGGGCCTCTCACTGTTGTGGCTTCTCCCGTTGCGGAGCACAGGCTCCGGACGCGCAGGCTCAGCGGCCATGGCTCACGGGCCCAGCCGCTCCGCGGCATGTGGGATCTTCCCGGACCGGAGCACGAACCCGTGTCCCCTGCATCGGCAGGCGGACTCTCAACCACTGCACCACCAGGGAAGCCCTCTTCTTTTTTTTTTAAAAACAGTATCAAGAGATGAATTTACTCATGTTATTTATGGAAAGAAAGTTTTACATGGGAGATGACTTTTCTGAGATATTAAATTAAATGTTTTGTATTTTAAAAATTGAGATATAATTGACTTACAACATCATATCAGTTCTAGGTGTACAACATAATGGTTTTCTCTATGTATATATTACAAAATGTTCACCACAGTAAGTTTAGTTAACATACATCACCGTCCACAGTTACAAATCTTTTTTCTTGTGATGAGCACTTAAGATCTACTCTTTTAGCATCTTTCAAAAATGCAGTACACTATTGTTAACTATCACCACCATGCTGTGCATTACATCCCCAGGACTTACTTATCTTAGAACTGGAAGTTTTTTACCTGTTGATCCCCTCCATCCATTTTACCCACCTACCATCCTCCACCTCTGACAACCACGAATCTGATCTCTGTATCTATGAGTTTGAGTTTTCTTTTAGATTTCACATATAAGTGATATATACCATTCTTGTTTGGTATCTGAACTGAAACAATCTGGAGCTCAGGGGGGAGATTTGAGCTGGAAATAACACACTTGACATTAGTATAGATAAATATTGAAGCCATGAGCGTGAATGGGATCTCTCAAAAAAAACAAAACAAAACACTAATGGTATTGGAACTTCAGTCATCCACCTCACTGGATTAAACCAAAATTGTTTTATACAAAAGGGAAATATTCACTAAAATTAACCATTTTATAGTGATGGAGCCATTTAATGGGAACAGTTACCAACAGATCTCGAAAACTAGGGATGGGGGCTTCCCTGGTGGCGCAGTGGTTGAGGGTCCGCCTGCCGATGCAGGGGACACAGGTTCGTGCCTCGGTCCGGGAAGATCCCACATACCGTGGAGCGGCTGGTCCCGTGAGCCATGGCCGCTGGGCCTGCGCGTCCGGAGCTTGTGCTCCGCAACGGGTGAGGCCACAACAGCGAGAGGCCTGCGTACTGCAAAACAAACAAACAAACAAACAAACAAAAAAACTAGGGATGGGCCAGGGCCCATGTGATCTGACTTTTGAAAATGGGGGTCACATGGGTCAGCCTCTGTATCACTATGTGAAATTATTGTCTCCATCTAATGCCTTAGCAAAGTGGGCTGTTATTATTTAAAACTTTTTTTTTGAGAAGCAAGAGCCAATTGGAAATAGGTACAAAAGTGAAGTACCAGCACATAGCGGAAAATCGTCTTCAAACCTGCTGTATTTTGTGAGTAAGTCATTGCTCCTCAAATAGGTTACATACGTTTGAAAGCAGAAATTGTGTCTTAAAAGCCTATGGATTTTAGGGACTTCCCTGGTGGCCCAGTGGTAAAGAATCCACCTTCCAATGCAGAGGACACGGGTTCAATCCCTGGTCGGGCAACTAAGATCCCACGTACTGCAGGGCAACTAAGCCCATGTGCCACAACTAGAGAGAAGCCCAAGCACCACAACGAAGAGCCCGCATGCCTCAATGAATATCCTGAGTGCCGCAACTAAGACTCATGGCAGCCAAAAAAGAAAAAAAAAAAAGCCTATGGATTTTCAAGCTGTTCTCCTATAGACTATTTTGTGACATGGGCTCAGATGTTTCATTCACATATTACTGGGGAAATTTCCCAATTCTTGGAAGAATTTAACTAATCAATAGAGTTTTTGCAAGTTTTTCTCATATTTTTACTAAAACTTTTGTACCTGCTACCTTTGTGGGATAAAATGAGTGAAAAAGTAACACACACACATCCACACACACGCAAAGCAAGAGACTCAGAAACACCTAATTATTCTTTGTCTGAGGGCTTGTTTTGTTTTGGAAATAAGAGATTATAGTTGTGATTTTTTTTTTTTTTTTTTTTAAAGTACGCGGGCCTCTCACTGTTGTGGTCTCTCCCATTGTGGAGCACAGGCTCCGGACGCGCAGGCTCAGCAGCCATGGCTCACGGGCCCAGCCGCTCCGCGGCATGTGGGATCTTCCCAGACCGGGGCACGAACTCGTGTCCCCTGCATCGGCAGGCGGACTCTCAACCACTGCGCCACCAGGGAAGCCCTATAGCTGTGATTTTTAATTATTATAATTAACAGTCATGTTTCCTGCTAATAAAGTTGCTCCCAGTTTAGAGGACGAAATTAAATCTATCCTTCAATGTATATTTTGCAGCACACTAATTCCGTGGGATTTTTGTCTCACAGTCAAATAAGTCTGGAGAATACTGGATTTAACAAAGTTCAACTGTTTTCTCGGAGTCTGTAAAATGAGAATGCATCCACATATCTCCAGGAAAGAATGGAGTTACAACATTTCTCAAAATTATTTGACCTCCACTCTTTCTGCACTCTGTCCTGTGGAACTGATGTTGCATGGGAGACATCTTTTGAAACATTGATATTGAGCATCTCATGTTCACATTTGGATTCCCAGGTGCTTTACTTCCTCAAACAAGTTTGAGAATCACTGTTCTGTGTCACCCAGAAAAAGCTGAGAGATTACTAAACAATTGATGTCATATGGCAAAGACTGCTGATTTTCCCCCAGTATCCATTCTCACCCTCTCCCTTTGATAATAGAACTTGTGAATTTTAACTGTGAACAGAGCTGCCCAGAATACAGTCTGCCTTTCAAGCCCTCTTTGTGCTAGGTGAGAAAGTTGACTGCATTCTGGAGGAACCGATATGAGAAACTGCTGTGTCATGCCCTCAAAAGAAAGGGGCATATTTTCAACTTCCTCCTCCCCTGTTTCCACTTGCTGGAGTACAGTTGTGATAGCAGGAGTCAGAGCAGCCATATTGGGATAGGAGATGAACACCTCAAGTTGAAGATGGCAGAAAAATATAATAGAAACAGCCTGGAACTCTTATGATTATGGAGACACTGTATCTGTCCTGCCTAGTGTTTTACATGAAAGAGAAACTTTAATCTGGTTCAGGCTATTTTTTATTGTGGGAGTCTTCGTTATAGCAACTAAATTTATATCCTAACTAGCCACTGAGTAAATGGATCAGGACGAAAAAGGAACACGCAGAGAGTGTGACAACCTTGGGTGCTGAACACACTTGGAACAGTTCTAGTTTGCTGGTTAAGGAGCTGTATGGGATGCTTTTCTTTTCTGATTATGCATGCTTCTGTCTTATTGCCAAAACTTCCCCGTAAACAGTATGCATATTAGCTGTGACTTTTCTTTCTCCTGAGGCTGTTGTTAAGTTTATTGAAAGAATTCACTTACATTCACTTAAATTTCTTTTACAGCTCCTTTCTTCATGGTTCAAGGTGGATAATTTGACATACTGCTTTTTGGGGTTTTTTTGGGCAGCAAATGAATTCTTTTCTCAGACCAATTTTCAGAAGAAATAAAGAACAGTTAAGAAGTGTGAAAAACCTGAATTGTCATTCCCATTTTCATATCACCTGTGGCAGAAGTTCAATTAAGCGAGCATCTATCGAAAAGCTATTATATACCCAGCTTTATGCTAGAAGCTGTGGAAGACAAAGGCCCCACGATCAGACTACAGACTGGTGTTCCTGCACTGCCTTCATGGGGCTTTTTTTTTTTTTTTTCACAGATGTGCTATATATGGCTCCCCTTTCCATGTACAATGTTTCCAACATGGGACTTAATCAGTCAACAAGTACTGGACACCTATTGTGTACCTAGTGTTGTGTAGGTATTATGGATGTTATGAGATACAGAAAACATGATCCTTTAAGCCTAATGAAAAGATCACATGTAACAATTAGCAAACAATATAATACAGTATATAATTAATTGGTCCTGATATGATGGGTGTGGGCATCCACATGTATGTCAGCCCAATGTATGACAGATTTCTAATAATCTCCCTGACTAAAATTTCTGTAGTTCTCTGTCAAAGAATTAATTTCCTTATAGAGGAAAGAGTCAGGAAGAGTTAGGTGTGAGAGAAGATTGTGACGTGAGATGGAAAGTGTTTCCCCTACTCTTTACCCGCCACAGCTCCCGTTTTGTTACAACCCATTTGTCATTTTCATTGTTTCCCGCGTTTGTAAAAGGACTTGTGGTGTCAGAACTTGTTTGGATTGGATGGTCAGAAAAGAGAAGAAGGCAACCGGCTTTGATGGAGATAGATAAGCCCTTTTAATAAACAACTTGCTTGTGCCTGCTGGTGGTGTCTTTGTGATTTACTGAGATGTCTGTTCCAGTGCAAGACCCACATTTTCTAAATGAGGGAAGCTCATTTAATATTGACTGCATCACCTGGAGGCAGAAATAATCACAGATTCCTTCTTCATAGTCATTTATATCTCCCAGTCATCTCTAGTCACCAGGCATCCCGCAGATTTAAGGCAATTTTCCCTGGATTCTCATTTTTCACAAGATTGCTACAGATGTGTGGAGTTCCAGGATTCCAGGAGAGAAATGATGCAGCAGAATTTTAGATACAGAATTGCGATTTTTTTGAGGTTAAAGTTGACTCTTTTGTATGTCAAGAATGTGCACTGTGACTTTTCTCTCTTGGCTGCTGTTAAAGAAAAAATTATTTTGATTCTTGTGAAAACAGTAAGGCAGACTTTATTTAGGACTGTCGCCATTGGTGTAGGGACTACCGCAACGGGGTTTTGCAGTCGGGGAGAGAGATTGGGCTCAACTCCAAATATAACAAGGAAAAGTGGGGCTTTAGAGACGGGAACTGTAGGTGGGAGTAAGGGAAGGGGCCGGTGGATGGAAAATTGCTAAGGGGTAGAGTAATTCTTTGCTAAACTGACCTAACAGGATTCTTACTGAAGGCAGGCCAAATGGTAGAGGGTGAGGAAGCTGATCAGATGTTGAGGTGATTAGACAGTGAGGGTGGGGGGATTCTGGCTGAACCAAGTTAGGAGGATTCTGGCTAAAACTGGGCTTCTGAAGACAATGCTCAAGGATGGGGCCTGTCTGGAGTTTGATCAAGCTGTAGAATGCTGGGGACCAAATAAGAACAAATAAGTGTAGTGTGACTGGAGTCAGAGGTTTTATGAAAGGAAATGTGGAAAGAAAAGGCCTCTGAACATCCACTCTATGTCAGGCATAGACTTCTCTCCCATTTACCTCATTTAATCCTCACACAAAGTAGATCGAGTGATTTTTTTAAAAATACATTTAGTTATTTATTTATGGCTACGTTGGGTCTTCGTTGCTGCACGCTGGCTTTCTCTAGTTGCGGCGAGTGGGGGCTACTCTTCGTTGCGGTGCGTGGGCTTCTCATTGCGGTGGCTTCTCTTGTTGCGGAGCACGGGCTCTAGGTGCATGGGCTTCAGTAGTTGTGGCACGTGGGCTCAGTAGTTGTGGCGCACATGCTTTGTTGCTCCGCGGCACGTGGGATCTTCCTGGACCAGGGCTCGAACCCGTGTCCCCTGCATTGGCAGGTGGATTCTTAACCACTGCACCACCAGGGAAGTCCCAGATCGAGTGATTTTATGGTGTCAACCGAAGAATGATGCAGAAAGTGACAAGTAAGAAAATACCTTATTTGGGGTCATAAGAATTGCAATTTTGGAGGCAAGGAAAGAGTGTTCCAGGGGAGAGAAAGAGTCAGGGGCTTTTAAAGACAAAAAGCCACGAGGCTGTTAAAAGTTTCTGGCGAGAACTGTGGTTGACTCTGAGGTGAGTGAGGAAATATTTGTCCTTAAGGAATCACGAGTTGTTTTAGGGTAGGGGTCCAATAAGTAGATAGGCTCTCATGGGTTATTTTAGGGTAAGGGTCCGAGTTTCTGGCAGATGTTCTGGATGCCTTCATTAGGACAGTAAGCGGTCCAAAAGTCAGATTCCACCCAGGCTAAGTGCATAAGTCACCTTCCTCGATGGCCTCTTGGCTCCATTTTAGAGAGCTCTCTTAGCAATACTGATTCCATTTTGAGTTTCCTTCCACAGTGGAAGAGGAAATTGAGATTTAGGGAGATTAAGTATCTTGCCCAGCTGACAGAGGTGGGGTTCAAACCCTTGTCTATCTGTATCCTGGACAATGAGAAAATCAGAGATGGCCTTTTGGGCTGAAAAAATGTGGGGGGGGGGCACTTTTGTTAGTGTCCTGTATTATTTAAGATCTCTTGAGACCTTCTCAAACAATAGGTTTGAGAGCTCTTACAGAGAGAACTCGTATAATGACTGAAATAGAATTTTTCTGGCAATCTGAAGGGATGGCGGATCACATCAAATTATTCTGGATTTAGCGGGGCAAAGGTGACATTTATTGCACACTGATGTTGTAGATTACAATTCATGTATCGCACGTGTAAAGTGACCCAACTGTAGTCATTATGAGTGTTACCACAATGTCGGCGCCATCAGGGAACAGCTGATCTTCACCTTGTCAACTCTAGATGTCACTCTAAGATCGTGAGTTAGAGGCATCAGATCACTGCAGAGGCCCTGGCTTCTCTGCATTCTTTTTAGCTGACTCATGGTGCAGTTCTGTTTCAATCACAGCTATTTGAGGCAGGAATTGATGCAGAGGAAAATACCTGTTAACACAGCCATTCCAGACACCCCTAAGAGTAAGATTAGGAAGTTGAGAATTTTCATGGAGACACACGTATCTGAGCTATTGCCCTGACTCCCACCAGGGAAGGTCAGCAGAACACAAAACAGTTAGGGCTTTAAGACCTGCAACAAGCTTTAACAGGGCAGGGCTTTTGTCCTGCAGACAAAAATTCTCCAAGAAAAAAATTCCTCTGAGAAAAAAATGTTCCTATAATTATCACCGATGGTGTGATATATTTGCTTAACTTCATGGTAGGTTCATTCTGTGTTTTATCCTGGTGGAAATGCAGATACATGATAATGATGGAGATGAATAAAGATTCCTGAGATTCCTGGTTTCAGGGAATCAGTTCTTTGCCTCTGGTTCTATTTTCAGGCACTTGCCTCGGCAAAGGTTGCTTCCTGCCACAGTAGCAAAAGCAGACAGTTGGAGAGAGCATGAAAGGCCAAGTGTAGGAGGGAAAGGGGACTGCTCAGCTTCCTCCTTCCCTATATTCTTCACAGCATGTAAGTATTCTCAATATGGCAGGCAAAGGGTGCCTCTTCCTTATTCGCTGTGCGCTACGGTCGTTTCAAATCCTCTCTTCTACTTTTTATTTTTTGCGCTGAATGTTTGGTTTGAGAAGAACTGCAGCAGACTGCAAAAAATTTTGTTCTTTTGATTCACAAATGGGATGTTTTGAAGTTAGCATTGTGAATGTGTTCAAACAGTTTGCAAATTAGGACCTCGATGATGGAATAGCTGAAAACAGTCTGGTAGCACCATTCTGCCTGGGATTTAGCCTAGAGTATAGAGCACACTAGTGGCTATAGGACCAGACTGGACAACACTGGGGTGGACCTAGCGGAATGGGGAGCTGTGAAGGAAGGCAAGGAATTTCTGTGAATTCTGGAGCAATTCAAACCCCTACAGCTTCAAAGATCACTAACAACTTCCTACTAACTAGATTTGCTGGAAAGTCTTACTTCTGAGACTTGAAATTATCCATACCACACAACTCATTTACGTGAACGTAACTACGTTATTCATCAGTCTTCACTATCATAACTTTCCTTGTCTCCTGTCTTCCTTAATGGAACCTCTATTCTGGAAACTCTTGCCCCATAAGATGAAAGTTGCAAATAACTTTACTGTAGAAATTCGTGAAAAACCCATTTAAACGAACAGCAGACTGTTGGATTTTTCAGTAGATAGCATCAAATCAGCATTAATTCTACAGGTCTCTTCCAAACCCTCACCTTTCAGTGTCCACCAATCCTAAAGTATTGGATCATGATTCCTACCTAGTCCTAACACGACCCAGCATGGAAAGACCCACCTTAAATCAAATGCCAAATATCTTAGAGATTCTAACATGGCTCCACCCCCACTGAAATTAAGCAGTGTTTTTGCTCACAAATGAACTCAGCTTTGACTCATCAACAGAGTGTTTTGGTGGTGTTTTCTTGATGCCAGTAATGACCTTGATCTCTCAAATGCATCTGCTTACTGATCTTTTTTTTTTTTTTTTTTTTTTTTTTTGCGGTACGTGGGCCTCTCACTGCTGTGGCCTCTCCCGCTGCGGAGCACAGGCTCCGGACGTGCAGGCTTAGCGGCCATGGCTCATGGGCCCAGCCGCTTCGTGGCATGTGGGATCTTCCTGGACTGGGGCACGAACCCGCGCCCCCTGCATCGGCAGACAGACTCTCAGCCACTGCGCCACCAGTCCCTGATCATTTCTTTCATCCCAAACTCTCTTGGCTCTTGGGATCCCACACTCTCTCGGATTATTCCTACCTAGAAGGCATCTTGTTTTCAAGACTCCCCATGAATATCTCTACACAGATGACGATGAAATTACACTTTCAGCAAGATGTGCTTCTACTTTCTCCCTACAACAAAATGTTTCCTCCTGAATATTTCTTTGTCATCACAAATTCAACAGGTTCCCAACTCCCCTGCCTTCTTCCCCACTTCCCTGGTAGTGCAGTGGATAAGAATCCTCTTGCCAAAGCAGGGGACACGGCTTTGAGCCGTGGTCCGGGAAGATCCCACATGCCACCGAGCAACTAAGCCTGTGCGCCACAACTACTGAGCCCACATGCCACAACTACTGAAGCCTGCATGCCTAGAGCCCATGCTCCGCAACAAGTGAAGCCACCGCAATGAGAAGCCCACGCACCACAACGAAGAGTAGCCCCTGCTCGCCGCAACTAGAGAAAGCCCACACGCAGCAATGAAGACCCAATGCAGCCAAAAATAAATAAAATTAAATCTTTAAAAACAGACAAACAAAACAGCATTATGTGACCATCGAATTTGAAAGCTTTTTATTATCTTTGATGCATTACTTTCCTTTATTGTCAATAAACAGTCACCAACACTTGTTAATTTACTACCAAAATATTTGTATTGTTCCCCTTCTTTGTATTTCTGCTACTGTCCACCCAGTCTCAGCTTTTATTTTATGGTCTTTGTTTACCATCTTTTACTTTTTTTGGCTGTGCCACATGGCATGTGGGATCTTAGTTCCCTGACCAGGGATTGAACCCATGCCCCCTGCAGTGGAAGCTCGGAGTCCTAACCACTGGACAACCAGGGAATTCCCTTACCATCTTTTTTCTGTTAAGCTCCCATAACTACCCTCCCCCTTCCCAACACACACACACACACACACACACACACACACACACACACACACCAATTTATTGTGTGCACGGCTTTGAGGTTTCATTGGAATTTATGAATCTTTTTCCCCAGAAAAATGTAACTGTGCATATATACACAAAATTTTGAGTATAATATCAGGAGGTTCACAGGACCCTTGAAAGCCAAATTATTATCCTAACTGTTGCCTGTGTGTCTAATATCATCCTTCTCGCTCTAATCAGGCAGCTCCTACATTAACCATTTTTTCTTTAACATCTTTATTGGAATATAATTGGTTTACAATGGTGTGTTAGTTTCTGCTCTATAACAAAGTGAATCAGCTATACATATACATATGTTCCCATATCTCTTCCCTCTTGCGTCTCCCTCCCTCCCACCCTATTCCACCCCTCTAGGTGGTCACAAAGCACCGAGCTGGTCTCCCTGTGCTATGCGGCTGCTTCCCACTAGCTATCTATTTTACATTTGGTAGTGTATATATGTCCATGCCACTCTCTCACTTCGTCCCAGCTTCCCCTTCCCCCTCCCCGTGTTCTCAAGTCCATTCTCTACGTCTGCGTCTTTATTCCTGTCCTGTCCTTAGGTTGTTCAGAACCTTTTTTTTTTTTTTTTTTTAGATTCCATATATATGTGTTAGCATACAGTATTTGTTTTTCTCTTTCTGACTTACTTCACTCTGTATGACAGACCCTAGGTCCATCCACCTCACTACAAATAACTCAATTTTGTTTCTTTTTATGGCTGAGTAATATTCCATTGTATATATGTGCCATATTTTCTTTATCCATTCATCCAATGATGGACACTTAGGTAGCTTCCATGTCCCGGCTATTGTAAACAGAGCTACAGTGAACATTGTGGTACATGACTCTTTTTGAATCACAGTTTTCTCAGGGTATATGCCCAGTACCGGGATTGCTGGGTCATATGGTAGTTCTATTTTTGGTTTTTTAAGGAACTCCATACTGTTCTCCACAGAGGCTGTATCAATTTCCATTCCCACCAACAGTGCAAGAGGGTTCCCTTTTCTCCACACCCTCTCCAGCATTTATTATTTGTAGATTTTTTGATGATGGCCATTCTGACTGATGTGAGGTGATACCTCACTGATTTGCATTTCTCTAATGATTAGTGATGTTGAGCATCCTTTCATGTGTTTGTTGGCCATCTGTATATCTTCTTTGGAGAAATGTCTAATTAGGTCTTCTGCCCATTTTTGGATTGGGTTCTTTGTTTTTTTGATATTGAGCTGCAAGAGCTGCTTGTAAACTTTGGAGATTAATCCTTTGTCAGTTGCTTCATTTGCAAATATTTTCTCCCATTCTGAGGGTTTTCTTTTCATCTTGTTTATGGCTTCCTTTGCTGTGCAAAAGCTTTTAAGTTTCATTAGGTCCCATTTGTTTCATTTTGTTTTTATTTCCATTTCTCTAGGAGGTGGGTCAAAAGGATCTTGCTGTAATTTATGTCATGCAGTGTTCTGCCTATGTTTTCTTCTAAGAGTTTGATAGTGTCTGGCCTTTCATTTTGGTCTTTAATCCATTTTGAGTTTATTTTTGTGTATGGGGTTAGGGAGTGATCTAATTTCATTCTTTTACATGTAGCTGTCCAGTTTTCGCATCACCACTTATTGCAGAGGCTGTCTTTTCTCCATTGTATATTCTTGCCTCCTTGATCAAAAATAAGGTATATGTATGTGGGTTTATCTCTGGGCTTTCTATCCTGTTCCATTGATCCATATTTCTGTTTTTGTGCCCGTACCATACTTTCTTGATTATTGTAACTTTGTAGTATAGTCTAAAGTCTGGGAGCCTGATTCCTCCAGCTCCATTTTTCTTTCTCAAGATTGCTTTGGCTATTCGGAGTCTTTTGTGTTTCCATACAAATTGTGAAATTTTTGGTTCTAGTTCTGTGAAAAATGCCCATTGATAGTTTGATAGGGATTGCATTGAATCTGTAGATTGCTTTGGGTAGTATAGTCATTTTCACAATGTTGATTCTTCCAATACAAGAACATGGTATATCTCTCCCACTGTTTGTATCATCTTTAATTTCTTTCATCAGTGTCTTATAGTTTTCTGCTTACAGGTCTTTTGACTCCTTAGGTAGTTTTATTCCTAGGTATTTTATTCTTTTTGTTGCAGTGGTAAATGGGAGTGTTTTCTTGATTTCTCTGTCAGATTTGTCATCATTAGTGTATAGGAATGCAGGAGATTTCTGTGCATTAATTTGTAACCTGCTACTTTACCAAATTCACTGATTAGCTCTAGTAGTTTTCTGGTAGCATCTTTAGGATTCTCTATGTATAGTATCATGTCATCTGCAAACAGTGACAGCTTTACTTCTTCTTTTCCTATTTGGATTCATTTTATTTCTTTTTCTTCTCTGATGGCTGTGACTAAAACTTCCAAAACTATGTTGAACAATAGTGGTGAAAGTGGACAACCTGTCTTGTTCCTGATCTTAGAGGAAATGGTTTCAGTTTTTCACCATTGAGAACGATGTTGGCTGTGGGTTTGTCATATATGGCCTTTATTATGTTGAGGTAAGTTCCCTCTGTGCCTACTTTCTGGAGGATGTTTATCATAAATGGGTGTTGAATTTTGTCGAAAGCTTTTTCTGCATCTATTGAGATGATCATATGCTTTTTCTCCTTCAATTTGTTAATATGGTTTATTACATTGAATGATTTGCGTATATTGAAGAATCCTTGCATTCCTGGGATAAACCCCACTTGATCACGGTGTATGATCCTTTAAATGTGCCGTTGGATTCTGTTTGCTAGTATTTTGTTGAGGATTTTTGCATCTATGTTCATCAGTGATACTGGCCTGTAGTTTTCTTTCTTTGTGACATCTTTGTCTGGCTTTGGTATCAGGGTGATGGTGGCCTCGTAGCATGAGTTTGGGAGTGTTCCTCCCTCTGCTATATTTTGGAAGAGTTTGTGGAGGATACGTGTTAGCTCTTCTCCAAATGTTTGATAGAATTTGCCTGTGAAGCCATCTGGTCCTGGGCTTTTGTTTGTTGGAAGATTTTAAGTCACAGTCTCAATTTCAGTGCTTGTGATTGGTCTATTTATATTTTCTGTTTCTTCCTGGTTCAGTCTTGGAAGGTTGTGCTTTTCTAAGAATGTGTCCATTTCTTCCAGGTTGTCCATTTTATTGACATATAGTTGCTTGTAGTAATCTCTTGTGATCCCTTGTATTTCTGCAGTGTCAGTTGTTACTTCTCCTTTTTCATTTCTAATTCTATTGGTTTGAGTCTTCTCCCTTTTTTTTTTGATGAGTCTGACTAATGGTTTATCAATTTTGTTTATCTTCTCAAAGAACCAGCTTTTAGTTTTATTGATCTTTGCTATTGTTTCCTTCATTTCTTTTTCATTTATTTCTGATCTGATCTTTATGATTTTTCCTTCTGCTAACTTTGGGGTTTATTTTGTTCTTCTTTCTCTAATTGCTTTAGGTGTAAGGTTAGGTTGTTTATTTGAGATGTTTCTTGTTTCTTGAGGTAGGATTGTATTGCTATAAACTTTGCTCTTAGAACTGCTTTTGCTGCATGCATAGGTTTTGTTTTCATTTTCATTTGTTTCTAGGTACTTTTTGATTTCATCTTTGATTTCTTTAGTGATCTCTTGGTTAGTTAGTAGTGTATTGGTTAGCCTCCATGTATTTGTATTTTTTCAGATTTTTTCCTGTAATTGATATCTAGTCTCATAGCATTGTGGTCAGAAAAGATACTTGATATGATTTTAATATTCTTAAAATTACCAAGGCTTGATTTGTGACCCAAGATATGATCTATCCTGAAGAATGTTCCATGAGCACTTGAGAAGAAAGTGTATTCTGTTGTCACATTAACCTTTAAATAATGTCATTTCCTATAAATGACTGTTGTTAAATGACAGAAATTCAATTGAGTAAATTTTAAAGATCTAGTTGGCCTTATTAAATTATTCATGAGTCATGCAACATCGCGTCTAGCAAGTGGCGGGGAGCTCCCAGGAGCTATACAAAATGGAAGGTTTTATAGGCAGAGAGTGGATTACCTCACCTTCCTTTGGGGAATGTGACAGATGACCTCATTGGTGCTGATGAGAAAATTCCACTGACTGGTTAAAACTGCATTTCCGGGGGAAATTGAAAGTGCAACTAGATTAGGGATTAAGTTTCAGTTTGGTGATGTGGGTTTAGTCAAGTGACTCCATTTTGGACCTGTTGTCTCTTTTTTAACACTGGTAATGGTTTCTTATAAATTCAGAATAAAATCTGAGGCTCAGGTGGGTATTCCAAATGTTTTTCTCAATCCTGTCAATGGGACTCAAACTATCCTTTCAGTTTTACACTCTTAAATACAGAAGTAAAATAAACCAAACAAAATTAATGGGCACACATTAATTGAGCACTTATTATATACAAGGGAACTCTGTACTTGTACACTGCTGTCAGCAACTCTTTCGCTTAAGCCCCCCACCCTTGCTCTGGCACATCTGTCTCATGGTTGTCTGCAGGACACAAAGGAACTGTGTGGGCTGTGGAATTAGGCAGACTTGGGTTTGGAGTGAAGAGTAACAGAATATAACACCCCAAAGTATGTCTCTTAGGATAAGGATGATTTTGAGCTGATTATTCTGAGAAACATCAGACATAAGAGAAGCTCTGAAAACAGAATAGAAGTTACTCATTTGTAAGGAAAATGTACATTTATAAACAGAATCTCCATTTGCAAGGGAATTTCCCTCCCTGTACCAGGAAGAGAAGGATGGCTAGATCACAAGACAATCTTACAATAGAGATGGCAGACTTAAATCAGCATAACAAACCTTACCCTTGTTTACCATCTTTTTCTGCTAAGCTCCCATAACTGGCCCCTCTGCCCGCCCAACACACACTCACACACACACACACACACACACCCTTTTTCTTTTGTCTTTAGTTGAAGGTGGTATTTAAGCCAGTTCTAAGCCACCTCTCTGAGTTACTCATTTACCCTGGGTATCTCTCATGTATATCTGAGGTATACATATTAATAAACTTCTGTTTGTTTTTCTCTTGTTAATCTGTCTTTTATTATAAGGGTCTCAGCCAAGAAACTTAGAGAGACAATTATTTTTTCTCCCCTACAGAAACACCAATCCGTTTTCTGTCAGTCTGACCTCTGAGTCTCACTTTTTCTCCTGGGAAATGGAGATGATAGTAACTATTCACAGGCTTGAGATGAAAATTACATAGGACAACCCAAAGTGCCTAGAAGAAAGCCTGGCATCTAGGAGCTACTCTACATGCCCTAGCTTTTTTCCAAGCTCAATATATTGATATAATCTGAATGCTTTCTGATCTAACAGATGCTGCAGTTTTCCACCAGGTGAACCCCTCAGTAGAGGATTCTTCTCTCACAGTTGGCCTGCACAAATCAGAAAATTGCTGAATGACTAAAAGATCACTTAGTATCTATGAGCTTATCAGTGAACCCATTATTGAGCCATCTGCCACGGTGAGGGGTGAGCAGTGAACCCATGAATGAGCTTCCCACCCTTTCAACCAGTGATGTCTTCCAAGTTTGAGCGCAGAGTAACCTTGGATCATTTGACAGAAGGGTTTAGGGCAAAGCCTATGAGCTCAGAAAGGACTGGCTGAAAATCTTAACATGTAACCGGGAGTAGCCTCATTACTTAGAGCAGATTTCTCAGTGATAAAAGCATGTTGATGTATTTATTCATACTTGCTGATTTAATTAATGGGGTGGAGTTTTATTTTCCCCATCAGTAGAGGATGAGTCATGAGTAATGAGAAAATTATGTATTTTAATTTACATTTTTTTACCTATGAGTTTGTAACTCATGAAAAAGAAACACAGCTTTAATAAACCCTAAAACTGTGCTAAGTGCTATACTACACACTTGGGGGAGACTTGTGGAGGGACTCAGAAAGGGGTGTTTTAGGAAAAATAAAAATAGTGGTCATTGACCTAAACTGACTTATAATCTTACCGGGGAGACAGAATTTATTTCTGAACTAATTAGACCACAATTATATTCTAAACCAAAGAGTCTTAGAACCAACTTTCAATATAATTGGTTTCCTATTATTTTATGGAACTGAGAGCATTAATATGAGATGGGGTTCATAGGCTTCACCACACTGTCCCCCACCCCTGCCCAAGGAAAAGAGAGAGAAAAAAAACAAAGGTTAGTATTGGGTCATGACTTAAGTGTTCATTCTAACATGGGTTCAGGTGGGTTGGTCTTTTGGAGAATGCTTACCCTCCCCTCCTTTCGAATCTAGAACCTAAAGATATTGAAGTCAGTTTCCCTGGGTCTACTAGGCTGAGACTGAAACATAGCAGAGCTTCCTTCCAGAAATAGCAACATTTAGTGGACAATACTGCTCCCTCTTTCTCCTCCCGAACCTGAATGCAGTTGATTCAATCTTAGCCCCTTTCGGCTTTGAGTGCAAAGCTGCCGTGAAGGATGTACTGCCATTGCAGCAGCAGGTTGAGCTGTGCCCTCCCAGGCTGAGCGAGATGAAACAGTTGCTCAGAGGTAGCAGCTGAGACTGGAGACCACTCTACTCCCTGCAGGGAGGAAACAAGAAAGGAAAGAATGGGAAAATGATTCTGGCAACAGCCAAGGATTCCTGAGTTTGAAGGCCGGCCTCCCACTTCTGCCCCTGTGTCCTCCTCCATGCTCAGGAAAAAAAAAAAAAAGAAAGCTCTAGCTGTCTCTAATCACTGCAGAATTGGTAGCAGACTTCCTCCTGTCAGCAGGAGAATGCATTTTCTTTTCCATCACAACCTTCAGATAACCCGTTTTGTGCCCTACAATAGTGCCATCTTGTCCAGTGACAAATAGATTGCAATTGTCATTTACCTGAGCTGCATTTTAAAATGAAATTCAAGGGACTGTAGGCAGAAGCCCCTCCCATCTTCCCAGAGAAAGGCTGCGGTGAATGCTGGGTGTCCTGCGTTTGTGTCTCCCTTCCTGGGTAGTTTTGCATCTTTAGCTCAGGACTGTGCTCCTGTCCATGGGCAGAGGTGTCTCTTTTGGCCAGGATAAAGTAAGTGGTGTTTGGGACTAGGATACCTGAAGGCTGAGGGGAGAGGCAGTACGTGGGCTGCTCTGGCTGCTAACCGTCAAGCACACTTAACCCCTGAGATGTCTCACAATATTCAAAAAGTGTTCCCACATGCTGTGACATCCTGAGTATCACTGTGTCTTGAGGGCTGGTGAAGTCCAAGTCCCCTCTAACTCACATCTAAAGGGTTCAACATCCCAAAGTCAGAGCTGGGGTCAACTCTACCCACGTTCAGAGGGTGATATTAGCCAGACTGTGGTAAACACTTTCTTCCCCCAGCTTAAGTAAGTGCATCTGGTCAGTGTGGGGAATTCATATTCATGTACCTTGGACAGGTGCGTTGCCTTTTTTTTTGAGCTTTAATGTGCCAGCTGCTTTTAAACTCTTGTTGAATGAGTACTACATGTTGAGTCTGACCATTGTACAAAAGCGAAAATCTCCTAATTATACCTTTCCCCACTTGCCTCCTAATCTTTAGTTCGGATCCCAGCTCTTTCACTCATTAGCTGGTTAACTTGTTGCATCACTAAACTGCTCTGAATCTTCATTTTCTCTGTGTAAAAACAAGGACAACAGTCCCTCTCTTATCAGGGTTTTGGGATGTGAAAGGAAAAGATGTATCTGAAAACACCCACCAGCATCCAGTATCTAGAAGGCACTCAGATGTTAGTCCTTTTCATACCTACAAGTCTAAAGCTACATCATAAATCCATGATAGTTTGGGAGAGATGGAAAAGAAAATTACTGCACCAGACCATATTCCTGATTCAGGAGACACTATAAAACAAACAAACACACAAACACCTTAGTTCCAAAGACAGTAAACTGGAGAAATTTGACTTTTGGTATCTGTTACTTTTACTGTGACAAGTTAATTATATTTAGTGTGAATAAAGTTTTACGATATGTGTTATAATAACCATTATTGCTCCTGTGAAGTTGTAGATAATCAGATGTATGGCAGTCTAAACTGTCTCCAAGTTAAAATAGATCATGCCTTTGGTAAGCTGTTAACTTGTGTGTCTATGTAACATTGTACCCAGCAGGATCTCAATATCTTTGCCTCCTTTTCGGTACATTTCTCTCAAGATGTAATTGGTAGTAACCTAATACACATAAGCTGACATGAGTCCACCTCTATTTTCTTCTTATTTATTTACTTATTTTTTTAGGCTGCACTGGTCTTAGTTGCGGCATGTGGGATCTTTTTTTAGTTGTGGCGTGCTTACCCTTAGTTGTGGCATGCATGCGGGATCTAGTTCCCCAACCAGGGATCGAACCCAGGCCCCCTGCATTGGGAGCAAGGAGTCTTACCCACTGGACCACCAGGGAAGTTCCCCACCTATAGTTTCTTTTCAACCCAGTTTAGAAGGAGAACAGACATTGTCTTGATTTGTTCAATCTCTCCCTTAAGATCATAAACTGAGTGATTAAACTTCTCAACATCTGATTAATGACAAAGACAAAACCCGAATCTAGTTTTTCCTGATGAGCTGAGCTGTCTATTTCTTTAATTACAATTTACAGAGGGAATCAATAATCTTTCCTCAAAAGACTTGGAAAAACATGCTGAAACATACTGTATTCTTAATACCACTTTGGTGTGTGAACTCGGTGGAGGAGGACATCAATATCCTTTGAATAGTTTTGGTCCAAGAGAGAAGTCTATCCGGTTATTTAAGAATAGCAAGCCCCCTGCTTTGGGCTTTGCCATGGTGTGATTTGACCATAAGGGGGCAGGATCCTCCACATAGTAAATCTAGGTTGAAAGGAGGCATTGACAGCGTTTGTGTGAGTATCATACGTACGTGCAAACATACTAAGCCCTCTCATTCTTTTGCTTCTTGTTCTAAGGATACTCTAGCCACTTATAGACTGAATCCCCTGAAGACAAATGCTCCAATAAAGTAAAAGTTTGTGGGACCCTCATCTTTTCCCTTTCTACCTAAGTTTTTCTTCCACCATAAAGGAGTACGTGGGAGAGGAATGTATGTGAGAGCCTCCTGCAATGGGCTGGAACTTTCAGCTCTTCTGTGATGATTGTTCCACAAGCTGACTTAGGAGCCAACTGGAACAGGGACATATTAATATCTTTGTTTCCTTTTCTGAGCGTATCTCTCAGGGTGTAATACGCAGTAAAGTCGTACATAGCAGCCTACGTGGGGCTCTCGTAGAGACGTGCTATTTTAAATTGCTTGATGGGGCTTGTCATCTTTCTTTGTTAGAGCTGCTGTGTAACAAATTTAAAGAGGGGAGGAAAGGTACTTAATTGGTGCTGTGCTCTATATATCCTTATGTAACAGCAGCCTCTTGAAAAAGGGGAAATCTTATATAAAGAATGTAGGAAGACTGATCAAGTGAAGATCCAGGCCCGTCCTCCAAATGCACACCAGTTGCGCTAGAACTACAGCTAACATGGCAGTGATGTTATGAACAAGAACCTCTTTCTAGAAGCTTTGTGTGTCTTACAATCTTTTTAAAAAATCTTTTTACGTAAAGTTCCTTCTTTTAATTGAAGTATAGTTGACTTATAAAATTGTGTTAGTTGAAGTATAGTTGACTTGAAGTTAATTGAAGTATAGTTGACTTATAAAATTGTGTTATAAAATATGTATAACCAACTCACAGAAAAGTGAGTTGGTTATACATATATATTATTATTTTTTCTATTCCATTATAGGTTATTACAAGATATTGAATACAGTTCCCTGTGCTCCACAGTAAATCCTCGTTGTTCTTATAATCTTGACATAATCTTCACATTCTTTAAACAAGCAAAGTTTTTGCTATAAAAAGTTGAACAAACCCTCACAAAACAGCAATGTAGGAGAAGAAAATCTTCCCAAAGTGTGAAAAAAATCAATAAGGCAACCCATTTGCATTCAGGGCTTAAGCTTGAAAATTCTGTCCAAGCACAATGCCGTGCATATCTGAAAGCAGCTCTGATCTAAGCTGTAGAAATTACTTGTTCCCCAATTAAGACACTGCCTGTAATTAATTGTTTCAAGTCTGGAGCCTTGTCTAAGGAAACCAGAGTTTATCCGTTCCTTATGCATTAGGAGCTCAGGGCATAGCCAAGGCTGAGCAGCTCACGGCGGGGCGCTGCTGTTGTTGGCTCTAAGGGCTGTCACCTCTGGGCTGGGGCTCAGCCTTGGCATTGGGACAGCATCCGCCCAACACGCCCCCCCAACCCCCCCCCCCACCCCCCCCCACCCCCCGCAAACATCCGGAGCTCACTGCAGTGGAGACTGCAGCACAAGGGCTGCACGCCCTGTTAAAGGCACAGCCCTGAATTCCCACCAGCCAGGCTCTATTGTTGGCTGCGTCTGGAAGAATCCAGCACCGTCAGACAGGGGTTCCAGTGGGGCACAGCCTCCAGGGCCACAGTCTATGTGGGACAGAAAGCTCAGTTTTAGGTTCCATTTCTTCTTAGATTTCTTAGAGATGCCCTGATTGCTCTAATAAAAACCCAGTTTCGGGCTTCCCTGGCGGCACAGTGGTTGAGAGTCCCCCTGCCGATGCAGGGGACACAGGTTCGTGCCCCAGTCCGGGAAGATCCCACATGCCGCGGAGCGGCTGGGCCCGTAAGCCGTGGCCGCCGAGCCTGCGCGTCCGGAGCCTGTGCTCCGCGACAGGAGAGGCCACAACAGTGAGAGGCCCGCATATCACCAAAAAAAACACCCCAAAACAAAAAAAACCAGTTTCATTTACAAGGGGAAAGGCTTCCTGCACTTCCCCCTGTGTATATCAAGCTCATTTTAACCTTTCCAGGAACTTTGGGCTGGATATGCAGTGCCGGTGACCAGCAGGTCCCAGAGGATAAGATCCCTGCATTCTTTGATAACGTGTCTCCTGATGGAGGAGAGGCCTGGCGAGTGCACTCCATCCACCCAGGGAGCCATTTGGGCCCTTGTACTTGCAGTGCACCTGCTGCCTTAGAAACACCCAATAAACCTGTTCACGGCCAGCTCCTAGGCATTTAGCTGCTATTCTTGCAAAGGCCTTTCGATTTTAAAAGAAGCAGGACTGGAAACAAGTTTCCATCCCTCAGTAGGGGATTAGGTAAATAAATGATGGTATATTTATACAACGTGCTATGTAACCATTGAAAAGAACGAAACAGCTCTACATTAAATTGAGGAAGATACCACTCCTGCTTTTCCAGCGCACAAGGCCATGATAAGAGCTAACACTTAATATAGCACTGACAGTATGGCAGGACCTGCTTTAAGGATGATATTAATTCATTACACATTAACTCGTCAAATCCACACCATAAACTTGTAAAATAGGTACTAGTATTATTTCCATTTGGCAGATGAGATAAATGAAACACAGAGAGGTTAAGTAACTTGCTCAAGGTTGCTCAGTTAGTGAGTGCCAAACTGGGATTCCAACTCAGGCAGCCTGGTGCCAGACTGGAGTCAGAGTCTGCTTAGCTGCTATGCAACTCTGTTTCCACACAAATCACTAGACGTTGAGGTGAAAGAGAGTCTATGCCAGGAAAGAGTAAAGTACTATGAAATGTCAAGGAGGGGAGAAATTATATCTAGTGGAAAGAGATTGAAACAAAAACAACTAGCATTTGAGGTGGTCCCTGAAGGATGGGAGGCTTTTCTCTAGGCAGCCTGGAGGGAAAATATTCCAGACAGAGAGAAAAAACGTATGCAAATTCATCCTCAGTGCTCTCCTCAGATGTTACCATACAAATCTTGTTTGTAAGGAGAGTACCAATTTTTTTCTATGCCAGTTTTATCCCATTCATTCATTCATACAATGTTTTTGAGCACTCACTATATGCCAAGCATTTTTCTGGACAGGACATTCCAAATACGAGCATAGCCTTTTCCTTCATTTTTCTCTGTGAACAAAGATAAATACTTAAATGCTCCCATCCAACGTAATGAGCATTAATCTAACTTCTTACCTCCTAGACTTAGTAAGGAGGACTTCAAGGCGGAGGAGAAAGGAAAAAATTTAGGAGAAAAAAACGGAAGGCCAAAAATCATCCCCAGTTTGACTGAGTTAATTCCCGTGAGGTGTCAAGAGGCGGGAAGACAGGGTCAGATCCCCTCAGGGAACCCTCATCGTGGAAGCATTGGGAGAGGAAAGTTGATTTTGTTTTTGTTTTTTTTTTTTTCGGTACGCGGGCCTCTCACTGTTGTGGCCTCTCCCGTTGCGGAGCACAGGCTCCGGACGCACAGGCTCAGCGGCCATGACTCACGGGCCTAGCTCCGCGGCATGTGGGATCTTCCCGGACCGGGGCACGAACCCGTGACCCCTGCATCGGCAGGCAGATTCTCAACCACTGCGCCACCAGGGAAGCCCTGATTTTGTTTTTTAAATGCAGCTATCTGGAACGAGTGTATGGCTCTGCCTTTATTTACTGGCAAGCACCAAGCCCCCGCATGCCTCAGTTGCCTCATCAGTAAAATGGGGTTAATAATAACGCGCATGCTCATAGAACTGCTTGGAGAGCCAAACGAAGTAATACCTGTGAAGTGCTTTGCATAGTGCCTGGCACGTGTGGGTCCCTCAGTATATGTGCTCTGATAGAAGAGAGGCAAGAGGAGGGGCTTACTAAAGGGAGAGGTGAAGGATGCCGAGTTCAATTTTCTCTTCACCTACCGCATCCTGTTGGGGGTCGGGCTCCACATAAAACCACCGTGCACTCCAGTGCAGAGAAGCTCTGAGACTGGGCAAGTGCACTGGGCTTCTGAACCCCTGCCCTGCTGTGGGATTTTAGCCAGACAGCTCATTTCTCTGCACCCCAATTCCCTTCCATGCAAAACCAGGGATGATAATATTCCTCTCGCAGAATTATTGTGAGGGTTAAATGAAGCAACACATCTTAGAGGTTCTAGCACTAGGCCAGGGACCCCCAAAAGAAATCAATGCATCGCAGTCCTTTTCTGACCCCAGGCCAGGGGCCTAAGGAAGCTGGAAGCAGTCACTAGCCCAGAATCTTCTTCCCAGGGGTGGGCGTGGTTACAGCAGCAGCCCTGGGAAGTTCCAGATGTAGGCTCAGCCCTGTGGCACGCAGGATGGGCAGTGGCAGTTTCAAATACTCTCTGTGCAGGGAGAATGGTTTTGGGGAGGGAAGGAGGCAGCTGTGGGAACCCAGAAAATCACTTTATCACTGCAGGTTCTTGCATGGGGAGTGTCCGCAGAGGACAGAGGCGGTGCTGTTTGGCCAAGAGTGAGCAGCAAGGGCAGAAACCTGGCCTGTGATTGGGTCAGGAGAGGAGGTCCCAGGCCCCTGCTGTTAGGATGGGAAGAGGTTTAGGAGAAAAAGGGAAAGAACCACCCAGAAAGGTGACATGCATTCAGGAGGCAGAGTGACAGCTCCTACACCCGCTGAAGGGGAAGAAAAGTGGGCCTGGTGAGGAAGAGAATGATGTGCCTGGTGGTGAAATCCTTTTAGGCTCAGACAGGCCCAGAACCACATTCCAGTCCAGGCTCTTACTGGCTTCATGACTTCAGAGAATCCCCTTGACTGCTCTGAGCATGGAGAAAAGGAGGTCCACACCCAGCTCTCCAGTTCAGAGGATTTTGAGAGGGTGAAGTGAAACAATCTATGCTCAAGGTTCTGTGACAGACGCTACGGTGTGTGGCACATAGTAGGCTCTCGATAATGGGGCCACTAGTAGAAATGGTTGTTGTCTGTACTGCTATGCGTTTCGTACTAATATACCTCTATTTAATATAATTATCTGCCTCTCTCAGGCTGTGAATGCTCAGAGGACAGGGGATGTATGTGGCAGGGGTACAAAACCAGTGTTGTGAATGTTGACTAAAAAAAGAAGAAATTCAATTCACAAAAGCACAGTAAGTTATGTACATTTTAGAGGTGTATGTTCACTGACAGCCAACTTACTACCCAGACCTGAGCTAGAAGATGGCACAGCTCTTGCCTTCAGGTAGCTCATAACCTTGTTAAGGGTGATGAAATTTCCACATATGGGACAAAGAAAGTGCTATACACGCCGTATTGTGTTTTTACTCATACATTGAATATATATTACAGAAATATGTGTGTACAAAACATATACTACAGAAAATATGAGTGTGTTATGTATGTAGGGACTCTTGGAGGATAAGAGATTCAAGAGACAAAGTTTGGATAGAACTAGTTGCAAAGGCTTATGCACTAGATGAGGGAGTGAGGAAAGCTCAGGGAGGAAAGGATTGGAACCCACAGATGAGAGTAAAGGCTGAGCAGGGTAGGGAGAGGCAGGGGTGTTGCAAATACTGGCCGGGTTGGAGGTGAGATTCTGTGTTGTCATGTTGTCATAGGTCACAGAGGACTCTGAATGTCAGAATGAGGATTTTTATTCTTTATTGATATATATCCTTAAGCCAAGAGGGTGACATAATAAAAGCGATGCTTTTAGACAATTAATCTGGCACTGTAATGCAGGGTGGATTCAAGAGGAAAAGAAACTCAATCAGTTAAGAAATTATTGCAGCAGCCTAGACAGGAGATACGTGAGTCCAAAAATATGGTATGTTCAACGTCGGTCTACTTTATGACCACCTGCTACGTCCCCAGAACTATATTAGGTGCATTTACACAGTGATCTTTTAAAATTTAACAACCTGCAAGGATGAGTCTCTATCCGTCTTTCACAGATGAAGAAATTCAGGCTCCAAGAGCTTATGTAACTTGTGAAAGTTCTTACAGTTTACAAATAGCAGATGGGAGATTGGATGTTGGGTCTTCTAATTCCTGACCCAGTATTTTCCATGTTATACAAGAGTTGACTTTTCTATTAGAAGTTCTGTTGCAGGCGAGGGAGGGACTCAGAGAAAAGTATGTAATTCATTTTAAGGATCAGAAGAGGGTATCAGGAACTCAATACCCATATTGATCTGGGAGAGGCAAGCATTTCCACTGTAGAATCTAGGAAAGAAAGTGCGCTTAAAAGGTATTTTTAATCAAATACAAAGACTTGGAAGCTGCATGGGCAGAAGACTTTTCACTTCGGAGCACCCATGAAAAGATGACCTGAAGATAAACATTTGAGAAAGAATTAGACTCTTTTGGGGTAACCCATTGGAATTGGATGTTCAAAGAAAAAAAAGGCAAATAAATAAATCTAATGTTTGAATAATAGCATCATAAGAATGGAAGTTTAAACATTTTTAAGACATTTAGAGTACACTCTAGAAAAATGTTTCTAATAAAAAGATTTCATGGGTGGAAATGAGATGCTATAAGAAGTGGTGGTGAAGAAAACTGTATATTGACTAGTTTTTGCTTAGAAAAACATTTAAACATAAATACTTATTTACCATGTAAAGCCTCCAGTTGTGGACCTACGGGTTTGAATTTACTTCTATGATATAAAATATAATTTAAATCCAGTTTCTTCTGAATTTAAATGTGCTCCCACTAATTGTTATTTCAGGCTCAACGCACTCAAAGTAGAAAGATTGATGCTGGCAGGGCAATTGAAATGTTGTCCCATCTCTTCAGAGATAAAGGATTTGGTGTCAAATGAAAGCGATGGATACGGTCAGTTGATCTGAAATCTGAGGTATGAATTTACAGTGTGCCCTTAAGTCACTAAAAACCAGAATTACCAGAGACTTCCTCTGCTTTATACCTGAAATTTTATTGGTTGAACAGATAAATGCTTATTGAGTCTCTCGTAAGTATGTTAGGTTTGTCTGGAATGCATGAGGCTTGCACCAATCTTGCAAGATTGGCAGTTAGCTAGAAAGCCCCAGCGGGCAAGTAAATCTCAGGTGACAGGGATGGGAACTCTGAGGTCTGGGTCCCACCTGCACCTCACATAGAGTTCTTCTGCATTTGCGATACTGAGGAATTGAGATTTGATTTTCATTAAGGCAGTTGGAAATTACCAAGGATGCCTATACAATATCACTTAATATGATCAACTAATATGACCGTTATATTTTTAAAAATCAACTCTGTACCCAACACTGTACCCACCCTTCACTTCCCAGCTAAAACAGCTTGGTGTTCTAGGGGTCTGCCATGTCTGGACTCCTCATGTGCAGTGTCTGCTCCCCAGGCTCCTCTCTGCCTGAAAGGCACTGGGCCCTGTGGCCCAGCAAGGCGGAAAGATTCAAAGACCCAGCTCTGCAGCTCCTGTTTCTTCTCCAGCCCGGGTTTGCTGCATTTCCTAACCTTACTTAACTTAATATGGCTTTCCTGGGTTTCCATGGAATTTCCCTCTTATGTGAATTATGAGATAACTTGAGTAACTTGAAATCGAAGAGACTAGAGTAGAAAGAAAGCTGAGGGAGTCTTTACCCTGTGCTGTCTATTCTTTCTGAGGCATGATAGGAAGCATGTTAAATTCATTTTCTGGAATCAAAGTGGCGGGGGAGAATGGGAGGTGGGCTGCCCTGAAAGGCCCCTCCATTTGGCAGATGGCACTCTGGGTGTTTATCAGACACAGAGTATGTGCCAGGAGTTTACCAGGTGACATCTGGTTTGATGTGGTCCTTACAATATTCCTAGGTGATGAACTCAAAAGGGACAGGAAACATCTCAGTCTTGTCTGCATTCTGAATGCCCGCCACTCGGTGACTCTTAATAAATACTTGTTGATTAAAAGTGCATAATGAATGTTGGAAGTTGGTTTTTATCCCAGTAGTTACAGACAACAAAACAGAATTTCAGAGAGGCTTAAGGAACTTGCTAATAGTGTAAGCTACTTGCCAATAGTAACTTGCTAGTGATGGCATACCTGGAATTCCACCCAGCCACCTGACCCAGGTTAGTCCACTTCCATTGCACCATGATGCATTTTCATGTTACCTTACGATGAAACTTCTGAGGTATATTTTTCCCATTGAATGAGCTTCTAAGAACTGGGCTAAGCCTCAGAGCACCAGAACAGCATTAGTTCAGAGGAAAATTGCAAGGTAAATGCAGAAATTATAAAGTAGAACCCCAGAAACCTAGATGAAACCTCTGAGGACTGTTTTACATGGTCATTTATATTTAATCCTAACAACTACCCTCTAAAATTGGAATTGTCATTCCCATTTTACAACGGAAAAAACAGGCACCTTGAAGTTAAGTAACTCGCCCAAGGTTTCCAAGCAGTGGCTGAGTTGCAGTTTGAGTTCTGGTCTCTCTGGCTTCAAGACTTTTACCATTTCTAACACAATGAAGTATTATAGCACTAAAAGAGCATGTCTAGGCTTTGACTTTGACCGAAGGATACCATTCAACTCCATCCAACAAATAATTACTTGGCCCCCAATGACAGTGGATTAGACGGTAGAAAATAAGAAACTGAAACTGCCTTCAGGGAGGTTCCAATATGGTGTTCGGCATATAATAGTGTTCGATAGTATTAGCTGGATCAAATAGCACGTGATGAATGAATGGTATAGCTGACTGTATAGAAGAATTTCTGTTACAGAATCGCAGATTGAAATGTATGCGAGGAAATGCATTATAGCTCTAAGCTAATGTATCTAGGAGGGATCTTAAAGATCCTATAGTGTCCAAGGTCACACAGGCAGCTAACAGCAGAGCGTAGACTAACGAAGTCTTCCAAAGAAGTCAGTGCTTTGTGATTGTGTTTTCCCTTTACCGTCTTTCACAGAGCCGAAATCCTGTTTCTGTCTTCTCTCTGCATATAATCATGAAAGAGCTATTGTTATGTCCTTCCTGGAGAGAACCTCTTTATCTTCCCAGACCATGAGGGGGATGTATGCATTAGCTGACAGGAATTGACTACCTATCCATCATGAAGAGAAGATTCTTTGGAAGAAATGAGTCATTTCTGAGGACTGAACTTTTAAGACGTAAAGCTCATTGATTTGCTCTTATGATTCTCCTGATACCTCTGAACACATGTGCATACACACACACACACACACACACACGCACACACACACACACACACAAGCTGCCTAACAGTGCATCTGTACTGAGGTCAGCTGTACTGAAGATCAGGGATATTGGAGATGCAGGATTATACTGCAGCAGCATCAATGAAAATGTTCAAGCAAACAGCTGACTCATTCAAGAAATCATTATAACTCTATCATCTTTTCCTTTTCTTCCTCACTTATCGGTTCTCTTGCTGTATTACCCTCTCATATACTTTTTTTCTTTCCAATACTTTTTTTTTCTCTCCAATACTTTTTTTCTTTCCACAACCTGACAGCTGAGACACTCAGCATAATAATATTCTTTTCCCTAAGTATCCGCACTAAATCTCTTCTTCAAGGAAATGACTGGTGCTTTTAAAAGTGACTTCCCCCCACTGTTTATCATCTGATCTATAAAACTGCTTCCTGTGATGAAAAGCCTGAGGACCAAGTACAGTCAAACCACTTATTAAAGTAGTTAGACATTCCAGATGAGATAGGTGTAATAACCCATGCTAAGGAGCCAAAGCTGTGGATGCAAAGTTATAAAAGAATCACTTTTTTTTTTTTTTCTGCGGTACGCGGGCCTCTCACTGCTGTGGCCTCTCCCGTTGCGGAGCACAGGCTCCGGACGCGCAGGCTCAGCGGCCATGGCTCACGGGCCCAGCCGCTCCGCGGCATGTGGGATCTTCCAGGACTGGGGCACGAACCCGCATCCCCTGCATCGGCAGGCGGACTCTCAACCACTGCGCCACCAGGGAAGCCCAAGAATCACATTTTTATTTCAGTTCTTTAGTCGTCAGCACTCTTCATAAAAGGTTTTCTAGATTATACATAAATGCCATTCAGCGTATATTTACTGATAGGCTGTTTTGTCGCTTTGTCCTTAATGATCTTATAGTCTGATTAAGAGAAGACCTATAAACAATTTGAATATCATGGGTTAGGTACTTGGATATCAACATACTCAGCATGTTTATCCAGTTAGCCGGCAGGTGGCTGGGCTTTGGTCGACCTAAAGCCCAGCCAACTGGGATTCTAAGCTGCTGGTTCCTCATCTCTGCCCCAGCTCCATGTCCTACCCTACCTCCCTCTCTTAGGCTTAATAAGATTCTCTACTCCAATAAAGGACTGTATTGCTAGGACATCCCCCCTTGGCCCTTTGTACTCAAGGCTTCTAGGCAATGCAGAGTTACCTCATTATCTGAAAAATGCTAGGAATTTCTGCCACTGCCTCCCGTGCATATGCTATCATGAGTACGCTTTTCATGGGTTTGAGTGTTCAGCACACTTTTCATGGGTTTGAGTGTTTCATCTGCCATCTAGAAGCGGGCATTCAAGGCCCTACCCACAAGCAGCAAGATGAATGTGAGTTCACTCCTGCAAGTCATCAGGCATCATGGAAGTCCCTGTCTCCCTCACGGAATGTCCTCAGGGCCATTGATGAAGCCAAGTGACTCAACCTCAGAGGGCGTGCAATTCTGCCTGCAGACAAAGTTTCCAGGAGGAGAAGCTCTAAGTAAGCTGGGGGATGCTGTACTTCAGAACGATGGAGTTAATTGATTTTTTCAAGGCAATTAGCTTAATTCTGCCTGGAGATATTGATGGCCTGAGGATGGTACCCTATTACTTCGGATGTTTAATTGCCTTCACTGGAGATGGTCAGAAATATGGAGGAAAAATATTAGCTCCACAGAAATGAAACTCGTCTGGATCAGAGGCTTTGGGCACAGATGGTGACTTGTGTTTAAAATTTAGTTGGTTAGAGCAAGACAGGCATTGTTTCATCCCCTTAGGACTGTAATTTACCACATTTAGAGCAAAAAGGCTTGATGGAGTTTTCCAGAAGGCTCCCTATCTTTATGGCCTCTAAATGCTTTCAAGCCACAGTGTGTCTTCTCTATAGAGAGCCCTACGAATCCATCAGGCTCTGTCTCCTTTCCTTTTTCCTTTATTAAGAAATAATCTAATAACCAATCTCCTGTTAGGCCCACATAATGGTTAATCATATGTGGGAAGGAGACCAGTTGGCCTAGATTAGCATAATTCATCTTTAAATCATACATATTCAAAAGGCTCTAAGAAGCATCTGGGTATCTTTTAAAAAATTCTTAGTGAGATGATCAAATCGATACCAGAATAACAAATTAGACTGACAGCTGCTTATTTTAAAAGAGGGCCATCCTCCTTAAAAATGATGTCTATAAAAGATGGTAAACCCCATTAGATCTAAGAAAAAAAATTCTTTGGTGGAATTAATTGTCAAGAATGGCATATTTGCTAGAGATTAGAGTCCTTTGCTAGGATTTCCAGATTCAGCTGAGTACATTTGTAAGTGGTGAATATTTTTATTTATTTATTTATTTTTATTTATTTATTTTTTGCGGTACGCGGGCCTCTCACTGCTGTGGCCTCTCCCATTGCGGAGCACAGGCTCTGGACGCGCAGGCCCAGCGGCCATGGCTCACGGGCCCAGCCGCTCCGCGGCATGCGGGATCCTCCCGGACTGGGGCACGAACCCGCGTCCCCTGCATTGGCAGGCGTACTCCCAACCACTGCGCCACCAGGGAAGCCCCAGTGGTGAATATTTTAAAGGGCTTTTCTGCAGCATCACTGGAACAGAAAAATAAACCATAGGCATTCATGTCTGAATCTTCAGTTTCCCAAGAATTCAGGAGACTGTGTACTGCATATTTTAGGCTGATTCATCGATACTAATCAAATTACCTAGATTCACTTGACTTCATGCTGTTTAGACCCGGGCTTAACATCAAAGGCTCTTTTATCAGTTCTGCTAGGTACTGAAAATAGAAAGGAGTTTATTCATCGTAAAGCTTAATCTGGTAGGGACCCAAGGCAAAAGGCCAGATGGAGGCCCAGACCACCCTCCCAGGTCTTATGAACGTGTATCCTTTTATCCATCCTCATACCCACAAGGTTTGAAGCAAAGGGCAAACAGAAATGTGGCCATGAACATTCACCCTTGTTTTCACTACTTATTATCTGCCAAGAACAAGACTTTGGGTGATACAGGCTATTAGCTAATAGCTCCTGTGATCCATCACATTCTTCAAGCCAAAGTCAATTCCTCTTAACAAATTGAAATTTCAGCATGGCCTCTGCTGGGTGTGGGACCCAGTCTGCAGGAGATCTGCTACTGAATGCTAATGGATGCGGCAGAACACTGCTGCAGGGCGGAAGTTGTAAAGGAGCAGCTGGGAGAGACTGTGGCTTTTGTTCGGAACACAATTCAGAGGAGCCCTGCATGAGGTTAACTCCTTTTTGAGTAAAAGTGGTTCATCTCTGTATTAAATGGTACTTTCCCTGGGATGCGATTTACAGAGGATTCTTAAGGCTAAGAGAAATTGAAATAAAGCAGAGTCTCAGTTATCTTTTTATATACAGTGCCTATGTGTTTTAAGTATATCATGTATGGATATTGAATTATATGTCCGTTTTACCTGGACAGTATGACATTTAAACAGACAAGTCGACTCGCGATCTAAACCTGGCAGGGACCTCAGAGAAAGAGTCCACGTACTTGAACTGTAGAGAGGAGGGAACTGAGGCCAGACTGGTTAAGTGACTGATTGACAGTTACACAGCAGATTGTCCCCAATGTCTGGTCTCCCAGATCTTGGTGCAGGACTCCCTCTTCTTCACCTAGAATGAAAGTAGGCATCACCCAGTCTCTAACTTTAAGACTTAAACATGGGTGGACATAGAGATTATCATACTAAGTGAAGTAACTCAGAGAAAGATAAATACCATATGATATCACTTATATGTGGAATCTAGAATACGACACAGAACTTACAGATGAGACAGAAACACTCACAGACATGGAGAACAGACTGTGGTTGCCAAGGGGGAAAACAGGTAGAGGAGGGATGGAGTGGGAGTTTGGGGTTAGCAGATGCAAACTAGTATATATAAGATGGATAAACGACAGGTCCTACTGTATAGCACAGGGAACTATATTCAATATCCTGTAATAAACCATAAAGGAAAAGAATATGAAAAAGAATGTATATACATGTATAACTGAATCACTTTGCTATACAGCAGAAATTAACACAACAATGTAAATCAACTATACTTCAATTAATAAAAAAGACTTAAGCCAGCAGGTAGCATGTGATACATGGCAGATATATATAGGAATAAAGGGATTTACACCCAATGAGGTGTTGTCTTTAGATGGAAGTGACTTTTAACCTTGTACTGTGCTATTCTGTATCCAAGTTTTTGATAATGAAGGTATTGTGAGAACTCAGAAGAAAACAATAAATCACATTAAAATCGAGACTGATTCTAAGAATCCCCTAAGTGTCTGTCTGTCTCATTAGGCCAGAGGCTCCCAGAGGGCAGCAGCCGTGTGTCCCTAAGCTTCTTACATCCTCCTTTGTGATAGGAGTTTGCCTGTGAAGGAGGTTTGTTAAGTGTCAGTGAAAGAATTCGTGAATAAATGTCATCAGACAAAAGAATGAATGTCCTCACTTGTCATGTTCACCGTTGCCCGCAAGGCTCTTCCCTTCATTATCCGAGCTCCTACCCCAGCCAGAAGGAGGCTTTGTGCTCATAATTGCCTTTATATGGCCTAAAGATCAGACTCCTCAAAAAGGATGCTCTAAATTGCATGGGAAGAGCCTCTCTCTGGAAGCTAATATCACTTGTTTTCTCATTCTTGGAAGGGATACATACCCCTGGACTCCTGTTAGGCTGAGGTGGACCCTTTGTCTCACCCTGCCTTTAGTTGGGGATATTCTTCAGAGCACCCTGGTCATCCCTAAGAAGACCCCACATGAATCCAGCTTCAGGATCTTAGAATACTTTTTTCATACAGCCCCAGAATAAGGTTCTCGTATACAAATCAGCCAGACCCAAGTTATCCATAATAAATATTTCATTTCTCCTGAAACCTGCTGTATATTTTTAGTCTCACTGAGTTCTTTGACTTTCATTTGGCCTGACATCTCATTTGGCGAATGACATACAGATGAGGGGACTAGATCCTAGAGATGGTGAGGAATTGCACACAAGGCAGATGCAGGAGGTCCCCTCTGGGAAGGAGCCACACACCGGAAACACCTTGTTTTGAGGCCACCCAGCACATTATTTTGTTTCTATAATAGAAGAGTTAAGCTGTAAGCTATTTAGGAAGCCTATTCCTGGACTGCGGTCTGGTCATTTAAAAAGGAAATACCAGAAGGGTAGGCCAATTTGTGGTTTTAAATTAAGTACTACAGTAAAGAATATATACCTTTTTGTCTCACCTGGTCCATGCTAATTCTTTTTATTCTCCTCCCAGCTTTACAAAGAAAATTGCTGAGTCTTTGCATTCTTCTCACTGTCTCCAGGATGAGACAGTATAAATAATTTACATTCAGATATCAAGACAAGCAGTGGTTTTGAATTTTTTTCCATTCCTGCCTGAATTGTTTTTGTGACAGTGAATTAAACTCAAAAGACCACAGATGACTGCTGTAAGCTTTTAGTACAGTCAGAACAAGTCCATTTGCTGCAAAGTCCTAGGCTTGAAGGTTAAATAAATATTTCATAGTGCCTCTGTGCCTCACACATAGCATAGACATTTTCAAGGACCAAGACTGGAATTTAAATGGAGATTCTAGATCGGTTTTGAATAAAAAGCCCAGGTCAGCATAAGGGACCACACATATGGTTAAATTGCTGGCTTATCTGTTATCTGTGAAAGGTACATGTCTTAGACAGTTAAGATTCAAGCAGGTTTTAGTTACTGACGGGAGGAATTCTTTTTTTTTTTTTGGCCATACTGCACGGCACGTGGGATCTTAGTTCCCCAACTAGGGATCGAACCTGTGCCACCTGCAGTGAGTGGAAGCTAAGCTTGGAGTCCTAACCACTGGACTGCCAGGAGGAATTTTTTTTAATGCAGTTGTCATGTGACTTTGATGTCCTCTGAGACATAGGGAG
This sequence comes from Tursiops truncatus, assembly GCF_011762595.2. Taxonomy (NCBI): domain Eukaryota; kingdom Metazoa; phylum Chordata; class Mammalia; order Artiodactyla; family Delphinidae; genus Tursiops; species Tursiops truncatus. The sequence goes on from NC_047039.1 coordinate 13,707,875, forward strand.
TTCTACAGATAGCTGCAAGATGGTCTGGAACATGCCTTGTGGACCCCAGGCTTCCAAATCCAGATTGAAACCAGGAGAGGAGAAAATAAGAGAAGACTTGAGGAAGAAAAAAATGGGAAGAGGATAGAGACCCATCTTCCTCTGTTTCCCTTTCTATTTCTGCCCCTTTCCTTTATTTGTTCATCTCTCTCTCTCTCTGTCTCTCTCTGTCTCTCCCTGTCTCTGTCTCTGTCTCTGTCTCTGTCTCTGTCTCTCTCTCTCTCTCTCTCTCTCTCTCTCGTATCTCTCTCTACTCTACCCTCATGTTACTCCCTATGCTTTTCCAGTTTCATTTCCAGACTCTTTCTTATTCATTTGCTGTTTTCTATCATGAGACTATTTTGCATTTGTAACACAGACTTTTGCCTCAACTAAACTTACTGTGTAGAAAGGATAAAGAGCAGATTTTCTAGTGTCATTGTTTTCATGCATCTTCCATCGTAAGAGATGATCATTTCGTAGGAAGGTAGAAGATGGGAAACATCAGTGCTACGAGATCCCCTTATAAGGGCCAGGTTCAGAGTTGCTAATCAAAATGTACCCTTTCCTGACAAGCCTCAGAATCTTTCTTAACACTGCACACTTAACAGCCACAACCAACTTACCATAGTTGGCACGTGAGATGAAGCCAATTTGTTAACCTTAATTTAGTAATTTTGGTGAAACTGCATGGGTTGATTTCAAGTGTCAGTGTTTAAACCACTCAGGGGCATCACTGGGTGTTTTAATCAAGGTAGTGGCAGCACAGAGAACACGAACAGTCGATTGCACTGGGTAAGCATGGACCCATATTATGATTTGCTAATTGTTCCGACTGCTTGTGCTTCTATTGAGCTTGTTTTATAGAGACGATGATACTTATTTCTTGGAGTCCTCAAACTGCTTTGTAAACAGCTAAGCAGTATTTGTTCAGTTTTCATAGTCTGGGTTACTGTCTTCAGTTGTCCTCCAGAGACCAAATCCTTTGGTTCAGGCTCTTGGGACCACCAACCTAGACTATTACACATCTTCAGGGGTATCTCCTCTCAGGGGTTATAGTCGGGGTGTGTTCTACTCCCCACAAAACCCCAATTATGGCAGGCCTCTGCGCTCCCATTCTCAACCTACTTGATGGTCAAGTCTTCTGCGACAGGACGTGCATCTCTCTCCCTGTCTCATCCTTAACCTTTAATTCTCAGCCCCTGGGTTTCATTTCTGTTACTCAATTAAAGCAACTCTTTTGGATGCTCAGTGGTGCTTTATAAATCAAATGGTCTGTTCTTAGCTCTTCATTATCTTGGAGTCTCTGCTGACGTTGACAGTATTGAAGGTTCTCCTTCCCACATCCCTCCCCCATCTCTGGCCACTCCCTGTCTCTGTGAAAGTCCATCTTCCTTTGGCTCTCACTACATTTCACTCTTCTGGCTCTCCCACTACTCTTCTGAGTGTCCCTCAGTCTCCCGAAGCGATTCTTTGCTCAGCTCATTCCATTCTCCTCACTTTAGTTGACATTGCTACTCCGTTGATCCTAAACACATAAATTGTGTTTCACATGTATATCTATATTCTATTCCATCCGAAGGTAACGTACAGAACACCTAGCTGCAGAAAGTTCTATGTGAAATGCTTGTATCTCCAAGTCAGTTTTCTTACCCAAACTCCAGTTCTTTTTCTCCAAGAGCCTATGGGTCATTCCGGTTGGATTATTCACTTGCACCCCAATCTCATCAGACTATAATCATTGCCCTCTTCTGCCAAACAGATCCAGTCTCTTTGTCTTCACTCTGTCAGTTGTATCACCGTTTTGCCAGTTACTCAGATTGAGTGATCTAAAACTTCCTGTGACATAATCCTATTTTTTCTTCACCACATCTCATGTCCTTCCCCTCCATTCCCACACTACTCCTCAGGCTTCCTTACCACTTGCCCAGATTGCTGTAACTTCCTTGTGCTGCCCTGTCACATTCTTACCTCTTTTTCTCTTATCTTACCTGGACACATTTCATCATGTCACTTCACTGGAAAGGCACATTCAAGAGATCTGTGTATATCAATTGCTTCATTACTTCATGTCAAAGCTTATCTGATGTTTAAGGCCATCTGCCAACATTTCCAATGTTATCTCCCACTCTTCCTCAACTCACATCACCTGATTTTTCTGGTGGTCTGGCGGTCTGGCAGCCTCACCAACTTCCCATGCTTGGTGTTATTTCCACGTTGTATAATATCATTATCCTCACCCAGAATGTCCTTCCCACTATTGACCCTCGAGTCAATTTTTTTTTTTTTTTTTGGTTGCGTTGGGTCCTCGTTGCACGCGGGCTTTCTCTAGTTGCGGCGAGCAGGGGCTACTCTTCGTTGCGGTGTGCGGGCTTCTCATTGTGGTGGCTTTTCTTGTTGCGGAACACGGGCTCTAGGCACGTGGGCTTCAGGAGTTGCAGCACTCGGGCTCAGTAGTTGTGGCACGCGGGCCCTAAAGCGTGCGGGCTTGAGTAGTTGCGGCTCGAGGGCTCTAGAGCACAGGCTCAGTAGTTGTGGTGTACGGGCTTAGTTGTTCCATGGCATGTGGGATCTTCGCAGACCAGGGATTGAACCCGTGTCCCCTGCATTGGCAGGCAGATTCTTAACCACTGCACCACCAGGGAAGTCCCAGATCATCTTAATAAAACAATCTTGTCCACTTTCACATAGCAAGGACCTGAACATCAATGAATACTGAGCATCCTTCTTTTTGGCTAATGAACCATTTTATTCTATGAAAAATAAATGTAGGTGTGTTACTATATCATAGGTGTCGTTACAGTTCCAGTCAATGAAATACCAGTAACGGGAAGGACATTCATATTCATACAGTGCACTTTAAAATGCCTGATCTCTGCACTATGTAAATGCCCTGAAAGTGTTCCTAAGCCCTATGCTGTGATTTCTCAGTAACAGAGGCCAGGGGCCATTAACTGTTTGGGATATTTCGGGCAAAAGTTTCTAATCTTTATCTGTGCGGTTTTCTGTTTATACCTCCAATAACTACACTGATAATGTTGATGGTAATTCCACATAACAGACATCACACAGTACTTTACGTGGTGTCTCGATAAGTACTTCATGATAATGGCAAACAATAATTTTCATACAAGCATCCTATTAATTTAATACAGAGCAGTGCTGTATTTTCACATAGAACGTCTATCCTAAATGTTAGGGCTGGTTTGGGGGAAACCGAAATCAGATATAGCATATATTTTTGCCACTTGTCCATGCAATTTTTGCTACTTTTCCACAATAGAGAAAACATATAACTAGCACGATATCAGCCTTTCCTTTCAAAATAGAAAACAAAAATAGAGAAAAGGAAGTCACAAAGAAAGAAGGAGGAAGAGAACCAATTATCGATCATCCATGTGTCAGATATTATTTATACAAATTATTTTATTTAATCGTTTCACTAATCCTGTGCTGTGGGGAAATTCTAGAAGTGTGGAAATGGAGACTCACAAAGGAAATTGGCCAAAATGACAAAGCAGGTAAAAGGACAGAGCTTAGCTTGGCTGTGACGCCAGGTCACCTTCCACAGCACTGGTATCTACTGCGTTCTGACAGCAATGCACTGAAAAGGCACGCTGCTGTGCAGACTGTCGCCCTGTCACGGTTTCTGCTGCAATTCCCTTCTCTTGCATCCTTCTGTCCTTCTATACTCTGGCTGTGCTCCCGAGCGGAGGGTGCTTTCATTGTGCAGGCACCACAGTATAAAGGAAGGAGCAATTAGGAAGTTCAAAGTCAGGCACCTCGACTCCTGCCCAGGCTCTGCTACCAGCTAGGAGTAGGATGGGGGACAAGTAAGTCACACCCTGTCTCTGAGTCTCTGTTTTCTCAACAGCAAAATGAGTAAATCGGTTTGTTTTCCAAGATTTCCAACCAGCTCTAACACTCAGCGATTAGAAAATGACAGGTTTATTTTGGTCCCTAGGAGAGTAAATTATCCTAACAGGGAGTCCTTTGGGATTATCAGGGAGGTGCGCCGTTCCTGCGGAGCTGATGTTTGCTTGATGGCCCGTGTACCCTGCAACCGGCCACGAACCGGGACTTGATTGCTTCCAGGACTGAGGCAGAGATGCGGCAACGAGAACGGCGGACGCAGAAACGCATGAGTCACGCTTGTCAGGGGTGAGGCATCAAAGAGGCCCAGAAGAGACAAAGGAGCCTCTAGACTCTGACAGCACAGAGACCCCAACTCCTCCTGTGCTCCAAATCAACCACACCCTATTTCTCCTATTCATGCAAAGTCAGGGATCAGTGTGTGTGCTGGAGCGGGGGACCCTAGTAGCAGCTTCTGTGGGAGAGAAAGTTCAACGCTTATGGAATCACAGGCTTCTGGATCGAAAGCCATTTTGTACTATCTCCATCATGTAAAGATGGGAAGGCTGAGGGCAAGAGTGCAGAGTCCTATAGCCGAGACTAGAAGCCAGCCTGATGCGTTCTTTGCAAAACACCAGTGGACAGCGTTTACTCACTGGCTACTCTTTACCCAGTCCCCAGTGTAACCCACCATTGCCACCCACGCCCCAACCACTAAAAAGAAGTAACTTGTAGTGAGGGGGTGGGGGTAGGAAGAGAAAAATCAGAGATAATAACCAAGACTTCGGGAAATTTTTTTTTTTTTGCTTAGGAACTAAAGTTTTAAGATTTCTCTATGAAGCAATGGTGAATCTTTATGATCCATGAAAAGAAAAATAGGACATGAACAGCCACGCTGTACCGCCTGTATAGTCCAAGAAAAAAAAAGATATTTGGACTCTTCTCTAAATTCTCTTTTAGTCAATTTGCAAACCAAAATGGATGATGGAGCTCTGAGGCGTTTTTTCAGCCCTAAGCGCTATTACAGTCCTCCCTCATTTAGAAACAAGAGACTATTAGTTATATCAAGAAGGCCTGCCTTTAAGGTAATTGCTGTCTCAGAATATGGGCTGATTATTAATGCATAATTCTGCTTTCCTCAGAAACATGATTAGGCTTTTCATCTGGAATTTCCACCCAAATTCTGGTAAATACATATTTGCTTTTAAGATTCTTTCAACGAGAGATCAGGAATGATTAAAGGACCCTTGTCTCCATCATAAAGCACTGATGTAAATGCACAGTCATTGCCCAAAGGAGCAATGGAAGAATTTTACGTTCTGTTTTCTCCCTCGCTAGATTCTGAATAAAAAGACAAGGGATGTGGAATAACCCACTGGAGTCTGTTACACAGTAGTTGAGTGCTTATGAGGGATAGTAAATGGAAATCAGATGCAAGAAACAGTCATGGGTTATCAGGTGCGTGGCGCCCCTGCATTTACAGCATGAAGTGCCTTTTCATTTTCGAGTTGCCTGTGAAGAGCCTTTTAATTAGAAAAGATCTTCTATAACAGCTTAAAAAAGAGAACCAAGATGTTGACCTTTGCCTGTTCTGAGTTTCTCTTTTCCTTACTGAAGAAGTATTTATCCACTTTTCCCCCTCAAGTCATGGTTCTGGGTGTGAGAACAGCAAAGTGGGCCTCTGAGCTAGTGACCTTGGTTTCCATCTGGGGTCCAGCATTCCCTTTTGGTCAAGTTCTTGGTGGTACCATCCCAGTAGTTGTTCCTGGGGTTTAACACGCCGGGGCATTGCTTTAGGGTCCATATTTTGGTTAGTCTTCCAGTAGCTGGGTAATGACTGATAGATCATGGATAAGACAACCTAGGATCTGCCTGCTACAGCTGAAACACACCAAACACACACACATACCGGCGCCATCTGTCAGGGAACGTCCTTCATCTCAGGTAAAGGAGGTGGGCATAGCCATCCATCCACCAGTACTCACTCTTTTGTGACTTGCTTTTTCCCTGTTCATAATGACTTGGCCTCTTCTGGACAAGTATGAGAATGGGGTGTGGGTAGAGAGGGTAGGAAGGAGGGGAGTAGTTGGCCCGGGGGGGTGGAGGAACAAGACAGCGTCCTCTTTGTTCTTGGCCACAACCAAGTGAAATGCAAAGGGGGATCTGACCTCCTAAATTCTCTGTCTGCCTGGTGCCGGGGCTTCACACCCCTTCTCTCTCCCTACTTGCTCATCACTTATGATTTTTCTCCCACACTCAGTTTCTGGAACAAATCTGGACCTAACCTAAAGCACAGGGTATTTAAGCAGCTCCCATGTTCGAGACTCAGCATCTGGTGAGTCCTAACCTTGGACCCCACTCGAGGGAAATGACTTCTACCGTCATCTCTGCCCCTCTCTTCCCATCTGGGCAGCCTGTTGAGCACCGCCTGCCTTTCCCTGGATGGGTCCTGCCTTACTCTTGCCGTTCCCCTTTCCTAATCCAATAGTGAGTGTCTGGTACACTGAACACTTTTCCCTTAATTTAATATGGCTGGTGTCCTTATAGAAAGGGGAAATTTGGACAGATTTGTACACAGACACACACACAGGGAGAATGCCATGTGAAGATGAAGGTAGAGATCAGGTGACACTTTTTCTACAGGTCAAAGAATACCAAAGATCGGGCTTCCCTGGTGGCGCAGTGGTTGAGAGTCCGCCTGCCGATGCAGGGGACACGGGTTCGTGCCCTGGTCCGGGAGGATCCCACATGCCGCGGAGCGGCTGGGCCCGTGAGCCACGGCCGCTGAGCCTGCGTGTCCGGAGCCTGTGCTCCACAACGGGCGAGGCCACAACAGTGAGAGGCCCGCGTAACGCAAAAAAAAAAAAAAAAAAGAATACTAAAGGTCATCAGCAAAGCACCAGAAGCAAGGGGAGAGGCAGGGGACAGATTCTCCCTCACACTCCTCAGAATGAACCAGACCTCCTGACACCTCCATTTCATACTTTTAGCCTCCAGACCTGTCAGAAAAAAAGGTTTTGTTGGGAGAGTGGGATGGACATATACACACTACTATATCAAAAATAGATAACTAATAAGGACCTACCGTATAGCACAGAGAACTCTACTCAATACTCTGTAATGGCCTATATGGGAAAAGAATCTAAAAAAGAATAGATACATGTATATGTATAACTGATTCACTTTGCTGTACACCTGAAACTAACACAACATTGCAAATCAACTAGACTCCAATAAAAATTTTAAAAAAGGAAAAAAAGTTTTTGTTGTTTAAGCCACTTAGTTTGTGGTCCTTTGTCATGACAGCCCTAATGGACCAATACAATGGCTGACGATGGTTATTCATACTAATTCATTTTCATGATTCATAGCTTCAGGGCTTTCCCATCTTCTATAGGACATATGTTTCTAGAATATTTCATTATAGTTTTATGAAACAAAATTCCACGAATGGGGATTTATAAGATTATAGGTGTGGAATGGCTCTTAGAGACCATCTTCTGGCAGATACAGAAATTGAGGCCCTGGGAGATGAGGTGACTGACTTCAGGTCACATAGGAAGTTTCATTTGTTTGTTTTTTCATGCTACTTGCCCTTGGACTCTACCGGGCCACACTGATGTTCTCTTTTTTGGCCTATTTAGAGAAGAGTCTATCAATGGTACAGCTCTCTCTCCAGGAAGAAGCACATAGTGGCCTTTGTGTTAGGGCCAATCCCTGCTCCGTTCTTTACCCGTGTTTGCTAGAGCTCCCTGAGATGTACAGAAAATGCAGATCTCATTACTCTAGCGCCAGCTACTGTGGACCTTTGGAGATCATCATGTTTCCATACAATAAACTCCTCTACTGCCCTGGGAGAGAATTCTCTTAATTCCTATGTCCTCGGCCTTGAGATCTGATGGATTTTTCCAGCAATATGGTACTCGGTCTGCATTGCTTTACTTGTAATGTAGTAATTAGTCTCTGAGGAAGCACATAAAGCCTCTTTTTCTAAGCATAACCTGAGAATGTCTGATGAGTTTGTAAGCAGCTCTTTGCAGGAAACCGCCCTCAGCAGGAAGCCCCTTTTCTTGTCACTTTAGCAAAGCTATATGGTTACTAACTTTTAAATCAGGCAGCCCCACGCCCTACTCATCTCTGGCCCAAGCACACCTTTCATACCTGTTGATCACACAATACCTTGCCTAGCTTTTCAGTTCTTTCTGTAGATGAAGTAGAAATGAAGAACAAGTAATTAACAGATGACCTGACATCTCCCTAGCTTCCCCCTCAGTAATCTCCCAAACAAACTGTGTGACCAAACTGTGTGAACAAGGTAACATCCTGAGGAAGCTCACGAGGAGTTGACAAGCCTGCACACAAGCTGGCACACAGTGGGGGATGATTAACTGAGATTACTTCCCTCCTTTCCCTTAAAACTTTCACGGCCAAGCAGAATCTTTGGAGGTGGTTTCTGGGGGACTCTGAGTCCACCATCTACCCAGATTGCTGGCATTCTGATTAAAGGCACCTTTCCCTTCTACCGTTTGTGAGCATGTAATTGATCTTGTAAGCAGCAGGCAGCAGGGCCCAATTCATTCGGTAACAGTTCTCTGTTGAGAATCTCTGAACAGAACCGCTAGGGGTTTTGGTTGTCTCCAGCCTGCAGTACAAATACCCCTGTTGGGCTCTCTGTGGAATGCATCCAGGGGCCAAGGATAGCAGCTCTGTGGTCCTGGACTGCAGAAGTCAGTGCTTGGAGGTCAAGCAAATCTGGGGTTGAGATGCTTAACTGTCCCCTCTGTTCTCAGGAAGCCCTGTGGGCTGGCTCCACACCACCTCACGTGGTTACCTTACCTAGTTAGTCACGTTATCAACAAATCATTCACACCAAAGGCAGAGGAGGTGTGTCCTCACACCTTCTCCTGCTCTTCTACACCCCCTAGGAATGGCCCGATGACTCCAAATTTGAAGCCAGATACTTCATACCTATTGAGTAAGGTATGAATTGGGTGTGAGGTTTTACAATTTTTCAGTGGGGTAAGTTACACTAAAATATTGGCCTAAAATAAAAATCCATCAATTACAGTTTATTTCTGAGACTTGGGGAAACACACATGTGCAAAAGCAAACTGTTAGGCTGCTGGTTGGAAGAATGGAAGCATCTTGCTCCAAACTGTTGTCTGACTGTTGAAACGTCACCATTGTTGTTTCATCCATGTATTAAAAATACACACACCCTTCCCTGGGGGAAATCTCAATATAAGTTACTTACATCCTAGCATGACTAAGGGATCTGAGAGGAAGAAGGCTCTTTTCAGCTGAAGCCTGGGCAAGTTGGGCTGATGCTCAGTCCATGTTCTGTGTTCCGTACCTGTTCCTGCCTTCATCATTTACTTGATGGTAAGAGGCAGCATCAAAGAAGGGGAGGCTGGGGACTTCCCCTGGTGGCCCAGTGGTTAAAAATCTGCCTGCCAATGCAGGGGACACGGGTTAGAGCCCTGGTCCGGGAAAATCCCACATGCTGCGGAGCAACTAAGCCCATGCACCACAACTACTGAGCCTGTGCCCTAGAGCCTGTGAGCCACAACTACTGAGCCCGCGTGCCACAACTACTGAAGCCCGTGCACCTATAGCTGGTGCTCCGCAACAAGAGAAGCCACCGCAATCAGAAGCCCACGCACCGCAACAAAGAGTAGTCCCCGCTCGCCGCAACTAGAGAAAGCCCGTGTGTGGCAACGAAGATCCAACGCAGCCAAAAATAAATTAAATAAAATAAATAAAAGCATTAAAAAAAAAGAAAAGAAGGGGAGGCTGGAGGGTTACAGATACATATTCCTGAAGCCACAACTTTACTATGGCCTGCTGCAAAATGAGAGGGATGTGGGAAGTCTGGACCATCTTCCATCTCCCGATTGCCTTGCAAGCTTGTGGGTGAAGGGACGATGGGTACCAGAAGGAAAGTCAAAAGAATATGTTCAATTAGTCATTAAGTGTGCATTAAACATTTCCTCTGGGGACTTCCCTGGTGGCCCAGTGGTTAGGACTCCATGCTTCCACTGCAGGGAGATGCAGGTTCCATCCCTGGTTGGGGAACTAAGATCCCGCATGCCTCGCGCTGTGGCCAAAAAAAAAATTTAAAAGCAACAACAACAAAAATTTCCTCTGTGCACAGAACTTTACTACACACTGTTGGTATTTAAAAAATATCCAATATGTTGTTTCCTCCCTGGAGGCACCTACAGTTTAGTTGGGGAGATAAGATTTCCGCAGAACCTCTCTTTCCGGAAGCCTTCATGAAGGTGGAGTAGTTCTTAGCTGCCTGAGAATACATAAATGCCTGGAAAGCACAGGAATGGTCTCCATGGAGTCACAAGGTCCTTTCCAAACACAGGAACCCTGAGACCTGCTGGATGTGAACATCGGTACCTGGCGGTTGCCTTTCTCCTGAAACTTGGTCAACCAGTTGGGTCAGCTGACTCCAGGGTCTCTAAACGTTTTTTTCCAGCTACCCAAACAAACTCCTCCATTGGTCCAGCCACAAACCTAAGAGGGCCACATAACTCCTCCATCATTTTTTCTTTCTTATGAGAGTATAATGGCTTGAAAATGAAGCCAGTCTGCTCTTGGTATATTTTGGGAATTTTCTACCCTTCTCAGAGTTCAGATTCCATCCAAAAGGGAAGAGACTTAGTCTCTCTCCCCATGGATAGAAAGTGACCCAGACACAGGTTGCGAAGTTTAGAGATAGGAGCAAGCTTTTGGCAAGAGTGGAGCCAATGAGATTTCACTAGGCCGAAGAGAAAGTTGGATGAAGAAAGCAAAAGTTGTGTTACTTCACAACCTGGCTCGAGTTAGATCAAGACATTTTCCCTTGTAGGCAGGTTGGCCATTCCTTATTCCCTTGGTGTCATTTATTCCCTAGTAACAAACTAATTATAACAGACCCATAACTCAGCAATTAAGAATAATGTATGTTCCTTTCCTAAGGGAGAATGAATCAAGTATCCCAGGCAGGATCCTTTTATCATTTTGTTAACTACATAAGAAGCAGGGAGCTCCTTTCATCCAAGCTGCCTTAAATATCACAGGGTGTGCTATATAGCCTGAGGCAGTAAATAGCTTCCATTTTGCACCAGATACATTTTGAGTTCTCTCTCTGTCTCTTTCTCTTTTTCATTTATAAACAAAAGAAAAACAGAAAGAAACTTAAAAGCAGCAGGAACAGCACACTGTGCTGCCCTTTGCTCATCACCAAATTATTCCTTTTGTCCTGGCATTAAACAGTAGATGGCAATAAAGAAAGCCCCAGGAGCACAATATTCTTGGGATTGTATCAGGGTGGAAGATTCAAGATCCGTCCATTCAAGATGTCTCTGCTCTGCCCCTCAACCAAGAGGCTCTTATTGTTCTCCACACTGTTTTAGAATGAAATATATTTTTGCAGTGGTAGAGAGAATTTATGAGTAGCTCAAGGCTTCCTGTCTGAAGATTCTTTCTCTCAAAAAGAGGTAAAGGAGAGGGGAAAAAAAACCCTACACTGAAAATCAAAATAGACTTGCTTGGTATGATTTTATTTAGGAAAACTTGATACCTGTGCAAAGCCCAGGTTGCCTGTTGTTGGCGTCTAAACTAGAACAAAAAAGAACTTTCCTATAAAATTCCTAGTGAAGCAAAACTCTCATAGAATCGAAATTACTCTTTTTCTCTGAAGTGATGAGCCATTGTAATTGGGCGTCACGACTCGTGCCTAAGTGTAACCAGAAAATCCTTCAGCCTCATTCTGACTACAAAAGTCAATTCTAATCAATCAGTTCCCAGCTTAAAATAACATGTCAAGTTTGGTAAAGATATTTGCAGATCAGTTTCTCTCTGCTTTGATCTAAATTTAAAGAAAAAAAGCGTTCAGGTTTTAGATGATAAATAATATTCTTGAAAGCTGAAAAGGAGATGCAATATCCCATAATACTCCTCAAAACAGGAGAAATTTGGAATTGGAATAGAAGATGGGTTTGCTATGGGTAGGGGGAGGAAGGGCAAGAATATTAAATAAGCTTCTCGGAAGGTCCAGGAGCTACGGACCACTGCAGTCCTCCAGGGGGTGCCCCCAGTGGAAGGAGGAAGCAAGATGAAAACCTTTACATTTCCACACGTAGGTCAAGTATTATTCATGTAAACACACCAGGAAACTACCATAGCTGACAGTTCCCAAATCAGGAGACGTGGTTCCCTATTGGAGACCCCGGATGTCCTGATTCCAGAATGAATGAGCACAGCTAGTTCACAAAGAGGCAGCCACTACCCCATGTGCTAGAAGTGCCAAAAGAGCTTTCTGTCCTCAGTGTCTCCCCCACTGCTTGCTTGGCACCCTCGCTATAGTATTTAAATTATCTGCATCTGAATTACTTATAGGTAATTAAAAAAAAAAAAAAGAACTCAAGGCAGCTGGTGCCTCACTGTGAGACCAATGATATAGCTGTTGATAATTCTCTAGCCCCTACAGTACTCGTTCTGACTGTTGAGGTTGCCAAAGACTCTGTTGAAAATCATGTGCAACGTATGGTTCCTCTTTCTAGAAAAATGCACAGATGCAGGCAAGTTTGTATGTAAGTTCAGATGGTTCACAAATCTCTCGAAGTCCACCTATGAAGCCAACCCATCTCTTTGTTTCTCAGATTTGACTGCCCTCCCCTGTACTCATTCTCCACTTATGCTCAATCTCACCTCCTCCATGAAGTCTTCCATGGTTTCCCCCATCTAAACACCTCTAGCTCTCACCACCTGCACAGCTCGTTTGTGTTCTCTTAGAAGGTGTGTTTTTGTTTCATTCACAAGGGTCTTGTCTTCCTGAAGGCTCATATGCTCCTTGAAAGTAGGTAGGTTGTGTTCTTCAATTTTGTATCTCTAGAGCATTGGGTAGGAAAGAAGGACTCTGTTATACCTCTTACCCAATACACAATTTTTCCCCGCTATGATCAATTTCTGATAGATGCAACATTTTCCCTTAACATTAGAAAGCAGCAAATGACACGTTTTCCCCTCCTTTGGACAGAGACTGCCAAACCCAGGGGAGCATGAAGCAAAGTGATTCAGTTATACATATATAAATTCTTTTCAGATTCTTTTCCATTATAGCTTATTATAAGATATTTAATATAGTTCCCTGTGCTATACAGGACCTTGTTGTTTATCTTTTTTTTTTTTTTTTTTTTTTTGCGGTACATGGACCTCTCACTGCTGTGGCCTCTCCCGTTGTGGAGCACAGGCTCCGGACGCGCAGGCTCAGCGGCCATGGCTCACGGGCCCATCCGCACCGTGGCATGTGGGACCTTCCTGGACCGGGGCACGAACCCGTGTCCCCTGTATCGGCAGGTGGACTCTCAACCACTGCGCCACAAGGGAAGCCCTTGTTTCTCTATTTTATATGTAGTACTGTGTATCTGCTAATCCCAAATCCCTAATTTATCCCTCCCCCACCTTTCTCTTTGGTAACCATAAGTTTGTTTTCTGTGTCTGTGAGTCTATTTCTGTTTTCTAAGTAAATTCATTTGTATAATTTTTTTTAGATTCCACATATAAGTGATATCATATGATATCTTTCTTTGTCTGACTTACTTCACTTAGTATGATAATCTCTAGGTCCATCCATGTTGCTTCAAGTGGTATTATTTCATTCTTTTTTATGGCTGAGTAATGGTCCATTGTGTGTGTGTGTGTGTGTATATATATATATATATATACACACCACATCTTTATCCATTCATCTGAAGATGGACTTTGAGGTTGCTTCCATGGCTTGGCTATTGTAAATAGTTAGCTCCCTTTTATATCCATCTATTTATTTACCATTTTCAGAGTCTGCATTCCTTCCTAGACATCTGTCTAGTATCATTCGCTCTTGGCCCTTGGTTCTTTTTTTTTTTTAATTGGAGTATAATTGCTTTACAATGTTGTGTTAGTTTTAAAACACATTTTTATTTTTAAAATAAATTTATTTATTTATTTTTGGCCGTGTTGGGTTTTCGTTGCTGTGCGCGGGCTTTCTGTAGTTTTGGCGAGTGGGGGGCTACTCTTCGTTGTGGGTGTGCGGGCTTCTCATTGCGGTGGCTTCTCTTGCTGCGGAGCATGGGCTCTAGGCACATGGGCTTCAGTAGTTGTGGCACGTGGGCTCAGTAGTTGTGGCTCACAGGCTCTAAAGCGCAGGCTCAGTAGTTGTGGCGGATGGGCTTAGTTGCTCCGCAGCATGTGGGATCTTCTCGGACCAGGGCTTGAACCCATGTCCCCTGCATTGGCAGGTGGATTCTTAACCACTGCACCACCAGGGAAGTCCCCTTTTGGTTCTTTATAATTCTTTTTTTTTTTAATTTTTTTATTTATTTATATTTTTTTTGCGTTATGCGGGCCTCTCACTGTTGTGGCCTCTCCCGTTTTGGAGCACAGGCTCCGGACACGCAGGCTCAGCGGCCATGGCTCGCAGGCCCAGCTGCTCCGCGGCATGTGGGATCTTCCCGGACCGGGGCACGAACCCGTGTCCCCCGCATCGGCAGGCGGACTCTCAACCACTGTGCCACCAGGGAAGCCCAGTTCTTTATAATTCTTACAATGCAGGTCTGCTGGCAGCAAATTCTCTTAACTTTCATTTGTCAGACATGTCTTTATTTTACCCCCTCTCTTAAAAGAACTTTTTATTGGATATAGAATTATAAATAACTTGACTTTTTTTTCAACATTGAAAAGATGTCTTTTCATTGTCTTCTGGCCTCTGTTTCTGACAAGAAATCAGTGGTCATCCTTGTCTTTGTGTGTAAGTAATGTGTCTTTTTCTCTGCCTGCTTCAAGACCTTCTCTTCATCTTTGATTTTCAGCAATTTTACTTGTTACGCTTGTGTGTGTTTTTTAAAATATTTATTCCTTTTGGAATTTGCCAAGCCTCTTGGATCTGTAATATTTTTCATCAATTTTGAGAAATTTTGCCATTATTTCCTCAGAATATCTTTTTCTGCTCAACATTAATCTCTCCTCTTTCTGAAGTTCCAATTACATGCATGTTAGACTGTTTGATATTGTCCCACAGGTCCTCTGAGTTTCTGTTCAGTTTTCTTCAATATTTTTTCTGTTATTTCTTCATATTGAATACTTTCAGTTCATCCATTTTCAAGCTTACTGATTCTCTTTTCTTGCCATCTCCAATAAGCGATTAAACCCATCAGTGAATTTTTCATTTCAGCTGTATTTTTTGGTTCTAAAATTTTGATTTTCTTCATTTTTTTAAGTTTTATTTCTCTGCTGGGATTTCCTATCTCTTCATTTGTTAGACCATGTTTTTTCTTTCCTTCTTTGCACGTATTTTCATTCAGTTCTTTGAACCTGATTATCATAGCTGATTGAAAACCTTTGTCTACTCAATCCAACATCTAAGCCACTTCAGACTGGTTGGTACTGACTGCTATTTTTTTTGGTTCTGGATCACATTTTCCCACTTTTTAGTTTGTCTAGTAATTTTTGATTGAGTACTGGATAGTTTGAATAGTATGTTGTAAAGATTCTGAGTTCTGCTATCTTCCTCTGAAGAGTGTTAATTCTTGTTTTAGAAGGTGGCTCAGTTACTGGCTGATCACCTTTAACTTGAATAAACTTAGTCTGGTACTTTGTTATAGAATCTGTGGAAAGCACAAGGTATTTCCCAAGCTCCTCTACCCTGATAGGTTGCAATCTTCAAATTCTGTCTCCCCTGAGATTTTGTCAGGGTTTAGTTTTAGGCTTTGTTAATGCAGGTCTGGAATAGGTCTTACTGTAGTGCATGTGTGGATCCTCGGGCCAATCCTACCTACCTGTTTTTAAAAATAAAGTTTTATTGGAACACAGTCATGCTATTCATTTCCATATTGTCTAGGACTGGTTTTGTGCTAGCATGGCAGAATTGAGTAGCTGCAGTAGAAACTGTATGGCCTGCACAGGCAAACATATTTACCATACAGTAAGTCCCCTACATACGAACCTTCAAGTTGCGAACTTTCAAAGATGCGAATGTATGTTCGCATGTCCAGTCACGTAACTTAGTTCACGTGTCTGGCGTACATGTCACACATATATGTGACAACCACCTCTACAAGTGGTTGTGGTTTTGTATACTTTACTGCACAGTACTGTATAGAGTACAGTAATACAGTGTCTTTATTTCCTGCCTGTTCACTCGGTGCCAGACCCTGTATGCCAGCTGTTGTACTGTACTACTGTACTTTCCAAGGTACTCTACTGTAAGATTAAAAGTGTTTTCTTTATTTTTTGTGTTTGTTTTTCATGTATTATTTGTGTGAAAAGTATTATAAACCTATTACAGTACAGCACTATATAGCTGATTGTGTTAGTTGGGTACCTAGGTTAATTCTGTTAGACTTAACGAACAAATTGGACTTACGAAACGCTTGCTTGGAACGGAACTCGTTTGTATGTAGGGGACTTACTCTATTGCCTTTTACAGAAAAAGTTTACTGAATCCTGCTTTAGAGTATAGTCTTTACTCCTATGAAAAGTTCTTTCTGGTGTCTTAGCTGGATTCCAGGGGTGTTAATAAAGTGTTACTTAGACTTTGGGTTCAAAAGTCCAAAGTCTTTGGGAACTGCTTTTGCACCAGCATTGCTAGTAACTGTTCATTTTCAGCGCCATAGTAGCTGCTATCTGATGAGCCCCTGATGGTCTCTTCCTGTTCATTTACAGCCCAGTTCTCAGTCGTGGTCTCATGAGGGACCCCCTCTCCCCTGACCCCTACCCCAAACAGACTGTTGGGAAGCCCTCTCTGCAGAGCTCCCTCTTTGCTGATGCTCTATCATGCAGATTCCAGTTGTTTCAGCTCTGCTACATTCTGTTCTCTGTCTCTTCATCTCTGCGTCCAAGAACTGCTTGGACTTCAGTGCTGTCGTTAGACACTTGTGTCCCAGTAGAGAGCTGGATGATTTGGGGATTTACCTTTAAGTTTTTGTCTGCCAGGGATAAACAGTCTTGGGCTGCCTATGGTCCATTGCCTATAAACGGCTGCCTCAAATATTTTCACCCAGTTTCATAGTTGTTTACGGCTGGAGGACTAGTCTGGTACCAGTTACTCCATCATGGCCAGAGTATAAATCCCTCTAGTTCTTTTGAAAACCTTATCGCCCTCTTGGCAGATGGTAACTTTCAGAGTCTGTGGCTCCATTTCTCATTGCTCTTCCAGCTCTCAGCTTAATGCATTTCTCGTCTTCAAAAAGAAGCCAAGTTCTCTTAGGGATCTGCTAGTAATTTTCTATTTTCTCTCTCAGGGACATCTGCAGTTCACAGCCCATTTGTAAAATAAACCAACCAACATCCCCTGAATGCAGTGAGGGATAGAGCCCTTTTAGACTCTGGTAACTAGCTCCACCCACCACCTTTTGTTCCCTAGGATGATTCAGGACAAGGCTCACTCACCCTTCATGGTTATGGGGTTTTAGAATGATCCTTTACAACAGAAAATTATGTTAACATTAATCTGAATGCACATTTCCATGTACGGAAGAAGAGGAATTGGCCACAGGCTCACATACCAAATAATCAATAGATAACCCAGTCAATTCTCATCATGACAAAGGAAAGAGGGAAAGTAAACCTTCATTTATGGAGAAACAGTGATGGGTCAGGCACTCTGCTAAGCACTTTCACATATATCATGTCATTGAATTCTTACTGCAACCTTGAAGAGATGGTATTATTATCCCCATTTTGAAGAAACAAAAAATGGTAGGCTTTGGGAGATTAAATAGTTTGTGCCAGCTCACATCAGTCCCTGGTGAAGCCCCGAAGCCAGGGATGTCTGCATGACTTTGGAATTCTTTTCCAGAGAACAGAGAACCACACCAAAGAGGATACCTGGCCTCTGCCTTCTTATAGGCGCACAATTTACAGGGCTAACCATTTGTGACTTACTCTTTTAAATCTGTCCGTGGTTTAAACTGATTTTACTTGCATACAAAGGTTGATGGAAGGGGAAACAGTACACAGTATGATTTTCCTTAGACGAAATTAGCCTATCTGCGTCGAGGAGGAGAAGCACAGAATGGAAAGAGTAGAAGTGTTAGTTTAGGAAGCCAACTTTTCACTCACCCTTCTTTGTATTTATTTTTTTTAATTTATTGTTGAAGTATAGTTGATTTACAATGTTGCGTTAGTTTCTGGTTCACTCACCCTTCTTTGATCTTAATATTTCTAAGTACTAACATCAATTAAGCGCCTTCTGTTTGCCCCTGCCCTAAGTATTGGAAACACATCTAATTAAATTCCCTCAGCGAAAGTGTGAGATGTGTATTACTGTTTTGCCTCATCTTCACATTACAATAATAAAGTCGAAGGAGATAAGCAGTTTCTAGCAGATGGTAATTGGCAGACTAAGAGTCTAACCCAGACGATAAAACTTCAGTCTTTACTTCCAACCCCTATGCTGTACTCATTTCCCACTGCCTCTGTCCTAAACAATTTGATTCCATAATCCCAGAATTCCTGGAATTAGAAATAATTCCTAATAGTCTTGACCTCTTAGCCTCCATGCCCCAAACTCTCTTCCTAGACAATGGCAAAGGCTTTGAAATAGGTTTGTGTTCAAATCCAGGCCTTGGTACCCTCTATAAAATGGAGGAAAATGGAGAATTCACTGGGAGTCCAGTGGTTAGGACTCTGCGCTTCTACAGCAGGGGTCCCGGGTCCGGAACTACCCATCAAGCTGAGGTGCAGCAAAAAAACAAACGAAGACCCTGAAGAAGATCATTCCTCCTTTGCCAGGGCTGTGAGGGTTAAAAACTTGTGAGCACAGAGACGGTGGTCAAATGTTCATTACTTGTATGGTTACAGTAATAAGCCAGCATCCCGAAGATACAGCTATGACCCTCTTTTATTTTATCTACCCCCGGCTGATACGCGCGAGTGACTCTGCTCTCAGATAAAAGACCTTCATGTTTTATGGAATAAGGCCGCCTAATCGCTCAAGGGAAGATAAGGCAACCAACCACACACAGCTAAAGAGTAGCCCTGCCCTCCACAATGCCAAAGTAAATCATACAAACTGAATAATACAGCCTGCCTTGGGGGCTGTGCAAAAAACCCATGGGGAAAACGTAAAGTCAATTGTGTAAGTCTGATAAGAAAAGCAGAAAAACTGATTCCTGGAACAGAGCGAAGAGCTTTACACCGCGAGAGTCCATACTCTTATTCCAGAGAGCTTCGAGGATGGGCGATTAATATCGAGCCCTGTTCAATCGACCAGCAAAAAGTGAAGCAAAGGCTCGAGAGCCTGGAAGACCAGACCAACCGGATAGAAGCGGAATAGTGGAGAAATGGGATCGCGAGCCTGGAAATGCTGGGGCTGCATGCCCCACCCCCTTGCCCCCTAGCGCCCACCTCCGCTCCAGCAGCTCGCACACTCTGCTGTGGGTACTGCCCCTTGGTTTAAAAGGATCCGGCTAATCTGGAAGGGCTGGGCAGTTTAGGATACAGTGAGGACAGTACGCGTCTCCCGTGGATACCCAAGAAGAGAGTCTACCCACACCCTGCTCAAAAAGTGTGGGGTCACCCTGGTCCTCAGGCCTGGCGCTTGGGCTGCGGCGTCCGTATTAACGAGGGACTGTAATGTATGCAATACAAGTTCTTTTAGGACCGGCTTTTTTCGTTCCACCCACAGTCATCTCGCGGTTCCGCCTCGGGAAGCTGCCATCAGGAAGAGTAGAAACTCCACAAAGTTCCTTAAAAGCCAAACCACTAAGAGGTTCCAGAAGAAGGTGTGTGTGTGTGTGTGCGTGTGTGCGTGTGTGTGTGGGTGTGTCCGGGCTCGTTACTGCAGCATTTTGCACAAAACAGCACACGTTTTCCAGGTTGTTTCCGGTGTCTGCGGCAGTAGCCCATGTGGCGAAGGGGTGGGGCACTCTGAAGAGAAAACAGGGGGTCTGGGAATGGCAGAGGAATTCTCTATAGGGAAATCGCAGAAATAACTTTTAAAATGGTCCGGGAAGATGCTTCCGGCAAACCATGGAGGGAAGTAATTAGATGGGCAGAGGGACAGAGTCCAGGGAGTTTCTCGATGTCAAAATGCAGAAGCTAGAGCATTAGTGTAAAAGCGCACGGGAGACCCGGGGCTTGGGGAAGCCCTTTTCCCCTTCTGCGCACCGTTTGCCAAAGTGTGAAACAAATGGATTGCTCCAAGCAGCCAAATCTGAGGCCCTTTGGAGTCGAGAACGCCTTTAGAAGGCAATCAAAGTTCGGTATTTTCTCCCGAGTAACGCGCCAGTGCACGAACACACATCAGGTGGGGCGCATTCTCAGGGGGTTCCTGCACAGCCCCCCAGCTGGCTTACGATGCAGAGGCGGGGCCCTGGACGATAGCTGGGACGCCTTTCCCTCCCCTAACGGGAAGAAGAGGGGGCGCGCTCGCGCTGCGGCGGTGGAGGAATGACTCAGCGTACTCCCGTGGCCAGGAACGCGGGAGGGGTGCAGGCACCGCCCTGAAGACGAGCTCCCCTGCGTTTGGCGTTTTTGGGTGCCACCCCTAACTTCGATGTCTCTTTTGACCAAGGAACGTCTCTTCTCCCTCTGGCCCTGCACACCGCGGGCTCCGGATGCAGCCTCCCGGATCATCCACGCTGCGCCCCTGGGTCCGATGCAAACTGGCGGGCCCCGCCCTGCTGCAGTCTGCACCCCGGGTCACTAAAGGGGAGTTAAAATACAGTACGAATACCCCTCTTGTTCGAGGGATTGCCCTTCTCCCCTCTGAGGCGCCCTCTGGCTCGTTCTCCCTCCCACCCGCCTGCTCTCAGCTCTTTCTTTCCAGAAAAGTTGCAGCAGTATTGAACTTGTGCCCGAAGGGATGCTGCAATGGCAGCTTGCCGGGGGCCCGCGCAGAGGAGAAGGCTTGGGTACCCACGCAGGCCTCCCACCCGGCTGGAAGGGGGAGGTAGTGTGAAACAAAGATTTCTCGCACATATTTTGCACGGAACAGCGCAATGATGGGGACCCCAACTCACTGCACAGACGGAAGGCGACGCCCTAGGAGGCCGGTCCTCGCCTTGGGCATCTGCTGTCCCTGCTTCGGCGCGCTGCTCCGTCTCACCAGCAGAGGCGCTGTCGCAGCGGGCAAAGCGCTGCCCCAGGAGTGGGCCGCCGACATTGCTGCGGCCACGAGTTCTTCTAAAGAAGGGCGGCGGCCAGCGTGGCACAGAGCGTTCTTTGTACAACTGCACGGCTTCATGGAAGAGGGGACCTGAAAAGCTTTTCCAAAAGAAAGGCCTTGGAGACAAGTAGTTAAGTCTCTTTTTGATTTTCATTGGTTGTCAGGCTGAAAGTTTAATTAGCCCAGTTAATAGAAAATATCATATGTAAGTAAGGGCCACGTCTTTCCTTCTAAATTATGACACTTTGTATCCCAACCTATTTAAATATTTATCCCAAATTCTTGGTGCAACCAATAATCTATAGAAAAAGTCTATTAACTCCTTTCCTATCCAGATCCATGTGTCCCCCTACCCCATTCCTGTGACTTTCTCTCCCTTTCTTTTAGGGTGCAGTCTCAGGCCTCATGACACCCCTCCACCACGACTTGCCTTCTAATGCTTTGTATTGTTTCCTTCGCCCTATGCCTAGCAGGGAAAGGGTGATTTATTCACTCATTTTTACATGCATTGGGCATTCCCTTTGCAATCCATACCCTCAAGTCCTTTTTAAATATAGAAATGTGGAATTTTGTTGTTTTTTTTCTGTCACTACCTTGGGTATTCTGTGGTGCTATGATTGTTTTCATTCCTTTCTGCCTTGAATTGGTTAATCGAAGACTCTTCTTTCCAGTGTCTCTATGGAAATTTTGTCTAAGGACATAGCAGAACTATAAACTAAATGGGTGTCAGTGACAAAGCAGATTCTCAGTGCTTGGGAGAATCTTAATGAGACAGAACTTGGGCCTCTGGCGAGACCTGCCAATGAGATAATGTCTCTGGCGGAAAAGGTGAACTTGGGCTGTAACCTGTTAATGGCCGGACCAACCTCAGATCTCTTTGTGGACTCTCGCTGGCACAACTCTGAGACACATTGGTGTCTGCTTTCTCCTGATGCGGGTCTGATCAAAAGATGTGCCATTTGAGTACAGTCAAGTTGCAAATTTGACCCATCAGAAGTTCAAGAGAGACCAGGCACCTGGGTCATAGGCAGACATGTAAGTCCTTTGCCAGTGCTACACAGTAAAGACAAAGTAGCGCAGAAAGGACTCTGGGCTTCTAATACGCCTCCCTTTAGCCTGAAATATGCCCAAAGACTTTGGAGAACTGGTCCAATTATCTCCTTTTCCGAATAGGAAACAAGAGCCAGGAAAATTAAGGGGCTTGCTAAATTTATTTAGTTCTAGCTTTAGAACCTAAGACTCTCCGTTCTCTGGGCTGTGTCTTTTCTACTACTCAGTTTTTTTTTCCCAGTTATGGCCCAGGATGCTCTTTTATCTCTCTCTGTCTCTCTTGCTGTCTCTCTCTCTCTCACACACACGCACACATATCTTTGGGAGGATTGATGCGCTAATATTTTTTAATCCTATCTTTTAATACTTTTAATAGTTAAGGAATGTGAATTCTTTTACTATATTACAAGTCAGTAAGTTAATCATCAGGAAATGTCTTGAAGGAAGGAAAGAGTTGCACGGGGGTGGGAGTGGGAGGGGTCGTGAAAAAATCACTGCAGTGGAGCCTCTTGGGTATCCAGTTGACATCTCAGAGCAACCGGGGGCAGCTGGTAGGTCAAGAGTCAGGAAGACCGTCCTGGTTAATGTGCAGTCTGGCTGGAACGCAGACACATAGCAGTCCCCGTCCCAGTCTGTGTACTGCTCAGACAATTGCTTTAGACACGCCGAGATGAATTGCTTATGATCCTTCACCCACTTTGTCTCTTTTCTGGCCTCCGAGGAGAGGAGTGGTGGAGTGGGCCGTCATTATGCGGCAGGAAGCTACACACTTAGGTAAACAGCCCTAGCTCTCAATTTAAACTGTCTGAGTGTCTGACATTTTAATCCATCTAAAAGCTTTCTTCAGAAATAAGCCGGCTGCTGGCGGTCACTTGTCAGCTTTAAGGGGGTGAGCTGAGCTAAGAGGCGCTGCCGGAATAAAGCAGTTGTGTCTAGATTTGCAAAGTGGGAGCTACGCAGAGCAGCTGCGGTGGGCCGACGAGGAAAAGGGCAGTTGGGCTTCAAGTTCTAAATCTCCATGCTGACTTTTTCCTAGTCCTTTGTGTACTTTTACATTGTTTTAACGAATTAGAGTTTTATGCGCAATAATGCGCTGTTAGCCACGTGATTTTATGGAATCAAAGAGAGACTAGGAGAGTCTCTCATAATTTAAGAAATAGTGGCACCCTGACCACTTACTTTTTCTTTCTTTTTAAATAATAAGCATAAAGACAGTACACCAATAAATCAAAGATGTTTATCCCATAGTCATGGCTCCTGCAGTCCCCTTGGGTCTTGTAATGTCACCCCTCTGGCTAAAAGAATACATTTGCCCCTGAATGATGTCTTAAATTTTACCATAATTCCGTGCTTTGTAATGCATAGGTTGTATTATGGGAGGAGAAGGGAAACAAATAAACCAAGTTGAATGTATAATATGGCCATTAAGTTTGTTCAGATTTGGTTTGGGCTAGAAATGTTAAACATAAAAGCCCTTTGATGATTTTGTGTTTTCAGACATAGAACCAGAGACTCAATATACTTAATTACGACTGTCTCCAGAAAGAACATTAAGAAATAAAGATCATGTGCGTCGGGAGCAGCACAAAGAAGAGGGAATATTCAAATCAAATCTTTTTTCTATATATGTTTATTTTAGTAAAAATGCCATTTTTGAGAAGTGAAAGATTTTAGTTAAGAAATCTAATTCAAGAGTTTGGGAGTATAATCCATAAAAATACTGATTCACTATGCTGTACACCTGAAACTAACATTGGAATTTAAGTATAATAAAAAATTTTTTAAGTTAAAAAAATTTTTAAAGTGTTCGGATGTCCTATTAATTAAGAGGAAAAATAAAAGCCAAATAAGGTAGAAATAGATTTTCTCTTCCCTGTTAATTCTTCATACAGCAAATTGTCAATTTGGTTCTAATACATCCTAAAAAATGGTATATCCTCTTCAGGGCAGTTCAAAGCACGTTTGTGGAATTGTCGAGATTTTTTTTTTTTTTTTTTTTTTGGAGTTCCCTGGCTCTTCCAATCTGTCCTTCTTCTGCCCTTTATTCCCTCACACTCTTCCCCTCGCCCAGCCAAAACTTTTCTCTGGAAAGAATCTGATAACAGTCACTTACACCTTCATGGGAACATACGTCAACAGAGAAACTCCACCAGGGGCAGTGACATTTTAAGACATATCTGAGTTTGAAGTGAAAACGCTTGGATTTCAAAATATTCTGAATCATAAGAGGAAATAGAGAAGGTATTTGGGAAGCAGAAATTCCTTCCAGGACACCTTCGAAATAATCCAGGCTGGGCAAGTGATGGAAGTGTGGTCTCATCTGAGGACAAGTTATTATGAATGCATGGCTATATCTGTGTAGCTGTTAGGAGCCTGGGTGCTGGTGTCAGAGCTGCAGAGTCCCCATTCTATCCTCTACTCGTATGAATTTGGGCAAGACTCCGTCTTCTTATTTGTAATAATTTATTCATAATGGTGCCGACACCATCCAGGCTGGTGGGAGGATGAGAAAATATCCTGCATGCTTAGCACAGTGTATAGGGCATGGTCAGCCCTTACTACATCTTAACCATTATTATTTTTCCTGTGACAAGTAAACACAAACCTAGGCTTTAGGAGACTAGGCTTTCTGTTTATATACTTATTTTGCCTGGTTTTTATTTCTTGAAGAGTTTTCCCTGGCAGATTTTCCTGGTGGTGCAGTGGTTAAGAATCCGCCTGCCAATGCCAGGGACATGGGTTCGAGCCCTGGTCCGGGAAGATCCCACATGCCGCAGAGCAACTAAGCCCGTGGGCCACAGCTACTGAGCCCGCGTGCCACAACTACTGAAGCCTGCGCGCCTAGAGCCCATGCTCCGCAACAGGAGAGCCACTGTAATGAGAAGCCCATGCACCGCAATGAAGAGTACCCCTGCTTGCCTCAACTAGAGAAAGCCCATGGGCAGCAACAAAGACCCAAGGTGGCCAAAAATAAATAAATTTATTTTTAAAAAAAGAAAAGAATTTTCCCTGGTGGTCCAGTCTTACTCTACGCTTTCACTGAGGAGGCCCGGGTTCGATCCCTGGTTGGAAAACTAAGATTCCGCAAGCTGCACAGCAGGGAAAAAAAAAAAAGCTGTTTTTTTTTTTTTTTTTTAAAGTTTCAAGTCATTTGGAAAATATCATTACAGTGTCCCCAGTGCTTGTGCCTGTAACTGCAGTAAATGACACTCTAGGGAAGAACCTTAAGATTAGGGAAAGAACAGAGGGCCTTAATCTTTCCAGGCTGGAATTTAAAGCCTTGTAGCTGCCATTACTTTTATTCACCCTCCCTTAATTTCAAATTCAGCACACATTATTAAGTGCCCGTTTACTGAGGTCCTAGGCTAGGAACACTACTTTGCTTAACCATCACGCAGTAATGTAAGACCCAAGGCAGCCAAAAATAAATAAATATTTATTTATTATTTTCTGGACTTTTAAAATGAGGAAACCAAGCTTAATAAGAGCTGAGGTCCTTGTCTAAATCACCCAGTAGTATTTGGTTAAGACCGAGAATTTAGGCATTGTTTTCTTTAGATTGAAATCTAGTCATTGATTTTTTTTAAGGTTCTCTTGGAAGACCAGTTCCCAGTTTCGAATCATTGAGTTTTCCCCAATCTTTTAGTTCTCAAAAGAATAAAAACGATCTCTCATTGTATCATATCCAAACACAGGACGGAATACATGGCAGAGTGTGGTACCGCATTAAGTTGGCTCCAGATGGTTTAATAGAATGAAAACGCCCCTAGATGCACGCAGTGACCCGCGGATGGAGATCTGGGTGCGTGCTCGAGTGCGCATGCTGTGGTCTTGCCTAAGCCTCAAAGGGGAGGGAAAGGTACACATTTATCTCGGCTTCTTGAGGGTGGGGAAACTGAATCTTTGCTCATTTGAAAACAATTTCCAAAGCAAGCAGGAGTTAATACAAGAGGATCGGATTCGTTGGGTTCAGGCAGTGTGTGTGTGTGTGTGTGTGTGTGTGTGTGTGCGCGGGCGCGCACGGGCGCGCCCGCGCACATATACTTCTTTTAATAGGTAAATGCATCTTATCTCAGCGTGAGGCAGGACATCCTGAATGTAAAAGCCATAAAATGAATTGCAAAGGGAAAATATTTGTCCATTTATAAGTTAATTATTTGCCACAAATATAAGAGGAGCTTTAGAACTTGATAAGATGTAAGCTAGCAATCCAAAAGTGAAGGGAGAGGACACAAATGCACTATTTCCAGAAAAAAGGCACAATGGCCAAAAAATTAAAACAAAACAAAAATCCACTGTTTAGCTTCCTATTAATCAGACAACTACAAGTCAAAGCAGTGACAATATGTACTTGGCCTATCAAATAACAAAGATTTAAATAATGATTATGTTCAATATTAATGAAGATCTGGAGAATTGGCTGTTGTCACACTGATGGAGGGAGTGTGGTCTTAAAAACTCTGCATATACACGGGACAAAATAAGGTATAGGGACATATTTTCTCTTTTTGGCCACACTGCATGGCATGTGGGATCTTAGTTCCCCGATCAGGGATGGAACCCACGCCCCCTCCATTGGAAGAGCAGTGTCTTAACCACTGGACCACCAGGGAAGTCCCAGGGACATATTTTAAGGAAATATTACAGTAAGGGACAAAAATTTATGTATAGGAATATTTATTGCCATATTATTAATGCTAATAATAAACTGGAAATCTATTCACATGTCCAACAAGATGAGATAAACACATTATAATTCATACATGTGAAAGAATATTAACTTTTTCAAATGAGTCATGGAATATTTAATGACTTGAAAGTATGCTTTTAAAATATATACTATTCAGTTAAAAACAGGATGTAATATTACATAGATATGATCCCAATTTAGGTAAAATGTCCCATGAACATGTATGCATGCGTTGAAAAGTCTGGAACAGAATATGCTAAGATATTAACAGCAAATTTCTTCAGCGATTTTCTAAGGATTTTACTAGTGTAAAATTGTTTTGGCTTTTCTACACTAAGCATGTTTGACCCTGAAGCCACCCCCACCCACCTCCTCATTCACCCCTCACCATCCTTTGTAACTTTGAAAGAGTCTGGAAGGATCTTCATGACCATTCACTTAGTTTTGATTAGGCATGTGTATGTGTGTGACACCTATACCAGCTTCTGACCTGGGCCTTATTTCTGGGTCAAGAGAGCTGGCTGCTTGTTTGTCTGTTTTTTCTTGCTGTTGTTGGTTTTGTGCCTCAGTGGGGCGTTCATTTTTCCAGATTTTTACTATTGAGATTTCTAGACAAGAGATCTGATGAAGTCTTCATTTAGAGGGCTTGTCTGGAGGAGGTTGTGTATTTCCTTTGTCCTGAGTCTCTGCTGAGAGAAAGTAAATGGTACTTTCAGCTACAGCACACACAACTGGCTGTCTGCTGTCACTGAAGTCATAACTAATAGCATCCTGTGATTACCTGTGTTGGGATTTTTCTGCCTTAAGCCTCATTTGCTCTAAGTATACTTTGTGAATTTTAAGAAAGGCTTGTGACATCATAGAATGTCAGACATATGATGAAACACCATCTCTATAAAAGAAACCTATATAAACATTATAAAAATCTCAGGTTATATGCTTTACTGAGAACCACTGTCAGCCTTGAAAACTACTATCTTTGATGAAAAAATGGGCATATAATATCTATCTCCTTCTTCTCCCCTCACCCTCAGTTTTGGTATCATTTGGATGGATGGAAACTGTTGGGGCTCAAATATAATTACTTTATAAATAATGAATAAGGTACTACTATTATTACTTTAAAAAAATCCCATTTTGGAATGTCTCTTGATAGCTGAAGTTTAATTTAGCCAAATAACTGTTCTGCATTAGCTAATGCAGCCCATTATTTTTAGGCTCAGAAGATATTTCCAGCTGTACTGAAACAGTGGTGATCTATCACTCTTTCTGGGGCCACTTTCTTGGCCTGCCAGTGATGTATCTGGACTTATGACTTTCCGGTGGCAGTAAGGTTAAGATGAGTTTAGTACTGTATTATCCAAGTATCCATGGGAGAGCCTATGCGATTCAATTCAATGCTATCTTCTCTTGAGCTCTTTTTTTAGAGTTCAAGTACTAAATAAACTCCTTTTTAATACTTTCGGTATGAAGTTAAGTGAATATACCACACATAGATAGTTAGTATAGACTTGCTTACTATGTAAATAGGCTATGTAAATAGCTCTAGCTGACTATAATATACATATATTTAAAGAAAACCTACCAAAATTAACTGTGATTATTTCTGTGTGAAGATTTATGAAAATCATTATATATTTTCTTCTGTATACATTTTTGTAGCTTCTAAAGTAGGCATCTATCATTTCTGCAACCAGAAAAGAAGAGTTGGTTGAAACAGAGTGTGTGTCTTTTTGAAGGCTTTGCCCTGATCTCACAGAATGCATTATGAGACATTTCAACCGTACACAGAGGGATTGCAATTTGATGACCTGGCTCCTGTCATATCATTAAAAATAATTGACTGAAAATGCAATCCTGGGAGCTTTATTACTTCTATTCTGGCCTCTGTGGTTCACAGCAGGGAAACTGATACCTAGGTAATTAGAGGGCACCTAATATCCTGATCCCAGACACACTGTAAGACTCGTTCCACTGTGAGCAGGAACCCACATGACATAAATCCAGACAGAAGATGCAAAATCTAAACAGATAGCAGGGGCTTCCAATTTTTCTCAGAAGTATCTTTAGTATTTCCTCTCTAGATAGTAAACCCCGATGCTGAAAAATACCAAGTTCAGCCTCCATATTGCCCATCAATTCAAAAGCAGAAGCCCTAGAAGTAGCCCTCCACCGTCCACTAACGTGGTTTGCAGCCACAGAATAGTAACTTGGTTTAGATTCAAATGTCATCCATCCCTTAGCCCAGATGGTTCTCAGGCATTCATGGTGTGAACATGAGCACTTGAATGTCAGAAGCCCTTTGGACCAGGAGCTAGGCGCTAAGCACCTGGTCTGGAGGATGCCTGGAGTTTCTCCGTACCTCTCCTCATTCTACCCCCATCTCTGGGCGCTGATGCTCAAGGAGCACTTCTTTGCCCCCAGTTGAAAAGATAGCCCCGTTCTTTCTTGTCACTTTAACTAATGGAATTCCAGTAAGGCTCTGCATTCCCAACACATTTTACTTTACCCTTCCAAAGCTCCATCCTTAAGCTCCTAGAAAATCCTCTTCGTGTTAGAAAGTATATCTAGAACTGGACTCCCATGTAGCCTTGATCTCTGATGCTCAGGACTTCAGCTTCTGCTCTCAGTTTGAATCATAACCGTGTTAGCAGCAACCCCCTAATAATGATCTCTCTCCTTTTAGCCTTAAAAGTTTTCTTTCTGGCGCTTTTTCCTAAAAATGGTATCTAGCCAGCCACCTCTAGTACAATCTTTCTCACCTTTTCACTAAAAATATTCATTCACTTAATAGGTGAAAATGTACCACCTCCAAAACTAGCACAGATGCTCAGCCTAATGCCAGGATCTGGGAGGCTGAGGGGACGGAAGCTCAGAGGGGTCAAGTACGCATGTCTGTCTTGCCCTTTCATTGTGACACACTGTGTAGAGCACTCCTTGATGGTGTTATTAATACTGAAATGTGTTTATTCTACCAGGAATAAATTGTAAATGTAGTGCACTCCTATCATATACCAATCAAAACATTTTTAACTTGACAAAATGCATCTAAAGTTCATCTAGAAGAATAAACACTTGAGAATGACTAAAAATATTTTGGAAAAGGAAAATAATGATGGGGACTTACCATACCAGATACCACAGCAGAGAGATAAAAGAGAATGAAAGTACATATATAGACTCTAGTATATACAATGTTTCAGTATAAGATAAAAAACAATGGTAGTTTGCATCAGTTCAGGAAAAAATGGTTTATTTAATAAATGATATTGAGGACTTCCCTGGTGGCACAGTGGTTAGGAGTTCGCCTGCCAATGCAGGGGACATGGGTTCGAGCCCTGGTCCAGGAAGATCCCACATGCTGCAGAGCAACTAAGCCTGTGTGTCACAACTACTGAGCCTGTGCTCTAGAGCCCATGAGCCACAACTACTGAAGCCCGTGTGCCTAGAGCCCGTGCTCCACAACAAGAGAAGCCACTGCAATGAGAAGCCCATGCACAGTGAAGAAGAGCAGCCCCTGCTTGCCGCAACTAGAGGAAAAAACCCGCGCACAGCAACGAAGACCCAATGCAGCCAAAAATAAAATTTATTAATTTTAAAAAGACAAAGATTAGAAGGAAGAGGAGAATTAAGTGTTTGAATACAGAAAGTATTTTAAACTGTTACAGTAAAAAACCCTCTTAAATAAAATTGAAAGGCAAACAACAAACTTAAGAAAACAGCTGAAGGCATCGCATGTTCTGATTTCAAACTGTATTGCAAAGCTATAGTAATCAAAACAGTATGGTATTGGCATAAAAACAGACAATGAATCAGAGAGCCCAGAAATAAATTCATGCATATATGGTCAATTAATTTATGACAAAAGAGCCAAGAATATACAATGGGGAAAGGATAGTCTCTTCAATAAATGGTGCTGGGAAAACTGGGCAGCCACATGCAAAAGAATAAAACTGCATCCCTATCTTACACCACGCACAAAAACCAACTCAAGTTGGATTAAAGATCCTTGGTCCCAAAGGAGATTCTTATACATGAAGGCCATCTCCCTCATATTCAGCTGTGGTCTCTGTAGGTGCAGAGAGTAGCAGTGACTTCCCCAGGGTTATGCAGCAAGTGAGTGGCACCCCTGTTTCCTGTGTGGTGCTCTCCCAGCCCGCCCATCCCCCCCACACTGACTATCCTAAGTGCCACATCCTGAGACAAAAGAAGGCAGGATCTTTCTCACCGCACACAACATACCTTGTAGGAAACTGCTCCAAGCCATTTGTAAGTCTATCAGCAAACATGTCTTGAGGGGACAAATGGCAGGGGAAGTGGATTTTAGAAAGCATTTATAAGGTTGAATCTACTTCTCAGATCAGATCACTTTCTCATGAAGAACTGGCACTTGCACCCCACTTTAAAATCAAGTTTTCACTTCCTACCAATCAGGATGGTTATTATTAAAAAGAAACCTAAACAACAACAACAACAAAAAACAAAACCATGAAATGACAAGTGTTGGTGAGGATGTGAAAAATTTAGAACCCTTGTGACCTGTTGGTGGGGATGTAAAATGGTGCAGCTGCTGTGGAAAATAATATGGTGGTTCCTCAAAAAATTAAATACAGAATCACCAGATGATCCAGAACTTCTACTTCTGGGTATATACCCCAAAGAACTGAAAGCAGGGACTCACACAGGTATTTGTACACCAATTTTCATTGCATCATTATTCACAATAGCCAAAAGGTAGAAATAACCCAAAAGCCCATCAACAGATGAATGGATAAACAAAAGTGGTATGTACATAAAAAGCATTATTCAATCTTAAAACGGAAGGAAATTCTGATATGTGCTACAACAAGGATGAACCTTGAGGGCATTATGCTGTGTGAAATAAGTCAGTCACAAGAGGACAAATACTGTATAACTCCATTTCTATGAGTATTCAGAATAGGCAAATTCATAGAGACAGATGGTAGAATAGTGGTTAGCAGGGACTGGGGGTGGGGTGGGTGGTAAGTGGGGAATTATTGTTTAATGGGTATGGTGTTTCAGTTTCGGAAGATGAAAAAGTTCTGGAGATGGAACCTTCATAGTGGTGATGGTGGTACCTCCATGTGAATATACTTAATGCCACTGTACATTTAAAAATGATTAAAATGGTAAATTTTTAATGTTTGCTTTACCAGATTTAAAAGAGAGCAACTTAAGAGACATAAAAAAAATCAAGTTAAATTAGTTTCCAAGAAGTTCCCACATCATTCTCAGCACAGTAGTTGTTCCATGTTATTTTATAGCCTGCCATCACCTCTGTAGCCAATGTATGATGTGTTTCAAATCCCTTAAAAGGGCAGTGCTGAGTAATATTGAGGGTTGCTGTTTAGTAATGTCATTTCAGTCTTTGAGACATACTGTTATATCAAGCCCTTTCTTCAAGAATGAAATAGGGACATTTTAAACAAATGGCCCCTTTCATTTTGTTGTATACCATTTAACTGGTTCATATCTCTTTTTTAATCACTCAAGGGCAGAGGACTGTGACTTTGGAGAGTTCTCAGATTGGCTCTCCATTTCTCCTCCCACTGATTTATTATTTGGATGATGGTGTTCTTTTTAACACAAGAGTTCTAGATGATGCACCACAAGAACCAAGGATAGAAGACAGGAACCTGATTCCACAAATGAGTACAGAACACTTTTGAAAGCTTGGGTAATCTGTGGTCTTTCAATTCTTGAGGCAGCGCACTCTCCCAATGGTCTCTCTGCCTCAGTTTCTTCTCCAACCAATTCCAGTTCAACCCATCCTTTGGTGCCGAAAATCTCTTCCTGGAGCACAGCTTGGACACCTACTCAAAAGTAGTCCTTGGCTCTTGATGAAGCTTCCATGAGCTGCTCCAAACCTTCCCTGTGCCTCAACCAAACTGTTGCTCTTGGGTTTTCCAGTTCTGTGCTTCCACGCAGTGTTCCCTTTTCCCAGACAGTCCTCCTTCCTTCCTTCAAAGCCTAACACAAATGTTGGTTCTTTTGGGATACCTTTTCAGAGTCCCCAACAAGAAACAATCTCTTTCTCAATCCTGTGAACCCCTTTAATGTGGTTCTATCTCCCCTACAGTATTCACTGTTTTCTACTTGACTTAATTTATTTACATGCCGTAAGTCCTCTATAGATGAAGTTGCTGGTGGACGGTGTGGATATCTGCTTTGAACTGACTGCTTGTGTCCTCTCCTAATTCTTATGTTGAAACTCTAATTCCTATTGTGATGATATTTGGAGTTGGGCCTTTGAGAGGTAATTAGGTCATGAGGGTAGAGCCCCCTTGAATGGGATTAGTGCCCTAATAAGAAGAGATGTGAGAGAGATAAGCCATTTCTCTCTCTCTCTCTCTGCCATGTAAGGACACAGCAAGAAGACCAGGAAGTGGGCTCTTGCTAGACACCAAATATGTTGGCACCTTGATCTTAGACTTCTCAGCCTCCTGAAGTGCAAAATTCATGGTGAAATAAATGTTTGTTGTTTAAGCCACTCAGTCTATGATATTCCATTATAGCAGCCCAAACTGGCTATGTCAGTATCTTATTAATATCTGTTTTTCAGAGACCCAGGCACATGGTAGATGCTGATGGATGCTGAGGGAATGTTGAACAGAATATGTAATATCCAGTGACTCATTTCTGGAGTCACTTGTAGGATATATGTTCAATTTAAATCCTTAGCTGCATGTATATTAAAAAAAAAACCCAGAATGCCTCATAATTTTACTTTGTTGGCATTCTCCCATGGCCTTGAGGACTGATTCCTGCCCCTACCCTCCCCCAAATACCACCACTGTTGGCTTAAAATGAGAGCAGTAAGAGCTGAACTTGAGATACATTGGAACAATTATGTCCATGACTAAGAAAAATAGAATGATTGGTGCAATGGAAAGTAGTTGCAGTGCAGATCGACAGCACACTTTTCAGCTACTGAACTCAGCATTTACGAGTCTGATTACAGCTAGGGGTGGGGGAGTGACAGTAGTGCAGTCCCTGCCCTTCTCCAAGGAGAAGTGCCCTGTGATGCAGGTTTGGGGATGGGACCAGTTTTTGGACTCCTTCTCTATGGAGCATGACTTGACGCTCATGATGCATTCGGTGGGGTTTGGGAATCCGCATTGTAACTGAGGTGTCATGGTTCATTATCATAATGTTTGCCATTAATGGAGGCCTAACAGCGTGCTAGGTACTGTTCTGGGCATCTGTGCACCCCCAACCACCCTCAGGGGGAGGCAGGACTGTTAGCTCCAACTATGGACCTGGAAACAAAGGCTTACAGCAGTTAAGGGAGTTGGTCTGGGTCACAGCAAGGGCAAGTGGGAAAGGCTGACTATGAGCCAGCCTGGCTGCCTCTAAGCCCAGGCTCCCTACCCAACAGCATGCTGCACCCCAGCTCACATAAAGCCCTAGACTGAGGGTTGGGCCACTGGCGTCTCCCAGGCTGGCCAGGGAGTGGAAAAGTGCATTAACAGAGAAATGTGTCAAAAGATCTTCTCCCAAAACGAAGGCTTCAGGGATCCAGTATTTTATTTTATGACTCTACATGCAATTTTTGCAAATGGTATGTTTGGCTCCAGTGGATCTTCACACCTTAATTAGTTCTAGTGACTGCTTTTATGTTGTTAGGCACTCAAGGAGAGAGAGACACCAGGAGTCTCACTAATTCTCTTCCGTTCTGGGAACACAGTGTCTTTTTTTTTTTTTTTTTGAGCAAAGTCTTTTGACTTATCTATCAACAATACTAGAGTCATCTAATTAATCTCATTTCTTTCTGAGAAACTGGGACACTCTCAATGGGCCATCAGAAAGGCCAAGGTTG
Source organism: Tursiops truncatus (assembly GCF_011762595.2). NCBI lineage: Eukaryota > Metazoa > Chordata > Mammalia > Artiodactyla > Delphinidae > Tursiops > Tursiops truncatus. The sequence continues at coordinate 13,742,468 of NC_047039.1, forward strand.
ATAACTTTAAAGAGGAATATGTGAGGTCTTTCACAACCAGGCATCTGCTTAATCTCCACTCCCCCACCCTGGCTGCTTCTCCCAAATGCATCTTAAGCTCCAGCAAACTGAGCCTCAAACTCTCCCTGCTGTCATCTACATGCCGTTCCTTCTATCCAAAATACCTTTGGTTATTGGTCTGGCCATTGGATATGAGTCTGTCAGGACTCAGGTTGTTCCTTGTTTCTGGAGGAAGGCGGAGCTGCAGTAGTGCAGCAGCTGAGCACGCTGACTTCCATATCAGACAGACCTCACTCAGTGTTCCTGCCTCTGTGGCTTTGAACAAGCACCCTAACCTCAAGAAGCATCCATGTTCCCATCTGTTAAATGGGTACAAGAGGAGAACCTTCAACATAGGGCAGCTGCTGAGATAAAATAATTCATGCGAACCTTTACCATAATTAGGAGCACACAGCTAGGCACTTGGCGAATGTTGGCTTCTTCGACTGTTGTCGGCTGGGTTGTCCTCCCTGCCACTTCCTTTCCCACCCTCAGCCTAAAGAAGCTGCCTCTTATTTATGATCCAGTTGCCTGTGTGCCAGCTCCAGCATAGCAGTCACTGTACTGGTTACTGTCAGATTGTTTTTCTCCTTTTTTAGACTGAAAACTCTTCCAGGACGGAGACCTTGAGCTTGAATTCTTCATTTCAAATGCCTGGTACAGTAGCTAATATATACTAGGCATTTAATAAGTAAAGGGATGATTGACCTCTTATAGTTCATTTATTCCTTTATGTTATTACCTTTTACTTACCATGATCTCATTTGGGCATCACATGAGATAGGCATAGCAGAAAACCATATTTTACAGCAGAGGAGCAAATGAAATGAGCTTTCTAGGATCAACAGCACATGAGCGACAGAGTTTGGGCTGAATTGCAGGTGGCCTGACTCTTTGTCTGGTGCTCCTTCAGGGAAGGCTGAGGAACATACAGATTAAGAGCATGGGCTTTGGAAGTAGCCAGACCTGATCGCAAAATCTGCCTCTCCTACTCACCAGCTATGACCTGGGACAATTTATTTTTATGTCCCAATCAACCGTTTCCTAGTCCTTAAATGCTGGTAACTGCAGTGCTTTTTCAGAGCACAGCCCAGTCCCAGTGCATCGTGAGAGCGCAGTCCATGGTGGCCATTATTATGAGAATGAAATTGAAGTCCCTCATTACCATACAGATGCGGAATCCCACAGAATGCAGCGTAATCCCCAAACAGCCAATCTCCGAGAGCCAGACGAGCCTGTGAGTCGGTGCTGGTCCCGTCCCCCAAACCAGGGCACTTTGCTGTGGAGAAAGAAAAGGACATATATACACTACCAAACGTAAAATAGCTAGCTAGTGGGAAGCAGCCGCATAGCACAAGGAGATCAGCTCCGTGCTTTGTGACCACCTAGAGGGGTGGGATAGGGAGGGTGGAGGGAGGGAGACGCACGAGGGAAGAGATATGGAAACATATGTATATGTATAACTGATTCACTTTGTTATAGAGCAGAAACTAACACACCATTGTAAAGCAATTATACTCCAATAAAGATGTTAAAAAAAAAAAAGAAAGAAAAGGACAGTCTTTGTCACTCTCCACTGTCTCCCCACTCTCATCTGTATACTGCCTAGTTCACTGGTACAAGGGTGCTGTCCGCGTGCACTGTGGTATCTTTCATGTCCCAACAATTTAATTTGTCCCAGTCACTGACGGTTTCTCCGTTATATCTCCAGCTCAGCTCTTATTGCTACATTTCACTCGGAGAGGGTGCGGAAGGTGGGAATCATTTGTCAAGGATATGGGAGAATAAGACATCCAACTTCCTGCAATAAAGAGGATGAAGCCCTGTGTTTTGCTTTCATACTGCATCCAGGGATTCAAAGTGTACATACGCTGAGTAAGAGACTCCCAAATTTAGTCACTGGACCTCTGCACTTTTTAAAAGATGTTTTGCTCATTGAGTCAACATTTGTTTAACTCCTGGTAAGCACCAGACTTGGGGGGTTCAGAAGTGAGAAAGATAAACTGTACAACCTCCCAAGCAAATAGCTATATAAGAGGAAAACGAGGTGAATAAGGAAATATTCGAAGACACAATAGAAGTCTGTGGGAGCTGAGTTGCTGCAGTTCAGAGGAGAGAAAGGAGCAGACATGTGAATTCAGCCTTGAAGGGTGGGGAACAAGCAGTGCAGTGAAAGGGCGCAGTATAAGTGACCGCAAGGGGAGGTTTGGGGCAGCTCTAGGAAGGGGTGAGAGCAGGCAATGAAGGGCCAGCGACGATGCTGATCAGGGGCTGTTGACAATATCAGATCTGCCCTCCAGGGGGACCTTCAGCAACAGTGGGTGCCTGGACTGCGGCTCGGGGGAGACTGAGGCAGAAGGAACTTTGGATGAGTGTGTTGCTTCAAAAATCAAGGACCCTGGGTGCCTCTTCTCTCTTAAGTATTTTTTACTCAGTTATGGAGCCATCGGTTCTTCTGTTGAATTGTCCTGAATCCCGGTGCTAATTTTAGCATCAAAATCCAGAGACAGAAAATTATTAAAGAAGGGATGAAAAGTCATACGACGGCTGAAGTCAGAGCACAAAGTTCAGTCTGAGTGAGTCATCGAAGCAAGAGACACCAAGCCAGTAAATAACATTGACCTGATGCAAAGAGCCATTTGTTTACAATACCCCCGACCCCTTTCTTTCTTGATGTGAAGGCTAAACAAAGCACACGTAATGAAGCTGAAGAGGATTTGTTAACCAGCAACCCTTAAACATTACCCAGCAACGTTTATGAAGCATTGTCACAGTCTCATTCCTGAGAGGTTGAGAAGGGCAATTCAAGATGGGGTAATGAAAAAAAAAAAAAGATGGGGTAATGGAGGTGAGCCAGCCTTCACACCCTGCTCAGGTCAGAAGCAACATCAGGACCAGTGCCTAGAGCCCCACTGAATCTACTTAGTGGACCTCTCAATCTGTTCATGGGAAGGATGGGCAGAGATAGACATCTGGATAAAGGGATGCTTTCTTGGGACTTCCCTGGTGGCACAGTGGTTAAGACTCCACACGCCCAATGCAAGGGGCCCAGGTTTGATCCCTGGTCAGGGAACTAGATCCCACATGCATGCCACAACTAAGAGTTTGCGTGCCATATCTAAGTAGCCCATAAGCCGCAACTAAGTAGCCCGTAAGCCGCAAATAAGGAGCCCATAAGCTGCAGCTATGGGGCCTGCCTGCAGCAACTAAGACCCGGCACAACCAAATAAATAAACAAATAAATATTTAAAAGAAACAAAAGGGATGCTTTCTTCACAGGAAACCAGTCAGAGCTGGCTAGCTGGAAGATGAGGTTTGCATTTGTGTTTTGAAGCCAAGAAGAGTTGTTGTAACATCCCAGAGTTACTTAAGCTGGCTTGGGATCATGGCTAGTTTGGCTCTGATGGCTTTTGTCTGTATTTATGGCCAACAGAGAATGGGCCCTCAAGTAGCTCAGCAAGGAGAAGCATTCTAAAAGATCCAGGGTGAAAGAGGAGTGAGTAGGTAGGCAGGGATCACTGAGAACGGGCTCTTCCGATGGTCTCAGAGTGATTGTCTTAGGCTTTACCTTCCATGGCCCCCATGGGAAAATTTCATGCATCAGAATAATAGTGATCCTGAGATGCAAATTATAAAGAGTACACTGCATAAGTGCTCCTAATGAGCTTTACAGATTCAGGAGAAACATTTATTTGCTGAGGCTAGTTGTAAAAATAATGTATAAAGTAATTAACTACTTGATAAGAAGCTAACTTTTACATTAGAAATTTATTTAAAGTAGTAATGATTCTACTGTATGCTAGGAACGTCAGTAATAATTATAAATGGTAGTCAAACTACATCATCGACACTGGATATACAATTCCTCTAAAATTTGATACAGCAACTTTCAGCTTGGAGAGCTCTTAAAAATAAGTTGGATAGGGCTTCCCTGGTGGTGCAGTGGTTGAGAGTCCGCCTGCCGATACAGGGGACACGGGTTCGTACCCCGGTCCGGGAAGATCCCACATGCCGCGGGCCCGTGAGCCGTGGCCGCTGAGCCTGCGCGTCCGGAGCCTGTGCTCCACAACTGGAGAGGCCACAACAGTGAGAGGCCCGCGTACCGCAAAAAAATAAATAAAGAAAGAAAGTTGGATAATCATTTGCCTTTATAATACAGAGTAGCACTAAAAGACCACCCTTATCTTTTCCCCAAAGATCTCCCCTGTTTAACAGTCATTTACCTGGAATTCTATCACTAATGATTTAGTCTTGTTGAAATAGATTTCTAGGCCCAAGATGGAGTCAACTCCTGCTCAGGGTGCTTCATCAGCAAACCAAAACTTAGGTATCTTTTGCGTCCCTGTAAATACTCCTCCACTTGACCAGAAATGCAGTATATCCAGTCAGCCAGTCTCCAAACACCAGGCCAACTATGGGCTCTATATTTACCTCCTGCTCCTTCTTAGCCTAATCAAGCCCTCAGCCAACATGTTTTCTATGCTTTCTATTTCTATTTTTCTCTTCCTTGTTCTTTATTCTTTATCCTATAAAAGTTTCCTGTCTTCATCCCATTTTGCAGTTTTCTGATCGGAGAATGTCTGCTTCATGATGTGTTAAGTAAAGTTTGAATCACTTATATTACCTTCTTAAACATTTTTAACAGTCTTTTGGGGGTGACTCTCTAGGTATCCTGGTTTTTGAAAGCATAACCCCTTTCTGGAAGAGTTGGAAGTACTGCTAACATTTAAAGGTCTAAATTCATACTGCAGTGTACTTATTTCACCACTAGATGTTGGTCTTGCCGTTTTGATAATGTTGAAAGGTAGTGCTTCCTAAGGCTGTACTTGTATCTTCATTTAGAGTTCTGTGCATGAGTTTCTTGGATGACCTACTGTGGGTTTAACAGAATCTAAGCCTCTGATTTCAAAACTGAGCCTTGCAGGTTTGCCCAGAAGCTAAGATCTTCTGACTTAGGAGCATGGGGTTTTCAATGAGCTAATTGGCACTTAAGTTATTTGAATTAAATTATTCTCAGTTCATTTAATAAGACTGCTTTTTGATTTTTTTTCTTGCTTCCTTTCAGCAACCAAGTTGAACAACAACAAAAATAAGTGAAATGTAGAATGGATCTGTCTCTTGCCTCTTTATTGACCTGAATGTTTAGTCCATCAGGAAAATACTTGTGCAATTACATGTATATAGCTCCAGGAAAACTTAGCAAGCTGAAGGAAAGCTGGGGAAATTTAGCAGTCCAGTTTAGAAGAGAGCATCAATTAGTCATCTTTGTTTAGAAGATGATGGGCAAGTCTACAGCTTGGAAACTAGCTGAAATCTTATAACCAAAACAACAACAAAAAATGATAATACACACAAAAAACAACAATATACCCTTACCTACAAAGGAATCAAAACATAAAATCAGGTATAGATAATGAGTCTTTTGGGACTCAAGGTCAAGACATTGACAATAAATCAACAGAGAAGCTACCAAATATTTATTGTTCACCAATTATTACCCAAGTAACATAATAGATAGTTTACATACATTATCTTATTAAATCCTCCCAACATATCGATAGGCATACTTGACTCTGTGTACAGAAAAGAAAATTAAAACTCAGAAGAGTTATTTCTTCGAGACCCTCCAGTTAGTAAGTTGTGAAATTGAGATGTGAATGCAAGTCTTTGGACTTGAAATCCAGGGTCCCTTCCCCACACTGCAGCTACTCACATGGGAATTTTCATTGAGGAAATGATGTTATTGGGCACACATACCCACTTGCAGCTGTCTGAGTAGGAATATTACATAATACAATACATACAATGGAATATTATTTAGCCTTAAAAAAAGAAGAAAATCCCATCATATGCTATAACATGGATGAACCTAGAGGACACTATGCTAAATGAGATAGCTAGTCAGGAAAAAAAAAATACTGTATGATTCCACTTATATAAGGTCTCTAAAGTTGTCAGAGTCCTAGAAGCAGAAAGTAGAATGGTGGCTGCCAAGGGAAATGGGGAGCTGTGGTTTAATGGCTATAGAGTTTCAGTTTTGCAAGATGAAAAAGCTGTAGAGATCTGTTGTAAAACAATGTGAATATACTTAACTGTACGCTGAAAAATTGTTAACATAAATTTTATGTTATGTATTTTTTTACTATAATTAAATTTAAAAAAAGAATATGCAAAAAAGTCTACAAATAATAAATGCTGGAGAGGGTGTAGAGAAAAGGGAACCCTCTTACGCTGTTGGTGGGAATGTAAATTGGTGCAGCCACTGCGGAAAACAGCATGGAGGTTCCTTAAAAAACTAAAAATAGAGCTACCCTATGACCCAGCAATTTCACTCCTGGGCATATATCCAGAAAAGCTGAAAGTTTTAATTCAGAAAGATACATGCACCCCGATATTCATAGCAGCACTATTTACAATAGTCAAGACATGGAAGCCACCTAATGTCCATCAACAGATGAATGGATAAAGAAGATGTGGTGTATATATGATGGACTCAGCCATAAAAAAGAATGAAATAATGCCATTTGCAGCAACATGGATGGATCTGGATATTATCATACTAGGTGAAGTAAGTCAGACAAAGAAAGACAAATATTATATGATATCACTTATATGTGGAATTTAAAAAAACACAAACTTATTTACAAACAGAAATAGACTCACAGACATAGAAAACAAACTTATGGCTATCAAGGGGGGAGGATAAATTAGGAGTATGGGATTAACAGATACACGCTACTATACATAAAATAGATAAACAACAAGGATTTACTGTATAGCACAGGGAACTATATTGTAATAAACTATAGTGGAAAAGAATCAAAAAAAGAATATAGATATTTACATATATATTTATAACCAAATCACTTTGCTGTACACCTGAAACTAACACAATATTGTAAATCAACTATACTTCAACAAAAAAAGAAAAGATGCAAACAAATAATATGAGTAATGAAAAAGGAGACATAACTATGGATAAAACAAAGATATCATATTGAGGTGATCATTTTGTAATATACACAGATATTGAAGCATTATGTTGTACACCTGCTACTAATATGATTTTGTATGTCAACTATATTCCTCATTTAAAATAAGATAAAATAAGACCCTAAGAACAGAAATAAGCATCTATGAAAAGAGTTGGGAGAGAAGCATTTCAGGCAGAGGGAACAGGGCATGCTAAGGGTGTATGTTTAGAAAGTGAGGAAAAGAGAAAAGTATAGATTTGTTTATTTCTGTTTACAAGAAAGAAAACAAACCAGAAAATGGGTTTATAGAATTTTATAACTTAAAAAAAACCTCAAGACATGAAAATAATAAAGGAATATCACCAATACCAATAGTTTTATGTTAACATAACTGAAAACTTAGAATGTACAATTGTCTGTAAAACTATTAAGTCCTAATATTTACTTAAGAAGAAATAGAGAACCTTAATGATTCTGTAACCATTAAGATATTGATTTTTTTCAGTAAAAATTTATACAAAATAAAACACCATACATGGATGATTTTATAAGCAAATTCTATTAAACATCCAAGAAACAGATAACCCAAAGTTATGTAAATTTTTCCAAAAAATAAAACATGAGGAAACTACTAAAGTCAGTTAATTAGGTTAGCCAAGATCAGGAAAAGAATATTGGAGAAAGTAGAGGTTAACCTCACTTTATGAATATATATGCAAAAAATTTAAATACATATAGACAAACTGAACCTAAGAATGAAAGTATGTATGTGTACATGAATATGTATATCTATGTTTATCTATCTAATCGCAAGAATGTAAAGATGAATTAACATTAGAAACCTATTAATCTAATTGATCACTTTTACAGAATAAAGGCAAAGGACATATGATTGTGTTTATTAGTGGCTGATATGTCTATGTTACTATAGATATATCCATATTATTTATAGATACGAATTTCAAAAGCATGCAAGGGAATGAGTAATACTAAACTCAGTCTGCTGCTTCTCTCTGGGAAAGAAAGATGAGAAAGAGATAGAGGAAAGCTATGTAGGAGTCTTTGTACCCATAATTTTTGTTTTAAGATTCTAAGTAAATCTGATAAAATGTTAAGATTTTAAAGATGAGCAAGAGATATATGGTGTTTATTATAATGTTCTTTACATTTTTTTACGAGATGTAATAAAAAGAGATCCTTCTGGGGCTGGTCATGCCTACCTAGAAGTTTTTCAATAAAAAACTGTCATTCATATTTTAAAAGGTACATTACTGTTGTTTAATCCTGAAAAGAAACAGATTGAAATATGACCCATGAAATATATATATATTTAGTTCCTTTGGTGCTTACTATTTTTTTTTCTTTCTTACCGATTTTTTTTAAACATCTTTATTGGAGTATAATTGCTTTACAGTGGTGTGTTAGTTTCTGCTGTATAACAAAGTGAATCAGCTATACATACACATACATCCCCAGATGTCCTCCCTCTTGCGTCTCCTTCCCACCCTCCCTGTCCCACCCCTCTAGGTGAACACAAAACACCGAACTGATCTACCTGTGCTGTGAGGCTGCTTCCCACTAGCTATCGATTTTACATTTGGTAGTGTATATATGTCCATGCCACTCTCTCACTTTGTCTCAGCTTACCCTTCCCCCTCCCCGTGTCCTCAAGTCCATTCTGTAGTAGGTCTGTGTCTTTATTCCCGTCCTGCCCCTAGATTCTTCATAACCATTTTCTTTTTTAGATTCCATATATATATGTATTAGCATATGGTATTTGTTTTTTCTCTTTCTAACTTACGTCACTCTGTATGACAGACTCTAGGTCCATCCACCTCACTACAAATAACTCAATTTCGTTTCTTTTCATGGCTGAGTAATATTCCATTGTATATATGTGCCACATCTTCTTTATCCTTTCTTACTGATTTTGATTATCAGCTTATTTGACACTAGTCATTGGATTGGGCCGGTGAAAATGTGGGTAGAGTTGATTTAAACACTTTGTAGGGAATTCCCTGGCAGTCCAGGGGTTAGGACTCTGCTCTCACTGCCGAGGGCCCAGGTTCAATCCCTGGCTGGGGAACTAAGATCCCACAAGCCACACAACATGGCCAAACACCCCCCCCAAAACAAAAACAAACAAAACCCAAAAAAAATCCCCCAAAACAAAAACAACAGAAAAACACTTTGTAAACATTTTTTTAATATATGAGATGCAATAATAGAATAATAAAACTAATTCAAGATGTTGAACTGAATGTATTCATCCTCTCTGCTGAGACACCATTAAATGATAATTAAGAAATTGAAAAAGATATAATCTCACAACAGCTTACGGGACAGGGGAAAAAAAGAGTTCAACCCATCTCTGAAAGTCAGTTGCAGATAAAAAGGTTTTGATCTGTGAAGCGAAGTGAAGGCAAAGCCCACAGTTTGCATGGAGGGCCCTGCAATAAGCAGGGTGCTGACCTGCTCAGGAACAGCCCTGGAGAGGCTGCAGTGCAGAGCCTGCAGACCAACAGAGGAGCAGGGTGGAGAAGGGCACAGAGATTGATGGGTGGTCTTATGGAATGGAGATCACCCACTCTCTTCCCCTAACTCCCCATAACCAGCCCCAAGCAGGACTGCATTCAGTCACTTGGACCACTTCTGCTCCCCCAGTCCCATAGCACCACATAAGTACAGTACTATGGGAAAGGGACAGAGTTTTCTGAAGAAATTGACCAAATTGTGTAGGGAGAACTATGGAAGTGAGGTATTAGTGCCTCAGAATAAAGTCTCCCACATGTAACCATTTGGTGGTAGTGGTACAAGGCTGCTTACAAAGGTCAAATCTCATCCTCTCATACAAAAATCATATAAATGGATCATAGACTGTGTTTTTTGTGACTGGCTTCTTTCACATAATGTTTTCCAGGTTCATCCACACTGCAGCATGTATTGGTACTTCCTTTTTAGTGCCAAATAATATTCCATCACTAAGTCATATTTTATTTATCCAGCTGATGGACATTTGGGTTGTTTTGGCCATTATGAATAATGCTGCTATGAATATTATGTGCAAATCTTTGTGTGGACATAGGTTTTCATTTCTTTTGGGTAGATTCCTAAGAGTAGAATTTCTGGATCATATGGCAACTGTTTTTAATATTTTGAGAAACTGCCAAACTTTTCCAAGGTACCTGCACTACTTAACTTACCCTCCAGCAATGTCTGAGGCTCCAATTTCTCCACATCCTTGCCAACACTTGTTATTGTCTGTCTTCTTTATAATGTTCATTCTAATGGATGTGAGTTGATATCTCACTGTGGTTTTTTTAAATTATTTTTTTATTGAAGTACAGTTGAATTACAATGTTGTGTTAATTTCTGCTGTACAGCAAAGTGACTCAGTTATACACATATATACATTTTTTTATATTCCTTTCCATTATGGTTTATCTTAGGATAATGAATATAGTTCCCTGTGCTATACAGTTAAGATCTTGTTGTTTATCTATTTCATATGTAATAGTTTACATCTACTAACCCCAAACTCCCAGTCCATGGCTTCCCCACATCAGCTCCCCCTTGGCAACCTCAAATCTGTTCTCTATATCCGTGAGTCTGTTTCTGTTTCATAGATGAGTTCTTGTGTGTCATAGTTTAGATTCCACATATGAGTGATATCATACAGTATTTGTCTTTCTCTTTCTGACTTACTTCACTTAGTATGATAATCTCTAGGTCCATCCATGTTGCTGCAAATGGCATTATTTTGTTATTTTTTATGGCTGAGTAGTATTCCATTGTATATATGTACCACATCTTCTTGATCCGTTCATCTGTTGATGGACATTTAGGTTGTTTCCATGTCTTGTTATTGTGAATAGTGCTGCTACGAACATAGAGGTGCATGTATCTTTTTGCATTATAGTTTTGTCTGGACATATGCCCAGGAGTGGGATTGCTGGATCATATGTCTCTCTGTGGATTTGATTTGCATTTTGCTAATGAGCTATGATGTCAAACATCTTTTCATGTGCTCATCAACTACTCATGTATCTTCTTTGGGGAAATGTCTGTTAAGACATTTTTTGCCCAAGTGAGAGTTCTTCAAACATTTTCTGCTCACACAGTCCCTAGAAGAATTTTGGAAATCTATGTAACCCTTCTTTTGATTTTAAATTGATATCTAAACATTATCAACTTAAGTTTAAGTAGTTGCTAGTTGCAAAAGATGTAATTTCCAGAGTATTCTAAGTATAAACATTTTAAAACAAAATGAAGTTACTTTTAAAATATATCAAATGGACTCTAGATACAATACCCACATGTTATCCATCATCATTTACATAAAAATGCATGAACAAGCTCCTCTTTACCCTTCACCGATTTTATATTTCATTTTTCACCTTGAACTCTTATTTCCATTACTCTGTCTCACATTATTTTATCCCTAATAAAATATATCTTATGCTTATAAATCTTGTTTTATAATTCTATTGTTCTTCTCTGCAATAAAAGATAAGTGTAAGAATTGTAAATGAAATATTTATTTTATGTAATGACAAGCATTTAAGTATTACAAAGTTTTCTGGGTTGAATTATGATTACAAGTACTATTAGTACACAATTACTTAAAACATGGCTACCTTATAAATTTTAATAAGTAATTATTGCTTTAGCAATATCACTCAATATTTGAAGTCTTTCCAAATTTGAAGCCAGAAAGCACATATTGACCTATTATAAAAATATTGTGGAGGGATAAATTAGGAGTTTGGGATTAAAATATATACATTACCATGTATAAAATAGATAACCAACAAGGACCTACTGTATAGCACAGGGAACTATACTCAATATTTTTTAATAACCTATATGAAAAAGAATCTGAAAAAGAATATATATATAACTGAATCACTTTGCTGTACACCTGAAACTAACACAACATTGTAAATCAATTATGCTTCAATAAAAAATAAAATAAATATTTTAATCTATCAGCTAATTAATTGATTAACTATTCCTTTAATTTTGTTGAAAGCAAAGAATTGGAAAGCACCTAGGTTGCATAAAGATTTATCTCTTCATGGTTAAAGTAATTTTACTCACTCTACTTCTGGGAAGAATACCAAAAGAGGCTTTACCAAGTCTTATCAAATAACTATTAATCATACCTGCTTATTTTTCACTTGGAGGCACCTTACGTAACTTAGAAAGGGTTGGAATATGTATAATTTTAATTTCAATACATCTTTATCAATACAGTGTTAGAAATGAGATTATCTTATTTTCTATGTGATTTAAATGCATTTTTGTCAAAACCTCGTTGATGCAGATTTAGCTCATTCAATTTATAGCGAAGGTGGGAAAGCAGAATCAGCACAAGTTCGCAAGCAGATAGATTTTACAAAAGACTACATATGGCAATTGGGGATCTGGAAATAGATTCCCTTAGCACTATTTATGCCTGTGAACCCCTTAGAAAGTCCTCCAATCCCTTCAGGGGAACAGGTGGCCAGTTCAGAGGCATTTGTGCTTGGTTACCCCCACAGCTAGATCTAGGATCAGACACCTCAGCCTCTCAAATCCAGCGCTTTTCCACTCTTCAGTGTTGTTTCCCAAAACCATGTGGACTTTCAGTATGATCTACAGAGCAACAGCACACCCAAAAAATTTCATTACAGTATCTGGAAAAGATAATATTTGATACATTTAGGTTGGGTTTTTTTTTTGTTTTTTTTTAAAGTAACAGCAGGCTCCACTCACCATCTAGGATGGTTACCATAGTGATACCTAGAGATTGTTTGCCTGTCCTCTCTTTAACCCTAGGCTCCACAGTCTACTATTCCCTGGGCATTGAGTTCAGATTCTTAGGTTCCTTTCTTCAAAGGGAAACCAGCAATACACGCATTTTAGGAGGAGAGAAAGAACCAAAGATGTAAAAAAGGAGAAAGGAAGAGAGAGTGAGAGAGAAGTTGTTTCTATTCTTCATTCTGGGGTTTGGATCCTAGGAGAGAAATGTCAGTGGCCTTAATCTATGCTCTGTTTCAACACTTAATCTTGAAGCAACAGTAAGAGAAGCATCTGATTTTTCCTCTCTTTTCTTTCATAATCAACCCATGAAAAGAAAAAATCAGAAGAGAGAAAATGAATTCTGTTGCGTTAGGTGAACATCAGAAGAGAGAAAATGAATTCTATTGTCTTAGGTGAATGGGAACCAATTCAACTGATAAAATATTGACAGCTGTTCAGCTGTTTATTATTAGCTCTTCTGTAGGAAAGATGAGTTTAATGCAAATAAGCAAATACATATTCCCTGAGAATTTCCATTAATAATGCTTTCTTTCTTCCCTCAAAAATCTCATCCTATCGGCATTTGCTTATATTCTGTCTTTGGCTCATATTTGAACTAAGATACGAGCAAGTCTCCGTTTTTGGAGTAACGCTGTGTGCTTTTGAACTCTCATTTATGGTCACTTAAAATATGAGTTCTCCTCGGTCCTAGCTTATCCAACGCTTTTGGCCTTTTCAATACTTTTGAATCAGAGAATCTCAGGTTGTCGGAGGACCCAAGATGCCATCTGGGGTCAAGGCCAGCTCAGAGGTGGAGTGCTTCCCTTCTGAACTGCTATTACTTTGTGTGGGGAGCAATCTCTTCCACCGAGCCTTGCACCCATCTGTACATTTAAATACATTTAATTGTTAAGACACAGCTGTGTGTCTTACTTAAGTGATCTTTCTAAATTGGGGAATTCATTTGGAAGAAAATTTTAATCTGGATAACTTCTAAAGTAAGTATTAATCAGTGTAATGGGCAAAAAGTTTTTTGGCATAAGAAAAAGAAAACACTTTGCAAATTGAAATATCTCAGGCCTATTCCAAAGCATGTCTGTTGTTGTAATGGGATCTGGTAGTGCAGTTTATTAAATTTGTAGGATAAAGTGATACTGATAGGTGCAGGGAATCTTTTTCAGTGTGCTTATTTCTCTTCCAGATAATATAATAAAAGAAATTGCTAGTTAGCAATAAGGCAGGGAGCCTGTATCTGGAGAGAGAAGCTCCAATGAGTTTGCTTCTTATAAATGATTGTAGTGATGGATGGCTATTTTTAGAACCTGCTAATGAAGCCAAGTGTTGACTTATTTGGTGTGTGTCTGTGGTGCTCTGTCTAAATGACCATTATATGGATTGCTTTACTTGCTCATGATTTGAGCATCCTCAACTCTATTGAAGCATTTTCTTGTAGCAGTCTACAAATTTAAACTGCAGAGGAAAAAAAGTGAGAGATTCTATTTGCCTAGCACCTCTAAAGAACATTCTTGCACTTTGGTCATAACAGGAAGTGTGAGAATTCAGACAAACCTTGACCCAGCTGTGTGACCTTGACCAATATTCTTGGGCTTCCCTGGTGGCGCAGTGGTTGAGAGTCTGCCTGCCGATGCAGGGGACGCGGGTTCGTGCCCCGGTCCGGGAGGATCCCACATGCCGCGGAGCGGCTGGGCCCGTGAGCCATGGCCGCCGAGCCTGCGCGTCCGGAGCCTGTGCTCCGCAACGGGAGAGGCCACAACAGTAAGAGGCCCGCGTACTGCAAAACAAAAAACAAAACAAAACAAAAAACTTAGGTATAAAAGACTAATACCAGCTTTAACTCTTTCCTCTTCTATTGACATTGGCATTTTAACAGGTGTTCAAGCTAAAGAGTTGAAGCTTTGATTTGAGTAGTTATGTATCAAGAATCTAATCTGAAAGCAAGAGACAACTGGGGCTTCCCCGTCTTTCTGGAAGGGTACCACAAGGGGATCAGGAAAAGGATAGGCCTGGTACATATGAAACTGTAAGATTTAGAGGAACAATTCCCAGTGAATTTGATGAAAGGTAACCTGAGTGATAGCCCTGGCTCCATTGTTAACAGGAGATATGATCTGGGGGTAAATCCTTCACCTCTGCAGATCTCGCAGCATCCTTATTTAGAAAGTGAGGACGGTAACACCTGTAGATCTGTTTCTGCCTCACAGGATTGCTGCAGGAATCCAGTGATATCATGCAGAAATGCTTGGGAGATCTCCGCTCTCCATGTAAACATCACTGCTGTCATCTCTGTTATGTGAGGATGCCTTAAGAATCAGGTGGAAAAGCAATTTGAGAATAGTGAGAAACAGAAAGTGAAAAACCAAAGCTCATTTTGGGGCACTAATGCCACTGCCTCCCTAGAAATTTCTGCTCTGTTTAGTTGTAATGTTCAATGGCTACTGTGGGGAGGGGCAGTCAGAGAGGATAATTCATTCTGCAAAAAGGAATAAGCAAAGGAAAGGTTAAGAGCTGCTGAAGATGAAGAAGCCGGTGGAGGACTTGAGTGGAAAACATTTAAATTACTTCCCAATCCCAAGAGTCTATGAAGCACAGCACAGAAAACCACATTTCTAATGGTATTAATTTAAAAAATTGGGAAATTCACTCATTATTGAATTTGACATAAAGTTGGAAGATTTGAACAATGGATCCAAAGCATTTATATGAAAGATTAGGTTTTAAATAAAAGTTGTATTTTTAGGTTTTTATGAAAGCTGCAGTATTAATGAATAGCCTTAGCTTTCAAAGTCTTTTTTTTTTTTTAAAGGCGATGCAAATTCAATATGAGGCAGCAATGTAAGATGGCTAAAAATTTTGAATGCAATATTGGGATGGACTAATAGAAATACAATACCTATGCATCTTTAGAACAACGATAAGAACATCCACTTCATCGAGCTGCTGCGAAGCTTAAATCTGATACCTGCGCAAAGCATCTGGCATAGTAACCAGCCTCAGAATGTTGGTTCATTTCATTCACGTGACCTCTCTTTTCTCTAAGATCATGGCAATCATTGCTTGTAACTTCCTTCCTTCCCCTGAGACATCACCTAGAATTTTGCCTTTTCTTAATAACTTTTGCATAGTTCTTTGAAATTTCACATGCATGGACTTTGTCTGCTTAGTTATTTTAAAAGTGGTTTGTTATATATTTTTATTTGTAAATTTATGTTATGTTGTTTATTTTTACGATTATATATGTATATACAGATATATCGTTTACATTTTTCTCTCTTGATGTAAAACTTACATTCAATGAAATGCACAAATCTACTATATTCTGAGTTTTGACAAATGCGTACACCTGTACGACCCAAACTTCTCGAGACCTAAAACAATTCCATCGCCCTAGAAAGCTCCTTCGTGCCTTCTCCCTGTCATTCCTCACCTTACGCTCATTGAAGAAACCACTGTTTTGAATTTTTTCCATCATAGATTAGTTCCTCTGTTCTAGAATTTCATATAAATGGAATTATACACTATGTATCCTTTGTCTAAGACTTCTTTCACTCAGTATCAGTGTACTTTTTTTTTTTTTTTTGCGGTACGTGGGTGTCTCACTGTTGTGGCCTCTCCTGTTGCAGAGCACAGGCTCCGGACGCGCAGGTTCAGCAGCCATGGCTCACAGGCCCAGCCGCTCCGCGGCATGTGGGATCTTCCCGGACCGGGACATGAACCCGTGTCCCTTGCATCGGCAGGCGGACTCTCAACCACTGCGCCACCAGGGAAGCCCCCAGTATACTGGTTTTGAGATTCGTCCATGTTGTGTATATCAGTAGCTGGTCTTTTTATTGTGCTCAGGTATTTTTCAAGCCCTTGGAGACAGGACTCTGCTATAAGTCCCTACACTCCCCCACCTCCCCTGGCACTTAGACAGACTTGTGCACATTACAAGTGTTCCAACGGCATTCGGTGACTCGATGGATGAACACCAAGAGTTATTTAATCAATCAATAAGTCATTTAGACACAATCCAGTTTTGCTTTTCTAATCCAGACAGTCTCTTATATGTTCAACTTACCAGACACCAAACGTTACATATCCTGGTGCCAGCAGCCTGTCTGCTGTACTGGAGGAACCCAGGGATCCGCCCAGGATCAGCTCTGCAGCAGCATTTGCTGCATTCCTGCAGCAGTGAAGTGAACCGCTGCTCTGGCTGGGCTCTAGCCTGGCTGTGAAAGAGCCAACCTCGGGCCTTTGTCTCTTGCAGACGGAAATGCTTATACACTGTCTTTGCAAACAGTAAACCTCACATTCCTCCGACTGATTTATTAAACCACTGTAAAGGTCAGCAAAGAAATCCAGGTGCCACATGGCATGTTTTTGTGGCTAGTTGGTACTCAAATTGCAGAAGCAGCATGTATTTCCTCGCAGTCAGGAAAGCACAACTCAACAAACAGGGTTAGTACTATTGGTTGGGACCGATAGGGCTGTGACCTGCCTGAAATGACTGCAAATGAAGCCCCTTAAGGTCTCCACCATACCCTCTAACATCTGTGGCTGGTGACTGTGATTAAGGGCAAGGCACTGTGGAACAGGCCTCTGGGGAGAACATACATTACCTTGGCCAGTTCCATGCAGCAAGCCTTTAGGAGTTTAAACCTATCACCATCATTTCTCCTTGGACAGCAGCAACTTCCTGTCATTTCTAATATTGCATGTGTTCTAAATATAATTGTGCTTTTCATTTTTAATTTATTCAAATGACATTCTCGTTCCCGTTGCCTTCTACATTTTATATAGCTGCATAGCACACTTTACGATGCATTACTTCAAAATGCGATGCTGTAAAATTAGTCATATTTTATATTACAAGGGGAAAGTTTTCTTTCAAATATATTTCCCAGGAGATGGGGAGATTCATGTATTATGACTCCTATGGTGAGCATAATATGTAAAGAAATAAACTGGTTATAAAAAGCAGAGAGGAAATATATTTGTGGTTTCCACACACTATACATTTTCTGTTGATTTTACTCGTATTTCTTTCTAAAAAGGTAAAGATTTGGAGAAAGCATGATAAACTTCAATGATGAGATGTTGGGTGCCAGCATTTGTTCTTTTATTCTTTAGAGAAATTTTTAAGGTCATTTTGCTAAAGAGAACCTATTTACAGGAGTGGACTATGACGGTGTTTTAATTAGTAAAAAGGTGGCTGTCATAATATAGTTATTCTGAAGAGTTTAAATCAGCTAAGGTTGCACCCTTACAAAAAAGGGTGTTTTGTAAACTGATGTTTAGAGGCGTGTCTAAAAAGTCACATCACCAGTTATGTGTCACGTTCTACTGGTAGCTTCCATTTTATTTTACATTGGCACTCTTAAGAAACCTACAATAATTTTAGTTTATTGCCACCACTAGCTGTCCAAATAAAACACGCTCATTAACAATTTCTTCGTGGTATAAATCAGTTCACATTTGTCTCTCCCCAACATGGGTGGTTTACCACACGCACAGAGACTGCAGCATACAGTTATCAAATTCCACAGAAACATATGGAAGCAGCAAATGCCATTGGCTGCAGCATGTGTAATGAGTAGAGCCCTACTCAGGCTGGAGGCGAATTGAGCTTAGGTGTGGAGTAGCTGTGTGAGTTGGCACATTACTTAACCTCTCTGGGCCTCAGCTATTTGCTCAGAATAAACAATAACCCCTTTCATGGGGATCTGGGGGTTATTAAATAATAGATATCAAATGCCTGTCACAGGGCAGGCATGCTGCACGTATTTATTTTCTTCATCCCTCCTTGCACGGACAAACTGATGCCGACTTTGCTGACAATGATGTATCTACCCGATAGGGAAGAGTATAGAGACCCATCTGCTGTTACGGATGAGGGCTCTTCCTGCAGCTCACTGGTGGCAGGAGAACTTTGCTCTCTTGACCCAAGGACTGATGTTCTCACGAGACCTGCCTCATAAGAATTTCAGCCTAGAGCTCAGCTTTTCAAAACAAATGCCGATACAGAATTTCCTGTGTGCCAAAGTGTTTTAGAATAATGAAATGAAAGTCACCAGGTCCTATCCATCTGAAGCTTCTGACTCTCTTGGCACTAGAGGAGGAAGATTTTTTCGGTGGTTCTAAGAGTTATATTTTACGAGCTCTGTGGTAATGTTAATACATTTTACTTTTAAACTGAACTGCTTCAAACAGTCATTTAGGGGAATTACAGAGCTATTAAGGATAACCAGAGTAGTAGAAATTCTATGAATGAGTTTCATCAACATACTTGCCTGTTTATTTTTAAAGTAATTTTTATTTCCTAGGAGTGTGTTTTGTTGGCAGCCCTCAACCAATTTCATGTTGTTGGAGAATGTGTTTAAAGTGGGACAAATGCACAGGTGTGTAACAAGACCCCAAAGCCTCCTAAAGAAATAACGACACCCTGTGAAAAACACGAATGCAGAAACGTTTGTGGTAAGGGAAGGAAAGTCAAGATTCTTTTTTTAAGCAGATTTTCTAAAGTTGTTCATCTTACCTTTGCTTTGACACGTAGGGCCAATGCCACATGGGTATTCAGAGCAAAGAGTTAAAAAGGAGGGTGACTGGGCAGAATATTTTAAAAAGCAGCAGGTACCTAGCAGAGGAAGGCTTAAGGTAGGGCCACCAACACTCAGACCTGGGCTGCGCCCGGGAGCTCCTCTAAAGCAAAGCTGTAGTGGAGCTATTGAAAAAGACCAGAGGCCTATATTCATAAATACAGAAGATCTGCCCCTTTCCCCACCCCCTGTTCACCAGGTTCAACAAAGGCAAGGGTCCCTGCGCTCCCATTCCCACCCTTCACACTCCAGGGTGCCTTTCTTTTCAGCTGCCCAAAGGACAGCAGCAGAGGCCCACAGGTTTCTTCTTCCTGCAGCATCTCACGGCCCCTGCAGCATCTATCAGCCACCTCCCTCTTTCTGAGCAGCTTCCTCTGCAGTCAGTCTTCAGCCAGGAGTCTTGGCCAAAACACTGACGAGCTTAAGATCTCTGAGGGTGACCTGAAACTGAGAGAAGGGAGCTGGCACAAAAGAAGTGAACTCGTGAATACCTAAGAGTGTGGTGTAGGTGGACTCACCCAGAGCGAGTGTGAAACAATGTGGTTTTAATGGGGCAGGTTAAAAAAAAAAAATCCATTCTGCCACTTGTCATCCACATATGGGTAACCGGGAGCAGACAAAAATATGCCTTACTTAGGTTCTTCCCACCACCCCGAGAAGCCTTTCCCTCTGCTGAATCCCTGATCAATGCGAAGACCAAAGATGTATAGACTGTAAAAAGTCATCAGAATGAGTGCTGCCAGGGCCAAGCAAAATGCAGGACAGCCTCAGCTTGAAATCCTAGAATGACTGAGTGCGGATGGACCTCTTGATAGTTTTAAACTACCAATGGTAATGTTTCTAAAGTCTCATTATTTGAGACCTTAAAGATTCTTTAGAAACCCCATGCAAGTTCTCTGCTGCAGTCTTTTCCTTTACCACGAAGAAGGAAAGGTTTTTTAGATACAAAGGACCTCAGGAGTTAAGCCTTATCCCACTCCCACCCTCCTGTCGCGGGGAGGGGATTGCAGTTGCTCCGGGAGCATCTGTGGTATCCGCTCCAAGTCCTTCGCCCTCTCAGCATCACAGGGAAAGCGATGCCGGCTTCTCTGTTTAAAATCTCTCATGTCTCCCCTTCGTTTGCCTCTTTTAAAAAAATATCAGTATGCTGCACCTCAAATGCTACTCTTACCCAAAGAAAACAAAAATTAAGTGCTTGCTTAGAAAAATCTTAGGTGTATATCTCTGCAATCCCTCCCTGCAACCGGAGGACTCCCTAACATCATATGCGTGAAAACGCTCTGTAAACCGCAGGGCTGTATCAATGTGCATTACGGCGTGCACACTGTTTCAGCTCCCTGGGTGTTCCCTAAAAGAAATCCATGGATTTCGGACTGTGCCTGTTATGTGTTTATCAGAGTGACTCGGGGGGAAGAACCACACGGCTATTTTCTGCCTGCCCCAGAACGAGACGTCTCTGGTCCGAGTTCTGCTCCCTGGAGACGCGCTCCGCGCTCCGCGCTCCGGGAGGCAGCAGCAGCTTCCCTCTGAAAATCAGCCACCTGCGTGGCTTGTTGAAATCATCAGGTTGGGCGCTACACGGGTGTAAAAAGAGGCAAAGGGGCTTCTAATGTGATGGAGTTGTCGGTGTCGAGCAGGAATTTATCTTGATGAAGGAGATACAGGCAACGTGTGACAGTCTGAAGTTCCCCGCTGCAGTGCTGGCCGCTGTGTTTTTGCAAATCGGTTTTCTCCGCAGCTAGTTCAAACTCCTCCACCTACACGCTTCAACACGCCCAAAGTATGCGAGGCTTCGTTCCTCGGAAAGAAATGAGAAAATCTAGTAACACTACAAGGCTGATAGGAACTGCTCTAAGGGTTTAGAAATGCTAAAATCAACACCTGCAGTGCCCCAGTTCCACGTGTGTGTGTGTGCGTGTGTGTGTGTGTGTGTGTAGAAGGAGCGCACTAAAGAAAAAAAGAACCAGGAGAAAGGAACACAAAGAAAGTGCCAGAAACAGCTACAAAGAAATAGAAAACTTTCCTCCATATATGCCGCATACATGCAACCTGGGACAATCTTTTGTATCTCCAATGCCCTGGAGGCACTGCAATGTCACCGTAAACACCAGGGGGATGATGACCCCTGGTGGGGAAGGAGCGACGGGGAGGGGGAGGGTGTCTCCGAGGTTCCAGGCATATGGAAAACTAAGGTGTCAGTAGGGAATGAGAACTTGTTATTGGGGTCACGATCGAATCCGAGTGATACAGGGATCAAGGAATAAGTAGGATGGGGTGGGGGTAGGGAAAGGAAATGAGTGAGGGGGTACGGGGTCTCACAGAAAACAGAAGCCTTCAGAGAAAAGTGCAGAGGACGAAGCCGCAGCATCCTCGCGGCCTGTGGCTCGCCCCCGCCTTCCTTTTGCGCAGAATCCTCCCCTCGGCTGCAGCAGCGCTCTGCCCCCTCTGGCCCGGCGCGCAGTGATCGATCTAAGGCTGCGTCAGAATCCTCTCCGAGTATAAATAGGGGTGGCAGGACAGAGCCGAGCTGCACACAGCCATCCATCCTCCCCTCTCCCTCTCTTCCCCGTTCTTCTTCTCTCTAGGCCCCCATCTCCGCCGCCGGCCAGAGGGGCACCGACCGCCAACATGAGTTCCTTCAGCTTTGAGCCGTACTACTCGACTTCCTACAAACGGCGCTATGTGGAGACGCCCCGGGTGCACATCTCCAGCGTGCGCAGCGGCTACAGCACCGCGCGCTCCGCTTACTCCAGCTACTCGGCGCCCGTCTCCTCCTCGCTGTCCGTGCGCCGCAGCTACTCCTCCAGCTCCGGCTCCTTGTTGCCCAGTCTCGAGAACCTCGACCTGAGCCAGGTAGCCGCCATCAGCAACGACCTCAAGTCGATCCGCACCCAGGAGAAGGCGCAGCTGCAGGACCTCAACGACCGCTTCGCTAGCTTCATCGAGCGCGTGCACGAGCTGGAGCAGCAGAACAAGGTCCTGGAAGCCGAGCTGCTGGTGCTGCGCCAGAAGCACTCCGAGCCGTCCCGCTTCCGGGTGCTGTACGAGCAGGAGATCCGCGACCTGCGCCTGGCGGCGGAAGACGCCACCAACGAGAAGCAGGCGCTGCAGGGCGAGCGCGAAGGGCTGGAGGAGACTCTGCGCAACCTGCAGGCGCGCTACGAAGAGGAGGTGCTGAGCCGTGAGGACGCAGAGGGCCGGCTGATGGAAGCGCGCAAAGGGGCCGACGAAGCGGCTCTCGCCCGCGCCGAGCTCGAAAAGCGCATCGACAGCCTGATGGACGAAATCGCTTTTCTGAAGAAAGTGCACGAAGAGGAGATCGCCGAGCTGCAGGCGCAGATCCAGTACGCGCAGATCTCCGTGGAGATGGATGTGTCCTCCAAGCCCGACCTCTCCGCCGCGCTCAAGGACATCCGCGCCCAGTATGAGAAGCTGGCCGCCAAGAACATGCAGAATGCGGAAGAGTGGTTCAAGAGCCGCTTCACCGTGCTGACCGAGAGCGCCGCCAAGAACACCGATGCGGTGCGCGCCGCCAAGGACGAGGTGTCCGAGAGCCGCCGCCTGCTAAAGGCCAAGACCCTGGAGATCGAAGCATGCCGGGGCATGAACGAAGCGCTGGAGAAGCAGCTACAGGAGCTGGAGGACAAGCAGAACGCCGACATTAGTGCTATGCAGGTATGGCACTGGGCAAAACACTGTGGAGGCGGGGAGGGGGCTGCAGAATCGAGTTAGGATGGGCGGGGGGTGGGGGGGAGAGTGGAGGGCGCGCCTAGAAAGTGGAGACTAGAAATGAGGCATCTGCATGCAGCTGTTAGGGGGTAGAACTTGGCTCCTTGGAGGCTGTGTGGGAGCGGGTGGGGCAGTTGGAGGGCGGGGTGCGGGCGCCACTGCAGTCTGCGAAGATGTGCAGGGTGCAGTTGAATCTCTGTTGCGCATTAAAGCGGCCCAGCCCTGCGGGGGGTTGGGTGGGGTGGGAGAAGGGATGCGAGCAGGGCGTTGCCTCTGGCCTGCCTCTCTGCTGTCCTGAATTCACCACAAGTTGCTTTGCTGCACAGATTGGACCATCTGATTAATAGACACAGCGACGAACTCCCATTAGTTCTGTGACCAGCATGATTTCAGACTAATTTTACCAACCGCTCCCTTCGCGTAGCAGGTAGACAGGAATACAGTCAAAATTGTAGTAGGTAATGATGGCCATAATAAAACGTTTCTTTTTCTCCATCTTCTGGAGAGAAGAGAAAATAATATAGATACATAGAAAATATTTTAGAGAAAATAAAAAAAATTAAATTTATCTACTTCCTTCTCCTATAAAGAAGTGGATTTCTTGTATGTAACCTGGATAGAGTTAGTCAGTGAATGAGAAACAAAGTTTTCAAAAAAACAAATCTGTTTAGTTCCTTGCAGGCATTTTATGATAATCATTAGACTGTAGTAATTAACAAAAACAAAAAAAATTCTTCTGTTAGTTTTTTAAAATAATTTTTTGCTTTCATCTCATGCTTTATGAAGCTGGATTTTTTTAGGCAAGCAAAGAAAGGTTTAAAAAGAGAAAAGGCCGTTGTTTCAGGGGAGGTTTTATCTAAGGTGTGCACTTTGATTTTAATTAAACCTATGCCCTTGCAGCTATAGTAAAGTAATAGCAGTAAGGATTTACGCTTGCATTTTTTTTTGTCTTCCAACAGGACACAATCAACAAATTGGAAAATGAATTGAGAACCACAAAGGGTGAAATGGCAAGATACCTCAAGGAATACCAAGACCTGCTCAATGTGAAGATGGCTTTGGACATTGAGATTGCAGCTTACAGGTAAAAATGGAGGGGCAAAGGTAGCAGCCCTTCAACCTTAGGAAGGAAATCAGACTTCCTTTCTGTTGAATCAGAAATCTTCAAAAATAGTCCTTTGAAATGATTGTGTTCACCTTTTGGCCTTTTCCAAGAAGAATTTATCCTGTAATAATGAGACCTGTTCTTAGCTTCCCATTACATTTAAAGTCTAACAGACAGGGTTATTTTAAGGTGTTTGGGGGGTTTTTGGTTTTTTCCTGGTCTCAGTCACAACATCCCCAGTTACTAAGTTCTGATAATTTCCAACCCTGCCTTTGGCTTTCAGGGTGGCACTGGGGAAGGTGTTGGGTGTTGGGCTCAGCACACTTCCTGTGTTCATGATTGTTAACCCCACCCTCTCCCTGCCTCCGCCAGGAAACTCTTGGAAGGTGAGGAGACCCGGCTCAGTTTCACCAGCGTGGGCAGCATAACGAGCGGCTACTCCCAGAGCTCCCAGGTCTTTGGCCGATCTGCCTATGGTGGTTTACAGACCAGCTCCTACTTGATGTCCGCCCGCTCCTTCCCATCTTACTACACCAGCCACGTCCAGGAGGAGCAGATCGAGGTGGAGGAGACCATCGAGCCTGCGAAAGCTGAGGAAGCCAAGGAGCAGCCCCCCTCTGAAGGAGAAGCTGAGGCGGAGGAGAAGAAGGAAGAGGCTGAGGCGGAGGCGGAGGCTGAGGCGGAGGCGGAGGCTGAAGCCGAGGCTGAAGAGGAGGGAGCCCAAGAGGAAGAAGGTAGGATTCAAACCAAACCAAACCAAACCCACCCTGCAACTCCAGGTTCAGCCGGGGCATGAATATCTGTTAGGACATTGATAAGATAAATGAAGCCTTGCTTATGCCAAGGAAGTTTTATTCATACATGAGTTTAGAATCTTAAATAATACATTGATCTATTGCTTCAACAGACCTTTAGTAATAAGCACGTCATTTCTCAGATTGGCTGGCCTCCCAGAGCCACACATCTCTAATTAGCTTGGTACTTTTTTGAAAAGAACTTAAAAAAAGAATCCTCGTCCTGCTGTCTTTTTATTCCTAATTAAACATTTTAAAATCCATTCATTTAACTCAGTCATTTGGTGTCTGAGCAGCCTAAAGAACAAAAATGAACACCAAACACACAATAAAAGAAAACCAAGGTCCTGGAGGAGAGCAGAGCATCCAGTACCTAGACATAATCTCATTCTATTTAAATATGTGTTCAGTGGCAAATTATTCCCGGCAGGCATTGTCAGTTGCATGTATTTTGGGAGAAAGGAGCTGAGAGGTTTGGGGGAAGTATTTTGACATTTGTGTTCCTCCACAAAACCTTAGCAGAAATGTTTTGATTGGACTCACGCTGCATTTGGAGTTTGTACATTTGCTTTTTATGTTAAAGCTGCCAAGGAAGAATCTGAGAAGGCAAAGGAGGAAGAAGAAGGAGGTGAAGGCAAAGAAGCAGAAGAAACCAAAGAAGCTGAGGAGGAGGAAAAAAAAGATGAAGGTGCTGGGGAGGAACAAGCCACTAAGAAGAAAGATTGAACCCCCTTTCCTTAACTATTCCAGGAATAATTCTCCTGAAATCAGGTCAATCCCATCACCAACCAACCAGTTGAGTTGCAGATACTATATGAATTAAGAAGTCAATATATGTATAATTCTGAGATGACTTAGGTTGGGCATTAAATGTTGTGCTATGACTTTTCTCCTTCCGCAGAGTATCTGTTTGCTTGCAGAGTGGCTTCCTGGCTTGCTGCCAGCCTGTGCATGGTCCACGCTTATGAGTTCAGGATCTATGGCAATGTGAATAATTCAGATGTTTACAATAAAAAAGAAAAAACCCTGAATAAATGAATTCACTAATGTTAATGTTAAACGTCATGGAAAAAAATAGTCCTTTGAACCTTTGGTGGTTAGAAATTAAAGGCCTTGAATTATGTGCTATAAATAGTAAATAAAGTTACACTGAATGACATTCCTTGCTGTGGTTGTTGACTTAATTCGAATATCTTAAAGAAGGCACCAATATAAGACACACAGAAGTGGGCTATTGACCTCCAAATTTTTTTAAGTCAAAATTTTAACAATTACAATGCATTTCCCCCCCTTAATTGGTAATTCTGAGGATGCAATTAGGTCATGAGCATTCATGAAATCTCTCCCCTCAAAAATTTTACTGATAATAAGCTCGAGTAAATGAGAATCTCTGGGGTTTTCTTTGATAAATAGCTATATACTATGCCCCATAAGTGTCCTATATAATGTTGGGAGTGGCTTTCTTGGAGGCCATTCTGAAATTATGTGATAAATATACGCTCTATGGTAAACAGGTAACTTTAACACTAGTATGTAATAATAAATGCAGTATGGATAGAATATGAATCCCGTAACCCTAACCCACCTAGCACTATAACCACATTTAAAATATATTGTCATGAGCAGCAGTTGAAACCCAAGCAAAGGAATCAGAAGGAATAATTTATTATCTCTGTATAATTTTGGATGGAGTAAGAATATCAAAGTTTATTTGCCATTGCAAACATGTTGCCTGCAATCCTGAGCTTATGATTGTGTTGTTAGCTTAATTGTGTTGCCTCAAGTAAATAGCCTTTATGCCACCTATTTTAAACTTTTTAAGCACTACAGATACAGATAATGCAATTGTGATCAGTCGCTAAAGGGGGGATTATATGCTTGTATGTTGCATTGCCATCGCTCTGCATGTCTTTACTGGGAAATATTCGGATTTCAATGATAGCTCTAACTGGTTGGACATTGCATCAAATACACACCCCGTCCGTCCTCCCTGTTCACTGTAAAGTTATGAAAGCTCTCGCACTTGCATTTGATGTGGAATGTGGACGAAATTACTGATTATCCGCTGTTCTGCTTCTGTTCTTACACAATTGCTCTGTCAGCTAATTCTTTTCAATATTTCTTGTTTAGACAACTCTTCAAGGTCATGAATTTAATCTGAAAGCAAAGTGGTTTCCATTTAAAGTTACCTGATGACATGACACTATGTATTTCTAGTTAAGTATATCTCACCAAAGCAAATAGGTAAAGTATTTCTTTATCTACCTTGATGCTATGGATTTGAATTACGAAGATTCTCAGTACCTTTACTTCTGTAAACGCTAGGAGTTGCCTCAGAAGCCAAGCTTTTCACATTTATGTTCATTAAACATGGGATGCTGCACATGGTAAAGCTCAGATATATGCAAATTACATGTAAAACAAAGTAGCCAAACGGAAAGAGCTGGTTGGTTTGAGAATTTCTTGAAGTAAGAACACTGTACCATACTCTATCCTGTGTGCCATAATAAAATAGTGAAAAATCTAAACTAGATGGATCTGAAGTCTTTAAAAACAGTTTCCTCAAATGTGGTACCTGGCTCAGTCTCCCTCTCTCTCCTGCTCTCCCCAAACTCCAGTTCTCGTTCTGTATTCTCTCCCCTAGCTAATGACCCACTCCTCAGCCATCCAATTCTGCAGACCAGAGACTGGGCATGACGTCATATCTCCCATTTCCTCTCCCCAATCCCTCTGGTTTAATCTATCACCAAGTCCTATTGATTTTACTGCCTACGTATCTTGGATCCATCCACATTTTCCTGTTTACACTGCCGCCACTCTAAGGAACCTCCCAACGTCTTGTCCTCCTTCCGTCAGCACACTAGAGTAAGCTAATCTTTAGAAAAGTGCATTTTGATCATGCCCCTCCAATAGTTTCCCATTTCTTTTAATATAAAAACCAAAATCTTTAAGGGGATCTTCAAGGCCCGGAGCGACCTGACCCCAAACTACAACTCGAACCTCATCCTATGCATATCCCCTTACCCCTCCCTTACTACTGGTGTTTCAGCCACCCTGGCCCTCCGTTCTCCCACCTGCCGCAAGGTTTCGGCTGATTTCTCTGTCTGGACCACTCATTTTTTCTATCTTTCCCTCAAACTTGCTCAGATTTCAGCTCAGTTGTCATTCCCTTGGGGAAGCCTTCCCTGACTGAGCCAAATTCCTTTATTCAATGTGTTTATAAGAACATGTAGTGCTTTACACAGTCATAATCGGCATCTATTTCCATGAACATTTAGTGTCTGCGTCCCCTGCTGTAGAGTGATCCTCAGAAGCGTGGCGATCAGACCTCCTGCTCCCCGGCATCCAGCATTGTTCCTACCATGGTAGAGCACAATAAATGTCGACTGAATGAATAACTTCTGGATAGACTAAAATGCCTTCGGGATGACTAGAAAGCCAAGAGTGTTCAATAATCAGTCCTGGTCTAGTCAACACTTGGTGGAAAGGGCAGAGAACCAAAAATCAAGTGTCTGTTCCGATCCTAGTGTTGTTTGTTATGGAGGGCTGGCCATCCCCACCCCCATCCCCATTCTGGCTTCAATCTTCTTAGCTACATAAGGCGTTAGCACTTGATTTCTCAAATCCACTCTAGATTCATGATTCAAAATTTCCTGAAAAACTTTTCGAAGATCAGGCTAAATGGCTGAATAGGAAACACGCGTATCACTATTATGTCCACACTAAAGTCCATCACTTAAAGGGAATTGCTAAACTTCGTGTAAAGTTTCATTCCTGGCATTAAATGGATAAGCAATTAATCTGATTGCTTTTTTCCCTACATGGAGATTCTAGTGCTGTCAGAATAGTTGCTGCGTCCCAGGCACTAATCTAAGTGCATTATACGTATTATCTCATCAATTTCTTTCTTATGACAATGTTATCAGTCCAGCATGATTATCATCCCCATTTTATGGATGAGGAATTTTTAGGTGACTTGACCAAGGTCACATAGCTAGTTTGTGGTAGGCTGAGATTCAAACCTCCCAGGATGGATGGCTCTAAAGTCCATGCTCTTAACCAAATATTGCATTGACTCTCCTTTGCAGTCTAGCTTGGGAGGCATCCTCATGGAATCAGAGGATATTTTCACAGGCTTGTGTTGTGACAGCAGCCTGGGGGTTTTCACACAATTATTGGAATTCTTACAGTCTTTGTACAATTCAAGGGCACTTCTACATTCACAGTGTTCC
The DNA here is from genome assembly GCF_011762595.2 of Tursiops truncatus. Classification (NCBI taxonomy): domain Eukaryota; kingdom Metazoa; phylum Chordata; class Mammalia; order Artiodactyla; family Delphinidae; genus Tursiops; species Tursiops truncatus. The sequence continues at coordinate 13,771,721 of NC_047039.1, forward strand.
ATTGAAGTTACTTAGAATGCTTAAATTTTTCTTTAGTTCCTTGGATTATTTATGTCCCTATAAATTCCTCTGCAAAAATTTTAAACAGAGATGTATTTGAAATTTACCTTCAAGGATCACTAACTTTCAGGATGTGCTTCTCAAACTGTGCAGGACCCTGCGGGGCCTTCCTGGGGGACACAGCTTCTTGCCCCCCACCTCTTGTTTGTAGAAAAGCTTTAGCCTCCTTGGTCTCCCCTGAGCTCCAAAGAACAAATTTAATCAGAGAAGTGAGAAAATGCAGAAACAAAGGAAAGCAGTCAAACAGGACAAAATAATAATAGTTTAGCCATAAAACAAAGTCAAAGACCTTAAGTACCTCCTCAAGGAAAACAGATAATATCCTGAGCCATATCCTTAAGTTGTTTTAAAGACACTAAAACCCCCGCCACGTGGAAGAAGTTAACTGCTGACCACCAGTGTGTAGATCCCAGATCAGTTGGAACCAGAAGGTTGATGATTGAGGTTCCCAAAACATCACCCTGTTACCTCACCAGCACCCAATCAAAAGAAGGTCCACGAGGGGATCATGCATCCTATAACCATCTCCCTCACACTGTCTTTAAAAACCATTTCCTGAAAGCCATTGGGGAGTTCAGGTCTTTTGAACATTAGCTGCCCATTCTCCTTTCTTGGCCCTGCAATAAACGCTACACTTTCCTTCACCACAACCTGGTGTGAGTAGACTGGCTTTGCTGCAAAACTTGGGAGAGCAGACCCAAGTTTGGTTTGGTAACAGTTCTCATGGTGTTATTCTTCTACCTGGTTACAATTTTCTAGTTGTGTTCACATTGAACTGGTCCTCAATGGTTTCTTCTTCTCCTTTTCCTTTTCTTCCTCCTCCTTCCTTCTCCTCTTACTCCTTCTTGCATATCTTCTTGTTGTAAGATATTTCAAGTCATTTTGGGAAGGGAGTAAACAGTGACTAAACAAATAAGTGTCTTTGTTTCCTCCCACCATACCTAGCAAAGTGCCTTGCATTTAGTGGGAATCTTAATAAATATTTTAAGAATGGAAAAGGTTTATTATTTGTGAGAACTTTCCATGCACATGGCCAGGATGAACAACTTATTCTTTCTCCCTTGGGTGTAAATGATCAGGATTGCTCCAGCCATGATTCATATTTGAAAGGTCTTCCAGTGCAGAATTCAGGATGTTTTCCTCTTGGGAAAATGTTCATCAGAACTGACATTTTCAGTTTAAGTTCCCCTAGAAAATTCCCAGTGAAGAATCTTATATGAGAGCTAAAAAGATAAAAGGTAAAAGCATCATGAGCAGTAAAAAATTTTCAGCAGCCCCAGAAAGTGACTATTGGTAGCCTTTTAATTCTACTTCAACATAGATAATTATTTGTATATGGAGAGTTTTTAAAAAAATAATAAAACATCAACATTAAAAACAAACTTTAAAAGGAAAAAAATCATATTTTCTCCATTCAGTCATCATTATTTTCATTTATATGTTCTTCTTTAGACTTTGTTTCTATTTATGTATATTTGACATAGCTTGTCCATTCGTTCCACACGTGTTAATCATGTACTATGTGCCAGGCACTGTTCTAGGCACAAAGAATAAGGCAGACAATATCCCAGCTTTCAGGGACTAAAGTGGTGTGTGTGTGTGTGTGCGTGTGTGTGTGTGTGAGAACAGGCAATGAACAAATAAACAAATAAATAAGTGACATTAGCTCTGAACCAGACATGCAATGATCTGGGGAAAGAGTGCTCCAGGTAGATGGAACAGCAAGTGTGGAAGCTTGGCTTGTTTGAACCCAGGAAAATACCTTAAGCTCATTGGTGAGCATTAAGAATGAGAGAGTAGGAGATAGAACTGAGAAAGGCAGGCAAAGGACATATTATGCAGAGGTTTATAGATCAAGGAGTTTAGGTTCTATTCCTTGTGCAGTTTGAAAGGGTTAAGCAGCAGATGGTGACATGATCTGATTTCTGTTTTATAAATACCACTCTGGCTCCTGTGCAGAGAATGGACTTTAGAGAAGCAAGAATCAGAGAGACTAACTTAAAGGCTGTTTTAGTCCCAATAAGAGAAGATGGTGTGATGACTTAGAGCAGTAGCAGTAGAGATGGCATGATGTGGGATGATTTAGAAAATTTTTGAGGTATTTTTTTTTACTGACAGAATGAATGCATGGAGGGGGGAAGGTGTAAACAGTATTTTTTTTTTGATAACTATGTAACTTCATGAAATTAACATGCAGTATGTGTTAGTTACCTAGTGCTGCATAACAAATAACTCCAAAGCTTAGTGGCTTAAAACAATCTCAATCACTTATTTCTTAGTTTCCACAGATCAGGAATTTGGGGGTGGCTTGGTTGGGATGTTCTGGCTCTGGGTCTCTAAAGGGGTTGCAGTCAGATGCTGTGTGAGGCTACTGTTATCCGAAGGCTTGGTTAGGCCTGCAGAAACTACTTCAAGGTGGCTCACCCATTGGACTGGTAATTTCTTCTCCACGTGGAGCTGCTTGAGGATACTTACAACATGGCAGCTGGCCTACCCTGGAGCAAGGCATCCAAGAAAGCAAGGCAGACGTTGCAATGTCTCTGATGACCTAGTCTAGAAAGACCCCCACCATCAGTACCACTGTATTCTACTTGTCATAGAGACCAGTCTGTCTGATTCTTCGTGGGAGGGAACTACACAGGGACAGGAGCATCAAGTATGAAGATCACTGGAGGCTACCATAAGATCGTGGGCATGTAATTATTTCTTTTATGAACAGCAAGAATCCACTCAAAAGATCTGAAACCATTTCAGCTTCAAATATTCTTCCCCCTTGTTCTCATCTGTGTACTCATTCTTACTTGATCATGTGTCCCAGTTTAAGTTTAAAAATATGTTTGTGAAAATTATAGACAGCCTGGCAATGAATATCTTAGTTAATGGATACCTTCGGTTTGTCCTTCTAACGAAGGATTTCTTTAGTAATTTCCCGAGTGGAATTATATGTTCAAAGGGTATTATGTACATTTTAATAGTTCCTGACATGTATCCCCGCAGCTTCATAGTGTACTTCAAGGCCTCAGCTTTCCTGCATTAATTCATTTGAAATATGTATTATATTATTCTAGTCAACTGGGATAAATATAATGGCAGCTAATACATGACTTAAGGTAAGTTACGATAGAAAAATAAAAGTGTTTTCTGTTTTGTAAGATAGTCAAACCCATCCAAGTTGGCACCTTAGATTTTTTGGAATACCTTAGCTTCTAATACACACATGAGTTTAAACGGGACACGTCTAATAAACAAAAGTTATATGGATTACAAGTAGTCTTAAACACGAAATGCCTTTATAAAAAAACTGAAACGCTGTACATGAGGCTCAGGTTTCTGGTAGCTGTTAAAGACATTTTTATTTGTGTATTGATGGCCGTTAATCCCTTTGCTTTTAGCTAACTGTCATTCTTTCAGTCTATAACCGCCCCACAACCATATTAATTTCATGTGGAGTATAGACCATTTCCTGATATGACTGTTAAAAACAAAAACTAGCGGGATGCTTTGATGCAGCACAATGAATATTCCCTTTTTGCTCTATATCTAGTGCACTAGTAAAGACAGAAACCCTACATTAAAAACTCTAACTGCATCTTACCTAATCATGGCTTGAGAAGAAGGAATAATCTGTTCATTCTGACTTGTTGGTTTGTTTCAAGTCATTTATTCACTGGAGAATCTCACCTTTTTACTTCAGAGGTTAAAAAACACAGGAGAGAGATTGCCCCCCCTCCTTTTTTTCTCCTCCCCACCTAGACACACACACACACAAGAGAATATGTGTGAGAGAGAATCTCAACTGTAAGTCACAAATCATTCTCAGTTTAAGACAGAAAAATTGGTGTCAGAAGTGTGAAATCAGAGGGCGATTCTGAGATGAGAGTAAAATGCACCACCTTCTCAGGACACAGGCGCTCAGTGTTTGTCAGCTGGCCTCCAGGGTTGGCGGGGTTCTGAAGACCAAGAGCCCTGGCAACACTGCACTTGATGTCCTATGCCCACGGGAGGGACCTGAAAAGTGAACCAGGGCCACGTTGGTGACTTAGAGCAACTGGTAAGGACCTTCTTCTGTTTCCCTTCTGTCCTGCCCTCAATTCCTCCCAACCCCACCTGAATAGCTGAAACCAGGAAGTGTGACTTCTGAAAGTGTTTTAACCACTGAGAACTCTCCGAAGTCTCCAGAGGATGGGGAGTCAGCTGATTTCAGCTTCCACAGCATCCATGGGGCACTTCTGGGGGTGGGGGCACAGCTGGGGGGCACGGCTCTTCAACAAATGGCCCCTCCTCAGGCAAAGCCGTTTTTATTGGGGGGGGGGGTGGATATTATTTGGACCCGGTATCCTCAGCTTGTTATTCTGAGAGGGGCAAGACAGACATCTTGCTGTTGCACTCAGAAGCCTTGCAGCCCTGCACCCCTCCCCTGCCCACCTGTAAAACAACACTGCTCAAACTCAGGGATAATTTAAACAAAATGAGTAGAAGAGTGTTTCCTTTAATCCACTGGCAAAACAATTTCCTGAGGAGCTGGAGGTCTGTTTGTAGATGAAGGTATCTTTCTCATCGTCCCAGGACCGACCCCCTTGGCAGCAAGATGCGCTGACACTCCCACCCCTGCCCGCGGTGTGGTGGGAAGAAGAAAGGCCTCCAGGATCGGCCCCCATTTCTTCCTCCCCAGGGACTCCTGCCAGCCCAAGCTAGGGCCCCCTCTGTGGAGAGCTGGGGGTGTTTCCAGACAGAACTGAGAGCATCTGATGGTGTTTTAGGATTACACTGGAAATACGTAACATTAAAACATTTTTATAACAACAACAAACCTCCCTAGCCTGTGAGAATCTAATGAGCTGAGTTGAAGGGCTTTGAAAAATCAAAACGTTCTGCTATCACTTTTTTCTTTCTTTTTTGTTTTTAAGGCATTGATTTTCCTCGGGTTTCTGCACATTCAGTCCTGCCTTGGAGCCACCGCAGCCTCCTGACGCCGCTGGTCCAGTTTTTTCCCGGCTGGGCTAGAGGCGGGGGAGTTGTAGGGCAAAGGCCTGAAAAGCTGCTTCTACCGCCTTGTGACTAGGCGGAGCCCAAGGATGCTCTTTCTGCGTGAAACTTTGCCCTGCGGGCAGCCTGCATCACCCTGCTGAACACGATCTCTGCAAAAGTGCAAAAAGCCGGGGCGGCCAAGTCTTTCGCAATTAAGACCCTCACCTCCACGCCACCCCTGTAAATAGTAAGGTTCGGAGACTTAAAATACTTTACAGCAGACTGGGTGACACATTTTTTTTCAATCAGGAAGCCTAGTCATTTGGGGATGGAGCGGGGAAAAGAAGGGGGGAGGCGCCCGGAATCCTCTTTTTTGCTAGATCTTTCCCCAGGTCGCCCCGCCCGGAGGACGCGGCAGAAAGGTCCGCTGCGGCACCGCGCCCACTGCGTCCCCGGGCGGGCGCCACCCGGAGCATCGCCAGAAACTCAGCGCGCGCCTCCGGGCTCCGGCCCCGGCAAGGAGGGGCGCGGGGCTGGGTGGAGGGGGGGCGGTTCTTTCGGGAAGCTTCTATCGCCGGTTCTTCTCTGCTAGCGGAGAGATCGTGGGAGGCGGGGGTCTCCGGAAGCCCAGGCGCGAACAAGGAAGGGGGCACTCGCGGTCCTTCTAAGCAGGGGCCCCTCCCCACTGAGGCCTGGCCTGGAGCTCAAAGCGTTCTGAAATCCGATTTTAAGATAAAGAAGCCGGACGCTGAGGCGGTGGCCTTGCTGCAGTAGGTGTGGAAGCTGGGGAGAGGGTACCACGCGGAAGGTACCGCAGCACAGGCGCGCCTGGAGCCGCGTGGTCCAGACTCCTTAGTAGAGCGTGGACCAGCTGCGTTTGCAGCGCTTGGGCGCTTGTGAGAAAGGCAGTCTTAGCCCCGCGCCAGGCCTGCTGAACTAGAATCTACATTTTAACCAGATACTCAAGTGATTCAGGAGCGGGTGGTGAGAAGCTCTAGTAAGGAAAACAGTTTAGGTCTGCAGCTCACCCCCACCCCCTCCCCGCAGCTACCTGCACGTGGGTGTGGAGAGGGGAGGTGGAGGAGGCAGTAGGTCACTGCTGCATAACAAAAGCAAGAAGAGGCTCAGTGTTCTTCCTTTGCTTATAACAAGCGAAGTACTGGGCGAGGGCAAGAGATTCATCTCACGTCCTGTCCTTGTCTTCTAGACATCCACTCACTACCCCAGACAGACTTTAGGCAGACGAGCCAGTGCGGAATATTGAGGGCCAGCACGCACTACCATCTGAAGGCCTGCTGAGTCAAGGTCTTCCTACCCTGACTGGTAGAGGCTGCCCAGGCCCCTGTGGAGGAGAGATGCGAACTCAGAGGGGAACCCAAATAAAAGTTACCAGTAGAGTGTTCTCTTGCCCTCTCTCCAGAATTGGGGGGTGGGGGACAGTGGTGGTTAGAAAATGCACAGGAAATTTCTCTTGTTAAAAACAAGACAACAGGGCTTCCCTGGTGGCACAGTGGTTGAGAATCCACCTGCCAACGCAGGGGACACAGGTTCGAGCCCTGGTCTGGGAAGATCCCACATGCTGCGGAGCAACTAGGCCCGTGAGCCGTGGCCACTGAGCCTGCGTGTCCGGAGCCTGTGCTCCGCAACGGGAGAGGCCAAAAGAGTGAGAGGCCCGCGTACCGCAAAAAAAAAAAAAAAAAAAGCACAGTTTGAGAAACCACTTGAATTTTTCTTCTTTTTAACTGATACTTGCCTTTGAAATAAACAAGCTGAATTTAACTGCCTAGTTTTCAATTCACTTAACTAAGTTGAGTAAATCAGAACTTACACACTGAGAATTCACTTTGTGCTCTTTCCCCTAGAGAGGGGGAGCCGGCATTCCAGCCTGGAGAGCGAGGTGGTGATACCCATGCAATGCTGTCATCTTGGAAGGACGTAGCTGCCACTCTAGCAACATGGAGTCTGGAGCTCTGTCTGCTGTGAGAGTCCCTTTCTCCCAAGACATGTGAGACATGGAGTTGGAGCATGAGGCTCCCTGGACGATGAAATAAGGTCCATGAAAGGACCATGAAATAAAGCCAGCCATTTCCTTTTAGAGCAATCAAATAGATGATCACTATTCCTGAGGAATAAAAGCAGATCTTGTTTTGCCAGGAATTACTTGATCATGAAGCATCAGAATAACAAAATGGCTTTGAAAGACTTAACTAATCACTTGGAGATTGCATGCAGCCCAAGCATGTCATCGTCTCCAAGGCCACATCACACCGTTAAAGCCAACACTTTCATTTTACATCTACCCGCAGTCAGTCTTGTTTTCTCCTCTGTTCTCATCCTACTACCCATATGGGGACAAATTCCCCTTCTGTGCATTCCTTTCATTCTTCACTGTTGAGATTTTCATTTCAATGATTATAAAAAATTAGCATCAGTATCAAGTTTTGGTTTGATCATGTGTTTTACTTTCGAAAGCACTCACACCTTTTCTCCTAACACTGAGAGCTGGGACGACGTGTATTGCACACATTTTACAGGTAAAGTAAGAGCACAGGGTTTATAGCAATTGGTTTCCCATGAGCTGCCATCTGCATTTTAATGCCTCACAGCAGCCAACTTCCCATCACACAAACAATGTCCCATTTCCCGTCCTCTTCCTTAACCCCCCTGCGCTTTTCTAAAGTCTTCCCCAGTCATTCCCACATCAATAGATGGAACCTCCAGCCTTCGCATTTCCCAGGCCAAACACCCTGGCATCGTCTTTGATTTCTCTTTTCTCCTACTCTCTCTAATTCTCCATCAGCAAATCACATGGAATTTACCTTCAAAATATGGTCAGTGGCCTGGCGCTTCTCACCATCACCATGCTACTTTTGGATTCTAGGTACCAAAATCTCTTGCCTAGATTATTTATTTTATTTCTTATTTTTGCGGTACGCGGGCCTCTCACTGTTGTGGCCTCTCCCGTTGCGGAGCACAGCCTCTGGACGCACAGGCTCAGTGGCCATGGCTCACGGGCCCAGCTGCTCCGCGGCATGTGGGATCTTCCCGGACCGGGGCATGAACCCGTGTCCCCTGCATCGGCAGGCGGACTCTCAACCACTGCGCCACCAGGGAAGACCCTGAATTTTTTTTCTCAAACCCATCTTGCCTACATGACGACCTTTGCTGCTTATATTTATTTTGCCTAATGCCAATTTGTAAACGGAAAACAATCTCACCCCAGATTGCTTTACACTGACTCATAGTTAAGTGGGATGAATCGAATATCAACTCATTCACTCCTAGAGCTGATATGTCTCCTGCATAAACTGGACCCTCAGTAAACATCTGTTGATTGTACACTGGTGGCTTGGTCTTCAAGAAAGGGTCAAGTGTAACAATAAGTATCATAGTAAAGATTATTATTGTCAACCGAACATGTTTATTTTCGTAATCTGAATATTTTGGGGCTGTAGTGTTATGGTTTTGAGACTATTGAATTAACTGGAATAAGTGGGTTACAGTGGCCATAGATGGGGGGAGGTGTTTGCAGAAGGATGGGGGGATATGATGAATACCAGGGGTCCATGAAATACCTTGTCATGATGATGAACTTAAAATGGGCAAACATTTATAACATATTGTTACTGAAAATGTGGGTTGCTGAATGGTATTTTCAGAATGATCACAGCCATATCAAATTTGCGCATAGAAAAAGTTGGAAATACATTGAAATAAAACAGTTATCTAAGATGACTATTCTACAAGAACTATTTGTTACACTTAGAATTTAAAAATTAAAATATCCTTTCATTAAAAAATGTCCTGCATGGCTTCTCTCTCATGGAGATAAATCACTTCTCTGAGCTTCTGTTTTCTGCAAATTGCAGAGAAATCATAACATCTGTTCTACATTTTGTGAGGCTTAAGCAGGGTGATGTATCTGAAACTGCTTTCTAAACTGTAGAGAAATGTATGCATTTTAGGTGATTTAATCATTGGCCTTGCTGTAGGGATGCACGTAAACAGCTATCTTTGATGTGGCTCTTCCCCAGAATACCTTCTGACCTTCTGTGTTTTTTGGGGGCAGAAATGCTCAGGCCTCATTTGCCTCTTGGGTGACCACACTGCATGTGCTCATGTGAAAAAGGAAGGCCTGGAGTAAGAAACACTATTGGTTTCAACAAGATTCTGGTTTTCCTGGAGTGGAAGTCCTGAAAGGATTCCTGCCTGAGCATCACTTTCAAGTAGGTAAAAAACTGAATTTTAAATCTGTTAACTAGGGACCTTCTGTGCCGATGATCCTGCTGTGTCCTGATTACTTACTGCATTTGCCTCCAGTTCCTACCATTGTTCTAGTTCCAAAGCTGATCAGATGCCCTCACCTTGACTCATGTGGGGAATAGCCTGTGCCTACCCTGGGAGCCTCTGCTTGGCTGGTGGCATTCTGCCTTGGGCCTCTTTTGGTCTGAGAATTGTCCAGAGAGTGAGACACAAACTACTTGAGGTGCGTTACATTTGCCCTCTTTGCTGCACTGTCTCTTCCTTGTAGGGAGGGATGTGACTTTGGCAGAATGACATGACCTTCCCCTTGACCAGCAGTGCCTGCTGACGGGGCATATGCTGAGTAGTTCCAATGTCCATTATTTGTCCTTCATCAGCAAAGGACACCTGCTAATCCCTCATTCCTGAGTTAGCTGAGCCATTTCATAAAGAAGATTATCTACATGGAGAGCCTATGCATTCTCTTCGTCTGAGACTGGAAGTGGGGAAAAATCTGAATAGATGAATGATCCATTGATCCAGCAATGAACGATCTTGACAGTCACACACAGGCACACGTGTTCACAATCATGCAGCCTTTGGACAAGAAGGGAAGAGGAAGACAGGGGCATCAAATGGACGTGTATAAGAAGGAGAAAAGAAGTAGAATGCAGAAGGGAAGCTGGGACAGACACTTTGCAGATGTTTTCACCTTCCTAGAAGTTTTGCTTTACAAATGGCTTGGTTCAAACCAACTTTTGGATCTTTCTGGTTTATTGATCCTGTTCTACTGACCATAGCTTCCTGATTGGTCGGAGTCATTGTTAACACAAGAGCTAAAATAAATGTCCCCTGACTAATGATAAGCAGCATTTATTGAGCTCTTATCATGGAGAATTTATACTGTCCTAAATACTTCACAAGAATGATATTCCTCAATCCTCAAAATAACTGTCTTATTATTGGCCCCATTTTACAGATGAGAAAACTGATGTTCAGAAAAGTGAGTTGTCCAAGGTCACACAGTGAGTGTGCCATTCCTACGTCAGTTTGTTCTCAGCTCCATATATGTCCCCTCTATTCTGTATGGCAAGAAAGTACATGTCCCAGGCTCCCTTGATGACTAGATTCCAGGTAGCTTGGCCAGTAGGAGGTACTAGTGAAAGAGTGGAGCATGAGGGGAGGGGAGAATCAGAGAAGTTCTCCCTGCCATCCTGGCCCTGCAGGTGGCTGCATCTCCTTCTTGAATCTATCTTCCTTAGACTGCTCCTCCCTCCAGGGTCTCAGTTCTTACCAGGCTGCCTCTGCTGCCATGGTTCTAGCTCCTACTGGATGGCCATGTTTTCTGGGCTCCTGTAACAATGTTTGCTTCTGGTGTCCCTCCAATCCCAGACGTGATAATGCCTTCTTTCTGTTGGTAATTTCTGGGTTGCCTTGGCGTCTCCACTGTGGACCAAATTGTGTCACCTCCAAATTCTTATGTTGAAGGCCTAACCCCTCAATGTGATTGCATTTGGAGAGAGGGGTTTATGTAAGTAATTAAGGCTGTAAGAGTGGGGCCCTGATCTGGTAGAATTAGAGTCCTTATAACACATATATATGGAATAAAAAAAAATGGTTCTGAAGAACCTAGGGGCAGGACAGGAATAAAGACACAGACGTAGAGAATGGACTTGAGGACACGGGGAGGGGAAAGGGTAAGCTGGGACGAAGTGAGAGAGTGGCATGGACATATATACACTACCAAACGTAAAATAGACAGCTAGTGGGAAGCAGCCGCATAGCACAGGGAGATCAGCTCGGTGCTTTGTGACCACCTAGAGGGGTGCTATAGGGAGCGTGGGAGGGAGGGAGACGCAAGAGGGAGGAGATATGGGAACATACGTATATGTATAGCTGATTCACTTTGTTATAAAGGAGAAACTAACACACCACTGTAAAGCAATTATACCCCAATAAAGATGTTAGAAAAAAAAAAAAAAGAAGAGACTGGGAAGAGCTAGCTCTCTCTCCCTGCCATGTAAGGACACAGTGAGAAAGTGTCTGTCTGTAAGGAAGCCAGCAAGGGAGCTCGTACCAGAACCTGAGCACGCTGGCACCCTGATCTTGGATTTCTAGCCTCTAGAACTGTGAGGAAATAAATTTGTTTCTGAAGCTGCCAGTCTATGCTATTTTGTTATATGTAATAAACAAGCTGACTAATGTATCACATTTTGTCTCGTCAACTTTTCTTTCGCTTTGTGGTACCATTTCCTGCATTAAATTCCATTCTGTTTGAAACCCTTAGTATATTTTTGTGCTTTTGCTCTCCTGACCGGCCCCTGACTCACTCAGCTACAAGTTCAGAACTGAGATTCCAGCTAAGGTCCGAACAGACACCAAAAACTGTGCTCTCAAAAGTTGTGTTGTACTTCACGTATTGTTTTGGTTGTCTGCAGAGATCTGGGGGGAAAGCCAAATAAATAACGTGAAGCCAAGGTTCTGTGAGCCAGCGTCTCCAAAAACAATGGAAATGGGAAAAAACGTCAAGTTTTTGGAGCCTAAATGTGACTTTTCAGACACTGCCTTTATAATTACAAGTGGAGGTTGGGGGGCGGGGTGTTTGGAGGAGGAGGCCTCCAGTTACTGGTCCTGCTCTAAAGTGGCAGCAAAAGGGGCAGGGATACTGTGCCAGTGGGATGTATTCCTCTCCGACTCGTGAAATGTACCGCACAACGGCGTGCCAAGTCCGGCACGGGATGGCGTGTTACCTTGGCATTGAATTATGTATCTTTTTCCTTTCCTGATAACACATGGTATTTTGAACGTTAATGTGGGCAAGGTACAAGTTTTTAATGTTATCCACTATTCTCATTTTTGACAAGTCTTCCTCCTTTTCCTATTAAGAGTTTACTTTTTTCTACTAAATTGGAGGAGAAGATAGATACTTTGGAAGCTCTTTCGCTTTTCCTCCATGGGCCTTGTATGTTGCCTCTCTTAATGAGGATATGAAGAGCCACCTTTCTTCCTGGGAACTGTAAACAAATCTCTCACTAAGAACATGAGCCGAAGCAGCTTGCTAACTGCTAATGAGAAAGTGATAACTTTAGAAACACTGGTGGCTCTTTCATGGGCGGCTGATAAAGAATAAAGATGGGCATCAGCTCTCCAAATGTCATGGACACATGATTTGCCTCTAGTGTTCATGTTCATTCTAACAGGCCAAGGGAACGAACTCAGCGGGTGGACATGGTTAACTGCTTTCACAGGGGCATGGTGATTATTAAGCTGGGCAGTAATGCCCAGCAAAGGAAAGTTCATCTCAAGCTATGATGGTAACATTATACTGGGTGGGATGTGGAAGTGATATGTCCAAATGTGTCCAAATTTCTGACATGTTATGTTCAAGGCATGCTTTATTTAAAATGTACAAAACTAACTGATGATGCATAGGGATAATTTCACTTGGTATTTAATCACTTTAATCCAGTTGAAATATCTTCCTTGTTGCTATCCCTGAGGAACAAATTGTTGGTCAAAGATGATAGGCAGATGCACGTTGCTGTACCCTGCAGAGCCAGTTCTATGCCGTAGGTGACTAACTCATAGAAGAAACATTCATTTTGTTTGTTCATTGCCTCCTTAAAAGTCTGAGAAATGGAAAAATAGATGAAGTGCCTCACGCATCAATAAAATATTAACATATTTTATTTAGTGAATATGATTCCACAAAATAAAGTTATGTAATCAGGCACAGACTAATGGAACCCAGATTATAACCCAAGGGAAGTGATGACGAATGTGATGTTCCTACCACTTACCAGTGAGTTTTCAGGTAACACTCCCAGAGGTTAGTTAATTTCCCCATAAGCTAAACAATCGATAACAGGGACTGCTTTGGGCAGGCGAGTCCTCATAGGTAGAAGGCTTATTCCAGGGATAAGTAAATACAGAATATATAGTATTTGCTATCTTTTCTATAAAAGTATGAAGTGGAAACAATGTGGGTCTGATAAGAGAAAGGCCTGAGTTCTAATCTTTATGCCCAAACCTCTGCAAGAAATGGCAATAAAAATAATTCCTGCATATATGTTTGTTATAAGGATTCAATGATTTATTATTGGCAAAGGGCCTGATATGTAATAAACTCAACAATTGTTATTACTGTGATGAACTATTTGGATTCGGACACGGGCCTTCACCTCTCTAAATGTCTGTGCTGGGGAAAAAGGAATAGTGATTCCTAAAACTTCTCAGAATTTGCACCAGTGGGTAAAATTGTAGGGGGTCAGATATTGAAACAGTGAAAAGAAGGCTTTGCTAACAGTCAAAGTTTCCTGATAGATGCGTCAAAACAAAGTAACTTTCCTGTCACTGTAGGTGTTCAGTTCTAGGATAGGCAACTACTTTTCAGGCATGAAAAAGGGGAGTTCAATCTCAGAAGCTAATGCAACCTTCAAGATTCTATGATTCTAAGTAACAAATATTAAGTAAAGTTTAAGTGTATCTAACACTTGTACCTCTTGAAGTTTTGCTATAGATTGAATTTTGTGTGTATCTCTTATAGACACGATCATTTGATATACACTGCATTTAAATTAATACATTTTAAGATATTTATTTATAATTATTACTTAATAATAATAATAATGGCAAGGAGAACTAATCATTCACCAGGCACCTAATATTTGCCAGACGTTGTTATACCATCTCACATTTGTAGTTTTATTTAGGCCATTCAGAAAGCCAGTCCGGAAACAACTAGGCAGTCTTGATCAGAATGAAATCTGGAGAAAAGGGAGGGCTGCTGCCTCTTTTTCTTTTGAATATTCACATATTTATGCGGATGTAACTTACTAACTTGTAAGTTTTTATTCTTCTAATTATTAGCACATGATATTTCAAGTGCAAAGTTTCATTTAGCTGAAATATTCTTTCTGGTTACAGGTAAATTTTGGATGTCTAAATTGAGAAATATTTCAAAGCATTGTCTTAGGATTCAAACCATTCTCGAGTTTTCCATGTTAAAATGGGAGGTGTATGGGGTATCGTGACTTACACTGAGGTCCAAGCTTCCCAAGTCTAAGGGCAAAGAAACCTCTTCTTGGTATACTACTCTGTTTCCAACCTATCTGTGGTTTCCTGGCCGTGATTATAAATAATTAAAGTTAGGAATATTCAGGGAGTTCCCTGGTGGTCCATTGGTGAGGACTCTGGAACTTTCACTGCTGTGGCCTGGGTTCAGTCCTGGTCGGGGGAACTAAGATCCCACAAGTTGTGTGGCCAAAAAAAAAAAAAACAACGAACATTTAGACGCCCTAATGTGAACTGGTATTTCACTCTTCTCACCAAAATTCCTTTACGAGATGAGAAACAACTAGACTAAGAGGCTAATTTCATTTTTTTTAGCTGTCATGGCCTGCTCTCTTATGAATGTGAGAATGCCAAAAGATAGCACCTAGGATATTTGCATTTGGCCTTTGACTTGTGATCCTATGATTTTAATTTAGAATCAGGAATCTCCTGTGTCTGTCTTCTGGAGATAATATTGTCGCTCAAGTTCTTGGACCCTGATTCTGTGCTCTCGTCCACTCACCCCCCCGCCCTGATCTCCCCACAGCACACCCCCAAACCAGGCTATAGGCATGGAGACCTGTGTAAGTTGTCTAACTTCCTATTCAGGTCTTTAGAACAATTACCCTACCCTTAAGCCCCCCAGAAAGGGCTTTTGATCAAGTCACCTGTTAATTTTTGAAAACTGTGCTTTCTCCTAAGACAAGAAAGCTAACTAGACATACAGAAATGACTCAGTAACTTTTAAAAAAAAAATAAATTTATTTATTTATTTTTGGCTGTGTTGGGTCTTCGTTGCTGCACGCAGGCTTTCTCTAGTTGCGGCGAGCGGGGGCTACTCTTTGTTGCGGTACGCGGGCTTCTCACTGCGGTGGCTTCTCTTGTTGCAGAGCATGGGCTCTAGGGGCGCGGGCTTCAGTAGTTGTGGCATGAGGGCTCAGTACTTGTGGCACACGGGCTTAGTTGCTCCGCGGCATGTGGGATCTTCCTGGACCAGGGCTCAAACCTGTGTCCCCTGCATTGGCAGGCGGATTCTTAACCACTGTGCCACCAGGGAAGTCCTCAATAACTTATTGAAGGTATGATGTGATGGTGTTCAAACTACCTTAGATAAGAAATTGAAGACAACTCTGAGAGCCTTGCATGATGGTGTTGAGCACAATCAATATGGATTTGGGGATTTAAAGTTGTCTTCCTAGGGACTTCCCTTGTGGTCCAGTGGTTAAATCTCCACAATTCCAGTGCAGGGGGTGTGGGTTCGATCCCTGGTTGGGGAACTAAGATCCCACATGATGTGCAGCCAAGAAAAAAAAAAAGAAGAAAGAAAAGGAAGTTGTCTTCCTAGGCCTAGTGCAAAACTGCTTCTCTCTCTTATTCTCAATATTGTTTTAAATAATTTGCATTAAGAAAATTTTAAGCCCCATGATTATGTAGGTGGATTATTGGATGTCTAAGTAATTTCAATAGCTTATTGCAGGGCAAAATGCAATTATTTTCCACCCAAGTTCTCTATATGAACAATGAATATATTACAGAGTATGGTACAATGTATACACATATTATAGATATGTATACATATCTATTTATATTGTATACTTATTTTTGTAAACTCATTGCAATGCATTCTGTATTGAAATAATGTATAAGGAAACTAATGTTCTAACTAATATCTTCAAATTAAGTAAATTCTGTACCCTTTTCAATTCATTCAACAAATGATTTTGATCAGCTACTACATACGTGTTACAGTGCTAGGCACTTTCCACAGATGTTATCTCATTTAATGACCTTAGCAGCCTTTTGAAGAATATGTTAGCACCCGTATTTTATAGATAAGGAAGTGGAAGCTGTCTTAGTCAATTTGGGCTGCTGTAACAAAATGTCATAGACTGGGTGGCTTACAAACAACAGAAATTTATTTCTCACAGCTCTGGAGGCTGGGAAGTCCAAGATCAATGTACCATGATTCTGTGTCTGGTGAAAGCCCACATCCTGGTTCATAGATGGCTACCTTCTCAATATTCCCATGTGGTGGAAGGGGCAAGGGAGCTCTCTGGGGTCTCTTTTACAAGGGCACTAATCTCATTCATGAGGTCCCCACTCTCATGATCTAATCATCTCATAAAGGCCCCACATCCAAATAACATCACATTGGGCATTAAGATTTAACCTACAAAGTTAAGGGACACAAACTTCAGTCTGTAGCAGAAGCTACATATAATGAACCAACCACACAATGTTACTGTCTATAGACCTGGGATTTGAACTCAGATTCAGTGCTGTTGCCAAAGCTTTACACTTCTAAGGACAGAGGAGCCCTGGAGGTAGATGAATGTTGTGTAGACTCGGTAAAATAATTCACTTAAAAATAGCTCCTCTTTTCCTTTGGACAAATTACATAAACCACCAAGAAAAAGTAACTTGCTCCAAACTGGAACGACCAACCTATTTGTTGTGGAAATGAATATCCCAATGTTTGAATACTGTCTCTGCACTGACTGGCAATAGAAGGCGGTGCTAGAAATAACACTTTCCTTTTCCATTGAATATTAAAGTTACCACGGGAAAGTGGTTGCCACATTTTTGTACACTGCAAGCTGTCGTGGTAGAAGGAACCACCACTTATGTTATATCTGGATGTTTTATTCTTCTCATGATGCAAACTGCCATTGCATCATTTTGTGTGTGTGTGCGAGGAGATGTGTAAGCATATTAAATGAAAGATGCAGGGCATAGATCTATTTTCTTTCTTTCAATCTGGAAAGAAAAAAAGTGAATGCAGCAGAACCTCTTTATAAATTGAGGTGGCCAATGATGGATGGATTTGAGGGGCAATGTAGTGCAGGGGGTTAAGAATATATGCTCTGGATCTGGACTATGTGGGTTTTATCTACTAGCTGTGTGACCTAGAGAAAGTTAAAAAAAAATTCTATGACTCAGTTTCCTTATGTTTGAAGAGTGAGAACTAATTAGCTTTAGTACTTCTTACAAGATGTGAAACAAAATAGTATCTTTAAGACAATTTACTGGAAAAGTAGAAATACTATTTTTCAATGGCTTAAGGTCACAGCAGCCAGGGGCTGACTGCAGGCAGAGAAAAGGTATTCTAATTTCCTAAACACTTGGAGGTTTGTGCCTAGTCTCTCCCTGTCAACATATTTGGAAACATGAACTGCAAATTGCTCTCTCTTTAAATAGTAGTGCAATGATTGGCATTGACAATAGAATCAGTGAATTCTGGAAGAGAAGATCCTTGTATACCCAAGCCATAGTTCACAGTAAATAGTTCTTAAGTTGATGAACCGATCAAGCAATTTGATATTTAGAAATGTCTGCTTGGCTTATCAAAGGCATGCTGCTCTATTTTACAGAGGGCAAAACAATGGTCTGTCTTTTGGAGTATTTAGAAATATTACTAAATTCTTTCCTTCCCAGGAAAGAAAATGAGATGATTGAAAATCAAATTAGGAGCTGAAGGGATAAGTCTCTAGTGTTGGCCTTTGGGGGTCGGGGTGGTTGCTGATTGATCCTGTCATGTTTAGACACTGTATGTTACAAAAAGGGGTTTCTACACTCAGGAGCCAGCACTGACAATGAGTTTTAGGTGTAGACAGGTGAGTATTCTTATAGTAATGGCTATATATTTAGTAGGTATTTTAAAAGTCAAGTAGCCTATCCTATAAATCCAGCCTCTATTCCTACTTCAGGCAATAGCTCCCAGACTTTTCTTTGGGGAAATGCTGCTGTATCAGTGGTATCAGTCTTGGTGGGACTGTCAATCAAAGTGCTTCTTCCTCTGAGGGCTACAGAGTGAGGCAAACGTATGCTCTTTTTCTGAACGGTCAATGAAGTGATACAAAGTTTCAAATTCAGTCAGCCCTGTGACTGCACGAGGATTTCTGTTTTCTTTGTTCCTGGGACTGTCTCTCCCACCAGTGCCTCTTTGGCTGACCCCTCCATCCTAGAATTTATGCTGTATCTTTCCAATATGCTCTTTTCAGATTTTTAAATCCTACATAACTAGAGTAAGTTTTTGCTGATTATATTTAAAATTTTTGTTTCACTTTGGATGTTATAGATATTATTGCTTTAGAAAAATCATGGTATTAACATAAAACATGGTTGTTCTAAAGAAAAAAATGTAACCAAGAGTTTGTACAAACGATATGCAGATCTAGCAAAAACTGTGAGGATTGGCAAAGGGCTAATGATAGGGAAACATCATTACAATTATTGATGTTAGCAACAAACTTCCTGGGCATATTTAGGGATTAAAATTGGAATATCTTGAAAATTCATTAAAAAGAGCATCCAAGATTGTATTATTGGGATGATCCTTATTGATAAAAGAAATACAGACTTGGAACAAATATACTCTTAGTGGTTTTAAAGGTTTAGAACAGATACATTTTGAAAAGGGCATTGTATTATTTCCTTGGTCAAGATCAGGCCTTTAAAAATGTTTTTTTAATTTTAAATTAAAAAAAAATTTAAAAACTTTAAAATATTAAAAAATTTTTTCCCAGGCCTTTAAAAAAAAATCTAAAAACACTTACTGCTTATATCACGGAATCCTGTTTTTCTTTTTGTAAGTAGAATATTTTGTTTATTTTTAACATTATTTCCCCCAATTAGTAGAACACTGAAAGTCTAAACCTCCATCGACCAAATCAAGACTCAGGGCGGCAGATAAGCCTGTGTGCGTGTGTGGTGTGGGGTGTGTGTGTGTGTGTGTGTGTGTGTGTGTGTGTGTACCAGAACCATGCAGCTGGAGGTTTCTTGTTAAGACTGTTAGAGGTTCCAGTCCTGCTTCTTCTGGACACATTGATATAAATGCCATGAGGTCCTTTGTGTCCCAACCCCATAGGAGCAAGTTAAGGCTCCTTTATTGCCCCCTCTCACCTTGAGGTTCTCTGAATTCCAGTTTGGGATCTAAACACCTGGAGGTTGAAGACTTCCATGCCCCCCCCAATGTTACCTTTTTATCAGATGCCCTTTTTTTTTTTTTTTTTTTGCCGTACGTGGGCCTCTCACTGTTGTGGCCTCTCCCGTTGCGGAGCACAGGCTCCGGACGCGCAGGCTCAGCGGCCGTGGTTCACGGGCCTAGTCGCTCCGCGGCATGTGCGATCTTCCCGGACCGGGGCACGAACCCGCGTCCCCTCCATCGGCAGGCGGACTCTCAAGCACTGTGCCACCAGGGAAGCCCAGATGCTTTTATTTTTATTTCAAAAATATAATTAAAAAATTTTGGGATGAAGGTTGGGCTAAGTAAAGATTTTGACACCTGAAAATGTTTTTGTCAATTATGTTTTCCCAGTAACCGCTCTCAGGGAAATAGTGCTAAGAAATGCAAGTTGCTTATAATCCCCCAAATAATCTGCTCTGGGGAAAGAAAGGGTCAAGCGGTGGAGAATTCACTTTGAAATGAAAGGACACCAAGCAACTGACTATGTTTCCAATATGACCTTTATTGAGCAACTACTGCTGTGACGCTTAACATCAATCAATGAAAAGTTGCAAACTGCATGTCAACGAGGTTCTCCCATGAACAAAAGTCCTTTTTAAATGCACCAGTGAGGTAAACATAATTATTCATATATAGCTTTCTTAAGGCTAAGAGAGTTCTGTGTTTCATTTATTATTTTTGGCTCAGTTGGTTCTTTGCATAATATACCTCAAGACATCCCCCCAAGCGCCCCCCTTCCAACAGTTTAGGAAATTGGCCACTTCCCCAGGTACATACAGTATCATGCATTCGAATCGCCCAAACACTGGGGAGGGAGCCCCCTGAGCTTGCATGCAGGTCCCTCATATTGCACAAAGTAAAATACAATGTCTGGAGCCCCCATGGGAGAACCCGTTCTGCTTTGAAGCTGCCAATCACATGCATTTTGAAATTGTCATATGGCTTAACCTTTTGCGATGGACTCGTCTATTAGTCACTCTGGGTGACTTCCTTTACTACGGCGTGTGAAGTGACCTTCTCTACCTTTTTAGTAGACACTGATTTCTCCTCAAAGGTCTCTTCGTGCTGTTCGACCTTTTGAGTGACGGTTACAGATTTGGTGATATACTTGGTAGCACCATCTCCCCTCTCACTGGTGGTTTTTTCTACCATTTTGGTCACCGCCGCTTTCTCCTCACCTCTATCACCACCCTTCTTTTCATCTGCTGGGCTCACGTCTAGCCCATTGGTGACAACCCCTTTCTTCTCTTCTCCCCCACTGCCCTTCTCCTTAGCTTCCGGCTCTACCTCATCTTTTCCTTCCACCTCCCCATTGACGGCTATGTCTTCCTTCCTGGAATCCTTCAAAGCTCCCTCCTCCTTCTTCCCCACCTCTTCCGCTTTCTCCTTCTCCTTCTCCTTCTCTTTCTCCTTCTCCTGCTGCTGTGGCTTTTCCTCCTCTTTGGCATCCTTCTCCAAGCTCACCTTTGCTGATTTGGCGACCACCTCCTCCACGACTTCCTCCTTCACTGGGGATTCAGCCTTCTTCTTCTCTGGCACCTCCTTTGGCTTCTCCTCCTTTTTCTCTGCCTTCTCTTCCTTGGGAGCTTCCTTTGCTTCTTCCTTCTTTGCTTCCTCCACTTTCCCTTCCTCCTCCTTCTGTTCTCCTTTCTCGGCTGCAGCTTCTGCTTTGGGCTTCACCTCTTCCACTGGTGACTTTGGCACCGGGGACTTGGCTTGCTCCGGCTTCTCCACCTTGGCTTCTGCCACGAGCTCCTCCTTGGGAGCCACTTCTTCACCCTTGGCCTCCATTTTCTTTTCCTCCTTAGCTTCGGCGGCTTCCTCTCCTTCACCTTCAGCCTCTGTTTCTCCTTCCTCTTCCTGCTCACCTTCCTCTTTTTCACTAGAAACTTCCTTCTCAGATCCTCCTTCCTCAGCTTGGTCTGATTTAGCTCCTTCCTCTTCCTCCTCTTCCTCTTTGGCCTCTTCCTCCTCTCCTTTAAGTTCAGGTGCAGTAGCTTTCACTGGAGACTTTTTGGCGGCTACAACTTCTTCTTCGGCTTCTTTTTCCTCTTTCTTTTCTTCCGCCTCTTCTTCCTTGACCTCTTCTTTCATGGAAACTGTCAATTCCTCTGCAATGGCCGTCAGGGCTTCTTCCATTTCTGATTTCTCATCTTCCACCTTGGTTTCCTCTATGATCTCCTCGACAAATTTGTGTTGGACCTTTAGCTTGGGAGCCTCTACCTTGGTTTTCTGAATCTTACTGGATATTGTGATGGAGGGCTGTCGGTGTGTATACAGCGGCCCAGTGATGCTTCCTGCAAATGTGCTAAATCTGGTCTCTTCACCCTCCAGGAGTTTCCTAAGGAGAGAATCAAAGAAGGCAAGACGTCATTAAAATCTCATCGGGTCTTCTGAACTTCATTCCAGTACGTGTAACGTGGTAGGTACCTTTGGATAAATAGAATCACTTGAAGTAACCCTTGGCTATCCTTTCACTAGTATACTGTGTCGTATTCAATGACAGAAACAGATGCTCAGGGACAATCCACCAGTCACCCAATGCAGTAACGAACCACGCCCAACAGTCCACTCACTACACCCAGCTACCAAATCTCAGCTCTGCCGCAATCCATTCGGTGCAACATGAATATGCTGCAAAGCTCCCTGGAGGCCAAAAAGGCCTTAAGTGACGTTCTTGAGCATTTGGACTTTCAAGATGTATACTAAATGTCTTTTAGCGAACATTCAAAAATTTTACAAAGCTATTTAGAATATATTAGAATTCAAGCTAATCTATCACAGCTAGGTACTAATAGGTGCATATCGAGTTAGAAACTGGTCTGCGATTTTAATCATAAAGTGTCTATTTTATATAACTATTCAGCTTTCCGGAAAAGACAGATGGCTCTGAGCTGAGTGCAATTTATTCTTGTAATATGAATGATCTTACTGGTAAAAAAACAAAAATAAAAACAACCCCTCCCCCCCCCCGAAAAAAACTATTTCGTCAAGGATTTTCACCTATGAACTTAGTCAACAGCAAGGTGACATCAGTTAATATATTTATAATCGCTTCTCTTTCTCTGGATGTATATCTAGATCTATAAACATAAATCTAAATTAAAAAAATATATATTGTACCAATCATGTTTATTCTCAGCCAGATGATGGCAATAGTAAGCTGTAACTGAGCGAGAAATGGGACGTCCTGGGACGTCCTTGACATTACACAGTTGAAAAGCTGAAAGCACTAGATGAAATATTAAAAACTAAAATTCTTTTTTGTTTCAAATATTTGAAAACAACTGTTTCACTAAAATAAAAAAGTAAGCACTGAAATTAATCGGCGCTCTTCCTCTAAACACTTTATTCAAACATTTTAACTACTATTTACTCTTTTAAAGCTGCATAAAAAGTTGCAATTCTTTAATTACTTTTTAATTAAGAAGAAAACCAGGCACTGATTTAAGACTCCTGCAACCTGCTTGCTTTAACTTAAGTGGTGAAGGTTCCTGCCTAAACGGCCTCTACAGTGCGGCTACCATTTCGGCCACGTCCGCCGCGAGCACAGTACCTGTATGCAGCGATCTCGATATCTAGAGCCATCTTGACGTTGAGGAGATCCTGGTATTCTCTCAAATGGCGAGCCATTTCCCACTTTGTGCCCCGAAGCTCATTTTCCAACTGCTGGATGGTGTCCTGAAAGAGACACAGCCACAGACTTATCCTTCCAAACAGCCACTTCTTTCGCGAACCACTTGCTACCTCCTCCTTCTTCCTCCCCTCCCTCGACTCCCTCCAGCTTTGCAAACCTCGGGTACCGCTCCCAGACCCCGTCCCCCCTTAAAATAAAAATCTAAGGAGTTCACAAACAAACGAACAAACAGAATCAATAAGACAAGTAGACATTTCCTGGGCACACCACGCACTGGGACCAGCGGATCTAGAACAGGTCTCAGCAGGAAACACACATGCATGGGGAAACCCCACGGCTGACCTGGCCCTTCCCATCTGAGCCCTTTGGGCTGAAGCCAGTTTTGGGAGTTCTTCCGATCACGTCTGGAAAAGTTGAGAATACATGAGTTTCTGCACAGCTATCCTAAAGTTGCTGCTTTACCAACTACCCGAATGTATACCTCCTACTTTAAACGCGCAAGCTTGCAAAACTAGAACTCCTAAGGAAAAGAAGCACATTTTGAAAACGGTCAGGGGTCTTCGAGCGGGGGATGGTGCGTGGGGGAGGCGTGTGGAGGGGATGGGGAGGGCGAGGACGCTTTGAGCCTCCAATTTGGGTCTGCGTCGCGCGCGCGCGCGCCGGCCAGCGGCCGCTAGGGAGCGCGGCTGAGAACGCGGCGGGGCGCGGGCCTGAGTGTCGGGGGCGCGCGGCGCTGGCGCTGGCGCAGGCTGGCTGCGCAGCCGCTGTTCCTACCTGGTAGCTGCTAAGGTCGTGGTTGTGCCGCTCCTCGATGTCGCTGAGCTGCCGCTCCAGGGATTCCTTGGTGCCGCGCACCGACTCGAGCTCGATGCTCTTGGACTGCAGCTGGCGCCGGTACTCGGCGATCTCTTCCTTGGCGGAACGGATGGCCTCCTTGTTCTGCTCGGCTGCCTCGGTGAGCTTGGCGTAGCGGCACTTAAACCATTCTTCGGCCTGGTGCATGTTCTGGTCCGAGTGGCATTCGAGCTGGGAGCGGATCTCCTTCAGCGCCGACGAGATGTCTGTCTTCAGGTAGTCTTTGCGCTCCACGGTGATGTGTGACGCCTGGATCTGGGCCAGCAGGTCGGCCACCTCCTCCTCGTGATTGCTCCGCAGGAAGGCCACCTCATCCTGCAGCGACTGCACCTTCTTGTCCAGCTCCACCTTGACCAGCGACGACTCTTCGATGTCTTTGCGCAGCGCGCGGATGGCCGCCTCGGTGTCGTCGCGCAGCCGTGCCTCCTCCTCGAAGCGCTCCTTGAGCCGGTGGATGTCCTCTTCCAGGTGGTCCGAGTCCAGCTGTACTTGAGCCTTCTCGTGGTTCACCAGCTCCAGGGTGGCGCGCAGCTCGCGGATCTCCTGGTCGTACGCGTCGCCCAGCTGGGCGTGCGAGGCCTGCTTCTGCCGTAGCGCCTGGATCTCCGCCTCGATCTCCTTGTTCTGCTGCTCCAGGTAGTGCACTTTCTCGATGTAGCCCGCGAAGCGGTCGTTCAGCCCCTGCAGCTGCTCCTTCTCATTGGAGCGGGACAGCTTGTAGTCGCCGCCCGGCCCAGAGCCGCCGTTAAGCAGTGACGAAGACTGGCTGAAGTCGAGGCTGCTCTCGGCGGAGCTGAGCATGGCCGAGCTGTAGGTGAGGCGCGGGGCCAGCGCGCTGCGCTTGTAGGAGGAGGACACGGTGCTGGGAGAGCCGCGGGACCATGACTGCGAGCGGAAGCCGCTGGACGGGGAGCCGCCGACGCGGCTGAAGCTCGAGCGGGTGTCGGTTACCCGCCGGTAGGCGGACGGGTTGCCCAGCGAGTCCAGCGTGTAGCTCATCTTGGAGGCTTCGGGGCGTGTGGCTGGCACAGCGTTCTGCTGCCCTCGCCGCAGCCCCTTTATAGCCGCGGCGGCTGGTCCTGGGCCAGGGCCCCGCCCAGTGGAGGCGGCGGCCGAGGAGGCGGGGACTGCGGGTACCGGGCCGTGGGGATGGGGGGTGGTGGTGAAGACAGCCCAGCAGTGATTCAGCGCCCGCTCCACGTGGGCTCGCGCCGCATCGGACCCCGGACTTTGCTACCTTGGCCCCGACCCCTGCCCCCCAGCTCTTCTTTCGGTGCCAGACCACCTGTCCCCTCCCAAGCCCCCTCTCTCCATTTCTCTTCACCTTCGGATTGCATTTTACACCCCCAGTGGGAGCATGCACCCAACGCCCTTTCTTTGTTCAATCACTCTCCCACCGTTCGGGCCGCTTTTCTAGCGACCCCCTAGCCACTTTGTTCTTGTTCTTTTGTTTTGTTTTGTGTTTTGTGTGTGTGTGTGTGTGTGTGTGTGTGTGTGTGTTTGTAAGCCCTCTGCACTCTTATCTTCACGTTTTTCTCTTCTTTTGCCCGTTCTCCATTACTTTTTCCTTTACCCATCTTCTGTGCTTAATCACTTCCCCCTCTGTTTGGCATCTCTTCGCCTTCCCACTTTAAAACTTCTTTAGTCCCACTCCTCCCTTCACTCTGAGCCCCTTCCTCCTGGACCTTTTTCTTCTCAGTCTTGTCTTTTCTCTTTCTCCTTCCTCCCCTCCCCCTTCCTCCCGCCCCTCCCCCATCCTCATCTCCCCTTGCCTTCCTCCCCTCCCCCCACTCCCGGTCTTAAAGCAGCCCGAGACGAGCGCAGGCCCCGAGTTGGGCCTAGAAGAAAAAAACAAAAAGACTTTGAAGAACGGTCAGCCTGAAGTCTTCGAGAAGGGGACAGAGAGGCTGGGCCGGGGTATTTATTTGTATTAAAAGTGGGATATGTCGCTGCTTTCTGCTTAACGTTTGGGGGACGTCCGCAGTTTCCGCAGGGGCAGAAGGTAAGGCGCTTGTGCTCGCTATGGCGCCGGCAGCACCAAGGACAGCGCCCAGGCTGGTTTGCTGGAAGATTCAGCCGCCCTGGGGGCTTGTCGCCCAGCATTGCTTGTGTGGTTAGGTTGGCGGGGGTTTCCTTCCCCCCTTCTACCCGAGTAAATACAATTAAAGCCAGTTTGCAGTGACTCTGAAGGAGCCAAGGTGGGATCTCATGCTAAGATTCCTCTGCAATGCAGGGTGGGCACAATGCAGGTTTTGAAAACAAATAAAATTAATTAAAGTCAGGTAACAGAGATAATATACTTGTAGCCCAGTTTCAGTTTTCTAACATATGATGGATGTAGGAAATCAAGAGATACAGGGACTGAAATCTGAAGGTCAAATATTCCTTGGAAAGGGGAATTCGAAATCTGCAGAGATGAAAAGTCCAGGGAAATATAGTTTGTGACAAGTCTGAACAAAAACAATTGCCTTGTCATCTTTCTGTTCAGTACTCCCTGTTTGTGACTGCGATGACTGAAAAGCACCTGAATTAATTTCAAATTAATTTAAAAGTTGCCAAGTTACTCACCATAACTTTGAATAAAACCAGATATTTTTTTTCTTCCACTGAGATTTTAATGACTGAGTTAGAATAGATTTTCTATATCTTTAAACATGTTTATTTAAATAAGGAACCTACACAGACTTCTTGCTGTCTGGTGCACTGCTAACTTTTAAAATGTCCCTTTATTTTGCATTGTGCTTTGGGGACAATTCAGGGTAAAAAAGTTCAGAATACTGCAAGACAAAGTGAAGAGTAGAATGCCTAACTAATGACCACGTTTGCTAGGACCACAGGCACAAGTGATTGCATGCAAAATGCTTGTTATGGCTGAGAACAAACGATTGCTTGTGGAAAGTAGAGACCCCAGACTTTTTTTCTTCACAGCTTTCTCCTTGTTTTATTAAATGACGAGGTCCTATCAATCAGTATGTAATCAGAAAAGGCTTGGTTTCTAGAGGTATTTATTTTTATAAAATCTCTTGGCCCTTTTGTATTTTAAAACAAAACGGGTTAATTTAGGGAGTTCCTTTTGGCTTATTAATGTGAAACTGCAGCATTGCAGGCTCTGTGGGGAAAGGAAGTTCTAGTTTGCTAAGAGACAGGTTATCTTTCAGGCATGGAGAGTCCATGTCTCAAGCTGTTGGGAGAGACAGGTGACAGAGTGAGGGGATTAACTTGTGCATATTGCAAAAACAGGATTTTCTGGTTTCGGAGGGATACATTTAAAAAAAAGAAAAAAAAGAAAATCGCCTGTTCTTCTGTTAAGTACTGCCAGTCTCCAGGTTGGACTGTGAAAGATATCATCAGATAAGGCCAAGTGCTAATTATGCAGTAATTATGCCTTAGTTACTTAGTACTTTCTGCTTTTATTAAAAAATATACAAACCCTTGTCAGTTTCCGGTTGCACGTGCACTGAAAGCACTTTCTGCCCCTGAGAGCAAACGGTTAAGGAGCAGGCTGCTGCTGTGAGTTATTTATTTTTTTATTTTTTTAGAAAAAATGCCATATTTTAATAGAAGATCACCATTTATCAGAATGCATACCAAAATACTGCAACAAATTGGTCTTCAACAAAAACAGCACAATGACAGAAAACTCGATATGCTACACCTCTGAGGAGTCTACAACCAGGCTAATTGGAAATCAACACACAACTCCCACTGCCCCACACACAAATATGTACAGGTTATATAAGCCAAGATTTAGAAAACACATTGGAAGAGGAGGGACACACCCACATATGTATTTGTGTGCATGTTTTCCTTGAACACATACAACATTGTTTTCTTTTGTTTTACTCAACTCAAAGAAATTCTTGATCTAAAATTATTTCATGCTTAACACTATACAAAGGAAATACCATAAAGCAAGTTTAAATTTTCCTGGGAGCTGTTTGTTGCAAATAAAAAATGTTTTGCATTTTTTTAGTGTAAAACTCCGCATAAAAACAGGAGTTGTTATACAGTGCTTGCCATTTGCTGTGAGTTTTTTTCAGGGCTTTGAAAATGAGATGACTCTGCAGAGAGACATTTACAAGGAATCACATGTCCAACTTCACAATTAGTTTTGCCTTGTACCTAAGCTGGTTTAGAAATTGTTCAGCTTTTAACTGGTCACAGAAGGAAGAAAGCATTGCGGACAAATGAAATAATGGCTAAATACTGAGGCTAAATCCAGTTAGTGCCTACAGCTTAAAATTATAACTTCAATGTCGCATGAAGTATTGTTCATTCTGGCCACAACAAGATAATGCAGAGAATTATAACTGTCACCTTATGAAGGAGAAAAGTTCTCATGGCGTAAAAAATGATTGCTCCAAGGACCTACTGTGTAGCACAGGAAACTATACTCAATATTTTGTAATAACCTGTAAGGGAAAAGAATCTGAAAAAAAATAGATGTATATGTATGTATAACTGAATCACTTTGCTGTACACCTGAAACTAACACAACATTGTAAATCAACCATACTTCAATAAAAAAAATTAATTAAAAATTTAAAAAGACTGATCCAGTTCCACATTTAGTAAAATATTTTATTTTACGTTAGACTTTTCACTTTAATCACTCTTTCTGAAGGTGACTTGAAGGTTATGCTGGTCAGTGAATTTAGTATACAAACTTTTTTAAAAAAGTTATAACATTCTTTTTTCCTTCTTTGTCTCATATTTTTGAAGAACATTTACTACCCTAATATTTTACATAGAAAGAAATGTAAGCTTTTGCATTTTTTACCTTAATGACACTAAGGCTACAGAATCTTCTGAAAATATTACCAAGAGAGAAAATAAGCATGAGGAATTATCTGAATTTACAACACGGTTGAGTCTGGCTATGATACTTTTATAATTTATTCTAAATAAGGAAGTTACACATGATTTAAATGAAAAACATTTTAAATGAAATTGTCTCTGGGTGTTGTACCATAAGCTACAGTGTGTTTTGAATCGATTTATTTCCATAGGGAAATACACAGCCTGCTGTGTGTTCCTTCAGTAGGTGAAGTGCAAACATTAACTTTGTAGTTAAGAGATAGCTATTGTGAGGTCTTATCTAATGATAATGGGAAAGTATTCTTTGCATAAGGGGTTTATTCTTTGCATCAAAGTAAGTTTAGAAAAATAAGGAGCTGGGCATTTCCTTCCTCCTTTCCATATTTCCTTCCATTTTAAAGAATACTTTTTTGATACACAATAATGCAAGGAGGATGTGAGAACCGGGCAGCAAGCAACTGCTCCATATGGAAGACACCACTGTCAAATTGGTGGGCTGAATCTCTCCCAGATTTGATGATCTGTACATTGTCCCAATCTGCTGTGATGTCTTGAACCTGACCCTTTTGCCTGGGATCAGATATTCTAGAACTCATAATAAGTAATTTTTAAATAAATTGTCCCTTGCTGATTTTTTTTAAGGGATTGTCGATGTAGGAAGCTCGGGACTGAGTCTCCCGGAATGGGAACATGAGAAAATGAACACTGTAATACTTATTTCTACTTGAGCTTCGGGATGTCAAAGTTTAAAAGCAGCCTTGGCTTTTGGTCTTTTTTGATTTGAGATGTTGAAAGCAAAATAAAAGTATCCTTGCAGGAAGAGGCTGTTTCTTGCCAGGAAATCGGGATGTATATATCCCTATTGTCTTCAATTAAAACAAGTCCGTCTGAAACACAGGATCCTTTTTCTAATATTAAGCACTGAAATGGTCTTTGTTTCCCTTGCCAAATATTTTTTGTTGTTGTTGAACATTGCCTTATAGTTCTGTGAGTGACTGTTTTTTATGAAAAGTTAATTGAAGTATTTATGAAATTAAGAACATTTTATGGCTTTATATTGTTCCAAATACAAGCTTAATCAGTTTTGAAATTCTATACCAGAAAATGTCATGTTTTATGGGGGGAAAGACTTATTTTTCAGCTTTAACGTAGCTTGCTGATTTTTTTTTTTTTTTTTTGCTGTGTAATGCCTTCACCTCACTGCCGGGAATCAGTTCTGCGAAAGCCAGAGGAGAAGGACTTAGAATTCTTAAAAAGTATTTGAGATAGCCTTGCTAAAAGTGAGTCTAAAAATAAAGTTAAGTAGATGCCTAATAAAACAGCACCGTCGTATTGATTTTTAGCATGTTTTTAATTGGACATGTTGGCTTTACCTATAAAGCGGCAGATCTTGATAATATGCACTTGAATTTTTAAAACCCTCCATTGCACATCACTTTGCACCAGTGCAGCCGTGTCATATTTATGGCATATTTTCATCCCTAGCTTACCAAGGCTTGACTTAGCAAGAGACATAATTCTTTTATTAGAAACTCTTAATTAAAATGAACCTTGTAAAACTAGAGCAGATCAATGATCTGTTATCTTTGGAACAAATTTCTGAGACCAGCTAAACCCAGGACATAAAACAAAGGAAAAAGGAAGCCCTACCTAACAAGTCTTATTGTCCCAGGACTGGATTCTTTCTCCACAATCTCAGCGACTCTGAAAAGTAGTATTCTTTCATTATCCTCAGAAAATGGGCTCCCTGTCATAGCCATCTCTTCTCGCTCAGATTGCCAAGAACATCATATATTTTAGAATATTTTTACTCACTTTTTTTTGGTTACAATTCACATATACTTGTAGAAATTTACAAAATTCAGAGAAACAATAATCGAAGTATTTTCTTCTAGCTTTTCCTCTGTACTTTAAATATAGAGGGGAATCTTTCTGTTTATGTAATTCCATACCCCGTTTTGTAAAATAAATGTATCTGAATATGTAATTTGCTATTTTAGAGGAAGGAATGTGGTTCTGTACACCATGAGACCTGGGTTCTAGCCAAAGACTGACTTTCATTGTCCTCTTTAAAAAAGGATTTTTAAGGGCCCTTTAGATCAAGAATGATAACATAATAATAACAATTAATAATATAAGAGTAATGATAATAGATCAGGAAAGTCTAATTGGGTCTGAGTATTAATTTCTTTCTCTCTCTGACTGCCTCTCTCTCTCTTGTTTGCTGAGAGGAGTGTCATTGTGAAGTGGAAGGCGGTGATGTGACAGTCAGAAGTGGTGAACTGCAATCTGGCCTCGTCAGGCCTGAATACTGTATTCCTTTACACTCAATGGTACCCTGAATCCCAAAGCCATCATCATCACCACCTTGAAGTTTTACATGTGAATAACACGTTACGTCAAAGAAGCAAAACATAACTCTTTTATCTCATCTGGCCTGAGTACCAGGGGTAGACAGGGTAGAACACAAATTATTATTTCCATTTTACATTTGGTAAAATTGTTGAAGAGGTTTGTCCAAGGCCATCTATCTGGTAAGTGGTGGAGCCAATACCAGAACTCAGATCTTCTGATAGTACTGCTAACATTAAAAAAAAAAAATTCCTTTAGTAGGGGATCCAATCCTGTCTCCACCAGCATGAAAAAAATAAAGGTAGGCAGATATTAGTAATATTAGTAACAATAACTGGTATTAATTAAGTGCTTACTAGGTGCCCAGCACTGTGCCAAGATTTTACTGAATTACTTAACCATCACAAAAACCCTTTGAGGTGACACGATTATTGTCCCCATTTTGTAGGAAAATGCAATTGAACATGCAGGCACAGAGAGGCTAAGTATCACACACAGCTAGGACATGGTGGGGATGAGATGTGAATCTCTGAATGTCTAACGTTAGAGGGAAGGTGACCCTCACTGCGGTGTAACACTGCTTCAAAGGCCATGCAGTCGGTCTTAAAAATTTCATTTAAAAGCTAATTGTTTAACTGTTAGATCATATTTTAAAAAATCCAGGACATATGCTGTGAATTCTTTTGCTGCCTTTTTTCTGCATTTATATAAATATGAAACATTTGAATATTTTTTCAGATAACATTATTTCTTGGTTTGTGATATTAAAACTATTAAAAATGAAAACTTTGAATTACTTGTCTTTGTTTTTTTTCTTTATCCTAAATTAATTTTCTGTGTAATTTGAAGGACATCTAACTCATTCATTCTAGTTCCTTAATATAGATAGTATCCTTAATCATTTATCTATTAATTTAACTGGTATCTATCATTATGTTTACATGCACTTTTGGTTTAGTTTTTAGGAGGCTTTAATTTGTAATATACATTGATTTATTATATCATTCATTTGCTAATATGTCTATATATTTACACTCAAATTAAAAAGAAAATCTTTTAATCATATGTGTTCACAATTTTTTGTAGATGTGAAACTCTTGAAACTAAATCTACTTTGAGAGATCTAATAATACACATTTGAATCTCGGCAGAAGAAATAGCTTGGTCCCCCAGTCTTCATCAGGGAAGGCTTACAATGGAATGGCTGGCAAGGAAGCAGCTTTATAAATCTATTAGAACAGTGAAGAGACAGCCATGAATAATTTTAAGTGAATCTCTTGATCATCTATCTTATATATTAAAATCAGGGTTATGTGACTGTGTTTATATAGGTTGCCTAGAGACAAGTCAGCCTTAATCCATTTTTGTTATTTATGGGATAAAGTGCTCTGACTCACCCTTATTTTCATTTGTATAAATCTGCTTTGGCTTCTGCTTTATCAGACACGGTCAAGGAAGAGAACTCGTTCCCATTTTTCCTGAACAAAAGTTGACCTTGAAAAGAAACAACATGTATCTTGTATTAGTTATGATAGCAATGAGCTTCTGGATCTGGATTACATAAAATTATTAGGAACTGAATGCCTAGTGATGAAATTCTTCCTTAGCCACTGTGACTCATTTAATACAATTTGCTATGCTTCCTGTTAGTCTATGTAGTCCTTCCCTCCTGTCAGGTCAATATACCTTAGCAATCTGTTGCCTTCTCGGAAACTTCTAAGAGTGACACGTGCGCCTTCTTGAACAAGGGACATGTGCATGTCGTGATCAAGCCTTTAGGTCTTTATGGAAGATCCCACATCAATGATTGCCTTCTGCTTCTGGGTTTCTGGTTTCGTTTGTACTCCTATGACTTGGCTCTCAGAAACTTCTACTTTTCCAAATCTTTTCCAATTTTTCCAGGGAGGAATTCTTCCTCTCCGTCCCTAAAGCTCAGTGTTTGTGGTCTAGTTAGGTACTACCACCTGCTGGACATTTAAATAATATCTCAACTCTCTCACTAAACTTAAAATTCCAAGTAGCAGATACCAAGTCTTGTAGGTATTTGCGCATCCTACAACATTTTACCGATAGTAGGTGCCCGATCAATGTTTGTTGTATTAATGAGTAAATGAAGTTCTACCTTTTTTCTTTCTTTCAAAAAACACCAGTCTGTTCAATACCACGCGCCGTGCTGGACATTGGGAAGTGATATGAAAGACACAATCGTAGCTTGGATGAACACATTCTTTTGTTTTGTTTTGTTTTTTCCTTTTTTTTTTTTTTTTTTTGTTTTGGCCACTTCACATGCAGGATCTTATTTCCCTGACTAGGGATGGAACTTGTGCCCCCTGCAATGGAAGCGCAGAGTCCTAACGACTCCCCGGCAGGGAATTCCAGTTTGAACACATTCTAATGGAGGATTCAGGCACGTAAAAACCTAGTTACCACGGGGGAACTGTGGACCTTTACCTAAGCTAGAGATAAACAAAGTGCTTCACGGGAGCACGGAGGATGAGCAACTAAACCAATTGGTGATAAAGGTGGAAGAGCCTCAGGGAGAGTCTTCTGGAGGAGGTGACACCTGATGTGACTTTTGAGTTATAAGTAGGAAGTGCCAAGATGTAGAAGGGGAGACAGGCAACCACAGGCACTGAGGCAAGGGTAGACACAGTGCACCCAAAGGACTGTAAGTGAACAGAATAAGGGGGAGAATGCAGCTTTGGCTGGAGCGGAGAGTATGTAGCCGGGGATACAGAGATGGGGTCATGTAGCACAGCCTGGAGAAAGGCAAACACATTCCAGGCTGGAGAGAGGGGGAACACATAGTCCAGGATAGAAAAAGGATATTAGGTGAGGTGGGCAGGATAAGGGACATGCAGCCCAGGCTGGAGGCGGAAGCAGGGAAGAGACCATGGAAGGCTTCCTATGTCGTGACAAGACTTTTGCATTTATCTTAAAGCTAATTAGAATTAGTGAAGCATTTAAGACAAATTTTATTTTATTTATTTATTATTAAAAATTTGTATTGGAGTATAGTTGATTTACAATGTTGTGTTTGTTAGTTTTTGCTGTATAGCAAAGTGAATCCGTTATACATATACATAGATCCACTCATTTTACTTTATTTTATTTTATTAATATTTTTTTTGGCTGCACTGGGCTGCATGTGGGATCCTAGTTCCCCCACCAGGGATTGAACCCACATCCCCTGCAGTGGAAGTGTGAACCTTAACTGCTAGAACACCAGGGAAGTCCCTATCCACTCTTTTTTAGATTCTTTTCCCATATAGGTCACTACAGAGTACTGAGTAGAGTTCCCTGTGCTATACAGTAGGTCCTTATTAGTTATCTATTTTACATATAATAGTGTATATATGTAAGACGAATTTTAGAAAAATCACATTGGCAAAAGGGGGCAGAATATTTTGGATGGTGAAAGGGGACTGGAAGCAGGGAAATATGTTTGCAAGCTATTGCAATCATCCAGATGAGATTGGAGGAAGGTGTCAATTCAGAAGGGTGGGTGAGGAGAGGCAGGGATTATGATAACGAGGACAGGATTTGGAGGAACAGGTGAATGGTGGCGTCATCCCCTGTATTCATCTCCGATGGCTGATGTCACAAACTGCCACAAATTTGGCGGCCGAAAAGAGCACAAATTTATTATCTTAGAGTTCTGGAGGTCAAAAGTCTAAAATCAGTCTCAGTGGATTAAAATCAACGGGTTGATGGGACAGTGTTCCTTCTGGAAGCTCTAGGGAGAATCTATTTCCTTGCCTTTTCCAGCGTCTAGAGGATGCTACGTTCCTGGGTTCACGGCGCCTTCCTCTATTTTCAGAGCCAGCATTGGCACATCTTTTTCCTCTCTGATCTCTGTTCCACCTCACAATTTCTTCCCCTCACACTGACCCTCCTGCTGTACATGCTGAATGTGGAGTGTCTGTGAGGCAACCACGTGAAGAACCTTCCAGGTGTTTGAACTTCCTTGTCTAGGAAGGAAAGCCCCACTCTCTATAGGACAAGTAGTCCGAGCTACGTCTCACTTTCTTTATTTGTAAAACAGCAATAATAATGGTACCTATTTCATAACGTGGTTTCGAGGATTAAGTGAAATAGTGTATGTGAAATGCTTAGTGCCTTTGGCAGCGCTCAGTCAGTGATGGTTATTCCTACTACTATGATGATGATGACTAACCTCACCTCCGTAGTGCTTGGCACAGTGCTGGGCATGGGGTAGGGGTTCCCCATGTACTAGGAAAGGTTAAAGACAAGTGTGTCACATAACCCTTCCAGTAGGAGTTTAAAGACTTGTCAGAGAGACAAGAATTTTCCCTGGGTAGAAGAGAAGTAAATTGATGTGCTTTAGCTCACCAGCTTTGGCAGTAAAAAGGGCTAAGATGATTATAAACCGATTCAATCAGAATGCTGTTGGGTGCTTGATCTCAGGCATATAGTTCAATGTCAAGATAACAGAAACATTTATTTTCTCAAATGACCGAGTATGTGGATGTATTTAACAGGACACCCTTCCCTTTCCCCCCTAAATTTCTTGCATACAGATATAGCAGACATAGAAAGTTTCCTGTTTGAGGGTAACACATATAATGGATCATACAGGGCAGATTACTTCCACTTTAAAATTTTTATTTATTAATTTTATTAAGAATTTTTTTATACTCAATCTATTTTTTTATTGATGTATAGTTGATGTACAATATTATATAAGTTACAGGTGTACAATATAGTGATATACTTTTTTTTTTGGTCAATCCCAAACTCCCTAACTATCCCTCCCCCGCACCTTTCCCCCTTGTAACCGTAAGTTTGTTCTCTGAGTCTGTTTCTGTTTTGTAAATAAGTTTATTTTTATCATTTTTTTAAGATTCTGCATGTAAGTGATATACGATATTTCTCTTTCTCTCTCTGACTTACTTCACTCGGTATGACAATCTCTAGGTCCTTCCATGTTGCTGCAAATGGCATTATTTCATTCTTATTAATGGCTAATATTTCATTGTATTTATGTACCACAATTTCTTTATCCATTCCTCTGTCGATGGACATTTAGGTTGCTTCCATGTCTTGGCTATTGTAAACAGTACTGCAATGAGTATTGGGGTGCATATATCCTTTCGGACCAGGTTTTTCTCTGGATATATGCCTAGGAGTGGGATTGCAGGATCGTATTACTTCCATTTTGTTTTCTTTTTGATCTCCATTCCTTCTCTTGTTACCAGTTTGAGGAGCTACATGTTGACAAACCAAATGAACAGAACATGTAACTTTGTGTATAAACATTCAACCTTACTAGAGACCAAATCTTTTGTCTCATGGGCACCAATGATATATCTGGCAAAGCACAAATCAGAAGTTCCATCCACTTCCGTTCAGGAGAGGAAGCCTCTTTATGGGATGATGTAATACAGCCTGATAGTTATGTACAAAACCTGGAAAGTCTGGATCCCCGAGTTCAAATCTGACCTTCAGTACTTCCCAGCACTGTGAATTCAGACAGAGCCACCAATTCCTTCCATTCATCAGTGTCTTCATCTGTAATACTGTGGTGACAATATTAGTACCCTCTCATGGAGTTGACTTCAAGCTGTGCTCAATAAATGTTAGTTACTATTAAACTAACCCTTTCCCTATACTTAGGCTTTAACGACTTAGCAAGTATTTATTGAGCTCCTATTGTATGCTCGGCACACTTCTGTAAATATCTTACTTCATATTCACATCAACCAAGTGAGACGATACTACACTTTTCTTTCTACTTTCTTTCTTCCTTCTTTTTTTTTTTTTTTTAACAGGAGACTAAGACACACAGAACTGGAATACCTGACTGAGGTATTTGAGGTATTTCTTTTTTGCAGTGAAAAGGGCATCATCCCATGTCTAGAGCCCTTTTCAAATACAATACAGGTTTTTGATATAATCAATATATATTTTAAAAATCACCCTAAATCCTAATTTCTTTGCCAGCATAACACTTGGATTCTTATCGCTCTGAGTGTTTAGGCTTATGCCCTTCAAATCTTTTACTTATAGGCAGATACTATCAATAGGTGGGGATCAGAGAAATCTTTATAATCTATGGTTTTTATTTTTTATATACAATTCTACAGGGTGTTCAGATAATTCTATATTAGAATGAGCCAAAAATGACACTAAATAATACAATTCATTTTAATCTTTGACAATCTGGAGACAAAATATATTTCTTAGCTTTTCTAATATTAAAATCAAACATTTTTGTTACTTTATTTTTATTGCTTATTTTCTTTCTTTTTTTTTTTTTTTACATCTTTACTGCAGTATAACTGCTTTAAAATGGTGTGTTAGTTTCTGCTTTATAACAAAGTGAATCAGTTATACATATACATATGTTCCCATATCTCTTCCCTCTTGCATCTCCCTCCCTCCCACCCTCCTTATCCCACCCCTCCAGGCGGTCACAAAGCACCGAGCTGATCTCCCTGTGCTACGTGGCTGCTTCCCACTAGCTATCTATTTTACATTTGGTAGTGTATAAATGTTCATGCCACTCTCTCACTTTGTCACAGCTTACCCTTCCCCCTCCCCGTGTCCTCAAGTCCATTCTCTAGTAGGTCTGTGTCTTTATTCCTGTCTTACCCCTAGGTTCTTCATGACATTTTTTTTTCTTAAATTCCATATATATGTGTTACGATATGGTATTTGTCTTTCTCTTTCTGATTTACTTTACTCTGTATGACAGACTCTAGGTCTATCCACCTCATTACAAATAGCTCAATTTCATTTCTTTTTATGGCTGAGTAATATTCCATTGTATATATGTGCCACATCTTCTTTATCCATTCATCCCATGATGGACAGTTAGGTTGTTTCCATCTCTGGGCTATTGTAAATAGAGCTGCAATGAACATTTTGGCACATGACCCTTTTTGAATTATGGTTTTCTCAGGGTATATACTCAGTAGTGGGATTGCTGGGTCATATGGTAGTTCTATTTGTAGTTTTTAAAGGAAACTCCATACTGTTCTCCACAGTGGCTGTATCAATTTACATTCCCACCAACAGTGCAAGAGGGTTCCCTTTTCTCCACACTCTCTCCAGAATTTACTGTTTCTAGATTTTTTGATGATGGCCATTCTGACTGGTGTGAGATGATATCTCATTGTAGTTTTGATTTGCATTTCTCTAATGATTAATGATGTTGAGCATTCTTTCATGTGTTTGTTGGCAGTCTGTATATCTTCTTTGGAGAAATGTCTACTTAGGTCTTCTACCCATTTTTGGATTGGGTTGTTTGTTTTTTTGTTATTGAGCTGCATATAAATTTTGGAGATTAATCCTTTGTCAGTTGCTTCATTTGCGAATATTTTCTCCCATTCTGAGGGTTGTCTTTAGGTCTTGTTTATGGTTTCCTTTGCTGTGCAAAAGCTTTGAAGTTTCATTAGGTTCCATTTGTTTCTTTTTGTTTTTATTTCCATTTCTCTAGGAGGTGGGTCAAAAAGGATCTTGCTGTGATTTATGTCATAGAGTGTTCTGCCTATGTTTTCCTCTAAGAGTTTAATAGTTTCTGGCCTTACATTTAGGCCTTTAATCCATTTTGAGCTTATTTTTGTGTGTGGTGTTAGGGAGTGATCTAATCTCATAATTTTATATGTACCAGTCCAGTTTTCCCAGCACCACTTATTGAAGAGGCTGTCCTTTCTCTACTGTATATTCCTGCCTTCTTTATCAAAGATAAGGTGACCATATGTGCATGGGTTTATCTCTGGGATTTCTATCCTGTTCCATTGATCTAGCTTTCTGTTTTTGTGCCAGTACCATTCTGTCTTGATTACTGTAGCTTTGTAGTATAGTCTGAAGTCAGGGAGCCAGATTCCTCCAGCTCCGTTTTTAATTCTCAAGATTACTTTGGCTATTCGGGGTCTTTTGTGTTTTCATACAAATTGTGAAATTTTTTGTTCTAGTTCTGTGAAAAATACCAGTGGTAGTTTGATAGGGATTGCATTGAATCTGTAGATTGCTTTGGGTAGTATAGTCATTTTCACAATGTTGATTCTTCCAATCCAAGAACATGGTCTATCTCTCCATCTATTTGTATCATCTTTAATTTCTTTCATCAGTGTCTTATAATTTTCTGCATACAGGTCTTTTGTCTCCTTAGGTAGGTTTATCCCTAGATATTTTATTCTTTTTGTTGCAATGGTAAATGGGAATGTTTTCTTGATTTCACTTTCAGATTTTTCATCATTAGTGTATAGGAATGTCAGAGATTTCTGTGCATTAATTTTGTATCCTGCTACTTTACCAAATTCATTGATTAGCTCTAGTAGTTTTCTGGTAGCATCTTTAGGATTCTCTATGTATAGTATCATGTCATCTGCAAACAGTGACAGCTTTACTTCTTCTTTTCCGATTTGGATTCCTTTTATTTCCTTTTCTTCTCTGATTGCTGTGGCTAAAACTTCCAAAACCATGTGGAATAAGAGTGGTGAGAGTGGGCAACCTTGTCTTGTTCCTGATCTTAGTGGAAATGCTTTCAGTTTTTCACCATTGAGGATGATGTTGGCTGTGGGTTTGTCATATATGGCCTTTATTATGTTGAGGAAAGTTCCCTCTATGCCTACTTTCTGCAGGGTTTTTATCATAAATCGGTGTTGAATTTTGTCGAAAGCTTTCTCTGCATCTATTGAGATGATCATATGATTTTTCTCCTTCAATTTGTTAATATGGTTTATCACATTGATGGTTTTGCATATATTGAAGAATCCTTGCATTCCTGGAATAAACCCCACTTGATCATGGTGTATGATCCTTTTAATGTGCTGTTGGATTCTGTTTGCTAGTATTTTGTTGAGGATTTTTGCATCTATGTTCATCAGTGATATTGGCCTGTAGTTTTCTTTCTTTGTGACATCCTTGTCTGGTTTTGGTATCAGGGTGATGATGGCCTCATAGAATGAGTTTCGGAGTGTTCCTCCCTCTGCTATATTTTGGAAGACTTTGAGAAGGATAGGTGTTAGCTCTTCTCTAAATGTTTGGTAGAATTCGCCTGTGAAGCCATCTGGTCCTGGGCTTTTGTTTGTTGGAAAATTTTAATCACAGTTTCAACTTCAGTGCTTGTGATTGGTCTGCTCATATTTTCTATTTCTTCCTGATTCAGTCTTGGCAGGTTGTGCATGTCTAAGAATTTGTCCATTTCTTCCAGGTTGTCCATTTTATTGGCAAAGAGTTGCTTGTAGTAATCTCTCATGATCTTTTGTATTTCTGCAGTGTCAGTTGTTACTTCTCCTTTTTCATTTCTAATTCTATTGATTTGAGTCTTCTCCCTTTTTTTCTTGATGAGTCTAGCTAATGGTTTATCAAATTTTGTTTATCTTCTCAAAGAACCAGCTTTTAGTTTTATTGATCTTTGCTATCATTTCCTTCATTTCTTTTTCATTTATTTCTGATCTGATTTTTATGATTTCTTTCCTTCTGCTAACTTTGGGGTTTTTTGTTCTTCTTTCTCTAATTGCTTTAGGTGCAAGGTTAGGTTCTTTATTCGAGATGTTTCCTGTTTCTTAAGGTAGGATTGTATTGCTATAAACTTCCCTCTTAGAACTGCTTTTGCTGCATCCCATAGATTTTGGGTCGTCATGTCTCCATTGTCATTTGTTTCTAGGTATTTTTTTAATTTCCTCTTTGATTTCTTTAGTGATCGCTTTGTTATTGTGTATTGTTTATCCTCCATGTGTTTGTATTTTTACAGATCTTTCCCTGTAATTGATATCTCATCTCATAGCTTTGTGGTTGGAAAAGATACTTGAAACAATTTCAATTTTCTTAAATTTACCAAGGCTTGACTTGTGACCCAAGATATGATCTGTCCTGGAGAATGTTCCATGAGCACTTGAGAAAAATGTGTATTCTGTTGTTTTTGGATGGAATGTCCTATAAATATCAATTAAGTCCATCTTGTTTAATGTATCATTTAAAGCTTGTGTTTCCTGATTTATTTTCATTTTGGATGATCTGTCCATTGGTGAAAGTGGGGTGTTAAAGTCCCCTACTATGAATGTGTTACTGTCGATTTCCCCTTTTATGGCTGTTAGTATTTGCCTTATGTATTGAGGTGCTCCTATGTTGGGTGCATAAATATTTACAATTGTTATATCTTCTTGGATCGATCCCTTGATCATTATGTAGTGTCCTTCTTTGTCTCTTCTAATAGTCTTTATTTTAAAGTCTATTTTGTCTGATATGAGAATTGCTAGTCCAGCTTTCTTTTGGTTTGCATTTGCATGAAATATCTTTTTCCATCCCCTTACTTTCAGTCTGTATGTGTCCCTAGGTCTGAAGTGGGTCTCTTGTAGACAGCAAATATATGGGTCTTGTTTTTGTACCCATTCAGCCAATCTGTGTCTTTTGGTGGGAGCATTTAGTCCATTTACATTTAAGGTAATTATCAATATGTATCTTCCTATTCCCATTTTCTTAATTGTTTTGGGTTTGTTGTTGTAGGTCTTTTCCTTCTCTTGTGTTTCTTGCCTAGAGAAGTTCGTTTAGCATTTGTTGTAAAGCTGGTTTGGTGGTGCTGAACTCTCTCAGCTTTTGCTTGTCTGTAAAGGTTTTAATTTCTCCATCAAATCTGAATGAGATCCTTGCTGGGTAGAGTAATCTTGGTTGCAGGTTTTTCTCCTTCATCACTTTAAATATGTCCTGCCAGTCCCTTCTGGCTTGCAGAGTTTCTGCTGAAAGATCAGCTGTTAACCTTATGGGGATTCCCTTGTGTGTTATTTGTTGTTTTTCACTTGCTGCTTTTAATATGTTTTCTTTGTATTTAATTTTTGACAGTTTGATTAATATGTGTCTTGGCGTATTTCTCCTTGTATTTATCCTGTATGGGACTCTCTGTGCTTCCTGGATTTGGTTAACTATTTCCTTTCCCATATTAGGGAAGTTTTCAACTATAATCTCTTCAAGTATTTTCTCAGTCCCTTTCTTTTTCTCTTCTTCTTCTGGAACCCCTATAATTCGAATGTTGGTGCATTTAATGTTGTCCCAGAGGTCTCTGAGACTGTCCTCAGTTCTTTTCACTCTTTTTTCTTTATTCTGCTCTGCAGTAGTTATTTCCACTATTTTATCTTCCAGGTCACTTATCTGTTCTTCTGCCTCAGTTATTCTGCTATTGATCCCATCTAGAGTATTTTTAATTTCATTTATTGTATTGTTCATCATTGTTTGTTTCACCTTTAGTTATTCTAGGTCTTGTTAAATGTTTCTTGCATTTTGTCCATTCTATTTCCAAGATTTTGGATCATCTTTAGTATCATTATTCTGAATTTTTTTTCAGGTAGACTGCCTATTTCCTCTTCATTCATTAGGTCTGGTGGGTTTTTATTTTGCTCCTTCATCTGCTGTGTGTTTTTCTGTCTTCTCATTTTGCTTATCTTACTGTGTTTGGGGTCTCCTTTTTGCAGGCTGCAGGTTTGTAGTTCCCATTGTTTTTGGTGTCTGTCTCCAGTGGCTAAGTTTGGTTCAGTGGGTTGTGTAAGCTTCCTGGTGGAGGGGACTAGTGCCTGTGTTCTGGTGGATGAGGCTGGATCTTGTCTTTCTGGTGGGCAGGTCCACGTCTGGTGGTGTGTTTTGGGGTGTCTGTGGACTTATTATGATTTTAGGCAGCCTCTCTGCTAATGTGTGGGGTTGTGTTCCTGTCTTACTAGTTGTTTGGCATAAGATGTCCAGCACTGTAGCTTGCTGGTCGTTGAGTGAAGCTGGTTGCCGGTATTGAGATGGAGATCTCTGGGAGATTTTCGCCGTTTGATATTACGTGGAGCTGGGAGGTTTCTTGTGGACCATTGTCCTGAAGTTGGCTCTCCCACCTCAGAGGCACAGCACTGACTCCTGGCTGCAGCACCAAGAGCCTTTCATCCACACGGCTCAGAATAAAAGGGAGAAAAAGTAGAAAGAAAGAATTAGTAGAAGAAAGAAAGAAAGAAAAAAAGAAAGAAAGAAAGAAGGGAGGGAGGAAGGAAAGAAGGAAAGAAAGAAAGAATATAAAGTAAAATAAAATAGATTTATCAAAATAAAAAATAATTATTAAGAAAAAAAATTAAAAAAAAAAAAGGAAGGCTAGAACCCTAGGACAAATGGTGGAAGCAAAGCAATACAGACAAAATCTCACAACAGAGGCATACACATACACACTCACAAAAACAGGAAAAAATAATAAATCTTTCTCTGAAAGTCCACCTCCTCAATTTGGGATGATTCGTTGACTATTCAGGTGTTCCACAGACGCAGGGTACAGCAAGTTGATTGTGGAGCTTTAATCCGCTGCTCCTGAGGCTGCTGGGAGAGATTTCCCTTTCTCTTCTTTGTTCTCACAACTCCCAGGGGCTCAGTTTTGGATTGGGCCCCGCCTCTGCATGTAGGTTGCCGGAGGGCGTCTGTTCTTCGCTCAGACAGGACGGGGTTAAAGGAGCCGCTGATTCGTGGGCTCTGGCTCACTCTGGTGGAGGGGGGGTGGAGGGCGGGGCACGGAGGGCGGGGCGAGCCTGCGACGGCAGAGGCCGGCGTGACGTTGCACTAGCCTGAGGTGCGCCGCGCGTTCTTCCGGGGAAGTTGTCCCTGGATCCCGGGACGCTGGCAGTGGCGGGCTGCACAAGGTCCCCGGAAGGGGTGTGTGGAGAGTGACCTGTGCTCGCACACAGGCTTTTTGGTGGCGGCAGCAACAGCCTTAGCGTCTCATGCCCGACTCTGGGGTCCGCGCTTTTAGCCGTGGCTCGCGCCCGTCTCTGGAGCTCCTTTAAGCAGCGTTCTTAATCCCCTCTCCTGGCGCACCAGGAAACAAAGAGGGAAGAAAAAGTCTCTTGCCTCTTCGGCAGGTCCAGACTTTTCCCCGGACTCCCTCCCGGCCAGCCTTGGCGCAGTAGCCCTTGCAGGCTGTGTTCACGCCGCCAACCCCAGTCCTCTCCCTGCGCTCCGACTGAAGCCCGAGCCTCAACTCCAGGCCCCGCCCGCCCCGGCGGGTGAGCCGACAAGCCTCTCGAGCTGGTGAGTGCTGGTAGGCCCTGATCCTCTGTGCGGGACTCTCTCCGCTTTGCCCCCCGCACCCCTGTTGCTGTGCTCTCCTCCGCGGCTCCGAAGCTTTCCCCCTCCGCCACCCGTAGTCTCCGCCCGCGAAGGGGCTTCTAGTGTGTAGAAACCTTTCCTCCTTCACAGCTCCCTCCCACTGGTGCAGGTCCCGTCCCTATCCTTTTGTCTGTGTTTATTCTTTTTTCTTTTGCCCTACTTAGGTACGTGGGGGGTTTCTTGCGTTTTGGGAGGTCTGAGGTCTTCTGCCAGCGTTCAGTAGGTGTTCTGTAGGAGTTGTTCCACGTGTAGATGTATTTCTGATGTATCTGTGGGGAGGAAGGTGATCTCCGTGTCTTACTCTTCTGCCATCTTCCCGGAAGCCTCGAGAAATCTTTATAAATACATTTGAAGAAAAATAATGTGGGAGTGAAAACAGTTATTTATCACAGCATGTTTCATATTAAAATATCTGACAGACAGCTTATTTCCTTGGCAAACTCTAAGACTCCAGAAAAGGATTAGAAAGTCCTTTTTCCCAATGTCATTTGTCTAAAATACTAATTGTCAGAACACTCAGAAACCTCCTAGCTTGCCAAAGCTTTTTTTTTAAAAAAAAATTTGTAATCAGAAAAAAATACTGTAACATGCAAATCTGAATGCAAATTGTCTCCTATTTAATTACATTACGGGTGTAAATTACCCCCAATGCCAAACATTTCT
This sequence comes from Tursiops truncatus, assembly GCF_011762595.2. Taxonomy (NCBI): domain Eukaryota; kingdom Metazoa; phylum Chordata; class Mammalia; order Artiodactyla; family Delphinidae; genus Tursiops; species Tursiops truncatus. Next base: position 13,816,423 of record NC_047039.1, read on the forward strand.
GCCCTGGATTCCAGAACTCTGTGTTGCAATTACATCTTCCGGTGCTTCTTAAAATTTTGCAGTAGCAACACATGTATAATAGCGATAATTACGAAACCATTTGCAATGTGCTGCTTAATTTAAAATCTAGTCTCCTGATTCTATATTTGAAATGTAATATTCAACCCTGTCAAACTTTCATCAACACCTAAATCTAAACGCTTCTTCTGTTCGCAGTCTCAGGCATAAGAAGGGACAAAGTTGTCACGTGCGAAGACTGGGGCTCTGGGAATCAGTGACAGGATAGCATTGACATGGCAGATAGACTTAGACTTCCCTTGTCTTTAGGTTGTTCATCTGTCAAATGGGGGATAATATCTGACTTACCTAAAAAGAGACTACTTTTTAAAGGATAAATGAGATCTTGTACTAGTTAGGTGAAAAGTCTAAGTGGAGATATCAAGAGACCCAAGAGGAGAGTGACTAAAAGAGCGAAGAAGTTTATTTCTCTTTTCTGTACTGATCCTGGAGGGTAGGTGGACTGTTCTCTGCATAGTCACTTTGTGGGGAGTGGGAGAATGGTTCTAGGTTCCTTGCAACTTGTTTCTTTGCTGCATGATAAGGTACTACTCATCTGCATGGTCAGAATTGGGTTTCAAGGCAAATCCATCTTCTAACTCACAGGAAGAGGACAAAGTGACAGGCTCTTTTCAAGCCCAGGCCTGGAAGAGATGCACATCCCTTCTGCCTCTGTGCCACTGGCAGGAACAAAGTCACACAGATCAGGTAGCTGCCAGGGTTGCTGGCAAGTGCAGTCTCTGGCTGGGTATGCACGGGCTCAGCCACCACTCTGTTACTATGGAAGAAGGAGAGACTTTGGTGGATAAATAACACTCTCTACCACAGATATGACTGTTCGTGTGCTCCGACAGTGAAAGTAAACTAGTGCTATTTGAACGTCTAAGAGCTAGCTTGGTACCCACTTTGTTTTATGATCTCAATAGCTCTGCAAGATAGATACCATTATCGCACATAAGAAAATAGAGCTTCATAGATGTTTCACAATTTAGCAGAGTTCAAAGGGCTCATAGTGGCAGAGCTGGGGTTGGAAATACACCTATCTGATGCCAAAGCAAGGTGCTCTCTACCACATCATGGTTCCAAAAGTGAGATTTTAATGAACTGGTGCTGGGGGTGAGGGTGGAACCAGAGGGCACCATGCTTAGAATTCTCCTGGGATGGCATTCTGTTCTTCCTGAATGTTTCATCCATGACTCAGCTCCTATCCAAGTTCTATCTGCTGGACCACAGTGCAGTCTCTACCTCCTTGTGAAGACTTTGATTCCTCCCCTCTTCTCTAAGTTCCTCCAGCACTACGGTTGGTATGGCGGGATTTAGTGATTATCCTGGCTCCTATCGTTTTATATCAAACACGTGGATAAATCTTGTTCCTGCAGGGAAACTTTCAGCTTCTAAAGTCAAAGACTACTTCTTAATGCCACTTTATCTTCCCCCACTTCCAGCCGCTCAGTGTGTAGAACAATAGCAAGTAACAGTATGTGCTTTATAAGTAGACACATTGATTTAAACGAAATCAAAGAAAGCATCAGAGTTATGATTTCCTAAACTCAGAGGAAACAGGGTTTTGACCCTTGTCTTTTCCTTGCCTTTTGATTGGCAACTTGGTTAGGCTTCTTTAGTTTAGGTTTTAGCCCCCTGATCTTCTGGGGAGAATCCTTCTGTGACATTCACTTGGGAGTGTCTTCCTCAGGTCCAGAGTGTAGGTCAAGCAAAGTCAAAACCAACAACCAGGAATCATGGTCATCTCAGGTGTCTGGATTGCACTAATGACAACCGGCAGCAATGGAACTCCTGGCTTCTCTCCACACTTCCGCTTATCTCCCATATTTATGAAGACAGTATACAGCTACAACTGTATAAAGTAAATTTTAATTGGGAATGGTGACAGGGATGATTATGTGTGCCAGCATTTTATATCCAGAGTCAATGGCCAATTGATGTTTGGTGATCAGATGGTAAACTTGGGGAAAAGTGAGGGGAGAAAAAATGAGAGAATTTTTTCCCATTGATCTCTTCTAATCAATATGTAGAAACTGTTGGAACTGTTTGGGATCCCAAAGGAAAATCCTTACCTTGAGGTGATGTCTATACCACACGCAGGGCACTACAGGTGCTCATTAATGTCATCAATTGCCCTTTTGATTTTTGCTTGCTGCTGAACTTGTTAGTCATGCATTATATCTACTTTAAGTGAATTTGCATAGCAGGGGAGAAAAGGGAAGAGAGGCCCTTTGGTGATGATGCTTGTTGGAGATAGCTGTCTGGAGTTGGAACCTCTATTTTCAAAGGAGGTCTAAGGGGAGAGGTCTTCCAGATTAGCGAGCTTTTTTTTTTTTCCCCCAAGGAATCTGCTCCATTCTTGGATTGCAAGAACAATTGCAATGGGTCCGAATATGCATTGCCTCTGAAATCAAAGTGCAGCATTCAATATCTTGGCTTGAATTCCTTCTTGGCTTCTAACTCAGCTATTTTAGAAAAGTCTGCGTGGGTTCTTGTTAGACAGGTAGTAAAAATAGCAACTGTGTCACATGTCATTTTTCAAGTAAGCATTTATGTCACATTTTATATTTCCAAAGTGATTTGGAAGCACTCAAATTCCTTGTCAGCAACAATGCTTTTATGAGCCGTATTTGTGAAAGTATTTTAACTCTACTTTGGGAAAATGAGACAGGGAATTTTTAAACAGTATTTTAAAGTGTTAGTGAATAAGGAATTGGACTCCATTCCTAGACGCTTCATTTTTTTTTAATTAAAAAAATTTTTTTTTAAGACCCTACTTTTTGTTAGCCCCTGATTTGTAGTGGTCCATCTCACTGATGGAACTAAATGGTAAAGTCTGAACTTGAAAAGTTCTTTGAGAGATTAATTGAATCTAGGCATAAGTGCGACAAAAGGATTTTAAGTAGATGGAAATTAGCTTGCTCTAAAAAGCCCTACCAAGGGGAGAATCCACATTGAGTTAAAATGAAGTATTTCCTTAAGTGGATGAATAAAAAGCTACTAAAAATGCCGGAGTATCTCTTGGGGTGATGCTACATACCTCATTAAAAATCACAATGTAGAAAAGCCATGCCCAGAAATACTGATACCTTTCTTTCCAGAATCTAATGAAAGGTCCAGAAATATTATGAGTTGTTTCTTATTTATCCCACTATTTCCCACACAGCTTATAATAATAATTCTCCTATAAGATAAATATTTTCTTTAGTGTACTGTTCTTCCGGTTCCACTTTGGTAATTGTTTACCATAATCTGGGATAACCTGTAGTTCTCACAATTAAAAATTTCCTCAATTCTTCCAGTGCCCTAGACTCTTTCTTTGCCTGGTACTGATTAGGTCCTAAAGTAAAGAAGAATCACATCACCAATCTTTGATTATTGGTAAGTTGAGCCCCATTACTGCTTATACAATTTCTTAGATGATTTTATCAATTTCATTTTCATAAACTGCCTCACAGAGATGTCTTCACCCATCCATCCGTTCATTCATTCATTCAACTAGCTCGTTATCTTTCTTAGGGTTCTACAATGATTAAAATGCTGGGCTAAGAGCTGTGAGCTTTCTCCACAGGCCTCAGAGTGTAAAAGTGACTAGGTACAGAGCCTGCTACAGTTCAAAGCAACTGTTATCCCATTTCCACTTACAATGTGCCAGACTCTGTGGTCTTCCTTGGAAAATCAGAAACAAACAAGACCAGGCTTGTGTCTGGAGAAACCACAGTGGAGACAGACATTAAAATAATGGCAGGTGGAAGATTCTGCAGCTGGGAGCAATCATACAGGAAGGTCAATTCTATTATGTACATTTATGTACATTAGTTTCAATCCCCCAAATGACACTGTAAGCTCAGCATTGTTCTCATTTTACTTTTTTAACTTTAAAATTTTTGTTGGCGTATATTTGCTTTCCAGTGTTGTGTTAGTTTCTACTGTACAGCAAAGTGAGTCAGCTATATGTATACATATATCCCCTCTTTTTTGGATTTCCTTCCCATTTAGGTCACCACAGAGCGCTGAGTAGAGTTCCCTGTGCTATACAGTAGGTTTTCATTAGTTATCTATTTTATACATTGTATCAATAGTGTATATATGTCAGTCCCAATCTCCCAATTCATCCCACCTCCCTACCCCGTTCTCATTTTATAGATTAAAAAAAATGAGGTTCCAAAAAGTGTGTTCCAGCTAGTAAACCAAAGAGCTGGAATTGAAAAACATGTTCTTTCCAGAAAACATGGTTTTTCATACTGATTCCTCAGGTCACACCAATCTGGGTAGTGCCATAGAATTAGTACGGCAGAAATAAAATAAAGGTGGTATTTTCCAGGTGCGTTCTTATGTGGCTGGAGCCGCAGCCTCTTTCGAAGTCCTTCTGTCTGAATCAAATGATGTTATCAAATGTGGGAATACGTGTTTGGGGGAGTGGATGTGAGGGTGGGCTGGGAAGAAGTGTGTGGGGATTTTACCTGGTTTGTGAACTGCTACCTTCAGTTGTTCATATATTGGAGAATGTCCTTTCCTCTTCTGATGAGGTCATTTTTTTTTTCATTGAAATGTCAAATTTTACTAAGGCAAACCAATTTTGTTAGTTGAGATGAGTTACTTTGTGGAGAGGTGGCAAATTTTTATCGTTTGGAGTGTAGGTTTTTAAAAAATTAATTAAATTTTTATATCTTTATTGGAGTATAATTGTTTACAATGTTGTGTTAGTTTCTGCTGTACAACAAAGCGAATCAGCTGTATGTACACATATATCCCCATATCTCTTCCCTCTTGCGTCTCCCTCCCGCTTTCCCTATCCCACCCCTCTAGGTGGTCACAAAGCACCGAGCTGATCTCCCTGTGCTATGCGGCTGCTTCCCACTAGCTATCTATTTTACGTTTGGTAGAGTATATATGTCAATGCTATTCTCTCACTTCATCCCAGCTTTCCCTTCCCCCACTGTGTCCTCAAGTCTGTTCTCTATGTCTGCGTCTTTATTCCTGCCCTGACGCTAGGTTTATCAATAGTGTTTTTTTAGATTCCATATATGTGCGTTAGCATCCGGCATTTGTTTTTCGATGAGGTCATTTTGCCTTTTCACTTCTACAGTCTCTGTGCTGAGGTAGGTGGGTAGAAATACCCTATGCCTAAAAAAGAGAGTGGATATATGTATACGTATAACCGATTCACTTTGCTGTACTGCAAAAACTAACACAACATTGTAAATCAACTATACTCCACTAAAAATTAAGTAAAAAAAAAAAAAAGAAATACCCTATGCCTGCAAGGGTGATGTAATCTGGCCAGACCCTCACATTGCTTTGTACCCTTAGTTTTGTTCTGAAAATCTGGTGGTGCAGTCTTTTATCTGCTGCTTCTCTTGTTCCAGGTTAATGCTGTTTGCCTAAAAGTCACCAGGCTGGGAGATCATCTGAAAATAATAATAAGCTGAACAGTCACTTGATTTGAGTAAACCCGGAAAACTATAAGCCTTGTGCAGCTTGACTTCTCCCTTTCTCGATCTAGGGATTAGGAGTTGAGGGAGGAGAATGAGTCAATCAGAGTGAGGACAAATATATACCTATGCTTTGATATACCTGGGTTTATAGAGGACACAGCTTGGCTTCCATTCTGGAACCCACTTCATTCGTTCAAAACCTACTTTTATTGGCTTGCGACTGTGAACTAAAGACAGTGAGTTGTAACAGAGTTTTTACATCTTTATACATACACGGATGGACCCTCAGTACTTGATCTTGACCTTCAGCTGCTTAAGATCCCTCTAGGATGATCTTCTGGCCAGTGACTCTAAAATAACTGAAACCAGAAGTGCTCCTTTATTTGCTCATGTCACCATCATTTCCTCCATCACCCTTGCTTAAAATCTGAGTGTCATATTTGATGTTTCACTTCCTATTTTTTCTAATACAAAATCTGTCCTAGAGGCAAGATTTCTTCCTGGACCTCACTAAAGACATGTCTGTCAGTTAACATACATTTCCTCAGCATCAAGGCAGATTTGGGACGAGCGCACTGTGTACAAGGCAGTCCACCCTACAGTATCTGTGGAGGACGGAGAACCGTGTGCCAAATTCTAGTCTCCTCATACAAAAGACAGCCTGAGTAATCAACTTACTGACATTCTTTTATATTTGCAGAGTTTGTTGTTTATTAGAAAAAAAACCCCACAAACTCTTCTTGATCTTAGCATGGCTTCTTCCATCTACGTGTTTGATCTCCATAGAATCCTAGCCGCTGGACATAAAAAATGTTGGAAAAGAAAGCCGTGGTTAGCTTCATCTTGCTTATTCCCCCAATTGTAGGTTCTTGGCACTAGAAAAAAGTAGATTCAAGGTAATCTGATCTCAGTTTATACACGAGAAGATGGAAAATTTGAACGATGTGTTCAAGGTTACTCACCTAGAAAACAGTTACTTTAAACATCCGAATAACTGTTTTCTAGTTCCAGAGGTGGACCTTTATTTTACACACCACGTTTTTGTCTTTTAAGTTGCCACGTGAGGCGCACAAAGTGTAGTATGTGACTGAAGAGTGTCTGCACGTATGCGGTGGGTAAAAGGCAGAAAGCAGGTGCTGAGTGTTTGGAATTCACATTCATCTATATGTCCATTCATCTATAGCCCATGTAAATACAGCCTCTAATACCAGTCTGCTCATTTGTAAAAAAGGGGAGGAGCCAGGTATTCTCAGTTTGCTTTTTGCGATAAATACCAGCTACACTATTGATGGCAATAAATACCATCAAATATTTATTGCATCAGCTCCGTGCCAAGTGCCATGGTAAGAACTGGAGAGGCAGCCTTGAGTAAAATCGAGTGCCAGTCCTAGTTCAAAGATTATTCCACATTCTCCTGTGTCAGACTTATTAAGAAAAGACAAATCTGAATTTGTAAAGAGCCTGATTTATTGAACAGAGCAATGAAAATGGAGAGCTGGAAGCAGTCTTCTTATATATTATTTAGACCAACCCTGTAAATTCAGAGATAAGGAAATGTGGCAGAGCAAAGTTCTGGCCTTCCAAAAGGTCCTTTGCTTCTTAGTATTTGAGCCCAAACTAGAATCCAGATTTCTTGGTTTCTTGTCACTACTCTTCCACCACATTCTGCTTAAATTCAGCTGAGAAAATAGCTGAATAGTTGTTCTCAGAAACTGAGAATCACATGGGAAAGTAAAAAACAAACAAACAAAAACAACAACAGCAACAAAAACCTATGCCTGGGCCCTGAGGCAGAGTTGGGTGTGGGCATGGACACAGTTTTTATTTTATTTAAATAAAATCACCAGGAAATTCTAACGCACAGCTTATCTGAAGCACAATTGTACTAGGAGTTGTAAAGGATCTAAAGATGGATAAGACATCTCTTGACCTCTACTGGCTCCATTCTTATGGGAGGAGGGAGATCCCCTTGACCTAGACTGCCTACACCGTGAATCTAAATAAAATGTCTTAATGTAAAATAGGACCACTCGTATTTTAATCTTCCAGTTGATTCAGTAGGGTTGAAACTTTTTATTTTATTGCTGATTATTTCTTAAATTTGAGTTAGAGCTTACCTATATGCCTGTATTCTGTCAGTTTTAACAGCAGACTCAGATTTCAAAGAGAGAGTTTTTCTGTTTTCCACATGGATTTACTTTCTCTGATTTAATTATAACATTGGAACGTTGGATGGCTCTGGCTGAATATATTCTTACAAACAAACAAACACACGAAAACCACCATCTCCAAACTATGAGGAGGTGAAACCCTAAACATAATCAACAACAAAAACCTTATCTGCTTGTCCCACTCCAATTTAGATAATTCTTTAACTGTCCATTGGCTCTTTCTTCCTTGTAGATAGAGCATGAGTTGGGGTTTTGGGATTGAGATGAGGGGTTACTTGCCTCATTGTAGGACTGTGTCCCACACGCATGAAGGAGTGAGCTCCCTTTCCTTGTCATCAACATCTTCGCTCGTTCCATTCACACTGAGCTTTCTCTTTTTTTTTTTTTTGCGGTACGTGGGCCTCTCACTGCTGTGGCCTCTCCGTTGCGGAGCACAGGCTCCGGACGCGCAGGCTCAGCGGCCATGGCTCACGGGCCCAGCCGCTCCGCGGCATGTGGGATCTTCCCGGATCGGGGCACGAACCCGTGTCCCCTGCATCGGCAGGCGGACTCTCAACCACTGCGCCACCAGGGAAGCCCCTGAGCTTTCTCTTTACCACCCAGTTTCAGACTCATAACCAGCTGCCTTCTGTCTTTTCAGTACACCTCCATAGTTTACATAATTTTACTGATCTGCCACTAAGCAAAACCCGGACCAAAAATCTTACTTACAAACCGTCACAATTTAGGAAAAAAAACGTATAAAATATGTAAGCATCTGCTGTGCTGGTTTCATTAGTTTCTAGGTTAACTGCACATCTTAAAATTAAGTCTAGTTGACTTATTTAAGACAAAGCCAGCTTGTGCGGTTCAGTGGTAAGTCTATGCTATTAAGAGTTTCTTAACTCTGCATGTGGTTTGCTATTCCTGAATGGCATGGTTTGTGAAGTCAAGAGCAGAACCTTACTCAGAAACAGTTCTCTGACTGGCTCGGTGGTGATGCCTGAAATTGCACCAGGAAAGATTATTTTTTAAGATTTTTTTTTTTTTTTTTTTTGCGGTACGCGGGCCTCTCACTGTTGTGGCCTCTCCCGTTGCAGAGCACAGGCTCCGGACGCGCAGGCTCAGCGGCCATGGCTCACGGGCCCAGCCGCTCTGTGGCATGTGGGATCTTCCCGCACCGGGACACGAACCCGTGTCCCCTGCATTGGCAGGCGGACTCTCAACCACTGCGCCACCAGGAAAGCCCCAGGAAAGATTATTTACTTTGGGTCTTCAAAAGCCTGCTACTGGAATAGAGGACTTCAGTTAGCTTTAGCATCTTATTAATAGAAAATATTATTAAAGGAAAATAATGGGAGTTTGTGATGATGTAAAATAACTGAATGAAACGGCGGTGAGAGATACGCTGATTTTTTGGAGATATAATGTCAGTGAGTGTTTTAACAGAGTTGGGAATGCATTGGCTGGGGAAGAAAGAGGTGACAAAAGACTTTGGAAACCGGGCAACAGGCTTGAAACGCTAAAAATTAGGAATCTTCTTACAGATGCCACGATAAATATTGAGTCAATTTCAAGGCTGAACTAATTTAAAATAATACTTTAAAAATTATTTAAAAATATTTATGTGGGGCTTCCCTGGTGGCGCAGTGGTTGAGAGTCCGCCTGTTGATGCAGGGGTTGCTGGTTCGTTCCCCGGTCCGGGAAGATCCCACATGCCGCAGAGCGGCTGGGCCCGTGAGCCATGGCCGCTGAGCCTGCGCGTCCGGAGCCTGTGTACCGCAACGGGAGAGGCCACAACAGTGAGAGGCCCGCATACCACAAAAAAAAAAAAAAAAAAATTTATGTGGTATTTCCCCATAATAATCCTTTCCAAATGTGTAACTATTTATAATTTACAAATAACTCGCCTCATCATTTTATTTGGTCCTTCTACCCTCTCTGCGGTAAAAGTGTTGCTGTTTCATAGATAAAGAGACTAAGCCTCAGAGGCCAGAAGTGACTTATTAAGTGATAAACCTGAGCCTACTCTCTCCTAAACTGGGGCCAGTGCTTTCCTCACTAGGCGGCACTCTGGGCTGCTTTGTGCGTAGTCACTGTGTGCTAATCACCTTGTAGTACCCATCAGGTTGGAAGGTTCTGTGGACAGGGGCTAGGCCCTGAGGCCCAAGCCTCTTTCTGAGAGGTTCTGATTTAATTTTTCTGAGGTTTGGCTTGGGCATCAACATAATTAAAAAAAAAAATCTCTGGGTGATTTTGATATGCACCCAGGGTGTAGAAGAGCTAGTCCATAGTAATGACTCTCAGTGTGCCGGGGATGGGGGTGGCATGGGGTGCATGCCAGTGAGCATGTGTGTGAATGTGTGTGTATTCATGCCCATTAGAATCACCTGCAGGACTTTTAAACACTCTAAACAAGTCTCTCTTCCCGGTGTGTATCAGAGAGATCTTTGTTTGTTAGAATGTGATGGGGGAGGGGTGGGGAAGCAGGAGAAAGTGTGTTATAGATATTTTTATTAAAAAATATCTCTAGGTGGTTTTGTTAACTGCGTGGCTTCTGCATTATAAAAATACTTCTCAGGTTGTACGAATGTGATGTACCCAATGACTAATCAACAAGCTGACTGAGTTTGTTCACATGCCCTCGCGCTCAAAGCTGGTAGAGTTGTCCATCATAAGAGCTGAGGAAATGAGGCTGCAGAGAGGAAAACTGTCCTTTGTCAGGGGCAGAACTAGCAACAGAGTGAATCCTGCAGGAAGACTCGACCGACTTGACTTCAAGGACAAACTTTCAGGAACTCAGGGGAGGCCATTGTTCTTGTCAAGTCATTCCAGTTACCAAAGGATTGGTTCAGTCATTCCCGCAATAATATTTATGACATGTCCAATATCTGCCTGGCACCTAGCTAGACACTGAAGATGAAGTGGTGAGCAGAATAGATGGATGGTGACTTGTGGTTCCAGAAAGCTCAAGTCTTATGGATGGAATGTTTCAGAGGGCACCTGAGTGCTTGTGGCCGGCTTCCAGAGCATCTCAGCACCTAAAGCTGCCGCATCGAGGTGGAGCTTGGCTGGTTAGGATCAAAAGAGCTAGTGACTAGGTTAGCGAAACGACGCCAGTCATAGGGGCACCAGCAGCCAGGAATGTGAGACAGTGGGATTGAACTGCACCGCCCAGCTAAGAAAACATTTTCATGGCTGGCTTGGCCAGTTTGCTCTTTTAGCTCAGCGCCAAGGAGACTGATTTAAATATGCAGAGAGTTCCCTCTAATGGGCAGATGGCATTATTGCATGCCAGAAGCCAGGAGCAGCCCTAGGACCAGGTGGAAAGGGAGAGGTGACATTCAGCTTATCTTTCTCAATATTTCCTGCAGTGTCCATGCATATTTGGTGCTCGATAAATGTTCTGGTAGAAATTTATGGATAAAGATGCTTATTGCAGCATTACTTGGAATTTATTTAAAAATAAAAATGACAAACACATTCAAATGTAGAAGGATAGGTAAGTAAATAATATTATCTCCATGGTATGGCCACATAGTCAATAAAATTATACTTTCAGGGATTTTCAAATTCACTGTGAAAGATTTATCATATTATGGTGAATTTAAAAAAGGAAGCTGTTTAGAATTTGGTCTAATCTGTGCAAAATAGGTATAGAAAAGAATATTGGGAGGAAATACTGAAAAAATGTTAACAGTAGATGTGTAATTTCCTGTAGCTCTATTTTTTATTCTCTATAATGAGAATATGTTACTTCTACAGTCAGAAAAATAGCTAACTAAATTCCATGAGATAATCATCCCGCTTCCATTTTTCAAGGCTTTTAGAATCCCCTGTTGCATATAGGATGAAAAATAAATTGCTTTGTTTAGCAAATTAGACCAGGCTCAATAACTACCATTTAGCTTCACCTTTCTTCAGTCTTTTCTTTATTCACACCCCATATTCCAGCCACATTAAATTTCTGAATACAGCTTGTCTTGGAAAAAACCTTGTTTAAAAAAACACATACTCCATTGTAGAAAATTTGAAAAACTCTTCAAAGCATAAGAAATCAAAAGTAACCATCAGGGGACATCCCTGGTGGCACAGTGGTTAAGAATCCGCCTACCAATGCAGGGGACATGGGTTCGAGCCCTGGTCCGGGAAGATCCCACATGCTGCAGAGCAACTAAGCCTGTGCCCCACGACTACTGAGCCCTCGTGCCACAACTACTGAAGCCCGTGTGCCTAGAACCCTTGCTCCTCAACAAGAAAAGCCACCTCAATGAGAAGCTGGTGGGCACTGCAACAAAGTGTAGCCCCTGTTCATGGCAAGGAGAGAAAGCCCGCGCACAGCAACAAAAACCCAAAGCAGCCAAAAATAAATAAATAAATAAATAATAAATAAATAAAAGAAGAAAAACCCAGGACAGCCACTATCAATATTTGTCAATTTCCTTTCTTCTTCTATATAAAAAAGTATTTGCATATTTGGAGTCATATATTTTACATAAAACATAATTGGCCACATACACAATTGGCCACAAATGTAACAATTCTGTACATTTCTTCTTTCAGTCAATAAGCATGTTTTCTGATGGCATTAAAATTTGTTGAAAAAATTTTTTGCTTATAGTATTGCATCATGATACTCTGCGTGACAATCTCATTGACTCCCTTGAATTTTAATATTTATATCCAGCCCAGACTTTTCTTCTTTGCTTAATACTTTCATATTAACTATCCATTTGGCATATGCATTCATTGGTATTCCATATGTAACATGCCCCAGACTGGACCCCAAACTGCTTCTCCTTCATTCTTCCCAATTTAGTAAATTGAATATCTCCATTGACTAAGTTGCTCCTGATAGGAACTTGGAAGGTATACTTGATGTCTTTACTTCCTGTAGTGTGTTGCACTCTGTCACTGCAAAGATGTTCAAGTCCTAACCCCTGGTACCTGTGAAGTGACTTTTTTTTGGAAATAGCTTCTTTACTGATGTAACCAAGTTAAGATGAGGTCATAATGGATGAGTGTGGCCCTCAATCCAATAACTGGTGTGTTTATAAGGGAAAAGAGCTGGAGCTTTGGACACAGAGACACAAAAGAGATACAGAGGGAAGAAAGCCGTGTGAAAATAGAGACAGAGAATGAAGCGATGCATTTACAAACTGAGAAATGCCAAGGACTGCTGGGAGCCATCAGAAGCTAAGAAGAGGAAAAAGCCTTTCCTAGAGCCTTTGGGGGGAGCATAGCCCTGTTGACACGTTGATTTTGCACTTCTAGCCTCCGGAACGGTGAAAGAACAAATTTCTTGTTTTAAGCCATCAAGTTTGTGGCAATTTGTTGGCATGGCAGCCCTGGGAAACGAATACACTTCCCTTCCTTCCATGGAACCAAATGAAGTAGGTTTAGATTTTTTGTCCCCGCCCAACCCCGACCCCCATCTTGTCTGTCTCTTTTACACCACTGCAATCGCCTCATAATGACCCTTGACTCCAGTCACACTCCTTACAGCAGCCCTAGTGAGCTTTTTATTTTCTCTCTTTTTTTTTTTTTTGGATTTTTCCCATTTTATTTTTTTATTTTTAAAACATCTTTACTGGAGTATAATTGCTTTACAATGGTGTGTTAGTTTCAGCTGAATAACAAAGTGAATCAGCTATACATATACATACATATCCATATCTCCTCCCTCTTGCGTCTCCCTCCCACCTTCCCTATCCCACCCCTCTAGGTGGTCACAGAGCACGGAGCTGATCTCCCTGTGCTATGCAGCTGCTTCCCACTAGCTATCTATTTTACATTTGGTACTATATATATGTCCCTACCGCTCTCTCACTTTGTCCCAGCTTACCCTTCCCCCTCCCCGTGTCCTCAAGTCCATTCTCTACATCTGCGTCTTTATTCCTGTCCTGCCCCTAGGTTCTTCAGAACCTTTTTTTTTTTTTTTTGATTCCATATATATGTGTTAGCATACAGTATTTGTTTTTCTATTTCTGACTTCCTTCACTCTTTATGACAGACTCTAGGTCCATCCACCTCACTACAAATAACTCAATTTCGTTTCTTTTTACGGCTGAGTAATATTCCATTGTATATATGTGCCACATCTTCTTAATCCATTCATCTGCCGATGGACACGTAGGTTGCTTCCGTGTCCTGGCTATTGTAAAGAGAGCTGCAATGAACATTTTGGTACATGTCTCTTTTTGAATTATGGTTTTCTCAGGGTATATGCCCAGTAGTGGGATTGCTGGGTCATATGGTAGTTCTATTTTTAGTTTTTTAAGGAACCTCCATCCTGTTCTCCATAGTGGCTGTATCAATTTACATTCCCACCAACAGTGCAAGAGGGTTTCCTTTTCTCCACACCCTCTCCAGCATTTATTGTTTGTAGATTTTTTGATGATGACCATTCTGACTGGTGTGAGGTGATACCTCATTGTAGCTTTGATTTGCATTTCTCTGATGATTAGTGATGTTGATCATTCTTTCATGTGTTTGTTGGCAATCTGTATATCTTCTTTGGAGACATGTCTATTTAGGTCTTCCGCCCATTTTTGGATTGGGTTGTTTGTTTTTTTGATATTGAGCTGCATGAGCTGCTTGTATAATTTGGAGATTAATCCTTTGTCAGTTGCTTCATCTGCAAATGTTTTCTCCCATTTTCAGGGTTGTCTTTCAGTCTTGTTTATGTTTTCCTTTGCTGTGCAAAAACTTTTAAGTTCATTAGGTCCCTTTTGTTTATTTTTGTTTTTATTTCCATTTCTCCAGGAGGTGGGTCAAAAAGGATCTTGCTGTGATTCATGTCATAGAGTCTTCTGCTATGTTTTCCTCTAAGAGTTTTATAGTGTTTGGCCTTACATTTAAGTCTTTAATCCATTTTGAGTGTTTTTTTTTGTGTATGGTGTTAGGGAGTGTTCTAATTTCATTCTTTTACATGTAGCTGTCCAGTTTTCCAGCACCATTTACTGAAGAGGCTGTCTTTTCTCTATTTATATTCTTGCTTCCTTTATCAAAAATAAGATGAGCATATGTGCGTGGGTTCTATCCTGTTCCATTGATCTATATTTCTGTTTTTGTGCCAGTACCATACTGTCTTGATTACTGTAGCTTTGTAGTATAGTCTGAAGTCCGGGAGCCTGATTCCTACAGCTCTGTTTTTCTTCTCAAGATTGCTTTGGCTATTCAGGGTCTTTTGTGTTTTCACAAACTGTGAAATTTTTTGTTCTAGTTCTATGAAAAATGCCCTTGGTAGTTTGACAAGGATTGCATTGAATCTGTAGATTGCTTTGGGTAGTATAGTCATTTTCACAATGTTGATTCTTCCAGTCTAACAACATGGTATATCTCTCTATCTGTTTACATCATCTTTAATTTCTTTCATCAGTGTCTTATAATTTTCTGCATAGAGGTCTTTTGTCTCCTTAGGTAGGTTTATTCCTAGGTATTTTATTCTTTTTGTTGCAGTGTTAAATGGGAGTGTTTCCTTAATTTCTCTTTCAGATTTTTCATCATTAGTGTATAGGAATGCAAGAGATTTCTGTGCATTAATTTTGTATCCTGCTACTTCACCAAATTCATTGATTAGCTCTAGGAGTTTTCTGGTAACATCTTTAGGACTCTCTCTATGTAGTATTATGCCATTTGCAAACAGTGACAACTTTACTTCTTCTTTTCCGATTTGTATGCCTTTTATTTCTTTTTCTTCTCTGATTGCTGTGGCTAAAACTTCCGAAACTATGTTGAATAATGCTGGTGAGAATGGGCAACCTTGTCTTGTTCCTGATCTTAGTGGAAATGGTTTCAGTTTTTCACCATTGAGAACGACGTTGGCTGTGGGTTGTCATATATGGCCTTTCTTATGTTGAGGTAAGTTCCCTCTATGCCTGCTTTCTGGAGGGTTTTTTAAATCATAAATTGGTGTTGAATTTTGTCAAAAGCTTTTTCTGCATCTGAGATTATCCTTCAGTTTGTTACTATGGTGTATCACATTGATTGATATAAGTATATTGAAGAATCTTAGCATTCCTGGGATAAACCCCACTTGATGATGGTGTATGATCCTTTTAAAGTGCTGTTGGATTCTGTTTGCTAGTATTTTGTTGAAGATTTTTGCACCTATGTTCAGCAGTGATATTAACCTGTAGTTTTCTTTTTTTGTGACATCTTTGTCTGGTTTCAGTATCAGGGTGATGGTGGCCTTGTGGAATGAGTTTGGGAGTGTTCCTCCCTCTGCTATATTTTGGAAGACTTTGAGAAGGATAGGTGTTAGCTCTTGTCTAAATGCTTGATAGAATTCGCCTGTGAAGCCATCTGGTCCTGAGCCTTTGTGTGTTGGAAGATTTTTAATCACAGTTTCAATTTCAGTGCTTGTGATTGGTCTGTTCATATTTTCTGTTTCTTCCTGGTTCAGTCTCAGAAGGTTGTGCATGTATAATAATTTGTCCATTTCTTCCAGGTTGTCCATTTTATTGGCATGTAGTTGCTTGTAGTTATGTCTCATGATCCTTTGTATTTCTGCAGTGTCAGTTATTACTTCTCCTTTTTCATTTCTAACTCTATTGATTTGAGTTTTCTCCCTTTTTTTCTTGATGAGTCTGGCTAATGGTTTATCAATTTTGTTTATCATCTCAAAGAGCCAGCTTTTAGTTTTATTGATATTTGTTATTTCCTTCATTTCTTTTTCATTTATTTCAGGTCAGATCTTTATGATTTCTTTCCTTCTGCTAACTTTGGGTTTTTTTGTTCTTCTTTCTCTAATTGTTTTAGGTGTAAGGTTAGGTTGTTTATTTGAGATGTTTCTTATTTCTTGAGGTAGGATTGTATTGTGATAAAGTTCCCTCTTAGAACTGCTTTTGCTACATCTTGTAGGTTTTTGGTCATCGTGTTTTCATTGTCATTTGTTTCTAGGTATTTTTTGATTTCCTCTTTGATTTCTTCAGTGATCTCTTGGTTATTTAGTAGTGTATTGTTTAACCTCCATGTATTTGCATTTTTTATAGTTTTTTCCTATAATTGATATCTAGTCTCATAGCATTGTGGTTGGAAAAGATGCTTGATATGATTTCAATTTTCTTTAATTTACCAAGGCTTGCTTTGTGACCCAAGATATGATCTATCCTGGAGAATGTTCCATGAGCACTTGAGAAGAAAGTGTAATCTGCTGTTTTTGGATGGAATGTCCTATAAATATCAATTAAGTCCATCTTGTTTAATGTATCATTTAAAGCTTGTGTTTCCTTATGTATTTTCATTTTGGATGATCTGTCCATTGGTGAAAGTGGGGTGTTAAAGTCTCCTACTATGATTGTGTTACTGTCGATTTCCCTTTTTGTGGCTGTTAGCATTTGCCTTATGTATTGAGGTGCTCGTATGTTGTGTGCATATTCACAATTGTTATATCTTCTTATTGGATTGATCCCTTGATCATTATGCAGTGTCCTTCTTTGTCTCTTGTAATAGTCTTTGTTTTAAAGTCTATTTTGTCTGATATGAGAATTGCTACTCCAGCTTTCTTTTGATTTACATTTGCATGGAATATTTTTTCCATCCCCTCTCTTTCAGTCTGTATGTGTCCCTAGGTCTGAAGTGGGTCTCTTGTAGACAGCATATACACGGGTCTTGTTTTTGTATCCATTCAGCCAGTCTATGTCTTTTGGTTGGAGCATTTAATATATTTACATTTAAGGTAGTTTTCCATATGTATGTTCCTATTACCTTTTTCTTAATTGTTTTGGGTTTGTTATTGTAAGTCTTTTCCTTGTCTTGTGTTTCCTGCCTAGCGAAGTTCCTTTACCATTTGCTGTAGAGCCGCTTTGGTGGTGCTGAATTGTCTTAGCTTTTGCTTGTCTGTAAAGGTTTTAATTTCTCTGTTGAATCTGAATGAGAACCTTGCTGGGTAGAGTAATCTTGGTTGTAGGTTTTCTCCTTTCACCACTTTAAATATGTCCTGCCTCTCCCTTCTGGCTTGCAGAGTTTCTGCTGGAAGATCAGCTGTTAACCTTATGGGGATTCCCTTGTGTGTTATTTGTTGTTTTTCCCTTGCTGCTTTTAATATTTTTTCTTTGTATTTAATTTTTGATAGTTTGATTAATATGTGTCTTGGTGTGTTTTTCCTTGGATTTATCCTGTATGGGGCTCTCTGCACTTCCTGGACTTGATTGACTATTTCCTTACCCATATTATGGAAGTTTTCAACTATAATCTCTTCAAATATTTTCTCAGTCCCTTTTTTTCTCTTCTTCTTCTGGGACCCCTATAGTTCGAATGTTGGTGCATTTAACGTTGCCCAGAGGTCTGTGAGACTGTCCTCAATTCTTTTCATTCTTTTTTCTTTATTCTGCTCTGCAGTAGTTATTTCCACTATTTTTTCTTCCAGGTCACTTATTCGTTCTTCTGCCTCAGTTATTCTGCTTGATTCCGTCTAGAGAATTTTAAATTTCATTTATTGTGTTGTTCATCATTGTTTGTTTGTACTTTAGTTCTTCTAGGTCCTTGTTAAACGTTTCTTGTATTTTCTCCATTCTATTTCCAAGATTTTGGATCATGTTTACTATCATTAGTCTGAATTCTTTTTCAGGTAGACTGCCTACTTCCTCTTCATTTGTTTGTTCTGGAGGGTTTTTACCTTGCTCCTTTATCTGCTGAGTATTTCTCTGTCTTCTCATTTTGCTTAATTTACTGTGTTTGGGGTCTCCTTTTCACAGGCTGCAGGTTCGTAGTTTCCATTGTTTTTAGTTTCTGCCCCCAGTTGGTGAGGTTGGTTCAGTGGGTTGTGTAGGCTTCCTGGTAGAGGGGACTGGTACCTGTGTTCTGGTGGATGAGGCTGGATCTTGTCTTTCTGGTGAGCAGCACCACGTCTGGTGGTGTGTTTTGGGGTGTCTGTGAACTTATTATGATTTAGGCAGCCTCTCTGCTAATGGGTGGGTTTGTGTTCCTGTCTTGCTAGTTGTTTGGCATAGGGTGTTCAGCACTATAGCTTTCTGGTCATTGAATGGAATTGGGTCTTAGCATTGAGAAGGAGATCTCTGGGAGAGATTTCGCCATTTGATATTATGTGGGGCTGGGAGGTCTCTGGTGAAACAATGTCCTGAAGTTGGCTCTCCCACCTCAGAGGCTCAGGCCTGACATTTGGCCAGAGCACCAAGACCCTGTCAGCCACACGGCTCAGAAGGAAAGGAAGAAAAAGAAATAAAGAAAAAATAAAATAAAGTTATTAAAATAGAAAACAATTATTAAAAATAAAAAAGTAATAAAAGAGAGAAAGAAAGAAGAGAGCAACCAAAGTGTAAAACAAATCCACCAATGATAGCAAGCACTAAAAAGTATACTAAAAAAAAAAAAAAAAATACACAACAAAAATGACAGTCAGAGCCCTAGGACAAATGGCAAAAGTAAAGCTATACAGACAAAAACATACAAAGAAGCATACACATACACACTCACAAAAAGAGAAAAACAAAAGAAAAAAATATAAAAAAATAACAAAAGGAAGAGAGCAACCAAATCAATAAACAATCTACCAATTTTAATAAGCTCTAAATACTAAACTAGATAAGCATAAAACCAGAAACAAGTTAGATGCAGAAAGCAAACCCCGAGTTTACAGCTGCTCCCAAAGTCCCCCACCTCAATTTTGGGATGATTCATTGTCTCTTGAGGTATTCCACAAATACAGGTACATCAAGTTGATTGTTCAGAGTTAATCTGCTGCTCCTGAGGCTGCATGGAGAGGTTTCCCCTTCTCTTCTTTGTTTGCACAGCTCCTGGGGCTCAGCTTTGGATTTGGCCCCGCCTCTGCGTGTAGGTCACCTGAGGGCGTCTTTTGGGAAACCTGAGGTCTTCTGCCAGCATTCAGTAGGTGTTCTGTAGGAGTTGTTGCACGTGTAGATGTAGTTTTGTTGTATTTGTGGGGAGGAAGGTGATCCCCACGTCTTACTCCTCCGCCGTCTTGAAGGCGCCCCGCAGTGAGCTTTTAACAATGCTCAGGGTAACAATGTCTTTCCCTCACCAGGACTTTTTAATGGCTTCTTTATTTCACCCAGGAGGATACAAGCATCCCATAAGACTCCAAGTGCTTCTCCCCTTGCTCTCTCCCTAGTTGCACTGACTGCCATTCTCCCTGCTTCTCATCATACAGCAGCCACATGGACCTTCTTTCAGTTCTGCAAATGCCTTAATCTCCTGCCCCCTTTAGGGCCTTTGCACATCCTTTTTCCCTCCTCCTCCCCTTCCTGGTTAACTCCTAACTCCTGCTCATCCCTCTGGCCTCAGAGAGGCCTCTCTGGCCCCTTCATGTCAATTAGATTCCTATTACCGTGTCCACAGCATTCGACACTTGTCCTCCACAGCTTTACACCAATTTGTGTTACACCCTTATTTTTGTGTTAGTTGGTCTATGGACCGTCTCCCCACTGCCCTGGCATCCTTCCTCTTTATTTCCATTGCACATTCCTTATACACAATACATGCTTTTTAATTAAATATTGAATGAAATATGTTCCTTCTGGCTGTGCCTCAAGTTTATCCAGAGTGCTCACTGACACCTGTTCTCCAGGTTTAGATGAACTTGACTGTGAGCAGGAACGGATTAGGTCAAGCCTGACCACTCAGCGGTGGTCAGTGGCTTAGAGTGAGGGCTTTGGAATCCACTGCACTTGGATTTGAATCCCACTCCACTATTCATAAGTGACCAAGGGCAAATGTGCCCCTCATTGGTAAATTGAGGGTAATAGCACCTACCTCCCAGAGTTGTTGTCAGGAGTAGATGAGGGAGCAGGTGCTCACACTAAGTACTCAGTATAACGAAACTGCTTTTATTTTCCTCATCTTCATCATCAGTATCCTCATCACTAGGACGGTGCTTTCACGTTTGGAGTTTTGCAAATGTCCCAGGGTGATCCCTTGTGATAAGTAAGGGTATGCTGTACCTACCGGAACTGTTTCACTCTTCCTTCCTTCCTTCCTTCCTTCCTTCCTTCCTTTCTGATTTTTATTGGATTCTAGTTGATTTACAATGTTGTGTTAGTTTCAGGGGTTCAGCAGCATGAATCAGTTATACATATACGTATATCCACTCTTGTTTAGAATCTTTTCCCATATAGGCCATTGCAGAGTATTGAGTAGAGTTCCCTGTGCTCTACAATAGGTCCTTGTGAGTTACCTATTTTATATATCGTAGTATATATATGTCAGTCCCAATCTTCCAATTTATCCCTCTCCCATCCTTATCCACACCCCGTAACTAGAAGTTTATTTTCTACATCTGTAACTCTATTTCTTACCTGAACTGTTTTCTGACGATGCCACACCTTTAGACACAATGCTTTGCCCACTTCCCCACCCCCTCCCCCGCCCCTGGCCCTGGCCCTGGTGCAGAGACAGACTTTGCACAGAGGTTTTCCTGACTCTTCCCGGTCTTGTGTTGCCGCCCAGGCCCAGTGGGTGTCATGCTTTAGTCTACACATGTGAGAGTGGGAACCCCAGTGAGAAACTGGTGATGGGAAAAAGTGGGTGTCTGGGAAGAGATAGAAAGGACAGGGTCGGGGTGGAGGCCAGATGAGGAGGAATTAAATCCAGCCTTGGGCTCTGTAAAAATTTCCTGCAGAGAAAGGAGCCATTCAACAAATGGTTCCCAGAATGACACCCTGGGCTAACTTCCTGGAGAAATAGACTAGGGGACCAGCAATGAATAAAAAGCGGCTCCCAGGCAGGTATCTGCATATCACTTCCCTCCTTTTCACATTTCACGTTCACATTTAAAGCTTCCATTCCAAAGACCCATAAAACAACAGTCACCACCAGTAATGATTTCCTGCAGCCCCCCTGGAAAGCATTAGAAAAATGTTTCCCTTTAATAGGCTATTTGGGGAAGACAAAAATCAATAATTTGTACGCAGACATTTTGCAGATGTGAATTTATATTGTCCAAATACTCCTGGTTACTACCCATCTCCTCTAAAAAATGGCCACATAGTAATGTTGCATTTTGTCAAGACATATTGGCTTGCACTTCTGAATGTGCATACAATGTGTGCATACAATGAAAGAAATGCTTGTGGTAAGAGATACCTTGCAAAGGCTTTTTATATGGTCTCAGTTGCATCTTGCTGCCTTTGGCTCCTGCAAATAAATTCCAAATGTGATTTACAAATGGAATATCGAATAGAATATTTTTTTATAAAGACAATGACAAATTAAACCAGTACCTAATGTGGATAGCTCTAGATCTAACTGAGGCTTGACTGATGGGTCTGCAGTAAGAGATGCTATATTTCAAGGATCTGGAGATTGAGATATAAACAGAAAATGAGTTTTCTAAGAATGCTCTCTTCCATCAAGTTGTGAGTTGCTTTGAATAATTAAATTCATTAGTGGCCTGCCATCCTTCCACAACCTGTAGACATGGGTTCCGCTTTTCCCCATCTTTGAATACATTCTTCTAATGATATTCCATCTATTATCAGAAGGGGGACCCCTCCCAGGGCCCGAGAGTGGGCTCTTGTCTAACACTCAAATGAATTGTCCAGAGACACACACACTGACAAAGCAAAAGACTTTATTGGGAAGGGGCACCTGGGTGGAGAGCAGCAGGGTAAGGGAACCCAGGAGAACTGCTCTGCCATGTGGCTCGCAGTCTTAGGTTTTATGGTAATAGGGTTAGTTTCTGGATTGTCTCTGGCCAATCATCTTGCCTGTGCCCATATTTGGTCTGATTCAAGGCCCTTCCTGGTGGCGCGTGCATCTCTCAGTCAAGATGGTTTTCAAGGGACTTCCCTGGTGGTGCAGTGGTTGAGAATCTATCTGTCAGTGCAGGGGACACGGGTTCGAGCCCTGGTCTGGGAAGATCCCACATGCTGCGGAGCAACTAAGCCCATGCGCCAGAACTACTGAACCTGAGCTCTAGAGCCCATGAGCCACAACTACTGAGCCCTCATGGTCTAGGGTCCGCCTGCCGCAACTGCTGACCCCGCGTGCTGCAACTACTGAAGCCCACGTGCCTAGAGCCCTTGCTCCACAACGAAGAGTAGCCCGCCTCCCACCGCTGCACCTAAAGAAAGCCTGCACGCAGCAACGAAGACCCAACGCAGACAAAAATAAATTAAAAAAAAAAAGATGGTTTTCAGTGGGAGAGTTCCTGGGAGGTTGGTGGGACATATGGGCTAGCGTCTCCTCCCTCCTGTTGGCCCCTCCCAAATTCTCCCAGTTACTTTTACAAGACATATTATAGGCTGGCATCTCCTCCCTCCTTTCCGCCTCTCCCGAGTTCTCCCAGTTAGTTTTCAGCGGCAGCACTGTGTTCCTTATCAGGAAGGGACCTCGTGTTGTGAGACAGCTCACGCAAGCGGTTCACATTGTGCCTGGCCAAGGAGGGTGGTTTCAGTCAACAGTTCCCTCACACAACTGTTTTCATATCACTTGCTATTATTTTCTATTTATTTATTTATTTATTTTAAAAAATTTGATTCAATTTTTAAAGCTTACATTCTATTTACAGTTATTACAAAATATTCACTATATTCCCCATGTTGACTAGCCAGTGTGTGTTTTTTTTTTTTAAAGAAGAGAGACTAGTGGCAAGTGGAAGGAGGGTTTGGAAACTCAGAGCCCCTCAGAGGTGGGGCAATTCTGTTACTGGTTATGACGAGGATCTCCTTATTGGTAAACTCAGGGTTTTTCTTTTTTTTTTTTTTCCGACCACGCCATGCCGGATCTTAGTTCCCCAGCCGGGGATCAAACCCAGGTCCCCTCTAGTGGAAGCGCAGAGCCCTAACCACTGGACCGCCAGGGAATTCCCAACTAGCCAGTGAAGACATTGAAGGTCACTGGAAAGTAAAAGTGACTTTGGAAGAGGTAGAGGTAACACAGTGTGCCATGATCAGCTACCTGTGCTCTTTTCCAGACCAGCTTAACATGTTTTGACTTTTTCATGTATTTGGCAAGCAGCATGGTCAATGGACTGTGCCTGGAATTCAGAGTAACACAGTCTGGTGTTCAAATCCTGGCTCCACTTACCTTGAAAACTTGGCTAAGCTACCTAACATCTCAGCCTCAGTTCCTCATCCATTAAATGGCAAAAAATACCACTTACCCTACAGAGTTGTTGCGAGAATTCAATGAGATAATTCCTGTCAGCCCCTTGGTCTGGTGCCTCCTCTGGCAGGTGCTTGGTCTATGTTAGCCTCCCTCTCCCCCTCTTTTGGAAATAGGGTCTGGAGGAAACTGACTGATAATTGGGACATCAAAGAAATATAACAGCAAAAGAGGTGCTGTCAGTGGTGGTACTAAGCATACTGTTTGGGTGATTTCATTCATTACAGCATCAACAAGTCTTTACACATCAGAGCTGGGAGACAATTAATCTTGTCCACTTCACAGACGTTAGACTAGCACCTAAAATGACCTCTAATAGTGTCAGTGTCGTCTTCATTTGCTGTGCGGACACAAAATGAGTACTGCAGTCCTTGCCATTGGGGAGGGCTCCCCCAGCTTTCCCGTAACATCTCAGAAGCTTGGCACTTGCAACCAGACTTTCTCAGTAGTAGTAGAGAGTCAAGTGTATTTGTTGGAGTGAGCAGTGGGTTTGGGGTCAGAAGATCTGGGTTAGTGTCTTGCCCCTGCCACATGGTTGATGTATGTTTTTGAATTAGTCACTGCCCCTCTCAGAGCATATTTTTGTCATCTGTAAAACAGGTGTCCTGAAAACATTCCCTACATACTTATCTTGACAAGGTATTGTGAGGACTAAAAGAAATAAGGGATGGAAAGGTTTGTAGACTGGAGGCATCATGTCATTGCTATCATCCCTGTAGCTTACTATCTCCAAGGAGAAGGTATCAGCTTTTATCACATAGGGTCTGGGATGGTGAGATGCTAGGCGTTTTATAATCCTCTAGGTGTGATCTAGGGCAGGCACCTTTTAAAAAATTATTTTACTGAAGTATAGTAGATTTACAAAGTGTGTTAATTTCTGCTGTACAGCAAAGTGATTCAGTTATACATATATATACATTCTTTTTCATATTCTTTTCTATTATGTTTTATCACAGGATATTGAATATAGTTCCCTGTGCTTTACAGTAGGACCTTGTTGTTTATCCATCCCATATATAATGGTTTGCATCTGCTAATCCCAAACTCTCAATCCATCCCTTCCCCACTCCCCCTCCACTTTGGCAACCACAAGTCTGTTTTCTCTGTCTGTCTTGGCACCTTTTTTGAATTGACTTTTCTAATCTAATCACACCAGTAGGCAGCCACTTGCTCAATTAGAAGGGCAACACTGATTCTCAGGACAATGCTCACTCTGTTACAAACTCAAGCATGTTTAGCGGTTATAGTCACCACTTATCAGGCCTTTAACGCGTGAGAGACATGGCGTCAATCACTTGATTTACATTATTTCATAGAGGACTACTACGTGAATGATTCCAGGTCCATGTGAATGGTCTCCTCTGGAGTTGTGCAGTGTACAACCTGCTCGGCTGTCCATGGTAGACCTGCTCACAAAATCCCTATGAAGTATATCTGCACAGACTTTTTGAATAATCCCAGTTATCCTAATTTATGGATGAAAAAATAAAAGATTTGGAAAAATTAAGTAACATTTTCAAATAATAAAGTCAACGAGTGGTAAAGTCAGAATTCTAAAGTCTGCTTTTCTCATATGCTATATGTTATTTCATGAGTTTAATGAAATTCGAATGTCCTCCACCAAAAAAACCCACTAGGAGCACACCTGTAGTTGAACGAGTTGAGATGTTGATATTTTGTGGCTTGGATAATATTCTTATATTTTTTGTATTCCGACATGACTATGGAATGGTCTTGTTTTTGTCTTGGTCCATTGCAGTTCCAGAGTGGCCTTGCCTCATGTTGATGTTTGGAGAAATTGTTTATGTCCATCAGGAGAACACCCGGGCCAGCTCCTAGTGCTTTTTTCTTCCTCAGGGTAAAAGGTCTGGAGAGTGCTGGTGTATATACCATTTGATAAGTGCTTTAAGCCTTCACTGTGTAGCTCAAATCTGAAGTCCCACATTTTGTGATGAAAGAAGTAGAAGGAAATAGAATATGCAGAGGCCATGTGGAGTCATCACCGTGTACCTTATACTAAGTGAATGATTGCTGGTTGTGGGTATTTTATTTCATTTTATTTTTTAAAATTTATTTATTTATTTTTGGCTGTGTTGGGTATTCGTTGCTGCACTTAGTTGCAGTGAGTGGGGGCTACTCTTCGTTGTGGTGCACAGGCTTCTCATTGCGGTGGCCTCTCTTGTCGTGGAGCATGGGCTCTAGGCGCGCGGGCTTCAGTAGTTGTGGCACATGGGCTTAGTTGCTCCGCGGCATGTGGGATCTTCCCAGACCAGGGCTCGAACCTGTGTCCCCTGCGTTGGCAGGCGGATTCTTAACCACTGTGCCACCAGAGAAGCCCCTTCATTTTATTTTTAATTTAATTTATTTTTTTTGGCCGTGCTGCACGGCTTGCAGGATATTAGTTCCCCAACCAGGGATCGAACGTGTTCCCTGCAGTGGAAGTGCAGAGTCTTAACAACTGGACCACCAGGGAATTCCCCTGGTTGTAGGTATTTTAAAAGTAGTTTTGTATAGTTTATTACAACTAATACTTTTTCTCAAAGTACAATTTTCTGGTCCAGATGGCAGTTCCTATGATAAGGTGCTGTTTTATTTCTATTGAATGATTCAAATCAGCCTTGATGGGAGAAGGTAGCATGACATGGTGGGAAAACATGTATGATGGATCATGCAGACATAGGATTGAGGTCCACCCATAACACAAGGGGATTTTACTGGATCAAGGAAATATGGGGGAGTGCTCCAGCCAACTTGATTTTAGAAGGTCAAGAATATATGACACTTCCATGCAGAGAGGTTGACAGAACAAGAACTTTTGAGCAGAGAAGCACATTCTAATGATACACAAGAGTGGGTACAATGGTTTTCAAAGTCTGGTCATTGTGAAAGATAAAATACATGTAAAAGAAATGTGAGCCATCTGAGCAAGGGTCTGCCCTGTTATGTTAGGGGTTAGGGATGAGGCAATGAGAAATTTTTAAAGACGAGGTTGCCAACAAACTACGGGCTTAATTTATCTGTGGTTTCAGGATAGCTTGTCTTAGGAAAGTGGAAGCAGGCAAACATCGGCTGTAAAATAAATTAAGTGAATTTAGTGAAGTCCCAAAGTGTTCCTAAAATGTGGCAGCCAGACTGGAATGTATTTCCCTAGGACCACACTCTAAAATAGTTATCTAGCCTGCCTACTGTGGACACCAAATCCTGACTGCAATTGTCAGGACTCACCTTGCTCTAAAATAATAATTATAACAGTAGTCGAACGTTTTTTAAAAAATTCAGAACTTTAGAAATATGACAGAGGACACCATAGGATAAGTTAACAGGCAGATGACAGACTGGGAGAAGATGTTCACAATGTAAAAGTGACAAGGCGTTAATATCTAGGAATATAAAGGAACTCCAGACAAATCAGGAAGAAAAAGACAGAAACTCCTAGAAAAATGGGTGGTTTAAAGAAGACCAGGCAATTCAAAGAAGAACAAATATGAATTGGATAACACGTGCAGGAAGAAAAGATCATCCTTATTTGTAATCAGGTCACTGCAAATTGAAATGATAAGATACTGCCCAACATGCATAAGTTAGGCAAGAAGGGACTAATTGCAGAAGAGAAAGAGTTGATGAGGGTGTAGGGAAACTGGAAGCACTTGTAGCGGGAATGCAAATTGATGCAGCCATTTAGAGGATGCTCCGGCAGGACTCACTGAAGTGAAGTAGGCATATGCCTGAATATCCAAAATCCCATTTCTGGGTATTTGCTCCAGAAAAACTCACGCGTTCATAGGGCACCTGTATGAGAGCATCTGTGGAAGTGGGGTAATCTGATTGTCTATCGCTAGTGGGATAGATAAGTGAAAAGAGGAAATGCCTTCTGTGGAATATCGTGTAGCACTCAGAGGCAGTAATATAATGATATATATGGCTACATGCAGAGATCTTAAAAACATAGTGCTTAGTAAAAAAAAAAAAAAAAAAAGAAACTGGAAAAAGCAGAACAGGATATAAAGGATATAAAGGATATAAAGCATTTTAAAATTAAACATATATATATATATATATATATATACACACATACACACAGAACTACTTTTTTACAATGACATAAGCATTGTAGAATATGTATCAAATTCATTAAAGTGGGTGCCTGTAGGAGGGAGGCAGGATCTTGAGAGCAGGGCTGGGGATGAAAGAGAAAAATAAAACACTATAAGATAGCATGACCCAGTGGTTATGTCAATTGTCTGTATTGGAAGTCCCTCCCTCCTCAATTAAAGATGGTATTTGTTTATTGAGGTTGAATGCTTACATAGTATGAAAAAATTACCATATCCCATTTATTCTGCTGCCACCTTTAGTGCAAGTAAATATTCAACAAACAACATAGATGGATATATAAGAAACAGACCAAGTTATCTTTAAGTAATTAGTGCTAAATCAGGTCTGACTCAAGGCCTCATTGGACCATATTGTTCCTCCTTTGCTGTCTGTGTTCTGTTGATTCTTCTTCTGTGTTCTTTTTTTTTTTAAATAAATTTATTTATTTACTTATTTATTTTTGGCTGCATTGGGTCTTCGTTGTTGGGTCTTAATTGTTGTGCGCGGACTTTCTCTAGTGGCGACGAGCGGGGCCTACTCTACTTCGTGGTGTGCGGGCTTCTCATTGCGGTGGCTGCTCTTGTTGCAGAGCTTGGGCTCTAGGCACACGGACTTCAGTACTTGTGGCATGTGGGCTCAGTCGTTGTGGCTTGCGGGCTCTAGAGCGCAGGCTCCATAGTTGTGACCCCCGGGCTTAGTTGCTCTGGGGGCATGTGGGATCTTCCCAGACCAGGGCTCAAACCTGTGTCCCCTGCATTGGCAGGCGGATTCTCAACCACTGCGCCACCAGGGAAGTCCCTTCTTCTTTGTTCTTCTTTGCTCTTTTGTTACATCTGTCCTGAGCTTGGGATGGTTGCAGAGAGTGTCTGGTCTGAAATTGCTCAGAGTTCAGTATGTATATAGGATCTGTGTCCACTCTATTTTGAAAGAGGCTTACTTCTTCCCACATGTTCTGCCACCAGTGATCACATAAACAAGAAAGGCACCCCTGTATTGTCCAGCACTGTGGGTCTTTTCTGTTGAGAGTGAATTACTGAAGCTAGTTCCTACTGAAGGTTTAGTGCCTGTTTTTTCCAGGAAGAGTGCCTTCTAGATGGGGTCGGGGTCTGAATAAAAAGCTCCCTATTCATGTAGATGTTCTTAGATTATTCTATTCTCTGATTATTCTCAAATACTGCTGCTGGCTATGGCGTCTGGGATTACACTGCTTAACATGTTCTGTTCGTTATCACTAGAGTTATTCCTCTCATAAATTATAAAACATTCCTGTTGGGGCTTCCCTGGTGGCGCAGTGGTTGAGAGTCCGCCTGCCGATGCGGGGGACGCAGGTTCGTGCCCCGGTCCGGGAGGATCCCACATGCCCCGGAGCGGCTGGGCCCGTGAGCCATGGCCGCTGAGCCTGCGCGTCTGGAGCCTGTACTCCGCAGCGGGAGAGGCCACAGCAGTGAGAGGCCCGCGTACCGAAAAAAAAACCAAAAAAAAAAACCATTCCTGTCTTCTAGGTCCCCAGCTATCTGCAGAAAATGAGGTAAGTGAGAAAGTCCCCGGCTTCTTTGGATTAATTTTAGTTTACCTGATCAACCTTTTAGCATAGATCTCAATAAGGGTAGGGCGGTAGCTTAGGGGCACTAACTAACCATGTGATCTTAAGTGAATTACTTACTCTCTCAGAGTGCAGGTGACTTATCAATAAAATTGGAAAATGTACAGCCTTTGAAGGACTTGAGTGAGGATTACAGCTAATACATGCAACACACCTGTTACATAGTAGGCCCTCAGTAAATGCTGGCCAGTATTGTTACGGACCAAAACCATGTTTGGCTTTCCATAACCTGACTAAATTAGATCCATCTGTGGAGTGATGCATTTCCTGACAAAAATACAGAAAATATAATACCTGAGTCATTTTTTTTCCCACCCACTCTGCTGATGAGTTTCTTTCCATGATTGTCCTTTCTAGCTCCTAGGGCAAGGCCTATCATTACCATGGGAAGTGGTGATTTATTCCTGCCTCAAGAAACAGCATCACATTTTTTTTTCTCAAATTGTCATGTGTGTCAAACTTTAATAACTTTACCTCTGGGGTGAAGATTTTGGTTGTGATGGAGGAGTTCCCTGCTACTCATCTCTATTGTTTCTTCAACTCCCAGCATTGTACTTCTTACTTGAAATGAGGGGGAGGTTGACACTTGCACTCTAGACTGAATTGCAAGACTCCATGGAAGAGTAACCCCCATAATCTGGAATGAAAAGGCAGTAAAGATTTCAATGACAATATAACATAATGACTAAGCAAAAACAGCCACTGGGGGCTTCCCTGGTGGCGCAGTGGTTGAGAGCCCGCCTGCCGATGCAGGGGACACGGGTTCGTGCCCCGGTCCGGGAAGATTCCACGTGCCGCGGAGCGGCTGGGTCCGTGAGCCATGGCCGCTGAGCCTTTGAGAGGCCTGCATAACGCAAAAAAAATAAAATAAAATAAAAACAACCAACAAACAACCAGCCACTGGTATCTTAGTGGAGGCGTGGCAGTATTTCAGTGTCATGTATCCAGAGGCCATTCATGTGACAATTTCAATTAGTGCTTTTTTTTGGGTAGATAGAGTATATAACTTGCAACATGAAAAGAATAATTCTCCCTTTTGTATCCTATTCTTGTGTGGTTTTTTTTTTTGTTTTCTTTTTACATCTCACTCTCCCCTTTTTTCTTATTAAATTTGTAATCTTTGTTATATGCAAGTTTTGTTGAATACAGGAAGGAAATTCATGATTTGCCTTCCTGGCCTGCCTAGAGCCACCTCTTTGGGGACAGGCCCCTCTCTCCAGTGTTGACCTCTCTCTCCATGTGGACCCCTCCAGCCACTCACAGAGTGTGCCTTATTTCCTAGTACAGGCCCTACGTTCATAATACAGAACACCTCTGAAATAGGAAGCAGGGACTGACTCCCAGTTCCAGGCCTGCCATTTCCTCACAGATACCCGATATGATGCTAATGGCCTGTTTCTTTGTTCAGACGGTTATTTACTCCAGTCTGCATTGCCTTAGCATGTGGGGATAAGGGAATCATGCAGGGGCAGGGAGGGGGAACAGCCAGTAAGAAATATGGTTAGTGGTGAGTTAAATCTGTACCAAGACCAAGGAAACATGGACAATCCAGAAAAGAAATAACAGCAGGCAGGTAATTTGCATATCAGGTCTCTGAGAAATTCATAGCCAGTTGTTCTGGGACAGCCGTCTTAGGATTTATAAGTTCCTTAATAAACCCATACCCCAGCCTCCTGAGAAGAGGCATCCAGCTTCTCAAACTTGCTAAACATGGGAGAATATAGAAATGTATGCAAGTTGGTTGCCTTGACTTTTTAATGTGCTACCTGTAGTCATTGAGCGCTGTTGGAAGAAGAGAGAGAGCAATTTAGAGAGAGACTTGCACCTAACTACCAGCTTAATTAATATGGAATGACTGTGGCACTAAAAAGATTGATTTCTTCCTCGATTTGCTAATGTGTATTGTTGCTTCCTCTTCTCCAATCTTAGGCCTGGGCTTCAAGGGTAAGGTATCACTGTCACAAGGGGGTCACTCCACTGTGCCCTCAGAGGCCCGAGGCTGTCCCTCTCTCCTGGAGATCTGCATCTCTTTCTGCCCCTTTTTGGCTTATGGGCCTGCGGCTCTCATTTGTGTGTTTCCCAATCTGATTCTATCACCTAGATCTCTGGATTCACTTGCCTTGCTTCTTGATTCCTGTGTCTTTCTGTTACCGATGCATCCACCTTGGTGTTGTGACCATCAGTTCCAGACCTTAGCCTGATGAAATGTTCAGAGGACATGGAGGTTCCTCCTCGATAGGATATGTCATTACATGACTGCCACTGAGAGCTCACAAATGATCTTGGCACATGAGAACATGTTCTAGAAGGACTGGCCTTGAGTCCAGTTGTAAGTCAGTGACAGTCTCCATTGTACTTTACCATGCATGCTTCCTGTCAGTCTCTTTCAACCTTAGGCTTTCCCACCAAGCTTCTAGACATTTTCTGATGCATCTTTCATTCTTTTACATTTTTTAAAATAGGCTTTTTTAGAGCAATTTTAGGGTTTTTAGACCAATTTTAGCAAAACCGAGCAGAAGATACAGAAAATTGCCACAAACCCCTGTCCCCCATTGTCAACATCCCCCACCAGGGTGGTACATTTGTTACAACTGATGAACCAACATTGACACATCCTAATCACCCAACGTCCATAGTTTACATTAGGGTTCACTCTTGGTGTTTACATTCTATGTGTTTTGACAAATGTAAAATGACATGTATCCATCGTTACAGTATCATGCAGAATGGTTTCACTGTCCTAAAAATCCTCTGTGTTTCACCTGTTTATCCCTACCTCCCCTAACCCCTGATAACCACTGATCTTTGTCTCTCTCCAAGTTTTGCCTTTTCCAGAATGTCATATAGTTGGAATTGTATGGTATGTAGCCTTTTCAGATTGGCTTCTTTCACTTAGCAATATGCATTTAAGATCCTTCCATGTGTTTTCATGGCTTGATAGCTCATTAATTTTTAATGCTGAATAATATTCAATTTTATGGATGTACCACAGTTAATGGATCCATTTACTTACTGAAAGTTACTCATGGTTGCTTCCAAATTGAATAAATCATCAATAAAGCTGCTATAAATGACTGTGTGCATATTTTTGTGTGGACATAAGTTTTCGACTCTTTTGGGTAAATACTAGGGAGAGTGATTGGTGGATCGTATGGTAGGAGTAAGTTTAGTTTTGTGAGAAGCTGCCGAGCTGTCTTCCAAAGTGGCTGTTCTGTTTTGACTTCCCACCAGTTCCCGTTGCTCCACATTCTCGGCAGCATTTGATGTTGTCAGTGCTTTGGGTTTTGGTCACTCTAATATGTCTGTAGTGGTATCTCATTTCAATTTGCATTTCCCCAATGACACATGATGTGGATCATCTTTTCATATGCTTATTTGACATCTTTATATTGAATCATCTTTATGTCATGTTTTCCATTTGTTCAGGATTCTGTTAAGTAACTGAAGGTCCAAATCTTGCCCATTCCTTAAGGCCAAGCTCAGATTTCAATACTTCTGTGATTTTATCTTTCTCTGGTTGCCTTGTGCCTGTGCAACACACACACACACACACACACACACACACACACACACACACACACACATACACATTTCAAGTCCCTACTCTGCACCAGGCAATGTTAGAGGCACTGGGAATACAGAGGTGGATAAAATGGACAAACTTGCAAGCTGGTGGGGAGAGACAGACAATCAAACAGAAATGGGATAATATAACATATTATAAATACTACTATAAATAACAATGAGGTTGCAGTAGAGAGTGAGAGAGGGATTATTTTAGGATGGGACCTCTCAAGATAGGTGATATTTGAGCTGAGTCCTGAGAAACGATAAGAAAATGGCCATGAGAAGCTCTTGGGGCAGAAGAAACAAGTGCAAAGATCCTTACGTTGGTATGAACCTGTTGTGTCCAAGGATGGGAAAGAATTCCAATGTAGTTATGGATGGAGCTCAGTAAGGGGAGGCGTACTAGTATGAGGAGAGGTTATAGGTTTGGGCAGGGACCAGCTTATGTGGTGACTTTTATGCCAGGGTAAGAATTTTAGAGGGCTTAAAGCAGGGAATCGATTGATCCACTTGGCATTTTTAGAAGATCAGTCAGTTTGCTGCATGAAAAATAGGCTGCAGAGATAGAAGAGTAGAAGTGAGAGCACCAACTGGGAGGCTGTTGCAGTACATGGTCAAGGTGAAGGATGCTGGTGGCTTGGTCTAAGGTATTATCCATGGAGAGAAGGGGATACATTCTAGGATATGTTTCAGAGATAGATGTGAGAGGATTTGATGACAGATTAGATATGGAGAATAGGGGAAGGAAGGATTAAGGATGACTCCTAGGTGCAGAGCTTGAGCACTTGGGTCAAAGGAGGAGGAGAATCAAGAGTCCTACTTGGCCACTGTGGTGGACATTGGCTGTTTTTTTCAGCGGCTCAGTACCATTGAACATCCTTCCTATACTTGAGGATTTCCTCTACTTATGAATCCATGTTTCTCTAAGACACATCAGAAGCTTGCTTAACCAGTAGCTCTTGTGGCTTCGTTGCAGCTTGTGACAATGGCTCAATTAGACACACTTATGAGACTACAAATTGGCATTCATTCTGGCCATGGAGTGAGCAGCCTTATCCAGTTTTTAGAGGCAGCAGAAGCAGAGGTGCCATGGGTCAACAGTGTGGGTTCTGGCATCTGTGCCCAGCCATGGTCGTGGAAGCAACTCCCTTGGGCATTTCCACAATGTGATCTGTGGGTTGTCCCCAGCTGTTAGCCCTCACGTCTGATTCTCTTGGTTCTCCTAGGAATTTTGTCACCTAATACCCTTTCAAATACTATATATATCTAAATCAGAATAAGGTTTTGTTTACTTTTAATAAAACCTTGAGTAGGACTGCCAGGTTGAGTTGAGAAACTTGTCAGATAGGTAAAGGGAGATCTCAAGGGGGCAGTTGGAAATACTGGTGTTCAGTGGAGAGGTCAGAGCTAGGGTTATATAACTGAGAGACACTGGCATAGAGATGGTATTTAAAGTCACAGACAGAGCACCGAGGGAGTGATTGCTTATAGAGAAGAGAACCCATCCTGGGGATGCTACCACACGAGTGCACACAAGAGCTGGAGCCCATGGCAGCGTGAGAGGGAGTTACCTGTGAGACAGGACTCTCAGGAGGGAGAGCTACCGGGAAAGTCAAGGGGGACAGGTTCAGGAAGAAGGGAACGGTCAGTTTGTCAAATTCAACCAGGAAGCATTGTCTGGTATTGCTGATTATATTTTTAGGCAGAATGTTAACAATTTCTAAGGCAGTAAGGTAGAGTATGGGTTTAGTGTCAGTCAAACCTGGGTATGAGGGACTTTCCTGGAAGTCCAGCGATTAAGACTTCATCTTCCAATGCAGTGGGTGCAGGTTCGATCCTTGGTCGGGGAGATAAGATCCCACATGCCTCACGGCCAAGAAACCAAAACATAAAACAGAAGCAATATTGTAACAAATTCAGTAAAGACTTTAAAAATGGTCCACATCAAAAAAATCTTAAAAAAAACCCCCAAACCAAGAAACAAACAAACAAACAAAAACCCCCTGGGTATGAGCCATAGCGCTCTCATTTACAAACAGCATGACTTGTACGAGCTCCTTAGCCTCTGTAAGACTGAGCATTTACATCTGAAAATGAAAATAATAATTTTCATCTCAAAAATTGATGAGATTAAAATTGTTATGGATTAGATTGTGTCTCTGAAAAAAGTGTTGATGTCCTAATCCTAGGACCTGTGAATGTGATCTTATCTGAAAATAGGGTCTTTGCAGATTTGATCAAGTTGACGTCATTACGGTAGGCCCTAATATAGTTATGACTGGTGTCCTTACAAGAAGAGAGAAACATGGAGACAGACACAGACACACAGAATACCACGTGAAGACAGAGACACACAGATACCGAGAGAAGGCCATGTGAAGATTTAGGCAGCTTGGAATGATGCTTCCACAAGCCTAGGGATGCCTGGGGCTACTAGAAGGTGAAAGGGGCAAGGAAAGATCCTCGCCTAGGAGTCTCAGAGGGAGCATAGCCCTGCCAGCACCTTGATTTTGGACTTCCAGCCTCCAGAATTGGGAGAGAATAAGTTTTGTTGTTTTAAGTCACCCAGCATGCAGTACTTTGTTTAGACGGCCAAAGGATACTCATACACATTTTGGTACTGAGAAGTGTGATGTTGCTATAACGCATACACAGAAAAGGTGGAAGTGGCTTTGGAGCTGGGTAATGGGTATAGGCTGGAAGAATTTTGAGGCATTTGATAGTAAAAATCTAGATTGCCTTGAAGAGATTTCAGATAAAAATACGGACATCGAAGGTAGTTTTGGTGTGGGCTCAGAAAGAGGAGAGGAAAGCTATAGTGAAACTTCTACCGTCTTAGAGAACATATACGATTATGAACAGAATGTTGCTAGAAATAGGAACATTAAAGTGCTTCTGGTGAGGTCCCAGATGGAAACGAAGAACGTGTTATTGGACGCTTGAGGAAAGGAGATCCTTCATGTAAATGTGCGGAGAACTTGTCTGAATTACGCTCTATTGTTGGGTGGGAAGCAGAACGTGTGAATGATGAATTTGGAGATTTAGCTGAGGAGATTTCCAAACAGAATGCGGAAGAGGTGGTCTGGTTTGTCTTTGCTGTTTAAAGTAAAATACTAGAAAAAAAAAAAAGATAAATTGAGGAAGGAATTCCGCCTCAAGTCTGTAACGGAAATTCAGCTTGAGTTTCTAGCCTGCTGGCCTGCCCTACAAGTTTGAAACTTGCCAGTCACCACAGTCCTATAAGCCAATTTCTTTTCTTTTTTTTTTTTCTCACTAAACACCAGCACAATCTATATGAGATATTTCTGAACCTTTGCCAATGAGGGAAGACAAGGCCTTCTCCCTCAGGCCTGTTACTAAAATGTGAGTTAATACAAATGCAAGTCAGACTTACACACTGTTGACAAATCATTCTTATCCCCTGTTTCAGTATGATTGTCAGCGTTTCCTAAGGTGCTCAGCCTGCAAAGGGCAGTTGGTATCAGCACCCCTTCTCAGTGGTAAGTGAATTTCTTAAAATAAATCTCTTTATTATATGCATATATAAATGTGTGTGCATTATGCATACATATGTGTATATATATATAATAGGTTTGTTTTGTAGACATATGGTGGTGTAGATATATATGTGTGTGTATATATATATATGTATATATATATATAAACATATGTCTCGTGTTTTACCATATGTTATACAATAGATATGTCCTATATGTTCTTATTGGTTTTGTTCTCTGCAGAACACTGATTGATAAATTGATAGAATGTTAAATGAGACAATGCATGCAGAGCATTTAGCATGGTTCCTATATATACTAAGAGCTCAACAAATGATAGTATGACTTTATTATTCAAAAGCAAAGACTGAGGAAGGGCCACTAATTTTCCAGAAAGGCTGTGGACAACTTGAACTACAACTTGCCCTCTCAGAAACAAAACAGACAAAACAAAACAAAGCAAAAAACACACAAAACACTCTGCAGGGTCTATTAACCATTCTCGTCAGGGTCACACAAAGTTTTCTTCCTACAGGTCAGTGATAGAAAGAAAGAAAAATCTGTGGGAGGATGAGAAGCTTAGGAGCTCTTAGATATTTTATTTGGAAAGCTAAGTTATTATTTTACATTTCTGAGGGAATGTCAAAGCCCTTAGGATAAAAAGACCAGTAAGATAGATTAGGTTCCCGTTTTTTTTTTCTTTTTTCTGTAAATAGTTTTGTTATTTCATATAGTACTGCACTACATTGGTCTTTCTTAAGCATTTCTTTCATAAGTCTTTCTTAAGCAAATTACCCTGTAATTTTAAGAAAATCTAGGTAGTAAAAGACATTCCCAGAGATATCTGCATCACCAGTATATTTATTATTCCCTGAAGTTCTAGCCAGTGCAGTAACCCAAGTAACAGAAATGAGAACTCTGAAGTTTTCAGAGGGTGATGAAAGTATTATTTGCAGATATAATTTTCCTCTTAGGTCTAATGTAATCCCATTAAAACACCAGAGGAAGTTTACAAAGCTTTAAAAAAAAACCCCTAACATGCAGTTCTCAAGGTCATCTAACAGACTAAACAGATGAGAAAATAGGAGTAATGTGTGGGACGGTGTGCCTTATTAGATATTAAAAGGTATCACAGAACATAGTATATTAAAATAATGTGACACTGGCGCAATGTGACACTGGTGCCTATTTCATAACCATGAAATATGATATGTGTTATGATCTCAAGAAGTCTCTAGGGGAAACAGACAAGATAAACTTAGAAAATACGAATCCTGTAAGCAGTGTAATGGAGCAAAGGCACCTACGGAAGGACTCTTAACCCAACCTCCAGGGTTTAGAAAGTTTTCTTTGTGGAAGGATATCTAAGCTGGGGCCTGAAGGACAAGCAGGAGGTAATCAACCAAGTGAAGGGATTTTCAAGGGTGATCCAAAATGAGCTAGCAGCACGGGGAACATGGCACAGCTGTCCCCTACATAGGAACGAGTTCCGTTTTGAGAGCGCATTCGTAAGTCCAATTTGTTCATGAGTCCAACAAAGTTAGCCTAGGTACCTAACTAACACAATCGGCTATATAGTACTGTACTGTAATAAGTTCATAATACTTTTCACGCAAATAATACATAAAAAACAAGCACAAAAAAAACACATTTTTAATCTTACAGTACTGTACCTTGAAAAATACAGTAGTACAGTATAACAGCTGGCAAACGGGCTGGCATCGAGTGAACAGGCAAGAAGAGTTACTGACTGGAGGAGGGAGAGGAGGTGGGAGATGGTAGAGCTGAAGGATCGTCAGTAATAGGAGACGGAGGGCAAGCTGCAATGTCACTCACGTCTGACTTGGATGGAATGCAGGTTCGCATCTTTGAAAGCTCTCAGCTTGAAGGTTCGTATGTAGAGGACTTACTGTAATTGAATCTGGCCCAAGCTGGTACTGGAGAGAAAGTTGGGAGAGTGTGGGAAGACAGGTTTGGAGTCTTTGGAAGGACCACAATTAGGTTTTGTGCTCGCTAAGGAGATCTTAAAGAGGTTTCTGGAGAACTATTGGATGTAATAGGGAACACTGGGAAATGTGAGGGTAACTTCTAGGATGCTGACTTGAGTGACAGGGAGAATAGTGATGGGGAGAAGCATGTTTGGAGAAGTAGAAGGAGGTAATGAATTAACCTGGCTATATGTTGAACAATTAACTGATCTTTGTGTATTTCATTATTCAATTAATGTTGCTGGTTAACTATTTAAAAGAATTTATTGAACAAATGCAAAAATGGATTCCTGATGAATTGGAAAAGCAGACTAAAAAAAACTAGAACACTCTGTGAGTACTGATTTTCAGGTTCCAAAAAAATGTTAGTGAGTACAGTAAGTCCCCTAAATATGAACACATTCCATTCTAAGAGTGCGTTTGTAAGTCCAATTTGTTTGTAAGTCCAACAAACTTACAACTTTTACAGCTAGAGCCAAACACGAGAACTAACGTACGTGATTGGACCTGCAAACTCACGTTCACGTCTTTGAAATTTCACAACTTGAAGGTTCATATGAAGGGGACTTACTGTACAGAATAGCTGTTTAGTTACCACTGCAACTGTGCTGATTGTTATGGTAACCCGGTATTGTTTCCTAGGGAGTCTGGAGGGTCAGAGAAGCTTCTTGGAGAAAATGACATTAAAGCTGAGATCTGAAGGGTAGAAGGTGTTAGCTGGGCTGAGTGGGGAAGAGGGTGGATCATTCCAGAAAGAGAAAACAGCATGTGCAAGGGACCTGAGGTGAGAAAGGGCACTGCATATTTTAGTGCCTGAATAACATCCCAAGTAGTTAGTACCTTGACTGGGTGTGAGGTAGGGACCAAATCTTGCAGGACCTTGTGACTCCATTAAAGGATTTTTGATCTTTATCCTAAAAGCAGTGGGAAGCCAAGCTAAGGGTTAGTATAGATTCGTGTTTTAAAAAGCTTCCTCCTTCTGACTGAGTATAAAGAAAGGGCTCGAGGGAGCTAAGAGGGATCTGGGAGGCCAGTTAGAAGCTTATTTCAGTAGTTGAGGAGACAGCACTAGGATTAGGGTAAGGACAAATGGTGAGAGCAAAGGCAGCCTTAGGATCACTACTGGCCTCAGCTGCACGGCTGGGGGTGTTATTTCCAGAGGGCAGGCACACGAGAAGGAACAGGATTTGGAAGGGATGAGTTCAATTTTTGCTTTGATGTTAAAATGTCTATGTTAAAATATTGTGTGAGAAGAGGAAATGTCCACCAAATTCCCCTCCAAGGAAGGACACCTTTTCCAGCTGAGAGAAGGCAGCCGGCTGTCAGCAACTTCAGGGTCTGTCTGAGCAGTGAGAGCGGCCTCCTCAGAGGTCATGTCCTTTCTGGGGTCAGCCCCCACCAGGTGAAGGAGTGAGGTGGGACACTCTGATGGGCAGTATTCTTTCCAGAGCAACGTGCTGAGGTGACTGAGGGGATCCTGAATGCAGTTCAACTTCTTCCTGGGACAAGAACTCTCTCCTGCCCCTTTCCTTCACAGGATTTTGATCTCTAAACAACATCTTACGCCCCAAATGCCATCTCAGTGCGTGCTTCTGTAGACTCCAACCTGCAGCAGATAACCAGGTGGAGATGTCAAGTCAGATACACAGGTGTGATCTAGAGATGTACATTCCTAAGTAGTCAATATATGGATGGTGAGTGAAAATATGCAAGTAGCTGATTTTGTGTAGAAGAAAGAATGGAGAAGAGAGGCAGCTAAGGGACTGAGTCTTGACAAACTGCAATTTTTAGACATAAGCCAGGGAAGGAGAAACTAAAAGACTGTTCAGAAAAGTAGGAGGATACCCAGGAGTGGAGCATATCAAAAAAGACAAGAGAGCAAAGGAGTTAATTCCATAAAGTGCTGCTGAGAAGCTAGGTAAGCTAAGGTCCAAAGAATACCTATTGGAGGTCATTGGCCACCTTAGTTCAGTAGTCTGGTGGGCTGTTGAGAGCAGAAGCAAGGTTTCAGTGGGTTGTGGAATGAGTGAGAAACGAGGCAAGAGAGACAGTGAGTATAGACAATTCTTTTAAAAAATGTGACTGAGAAAAGGAGAGAAGAGATAGAGGGGGAAATAAAGTTGGAGATTTTCTTGGATAGGATTTGGACCTATTTGAATGACCAGAGGGGAATCGAGCGGAGATGATAATCTAGAAGACAGAGAAGAGAGAGGAGACAATTGATAGGATATGATTCTTGAGGAAATGGGTTACAGAACAGAGAGAGAGGATTTGACCTTAAGCAGGAAGAAGGAAGCTGGCTTTAATGGAATTGACAAGAAGAGGGGAACAGATGTAGATACATTGTACATTTGAGAGCAGGTGGTGGGAAGTTGAGAGCTCCTCTCTGATTACTTCCAGTTTCTCTGTGCAGTTAGAGGTGAGGTTGTCTGCTGAGATGGTGGGTAGTGCCTTGGTTGAAGAGAATGCAGATAGTTTAATACAGTCACCATGGAGAGTGAGAAAATGAGCTGACTAAAATGTAGCAGTAGTAGTATTAGTAATATTAGTAGTATTAATAGTAGCAGTAGTAGTAGTATAGTAGAAGGGTTGTAGAACAGTGTTGAGAGCCCAGTTGAAATTCTGAATGCAATGCAGACTTGTTAGCCTAATGAGGTGTCTTTTGGGCATTTTGTAAATTAGGAGCATACATAGACCAAAATGTCACCATTTCCCCCTTCTGATTGTCTTATAGAACATAGAAAACTGAGCTGAAAGTGCTCGGTCACAAAAGAAGTCAATGTTCCTAAACATAGAAATCTGAGTTCAGCTTTCACACTTTTACCCTTTGATACACCCACTTCCTAGTCTTAAGTTATTTCTTTGATAAAATTCTTCTAATAAATATGTAATCTTATTTTTAGAGTAAGATTACAGTATATGAAAACTGTTGACATTACCCTTTCTCATTTAATCCTCTAACATCCTTAAGGTAAATAATACTATTCCTACTTGAGGAAATTGAGTGTTAGTGTTAGGGAATGGTCCATGGTCACACATCAAAACAGGGACATGGGTTCAGGTCTTCTCCATTCAAAGTATGTGATCTTTCACTGGCCCATGTTACTGCATCTTAGACATGGACTGGATTTGGGCTCATTTTTACTGATGTATTTAATTAAAGATAATTTAATTTCTTGTTTTGTTTTACTTCATTTATTTAACATTTTCCCCTGAGTTTCAGTTTGTGATCCGTTATGATCAATTCTTTTTCCTTGGCATCCTGAGCAATGGTAGGCTTTGAAGAATAAAGGAAGTAATTGCTATAAAATAGTGAATGATAAGCCTTTTTCCCATGAAGATGTTCTTGTCTGTGCTGTGACTGAGTTACGGCTATGGTAATGTAACTAACACAGTTTCAACGGCCATAATATCTCTTCAATTTTCAGCTGCCTGAAAATTACTTAAAGTTTCAAATGCTTGATACAGTAAGATGAGGCTGTAGGGAAGAGAGATCAGTCATATGAATGAATGCTTGTGTTTGCAGGCAAGAGGACTTTCCTTGTGCCACTGAAGCTTCAGGAAGAGTTGAGGTTTCTGTGAAGGCAACAAAGAAAGATACACAGGATGACTTAAAACTGATAATTTGGAACAAATCGTATATTTCAAAGAGAGTTTTTCAAATTATTGATCTGAAGTCAGTGGTTTCGAAACACAATAAAGCAGTCTTAGTAGAATGGTTAGTTCATTCATTTATTCAATACACATTTATTAAGCACCTATTATGTGCCAGTGACTGTGCTTGACATTGGAAGAAAAAAGGGAAATAAGACACCATTCCCATAATCAAGGGAAGGGTCTTCTAGTGGACTGTATAGACCCACACATAGATAATTATAATATGAGTGCCAAGATAAGATGCGACACAACAGGAGCATCTGTTCCATCATATCCCTCTATGTGTACTCTGGAAGAATATGTATTAAATAAAACACTTAGCATTAAAAAAAACTCTTAAAACTCCTTTCCTCCAGGGTGTGATTGAGGGAGATCTTTGCTTTTACTCTGTTTCACAGAAATAATTATTTAAATACTGATATATTTCAATCAGATCAAGAAATGGAGAGGACAAATACTGTATGATTCCACTTTTATGAGATACCTAGATTGGTCAAATTCATAGATGCAAAAAGCAGAATGGCAGTCACCAGGGGTTGGGGGTAGGGAGAAATGGGGAGTTGTTGTTTAATAGGTACAGAGTTTCAGTTTTGCAAGATGAAAGGAGTTCTGTGGGTGGGTGGTGGTGATGGTAGCCAACAATGTGAATGTGCTTAATGCCACTGAACGATACAGTTAAGAATGATTAAGATGGTAAATTTTATGCTGTGTGTATTTCAGCACAACTAAAATAAACAGAGAAACTAATAAAAGAGATTATTATGTTCCTGCAAACAGATGCATAGGTTGTCACATACTTTTCAGACTTCTCTCTTTTAAAAGAGGTAAAACATTGAAATAAGCTTAAACTGTCCC
The DNA here is from genome assembly GCF_011762595.2 of Tursiops truncatus. NCBI lineage: Eukaryota > Metazoa > Chordata > Mammalia > Artiodactyla > Delphinidae > Tursiops > Tursiops truncatus. Next base: position 13,859,419 of record NC_047039.1, read on the forward strand.
TTCTCTCTACCTCAGACCTTCCTCCTTTTCTCCCTCTTCAGATGTAAGTACTGTCCTAAAGTTTGGGTGCATATCATTACTATGCATTTAAAAAATACTTTTGCTACTGCCAAAGCTTTCCTTCCAAGACTACTAGAAACACACCTGTAGTTGAATGCACCATGGAGAACCATGGAGTGTCTCAGAAAGGACTTGGTATAGGATTTAGGTCTGTGTTAGGTGATTGAGGAAAGGGTTTAATAAAGCAGGCTTTGCTCTTGGTTGGATGCTGTGAGGAAGTGAGGTTAATTCTATGATTAGATATCTTAGTACAGTTCATCTAAAAGGAGAGAAGCCTAGAGCAACACTAAAGTTGTAATTGGTTAAGAAGCCACCGTCTCTTATACTAGCCAGGATAGGGGGATATTTCTTCAGCTTTGTGGTTTAGACAATGCTATTATTTTTGTTAGTGTTTAGATATAATGATGGAGTAGTCTTATTTTTGTTTGGACCTACCATGGTTCAGAATGTTGATGCTCTGTGAAATTGTTTACCTTCAACAGGAGAATATTATGGCCTAGCTGTGGGTGCCAGGCCAGCTCCTGGATATCAGGAGTTTTTCTCTCTTTGCCACCACATATGTGTTTGTTCATAAAGAAAATACACTATTATTTTGTGTGTCTTAAAGACTCGAATGAACAATAATACACTGCATACATCATTCTGCATCTAGCTTTTTATTTATTTTTTTACATCTTTATTGGAGTATAATTGCTTTACAATGGTGTGTTAATTTCTGTTTTATAACAAAGTGAATCAGTTATACATATACATATGTTCCCATATCTCTTACCTTCTGCATCTCCCTCCCTCCCACCCTCCCTATCCCACCCCTCTAGGTGGTCACAAAACACCGAGCTGATCTCCCTGTGCTATGCCGCTGCTTCCCATTAACTATCTATTTTACGTTTGGTAGTGTGTATATGTCCATGCCACTCTCTCACTTCGGCAGAGCTTACCCTTCCCCCTCCCCATATCCTCAAGTCCATTCTCTAGTAGGTCTGTGTCTTTATTCCTGTCTTACCCCTAGGTTCTTCATGACATTTTTTTTCTTAAATTCCATGTGTATGTGTTTGCATATGGTATTTGTCTTTCTCTTTCTGACTTACTTCACTCTGTATGACAGACTGTAGGTCCATCTACCTCATTACAAATAGCTCAATTTCGTTTCTTTTTATGGCTGAGTAATATTCCACTGTATATATGTGCCACATCTTCTTTATCCATTCATCCGATGATAGACACTTAGGTTGTTTCCATCTCCTGGCTATTGTAAATAGAGCTGCAATGAACATTGTGGTGCATGACTCTTTTTGAATTATGGTTTTCTCAGGGTATATACTCAGTAGTGGGATTGCTGGGTCATATGGTAGTTCTATTTGCAGATTTTTAAGGAACCTCCATACTGTTCTCCATAGTGGCTGTACCAATTCACATTCCCACCAGCAGTGCAAGAGTGTTCCCTTTTCTCCACACCCTCTCCAGCATTTATTGTTTCTAGATTTTTTGATGATGACCATTCTGACTGGTGCGAGATGATATCTCATTGTAGTTTTGATTTGCATTTCTCTAATGTTTAATGATGTTGAGCATTCTTTCATGTGTTTGTTGGCAGTCTGTATATCTTCTTTGGAGAAATGTCTATTTACGTCTTTTGCCCATTTTTGGATTGGGTTGTTTGTTTTTTTCATATTGAGCTGCATGAGCTGCTTGTAAATTTTGGAAATTAATCCTTTGTCAGTTGCTTCATTTGCAAATATTTTCTCCCATTCTGAGAGTTGTCTTTTGGTCTTGTTCATGGTTTCCTTTGCTGTGCAAAAGCTTTGAAGTTTCATTAGGTCCCATTTGTTTATTTTTGTTTTTATTTCCATTTCTCCAGGAGGTGGGTCAAAAAGGATCTTGCTTTGATTTATGTCATAGAGTGTTCTGCCTATGTTTTCCTCTAAGGGTTTGATAGTTTCTGGCCTTACATTTAGGTCTTTAATCCATTTTGAGCTTATTTTTGTGTATGGTGTTAGGGAGTGATCTAATCTCATACTTTTACATGTACCTGTCCAGTTTTCCCAGCACCACTTATTGAAGAGGCTGTCCTTTCTCCACTGTACATTCCTGCCTCCTTTATCAAAGATAATGTGACTGTATGTGCGTGGGTTTATCTCTGGGCTTTCTGTCCTGTTCCATTGATCTATATTTCTGTTTTTGTGCCAGTATCATACTGTCTTGATTACTGTAGCTCTGTAGTATAGTCTGAAGTCAGGGAGCCTGATTCCTCCAGCTCTGTTTTTCATTCTCAAGATTGCTTTGCTATTCGGGGTCTTTTGTGTTTCCATACAAATTGTGAAATTTTTTGTTCTAGTTCTGTGAAAAATACCAGTGGTAGTTTGATAGGGATTGCATTGAATCTGTAGATTGCTTTGGGTAGTAGAGTCATTTTCATAATGTTGATTCTTCCAATCCAAGAACATGGTATATCTCTCCATCTATTTGTATCATCTTTAACTTCTTTCATCAGTGTCTTATAATTTTCTGCATACAGGTCTTTTGTCTCCTTAGGTAGGTTTATCCCTAGATATTTTATTCTTTTTGTTACAGTGGTAAATGGGAATGTTTTCTTGATTTCACTTTCAGATTTTTCATCTTTAGTATTTAGGAATGCCAGAGATTTCTGTGCATTAATTTTGTATCCTGCTACTTTACCAAATTCACTGATTAGCTCTAGGAGTTTTCTGGTAGCATCTTTAGGATTCTCTATGTATAGTATCATGTCATCTGCAAACAGTGACAGCTTTACTTCTTCTTTTCCGATTTGGATTCCTTTTATTTCCTTTTCTTCTCTGATTGCTGTGGCTAAAACTTCCAAAACTATATTGAATAAGAGTGGTGAGAGTGGACAACCTTGTCTTGTTCCTGATGTTAGTGGAAAAGCTTTCAGTTTTTCACCATTGAGTACGATGTTGGCTGTGGGCTTGTCATATATGGCCTTTATTATGTTGAGGAAAGTTCCCTCTATGCCTACTTTCTGGAGGGTTTTCATCATAAATGGGTGTTGAATTTTGTCAAAAGCTTTCTATGCCGTATGTTTTTTTTCTCCTTCAATTTGTTAATATAGTGTATCACATTGATTGATTTGCTTATATTGAAGAATCCTTGCATTTCTGGAATAAACCCCACTTGATCATGGTGTATGATCCTTTTAATGTGCTTTTGGATTCTGTTTGCTAGAATTTTGTTGAGCATTTTTGCATCTATATTCATCAGTGATATTGGCCTGTAGTTTTCTTTCTTTGTGACATCCTTGTCTAGTTTTGGTATCAGGGTGATGGTGGCCTCGTAGAATGAGTTTGGGAGTGTTCCTCCCTCAGGTATATTTTGGAAGAGTTTGAGAAGGATAGGTGTTAGCTCTTCTCTAAATGTTTGAAAGAATTCGCCTGTGAAGCCATCTGGTTCTGGGCTTTTGTTTATTGGAAGATTTTTCATCACAGTTTCAATTTCAGTGCTTGTGATTGGTCTGTTCATATTTTCTATTTCTTCCTGATTCAGTCTTGGCAGGTTGTGCATGTCTAAGAATTTGTCCATTTCTTCCAGGTTGTCCATTTTATTGGCATAGAATTGCTTGTCGTAATCTCTCATGATCTTTTGTATTTCTGCAGTGTCAGTTGTTACTTCTCCTTTTTCATTTCTAATTCTATTGATTTGAGTCTTCTCCCCTTTTTTTCTTGATGAGTCTGCCTAATGTTTTATGAATTTTGTTTATCTTCTCAAAGAACCAGCTTTTAGTTTTATTGATCTTTACTATCATTTCCTTCATTTATTTTTCATTTATTTCTGATCTGATCTTTATGATTTCTTTCCTTCTGCTAACTTTGGGGTGTTTTTGTTCTTCTTTCTCTAATTGCTTTAGGTGCAAGGTTAGGTTGTTTATTCGAGATGTTTCCTGTTTCTTAAGGTCGGATTGTATTGCTATAAACTTCCCTCTTAGAACTGCTTTTGCTGCATCCCATAGGTTTTGGGTCGTTGTGTCTCCATTGTCATTTGTTTCTAGGTATTTTTTGATTTCCTCTTTGATTTCTTCAGTGATCACTTCACTATTAAGTAGTGTATTGTTTAGCCTCCATGTGTTTGTATTTTTTACAGATCTTTTCCTGTAATTGATATCTAGTTTCATAGTGTTGTGGTCGGAAAACACGTGCGTTCTCCTGGGGAAGTTGTCCCTGGATCCCGGGACGCTGGCAGTGGCGGGCTGCACAGGGTTCCCGGAAGGTGGGTGTGGAGAGTTACCTGTGCTCGCACACAGGCTTCTTGGTGGCGGCAGCAACAAGCCTTAGCATCTTATGCCCGTCTCTGGGGTCCACGCTGTTAGCGCAGATCGCGCCTGTCTCTGGAGCTCCTTTAAGCAGCGCTCCTAATCCCCTCTCCTCACGCATCAGGAAACAAAGAGGGAAGAAAAAGTCTCTTGCCTCTTCGGCAGGTCCAGACTTTTCCCCGGACTCCCTCCCAGCTAGCCGTGGCGCACTAACCCCCTGCAGGTTGTGTTCGCGCCACCACTTCTCTCCCTGCCCTCGGACCGAAGCCGGAGCCTCAGCTCCCAGTCCCGCCCGCTCCGGCGGGTGAGCAGACAAGCCTGTCGGACTGGTGAGTGCTGGTTGGGACCGATCCTCTGTGCGGAAATCTCCCTGCTTTTCCCTTTGCACCCCTGTTGCTGCACTCTCCTCCGCGGTCCTGAAGCTGCCCGCCTCCGCCACCCGCAGCCTCCGCCCGCGAAGGGGCTTCTAATGTGTGGAAAGCTTTCCTCCTTCACGGCTCCCTCCCACTGGTGCAGGCCCCGTCCCTATTCTTTTGTCTCTGTTTATTCTGTTTTCTTTTGCCCTACCCAGGTACGTGGGGAGTTTCTTGCCTTTTGGGAGGTCTGAGGTCTTCTGCCAGCGTTCAGTAGGTGTTCTGTAGGAGTTGTTCCACGTGTAGATGTATTTCTGATGTATCGGTGGGGAGGAAGGTGATCTCTGCGTCTTACTCTTCCGCCATCTTCCCCCTCTCTCTCTGCCTCTAGCTTTTTATCGTTATAGTGTGAGATTAACCTAAGTTGATACTAGTAGATCTAGTTCATGTCTTTTACATGTTGTTTTGTATTCAACTGAAGGATGGTTAAGTTGCTTCTATTTTTCTTGTTAAAAATAGTACTGATATACCTAGCATGCAGATCTAAGTTTCTAAATACCAGTCTCCACTGAGAGCAACCGTATCTCAAAAACTGATGAGTCATCGTGAAAGATGTAGAAGCCAGTGTGAAAGGCTCTCACTGGAAAAATCTGGGAAAATTTGAGCAATAAACTAAAAGAATGATAATAATGGATTATAATACATTAGGTTAAAAATATCCTTGAGTTCACACTGTTGTAAATAATGCTAAATTTTTCATCCCGTTTGTGGCAGGCCTTTTCACTTGGCTCTGGTGCTTGCAGTTGTGCCTTACATTCTAGTTTTTTTTGGCAGTACGTGGGCCTCTCACCGTTGCGGAGCACAGGCTCCAGACACGCAGGCTCAGCGACCATGGCTCACGGGCCCAGCCGCTCCGCAGCATGTGGGATCCTCCCGGACCGGGGCACGAACCCGTGTCCCCTCCATCGGCAGGCGGACTCTCAACCACTGCGTCACCAGGGAAGCCCCTGCATTCTAGTTTTAATGCGGGCATTTAAATCAAACTTCTCCCTTTACAGTTATGTTTTTGTGATGTAGCTAAGAAACCATTCCTTATCCAGAGAACATAAATATATTTTCCTATGGAAGTTTTAAAGTTTTGTTCTTCACATTTAGGTCTCTAACAAATCTGTAAGTTATTTTTGTGTATGGGATGAGGAAGGGAATTTCATTATATCTTTTCTACATGATTAATCAACTGTCCCCACATTAATAATGCCACTACTATATTAAAAATAGTTTCTAGGCTCTTTACTCTGATTAATTGATATATTTGTGTCTCCATTAATTACTGTAGCTTTTTATTAAGGCCTGATATCTAGTTGGCCAAATCCCATCAACATAATTCTTCAATATTGTCTTGGCTCTTTTTAGCCTATCTTTCATATAAATTTAAATTTCCTGTTAGGTTCCATGAAAAATCTTATTGGGGTTTTGGTTGGAATTGCATGCAATTTATAGATTTCAATTGTTGTAGTGTCAAGTATTTTCATTCATTATTTTGGAAATCTCCCCATTTATTCAGGTCTTATTATATTTATTAAGCTATCATTTTCCCCATAAACATTTTGTACATATATTTTTTAGATAGTTACAGTTTAGTATGTAAGAAACTTGGAAGTTGTCACTCTGTCTTAACAAGTAAAAAGCTGAGCAGAATGAATAGTGAGAATAGGGCAAACCATGGCCCCCCAGGGAGCAACTAACAGGAGACTACAGATAATCACAACTTACCTGAGCAGAAGCCCACAAGCATTAACCTCTCTGGGAATCAGTGCCAGGTTAGGAAACCTGAAATGTTATTGATGAATTGCTGGGGGGTCAGTGTGGACAAGTCTGAGAGTTAAAAACTCCAGGGGGAGCCAGTCACTGAAGGAGAGATTACCCATACTTTAAAAAAACTTTTTTTAAAAAAACTTTTTATTGGAGTATAGTTGCTTTACAATATTGTGTTAGTTTATACTGTACAGCAAAGTGAATCAGCTATACGTATACATATATCCCCTCTTGTTTGGATTTCCTTCACATTTAGGTCACCACAGAGCACTGAGTAGGGTTTCCTGTGCAATACAGTAGATTCTCATTAGTTATCTATTTTATACATACATCAATAGTGTATATATGTCAATCTCAATCTCCCAATTCCTCCCATTCCCCCCTTTCCCCTTGGTATCCATAAATTTGTTCGCTATGGCTGTGTCTCTATTTCTGCTTTGAAAATAAGGTCATCCATACCATTTTTCCAGATTCCACATATATGCGTTAATATACGATATTTGTTTTTCTCTTTCTGACTTACTTCACTCTGTATGACAATCTCTAGGTATATCCATGTCTCTACAAATGACCCTATTTCGTTCCTTTTTATGGCTGAGTAATATTCCATTGTATATATGTGCCACATCTTTAACCATTCATCTGTCAGTGGACGTATAGGTTGCTTCTGTGTCCTGGCTATTGTAAATAGTGCTGCAATGAACATTGGGGTGCGTGTGTCTTTTTGAATTATGGTTTTCTCTGGGTATATGCTCAGTAGTGAGATTGCTGGGTCATATGGGAACTTCCGTACTGTTCTCTTTAGTGGCTGTACCAATTTACATTCCCACCAACAATGCATGACGGTTCCCTTTTCTCCACACCCTCTCCAGCATTTATTGTTTGTAGATTTTTTGATGATGGTGATTCTGACGGGTGTGAGGTGGTACCTTATTGTAGTTTTGATTTCTCTAATAATTATTGATGGGGAGCATCTTTTCATGTGTTTGCTGGCCATCTACCCATGCTTTTGTGAGCTTTATCTCCTGGAGCTCTATCAGGTTCTCACAGTAAATATCAGAGGAAAATCCCCTTATGCTTCCAGCAGGGGTAGGGGAAAAGAAACTATTTTGAAACATGCCAGAGCATTCTGTTCTGCCTTAACGAGGTCTGCCATCAGGAGAAACTGTTTAACCAGAGCTTAACCTGCTGGGGTATTATCAGAGCCTAATTGACCTAGAGGAAGGAAAAACACTGAACCCCAAGCTCCTCGAGCCTTTCCTGGGGAATATGGGAAATACCCAACTCCAGCCCACTCTAGCCATCCTGTCCTATCTAAGAGAGGAAAGGCTGAAAATCCTGTGTGAAGTCTATGGTTCAAAGATACAGTCACTATTTTGTTAGATATATGCTTACGTGTCTATATTAGTTAAGAATAGCCTAGATGCCTGAAGAGAACCTGCTCTAGTGTCTTACACATATTATGGCTCAACCTCTTAAATAAAAGAAGCCCAGAGAGAGGTAGTAACTTGTGTTTCAATGACACAGCATGTCAAGGTTGAGGTCTTTGTAGTTCTCTATTCTTTTCTTATATGGTTTCTGAAACTTCAGCTATAATGTCTAATTCCTTGCAGCTGGAAGGAGGGAGTGTACAAGGACAAAAAGGGATTTCTGGGAGCTCCTGACCAACATTCTTTTGCTCACATATAACTGGCAATCTCTAGATTCAAGGGAGGCTGGAAAATGGAGTTTTTTGTTGGATATATTGTTACCCTTAATAAAATCAGAGTTCTCTCACTGAGGAAGAAAAGAAAAAAATCAATATAGAGGTGGGGGTAGTGGGAAACGAGCAGTTGCTGTTGAAGGATCGTTTAATCTTTGTTGTTATTTTAAATATCTTTTAAAAATGGAAAATTCCAGTTGTTTATTGGTATTCATAGCAATATTTCATTTTAAAATTTAAAGCATAATATACAGAAAAATTTACTCTTTTAGTGTAAGTTTCTGCAAATTTGGACAAATACATGCAGTCATTATTTTGTTTGAGGTACACATCAAACAGAGTAAGAAACAGTGAGAATATTATGATGTTTGGTAAGAGAAGCAGGCAGGACCATGTTCTTAAGGGGCATTTTAGGTGATAAAACTAAGTCTGGATTTTCATCTAAGTGCAGTGGGAGCCACTGGAGAGTTTTAAGCAGGGGAGTGATGTGATGTAGTTTATTTTGGAAAATTCACTGTGTATTCTTTCTGGAGAATAGATTGTAAGGAACATGCAAGGAAAAAAGGAGTCTAATTCCAAGGCAATTTCATAGTCCAGGCAAATGTTCATGGTCACTGAGACAAGGATGGTGGGAGGGAGTTAAAACAGATTCAGTATATATGATGGAGCAATAGGATTTGCTCTTGGATTTTCATTTTCAACTGTTTCTATGACTGGGATGTGATTCCCTCTGGAGTCAGATGTTCAGAATAATCACTGTAATTTGTGAATTTCTTGGCATACATACACTGCTAATTTGGCAAGGCTGTTATTTTTTTTCATTCCCCATTCATGTACACAAGTGTGATTCACAAGCTGCATGATGTAATTCCTTTTCTGGATTAGAGAAAAGAGAGAAGACAATTTTCTATTTAACAAAAGAGTTTTTAAAAAATTAATTAATTAATTATTTTTTGGCTGTGTTGGGTCTTCGTTGCTGCATGTGGGCTTTCTCTAGTTGTGGAGAGCGGGAGCTTCTCTTGTTGCAAAGCACGGGCTCTAGGCATGCGGGTTCAGTAGTTGTGGCTGGCAGGCTCTAGAGCACAGACTCAGTAGTTGTGGTGAATGGGCTTAGTTGCTCCGTGGCATGTGGGATCTTCCCAGACCAGGGCTTGAACCCGTGTTCCCTGCATTGGCAGGCAGATTCTTTTTTTTTTTTTAACATCTTTATTAGAGTATAATTGCTTTACAATGGTGTGTTAGTTTCTGCTTTATAACAAAGTGAATCAGCTATACTTATACATATATCCCCATATCTCCTCCCTCTTGCATCTCCTTCCCACCCTCCCTATCCCACCCCTCTAGGTGGTCACAAATCACCAAGCTGATTCCCTGTGCTATGTGGCTGCTTCCCACCAGCTATCTATTTTACATTTGGCAGTGTATATATGTCCATGCCACTGTCTTACTTCGTCCCATCTTACCCCTCCCCCTCCTTGTGTCCTCAAGTCCATTCTCTACGTCTGCGTCTTTATTCCTGTCCTGCCCCTAGGTTCTTCAGAACGTGTTTTTTTTTTTTTTAGATTCCATATACATGTGTTAGCATACAGTATTTGTTTTTCTCTTTCTGATTTACGTCACTCTGTATGTCAGACCCTAGGTCCATCCACCTCACTACAAATAACTCAATTTTGTTTCTTTTTATGGCTGAGTAATATTCTGTTGTATATACATGTACCATATCTTCTTTATCCATTCATCTGTTGATGGACACTTAGGTTGCTTCTATGTCCTGGCTATTGTAAATAGAGCTGCAGTGAACATTGTGGTACATGACTCTTTTTGAATTATGGCTTTCTCAGGGTATATGCCCAGTAGTGGGATTGCTGGGTTGTATGGTAGTTCTAATTTTAGTTTTCTAAGGAACCTCCATACTGTTCTCCATAGTGGCTGTATCAATTTACATTCCCACCAACAGTGCAAGAGGGTTTCCTTTTCTCCACACCCTCTCCAGCATTTATTGTTTGTAGATCTTTTGATGATGGCCATTCTGACCAGTGTGAGGATACCTTATTGTAGTTTTGATTTGCATTTCTCTAATGATTAGTGATGTTGAGCATCCTTTCATGTGTTTGTTGGCAATCTGTATATCTTCTTTGGAGAAATGTCTGTTTAGGTCTTCTGCCCATTTTTGGATTGGGTTGTTTGTGTTTTTGATATTGAGCTGCATGAGCTACTTGTAAATTTTGAAGATTAATCCTTTGTCACTGGCTTCATTTGCAAGTATTTTCTCCCATTCTGAGGGTTGTCTTTTCATCTTGTTTATGGTTCCCTTTGGTGTGCAAAAGCTTTTAAGTTTCATTAGATCCCATTTGTTTATTTTTGTTTTTATTTCCATTTCTCCAGGAGGTGGGTCAAAAAGGATATTGCCGTGATTTATGTCATAGAGTGTTCTGTTTATGTTTTCCTCTAAGAGTTTTATAGTGTCTGGCAGGAGGATTCTTAACCACTGCACCACCAAGGAATCCCAACAAAAGAGTTTTGAACATGCTCAGATGATCTTGCTTTTACGTTAGGATTTAGAAGCAAGTTAAGAACACTACTGGTTGGAGAGCTCATCTTAGGCGTTTGGGGAAGGTCTTGGATCTGAATGTCTTCCATGAATTGCTTAACCTCCATTAACAATGTTTAAACAATTTTTTGTGTGCTAGCCTTCCTGCAAAGGAATGGTATATGAAATATCCAACACTGTATTATATATACCTTTATTAATTTATTTTCCCTTTTAAATCATTCTTGATCACGTATAGGAGAAGTAGGTATTTGTAACAATCAGTTTTAATATCTTAAAGTCCTTAAGAGGTGAAGAGGGATTGAATCTATTTTATGGCATAAAGAGATGAGTGAACAGAATGGATGTAATGAATAGACTGAAAGAAGACCTCTAGTCCTGGGTAATTCCTGGCCACTTGGTCTACTGCAGAACTGCAATAATAAAAAAACATGCCATAAAACAGTGATAGACTAAGAAATAGGGAAATGATACCAAGAAAATATAAATAAAAATAGAAAGCAATGGTCATGTTAAAAAAAAGGAACGTAATTTTGAATCATGAAGGAGAGCATGGGTACTATATTTGGGCTATAAATTTAGGTTTGGGCTTCCTAGACCAACAGAAAAAAGGGTCACAATGAACTGCTCAATTACCATTAGCAAGATGCCTAATTTGGGCCTAAGAAGTGTTAACTGTAGAACTGAAGTTGTTCTGGGTCCACAGGGCATTGGCTCTGCATCTCGTAGTTCAGGACCAGGCTGCTTCACTGGAGAATTCTTCTAAGTGTTCAGAGAAGAATTAACACCTATCCTTCTCAAGGTCTTCCAAAACTGAAGAGGAGAGAACACTTCTAAACACATTTTATGAAGCCAGCATTACCTTGATACTGAAACCAGACAAGGACACCACAAAGAAAGAAGATTACAGCCCAAAATTTCTGACAAACATAGATGAAAAAATCCTCAACAAAATATTGGCAAACTGAATTAAACAATACATTATAAAAATTATACATCATGATCAAATGAGATTAATTCCAGGGGTGCAAGGGTTGGTTCAACATCTGAAAAATCAATCAGCATGATATACCACATTAACAAAATGAAGAATTAAAATCATAAGATCATCTCAATAGGTACAGAAAAAGCATTGGATAAAACTGAACATCTATTTATGATAAAAATAACTCTCAGCAAGGTGGGGACAGAGGGAACATATCTCAATGCAGTAAAGGCCAAATTTGGCAAGGCCACAGCTAACATCATACTCAACAGTGAAAAGCTGAATGCTTTTCCTCTATGATCAGGAACAAGACATGGATGCCTTCTCTCACCACTTTCATTCAACACAGTATTGGAAGTCTTAGCTAGAGCAATTAGGCAAATAAAATAAAATAAAATGCATCCAAATTAGAAAAGAAGTAAAATTGTCGCTGTTTGCAGATGACATGATACTATATAGAGAGAACCCTAAAGACTCCATTTAAAAATTGTTAGAACAAATAAATGAATTCAGCAAAATTACATGATACAAAACGAATATACAGAAATCGGTGACAATTCTATATGTTAATAATGAACTACCAGAAAGAGAAATTAAGAAAACAATCCCATTTATAATTGCATCAAAAAGAATAAAACCTAGGAATAAATCTAGTCAAGGAAGTAAAAGACCTGTACTTGGAAAAACTGTAAGACATTGATGGAAGAAATTGAACATGATACAAACAAATGGAAAGATATAGCATGCTCATGGATTGGCAGAATTAATGTTGTTGAAATGCCCATACTACCCAAAGCAGTCTACAGATGCAGTGCAGTCCCTATCAAAATTGCAATGGCATATTTCACAGATCTGGAACAAATTTCCTAAAATCTGTATGGAAACACAACACATTCCCAATAGCATAAACAATCTTCAGAAAGAAGAACAAAACTGGAGGTATCATGCTCCCTGAAATCAGTATGGTACTGGTACAAAAACAGACCCATATATCAATGAAACAGAATGGGAAGACCAGAAATACATCCACACATATATGGACAATTAATTTATGACAAAGGAGCAAAGAACATGTGATGGAGAAAGTACTGTCTCTTCAATAAATTGTGTTGGGAAAACGGGACAGTCACATGCAAAAGAATGAAACTACTATCTTACACAATACACAAAAATTAAGTCAAAATGGATGAAAGACTTCAATGTAAAGCATAGGTGTTAACCTCATTGACATCAGTCTTAGTGATGTTTTTGGGGATCTGACTCTTAAGGCAAGGGAAACAAAAGAAAAAATAAAATGGGAGTACATCAAACTAAAAAGCCTATGCACAGCATAGGAAACCGTCATCAAAGTGAAAAGGCAGGGCTTCCCTGGTGGCGCAGTGGTTGAGAGTCCATCTGCCGATGCAGGGTCCGGGAGGATCCCACATGCCGCGGAGTGGCTAGGCCCGTGAGCCATGGCCGCTGGGCCTGCGCGTCTGGAGCCTGTGCTCCGCAACGGGAGAGGCCACAACAGTGAGAGGCCCGTGTACCGCAAAAAAAAAAAAAAAAAAAAAGTGAAAAGGCAACCTGCTAAATGGGAAAAGATATTTGCAAATCACATATTTGATAAGGAATTAATATCTAAAATATATAAAGAATACATACAATGCAACAAAAAACCAAATGATCCAATTAAAAATTGACAGAGGATCTGAATAGACAGTTTTTCAAAGAAGAAATACAGATGGCCAAGAGGCACATGAAAAGATGTTCAACATCACTAATTATTAGGGAAGTACAAATCAAAGACATGAGATCTCACCTCATACCGGTTAGAATGGCTATTATCAAAACAGGAATTAACAAGGCTCGGAGAACATGTGAAGAAAAGGTAGCCCTTATACACTGTCGATGGGAATTCAAATTGGTGCAACCACTATGGAAAAGAGTATAGAGAACTGAAAAACTTAAGACTAGAACTATTATATGATCCAGCAATTCCAGTTCTGAGTATTTATCCAAGGAACATGAATATGCTAATTTGAAAGGTATGTGTACTCTTATGTTCATTGAAGCATTATTTACTAATGGAAGAAATATTCACATACTGAGGTATGGAGAAGTCGTCCTGGCTTGTATATGTGATTTACCTTAAACTTCATGCTAACTAGAGCAGCCTGTGTTTTGATCCCTCAAACGTACATTGTACATCTGCTTTAACCATGAAAGAAAAGAATGCGTTTAAAAATCAAAATGGAGTAGCTGTGGTTCAGGCATTCAGAATGGAGCCAGATGGCCATTGTGGATGTAGTTTCAGCCACATTCCTGTGTTACTGAGAGCTTGAATTTTCTGAACTGTGTAAGACTCAAGGACACCAGCAGCTATTCTCAAAACAATATTTGCTAGCAACTGCCAGCTACAATCTTATGGTCTCAAGGTCTCCTCTTGTAACTATGCAAACATTTCAGACCCCAACCAACTCTTGCTTAACAAGCACCCTTACTTCTTGCCATGTGGAAACAACCTGAGTGTCCCTTGATGGATGAATGAGTAAAGAAAAATGTGATATATATACATATATGTACGTATATATATGTACACACACACAAAATGGAATACTGCTCATCCACAAAAAAGAATGAAGTCTTGCCATTTGCAACAACATGGATGGACCTTGAGAGTACTAAGTCAGAAGGAAAAAGAAAAATACCTTATTATTTCACTCTGATGTGAAATTGAAACAAAGCAAAACAAATGAACAAACAAAACAAAAACAAAGTCATAGACACCATAGATTCAGAGAACATATCAGTGGTTACCAGATGGGAGGGAGCTAATGGGTGGGTGAAAAGGGTGGAGGGCGTCAATTTTATGATGATGGGTAGTAACTAGACTTTTGGGAGTAAACACATTGTAGTGAATACAGACGTCAAATTATAATATTATACACCTGAAATTTATATAATGAAAAAAGGAAACCGTCAATAGATTTGACCACATAAAAATACCAAATTCTTATTAAGTCAAAATATCAGAAACAAAGTTTCAATGTTACTTTAAAGAGAGGTTGAAGAGTAACTGAGTTCACAGACTCTAGTACTCTCAGAATCTGTTTTAGAAACAAGAGGTGATGAAAACGATGAATAGTCATTTGGCAATATCTATCAAAATACAAAATGAATTGACCCAATGACCCAGCCATGGTTATGAATTTATTGTACATATACATTTGTAAATGTATTGCAAAGGTCTTAATTGATGTAATATATAACAACAACAATAACTGGAAACAACCTAATTTTCCCTCAGTAGTGAATTTAATAAATTTTGTTACAACCATACTTGGAATGAGCTGTAGCCACTAAAGAATGAGGTAGCTACATATATGAATATGAAAAGATTTCAAGAGCCACTAATTGGAAAAATGATCTATATGACAGAATGCTAGCTTTGTTTGTTAAAAACATACGTGTTGGTATTTATATACAGTTTCTTTTTCTAGAATAATATATGAAATCATTGACAGGGGCTACTTTTGGGGAATAGGACTGGAGTTTGGTGGAAGGAACATTTTTGTATCTTTATGTTTATTTTTTCCACATGTGTAGCTACTACGATTATTTAAAAAATAAATGGAAATTTAAAATTTATTTTATAAAAAGTGTATACTGTAGTCTGACAGCTCTGGGACTAACCCTGTTATAAATATGGGAAAATTACTTTATTTCTCAGTCTTATTTTACTCATTTGTAAAATGGGGAAAATAACAGTGTTGACTTTATAGAATTTTTCTGAAGTTTAAATGAGATGATCGCATACAGAAATCACTCAATAAATATTTGCTATTCTTATTATTAATGATCAAAATGTAATTAGAACTTATCCATTGCTTTTTTTTTTTTTTTTTTTTTTTTTGCGGTACGGGGGCCTCTCACTGTTGTGGCCTCTCCCATTGCGGAGCACAGGCTCCGGACGCGCAGGCTCAGCGGCCATGGCTCACGGGCCCATGCTCCGCGGCATGTGGGATCTTCCCGGACCAGGGCACGAACCCGCGTCCCCTGCATCGGCAGGCGGACTCTCAACCACTGCGCCACCAGGGAAGCCCTATCCATTGCTTTTTAAACTATTTTTCTTTGCACTAATATTATTCTGACTGGTAGCTCTAGAAATTACTAAAGTACAATTCTTAGTTTTTCATAGTTACTTAGAATGAAAACTGTACCAATTCACATAAAATACAGAAACTTTGCAACTGTTAGGCCTATTTACCCCCTTTGCCATGTTTTTTATGCTATTGTTGTCATATGTGTTAAATATACATTTATTATAAGACTACAAGATGATATTAAAATGATATAAAATGATGATATTAAGATCATATAAAACAAGGGGATATAATCTACAAAGTGGCCACTAAATATTTTTCTTTAAAAGTTATTAAAATGATGACATTAAGATGATATAAAACTAACAAGATACTACCTTGCTTTAAAGACTCGTATGTATTTTAAAGAAATTAACAGGAAAATAGTCTTTTCTATTTGGCTGGATATTTACACTTTCGATGCTCCTTATTTTGGGGGAAGATCCGTATTTCCATGTGTTATAATTTTCCTTCAGACTCCAGAACAGCTCTTTGCATTTCTTGTTACGCAGGTCTGCTTTATTGATGATTGTAGGTCCCACTTACCGTGTATATTGCTTTTTTGCGTAAATATTGATCTGATTGATTATGGAGCCCTATGGCAAATTCTGCTTGGAGTGCCATAATGTGTTACTTAGATAGAAGCTACATAAACTGAGGAGCTGAAGCAGCAAGGTCCAGTGATGACCCATGAGGGCAGGGTCAGTAAGGGAGGAAGAAAGGAGGCAAAGATGATCCCCAGTTTTCTTGCCTGGGGGGTAAGAGTGAGTGTGGTGCCGTTTAATGAAAGATGCGGCACAATAGCCAGTTTGAGGGGAAATTGGGGTGGGGGTGAGAGGAGATGCTGCGTTCAGTTTTCGTACATGTGGTGGTGGCATATCCATGTGGCACATCCGTGCCCGGGAAGTAGATGGACACACAGGTGTGAAGGTCAGAAGGGAGGCCTGCCTTAGAGATGAGGGAGACTTGTGTGTCGTCAGCAAATGGGTGATAACGGAAGCATGGAGATTGCTTGAATTCATGCAAAGAAAATGTACAGAATGAAAAAAAATCAGACCCAGGGCAATAGTTAGCATTGGCAATCTGCTGGTTGCCAAGAGACGGCTGAAGCCTTTGCTTTTGTTTTTACCTTCTCTATGTAGGAATGCTGAACGTGTTTTTCCCACAGTAATAAGAAGAAACCAACAAGTGGAGAGATTTAGGGATATTTGGTGAAGCACCTTCTCCAAAAGAGGGGATGAGATCTGGAGTACAGGTGGCGGGGTGAGCTTCAGATGGGGAACAGGGCAACTCTTGCATTGCAACAAGAATAAAAAGGGTGGGAATAATGTTGATAACTAACAACGGGTGGGACAGCACACAGTTGAGAGAATTCCTGCCTAAAGGTTCCTATTTTCTCAGTAAATTGTAAGATGGGTGCTGAGAGCGAAGCAGATAGATGATATAACGAGAGTAGATAAGGTTTGAAATAGCCACTGTGGAGACTTAAAGAGCGAGTGAATTAGGGAAACAGATGGATTGTGGAGGTAGAAATGAGGAGCTGGTGACTGTAATTACACCAGTCAACAGCTCCTTTTGTCCACTATGAAAACAAGCGACATCATTAGGAGGGGTCTGACAGTCTAAACTCTCTGTGAATCTGTATGTGTTTCTGATAGAAATTTCCACTCATTTTCTCCTTGTGAGTTCTCAGCACCTGGTGACATTCAGCAGCCACTGACAACCACTGAAGTACTGACACTTTTTCAACCATGTTGGCATTAAAGGTTTCCTCTCGAGTCTTCCTGCATCAATGGTTATGTGAATACAGCATTACGTAGATCTCAGCATATACCTATCTGAGAGAAGATCTAAGTATTAGCTGCATCACATAATTGACTCAATGTCCTTGCCTGAAAGAAAAATACCTTTCCACTTTGGGAAGTGTCTCCATGAGACATCACAGCCAAAGCCCCTTGTGCTCCCCAGAGGCTTCCACTGAGACTAGAAATGCTTCATTCAGGTTGTTTCATGGGGAATATTTTTGCTAGCCATTGATTTCTTGTAGAAACTATGTATTATGCTCCCCTGTTCCTTTCATTCATGTGCTCTTGAAAGCATTTTTGCTGAGCCTTAAAAGGAAAAGAAAGTACCACAGGAGGCTCTGAAAGGACATGAACATAGAGATCTGTTTGAATTTTATGGGAATCCCAAAGCATTGCAGAAGAGGTCTGAATTCAGAGCCTGGCCAACTCCTGGAGGAAGGCGCCATCAACTGGCAGGTGATATGGGGGTAAAGTGTGTTTGCACTGGGGGACAGAGGGCTATAGCTGACAAGCTGCGGCTGGTAAGGAACGTTACGAAACAATTAGACTCTACGCTAATGGAGGCGTAGGGGAAAATCATGCTCACTTAGAGAGGCAAAGGGCAATATAGAAGACCGAGCAATGCTAGCGGGTAAAAATCTAGTCAAATGACAAAAGCAGAGCAGGGGAGGCACCAGAGACTGTTTTATTCGTGCATTAAAACATGTAAAAGACATCAAGGAGTTATAAAGGTGCTGATGACATGACGATAGACACAGTGTGAGCTGTAGAAAAGGAAGGGTTTCAGGTTACAAAGCTGTGAGGAGGGTGGTACAGTGACCAGCTAGACTAAAATGGTCCCCAGTCATTCGCCAACATGTCACCCTTGGCAGAGCACTTAGTACTGTCTGATTTTTCAGTTTACTTTGTTTTCTCTTTCTTTCCCCACCAGAAAGGATGCTTCATGTGAACGGAGATATTATCTATCTTCACCAATATATCTCTGCCTCCTATATCACCTGTCCAATAATAGGTGCTCAACAAATATTTGTTGAAGTAATACAGAATGGGTCCTTTTATAGAAATAGGAAAAATGACAGGAATAATAAGTAGACTAAGAGAGAAAATAATTACAGAAGTTGTAATAAATTATCTAGCCTAGCTCTGTCACTAACCAGTCATGTGAACTTAGGGACATCACATAGTGCCCCCTTGCCTCACCTTTCTAATATGTAAAATAGGAATACTATTACTTTTCCTTATTCTGTGGTTTTGAACATAAAATCATATAGTGGGTATGAAAGCACTCTGGAAAATTAAAAGCAATGATTCAAATACAAGATTTTATTAGGAGAGAATTCAGTGTTATTGTTTTTATGTTTTTAATATTTTCTCTAAAAGAGAATAAAATTGTTTTGGGCCGAATTATCTGTAGAAATTATAAAAGGTACTAAATTCTTGTTCTAATTCTTTTTTCCTCCTTTGACATAGTTTTGTGACTAAGAACATTTGTTGGACGCTACTGTGATTTACGCGTCTAAGAGGAACCCAGCTAAGTTTTCACCAATTAAATTTCCTTTAAATAAGCCCTCGATCATTTTTTTTTTTTTTTTTTTTTTTTTTTTTTTTTTGCTGTACGCGGGCCTCTCACTGTTGTGGCCTCTCCCATTGCGGAGCACAGGCTCCGGACGCGCAGGCTCAGCAGCCATGGCTCACAGGCCCAGCCGCTCCGCGGCACGTGGGATCTTCCCAGACCAGGGCACGAACCCGCGTCCCCTCCCTGCATCGGCAGGTGGACTCGCAACCACTGCGCCACCAGGGAAGCCCCCTTGATCATTTTTAAGTGAGCAAAACAATAGTAGAGAAAGGTATAGTCTTCCTGGAAAATGAACCTAACTTTTGTCAAGGAGAAAGTTGAGCAGTCATATGTCTCAGGATTTTCATGGAGAGAGATGGGGTTTCCACAAACTCAAACTAAATACATTATAATATTTCAGGAGTCCCTGGGTGACTGTATCTCTCAGCATATCATTAATCCATGTTTAAGGATTTTTGACAAAGAGAAAACATCCTTTCCTCTGCCGCGGCCTTTACATTGTTCTATCACTGAGAATTTCCTTTTGAAAAGTTGCCATCCTTTCTGTATTATATGAAAAGCTGCCTCTCTGTTCCGGCTGAAAGTTTGTGAGTCAGTGTTTAGTGGTTTCGTGTTGGAATGGCCAAGAAGGAAAGGTTTTGAAATAAGAATATGAAGTAAATAGGCTTTGACAAGACTTGGTGTGAAGGGAAAGAGAGGGCGATGCTCCAGGTCCTGGGTGCTGAGGTCCCCCATAGGGAGGACCATGGCTAGAGCTTAGGACTCCAGGCAGCAGAGATCAGAGGAAAAGCAGAGGGCAACAATGCTGGCTAGGCCAGGGGTCCCCAAACCCCAGGCCGTGGACCGGTAGCGGTGTGCATCTCATTAGGAGCCGGGCCGCACAGCAGGAGGTGAGTGGTGGACGAGCC
Organism: Tursiops truncatus; assembly: GCF_011762595.2. Classification (NCBI taxonomy): domain Eukaryota; kingdom Metazoa; phylum Chordata; class Mammalia; order Artiodactyla; family Delphinidae; genus Tursiops; species Tursiops truncatus. The sequence goes on from NC_047039.1 coordinate 13,879,580, forward strand.
AGCGAAGCTTCATCTGCCGCTCCCCACCGCTCCCCATCGCTCGCATGACCGCCTGAACCATCCCCAGCCCATCCCGTGGAAAACTTGTCTTCCATGAAACCAGTCCCTGGTGCCAAAAAGGTTGGGGACCGCTGGGCTAGACTACAGAATACACAATAGAAATAACATGTAACAAAGTAAAAATGAAGATTGTACAAAATAATTATTTAGGTAACATTCACTTTCTTTCTAAAATCACTCCCATCCTTGAGGCTGCTGGTTGTCCTTCTGTCAGACTGTCTAGGATGGGTGTTTCTTTTCTCCTGATGTTGTGGAAGTCCCCTGGACTTTGGAGCCAGACAGACTTGGGTCCAAAGTCTTCCGCCGCCTCATAGCTGTGTGCTCTGGACACATTACATAACTCCTATGTGCAACAGTTTCTTCATCTGCAAGAGAGGAAAAAGCATCCTCCTTAAGAACTGGTGGAAAGGGGACTTCCCTGGTGGTCCAGTGGGTAAGACTCCACGCTCCCAATGCAGGGGGCCTGGGTTTGATCCCTGGTTGGGGAACTAGATCCCGCGGGCATGCTGCAACTAAGAGTTCGCATGCTGAAAATAAGAAGTCTGCATGCCGCAACGAAGGTCCCGCATGCCGCAACTGAGACCCGGCACAGCCAAAATAAATAACAAATAAATAAATAAATATTATAAAAAAAAGAATTGGTGGAAAGATTAAAATTATCCAGCATAGCATGTGGCTCATGCCTTGTACTTAGCTTACAACTGTTGTTATTCTCCCCACCTCTGCTGCTTCTCTGATCATTGATCATGTCAATATTTGATGATCATTTTTTATTGTAAGTCAACCATATGAAATAGTGAAAGGGAAGAAAGGAGTTAGAGAGCTTCATAGCGGGAAATATTCCAAATGCAGCATCTGTTTTCTCTGAGAAGTCATTCATTTACTTTGTTAAACTATTAACATGGAGTCAGCGAAACCCCCCATGTTTTAGAATAAATGAGGCAATCTTTATACTTATTAGGATGTAGATTTTTCAACCAAGAAAGCGATAGGAGACTTTTCTGTGATTTTCTTTAGCATATCAGCTGTTAAAGAAAGATTTCTCAGTTGCATTATTTTCTACCCGTATGATTTATATTACTTGTACAACTTGACAGTGGCTTTTTACTCCAGAGAAGACATTACAAAATAGCTATTGGCCACCGGAGAGTATTGACATTTTATGTAAAGTTTCTTTACACATTAGCTCATTTAATTCTCACAACAAACACATGAGGTAGATATACTGTTTTCTTTGAAAGTTTAGAAGGTTTAGAAAAATCAAGTCCCTTGGATCATGGATACACAGTGAACAGCTAGGATTCACATTTATAGCACTTTGACTCTAAAATCCATGCCCTGTTGAATAAAACTGTTAAATAAGTCTAATCTAAGTAGGGCTGCTTTCTTTGAGAAGTTTTGTTTGAATAGTTGAGTGATAGCTGGAGAGATCTCTCACACAGAATGTCTTGTTCCTCAGTGATATTGGATAAGTGGAGCCTGGCTGTGTTCTGCTTTGATCCTGTCCTCTTTTCATTAGGCTGCACTCACTTTCACCTTTTTACTTTGGATGCCACTGGCCTGGCAAAAAAACCTAGGGCATTTTGTCCCAGTTTCAGAGGCAAGAAAAAAAGAGGCTGCTTTATTTAAAAATCCTGCTATGTCTGAAGTTTTTCTAGGGAGCTTTAAGCTCTCATTAAAGGCAACTCCATGGAATTTCAAACTATGCCTTACACAAAGATTTTTTTTTTTTTTTTTTACAAAATCAGAGTTTAAAGGTTCCATAGCCTTGAAAACCATCTTCTCCCCAGCAAGACATAGAACAAAAGGCATGCATGACTAAATCAGTATAAAAGCCTTAGACTTCCCTTTCTTAGTTGCTCCCAGTCATATTCTGAACTCAGTTTGTCCACACCATCTCTTTTACTATCATCCTCGTTCAACCCCCCTCCCCCGTGTCCCATGTTGTGACCCCTACTTAAGTCTCTGGTTTCCCGGTAACAAATATGATTTAGTACACTGTGATTTTTTAGTTATTTGACCAGAGTAAGTTTATTTTTCTTGCTTTAAGATCTGTGCACAAAAGATTCCCTTGGCTCTTCCCTTGACCATTTTATGGATAGCTTCTTAGATCTTAGCTTAATTGCTACTTCTTCAGAGTGGTTTTCCCCAACCATCCCTTCTAAAGTGGCCATCAAGTTATTTTACACCTCATCTGTGTCTTCTACTTTCCCCCCACAGTAAATGTCATAACGATTTGTTTTATTGTTTATTTACTGGTTTATTATTTCTTGATTTTCTCCATGAAAGAAGCAACCTTTTCAACTTGTTTCCTCAACCTCTTCAGCACCATGGACAGTGCTAGGCACCCAGTGGAGACTTGTTGAAAGCTTGAGGAGAGAGCTTTTCGTTTCTACTAAGTAAGGAATGTTACTCTAAAAGACAAGAAAACAAATAATCAGAAGCATATTTTTATGAAAAAGATAGAAGTGTGCATGTATAATATATATGATGTCTTTCTATCTGTCTGTAATTGATCAATCAGTTTGGCTCTTTAAAAACATAATCCAGATCGTATCACTCATTCTAAAAACCTTTCAAGGCTTAAAAAGGCCATACATGATTTGCTTTCCCCACATTCCAGGTATATTATCTCCTATTCTTTCCTACTCACTCTCTTCTAACCATCTGGCCTCCGTGCTATTTCTCAAACATGCCAGGTACTTTACTGTTGTAGGTTATTTCAACATCTCTTCCTTTTGCCTGTAATGCTCTTTTCTTAGATGCATCCCTTGCCTTCTTCAAGTCTTTGCTCAAATATTACCTTTTCAATAAAGTAATGCTAGTCTTCCTATTTGAAATTTCAATCTATACCATTGCAGAGTTTTCATATTCTCAATCCCCTATATTTTGCCTGTATTCTCCATAGCATTTATCAACTTCCATTATGCTCTATATTTACTTTTTATATATTTTATGTATTTACTTATTTTTAACTTGTATTTGTTGTTTATTGTCTGCCTCTCTATACTAGAATATAAACTCTAGGACAGGAGGGTATAGATTCTTAACTTTTTTTTTTTTTTTTAAAGGCTTTTTTTTTGGATGTTGGGGGTAGGAGTTTATTAATTAATTAATTTATTTTTGCTGTGTTGGGTCTTCGTTTCCATGCGAGGGCTTTCTCTAGTTGTGGCAAGCGGGGGCCACTCTTCATCGAGGTGTGCGGGCCTCTCACTGTCACGGCCTCTCCTGTTGCGGAGCACAGGCTCCAGATGCACAGGCTCAGTAGTTGTGGCTCACGGGCCTAGTTGCTCCGCGGCATGTGGGATCCTCCCAGACCAGGGCTCGAACCCATGTCCCCTGCATTAGCAGGCAGATTCTCAATCACTGCGCCACCAGGGAAGGCCCTCTTAACTGTTTTTATTTCAGTCTTGTATCCCAAGTTCCTCAAATAGTCCCTGGGATGTGATAGGTTTTCAATACTCTTTGTTGAAATAAACAAGCAAAGGTTAACAAATTAAATGTTTTATTTCCTGAGAACCTTAAAGTCTGATGGATTCTGTGGCTAGTAGTATTGGTTTCTAGAGACTGTCATACAGAGTGAAATAATTCAGAAAGAGAAAAACAAATATAGTATATTAATGCATGTATGTGGAACCTAGAAAAATGGTACAGATGAACCGGTTTGCAGTGCAGATATTGAGACACAGATGTAGAGAACAAACATATGGACACCAAGGGGAGAAAGTGATGGGGGGTGGTGGTGGCGGTGGTGTGATGAATTGGGAGATTGGGATTGACATATATACACTAATATACATAAAATGGATAACTAATAAGAACCTGCTGTATAAAAAATAAAATAAAATTCAAAAATTAAAAAATAATCTGTTTGCTATAACCTCAAATTTGGAATTCAACCTACCTTTTGACCTATCTTAATGAAATTTCAAGTCACCAAGGTTAAAAAGAGGTCTGAAATCTCTTTTTTAAAAAAGGAAGAAAAGACAGTTTACCTACATGTGAATGAAAAATCAGATCTTATTTGTTGTCAAAAATTAAGAAAAAATCTTTAGGATTTAAAGGAAAGTAATCTTGGTAGAACACTATACATTTCTAAACTAGCAATCTACTATAAGAGCAAAATAGAGATGCTTTTCAGAATGCAATGATTTAAAAGGTTTAACTCCCATAAAGTTTCTGAAATGTTGCTTGAGGTTATACTCCAGAAAAATGAAAAAGGAATCTAAGAAAAGTGATGTCTAAGAAACAGTGGGCCTAAAACAGCAGTGCAATAAAAAGAAACCATATGTTGAGAGCTGTGCCACAAGTCTGAAATACAACCAAAGGAAATTAGAAGAGAAGGTCCTGTGATTACTTCATTAGACACTAAAGTGAGTGCCATGACAATTTGTGTGATAAAGAATGTGGGCAATTTTAAAGATGATGAAGGCATAATTTTTTTTTCTTTCTGCAAGAGAAAAAAAAGGCAATGAGAAATGCATCAAAAAACAAAAAGCTGTACAAGAAAGTCATCCAGATTTGAACAAAAAATGGACAAATGGTTTAGAATAATAAATGATGTGAATAAAAAGAGAAACCATATTATTTTAACTTTTTAAAATTGTTATTTTATTAAGGCAAATTTACTTACAGTGAAAATGATAGATCTTAAGGGGATAGGTTGATGTGTTACCCATACTCCATCATTCCAGAAATTTTCCTCATTCCCCTTTCCAAAAGTCCTTGCTCACAGGCTACCAATGTTCTGTGTTTCTTTCATCATAGATTAGTTTTTCTACTTCTAGAACTTTATTTAAATGAAATAACATGGCACTCTTTTGTTTCCATTTTTTGGATCAGCATAAATGTTTTTTGAGATTTAAGCATAGCTGCTAGTATTCCTACTGTGTTGATTTTTGTTGCTTGATAATATTTTTAATATACATATATGACACTTTGTTTCTTCTTTCTCCTATTGATGAACGTTTTGGCTATGTTTAGTTTTGGCTACCTTCTATGAAGCTGCTATGAATATTCTTACACAGATATTTTTGTGAACATTTGTATGTATGTTCTTTGGGTAAATATGTACGGCCGGAATTGCTGAGTCATCGGATATGTATATGTGCAGTCTTTTAAGAAACTGCCTAAGAGTTTTGCAAAGTACCGTTTTACATTCCTAAGGGTAGTGTAAGTGTGAGAGTTCAGGTTATTCCACATCCCTGCCAATATTTAACCACCCACTGTTGGTTAATCAACATCCAACATTAAACCAACATTCAGACCAACTGCTGTTAGTCTTTTAAATTTTAGACATTTTAGTGAGTTTGTAGTGATATTTCATCATGGTTTTAGTTTGAGTTACCCTTGTGACTAATGATGCTGAACACTTCTTCATGTATTTGTTGGCCATTTTCAGATTTTTCTTTTGGAAGTGTCTGTTCAAGGTTTTTGCCCATTTAAAAAACTAGGCTGTCTTTTTACTATTAAGTATAGAGATTCTTCATGTATTCTGAAAAAAAAGTCCTTTATTAGATCTATATATTGTGAAATTGTCCCTTTGTGGTTTACCTATTCATTCCCTTATAGTTTTTTTTTAATGAGCTGAAATGTTGAATTTTGATGAAATTGAATTTATCAATATATTTTTATGATTAGTGCTTTCTGTGTCCAAGAAATCTCTGCTTAATCCAAGGTCATGAAGGTATTCTCCTATGTTTTCTTATAGAAGCTTTATAGTTTAGTTTTTCCATTGGTCTGTGATCCATCTGAAATTAATTTTTGTGTATGGTGTGAGATAAGGGTTGAGGTTCAATCATATAGATATCTAGTTGTTTCAGTACCATTTGTTGAAAAACTTTTCTTTCCCCCATGAATTGCTTTGATGCCTTTATAAGTATGGGTGCATTTCTGTACTGTTTTCTGTTCCTCTGATTCACTTATTGGCTTTCTCCCAATAGCAAAATACTTTGATTACTGTGGCTTCATGTTAAGTATTAAGGCATGAGAATGTAAACCTTCCAGCTATAACCTCCCAGGATTGTTTTAATTGTTTTAGGTCCTTTGCATTTCCCTACAAGTTTTAGAATCAACTTGTCAATTTCTACAAAAAGCCTACTGTGATTTTTACTGGGAATGTGTTAAATATAGAGGTTAATCTGAAGAGAACTGACATCTTAACAACACTGAATCTTCCAAACCCTAAAGAAGCTATATCTCTCCATTTGTATTTATATTTTAAATTTCTCTCAGCAATGTGATGTGCTTTTTGGTGTAGAAGTATGAAATATCTTTTATTACATTTATGTCCAAGCATTTACGATTTTACATACCGTTGCAAATGGTATTACTTAAAAATTTTCCAATTGTTTACTGCTTGTTTTACAAATAAATTGATATTTTGGTATATTATCCTTGTCTTTTATGATCTCACTAAATTTGCTGACTAGCTCTACTAGATGTTTTCCATATTTCTTATGATTTTCTCTATATACATCATGTCTGCAAATAAAACCAGTTTTGCTTCTTACTTTCCAATCTGTATGACTTATATATCTTTTTCTTCTCTTGGTGCACTCGCTAGGACCTTCAGTATAATATCGAATAGAATTGTAAGAGCAAATATTCTTGCCCTCTTTCTGATTTTAGAAAGTATTTAGTTTTTTACTATTGAGTATAATGTTAGCTGTAGATTTTTCGTAATTTTGTTAATTTTTTAGCATTTATGTTTCACTCTGTTAATAGTTTTTGACTTTTTTTGTAGTTCCTCATGTATTTTTGAATATTTATACCTATTTGTCTAGACACTTTAGCACATTATTCATTGTTATTTTAAAGACCATGTATGATAATTCTAACATCTGGTTGCATGTGTTTCTGTTGACATTCTTTATCTCTTAACAATGGGTCATATATATATGTATATATACATATATATGTAAATATATTTATATACATATATAAATGCTGTACAATATATTGATTTTTTTGGGTGTGTCCTATACTTTTTGATTGAATGTTAGATATTATATATAAAAGAACAGTAGAGGCTGAGGTAAATAGTAATTACACTCCAAAATAGGCATGCATTTCCTTTTGCCAGGCCTTTGTTGTGGGTGGTTGAGTCAATGTAGTCTGCAGCTGACCTTCATTTGGATTTTGTTGTTAGTATAGTACCTTCAGTAGATCACAGATGTCAAATTTCTCCAAATTGTAGGCCACCTGTCTTGTGTGGATCTTGAATGATAGAGTGTTTTCCTCAGTATTTCCATTTCACCCTCAGATTTTAGCAGATCTAGAAAGCCTATGTTGTAGAGTGTGTCTCTCTCCATGCTCTTACCCCTCACCCTGAAGTAGGCTGAAGTTGCTTGCTACTTAGTATGAGCTCCATTGTAGCACAGTGGAACTTTCCTTAGATCTTCTGGTCTGTCCTCTTTCTCAGGCAGCTACCATGTGCCTAAACTTTAAGGTTGGGACTTTTTTCTAATTCCTGTCGGCGCCCCCCCCCCCCCCCCCCCCCCGCCACCGCCTGCAATTTTGGCAGCCAGCGTCTGCATGTTTTAGTGGGAAGTCTTGGGAATAACACTTTTATTTGATTTTTTTCCTTTCACCAATGATAACAAACCTCAACTTTGTATTAGGGGAGCACCTTGGGTCCATGAGGTTTTATGCCCCTCCTCCAATGGCAGGAGGCTTTCCTGTTGCTCCCCCACTGGCTCAAGTGTTTTGCATGAGAGAAGGATCCAGAAAATGGATGAGGTTTTGTGAATGTGCACCTCTAAGAGGGCTCTATGAGGTCCCACATTGTCCTCATCTTTCCTGTGAGTACCTAGTAAAGCCCACGGAAAAGAGCTGGCTAGTAACCATGAACCCCTTGTATAGGAGGCTCTTAGGGATTATAATCATCATTCTAGTCCACATTTGCCTTTAAGAACTTGTTAAACTTTCAGCTGTTTTCTTCTTACCCTTCTTTGTGGTAGATGCCTCGTTTTTGTACTCTGCAAAAAGGTGAAACAGTTCAGTGATTTGATGTTTCTTAAAGGGTCTTCTAACCCTTTGGAATTCAAAAGTTGCAATGAGACCTTAGTTCTCTGATGGGCTCAATAAAGGATATGATTTTTGTGGATTGTCTAATTTTTTTATTGTTAAGGAGCAACATTCTAATACCCTATATTCTAAGTTGAAGTGGATTTCAGTTTCTTACATTCTAAATTGAAGTGGAACCTCTAATCTGCTTATTCTTAATGTAATTATTGATGTGGTTAGGTTTACAGCTATCATTTTATTTGCTTTTAATTTGTTTCATCTGTACTTAAGAAGTATGTCACCCACAGTAAAGAAAAATAGATCGATAGAAACAAACCTAGAGATGAAAGAGGTTGGAATTAGTAGACAAAATCTTCTAAACAGCTATTATAATTATGTTCAAGGATTTACAGGAAATGACAGAAAAGATGGGGAATCTCAGTAAGAAACCAAAGCTATAAAAAAGAACCAGATAGGGATTTTAGGATTGAAAAATACAATATCTGAAATGAAAATTTTGCCGATGGGCTTATGAGATGTTTCAGCTGCTGAAGAAACTTTCAGTGATCTTGAAGATAGACAATTGAATCTGAAGCACAGGGAAAAAAATACTAAAAATTAAACTGAACCAACATCAAGTGAGACAACATCAAGTGGTATAACATGTGCATAATTTTAACTCAGAAAGAGAGAAGCTTATAATAATTCAGAAAAAATAGAAAATTATGACTTAACAACTTCCAAATTTAATGAAAAAATACAACCCTAAGCAGCATAAATACAAAAAAGGCCACAAGAAGGTACACTAGAGTAAAACACCTAAAAACCAAGTATAAAGAGAAAATCTTAAAAGACGTATTTATTTTATGGGAACAATGGTAAAAATTATCATTACTTCTTATCAGAAACAATGTAAGCCTGATAGCCATGGACTAATATTTTCAAAGTGATTGAAAGAGGAACAAAAACTGTCAACCTTGAGTTCTATATTCATCAAATATTTTTTTCAAAAATGAAGACAAAATAAAGACACTTTCAGATCAAAAGCTGAGAGAATTTATTACTTTAGGCTTATACTATAAGAAATGTTAACAGGAGCTCTTTAGGATAAAGGAAAAGTATATTAGAAGATATTTGGACCTACATGAAGGAATGAAGAGCAATCAAAATGGCAAACATGTGGGCAAATATAAAAGAATTTTTAAATTTGTTAATTTATTTAAAAGATACTTGATTATTCAGAGCAAACAAATAATTAAAATGTATTGTGGGGTTTCTAACACGTGGAGAAGTAAAATGTATGATAATAATGGTGCAAAGTTGGGATGGGAGTCATATCTAAAGGTTATAGCATTATACATGAGATGGTATAGTATTAATTCATGAAAGAATGTGTTTCAGTTAAAGATACATGTTGTAAGCCTTAGAGCAATCGCTAAATAATAATACAAAATGTTATGGCTAAAACATCCGACAAACGAGATTAAACAAAATTACAAAACATAATCAGTTACTCCAAAAGAGATAGCAGATGTGGGAACCAACTGATTTTTGTTCACTTGGTGACACAGGATTACATATCCTTTTTAAAAAAAAGGTCTAATAATAATATAATCTAGAAATTATAATTACTACTTATTGCTTCTTACTTTTAGCTGTCAGTATTTAGGAAAAACATTTTAATTCTCTTTAATTTTTAATTAATTACATTTCTTTAATTTTTAAATAGTTAAATTCTGTTTAATTTTTAATTAAGAAGTCTTTAATTCTCTGAAAAAAATGTATTCAGTTTCTTCAACTGAAAAACAAGTCATTAGATGACATAATTTCTAAAAGCCCAGTGATTCCTCATTTCTCTAGTTTTTAAGACTTGTCCTCTAATTCAGATTATTATTTGAGCAGAATTTCAACCTGTCCTTCAGTGGGAAGCAGAGAGTCTGGGGTAACCCCATGTTGTGTGTGTGTCTTCAGATTTATGTGGGTCCAGGAAAATAGGGATGCTTGAGGTCTCTCTGGCAGCCTCATTATTGATGAGAATCTGCTTTTACCTGGCTTAATGCTTTCCCTAATTGAGCCATGGAGTACAGAAATGATAGTTTCATTCTTCTGAGAGCATCTTATGATCTTAGTGGCATTTGTGGCTTCCTGAATAATTAAGCTGGGACTAGGATAAAATTTCTTACTGTAACCTGTAAGTCCCCTGTGTTACCACTCTGTGGCCACAAAATAGGTTATACTTCTTTTTGTACTGTTTTTTTCCAGCATGAGCCCCCACCAACTTGCTGGAAATTAGCCCCTCCCTGAACTTGGTGATTTCTGCAACTAGGTGTTCATCCTGAAACGAATTCCTCAAATATCTCTTTCTGATCTCCTCAATTTGTCAACATGCTGCTTCTGAAGCTTGTAATATAGCTGATTTTCTGGTTATTTTTCTTTGTCTCCATTTCTATCTCTTTGTGTGTCTCAGTTTCTTTCTGTGTCTCTCTCACTATCTCACTTTTGCTTTCTTGGCACAAGGAAAAAACCTGCAACCAAGAATACTTGACAAGGCTATCATCCACATTTGAAGGAGAAATAGAGTTTTAGACAAGCAAAAGCTAAAATAGGTCAGCACCACTAAATGAGCTTTACAAGAAATGTTTTTTCTTAAAGTGATTTTTTTATATATACATTTTGTTGTGGACCATTTTTAAAGTCTTTATTGAATTTGTTAAAATATTGCTTCTGTTTTATGCCTTGGTTCCTTGGCTGCGAGCCATGTGGAATCCTAGCTCCCCGACCAGGGGTTGAACCTGCACCCCCTGCATTAGAAGGTGGAGTCTTAACCATTGGACCATCAGGGAAGTCCCAAGCTTTACAAGAAATGTTAAAGGCACTTCTCTAAATGGAAAAGAAAAATACCACAACTAGAAATATGAAAATTATGAAAGGAAGAATCTCATTGGTAAAAACAAAAACACAGTAAAGGTAGTAGGTAAGCTACTTATAAAGCTTGTAGGAAGGTTAACTGACAAAATTAGTAAAATCATCTATATCCATAATAAGTACTTAAGGGATACACAAAACAAAAAATATAACACATGATGTAAAAAACATTAAAGATGAAGGGGGGACGTAAAGGGTGAAGGGTAGTGTTGGAGGGTGGGGTGGGGGAGGAGTGAAGGAGGGTGATCAAAATGTACAAACTTCAAGTGATAATGGGAAGTTAAGTACTGAGGATGTAATGTACAACATGATTAGTATAATTAACACAGTTGTATGTTATACATAAAAATTTTAAGAGAGTAAATTCTAAGAATTCTCATCACAAGGAAAAATACTTTTTTTTCTTTTTAAAAAATTTTGTATCTATACAAGATGATAGAGGTTCACTAAATTTGTTGCGGTCATCATTTCATGTATGTAAGTCAAATCATTATGCTGTACACCTTAAACTTGTACAGTGCTATATGTCAATTATATCTCAATTAAACTAGAAAGAAAATCCCAAATTGACAAAGGCAATAAACGATAATCCTCATTGCTGTCATTAGTTGAGAGAAAGTCTTTTACACTGCAGACCCTTTTTTACAAGACTCTTTAGTAATAGATTTCAGGAACCTTAAAATGGTCCTATATTTTGACAAAGCAATTTCATTTTTTAAAACATCTTAATTGGGGTATAATTGCTTTACAATGTTGTGTTAGATTCTGCTGTTTAACACAGTGAATCAGCTATATGTATAATGTATATGCATATCTTCTCCCTCTTGTGCCTCATTCCCACCCTCCTTATCCCACCCCTCTAGGTGGTCACAAAGCACCAAGCTGATCTCCCTGTGCTATGTGGCTGCTTCCCTCCAGCTATCTATTTTACATTTGGTAGTGTATGTATATCAGTGCTACTCTCTCACTTCATCCCAGCTTACCCTTCCCCCTCCCCGTGTCCTCAAGTCCATTCTCTACGTCTGCATCTTTATTTGTGTCCTGCCCCTAGGTTCATCAGATCCATATTTTTTTTAGAGTCCACATATACATGTTAGCATATGGTATTTATTTGTCTATTTCTAACTTACTTCATTCTGTATGACAGACTCTAGATCTATCCACCTCGTTATAAATAACTCAATTTTGTTTTTTTTTTATGGTGGGGTAATATTCCATTGTATATACGTGCCACATCTTCTTTATCCATTCATCTGTCGATGGACACTTTGGTTGCTTCCATGTCCTGTCTATTGTAAATAGTGCTGCAGTGAACATTGGGGCACGTTGTCTCTTTTTGAATTATGGTTTTCTCAGGGTATATGCCCAGTAGTGGTATTGCTGGGTCATATGGTAGTTCTATTTTTAGTTCTTTAAGGAACCTCCATACTGTTCTCCATAGTGGCTGTATCAATTTACATTCCCACCAACAGTGTAGGAGGGTTCCCTTTTCACCACACACTCTCCAGTATTTATTGTTTGTAGATTTTTTGATGATGACCATTCTGACTGGTGTGAGGTGATACCTCATTGTAGTTTTGATTTGCATTTCTCTAATGGTTAGTCATGTTGAGCATCTTTTCATGTATTTGTTGACCATGTGTATGTCTTCTTTGGAGAAATGCCTATTAAGGTCTTCCACCCATTTTTGGATAGGGTTGTTTGTTTTTTTTTGATATTGAGCTGCATGAGCTGCTTGTATATTTTGGAGATTAATCCTTTGTCAGTTGCTTCATTTGCAACTATTTTCTCCCATTCTGAGGGTTGTCTTTCCGTCTGCTTTATGGTTTCCTTTGCTGTGCAAAAGCTTTTAAGTTTCATTAGGTCCCATTTGTTTCTTTTTGTTTTTATTTCCCTTACTGTAGGAGGTGGGTCAAAAAGGATCTTGCTGTAATTTGTGTCATAGTGTTCTGCCTATATTTTCTTCTAAGAGTTTTATAGTGTTTGGCCTTACATTTAGGTCCTTAATCCATTTTGAGTTTATTTTTGTGTATGGTGTTAGGAAGTGTTTTAATTTCATTCTTTTACATGTAGCTGTCCAGTTTTCCCAGCACCACTTATTGAACAGGCTGTCTTTTCTCCATTGTATATTCTTGCCTCCTTTATCAAAGATAAGGTGACCATATGTGCGTGGGTTTATCTCTGGGCTTTCTATCCTGTTCCATTGATCTATATTTTTGTTTTTGTGCCAGTACCAAACTGTCTTGATTACTGTAGGTTTGTAGTATAGTCTGAAGCCAGGGAGCCTGATTCCTCCAGCTCTGTTTTTCATTCTGAAGATTGCTTTGGCTATTCGGGGTCTTTTGTGTTTCCATACAAATTGTGAAATGTTTTGTTCTAGTTCTGTGAAAAATGCCAGTGGTAGTTTGATAGGGATTGCATTGAATCTGTAGATTGCTTTGGATAGTAGAGTCATTTTCACAATGTTGATTCTTCCAATCCAAGAACATGGTATATCTCTCCATCTGTTTGTATCATCTTTAATTTCTTTCATCAGGGTCTTATAGTTTTCTGCATACAGGTCTTTTGTCTCCTTAGGAAGGTTTATTCCTAGGTATTTTATTCTTTCTGTTGCCGTGGTAAATGGAAGTGTTTCCTTAATTTATCTTTCAGATTTTTTGTCATTAGTGTATAGGAATGCTAGCGATTTCTGTGCATTAATTTTGTCTCCTGCTACTTTACCAAATGCATTGATTAGCTCTAGTAGTTTTCTGATACCATCTTTAGGATTCTCTATGTGTAGTATCATGTCATCTGCAAACAGTGACAGTTTTACATCTTTTCTGATCTGGATTCCTTTTATTTCTTTTTCTTCTTTGGTTTCATGGGTAAAACTTACAAAAGTATGTTGAATAATAGTGGTGAGAGTGGGCGAGCTTGTCTTGTTCCTGATCTTAGAGGAAATGGTTTCAGTTTTTGACCATTGAGAATGATGTTGGATGTGTGTTTGTCATAAATAGCCTTTATTATGTTGAGGTATGTTCCCGCTTTGCCGACTTTCAGGAGACTTTTTATCATAAATGGGTGTTGAATTTTGTCGAAAGTTTTTTCTGCATCTATTGAGATGATCATATGGTTTTTCTCCTTCAATTTGTTAATATGGTGTATCACATTGATTGTTTTGCATATAGTGAAGAATCCTTTCATTCCTGCAATAAACCCCACTTTATCATGGTGTATGATCCTTTTAATGTGCTGCTGGATTTGTTTGCTAGTGTCTTGTTGAGGAATTTTGCATCTATGTTCATCAGTGATATTGGCCTGTAGTTTTCTTCTTTTGTGTCTGGTTTTTGTATCAGGGTGATGGTGGCCTCGTAGAATGAGTTTGGGAGTGTTCCTCCCTCTGTATTTTGGAAGAGTTTGAGAAGGATAGGTGTTAGTCTTCTCTAAATGTTTGATATAATTCGCCTGTGAAGCCATCTGGTCCTGGGCTTTTGTATGTTGGAAGATTTTTAATCATGGTTTCAATTTCAGTGCTTGTGATTGGTTTGTTCATATTTTCTATTTCTTCCTGGTTCAGTCTTGCAAGGTTGTGGTTTTATAAGAATTTTTCAATTTCTCCCAGGTTGTCGATTTTATTGGCATACAGTTGCTTGTAGTAATCTCTCATGATCCTTTGTATTTCTGCAGTGTCAGTTGTTACTTCTCCTTTTTCATTTCTAATTCTGTGGATTTGAGTCTCCTTCCTTTTTTTCTTGATGAGTCTGGCTAATGGTTTATCAATTTTATCTTCTCAAAGACCCAGCTTTTAGTTTTATTGATCTTTGCTATCGTTTCCTTCATTTCTTTTTCATTTATTTCTGATCTGATCTTTATTATTTCTTTCCTTCTGCTAACTTTGGTGTTTTTTTTTTGTTGTTGTTGTTCTTCTTTCTCCAATTGCTTTAGGTGTAAGGTTGGGTTGTTTATTTGAGATTTTTCTTGCTATAATCTTCCCTTATAGAACTGCTTTTGCTGCTTTGCACAGGGTTTTGGTCATTGTGTTTTCATTGTCATTTGTTTCTACGTGTTTTTTGATTTCCTCTTTCATTTCTTCAGTGATCTCTTGGTTATATAGTAGTGTATTGTTTAGCCTCCATGTGTTTGCATTTTTTACAGTTTTTTTCCTGTAATTGATATCTAGTCTCATAGTGTTGTGGTCGGAAAAGATACTTGTTACGATTTCAATTTTCTTAAATTTACTGAGGCTTGATTTGTGACCCAAGATATGATCTATCCCGGAGAATGTTCCATGAGCACTTGAGAAGAAAGTGTAATCTGTTGTTTTTGGCTGTTAACATTTGCCTTATGTATTGAGGTGCTCCTATTTTGGGTGCATAAATATTTACAATTGTTATATCTTCTTCTTGGATTGATCCGTTGGTAGGTAGTGTCCTTCTTTGTCTCTTGTAATAGTCTTTGTTTTATCTATTTTGTCTGATATGAGTATTGCTACTCCAGCTTTCTGTTGATTTCCATTTGCATGGAATATCTTTTTCCATCCCCTCACTTTCAGTCTGTATGTGTCCCTAGATCTGAAGTGGGTTTCTTGTATACAGCATATATATGGGTCTTGTTTTTGTATCCATTCAGCCAGTCTGTGTCTTTTGGTTGGAGCATTTAATCCATTTACATTTAAGGTAATTATTGATATGTATGTTCCTATTGCCGTTTTCTTAATTATTTTCGGTTTGTTATTGTAGGTCTTTTCCTTCTCTTGTGGTTCCTACCTAGAGAAGTTCCTTTAGCTTTTGTTGTAAAGCTGTTTCGGTGGTGATGATGTCTCTTAACTTTTGCTTTCTGTAAATATTTTAATTTCTCCGTCGAATCTGAATGAGATCCTTGCTGGTTAGAGTAATCTTGGTTGTAGGGTTTTCCCTTTCATCAGTTTAAGTATGCCCTGCCACTGCCTTCTGGCTTGCAGAGTTTCTGCTGAAAGATAAGCTCTTAACCTTATGGGGATTCCCTTGTATGTTCTTTGTTGTTTTTCCCTTTCTGCTTTTAATATTTTTTCTTTGAATTTAATTTTTGATAGTTTGATTAATATGTGTCTTGGTATGTTTCTCCTTGGATTTATCCTGTATGGGACTCTCTGCACTTCCTGGACTTGATTGACTATTTCCTTTCCCATGTTAAGGAAGTTTTCAACTATAATCTCTTCAAATATTTTCTCAGACCCTTTCTTCTTCTCTTCTTCTTCTGGGACCTCTATAATTCGAATGTTGGTGCATTTAATTTTGTCCCAGAGGTCTCTGAGACTGTCTTCATTTGTTTTTATTCTTTTTTCTTTATTCTGCTCTGCAGCAGTTATTTTCGCTCTTTTATCTTCCAGGTCACTTACCTGTTCTTCTGCCTCAGTTATTCTGCCATTGATCCCTTCTAGAGTATTTTAAATTTTGTTTATTGTGTTGTTCTTCATTGTTTGTTTGCTCTTTAGTTCTTCTAGGTCTTTGTTAAAACGTTTCTTGTATTTTCTCAATTCTATTTCTAAGTTTTTGGATCATCTTTACTATTATTACTCTGAATTCTTTTTCAGGTAGATTGCCTATTTCCTCCTCATTAGTTTGGTCTGGTGGATTTTTACCTTGCCCCTTCATGTGTTGCATATTTCTTTGTCTTTCATTTTATTTAACTTACTGTGTTTGGGGTCTCCTTTTTGCAGCCTGCAGGTTTGTAGTTCCCGTTATTTTTGGTGTCTGCCCCCGGTGGGAAGGGTTGGTTCAGTGGCTGTGTACGTTTCCTGGTGGAGGGGAGTGGTGCCTGTGTTCTGGTCGTTGGGGCTGTATCTTGTCCTTCTGGTGGGCAGGGCCGTGTCTGGTGGTGTGTTTTGGGGTGTCTATGAACTTATTATGATTTTAGGCAGCCTCTGTGCTAATCGGTGGGGTTGTGTCCTGTCTTGCTAGTTGTTTAGCATGGGGCGTCCAGCACTGGAGCTTGCTGGCCGTTGGGTGGAGCTGGGTGTTAGTGTTGAGATGGTGATCTCTGGGAGAGCTCTCACCAACTGATATTACGTGGGTCCAGGAAGTTTATGGTGGTCCAATGTCCTGGACTTGGACCTCCCACCTCAGAGGCTCAGGCCTGACACCCAGCTGGAGCACAAGATCCTGCCAAGCAACACAGCTTGGAAGAAAAGATGGAAGAAAAAAAGAAAGCCAACAAACAAACAAATGAAGAATGAACCGACAGGACCCTAAGACTAATGGTAAAAGAAAACCTGAACAGACAGAATCACACAAAGAAGCATACACATACACACTCACAAAAAGAGAAAAAGGAAAACAAAATTTAAAAATAAAAAAATAATAAAAATATAAAAAATATAAAAAAGGAAGAGAGCAACCAAACCAGTAAACAAATCCACCAAAGATCATAAGCACTAAAAACTAAAGTAAGATAAACAAAACCAGAAACAAATTAGATGCAGAAGGCAAACCCCAATCCAAAGTCCATTGCCTCAATTTTGGGAACATTCGTTGTAAATTCAGGTATTCTTCAGATGCAGAGTTTATCAAGTTGATTGTGGGGATTTAATCTGCTGCTCCTGATCCTGCACAGAGAAATTTCCCTTTCTCTTCTTTGTTCACACAGCTCCTGGGGTTCAGCTTTGCTTTTGGCCCCGCCCCTGCCTGTAGGCCACCCTCAGGAGTCTGTTGCCCACCCAGACAGGACAGGGCTAAAGCAGCAGCTCATTAGGGCTCTCCTGCTCAATCAGGCTGGGGAGAAGAAGGGGTATGGTAGTCATAATTGGAATGCAGGACGAGCCTGTGGTGGCAGAGGCCGATGTGACATTGCAATAGCCTGAGGTGTGTCATGTGTTCTCCTGGGGAAGTTGTCCCTGGATCACGGGACCCTGGTAGTGGCAGGCTGCACAGGCTCCTTGGGGGTGGGTGGTGACCTGAGCTTGCACAAAGGATTCTTGGTGGCAGAGGCAGCAGTGTTAGCAGCAGTTCATGCCCGTCTCTGGCTTGCGCGCCACTCTGGAGCTTGCTTAGGCAGTGCTCTGCCTTCTGTGGGCACAGGGGGAATGAATGCCCTCTCCTCGCACACCCTGAAACAATGGTCTCTTGCCTCTTAGGCAGCTCCAGACTTTTTCCTGGACTCCCTCCCAGCTAGCTGTGGTGCACTAGCCCCCTTCAGGCTGTCTTCACACAGCCAACCCAGTCCTCACCCTGGAGTCTGACCTCCGAAGCCTGAAGCTCAGCTCCCAGCCCCCACCCGCCCCAGCACGTGAGCAGAAAAGTGTCTCAGGTTGGTGAGTGCTTGTCGGCACTTATCCTTTGTGCAGGAATCTCTCCACTTTGCCCTCTGCACCCCTGTTGCTGCAGTCTCCTTCGTGGCTCTGAAGCTTCTCCCTCTGCCCACCCCCTGTCCCTGCCAGTGAAGGGCCTCCATAGTGTGTGGAAACCTTTCCTCCTTCACGGCTCCCTCCCAGAGGTGCGGGTTCCTTTCCTATTCTTTTGTTGCTGTTTTTTCTTTTGTTCTACCCAGGTATGTTGGGATTTTCTTGCCTTTTGGGAAGTCTGAGGTCCTCTGCCAGCATTCAGTAGGTGTTCTGTAGGAGCTGTTCCACATGTAGATGTATCTTTGATGTATTTGTGGGGAGGAAGGTGATCTCTACGTTCTACTCCTCTGCCTTCTTGAAGGCCTCCCTCCAATTTCGTGTTTAAGAATTCTAAGATATGCATTTCTGAGGCATATTAACAATTGTACCTGAACATGAAGGATTTTCAGTGATTTAAACAATTTGACAAAATGCTTGCTTAAATAAGGCTTTTAACCAAGAGAATTTCTCAGAATTTTAATGTGCTAATGTATATCGTAAACTTCAAGAGAACACAAACAAATGCTCTTGTCTAAACTTATTTAACCATAGTTTTGTGGGGGGAATACTTCAAGGGATTAGACCTTCGCACAATATGGTTTGAGAAATATTGTCTCAATGACATTATTATGAAAGCCTATATAAAGCTGAGCTGTAAGGATGTTCATAATAACATTGCAGATAAAAGCAAAAGTAGTTATTACTCTTCAAGGGTTTGAGTAGGTACTCTATAAATAAAGCATCCTAGATCTAATTAGTTGCATACTGTAGTCATAAAATATGCTTTACAAGAATAATTAATGCAGAAAATGTTCTTGATATTTTATAATGTAAAAAAAATCAGGCTATAAAGCATTAAGTATCTAAGTATCTAAGATACTTTGGGGTACATGTATGCACAGAAATATGTATGGAAGGAGAATTATCAAAATGTTAATAGGTGTAATTGCTGTCTCTTGTGGTTATTTGTGACTCTAATTTCCTTCTTTTTCTCATTTGTTTTTCCTATAATGAACACAAGTTACCTCATTGTAAGAAAAATATTTTTTATGTTATTGCAAAAGATGTGTCTTTTCTATCTCCGTAAATTAATGTCAGATGTGCCTTCTGCCACCCCTCCATTCCTTTTTTGTTTTTTTTTTGTTTTTTGGTCTCTATTAACTTCTGTTCACAGTGCCAATTGCTTTTACTTGTGGCTTCATTTAATAGTGTGTGCAGCTGTCCTCATACTTTCAAGGTGACATTTCATACATGAATTTTTAAGTCACACTTTATCTTTGGTGCAGGAAACAATACCCTTTTAAAGCATCTGTTGCATTTTAAAATGTGTATTCAGATATCTTCTCCTTTAATTATTAACCTCATAACTGAATAGGTTACATGAAATTTAAACACTTCCTAGTTCTGAGGACATTATGTCATAAGAAGAGCAGTCTGACAAGGGTTTTGACTCTTGGGAAAAATACATGTTTTGTGGTATTTCTTTCTACTTTCCAACTCTGTTCACAAAAATGTGGACACTCTTTGAAGGAACCACTGTGCAACTGTGCAACCCTTTGAAGGAATCACCAATCTCCTCATTTTCTTTCTGAACTAGGCTCACACTTGTAAAAAGCCTGTCTTCACTGCTTTTGCACTTCTGATGCCAGCTTCCCTGGCCTCATTCTCATCCCAGTTCCTCATATGGTCCCCACCTCCTTATCAGTAGCAACTTGTGTTTCAGACCTTTCCCACCACAATTCTCTTCCCCACATGCAATTCTGTCCTTTCTTTCATTATTTTGAAGAATTTCCCTCAGCTCTTTGATCGTTTGGAAATCAGTCTCATAAACTTCTCTGTGTTCTAGCCTTAACTCTCAGGGAAACCATGAGACTCATCTATTTTTAGTGTAAGGGCTAAAAACTCCTTCCCAGGTACAGAAGAGAGAAGCAGCATGGCATCCAAAACTTTTGGGTATGGCTAAAGTACAATAATTGGTGGGTGGTGAGATATTACAATAAAGGGCCCCAATCAGGAAGGATCCAGTGGCCCATATGGGGAAGTTTGGACTTAAACCAGAGGGATCCAGTGACATCTTTAATAAGCAAATAACTTGACTGTATTTATATATCAGAAAGATGTGATGAGATATAATGAAATAAAGGGGACTAAGGTAGGGGGCTGAGTATTGGTGGTGTGAAATGTGAGGAAATTGATTAGAAGGATAATGAGACTTGATGTTTGGACAGAGGAGTGTTATTAGATAAAAATGTTGGTAGGAGCCTTGAGAAATGAGTAGGCAAGGGTCAAAAACCCAACTCAAAAATTTTTTTCCATACAAATATTAGGATTATTTGTTCTAGTTCTGTGAAAACTGCTCTTGGTATTTTGATAGGAATTGCATTGGATCTGCAGATTGCTTTGGGTAGCCTGCCAGTGCCTTTGTACCTGGAGCATGTTCCAACAGATCCCTGCCCTTTGGGTACCTCCGCCCAAATTTGTGTGAATCTCCTTCATGTGTGACCCAGGTGCTTTTCAAACTGCTGCCTCTGCACCAGGACTGGGAGTGAAAGAGTTTTTGTGTTCCTTTTAAGGGTGAAGTCTGGGTTTCCTACAGACTTCTGGCTCTCCTGGACATAAGCCCTGCTGGTTTTCAAACCCAGACCATAGGGATCTCGTCTTCCCAGCGCAGGTCAAATGGACTGGGTAGGCCATGGTGGAGTGTGCACCTCTTGTTCCTCAGGAGGACGTCCACAACTGTGATAACACTCCTGCATGGGTTGCCATGCCAGTACAATGAGCTGAGGCCAGAACTGCCTCTCTGCCGCTCTTATCCATCTCAACTGTACCCATCTCAGGCTATAAAGCATTAAGTATAGTATCTAAGATACCTTGGGGTACATGTATGCACAGAAATATGTATGGAAGGAAAATTATCAAAATTTCTTTTCTTTTTATGCTTAGTTGTAGAAGATCTTTTCTGCTAGGCTTCAGGTCATTCTCAGAGATAGTTGCTCTAATGTAGTTTTGGTAAGTCTGTGGAAGGTGGCGAACCCAGGATCTTCCCACTCCACCGTCTTGTCCATTTGATTTTAGGACAGATGGATATGTGTTAAAGACTCCAACCGCTCTGGTACTGATCTGTTTCACCTTGCTTTTACTTTACATATTTTGATATTGTTATTCAACGTGCAGTATTTCAGGAGTTTTAGCTTTTGTCAAGTAGAACCGAAAGACAAATAGAAAAAAAATAGTTTCTTCCTTTGTTGATCCTCATTACCAGTTCTGCATCCTAAAGATAATCCATGTTTAACTATTTCTTTTTTGTTAATTAATTTTTTTGTTGGAGTAGAGTTGATTTACAATGTTGTGTTAGTTTCTGTTGTATAGCAAAGTGAGTCAGTTATACATATGCATTTTTTTTTAGATTCTTTTCCCATATAGTTTATTATGGAGTATTGGATAGAGTTCCCTGTGCTATTCAGGAGGTTCTTATTAGTTACCTATTTTATATACAGTAGTGTGGATGTGTCAATCCCAATCCCCCCAGTTTATCCCTGTCCCCCTTCCCCCTCTGGTAACCACAAGTTTATTTTCTACATCTGTGACTCAGCTTCTGTTTTGTAAATATGTTCATTTGTACCATTTCTTTAGATTTCACATATAAGCTAGATCATGTCATATCTGTCTCTTTATCTGTCTACTTACTTAACTGTTTCTTTTTGTTTTGGTTTGTTTTTTATTTCTTAAACCAGTCTTCTTTCTAATTGGCAAATGCCCTGAGTGCTCTCTTGCTTCAGATCTCTGGGTTTGTTGTCCCTCTGGCTGGAACCCTTTAACTCAGCTCTTCCCTTGACTGTTTCCTCATGATTTTAGTGTCAGGCCACTTCTTCAGAGACCACTTAATCTGAAACAAGCTCTGCCTTCCTACTTCCTTTTCTCATTTTACCTTGGTTTGTTTTCCTTATAGAACGCACCATGATCTAAAGTCACCATGTTTATCTCCTCGTTTACTTGGCTAGTTGATATCTATCCCATTAACATGTAAGCTTCCAGAGAACTAGTACTTTGTCTCTTATAATATCCTGGACACTCAGACCTAGAAGAATAAGAAGCATGTCGTTGGTGATCCATAAATACCTGCTGAATGAATGCAGTGTTATCCAACACTTAACCTCTCTGATATGCTGAAGCCGAATGATCGTTTTCAGGTTCCGTGTTCTATCTTCAGCCATGTTCCTAGGATTAGAATTTGCACTGGCTGCTTCTGTTCCTTGGAATAACTTTTGCACTAGATATTCACAAGGCTCACCCCTTCACCTTTTCCAAGTATTTGTTTAAATCAAATCTTCTCAGTGAGAAGTTACCTGAACACCTCTATTTAAAAGTGCAAGTCCCTTCCTACACCATCATTTCTGATTCATCCTACATTTGCCTTTCCCTCAGAGCATGCATAATCTTCAGACAACTTAGGACAGCATCCTTATTTATTATCAATGTATTGTACTGTATGTCTTCTGTTTGTCCTTCCCAATCCACTCTTCACCCTAAACCTCTCTGCTCTATACCCTAAAGGCCAATTTGCATAGATCTGAGCTCTTGGCAAGATCATCATACATGGCCAAGTGCCTTGCCCCAGGTTCACTTATCCTGTATGGTTACCCTCTCCTGATTCCATGTTTCTGTAATGGCTCCCTTCCTTAAGCATAGGTCTATTGCTTATTATCTGTTTTTCTGCTCTATCATGGAAGCTCCATGAGGGCAAGCAGTCTGTTGTTCATTGATGGGTCTCTTGCAACCAGAACAGTGCTTAATACATAATAAATGTTCAATATTTGCTGAACGTTTAATGAACACTGACTCTGGGCTCAGAAAAATATTTAGGCCACTTACATTATTCCTCATCTCCCCTTTTGCCTATCCCCCACGTTTTGACAATTATAGTGTTATTTTTATTATCCTCCTGATTGCCTTTGTAACTTTAAATAATATGCTTAAAGCTTTATTTCTTCTATAAAATTTAGAGTCATTTGATTTCCTACTGTCTAAAATGAGAGGGTTAGAGCTACTGTCATACTCTACCTCTTCTCACATCTGTTTCACCTTTTTATTTTATAATATTAAGTTCAATATGTTTTGGTGGATTTTCTTCTTTTTTTTTTTTTTTGCGGTACGCGGGCCTCTCATTGCTGTGGCCTCTCCTGCTGCGGAGCACAGGCTCTGGACGCGCAGGCTCAGCGGCCATGGCCGACGGGCCTAGCCACTCCGCGGCATGTAGGATCTTCCCAGACCGGGGCACGAACCTGTGTCCCCTGCGTCGGCAGGCGGACTCTCAACCACTGCGCCACCAGGGAAGCCCGGATTTTCTTTTTTTTAAAAAAATATTTATTTATTTATTTGGTTGCATCAGGTCTTAGTTGCAGGAGGTGGGCTCCTTCGTTGCATCTCGCCAGCTTCTTAGTTGTGGCATGCACGCTCTCAGTTGCAGCATGCATGTGGGATCTGGTTCCCAGACCAGGGATTGAACCCAAGCCCGCTGCGTTGGGAGTGTGAAGTCTTATCCACTGCGCCACCAGGGAAGTCCCTTGGTGGATTTTCTTGACCCTATTTCCAATTTTTATATTGAATTTTGTATTTTAGGTGCAATATTTTAAATTTCAAAGAGCGTTTTCTTATATGTTTCATAGTTACCTTTTCTTAAAAAATTATTTAAAAACTATACTTCTCTAGCAATATCAATAATAAAACTCCCTTTATTATTACAAAAGTCAATTAGTAAACTTTACTACCTCCAATTTTATTTTCTTTTGTCAGAAAAATTTGTAAAGTTTTGTGAGTTTATTACTATTATTTAAAAAATACTTTAAAAAACTATTTAATCCAAGGTTAAGACTAAATATTTTCTTCAAATAGTATTTTTAATATGCACAGTAAAACATTTATATGAGATTTTTGGATTTAATTCTACATTTTACTATTTTGAATGCTAGTCCTTATAACAGTATATATTTTCTGGTTTTTAGTTATTTATGTTGACTTTTTCTTACTACTTTGAGACTAGTTCTTTTTTTCCCAGAAAAATAGTATATAGAGTTTATTTTCTGCATACTTGCATATATGAGTGGCTTTCTGTTGCTTTCACATGTAAATGATAAGGTGGCTGGCTTTAGAATTCTTGGTCACGGTATTTTTCACTCAATTTTAAAGACCTCAGTACTTTGTTCTTTGGCAATTAGAGTTGCTATAGAGAATTGGGAGTCCAGCTCCCTATTTTTTACTTTGTGGCTGCCTAGATGCTGGCATCATTATTTCTTTAAGCTTGAAGTTAAAAAAAATCACTGGCATAAATCTAAACATTAGTTTCTTTCATGAACATTCTTTTTTAATGATCTGTCCTATGAATTTGCAGGTGTACATATAGATATAGGAAAATATTTCTTTTATGCAGCTGATTATTGCTTTTATAATATTGATCCTGACCTCATTGAAACACTATCCATATTTTAAATTATAAGCTATTCTTCATAATCTGATTTCTTCATTCTGATTGCTTTCATAACTTATATTTTTCTTTTCATTTTAGGAGAATTTCTCAAGTTTGTAAGTGTTTTAATCCATTTGGACTGCTATAAAAAACACCATAAACTGCGTGACTTATAAACAACAGAAATTTATTTCTTATAAGCACACTAAACTCAGTCATGAGGGCACTGCTCTGCCCTCATAACCTAATCACCTCTCAAAGGCCCCATCTCCTCATACCATCATCTTAGGGGTTGGGATCTCAACACATGAATTTTGGGGGACACAAACATTCAGGTCATAGCAGTAAGCTTGTAATCTACTACAGAACATAGATTCTGTCCTTTATTGCTACCAATGCCATCTTAAATCTTATCATAGTTTCCCTATGTTCTTTCCTTACAATGACTTCTCAATTTTCATTTGTCTCTTAGTTTTTCACATCATCTTTCACCTTTTGCTTTATGTTTGGTTATTCTTCACTTTCACTGAGATTATAAAACCGATGTTTACTACAGTAAATAATTTTTAAAAATATGTCCTTTCTCTGCCTTGTATTCTGTGTGTATCTTTCTCTTTTATGCTGCCCCAGTTATTTTTCAGACTTCAGTGTTATTTCTTGTTTATTCAGCGTTCAACAAGAAAAAGTCTACTGTCTTGTGATATTTGTTCTAGCATAGTGACTTCTCTTTGGGTTCCAGAACTAATCTAATAGAAACTGTTACTATTCTCCTTTGGTATCCTATGCCAAAAAGCTGTGACTCATTTTCTGTAAAGTGTGGGTTTTGTGGAAGGACCTGGGCTCTGGGCAGTCCTAGCAGGGACCTCCATCTTTGCACATATTCTTCTCCTCCAGGGTGTTGAAAGTGCTCTACGAGTGTCTCCATTAATCTTGGACACAGTTGATTCTGCAGGTTTTTGGGAAAAATTATGAAGCCTCATCCCTATCTTCTTCAGTGCAGGAGCTGTAGAAGGGGGTCTTATTTTTTCCCACCTGACTGCCCTTTGGATACAGCAAATATTTCTCAGGAAGAGGAATTGGGACTTACTCTTGGCAACATCTGTAAGGTTTGTTTCAAGTAGATGAGAGCTCCCCCTATACTCTCCATCTCTTGTTTCTGGGACTGATGCCTATTTTCTTTACTGCCATGTTTCTTACATATATGACTATGGAGAAGTTTCCAAACTCCTAGGAGTCTCACTATAAGTCAATCAATAAAACATCACCCTCTTAAAAGTGTGACTGGTTTCAGAGATAGACTATATATAACCCAGGAGAAATGTACAATTGATTTATAAATTGGGAAAATATCAGTATGTGCCTCAAAGCTTTTGTGAGAATCAAATGAGATTAGTCCAGGGCTGCACTTAGTAAATTCTTAGGAAGGTCTAGCTCTTGTTATCCATATTGAGTATTGTTAATGTTTATGTGATTTTAGTCAGCTTTTGTTTGTTTCCATCACCAATGTGCCTGGAAAGCTGTATTTAGGATGTTTATTTGATACGCTGTGGTGTTGCCTGCATTGTTGATGGACCACCTTTAAATGTACATGTCCTGTAAATAAGGCTTCGAAAAGTTTGAGAGGTTATTTTAGACAGCACAGCCTCCATGAAGGAAGCCAGTATATTCTTTTGTCCACAACTGTCCTGTCCTGCCTATATCACATCAATAGCAAATCATTTAAGATGGCTGATGACTACAGATTTATTAAATTATATGCAGTCACCCTCAAGGGCAACATAAGAGATTTGGAATCTAAAATAAGTCAGCTCTCATGCAAAATAGTGATGTTCTACTTCAATCTTTTTTTTTTTATTTATGAGCTTAAAATATTCTTATGAATAGATCTTTCTCTTATCTACTGTTTGGTTACACAGTGTTCAGAAAAGACAGATTCAATGCTTGATATTTTCCCTCTATCAGTTTTTAAGTTGGTTCCCTGTCTTCCTCCAAGGTGACTAATTGATTATTTTTTTCCAGTTGTTTTTTTATATCATTATAAACTCCTAGTTTTAAATATAATTTTATGGGCTTCAATCTTTTGTATTTCTTATTCGTATTGATGCTCAAATGGAAAGAACACACTATGTACCTGAAAATATAAATCTAGAATGACCAACACCAAGACTTATTCTAGTAAAACTACTGGACTTTAAAGAGAAACAAAAAAATCCTTTGAACATCTAAATAGAAGAGATGTTTAAGGAGGAAAGTTAGATTATAATCAGACTTTTCAACAGTGATCTTTTATGCCTAAAGAAAATGGAGTAATTAAGATACTCAAGGAAAGAAAATGTGAGCTAAGGATTTTAATGGAAACTGACTTTCATTTATAAAGGACACAAACTGTAATTAACATGCAAGAACTAAAGAAATATTGTTTCCATGAGCTTTTCTTGAGGAATCTACTAGAGATGTTCTAGATGAAAATGAGTAGAAAGATATCAATGATGAGCATAAAACATAAAGTTATCCATAGAAATAAGACTAAATGAGGATTAAAAGAGAGCACAGTATGTATCAGCTTATATGCTCTGATAATGTTAATACATTACTTCAAAAAAGGGGGGGGAGAATGGGGCAAGTATATGCAAAAAATTTTAATTGGTTTAAGTGATCAGAATTGTTATATTAGTATCACCTTTTGGAGATTGTTGTTTGTATAATGTGGGATAGAGCAAAGAGGAATTGTGGGATATTCTATTTCTGTTATATTCTGTGCCTTGAGGATTGAGATTCTCAGTGTGGGAAAATATACAGAAGTAATATAGGACAGGGTGAGGGAAATCCCTGTAGTATTAACTTGAAAAGGAAATATCAGTACGTACTCATGGGGCATCTTATTTTTAAAAGCATCTCTCTTGCTCTTTCCTCTTATCTCTATCCTAGCTCTTGTCACTGAACTCAGGTCCTGCTGCTCAGCCTCAAAAATTAATCCCCGAGGGCTTCCCTGGTGGCGCAGTGGTTGGGAGTCCGCCTGCTGATGCAGGGGACAGGGGTTCGTGCCCCGGTCCGGGAAGATCCCACATGCCGCAGAGCGGCTGGGCCCGTGAGCCATGGCCGCTGAGCCTGCGCGTCCGGAGCCTGTGCTCCGCAACGGGAGAGGCCACAACAGTGAGAGGCCCGCGTCCCGCCAAAAAAAAAAAAAAAAGAAAAAAATTAATGCCCGAGAGGCAATTGTTGGTAGAACAACTTTTAATCAGAATGGCAGCAATCTGGGCAGATGGTGGACTCGGTGTCCCTCCAAAACCGTCTCCGAAGATTCTGCTCAGCTGTGAAAAATTTTAAAGGGAAAAAAGGAAGTAATCTCAGTTAATCTTTGAGATAGGGGGTCAAAGTTGCCGCCATCCCCCATGGCGTGCAGGCCTGTTGACTTCTTGTGGTCTTTCCTTAGATGCTATCGTATTCACAGTTTGTTCAAGAGATTACTGAAGGGGAAGCTAGGGAAGAGATCTGGTCATCTGTTAACTACTTATTCATCATTTCTACTTATTTGATCCATGGAAAGAACCAACAGGTTAGGCAAGGTATTGTATGATCAAAAGATACAATAGTGTGCTAGGGCCAGAGATGAGTAGAGCAAGGGGGGTGCCCGGTTAAGGTTAGTGACAAGGCAAAAGGGGCCTTCTGCAGAGAGCTCTTTCCTGCCAAAGGCTGGTTACAAATCCCCACTTCGCAGAATATCATTCCATTTCTATGGGGATTATGGGCGAAGGTCCGTCTTCTGTACCTTCTTCATGATGACATAGGGTGCCTTATTCTTAGAGTGGAAGACTCGACATGGGTCTGTAGCATCTCTTTGCTGACAGTTATAGATGCCCTTTTACATATACAGGCAGAACAGCTACAATTATTTTGATGCCCGCAAAGATATAGATTATTGTGAGCAATAGTGTTAATCCCATTCTCTTAAGGCCAGTTCTTGGAATTGTGCTGGCCACAGATTCAGTACTGCTCAAGACGGAGCAGCTAATGTCATGGCTGCAGTCTGGTCATCAAGCTTTTTCCCTCCGGTGGCAGTTACAGTATCTGTAAAACAGCCCAAGAATGTGCATCAGACATGGAGTATGTGACTCTCTCGTCCTAATCATTAACTGCTTCAGCGCTTCAGTTTGCTCTTTTGTGACTCAGGGAGGCCTGGAAGACTTTAGCTTTTCTATAAACAAGAGGCAGGGGACATGGAGGGGGCTTTGTCCTCGGGGGGGGGAGTGCCCCACAAGGAACATTTGCTCGGTTCCACTCTGTACTCTGAAAAGGCCCATAAAATAATGTCCAGCCCAGTCTCAATGAGTATCCCTAACACTAAGACTGTTGTCTTGAAACACTGTTTTCCACCGTCTGTTTCTAGGTGGGAACAGGAAGTAAACAAGATGAGTCTGGAACATCTTGTCATAACAAATAGCAAACAAGCTATTGAAGACACTGGATTCATGTTAACAGGACTCAGGAGCAAAATTGTGGAGGCTCCTGCTGGCTGAATTTGGGCCATTATGCCCACAGTTTCTTCAGCATTTTATTAGGAAAGTTTTCATACATATAGCAAAGTATATACACCCTTCCTCCCACTACTAGATTCTACTGTTAACATTTTACTGTACTGGCTTTATCACACCTCTATCCAGCTACCCAGCCCCCTTTCCACTTTCATCTATTTTATTATTTTTGTTTGTTTTGCGGTCCGCAGGCCTCTCACTGCTATGGCCCCTCCCGCTGCGGAGCACAGGCTCTGGACGCGCAGGCTCTGGACGCGGAGGCTCAGCGGCCATGGCTCACGGGCCCAGCTGCTCCGCGGCATGTGGGATCCTCCCGGACCGGGGCACGAACCCGTGTCCCCTGCATCGGCAGGCGGACTCTCAACCACTGCACCACCAGGGAAGCCCCTTTAGGTGCCCTTTTAAAGTAAAGTGCAGCTATTAGTACCCCTCCTACTAAGTACGTCAGCGTGAAAATATTCACTTTTAAAATGTAAAACTGGAAATGAAACATGAAGATGATCCTGGTGACCGTCTGTGAGCACTGAGATAAAGCTAGAAAGCAAAGAGAAAGGAAATCTAACAAAGACAGAGCTTAAGGGCAGCTGGAAGGAAGTTCTGTACTTTGACGGTTTTGCCTGGGGCCATTCATGGGTGGATGGGTTTTTTCCTCCTCCAATCTAAGCCATTCATCTTCATATATACATGTTTTTCCTTGTTATCTGTGACTTTATTGCTATTGGATCCTTTGCATAATCGAGTAGGAAATTCTCCATATTGCATTTTTACCTAGGATAAAGTAACTGCTTTTAGGTGAGGTTTTGAGCTTATAACAATGGAAGGAAAAATAATTAGCAAGTTATTCATTGAGACCTATTATGTTCACTTAGGGATGTACAAGTCACCAGCTTTGTCTTCCACAGTCCAGACACTCACACCACTTGGAGCTTCCTCCACTGATTACGTTTATTGCCTTTTCAACTAAGAAATTTGGAACATGCTGCTACCCCTGCCTGGTATTGAGGAAAAAATTAGTCGATCTAAGAAAGAAATAGAAAATTTTTTTCAAGCCAAATTGAGGATTATAACCCGGGAACAGCCTCTCAGAAAGCTCCGAGGAATGTTCTCCCTGTTAAAGGTCAAAGCAGCGTTATGTAGATTTTTAGACAGAGGGCTGTACCTTAAATGACATAGATAGTTTGCACGATCCAGATCTGTAGGCACAGACTGGTGGCTTCTCATGACCCCCTCGAGAAGGAATATCTTTTAAGGAGTTGTCTTGTTGGTGCTGGGAGAATGTTACTCTTTGTGGTTGAGCAGGTATTTCTCTGATGGGGGAGGTTGGTTGGTGCATAATACAGATATACAATGCACAGGAGAGGGGAGAGAGGAGGCTGAAGGGCAGAGACAAGTTTTTATGTTTAAATTTTTTCTTGTCTTGCCATAAAATATGAATTTTATTCACAGTGGAAAGCCCCCTCTCCCACTGCAAAGTGTGTTCATTGATACAGAGCCATGTGTATCTCAGTTATATATTCACTACACTATGCACTGTATACATATATATAAAATATTCTCTCTATATGTTCTTCTATATTTAAATATTATATGCATACACATACATATATTTACACACATGCACACACTCACCATATGAATCAAATGTCAGTCTACTTAAACCATTTTCCACAACAACTACAGCTCAGGAGAGATAGCAGTCAATTCATCCCTGTATATCTCCATTATAGATGTAGGTTCTTCCATTTTTGTTATTGCTTTGATCAAGGATTTGGGAAAATGCCTTCTTAATAACTCAGTGAAAAACCAAAGAGAATGCTGAGACACTAGCCTACTTACTTTACAAATTAACCACGATATAGGGGAATAATTGTAAGTTTCAATTTATAAGGGACATACAAGATTCTTAGGGCTAAATTATGTACTACAATCTATGGACCTGCCTGTATGTATCAACCATGATTGAAATCTTTCATTCAGAGCTGGGCACCAGCTTCTGGAGAACTGCATGCTTCTGGCACTTGAAAAAGTTTGAATATCCTTATTATTGAAGATAATGATATTATCTACCCTGTAATGGAAGCTGTGGAGTTACTCTTAGACAAGTCTTAAACTTTTTATCATTGCTGACAATAGCTCATAGGGTACACAATATTTTGACTTAGCCATTTTAATGCAAACATTTTAGTCATATTTTGCCACAGATAAATTTTTAAGACAGTGGTAAATTGTATTAAATCAATTTAATTTTGTGGCTGCTTTTTTTAAAAAAAAAAGAACCACTAAGCCATTTCTAATTTCCCATTTTCATTTTTATTTCATAAAATTAATATTATCAAAATTAATTCTATTCAATTTAAATTTAAGACTAATATTTAGTTCATCAATCACATATTAATTATCCTGGCTTTTTGTCACCGGGGGATTTCTTTGGTGGCAATAATTTCCTCTAAGTCCAGTACTCTTTGGTGAATTTTTGTGGCTATAAATGCATCAAAAATATATGATTCTTTGATCAATTTTACTCAGTTTTCATAATTTTAGTTTTAACAGCGAATACATTTATTTTGTGCTTATTTCTCGTGTAATGCTCACCATGAATTAGTTATGAGATTGACTTACAGGTAGGTTATATTAGCCATCTAAGACAAATTTGGAGCAATTTTGTGATGGAGAGGGAGAGAATCACACAAAGAGATATGGGGGAGACTAGGAAAGGGAGTGGTGTGAGAAGAAGAGAAGGTGGCAGTAGGAGCAGAGGAGGAGAAAAAGAGAGGTATGAGAGAAATTATTTTGGTGTATTGAGTGTTACGCAATGGATATCAATGTGGTACATATGCAAAGTAAGCTATTCAAAATATCCTTGGTGTATTTTACACGTTTTACCTGTCGATGCAAACCATTTTTGTAAAGATCACCTTTGGACAAAACTCCTTTATTCACAGAAGCTTGGAATCAGGTGGGTACTGGGCTTGCCCTTCTTGGTTTAGAAGCAAATGTATTTCCCTAGTGTGGAATCCTTTTCTGTTCTTGAGAGACATGGGAAAAAACAACACTGCACAATTCATTATAAGTAATTCAGGAGAAAAAGTAAACATATTAATCACTTGAAAACCACTGCAATTAAAACTTAATTTGAAGTTGCTTATAATTCTCCTTGCTTTTGTGGGGGAAGGATAGAGGAAACATGTCTTTAAGCTCCGTAGCATATTTTATAGGTGGGGCATTTTCAAATGACGCCCCATACTGGGTCCACATGCATTTTTGCTAGAAAGTCATCTGAAATGGCATGATGTGTTGAAAGAGTCATGCCACAGTCAGGACCTAAGGTAAATGGTTTCTCCCTTCCAGGCTCTAACTTCCTCCTGTGTGCAAAAGAGAGCTGAACTGTGAGGTTTTCTAGCATTGGTATCACAATTTGCTGTCTTTGAGATGCTTATATACGTCCCTTTGGACAAATGATGAGAGAGCAGTGCCAACACAGCTTTGTCTTCCCACGTACAATCTGATGACTGGGATGCTTTCCTTATTGAGCAGATGCCATCCCTTTTTCCATTATCGACCTCAGCTTGTGTTAGGTCAGGGGCACGGGCTTGGCTCAGGTTGACCCCTGGTTAATTGGAACTGAGTGTAATCACATTAGCTCAGTTGGGAGTTTTGAAAATCACATTAGCTCATCCAACAAAAGTGAATCTGCCAATAATTTATGTCATGGATTTGCAATTAGAATATAGAGGTCTTTCTTATTCTTCTTCTTTGTGTCTTTTTGATAAACGAAAAGAAAAACCACCCCAAAGAAATTAAAATTTCAAACATCTTACAGGTTATGTTTT
The DNA here is from genome assembly GCF_011762595.2 of Tursiops truncatus. Taxonomy (NCBI): domain Eukaryota; kingdom Metazoa; phylum Chordata; class Mammalia; order Artiodactyla; family Delphinidae; genus Tursiops; species Tursiops truncatus. The sequence continues at coordinate 13,912,736 of NC_047039.1, forward strand.
AATAAAATTTCATTCTTTAGCTATAAGTTTGGGCCCCTAAGTGAAGGATGTTTTAGGGAATGATTTTTTTTTAAAGTGTACTTTTTTTAAAATATTTTTTTTGATGTGGACCATTTTTAAAGTCTTTATTGGATTTGTTAAAATATTGCTTCTGTTTTATGTTTTGGTTTCTTGGCCACGAGGCATGTGGGATCTTGGCTCCCCAACCAGGGATCAAACCCACACCCCCTGCATTGGAAGGTGTAGTCTTAACCACTGGACCCCCAGGGAAGTCCCAGGGAATGATTTTTTATTGGTCGTTTTATATAATCTACTAAGGGTTCTTGGTAAAGATCATAGATAAATAAGTTTGAATAGTTATCTTTGTCAGAGCTAAAGATTTCAGGAATATTGGTTTGACAATATTCTCAGAGGAATATTTCATTGCTAGGTCTTTATAATCCAGTTATATGAAAAGTACAATAACTGATATTGTATGAGATACTGTTAGTACCCAGATTTGGGAGACTAACTCTGTCTTTGGTGGAGGAAGTGGTTAAGGTAGACCAAAAATGGTGAGAAGGCATTTACTTGCATAGTAGGATTTGCTGAGAGGTAGCTACCATGAATTAAATATAAATTTTATGTCAAATATGGTGCTAAATGTTTTTGAAACACTATATTAAGAACTATATAATAGGCCTAATTTATACTTCATTTCATAGGTGAGAAGCTGAAGCTCACATTCCTTAAGCAACTTGCCCGTATCTCATAACTAGTAGATGAGTGAGCAAAACTTCAGAGTCTTTGGTCTCAATAGAAGCTTTAGATAAAAAATCACCCGTGAACTCAAAAATAATATCTACATCAACAACAGCAGTAACAATAAAAATGTATTGAATCAGAATCCTTGGGAGAGGGGCAATTTTTTAAAAGAAATTTAAGAAATTCTGCAGGTAGTTCTTTTGTACCACCAGGACTGACAGGTGTGGATGAGGGTCAGTAATGGGGGCACAGCAGGCAGGCTCTAGTTTTGAAAAAACCCTAGTACGTTGCTAGTAACCATAAAAGAATGGAGCTTTCAGTGGCCCTTAGGAGATATGACATACTGGTCTGTGGTAGACAATTATCTGCTGTATATGTGTAAACCGAAAGTTAGTCACTGTACTCAGAAGGCTTGGGAAATACATCTCAACTTAGGTTTCCTGGAAGAATTGGAATTACCTTCTTCCTTCCACCAAGAAGAAAGATAAGGAACAGAAACTAGAACACTGGCGTTCCATGAAAGGAAAGGGAAGCTCTTCCCAAGTAGGGTGAGTTGCAACCAACTAGGGAAGAGAAAGCATCACAGGCTCTGGAAAAGGATGAAGATGTAAATGGAGCAAGATGCTGGAGGCAGTGGGATGCAGATGGAGAATGGAGAAATGGGACTGAGATGCTGTATCTGAATCATAGGGAATCTTACTCCTGTTCCTCTCAGGAGGGGTAGACAATACCTGGGGTGGGAGTTGTATCTGGCTCTGCACATCACACTTAAAGAGGAGCATGAAAGAACTGGATGATGTTTTGAAAGAGTGACAGGGACATTAAGGAATTAAAAAAACTCATTTGATAAATTTCTGAAGGAATTTGGATTGCTCCTTATCTCAGAATGGGGAATAGCAGATTTGGAGGGGGACTTCTAAAATCTTTAAAAATACGTGAAGGTGTCATGTGGAAGATGGAGCAGGTAAATTCTGTTTTACTCCAAGACCTACAACTGAAACCAGTGAGGTAGAATTCAGAAGGAGACATAGTTTGTTTAAATATAAGAAAACATTCTCTAACAGCCAGAAATAGCCAGTTTAGTTATGAGATGCAAGTGGGCAGACAGAAGCTATTGAGTACATTTGAACATTGGTTGTATTGTTAAATCAGGTGGCCTTTAATGTCTCCTTTAACATGTTCAGCAACCTCTGACAAGCCCTGGAGGAGGGATGATCAGTCCCAGGTAGTCCAAGCATGTATTCCTCTTATCCGTGTAGCTCATAGATATATAGAGCAAATAACAAAATTATTATGGGGGACGTGGGTGGGTAGGAAATGCTATGCTGCAGGGAAAGCCAATGTTTGGTTGCTAATCACAGAGGCTAGATAAGCAGTCCATAGAGCCAAAATGGGGAGAGGACTGATTAATCAGGAAAGCCAGGATCAAGAAGCAATAAGAGTCAGAGATAACTGGAAAGTGGTCAGATGAATTCCTGAAATAGAGTACTTATAACTATGACAGGCTTTCCTCTGGTCCCAATATACTTTCATGGATGAGCTGGGCTCTTTGAAATTCAGTGGAGTTTTATTTTTGTTAATTTTAAGTGTCATTCAGCATTTTCAAGTTACGTGTTTTATGTTGCCAAATAACCATGCAGTGCTTAACTCTCAAAACCGTTGTAATTATTGTGTCTGGATAAATAAAAATTACATCAGTGTGGCAAAGTAGAGGAGCCTCTGAATTGGAAGTCTGGAAACATAGCTCTGATAGAAGTAACTCTTTGACCTGAAACAAATAATGAAAATTTGTTTGTGCCTCAGTTTTACCACTGGCAAAACGTCCAGCCTAAATATGACTGCCACAGCCAGTTCAAGTTTAAAATTATATAGTTATATTATATATTATCCTTTAAATTTTATTACTGTGGTCACTACTCTTGTTATTGTTCTTGGGGTTATCTCTCAAATAGCCCAGTCTTTGTTCATGAAACTGCCTTGGACCAGGATTATAAATACTGGGTAGGGACAAATTGTCTGAACCCATTATGTTACTAACAGTCTGGAAAATAGAGCTATATAACCCAAATGACCCCAGAATTTCTTTGAAGTCCTTCCTGCCTTAAGATACTTTGCCATTATGTTTTAAGAACATGGTGTCTAGCAGAATTTATCATCCATTTCAACAAGCTGCATGTATTATCATCGCCCTACTCTGTATCTTTCTTTCTAATCAATTTTATTATTATGGTAAAATATACCTAATGTAATATGTAACATTTCAATCATTCATAGATGTACAATTCAATACATTCACAACGTCATGTAGCTCTCAACACTATCTATACCTATACTTGTTTTTTTGTTTGTTTTTTTTTTTGTGGTACGCGGACCTCTCACTGTTGTGGCGTCTCTTGTTGTGGAGCACAGGCTCCGGACGCGCAGGCTCAGCGGCCATGGCTCACGGGCCCAGCCACTCCGCGGTATGTGGGATCTTCCCGGACCGGGGCACGAACCCGTGTCCACTGCATCGGCAGGCGGACTCTCAACAACTGCGCCACCAGGGAAGCCCTATACTTGTTATTAATATTAATATTTTTGATTATAGACATCCTAATGGCTGTGAAGTGGTATCTCATTGTAGTTTTGATTTGGATTTCCCTAATAACTAATGATGTGGAACATCTTTTCATGTGCTTATTGACCTTTTGTGTATCTTCCTTGAAAAAATGTCTTTTTTGCCTAGTTTTGAATTTAGTGTTTATTTTGTTTGTTTTATTGAGTTTTAGGAGTTTTTTATTCTGGATACTAATCCCTTATGAGACATATAATGTACAATTATTTTCACCCTTTGAGTAGGTTGTCTTTTCGCTTTCTTACTAGTGTCTTTTGATGAACAAAAGTTCTTAATTTTGATAAAGTGAATTTATTTTTGTTTCTTGTTGCCTGTGCTTTTGGTGTCATGTCTATGAAACTATTGCCAAATCCAAAGTCATGAAGATTTTCTTCAATGTTTTCTTCTAAGTGTTCTGTAGATTTTGCCCTTACATTTAGGTTTTTGATCCATTTTGAGTAAATTTTTGTGTATGGTGTAAGGTAAGAGTCCAGCTTCATTTTTTTGCATATGGATAACCAGTTGTTCCAGAACTATTTGTTGAAAAGACTGTTCTTTCTCCGCCGAATGGCATTGGCATACTTGTTGAAAGTCAATTGATCATGTATGTGTGGGTGTATTTCTGGATTCTCTATTCTATTCCTTTGATCTATATGTCTGCCCTTATGCCTGTACCATACTGTCTTAATTACTGTATCTTTGTAGATAGTTTTAAACTCAGGAGGTGAGTCTACCAACTTTATTCTTCTTTTTAAAGATTGTTTTGGTGATTCATGATCCCTGCAATTCCATATGGTTTTGAGGATTGACTACAAAGGCTGTTAAAATTTTCATAAGAACTGCATTGAATCTGTAGATCACTTTGGTTAACACTGGTATCTTAACAATATTGTCTTCTTATCCATGAGCACAGATTATCTTTTCATTTGCTTAATTTGGTCTTTAATTTCTTTCAGCAATGCTTTCCAGTTTTCAGTGTACAAGTCTTTTACCTCCTTTGTTAGATTTATTCCTATTTATTTATTTATTTTTAACATCTTTATTGGAGTATAATTGCTTTACAATGGTGTGTTAGTTTCTGCTTTATAACAAAGTGAATCATCTATACATATACATATATCCCTATATCTCCCTCTTGTGTCCCCCTCCCGTCCTCCCTATCCCACCCCTCTAGTGGTCACAAAGCACCGAGCTCATTTCCTTGTGCTATGCAGCTGCTTCCCACTAGCTATCTATTTTACATTTGTAGTGTATATATGTCCGTGCCACTCTCTCAATTTGTCCCAGCTTACCCTTCCCCCTCCTCGTGTCTTCAAGTCCATTCTCTACGTCTGCGTCTTTATTCCTGTCTTGCCCCTAGGTTCTTCAGAACCATTTTTTATTTTTAGATTCCATATATATGTTTTAGCATACGGTATTTGTTTTTCTATTTCTGACTTACTTCACTCTTTATGACAGACTCTAGGTCCATCCACCTCACTAAAAATAACTCAATTTTGTGTCTTTTTATGGCTGAGTAATATTCCATTGTATATATGTGCCACATCTTCTTTATCCATTCATCTGTCAATGGACACTTAGGTTGCTTCCATGTCCTGGCTATTGTAAATAGAGCTGCAATGAACATTGTGGTCCATGACTCTTTTTGAATTATGGTTTTCTCAGGGTGTATGCCCAGTAGTGGGATTGCTGGGTTGTATGGTAGTTCTATTTTTAGTTCTTTTAAGAACCTCCATACCGTTCTCCATAGTGGCTGTATCCATTTCCATTCCCACCAGCAAGTGCAGGAGGGTTCCCTTTTCTCCACACCCTCTCCAGCATTTATTGTTTGTAGATTATTCCTATTTCTTTTTGATGTTATTTTAAATGGGACTGCTTTCTTAATTTCCTTTTCAGGTTGTTCATCACTGGTAAATAGAAACAAAACTAACTTATCAGTGAAATGGTATGAAATATTATGCCATATTTACAGCATGTTTCCTCTATTTGGTATGTTTTCTTTGCTTTTTTTGTATTTCTTTCTGAATGTTTGAAAGCTTTGTTTTTGTTCTAGTCATTACTTTTCCTTATGATAAGATCAATCACTTTTTCCTCATTTAGGCTTCTATTATTCGGCTTTCAGTTTTAAATAATATATGCTAATTCTCACCGATGTCTAGGGTTAATAAGTGAGATGACTGTACTCTTCACTTTCTTCTCCTATTATTTTAGTGCATTATTTATACTGTTTTATAATGTACAAGAGTTAAATGCTATTCTTTCACTTGTCCTTACCTTTGTTTTAATCTTAGATCTCCAGTTAAATACATTAAAACTTTGTTACTAGTCTTTCTGCTAAATACATTAAAACTTTGTTACTAGTCTTTCTGCTAAATATCCTCAAACTTTTAGTTTAATAAAATTTGTCATCTGGAAAATTCCCTGGGAAGGTTTTTTAAACAAAATCTCTGAGTTTTTAAACCTGTCAACTGTGGGGTTTTTTCTTTTAACTTTGATATTTAAAGGAATATTTAACTATATCTAAAACTGTCTCACATTTTTCTCCTTGACATTTAAAAATACTTTTTTACTTTAGTCTTGATTTGTATGGGGTTATCAAGTTGTGTGATAACAAGCTAATTTGATTTCTTTTGTAAGTAACTGGGTCTTTTACCTGAAGGCTCAGACTTATTTTAATTTAAAGTCTAATAGTTTCTAGTACATACTTTGCTGTCAAGCATATCAGATCCATTTTTCCAGTTACAACCTTCAGTACCTTGTACTTTCATTTTATCTTCCATGATGATTTTCTTCACTTCATTGTTTGCATGATCACTTCTGTTATTCATTTCAATTCTGATATTTTGAATATTTGACTCAGGAATTTTTTTTGAAAATGTTTCTTAAAAGGCATATAGTTTATGTTGGAGAGTTTTTAAAAATAGTTTTCCTCTGCTTTATATTTGAATGGTTGATTTTTAAGGGGAGACTTTACATTAACTGCAATATTTTTATTCTCATTTAAAGTTTTCTTCATAAAGTGGCTTTGTAAGTATGTAATTTTACATCATTTTTCTCTTCATCTTTAAGTGTTGTATTTTTTTCTGAATCAGCATTAATAGGTGTATGTAAGCAGGAGTTAGGGGCTTCATTGTGTTCTTGGTTTCTTATATCAAAGGTACCTGTACCTTGTTCTGTTAGTAAAGTGCAGTTTCTTATGAATTGGTATGTTTTCTCATTTTGTGATTTGATAATTGTCAATAATTTAAACTATTATTCTCCTTCTTTTCTTCCCTTTAAGCTTCCAAGGGCTGCTTCTCCAGCCCACGTCAAAATTCCCTTCCACAGAGATAATTTCTTCCCAAGCCTGTCACTATTCCAATGCACTTCAAGCCCCTTCCTTCCAAAGGTAATTAAAGAGACATGGCAGTTAAATGCAATATGTAACCTTAAAACAGCTAGACATTGTCATTGGGCAATTGGCAATACTTGATGATGGACTGTGTACTATAGAACAGTATTGTATAGTGTATCAATGTTAAACCTCCTGAGTTTGAAAACTGTAATGTGGTCATGTAGGAAACATTTTTTCTTAAGAGATACACACTGAATTATCAGGTAAAGGGGCAAAATGTCTCCAACTTCCTCTCAAATAATTCATAAAAATGATAGTCATATATATTATATTCATATACATATTATATTCATATATAACAATATTCATATATGAATTGAATCAACCTAAAGGTAAACAATTTGGAAAAGTGTACATGAGTACTTCTTATACTCTTTCTGCAATATTTTTTTTTAAAAAATCACCGATAACTTTATTATTTTATTTTATTTTATTTTTTGTACACCTTTATTGGAGTATAATTGCTTTACAATGGTGTGTTAGTTTCTGCTTTATAACAAAGTGAATCAGTTATACATATACATATGTTCCCATATCTCTTCCCTCTTGCGTCTCCCTCCCTCCCACCCTCCCTATCCCACCCCTCCAGGCGGTCACAAAGCACCGAGCTGATCTCCCTGTGCTATGCGGCTGCTTCCCACTAGCTATCTATTTTACGTTTGGTAGTGTATATATGTCCGTGCCACTCTCTCACTTTGTCACAGCTTACCCTTCCCCCTCCCCATATCCTCAAGTCCATTCTCTAATAGGTCTGTGTCTTTATTCCTGTCTTACCCCTAGGTTCTTCATGACATTTTTTTTTCTTAAATTCCATATATATGTGTTAGCATACGGTATTTGTCTTTCTCTTTCTGACTTACTTCACTCTGTATGACAGACTGTAGGCCCATCTACCTCATTACAAATAGCTCAATTTCGTTTCTTTTTATGGCTGAGTAATATTCCATTGTATATATGTGCCACATCTTCTTTATCCATTCATCTGATGATAGACACTTAGGTTGTTTCCAGCTCCTGGCTATTGTAAATAGAGCTGCAATGAACATTTTGGTACATGACTCTTTTTGAATTATGGTTTTCTCAGGGTATATACTCAGTAGTGGGATTGCTGGGTCATATGGTAGTTCTATTTGCAGATTTTTAAGTAACCTCTATACTGTTCTCCATAGTGGCTGTACCAATTCACATTCCCACCAGCAGTGCAAGAGTGTTCCCTTTTCTCCACACCCTCTCCAGCATTTATTGTTTCTAGATTTTTTGATGATGGCCATTCTGACTGGTGTGAGATGATATCTCATTCTGCAATATTTTTTTAAGTTTGCACTTATATCGAATGAAAAGTTACAAATAAGAAGGCTTCTTCCTTTCAATTTTTTAATAAACAGATCTATCAAGTCATAGAGCTGTTTTCAATATTTCATCACACATGGTGGGATTCTTCATTCAAGGTTTACAATATTTGTTCCTAAAACCCCTGGTCTCCTGATCTCCTTTGCCTGCAGAAGCTCCTGCAGCCATAAACAGGTAAGACAGTTAAGTGGTTATTTTGATGAATTGTTGGGAGCTGAGTGTGGACTAATGTGAGAGAGATACTACTGGGGGCAGCATTCTTGGAGGGTCTTCCACGCTTTTGTGGGCTTCATCTCCGTGAACCCCACTAGGTTCTTCTCCTGAAGACCTGAGGAAGAGTTCCTCAAAATTCTGGCTAGGAGAAGGGAAGGGTAATCCTTGTGAAATACACCCACAGCCTTCTTCATAACAAATGCCTTCCCTCCAGAGGAAGAGACTTTGCCAGTCTTAGCTGGGAAAGGACATTCCTGCCACTCTAGAACACTCTAGCATTCCTGTATCATCTAAAGGGGAAAAACACATAGTAAACAGGTTCAGGGCTTCAAGGAAATAGACTGGGGATATTGTGGCCTGAGAAACGAATGGGGAATGGGGAAGAATAAAATCTATACCACTGGAGAGTCACTTGTAAAGGTCATAGACCAGAGACACAGCCCCGCTAAAAGACTGAGATTTAATTATAAGATTATAGAATGCTTCTCTTCCACCACACCTTATCATCACATTGACTGAGCTCCAGTATTACAGTGAATTACAGTGGAAAGAGCTGCAAGGCATAGATTCTCCCCAAGGTACTTAGGGAAGTCCAAAGTCAACAGGGGAGACAAAAATAAAGACATTAAGAAAACTGATGCCTCTGGCTATGGAAAACATTAAATACAGCCAAGGTTCTTGCCAAGTTAATATAAATCTTCACATGGAAGGCCTATTTACCTCAGTTCCTGTTGCCTAATATGTCAAGTCCAGCTTTCCACAGAAATTACAGTACATGCCAAAGGCAAGAAAAACAGTCTCAAGAGACAAAGTAATCATTGGAACCAAACTCAGGTCACAAAGATGTTGTTATTATCAGAAAGGAGATTTAAAATAACTATGATTAATATGTTAAAGACTCTAATAGTGAAAGTAGACGAGCTATAAGAACAAATGGGTAATGTAAACAGAAGGATGGAAACTCTAAGAAAAAAGCAAAAGCAAATGTTAGATCAAAAACATTGTAATACAGTTGAAGAAAGTTTTTGATGGGCCATCAGTAGACTCAACACAACTGAAGAAAGAATTAATGTTCTTAAAGATAGGTCTATAGACACTTCCCAAACTAAAATTCAAAGAGAATAAAGGATGAAGAAAAAATAGAATAGAACATCCAAGAAATGTGGGACAATTTCAAAAGGTGTAATTTTTGCATGATTGGAATACCAGAAGGAGAACAAAGATGACACAGAAGAAATATTTAAAGTAATTATGGCTGTAAGCTTTCCAAAATATAGACAACAAACCACAGATTCAGGAAGCTCGGAGTACACTATGCAGGGTAAATACCCAAAGGAAACCACACCTGGACATGTCATATACAAACTGCAAGAAGGAATGACAAAAGGGTAATCTTGAAAGAACCGGGGCGGGGGGATGGAAATCATCTTACCTGTAGCAAGGATAAGAATTATACCAAACGTCTTGTCAGAAACCGTGCAAGTTAGAAGGGAGTAGTGTGCGATATTAAAAGTGTTGAAAGAGAAAATTCTACATTCAACAAAATTATCTTTCAAAGTGAAGAGGAAAAAAAGACCCTATCAGAAAAACAAGAAAGCTAAGAGAATTCATCACCAGCAGACCTCCACTGCAATAAATGTTAAAAGTTCTTCAAGTAGAGGAAAAATGATATAGGACAGAAAATTGGATCTACATGAAAAGAAAAGCATCAGAGAAGAAATAAAGGTAAAATAATACTTTTATTTTTCATATTCTCCACTGATCTAAAAGATAATTGTTTATTTAAATAAATGAGTAACAAAGTATTGGCTGATTATATCATACTGATGAGTGAAATTCATGACGACACATTTCACAAGGGACAGGAAAGAGGAATTTAGATTACTCTCTATATGTGCACTACATGTGAGGTTGCAGAGTGTTAATGTGAAGGTGAACTTAGATTAGTTAAAAATTTATATTAGTAACTCTACAGCATCACTAAAAACAGCTAAAAAAGAGAAGTATAAGTGATGTGCTAAGAGAGCAGATCAAATGGAATCATATAAAATGCTTAATTAAAACCAGAGAAGTCAGAAAAAGAGGTGGGAAAAAAGAAACAAAGAACAAATGCCATGAATGGAAAACAGTTACAAACATGGTAGATATTAACCCAACTATATTACTAATTGCACTAAATGTGAATGTTCTAACTATATCAGTAATTGCACTAAATGTGAATGTTCTAACACCATTTAAGATACAGAGACAGAGGGGCTTTCCTAGTGGCGCAGTGGTTAAGAATCCACCTGCCAACGCAGGGGACACAGGCTTGAGCCCTGGTCCAGGAAGATCCCACATGCTGTGGAGCAACTAAGCCTGTGCACCACAACTACTGAACCTGAGCCCTCGAAGCACAACTGCTGAAGCCCGCATGCCTAGAGCCCATGTTCTGCAATAAGAGAAGCCACCACCAACTAGAGAAAGCCCAGGCAGAGGAACGAAGACCCAACACAGACAAAAATAAATAAATTAATTAATTAAAAGAAAAAATTCTCTTATAAAAAAAAATACAGAGACAGAGTAGATATAAAAGACCCAATTATATGTTGTTTACAAGAAACTCACTTAACTCTAAAGACTCAGACAAGTTAAAAAGTAAAGAGAGTGGAGAAGATATATCAGGCTAGTGAAAGCTGGAGTAGCTATATTAGTTTCAGAGGAAATAGATGTCAGGAATAGGAAGCTTCACAGGGAAATAGAGGGGCATTACATAGTGATAAAGGAGTCAATTTTCCAAGAAGACAAACCAGTCCTAAGTGTTTATGTAACTAACAAGACAGCATCAAAGTATATGAGGCAACAACTAAAGGAAATGAAAGGAGAAATAGACCAATTCACTATTGTTGTTGGAGAATTCAACATTCTTCTGTTAGTGATTGATAGAACCAATAGCTTGAAAGTCAGTAAGGAGATAGATGAACTGAACAGCGCTATCAATCAAATTGACCTAATTGATACTTATAGATTACCTCATGAAATAATGGAAGAATAGGTACTCTTCTCAAACTCTTACAGAAGATTCACCAAGATAGACCATATTCTGGGCCTTAAAACAACAAAGTTAAAAGAATAGAAATAATACAAAGTGGATTTTCGGACTACAAAGGAATTAAACTGGAAGAAATTCCCAAAATATTTGGAAATTTAACAACACATTTTAATACAACTATGGACCAAAGGAAAAGTCTGAAAATAAATTTAAATATATTTTTTGTAAAGCAAAATTTAAAAAATAATCAAAATTTGTAGGATGTAGCTTTAGAAAGAGATTTATAATAATTATATAAAATACATATATTAGAAAATAAGGCCAATTTAAATTCAGTGACCTAATTTCCACCTTAGGAAACTAGAGAAAGAAACCTACAGCAAGCAGAAGAAAGATGTAGTAAAAATGAGAGCAGAAATCAATGAAATGCAAAACAGGAAAACAATAACAAAAATCTGCTATGTCAAAACTGGTTATTCAAAAAGATCAGTAAAACAATAAACTTATAGCTAGGTTAATGAGGAAAAAAGAGAAAAGAGAGAAGACATAAATTACCAATAATAAAAATGAAACAGCCCATCACTACTGATTCTGTGGTCATGACAAAGATAATAAAGAAATATTGTGAACAATTTTGTGCCCACAGATTTGATAACTTACATGATAGAGACGAATTCTTTGAAAGAAACAAACTACCAAAACTCACACAAAGAGAAATAGTCCTAGTAGCCTTATGTTTATTTTATTAAAAAAATTAAATTGAGATATAACATTATATTAGTTTCAGGTGTACAAAAATATGATTTGATATTTGTGTATATTGTGAAATGATCACCATAATAAGTCTAGATTGGAAAAGAAGAAACAAACCTGTCTTTGTTCTTAGATAATAGATCGTGTATGTAGATAATCCCCAAAATTAGCAAAAAAAAAAAAAATTGGAACTACTAAGCAAGTATGTCAAGGTTGCAGAATTCAAGGTTACATACAAAATCAATAGTTTTTCTATATGTTAACAATGAACAATTGTAATTTGAAATAAAAAATAATATTTACCATTGCATATAAATCTAAAAAAAGTTATGTATAGGATCTAAATGGGGGAGAACACTGATAAAAGAAATCAAAGGAGATCTAAATAAGTGGAAATATATTGTGTGTTCATGGATTAGAAGACTTAATATTGTTGAGATGTCAATTCTTCCCAGTTTGATCCACAGATTCAGTGCAATCCTAATCAAAATCTCAACAGGCTATTTTGCAGGTATCCACCACTGATGCTAAAGTTTTATGGAAAGGAAAAAATTTACATGGAAAGCTGACACAATGAAAGAGCAACATTGAAGGACTCACTACCCAGTTTTAAGACAACATAAAACTATAGTAATCAAACGATGTGGACTTTCCAAAGGATAGATATCTTGAGGTGAAATTACTACATAAAAATCATGTAAATTCAAATGATGACAGACTGTATTACTTTTCTATTGTGGCTGTAACGAATTACTACAAATTTAGCAGGTTAAAGAACACGAATTTATTACCTGATAGTTCTGGAAATCAGAAATACTAAATCAGTTGTATTGGGTTAAAATCAAGGTGTTGGCGGGTGTGCATTCCTTCTGGAGGCTCGAGGGGAGACCCACTCCTTCACCTCTCTCAGCTTTTAGACGTTGGTACAATCCTTGGTTCTGGCTCCTCCCTCCATCTTCAAAGCCGGAAGAATACCATTCTTGTCTCCTCTTTGACCTTTGCTTTTGTCCTCATGTATTCTCTCCCTGACTCTGATCCTCCTTCCTCCTTCTGTTATGGACTATTTTGATTCCACTGGGCCCACTCAGATAATCCAGGATAATCTCTGGATTATGTTTGGCATTTTTTTTTAGGCACAAAGGACACAGTTAAGAAAAAAACAGTTGAGGTCCATCATGCAGCCTACATTCCAGCAAAGAGTTAGAGAAGGGATGGGTGGAAGAGGGATAAGTAAGTAAGTGAACAAGAGAACTATTTGGAATTTATACCAGGTATGAAAAAAATAAAGTGACTATGTGATGGAGAGTGATCATGGTCTTGTTGTTTTAGATTCGGTGGTCAGAGAAAGTTTTACTAAGAAATGAAATATAGAAAAAGAGATAAAACATTTAAAAAATAGCTATCCAAGTACAGAGATAGGAACAATGTGAAACAGGAATAGAATGGCTCATGGATAGACTCTAAGGCATTTGGTATATTCAAGGGCACATAGATCTGTGCAGCTAGAGCCTATTGGACATAATGATCTTGCAGATATAGGCTGGAGTCAGACAAATGGAAGACCTTTTCATTCTGACACCAATGGAAAGCCATTGCAGAGGATATGATTTATGTTTTAGAGAGATATCTGACTGCTCCATGGAGAGTGGATCTCAAGAGGACAAGACAGAAGACCAATAATCCACCATAATCCATTTAAGAAAGCAGAGTGGCTTGACAAGGGTATTAGTAGTAAAGTGGGAAAAATTAAATAGATTAGAAACATGTTTTAGAGATGAAGGAGATAAGACTTGCTGATTAACTTTTGGTATGATGAAATAGGATACATAAAGAGCAACTACTAGGATTTGGGATTAAGCAAATGATTGTTTTGTGGTGACATTTACTGGAATAGGGATGAGAAAAAATAGCCTTGGATATGGTGTGATATACTAAGAATTCTGCCTTGTCTATATTAATTTTGTAATGACTCTTAGGCTCCCTTGTGGTGTGCAAGAAGGATCTTAGATATACAAAGTTGGAGTTAAGTAGATGTCAGGAATGAAGATGCAGGCTTAGACGTCACTGGCATCTAGATGGTACTTAAGGACACAGGAATGGAAGAAATCTCTTAAGGAAAATGTATAGACAGAAAAGTGGACAACAGAACACAGTCTTGAATCATTTAACGTATTGATGTCAAGTGAAGAAGGAGAAACCAACCGTGACACTGGGAAAAGTCTAATCGTTTGGGGTGACAGAATCCAAGAACAGGAACTATTTTAAATAGGCAGATGAAGTGAACTTTGTTGAATGCTGCTGAGATATCACATAAGATGAGGACAGGAAAGTCGTTGGCAGCATGGAGTTCATTGATCACTTTAATTTTCATAGTTTCAGTGAAGTGGCGGTGATGGAAGCCCAGTGCCTCAGAGAAGAGGAGATAATGTGATGGGATGAAGTGAAGAAAACCATAATAAATAACTCATAGGGTGGAAGCTTTTCTCAGAAATGGGGTGCTAACTACTGGAAGAGGACATGTGTGTGTGTGTGTGTGTGTGTGTGTGTGTGTGTGAAGACGGAAGAGGCAAGATTAGGTTTGCATGCCGATAAAACTGATTCAATAGAGGGAGAAATCAGTGATGATTAATGTAGGATTGAAGTTCTTTTTAAAAAAAGTTGTGGGATTCAGAGAACAAATGAAGGATTGTCCTTAAATTGGACTAGGGACACTTTATCCATAGTAACAAAAGGCAAAGAAGATGGTATAGTTGCAGATGCAGATAAATTAGTTGATTTAGTGGTGGGAAAATAAGAAATGACTACCTAATTGCTTCTTTTTTCTTAATGAAATATCAGACAAGTGTAGCTGTAAAGGAAGTGGCTGTAAAGGAGTGTTGGAAAGATTGAAGGTTTGAAAAAATAGGAGCATAAAGTTAATAATATTTTTGGAGAATGGGCGAGTGAACATGACAGGGTAATAAGATTGTTGGACAGTGTTGTGGGCTATGAGAAATTTCTGATAGTATGTTTGCAGTTAGACTTTCAGGGTGATTGTGTATTTTTCTCCAGATGGTTCTGGCTGCATATGAGCAGCTAGAGAGTAAACAGAAAGATGAGTTTAAGGGGATAGATGGAATGTACGAGAGATCTCTTTCTCTATAATCTGAGTAATTCTAGGCATTATCAGTTTTAAATTTTTGTTATCATGATAGCTAAAAAGCAAAATCTCACTTTATTTTAGCTTGCATTTCTCTGACCTCTAGGGAGACTATGTTTTTTATGCTTATCAGTCATTGTTTTTCCTCTTCTATAAATTACTGGCTCAGATTCTGTGTCTATTTTTTTCTGCTAAGTTATCTGCCTTTTCTCATATTGATTTTTTAAGGTTTATATAAGAGACACTATCTTGCACTATTTTCTCTCAGGCTATTGTTTACACTTGGTTTACAGTGTCTTTCACTATATTCATGATTTGAAAGTTTACACAGTTGAATATATTCATGTTTTCCCTTGGAGCTTCCGGGTTTATGGGCTGCTTAGCCTTCCCCTCTTCTACTCCACTTGAAATTTATAAAGTTAGCCTTCTGCATTTTATTATAGTATCTTTCAAATTTTACTTTTTTACATTTGATCCTTTATTTAATTTGAGTTTAGTTTTGTATACAACATGTGGTAAGAAATCTATTATTTTGATGGATGGATAGCCAATTTGTCCAATAACCTTTCTCACTGATTTAAAATATCACCTCTTCATATTTTATATTTATATACATAGGTAGATATATAGTCATGTATCTGGATTCTCTTCTCTGTCCCATTGATTTGCTGGTCTTCACTTGTATACTGTTTTAACTATGTAGTTTTGTACCATGTTTTGATATTCTGTAGGGCAAATCCCTCTCTTATGATTCTTCCTATTCTTCATTGAAAAAGTTTGTTGGCTATTCTTGCATATTTACTCCTCTAAACAAATTTTATAATTTGCTTGTCAATTCCACTGGGACTTGCTTGCAATGAATTTGCCGATTAATTTGGGGAAAGAATTAAGTTTTGCTTTGGGAGAGGAAGAGGAAAGCAGAAAGCAAAACATCTTAAGCAGGGCTAGGTGAATTGATCCTGTGGATTTAAAGACATGGTCAGAGACCCTCTGGATAAGAGTTCCAAAGGCAGAAGGAATAAGGGGACAGATACTGAAATCAGCTTCCTTCTATCCCTGCATTTGCCAAAGATTAGGCTTAAAGGTTCCAAATGCAGCAATTTTGATAAAAACTACCTGCTGGAATGACGTCTACTAAATTGTATCACAGCCATTTTTTTTTTCCCAAACTGATGTTTACATTTGTTGAAATAAATTAATAGTTGCAAATTACTCAGTTACTTGTTGGGAACAAGTTCAAAAGAAAACAAACAAGTAGTAGGAGAAAAAGGCAAAAATGGTGTTGCGTAAGAAGGGAACTTTATAATTTATCAAAATGAGAATACTTACAAATTAAAAAAATTCTATTATGTGAATGTCTTGGATGAAAGAAACTTTGCAAGGGAATTAGAGTTTATTCAATAAAAGAAAAGGTTCTAGGTTACCATATTAATTCCTTCTTCACGACCCATGAAAAACAGGCATTAGATGCTAACCCTGAAAGTATCGCAACTGAACTCCTACCTAGTTTAATACTGGGATTATTTTCGTAGTTGCATGAGTTAAAATTCTTGAGTAAAAGAAGCATTGCAGTCTTGAGCTATACATCTATCAACACGTCCATTTTCTTCCCTGCGGTATTTATCCTTCTTTTCGGCAGAAAGCAAAACCTGGAAGAAAGAATTGGTTAGAATTAAATTTCCTTCAGCAGCACACAGAGCTGCAGTGTTGCAGCAAAATCTCATTTCTGATGGGGCTAATGGCAGGAAGCTATTTATAGAATGGCTCTGAAATTTCCTTAGTAACAAGGGTTGCAAAGAGCTCTCTCCTTGCTGCTGGAAATATCCCCAGCCAGCCCCCTGCCTTGCCCCTGATTCCTTTAACTTTGGAATTCTTCTCAAGTGTTCCTAGGTTCAGTATTATTTTCTTTCATGGTTGAAGACCTTTCATGAATATTTACCAATCCAATTGTGTACTATACTTTGTTTTGATGATAGTGTGTTCTCTTGAAGGAGAGATATTTCATTTTGATGGCTAAGCTTTGTACTGCAACAACTAATGTTTTTGCTTAAGTTTCTCATGCTTTATGATTTATAAGCTTTCTATTATATTTCAGATTTCTGGGCACTGGCCAGAATCCTAACATTTTCTTCCTTCTCTTTATGTTTGTTCTCTTTTTCCTTCCCTCCAGCTTGACCATCTGTCTCCCTACTTTTGCTTCTGTAGAACCATGCACTATGTACCTAGGGGTGAAACAGCACATGCTATCAAAGGATTCAGTTTTTGGAAGTCATCTCTGATCTATATAAGTACGGAATGACTTCTGCAAAGTGTTCTACATCTTGTTACCATCTGGACCTATTACTTCACCTAGTTAGAGCACAGCTAACAAGGCCAAGGTCATGGATTTAGACCCCATATGATCCAGTTTGCTTTACACAGGAAAGAAATTTCTTTTATGGCCATGGTCTTAAACTGCAAAGGCTGGTGGGTTCATCTTGAAAGTGAGCCCACACTGGAGGACCTGGTGAGCATTGGGTTGGAGCCAGGGCCTCATCATTATTATAGAAAACTTCAAAGCATATGTTCTACGCCTGGACAGTCAGCAGGATTCCTATCTCAATGCACTCTTTATATTAAGCTTTAGAATAGATAGGACATGAGCAATCATCTGTTTCACACATCCAAGGTCACACAGGAAAATAAGAATCCAAAACTCAGTCCAGTCTTCAATGTCATTCTGCCTTTCTGCCTATTCACTTTTTCCTAACCACATCCCTGTGAAGTGCAGCTCTGAGGAGTTATGAATTTTACAGATGGAGATGACTGTGACTGGCACAATTAAACCTGGTGAGATGTGCTACCACACGTAACTGGGAAGAGAGTTGCCATTAGATGCGTACAATGTCTGAGGACTTTAAGGAGGAGAAATTTTGAGCATCTTCTCCATTTGGCTTTTGCAATACTAATAAAATATTTGCAGAATGATCTAAAATTTATAAACTGTTTCCATATCTTCCATCTCATTGGGTCCATCCAACATGAGATTGGCTTGACAGATGTTATTACGTCTTTCTGATTAGACAAATTATGTATAGAAAGATTGCATGACTTGCCCAAGGTCATACAATCTATAAGGTCTTTGGAACCTGATGCAGGGAGCTTTCCATGATATCACAGTGTATTTCATTTCTTGACTTCTACCTACAGAAATATCTCAACAGAAAATTGTACTGTTGAAGCCATTTCTATTTTATTTTTAAGTTGATTTAGAGAGGGCAGATTTCATACAACTTCTGTAGTCACAATTACATACCAAACCAGCTTTGTGAAACTTGAGTATGGCCTCAAAAGGAGATTACATAGATGGTTTTGAAAATCACCTAGAGCCCTTTTAGGACGACCATGTGACATGGCAGCTGATAAAGTTTCTGAAATTAGAGAGACTTGCTTTCAAATCCTGGATCTGCTGTAGTTTATTTTTCAAACCATCCTACCCTACCTGATTAGGAAATGACCTTGGCAACAGTCTTTCTGAAATGAATTTGCCAAATTGTGTAATAGCCCTGCTCAGAACTGAAATCTAAAGTAAGAAAATTATTAAAGGGATTTGAGTTCAGAATCCTGGGAGCTGGAGGAAGCAAATGTTTTTAGTCTTTTTTTTTTCTTTTGCTTGAGACCAGGGCAATTCAATTGTGTGACATTTCTCTTCCAGTTAAAGCCAGGTCTTGTAACCAAAGTGTCTCATTTACATTTTGCTGCTTTGCAAGCCCTAGCATCATCTTACCTTAGTTTTTACAATATTGCATAATGCATTATGTCTTGATGCAATTTAAGACCTCCTGCTGACTACTTGAAATTACTAAGCAGAAGGTCAGACTAGATCAGTGAACAGCTATTAAAATGCATAGGCAGCAGCACAAAGAGTAGGTAATTAGTACTCAATGCAAGCCAAAGCCATGAGAAATGTGAAGAAAAAAGTAAACCAGATGTTTTCTTAATTTTATGACTGCATCTTCCATTCATAGTGATGGCTGTGGATTTAGATCCATCATTAATTTGCCTTTTTGGGGTCGGTTTGTTTTTCTTCTTGTGAAATGTTTTGTACATACAGAGAGGGCATAAAACATATGTACAGGTTAAAAAAACAATTGCAAAGCAACATTTGTGAATCACTCAGACCAGGTGGAAACTGGCCACATGCCTCTCCACAGTCAGAACAGAATCTTCTCTCATCAGACATATCAACCAAAGAAATGTGACCATCTGGCCTTGCTTGTCTTTATAGATTTATTGCCTCTATAGTTGAACCGCTAAGGGCTTCAGTTTGATTTTGTTTGCTTTTGAAATTTATGCAAATTAATTATAGTTTTTTTTTTTTCTTTTTTGACTGCTCTCTCACTCAGTAGTATATTGGTAAGGCTCATCCGTGTTGATGTATATATACATAGTTTACGTATTTTTTATGGTTGGATAGTACAGTAATGTGTTAATAGTTAACAATTTTTGTATTGATTCTATTTCGATGCACCTTGGATCCTTTCCAGTTTGGAGCTAATTTGAACAATGCTGCTATGGACTCTACAGTACCTAACTTCTGGCTATGTACTAGAGTTTCCCCAGAGTGTATAATTAGGGCTAGAATGCTACATCATAGAGAATGCATACCTTCAAATTTACTAGAAAATGCTCAACTATTTCCAAAGAATTTGTATCAATTTTCTCTCTCAAGAGAATTCCTATTGTTCCACTTTCTCACCAACACTTGAAATTGTCAGATACTATATTTTTTGTGAATCTAATAGGTCTGTAATGGTTTTCCACCTTGGTCTTCATTTGCATTTCATTGCTTGCTAAGGAGTTGAACGTGTCTTCTTTTTTAGTAGCCATTTGGATTTCCTGTTTTAAGAGAGTTTATTCAAATCTTATGCCCAGGTTCTTTGAATTGGGCTATTTCTCTTATTTATATATTTTTTGGGGTTTATGTTATCTGTATTCTTTGAAGCACCTGAAGAAGATGAGATTAGCTATGTGAATACCTATGGGAAGAGCATTCCAGAAAATGGAAAATGTCCAGTGCAAATATCCTACGCCAGAAGCCTGCCTGGAGTAAATTAGTGAGAGAGAAATTTTAGTAGCAGGGAAAGTCATAGGGAGAATGAAAGGAGGCCGTGTAGGCCTTATAGAAAGAAACCTTTGGTTTGGAGTCTGAATGAAATGGAGAGTGACTATAGCGTTTAGAGCAGAGGAATGACATGACCTGACTCTCTCCTCTTTTTTTAAATTAATATACTTTTATTTATTTATTTATTTAATAGTTTTAGGTTTACAGAAAAATTGAGTGGGATCTAATATCCTTTTGGTAGAGTGTGTGCTTCCCATCTCTGCAATTACAAGCTCTACAAAGTAGAGATTCTGGCCCGCCATACTGTTACTAGGGGACACAATAAAATATTATTGAACTGTATACTATACGTAATGCCAGGGCATTTCAGAGTCCTTTTAACAGGGACCAACAAGTGAGAAGAGGAGTAATTGTACTGGCAGGAGTAAGTGATGCCAGGAGTAGAAAGAGGCAGATAGGTCTGCTTTTACACAGTAGAAGTAGAGAGGAACATTTATGGTACCCAGGTGATCCACTTAGGTGCCTCTTAGTGTGAACATGTGTAGCAACCTCTGAGGATGGTATGAGCATACATTCAGATCCTTCAGAAATGAAGGTTTGGTTTACAGCACCAGGTAAGACACAAAGACCTGCATAGGTACCATCTGAGGGTAGAGAAATTTATAGTGGATGATGGGGGAGGGCGATGATCAGTACCAGCAGTGGCCCTGAAACCAACTGCAGCAGTTGGGGCTAAAGTATATTTCGTTATGGAAAAGAGGTCAATGGAACCATGGAAAATGTCTAGCGGCATGCATCTGTGTAGGACAGAGATGGGCTATGGTGGCCGTGGATGCAGCTGCTCAATCTCTCTGCAAGCAGATCTTCTGTGGCAAGCACAGTTAGACAAACACCTCCATTTATACATTCAGATACAACATGGTGCTCACGCTGAAGCCATGCTTCCTCTGGGTTGTTCCCAGCATGACACAGTTATTAGAGTTGGGACATTCCTGCCTCTAATGGGAAACCTTTGCTAGTGAGGGTTCCTTAACCTGCTGTGAGATTCTCCGAACTGTGAAATGGTCTGAGGCCTGTCCTGCTCAATTTTCCTTTCTTTTGCTTCTTTCACAGATGGCAGACCTATGTGGTGGTCTAAAGGCTCTTGCAGCCTATCCCAGTTGTCTCCCCGTGCTCCTTCACAGGCATGTTCCCCAGTAAATCTCTTGCACATCTAATCTCCTTTTGGCATCTGTTTCTTGGAAGACCTGAGCTGAAATAAGGTATGTTTAACATAATTATCAAAGTGGTTTAGTTTAAATCTACCATCTTTCTATTTCTTGTCTATTTCTTCCATTTGCTCTTTGTTCCTTCTCTGTCTTTCGGATTGAGTTTTAAAAATACGATTTTCTTATTATCTATACCTTGTTGTTTTATTTTTTAGCATTTAACTTTAGTACCATTTGAAAGGTAAGGGTTAACTTTCAAGTCATACCATACCACTTCACATGTGGTGTAAAAAGTGTACAGCAGAATTCACCCAATTCTTCCCTCCTGTCCTTTGAGCTATTTTCAGACATTTTATTTCTGCATATGCTATAACCCCCCCGACACATTGTCGTTATTTTCACTTTAAACAGTCAAGTATCTTGTGCATAGATTAAAAATGATAAAAATGTCTTTTATACTCATCCACAAATTTACCCTTTGCAGTGTTCTTCATTAATTTATGAAGAGCCAATATCTAACTGGTAATATTTTCCACCTTTCTTTAATATTTCTTATAGTGAAGGTATGCTGCTGATGAATTTTTTCATATTTTGTTTGTCTGAAAAAGTGTTTATTTCTCCTTTTTTTATTGTGGTAAAATACACATAACATAAAATTTACCATTTTAACTACTTTAAAATGTACGGTTCTGTGGTATTAAATACATTCACATTATTGTGTACCCTTCACCACTACCCATCTTCAGAACTTCTTCTTCTCCTGCAAATGCAACTTTGTACCCAGTAAAATATTAACTCCCCATTCTCCCCTTTCCCAGTCCCTGACAACCACCGTTCTACTTTCTGTCTCTAGAATTTGACTAACCTAGGATCCTCATGTAAATGAATTCATACAGTTTTGTCCTGTTTTGACTGGCTTATTTCATTTAATGTCTGTAATGTTCATCTATGTTGTAGCATGTGTTAAAACTTCCCTCCTTTTTAAGGCTCAATAATATTTCATTGTATAAGTAGACCACATTTCATTCATTCATCCATCAATGGACACTTGAGTTGCTTTCACCTTTTTGGCTGTTGTGAATACTGCTGCTATGGACATGGATGTACAAATATCTGTTTGAGTACATATTTTCACTTCTTTGGGGCATAAGCTCAGAAATAGAATTGCTAGATTGTATGGTATATTTAGTTTTCTAGGGCTGCGATAACAAAGTACTACAGGCTCAGTGGCTTACACAACAGACATTAATTTTCTCATAGTTCTGGAGTCTGGGAGTCTAAGATCAAGGGGTCAGGAAGGTTGGTTCCTTCTGAGCCTTTTCTACTTGGCTTGAAAAAGAGTCTTCTCCCTGTGTCTTCCCTTTGTACTTTTCTGTGGCCAAATTTCCTCTTCTTATAAGGATATCAGTCATATTGGATTATTGCTCACTCTGATGATCTCATTTTAACTTAATTACCTCTTTAAGATCCTATCTCCAAACACAGCCACATTCTGAGGTACTGGGTGTTAGGACTCAACATATGAATTTTGGAGGGAAACGAATTCAGCTCATAATACTCTGTCATCTGGCTCCCCCAAATCATGTTCTTCTTGCTTGCAAAATGTATTCACCCCATCTTAACAGACCCAAAAGTCTTAACCAATTCCTGCAGCAGCTCTAAGTCCAAAATCTCATCTAAATATCATCTAAATCAGGTATGGGTGGGATGGGACTTGAGGTATGATTCATCCTGAGGCAAAATTTCTCTCCAGCTGTGAAACTGAGAAACAAGACAGCAGGTTGTATACTTCCAAAATACAATGATGAACAGGCATAGAATAGACATTTCCATTCCAAAAGGATAAATTGTAAAAGTTTCCTAAAAGGATCTTTTTCTAATTGTGGTAAGAACAATTAACACGAGATTATTTTCTTGATAATTTTTAAGTGCACAATACAGTGTTGTTAAGTATAGACACAATGTTGTACAGCAGATCTCTAGATAGAAGTATATTTCTTAATTTTAAAATATGTGATTTTCTAGATAGGGTTTTTTTTTATATCATAATTGTCTATTTTAACGAGACTTTGACTAAAGCATGTGGTTTTAATGTTTTAAAATGTGTTGAGGGTGTCTCTGTGGTCAGTTAGACCAAGTGTGTCAACACTGTTGTTCAGTCCTCTATATAGGCCTCAGAGATGTTGAGGGTTTAGTTCCAGACCACTGCAATAAAACAAATATTGCAATAAAGCAAGTCATTCGAAGTTTTTGGTTCTCCACTATGTATAAAAGTTATGTTTACACTATACTGTAGTTTATTAAGTGTGTAATAGCATTATGTCTAAAAAACAATGTTCATACTTTAATTAGAAAATACTTTATAGATAAAAAAATGTCAAAACAATTATAATAGTGACATCAAAGGTCTTTGAACACAGATTACCATAACAGATATAATAATAATAATGAAAAAGTTTGAAATATTGCAAGAATTACCAAAGTGTGACACTGAGACACAAAGTGAGCAAATGCAGTTGGAAAATGGTGCTGATAGATTTGCTTGATGTGGGGTTGCCACAAAACTTCAATTATATAAAACACAATATCTGCAAAGTGCAATAAAGTTAAGCACAATAAAATGAGGTATGCCTGTAGCTTGCTCTGTACTTATTCTATGTTCTGTATATTTATTTTTCTGTATACTTATATAATTACTAAGAGAGGAATATTGAGATCTTTAAATATAATTATGGAATTACCTATTTTCCCTTTAAAATTTCTCAGCTTTTGTTTCATATATATATATATATATATATATATTTTTTTTTTTTTTTTTTTTTTCCGGCACGCGGGCCTCTCACTGCTGCGGCCTCTCCCGTTGCGGAGCACAGGCTCCAGACGCCACAGGCCCAGCGGCCATGGCCCACGGGCCCAGCTGCTCCACGGCACGCGGGACCCTCCCGGACCAGGGCATGAACCCGTGCCCCCCGCACTGGCAGGCAGACTCCCAACCACTGCGCCACCAGGGAAGCCCCTGTTTCATATATTTTATAGCTCTGTTATTAGATACAAATGAAATTAGGATTGTCATGTCCTCTTGATAAATTGGCTCTTTATAAATAAAAATGCCATTCTTCATTCCTGCTAATAATTCTTGTTCTAAAATTTACTTTTTCTTATTTTCATATATCTATTCCAGTTTTCTTTTAATAGTGTTTGCATGGTAATTATTTTTCAAGTCTTCCACTGTTAGCTTTTCACTTTTTCTTTATTTCTAAGACAGCATTTTGTTGGATCTTGTTTTTTTATTTAATGTGATAATCTCTGCCTTTTAATGGAAGTATTTAGACCATTTATACCTCATGTAAGTATATATTTGTTGTGATTAAGTCTACCATTTTGTTATTCTTTTCTACTTGTGACATATTTTCTTTGTTTATTTCTGTCCTGTTTTCCTATCTCCTTTTGGATTGATTGCATACTTTGAGATGCTGTTTTGTCTTCACTTGGCTTATTTTATGCCCTTCTTTCTTTTGTTATAGTTTTGAGTGGTTACTGTTTATAATATAAACTTTTAACTTAACAGTCTACCTTCAAATACTATCACACCACTTCATGTAAGAATTTTACAGCATTCTTTGCAATTTCCCAGGCCAATACATTGTACCTTGTTTGTCATATATTTTACCTTAAATTGGTGTAAGCCACAATACACAGTTATTATTTTGCTTTAATTAGGTTTTGAATAAAATTAGTAATCAGGAAAAATGTTTGATATTTGCCCACATTTATACCATTTCCAGCACTCTTTATTTCTTTGTGTAGATAAAATTTCTATCTGGTATTATTTTCCTTCTGCCTGAAGAATTTTGTTTAACATCTCTTGTGTTACAGATTTGCTGGCTGTTGATTTTTTTCAACATTTTATAGATTTCTAGGTTAACATTTTTCCTTTTAGTACTTTAAAGATAATTTGTTATCTTCTGGTTTACATAGTTTCTGACAGGATATTTGCCCTTATTCTTACTTTTGATTTTTTTTTTTTTTTTTTTTTTTTTTGTGTAAAATGCTGCTTTTTCCCACTACGCTTAAGGTTTTATTTTTACCACTGAGTTTTAGCAATTTTATTATGATATTCATTGAAGTGATTTTTTTAGTGTGTATTCTGTTTAGGGTTTGTTGAGCTTCTTGGATCTGTAGGTTTATAATTTTCATCAAATTTTGGGAAAAAATTGGCCATTATTTCTTTAAATATTTTTATGTCCCTTTTTTCTGTGACTCTAATTCCACATATATGAAGCCACTAGATATTGCCCCACACATCACCAAAGCTTTATTTTTTAAGTCTTTTTCCTGATTGTGCTTCCAAACGGAAGTGCTTCCATTGAATAGTTTCCATTGCTGTGTCTTCAAGTTCTTTGATCTTTTCTTATAGAGTGTCTAATTGGGTGTTAATCTTTTCTAGTGTGTTTTCATTTTAGAGCTTGTATTTTTCATCAATATAAATTTAATTTGGATATTTTCTACATCTGCCATTTTTGTCTTATGATTTTCATGTTTTTCTTTATATCCCTGAGTATACAGAACATATTTATAATTGCTGTTTTAATGTCTTCTTCTGGCTATTCCATCATCCCTGTTATTTCTGGGTCTGTTTCTATTGATGGTAAAACACTTTTCCTGTTTTCTGTACAGATAGTAATTTTTAATTGGCTGCTGTATATTTTACATTGTTAAGTGCTGGATTTTGTTGTGGTCCTTTAAAGAATTCTGGTCTTTTATTTTGTTGCAGGCAGTTAAATTACATGTGCATTAGTTTGAACCTTTTGAAATTTGTTTCTAACCTCTTTTATAGTAGGTCTAGAGCAATATTTATTGTAGAGCTAATTTAGCTTCAGTTTTCGTTTATTCTTTCTCTCTTTTTGAAGGTTTGGGTCTTCAGAGGTCTCTACTAAATAC
This sequence comes from Tursiops truncatus, assembly GCF_011762595.2. NCBI lineage: Eukaryota > Metazoa > Chordata > Mammalia > Artiodactyla > Delphinidae > Tursiops > Tursiops truncatus. The sequence goes on from NC_047039.1 coordinate 13,939,206, forward strand.
TACACATGGTCAACAAGATCTCTCTATCCCTGTTAGAGGGAACTCAAGTCATGGTTTGTCCTGGGTAGCCTCCAGAAATTGTTAGTTTCACAGCTTTCTGGTAATAATTCTTCCCTTGAAAGTTATTTTGGTCCCTTCTTGTTGGGTTTTACCTTACACATGTGTAGAATCATCTTCGACCAAGGCTCACAGGAACTCCTATGCATATTTCTGGAACTCTTTCCTCTGTGTAGCCCCCTCTTTTTAGTCATTCTCCTTTGCAACTATAGCTACCTCAGCCTCACTAAACGTGAATTTCTCAATCTCAAACAAGATTTTTAGACTCTGTTTTCCTCTCCTTGCCCCATATCCAGGATTGCCTTAGGGAGAAAATGTTTCTCTGCTTTTTTAGGGGATCACAGTCCTGTACTGCCTGTTGTTCAGTGTCTGAAAATAGTAATTTCCCATGTTTTGTACTGTTTTCTAATTGTTTCTAGTAGGAGAGGAGTCTTGATTATTTTACTGTCTTATGTTTGGAAATGAAGTACCCTGGGTATTTTTAATTTTTCTCTTATTTTTTTCTTCACATGAATAGCCAACTTGAATTTTTGCTATTCTTTCCTGGGCCAACTGTGTTAAAATTTAGGACTTTAAATACATTTCTGTGAATGTATCACAGAAAAAAAAAGAGAATAGCATCAACAACAGAATGAAAATAGAAGTTCTTGGTGTGAGTGGGACCTCCCTCTGGTGGAGGAGTCTTTTTGGAAGTGGTAGATTCCTGGTGGATTGAGAGATTGTTGAGACCAATGTGGTCACTTTTCAACTTCAGAGGCAATTGCCTCTGATGGCTTTTAGCGCAGCTTTATTGTAAAGCTTGCCTATTGAATCAGGGGGTGTACATCCTTAAGACAAATACTGTAAACAGCCATAGGATTGGGGGTGGAAGCTGGGGAATGAGAGAATGGAGTAGGGAGGAAGCATGACAGTAATTCCAGGCTGCATGAGCTTCTGAGGCAAGAGCACCAATACAGAGATCCATCAACCTAAAAACAAAACAAAAACTAAGCTAACAAACAAAAAGACTGGACTTGCAAAAATAACTTCTGATTAAATTATAGAAGACGAAAACAAAACAATGAAACAAAAGCAAGTGTAACTTTTGGAATATCCTCCTGCTTAAGAAATACCCGGATTAAGCCATTATTTGACCTGGTTGCACCAAGCTATACATCTCCTTTGTTAGAACAGCTCATTTTACTTAGAAGATAAAGAAAATGCCTTGGTTTAAATGTTAAACTACAGGGAATTGATTAATAAATAATGCTATATTTGTAGAATAAAATGCTATACAGTCATAAATCATGGTTTGGAAAAATATTTAATAAGGAAAATTGTGATATATTTTAAGTGAGAAAGCAGGTTGAAAAACAATATGCAGCTCTGTATATGGAATATATTCTTACCCCCACCCTCACCTACCTACCCACCTACCTACTGAATCTTTCTCTAATTTGTCTATTAGGAAGAGATATAGTGTAATGAGAATGTGACCCACGGAGTCAGGGCTCCTTGGTTTAATACCCAAGGTCTACTTTAGAGAAAATTCTTCATTTCTCTTTTACTACTGTTGTCTCACTTTAACATGGAAATAATAATAATATCTACTTCATATGGCTTCGGTAAAGTATAAATGATTTAACCCATTTAAGCCCTTAACAGAGTACATACAATAAATACATATTAAATGCTAATTTTTAATTATATATTACAGAAAAGTGTAGAAAATTTGAATATATAGTGATTATATCTTGGTGGTGACATACCATGTGCTTTGATTTCTTTATATCTTTTTATATTTTCTAAACTTTCTACAAAGAACATGCATTTCCTTTATGCTAACAAAAAATATAATACGTATGTTGAAAAAAGGAAAAATAATTTGTAGATTCTTAGATTAGGTAAAAAATATTATTTATAAGCATAGTCTTTATAAGACATAGCCAAAATTTGTTGACAGAGGGATTAAAAGTAAAAGTTGTAGAAAGACATATAAACTCAATGCAATAAAAAATGCAGTGGTTGGGACTTCCCTGGTAGTGCAGTGGTTAAGAATCTGCCTGCCAATGCAGGAGACATGGGTTCGAGCCCTTGTCCGGGAAGATCCCACATGCCGTGGAGCAACTAAGCCCACGCGCCACAACTACTGAGCCTGCGCTCTAGAGCCTGAGAGCCACAACTAATGAGCCCACGCGCCCCAACTACTGAAGCCCACACACCTAGAGCTTGTGTTCCGCAACAAGAGAAGCCACTGCAATGAGAAACCTGTGCACCGCAATGAAGAGTAGCCCCCACTCGCCACAACTAGAGAAAGCCCACATGCAGCAACGAAGACCCAACACAGCCAAAAATAAACAAATAAAATTTTAAAAAATACAGTGGTTGCCATATCAATATCATAATTTTCAAAGAAAGGGACACAGAATCTTTTTAATAAATTTTTTATATGATCCAAAAATATGTCAAAATAGTCTTGAAGCTTTGTATTTCAGATAACATATCATCAGACTATATATAAATTAAATCTTTTCTATACAGAAATATGTGAAGGAATCAAACGTCAGGTAAGAGTAGCTGGATATTTTAACACACCTGTCTCAGCCTTTGACAGAATGATCATGCAAAATATAATCCAAAGGAGGTGCTGGTCTTGGATTTAGAAATCTAGGCATAGAATTTTGACTCAGCCACAACTCTGCAACTTTCAGGTGGGTAGTTAACTTTTTTTAAGCCTCAGTTGCCCTGCCTGTCAAAGGAGTTGAATATATGTCCCTATATTGCAAAGCTGTTTGTTACAAGGGTACATGAGGGAACGCTGGGTGGGTGGATGGTGATAAATTGAAGAAAAGGCCATCAGAGGCCTTGAGGCTTGAATAATACTTAGGATTATTCCAGGAACATAACAAGGAAGAAAGAATTTTCCCTAGAGTAAGGAAAGATAGCATATGAAAGGCACAGAGGGATGGAAAAGCAGGACGATATTTGTTGCTATTGTTTTTTCTTTAGTCTTAGTTTTCAGGAGAAGAAAAAAGAGCAGTGTTAACAGTGTTGGTGCAGTTGGGACACACCTAGTAGAATGGTGGAGAAAAGCCTGGCGAGATGGAGCTTGTGATGGGAATATCTATAGTAGTTACGAGCCCTAGATTTTAAGCCACAGCCAGGCTTCAAATCCCATCTTTACCACCTATGACTTGTCTGCCTTTGAAAATATTACTAAACTCCTGCAAACCTCAGTTTTCTTGCCTATAAGATGGGGCTACTAATGGTTCCCAAAATGCGGTTACTAATAAACCCTATATCGTAGGTCCTTTAAAATGTTTAAGGCGGTGTGTAGTGTATTTAACAAGCTTGAAACAATCCTCGGCGTGTGTCATTTACTACCGTTATTGTTTATTGTGTTGTTGTTATTGTTGTTATTACCCCAATGAGGAGCTATGACTTTATCCTGTAAGTTAAAGGAGCCATTAAAGGATGTTAAGCAAAGCAAACCCAGATGGACTTTTTTTTTTTTTTGCGGTACGTGGGCCTCTCAATGTTGTGGCCTCTCCCATTGCGGAGCACAGGCTCCGGACGCGCAGGCTCAGCGGCCATGGCTCATGGGCCCAGCCGCTCCGCGGCACGTGGGATCTTCCCGGACCGGGGCACGAACCCGTGTCCCCTGCATTGGCAGGCGGACTCTCAACCACTGCACCACCAGGGAAGCCCCAGATGGACTTTGTGTTTCATAAAAACAACTCTGGTAACATTGTCACAGATTTATAAGACTGGAGGGTCACTTATGAATCAGTTTCCTTTGTATTTCCTCATGATGGATAATGAGCACGGGGCTTTAATTTTGTTTTATTTTATTAATTTTCCATCACAGATATGCTGCTACAAGAGTGGCATGAGGCCCTGATGACTCAGGAGAACTTTAAAGGGTGTGTAAATACCTCTCAGCTATGTCGAGGTGTTGATACCCCTGTTTTTCTTGTCAATACATTCTCTAGAGAGTGAGCCTGATGAATGCAAACCATCAACGTTATTTCTGGAGGCTTGGTAAACATTTTAATCTTTGTGGCCTGATCTTGATGGAGAGCAGATCAACCAAGTCTCCCGGTCTGCCTGCACAACAATCAATACCACAGAAGAAAATGAAAAGCACTTAAGCTATGCTTCCTGAATGGACACTTCAAGAAACACAGGAATGATTTCTCCCCAGAAAGGTGATCTTGGGGGTTTGAATCCTTTATTTAGCAATGACGAATGCAAAGGGGAATTAACAGAGGCTCTGAAATGAGGATGATAAGGTCACAGCTGAGGATGACAAAAATAAAAATGTTTCCTTAGAAAATGTCAGTTAGTAGAAACATCGCTACTTGTGGAGTGTCCAGGCCTGTAGGCCTAGGGCAATTCTCCTCATAATGTAGCAGCATTGGTCCTTTATTTGATACATGTTTTTGAATGCCTGACAGTGACTCCTCACTCCCTTTAAAATCAGGTATTAAGCAGGTATCTGAAATCCCACAACAAGGCATTTCATTCATTCCTTCCTTCCTTCATTCAAAATGCTGGGTGGAAGTCACTGATACCTCCGTGTTACTAAACCTATGTACACTTTTCCATCCTTACCTCCATTGACCTCTCCTTTACCTTAGATATTACTACCTCCTGATAAGCATTCTTGATCCTGCCCTCCAGGGTTGGATTATGGGTCCTAATTATGTGCTGTCATAGAACTCTCTACTTCTTGAGGCACTTATAACACTATTGTAATTGCCTATTAAAATTTTTCTTTCCAAAGACTTGAACTCTTTGAAGAAAGATACTGCTGCCACTCTCTTTGCAGCCCCTAGAACAACGCCAGGCATGTGGTAGGTGCTCAGAAATTTTTCTGGAAGAGAGGGAAAGAGGAAAAGAGAGTTTGTGACATTAAAAGGTTAAGTCCTGAGTAATTAAATTTTCAGAGAAGATAGCATTAACTATCCTAACACTCCCTCCTTTTCAACCGTCTTTTTCTTTGACATTCATGACTCAACCCTTTCCTGGAGTTCCTCTTACCTCTCTGCTTTTTCTTTGTTTTTTTTTTTTTTGTGGTACACGGGCCTCTCACTGTTGTGGCCTCTCCTGTTGCGGAGCACAGGCTCCGGACGCGCAGGCTCAGCGGCCATGGCTCACGGGCCTAGCCGCTCCACGGCATGTGGGATCTTCCCGGACCGGGGCACAAACCCGTGTACCCTGCAATGGCAGGCGGACTCTCAACCACTGCGCCACCAGGGAAGTCCTCTGCTTTTTCTTAATATCCTTTCCAGGCATCACTCCTTGGCTATCTCTTAGTTGTCTCTGTTTTTCAGGCTTTCAACTTAGCCTGCTGTCCTTCTCAACTTTCCCCACACTCTCCCAGTCCATCTCATTCCCTTCCCCTTTCAATTATCGTATTTAACTAATGGTGGTCAAATTTATGTCTCTTGCCCTATAGTCTCCTCTTGAGCTTCAGACTCATACATTCCAACTACTTACTAAGCATCTCTGTTTGGATGTTCTTCAGACATCCAAAACTCAACATGTCCCAAATCATAAACTTTTCCCAAGAAACTGATCCAACTACTCATTCAGTCCCAAAACCAGAGTCCCTGTTTTTATCTTGAAAACCTTTTTCTCTCATCTCTCCATCCATCTAATGAATCAACAAGTGCAGTTGATTCTATTTTCCAAATTCTTCTTAAGTCATCTGCTTCTCTTTATTTTTGCTCACCAACTTTCTCTCTTACGTGGATCATTGCAACAGCAGCCCATGTGGTCTCTGCTTCCAATCTTGCTTTCCTCTAATACACAAACCAGAATGATCTTTCTAAAATGCAGACCTAATCATATTGTCAGCAACCACCACATTCAAAACTTTCATTATTTCCAAGTGTTCTCAGGAAAAAATTCAAACTCCTTCGTGGCCTTATCTCTTGCTATTACTATTATCCAAGCCTACTCTTTTATTAAACTAATTACAAGTCATTGAATATTTCATGGTCTCTCTCTGTCTTCTCTCTTTGCCAGTTTCTCTTTCAATCTCTTCCCTCACCATCCATCTCTCTCTCTCCCCCTGAGTTTCTTCTGTTTGGATCTCTCTTCCTTTCCATGCCTCTCATTTGATGCGCTAATTCTTCCTTATCCTTCCGGTTTTACCTTAGATATTACCACCTCCTGATAAGCATCCTTAATCCCGCCCTCCAAGGCTGGATTATGGATCCTTCTTATGTGCTCCCATAGAATTCTCTCCTTTCCCTTTTGAAGCATTTATAACACTACATTGTAATTGTCTATTTAAAAAAATTTCTTTCTAAAACTATGAACTCTTTGAAGACAGATGCTGTTGCCACTGTATTTGTACCACCTAGAACCTAGAACAATACCAGGTGTGCAGTAGGTACTCAAAAAATATTTCTCTGTGAGAGAGATAAAAGAAGAAGAGGAAGAAGAAGGAGGAGGAGAAGAATGAATTAGTGACATTAAAATGTTATTAAGTCCTGAGTAATTGAATTTTCAGAGAAGATGGCATTAAGCACATTTTCTTTGAGTTTCCAGCTGTGCTTTATTTCGTTCATGCTATGTTTAGCATAGAATTAAACATATTAATTATGTAAATAATTTATTTTTTTTTGACTTCTAAGATATGGCTTATATTTACTTCTTATGGGGCCCAAAGGAAAGAGGTTGCACAGGGATTTAGTTCTCTATGGCCAATGCCATTCCACTCTTGTTCCTCCCCTCCTGGGGAGCGCTTTATTTGCCCCAAATTACATCATCTTTCTTAATGTTTGACTCAAAATGTCCCCAAAGTGTCATTGCCTATCACATTTTTAAATATGCTGAGACATTTTATCAGGAAATAGAACTGTCGTGGATTCAGTGCTGAGTGCTGAAATTTGAGATGAAAATTCCTCATGGTTCCTAACTACTTCAAAACCTGATGTGCTTAGAGCAGACTTGATCTTCCCCAAGGTACAAGGGATGCCAAGTACTCCTTCTATACTGATGTGAGCTCATACAGAGACTTTCTGTTCTGAGAAAGTAACAGAGCGCTTCTGATTCTCTTGCCATGGTTCTGATAGCTCCTTTTCTGTATCTCATATATCTGTCATCAGTCATATAAACCCTTTGCCTGTAATCTGGGACAATCCAAATGTGTGAGTACTGATTTGATTTCTTCTTTTCCAGGAGGTCAGTCCAAAGGGAAGGCAGGGTCTCAAACTAAAGAATAAATGTTCAATAGTATTAGGCCAACTTCAAGTGACCTTTAACTTCAGATTACGTTTGGAGAACGGTTCAGGTCTTGGCAAATTCCACCTTGTTTTAAGGGAACTATTTTATTCCATGTGTCCCTAATGATATTACCTCTTATAATTCCTAATTACTGCTCATTGCTTGGATCAGTCCTCGAACAGCTTGTAGATATTCTAAGTAGGATTCCATATTCTGGGCTGAACGTTGCAACTGCACTTGATTGTTGACCTAATATTGGAAAGAGATTGAGGTATTCCTCAGGCCCAAAGGGAAAACGTTAAGCTCTAACAATAGCAAACGTGTATTGATTTTGTACTGAATGCCAGGAACTAAACATTTTATAAGTATTATATCGATTAATCTTCAGAGTCATCCCTATGAGGTAGATTCTATTATTTTCTCCATTTCATAGATGGGAAGATGGAGAGCAAGAGACACGATTTCACAAAGTCACACAGTGAGCAGATGTCAGAACTCAGATGGCATTTAAGACTGTCTGATGCTGAAATTTGTGTTCTTAGCCCCTTAGCCACTTAGCATTTCCTTCCAGAATGCTGATAAAGCTGTCTTTGGCTTGGCCTCTTTCTCGGGGCCACTTTTATAGATCAGTACGTCTAACAGGTCTGGGTATAAAATAATTCTTGCAGAACATTAATCATACGAGGAAGTTATCTGATTGGGATGTTGGATTAGCACCTGGAGACTCAAACTTCCCCAATATCCCTCTTAACCTTTAGAGACATAATCCCTTCATCTAGAATGAAGAGGGGCTTTGTGTTCAGAAGCCGCTCCTTCTATCAACTTTGTCATTGACTATTTTTTTTATCCTGATTCCCAAGAAAATCCAGTCTTGAATTTTGTAAACACTGAGAGGATTTTTAGCTTTATCATGTGGAACTTCTGTGATCATGGCACTTGGACCATGAGAGAATTTCATTCTATGTGGAGTCAGAATCTCTATTTCCTGTTCTAACTCTCTTGTTCCAAAGCTTTCTACAATTAGCATGGTGACTTCTTCCTACCTTTCTTAAGGCAGTAAGGGTTCCATTATTTTCCTATGGCCCCTGCGTGAGCTTGGCTACTGCATGAGTTACTTGGTACAGTGTATTATCTAATTTTCTTTTAACAATTTATTTGATTTTTCTTGTATCATGTATAAATCAGGCACATATAAAACTGAAACACCACTTTTCTTTATTTTTAATTTCCTTTACTGGCCCCCATTCCCAATCAGAAAAAGAAAATTTTTCTTTTCATTACTTCCTTTCAATTTGAAAGTCTCTTTTGGATAGTATCCACGTTCAGCTATAATCATTTCAATTACTCTTCACAGCTCTTTTTACGAGTGTCCTTTTTTCCTTATAGGTCTTTCTTGTCCTATTTTTAATTTAATAGTAGCATGAAGGACATGCTAATACTTTGTATTATTTTGTTATGCTGTTACTTATCCTGTACTCCAAAAACGCTTATTGCCTTAGAGAAGTAAATATGATATGATTAAGCTGCTTTCCAATATAGGTCTTCTGGTTTCATAATAGGTTTCATAATAGGTCTTCCAGTTTACTATTCCCTGACATCAGCAAAGCTTTGCCTTAGACCTAGCATATAGTACATAACCTATGAGAATTTGCCTCTGTCTGCCAAAGCTTCCTCTCTTTCTTTTTATTCCCCTCCCTTCTCTTTTTTTCCCCTAAACAGGCATTCTCCACATATTAGCTCAAAAATAAAAAACCTGGGGGAATTTTCTAGTAAGCAGTCTATAAATAGGGATACATTTTTCATCCTAGTCATTTTGGTTATTGCTTATAGAAGCTCTCAGTGTTCAAAACACTGCCCAACAGCCTGTTTTTCATAGGGTGATGCCTAGAGCGTTCTAAATTTCCGACAAAAACTTCAAGTTCAGGATCACACCTCTTATGGAGATTCTGCCACTGCACGGTCTTAGAGGCCAGAGGCGGTAGCGTCTGTAGCTGTCAGGACAAGCTAGGCTTTGTTGTAAAAATAAACAAGAAAAAAGAAAGTTCAGTGGCATAAACCAATGAAGGCTTATCTCTTGTTAATGCTGCAGCATGCCCATTCTAGCCCAGCAGGGCTCTGTTCATTGTTGCCACCCAGGGACCCAGGACGACAGAGTAGCCACCTTCTTGGATAATGCCAGACATGTCCCAGAGGGAGAGAGTGTGGCAAATCATGCAGTGGCTCTCACAGCTTCTAACAGAAGTGACTCTCACATTTCAAATTCAGCTGCATAACCACTCCCAACCTGCTAGGGTAAAGGAACACTATTCTACTTTGTGCCTGGGAGAAGAACCAGGAACAACTGGAACACAGCAACACTCCATCCATGGTAGGATGTGTCTTTTATCTTAAGATTGTTGATTCAGCTTCAACTACAATGTCAGTTTCACGAGAAGGGTAGACGGGGGCAATGCGCACTGCTAAATTTTGGATTCAGACGCCCTTATGGCTGATACGCAGGACCGAATCACTTGTGAACTATGAAAACTTCTTTTGGGACTCTGGCCTAAGACTGTCACCAGAGGGACGCTGGGGAGACCCTAGATCCACAGCTTGTTTTGTCTCACTTATTGGGACAACAAAGAAAGAAATCTAAGCCCAAGTAAAATGGTACCAAAGGAATTTCTTCTTCCTGCAGTCTAGGCTAGAGCCAATCGAAGTATCCCACTGTTAAGATTCTGCTTGGCGGGAAATGCCACCCCACCAGGGACAGCCCCTGGTTCCTCTGAACATTCCAACTAGATGGGTGCATGGAGAGAGAAGACAATCCAAAGAGTTAAGAATACAAAGCAATTATGGCACAAGTCATGACTTAAAGTCTCTTTACTGTAACTCTAAACGTGTCCAAATACAGCCTAAATGAAAAGGTCTTTGCATCTTTCCTTCTCAAAGTTGGAGTGAAAGGTGAGTACTTGAATTCCTCCTAAAGGACAGCAGTGACCTTAGGTAGGAATCCAGTTTTACCCATTTTCTTTATGTGGAGAGATTCTATAATAAAGGGAAGAAGTTTCTGGGTAACACTGGCTTTCTATCTCCATAACTGTTGATTAAAAAAAAAAAAAACCTTTAGTTGCAAGGTTGATAGATTTAGAGGATTATTTTAGCTCCATGTTTCAAACTATAAGACTAAAAGTGGCTTAATAACAAGGGGTTAATCATGTTACCTTTCTGGGGTTAGTTCAGTAGCATAGCCATGTGCTCAGATACTAAGGTGCTTTCCACTTTCCTGCTGTGCCATCCTTGATATATGGATGGCACTTCTCCTCATGGACACAGTTTGGCTGCCACAGCTCCAAACACTAATCCGGTCCTCATAGAGAAGATCCAAACGCAGAAAAGGGCAAATCCCCATCTATGTCCCTTGTAACAGTGAGAAAAATGTTCTCCGAGACCTGCTGCTGCCTTAGATCTCATTTGCCAGATTTCTTTACATATCCATGTTTATACTAATCACAGTGAGGGTAATGGAATTACTATAATCAATATTCATCTCCTGGGGCTGAGAAGTAGTCATCTTCCTTGAACTCAGAGGAGGCTGACGATCCAATCAAAACTGGGGTTCTGCCAGCAAGAAGTATATGGAGAAAGACATGGCTCTTGGCAACCTCAGAGTTAAGACACAGAGAGGTGATGTGGTTCCCTTTGATTCTGTGGAAAGGTGGGGCAGAGCTAGATCTAGAGCACTGGCCTCCTGTTTCCTCAGCACCATGACTTTTCTTCTGTGTCTTTGTCTCTTCCTTTATAAAAGGGATTGGGATATTGCTTGCCTGAGTTCTATGGTGATAAGCATCATCATAATAATTAAAAAAAGAAAACTTGCCTAAGGGATTACTTCCATGTGGAACAATGAAACAATAACCTAAATAGCCACAGCTCAGTTTCACAGATGCTGCTGCTTGGATACAGGAAAACTGCTGACTTATTGCACAGCTCTGCTGGGGCTGTTTCCTCACCCCACCTCTGACCAGATGGTACACCTCATCTCATGATTTTCCTCGTGTTTGCTGGCTCTGATGTATATCCCCTGCAAGAAGGAAGAAAAAAACATCTCTCCTGGGAGCTTGTACTGCAGACCAGCCATTCAGCCCTTTTGCCCCAATACTTCTGCAGAGCTGACACACACAGTTCTTTCCTATGCACGGAGATGCTGAAACCAAGCGCTTCCTTATTGCACTGACTCAGAGAAAGGGCTGGGGCTGCTCTGGGCTCAAGAGTCATCCATCAGGGCAGATTGATACTCCGTCTGCCTTTTGCCTTCTAGAAGCTTGTGTGCATATTTTTAACTCTTTGGGTTTGCAAAAGAGAGAAGATGAGTAGGCACCCACCCTTTGGTTGGCAATGGGTAAGCTGACATTATCCCATTGGGCAAATGGGGGAGGATTCACAAGGGAAGAGGGAGCCTGCAATTAAGCGAGGACTGCAGAGTTCTGTCTGAGTCAGCATTACCTCCTCCTGGAGCGCTCTCAGGTGATCCCCTGGCCAAGGACACTGCAGGAAGGACAGCGTCATGTGGTTGGACACAGAAAATGGATGCTTTGGAAGCAGACTGACATTTGCTTTTTAATTACCTCCTCTTTAATTACCTTCTGAAGATGAATTCTTTTTTCATAGCAAAAAGCCAGGAAGAGAAGGAAATGTTCTTCCTACAGAGCTAACCGTGTGTGCACATTAGCCTTCAGCACTGATTAAGATAAATGCCATTTCAACCCCTTTTGCTTTTAGAGAAGATTTGAATTCAGCTGCTCGGCTCTTGACAAGCTTGTATTCCGCTTTTGTTATGTCCCTCAGCCACCTCAGGTTGTCAGTGATGGGGTGAACAGATCCGGTCACCTAGCATTAGTGTGACCAAGACAAATGTGGGCTCTGGTGCTCGGGTTCTTTTTCCTGTCTCCTGGGGGGTTACTCAGGCACCACCAGAAAGGTCTTGCGCCCATAAATAGCTGTAAAGCAATCCATGAAACACCACGTGAGCGGGACTGATCATAAATGCAATAGCAATTCAGAGTAGACGTTTCCTTCTGCTGAGGTTATCCTGGAGAGCTTTCTGGAGGAAATTGATATTCAGTGGGGGAAATAACGATGTTTAAAATGTAATCATACCCATACTTTTTTAAAGGGGGGGAGTGAAAAATGAATAATTCATGTAGCTTATTTAATTTAAAAATATATATAGGAAGTTCATCTTTTTCCCATTAAAAGCATCACCTGCTTCCAGTCACTTGGCTGAGTTCTTTGGGGTGGTGGTGGTGAGGGTCCCAGCGTTATGGGTACATGCAAAGGGGTACCAAGTGGTGTTCCTTTTGTCAAAAGAAAGCATGTCCTCCTCAAAAAGATTGACAATTAAAATTCTGAGAACTGCAGCTGGCAGGAAACAAGGAGGCTGAGTTAGATCTTTTCTTAAGCATCCAATCATCTGCCCCCACCTCCACCTGGGAGAAACTCCTGTGGGTCCTGCGTGAAATAAATCCCAAGATGATTTTTTACAAGTGTTTAGATTTACAGTACTGAGAATTTTTTCCCCTTTTTCTTTTTCCTGAAAGCAGAGGTGTGATGCAGCAATGAAGTAGCCCACAACTAGAGCAGCCTGGACCACAGAGAGAAAGGTTTTGCAAAAACTGCCTCATTCTCCCTGCAGGGATTTTCTGCTCTCAGAGAGAAGGTGCATTTGTTATCCCCACATGGGTGGTCCAGGCCAACTACCCTTCAGAGGGGCAGGTGAATGGATAGACCCACTGGAAAAGAGTCCATTCCTGTGAACTCTGACTTTATTTGTTATTCATGGAAGGAGTTCTCTGCGGCTGTTTGTAGCTTGAGTTTTTCATGAAGGAGTAGGAAGGTGATTAAAGATGAGCTTTTGCTCCTGTATCTTTTTCCTTTTAAGAATTCGATGGTTGGGGGGCATTATGTATCGGTTACCAATGGTTTAGCTCATCCCACACACAGCTTACTCTTCTGCGAAAAAGAAACCAAACTGAAAGGGAACAGCACGGAGTAAAGGAGAAGACAGGCAAAGGTCAATGCAGCTGGTTGCTCTGGAGCTGAAATCCCAGGAAGGCTCCCTCCCCCTCTTGCCTCCAAATCCGATTTGTACTATGTTTCCTTTGCTCCCCAGCTTCCTGCTCCTCCACTACCTCCCAGGGGAAGTTTAGGGTTGCAGACAGTTTCATTAAAGGTCAGCAGGCTGCCAGGAGCAATTCGTGCACGGGGAGGAAATGAGCAGAATGTATTTTCATAGGAGCCTAGGGCTGGGAGGGACCTGGTGAGACCGAGGATCTCCAATCCCCTTCAGGAAAGATCGCCTGTAAATCAGGCCATGTGGCTGACCTCTCTTGGATTCTTAGAGGACTTTCATCAGGGAGGAAGGGCATCTTTGATGACGTTTGCCGAGATACTATTTCATATTCTGAGGGCAGATGTATTACACGGGGACTCTATTGTTCATTAACGTTCTGAAGCCAGGGCAAACCTGGTTCTCACAGAGCACAGCACTCGTCTGACCAGAATTCTCCTCTCCGGAGGCTCCAAAGTCATCACAGGAAAAATGGGAGAGTGAATCTCCTGAGGACCAGCCTTGCCTAAAAGCTGACTCCTCTTGAGAGCAGGGGCTATACGTCCCACCCTTTCTCTATTCCTTACCACTGCCTTGTTTCTTTCACATATCTTAACTCTCCCTTCTCTCCTCCTGCTTCCAAGGATTCCTGTTACCGCCCCTCCCAGGGACTGAGTTTACTTTGTTTTCTGGAGAATGTGTCTTATTTTCCACCAGAATCAGAAGGCTACCCATCTTTACTTCCTGCACTGGAATTACTTCTAAAATGATTTGGCTCCGAGAGAGCCATTTCCAGCCCTTCATAAACCGAACCTTAGAGAATTCTGCTTAAGAAAAAAAAAAAATCCACAAGAACTACCACATTAAAACCTTCTATAATTAAGACAGTAATGCCCCCAATACCATCCAAGGTACCTTCAGAGGAAAATCTATCTGTACGTCAAAGATAATATTCCTTTGAATTATTTATACCAATTCAGTTACATAAACATTTACAAACATAGCAGTGGTGATGGTTTAGTGACGTCAAATGAAAGAGGAATTATCGCTAGCCAGAAACCTTTTTATTGTACATCTCTTCTTGTACTTGTACATTAAACATTCTCTTGATGTTTGTCTCCTTGTCACTCTTACATCTTGAATCCATATTGTCTCTTTACTCAGAGCAAGATGACTTGAATATCCTGAAGAGCATTAGTAAGATATTGCCTGTTGAATAAATTTAATATTGTATATTGTATCAGGCCCTAAGTTTGAGGGTATGTTCCTAGGGTATCAGTCTATAAAGGAGAGATCTTGTTGTTTTGTAAGACTAATGTAAAGGATGGTATTTCAGAGAGTTTGGTACTTTAGATGTTACTATTTGTTTGTGTCTGCAAACCACAACAAGAACAACAAAAAACTAAAATAAGGACTAGAAGACCCCCAGGAGCCTAGAGAAAGTTAAAAGAAAGCCCCACAATTTATGGTTACCAGAGGGTAAGTGGGGGGAGGGATAAATTGGGAGATTGGGATTGACATATACATACTACTATATATAAAATAGATAACTAGTAAGGACCTACTGTAGAGCACAGGGAACTCTACTCAATAGTCTATAATGGCCTATATGGGAAAAGAATCGAGAAGAGTGGAGATATATACACACACACACATATATATATCACTTACAATATACAATACTGTAAATCAACTATACTCCAATAAAAGTAAAGAAGGCTACACAATCTCAGCCCTCAACCTCCTTCTTCAGCTGCTCTGCCCTTCTCCACTCTGGTTGCAGGGAAACCCAGTGCCTTCACGCGGTATGCCATTGTCCCGAGGCCTGGACTAGGGTGTCTTTTCTATGGCTGTACACTCTGACATTCCTCTCTCCTTTATTTCCTCAGGATATTTTGATGTGCATTCCAATTGAGCCAAGCACTCAGTTAATTAGTTTCATAGATGGACACCCTCAGGGTATTTGCCAGATGTGCCTGGAGCCACAGTAGGGCTTTACCTTTGACAGACCTTGGGGTGTATGTGGGGGAGGGAATGACAGGATGTGGACTCATTGTTTGGGAAGAAAAAACAAAAGCAGGATGTGGAAGGTTAATGAGCTCTTGCTCATCAGAGTCGTATCTGCCTCCCAAGGCCTAGAGCTTTGCACACAAGTGGGAACTTATTCTGTGTGAGATGACGTCAAATTGCAAGAAGAAAGGAGAGAGAAGGTGATTTGAAGGACCACGATGTCTAGACAATATGTTAACTTTGCCACTATGCATCAGATCTTGTGATACTTAACTAGTCAGGTGTTAGAAATGGAAGTATAAATAGATTTCATAGTCAATCATAATTAGAAAATAGGCTGATGGCAGAATTTCAATGCATAAGAAAGACATTGCTCCATAAGTAAAGGTATAGGCAAATGACACACTCTGAATTAATAAGAAGAAACAAAGAAACGTTATGAAAGATAGACAGTTATTAAGAGGATAAAGAAGATTAAAAAACCTAGTAGGAAATATTGACAATAAGCATGAAATGGCAATTCACAACAGAAAGAACAAAGGCCCAATTTTGTGAAATGTAATCAAAGATATAGAACAAACGTAATTTTTTTCTGTTAATTTGGCAAAGTATTTTTTAAACACTACTGCCCAGTATTGATGAGGATATGAAAAAAAGGTAAGCAATATACCCTCCTCTAGGAGATACTAGCTCTTTTGACCTGTTTCCTGAATCTTCCTTGAGAAGAATATGGGTGAGGGAAGAGGAGGAATCTTGAGATTACAGTGGAGGCCCAAAATGTTCACACATTACATATGTCTTGGCACATACAATTTGTATAATGTCACAAGATCAAGGCATTAAAAGCCATGGACATGAAGAGTAACATCACAAAAAATGTGGAGTTTAGTGGAAAAAAAAAACTAGCAATAGTATGTACAGTCTGAATTTAATAGTGTAAGAATTATACATATTTATAGAAGAAAGACTATATGATAATGATGGTAGATAACTCAAAGTAGTGAGAATACAGATGAGTCACATTTGCCTCTTCCTATGCAAAAAAAATATTTTTTTTACCATCTTTATTGGAGTATAGTTGCTTTACAATGGTGTGTTAGTTTCTGCTTTATAACAAAGTGAATCAGTTATACATATGTTCCCATATCTCTTCCATCTTGCGTCTCCCTGCCTCCCACCCTCCCTATCTCACCCCTCTAGGTGGTCACAAAGCACTGAGCTGATCTCCCTGTGCTATGCCGCTGCTTCCCACTAGCTATCTATTTTACGTTTGGTAGTGTATATATGTCCGTGTCACTCTCTCACTTTGTCACAGCTTACCCTTTCCCCTCCCCGTATCCTCAAGGCCATTCTCTAGTAGGTCTGTGTCTTTATTCCCACCTTGCCCCTAGGTTTTTCATGACCATTTTTTTTTTTTTACATTGCATATATATGTGTTAGCATATGGTATTTGTTTTTCTCTTTCTGACTTACTTCACTCTGTTTGGCAGACTCTAAGTCCATCCACCCCACCACAAATAACTCAATTTCATTTCTTTTTATGGCTGAGTAATATTCCATTGTATACATGTGCCATATCTTCTTTATCCATTCATCTGTTGATGGACACTTAGGTTGCTTCCATGACCTGGCTATTGTAAACAGAGCTGCAATGAACATTTTGGTACATGACTCTTTTTGAATTATGGTTTTCTCAGGGTATATGCCCAGTAGTGGAATTGCTGGGTCATATGGTAGTTCTATTTTTACTTTTTTAAGGAACCTCCTTACTGTTCTCCATATCGGCTGTATCAATTTACATTCCCACCAACAGTGCAAGAGTGTTCCCTTTTCTCCACACCCTCTCCAGCATTTATCGTTTGTAGATTTTGGGATGATGGCCATCCTGACTGGTGTGAGATGATATCTCATTGTAGTTTTGATTTGCGTTTCTCTAATGATTAGTGATGTTGAGCATTCTTTCATGTGTTTGTTGGCAATCTGTATATCTTCTTTGGAGAAATGTCTATTTAGGTCTTCTGCCCATTTTTGGATTGGATTGCTTGTTTTTTTGATATTGAGCTGCATGAGCTGCTTGTAAATTTTGGAGATTAATCCTTTGTCAGTTGCTTCATTTACAAATATTTTCTCCCATTCTGAAGGTTGTCATTCCATCTTGTTTATGGTTCCCATTGCTGTGCAAAAGTTTTTAAGCTCCATTAGGTCCCATTTGTTTATTTTTGTTTTTATTTCCATTTCTCCAGGAGGTGGGTCAAAAAGGATCTTGCTATGATTTATGTCATAGAGTGTTCTGTCTATGTTTTCCTCTAAGAGTTTTATAGTGTCTGGCCTTACATTTATGTCTTTAATCCATTTCGAGTCTATTTTTGTGTATGGTGTTAGGGAGTGTTCTAATTTCATTCTTTTACATGTAGCAGTCCAGTTTTCCCAGCATTGAAGAGGCTGTCTTTTCTCCACTGTATTTTCTAGCCTCCTTTATCAAAGATAACATGACCATATGTGCGTGGGTTTATCTCTGGGCTCTCTATCTGTTCCATTGATCTATATTTCTGTTTTTGTGCCAGTACCATACTATCTTGATTACTGTAGCTTTGTACTATAGTCTGAAGTCAGGGAGCCTGATTCCTCCGGCTCCGTTTTTCATTCTCAAGATTGCTTTGGCTATTCGGTGTCTTTTGTGTTTCCATACAAATTGTGAAATTTTTTGTTCTAGTTTCGTGAAAAATACCAGTGGTAGTTTGATAGGGATTGCATTGAATCTGTAGATTGCTTTGGATAGTAGAGTCATTTTCACAATGTCGATTCTTCCAATCCAAGAACATGGTATATCTCTCATCTATTTGTATCATCTTTAATTTCTTTCGTCAGTGTCTTATAATTTTCTGCATATAGGTCTTTTGTCTCCTTAGGTAGGTTTATTCCTAGGTATTTTATTCTTTTTGTTGCAATGGTAAATGGGAATGTTTTCTTAATTTCACTTTCAGATTTTGCATCATTAGTGTATAGGAATGCAAGAGATTTCTGTGCATTAATTTTATTTCCTGCTACTTTACCAAATTCTTTGATTAGCTCTAGTGGTTTTCTGGTAGCATCTTTAGGATTCTCTATGCGTAGCATCATGTCATCTGCAAACAGTGACAGCTTTACTTCTTCTTTTCTGATTTGGATTCCTTTCATTTCTTTTTCTTCTCTGATTGCTGTGATGAAAACTTCCAAAACTATGTTGAGTAATAGTGGTGAGAGTGGGCAACCGCAACCTTGTCTTATTCCTGATCTTAGTGGAAATGGTTTCAGTTTTTCACCATTGAGGACGATGTTGGCTGTGGGTTTGTCATATATGGCCTTTATTATGTTGAGGAAAGTTCCCTCTATGCCTACTTTCTGGGGGGGTTTTATCATAAATGGGCGTTGAATTTTGTCGAAAGCTTTCTCTGCATCTATTGAGATGATCATATGGTTTTTCTCCTTCAATTTGTTAATATGGTGTATCACATTGATTGATTTGCATATATTGAAGAATCATTGGATTCCTGGGATAAACCCCGCTTGATCATGGCATATGATCCTTTTAAAGTGCTGTTGGATTCTGTTTGCTAGTATTTTGTTGAGGATTTTGCATCTATGTTCATCAGTGATATTGACCTTTAGTTTTCTTTTTTTGTGACATCCTTGTCTGGTTTTGGTATCAGGGTGATGGTGGCATCATAGAATGAGTTTGGTAGTGTTCCTCCCTCTGCTATATTTTAAAGGGCTTGAGAAGGAAAGATGTTAGCTCTTCTCTAAATGTTTGATAGAATTCGCCTGTGAAGCCATCTGGTCCTGGGCTTTTGTTTGTTGGAAGATTTTTAAACAAAGTTTCAATCAGGGCTTGTGATTGGTCTGTTCATAATTTCTATTTCTTCCTGGTTCAGTCTTACAAGGTTGTGCTTTTCTAAAAATTTGTCCATTTCTTCCAGGTTGTCCATTTTATTGGCATATAGTTGCTTGTAGTAATCTCTCATGATCCTTTGTATTCCTTCAGTGTCAGTTGTTACTTCTCCTTTTTCATTTCTAATTCTGTTGATTGGAGTCTTCTCTCTTTTTTTCTTGATGAGTCTGGCTAATTGTTTATCAATTTTATCTTCTCAAAGAACCAGTTTTTAGTTTTATTGATCTTTGCTATCATTTCTTCATTTCTTTTTCATTTGTTTCTGATCTGATCTTTATGATTTTTTTCCTTCTGCTAACTTTAGGGTTTTTTTTGTTCTTCTTTCTCTAATTGCTTTAGGTGTAAGGTTAGGTTGTTTATTTGAGATGTTTCTTGTTTCTTGAGGTAGGATTGTATTGCTATAAATTTCCCTCTTAGAACTGCTTTTGCTGCATCACATAGGTTTTGGGTCCTCGTGTTTTCATTGTCATTTTTTTCTAGTTATTTTTTGTTTTCCTCTTTGATTTCTTCAGTGATATCTTGGTTATTAAGTAGTGTATTGTTTAGCGTCCATGTGTGTGTATTTTTTACAGATTTTTTTCCTGTCATTTATATCTAGTCTCATAAGATTGTGGTCGGAAAAGATACTTGATACGATTTCAATTTTCTTAAATTTACCAAGACTTGATTTGTGACCCAAGATATGATCTATCCTGGAGAATGTTCCAGGAGCACCTGAGAAGAATGTGTATTCTGCTATTTTTGGATGGAATGTCCTATAAATATCATTTAAGTCCATCTTGTTTAATGTGTCATTTAAAGCTTGTGTTTCCTTATTTATTTTCATTTTGGATGATCTGTCCATTGGTGAAAGTGGGGTGTTAAAGTCCCCTACTATGAATGTGTTACTGTCGATTTCCCCTTTTATGGCTGTTAGTATTTGCCTTATGTATTGAGGTGCTCCTTTGTTGGACGCATAAATATTTACAATTGTTATGTCTTCTTCTTTCATTGATCCTTTGATCATTATGCAGTGTCCTTCTTTGTCTCTTGTAATAGTCTTTGTTTTAAAGTCTGTTTTGTCTGATATGAGAATTGCTACTCCAGCTTTCTGTTGATTTCCTTTTGCATGGAATATCCTTTTCCATCCCCTCACTTTCAGTCTGTATGTGTCCCTAGGTCTGAAGTGGATCTCTTGTAGACAGCATATATATGGGTCTTGTTTTTGTATCCATTCAGCCAATCTATGTCTTTTGGTTGGAGCATTTAATATATTTACATTTAAGGTAGTTTTCCATATGTATGTTCCTATTACCATTTTTAAAATTATTTTAGGTTTGTTATTGTAGGTCTTTTCCTTGTCTTGTGTTTCCTGCGTAGAGAAGTTCCTTTAGCATTTGTTGTAAAGCTGGTTTGGTGGTGCTAAATTCTCTTAGGTCTTTCTTGTCTGTAAAGGTTTTAATTTCTCTGTCAAATCTGAGTGAGATCCTTGCTGGATAGAGTAATCTTGGTTGTAGGTTTTTCTCCTTCATCACTTTAAATATGTCCTGCCACTCCCTTCTGGCTTGTAGAGTTTCTGCTGAAAAATCAGCTGTTAACCTTATGGAGATACCGTTGTGTGTTATTTTTCCCTTGCTGCTTTTAATATTTTTTCTCTGTATTTAATTTTTGATGGTTTGATTAATATGTGTCTTGGCGTGTTTCTCCTTGGATTTTTCCTGTATTGCACTCTCTTTGCTTCCTGGACTTGATTAACTATTTCCTTTCCCATATTAGGGAAGTTTTCAACTATAATCTCTTCAAATATTTTCTCAGTCCCTTTCTTTTTCTCTCCTTCTTCTGGGATCCCTATAATTCAAATGTTGGTGCATTTAATGTTGTCCCAGAGGTCTCTGAGACTGTCCTCAATTCTTTTCAGTCTTTTTTCTTTATTCTGCTCTGCAGTAGTTATTTCCACTATTTTATCTTCCAGGTCATTTTTCCATTCTTCTGCCTCAGTTATTCTGCTATTGATTCCTTCTAGAGAATATTTAATTTCATTTATTGTGTTCATCATTGTTTGTTTGCTGTTTAGTTCTTCTAGGTCCTTTTTAAACATTTCTTGTATTTTCTCCATTCTATTTCCAAGATTTTGGATCATCTTTAGTATCATTACTCTGAATTCTTTTTCAGGTAGACTGTTTATTTCCCCTTCATTTGTTTGGTGTGGTGGGGTTTTACACTGCTCCTTTATCTGCTGCATATTTCTCTGACTTCTCATTTCACTTAATTTACTGTGTTTGGGGTCTCCTTTTCACAGCCTGCAGGTTTGTAATTCCCATTGTTTTTATTCTCTGCCCCCAGTTGGTGAGGTTGGTTCAGTGGGTTGTGTAGGCTTCCTGGTGGAGGGGACTGGTGCCTGTGTTCTGCTGGATGAGGCTGGGTCTTGTCTTTTTGGTGGGCAGGTCCACGTCTGGTGGTGTGTTTTGGGGTGTCTGTGGCATTATTATGATTTTAGGCAGCCTCTCTGCTAATGGATGGGGTTGTGTTCCTGTCTTGCTAGTTGTTTGGCATAATGTGTTCAGCACTGTAACTTGCTGGTCGTTGAGTGCAGCTGGGTGCTGGTGTTGAGATGGAGATCTTTGGGAGATTTTCGCCATTTGATATTATGTGGAGCTGGGAGGTCTCTTGTTTACCAGTGTCCTGAACCTTCCTCTCTCACCTCAGAGGCACAGCCCTGATGCCTGGCTGGAGCAGCAGGAACCTGTCATCCACACCACTTTTGGGAGTTTTGAGCTCTTCTGCCAGCATTCAGTAGGTTTTCTGTAGGAGTTGTTCCACTTATAGATGTATTTCTGATGTATTTGTGGGGAGGAAGGTGATCTCCACGTCTTACTCTTCCACCATCTTGAAGCTTCTCTCCCAGTACTTTTAAAATCAAAGTAAGTGAATTTGTCTAAGCCACTGCAATAAAGTAAGAATGAGAAACATAATAATTATTTATAATAGATAGGAAAAAGAGCAAGTCAGTCTCTACAGTTGATATGATTTTTTAATATTGAAAAACCTAAGGTGTCTAAAAAATTACTAGATCTAATAAGCAAATTTAGCAAGGTTGCAGAATGCAGTATCAGTATTCAAATATCAATCATTTTTCCATGTAGCAGCAGTAAACAGATTGAAATCTATTTCTAATAGTATAAAATATACAATAGTTAGGAAAAAATGAACATAAAATGTTCAAGACTTTTATGCTGAACTACATAGTATTACTGAAATTAAATATTGCTGGCCTCAATAAATGGAGTGATATATTATGTTCATGAATTGGAAGACTCAATATTGTTGAGATGTCCATTCTTTCAAAATTGATCTATGGATTTCAATGCATTCCCAATCAGAATCTCAGCAGGCTTATTTGTGGAAAATGACAAGCTGATTCTAAAATTTATATTGAAATGTAAAAGTCTAAAAAAGCTTCAAAATTTTGAAAAGGGAGGAATTTTAGTGTCTTCTATTTATGTATACTATAAAAATACAATAATTTACAGTGTGCCATTAGCGAAAGCATAAATGTATACATCAATGGAATAGAATATTCTGTAAGTGGATCTTCACATATACACGGTCAATTGGTTTTTATCAATAGTGTCAAGTTAATTTATTGGGGGTGGGTAGGTAAGAATGGATAGGTTTTTCAAAAACGATAATGGAACAACTTGTTATCTATATGAAAAAGAACGATCCTCAGCCCTTACCTCACAACATTTATAAAAAACTAACTTGAAATGGATCAGAGAACCAAATTTAAGGGCGAAAGCTCTTTAACTTCTAGGCAAACAAGCAAAAAAATTTGAACCTTCAGGTAGTTTTCTAGTTATCAGCTGCTATGTAAACCCCTGCTGTCAACCCACATACAGTGGCTTAAAAGAACAATTTTTAATTTTGCCCACAAATCTGCCACTTGGACAGGATAGCTCGTGTCTCCTTCACCCATCAGGCTAGGATTACTCAGCTGGATCTGGCATATCACCTCCCCAATGGCTGGCCAGTTGATTCTAACTATCAGTGGGGAGCTCAGTCACAGTTACCATTTAGTGACCTCTGTCCCACCCCAGGGGCCATTCCACAGGGCTACTTCAGTAGAACATGGTAGATGGGTTTCAAAAGCCAGGATTCAAAAAGACAGGAAGAGGATGCTGCTAGTCTCTTAAGGCCTGAGCCTCCAAACTGGCATGTCAATAACTTCTACCATGTTCTCTTGGTCAAGCAGTCATAGAGCCATTGCAGATGGCTTGTGGAGGGAGCATAGGCTCTGACTGTTGATCAGAGGAATGTCAAAGAATTTGCTCACATCTTTAATCTACCACAAATGAGCAAAAAATTTTCAAGTAAGACACAAAAGGCACTAAAGATATTTTAAAAATTTGACAAATTATATTTTATTAAAGTTAAAAATTCTTTCTCTTCCCACCCAAGATATCATTAAGAAAATAAAAAGATAAACCAAAATCTGAGAGGAAATATTCAAAATGCATACATCCAACAAAGACCTTGTATCTGGAATAAAGAACTCTTGTGATTCAGTAATATAATGATAAATAATAACAGACTCTTCACAAAAGGCTATATATGAATGGGCAATAAGTATATGAAAAGAAATTCTAAATCATTAGTCATCAGGGAAATGCAAGTTAAAACCACAATGAGATATCATTGTACATTCACTAGCATGGATAAAATAAAAAATACTGAAAATAATAAATGTTGATGAAGATGGGGAGCAAGTGAGCCACTCATATATTACTTGTGGGAGTGTATAATGACACAACTGTAAAAATTGCATGTGTATAAAAGTTAAAATCCATGAAATATCCTATTAAAAATTTTTTTATAAGTTAGAATATATGACAGAAGAACTGGAAGATGAGAAAATGAGTATGTATGTGTCTGTAAAGAACATTGTAGGAAGTTGAGGAGGAGGTAATACTAGCATCCGTGCTAAGCATCTATTGTCAGGCAAGTCTCATTCCAAGAAATATCATCACTACACTCTGTGTGCACAGAGATTCCTCTTCCCCCTCGCTCTCTTCTCTTCTCTCTGGGCCAAGACTCAGTGCTTCGTGTTTCCAAAATGCAGCTCCTTCGGTGTCACTGATGACCCTCTATTGGAGGGAGGGAACCTCTAAGAGTGTAAATGGTTGGCTACAGCTAAATGCATTCCTGGTCCCAGAACTCTTTGCATTTTAACAAGTATGCAAATATCTACGTTTTGTATTTTTAAAAATCCATGGACTATGTTTTTCAGGGTATATTTTCAGTCAGTTTTACAAATCTACAGGGGAAGATGTTTTGGCCTTGATTGTGGTGGCAGTTCTAAAATCTTCCTGATATTTCTTTTTTATCAGAGTTATCAGATATTCTAACTATGAGTATGACTTCATTTACTTCAGAGAGCTATTATATTATAAATCTCACAATGAGAAAGGACCACTAGAGGTGGGTCTAGAGTTAAGGTTCTAGGACCTTGGGCCAAATAGAGTGAAGGGATACATTCCAGGTGAATTTTAACCCATTCGAGAGAACTAAAATAAAATCAAGTCCTCAGGAAAAAGTAAACAACTTGGAACACTATTTCTTCTTAATCTATCCTACGTTATTTATTCCTTGTTCAAAAGTGACCTAGTTCTGCAAAGTTTTACTATATTAAACCTTTTAAATAGCTATTGATATTATCTACATTCTTCTCAGAGAACCTCTGCTTTTGTTTTAGGGAAAATAAGGAATCAACCTACATTCTTCATTGGCACAGAAATGTGAGTATGAATACAAGATATTGAACATATTATTTTGAAAGGTATTAATCTACCCAATTTTTCTGCCATCATATAGATGCTCTTTTCAGGCATTTATTCATTCATTATTTCTTCTTTATGGCGCTACAATATGGGCATACCTAATTTTACTGCACTTTGGTTTATTGCTATTCATAAATATTGCATTTTTACAAGTTGAAAGTTTGTGGCAACCCTGGGTCAAACAAGTCCATCGATGCCATTTTTCCAACAGCATTTGCTCATTTCATGTCTCGGTGTCACATTTTGGTAATTCTCGCAATATTTCAAACCCTCCACCAGCAAAAAGTCTATGACTTGCTGAAGGCTCAGATGGTGGTTAGCATTTTTTTTAGCAACAAAATATTTTAAAATAAGGTATGTACATGGTTTTTTTTAGACATAATGCTATTGTACACTTAATAGACTACAGTATAGTGTAAACATAACTTTTATATGCACCAGGAAGCCAAGAAAATTCACGTGATTTGCTTCATTGCAAATTCACTTTATTGTGGTGCTCTGGAACTGAACCGGAAATATCTCCAAAGTCTGCCTGTGTGCCCAAGGCTATGCTGGGCACTGTGATAAACAGTAGAGATATAAAAGCAAATGAAATAAAACCTCTGTCTTCAGTGAGTTCACATTTAATGCACAGTACCACAAACGTTGTCATTGGAAAAGGCACAAACAGCACAGCGGGCGTGAGATACTCAGTGGAAACTTTACAGAGGAGAAGATATTTGAAGAGTATAATCGAGACAGCTTCAGGCAGGAAAGGAAAGAGATGGATTTTCAATGCAGGGATAAATCCGGTAAAATTTAGATTCTGACCATTTCCTTGTCAAGCATTCTTAAGGGCTTATGTGTTCAAACACTAAACAGAGGCTTACTGGATTTGAAAAAAGGAGTAAAAGTTATAGTTTTTATATTTCCATCTGTGAGATTACATTATGTGCAACAAATCACTTAGCAGTCGTGGGTCTGTTTCTTCATTTTTCAATCATCAGATCAGATATATTTTTAGTACACAGTGACTGGTCCTCAGCAGGTGGTAAAGATGAAACTTGTACTTACCCTTTTTACTAAGCTAAATCAACAATAACCACCTCCTAGCTACTTAAAACATTATAAGCAATTTCCTCCCTCTAAGATAGAAATTTTGGAAAAGAGTGACTCACTGACCTGGGGAAAAAAAAACCTAATCCTTGAAAGAATCCTTTTACTTAGGCAAATAAAGACCATGTTCCTGCCCCTTATTCTTGTAGAAGACCTGAATCCAATGAAACACTCCAAATGTTAACACTTCAGCCTGAAAAACATTATTCTGTAGAGTAACGTAAATATGGAAATTTCTTCTAACTCGTCTTTATTTCTGTAGGTTATACTTATAACTGGGATATTTTCCCCTAACTTTAGTTTTGTATCTCCAAACAAAACTAGTGTCGTTTTTTTTACGTGATGTAGAGCTGGGATGCAGATTGTGGGAAGTACTTGAAAAGTTTGATGAGAAACTAGGAGGAAAAAGACTTGAGGAAAGGAACTGGTCTAGAATTGTTTCAGCATAATGTTGACTGGATTGTGAAATTACAGACCTGGTTTTGTTTACAATTCAATAACTATAACCTTGGGAAATGTAGTGATGCCAGAAAGAGGTTCTGACCAGAGGAGCCTGATGATGGGCAGAAGAACAGCTCAGTGCCAGATGCTGGCCAAGGGGCCAAGCTGTAACAAAATTGTTTTGAAGAACATTTAAATGATCCCCAGTGATAAACTCTCTAGTCGTTCCAAAATGTTAGTGACCTTCAGTGTTTCATTTTCATTTTCAATGAGAGGAAGGATTTCCACTTATGAACTTAACAACAATATTTGAAAAGATGAAGTTGGTCAAACACTGGGTCAAACAGTCTATTGGCTTGGACCACTGTGTCTTGGTCATTAAAGTGAAGTCAAGACTCTATAGACTGGTTAAATTCATGATACTTCTATTGTAGCTGAAAATAGTTATGCACTATGTGTATTATAAGTAATATACAAATAATGGATTATCATTTCATACATAAATATAGTGACAAAATGTCATTTTAATAATGATGATAAGGTAAAATGTGGATAAAGTTGGTAGGTAGAGAAATCTAGGGTTATTAGCAAAGAAACGACATGGTACTTTATTGTGTAAAATGTTTAAATTTTTATATTTGCTAAAATTATATCATTTTTCTGAGGATGATATTTTATCTTAATCATCTAAAAGACAGAGTATTTTCTCCTGACTTTATCTCATTATCCATGAGATAGGTTAACCTCAATTGTAAAACAGTGAAGAAAGGGCAAAAGTACATGGAACCCTATTGAAATTCATGCTTAATCTACTTACAAATTCAGTGCAAAATTCAGTATAGACACATACTTAGACTTCAAGATGCATTTACTTCATCCAATTTAGGGGTGGTTAGGGAGATAAAAATAAAAAATGATATAATAATGTTAGCAACGGCTGTGGGTTCTGAGTTTTACATCCAGTTGACTTTGTATTAGATACCAGGAAGCATACGTAGTACTGAGCTCATATAGAAATATACAGGATTAAGATCCAGAACAAGTGAGTCCAATTCCAAGTTGCTCTAGTAATGTGCTTTGTTGTCAGCTTTCTTCATCTCCTCCTTTGCCTTCTCCTTCCCCTTGCCCTTCTCTTCTTTTCCTCCTCCTTCATCGTCATCATCCTACAGTGAAGGACACTGTTTGCAGCAGCCTCAGGCTTACAAATTAACATAATAACAGTACTTTGTAGCTGTAAAGTAGAACTGATTTCTTAGTTTATATACTTGGGAAGAGGGAACAAATGGAACATTTAACACTTATTAGGTGCTAGATTTTACAGTTTGTAAGAAACATGTTTTCCCATTTTACACAGAAGTCTTTAGAGAGGTTAAATTGCTCAATGACAGAGAGCTGGTGCGTGCCATTGAATCAGAGACCAAAAATAATTCTGCCTAATTCTAAAGCCTGTACATTGCCCATGGTATCACCCAGCTTTCCATCTGATCTCATGGCTGGATAAACCTGCAAATGCTCTCCTACGATCTATTGATAGTGGTGAACAACTTTAATCAGAAAGTAGAAAACAAACCAGGGGGAAATGTTGGGGGAGGGTTAAATTGGGAGATTGGGATTGACACATACACATTGCTGCATAAAAAATAGATAACTAATAAGGACCTACTGTATAGCACAGGGAACTCTTCTCAATACTCTGTAATGACCCATATGGGTAAAGAATTTTAAAAAGAGTGGATATATGTATACGTATAACTGATTCACTTTGCTGTATGTATAGCAGAAACTAACACAGCATTTTAAATCAACTATACTCCAATAAAAATTAAAAAAATAAAGAAACTATGTGAAAGAGATCTAGTGCCTATTTCAAAGACATGCCTGGAGCTACTGTGAAGTGCAAGAAAGAGGATTATGAACCTTGTGTCGACATGAATTGTTGGTAGTAGAGTGTGAAGAGGGCTATGTCTAACGCTGGCTGTATAGAATGGCTCTGAGTGAATGTTCAATCTCATAGATTACTACTCAATGAACCTGGTGAGTTTTCAATGTACTCTATAAATTTCCAAGACATTTTCACTTACGTTATCATATGTTACTTTTCATAACAATCATTACACCTAATTAGGGCAAATTTATTCATTTTATTTTATCTCCGAAAACAGTAAAATTCAGGAAGTTACGTGGCTAATTAGTTAGTAGCCTTTTAAATGTTTCTGTATAAGTTATTTCCATTATAGCATATAATTCTTATCCCTTAAGGTTTGGGTATCAAATGGGATTAAAGATATAGCCACTATAGAAAACAGTATACAAGATCCTCAAAAAATTAAAAATAGAATTACCATATGATCCAGTAATTCCACTTTTGGGAATACATCCAAAGGAAACAAACACACTAACTTGAAAAGATACCTGAACACCCATGTTTATAGCAACATTATGTACAATAGCCAAGGCATGGAAACAACCTAAGTGTCCATTAATGGATGAATGGATAAAGAAGTTGTGGTATATAGATAATATTCCATTGTTTGTATATACACTAACATTATATAGCATTGTCTATAACCACTAAAATGAGGAAATCTTACCATTTTCTACAACATGGATGAACCTCGAAGGCATTATACTAAGTGAAAGAAGTCAGACAGAGAAAGACAAATACTGCATGATCTCACTAATATGTGGAATCTTAAAAAAACAACAACAAAAAAGACCAAACTTACAAAAAAGGAGATCAGACCTGTGGTTACCAGAGGTGGAGGGTGGGGGAAGGGGAAATTAGAGAAAGGTAGTCTTAAGGTGCAAACTTCCAGTTATAAGATAAGTAAGTACTAGGGATGTAACGTACAGCAGGATGACTATAGCTAACCCTGCTGTAATGATATATAGGAAAGTGTTGAGAGTAAATCCTATGTGTTCTCATCACAGGGAGGAATTCTTTTTCCTTCTTTTTATTGTATCTATTATGAGAACATGGCTGTTAACTGAACTTATTGTGGTAATCATTTCACAGTATATGTGAATCAAACCATCATGCTGTATACTTTAAACTTATACAGAGATGTATGTCAATTATTTCTCAGTAAAACTGGAAAAAAAATAAATGCGAATAGAATTTCTTGCTCTTTGACCACTGCTTTTGAGAGAGAAAGATGAGAAGTTGACTAAGATATGCCTTGAGCTGAATAATCCTTTTTAGTTAATACAGAATTTCTTAGTTATTTTTTTTAATCCCCACCTCCCAAAAGAAGCTGACTGGTTGGCCCTTGGTATTTCTTTTAGTTAGTAATACCAGATTGCACCTTTGATCGGAAAGCATATATACCAATCCATTACTTATTAACATGAATACCTAATGGATGTATTACAGGAAGGAAGTACTAACATGTTGAAGCTTTTCTTTGTTAGGGGTTTTACATATATTACTTTCTTTCACCTTCACAGTCAGTGATTCACAAATGAGTGATATAGGTGTATAATTCCTATTTTACAAATATAGAAGGGAGGCTCGGAGGGATTAAGTAACTGCCCAAGGTCATGTAGCTTGATTTTGTAGGATAGAAACCAGACTGAAGTCTTCTGTTATCAAAGCTCATGATCTTTCCAGATCGGCTTGGAATTTAGAGTATTCTGTGCTACTATTCTATTCTTCCCTATTCTACTACTCGGTTTATGTTGACCTTTCAATGGCTTTTAAATTGCTATGGGCTTTCTCATCTTTCTAAGGACATATTTTGTTGTCCTAAAATATACGAACTGCTTCTTGCTGCCTGTTGAAATCCCCTCTGTCTTTGAAGTACAGCTGATACTTTGTCTCTTCGAGAAAAATCTTGAGAAAACTGAAACTGAAAGTGATCTTTGCCTCCTCTGGACTGTAGTAAAACTTACTTGTATTATTTGAATGTCATTTGTTGCTTGTAGCTGCTAATTATTTTTTTGTGTCATCTTAACTTTTCTCCATTTCATTCAAGGTTTTTGAGGGCAGGGACCACTCCTGTTAAATCTTATCTCAATCAGTGGCACAAAGTAGATGTTCAATAAATATTGTTTAAACTTTATTAGAGAGTGATTAGTGAAAACTAATTTGGTCCAGATATACAGAAGGCCAGAATATACTAATAGGCAATGTTAAGCCATTTAAATTTTTTTTTTTTTTTTTTTTTTACTGTACGTGGGCCTCTCACTGTCGTGGCCTCTCCCATTGCGGAGCACAGGGTCCGGACGCGCAGGCTCAGCGGCCATGGCTCATGGGCCTAGCCGCTCCGCGGCATGTGGGATCTTCCCAGACCGGGGCATGAACCCGTGTCCCCTGCATTGGCAGGTGGACTCTCAACCACTGCGCCACCAGAGAAGCCCAAGCCATTTTAATTTTTGTCAGCAACATCAATGGAGCTAAAAAGATTGTCAAATGGAAATTCTTCTAGTCTTGCTTGAGTGCCTTAATACTGATGATGTGTACTAGTCCACTAATTTTATTCTATATGTGGATATTAATAAATCCCTTACAATATTTATTTTTTTAAAAAGGTAAGGTAAGGTTTTTTCCTTCTATTTTTGTTAACAGTATTTTTTTGCTTACCACATTTTAATCTTTTTTCCATTGAGCACTAAAGTAAGTGCCAGTCCAGCTTCTGTCAAAATAATCACAAGTGGGCCCAGTTTAAACTGATGAGCCTTTACGGGGTCTTTGCAAATCCTCCTGGTGCAGACTTAAGGCATGAACATTTTAGGCTTTGTTTCAGAGGAGATAGAAAACTTGTCTTATAAACTTAAAGCTGAGAGTTGAATTTTCTACAAGCAAATACAGATTAGCTCCTTACCCTCACCTTATGGCCACCTTTCAGAATATGATATATAATATATGTTTAATACATATTTGTTAGGTTAAATGTAAAAACTTGAGATTTTATAAATGGCCTGTTGAATGTCACATGTACAGAGGACTGACGTGCCCTCAAAATTCTTTTTCTCTTTTCCTATCTCTTTGTAGGCAGATCTTAATATTGAAACTTAGGGCTGGAGGATAACTCACTTTCAAGAGGCCAGTCTAAGCATGCGGCATGAAGCCAGTGGTTCAATTACCAAAGAGGAAATTTGCCTGATTAGCCTCATTTGGCCTTCAGGGTCCTCAGTCATCTTAGATGACTTATGACATACTGCAGTTGGAACCTCAGAGTTTCCAAAAGTTAGAAGCACTGATGACGTTTAATTAAAACTTCTCGTGTTTTAAAAATTGAATAATACAAAAATTAAACTTCTTACATAATGCAGTGGTACTAACTTAGGAATTGAGCTGATAAAACTAATTTAAGATCTCCAATAACCTTGAATCCACTGACTTTTGGGGAAGAATCTAAAATTTACAAGTTCAGTGAACCAAGTAATACAAGGAGAAATTTAGAATCATCTTTAAGACACCCTTGCTCCTAAGAAAAGTTCATTATTATGTAAAACTTGGATAATATTTTTAACTTTGGAAAGTACTTTTTGTCTGTTATCTCATTCAATGCATCATCATTGCAAATACTAGATCTTATTTACTAAAGTGGAGATGAAACAAGAACATTTTCTTTAGATTTATAAGACCAAATTTTAAGTAATAATCCAACTAAAAATGATTTAATATATTTCTGTGGTGAAATTCTATGTGCATCTGTAGCTTTCATAAAACAGAAGTTCATACAGAAGATAGTCTAATGCAAAGTTAATTTATCCTAAACACATTTATATGCCAAAAGGGACCTTATTTCATCGTTATTTATTAATTAGGGTAAAGTAGCTTGCTGTAAGATATACTCTAAGATTTCAGTGACTTAGCACATAGTAATCCAAGGAAGTTGTTTCTGATCCACTGCCCTTCCTGTGGGTTAGTCATTCAAAGATCCAGTTTCCTTCCACCTTGTGGCTGTGTTATCCTTTAGTGCCTCAGAGAGAGGCCCTCTGAGGAGCAAAGAGAAGGTAAAGAAGGTCCATTTACTTCTTAACCACATTAGCCTAGAGGTGACATGCATCACTTCCACTCATAGAACATAATAAAGAACTAATAACATGGAGACTTTCTGGGTGTTGCAGAAGAAGAGAAA
The DNA here is from genome assembly GCF_011762595.2 of Tursiops truncatus. Taxonomy (NCBI): domain Eukaryota; kingdom Metazoa; phylum Chordata; class Mammalia; order Artiodactyla; family Delphinidae; genus Tursiops; species Tursiops truncatus. The sequence continues at coordinate 13,971,945 of NC_047039.1, forward strand.
TTGGGCTTGGTAAACAGCTAGCCCACCTATGCCACATTTTATTTTTGAGTTACTTAAAAATACCTTCAATTACCCACATACCTTCCTTTATATACTTTCAGATATCTAAAACTTTTACAACTAGAATAAATTTTAAAAATTTTAACCAGAAATTATAGTTGATAATGAGACTTATGGACAAGGAGGAAGATTTAAAGACAAATATGTTGGTGTTAGGGAAATTCTGATGCATCAAAATATTACAGCGTGACTTTGGCTCAATAAGGCAGGCTAGCAGAGACTTTCAGTATGGTGGAGGAGTAAGACATGGATACCACCTTCCTCCCCATAAATACATCAGAAATACATCTACATGTGGAACAACAACTACAGAACACCTACTGAACACTGGCAGAAGACCTCAGACTTCCCAAAAGGCAAGAAACTCCCCACATACCTAGGTAGTGCAAAAGAAAAAAACAACAACAAAAGAATAGGGATGGGACCTGCACCACTGGGAGGGAGCTGTGAAGGAGGAAAAGTTTGCACATACTAGGAAGCCCTTTCACTGGCAGAGACAGGGGGTGGGTGGGTGGGGGGAAGCTTCGGAGCCACAGAGGAAAGCGCAGTAACAGGGGTGCAGAGGGCAAAGCGGAGAGATTCCCGCACAGAGGATCGGTGCCGACCAGCACTCACCAGCCCGAGAGGCTTATCTGCTCACCCGCCGTGGTGGGCGGGGGCTGGGAGCTGAGGCTTGGGCTTCGGAGGTCAGATCCCAGGGAGAGGACTGCGGTTGGCTGCGTGAACACAGCCTGAAGGGGGCTAGTGTGCCAGAGCTAGGTGGGAGAGAGTCCGGGAAAAAGTCTGGAACTGCCTAAGAGGCAAGAGACCATTGTTTCGGGGTACACGAGGAGAGGGGATTCAGAGCTCCAACTAAAAGAACTCCAAGGATGGGTGGGAGCCATAGCTATTGGCAGCTGTGTGCAAGCATAGATCGCTATCCACACCTCTCCTCCTGGGAGCCTGTGCAGCCCACCACAGCCGGGGTCCCATGATCCAGGGAGAACTTCCCCGGGAGAACACACGGCATGCCTCAGGCTGTGGCAATGTCATGCTGGCCTCTGCCGCTGCAGGCTCACCCCCCATTCCATACCCCTCCGTCCCCCTGGCCTGAGTGAGCCAGAGCCCCCTAGTCAGCTGCTACTTTAACACTGTCCTGTCTGAGCGAAGAACAGACGCCCTCAGGCGACCTACATGCAAAGGCGGAGCCAAATCCAAAGCTAACCCCCAGGAGTTGTGCAAAAAAGAAGAGAGAGGGAAATTTCTCCCAGCAGCCTCAGGAGCAGCAGATGAAATTTCCACAATCAACTTGATGTACCCTGCCCTGCAACTCTGGAAGACCAGAATAGACAATGAATCATCCCAAAATTGAGGCAGTGGACTTTGGGAGAAACTGTAGACTTGGGATTTGCTTTCTGCATCTAATTTCTTTCTGGTTTTATGTTTATCTTAGTTTAGTATTTAGATTTTATTAATGTTAGATTTGTTTAATGATTTAAACAAATTTTAAAAAAATATATATTTTTTTCATTCTTCTCTTTTTGTGAGTGTGTATGATTCTTTGTGTGATTTTCTCTGTATAGCTTTGCTTTTACCATTTGTCCTAAGGTTCTGTCTTTTTTTTTTTTTTTAGCATAGTTTTTAGTACTTGTTATCACTGGTGGATTTGTTTTTTCGTTTGGATGCTCTCTTTTCTTTTTTTTATTACTTAAAATTTTTTTAAATTTTTAATAATTTTTATTTTTTTTTTATTTTTGTGATATGTGGGCCTCTCACTGTTGTGGCCTATCCCGTTGTGGAGCACAGGCTCCGGATGCACAGGCCCAGCGGCCATGGCTCACGGGCCCAGCTGCTCTGCGGCATGTGGGATCTTCCTGGACCAGGGCACGAACCCGTGTCCCCTGCATCAGCAGGCGGACTCTCAACCACTGCGCCACCAGGGAAGCCCTAATTTTTTATTTTAATAACTATTTTATTTTCTTTCTTTCCTTCCTTCTTTTTCTTTCTTTCTTTCTTTTTCTTTCTTTCTTTCATCTTTCTTTCATCTTTCTTTCGCTCTCTCCCTTTTCTTCTGAGCTGTGTGGCTGACAGAGTCTTGGTGTTCTGGCAGGGTGTCAGGCCTGTGCCGCTGAGGTGGGAGAACCGAGTTCAGGACATTGGTTCACCAGAGACCTCCAGGCTCCATGTAATATCAAACGGCGAAAGATCTCCCAGATATCTCCATCTCAACACTAAAACCCAGCTCCATTCAACGACCAGCAAGCTACAGTGCTGGACACCCTATGCCAAACACCTAGCAGGACAGGAACACAAACCCACCCATTAGCAGATAGGCTGCCTAAAAACATAATAAGGTCATAGACACCCCAAAACACACCACAGACAAAGTCCTGCCCACAAGAAAGACAAAATCCAGCCTCATCCACCAGAATACAGGCACCAGTCCAGTCCACAAGTAAGCCTCCACACCCACTGAGCCAACCTTCGCCACTGGGGGCAGACACCAAAAACAACAGGGACTACGAACTTGCAGCCTGCAAAAAGGAGACCCTAAACACAGTATGTTAAGCAAAATGAGAAGACAGAGGAACACACAGCAGATGAAGGAGGACGGTAAAAACCCATTAGACCAAACAAATGAAGAGGAAATAGGCAGTCTACCTGAAAAAGAATTCAGAGTAATGATAGTGAAGATGATCCAAAATCGTGGAAATAGAATGCAGAAAATACAAGAAACGTTTAACGAGGACCTAGGAGAATTAAAGAGCAAACAAACAATTATGAACAACACAATAAATGAAATAAAAAATTCTCTAGAAGGAATCAATAGCAGAATAACTGAGACAGAAGAACGGATAAGTGACCTGGAAGATAAAAGAGAGGAAATAACTACTGCAGAGCAGAATAAAGAAAAAAGAATGAAAAGAATTGAGGACAGGCTCAGAGACCTCTGAGATAACATTAAATGCACCAACATTCGAATTCTAGGAGTCCCAGAAGAAGAAGAGAAAAAGAAAGGACTGTGAAAATATTTGAAGAGATTATAGTTGTAAACTTCCCTAATTTGGGAAAGGAAATAGTCAAGTCCAGGAAGAGCAGAGAGTCCCATACAAGATAAATCCAAGGAGAAACATGCCAAGACACATATTATTCAAACTATCAAAAATTAAACACAGAGAAAAAATATTAAAGGCAGCAAGGGATAAACAACAAATGACGTACAAGGGACTCTCCATAAGGTTAACAGTTGATCTTTCAGCAGAAACTCTGCAAGCCAGAAGAGAGCAGCAGGACATATTTAAAGTGATGAAAGGGAAAAACCTACAACAAAGGTTACTCTACCCAGCAAGGATCTCATTTAGATTTGACAGAGAAATTGAAACCTTTACAGACAAGCAAGAGCTAAGAGAATTTAGCACCACCAAAACAGCTTTACAACAAATGCTAAAGGAACTTCTCTAAGCAGGAAACACAAGACAAGGAAAAGACCTACAATAACAAACCTAAAACAATTAAGAAAATGGTAATAGGAACATACATATTGATAATTACCCTAAATGTAAATGGATTAAATGCTCCCATCAAAAGACATAGACAGGTGGAAATATACAAAAACAAGACCTGTATATATGCTGTCTACAAGAGACCCACTTCAGACCTAGGGACACATACAGACTGAAAGTGAGGGGATGGAAAAAGGCATTCCATGCAAATGGAAATCAAAAGAAAGCTGGAGTAGCAATTCTCATATCAGACAAAACAGACTTTAAAATAAACAGTATTACAGGAGGCAAAGAAGGACACTGCATAATGAACAAGGGATCGATCCAGCAAGATATAACAGTTGTAAATATTTATGCATCCAACATAGGAGCACCTCAATACATAAGGCAAAAGCTAACAGCCATAAAAGGGGAAATCGACAGTTACACCATCATAGTAGGGGACTTTAACACCCTACTTTCACCATGGACAGATCATCCAAAATGAATATGAAGAAGGAAAGAAAAGCTTTAAATGACACATTAAACAAGATGTACTTAATTGATATTTATAGGACATTCCATCAAAAACAATAGAATACACTTTCTTATAAAGTGCTCGTGGAACAATCTCCAGGATAGATCATATCTTGGGTCACAAATCAAGCCTTGGTAAATTTAAGAAAACTGAAATCGTATGAAGTATCTTTTCACACCACAACACTCTGAGACTACATATCAACTACAGGAAAATTATGTAAAAAATATAAACACGCGGAGGCTAAACAATACCCAACTAAATAAGCAATAGATCACTGAATAAGTCAAAGAGGAAATCAAAAAAATACCTAGAAACAGAGTGACTCAAAACCTTTGGGATGCAGCAAAAGCAGTTCTAAGAGGCAAGCTTATAGCAATACAATCCTACCTCATGAAACAAGAAACATCTCAAATTAACAACCTAACCTTAAACCTAAAGCAATTAGAGAAAGAAGCACAAAACCCCCTCAAAGGTCGCACAAGAAATCATAAAGATCAGATCAGACATAAATGAAAAAGAAATGGAGGAAACAATAGCAAAGATCAATAAAACTAAAAGCTGGTTCTTTCAAAAGATAAACAAAATTAATAAACCATTAGCCAGACTCATAATGAAAAAAAGGGAGAATACTCAAATCAATAGATTCAGTAATGAAAAAGGAGAAGAAACAACTGACACTGCAGAAATACAAAGGATCATGAGAGATTTCTACAAGCAACTCTATGTCAATAAAATGGACAACCTGGAAGAAATGGACATATTCTTAGAAAAGAACAACCTTCCAGACTGAACCAGGAAGAAATAGAAAATATAAACAGACCAATCCCAAGCACTGAAATTGAAACTGCGATGAAAAATCTTCCCACAAACAAAAGCCCAGGACCAGATGACTTCACAGGTGAATTCTATCAAACATTTAGAGAAGCGCTAACACCTCTCCTTCTCAAAATCTTCCAAAATATAGCAGAGGGAGAAACACTCCCAAACTCATTCCACAAGGCCACCATCACCCTGATACCGAAACCAGACAAAGATGTCACAAAAAAAGAAAACTACAGGTCAATATCACTGATGAACATAGATGCAAAAATCCTCAACAAAATACTAGTAAACAGAATCCAACAGCACTTTAAAAGGATCATACACCATGATTCAGTGGGGTTTATCCCAGGAATGCAAGGATTCTTCAATATATGCAAATCAATCTATGATACACCGTATTAACAAATTGAAGGGAAAAACCCATATGATCATCTCAGTAGATGCAGAAAAAGCTTTTGACAAAATTGAACGCCCGTTTATGATAAAAACCCACCAGAAAGTAGGCATAGAGGGAACATTCCTCAACATAATAAAGGCCATATATGACAAACCAACAGTAAACATCGTTCTCAAAGGTGAAAAACTAAAACCATTTCCTCTAAGATTAAGAACAAGACAGGTTGTCCACTCTTACCACTAATATTTAACATAGGTGTGGAAGTTTTAGCCACAGCAATCAGAGAAGAAAAAGAAATAAGTGGAATCCAAATCGGAAAGGAGAATTAAAGCTGTCACTCTTTGCAGATGACATGATACTATACATAGAGAATCCTAAAGATGTTACCAGAAAACTACTGGAGCTAATCAATGAATTTGGTAAAGTAGCAGGATACAAAATTAATGCACAGAAATCTCTGACATTCCTATACACAAATGATGAAAAATCTGAAAGAGAAATTAAGGAAACACTCCATTTGCTATTGCAACAAGAGGAATAAAATACCTAGGAATAAACCTACTTAAGGAGACAAAAGACCTGTATGCAGAAAACTATAAGTCACTGATGAAAGAAATTAAAGATGATACAAACAGATGGAGAGATATACCATATTCTTGGATTAGAAGAATCAACATTGTGAAAATGACGATACTACCAAAGCAATCTACATATTCAATGCAATCCCTATCAAACTATCAATGGAACTTTTCAGAGAACTAGAACAAAAAATTTCAGAATTTGTATGTAAACACAAAAGACCCCGAATAACCAAAGCCATCTTGAGAAAGAAAAATGGAGCTGGAGGATTCAGGCTCCCTGACTTCAGACTACAAAACTACAGTAATCAAGACCATATGGTACTGGCGCAAAAACAGAAATATAGATCAATGGAACAGGATAGAAAGCCCAGAGATAAACCCAAGCACATATGGTCACCTTATTTTTGATAAATGAGGCAAGAATATACAACGGAGAAAAGACAGCCTTTTTATTAAGTGGTGCTGGAAAAACTGGACAGCTACATGTAAAAGAATGAACTTAAAACACTCCCTAACACCATACACAAAAATAAACTCAAAATGGATTAAAGACCTAAATGTAAGGCCAGACACTATAAAACTCTTAGAGGAAAACATAGACAGAACACTCTATGACATAAATCACAGCAAGATCCTTTTTGACTCATCTCCTAGAGAAATGGAAATAAAAATAAAAAGAAACAAATGGGACCTAATGAAAATTCAAAGCTTTTGCACAGCAAAGGAAACCATAAACAAGACGAAAAGACACCCCCTCAGAATGGGAGAAAAAATTTGCAAATGAGGTAACTGACAAAGGATTAATTTCCCAACATTACAGGCAGCTCATGCAGCTCAATATCAAAAAAACAAACAACCCATTCCTAAAAATGTGCAGAAGACCTAAATAGACATTTCTCCAAAGAAGATATACAGATTGTCAACAAACACATGAAAGGATGCTCAACATCACTAACCATTAGAGTAATGCTAATCAAAACTACAATGAGGTATCACCTCACACCAGTCAGAATGGCCATGATGAAAAAATCTACAAACAATAAATTGGGAGAGGGTGTGGAGAAAAGGGAACACTCTTGCACTGATGGTGTGCATGTAAATTGATACAGCCACTATGGAGAACAGTGTGGAGGTTCCTCAAAAAACTAAAAATAGAACTACCATATCACCCAGCAGTCCCACTACTGGGCATATACCCTGAGAAAACCATAATTCAAAGAGTCATGTGGGCTTCCCTGGTGGCACATTGGTTGATAGTCCGCCTGCCGATGCAGGGGACACGGGTTCGTGCCCCAGTCCAGGAAGATCCCACATGCCGCAGAGGGGCTGGGCCCATGAGCCATGGCCACTGAGCCTGCACATCCGGAGCCTGTGCTGTACAACGGGAGAGGCCACAACAGTGAGAGGCCTGTGTAGTTCAAAAAAAAAAAAAAAAAAAAGCGTCATGTACCACAATGTTCATTGCAGCTCTATTTACAATAGCCAGTACATGGAAGCAATCTAAGTGTCCATCAACAGATGAATAGATAAAGAAGATGTGGCACAAATATACAATGGAATATTACTCAGCCAAAAAAAACCTGAAACTGAGTTATTTGTAGTGAGGTGGATGGACCTAGGGTCTGTCATACAGAGTGAAGTAAGTCAGAAAGAGAAAAACAAATACTGTATGCTAACACATATATATGGAATCTAAAAAAAAAAAAAAAAAAGATTTTGAAGAACCTAGGGGCAGGATAGGAATAAAGAAGCACACATAGAGAATGGACTTGAGGACATGGGGAGTGGGAAGTGTAGGCTGCAACAAAGTGAGGGAGTGGCATGGACGTATACACACTACCAAATGTCAAATAGATAGCTAGTGGGAAGCAGCCGCATAGCACAGGGAGATCAGCTCAGTGCTTTGTGACCACCTAGACGGGTGGGATAGGGAGGGTGGGAGGGAGGGAGACACAAGAGGGAGGAGATTTGGGGATATATGTATATGTATAGCTGATTCACTGTGTTATAAAGCAGAAACTAACACAACATTGTAAAGCAATTGTACTCCAATGAAGATGTTTAAAAAAAAATAATGAGGCAGCCTGACAACATACGTTTATATTCTCTCTTTTCCCAAAAGTCATTAATGTGATAGTAAAGAAAACAAACTAATCAACAGAAGTAAAGCAAAAAAAAAGTATTGCCCCTAACATAGGGTTTGGAGGTGGACCATTAGTAGAAAAGAAATTTTAGCAACTTTGTGCAAGATGGAAATAAGGTAGAGAACAGATGGCCGATGAAGCAGAATGAAGGAAATTGGGTTCAAAAATATCTGAGGCTGATGAGGTCAACTGAGGCACAAGCAGTACTCCCCTGCAGAGCATCATTTTCACTTGAACACTTGTTAGAAATGTTAGCTCCCAGGCCCTACCCAGATCATCTGAATCAGAAACTCTGGGGATGCCAGTATGAATTGTGGCATTACTTAATAAAGACTTTTGCATTCTGCCCCCCGCCCCCCAGCCACCTTCCTGGCCACTTCTAATGTGAAGCCTGGTTGGCGCAGTGGTTGAGAATCTGCCTGCCAATGCAGGGGACACAGGTTTGAGCCCTGGTCCAGGAAGATCCCACATGCCACGGAGCAACTAAGCCTGTGTGCCACAACTACTGAACCTGCAGTCTAGAGCCCGCGAGCCAGAACTACTGAGCCCGCGTGCCACAACTACTGAAGCCCACACAGCTAGAGCCCATGTTCCACAATAAGAAAACCCACCACAATGAGAAGCCTGAGCACCACAAGGTGGCATAGCCCCCACTTGTTGCAAATAGATAAAGCCTGCAAATAGCAATGAAGACCCAATGTAGACAAAAATTTAAAAAATAAATACATTTATAAAAAATAAAATGAAGCCTGATGATGGTTTCTCTGTTCACATAAACAGGTAATCCAACATGCGGCAGTTTTGCAACATTAGAGGAAAAAGGCAAAGAAAAATTAATAGGAAAAAAAATGACTCTAACAAACTGTAAGATAACCCAGGCACTGTAAAATAACTCAGTACCTTCAGAGAGATTTAAGAAAATATCTCCATAAATAACATCAGAGGAGCCTCGAAAAATTAGTAAGTTAGAGAATAAAAAGTAGTTTTTTGGAAATTCAAAAGATTAGTAAAAAATACACAAATTCCAATTATGCAATTAGAATGTCAGTTTTAGGAAATTTTATTAGCTACTATAAAAAAAGACAAGTAGAGGGAAAAGAGAAGTGAAAAGATGAGAGACATAGAGGACTGAAAATGGAGGTAAACATTTGACTAACAGGCAATACAGAAAAAATAGGTAGAAGGAAATTATAGAATAAAGCTTGAAAGATAAATTTCAAGCTGGAGTATAAGTGCCCTCAGATTGAAAGGGTATAGAACATCACAAATTATAAAAATGTACAAGACAAATCACTGTGAAATTTTAGAATGACAAGAGTAAATGAAAGATTCTGAAATCTTCCAGAGAGCAAAACCAGTTCAAGGATAAAGGAATGAGAATCAGACTAATACTAATTTCACATCTGCAATACTGGATACTGAAACGAAATGAAGTGCTTTCAAAGTTCTGAGGGAAAATTATTTTCAAAGATACGTAAAATCCAAAGTTAAATCCTCAATCAGGATGAGTAAAGAATCAAGACGTTTACAAAACTAAGGGATATTACTTCCCAGACAAAATTTCCTAGGAACTTACTTAACAATTTTGTTTAGCAAAATGAGGAGAGTAAGAATGAAGAAGACATGGAATCCAAGGCAATGCAGATTCAGGGTAGGTGACAAAGGCAGGAGTCCCAGGATGGCAGCTTTGCAGCAGGTCTGGAGGATGGCAGTCCAGACAAAAGTGAGGGAACAGAGAGAGGATCCAAGACGGAAGCACCAGCAAAAAATGGCATTTCATAAATTTGATATTATTGTTGAGAAGGTAGAACTACTAAAGTATTTAATAAGGGCAAGCAATATGAGAAAATAAAAAGGTAGTTAGAAACTCCAGAAAAATGCAAAAGCTATACAAAATAGCAAAATCAATTACATGGTTCTGCAGTGCACAGTACCTACAGAGGAATAACAAACAAAACATGATTAACCGGCTTTCTGTTTTTATAGTCAAACTATAGAACAGTCATAGAAGACATTTATAGCCTTGGAAAAGGATGCAAATATTATTCACCTTGACAGTTTAAAGGCAAGAGATGTAGCTTATGGTTGCTACAAAAAGAAATATAATGGTGGACATTTATTTAAAGTTACAAAAATAATTAAAGGAAAGCAAAAAAGGAGGGTAAGAATCACATTGGCAGGAGGCCTGAGATGATATAAGACTTAAATCTTGTGTCAGAATAGCAAGTCAACAGATATTATCTCAAATTAATGAATCAAGAAATATAGTAGAAAAGTAGATTAGTTAAAGACTGAAAGTAATCATCAGAAATACAATTTTAGAAATAATTTTTAAGGTTAAAGGGTGTTACTCCTGTAAGAAAAACTGGATATTGGGAAGTATGGAGCAAAAGAGTTTTGTTTTTAATTTAAATCACTCCACTTGGTTTGCTTGTCTCAAATCATACGAATGAATGAATCCATTTGAGTGGATTATGAGTTAAAACTCATAAAAAATAAAACATTTGTTTTTTTTCTTAGTTTAGGGGTTACTGTTGGTTGCTTACTCATTTTTTATTCCCTTTCTTCTTTATTGACAGATCTCCAGGATTCTTTGTACAGCTGTTTCCTCTGTGCAGCTGAGTGTAGGGAAGGTGGCTTTACCTCCAACTATGAGGTACATTCGCATTAATTAAATTATCAAGATAATTCCATTTTTCTAATTGAGAGAGTTAGAATTATTTGTGCAATCAGTTCTGACCAAAGAGATAAGAGGTGTGTCTGCTAGAAACTTCTGAAAAAAGGTTCCTTGTTTTTAAAAAGGTACAAAAAAAAGGTGTCACCTTTCCTAGGTGTGACTTCTGGGACTCTGCAGGCCAACTGACAGCCCTGAGGGCAACTAGTCTGGGGACAGAGCAGAGATGCTGAGGATGTTTAAACAGAATGATGGTAAGAACCTGGGTCCTTGGTGAAGTTGCCACTCATTCCAAGGACTTATTGTATGTAATACTTTTCCTTGTATTAATCTATTTTAAGTTTGATATTTTGCTCCTTGCAGTTGAGGGCATAGGCTCCAAGACCAGGATGTTTTTACAGGATGTTTTCAGGCAGAAGTAGGTTGGAATTGGGCTCTGATGGCTCTCCCAACAGTGCGATTGCTTTCTTTTTAATCTTTATTGACTTTAAAAATTGATTTATTCATCGTTTTTATTGAAGACCATAAAGAACTAAAAAAATGGAAGACCAATTCAGTTCTTCATCACAGATATTCAAAATATAGATGTGGATAAACGAAAACATCTATGATTCTGAGCTAATACTGAAATTTAGATATTACTTGTACTCAAATTATTTCTTTTAAATCAACTTGGGAAATTACATAACCATATTTAATTCTTCTGAGAAGAATTGTTCAGTTCCAACCATCTGCTAAATTAAGCAACACTGATAATAATGAACATTTACAACAAACCTGATATAAAAAGAAGGTGATAACTTTAGGTATAAAATAAACCTTGGGAGGCTATTGCAATCTCATAATTAGGAGTACAGATTTTTCAGTGTACTGGAACTCTAGGGGTGGTGATGGTCAAAGTGTTACATCACATATCCTTAAATTCTTTATTTCATTTTGGGAAAAATGACCACCAAATTCTATCAAACTCTCAGTTTTCCAGATTCTTCCACCATGTCTCACCAGACTACTATTTTTCTTTTTTCCCTTTCTTTCTCTCTTTGCTTCATTTTTTTTCTGGTGGTAATGTAGATTTTGTTTCCTAACTCTTAAAAAAACTTTTAAAATTCAATTTCTTTAAACTTAAAAAGAAGTTCACCATTTCTCCCACTGCACCACTCCCTGCCTCTTGCAACCACCAATCTGTTCTCTATACCCATGAGCTTGGTTTTTGTTATTGAGGTTATTTATTTATTTTTTTGACATTCCATATATAAGAGAGATCATACAGTATTTGTTGTTCCCTGTCTGACACTTTTTACTAAACATAATCCCTTCGTCCATTCATTTGTTTTAGATGGCAAGATTTCATTCTTTTTAAGCCTGAATATTTTATATATATATATATACACACACACACACACACACATATACATATATATATATGTATATCTCACAATTTCTTTGTCCACTCATCCGTCAATGGATACTTAGGTTGCTTCCAACTCTTGGCTATTGTAAAGGGGCTGTCCCTTCCCTTGTATATTCTTGGCTCTTTGGTCATAAATTAATTAATTGGTCATATATGTGTGGGTTTATTTCTGGACTCTCTATTCTGTTTTATTGATCTAGGTGTCTTTTTATGCCAGTACCATATTGCAAAGAATGATGCAGTAAACATAGGAGTGCATAATCTTTTTGAATTAATATTTTTGTTTTCTTCAGGTAGATACCCAGAGGTGGAATTACTAAATCATATGGTAGTTCTATTGTTTTTCGGGAAACTCCATACCATTTTCCACAGGGTTGCACCAATTTACATTTCCGCCAACAGAGCACAAGAGTTCCCTTTTCCACATCTTTGCCAACACTTGTTAGTTCTAGTCTTTTTGATAATAGCCATTCTAACAGGTGTGAGGTATAACCTCATTGTGGATTTGATTTGCACTTTCCTGATGATTATGATGTAGAGCATCTTTTCATATACCTGTTTGTCATCTGTATGTCTTCTTTAGAAAAATGTTTAATCAGATTTTTGGCCTATTTTTAAATGCTTTTTTGTTATTGAGTTTTATGAGTTGTATATATTTTCAGTTTTAGCCCTTTATCAGATATACAATTTGCAAATACATTCTCTGTTTGGTAGGTTGTCTTTTCATTTTGTTGATGGTTTCCTGTTCTGTGCAGAAGCTTTTTAGTTTGATGTAGTCCCACTTGTTTATTTTTGTTGCTTTTGCTCTTGGTGTCAGATTTTTAAAAATCATCATCAAGACCTATGTCAAGGAACTTCTTGCCTGTGTTTTCTTATAGGAATTTTATGGTTTCGCGTCTTATCTTTAGGTCCTTAATCCATTTGGTGTTAATTTCTGTGTCTGCTATAAGCTAGTAGTTCAGTTTCATTCTTTTGCATGTGGCTGTCCAGTTTTCCCGGCACCATTTTTGAAGAGACTGTCCCTTGCCTATTGTATATTCTTGGCTCTTTGGTCATAAATTAATTAATTGGCCATATGTGTGTGGGTTTATTTCTGGACTCTCTATTCTGTTTTATTGATCTATGTGTCTTTTTATGCCAATACTGTATTGTTTTAATTACAATGACTTTGTAATATAGTTTGAAATCAGGGAGCATGATGTCTCCAGCTTTGTTCTTCTTTCTCAAGATTGCTTTGGATGTTTGGTGTCTTTTGTAGTTTCATACAAATTTTAGGATTGTTTGTTCTAACTCTATGAAAAGTGCCATTGGAATTTTGATAAGGATTGCATTCAATCTGTAGATTGCTTTGGGTAGTATGGGCATTTAACAATATTAATTTTCCCAATCCATGAGCATAGAATATCTTTCCATTTATTTGTGTCTTCTTCAGTTTCTTTCATTAATGTCTTATAGTTTTCAATATACAGGTCTTTCACATCCTTAAATCCATTTCTAGGTATTTTTTTCTTTCTGATACAATTTAAATAAGATAGTTTTCTTAATTTCTCATTCTGATAATTCATTATTAGTGTATGTAAAATCAACAGGATTTTGTGTATTGATTTTGTATCCTGAAACTTTACTTAATTCATTTATTAGCTCTAACAGTTTTTTCTTTTAACGGAGTCTTTAGAGAATTACACATATGTAATATCAAGTCATCTGGAAATAGTGACAGTTTTACTTCTTCTTTTCCAATTTGGATGCATTTTATTTCTTTTTCTTGCCTGATTTCTCTGGCTAGGACTCCTAATACTATGTTAAATAAAAACAGTGAGAATGGACATCCTGTCTTGTTCCTGATCTTAGAGGAAAAATCACTCAATTTTCACTGTTGAGTATGATGTTAGCTGTGGGCTTGTAATATGGCCTTTCTTATGTTGAAGTACGTTTTCCTGTATAACCATTTTATTGAGAGTTTTTATCATAAATTGATGTTGACTTTTTACAAATGCTATTTTTTGCATCTTTTGAGATGATTATATGATTTTTATCCTTCATTTTCTTAATGCTGTTTATCAAATTGACTGTGATGTTGAACCATCCTTGCATCCCTGGAATAAATCCCATTTGATCATGGTGTAAAATTCTCTTAATGTGTTGTTGAATTTGGTTTGCTATTACTTTGTTGAGGGTTGTTTTTGTTTCTATGTTCATCAGGGATATTGACCTGTAATTTTCTCTTTTTCTGTGGCATCCTTGTCTGGTTTTGGAATCAGGGTAATGCTGACCTCATAAAATGTGTTTGGAAGAGTTCCTCTCCTGTTTAAAAAAATTTTGAGAAGGATTGGTATTAATTCTTCTTTGAAAGTTTGGTATAATTCACCAGTAAAGTCATCTGGTCCTGAACTTTTGTTTGCTGGAAAGTTTTTGACTATTGACTCAAACTCCTTGCTAGTAAATGATCTGTTCAGATTTTCTATTTCATCATGGTTCAGTCTTGGTAAGTTGTATGTTTCTAGGAATTTATTCCTTTCTAATAGGTTTTCCAGTTTGTTTGCATATAATTGTAGTAATCTCTTATCTCTTGTGTTTCTGTGGTACCAGTTATAACATCTCTTCTTTCATTTTTTTTTTTTTTTTTTTTGCGGTACGTGGGCCTCTCACTATTGTGGCCTCTCCCGTTGCGGAGCACAGGCTCCGGACGCACAGGCTTAGCGGCCATGGCTCACGGGCCCAGCCTCTCCGCGGCATGTGGGATCTTCCTGGACCAGGGCACGAGCCCATGTCCCCTACACTGTCAGGCGGACTCTCAACCACTGCGCCACCAGGGAAGCCCTCTTCTTTCATTTTTGATTTTATTTATTTGAGTCTTCCATCCTTCTTTCTTTGTAAGTCTAGCTAAAGTTTTGTCAATTTTGTTTATCTTTTCAAAGAACAAGCTCTTAGTTTCATTGATTTTTTAAATTGTCTTTTTAGTCTTTATTTTATTTCTGCACTAATCTTTATTTCCTTCCTTCAACTAATTTTGAGCTTCATTTTTATGTTCTTGTATGTTTTTTATGATATCTCAAGGCCATGTTCAAGGAAACATTCCTGGGATCATCTACCTAAGACATGAAGTGACAAGCTCAAATTCTAACTCCCTCTTCATGAAAAAACTCAACTTGAACCCAGGTTGTAAGTGTCAGCCTTGAGCCTTCATATTAGCTCATGCTGACTTCATCAGCAGATTAATTGCTCCCAAGTTTGTTAGTGCTGATGGTTCTGCCATTGTAGGAGCAGGGATACTTACCTTTTCAAATGAAAAACAGAGCTACGATCAAAGCTGTCAACTCAGGGACTTTAAGAAATGATTTCTCTTTTGACTTTTTATTGCCTAGGCTATCATAAAATAGTCTACTCTTTCCGCACAGTTGATTGAAGCCTGAACAAAATTCTTCACTCAGATGACAGCCAGAGGAGATATTTGTAATTTGGCACTAGCTTTGATGGAGATATTCTGTAATTTGTGGCTTTGACAAGTGGAAGCCAAGATAAAATTAAGATATTACAGCTTTGGGAATAAAGATTTTTTTTGTAAGTTTTCTTGGGCAGTTAATTTGTGTTTGGCAGATTGTCCTCAGAGTAATGGAGATGAATAGAAATAACTTTACCCTGAATGGCCTTTTGGGGAGCATATTCCTGTTTGTTTTGTTTTGGGTTTTTGTTTTGGTTTTTTTTTTTTTTGGCGGGACGCGGGCCTCTCACTGTTGTGGCCTCTCCCGTTGCGGAGCACAGGCTCCGGACGCGCAGGCTCAGTGGCCATGGCTCACGGGCCCAGCCGCTCCACGGCATGTGGGATCTTCCTGGACTGGGGCACGAACCCGTGTCCCCTGCATCGGCAGGCGGACTCTCAACCACTGCGCCACCAGGGAAGCCCCATATTCCTTTTAATGTATCAGTTTATAGGGCCTGGAATCTTTAGAATTTGGTAACAGAGACCCAAGCAGAGATGTTCTGCTGAGTATTCAAGACTATTTTTACATAGGGCATCATTTTTCTTGAAGTCAAAGTGCATCGACTCTCTGGTCTAATGAGTCTTCATATGCAAGGAGGTGAGAGCATCAATATGTTCCTCAATTTTTGGATGGGCAAACTGAACTCAACATCTCACTAATTGTCAGAATTAGGGTCATGTAGAAGATCCAAATCTTCAAAATTCTGGCTTATACATGGTTACCTGGGATGACTCTTTCTTTGTATTTTCTAAACTAGACAAGGTCATTTATCTGTCATAGCAATAGAAAATTAAATATCTAAGGTCAGTGCACCAGAGTTCCTTGGAAGGTAGTCAGTGAGGAGCCAGGTGGATCTGAGTAATCTTAGGTGCATATGCCCCATGCTTAGCCTACTCTTGAAGCTTTCAACAAGAGTACAAGTTTACCTAAGGGGATTCTTATGAACTTTATTTCATTTCCTAATAGCATCTCCACATCTTCATCAACCTTTCATTTTCCAAGTTACTTCCAGTATAACATGCATTTCTGTCTGGTCAGTTTCCAGGTAGGAAAAATGATAGAGTCATTGCTTTTGCTTTTGACAGCTTTTCTGTTTCCATGGAACTCTGGTCAGCTGGTTTAAACTAAAACTTCTTCTATTTCCTGATATTTCTATCACTGAGTTGGCTGTCCTTCTGTTCTCTGGTTGGAACACTGTGGGTACTAATAGAAATCTTGAGATATTAGTTTGAAAATGTTAAGTTTTTGAAGCTTCTGGTTTTTGGTATATTATTTCCGCTTATTCTTTACACTGCTAAGAAGTTTGAAAGAAAGAAGGATGTTTTGATAAACACAGAGAATTCAAGTGATGACCCCAAAGCTCACAAATTATAAGTGATGCTCACTCTATATTAATTTTCTCACCTATGTAGAATTGATTAGTTGGCTTATAGTTTGCACTCTTTAAGATAATATTATATTAGAAGCTAATGAATAAATTAGGAGTGGTAGTGATTATTCATTTGATATGGACTGAATGTCTGTTTCCCCACCAAATTCATATGCTCAAATTCTACCTCCCAAGGTGATGATATTAGGAGGTGGGGTGGGGGGCAGTCCTTGGGAGGTGAATAGGTGATGAGGGCAGAGCCCTTGTAAGTGAGATTAGTAAGCTTATGAAAGAGGCCCCAGAGAGTTCCCTCACTCCTTCTATCACATGAGAACAGAGCTAGTGAGAAGGCACTGTCTATGAACCAGAAAGCAGGTCCTCACCAGACACAGAATCTGAAGGTGTCTTCATCTTGGACTTCCTAGCCTCCAGGACTGTGTGAAATAAATTTCTGTTGTTTATAAGCTACACAGTCTATGGTATTTTAAAATAGTAGCTTGAATGGACTAAGCCATTATTTTTAATAAGATTGCATTTTTTAAGACTAAGATTTGGGGAAAAAACAGCAAGACTTTGAATAATTTTTTTTCCAAAATGAAATTGTGTTAGTTCATAAATCATTAAATATTTGCGAAGAAAAGGGTAAGTTGATGATGAAGAATGGTAATGTGGCTAAAAAATACAGCCAAAAGATGTGGTGACATAAGAAAGATCATGCCTTTTAAGATAAAATTCCTTTGAAAGGGTGATACGAGTAAACTTCCCAAATGTTATTTTGGATAAAAACAACACAACTTTTCAGTACACATTTCAACCAATAAATCAATTAAATATGCTTAGTAAATGTCTCCCATAAATTTGCTCAGTGCTGTTCCGTGTATTGAGAAGAACACAGAACAAATGTAAGTTATTGAGCCTTGAGAAGCTTCCATTCTAGTTGAAGAGGCATGATATTGTATAAGCCACAATTAAAGCAAAACACAGGGAGTAGCTGAAGTCCAGGGCTGCAGTGTGCAAAACAGTTCTCGAGCACTATTAGTGTTTCATACATGGAAAGATCAAATCAATAAGGACCGCTTTTACCATGACAGCTCCATTGGAGGAGATAGGAAAACTCATCCTTATAATTATGGAGCTTTCCAGTTCTTATATTTATCCTATATTTTGATATATTAAGGCCAGTCAAGTCAAGTGAATGGAAAACTAAAGATTTCTATTATGTTCAAATATTTGAAGTGGAATGATCTTGTAAAGTC
This sequence comes from Tursiops truncatus, assembly GCF_011762595.2. Lineage (NCBI taxonomy): Eukaryota > Metazoa > Chordata > Mammalia > Artiodactyla > Delphinidae > Tursiops > Tursiops truncatus. The sequence continues at coordinate 13,990,143 of NC_047039.1, forward strand.
TTCTTTGACTTCCAGAGTATGTTTATTTAGTATTAATTTAAAGAATAGAGGAGAAGGAACAGGATGGAAGGGAGACCGAGAAATGGAGGAAGAAAGAAAGACCTTTTAAAAATCCTAAATGAATTCTCTGTTTGTTTGCCTTCAATAATGATCAGATGAAAGTCAAAGGATAACCTTCACTCTGACATTTCCATTACATTCTACTGTGCAAATAGCCTGCATTCCCTCTGCATATTAAAGTCAAATTTGGTTAAAGAAGAGGCATCAACTAGTTCACAGAGAGCTGTCCAAAGCATTTTTATGGAACTTTTCCAGTGCATCCCTCGTACACCTCCTCCTATTGTCTAATCCTTCGTGACCTCCAAAAAGAAAAAAATGAATCTTTTTATCAAATGTTCAGGACTGCTTGGGTTTCACAGGCAGTGCATCTTTACTAAATCTACTTTAGTTCTAGAATCTGTGCTTCATTAAACCTCTGTTGCTTCCATAGTTTTCACTTTATCAGGAGCAACTAATTTTCTATACACCTATTATTTGTCTATGGGTCCCCACCTGCCTGAATGGGAAGATGTTTTTCACACATGATTTGGGATTTTGTATTTTCTGTGCATGCTAAAGATTACATGATGCTTTTTTCTAAACATGCTGTTTAAGTCCTTTGCCACCATGATTTTTCTTTAGGTAAAATTTCAAATGAGCTTGTAAGTATTTTACTCTCAGATTGATGGTGCAGTGGAATATGTCCCAGTAGTATGGACAGCTCAGGTTCCATTTTACAGACCCCAAAATAATTCATTTAGAGCAGTGACTTATGTGTGAAGCATTTGACTTTTGAAACCATCTGGCTTATAGTTTCAGGAATAATGCAGCAGCCTTTCAATTGTCCCCTCATCTCCCATTGTTGGAGAGGCCATTCCATTTAATTTCAGAAATGGAGAAGTCTTGATTGGCTGCCAAGTATCAGCTTTCGGTGCATTTTTTATAATTCCATTTACACACCCTCCCAGAGATCAGAGTTGTATGGAAAAGCTTATGGTCTCTTTGTTCTGGCTTTGGTGTTAAAACAAATGAAAGCTGCAATAAAATAAATATCTGTACAGCTTGGGATGTTACAGTATTATTTCCTTCCATTTTCAAAACAGTGAAATATGGCATAAATTCTTCAGATAGCTTCTTGACTTCTAGATAAATATTGATTTCTCTCTTTTTTCTACATATGTGCTTATTTTTCTTTCTAACCTTTGCTGTTTGCTTTGGCTTGGGTTATGTATTTATTGGAAGGATAAAATTATTTCAGCTTATCATCTAACTATGCAGAGGAAAACCTGGTGCTGCTTTTTAGAATTATACACAAGAAAGTATTAGGGATATAGCAAAATATATTCTTATTTTCAAAAACGTCCTGGGGTTTATTTAGTGATTGTTTTTATAATCCTAGTTAGTTTATGTAAAGAGTTTAGAATTAGTTACACTAAAATGTAGTAGGCAGGAGAAATAAAACATCTGTTTAATTTAAGATTTGTTTCTGATGCTGGTTAGATATGTAACGTTCCCATCTGGGATGCAAATTTTGTTGAATTCCATTGCTAATCTTGTTTCTTGTGTTTCCCGCATATTCTCTGTGCTCCTATCAAACTGAACCATTTATTTTTTCCCTAGATATTTGCACATGTTCCTGTTTTGCAGCCGTTCCTGTTTCTTTCTGCTTCTTCCAGCTCCATCTAACTCTTCAAAAAGAGCACTTCTCATCACCTCATGCCTAAACTCTTTCTCCTTACCTCTTCTGGATCCTAAACCACAACTTCTTTCTGGTGGCCATAGGAAATTTCTTCCTTGACCTCCTATAGCACTTACTTTCCATCATTTCAATTTTCTTCTCTTTCCTTTTATATTATACCTTCTCTCTTTATCTCTCTCTCTATCTCCCTCCCTATCTATCATCTCTCCATCCATCCATCCATCCTCCATTTTCTATCTGGTTTCATTGTTTTCTCTTGTAGCTCTGTACACTGATTTATCCTTGTATTCTCTCACTATATGCAGCATGCCTTACTTACAATCCTATAATAACTACTCATTAAATATTTATTAATAAGAAATGAATGAAAATCCTTGCAGGTTGTTGCTGCATAATAAATGTATGTTTTTTAAAAATTGCGGTAATTACAAATTCCCTAACTGGATCCTTGTAACCTGTTGGTTCTGTTCTTTTTTTTTTCCTTCAGTCACTCTCATTATGTAAAGCAGGTGGGTAGTGGACTAGAAATAGTTAAGACTAAGGACATAAAATGGAAAGAGAAAACAAGGAAACGTCTTTCTTCATTCTCTCCATTATCTAATGTTTATTTTTTCCCCTTTATAGGAGTAAAGGCAGAAAACTTCACTTTTCTTGTGCATTGTGAAACCCATCACATAATCTCTCCAATGCGGAAGGTTTTTTTTTTTTCTTTTCTAGGTATTTCTTGAATACTTTTTGTGGCAGTTGAGTTTTTTTTTAACCAAAATGTAAATTTTTCAAATTTCCTCTGACACAATCTGTTATGTATCTTTCACCACATACCATTATATTTGGAAAGGAAATTAGAGGTTTCAAAAGTGATTGTAAATTATTTTTTCATAGACTTTGAGAGATATTAAGTAGGACAGCAAGGTGGCATTGACTTCAACAGTGTAGAGCAGCATCATGAAATGCCATAGTTTCCTTTATAAAGGTATTAATATATCAGTCATTGGAAATGAATGTCTACAGGCATCTCTAAATTGTATTTTCAGTTGGCACAATCTTAGAAGAAATGTGTGTTGTAATTTTAGGATTCACTGTATAAGTCTATTTGATGAAAGCTGATTTATGTAGATTGCATCATTCCAGTTAAAGATTCAAGGACATCTCTAGGGATTGCCTAAGTATAGGTACTTATGCTGAACTTTGAAAAGTGGATTCTACCGGAAGTATGAGAGTCATAAGATAGTAATGCTCTTCATGCTGTGACCAATGTGGAAGAGACCAGATTGGGAGAAGAAAGTGCTGGATACTTGGAGAAACAGCTGGGTCAGGAGCTAAGGGCCATCTGTAATCCAAAATAGACAAGTCTTAGTGAATGCAGCAAGATTTCATTCCATTCCCCAGTAAGCAAACAGATTGACATAAAATGAGGTAGATCTTGTTAGTTTGAGAGGAATAGTGCCTGCTTTGAAATTTCTGGACAGTCTCCAATGCTCACTGTTGGTACAATAAGATCTTTTAGCGAGTGAATTGGCTGCAAGGTAGGTTACAGTGAATAGTTAAGATTCCTGAAAAGAAAGTTGCCAGGATCTCCTAATTGGAAAATGCCCTGATGGAGAGTACATTACTAGCATCCCTCTAGATACCAACAACCCAAGCTTACAGATAAACTCTAGAGACTTGGAATGTTTGCCTTCCCATCTTCAACTGGATGGCAAGTAAATTTAAATGCCATTGGTCATTTATTAGTTAGTTATTCATTTATTCACCCTAACATTTATTGAGCACTTGTTCTGAGTCTTTTAGCACCTTAGGTGCTCGAGATATAGGGAATATCTCTTTGCTCTTAAGGAGCTTACCCTGTGGTGGGAGAGCGGTAGACTGATTGTATAAATTGCCCCAATTCTTCATGCTACCTGTATAGGTATCCTTTGCCTTGAAATTTTGAGTTTTTCTGACTGAAAAAATAGCTTATTTCTGTGCATCTTGATTCTGAGTTTGGCCGTGTGACTTGCTTTGGCCAATGGCATTTTAGCAGAGGTGAGATAATTGAGGCTTGAAAAAGGATTTACACCCTTTTGCTTCCACTTGAACTGTGAGAATATATCAGGGTAAGCCTCTGAGAGGGATATGAAAAACACATGGAACAGATCCAAGTGATCCTAGTTGACAACTTGTCAACTATCAGCCATGTGAAGAGCCCACCTGAGCACAGAAGAACTGTCCCTTCTAAATCACCAATTCATAGACTCATGAGCAAATAAATGTATGTAGGTTTTTTAAAAAATTAATTTATTTATATATTTATTTTTGCTGTGTTGGGTCTTCGTTTCTGTGGGAGGGCTTTCTCTAATTGTGGCAAGTGGGGGCCACTCTTCATCGCGATGCGCAGGCCTCGCACTATTGCGGCCTCTCTTGTTGCGGAGCACAGGCTCCAGACGCGCAGGCTCAGTAGTTATGGCTCACGGGCCCAGTTGCTTCGCGGCATGTGGGATCTTCCCAGACCAGGGCTCGAACCCGTGTCCTCTGCATTAGCAGGAAGATTCTCAACCACTGCGTCACCAGGGAAGCCCCAGGTATGTAGTTTTTGATCACTGAATTTTGAGCTCGTTTGTCTCACAACGATTATTATGGTAATAAGTATCTAATATGGGAAATATACAAAAGTAAATAATCACAATTTAGAGTGATAAAGTGATAAAGGGTATGAGAAAGTGCACACAGGGGAGACTTTTGCTTTGGGACGATGAAGTAGTACTTATCCCTACTTCCCTTGCTAAGTTCAACTAAGAATTCTGAACATTAAATAGAAAACTAACATAAGAAGAGTTGGAAAGGTGTAGAGATGAAGGCAGATAGGTGATGGATCTCACAACCCAAGGAATAATGTGATGGTTAATTGCATGGGTTCCCTTTCTGTCTGATATATCCCAAACTTGGAGCTGAAAAAACTGGCAACCCAGAAATGTCAACAGGTGCTGAAAAAAAAAATCCCCAACCAAAGCCTGCTCTCCATCCAAAGGACCAGAAGAGAGGCAGCTTACCAATACAATTTTTTTTTCCATAATAGTTATTCTACTCCAGACAAACACCACAGAAGATGCTGTGGTCCAACCTCCACCCAACCAACACATTTAAAAGTTTAATTTAAAAAATGCACGTGGGGTGATGGAGAGCTTGCCACTGCCCTTGAGATTTTCTTTTTATTACTTCCTAGGTATTTTTTTTTAACATCTTTATTGGAGTATAATTGCTTTATAATATTCTTTTAGTTTCTGCTGTATAACAAAGTGAATCAGCTATACATATACATATATCCCCACATTCCCTCCCTCTTGTGCCTCCCTCACACACTCCCTATCCCACCCCTCTAAGTGGTCACAAAGCCCCAAGCTGATCTCCCTGTGCTACGCAGCTGCTTCCTACTAGCTATCTATTTTACATTCGGTAGTGTATATATGTGAATGCTACTCTCTCACTTCGTCCCAGCTTACCCTTCCCTCTCCCTGTATCCTCAAGTCCATTCTCTACGTCTGCATCTTTATTCCTGTCTTGCCCCTAGGTTCTTCAGAAACATTTTTTAGGTTCCATACATATGTATTAGCATACAGTATTTGTTTTTCTCTTTCTGACTTACTTCACTCTTTATGACTGACTCTAGGTCCATCCACCTCACTACAAATAACTCAATTTCGTTTCTTCTGATGGCTGAGTAATATTCCATTGTATATTTGTGCCACATCTTCGTTATCCATTCATCTGTCGATGGTCACTTAGGTTGCTTCCATGTCCTGGCTATTGTAAATAGTGCTGCAATGAACACTGTGGTACATGATTCATTTTGAATTACAGTTTTCTCAACGTATATGCCCAGTAGTGGGATTGCTGGGTCATATGGTAGTACTATTTTCAGTTTTTTAAGGAACTTCCATACTGTTTTCCATAGTGGCAGTATCAATTTACATTCCAACTAACAGTGCAAGAGGGTTCCCTTTTCTCTACAACCTCTCCAGCATTTACTGTTTGTAGATTTTTTGATGATAGCCATTCTGACTGGTGTGAGGTGGTACCTCATTGTAGTTTTGATTTGCATTTCTCTAATGATTAATGATGTTGAGCATTCTTTCATGTGTTTGTTGGCAACCTGTATATATTCTTTGGAGAAATGTCTGTTTAGGTCTTCTGCCTATATTTGGATTGGGTTTTTTGTTTTTATGATATTGAGCTGCTTGTGTATTTTTGAGATTAATCCTTTGTCAGTTGCTTTGTTTTCGAATATTTTCTCCCACTCCGAGGGTTGTCTTTTAGTCTTGTTTATGGTTTCCTTTGCTGTGCAAAAGCTTTTATGTTTCATTAGGTCCCATTTGTTACTTTTGTTTTTATTTCCATTTCTCTAGGAGGTGGGTCAAAGAGGATCTTGCAGTGATTTATGTCATGGAGTGTTCTGCCTATGTTTTCTTCTAAGAGTTTTATAGTGTCTGGTCTTATGTTTAGGTGTTTAATCCATTTTGAGTTTATTTTTGTGTATGGTATTAGGGAGTGTTCTACTTTCATTATTTTACATGTGGCAGTCCATTTTTCCCAGCACCACTTATTGCAGAGGCTGTCTTTTCTCCATTGTATCTTCTTGCCTCCTTTATCAAAGATAAGGTGACCATATGTGCGTGGGTTTATCTCTGGGCTTTCTATCCTATTCCACTAATCTATATATATGTATATATTTGCCAGTACCATACTGTCTTGATCACTGTAGGTTTGTAGTATAGTCTGAAGTCAGGGATCCTGATTCCTCCAGCTCTGTTTTTCTTTCTCAAGATTGCTTTGGCTATTCAGGGTCTTTTGTGTTTCCATACAAATTGTAAAATTTTTTGTTCTAGTTCTGTGAAAAATGCCATTGGTAGTTTGATAGAGATTGCATTGAACCTGTAGATTGCTTTGAGTAGTATCGGCATTTTTACAATGTTGATTCTTCCAGTCAAAGAACATGGTATATCTCTCCATCTGTTTGTATCATATTTAATTTCATTCATCAGTGTCTTATAGTTTTCTGCGTACAGATCTTTTGTCTCCTTAGGTAGGTTTATTACTAGGTATTTCATTCTTTTTGTTGCAGTGTTAAATGGTAGTGTTTCCTTAGTTTCTCTTTCAGATTTTTCATCATTAGTGTATAGGAATGCAAGGGATTTCTGTGCATTAATTTTGTATCCTGCTACTTTACCAAATTCATTGATTAACTCTAGTAGTTTTCTGGTAGCATCTTTAGGATTCTCTGTGCATAGTATCATGTCATCTGCAAACAGTGAAAGTACTTATTCTTTTCTGATTTGGATTCCTTTTATTTCTTTGATTGCTGTGGCTAAAACTTCCAAAACTATGTTGAATAATAATGGTGACAGTGGACAACCTTGTCTTGTTTCTGATCTTAGAGGAGATGCTTTCAGTTTTTCACCATTGAGAATGATGTTGGCTGTGGGTTTGCCATATATAGCCTTTATTAGGTTGAGGTAAGTTCCCTCTATGCCTACTTTGTGGAGGGTTTTTATCATAAATGGGTGTTGAATTTTGTCAAAAGCTTTTTCTGCATCTATTGAGATGATCATAAGATTTTCCTCCTTCAATTTTTTAATATAGTTTATCACATTGATTGATTTGCGTATATTGAAGAATCCTTGCATTCCTGGAATAAACCCCACTTGATCATGGTGTATGATCCTTTTAATGTGCTGTTGAATTCTGTTTGCTAGTATTTTGTTGAGGAATTTTGTATCTATGTTCATCAGTGATATTGCCCTGTAGTTTTCTTTTTTTGTGACATCTTTGTCTGGTTTTGGTATCAGGGTGATGATGGCCTCATAGAATGAGTTTTGGGGTATTCCTCCCTCTGCTATATTTAGGAAGAGTTTGAGAAGGATAGGTGTTTGCCCTTCTCTAAATGTTTGATAGAATTCACTGGTGAAGCCATCTGGTCCTGGGTTTTTGTTTGTTGGAAGTTTTTAATCACAGTTTCAATTTAAGTGCTTGTGATTTGTCTGTTCATATTTTCTATTTCTTCCTGGTTCAGTCTTGGTAGGTTGTGCTTTTTAAAGAATTTGTCCATTTATTCCGGGTTGTCCATTTTATTGGCATATGGTTGCTTGTAGTAATCTCCCATGATCCTTTGTATTTCTGCATTGTCAGTTGTTAATTCTCCTGTTTCATTTCTAATTCTGTTGATTTGAGTCTTCTCCCTCTTTTTCTTGTTGATTCTGGTTAATGGTTTATCAATTTATCTTCTCAAAGAACCAGGTATTTGTTTTATTATCTTTGCGATCGTTTCCTTCACTTCTTTTTCATTTATTTCTGATCTGATCTTTATGATTTCTTTCCTTCTGCTAACTTTGGTTTTTTTTTTTTTCTTCTTTCCATAATTGCTGTAGGTGTAAGGTTAGGTTGTTTACTTGAGATGTTTCTTGTTTCTTGAGGTAGGATTGTATTGCTATAAACTTCCCTCTTAAAACTGCTTCTGCTGCATCCCATAGGTTTTGGGTTGTCATCTTTCCATTGTCATTTGTTTATAGGTATTTTTTGATTTCCTTTTTGATTTCTTTAGTGATTTCTTGGTTATTTAGTAGCATATGGTTTAGCTTCCATGTGTGCATTTTTTACATTTTTTTCGTGTAGTTGATATCTACTCTCATAGCGTTATGGTCGGAAAAGATACTTGTTACAATTTCAATTTTCTTAAATTTGCCAAGGCTTGATTTGTGACCCAAGATATGATCTATCCTGGAGAATGTTCCATGAGCACTTGAGAAGAAAGTGTATTCTGTCGTTTTGGATGGAATATCCTGTAACTATCAATTAAGTCCATCTTGTTTAATGTGTCATTTAAAGCTTTTGTTTCGTTCTTTATTTTCATTTTGGATGATCTGTCCATGGTGAAAGTGGGGTGTTAAAGTCCCCTACTATGATTGTGTTACTGTTGATTTCCCCTTTTATGGCTGTTAGCGTTTGCCTTGTGTATTGAGGTGCTCCTATGTTGGGTGCATAAATATTTACAATTGTTATATCTTCTTCTTGGATTGATCCCTTGATCATTATGCAGTGTCCTTCTTTGTTTCTTGTAATGGTCTTTATTTTAAAGTCTATATTGTCTGATATGAGAATTGCTACTCCAGCTTTCTTTTGATTTCCATTTAGATGGAATATCTTTTACCGTCCCCTCACTTTCAGTATGTGTGTGTCCCTAGGTCTGAAGTGGTCTCTTATAGACAGCATATATACAGGTCTTGTTTTTGTATCCATTCAGCCAGTCTGTGTTTTCTGGTTGGAGCATTTAATCCATTTACATTTAAGGTAGTTATCGATATGTATGTTCCTATTACCATTTTCTTAGTTGTTTTGGCTTTGTTTGTGTAGGTCTTTTCCTTCTCTTGTGTTTCCTGCCTAGAGAAGTTCCTTTAGCATTTGTTTTAAAGCTGGTTTTGTGGTGCTGAATTCTCTTAGATTTTGCTTGTCTGTAAAGGTGTTAATTTCTCTGTCATATCTGAATGAGATCCTTGCTGGGTAGAGTAATCTTTGCTATAGTTTTTTCCCTTTCATTACTTTAGATATGTCCTGCCACACCCTTCTGGCTTACAGAGTTTCTGCTGAAAGATCAGCTGTTAAGTTGATGGGGATTCCCTTGTGTGTTCTTTGTTTCTTTTCCCTTGCTGCTTTTAATATTTTTTCTGTGTATTTAATTTTTGATAGTTTGATTACTATGTGTCTTATCATGTTTCTCTATTGATTTATCCTGTATGGGATTCTTTGTGCTTCCTGCACTTGATTGACTATTTCCTTTTCCATATTAGGGAAGTTTTCAACTATAATCTGTTCAAATATTTTCTCAATCTCTTTCTTTTTCTCTTCTTCTGGGACCCCTATAATTCGAATGCTCGTGCATTTCATGTTGTTCCAGAGGTCTCTGATACCATCCTCAGTTCTTTTCATTCTTTTCTCTTTATTCTGCTCTGCAGTAGTTATTTCCACTATTTTATCTTCCAGGTCACTTTTCTGTTCTTCTGCGTCAGTTATTCTGCTATTGATTCCTTCTAGAGAATTTTTAATTTCATTTATTGTGTTGTTCATCATTGTTTGTTTGCTCTTTAGTTCTTCTAGGTCCTTTTTAAATGTTTCTTATATTTTCTCCATTTTATTTCCAAGATTTTGGATTATCTTTACTATCATTATTCTGTTCTTCTTCAGGTAGACTGTCTATTTCCCCTTCATTTGTTTGGTCTGGTGGGTTTTTAACCTGCTCCTTTATCTGCTGCATATTTCTCTGTCTCCTCATTTTGCTTAATTTATTGTGTTTGGGGTCTCCTTTTCACAGGCTGCAGGTTTGCAATTCCCATTATTTTTAGTGTCTGCCCCCAGCTGGTAAGGTTGTTTCAGTGGGTTGTATAGGCTTCCTGGTGGAGGGGACTGATGCCTGTGTTCTGGTGGATGAGGCTGGATCTTGTCTTTCTGATGGGCAGGACCACATCCAGTGATGTGCTTTGGCATGCCTGTGACCTTATTATGATTTTAGGCAGCCTCTCTGCTAACGAGTGGGGTTCTGTTCCTGTCTTGCTAGTTGTTTGGCATGGGGTGTTCAACACCGGAGCTTGCTGGTCGTTGACTGTAGCTGGGTCTTAGAGTTGAGACGGAGGTCTCTGGTAGAGGTCTTGCCAATAGATATTACATGGGGCCGGGAGTTCTCTGGTTGTCCAATATTCTGAACTTGGCTCTCCCACCTCAGAGGCTCAGGCCTGACACCCAGTCAGAGCACCAATACCCTGTCAGCCACACAGCTCAGAAGAAAAGGGAGAAAAAATTAAAGAAATTAAATAAAATTAAAAATTATTAAAAGAAAATAATAAAAAAGTATTAAAATAAAAATATTAAAAAGTAATAAAAAAAGAAAAAGCAGAGAGTAACCAAACCAATAAACAAATCCACCAATGATAACAAGCACTAAAAACTAAACTAAGATAAACATAAAAGCAGAAACTAGTCAGTCCCTTACAGCATACCCCATGTCTACAGTTGCTCCCAAAGTTCACCACCTCAATTTTGCGATGAATTGTTGCCTATCTAGGTATTCCACAGGTGCATGGTACATCAAGTTGATTGTGGGGATGTAGTCCACTGTTCCTTAGGCTACATGGAGAAATTTCCCTTTCTCTTCTTTGTTCGTACAGTTCCTGGGATTCAGCTTTGCATTTGTCCCCGTGTCTGCATGTAGGCCACTGTCTGGTGAATGTTCTTTGCCCAGACAAGAGGGGGTTAAGGGAGTGGCTGATTAGGGGTCTGCAGCTCACTCAGGCCGGGGGAAGCAGTGTGGAATGCAGGGTGAGCCTGTGGCGGCAGAGGCCAGCGTGATTTTGCAACAGCCTGAGGCACGCCGTGTGTTCTCCCAGGGAAGTCGTCCGTAGATCGTGGGACCTTGTCAGTGGCGGGCTGCACAGGCTCCCAGGAGGGGCTGTGTGGATAGTGACCTGTGCTTGCACACAGGATTCTTGGTGGCTGAAGCAGTGGAGTTAGTGTTTCATGCCCATCTCTTGTGTCCACGCTGATAGCCATGGCTCATGCCGATCTCTGAAGCTCATTTAGGCAGTGCTCTGAATCTCCTCTCCTATGCGCCCCGAAACAATGGTCTCTTGCCTCTTAGGCAGGTCCAGACTTTTTCCCAGACTCCCTCTTGGCTAGCTGTGGCACACTAGCCCCCTTCAGGCTGTGTTCACGCAGCCAACCCCAGTTCTCTCCCTGGAACCTGACCTCTGAAGCCCGAGCCTCAGCTCTCAGTCCCCGCCTGCCCCAGCGGGTGAGCAGACAAGCCTCTGAGGCTGGTGAGTGCTGGTTGGCCCCGATCCTCTGTGCGGGAATCTCTCCACTTTGCCCTCTGCACTCCTTTTGCTGTGTTCTCCTTCGTGGTCCCGAAGCTCTGCCACCCCCTGTCTCTGCCAGTGAAGGGGCTTCCTAGTGTGTGGAAACTTTTCCTCCTTCACAGCTCCCTCCCAGAGTTGCAGGTCCCGTCCCTATTCTTTTGTCTTTTTTTTTTTTTTTTTGCCCTATCCAGGTATGTGGGGAGTTTCTTGCCTTTTGGGAAGTCTCAGGTCTTCTGCCAGAGTTCAGTAGGTGTTCTGTAGGAGTTGTTCCACATGTAGATGTATTTCTGATGTATTTGTGGGGTGGAAGGTGATCTCCACATCTTACTCCTCTACCATCTTGAAGGTCCTCTCTCACTCTATTTTTGATGCATGTTTTTTTTCATGAGCTCTGCTGGCTTTGCTCTGTTGACTTGTCTTTCAGAAAAGCTCTCCCACAGCCTGATATCTGACCAGCAGTGTGCCTGGATTGATGCCTTGCCACATTCTTGGAATCCCCTCACATGCTATTCCTCAGAAGGTTGCATTCAGTGAGTCAATGATCTTGCTGTCCAAGGGAGGGGAGGGGGGAGCCAGAATCATACATGAACTGCAGAGATTCTTTTTCCTGATGATGAAGCTGTTGAGTTAGCAGCCAACCTTCTACTTGTAGGTTTTAGTTCATCTTGGTCCATGGTTCAGGTTCAATGGCTCTGAAGCTTGCTTGCACCAATTAAATCAGAATCTCTGGGACAAAGGCACTCAGACATCAGTATATCTTAAAGGTCCTAAATGATCCACCCATGCAGCTGGGCTGGAGAATTCCTGGCTATGGTGCAGCTGTGAATGGGTTCCTTCTGGGAGCTGCTGTATTAGAAGACTCACCACCTTCTGGCTTCTTAGATCTCTCAGAAAATTTGTTTTTGTGTGTTGTTGTTAAGAAGTGGTGAAAGTGGTATTAAATGGAGTGCTCCCCATTGTTCTCATAGCTTTCCTTTGCCCTTAGATGTTTTTTTTTTTAGATAAGCAGGCATTCATGACTGTTTGCAAATATATTTTCTATTTACCATCTGAGGCATTGTACCAATTTTTGGGTAGTGGACTTTGTGAGTTAGTTGTCTGCAACAGAGCTAGCAGAAATATCTGTCTACTGGATTGTACTTTTAATTTTTTCATTGCCACTGTTGGATTCCCTATATGTTTATATTCCTTTGAGTATTTTACTTATCAGCTAATAGGGAGAAAGATGCTTATGCTTCATAATAATCATGATGATTATAACTGCTGTATAATGAGTACCTAACACTATTAGACACCATAGCTATAAACTGTGCATGAATTATCACATTTAATCTTTGCAATAATTTTGAGAGGTCGTGTATCTCCGTTTTATAAATGATAGTCTAGTTGTCATCTTACCTGTAAGTCTTCAGCTAAATTGTGAAAAATGACAAAAGGCAATCTACCACCTGACATGGTGATGATGGGTTCCAGATGAAAGAGGAGGGTAGAGAGAAGGGTTGATGCAAGGCGTTCTGCTACTGCTAATTCCAGCCTGTTCAGGACCAGGCTCCATGAGAACCAAGTTTCGTGGTACAATTAGAAACCACTCTCCAGCAAATATTATTTAGAAGTAGCCTAATTAGTCCAACTTCCTTCACTCTTCCAGCAGTAATTTCCAGCATTCCTAGTGTAATAAACTTGATGATGAATTTGGAATTTGGTGTCCATAGGAAAACTGAAACTTAACTGATTTAATCTACCTTCACCATGTATGGACTAGGTTTCTTTCTTTTTTATTTTTTTAAATTTATTTATTTTTGTCTGCGTTTGGTCTTTGTTGCTGCCTGCAGGCTTCCTCTAGTTTCTCTTTGTTGTGGCGCGAGGGCTTCTCACTGCAGTGGCTTCTCTTGTTGCAGAGCACAGGCTCTACGCATGCAGGCTTCAGTAGTTGCAGTGCACGGGCTCAGTAGTTGTGGCTCACAGGCTTAGTTGCTCCGTGGCATGTGGGATCTTCCCAGACCAGGGCTCGAACCTGTGTCCCCTGCATTGGCAGGCGGATTCTTAACCACTGTGTCACCAGGGAAGCCCCGGACTAGATTTCTTTTCTTTTCTTTTAAAAAACTTTTTATTGGAGTATAGTTGGTTTACAATGTTGTGTTAGTTTCAGGTGTACAGCAAAGTGAATCAGTTATAAATATACATATGTCCACTCTTTTTGGACTAGTTTTCTTGAAGAGTTCTTGACAACCTGGTGCCTTGAATGGTTCCCTTTGGAAAATGCAACCTCATTTTGAATCCCTGAGAGTTGACTAACAGCCATGACCTCCTCATTTTCTGTTTACCCATCTTTTCTGGGGGCTGAATTCTGCCTGAGAGCTCCCTCGTCCCATCTTTTAAGGTGTTTTTTATTGTTAAAATTTTATTATTTTTCCAGTATATATATATCCAGTATGTGTGTGTGTGTGTGTGTGTGTGTGTGTGTACACACAAAAAACATTTTCTTTATCCATTCATCTACTGATGGACACTTAGCTTGTTTCCATATCTTCCCTTGTTTCACCGTAAATGAGCTTATCTTACCTGGTGAGAATGGCTCCTGACTCAAAACCTGCATGTGGCCTCACTACATTCTCTGTTTGGGTTCCATCTTGCTCTCTGAGTTTTGCTTACATGATTTCTCCTTCTTACTCTCTTGGTTATTTGTAAGTGTGCTGCTCTTCCCTTCAGGAAGAAAATGCTCTTGCTGCATGGCCAGTTTTCCCAGTTTCTTATCCTGTCTGGTAGAAGCGTGCTCTGCTTTTCTCTGAAATAAAGTGCTCCCCGTGCTACGTGTCCAGGAGAGAATTGCCTCTGACACTTGTGTTTATCTGACTTGAATTTCTCATCACTGTTGCTGCGAGGAGGCTCCTTTGATTCTCATGCCATTGGGATTTCTAGGGGCCTGCCCTATTTTTTTTCTCCCTGGAGTAGACACAGTCCCTTCAGAACTTTGTGACACAAGCATTAGAGAAACTCCAAAAACATTTAAACTGTCATTGACAATTTTCTATCTTGAAAAGCAGAAATCTCAGCCACAGTTCAGGATTGCCTATCTCTGGTTATGAAGGCAGAAGAATATAAAGTCTTTGGAGACTGAGAAAGTTTCACTCTACCTGGACACGTCACAGTGAGAGGAGTATATTTGGGTTGGCACTAGGAACCTTGGCCAAAGTATTAAGCTGTCAATCCTTTTGACTCATTGTGAGCCCATCTCCTGAATGCCAAAGGTTTGCAGTACACAGTGAGCCTACTCTATTATTTCTCTGTCTTATCTCACCGGGAGCTTCTCACCCAGGTGTTCAAAAATGTCAATATTTGAAATTTCAACGGTGATCTCAATTCCGGAGAGACAGCACTTAGCTGGGGAATTGATTGGAAGCTTTGAACAAGAAGGTCAGGTTGCAGAGGAATAAAATTCCCCAGCAGGGACAGTAAGGAGAAAAAGAGTGTTTGGAAAAGTTTATTTTGAGTCATTGGCTGACTTTTCTTCTCATGATGTGCAAAGTTCAGTAGAGGGAAGAACTTCCAGCTTAATAACATGGGATGTTAACTCTTCCAAACACACTGGTCTTTTCAGGTGTTTGCTGACCCCTGGCATGAAAACTAGCCCCCACACCATGACAGGCAAGACACAACCCAGCAACAAAGCATTTTTTTTTCTAGATGGATTCTAACAGAAAATTGCCCTTGTCCTGAAAGCTTGGAGGTGGAGGTCCTTGGGAGTAAGTGACAAAAAGGAATTAAGCAGAAGGTCCTTAAGGTCAGTCAGGGGTATAATTTTTTTAGTTTCTCTTTTTCACCCTTAGTAGTTAAAAATGAGTCTTAATCTTCTAAAAATCTTCTGGCCAACTCAATGATCCCCATTAATTATTTCTCTGTTAAGTACTTTCATTTGTCTCTTGACATTTGAACAAGTCAAATATTTTCTGTCTTAGAGGCTAGTATGTTTTTAATCAGGGCATGCTGTAATTGGTATTCTAGGTTTATGAACAGGACCGGTAGAAGGAATTCCATTTATTCCATTCCACTTATGGATCTTGCAGGAGAAATTTGACTTTTTCATGTTTTAACATTAAAATTTTCTTTTTATTTCTTACCAAAAAAACCCCCCAAAACAAAAAAACAACCAAAACATCTCTTGGAGCCACCAGACAAGGGGGAAATTTCTTCGCATTCTTCGTTTTCTTCTCTTGCCTTCTAAGCAAACCTTTGTTCTCAGTATGTGGAATAGATGTTTCTTTCATAATACCAAATTGTACTGGTATTTAACTGCCTTAATAACGTTAACTCAATAACACAGAAAAGAAGAAATTGGTACCGAAATTTAGCATAAAATAATAGAAAAGTGAATATTTATTGAGTGTATAAAATAAGCTAAGCCTGGTACTCAATTCTTTTTCTACAGTATATTTTCAGTTGTCTTAGCAATTTTATGAAATATTATTATCCACCTTTTATAGATAAGGAACTATATAGGTTCATAGATATTAGGTAACTTATTCAAGGTCACATAAGTAATAGATGACAGAGGCTGGATTTAAATTTGGGATTGTTTGATTTTAGAATTCTATTTCATATCCATCGTACAATGCTTCCTTTCAGTATGGGATGACTTTAAAGTTGGTAGAAAGATGTGTTCTATTCCATTATTAAGTTTCAGGGAATCACTCAAGCAGACATAGTAGTTATTTAGTGCCTATAGATTTTGTGACCACCACTGTATCAGACACCTATTGTATTGTGTTAAAATATAAGCAGAATATAAATTATGGAATTTCTAAGATTTGAAATCACCTAGAGCAATGAGAAGAATGAGTCCTGAATGTGGTATCAGAATATGCCATCAGAGACCTGGGTCTAGAACTTACTAGATGTGTAATGTTCAAAAAGTCACTAATTGCTTTTTTTAGACCTAATTTTTTAGAGTAATTTTTTTTTTTTTTTTTTTTTTTGCGGTACGCGGGCCTCTCACTGTTGTGGCCTCTCCCATTGCGGAACACAGGCTCCGGACGTGCAGGCTCAGCGGCCATGGCTCACGGGCCCAGCTGCTCCGCGGCATGTGGGATCTTCCTGGACCGAGGCACGAACCCGTGTCCCCTGCATCAGCAGGCGGACTCTCAACCACTGCGCCACCAGGGAAGCCCTAGAGTAATTTAAAAAAAAATTTTTTTTATTGGAATATAATTGATCTACAATGTTGTGTTAGTTTTAGGTGTTCAGCAAAGTGAATCGGTTATACATATATCCACTCTTTTTAAAGATTCTTTTCCCATATAGGCCATTACAGAGGATTGAGTAGAGTTCCCTGTGCTATACAGTAGGTGCTTATTACTTATGTATTTCATATATAGTAGTGTGTATATGTCAATCCCAATCTCCCAATTTATCCGTCCCCTAGAGTAGTTTTAAGTTCACAGAAAAATTAAGAGGAAGATTCAGAGATTTCCCATATACATGCATAGCCTCTTTCACTGTAAACATCCTCCACCAGAGTGGTACATGTGTTACAGGTGATGAACCTTCATTGACACACCATTATCTCCCCAAATCCATAGTTTACCTTAGGAGTCACCCTTGGTGTTCTGCATGTCACTAATCTTTTCAAGCTTCAGTTTCTACATTTGCAAAATATTTGCTTGTATTTGTAACATGCTTTTTGTTTACAAAAAGTTTTTAATACATTTTCTTATTTAAGTCTCATCAGAATCGGGTGAAAAACACATAATTATCCTAGTTTCACAGATGAAAAACAGGTTAAGTGGCTTGCCTAAAGCCAAATACTAAATGGCAGAGAGGGAATGCCAATTCTAATGTAAAATCAAGCGCCCTATACCCTTGATAAGATAGTGAGGAACGAGCAACATAAGTAAGTGAAAATGCTTTGCAGTCTATAAAATCTTAGAAATACTGGTCATAATGATGATCAAGTTTTAACTGTTTCTTCAGCACATTATTATGGGAGATCTCATTCTTGGCGAAGTTACCCCTTTGGTACCCAGGATGTTTGTTTGTAATAGGGGTGGAGGAACAGGACAGAAGTGGACTTTTCTTGACTCAAACATCTACCCAGTGTAACACAGAGATCTATACCACATTCGGCATTCCTTAGAAGCACTGTTTATTCAGGATGGGAGAAGGATATTTCATTAACAGGAAACAGCCTATAAAAAGGTACACTCTACAATGTGCGTAATGCCTCTGAAAGTCCTACAATGGCTCAGGCTCTTAGAGGTCACAGAGTATTATTCACTCTGTCTCTTCTAGGCACTTGAGAAGGGGAAGAAGTCCTTTTGACATCTAGATGCCAGCAATTTATGTCATGGCCCTCTGATCCATGCTATATATCTGGATCTATGTAAGCTGGGGGACCCTCCCTTGACTTTCCTGGCAGGCAGTCTCAGTGCTTTCTTCTCCTCTGTTATCCTGTTACTGAACCAAACTTGGGTCCACTTGCCCTCATGCAGTAAAGTCAATCTACTGACATTGGGTTGTGGTGAAGGAAAGTACAGTGTTGACTGCAACGTGGGGCCAGGCAAGGAGAATGGACAGCGCCTTCTCAACAGACCCAAGCTGTCTGATGGCTTTTAGGGAAGGATTTTTAAAGGCAAGGTGAGGGAGGGGTTGCAGGGTGGGTGGTCAGCTCATGGGCATCCTTCTGAATGGTTGATGGTGAGGTAACTGGGTGATGTTTTGGGAATCTCAATCATCAACCTCTGTTTCCAACAGGTATGGGGTCTACATCTTGGTAGTCAACATTGAAGTTAACTTCTTCCACCTGGTGGGGGTTTTAGTATCTGCAGAACAACTCAAGAATAAGGCTCAAGATGTTATCTATAGTCGTTGAAGAGGAACTAAAGGTCCTTGACTTTGTTTTATGGCTAAACTGTTATTATTTTGTCTTGCTTGACTGTTTTCCTTTGTTTCTGCATTTTCTTGTTTCTCTGATTAAATGCTCTCCTTGGAATTCAGAGAAGGCCAAGGATGCTAAAGCTTTTCTACAAACAACAGGCAGGGGCATGGAGGGTTTGTCCTTGGGAAGGCCCTGTAGGGTCCTGCTCAATTTCAATACCACATACCCCCATCAATTCTGCAGCATCTCCCATCCCTTTTGTCTTCACAGAGAAACTCTCCCTCTTTAGGGATGCCACCACATTTTGTTAATTCATTTTGAAGACCAAACCTTTCAAAGAATTTGAAGACTAGATAACCACGTCCATAATAAAATATGGAAAATATCCATTCAAAGCATTTCAGTACAAAAATGTGTGTGAATGTATAAGGGAAAAAGAGAGAGAGGGAGGGAGGGGGAGAGGGAACTAACTAAGGATGGGAAAATGAAAAAAAAAAGTTTCTAAGCACAGTTGGAGAGGAGGGCTATAGCAGAGACACAAAAAGAAGCAGGCACCTCATTCACTAGAGTGTGTTCACTGATTGCCTGATAATTCCATGTGGAAAATTGGCTACGAGAAGACAAGGGATGAACCAGGAAATTAATTGAAAGTATCAGAGAAACCAGAAATACAATAGGTATGGGAAACCCTAGACTATATTAGGCTTTGTCTAGACCAAGTGTTCTCAATTTTAACACTATTGATATCTTGGGCTGGGTAACTTTCTTGTGGCCAGCGGTCCTGTGCACTGTAAAATGTTTAGAAGCATCCCTGGCCTATACCTACTAGATGTTTGTAGCACACCTCTCCAAGTTGTGGCAACCAAAAATGTCTCCAGAAACTGTCAAATATCTCTTGCAGTGGGAGGGGAGGGGCAGTAAAGTGAGATCATTCCTGATTGAGAACCACTGGTCTAAATCTTCGACCTGAAAGCAGGCTGAGTTAGAAAAAAAAAGTAGAATCAATATAGAATATTGCAGAATATTAACAGTGAAAATCTCTTTGCAGTAATGAGGATACAGATAACTTTTAAATTTTGTTTGGTTTGCTTCCCTATAGTTTTGAAAATTTCCATGAAGAACATGCATTGCTTGTATAACCATAAAATAAGGACTGTTAATGTTGCCTTAAAAGTAAAGATACTCGAATTAATTTTGTGAGTTCTCTGATGAGTGAAGATGTATTTGGAGAAAAAAAGGACTTACAGTGTTCAAATAAGGTGAAATAGAGAAGAAAATCAGATTAGACCAGGGGAAGTAGAACATTCATGAAAAAGAAGAAAGAAGGGGGAGAACAAAGAATCAGTAAAATATGAAGCTTCCTAGAATTAAAGACCCTTTTCATCTACTTAGGGATGGAGTTGAGCTCCCAAGCATGGAATGGTGACATTTGATTGTGTCTTATGCAAATGTGTTAAGGAGAGAGTGAACATTAGCAAAATATGAACGAATGTATATGGTCGATGGTGTCTCTAAATGTTTATGTTTGTATTTTCTTCTTGCTTATCATTCAGAAGTATTGTAGTCTTTGTTAGCTGTTGTCATACCAGTTATGTCCTCAGTAGAGACCCCCTTAGCTAGAGAAACCTCCTAAGATCATAAGATGGTAGGAGGAACAAAAAGATCAAGCATCTTATTAAGATGGTGGTTTTCCAGGACACAGCTTCTTTCCTTCATTTCAATTAAGGTTTCCATTATAGCAAGATTAAAGGCTTTAAATGTCAAATGTGGTTCCCTTAGCCAGGGGAATAATACCTATCCATAGACTATTTTACCTAAAGAATGACTTTAATGGGTAGGCATTGCTGGAGAATAAGTATACTGGAGAAATTTTAAATGAGGTCGACAACATTGAGTCTCTCCCTCTAGAAAGGTTTTAAATGATGGCTTGTGAATTCATGTTCGTGATCACCACACAAGTAGGCTAGAGGAATTGGATAAAACCACTGATCTTTCCATTTAAACCACCCAATTTACTTAGCAGGAGGCTGGAGTTCAAAGGAGGTGTCAAGTCATCAGACTTGGCACTGGCCCAGGGATCTTCTAAGCACATACGGGTTATAGGCATGGGCTTTGGAACCAAATCAACTTGAGATTGAGCTTAAGCTCCAACACTACCCAGCTGTATGCTTTTGGGGATGTTTTCTCGTGTCTCACCGACTGTGTCCTTATTCATAAAGAAGGAGTAATAATGGTATTTGTCACCAGTAGCATGCTGGTTAATATTTAACAACCAGTTAAACAAAAACAAAACCCAAACACGGGGAGGGGGAAGGCTAAGCTGGGACAAAGTGAGAGAGTGGCATGGACATACATACACTACAAAATGTAAAACCGATAGCTAGTGGGAAGCAGCCGCATAGCACAGGGAGATCAGCTCGGTGCTTTGTGACCACCTAGAGGGGTGGGATAGGGAGGGTGGGAGGGAGGGAGACGCAAGCGGGAAGAGATATGGGAACGTATGTATATATATAACTGATTCATTTTGTTGTAAAGCAGAAACTAACACACCATTGTAAAGCAATTATACTCCAATAGAGATGTTAAAAAAACAAAACTAAAAACAGAACTGAATTGTTGTCTTTGCTGATTGCTCTTAAGTAGATGGATGGTCCCACTGTGGCTGATTTCAAGCTAGCAGTGTGATGTCATGAACACGGACTTAGGAAGAGATGCAAACAGCAGAGATGCTCTCATCAACTGGTACAAGCTGGCTCCAACACACCACTGCCTGTCACAGAAGGTGCTGGGAGGATTGAACAGCTATTGCTCTTACAGTGCTTAGCACAATATCTGCTAAATAGCAGGTGCTCAGTAATGTTTGCGGGTATTTCCTAGTGCTCCAAACTCCTAGGCGAGTGCCCTTTTCACTGTATCATGCTGCTTTTCTATAATGCTGCACACAGTCTTATGAATCATGTCTGTAGTGGGATTGGGACCGGACTGATTAATGCAAGTGCAGTATTGCTTGTCCCTAGATGCTGACAGCACCCACTTAATGCATTCCTGTTGTTTTGGAATCACAGTTAAAATCATTTATCTAAGTCAGTCTGCCTGAGAGTTTTCTCCCCACTTGAATGGCATCACTCCATTCTTTATCTCCTATACTATGAGGTCAGCCTCTGGGCCTACCCCCTTCTTGGGGAGCTTTAATAGTTTTTGACAAGGAACATCTGTTCCTCTTTCTAATAGTCCTCCAGATATCTGCAGACATTGCCTCCGATGGCTTGGAGGACAGCTTGAGCGTGCGTGTGTGGTTCTGATAGGCCTATATTTACAATCAAATGGTACTTCTCTCCTAGCCAAGGGGCTATCTTGTCTAATGTATCTCAGATTATGATACAGAGTGGTTTCCAAATAATCCATTCTAGTTGAGACAGCCTGTGATTCTCTGGTTCCTTGTTGTCTAAATCAGGTTATATCTACACAAATTAAAGTGTATTTAAGTCTTAGGATTATAAAGCAAAATGAATTTGTCTGCCTGCTTCTAGTCTCCCATTTTCCCCCCATGTCCTTTTAGAATACTCATCCTTTTCACGTAAGATGCTTAAAGATTGAATGCTGATTTTTCATTCTCAGTCTTGTTGGGTGTTCTCATTATTTCCAAGCTCCTATCTGTTAAGTGAAAAGGATGGTTCTAAGCTAATCAAATAAAATGATTTCTGTTGACTTTAGCCTTTAATACGTAATTCCTTCTAGATCGTGCAATTTAGATGATTGGAAATGTTAATATACATACCGCCAGAAGTTCCCAAGTAATCATACCAATAGATAACGGCAAGCACGGTGGCAGGGGTACACAGGATGGCAGTGGGGTGTGCTGTGGTGGAGGACAGGGATTTGGGGGTACAGGTAGTCCTAAAATAGTTCAAGATAGGCACGATACCATAATGTGACAAAAATGAGTTGTTTCCTAACTCAAGTGGAGTTAACAGTACAACCCAGGCAATGATTTTCTACAAATCTCTCTCAGACTTTTAAGTTTAAAATGGTCAGAACTTTAGCTTCCTTAGTGTGCAGGGCTTACTGAGCTGCGGCTCATAAGAGTCATAGAGAGAGAGAAAAGGACTGCGTTTTGCTGGAACAATTTCCCAAACTCTGACTTTAGTAAGATTCTGTATCATATTTTTCTGGGCAAAACAGCTACTAGAACAAACCACCATGTGCCAAGTGGGTAATTATTCCTGAGTTTGGAAGAGTCAGCTGACAGAGGTATTCCATGTATATTCTATCTTCTATGAAGTTCTAGATTCTTCCCAGTAGATGGAATTTTGCAGACTCCATAAATACCTGTTAGCGTCACTGATTTCTTTGGGTGCTCTGTGTCTTTCAGTGTCTCATTTAACTCAGAAGAGAGAAGGCACTTATATCTGAACACTCAGTGGATGTTCTGCTGAATCTGTTTTATTGGGGATATTTCTGATTGTAGATTTCTCATATGGACACTTTCATTTACTGAACCAATCTATCAACCCAGGGTATTGATCGAGCACCCCCGTTATAAGGCAGCAGGCTGGGGTCGGTTCCAAGAACAATAATGCGTTATATATCTGTCAAAGGCCTTTCTGGGAAAAGAAAGCTCTGAGCACACAATCTTATTTTATTCTCTCTGAGAGAGATTAATGGAAAATAGATTCAGTTTCATCTTTGCATCTATTCACACAAGCCCAAAGATGTTTGATGACCTGATCAAGGTCATGCAGAGAGTGAGTGAAAAACTGACATCTTATATCATAATCAAAGAGGTAAATTAAGTGGTCACAGAGGACTTTCAAGTCACGGGCCAATGGAAGACCTAGGATTTCCTTTATGCATATGCTGGAGAACTGGTTTCAGCAAAAACAATTTGTGCAGGCGGTAATCTGATTATTGACACTATCAATCTTCACAACGCAAGGTCAGCATTGACTTTCCACTTGGCCATTCTCAACAGCTGGGCAAGGTAAGCATAATCACAGGCAAATTTCAACTGTTTGCCTCATTCAAATTGTGCTTACATACACGGGTTCTTCAAATACAAAAAGCTGCTGTTTCAGAACTTCTCAAGCATATCATAATTTTCACTTCTCAGAGCTGAGATCTTCTGATTAGGACTTGACAAGAACAAGACTTTGACCTTCAGTCCACTGGGGGGGGACAATGTGTGTTTGCATTTATTTTTAAAATGCTGAAGTAGAGGTTGAGTTGACAGCAACCACTGACCTTGAGAAAGTATTGGGATCTTGTTATCCTAAAGAGAAGAAGTTAAATCATAAGAAACCAAACCAAATCAAATATTGAAGTCATATCTCATAAACACCCATTTAATAATTTACTTTGAAATGCAATAATTGCTAGTTGTCATGATCAAGTGGGAAAGGCTTGTGTGGTAAGGTGGGGAGAGGTGGTATGCTTAGCTGTCTCGCTAAGGGTCATACACTTCCACTTCGTTGCACGTCTGGTGATCTTTGACTGGGTGTGCACATTGCGAATTTTACCTTGTTGGGTGCTGGAAATTTTGTATTGCTTTAAACACTCTTTGCCTTTATTTTGGCATGCAGTTAAGATACTTGGAAACAGTTTATTCTTCTGGAGTCTCGCTTTTAAGATGGGATCAGAACAGCACCATTCCCCACTGCTGAGGCAAAATGATTCTGAGTACTCTATGCAATGCCCCATGAATGATAAGATTTTCCAGTCTGTGGTGAGAACAGAAATGATCCCCAGACCTGTATGGCTACTGGGTACTGCTTCCTCTAATCCTTCAAATAGTTCTTTCTCCTGGCCTTGGGTAATTTCCTCACATGCATGCATTGGAGTGATGGATCCAGCAGGACGCTCTGGAGATCTCTGGGGTTCTCTCTGTGTAGAGAATTTTGGTACTCTCTACACAGTCTTCTCATTGGTGTTATATCCCAGGAATTCTGGTTGCCTTATTCTCCCAGACTCCTAGTTCTATCTGCTCAACTCAGGGAGTCTGCAGGTCTCTGCCTGGATTCCCCCTCCCTGCACTGTGGCGTGGAGACTCTGGAGGCAGGAAGCTGGGGCAACAGTAGGGCTCATCTCCTCTGTTCCCCATCTCCCAGAGGTCCCTGTCCTTCTTTGCCTTTTGTACAGTGTTTTGAAACGTTTCGTTTCGTATATATATACATATATATGTATATATATATGTTGTGTTTGTGTGCAAGTGTGTATGTGTGTGTGATGTTGTTTCAGATGGCAGGGTAAGTCGGGTCCCTGTTATCACATCTTAGCCAGAAGTAGAAGTTTGTGTTGATTATGAGTAGTAGAAACTGCAACCAATAAATCAAGTAAAGCTCTTGTCAAAGAACAATAGAGGCTGGGCCAGGGAATATCATTTCATGACAGCTAGCTCTTGGGAGCAGGCAGATCAGACCAGGGGGATGGGCTGAGGTAAAGAAATAGGGGTCCAGATACTTGAGTGCTCGCTAGAAATGAAGTGTGTTTGTATAACATTTCTCCTTTGGCCATGATTTTTCTTTTCCTTAAAGTGGCAGTGCTCTTGAGTTACCAACCAATATTTATAACCCACTTATTGGAATATTAATACAGTGCAATTCTTGGCAAAATACCAATATCTGGCATAAGAGATATCTATCATTACAAAAAAGATCTCTCCCAATTTAGAGGAATTACTTTTTTTTTTAATCTGATGCAGGAGTATAGCAGATCCTTACAAGCACAGTTTTGCACTTAATACAGAAGACTGCTTGTCAAGGAGAAGCTTGTGAGAGATTGTTGTAGGCTTCCTTTACTCTTTTTAAGATTTGATCCTGGGACTTCCTTGGTGGCGCAGTGGTTAAGAATCTGCCTGCCAATGCAGTGGACACAGGTTCGAGCCCTGGTCTGGGAAGATCCCACATGCCACGGAGCAATGAAGCCCATGCGCCACAACTACTGAGCCCGTGTGCCGCAACTACTGAAGCCCGTGTGCTTAGAGACCAAGCTCCGCAATAAGAGAAGCCACAACAATGAGAAGCCCACGCACCACAACAAAGAGTAGCCCCCGCTTGCCACAGCTAGAGAAAGCCCACAAGCAGCAACAAAGACCCAAAGCAGCCAAAAATAAATAAATAAATAAATAAATAAATAAAGATTTGATCCTCACTCTTTAGTTGAGAAACTACATCGGTCTTTTTCTTTCACTTCTATTCGTTTTTGCCTCATGGATTTTGATGCTCTGTTTGGTGTATACACATTGAGGATTGCTAAGTGAATTGACCCATTTATTATTGTGTAATGACACTCTTTGTCTCTAATTTTCTTTGCTCTGTGGTCTACTTTATCTGATATGAACATAACCTCTTCCGCTTTTCTTTGATGCTTGCGTGATATATCTTTTCCCATCCTTTTACTTCCAACCTACTATGTCATATTTGAAGTGAGTTTCTTTTACACAGCATATAGTACAGTCATGCTTTTCATAATCCACTCTGACAATCTCTGGTATATTTAAACCATTTACAGTTAAAGTTATGATATGCTAGGGCTTAAGTCTGACATTTTATTTTTTGTTTTCTGTTTGTTTCCTCTGTTTCTCATTTCTCTGATCTTTTCTTGTCCTCCTTTGAGTTTCTTGAACTTTTATTTTTAGAGTCCACTTTGTCATGATTGTGAATATACCTCTTTGCATAATTTTCTTAGTGATTGCTCTAGATATTACAATATACATGTATAACTGTATATGTTATATATGTACATATACAATATACATATATAACTGTATATGTCACAGTCTACTGGTAATGAAGTTTTACCACTTCAAGTGAAGGGTAGAAATCATATTTTCATTTAGGTAACTTTACCCTCTCTACTTTAAAAATATAACATTTTTGGTATTTCCTCTTCATACACTGAGTGCCACATTGGGTGATACTATATTTTTCTTCAACCATCAAATATAGTTTTAAAAACTCATGAGGAGAAGGGTAGCCTATTTTACTGAGCCCTATTTTGATCCATTCTTTTGATCTTTCTTCCTTTATAGATTTCCATGTCTCCTCTGTTATACTTCCTTTCTGTTTGGAGAACTTCCTGTAATCGTTCTTCGTTTGGTGATGACAAATTCTCTTAGCTTTCTCTCCTTTGAGAATGTCTTTATTTCCCCTTCATTACTGAAGAATATTTTTGCTGGATATAGAATTTAAAGGTAGCAGTTCTTTCTGTCAGTGTTTTAAAAATGTTGTTCTGCTTCCTGTTGGCTCCATGGTTTCAGATGAGAAACCTACTGCCATTCAAATCAGGGTTCCCCTATATGTGTCCTTAATTTCTAGCTGTTTTCAAGATTTTTTTCTTTGTCTTGAGTTTTTAGAAGTTTGATTATAATGTATCTTGACATGGATTTCTTTGAGTGAATACTGTTTGGGAATTGCTCAGTTTCTTGAATTTGTAGGTTTAGGGTTTTTACAAATTTGGGAAATTTTCAGCTATTATTTCTGTGAATATTTTTCAGCTTCACATTTTCCCCCTGTCATTCTGGAACTCTAATGACATAAATGTTAAATCTCTTGTTACTGTCCCTCAGGTTTCGGAGCCTCTGCTTTTGTTTTGTTTTGTTTTGTTTGTTTGTTGCTTTTTTGGTGGTCTACCTTCTTTCTTCTGTTCCAGTCAGGTAAATTCTATTGATTTGTACTCAAGTTCAGTGATTCTTCCTTAACATTTCCATCTTACTTTTGGGTCCATCCAGTGAAGTTTTTAAGAAAAACTATTACAGTATTTTTCAGGTCTGCAACTTCTATTTTGGTTCCCTTTTATAACTTTTATTTTTTTGTCTTGAGATTTTCTCCTCATTTACTGGTTGCTTGAGAATCTGTAATTTTTTGTTGAAGTATTTTTACAATGGATCCTTTAAAATCCCTGCCAGTCAACTTCAGCACCTCTGCCATCTCAGGGTTTGTGTCTGTTATTGTCTTTTCTCCTCAAAGTTGTGATTTTCCTGGTTCTTGATATTTATGTCTTTTATTTTAGCAGAAAGTTACCCTGTTTAATTTAGAACACACATCCTGGTCTGCTTTGTGGGCTGCAATACCGATAACACTTTAGTTTTAAGAAAGAACGGACCTAGGGCTCTGCCTTTATTAAGATCTGAGGGTGAGGTATCTAGGGTTTCTCAGATTCACTGTCTGAGATATGTGGCAGATAGAAAGAAAACCCAAGGAACTTACTACCACGCCCTTTCTTAAGTCCTAAGGTCCTCAGTCAGTCTGCCCTCCTGGCCACCTTTCAGAGGTTTTCTGTTTGTTTTGTTTTTTATGATTGTCTATCAGATTATTTCCAGGATTTTTTTAGTTGAACTTAGAGGAGAGGAACAGGGAGAAATGGGTCTACACTTTCTTTTCCTGAACTGACAGTTTCACCAGAGTCTTTTGCCGTTTAAATTTAGGAAAGAACCCTTGCTTTTTCTCTATTCTCGGCTCAGACTGATGATTTAACAGTTCATTTAAAGGCATAGTCTGAGAAGACAATTTCTAGTTTAGTTCAACAGTTATGGTACACACTGTGTGTGCACCAGACATTATGCAGGTTCCTGACATTTCAACATTTAGAGGAAAAACAACCTCAATTCTAGCCAGGGAGACAGACATGGCAACAAATAGCTCAAGGTCACTGAGTTGACTGGACTTTAGTTGAAGTTTGTTTAAAATGTGACAGGAAAGTAAATGGAGGAGGTAATAGTGTGTGGTCAGGAAAGCAAGGAGCCAGAGAGAAATCCAGAAAAGAGAAACTATGATGTGGGCCTTGACTGATAGGTAGGGATTCAACTGACAGTAAATTAGGGGATAACATTCCGAGGAGAGAACACAGCATGAGTCAACATGTAGAATGTAATGGTGCCTGGCAGTGTGGAAACAGTTGAGTAGTCTAATTTTTCAGAAGTAAAGGGCTTATGGGCTTAGATCAACTCAAGTTTAGAGAATATCTACCAGATTGTAAAGGGCCTTCCATTCGGGATTAGGAGTTTGAAAGTTGCTCATAAAAAAATGGTAGCCACTGGAAGGCTCCTAAGTGGAAACTTAACAAGATCACCCGAGCATTTTAGAAAGATTCTGATACCAATGCGAAACATAAGTGATTAGAGATGAAATTGGAAGTTTTATTCAAAAAGATGTTGTACATACACAAGGCAAAGATTCAAATAATGCAGAACGTATAGAATAAAAACTCCCCCTTCCCCCTCTCCTGGTTAATCCCCAATCTTCTCTTAAGATAACCCTAATTGAGATTGTTGTGTATATTTATTTCCATGCGTCTTTCAGCACACATGTGTGCACATGTGCACACACACACAAACACATCTTTAAAATTTTTATTCTTTCCATTTTTAAATTATTTTGGACTTCAGGTGCAGAGGGTTGAATTAATCATTTCCTTCAGTTTATGGCATACTGTCATTATCACTGGTCTGTATAAGGCACCTTTAGATTTTTCTCCCCTTTGCCATTAAATCCATTATCTCATTTCCTCCCCATGGGCACATGCTCCAAGGACTTTGATATATGGCCTTGAATTTATATGCACTCATAAAATATTTAACGTTGCTTTTCATGTGTCTCCAGTTTACGGAAGGGATACCTATCCGTTTCTTTTTCTTGCAATAAACTACATTCACTATGTATACATCTAGTTTGTATCATTTAACAGTTGCATGGAATGTTAAATGCATCTACCACATTTTATTTCATTATGGGCACCTGGATTATCTTCAACTCCCCAGTATAATCAACAACTTTGCAGTAATTCTTCTCATTTTAATTTCCTTATGGATTTATATGAGAATTTCTCTGGGATATATTCCCAAGGCTGAGATGTCTGGTTGTGTGTATATACAGTGTACATATACCTAATTTCACAAAGATTGACAGAGTGCTTTCCCAAATGGCTGCTCCAGTTTATTCTCTCCTTTGCAGCCTAGAAGATTCCTGTCTAAACACTCCTTGCCAACATTTAGTATTACATGATGGACCTAAAGGGTTCTTTTATTTTGGATTTGTCTAATTGCTAGAGAATTCGAACATTTCTTCCCATACTTAATGGAGCTAAAAAAATCAGAGAAAAGCAAACTCATATTTACTGAGCTCCTAATGTGTGTGTGTGTTACATGTTTAATACTTCCTATCAATTTGTGTTGAAGGCACTACTGTTATCCTCATTTTCAAGATGAGAAAGCCAAGTTTTAGACGATTATGTCAATAGTGTAAATTCACACAGCGCTCCCTTTGTAATCTGCCGTCTGACCCCAAAGCTCATAATTCACATAATTCATTACACTGGGCACTAGAACGCTTATTGAAGAGGTTAAATGGGATTTTTTTCCCTCTTAGCGGAAGCAAGGGAATTAGGTGGAGGAAGCGAATGCAACCGCATAGTTTTGCAATTTCCCCTAAGAACACAGAAATTGCCAACGTGATTTTAAGTAATGGGCAAGTAAGCCTGGTCGGGCTGACATCTCACTTTGGGTTCTGAGCCGCTAAAATTCATTCACAAACATTCGCTGTATCTGCTCTATGCATGGTATTGTGAAGAGACTGTGAATGCTGGTGACATAAATTAGAAATGAACCTTGCTTTCAAGGTACTTTCTATCCAGCCAAGGATTAAGTGAAAATAGCCACAATTCTAAGCAGTTGCAGTAAAGTGGAGGCACTGACTCAATCCTCCACAGGCATCCAGTGTCAGACATCAAGGCCCAGTGCGTGCAAGACCAGGTGGGGATCTCCTTCAACTATCTGTGTTGTTTTCAGTGCATTCTGACTAAAAGAAACTTTCTGGTGTTGTAAGAAACATAGAGAACAGATGTTGGAGAGGGTGGAACTTTTATTTTAATAAAAATTCTAGGGCCCTAAAGATGCTGAAAATAAATTTAAAAAGCTAAGACTGTGATACATTTAAGACTAGCTTGATATTAAGGCAAAAAAAAAAAAAAATTTTTGGATTCCCCCCCTGCTTCCCTGAAGTGTTTGGCCCAGCATACTGCCCTAAGGCAGCTTGAGCGAGTGTTCCATAACAACCTGAAATGGACAAGGCCTCACTGAAAAAGTCCACTTTGCCTGTCAGTTCACCAGCCTGACTCTGACCCCCAAGGCATGCACTTTGGCCAAGACTACCCCAGCTCAGCCCAGTTGACCTGCTGCAGGAAAGGACTACCCTGGACAGTCCAGAGGGATAAATTATCGCAGACTGGGCTCATACCAGATCAGCAGACTGCTCTGATATTCAGCAACCCACATCCTTTCTCTCCCTTCTCCAGCGAACTTCAGAGATGTTAAAGCAGTTATCGGGGAGAAAAAAGATTGTTTCAAAAATTCCCCAAGGGGGCTTCCCTGGTGGCGCAGTGGTTGAGAGTCCGCC
This sequence comes from Tursiops truncatus, assembly GCF_011762595.2. Lineage (NCBI taxonomy): Eukaryota > Metazoa > Chordata > Mammalia > Artiodactyla > Delphinidae > Tursiops > Tursiops truncatus. The sequence goes on from NC_047039.1 coordinate 14,021,013, forward strand.
TGCCGATGCAGGGGACACGGGTTCGTGCCCTGGTCCGGGAGGATCCCGCATGCCGCGGAGCGGCTGGGCCCGTGGACCATGGCCGCTGAGCCTGCGCGTCCGGAGCCTGTGTTCTGCAATGGGAGACGCCACAACAATGAGAGGCCCGCGTACCGCAAAAAAAAAAAAAAAAAAAAAAAAAAAAATTCCCCGAGGAACATGTGCCCTTTTTTTTAGCAGCTTTCATTGAGAGAGTGTTGCCCAACCTCAGAGATTTTGAACATATTCACACAACTTCGAAAAGTAGGTATTATTCCCATTTTGTGAATGAGAAAACTGAGGCTTACAGAGGTGAAGTTACTTGATTGAGTTCACCAAGCAACTCAGTGGCACATCTAGCCATTGAACTCAGGCTTCCTAAGTCTAAAACCCATGTTTTTAAGCCCATCACTTTAATATAAAGTATGGAAAGGAGGAAAACATTGGACTTTATTACAAAGTCCAGCTCATGAGGCATCTAAACCTGGAAAAATAGAAAATCATACAAGGAAAAAATGTAGTAAAAATGGACCAGAAGAATGGAAACAAGGGATATCACCAACGAGAACATACCCCTCCTCTACATTTTTTTTTAAGTCTTTAATAAATTGTTCGGGGTTGGTACAGATGGCTTTTCTATTCCAGGGAGACCAAAGCAGGGATTGGTTTTAAAAAAGACTGTTAGATTAATGGATGAAATATACTGCAGTCCTAAATAACTTTCATCATTTCATTATTTACAAATACATTGAGACTATGTATTTCCAGGTCCATGACATAGGCTCTTTGCTGGGAACTGGGGTCTCCTGGGTCAGCCCAGTAATGGTTTTGGGTGCCTCTAAACCAATCCATCTCAGGCACTGATGACATTTATAAGAAAGTTAAATAAACCTTTGGCCTCGTTAAAGAAACTCTCAAAGTAGAAAATATAAATATACTATATTTACATATACAGCTACAAGGGAAAACAGGAACAAGTTAAAAAATGCACATATACCATCCTGGGTGGGGCAGCTACAGGATGGTGCAGTTGAAGAAGAAATTAAAGAATTTTCCAGCACCACTGGTTAAGAACTTTAGAAGTAGAGGTAACCAGAATTTTTGTTTGGGGAACAGACGATGGTTCTGAGTCCAAAGAAAATGAAAATTTAAGGCTGTATTGTATGATCTTGTTGATCACATCAGTGAAAGTTTCAAATGGGAAGAAAAGAGCAAGACAGGTGAAGGGCAGAGGGGTCATAGCTGTAGTCAGCCAAAGGGTGAAATTATTTGCAACTGAAGCCTGTCTCCAAGGCATGAGGTATTTGAACAAGTGAAATGTTTGCTTGCCTCAATCTGTACAAAGGATAAATTTAATAAATAGATGGTGATGCAGTCTTTTGGAAGTGAACCAGTTCCTGTTTTAATCAGCTAAGTATCTCCTTTGGACAAGAGTGGAGGAGAGAGGGAGCTGGCTTTCTTTCCTGTATCTAAGCAGTTTTGAAGTATCCTCAAGACTCCTTTGCTTCCTCCCTTATCTTATTCTCTTCTTCCTCTTTCTTCCAGATCACATTTTTTTTTTTTACTTTAAAAATATTTTCACACATTGGTGACAAATTTACAGGACTATAGCAGACCCTTCACCATCCAGGTTATCTAAACGGAGAGGGGTCCTGAATATTATGCATATTAAAGCACTACCCTGTTTAATATGCAGAAAAGAAATAAAGAAGTGTCAGGTCCATCCTTTTCTTACTCCTCTCTCTTCTTCCTCTCTCCCATCCTTTCTCTTGCCCTCCTCCCTTCCTCCGTGCTACACACTGGGAGCACAAAGTTATAGTTTCTACCATTAAGGAAGCTTATGTTAAATAGGGAGAGAAAGAGGCAAACTAATATTAAGATCCACTCTAATAAGTGCTGTAATAATAGGAATGTACAAGTTATGTGGGTACACAGAGGGAAGAATGATTATTTCTACCTGAGGGTAAAGCATCAATTTAAACCGAAAAAGGAATTAGTTACATGGATAAACAACGAGAAAAGGACATAGCAACCAGATTTAAAACTAGGGAAGACTGATGAAGCAACTTCGTTCAATTTTCACTTTTGTTGTGCTTTTCACTTTGCATCTCACACACTAATACATATGTGACAGTAGAGAGTAGTGGTGGAGAGTGTGGATTGGATCCAGTTTGCCTGGCTTCAAATTCCAACTCTGCTCCTTACAGGAGTGTGAAAAGTCGTTTAACCTCTCTGTGCCTTGGTTTCCTGATCTATAAGATGAGAGATAATAATGGTAACTACTCACAGGATTATGATTGTCAAAGTTAATAGCAAATATATAGGAAGCACTTAGAAGTGGTACCTGGCACGTAGTAAGCTATTGTTATAAGAGTTTAATCAATAAAATCATTAGTGCTGTGCTAATGATTAAATTTGCTTATTTGCAGTGCTGTGTTGATTAAATTGGATTATTCTTTTTACCATCTGGCCACTTGCTGGAATGAGATCTTATGCATTGCCATTAACCAGTGCCTAATGCATCTGACAAAGTCATCAAGTTGTTTAAATTAAGAAAGTATAGAATGCTAAAGAATTTGTACCATCTTCTAAAAAATAATGAATGTGAATTCCATGGGGTTACACTTGTTGTAAAAGTGATTTGACCTCAAGATATTACATCTGTGGACCATGACATATACAACCAAGAGTGAGGTATTCCCATCCCATACCCTCACCAAACATGGAATTCTCAATCCACCAATGTTGATGTCTTGGCCTCAGGTTTTTGGAAGGTGGACCAAATATAGTGATTCTACTGCAGTCATGCTTTTGAGTGTTTTTGGTCTCTCCAGTGATTGAAGAATGTCCTGTCGTAGCTTTCTATCTCCTTATTTGGCTAAATTCATTCAATTCCTAGCTTTTGTTTACTTAGGTTTCTTTACTTATACAGAAAGATTAAGTTTGCTTTAATAATTTTTAATACTATTATCCATATGAAACAAGAAAATAATAATACTCCCAAAGTACTTTTATGTATAGAATGCCTTTTTTTGTTTACCACAAACTTGAGAAATGGTAAATTTTATGACTTCTATCTATCAGATGTTGAGAATTACATGGCTTACATGATTTTACATTTTGGGTCCTTTTTTTGGGGCTGTGAAATTTGAACCAAATTTCACAGCTAACAGAGTTATTCTTCATGACTAATTAGATTATTATTGATGGAGTTTCAGTATAGTGAAGTGATTAAGACATCAAAGGAGTTTGAACAGTGTCTAGTGTCTAGTGTTTAGCGTGGTAACATTCAATAAGTATTTTTTTTTTTTTTTAAAAAGTCTTTATTTATTTATTTATTTATATATTGCGGTACGCGGGCCTCTCACTTCTGTGGCCTCTCCCGTTGCGGAGCACAGGCTCCGGACGCGCAGGCTCAGCGGCCATGGCTCACGGGCCCAGCCGCTCCGCGGCATGTGGGATCTTCCCGGCCCGGGGCACGAACCCGTGTCCCCTGCATCGGCAGGCGGACTCTCAACCACTGCGCCGCCGGGGAAGCCCTCAATAAGTATTTTAAATGCAGTATTTAAAAAAGTAGAAGTAGCTTGTAGTAAAAGACAACTATAAAATGAGATTATTAAAATAAAATATATTAAAAATATTGAGTACAATGTACCAGGTGTGGGGAAATAAATGTTTTACATGGCTTTTCTTATTGAATCTTCACAACATAGGTAGGAGTTATTGTAATCCCTGTTTTATAGATAAAAAAATGGATGGTTAGAACAGCTATATAAATTGTCAAAACTCATATAGCTGGTACATAGCAGGTCTCTGATTTAAAAGCAGAAAATAGGTACATTGGTCAGGGTATTAATGTTTGATTGGGCATTGACTTTGGCTCAAAGGCCCTGGCTACCAAAATCAAAAAGGGAAATAATCTGTCACATTTTTTTTTTTTTTTTTTTTTGCTGTTTATGGTGTTTCTATAAGATAACTTCCTTACTTGTTTATTTTTCATTAGATCTATATAGAACTGTATTTCTTTTAAAATAAAATTGTCCTTTCATTTTATATGTGCAGACATTTTACTAAGAGTAAGTAGCTTCAGTTTGGACTAATCAGTGTGTAGATCTGTATACTTAGACCCTCTGTGAAGACTTCCTGGTTTTGACATTCCTCAAGGAAGAACCACCCAAAGACCTTCTGTCTTTCAACTGCTGAAAATTCTCTGACTGTAGGTTGAAAAACACATCTGACAACTGTTTCAGAAACTGTCTTCTTTAATTCACCTTACCTTAAATACGAACTCAACTAAGTTACTGGTCTTATTTCGTCAAAGAATTGTGACCCTCTGATATCCTCTATAGATAGGCGAAAAGACATTAAGCTCCACGAAAGGACACTACAGTCTACATAAACCTGTCTCAGGCTTTAGCCTTTAGTTTAATCCTTCCTTAGCCTTTAAGGTGTCTTGTGGTCACTCACTTAATGCCACTTTTCAATTTGACACAATTGGAAAATACTATGTGAATAAGTAATAAGCTTTTCTTTGATGGAAATATAACCTATTTAATATTTCCAACAGGTTTTGGGTGAAAAAGTTCCCTTTGCAAGTAGGGAAAAAAACTAAGTTATTTCCACAGAACTTCAAAATTAAACAAAAGGTGACAGTCTCTTTAAGGAGAAACTTCTAGAATCCACAAGTGTACTTTAATTTTCATTAGTAAGAAAACCCTTGAATAGTCTGTGCGAGAGCTGTGATCTACATAAAAGAGAAAATACAGAATTTTGAAAATGTGACTTGTTTTATTTACTAAGGAAGCATTTGTAGCTTTGAAAAAGAACATTCATCTTTTGTATTCCCAGTAATTTACTAGTGGAAAGTACAAAAGAAGAATTCAATATAAAAAATTAAAGTTGTGTTACAGTAATGATTTAGGCTTCTAGTTTGCAGATAACTTCTTCCATTGTTGACACATTTTTATCATTGGCCGTTGAGGTCATTATAAGAAATACCATATGGAACGTAATGATTTCACTCTAGGGATATGGTTCTAAAGCAGTGGTCAACAGCAGGGACTTAACGGACAAATAGGCCCAGTCAAGTCCCAGCGCTACCATTTATGCTATACAACCTGGCCAAGTTCTTGAACTTCTTTGAACCTCAGTTGCCTCATCTCAGAAAGGCCTTGTAAAGTTTTTCTGAAATGTGAAGGCAGCAGTATAGACAAAGAATACTTGGATAATTCCCACTAAGTGCTAGTCATTATATTAGATAACTACATTATATGGAGTCCACTGTTGAGGGTCCATGGAAGAAATTTCTTTACATAATTCTTAGCATACAACAGGAAGACACACATGTTAGATATCTATACCTCAAAGGAGACAAAGTTTTACTAGTTCCAAAAGGAATTTATCGTGTGAAGCTTCATTCAGGGGACATCAAGTAGCATGACGAAAATGTCCCAATGATACCTCTAAATGAGTGTAAAGTTATTTCCATAGGTCTATTTCCTGTTCAAACCTAAGGCATATGACAAGATCCCCAAATTAGTTGCAAATAATATGGTAAAAATGATTATTAGTCAATAAGCTAAGTTAGTGTGATCTAAGTATGTCATATTTTATGCTCTAACTTGTTATAACTCTTATGTACTTAAAATACCTAGAGTGGTATATAGATAGCACATCCTTTAGGCTGTCTTATTTGGAGATTGTTAATCCAAGCTGGGCTTTGAAAAAGGTAAACAGCAGACAAAATATGGTAATACTCTCTGTCCTGCATTTGTGATAGTCCATGGTTCTGGGCTGGGAAAATTGATGAATTATGAATGCTTGACAAAGAGATAGTATGCTGTTCTACTATGATAGTTAAAGTTGTTATTCCCAAATGGAAAACCATCCCATCTTTCTATGGAAGGTGGACCTCAAGGTCCCTGAAGTGGGACTAGAATGATATTACAGTGATTTGTCCATGATCAGAAGTAAACAGTGGAAAAGACCTCTGTCCCAAGTTTTTTGACTCTGGTCTAAGATCACTGTTCAACAGCACCACCGTATTTAGCTGACTTAGTTGCTATTAGAGGCATTTAGTTCAAATATTTAGACTTGAATTTTATAACTGTGGTAAATAGGATTCAGGACAGAACTGCTTCTTCTGTTTAATTTGTTAGAGATCTAGTATCATGTGGGTAGTAGATTTCTGAGATAACAGTGTATGGATTTATAAGTAAGCAGTTATAAACCAAGAGATATGATGCCTAATGCATTTGGGGACCATTTTACAGACATGGCCCAACCATTATTCAGATCACTGGTTGATGTCACCTTTCTTACTGGGAAGGGGCAGAGGAAGAAGAAGGTGTCTAGGGGACACATGATCCCATTCTCTTTCTTTTTCTCTTTTTGCTTTTTAAATTGTTATTAGTTTAACAGATCGGGGGCTAATTATTTCTTCTACTCTATTTCCAAATTCAGTAATTTCTACTTTTATCTTCAGTATTGCTTACCTCCTACTTGAATTAAGCTTTCTTTACTGTTTTTTTAAAAATAAATCCTTGAGTTAAATCTTAGTTTTTAAATTTATTTTTTTCTTTTACAATTATGAAATAAGTCAAAATCATGATTTTACTATACAGACAATTTTGGCCACATCTCCATGGATTTTGCTATGTCAGTGTTTTATGCCATTCTCTATAGTTTCTGTAAAAGCTGATTTACTTTTCACTTTCATCTAAAAGTTACAGTAGTGCATTTCAATTTTTAGGGGGATTTAAATTTTAGAAAACTTTTATTATTATTAATTCAGATCTATTCTATTCTATTCTATTTTATATTCAGAGAACATGACCTCAATAATTTGTCTTTAGAAATAAATTGACAAAATCGTGAATACCTTTCTAAAGTATGTATGATACATGACACACTTGTGTAATGATTACATAAATTTTTAAGTCAAACTTTTTATTGAAGTGTAACATACACACATTAAAGTACAGCAGTCGTAAGTATACAGCTTAATTAATTTTCACAAAGTAAACACATACCTTGAGAAATAAATAGACCATCCCAGCACATGAGATGCTTTCCTTGCATCTCCTCTTAGTCACAACTCCTTTTAAGGGTAACCACTATCCCGTTTTCTATTACTGTTAGGTTTGTCTGATTTGGAACTATGTTCTCTTTGGTAATGGGCTTCTTTGTTCAACATTATGTTTGTGAGGTTTATCCAGGTTGCTGTATTTAGTAGTGGTTCATTCATTTACATTCCATTAAATAAGTATTCCAAAATTTATTTATACATTTTACACAATATATTTTTGGGTTGTCTCCATTTTGAGGCTATTATGAATAGGGCTGTTATTAAAATTCTTATATTTCTCTTTGGGTACATATTAGTATAATTAAAATTAAATGATGGGCAATGGTTGCATAACTCTATGAATTCTGAATTGCCAATTTCTTCAAAGAAGCCAGTTGGGATTTTGATAGAAATTGAACTCAATCTGTAGATCCATTTGAAGATTAATGCCATCCTAACAGTATTTACTATTCTAACCCATGAACATGGATGTCATTCTTTTTATTTAGATATTTTAAAGTTTCTTTCAACAATGCTTTGTACTTTTCAAAGTATAAATCTTACACTCCTTTTGTTAATTTTATTCCTAACTATATTATTCTTATTGATGCTATTATAAATGGAATTCCTTTCTTAATCTCATTTTCAGATTGCTAGTATATAGAAACGATTGACTTTGTATATCAAAATTGTATTTTGCAACTTTGCTGAATTTATTAGTTCTAGTAGTTTTTTTAATTGATTAGGATTTTTTTGTATGTAAGATCATGTTATCTGCAAATAGAAAAAATTTTATTTCTACCTTTGAAATATGGATGCCTTTTCTTTCCTAATTTCCCTGGCCAAAATCTATAGTACAATGTTGAATAGAGGTGACAAGAGCAAACATCCTTGGCTTGTTCCTGATCTTCGAGAAAAAACATCCAGTCTTTCTCCATTAAGTATGATCTTAGTTGTGAGTTTTTTTGTAGATGCTTTTTATCAGTTTGAGTAAGTTTCCTTCTATTCCTAGTTTGTTTCTAAGATGAAAGTGTGTTGGACTTTGTCAAATGATTTTTTTATACATCATTATTGATATGGTATATTACATTGATTAACTTTTGGATGTTACACTAACCTTGCATTCCTAGAATAAATATCACTATTGCAATTGTTTTTAATCTCTTTACTATGTTGCTGAATTTAGTTTGCTAGTTGTTTCTTTATTGAGAATAAAGAATAAATATTTATGAATAAATAATTATGCATCTATAAGTATTATTGGTCTGTAGTTTTCTTTTTCTTGTGATGCCTTTGGCTGGTTTTTCTATCAGGGTAATACTGATCACATGGTATTAATTAGAAAGTGTTCCCTTCTCTTTTGTTTTCTTTGTAAAAGTTAGTGAAGGATTGGTGATAATTCTTCTTTAGATATTTGTTATTCATTTTATTTCTGTGAGGTTGTAGTGATATTTTCTCTTTCATTCCTGATTTTAGTGGTTTGAACCTTCTCTGTTTTTTAAAAATAATTATTATTAATCAGTGTATTTAAAGGTTTGTCCATTTTGTCGATCTTCTTGAGGAACCAACTTTTGATTTCATCGATTCTCTCTATTGTTTATTTATTCTGTATTTCAGACATTTTCACTCTAATGTTTGTTTCCTTCCTTCTGATTGCTTTTCATTATTTTTCTCTTACTGTTTCTTTTTTTTTAACATCTTTATTGGAGTATAATTGCTTTACAATTCTGTGTTAGTTTCTGCTTTATAACAAAGTGAATCAGGTGGAAAGTTAGGTTATTAAGGTGAGATCGTTCTTATTTTTTTAACAGTATATATTTATAGGTACAAATTTCTCTCTAAGCACTGCTCTAGCTGCATCCCATTAGTATTCATTTTCATTCATGACAAAGTGCTTTCTAATTTCCTTGTGAATTTTTCTTTGACCCATTGGTTATTTAGGAGAGTATTGTTTAATTTCCACCTGTTTTTGAACTCTCCAAATTTCTTTCAGTTACTGTTTTCTAGTTTATTTGAAATTAGGGCTTTTGAAGAGCTCTAAACCTAATCTGTTCCCTCTAGTGGTTGCTGTGATGTTGATTTTCATACCTATTATGCTTGTGAAGGTGCTGGTTTTCAAGGCTACCATGAAATAAAAAAGAGGGTGTGGGAATAGGGCCAGTTAAAATGCCACAAACTCATTATTCTTACCAAGGTGCAGCTAATTTAATTGAATAAAGTCTCAAATTTCCAGAGTTTTGAAAAATCTGTTTTCAAAATTTTTGCCAATGTTGTCATTGCTTTTATAGGAGAAGGGATTTTCAGAGGTCCTTCTTTGACATTTCTGAAGTCCTACCTCTGCCAAGTCATAACGATATTATTCCCATGTTTTCTCTAGAAGCTTTATTGTTTTACTAGTCACATTTAGATCTACAGACTATATTGATTATTTTTAAATAGATGAGTTAGGGATAATGTTTAACAGTTTTTCACACGGACATCCGATCTCCCAATACCATTTATCAGAAAGACCATTCCTTTCTGACTGCATTGCAGTATTATCTTTGTTAAAAAATAAAGTGTCTATGTATGTGTGAGTCTGTTTCTAGAGTCTCTCTTTGCATCACCAACACCCTATTGTCTTCATTGCTGTAGTAAAATTCATGGATATTTATAAAGGATTTGTATTGAGCAGGATACAGAGGCCTTTCTCTCTGTGTCCGTGTCCCTGTCTTTCTCTGTCTCTGTTTTTTTCTCTTCGACAAAGAAAATAGTGGGTTAATGTCTCTCTGTGTGTGATCTTTAATGACATCAGGTCTTCCCTTTCTTTCTCTCCCTATTGCTTCCTGTCTCACAGTATGTCATGTTCTTTAAAAGGTTAAGGACAGGGCTTCCCTGGTGGCGCAGTGGTTGAGAGTCCGCCTGCCGATGCAGGGGACACGGGTTCGTGCCCCGGTCTGGGAAGATCCCACATGCCGCGGAGCGGCTGCGCCCATGAGCCATGGCCGCTGAGCCTGCGCGTCCGGAGCCTGTGCTCCGCAACGGGAGAGGCCACAGCAGTGAGAGGCCCGCGTACTGCAAAAAAAAAAAAAAAAAAAAAAAAAAGGTTAAGGACAAATGGAAAGATCTAAGAAGGACCCCTATCCTACTCACATTGTCCTGACTATGAAACTATATTGAATTGGTGCTATGTTGACTGAAGAAAGAGAATAGAATTTAAGCAGAAAGTAACCCCTCCCATAGCAATCTTGTTAAAGACTAACCCCCAATACATGGTACTGCTCTTATACTCCCAGAAATTATGCCAAAACTGGACATAGAGTTAGGTGTGGTCAAGTATTTGTTGGAGTTAGCAAAGATGTTGTAGTGTAGTGCCCAGGTGTGTTAGGTGTGTTTTGAGACTTTCATTATCTCAAGCAGGAGTGGGGTGGGAATTGAGTAACATTTCCAAAACTTCAGACTAGACACCACCTATCATCCTGTGCTAAGGACATTAGTTCCATTAAGCCAGTGAGTGCATATTGGAAGGGGAAGAATTTGATCTGAGCCCCAACATTAGCTAAGATCTCAGGTTTACCCCTGTGACTTTATAGTAGAAGGTCAGGGAACATCTAAAACAACATGGTAAACAGGTTGTTTCCCTCCTGACTATTGATTATATTTGGACATGTATGCGTGAGTGTGAACATGTGTATGAGATAAGAGAAGTTAACCGGGAAGTATAAGACTTTTTTAAAACTTTACAACAAACACAGATATATTATAGAATAAAAAGAAAATTTTGCACAAATTTTAAGATAAACCATGAGGCTCCAGAACACTTTACACTTGTGGTTAACTGTTTTCCTTTTTTTTCCCCACCCAGGGATAGGTGCTTACTCTCCTCTGCTGTTAGATTTATATTTGTGGAAGAGTCTAGGGAGTTTTCAAAAACAAGACAAATTTAGACTCTATCAAAATTTTTTCAAACACTGAAAAGGGGGCTCATTTCATTGATTTAGAGAATTATTGACTGTTTAACTACTGTAGACAAGAGTGCAACACTGATTTTAATCATCTCCTTATTTTTTATGCTCCCTGCTTTCCATTATATATATATTTCAAGTACTATATTTCATCTTACTAACATTCTCAGTGACAATAACATTTGTTTAAATTTGCTTAACCATCTTTCAGTTTTTAACCATTTAAGTATGTTTTTTTTTTCTTTCAATAAAGCACTAATTTGTTCATTGTCTTGGCATTACGATTTTCTTGGAAATAAATATTAGTGAAAAACCTTTCATTATCAACAATTATATCTTCTTCTGCTCCAGAAAGTGAATGACTGCATTTCTTCATAATCCAAAAAACAAATAAATAAAAACCAAACCAGGGCTTCCCTGGTGGCGCAGTGGTTGAGAGTCCGCCTGCCGATGCAGGGGACGTGGGTTCGTGCCCCGGTCTGGGAGGATCCCACATGCCACGGAGCGGCTGGGCCCGTGAGCCATGGCCGCTGAGCCTGCGCGTCTGGAGCCTGTGCTCCGCAACGGGAGAGGTCACAGCAGTGAGAGGCCCGCGTAACGCAAAAAAAAAAAAAAAAAAAAAAACCAAACCAAACCAAAATGCAGTATTTTCTGTAGGGTTGAGTGGAAGAAAGTAAATTACAGAAACTTTGGTTATTGAAAGTTTGATATGGCGTCCAAAGGTTTTGTGTTTTTCACTTTTAATTACCTATGAGGTTCACTGCTCTGAGATTAAGTTAATAAATATATTCACTTCTGTATTTGTAGCAGTGTCTTTCAGAGTTACCTTTCAGTGAGGTAGGGAAAAATAACTAATCGTAGACTTTTATCTATGATTATGTTTTTATATGCTTACAAGCTTACATGTTCATATATATTAGTACGTGTACAAATTGTTTTTTGCTATATGAATTCTATTTAGGAGCTTATAATGAATTAGAACATTTTCCAGAATCCCCACTTTTTTTAGCCTCATAAATAATGATGGACGTAAGTCTTATGGTGGCAATAACAGGAAAAGCCAGTTGTCTGGGGATAAGGTCTTAGGCTGAGATAGGCAGTTGGGTTTCATTAGGGAGCATGGCGCACAGAGCACGTGCCAGCTCCCAGGAATGCTTCTCATTCTCGTTTGTTCTCGGGAGGCAGCAGGCAACAGGGGCGAATGGGAAGGCTTTATCATCAGCAGCACTTGGGCTTGAATCTTCATGCTGCTTCTTGCTTGATGTGGGTTTTGGAGAAATTACTTTTATAAGCCACAGTAAGATTATCTGAAAACTGGAACTAATATGATCTACTTCCTAAATAGGGGCAATTAATTGAAATCATGTGTATAAAGCCTAGCACAGAGCAGTCATCATAGGCATTATACTTCGTAGACCAGCAACCCCTTTCCTGGAACAATTACATGTCTTATCTGAGCAAACATGATTTCAAAGATTATCTGAACTAATATGTATCTTTAAAAAATGTATTTTTTAAGGCAATTATTTCCTTTTCAATGCAGAGTAATATGCTGAACACATTACTAAGGTTGATTTACATATTAATGTGGTTATGAGTCTTTTATTGATAAATTAACAAATTAGAAATATTATTTTCATTTTTAGTTGAGGCAGTACGCTCATTGTGTCTATACCCCATGCCCTCTTTCCTCGTCCCTTCTGCGAATCATTTGATATTTAGCTTAGGGTTTATAATATGCACAATGTATCAAAGCCTTCTTTTATTCAATCTAAGTATCAGTGGTCTGACTGTGTTACTTAATCCTTAAAGATTTTCATGCACAATTGCTACTAGAGTTAGTAGAAATCATAACACATTAGAGAGCATCTGTGAAAGTCAAGGACTTCATTTGCTCATAATCCAAAAAACCAACAAACAAAAGCCAAACCAGGGCTTCCCTGGTGGCACAGTGGTTGAGAGTCCGCCTGCCGATACAGGGGACGCGGGTTCGTGCCCTGGTCCGGGAGGATCCCACATGCCGCGGAGCGGCTGGGCCCGTGGGCCGTGGCTGCTGAACCTGCGCGTCCGGAGCCTGTGCTCCGCAACGGGAGAGGCCACAACAGTGAGAGGCCCGCGTACCAAGACAGAACATGGAGACACGTAATTAGAAGTGTTCAAAATACAAAAAAAGTAAAATGTGTAGAATCTAGTTCTTTAAAAGTAGACTAAATGTTCAGGTGAAATAAGGAGCAAAGAGCTACTTTGGATGCTGAAGAAAGATTTTCAGTTAAGTTTTATGTCTGCTGTAAAAACATAACAGACACACACACATATGAATCTTCCACACTCTTTGGGGCAATAAAGCCACGCTTTCTAATTAGATCTATAAAACTTGGCTTGCTCAGAATCAATTCTGGTTCTGAAGCAACTGATCTGTAGCAGCTGGGAGTTTCTAGCACCCTGTGCTGTTATTAGAACTACTGCTCAGAACCAGGCCCCACGGCATGTTCTCAATCTTTCTTGCTTGGAGGGTTCTAGGTTGGATTCTTGGACAACTGTTTTTTCAGGGAAATACAGGGTGTTCAGAGGGATTCAAATTCAGTATTTATTTAGCACTTGTTCGATGAGTGTTTTAGGGGAGGTAACTCATTTAATGCTCACAAAAGTCATTGGCGTTAGGTACTCTCAGAATCTCCATTTGATAGATTAGGAAACCAGAGCAGCTTTTGCAAGATTATATAGCTTGTTAGTAATGAAAATGAGATCTGAACTCAGGCAGTTTGTAACAAGCCCATCTATATAATTACTGCCTCCTACCTAAGTAGGGGTTGCTGCCTCATACCCTCCTTCTCTGCCTTAAAGGACAAAAACATTCCTGTGCAGGCATACCTTGTTTTATTAGACTTTGCTTTATTGTGCTTCATAGGTACTGCATTTTTTTACAAATTGAAGGTTTGTGGCAACCTTGAATTGAGCAAGTCTGTCAGTGTCATTTTTCCAACATTTGTTCACTTCATGTCTCTGTTTCACATTTTGGTAACTCTCTCAATATGTCAAACTTTTCTTTTATTATTATATTTGCTATGGTGATATGTGATCAGTGACCTTTGATGTCGCTATTGAAAAAGATTACAACTAGCTGAAGGCTCAGATGATGGTTAGCAGTTTTTAACAATAAAGTATTTTTGTTTTGTTTTTACGATACGCGGGCTTCTCACTGTTGTGGCCTCTCCTGTTGCGGAGCACAGGCTCCGGACGCGCAGGCTCAGCGGCCATGGCTTACTGGCCCAGCCGCTCCGCGGCATGTGGGATCTTCCTGGACCGGGGCACGAACCCATGTCCCCTGCATCGGCAGGCGGACTCTCAACCACTGCGCCACCAGGGAAGCCCAATAAAGTATTTTTAAATTAAGCTATGTATATATATTTTAGACATAATACTAATGCATACTTAATTGACTACATTATAGTGTAAACATAACTTTTATATGCATTGGGAAACCAAAAAATTCAGGCGACTCGCTTTTTTGGGTTATTTGCTTGGACCTACAGTATCTCAGAGCTATACCTGTACTGCATCAGCCCTTGGAAAAGGTGTTTTTTTCATTTTATAGACATGCAAAATGATTATAAATGTGAAATGAGGGTGACATTCTACAATTTATATACTATGGTGTCATTCTAATCTCTTTCCCTTATCTCCCCAAACAAATGGTAAACATTTAGGGAAGGAAATAGTAATTTTAAGACATTTATATTTTCTTTAACATCAAGCTTAATGTCTTGAATATAGTGGGTGCTCAATGAATATTTGCTGATTTGATTTGCAGATGGGGGTGATTTTTTTTTCCCTCAGGAACTAATTTTAGTTTTTTATACCCAGTTTATCTGCACTGGTACATTGGCAGGTACTTTTTTCTCAGGTTGAACTTTTTAATATGTGTTTCCACTCTTTACATTTTGCCTTTCCATTCTAGGAATATATATTTTCAAATGGCAGGTGTGTGTGGGAATTTCTACTCTTTGCAAACTTGAAGATGAGGGAAAGTGAATGAATGAGGTATAATGTATAGAAAAAAAAGATTGGATTTATGTTTTGGTGAGTGAGAAAAACGAAAGCTGGGATTTGTGTTGATCGATGTGGATAAGATGATGTTGACTAGCTACCAAAATTCTTTGTTTTTCGAGCAGAGAGATGCATGAAAGCTGTTTCAATTCCTTTTATTTGGATGAGATGGAGATTTGATGGGCCTCTGTGGGGAGTTTATATAATCCTGCCTATAGGATGAAGCCAGCATATGGCCAGCTCCTCCTCCACAGTCCAGGGAGGCTCCCTCTCCCTATTATGGGAAGGACCTCATTTTTTTTTTCAAAGCAAGGGAGATAGTCGATTATATTCCCAAATGCTGGCTGTGCGTTGTGGGCTGCTTAGAAACTATTGCTAAGGTGTTTCCCATCCTTTCGATTCCCTGCTGCCGCGTGGGTTCCTGTGGGACATCCCAGAGCAACAGAAGGATGGGCTGATGGGCGGGCATCTAGATTGCAACTCAGCCTCACCACCTGGCTCCATGACTGCTCCATCTGTCAGTTGTTCCGGGTGGCTGAAGAGTCCAGCAGTTCAAAGCTCTACTCAGGGCTGCTTCTGAGCATTTCTTTATTCCCCAAGGACCCGATATTCTGGCCAGGGAGAGGCGACTGGAGCCAAGTTCTCCTCAGCCCAGCAGCCGAGGGTGTATGGGGTTGGCAGCCACAAGGCCCCATGCTGTTCCGCTCCTTAGGAATTTGCATAAGAATTGCTGTGCTTATTTCTGTTCATTTTACCATCTTCTTTTTTCATGATTCATCTGTGTCAAGTTTGGAATGAATTACAAATTTACAATCCAATAAGGATTGTAAATTTATTTCAGTCATGGCACAGATAAGAAAGCGGAGTGTTTACCTAGTAAATCTGACAAGAAGAAAACATTATCAGTGTGGGAGGATGATTAGCATAGCACACACAGGGAGGTCCCTTTCTAGAGGACTGGGAAACAAAATTGACACTTAGGTTGAAGTGTGTGTTGTCCATTTCCAAATCCACCTTGAACAGTCAAGTGTTAAGGCTTTGGATTACCAATCGTGTTGTAGCTGCACAGCTCAGGCAGAGGAACAAATGATGTTCCTGTGTTGATTTCCTGTTTGTACATAACAAACTACCACTAACTGGGCTGCTTAACCCACGCACATTTATGATCTCACAGTCTCTGTGGTTTAGGAATCCAGGCTTGGATTAACTGGATCTTCAGCTCAGGGTCTCACCTGGCTGCCATCCAAGTGTGAGTCAGACTGTGTTTTCATCTGAAGGCTCGACTGGTGAGGCATCTACTTCTGAGCTCACTCATGTTGTTGCAGAATTTATTTCTTTGTAATTATAAGACTTAGGGCCACAATTTCTTGCTGACTGGCAGTCAGAGGCTTCTAAAGGGCCCAGCCTGGCCCTTAAATATCTCCACCATAAATATCACTCCGTCTTTCTACATCCTATTCCTGAATAGAGAGGACTGCAAGAACCCAGAAGAGGGCAGAGCCACAAAAGATGGAAAGAGATCCCTGCATGTAACAGAGCACGACCCTGTCCACCTGTATTGGACAGAGACTTGTTCAAAATATGAACTATGATGGTGTGAAGTAAATTATTAAAACAAACAAACAAAATTCTGTCATTCTGCCTTAATACAAGTTGCTTTTTACATGTTCAAATTCAAAGATCTCTGGGAAGGCCCTCACCTCAAAACACCTGGGTAGAAATGCCTAAAATTCCATTAGTAAGCATTCATTTCTTAAGTGTGATCATTATCTTGTTCATAGCATCTTTCAAAACAAAAATACTCTGTGAAGGAGAAATACATACATCTTTAAATATCAGTGTACCTGACAAGAGAAATGATAGTAACTCCCGAGAGAAAAGAAGGATGAAAGAGAGGCAGAAGAGGGGCAGATAGTAATTTATTTTACAAACGTTTGTTGAGTATCTCCTAGGTGGCAGGCACTATGCTAGGCTTGGAATATAAAGAATACTGTGCCTCAGTCTCCAGGGGGTTAACCTTTTAATATTGCAGAAGTGAAGCAGCACCTTACACTAAACGTGTACATCTAAGTAGTCATGATTCTTTATCCCCCACAAAGCTGTTGTTAAATAAATGTGTCTTTTTATTCATACCATCCATCTCAAAATCAAGGAAATGTGCCACGTCCTGAGGCTTTTCATACAGTGTTTCAGTTCATCCTCTTGATGACACTGTGATAAGATATCATGAAGCCCATTAACTCTTACTCATCCTTCAACATCCAGTGAATTTTCCGGAAAATTGATCTCACCTCCCACATTAAATTACTTTCCCTTATTAATGACTCTTACAGTGGCATGCATCTTATCTCCCCAGGACCTCAAAAAGTTGCAATTATATTTGTGGGATTATTAAATTTACTTTTATCTTCCTTACCATACTGCAAAATGCATGAGGAAAGGGACCGTGGCTACTTTTGCACTCTTAAAATCTGTTACATACAGAACATCATTGACTTATAGTCCGTGTTTGTCAAATGGATGAAGAAATATGTAATCGACTTACTAGCTTTCTAATATTGTGGAAAAAGCAAGGTTATCTCTCAGTGACACCTGAGTTGTTTCCATGGAGTAACTGCTACTTGACTTCGTTTTCTTGTCCTGTAGACCACTGACCATCGACTCAAATCATGGTCTGACCACCCAGACATCATGGAGAAACCCGGGAGACGAGCTCACACTTCACTTCAGCTACTCATTCCTTTCATCACCATTATATCTCTTGTAGATAAGTCAGGTTTTAAAGAAGGTGTGGAGAGTGAGAGGGTATTTTCATAACAGCAGCAACACAAACAAATTAGAATCAACTAACAGCTCAGATCTTAAAAGTCTTTCCATCACTGTTCCTTAATTTTTCAGTGGCCACATTTTCCCTAAGTGCTTACCACTTGAAAAGTCACACTGTCTCTTCCCACCCACTTCCTCCCTTTCTTGGTCATTGCTCTGGCGTATCAATGTACCTTTTTCTTTCTCTCTATTCCATTATATTACCAGTTCTCAAGGCCTCTGGGCCTTACCTTCTACTTCCTTAGGGAGCTAATTTCCTAAGAAAACTCTATTGTCCACCCAAGGATGGCTCTGGTTCTGATAATATTTTGATTTCTTCCTCATACGCATACGTTATCTCTTTCTACTTCAACAGAGGGCCATCAAGACACTCATGAGGTGCACCTCCAATGCCCGTGTTCTCCTCACATGCTCCATGACTATTCGTGCAGAATCACTTGAGAGCTTTATAAGTACAGATTTCTGGTCCCCAATGCATTATTACTGAATCCAAGTCTCGGAGAATGATCCTAGACTCTCCATTTTCAACAAGTCCCCTAATGACTATTACATACACTGAGGTTTGATTTAAAAAAACAAACTGACTTCGGAGAGTCCTATCTTGCTGTCACTCCACTACTCACTCCACTGAATTCTGAAGTCAGCCCCATCATTGTATTTACCTTCTTTGTTTCATTTTTATCTTTCAAGCGTCCCCAATGTAACATCTTATTATATTGCCCTCTGTATACCACTTCTAAAAGTTTAACTTCTATTCAACTGGCTCCTTTCTATAAATAAGTGAACAAACATAAATCTCTCTCCTCTTAAGAACTGAAACAACCTTCCTGACCTCTGCCAACCACCATCAGCCTTATTTCTCTCCTCCTACTCAAAGAAAAATTTCTCGGGGGAATTGCCTACATTCACCATCTTTTTTTCCTGCACATCCCATTCCCTCCTCAGCCCACAGTTTTCCAAACTGTTATGAAAAAAAAGCAAAACCTCTAAGCCAGATAAATATTATTTTTCAGTTCACGTTTTAATTGATACTTTAACTTCTTCTTTGCATCTGTGACAACCATTCTTGCCTACTTCTACTTGTATTCATTTGGTTCTATTGTCACTATCTTCTTTATGGTTCCTCTTCCCTTAAGGGGGACTAAATATTTGGACTAATTAAGGCTCAGTCCTAGACCTCTTTCCATGTCCACTCTAAGGTTGGTTCCCCCAGGATTAGCATGTGCTGTATTTGCTAAGGAGTGTTATTGGGATCAACACCTGTGGACAGGAGAAGGACGTCAGGTTTGGTTGAGGGAAAAGCAGATCTGTGATGAAAGCTGAGACAGGTTGGGACCTGAGACCCTTTGCTGCAGTGCGGCAATGCTAGCACCTGGACAAACTTCTCCTTGAGCAACAAAATACAAAGAAACTATATGGAACTGAAAAGAACTGCATTCATGCGCAGTTGGGTTGCAGTTCTGGGGCAAATATACAGATTGCCAACAAACACATGAAAGAATGCTCAACATCATTAATCTTGGTTTTAGGTTTTTCTCCTTCATCAATTTAAATATGTCCTGCCACTCCCTTCTGGCTTGCAGAGTTTCTGCTGAAAGATCAGCTGTTAACCTTATGGGGATTCCCTTGTGTGTTATTTGTTGTTTTTCCCTTGCTGCTTTTAATATTTTTTCTTTGTATTTAATTTTTGATAGTTTGATTAATATGTGTCTTGATGTGTTTCTCCTTGGATTGTTCCTGTATGGGACTCTCTGTGCTTCCTGGACTTGACTAACTATTTCCTTTCCCATATTAGGGAAGTTTTCAACTATAATCTCTTAAAATATTTTCTCAGTCCCTTTCTCTTTCACTCCTTCTTCTGGGACCCCTATAATTCGAATGTTGGTGCATTTAATGTTGTCCCAGAGGTCTGTGAGACTGTCCTCAATTCTTTTCATTATTCTGCTCTGCAGTATTTTTTCCACTATTTTATCTTCCAGGTCACTTATCTGTTCCTCTGCCTCAGTTATTCTGTTATTGATCCCTTCTAGAGAATTTTTAATTTCATTTATTGTGTTGTTCATCATTGTTTGTTTGCTCTTTAGTTCTTCTAGGTCCTTGTTAAATGTTTCTTTTATTTTCTCCATTCTATTTTGAAGATTTTGGATCATCTTTACTGTCATTATTCCGAATTCTTTTTCAGGTAGACTGCCTATTTCTTCTTCATTTGTTAGGTCTGGCGGGTTTTTGACTTTTTCCTTCATCTGCTGTGTGTTTCTCTGTCTTCTCATTTTGCTTATCTTACTGTGTTTGGGGTCTCCTTTTCACAGGCTGCAGGTTCGTAGATCTCATTTGTTTTGGTGTCTGTCCCCAGTGACTAAGGTTGGTTCAGTGGGTTGTGTAGACTTCCTGGTGGAGGCGACTAGTACCTGTGTTCTGGTGGATGAGGCTGGATCTTGTCTTTCTGGTGGGCAGGCCCACGTCTGGTGGTGTGTTTTGGGGTTTCTGTGGCCTTACTGTGATTTTAGGCAGCCTGTTTGCTAATGGATGGGGTTGTGTTCCTGTCTTACTAGTTGTTTGGCATAGGATGTCCAGCACTGTAGCTTGCTGGTCATTGAGTGAAGCTGGGTGCTGGTGTTGAGATGGAGATCTCTGGGAGATTTTTGCTGTTTGATATTACGTGGAGCTGGGAGGTCTCTTGTGGACCAGTGTCCTGAAGTTGGCTCTGCCACCTCAGAGGCACAGCCCTTACTCCCGGCTGGAGCACCAAGAGCCTGTCCTCCACACGGCTCAGAATAAAAGGGATAAAAAAAGAAAGAATGAAAGAAGAAGATAAAATAAAATAAAGTAAAATAAAATAAAGCTATTAAAATAAAAAATAATTATTAAAAAAATTTTTTAAGTAATAAAAATGAAAAAAATAGGAAAAAGAAGAAAGAGAGAAGAGAGCAACCAAACCAAAAAACAAATCCACCAATGATAACAAGTGCTAAAACGTATGCTAAAAAAAACAAAAAACAAACAAAAAACGGACAGACAGAGCCCTAGGACAAATGCTAAAAGCAAAGCTATACAGACAAAATCTAACACAGAAGCATACACATACACACTCAGAAAATGAGAAAAAGAGAAAAAGGGAAAAATATATATATATTGTTGCTCCCAAAGTCCACCTCCTGAATTTGGGATGATTCGTTGTCTATTCAGGTATTCCACAGATGCAGGGTACATCAAGTTGATTGTGGAGGTTTAATTCAGTGCTCCTGAGGCTGCTGGGAGAGATTTCCCTTTCTCTTCTTTGTTTGCACAGCTACTGGGGTTCAGCTTTGGATTTGCACCCACCTCTGCGTGTAGGTCGCCTGAGGGCGTCTGTTCTTTACTCAGACAGGACGGGGTTAAAGGAGCAGCTGATTCGGGGTCTCTGGCTCACTCAAGCCATGGGGAGGGAAGGGTACGGAATGTGGGGTGAGCCTGTGGTGGCAGAGGCCGGCATGACGTTGCACCAGCCTGAGGCGCGCCGTGCGTTCTTCCGGGTAAGTTGTCCCTGGATCCCGGGACCCTGGCAGTGGCGGGCTGCACAGGCTCCCCGGAAGGGGGGTGTGGATAGTGACCTGTGCCCGCACACAGGCTTCTTGGTGGTGGCAGCAGCAGCCTTAGTGTCTCATGCCCGTCTCTGGGGTCCGCGCTTTTAGCCGCGGCTCGCGCCCGTCTCTGGAGCTCCTTTAAGCAGCGCTCTTAATCCCTTCTCCTCGTGCACCAGGAAACAAAGAGGGAAGAAAAAGTCTCTTGTCTCTTCGGCAGCTCCAGACCTTTTCCCGGACTCCCTCGCAGCCAGCCGTGGCGCACTAGCTCCTTCAGGCTGTGTTCATGCCGCCAACCCCAGTCCTCTCCTTGCGCTCCGACCGATGCCCAAGCCTCAACTCCAGGCCCCGCCTGCCCCGGCGGGTGAGCAGGCAAGCCTCTCGGGCTGGTGAGTGCCGGTCAGCACAGATCCTCTGTGCAGGAATCTCTCCGCTTTGCCCTCCGCACCCCTGTTGCTATGCTCTCCTCCGTGGCTGCGAAGCTTCCCCTCCCACCCCGCCACCCACAGTCTCCGCCCGCGAAGGGGCTTCCTAGTGTGTGGAAACCTTTTCTCCTTCACGGCTCCCTCCCACTGGTGCAGGTCCCGTCCCTACTCTTTCGTCTCTGTTTATTCTTTTTTCTTTTTCTCTACCCAGCTATGTGGGGGAGTTTCTTGCCTTTTGGGAGGTCTGAGGTCTTCTGCCAGCGTTCAGTTGGTTTTCTGTAGGAGTTGTTCCACATGTAGATGTATTTCTGATGTATTTATGGGGAGGAAGGTGATCTCCATGTCTTACTCTTCCGCCATCTTGTAGCTCTTCCCCCAACTGCCAATTTTGAAGAGCCTGGAGCAGAACGGCGGGTCGGGAGCAAAAGCAGGGTACTGCACACACCACCACCAGAGGGGTGAGCAAACACCTAAGCCACCCCTCTAGCCCCACCCCTGGACACACCCCTACCCTCACCCCATATAAGGAACAAGCTCAACTTCCTCACGGAGCAAGTGAGCAGGGGAACCTGTTACTTGTTCTCCTTCTTCTTACTGCAGCAGGGCCCCCAGTAAAGCCTTTTCTGAACTACTTTTTTGGTCTCTAGTCAATTTCTATTGATTGGGGAAGGCCAAGAACCCTGCTCGGTATCACAGTCACAGGCTCAGTCAACCATATGGGGGACTCTCTAGCTGATTCAGTTTGTTATAAGGCAGAAACTAACACACCATTGTAATGCAATTATACTCCAATAAAGGTGTTCAAACAAACAAACAAACAAAACAAACAAACAAAAACAATTTGGGGGACTGTGAAACTGGAACGGCTCTTCAGTTTTTCTGGGTTGGGCCATGATTCTCTGGGCTTTATAGTCCTTCAGATATTTTTCAGCCAACCTGGAAATAGGTATGACATGATCTTTGCAGATAAAATAACTCCTGAAGCAGCTGACAGGCTCTCAGCTGATGGTACTCTTAGCAGTAGGGGCAAAGAGTAGTTCACTAAAAGGGGATCTGGGTGGCTTACCGTAGTGTCCTCCAGATACTTTGTTTTGTGTCCATTGGCAAACTCATCTACAATTGCCATTTTGTTAACCTCTTTTCTGAGCTCTAGCTCTGCATACTCAGCTGTCTACCCAGCATCTACAATTCAATGCATCAAGGGCATCCTCAACTCAGCACAGCCAAACTGGACTCACAGCCTTCACTCATTCTTCTCCCCAAACACCATAACCCTGTTTTTTTCTTTTTTTTCCTCCTTAGTAAGTGACACCATCACCTGGTTAATCCCAGAAATCATCATTCTCTCTTCCTTGATCTTTTTAAAATTCCCGTGTGTAATAATAACTCACATCTTGTTGATTTTATCTCCTGACATCTTTTGAATCCATCTGCTGCTTTCTCTTTTCACTGTTAAGTCTTGAGTTCATGTTCCCATTACTTCATGTCAAGGCTACTGCAGTAACATTCTAACTAGTCTCTTTCCATCATTTTTGCATCTTTTCAATCTCTCTCTTATACTGAAATCATGATAATCTTTTTATAACTTAGATTAATCAAATCACTATCCTGCTTAAAACACTGAAATAATTTTCCTGTTATTTTAAGGTAAGGACTAATATCTTTAACGTAAACTGCCAGGTTCCTGCCTATTTCACCAGCATAACCTCATGGTCCAGTGTCAGCGATACTGGCCTTCTTCATATTGTTTAAATGTGCCATGCTCCTTCTAACCTAGACCCTCGATACGGTATTCCTTTTACCTGAACAGCTCTCTCACCCCATCTCCCTACCATTACCTTTGTCTATGTATGTAATTCCTACTCAAGCCTTAGATTTCATGTCAGTGGTTATTTCACTGAGATTTCCCTGAGTTCCCTAAACTGGACTGGGTTTCCTGTTTTAATGGCTCATAGTACACTTTTCCTTCTCCTTATAACAATTGTAACTGCTTCCAAATATACATTTATTTGTATGATAATTAATGCATTTTTTACATTAGAGTATAATTTCCACAAAAGTAAGGACCCTGTTTTTGCTTATAATTGTATCTTCAGTTCCTGGTATATGGAAGGAAAACAGCTCAACTCCCCATATCAAAAGAGAAACCAAACAATTTCTGGGATAAGTATTCTTCATGGATGATTTTTCTATAATCATCTAGTAGGTGGAGGATGCTAATGGTTCTTAAGATACTTATAAACCCATCACTAGATTACATGGCTGCATGGGGGCAGAAAGTAGGTAAAGGAATACCATAGAGAAAGTAGAAAATGCAAAGCATCTTATAGAAGTTAGGCATTAAACCCAGAGTGTGGGTGTGAGAGGAGAAGGAAATTACCTGTAATGCCTAAGAATCTAACATTCTCAGATAAAATAAACATTAAGACTGTGTAAATTATCAGGCTATGACTTTTTTAAGCGAAAAATGATTCACTCAGGGTAAGTACCCTTTTAAAAATCTGCCATGATTATAATTTCAGTGTCTTTAATCATTCCTAAATACCTTGAGAAAGGTAGAAATATTGTGTCATTTCAATATATTAAAGATGGATATAATCAAATCTAGTAAAAACAAGAGGTTGGCCAAAGTCAGTAAAAGCTAGCATAAGAGAACAAACTATTACAGAACTGATCTCCTGTTGTGAACATCTGTAAATTAGAGTTACTATAAAAGCATCTGCTTTTATACATAAGATAACAGACAGGACAGGATTACAATCTCTGAGAAAAGGGAAAGGAGGGAAACAAATGAGATGAACCCTACCATTACAAGGAAAATATACATAAAAAATTTTTTGAAGATATTTCTGGACTGCAGGCCAGGGCAATGAACCTCTGATAGACTCTAGCAATCTCCTGTAGCAATAGAAATGACAGAGAGCAAAGTTCAGGGAGGACAGAGTCTGGAATTTCTGAGGAAAAGACCCAAGATGAGGAAGAAATACATAGAAAGAACTCCAGAAATGTGGATAATTGTTTTCATGCATCTTTGGATGAGAACTCTGCACATGTGTAGGGTAAAACCCAAAAGAGCTAGACAAGAACAACTTCTGAAGAAAGAGCAATTACTGGAAATCTTTAAGGTGAACAATGCCCAGAGCTTGTATAGGTATAGGGAACACTCTAGTTGTTCCAACTAAGGTGGGAAGACCTCATTAAATACATAGGGCATTGGGCAGAGACCATAGAACACATTAAAATGGTTACTTTAACCTCAGGAGTATTCTAGACCCACTCTGAATAGGTTTAAAAATAAACCTTGGAAGGATAAATCTAATCTCCAAATAATCTAACTACCTTCTAGGTGAATACAATAAAATCTAGCATTTAATAATACAAAGTTCATAGCATTCAATATCCAATAAAAATTTTTGATGGTCATGTAAAGAGGAAAATATGACCTGTAACCTGGAGAAAAATAAGTAAAGAGAAACAGACAAAGAATTGATAGAGTTGATGGAATAGGAAGACAAGGACATTAACAAAAAACCTGTCATTAATATACCCTATATGTTCAAGGATCTAAGGGAAGATGCCATAAATATGTATGATGAAAATTTTAAGGCAGCTACAAAAGCAGATACTAGAACTCACAAGTGAGTGAGTAAAGAACTCAATATAAAAATTTTATTCTATATATGATATAAACTATTAGAAGATAAAAATAAAAATACTGTTAATAGCATACAAATCATGAACTAGTTATAGATAAATTTAATAAAATTTGTACAAGACTTGGTAATGAAAATTTCAAAATATTGTCAAGAGAAATTTTAGAAAGATGTAACTAAATGGAGAGAGAAACCATGTTTGTGAACTGGGAGGCTCAATATTATTAAGATTGTGGTTCTCCCCAGATTGATCTGTAATTTTAATGTAATCCCAATCAATATCTCTGCAGCCTTCTTAAATTTATTATTTATTTATTTTTATAGAAATTGGGAAGCTGAAAGATGAATATAAAACCTAGATGAATATTCAAAGGAGCTAGAATAGCCAAAACAATTCTGAAAAAGAACAACATTGGAGGATTTCACTAATTAATTTCGAGGCTTAGTATAAATCTAAAGAAATTTTGATACTGGTATTGGCATAAGGATTGACATATAGATCAATAAACACACATAAGAGAGAACCTAGCAACAAATCCTCAAAATATGGCCAATAGCTTTTTGACAAAAGAGCCAAGGTAATTTAGTGGGGAAAGTAGAGTTTTTTCAAAAAATGATGATGAACCAAAATGAACCTTGACCATTTCCTCATGCCACATAAAATTACTTAAAATGGATTATAAGCCTAAATATTATAATTTATCATAAAAACTAAAACTGTAGTTTTTTTCCAGAAGAAATAAGAGAAAAATCTTTACAACATTGGGACAGGCAAATATTTAGATAGAACAAAATAGGTCTAAACCAGGAAAAGGAATTAATAAATTTGACATCACAAAAACTATAAACTTCTCTTACAAAGACACAGTTAAATGATAAAGCAAATCACAGACTTGGAGAAACTATTTTAATAATACATAGTATCTAGCAAAGGACTTGTATCCAGAAGATATATAGAACTCTTCATTCTCAAAGATAAGACAATAAACTCAATAAAAATGGGAAAAAGATTCACAGAATTTATAAAAGAAGATATATGAATAGGTAATCCACTCATAGCTATATGCTCAATACCATCAATCAGTAGGAAATGCAAATTAAATCCATATTGAAATAATACTACATGCCCATTTAGTTTCTGATGAGAAGTCCATGGCCTTTTGAATTTGTGTTCCCATGTACATAATATATCCCTTTCTCCAACTTTTTAAAGAATTCATTATTTCTTTGTTTTTCAGCATTTTGACTATGCTCTGCTTATGCGTGTTTCCTCTGCATTTATTCAGTTTGGGGTGTGCAGCATAATCCAGTGAAACCATCTCAGTCAGTGCTTCTTTTCTTTTTTTGAAAGATTATTAATTTGTTACCAAAGACCATCCAATCACAGCCAAAACCATTGCCGAAGGTGTGGGCATCCTCTCAGAAGACAAGGAAACCATAGAAGACATTTCTGCCTACCTCATCATCCCAGTGAGCCAGGTGAACCCAAGAAATGCCAATGCCTGCATGGTACATGGAAGTGATCTGAAGGACTTGACTTTCCAGCAGCTGGATGACATTTTGAAGTACCATACTGAGATTGTGTTTCCCAGGTCCTCTCCTCAACAGAAGCTGATCATTCAGGAAGACTGCCAGAGAGAGGGCACTATCATGGCTGTAACTGGTGATGGTGTCAATGACTCAGCTTTGAAGAAGGTGGACACTGGGGTTGCTATGGGAATTGCAGGCTCAGAAGTGTCTATGTAAGCTACTGACATGATTCTCCTTGGATGAGAATTTTGCCTCAATTGTGACTGGAGTAGAGGAAAGTCATCTAATCTTTGATAACTTGAAGAAATCTATTGCCTACACCATAACCAGAACATTCCAGATATTAATTATCTGGAACACCCCCTTCCTGATATTCATTATTACAAACATTCCACTGCCCCTGAGGACCATCACCATCCTCTGCATTAACTAGGGCATGGACATGGTTCCAGCCACCTCTCTGGCTTATGAGCTAGCTCAGAGTGACATCATGAAGAGACAGCTCGAAAACCCCAAAATGGACAAACGTGAATAAGCAGCTGATCAGCATGGCCTATGGACAGATTGCTATGATCCAGGCCCTGGGGGGCTTCTTCACTTACTTTGTGATCCTAGGCTGAGAAGAGCTTCCTCCCAATTCACCTACTGGGTCTGAGGGGACTGAGATGACCACTGGATCAATGATGTTGAGGACAGCTGCGGAAAGCAGTGGACCTACAAGCAGAGGAAAATCTTGGCTTTTACCTGCCACACAGCCTTCTTTGTCAGTATCTTGGTGGCACAATGGGCCAACTTGGTCATCTGCAAGACCAGGAGGAATTCAGTCTTCCAGCAGGGGATTTGGCCTCTTTGAAGAGATGGCCCTTGCTGCTTTCCTTTTCTACTGCCCTGGAGTGGGTGTTGCCTTGAGGATGTATCCTCTCAAACCTACCTTGTGGCTCAGTGTCTTCTCCTATTCTCTCCTCATCTTCCTATATGACAAAGTCGGAAAAGTCATCATCAGGTGATGCTGATGCCCTGGTGGCTGGTGGAGAAGGAAACCTACTACTAGACCCCATGTTGCACACTGTGGAGCACCATGTCACACACTCTGCTCCCATTTTCCACCCCCTTTTTGTGTACTTTATTCTTGGAGTTCATAATTCTACAGTGATAGGAAAGCACTGAAACGTGTGGAGGAAGCAAGATGTTCTGAAATGAAACATGTAGCTATATGGGGCGGGTGTGTGGGTGGAGGTGGGGAAAGGGTTCCCAGAGAAGCACCCATCTATGGAAATCACAGCAGGGAAGGTTATTTTGTGCCTTTTTGTTTTTGTAGAGAGGAAAACTAGGATCTCCTTGCCTGATGCACAGCAAAGCCAATCTGCTGACATGGGGTTGTGGTGAAGGAAAGTATAACATTTATTGCAGGGTGCCAAGCAAGGAGAACAGTCAGCTAGTGCCAAAAGACCTGAACTCCCTGAGGCTTTCAGGGAAGGGTTTTAAAAGGCAACATTGTGGTGAGGGTTCCAAAGTGTGTGATCAGATAGTGGACTTTCTTCTAATTAGTTGGTGGTGAAGTGACAGCGTGATGTTTCAAGAATCTTAATCATCAGCCTTCTGGTCCCAACCAGTCTAAGGTCTACATGCTTGTGGTCAGCCTGTAGTCACCATCCTCCACTTGGGTGGGGGTCTTATTTTCTGCAGAGCAACCTAAAGATATGTGTCAGATTGTAATGTATATCCCTTGAGGGAGACCTAGGACTCTGTTTTGTCACTGAACTATTGCTTAAGCTATCATACTTTTCTTGTGTGACTGCTTTTCCTTTGTTCCTGCATTCCCTCATTTCCCTAATTAGTAACTGCTTGAGCTTGCTCTTTGGAACTCAAGGAAAACCTAGAAGCATAAAGCCTTTTTCTACAAACGAGAAATGGGGAATGCAAAAAGGCTTTTGTACCCACTGGGCCCCATAGAGTCTTGCTCGGTTTCAATTATTGATTCAGTTTCTTTAGCACGTCTTATACTTTTTTTCTTGGAAGCCAGACATTGGGTATTGGGAACTGAGATAAATAATCCTTTAGTCTGAGGTTTTGTGTTAATCTGCCTAGGAGTTGGGCTGTGTTTAAAGTTTGCTGTAGGTATAGGTGCTAGAGGTTCCGAGTTCTTCCAAGTCTTTTGTTTCTTATTTTCCCTTGTTTTTCTTTGTGTATCCTGAAGGACTCTTCTTTAAATAGAGTATGTGCTTTGCAGCTTTTCCAGCTGTCATCTACTATTATTATATTGGGTTCCCATTAATGTGGTGGTAAGTTGGGGGGCAGGGGAAACCATTCTACAATTTTATGATTGAATTTCAGTCTTCTAGTGGGCCCTGAGGGGAATTGAGGATAGAAAAAAGAGGTGAGGCATTCTGGGCTTTGGATAAGTGGCCCCCTAGATAGTTAAAATGCATATTTCAAGAAGAATTTCCATGACCCCAGATTCTTGCATCTTCCCATACACAGAAAAGCACTAAAATAATTAACTTGAGATATCTGTTCTTTGTGATTGGCAATAATCTTTTACCGAGATGTATGCTTGACTACATGTATTTCCAAGCCAAAAAATTCATATATCAATATATACTGGCTCTTCCCTTACCACCCCTACCTCTTTGGAGCAGTTCCTCAGAGCTACTGAGTGGCCATCTCCTGGTCTATAGTCCTCTATAAGACCCTGAATAAAACTTAAACTCACAACTCCCATGTTGTACATTTTTCTTTAAGTTGACAGATCTCTGGTCTCTGGTGGGTCCAGTGATTTCCAGTTTGTTCAGCTTCTTGTAAGGATTGGAGTGCTAACTTCTAAGCTCTTTTCATGTGGGAAACTGCTCCTATGTTTTATAATTTATTTGCTAACCAGATTCCATTTTATACTCTAAGTATTTACTATTACTTTTTGAAATGAAAACACTTGTCTTGCAGAAAATAAATGTTCTAAATAAATGTGCATAACAATAGGAATTAAAATTTAAAACTTAATTATATAAATTCATTCGTAGGGAGGTGTTTAAATAAATTATGTATTATTCATACCAAGTGATACCATGAAGCTGTGAAAAATGATATGAGACAGATTTGTATATTGGTCAGGTGATAAGAAAAGATCACAACGTTCACAGTTAAGTAAAAAAATGAAAATTTGATAGTATAATTTGCTGCTCTCATTTGTGTATTATAGAGGGCAATGTGTCTATATGTCATTGAGGTAGATAGAATAAATAAGAAAAGAGTAAAATGAGTTGCTTTTGAGAACTGAGGAACTAAGGGTTTAAGGTTGGACAGAGACCTGCTTTTCATGGTGTATCCTTTGGTGTCATTTGATTTTAACATACTGCTTTAAAAAATACAGTTAATAAAAATATTACAAAACTGGGACTTCCCTGGTGGTGCAGTGGTTAAGAATCTGCCTGCCAACGCAGGGGACATGGATTCGATCCCTGGTCTGGGAAGATCCCACACGCCTCAGAGCAACTAAGTCCATATGGCACAAGTACTGAGCCCGCGCTCTGGAGCCTGCGGGCACAACTACTGAGCCCGTGTGCCACAACTACTGAAGCCCATGCACCTAGAGCCCCAGCTCTGCAACAAGAGAAGCCACCGCAATGAGAAGCCCGCACACTGCAATGAAGACCCAACGCAGCCAAAGATAAAAATAAATAAATACATAAATAAAAAATTTATTTTAAAAAAATTACAAAACCAACTTGTTTAAAATTCCTTTCAATTTTTTATACAGTGTGTCCATTTGGTTAATGACACTGGGCCCATTGATCATTTCTGGTCTTAAGAGATAAAATAATGAAACCTTTTTTCTAGAAAGGAGAAAGCATCTGTAAAGTGATGAGAGAGAATATGTTTGCAAATAAAAAGAGCTGAGCATAGGCAGTGAGACTTTCAAACACAGATATTGAGAGAGTTTAAATATTTATGTTCCTATTTCACTAGCTATAAGAGAGCAATGTTTGCCAGCAAC
Organism: Tursiops truncatus; assembly: GCF_011762595.2. Classification (NCBI taxonomy): domain Eukaryota; kingdom Metazoa; phylum Chordata; class Mammalia; order Artiodactyla; family Delphinidae; genus Tursiops; species Tursiops truncatus. The sequence continues at coordinate 14,052,073 of NC_047039.1, forward strand.
AAAGCACTATTGATTATAGCAGCTGCAGATAAAAGCTAGCTTGTAGGGAGTAGGTGTTAAATGACAAACATAATTAATTAGGAGCCTTGTTTTCCAGTGGGGTGTTTGTTCATCATCCTATAGCTCATTGTAGTTACTAGTTCTCATTGCCTGACTGCAATAGTAGTTTATTTCTGGCATTTTTCAAATTGCTTCTGAATTTTATTCTTCACTGACATCTTTGGTGATCAGAGTTAATAGGTGGTATTCTCATTTTCAAAATGCATTTGTATTAACAGTATCAAACCCCTAAGAGAAGCTTTAGAAATACCCTTCATACCTTAACAGTCATAAAACCTTCAACTTTGCATCTAACTGAATCCAAATCTCTTATTCATAATCCCTCCAAAACATAAAATTCAACAAGAAGTATAATAAAACCATACATTGACTTATGGTTTCAGCATTTCTTCAGTAGGAGACAGAGAATATCATGAACTTCAAGTAACCTCTGAGAAAAATAAACTCCAAATTGCAACAGAGCTGCTAGCCTTCCAGCCTTTGGGTGTAGCAAGTGGGTAATGGAGGCCTTAAGAGAGTCCATCAGAAGGAAGCAAGGAGAAAGAGGGATTTAGATGAAACACAGACAAAATCACCCTCTGAAAGAGAAATTTCAACACTGAATGATAAAATTTATGTGGTAGGAAAAATAATGGCCTGTAAACGTGTCCATGCCCTAATCACCAAGAATCTGAATATTCTACTTGACTTGACAAAAGAGACTTTGCAGTTGTGATAAGTGTAAGACATTTGAGATGGAGAAGTTATCCTGGATTATCTGAGTGGGCACACTGTAATCACGAGTCCTTAAAAGTGGCTGCAGTTCACTATTTACAATAGCCAAGACATGGAAGTGACAGAGGAGTGGATAAAGAAGATGTGGTACATATATACAAAGGAATATTGCTCAGCCATAAAAAGAATGAAACAATGCCATGTGCAGGAACATAGATTTACTAGAGATTATCATACTAAGTGAAGTAAGTCATAAATAGAAAGACAAATATCATATGATATTGCTTACATGTGGAATCTAAAAAAGTAATCATACAAATAAACTTATTTACAAAATAGAAATAGAGTCACAGATGTAGAAAACAAAATTATGGTTACCAGGAGGGAAAGGAGGAAGAGGGATAAACTGGGAGATTAGGATTGACATATACACACTACTATATATAAAATAGATAACTAATAAGGACCTACTGTATAGCACAGGGAATTCTACTCAATACTCTGAAATAACCTATATGGGAAAAGAATCTAAAACAGAGTGGATATATGTATATGTATAATTGATTCACTTTGCTGTACACCTGAAACTAACACAGCATTGTAAGTCAGCTGTACTCCAATAAAAGTTATTTTTTAAAAAGTGGCTGCAGTTATAAAGAGAGAGATGTGAGGGCAGAAGAAGGAAGAGAGGTGTGATGTTGCTGGCCTCTACGATGGAGGAAGAGGGGCATGCATGCTCCAATGAATTCAGGAGATCTCTAGAAGCTGAGAAAGGCAAGAACATGGATTTTCCCCTAGAGCTTCCAGAATGAACACAGCCCTCCCTACACTTTGATTTAAGCTCAGTGAAGGCCAGTTTTGGACTTCTGGCCTTCAGAAGTGTAAGATAATTTAACCAAGGTTTTGGTGAGGATGTGGGAAACTAGGCACCTTCGTACATCGCTGATAGGACTGCAAACTGGTACAATCCTTATGGAGGGGAATACGACAATATTTAAGAAATCTACATATGCATTTTACATTTTGACCCAGAAATACTATTTCTAGGAGTTTGTCCTAAAGATGTATCTCCAACAATGTAAAATTACAGTTGCACAAGGATATTTGTTTCAGTATTTCTTTTTTGTGATTTACTATACTGAAACATCTTGAATGGCCATACATAGAAGCGTAGTGTGGTAGGACATAGTACTTTGCAGCTACTATAAAAGAATGATGAAGATCTCTATGATCAGATATAAAGTGATTTCTAAGAAACAGAGTGCAGAAAAGTATCTATAGTACTCAAACTTTTGGTTTAGAAAAAAAGGAAAATATAACGTTATAGATTTATCTATTTTACAAAAAACTTGTGTAAAAAGTTAACTAGAAAATAATGATTGGCAACCTACAGGGGAGAATGGGAATGAGGTGGAAGTGGTGAGGATGACCCTTTTCTAAGTGTATCTATCAGATAGTTTTGACTTCTTGGAACCGTGATAATGTTGTACATACTCAAAATAACCATAAAATAAAAATGAACACCTAAAATTGAGTGTAAAGGTATTTCAATGAATAACATTGCTACATTGAATGGAGAGGAAACTTAACTTGATGAGTTCAGTGTTTTGACTCTGTGCCCTCACACTAAAGATTTTTTTAAAGATATAAATAAATATTGAGCTAGTAACTTTGTTTGAAGTGCTATGGGTTAACTATAGTAAACTAGTTTCTGTGTATTTTATGACTGGGCCATCAAATAAATATATTGAGGACAATGTGAGCTAGATTTCTCCCTGTCAGATGCAGAAAGGGGAAAGACTAAAATAAACCCTCTGTGGTTGTCATTGGAAATTTTAGAATGAACTCACGTGTGTGTGTGTGTGTGTGTGTATGTGTGTGTATCTACCACATATATTTGTTATGTATATATATGTATGTTTGTATATGTTATTTGAATAACTTTTTATTTCTGTCCATCAAACTTTGATTATTAACTCAGTTGGAATAAAGTAGCAAAAGGTATTTGAATATAGGACATATAAATTATGTCTTTTTTCCTAATTATATTTTCTTTTAAGCCAATATTCATTTTCATTTGTATTCCCTGATTAGGGTGATGTAATCTGAAGTGTGCTCAGAGAAAGAAAGAAACAATTTTAGATTTAAAAAATTAACCATGATGATCTGAGTGAGTAACTGAGAATTGCTTTCATGTATTTGTGATAATTGATATTGCAGAGAATTAGCTAATCTTAGTTATAGTTGCCTAAAATTTATGATTTTAAAATACCCAACAGCATTTATAAAAACCCATTATTCTTAATTTGTTAGGGAAATTAATTATATCTGGTCAAATACGATTATGGCAAGTTGTATGATTAAGAACTAAAAACCATCAAGAAAGGTAATGTTTGCAAGGAGATTGCATTTCTTTTTTTTTTTTTTTTTTTTAGTGGTACGCGGGCCTCTCACTGCTCTGGCCTCTCCCGTTGCGGAGCACAGGCTCCGGACGCGCAGGCTCAGCGGCCATGGCTCACGGGCCCAACCGCTCCGCGGCATGTGGGATCTTCCCGGACCGGGGCACAAACCCATGTTCCCTGCATCGGCAGGCGGACTCTCAACCACTGCGCCACCAGGGAAGCCCTCGGAGATTGCATTTCTGATAACCATTTGTGAGAACATATTTCATTAGGAAGAGACAAAATGCAATAGTAACTTTATGGATTCTGCCATGAAACAGTAAAATGGGGAAGAACCTTACGCGTGGAACCAGGAGTCTGCCAGGGGTCTCTATGTGTCTTTTGTAAAGTCATTTAATCTTTTTTTTAAACATCTTTACTGGAGTATAATTGTTTTACAATGGTGCGTTAGTATAACAAAGTCTGCTGTATAACAAAGTGAATCATCTGTACATATACATATATCCCCATATCTCCTCCCTCTTGCGTCTCCCTCCCACCCCTCTAGGTGGACAAAAAGTACCGAGCTGATCTCCCTGAGCTATGCGTCTGCTTCCCACTAGCTATCTATTTTACGTTTGGTATTGTATATATGTCCATGCCACTCTCTCACTTCGTTCCATCTTACCTTTCTCCCTCCCCATGTCCTCAAGTCCATTCTCTACGTCTGCGTCTTTATTCCCGTCCTGTGCCTAGGTTTTTCAGCACCATCTTTTTTCTTTTTTGATTCCATATATATGTGTTAGCATACGGTATTTGTTTTTCTCTTTCTGACTTACTTCACTCTGCATGACAGGCTCTAGGTCCATCCACCTCACTACAAATAACTCAATTTCGTTTCTTTTTATGGCTGAATAATATTCCATTATATATATGTGCCACATCTTCTTTATCCATTCATCTGTCAATGGACAATTAGGTTGCTTCCATGTCCTGGCTATTGTATATAGAGCTGCAATGAACATTGTGGTACATGACTCTTTTTGAATTATGGTTTATTCAGGGTATGTGTCCAGTGGTGGGATTGCTGGGACATATGGTAGTTCTATTTTTAGTTTTTTAAGGAAACTCCATACTGTCCTCCATAGTGGTTGTATCAACTTACATTCCCACCAACAGTGCAAGAGGGTTCCCTTTTCTCCACACCCTCTCCAGCATTTATTGTTTGTAGATTTTTTGATCAAGGCCTTTCTAACCAGTGTTAGGTGATACCTCATTGTACTTTTGATTTGCATTTCTCTAATGATTAGTAATCAAAGGATGAATCAGTTGAGCATCCTTTCATGTGTTTGTTGGCCATCTGTATATCTTCTTTGGAGAAATGTCTATTTAGGTCTTCTGCCCATTTTTGGATTGGGTTGTCTGTTTTTTGATATTGAGCTGCATGAACTACTTGCATGTTTTGGAGATTAATCCTTTGTCAGTTGCTTCGTTTACAAATATTTTCTCCCACTCTGAGGGTTGTCTTTGGCCTTGTTTATGGTTTCCTTTGCTGTGCAAAAGCTTTTAAGTTTCATTAGGTCCCATTTGTTTCTTTTTGTTATTATTTCCATTTCTCTAGGAGGTGGATCAAAAAGGATCTTGCTGTGATTTATGTCATAGAGTGTTCTGCCTATGTTTTCCTCTAAGAGTTTGATAGTTTCTGGCCTTATATTTAGGTCTTTAATGCATTTTGAGTTTATTTTTGTGTATGGTGTTAGGGAGTGTTCTAATTTCATTCCTTTAATTGTAGCTGTCCAATTTTCCCAGCACCACTTATTGAAGAAGCTGTCTTTTCTCCACTATATATTCTTGCCTCCTTTATCAAAGAGAAGGTGAGCATATGTGCATGGGTTTACCTCTGGGTTTTCTATCCTGTTCCATTGATCTATATTTCTGTTTTTGTGCCAGTACCATACTGTCTTGATTACTGTAGGTTTGTAGTATTGTCTGAAGTCAGGGAGCCTGATTCCTCCAGCTCCGTTTTCCTTTCTAAGATTGCTTTGGCTGCTCGGTGTCTTTTGTGTTTCCATACAAATTGTGAAATTTTTTGTCCTAGTTCTGTGAAAAATGCCAGTGGTAGTTTGATGGGGATTGCACTGAATCTGTAGATTGCTTTGGGTAGTATAGTCATTTTCACAATGCTGATTCTTCCAATCCAAGAACATGGTATATCTCTCCATCTGTTTGTATCATCTTTAATTTCTTTCATCACTATTGCTTGTAGTAATCTTTCATGATCCTTTGTATTTCTACAGTGTCACTTGTTATTCTCCTGTTTCATTTCTAATTCTATTGATTTGAGTCTTGTCCTTTTCTTTCGTGATGAGTCTGGCTAATGGTTTATCAATTTTGTTTATCTTCTCAAAGAACTAGCTTTTAGTTTTATTGGTCTTTGCTATTGTTTCCTTCAATTCTTTTTCATTTATTTCTGATCTGATCTTTATGATTTCTTTCCATCTTCTAACTTTGGGGATTTTTGTTGTTCTTCCTCTAATTGCTATAGGTGTAAGGTTAGGTTCTTTATTTGAGATGTTTCTTGTTTCTTGAGATAGGATTGTATTGCTATAAATTTCCCTCTTAGAACTGCTTTTGCTCCATCCCATTGGATTTGGGTCATTGTGTTTTCATTGTCATTTGTTTCTAGGTTTTTTCTGATTTCCTCTTTGATTTCTTTAGAGATCTCTTGCTTATTTAGTAGTGTATTGTTTAGCCTCCATGTGTTTGTATGTTTTACAGATTTTTTTCCTGTAATCGATATCTAGTCTCATAGTGTTGTGGTCAGAAAAGATACTTTATACAATTTCAATTTTCTTAAATTTACCAAGTCTTGATTTGTGACCCAAGATATGATCTATCCTGGAAAATATTCCATGAGCACGTGAGAAGAAAGTGTAATCTGCTGTTTTTGGATGGAATGTCCTATAAATATCAATTAAGTCCATCTTGTTTAATGTATCATTTAAAGCTTGTATTTCCTTATTTATTTTCACTTTGGATGATCAGTCCATTGGTGAAAGTGGGGTATTAAAGTCCCCTACTATGATTGTGTTACTGTCGATTTCCCCTTTTATGCCTGTTAGCATTTGCCTTATGTATTGAGATGCTCCTATGTTGGGTGCATAAATATTTACAATTGTTGTATCTTCTTCTTGGATTGATCCCTTGATCATGTGTAGTTTCCTTTTTCGTCTCTTGTAACTGTCTTTATTTTGAAGTCTATTTTGTCTGATATGAGAATTGCTACTCTAGCTTTCTTTTGATTTCCATGTGCATGGAATATCTTTTTCCGTCCCCTAACTTTCAGTATGTATGTGTCCTTAGTCTGAAGTGGTTCTCTTGTAGACAGCATATATACAGGTCTTGTTTTGCAGCCAGTCTATGTCTTTTGCTTGGAGCATTTAATCCATTTACATTTAAGGTAGTTATCAATATGTATGTTCCTATTACCATTTTCTTAACTGTTTTGGGTTTGTTATTGTAGTTCTTTTCCTTCTGTTGTATTTCTGCCTAAAGAAGTCCCTTTAGCATTTGTTGTAAAGATGGTTTGGTGGTGCTGAATTCTCTTAGCTTTTGCTTGTCTGTAAATGTTTTAATATCTCCGTCAAATCTGAATGAGATCCTTGCTGGGTAGAGTCAGTTATTCTTCTATTGATTCCTTCTAGGGAATTTTTTTTTTTTTTTTTGGCGGTACGCGGGCTTCTCACTGTTGTGGCCTCTCCCGTTGCGGAGCACAGGCTCCAGATGCGCAGGCTCAGTGGCCATGGCTCACAGGCCCAGCTGCTCCACGGCATGTGGGATCTTCCCAGACTGGGGCATGAACCTGTGTCCCCTGCATCGGCAGGCGGACTCTCAACCACTGCGCCACCAGGGAAGCCCCCTTCTAGGGAATTTTTAATTTAATTTATTGTGTTGTTCATCATTGTTTGTTTGCTCTTTAGTTCTTCTAGGTCCTTGTTAAACGTTTCTTTTATTTTCTCCATCCTATTTCCAAGATTTTGGATCATCTTTACTATCATTACTCTGAATTCTTTTTCAGGTAGACTGCCTATTTCCTCTTCATTTGTTTGGTCTGGTGGGTTTTTACGTTGCTACTTCATCTGCTGTGTGTTTTGCTGTCTTCTCATTTTGCGTAACTTACTGTGTTTGGGGTCTCCTTTTTGCAGACTGCAGCTTCATAGTTCCCGTTGTTTTTGGTGTCTGTCCCCAGTGGGTAAGGTTGGTTCAGTGGGTTGTGTAGGCTTCCTGGTGGAGGGGACTGGTGCCTGTGTTCTGCTGGATGAGGCTGTATCTTGTCTTTCTGGTGGGCAGGACTGCATCTGGTGGTGGGTTTTGAGGTGACTGTGAACTTATTATGATTTTAGGCAGCCTCTCTGCTAAGGGGTGTGGTTGTGTTCCTGTCTTGCTAATTGTTTGGCATAGGGTATCCAGCACTGTAGCTTGCTCATCGTTGAGTAGAGCTGGGTCTTAGCGTTGAGATGGAAATCTCTGGGAAAGCTCTCACCAATTGATATTATGTGGGTCCGGTAGGTCTCTGGTGGACCAATGTCCTGAACTCGTGTCTCCCACCTCAGAGGCCCAGGCATGACACTGGCTGCAGTGCCATGGCCCTGTCAGCAACACGGCTGCTAGTGTTGGAGTGTCTCCTGCAGAGGTAGGGGTGGCTGTGGCTCACCGTGGGGACAACGACACTGGTAGCAGAATTTCTGGGAAGTACTCCTTGGCGTAAGCCCTCCCAGAGTCTCCATGTAATCTTTTTGTACCTTGAAATCTTCAAGATGGAAATACCTGTCTCAGGTGTTCTGTGATGATTTAAATATGGTAGTGGTTGTGAAAATGCCTGAGAAAGGTAAGATATTTCACAAATACTAATTGCCATGATTGTTTGTCTGCTCCATTTTATTTTTATTTTTTTAATTTTAAAATTATATTTTCTTTTTTATAATGTTATTTATTTTATTTTATTGTTTATTTTCTTTTTTATTTTTTTGGCTGTGGCGGGTCTTAGTTGCGGCACTCAGGATCTTTGTGGAGGCATGCAGTATCTTTTTCATTGTGGTGTGTGAGCTCTTTGTTTTGGTTCGCGGGCTTCTCTTTAGCTGTGGCATGCAGGGTTTTCTCTCTCTAGTTGTGGTGCTTGCGCTGCAGAGTGAATGGGCTTTGTAGTTTGAAGCACATGGGCTCTCTCATTGAGGTGCATGAGCTCAGTAGTTGTGGGGTGCAGGCTTTGTTGCCCCAAGGGATCGAACCCGCATCCCCTACGTTGTAAGGCGGACTCTTTACCACTGGACCACCGGGGAAGTCCCCGTCTGCTCCACTTTAAATGAGACTTTAGCAGCTTAACTCCCCACATCTCTCAGACATTTTGCTGCTTGCATCATGATTCATAATAAAACTGAGCAGCCCCTCACTGCTGGAGCTGCTGATTCATTTCCTGAACATACAAGGAGATAAAAAGATAATTGGTTCTACATTTATTGATTGCTGGATGTCTCAGAGTTTTTACAAAATAAAAATTTAGAAAAGATTAATGCAGGTTTCATTGCCTAGTAAATTTACCCGATCAGCTTAAGTAATCAGTTAAATCCCATTTACTTCAAGCTTGTTTTAGAAATACAGCTATTACCTACCTGATACTGTAACAAAGTATTCGGAAATAATTGAATGCTGGATCATCCTTCTAGGGGTCAGTTAATATGTCAAAGCCAGTAGTGAAGATGTGATCAAGAAAAGTGTCATAGGACAATATCGTAGAGCAGATCTCTGAAATGTACTCATCTTGTATAACTGTAACGTTATAGCCATTGAACACCAAGTTCCCCTTTCCCCTATCCCCTGGTAACCACTATTCTTTTGTCTACTATATCTTTGACTATTTTAGATACCCTATATACGAGGAATCATGCAGTGTTTGTCCTTCTGTGACTGACTTATTTCACTTAGCATTATATCTTCCAGGTTCATCCCTATTGTCACAAATGGCAGAATTTCCTTCTTTGTTTCAAGGCTGAATAATATTCCATTGTTTGTTTGTACCACATCTTCTTTATCATTTGTCTGTTGATGGACATTTAAGTTGCTTTCATGTCTTGGCTATTGTGAATAATGCTGCAATGAACATGGGATTACGAATATCTCTTGGAGATCCTGATTTCAATTCTTTTGGATATATACCCAGAATTGGGATTGCTGGATCATATGGTAGTTTTATTTTTAATTTTCTGAGGAATCTCCAAACTGTTTTCCATACATAGTGCCTATAGTTAGCAATAAGGTATTGTGTTCTTAAAAATATGTTAAGCAGGTAGATCTCATGTTGTGTTCTTATCACACACACATAAATAAAATAAAACAAACAAAACCCCATAGGGACACAAGGAAACATTTGGAGGTGGTGGGCATGTTTATTACCTGGATTGTGGTGATGTTAATCAGATTATATACATATGTCCAAACTCACCAGATTAGATACATTAATTACGTGCAAGTTTTTATGTACTAGTTATATCTCAAAAAAGCTGAAAGAAATGTCATGGGAGTCAACTCAAATTCTAATAGTCTCAATATTGATATTTTTGTAGGAATTTCATAAGCGTGGATGTGTGTATTTGTGGATCCCCTGAGTCCTCAGAGGTCATCTTTTAGGGCTGTTATTCAGAGTGGCACTAGTCTCACATTCTCTTACGCTAGGCCTTTTGAGGAGCATGTAGGAATAGGACTATTTACTTTTTATTTACTAAGATCAGCGAGGAGGATGGTTTGGGTTTCAGGACATGATTTTTGTATGGTTTTGAATATATCAGCGTATTAAATCCAGTTATAATGCTTTTTTTTTTTTTGGCTCTACAACTTTGGTGCCACTCCTGATTTTCCTTTGATTAAAAGAGAACAATGCTTACAAAATAATAAAAACTCTATCTAATAACACGATTAAAAACACACAACTGCTGTCTCAGAAGAGTGGAACTTGTTAAACTGAAGATCCTTTGTGCTGAAAATAATGATGGTTTTTATCTAAGAAAATGTAGGGGCATAGCTACATTTGGAATTAGAGCCTGGAAAAAGACACACTGAGATGTACTTGGGGTGGGAGAAGAGTGGAAAGGGAGAGAGGAATGAGGAGCCGTGATACAGGTGCAACGTGAGGTGATTTTATAAATTTGGGGGATGATTTGTTACATGGCAGAAACTAACTGATAAAGGCCCATTAAGAACTAATTATCCTTTCATTTGAATTTTGTTTAAATTCAGTCCTTGAGAATGAGAATTAAGCCATATAAATCTTGTGCTCTTTCAGCTCTTTCCTCAGTTCCTTACACATTATAATCATTATACTTAACATTTATTACACACTTACTTTGTGTCAGGCACTTACTAATGGCTTTCTGTGTAATAATAAACTGAATATTTGGAAAAACCCAACAATGTAGGACCATGATCTACAGTGTTTAGATGAGAAAACTGAGGTCCAGAAAGGAGAAATACCCGCCACCTTCACAAATCCAGTCACTGGCAGAGGGGGTATTTGCACAAGAGTTACCCAGCTCCAAAGCATGCAATTTTAATATCTATAATAGACTTCTTTGGTACACTAAATGGCACCTATATGTATTATGTAAATTCTTAACTATGGTAACAAGTGTGATTCTGTTAGCTACGTTCTAACTTACTTCATTTTTCAGAAAGTGTCCCCTTTGTGGAAAGCACCTAACATTTTCCAGAGAACCTTTTACTCTGGGAGCTATTGGAGTGAGTCACAGCTAAGTTCATTAAGCGTTAGTGCTTCAGGAATGCCTCTGAGACTGAGTGGCATGTTTTAAGGGATGTTAACCATTGTGTGGAAAAGAAAACAGAAAACACGGAGGCTATGGAAATTTATCTCCCTGAGAATCTTTCCTTCTGGTTTTCTCCTGAGGAGGATGTCCTTAGTTCACTTCTAGCACTGCACTCCATCCAGGAGGATTTGTTACATAATCCCCTCCTGTTTGCTGCTGCTTCTCTCAGGCTCTAATCATCTCAGGACCCTATGAAGCACCAGACACTTGAGGACTATTTTATTTCAGATTAAAAATTATATATAAATAGCTAGTGCCATTTGCAGCAACATGGATGGACCCAGAGATTGTCGTACTGAGTGAAGCGAGTCAGAGAAGGAGAAATATCTTATGATATCAATTATATGTGGAATCTAAAAAAAAATTGATATAAATGAGCTTATTTACAAAACAGAAACAGACTCACAAACTTAGAGAACGAAACTATGGTTATAGGAGTGGGGGACTGGTGGTGGGGAGGGATAGTTAGGGAGTTTGGGATTGACATGTACATACTGCCATATTTAAAATTGATAACCAACAAGGACCTACTGTATAGCACAGGGAACTCTGCTCAATATTATGTAACAACCTAAATGGGAAAAAAGACTTTGAATAGCCGAAGTGAGAGAGTGGCACGGACATATATACACTACCAAATGTAAAATAGATAGCTAGTGGGAAGCAGCTGCATAGCACAGGGAGATCAGCTCGGGGCTTTGTGACCACCTAGAGGGGTGGGATAGGGAGGGTGGGAGGGAGACGCTAGAGGGAGGAGATACGGGGATATATGTATACGTATAGCTGATTCACTTTTTTGTAAAGCAGAAACTAACACACCATTGTAAAGCAATTATACTCTAATAAAGATGTTAAAAAAAAAAGAATGGATACATGTATATGTATAACTGAATCACTTTTCTGTACCCCTGAAACTAACAACATTGGTAATCAACTATACTCCAATATATGGGGGCTTCTCTGCTGGTGCAGTGGTTGAGGGGACCACTATGCAGGGAACACGGGTTTGTGCCCCGGTCCGGGAAGATCCCACATGCCACAGAGTGGCTGGGCCCGTGAGCCATGGCCACTGAGCCTGTGCGTACCGCAAAAAAAAAAAAAAAAATCCTCAACAGAATACTAGCAGACAGAATCCCAACAGCACATTAAAAGGATCATACACCATGATCAAGTGGGGTTTATCCCAGGAATGCAAGGATACTTCAATATATGCAAATCAATCAATGTGATAAACCACAGTAACAAATTGAAGGAGAAAAACCATATGATCATCTCAATAGATGCAGAAAAAAGCTTTCGACAAAACTCAGCACTCATTCATGATAAAAACCCTCCAGAAAATAGGCCTAGAGGGCACTTAATAAAGGCAGTATATTACAAACCCACAGCCGACATCGTTCTCAATAGTGAAAAACTGAAACCACTTCCACTAAAAGCAGGAACAAGACAAGGTTGCCCACTCTCAGCACTATTATTCAACATAGTTTTGGAAGTTTTAGCCACAGGAATCCGAGAAAAAAAAGGAAATAAAGGAATACAAATCAGAAAAGAAGTAAAGCTGTCACTGTTTGTAGATGACATGGTACTATATATAGAGAATCCTAAAGTCTCTACCTGAAAACTACTAGAGCTAATCAATGAATTGGTAAAGTAGCAGGACACAAAATTAATACACAGAAATCTCTTGCATTCCTATACAATAATGATGACAAATCTGAAAGAGAAATTAAGGAAACACTTGCATTTACCATTGCAACAAAAAGAATAAAATACCTAGGAATAAACCTACCTAAGGAGACAAAAGACCTGTATGCAGAAAACTATAAGACACTGATGAAAGAAATTAAAGATGATACAAACAGATGGAGAGATATACTATGTTCTTGGATTGGAGGAATCAACATTGTGAAAATGACTATACCACCCAAAGCAATCTACAGATTTATTGCAGTCCCTATGAAGCTACCACTGACGTTTTTCACAGAACTAGAACAAAAAGTTTCACAATTTGTGTGGAAACACAAAAGACCCTGAATAGTCAAAGCAATCTTGAGAAATAAAAATGAACGTGCAGCAATCAGGCTTCTGGACTTCAGACTATAATACAAAGCTACAGTAATCAAGACTGTATGGTATTGGCACAAAAACAGAAATATAGATCAATGGAACAGGATAGAAAGCCCAGAGATAAACCCACGCACATATGGTCACCTTATTTTTGATAAAGGAGGCAAGAATGTACAATGGAGAAAAGACAGCCTCTTCAATAAGTGGTGCTGGGAAAACTGGACAGCTACATGTAAAAGAAATAACTTAGAACACTCCCTAACACCATACACAAAAATAAACTCAAAATGGATTAAAGACCTAAATGTAAGGTCAGACACTATAAAACTTAGAGGAAAATATAGGCAGAACACTCTATGATATAAATCACAGCAAGATCCTTTTTTAACCTACCTCCTAGAGAAATAGAAATAAAAACAAAAAATAAACAAATGGGACCTAAAGAAACTTCAAAGCTTTTGCACAGCAAGGAAAACCATAAAGAAGATGAAAAGTAAACCCTCAGAATGGGAGAAAATATTTGCAAATGAAGCAACTGACAAAGGATTAATCTCCAAAATATACAAGCAGCTCAATATCAAAAAAAACAAACAACCCAATCCAAAAATGGGCAGAAGACCTAAATATACATTTCTCCAAAGAAGATATATAGATTGCCAACAAACCCATGAAAAGATGCTCAACATCACTAATCATTAGAGAAATGCAAGTCAGAACTACAATGAGGTATCACCTCACAGCAGTCAGAATGGCCATCATGAAAAAATCTACAAACAATAAATGCTGGAGACGGTGTGGAGAAAAGGGAACTCTCTTGCACTGTTGGTGGGAATGTAAATTGATACAACCACTATGGAAAACAGTATGGAGGTTCCTTAAAGAACTAAAAATAGAACTACCATATGACCCATCAATCTCACTAGTGGGCATATACCCTGAAAAAACCATAATTCAAAAAATCATGTACCACAATGTTCATTGCAGCTCTATTTACCATAGCCAGGACATGGAAGCAACCTAACTGTCCATCGACAGATGAATGGATAAAGAAGATGTGGCACAAATATGCAATGGAATATTACTCAGCCATCAGAAGAAACGAAATTGAGTTATTTGTAGTGAGGTGGATGGACCTAGAGTCTGTCATCCAGAGTGAAGTAAGTCAGAAAGAGAAAAACAAAAAATGGTTATGAAGAACCTAGGACCAGGACAGGAATAAAAACGCAGATGTAGAGAGTGGACTTGAGGACACAGGTAGGGGGAAGGGTAAGCTGGGACAAAGTGAGAGAGTGTCATGGACTTACATATTCTACCAAATATAAACTAGATAGCTAGTGGGAAGTAGCCGCATAGTACAGGGAGATCAGCTCAGTGCTTTGTGACCAGCTAGAGGGTTGGGGTAGGGATGGTGGGAGGGAGATGCAAGAGGGAGGAGATATGGGGATATATGTATATGTATAGCTGATTCACTTTGTTATAAAGCAGAAACTAACACACTATTGTAAAGCAATTATACTCCAATAAAGATGTTAAAAAAGAAATACTGGTGGTAAATTCTATTTATGCTATTTTCTGGCTATAATAGTTTAAGGTATAGTCTTAGCTGAGAAGAGTCGAACACATTGAACAACATTTTGATAATTTTGTTTTTCATTTGATTGTCTAGCATTAAAAATTTGAGCAAGAATAACAAAAATAATATATGGATTTAGGTATTGTTTTAAGATATGGTAAATGAGATGTGATAATTTATATGATGGAATTAAAATATTTTGTAATATACTGTATAATGATAACAATTTATCACATGTGGTTCCATTACAGTGTTTAATGTGATATGTAAAATACATTTGAATCTAGTGTTGTATAAAAATTTTATTAATACTTACATTTTCTATTTGGTTAGAAAAGCAAATTTTCTCCAGATTGGAATTAATAAAAAGAAAAAATGTGGAACTACAATGACTCAAAATTGTCTAATTTTGCATTACTTACTCTCAAATGGAACTGAAAAATTATTTCAAAATATGATTATAACAATATAAATAGTGCTTACTGATGATATAATGGTGCAAACATTAAATTGGCAATAATCTATGAAATACCCATGTCTTTATTCAATTCCTTAATGAAACATTTGTCCAGCCCTAAAACACAACATCCAGCCACATACAAGAATAAGTGAATTCAGTCTTTGAACATTGCTGACTTTTAATATTAAAAAAATTATTGCACGTATTTTTAAAGATAAATGATATGGTCAAAGAATTAGATAGTGCAGATGAACTTAGTCACTGAATTTTACTAGATTTCTGGCAACCTGGTCAGGAGCAGTTTCCAGTGGATTGTGGTAGAAGAGGCCAGTTTATAATGGGTTGAGGAGTGAATGAAATCTGAGGATCCTGAGTCTCAGGATGCTTTTTTTTAAAAAAAAGTATGGCTGTGAAGGAAAGGAGAGATCATAAACACTGATGGGAAAGAAGCAATAGATGAGGGAATTTGAAGATGTAACTGGGTGTGAGAGGCAGAGAGAGAGATTACGGTATGTATGTATGTATGTGTTTATGTATGTATGTATCAGTCTTTTTGGAAACAGGTATCCTAACTAGTTTGAACAGAAAAGTTTGATGCCATGTGATTTGGGCACTATTAAGAGAGACTATAAGCGACAATGAGACACGCCCTGGGTGTAACCATTATACGCTACTGGCAGACTCCTTCAAATGACACCACTGAACCCAGCAACTTGAAGGTTCTTTGCTGGAGGACATGACTCCACCCAGCTGAGAGCTGTTCCAGGCTGATGATGCTGGAGGATCTGTGGGAGCAGAAGGCAACTGCCCACTCATGCTTGTCTCGAGACCCGCTGCTGGACCAGAGATTGCTGCTGGTGCTGAGACATTTCTTTCTTAGACTTCTCCTTGGTGTGGTTCGTTATCCCCTTTGGATGTTCACTACTTTGACTAACCTGTGTTGTGTGCAATAAGCCGAGTGACTTGTTGGAAAAACAAAAACAAACAAACAACAACAACAACAAACAAGAGAGAGAGACTAGTAGGGCAGAGGAAGTATGGCAACCATGAAGTAAATGTGTCTGATTCTTGTCTGAGTTTTTCGGGAGAATGAAAGGATGTGGAAAGGGTGTCAGCCTAATAAAGAAAGCAGAGCCTCCCTAGTAGGGTGTGGGTGTGAATCGGGGGCTTGTGAGGAGGGTATCATCATGATTGGCAGATGGAGAAAAGCACAATCAGGTAAATTGGGATGGGGGAGGTTTTGAGAAAAGAGTAGGCATTCAAGAAACCAAGTCCTAAATAAAGATCTTCCCTGATGTCAGGGACATTTTCATGGTTTGTCTCTTATTTTTGAGAGGTGGAGAGGAGTCTGGGTAAAATCACTATAAAACTTAGGATCTCTCACTGAAAATTGTAGGTTGAAAGATGAGTAACCAAATCACATGGCTTCAGACTCCTCTGTCCAAACTTGTTAGGATGCCTGTTTCCCAAAAGACTGATACATACATACATGCACATATATGAATATAAATGCAGTTGCACAAGCACTTTTTAAATTTCAATATAGCTAGTGAGTGAAATGCCTTTTACTTTTTATTGATGTCTCAGAAGCCTGTCAAGGATTGACTAAAAATGGCCAGATGGTCATTGTTTTCAAGATTTGCTGCAAAATCTTTGAAACGCAGAGGTAGGGAATGATAATGGAAATGGAGGAAGAGGGGATAATTGTCATTCTATAATAATCTTATTTTCACAGGTGAGAGGGCTTTCTAGCAACAAAGGGATTAGATGAGTGGCCAGCTGAAGCATGGATACCTAAGTCCAATACTACCAATTTAAGGAAAATCAGAGGATGGAAGAAACACCCCAGCAATTTCATATTGGAGTATTTAAGAGTAACTGGCAGACTTGATATAAGGTAGGTATGAATTCTAAATTTTAAAATATTTTCTGTCCTTTATTTGTAAGAATGTTTTACTGATCACTCTCTTGGGGCCTTGGGCATATGCCAGTTATCATCTTTTCTGTGCTACGATTTCTCAATCTGCAAAACAGGTGTCAATGTAGTCCTTACAGGGATTCTGGGGTGGTGCGTCTCACGTTACACAGTGTCATAACACGTGAGTAAACATTAGGTCTCCTTTTTTATGCTTCATTTTCTTTCTCCAACTTGAAAGCAGGTATGATGCAATTTGCTTCTATGTAACCCTCATGTTCCATGTAGGAGTGCTTAGCTTTGAAAAATAATACAGTATATGTTCATTAACTATTTTGGAAGATCCCTGTTTGAAAAAGGACTGTTGTTCACTTTCTCTTATAGATTAAGAAAAATGAACTTCAGCGTTATGGTAACCATGTTTTTTTTCTGAATTAAAAATTAGTCTGACACACATGGTGGAAATGAGGCATACTATTTAACAATACTTTAATAGTTCTCAGATACATGTGTACCCTCTCCTAAGAGGTTAAATAAGGGGTTCAAGGGTGAAAATCCAGCTGATGGTACTGAAATTAGAACCCAGAATACATACATTCCTTGAGATGTATTCCAACTAAATCAGGATAAGTGAGTGAAGGAAGGGTATGGAAATGATGTTAAATACAAAGTCTTTTAAGCAGCTTGGGAGAAAATGCTAGGATAGCCATCTAGAATAAGTGATATTTATACAAAAGGCTCTGAGTGCACAAGCTGTCATTTTTCTAATCATCCATGAATAAGTACTCTATAAGTGAGAGTGGGACTGAATCTGTATCTTTTTAAAATTTGAAGACTCTATTATTGTTGTTCATTTTAAAAGAAAGTTTTAATGTTATTTACATATATCTGTAAGGAATATCCCTTGAATCTCAATTGAATTTGTGGGAAATGCGTTTTGCATTTGGTTACTCTACTGAGGAATCATTGCATAGAAAAGGGAGAGTTGCTGGGAGAAAAACATGCATCTCCAATACAAATTTATTTTAACCTATCTCACCACCATTTTTGATCAAGTTCTCCTTATTTTTTATTCAAACCCATTTGTGGGGGAAAAGTTTTAATCAAAGTATTAATTCAGACAAAATAATTATGCAAAATAAACTGTTAATTTAATTGTAGACTATGTATGGAAGCTTATTTCAAAGCAAATGTTTGGGTTCAATCACTAGTGTTTAAAATCCTATGAAGTAACTGGTAATTTGACTTAATTCAATCTTGTCATTATTACTTTCTATGTGTCATTTAAAATTATTTTATTTTCACAGATTTACTATAGAAAAATAAGAAACTTAGATTCAGTCAGCTTGAGATAATCACTATTACCATTTTGATCAGTAGCCTTCTAAATATATATGTTGTTAGATATAAGATACATAGATTTCCATGAAAATGCAAATTTTGCAGGGCTGTAAATTTGTGATTGAATGAATAAGTGCATAGTAACAGAATTAAATTACAACACATCTACAGTTTTTATTTTTTATTTTAATTTTTTTCTGAAGTACAGTTGCTGTACATTATATGTTACATGTGTACAATATAGTGATTCACAATTTTTAAAGGTTATACTCCATTTATAGTTATTATAAAATATTGGCTATATTCCTCATGTTGCATAATATATCCTTGTAGCTTATTTTCTACCTAATAGTTTGTATCTCTTACTCTTACTTACAATTTTTAAATATGCAATTTTCTCATAAAATACATTTTCTATTATTACGATATTTTTATCATATACTTTTTATGGACTACATATAACTTCATGACTTTTATCAGGCCCTAAGCTTGAACATTTAGATTATTTCTAATTTTTTGCCATTTTACTTTTTTGAATTTTTTTAACTGAAAATTTTTTTCCAGCTTTATTGAAATATGACTGGCATATAACATTGTATAAGTTTAAGTTGTACAATGTGGTGATTTGATATATGTATTACTGCAAAATGATTAACAAAAGAAGGTTAGTTAACACATACATCACCTCATATGGTTACCATTTGTGTGTGTGTATGTGATATTTTGCAATTTTAAACAGTACTATAATTGAAAGGCTTTGACTACATCTTTGGATATATTTGTACTTATTTTATTAGAATCATTCCCTAGTCATGGGACTGTAAAAGAGATGTGCCCATTTTAAAGATATTTATTGAATACATATATATTCAAATTGTGCTAAAGAAAGATTGTGTCAATTTATATTCTCATAGGCATGGCAGTGCCCATTTTTCTGACTCTTGCCATTCATGAGTTATAATTTGCATGCAGTCTGTTTGGTATTTAAAAAATTATATTTCAGGGTTTTAGTATTATTTGCTTATGGTATGCTTAAACACTTTATTCATATATTTAAGGGCCATTAGTGTTTTGTTGAAGAGTTCAAAGACTTTATTTTCCTCATATTAATGTCCTAGCATTCTTTATATAGGATGGATTTGTCATACAGATTTCATTATATCCTCCAATATTTTAATATTTTATTGAAATTTTAAAATTTAGTTATTTATGGAAATTTTATTTAATATCTGACTATTAAATGGATTTGTGTTTTTGAGCTGCTCTTTTCCTTTAAGATGTTGCCTTTAGGGTTATATTTTAGAAGAATTAATATTATATAAATGATATTATATAGATAAACACTTCCATTTCCTTCTAATATGTATTTTATAATAAAACTCTTTTATGTATTTGATAAACTATTTAAAAAATTTTAAGGCTCAATTTTCTACCTTTTACTCTTGAATTTACCAGAATTTACATTGTTATTGTAAATGAGGTCTTTTTTCCTTTTAGGGTACAATTGACACTTGAATAACAGGGGTTAGATTGAACTGTGTGGGTCCAGTTATAGGCAGATTTTTTTCAATAAATGCTTACTACAATATAAATGATCTGCAACTGATGGACTCTTCGGATGCTGGAACCCAGGATATGGAGGGCTCTGGACCCTTTGTAAAATTATAGTTGGATTTTCATTTGCATGGGTGTCGGTGCCAATAACTCCCAGTTGTTTAAAGGTCTAACTGTATGTTCTTATTGCTGGCGCATAAGGAAGTGATGGATTTTGATCTTTATTGTTTCTTCACTTGCAACCTGGCTGAATTTTCTCTTTGGTTGACTCTTACTGGCCCCCACTCTCGTACTGAGCCCAAAGTCCTGCCAGATGAAAGTCAGGAGGGGCAGTGCAGACATTTGTTCTTGTGTCAGCACTGACATGCTTTTCCAGAGACAGTGGTTGGGCCATAGATTGTCCCCTGGTCTAACCTTATTGCCCAGGCTCCCTGCTTCCCCCTCAGTCAAGGCAGGATTTCTCTTCATGCAGTGATCCAGATGCCGGTCAGGAGACTCCCTTCCATGGCCTTGCCAGCACTGTTTCTTGCAAAAATCCCTTGAAATTTTGCACATGTGAACACTGTTGCCTGGGTTTAGGATCTACAGGTGTAGATTTTGAAACCTTTTTTACATTCCTTTTATCATATTAGTAGGATTTGAGAGGCAGGGAGTGTTAAAAAGGTGGGCTCCATTTTTACCTTCAACCAGAATCTTCAAAGTCAGTTTGTTTATTGGTTATCCTGTGCATCTTATAATTTAAAGAGTTTAAAAGAGCAGAAATTAAAACTCTTAAATAGAAATTGCTGTTTCTAGAAGCCACATTTGCTTTTGTCTCTCTCTGCCTGTTCTTTAACATTGCATTTCTAAGCTGTGCTCTGCTATAATTAATGAGTGCTGTCTTTGACTAGTAATTGATGAAGAATCAATGTATGTCATCTACCATTACAGCTTCTTGATTGCATGAAGAGGCTCATGATCTGGGGGGAGGGGCTTTGTGATTTTTTTTTTTTTTTTCTGGTGCAAATGTAAGTTACTGGATCACCTATCCTACGTGCGACTGCAATTCTGATCCTTATTTCCAATTAAAGAGTAAAATTCGGTTGTTCACTTTCAGGAGTTTCCGACAGGAAGGAATTCTAATGTAGAAGGAAGGAAGGAAGGTTTTCCAGTATGTACTGCAGAAATCACAACACACAGATGCTTTAATTATGTTAGTTGCTTCAGTGCAACGGGTTTTCCAACACCTTTACCACCCACTTATATGTGACCTTGAGAAAAGCTCTTCTT
This sequence comes from Tursiops truncatus, assembly GCF_011762595.2. Classification (NCBI taxonomy): domain Eukaryota; kingdom Metazoa; phylum Chordata; class Mammalia; order Artiodactyla; family Delphinidae; genus Tursiops; species Tursiops truncatus. The sequence continues at coordinate 14,073,281 of NC_047039.1, forward strand.
GTTTGAAAGCATGAGTTTCTCAGTAGCCAGCACTGCATTTTTGGAGAAAATGACCACAAGGCACGAGAAGGTCACTAGTCTAATATTCTGTTGTGTAAAGATTGTGATCTATATGGCTTGGCCATAGGACATGCAGACCATTAGAATGGCTGGTTGCTGTGAGTGGCTGAGATTGGGGGTGAAATAGGGTAACTGACGTCCCTCCCTCTGAGAACAGTCATCAAGTCTGGGGGGCTCAGGGACTGCAGGGTGGTTGTTAGGCTCTCACCACATTCGTGAGTAAGATGCTCACGTTCACTCACCAAGCTTCTCACTGTACCTAGATTTCAGGTCATGATTTAAGCCCAGCCAAGAGTTTCTTCTCCTCTTTTACCATAAATAGAAATACTAGGCCTGTGTGATAGAGTTTTCTGGGCTCAAGTCTTTGCCTGCTGTTCTGTGCCGAGCTGCAGATCTGCTGGGATATTTTCTGCTGCGTGAGCAACTCAGCTTCCATTCTGAATATTTTATACATTCTGTGCACGCTTGGCAGAATAAGGGCTTTCACCAGTGATGAATTCATAGTATACACATTGGCAGCTTTCCTGAACTGGTTACTTTAATGACATTATCAATTAGCCCTAAAAGTTGAAATTTAAATGAAATCCACCAACAAGCCTTTGAATCAGCTAATCACAGGAGATGGGCCTAAACAGGCCCTATATAATTAAGCAGGACAATAGTGAGGGGAAATTAATTGAGGGGTGCAGTATAAAGAGCACTGGGTTCTTTCTCCATAGCTTTGAAAAACTCTATAATGCCAAAGGGAATAGAAAAGATCAGATTATGAAATGGGTAGAATCCATCAATACTCTTTATCCTGTTTATTGACACATTTAATCTTTACCCAAAAGCTCTGCTGGCCATTGGAGATACAAAAGGGAGGGAGTGAAGAGGAATTACTTACTTAACCCTTTCTGTTTGGCAGATGTGATACTCATTGAAAACCATTTTATTATCTTTGACGATATTCTGCAGAGTAGAGACTTCGTAGGTGAAGATGTTATGGATGAAGAATCACTCAAGAGATGGAACAATAATGCACAAAAGAACACGGGTGGGAGTGTTATTGAGAAGGAAATCCCACTATTTGTGGAAATGCAGAATATGGACTGTAACTGCTGTTAGGGTTAAAGGAAGGGAGAGGCCAACAAGGTTGGGACAATCAAGAAAGGCTTCAAGGAAATTAGAGGAATAAAATGTGACTTAACACATGGGTGGGATCTTAAGCAGAGGCCAACAGGATGGGCTTTTAGAAAAAATATTCTCTTTTGCTTCCTTTTTTTTTGCTTCTTTTTTATTAGGTCATTTTTTTTTCCTCTTAAAAGAATGAACTTTCTTTGAATTATGCTTAATTTTTTAAAAAAATTTATTGGAGGATAGTTGATTTACAATATTGTGTTAGTTTCAGGTGTACAGCAAAGTGAATCAGTTATACATATATCCACTCATTAGATTTTTTTCCCATATAGGTCATTACAGAGTACTGAGTAGAGTTCCCAAGAATGATCTTTAAAGGAGGGAGGAAGACTAGAAGGAGATTTTGTGTGTGTGTGTGTGTGTGTGTGTGTGTGTGTGTGCGCGCACATGTATGAGAGAGGGAGGAAGGGAGAGAGAGAGAGAGAGAGAAACAGAGAGACACTGGTGCAGAAAGCACCAGTGAGCACTAGAGAGGAATCCAGAGACAATTTCCTTCATGAATCATTTTTCTATCATAGATGTGTATGTGTTTGAGACTGAGCTCTACTTGGTAGGGCTGTTTCTAAGGCTGTCCAGCATGCTTGTGACTACGAAGGAGCTGGCTTAGCTGCAACCAAAGACTATGGAAGGGAGATTCTCCATGTGGAGAAAAATGTAAGTGTCTCCTCTGAGAATTTTTATCATGTTAAGTTTGTTCTAGAGTCAGGCATTAGAAAATTCATGATATTATTTAACTTTGTTCTGGAAGGCAATGTTATAGTTTACAAAGATCTTTCACAGCATTATGTCTTTTTTTAGATTTTACCTGTGCAAGGATTCTGATGATAGAAAAGATAGTATATAATATTATATAAAAGATAATATGTATTATTGTTTGAGTAGCTATTTTCAATTATTTTGGGTACCTACCCAAGAGCAGAATTGTAGGGTCACTTAATAATTCTATGTTTAACTCTTTGAGGCGCCACCAAACTGTCTTCCACAGTGGCTAAACCATTGCCTTCCCACTAGTGATATGTAAGGGTTTCAATTTCTCCACATCCTCACCAAGACTTGCTAGTTTTCACTTTCTTGAGGGTCGCCATCCTAGTGGATGAGAAGTGGTACCTCATAGTGGTTTTTTGTTTTGTTTTTTGTTTTTGTTTTGCGGTACGCGGGCCTCTCACTGTTGTGGTCTCTCCCGTTGAGGAGCACAGGCTCCGGACGCGCAGGCTCAGCGGCCATGGCTCATGGGCCCAGCCGCTCCGCGGCATGTGGGATCTTCCCAGACCAGGGCACGAACCCGTGTCCCCTGCATCGGCAGGCGGACTCTCAACCACTGCGCCACCAGGGAATCCCCTCATAGTTGTTTTGATTTGCATTTTCCTAATGACTATTTATGCTGAGCATCTTTTCATGTGTTTGTTGGCCAGTTGAAGAAATGTCCATTTCAGTTTTTTGCCCATCTTAAAAATTGTATTTTTTTTCTTGTGGAGTTGTAAAAATTCTTTATATATTCTGGGTACAAGATCTTTATCAGATATGTGCTTTGCTAACATTTTTTTTCCATTCTGTGAGTTATTTCACTTTCTTGATAAGGTCCTTTGATTTGAAAAGTTTTTAATGTTGATGAAGTCTAATATATCTACTTTCTCTTTTGTTCCTTGTGCTTTTGGGGCCATACCTAAGAATTCATTGCCGAATTCAAGGTCATGAAGATTTACCCTATGTTTTTTTCTAAGAGTTTTATGGCTTTAGCTCTTACAGTTAGGTTGTTCCATTCTGAATTAATTTTTGTATGTAGTGTTAAGTAATGTTCAGATTCATTCTTTTGCGTGTGGATATCCAGTTGTCCCAGCACCATTTTTTGAAGAGACTATTCTCTCCTCATTGAATGGCCTTGGCACCCTTACTGCAAATTAATTGGCAGTAAATGTACAAGTTATTTTTGAATTCTCAGTTTTATTCTGTTGGTCTGCATGGCTATCCTTAAGCCAGTACTACATTGTTTTAATTATTGTACGTTTGCACCAGTTTTTGAAATCGGACCTTTGTTATTCTTTTTCAACATTCAGGGCCCTTGGCAATTCTGTATAAATACAACCATCAGCTTTTCCAATTCTGCAAAAAAGGTCATAGGAACTTTGAGAGAGATTGCACTGAATCTGTAGATCATTTTAGGTATTATTAACATCTTCACAATGTTAATTCTTACAATTCATGAATACGAATGTCTTTCCTAACTGTCCCAAGACAGCCATCTAACTCTTCCCCTTGCTTTCATTCTTAACCTATACCCCTAAAGCTGATTCTTCTCACAGCAGCCAAGATAAGCATTTTTAAAGGAAAATAAGATCATGTCATTCCTGTACTTTCAACCCTCCAATGGCTTCTCCTCACAATTAGAATAAAATCCACAGTCCTCACTGAGCCAGTGAGAACCTGCAGGGTTGGTCCTTACTGCTCCCTTTGTTCTCATTTTCTACCACTCTTTCCTTGCTTACTTGGCTCCAGCAATTCCAGCCTTGCCATTCCTTCAGTATAGGAAGCATACTTCTCTCTCAGGACATTTGCACTTCCTTTCTCCTTTGCCTGGAGAGCTCTTCCCCCTGATAGTTACTTACCTTGTTCTTCTCCTTATTCGTATCAGCTCAATGCTATGTCTTTGGAGAGGCCTTTCCTGACTGTTTTATTTATAGTAGTATTCCATTAGTATCACCCCATACCCTATTTTATATTTCTTTATAGATTGATTACTAAAATGTGAGAAAGGATTTTGCTTCATTCACTACTGTGATTCTAGCATTTAGAGCAGTGTCTGATACATATTAGGCAGCGACTAATTTCTGCATGGAGGAAGGAATGAATGAATTTTCCTCCAGAGAAAGAGAAGTTGAAGTAGCATAACGAACATAAATAAAATAGGATTTGGAATGAGGCAGAATTTGATTTTTTTTTAACATCTTTATTGGGGTATAATTGCTTTACAATGGTGTGTTAGTTTCTGCTTTACAACAAAGTGAATCAGTTATACATATACATATGTTCCCATATGTCTTCCCTCTTGCGTCTCCCTCCCTCCCACCCTCCCTATCCCACCCTTCCAGGCTGTCACAAAGCACCGAGCCAATATCCCTGTGCCATGCGGCTGCTGCAGAATTTGATTTTTTAATGCCATTCTGTCACTTACCAACTGTGCAATCTCAGTAAATTATTCGACCTCTCTGGACCTCAGTTTGGAGGACATGAAACGGACAAGGTAGTATTTTACTCCAAAGTTGTGGAGAAGCTTGGCTGTTAGGCATGTGAATCCCCTGGTACAGTGCTTGGCAAGAAGGAAGTACTTAAATAATTGCAGCTGTTGCTACGGAGATTATTTCTTACCCTCAGCTAGGTTAAAACACATGAAAGTCGCGTTCCTTAGAAGACAGTAATATATTTTGGCCTCTGGACTCAGAGCTGCAGTATTGAAATTGCTTGGTGTCTGATTATACAAAAGACCGAGTTTTCCAAAAATTGCTCAGCTAGTTTCCAGGGGTTATTTTCTCTTGTTTCTTGTTTTTCCCCCTCGAAGAAGGTGTATTTTGGTTTCTGAGTCCATTAGGAATTTCAAAAGAGATACATGTATATTGATAATCCAAAGCTAGCTTGTTGCCATGAACGTTATTTTGAACCTTCCAATTTGTAATCAAAGTTTCATTGGTGTCATAGTTAACTTCCTCTTGAAACTCCCACACCATTTTCTTAGTGAACTCTTGAGAATTTAGTAAAATTCTTTAGCCAATCTTAAACTGTACTGTGGATGACTTAGTCACAATGCAGCCGGAAACAAAGAAGAGAGACTACGTACGCCATATCATCCGTTCAACCCCATTATTTTATATTCACCGCTGCCACAGACAAGTCCTTTATTAGGGACTATATTGTATCGTATCTAATTCCAGGGTTGGGAACTGAAGTTGCATTGATGATGCGAGGACTGGCTTGGTACATAGCCAGGTGCAAATGGTGGAAGCTTAGTGTTTGATTCTGCTGATGTGCTCTTTTCGCTCAGATCCTGGAACACCATCCCCACTGCTCCTCTTGGTTCTTGTCTCTACTGCAGGCTCTCACATGATGTTAAAGAACACTCAGGGATCAGTCTTTCAGACAGACATGAGCTAAAGATTCTGACATAACTGCCCACGGGACTGGCATCAAGATACTAAATTTGTACTGAAAAAAAAAAAAGCAGCAAAATCAATCAGATTCAAGAAACTGCCATACCAGAGGGTGGACGGGCACCTGGAGGATAGATGTTATTTCTATTCTTTTTTTTAAACCAATAATTATGCATTATCTAGAATACTGAGTGGTAGAGGTAAAAATCTATTCAATAACTCCATGATCTGACAGTTGAACCATGCTCGCTGATATTGTTTCACACGGCACATTACACACAGCTTGTTCTCAATAAATATTTTTCCTGCATAATGGCTCTCATACACTTCTTTTCCCTCTGAGTTTGAATCGGCAGCCACGATACCCAAGGAGTCTTCATCTTGTTAGCAAGGTGCATTATCTCGTTGGCCATCAAAAGATTAGAGCAGAGGAACAGCTGGAAACCAGCAGGGATGGGTGGGGGAAAGAAAACCTGATCTGTAATTATTTCATTTCTCTTCTTTGACAGCGTCCTCCTGTTCTAAGACATGGATTCAAAGTGACTGAGTGCCTCCCTCCCTAATCCTGTGTCAAGATGAGCCCTGTATACTAGGGTCACAGAAATTGCTTTACTTTCCTATCACAGTGAAATAATGTGCTAAAGCTCCAAACCTGAAGCATGGAAGAAAAAATAGACGTTAAATGTAGCCATAAATATACTCACAGTTTTCTCTTTATTTTTCTTAGGAACCTGAATGGATACGTAGTCCTAAGCAGTACTTTCCAGGGACATGGGGCCTATTTAAATAACAGCTACTTTTTAAACCTGGATTCCAGTTTTTCACTGTGTTTTAATCAGTGAAAGTTAATTTTACAGAAGATATTTTAAAGAAAGTTAATAAGTTTGGGTGAAAACTCAGTTTAGATTCTATGTTAATTGTGCTTTCTCTTGTTTGCTTGTTCCCACACTTAACTCTAGGCTGAAACAAATCAAAATAAAAGGATCAGACATAAGTAAAGACGATGACAAACCAGATTTGGCCAGATATGTGTACAAGGCATTTAGTGTCTGGAAACATAAAAAAAAATGCACAAACTGTGATGAGACAAAATCAATTGTAATGAATGTGTGCTGAATTTCAACTCTGTGCTAAGCACTTAACATATATTCTTTTATTTATTCTCTAAAACAACTCTGGGAGATGATAGAAATAGTAAAGTAGAAAATGTGGATAGTAATAGCTATTTCACAAAGTTTTTGAAGTGCTTTAATAAGCTAGTTAGCTACACAGATGGCAAAATGCCTTCGACATAACGTAATTTATGCATAATAATAATTGATTCCCCTTTGAATTTGACATAAAAGAAAAATCGAAACTCAGTGATGTCAAGTCACTTTCCCTAGGTCTTATATCACTGGCAGATAGTGGCCTAGCTGTTCTAGAACTCAGGTGTTATGAGAGTCCCTTGGAAAAAAGGCTTTTAGGACCCCCAATTCCCCTAACAGTGTCATGAAAGTATTTTTTCTAGCTCACAGAAAGCAGGCGGGACAAACAGAATAGTAAGGTAATAGGGTCTGTGCATTCCTCTTCAGGATTAACATACATTTGCAACAATAGAGAAAAAATGTATTAGGATCTGAAAATTCCCTTTTAAAAGTCTCTTTTGGCTTTGAATTCAGACTTGCTCATTTTTTATGTCTATTAATGACTTTCAGAGTGAACTGGGATATGTATAAAAATATTCTCAACAGTGTTATTCATAATGGCCCAAATGAGAAAAAAACACATGCTTATCAACAGAAGCACTATACATCAATTAAAATGAATAAATGTCTGCTATGCATTCATTAGTCAAGCGTGTAAAGAGATCTCAAAAATATAATAATGAAAAAATATGTATAATAATGTGTAAAAGAAGCCAAACTAAAAATACATACTGTACAATTCCATTTATATAAAGCTAAAAATAAGCGAAACTAAACCACATTATTTGGAAGTTCATACATAAGTATTAAAAGTATAATAAAGAGCAAGGAAATGATCACCATAAAAGTCAGGTCAGGGTTATTCCAGGATATAGGAGGGAGTTTTAATTAGGAACCATATGTTGAGTGCTTTTGGAATGCAAGGATATTCCTTTTTTGTCCTCAGAGGTGGTTTTAGGGATGTTTACTTTACAATAATTCATTAAACTGCACACTTATATTTTATGCCTTTTTCTGTAAGTGTGCTATATTTTTACATTTCACAATAAGAAAGGTTTCAAAAAAAGAATAGAAACTTGTCTTATTGAGAAGACACATTTCTTTGATGAGAGAAGTAATAGAAGGGGTTAGAACACTTGATTCCCATTCTCATGGCGTGACTTGTCCCCTATTGGAACGGATGCCAGGGCAGGCCAGCAGGGTCTGCTGTCTGTCTGCCTGGTCACTAGCCATCTGAGCCAGTGATGGGGCCTGGGGCTCTGGGGAAATGCCTGGGTCTTTCCTTCATGCAGAAGATGGGAGATAAGCTGGAAATGATTTGGATAGTTTTGGACACTGCTTTTATGGATCGTTTTAGTGAGTTTATCTTTGGGGATTCTGCAATTTCTTTCTCACCTCAATAGAAAGAACCAAACTGTACTCAGACGCTAAAGAGAAAACATCCTTATTTTCAGCAGACCCCCAAACATCAAGTCAGTCTCACTTCGGAATCTGTTACATCATCGTTAGTAATCATTTTGCATGGTTGCTGAGCTTTTTTCAGGGGCCTGCTCATCTGTGAAATTAGGTGTGTCTGCCCCCCGGTTCCCTGAGTGAAGTGGTTTCAGGGTGGACGTGCAGTTGAACTAAGTCAGCTTGAGGGTGGAGTGTTCTGAACAAAAGAAACCCAGCATCCAGACGGAAGCAGCTTGAGTGGAAGCAGTCACAGGGGCTGCAGGGCAGAGGCTGCGAGCCTGTATCTGCTAAGGATGTAAGATTATCTCAAAAGTCAGGGCCTGGGCTGCTCGACTTTGACATGACATTTGTAAGATCCAGAACGAGGCTTGAATGTGAGGAGGATGTAAAGGATGCAAGTGATACTTATTTTAAAAAGAAAAATACAGGGCTTCCCTGGTGGCGCAGTGGTTGAGAGTCCGCCTGCCGATGCAGGGGACACGTGTTCGTGCCCCGGTCCGGGAGGATCCCACATGCCGCGGAGTGGCTGAGCCCTTGAGCCATGGCCACTGAGCCTGCGCGTCCGGAGCCTGTGCTCCTCAACGGGAGAGGCCACAACAGTGAGGAGCCCGCGTACCGCCGGAAAAAAAAGAAAAAAAAGAAAAATACAGCAGTCAGCTTGAGTGTCTACACAATCTCCTCGTCTTCCCTGGTCAGTCAATTCTTATAACCAAGGCTGATTCCTGACCGTGGTGCATGATTTAGAGTCGAGACTGTATGCTAAACAGGACAGGAAATAAGGTGGGCCCTGGAAGGCTTTAATACAGAGTCTGGGAGGTCCGTGTTCACACAGCCAGTAGGAACCTGAAGGAGAATTCTAAGGCAAATAAGGTTAAAGAATCAGATTTTCCCCCATTCACTCCATATGTCTAGAGTTATGTCTGATGTTTTAGAAAAAGAAGATATCTTCACTGGCTAGTAAACTGCCTGTGACATTTTGGTGATTAATAAATTACTTTGTTAAAGATTACATAGAAAATTGCAGAGCCACTTGCTCGTTTTAACTTATTGAGCTCCTTGTATCAAAACAGAAAGATGAGGTCCTCTGCGTCTTGTAGTTGTCTGCAGATGCTGCCCCATCTGACTAGTTGCAGTACAAATAATTACAAACTAAATCTAGTTTAACAGGGGGTCATGGAAGGCACATCCACCACTTGTGTGATGCTAAACATTTTCAATGATTCTTGATGCCGGGATTTCCTCATCTCTAAATCAGAGATGACCACATTTTTCCTAAAATTGTTATAAAGGTTAAATAAATAAATAAATATGTATATATAACACACACATATATTATAAATATATATATAACTTCTTTAATTTCATTTAATCCCACATATATGTAACATGCCACATCATACCATGCTCAGTAATGAAAGTCATGGTGCCATGCTTTTCCCCATATGTTGGTGTTCAATGAAAAACCTCATCTACAGGATAACAAAGTAATACCAATTTGTAACTGAATATTTTGCAATATAAGATCCGTCGTTTATGACGTCTGAGTGATTTTTTAAAGTAAGATGTATAAAAATAACATACATCTTTACTACCTATAAGCAAGTTTTCTTTCGTGGATTAGGAACTCTTTATAATTTACAAAGAGAAAACATCCTTAATTTTGGTGAGCCCGAGAACATCAGGTCAGTTGGACTGAGCAGGTCAGTGCTTCTTATATAATTTTGTTTTTATTTTATCGACTGAAATAAGGGTGCTCTCTTGCCCTTTCTACTTCTAAATACCATGCTTAGATTGCATTTCTTCGTTTTTCTTAATGCTTGGTTTAAGCATTAGTTACTGAATTTCTCCTCTGCCCTCCTCATCACATACATGTCAAAAGCCTGTCACTCTCTCTAGTTTAGATTTTTTTTTTAAAATTTATTTATTTATTTATTTAGACTGTGTTGGGTCTTCGTTTCTGTGCGTGGGCTTTCTCTAGTTGCGTCAAGCGGGGGCCCACTCTTCATCGCGGTGCGCGGGCCTCTCACTGTCGCGGCCTTTCTTGTTGTGGAGCACAAGCTCCAGACGTGCAGGCTCAGTAGTTGTGGCACACGGGCCCAGTTGCTCGGCGGCATGTGGGATCTTCCCAGACCAGGGCTCGAACCCGTGTCCCCTGCATTGGCAGGCAGATTCTCAACCACTGCGCCACCAGGGAAGCCCTCTAGTTTAGATTTTCTAACTTTGGTCAGATCAATGATTCTCAAACTTTAGAATGCCTTAGAATCACTTTGATAGCTTGTGTAAATACAGATTTGTGGGTCCTACTCCCCTCTGATTCAGTAAGGGAGGATCCAGAGAATGTGCATTCCAAACAAATTTCTAGGTGATGTCATGATGTTGTTGGACTGGCCGAGGGACCACACTCTGGGAACCACTGGGTGACATAAACATTTTATCTTCACATTGTAAAACATACGTTATAGCTGAGCCCTGTATATATACCATAGTTGCTTTCTGTTTCTCATCGATATATTTTTGTTCTCCCTAGAGTTAATAATTGTCTTTTCACCATTTGATTTAGTTTGTATGCACCTATCATTAAGTTATACCCAAATTCTCTCTCAGTGATGTAAATCTCCCAATATGTTCAGATTCATTAGGTATTTTTAAATATCTTTTTAAACAATAAATATCCCAGGATTTTTTTTGACATGTTCCAACGTGGACTGACACACACAGCTGCTTGGTTGAACATCCTACTTTCCAGATTTTGTAGCTTTTTAAAAAAGTATCTGAGAATGTCTTTTTTTCTCCCCTTTTATTCCATTGAAAGTTGGTTGACTAAAATTCTAGGTTGAAAGTAATTTCTTTTTGAAAGCATTGTTCCATGGTCCTCTGACTTCCATTGTTGCTACTGGGTAATCTGACATTATCTGATTTCTTGATCCTTTGCAAGAAACCAGTTTTCTTTCTGGAAGTTTTAGAATCTTTTCTTAATATCCAGTCTTTTGAAATTTTTCAGGGGTTCTAGTGTAGGTCTATTTTCATCTATTGTGCTGAGCACGAAATGGGCTCTTCCAATCTGGAAACTCACATCCTACAAGTCTGAGAAACTTTCTCCAGTTATCTCGTGGATAATTTCTTACCTTCTATTTTCTCTGTCCACTTTTTCTGTGACTCCTTTGTGTGTATGATGGACATTATGGAAAAGTCCAATTTTCTTATCTTTTCTCTCCATTTTCTAACTCTTTATATTTTGGTCCTACATTCTGGGAGATTTCTTCAAATTTACGGGGTTTTTTTCCTCATTTTTAATTCTTAACATCTCTTTCTGGCTCTTTTAATATTTTTTTTGAAGCATCCTGGTTTTGCTTCATGGATGTAATATCTTTTATCTCTTGAAGGTATTAATATAGGTTAAAAATTTTTTTTCCCCTGCACTATCTCTGTGTCCTTCCTGTTACTTTATGTGATTTCTGTCTTTTATAATACAATTTCCCTCAAATATGTGATAGTTGTTGACTGTAAATTCTTATTTAAGAGTGGGCTACTAAAAAGCCGACTGGATGCTTTTGTACCAATAAATAGAGTTGTTTGTCTCTCACTAAACCCTCACTGCCCAGGACCATGGAGCCCTGTCTTCTTCCACCTCTGGAGAAACATGATAACTTATGTGATAGAAAGACAATGAGATTTGATATGAAGATCTGCATGTAGGGTCCTGAATCTCCCCCTTAGAATCTGCATGAGCTTGAACAGATGTCTTGCTTTCTCAGTGTCAATCTGAATGCTTAGAACAGTGTATGGCACATGTCATACATATTTGTGGAATGAACAGATATCCTCAACTGAGAAATGAAGATCATAACACCCTCCTCCTCACTTTGTGGAGTTATTTAATTAAGAGAGTATGTCAAAAAGTCCCTTGAAATTATCAAGTGCTACTCAAATTTCAGAGTTTATTATCAAAGAGATGCTAACATTTATTGCACAAGTGCAGTACTGTAAGCAGGGTGCTGTACTGGTCAGTTTCACTGCAGGCACATCCTTCATAATACATGTGTAAGTATGGATGCTGTGCTTCTGTAAAATGAGAAGCATTGGGGGTTTTTTTTTAGGATAAAAAAGACATAATTTAATTTTTTCATAAAGTATAATTTTAAAAAAAGATTAACCCAGGAAATCATGGTCGTTGGTGTTTGCAGATCAGGAAATAAAATATTTCATCATCACACAAACACCTTATGTATAAACCAGCTTACATAAAAAATGAAATTACTGGGCTTCCCTGGTGGAGCAGTGGCTGAGAGTCTGCCTGCCAATGCAGGGGACACGGGTTCGAGCCCTGGTCTGGGAGGATCCCACATGCCGCGCAGCAACTGGGCCTGTGAGCCACAACTACTGAGCCTGCGCATCTGGAGCTTGTGCTCCACAACAAGAGAGGCCGCGATAGTGAGAGGCCCGCGCGCCGTGATGAAGAGTGGCACCCGCTCGCCGCAGCTAGAGAAAGCCCTCGCACAGAAACGAAGACCCAACACAGCCAAAAATAAATAAATAAATTTTTAAAAATGCCCTTATAAAAAAATGAAATTACTTACAGTGTGAAGCCTAGAGTATACTCCATTCTTTGTTGTTCTGATTAGCATAAGCAAACGTATAAGTTCCTTCTTATATCTTGAGAATGAATGATGGATGTTTGAACCACCAGGGTTTCTCCTCATAGCTGAAGCCGTTTTATAGTGTAGAAATTCCTTTTCCATTATTAAGAATGAAAGTCCATTCTCAAGTATATGTGTTCCAACAACTAGCACTCTCAGGATTTGTTGCTTATCTCTGATTAATACCAACTCCACCTTCTGTTAGCCAGTACCCTCGTGGACCATGCGGAATGGCATTTGTTTTGCAGCTTATATTTAGGACACGTTGCAAGGTTAAGAACTACTTCAGAAAATGAAGCTTCTTTAAACAACTCTTTTAACTCTTGATCAGACGTAACCTCCAGTGCCTTTATCCTACTATGGCAAAGGGCTTGTGTATACTGTTTCACAGAATCCAGCCCTTCTGGTCCACGAACAAACTTTGTTACTTCTGCAGCAAGTCGTTTCTGAGGACGCCGATTTTCTGGCTCTGTGACATGCTGCTGCATTATGTCATTAATCTCTGGAAGGGGTGGAAAAGTGAAGAGCTTTTGGTACCTTTCTATTGAATCATCTTGCTGCCTGACAACTGATACAATTCAAAGGGAGGTATCTTAACTCTGTGTAGCCAAACAGCACTGTCAGATGACTTTCATGGTTTTGATCCACTTGTAATTAGGGGAACAGTGATTCCAAATACGTCTTCTCCAGTCATCTTGTGGATGAAATCATACCCGGACATGAGATTGCTTAGCTCATCAGATCCACCCAGCCGGATCAACAGCCATAACGCTGGAACAGGTAGTAGAAGTTATAGGCCTGGAGCCTTCAGTATAAGAAGAACTCGTTCATAGGCCTGGAGCATTCAGTATAAGAAGAACTCTTTCGACCTCATGATCTCAGGGCTCTAGTGCCAACGAGTCTGGATGCTCATGCGCAAGCGTCCGCCCACAGCTGCTCGGAAGGGTATGGAGTACTGCGCTGTGAAGCTGCCGGTCGGCTCGTCAGCAAAGAAATGCTGATCAGCTGCTGGAGGCCTCTGCGCAGGCGCAATGGCCCCTCCCGCCTGCGCAATCGCTTTGTAGGTAAAGGGGCGCAGCTGCGCCAGCGGACGGCCCACAAGAGGCAACAAGTCGGCCGTGGGATGAGGCAACAGTAGATGGTCTGGAGAAAGCTTCCCGCCTTGCCACAGTGGAAGAGCTCTGGCAATTCTATCTTCATACCCCTTTTGGGGGAGAACTTTTTTTTTTTTTGTGGTACGCGGGCCTCTCACTGTTGCGGCCTCTCCCGTTGCGGAGCACAGGCTCCGGACGCGCAGGCTCGGCGGCCATGGCTCACGGGCCCAGCCGCTCCGCGGCGTGTGGGAGCTTCCCGGACCGGGGCAGGAACCCGTGGCCCCTGCATTGGCAGGCGGACTCTCAACCACTGCGCCACCAGGGAAGCCCGGGGGAGAACTTCTTGAACAGACCCCCGGACTCCTGCACCGCCGGCCACCCCTGAGCGCCGGAGTGAGCCTCACGCAGCCCCAGGCGCAAGACCCCTGAAGGGCCTGGGGCTCCAGACCACCTGCCTAAGGAAAAGGACCGCAACATGGGCGCCACCATTTTGGTGGCAGCCAATCAGAAGCAGCCTTGGAATTTGTGAACACGCTCCTGTAGAAGAGCAGGTAGGATTCAACAGAGTGGCAGGATGGGGGAAGATAGGTCATGTACATGTTGGCTTCCTATCAGGAGGAACTCTGTTAGTTAGAACTTTGAATCAAAGAGATGAGCTGTCTTATAGTGGGTAGGCTTCCTGTCCCTGGACAAAGCAGAATTTTCCAGGAACGCTGCAAAGGAAAATACCTCCTGGAATGCTGTAAAGGAAATTTCCTGGTAGGGATAGATTACGTCACTAGACTCAAAGTGCTCTAAAACCTTTTTTGTCTTTAAGATCTTCGTTATTACAGAATCACAGATTTTAAAGCTACCATCAACATTCCAAATGCTAGAAAATAGACATAAATGTTCTCAGTCAGATTTACTTGGGATGTTTTATAAACATCTTTTGAAATGAATCAGTAAAGAAACAAACATTCCCAATATGTCTAAATCGTTGGAGCTGATTCTGTCTTCAGAAAATGCAGTTTGATAACTGCTTGGAGAGGTCAAAGTACCCTGCTGTAGGACAGTGGCTTCTTCGTTGAGGCCAGTCCTTTATTTGATATTTTCTTAAAGAAATGAAAGGCATTTGGGGAATGCAGACAAGGAGGATGGCGCGCTTCCAGGAAAGAGCACAATTTCTTCCTTGAACGGGCTTGCTGCCCAGAAAACAGGTTGATTCCCATTTTATCTGCAGTGCATCACTCATTTATGTGCAGTGCTGTAGGGCTGCCAGCCTCTGCCTGGATACAGTCTTGTCCCCTGAGAAGGGCTGCATTCATTTGTAACCATCCGATGCTGTTTAGCTGACAAGTCAGCATTTTCATCCTCTTTTACCAAGACCCCAAGAAAAGAAAGTACTGTAAGATCTTCTTTAGCCTTTCAAGGTCGCTTCAGAAGAGAGCTAAAATAAGAAAATATCACTATATTTTCGTTTGAACAGGATTTAAAGGATCAAATAAGCAAGAAATAAAAGAGTGCAGGCTTTAAAGATTGAGTTATATTTTCAGGAAGTGTAAATTAAGGGAGATAATTGCACCTTTTTTCTTCATCTCTCGTTGAAATCCAGGTAGAATTGGTGACTAAAAAAAAGGTTACCGAGCTGCAATGGCTTTGCAGTGTCATTTTATGACCAATCTCTTCCAGTACCCTGTAGAATAGATACTGCAGTAAAGGGTTATCTAATGGTTTAAAGTTAAGCTTCTGTTAATAACTTTGGCTCAGGCCTAAGGTAAGGGGAGAGGGCCCACGTAGTTGCAGGTGTCCAATGAATAGTGGTAGAATATCTCAAGAGCAACAGCAATATGTCTCTCACTGGGAGGTTCCCTAGAGCCCTGTCTAAGTCCTCATCTACCTTCTACCTAGATGGTATCATCCAATGCCTTGTTTTAAATTCCTATCTGAATATTTCCAAACCTCTGTCTCGTGCCCATACTTATTTTAAATTTTAGAAACGTACGTCAACTGAGTAATGAACATTTACATATAAATGGATCAAATGAACTAAGAACTAACCTCTCTTTTGGGGAATAGGGCAGAGGATTGAAAATCTTACTCCTCACTTCATCTCCACTGGGGTTCCCTATACGCGATGTATAAGATATATACACAAGGTGGAAAACCAAATAGGAATCAAAATACTCTTCTACTGTGGATCAGCTATTACCTAACACAGCCTTGCCACAGGACTTAACCCAGCCCTCTCTGTTAAAACTGATTTGGAGTGTATGACTCGAGCTTGGATTCCCCAGTGGGATTTCCTGTTCTCTCTCTGTCCTGAAACTAAAATGGCTAAGTCTTCAGATTAGACCCCAGACTAATTACATGGCCTGCCCCTAACAATTAGACTCAGTCCATATTTGTTTTCCACATGGAGGACCAGGACAAAAGTGGAGGACAGGAAGACTGCATAGGGTTCTGAACTTCATTTTGCACATGTTTTTTCTTCCCATTCAATACCTTTCCTCCACTGCCTGATGAATTTCTAATCATTCATCTTGATTAAGCTTAAATTTCACCTTCTCTGAAAATGCCTTGATATAGCAAGCTTTACTTATCCATTGTGCTCCCATAGCATACTGGTGCTGACACTGTGGCTCTTAGAAATATTCTTTGTCCTTGCTGGTTCTTCTCTGCGTGGTGGGGGACTGGCTTTTCCAGGCTGCATTCTCCAAGCTCCTGTATAGCAGCTGAAGCTTGTGGCTGGCATCACTGGCAGGAGATGGGGGATGGGCTCTTCCCTTCCCTCCCTTCATTGAGTGACTTTTCTAGTAGTGAGTATGTTCCTTCAGAGATTCCTCCCTCTGGACATGCTTGCTTCCGCTCCAGTTCCAAGTGGGGAACCGTAGCTTTGGTAACAACATGGTATTAGTTTCCTGGGGCTGCTGTAACAAATTACTACAAATTTGGTGATTCCCAACAATAGAAATGTATTCTCTCCCAGTTCTGGTGGCCAAAAGTCTGAAATTAAGGTTTCAGTAGGGATAAGCTCCTTCCAACAGTTCTTGAAGAGAATTCTTCCTTGTCTCTTCCAGCTTCTGGTGGTTCCAGGTGCTCCTTGGCTTATGGCAGCATTACTCCAATCTATGCCTCTGTCTTTACATGGTCTTCTTCTCTTCTCTTTCTGCATCTTCTACTCTTGTCTCTTGGAAGAAAATTTTTTTGGATTTAGGGTCCACCTGATTAGTTCAAGATACTCTCATCTCAGGATCTTTAATTACATCTGCAAAGACCTTTTTTCCAAATAAGTTAATATTCACTGGCTCCAGGTATTAGGATGTGGACATATTTGGGGGGAGGCCTACCATTCAACCCACTACAATCACTTCCTCTCCTTGTTTCTCCCATCTATGATTGGTAGAGGCCGTCTGCTTTAGAAAATCTCTAGGTTATCTTATTGTTCACTCTTTAGCTGCTCAGATCCTGCCTCTTCTGAGTAGCCGGCTACTTACATTTTCTCTGTTATAAATATTTGAAATGGTTATAGTGAGATCCTGATGGATATATATAGAGATTTTTCTATGTGTCTAGTATACACTCATAATACAACATACTGTCATGCTTTGTTTACATGTCTATGTCCCTTGGTATGCTGTATAACCTTTGTTATTTTTCTTCCTGTCCCCAGGACTCAACACAATCCCTAGTGTGGAAAGTTTTCAACAAATAATGGATTATGAACAATGAACTGAAGATGAAATGAGAAAAATATGCTTAATAGATCTAAAATCTGCAATGAATATATTATAAAGTGTCCATTGAAACTATTCAAAGAAAATGTGTCCTTCAACACAACAGCATCACTTGGAGAGAAAAATATCTTGATGTGGACAGAGAAATTATTGGCACTTCAGAGTCCAGGATGGATAATCACCACAAAACAGTGAGTCTGGCAGAATTTTATAAATATTTCTTAACACCTTCTTATCTCTCAGAGTTTCACTCGATAAAATGCTCATTCACGTCAAACGCTTTCCAAACTTCCTCTTTTTACCCGTAGTCAACATTTTCAATAAACAATCTGCTTCTAATTACCACTAATAATTTTAATTGGGGAGTGGGTGTTCTTTATGGATATTATGGTTCAACGTATAATCTTTTCTATAGACTGTTATCTGGACAGTCTTTTAGAATAAGAGTTCTGATGATTTTACTCCCTTTTTAAAAGTCTTCAGTGGTTTTGCATTTTTCACCAAAAAGGTCCAAAGTGGCATTCAAAGCTCTCTTTCGTCCTTGAGCACTCAAATATTCTCTCCTACTGTGCTTGTGTGGATTACTGACATGGTCTTTGGTTCATATACCTTTGCACTTTAATCCTCCACATCTGAGGAAATTTGACAACAGTTCTGCTTGTTTCAACTTCCTGTGTTTTTAAGGCCATGATACCGACCTGGTTAAACCTTGGGAACTAGATAGATTTGGGTTTGAACTCAGATTCTATTTATTGACCACGCGTGAACTTGAGAAATTCAGTAATGTCTTGGAACTTTGGTTTTCTCATTTGTAAAATGGAGATTTTCATACCTCCCTCAGAGTGTTATTTCTAGGATTAAATGAGAAAATAGATGTGATATCCTTGTCACACAAATTCTTAAAAGATGGTATTATTCTAATCTTCTGTCAAAGATAATTTTCTGATTGAAAGCTTTCCTGATTTTTCAAACGTGTTTCTTACTTTAAAATTTGAAAGTACATTTTATTTTAGTCCTCTTTTAGTATTTATATTACTCAAAGTTAAATTTATCTTTTAAATCTAACCCACTCACTATATTGAATAGAGTCTTTATGATTTACATTTTTCTGTATCCTTTAGAACAATCCTGTGTCTGGCACATAGTAGGCATTCAAAAAAGTGTTGAATTGAATTCATTATCAATCCATTGAGCTGATAAATGGCAGTACGTTCCTGCTCTACGCTCCTTGTTCTGAAGGGCTGTGCTCTATACATTAATCTTAGAATCACAGGGGATGTAGGCCCTGAAGCTGTGGTGTCTCAGTTTCATTATATTAATGAGATAGCTCAGAAGATTGGAAATAGAATGGTATTTAACCATTGATTAGCCATCAGAAGTTTTCTGAGGTGCTGAAGTATATGTTCTATAATTTCAGAAGCACTAATTCATTTTATAAAAGCTGCTTAAGGGTAGGTTTTCCACAAGCATTAATCAGTTGGGTCACTGTTCAGTGTTGAAGCAAACAATAGCCTAAACCACTTGTTTCTTTAATAAGTCCAGGTGGTTTGGAGTCAGGGAATTTAGTAAGAATGCGTTATCTATTAATTTATTCACACATAAGAATACTTATCATTTACTCCTTTTATTCACTCATCCATATTTTAAGAACTGAAAACATGGTATTTGAAAGAGAAATTATTTCTCTAGTAGAGCCTATACTATTTCTTTGAGGTATTTTGTTAATATTTAGGATTTTTATTGCTTCGAGTATATACATTTATTACAATGTCACATTTTGTTTAATCTTAATATTCTTTTCCTGAAAATTTTGAGTCATTAATATAATACATAAGTTATTCAATTAGTATTAATATTCCTTTTGTACTCAGGCATATTCATTTCTGTCTTGTGATAACTGAATACTTTTAGTGCTGAGACTGCGAGACCCAACCAAATGCCCCAGGGTGCTGATCAGTTGTATAACATCCGATAATATTCCAGCATCCCACACATATAACCTTTGGTTGATGCCCTTGATGTCACCACCACAGTAAGACTGTGCCAGGTGTCCTCTCAGTGGCTTTACTATGGACCCGTTGATGTCTGATGAAGGGTCTGTTGGGGATGAAAGGTGTTCCCAGTGACTTGAGTTGTCATAACTAAGTCTTAGCCTTTTCCCAAAAATCTATGGGTTATTATCTTGAAGTCGTGTAAATAAGTTGAAATCAGGTCTCAGCAATTGCAGTCACACCCGCACCTTTCTTTTTTACTCTCCTCCAGGGAGAACATTAATGGATTCCCAGAATTTCATTAGCAGAGACACTCAGAATCATCTTAGAGTCATATTTAAGATTTCATTTGATTTATCTTATGGTCATACCTCACTGATAAACTTTAAATGTGATTCATATCGGAAGCTTTTATGCCTTTGAATTCTATCAGTTTGCAGAAATTGATTTTTTTAAACTTAACCAGTGGATTCTTCTTCCTTTTAAAACAGACTTATTGGGATTTGATCTATACACTATAAAATTCAGCCAACGTAAGTGTACAATTCAGTGGTTTAAGTATATCTACATAGTTGTCCAGTCATCAAGTTATAACCTTAGAATATTTTTATAACCCTGGGAAACAACCTTATACCCATTAGCAGTCCCTCCCCATTCTGTTCAATCTCCACTGTCCCTAGGCAAATATTAATCTACTTTCTATTTCTGTGGATTTGCCTATACTGGACATTTCATATAAATGGAATAATGCAGTATGTAGTCTTTCATGACTAACTTCTTTCATTTAGCGTAATGTTTTCAAGGTTCATCCCTATTTTAGCTAGTCCTGTGTTTTATTCCTTTTTATTGCCAAATAATATTGCATTGTATGGATAAACGGTATTTTGTTTATCCATTAATAAGTTGATGGACATTTGGGTTGTTCCATTTTTGCCTATCATGAATAATGCTACTATGAACATTTGTGTACAAGTCTTTGTGCGGACATATGTCTTCATTTCTCTCTGGGTAGATACCTAGGGGTAGAATTGCTGGTTCATATAGTATCTCTGTGTTTGATATCATGAGAAACTGGGAAAGTATTTGCAAAGTGAATGCACCAATGAATTCTTATTTTTAGTGTTAATATTGGTCTTACTAATTTTTATCATTGATTGCTCTGTACCATTTTGCTGTGATGACCTTCCATTTTCCTTGTAACTTCTTATTTGGGTTTGTGATGCTTTAACATTCTGGTTTCTTTCCCTGTCTTTTCTGTGACTCTTTTCCCCTTCCTGCAAGCAGTTTTGTTCCTGGTTCTTCTCTCTTTCTACCTCAGCGTTTTCATTCAGCAAAGGATACTTCACTTCTCTGCCTTGTGATGATTCAAATCAGTTACCCCATGATTTAGTCTTTCCTAAGTTGCAGTCACACGGTTCTGATTGTTCTTTTAGCACCTCTACATAGCCGTCTGGTTTCAAATGCAGTATGTCAAGAGAGCTCATCATGCGCTCTGCAAAGCTGGTCTTTTTTTCTGATTGCTGTCTTTTGAAAATTCCTCTGCTGTCCTCACAACTCAGACTTGAAATTTCAGTCATCTTTTATTCTTTCTTCTTCCTTGTCTCTTTTGCCTGATATTTGCCAACTCCTGTCTAGTTTATGTGTCTATCACCCTCAGAGATAGTCCCTTTCTCTGCATTACCCTCCCACTGCTCTGCTTTGCTCAAGCACCCTTATTGCTCAATTTGACTTCCATACATTCTCTTTAATTGGCCCACATAATTGTTGTACTTTTCCTTTTCCTTTTCCCCAACACTTTACATTTACATCGTAATAGTTCAGTCTCATTCCTATGACTCCTCTCTTAAAAATCTTCAAAGGTTCTATATTATCCTCTAAGTAAAGAAACGATTCCTTAGGTGTACATTCAAGTCTCTAACATATAGTCTGGTCTCCACTGCATTCCTGCATAGAGCTTATGTTTGAGTCAATCTCAGTTCTCTTTGTTTATCCACCAAGCTTAGTATTTTCCTGCCTCCAGCTTTGCTCATGCCTCTCCTTGGGGTGCCCCGTCACTGAATCTACAGAAGCCAATTCCTCAAGGCCCTCATAAAATGTGTCCTCCTTCACAATGATACCCATGATCTCACTAGACTGAATTTATGACTCTTTACTCTCAACTCTCACAATGCCTTTTTCAGTTATTTATTACAGTCATTTGATATACATCTAACCTTCCCTCTTTAAATCTATGGTCCTCGAGGGCAGAGGCCATGGCATATTTACCACAATTAGAGAAGTTGCCATTTCCTGAATATTTACTATGACCTGGGCACTGAACTAAGTATTTTGTCTGCAGTATTTTCTTTAATTATCAAAACAGTCCTCTGAATTATGCATCTTTTTAATCCTCATTTTATAGATGAGGTAGTTAACGCTTAGAGAAGATAAGTAACTTCCTCAAGGCTAAACAGCTTGTAAATGACAAAGCTGGAATTTTAGCCTTCTCTGACTCTAAAGTCTCTGTAATTAACTAGGACTATGTCACTTTCTCTACAATACCTAATTTAATAAATGCCAGTTAAGTGAATAAAAAAGGGCTGCTGAAAAGACACATAAGGTTTAGTAGTTAGGTTTTAGTTCATATTGAAGTTCTAATGCTTTCTTTGGAGTGAATTATTTACCATGTCCGAGCTGTTTACTCATTCATAAGGCAGAGGAAAGAGATAATAGTCCCTGCCTCACAAGGGCATTGTGAAGATGAATGAAACAATGCACAAGATAGCATGTACTAGTAGGCTCTCAGTAAATATTAGTTGATAGTAATAAAAGTAAATTTCCATTTTTACTAATCCTCCTTGATAAGGTTGGCTGTCCTTGAAGGTAGCAAGATGAAAGGAGAGGCATGCAAGCATCAGTAACCATAGCAATTTCACAAAATTCACCCCACCAGGAAATAAATTTTATTATCCACTGTGCAGTCATTCATAGTCATTGACCTAAAATGGAACTAACAAACTATACGATGCTCTATAGTTGAGTGCTGTTTTTACTTCATTTATATATCAATATCTCTAACTACCTATCTATCTACCTATCATCTATCTATCTATTGTTTATCTATCTATGGGTTTAAGTATAATAGCACTAAATTGACCAGGTAACTCTGTCACTGGGTTTCTAGAAGTGACATTTGGATAGTTCAATCTTTATCAAGACGTCAACCTTCTCTTCTGAGCTCCAACTCTGTTCTTGTTGATATCCCTCAATTAGCCTCAAATGTGCAAGTAAAATTTGATTCCCTTTCCTCTAATCTTGTTTTTCGGGGTAAGTATCTCTTTATCTCGCTGACCACAGTGATTCATTATTGCATGTCAAATGCTTCTAGACATTGGTGTTCATGAGAATATTGTCACCTCTATCAAGGCCTTTTATCAAATGAAAAATTTTAATTATAATGAGTGTACATGCTTTCACCAAATTGTACTGTTTCTTACTGTTACCCTTATTTTCATAGAATAAATGCCCTTTGACATTTTATAAGATCCCATTACTAATCAATGGTTGAAGAAATCCTGAATCTTATGTTAACTCCTTATGTAAGATGAATCCTATTCTCAATACCTTTTTCTTTATAAAAACAAAATCAAAGACTTGTTTAAGATACTTGGGGAAAGAGACAGTTCTCAAGCAGGAGGTGAGAAGAGAAAGTGAGGGTGAGTGTGATATGGAAATACAGAGTTAATTTTCTGGTTGCTCTGGCTATCTGAGTATGAGTAAGGTACATTAAGATGTCACAGTAAAGATGAACTTTGTCACTATATTTTCAAGTCCATGACTGAGGAATTGTAGGTGGAGAATTTTCTATGCAGTTCCCATTCTGTTGATATTCAGGAAAAAATATATGAAACTCTTATGTGCTGTCTTGATTTTTTTTTGTTTTGGGTACCCTGTATTCTAATGGGAGGTCTAAAATTCAGTCTTCACAACCTGGAGGGATTTCATAAATGCAGGGTGCAATTTGGAATATTAAATATTTTTAAAAAGTCTCTGTGCTTAAAATGTCATAGCAAAAATCTACAGTAAACATCCAAATCATCTCTATTTCAATATTAGTATTGTAGCTGAATGTGCAGAGATTGCATCTCGTTTAATATAATTTTAAGGATGTCTTTGATACTACAAGATAACATTTTCTGTGCTTGTGATTGCTTATAGAAACAGTGATTCATTGATCTGGAGACTACCTTTCTTCAAGGAACAATGGTGTAGAGTTGCTCGTTCTGTCCCTACTAGTTTTTGTCAGGTGTCTGTCGAAGGACCTTTATGTTGATGGTGTTATAAGTAGGAAAGGGATGAGCAGGGGAACACCAGTAGTGTTTCTGGTCCCCACAGTTTTCTTGTGCAAGCGTCAAGGAACACTTTCACATATATGCTCATTAACTTTCTCCAAACGAAATACCCTAACACCCTCATCAGAAAATAGTAAACTACAATAGCACTCACCAAAATAACATAAAATAGACACAGTCCTAGGACCCTGGAGAAGGACCCTACCAACTCAAACTACTTATTTTTAATTATAACTAAACAATTAGAAAGCTTATTTTTTCATTCAGTATCTTTCCATGAAGAACAATTACTCATTAATCTGGATAAAATTCTGTAAAAGGTAAATCATTTGGGAATTTTGTCTGAAGTTTGAGATAAAATGATATTTCACTTATATTTACATTTTATTATCCTTTGGAGTGGCAAAATGACAGATATTAGGATAGTAGATGCCATGCGTGTGAGCAAAATCTGAACATATAATAACAACTAGGACTACCCTTAACAGATAGGACTAAGCACTTTTACAAGTACTACTCAGTTGATTTGCACTACTTTGCCAAGAAGTATACTATTGCCCATACTATTAATCCCCTTTTGCTGGGCTCAAAATGCTGGAGAGATTTACACACATTCACTTAGGAAGTAAATGGAAGATTTGGAACATGAAACAAAGTTTTTGACTATAGATTTTTTTCTTTTTCCAATATTTAACAATGCATCAGGGGAATAGAAACCTATGTGAACAGACAGTAATGTAGGAGAACCTCTGTACATGGAGTTGGGTGAGAATCTTTTGTCCAGAAGCATATTCCCAATGGTGTATGCACCAATAGGGCTAGTAGTAAGACTGCAAAAAGGTATCTCTTGCTAAGAAATTTGGAATACTGGTGGCTCCTATAAAAATAAAAGGAAAAATTGCATTTCATTTAGAGTAATTCTGTATTTAGGTTTTTATGGCTCAAATAAACATGGAAAGTTACCTATTCAATAAATACTTGGCTAAAAGACAATGGACATAATGATTTCTTTAAAGTTCTCTTTGGTTCTATTTGGATGAAACTTAGAAGACTGTATTAATCGTGGTTTTCTTGAGGAAATGGAAATTAAAAAAAATTAATTGCAGAAATATTTATTGCTTGCTATATACCGGTTTTTATACACGAAGGGTACCAAGATGAATGATGTGGTGATTGCTCTCAAGGAGCTCAATCTTAAAGGAGATAAAGGCGTGTGATTTATATGTTATGATATGATTTAGATGACATGGTAAGACAAAAATAAGTATATAAAGGAAGAAGAGAGTGACAGTATACTGAAGTATCAAGGATGGCTTTCCAAAGAAAATAACATCTCATTAGATTTTAAAGAAAGAATAGAGCATTCACCAGAAGGTCATGGTCATTCCCACCAAGGAATAATAGGTCCTGGGGCAGGTGTTTATTCCTCCTGGAGCTTTATATTATAGCAATGAATAACCCTCACATGTTGTAGTAGAAAGATTTCCAGGCTAGGATGAGTACATCTGACTTCTATTCCAAACTCTGCCCTTGACTTTCTTTGAGTCACTGGAAAATATCTCCATCTCTCTGGGCCTCAGTGTGGACAGGATTAATACTAAAGTTTCTTCTGTGTCTGATGCAATCAACTTTATTGAACAAAGCATGAGACTTAAGAGTATAGGCTCTAGGATCCAGCTAGATCTGTGTATGAAATCTAGTTTGACCACTTTCTTGCCATGTTAACTTAGGAAAATTCCTTGATGTGTCTGAGCCTTAGCATCCTCATGAGTAGAAAGAAAATAACGTCAACCTCAGAGACTAATTGTAAGGACTGTGTAAGATAATGTGTATAAAGTGAACTAACTGACACGATTATTGGAGCCATTATACGTTTAGTAATAACATTTAAGGGGGAATTGCATACGTTGGGGGCAATTGATGAACAGTTGAATAGATAATACTAAAATAAGCTTTTGTGCTTCCTTACATATGCCCTCATTGGTCCTACCCGAGTCACAGGTAAAATACCCTTAACATACTGATGAGGCTACTGTGGGGCCAGTCCCTTGGACATAATTGGCAGTGAGCTCTATTAACACAGGGAACAGGTGAGGCCAGGGTTGTGGGTTTGATCCCCATTGGGGCACTTAGGTTCACATTGCTCCATTTTCAACCAATGGCTGCTGGGTGCTGGTCGTCAAATGGGTGCTGACATGTAACTAAATCTGCTCAAACCTGTGTCGAATCTCAAATACCTTCCTTCTTCCAGATCTTAAGTCACCTAAGTTAGATCTTCCCCAGCTATCCTCTCTAAACATTCACCATCTCTGGATGCCCTTTTTTCTTTTCAAATATTCTTAGCCCTTATCGCTTTCAGGTATCACTTGGTACTTATCCCTTATAATTAATTGAGTTACCACTTTTATTGTCTGTTTCCCCATCGGAAAGGTAAGCTCCTGGAAGGCAAGAAGGTTTCTCTGTTTGTTTACTAATATTTCCCTATTGCTTTGATTAGTCATTGATACATAATAGACATGTTGAATAAAGAAATGTCACATGAAAATGTATATGATGCATGCAGTTGCCAACACTTTAACCAAGGAGCATGCAGGGGATTCTTTTATAACAGGAGACAGAAAGCTATTAAAGAGTAAATGGCTTCTAAGTAATGGATGTGAGTTTGCCAGCTGTGAGATTTTCTCTCAAAGTTGGAAAGGTCTATAAAATCCTGTTTCACGCTGGCCAGAGACTATATCTTTATAAAGGCATATTTGCAAAGATTGTCAGCAAGGTTTAAAAACAAAAGGAACACTGGAGAAAACAGCCATTTGAAAATTCATGTCTCCTGAATTCCAGTCACTTGCATGGATCTGTGAAAATGCTGAAGACAGAAAAAATAAAACAATATCAGTAGAGTTATTAAGGTAGAAAACATAATGTACGATAAAACCTATAATTATAAAATTTTCAGTTGAAGAAACACATTATCTGGATTCAGGTATGGGCTGTAGGAGTCATAGAAGACTTAATCTTTATATTTTTGATATTTAATGGTAATTTTAATATATTTCACTCTAACATTTAATAAATTCAATCTTGTAAAAATTATTTTCAGTTTGTCCATTTAAAAATCTTTTTTTTTAAATCACATTTTGACCCTATGTAGCTTGATAGATTGGCTTCACTTTTATTTTAGAGCAGTTTTAGGTTCATAGGAAAATTGAGTGGAAGGTATAGAGATTTCCCACATACCTCTGCTTCCACACATGCACAGAGTTGCCCGTACTGACATATCGTAATCAGCCAAGTCTGTACTGTGCTCCACCTGTTCGTCCCTCCCTCCAAGCCCTTGGAAACTATTGATCTTTTTATCGTCTCCATAGTTTTGCCTTTTCCGGAATGTCATATAGTTAGAATCATACAGTATATAGCCTTTTCAGATTGGCTTCTTTCACATAGTAATATGCATTTAAGTTTCCTCTATGTCTTTTTATGCTTAATAGTCATTGCTTCTTGGAACTGAATAATATTCTGTTGTCTGGATGGACAAGTTTACTTATCCATTCACCTACTGAAGGACATCTTGGTTGTTTCCAAGTTTTGGCAATTATAAATAAAGCTGCTATAAATATCCACATACAGGTTTTTGTGCAGATATAAGCTAAATGGGAAAAGAACTTGAAAAAGAATAGATATATGTATATGCATGACTGAATCACTTTGCTGTACACCTGAAACTAACACAACATTGTTAATCAACTATACTCCAATATAAAATAAAGTTTTTTAAAAATAAATTAAAAAAATAATTTGCATTTCCCTGATGAAATATGATATGAAACATCTCTTTATATGCTTACTTTCTGTCTGCATATCTTCTTTGGTGAGGTTTCTGTTAAGGTCCTTACCTCATTTTTTAATTGGATTGTTGGTTTCCTTATTGTTGAGTTTTAAGCATCCTTTGTGTGTTTTTAGAAGACAGTCCCTTATCAGATGTGTCTTTTGCAAATATTTCCTTCCTGTCTGTGGCTTATTTTCTCATTCTTTTGACATTGTCTTCCACAGAGCATAAATTTTTAATTTTAGCGAAGTTCAGCTTATCATTATTTCTTTCATGGATTTGCCTTTGGTGTTTTATTTAAAAAGTCATTGCCATACCCAAGGTTATCTAGATTTGCTCTTGTGCTATTTTCTAGGAGTTTTATAGTTTTATGTTTTACATTTAACTCTATGATCCATTTTGAGTTAATTTTTGTGAAGAGTGTAAGGGCTATATCTAAATTTTTTTTGCTTGTGGATGTCCAATTGTTCCAGCACCATTTGTTGAAAAGATTATTATTGCTCCATTGTATTGCCTTTGCTCCTTTGTCAAAGATATGTTGAGTATATTTATGCAGGTCTATTCTGTTTCATTGATCTATTTGTCTATTCTTTCTTCAATACCACACCATCTTGATTACTGTAGCTTTATAGTAAGTCTTAAATAGAGTAGCATCAGTCCTCCAGCTTTGTTCTTTTTCCTCAATATTGTGTTGGTATTCTGGGTCTTTTGCCTCTCCATATAAATGTTAGAATCAGTTTGTCAGTATCCTCAAAATAACTTGCTGGAATTTTGATTGGGATTGCATTGAATCTACAAGTCAAGTTGGGAAGAACCGGCATCTTGACGATATTATGTCTTCCTCTTCATGAATATGGAATGGTTCTCCACTTATTTAGTCTTCCTTTGATTTCATTCATCATAGTTTTGCAGTTTTACTCATATAGATCTTAAACGTAATTTGTTAGATTTACACCTAAGTATTTAGTTTTGTGGTGCTAATATAAATGGCACTGTGTTTCTGATTTCAAGTTCCACTTGTTCATTACTTGTATATAGGAAATCAAATGAATTTTGTATATTAAATACATATTCTGCAATCTTGTTATAATTGTATATTAGTTCCAGGTGCTTTTTTTTGTTATTGTTGATTCTTTTGGATTTTCTACATACGTTTTTCTAATGTCATTTGCAAACAAAGACAGTTTTAATTCTTCCTAACCAATCTTTATACCTTTTATTTCCTTTTCTTGTCTTATTTCATTAGTTGTAACTTCCAGTATGAAGTTGAAAAGGAGTGATGAGAGGGGTATTCTTGCCTTGTACTTGATTTTAGTAAGAAAGCTTCAACTTTCTCACCATTAGTATGATGTTAGGTGTAGGTTTTTTGTAGATATTATCTATCAAATTGAGGAAGTTTGCCTCTACTCCTAGTTTACTGATAGTTTTTACCATGAATGGGTGTTGAATTTTGTCAAATGCTTTTTCTGCATCTATAGATCTGATCATGTAGTTTTCCTTTATTAGTCAGTTGATGTGATGGAGTATGTTAATTGATTTTTTAAAATAGATCTTTATTGGAGTATAATTGCTTTACAATACTGTGTTACTTTCTGTTGTACACCAAAGTGAATCAGCCATATGTATGCATATATCCCCATATCCCCTCCCTCTTGAGCCTCCCTCCCATCCTACCTATGCCACCCCTCTAGGTCATTGCAAAGCACTGAGTTGATCTCCCTGTGCTATGCTGCTGCTTCCCACTAGCTAACTGTTTTACATTTGGTAGTGTATATATGTCAATGCTACTCTCACTTCGCCCCAACATCCCTCTCCCACCCTGTGTCCTCAAGTCCATTCTTTATGTCTACATCTTTATAACTGCCCTGCAACTAGGTTCATCAGTACCATTTGTTTTTTAGTTTCCACATGTATGCGTTAGCATACAGTATTTGTTTGTCTCTTTCTGACTTACTTCACTCTGTATGACATACTCTAGGTCCATCCACCTCACTACAAATAACTCAATTTCGTTTCTTTTTTTTTTTTTTTAACATCTTTATTGGGGTATAATTGCTTTACAACGGTGTGTTAGTTTCTGCCCTATAACAAAGTGAATCAGTCATACATAAACATATGTTCCCATATGTCTTCCCTGTTGCGTCTCCCTCCCTCCCACCCTCCCCATCCCACCCCTCCAGGCTGTCACAAAGCACCGAGCCAATATCCCTGTGCCATGCGGCTGCTTCCCACTAGCTATCTACCTTACTGCGTTTGTTAGTGTGTATATGCCCATGACTCTCTCTCGCCCTGTCACAGCTCACCCTTCCCCCTCCCCATAACCTCAAGTCCATTCTCTAAGAGGTCTGCGTCTTTATTCCTGCTTTACTCCTAGGTTCTTCATGACATTTTTTTCTTAAATTCCATATATATGTGTTAGCATACGGTATTTGTCTTTTTCTTTCTGACTTACTTCACTCTGTATGACAGACTCTAGGTCTATCTACCTCATTACAAATAGCTCAATTTCGTTTCTTTTTATGGCTGAGTAATATTCCATTGTGTATATGTGCCACATCTTCTTTATCCATTCATCTGTCGATGGACACTTAGATTGCTTCCATGTCCTGGCTATTGTAAATAGAGCTGCAATGAACATTTTGGTACATGACTCTTTTTGAATTATTGTTTTCTCAGGGTATATCCCCAGTAGTGGGATTGCTGGGGTATATGGTAGTTCTATTTTTAGTTTTTTTAAGGAACCTCCATATTGTTTTCCATAGTGGTTATATCAATTTACATTCCCACCAACAGTGCAAGAGGGTTTCCTTTTCACAACACCCTTTGCAGCATTTACTGTTTCTAGATTTTTTGATAATGGCCATTCTGACTGGCGTGAGGTGATACCTCATTGTACTTTGGATTTGCATTACTCTAATAATTAGTGATGCTGAGCATCTTTTCATGTTCCTCTTGGCCCTCTGTATGTCTTCCTTGGTAAAATGTCTATTTAGGTCTTCCGCCCATTTTTTAATTGGATTGTTCTTTTGATATTGAGCTCCATGAGCTGTTTGTATATTTTGGAGATTAATCCTTTGTCTGTTATTTCATTTGCAAATATTTTCTCCCATTCTGAGGGATGTCTTTTTGTCTTGTTTATGGTTTCCTTTGCTATGCAAAAGCTTTTAAGTTTAATTAAGTCTCTTTTTTTTTATTTCTCTTACTCTAGGAGGTGGGTACAAAAAGATCTTGCTGTGGTTTATGTCAAAGAGAGTTCTTCCTATGTTTTCCTCTAAGTTTTATAGTGTCTGGTCTTACATTTAGGTCTTTAAGCCATTTGGAGTTTATTTTTGTGTATGATGTTATGTAGTGTTTTATTTTCATTCTTTTACATGTAGCTGTCTTTTCTCCATTGTATGTTCTTGCCTCCTTTGTCGTAAATTAGGTGACCATATGTGCGTGGGTTTATCTCTGGGCATTCTATCCTGTACCATTGATCTTTATTTCTGTTTTGGTGCCAGTGTCAGACTGTCTTGATTACTGTAGCTTTGTGGTATAGTTTGAAGTCAGGGAGCCTGATTCCTCCAACTCCATTTTTCTTTCTCTAGATTGCTTTGGTTATCTGGGGTCTTTTGTGCTTCCATATGAATTGTAAGATTTTTTTTGTTCTAATTCTGTGAAGAATGCCATTGGTAGTTTGATAGGGGTTGCATTGAATCTGTAGATTGTTTTGGGTAGTATAGTCATTTTCACAATATTGAGTCTTCCAATCCAAGAACATGGTATATTTCTCCATCTATTTATGTCACCTTTGATTTTATTCATCAGTGTTTTATAGGTTTCTGAGTAGAAGTCTTTTGCCTCCTTAGGCAGGTTTATTCCTAGGTATTTTATTTTTTGTTGTTGCAATGGTAAATGGGAGTGTTTCCTTAAATTCTCTTTCACATTTTTTGTCATTAGTGTATAGGAATGCAAGAGATTTCTGTGCATTAATTTTGTATCCTGCTACTTTCCCAAATTCATTGATTAGTTCTAGTAGTTTTCTAGCAACATCTTTAGGATTCTCTATACGTAGTATCATGTCATCTGCAAACAGTGACAGTTTTACTTCTTTTCCAATTTGTATTCCTTTTATTTATTTTTCTTCTCTGATTGCCATGGCTAGGATTTCCAAAACTATATTGAATAATACTGGCGAGAGAGGCCATCCTTGTCTTGTTCCTGATCTTGGAACAAGATCCAAGTGGAAATGCTTTCAGTTTTTCACCATTGACTATGATGCTTGCTGTGGGTTTGTCATATATGGCATTTATTCTGTTGAGGTAGGTTCCCTCTATGCCCATTTTCTGGAGAGTTTTTATCATATATGGGTGTTGAATGTTGTCAAAAGCTTTTTCTGCATCTATTGAGATGATCATATGGTTTTTATTCCTTAATTGGTTAATGTGGTGTATCACGTTGATTGATTCGCATGTATTGAAGAATCCTTGCATCCCTGGGATAGCTCCCACTTGATCATGGTGTGTGATCCTTCTAATGTGTTGTTGGATTCTGTTTGCTAGTATTTTGTTGAGAATTTTTGCATCTATGTTCATCAGTGATATTGGTCTGTAATTTTCTTTTTTTGTGATATCTTTTTCTGGTTTTGGTATCAGAGTGATGATGGCTTTGTAGAATGAATTTGGGAGTGTTTCTCCCTCTGCAGTTTTTTGGAAGAGTTGGAGAGGGATCAGTGTTAGCTCTTCTCTAAATGTTTGATAGAATTCACCTGTGAAGCCATCTCATCCTGGACTTTCGTTTGTTGAAAAATTTTAAATTATGGTTTCAATTTCATTACTTGTGATAGGTCTGTTTTTATTTTCTAATTCTTCCTGTTTCAGTTTTGGAAACTTGTACCTTTCTAAGAATTTGTCCATTTCTTCGTGGTTGTCCATTTTATTGGCATATAGTTGTTTGTAGTAGGCTCTTACAATCCTTTGTATTTCTGTGGTGGAAGTTGTGATTTCTCGTTTTTCATTTCTAATTTTATTGATTTACATCCTCTCCCTTTTTTTCTTGATGAAAAAAAACATCATTTTTTATGAGTGATGAGTCTGGCTAAGGGTTTATCAGTTTTGTTTATCTTCTCAATGAACCAGCTTTTAGTTTTATTGATCTTTGCTATTGTTTTCTTCATTTCTATTTCACTTATTTCTGCTCTGATCTTTATGATTTCTTTCTTCCTACTGACTTTGGGTTTGCTTTGTTCTTCTTTCTCTAGTTGTTTTAAGTGTGGGGTTAGATTGTTTATTTGAGATTTTTCTTGTTTTTTGATGTGAGATTGAATTGCTATAAACTTCCCTCTTAGAACTGCTTTTTCTGCATCCCATAGGTTTGGGTCATCATGTTTTTGTTGTCATTTTTTTCTATATATTTTAAAATTTCTTCTTTGACTTCTTCAGCTATGTCTTGATTATTTAGTAGTGCACTGTTTAGCCTCCATGTATTTGTGTTTTTTACAGTTTTTTTTCTGTAATTGATTTCCAATCTCATAGCACTGTGGTCAGAAAAGATGCTTGATATGATTTCAGTTTTCTTAAATTTACTGAGGCTTGATTTGTGACCCAAGATGTGATCTATCCTGGAGAATGTTCCATGTGCACTTGAGAAGAAAGCCTGTTCTGCCACTTTTGGGTGGAATGTTTTATAGATATCAAATCTATCTGGTCTGTTGTGTCATTTGAAGCTTGTTTTTCCTTATTTATTTTCTGTTTGCATGATGTGTTCATTGGTGTAAGTGGGGTGTTAAAGTCCCCTGCTATTATTGTGTTACTGTTGATTTCTCCTTTCATGGTTGGTAGCATTTGCCTTATGTATTGAGGTGCTCCTATATTGGGTGCATAAATATTTACAATTGTTATATCTTCCTCTTGGATTGTTCCTTTGATCATTAAGTAATGTCCCTCCTTGTCTCTTGTAACTGTCTTTATTTTAAAGTCTGTTTTTTCTGATATGAGTATTGCTACCCAAGCTTTCTTTTGATTTTCATTTGCATGGAATATCTTTTTCCATCCCCTCACTTTCAGTCTGTATGTGTCCCTAGGTATGAAGTGGGTCTCTTGTAGACAGCATATATATGGGTCTTGTTTTTGTATCCATTCAGTCAGTCTGTGTCTTTTGGTTGGAGCATTTAATCCATTTACATTCAAGGTTATTATCGATATGTATGTTCCTATTACAATTTTCTTAATTGTTTTGGGTTTGTTTTCATTGTCTTTTTCTTCTCTTGTGTTTCCTGCCTAGAGAAGTTTCTTTAGCATTTGTTGTAAAGCTGGTTTGATGGTGCTGAAGTCTGTTAGCTTTTGCTTGTCTGAAAAGCTTTTGATTTCTCCATCGAATCTGAATGAGATCCTTGCTGGCTAGAGTAATCTTGGTTATAGGTTTTTCTGTTTCATCACTTTAAGTATATCCTGCCACTTCCTTCTGGCCTACAGAGTTCTGCTGAACAATCAGCTGATAACCTCATAGGAATTCCTGTGTATTTTATTTTTTCCTTTTTCCCTTGCTGCTTTTAATATTTTTTCTTTGAATTTAATTTTTGTTGGTTTGATTAATATGTGTCTTGGTGTGTTTTTCCTAGGGTTTATCCTGTATGGGATTCTCTGTGCTTCCTGGATTTAGGTGACTCTTTCCTTTTCCATGTTAGGGAATTTTCCGACTATAATCTCTTCAAATATTTTCTCAGGCCCTTTCTTTTTCAGTTATTCTTCTGGGACCCCTATAATTCGAATGTTGGTGCGTTTAGTGTTCTCCCAGAGGTCTCTCAGATTGTCTTCAATTCTTTTCTTTCTTTTTCATTTATTCTGCTCCCCAATAGTTATTTCTATCATTTTGTCTTCCAACTCACTTATTTGTTCTTCTCTCTGTTATTCTGTTATTGATTGCTTCTAGTGTGTTTTTCATTTCAGTTATTGTGTTGTTCATCTCCGTTTGTTTGTTCTTTAGTTCTTCTAGATCTTTGTTAAATATTTCTTGTATTTTCTCAATACATGCCTCCATTCTATTTCTGAGATTCTCGATTATCTTTACTATCATTACTCTGAGTTCTTTTTCAGATAGATTGCCTATTTCCTCTTCATTTTATTGGTCTTGTAGGTTTTTACTTTGCTCCTTCATCTGTGACCTATTTTTTTGCCATCTCACTTTTTTTTTTTTTTAATGAGTGAGATTGTGTTCCTGTCTTACTGGTTGTTTGGCCTGAAGCTTCCAACACTGGAGTTTGTAGGCTGTTGGGTAGAGCTGGTTCTTGGTGCTGAGATGAGAACCTCTGTGAGACATCACTCCAATGAATATTCCCTGGGGTCTGAGATTCTCTGTTAGTCCAGTGGTTCGGACTCAGAGCTCTCACCGCCGGAGCTTCGGCTCAACCTCCAGGTCGTGAACCAAGATCCCACAAGCCACGTGGGTGGCAAAAAAAAGAAAAACATAATAAAAAAAAGAAAGAGAACGATAACAAAGTTAGAAATATAGTTAGACAAGGAAACTAACAGATATGTTAGAAAGAATATAAAAATAAAAATATAGATGAATCAACAACCAGAAAGTACAACAGTACCATAATAGTAAAAAAGAGGAAGAGGGGGAAAAAAAGGGGGGTGAAGGCCTTGGCTTTGGATGGCGGGGCCTAAGCAAGGGCATGGTTTGGGCGGTGGATGGGACCTATGCTTAGGACCCAAAGGGCTGGAAAAGGCCCTGGGGGCTGTGGGGGTTGAGTCTTAGGCTCAACGGAACAGTAGGCATCCAGGCATGCCCCCCACCCCTGGTATTGGGGGGGAACCTCACCTGCGAGCCCAGCAGGCTCCTTGGGCTCGAGTTGGTGGGGCAGTCACCCTCTGCTCCTCCTGGAGGGCCCCTCCCACCTCCCTCTCCTGATCTCCCCGGCCTCCCTACTATGCCCCCAGGAACAATGAGGTTGGGGGAGGGGTTGGCCCTGGAGGGCAGGGGAATGGCCTGGGAGCTCAGCAGGTTCCCCGGGCCTGAGTGGGTGGGGCAATCGCCCTCCACTCCTCTCCTGCTCCTCCTAGAGAGCCCCTCCCACCTGCCTCTCCTGATCTCCCCAGCCTCAGGGGCGCCAATGCTGTCTGGCCTCCACTCCTCCTTCCCCTTCAGTACCCCCACGTCCTACCGGTCACTTGGGGGTTCCTCCCATTTCCTTGGGCATCAGAGTCCCCCACCAGTGGCCAACAGGTGACCTAGTTGTGGGGAGACGCTAACTCAGCGTCTTCCCACACTGCGATCTTGACTCCACCCCCTAAGTGATTTTTAAATGTAGAACTAGCCTTGCATGCCTGAGATAAATCCCACTTGGTCGTGATGTGTAATTATTTTTATACACTGTTGCATTATATTTGCTAATATTTTGTTGATGATTTTTGCATCTGTGTTCATGAGAGTTATTGGTCTGTAGATTTTTTGCAGTATCTTTGTCTGCTGTTGGTATTATGGTAATGTTGGCCTCATACAATGAGTTAAGAAGTATTCCTTCTGCTTTTAGATATTAAAAGAGATTGTAGAGAATCAATATACTTCCTTTGTAAATATTTGATAGAGTTCACCAATGAACCCATCTAGGCCTGGTGCTTTCTGTTTTGGTGGATTATTAACTATTGGTTCAATATTTTTATAGATATAGGCCTACTCAAGTTTTCTGTTTCTTCTAGTGTGATTTTTGGCATGTCGTATCTTTCAAGGAATTGGTCAATTTCATCTAGAACTTGTTCCCGATCTTAGTGGTAAGGCTTCTAGGTTCTCACCAAAAGGTATGATGTTATCTGTAGGTATCTTTATTCTTTAATCAGTTGAGAATTCATGAATTTCTGACATTAATAGCATCAAGCCTTCTTTGGAAAAACAGAAGCTATCTCTGTCATTCAATAGCTAAATGACCCTTTGCAACTTATTGAGGCTCTCCAAGTCTCAATTTCTTTCTGTTAAATGGAGAAGTAAAATTTCTCCTTTGTACAGAGATTGTGAGACAACATAATGTAGGTTTACAGCACACTTTGCTAACACATATTAAGTACAGAACAAATGTGGGTCAAATAATGAAATGTGCATAAAAACAACGTCAAAAATTTCCCTCCACTTTAGACAAACATATATGAAATACAAATTTACTAGGTTTGTGATGAGTCCAGTGATATCACTTACAAAATGTATTTGTTTGTTTGGTAAAAATTGGGTCTAAGTAAGAATCTCTTTGCATGATTTTTGGGGAAAGGGCAATAGAATTAAAATGTACCTCTCTCTTACTGCTTTTGCATCTTCCCTTTTATCAGATCAAGGCCCCTGAAATTACCCTTCTAAAGACATATTGAAATGAGTTGAGTGTATCTTCAAAAATACTTGTAGAAAATTGAAATGGTGAATAAAGGAGAAAAGATAACTGTCAGCTAATTCCTCACCTAGAATATGGGATTTTTTTAATATTCTAGCATACATGAGAACAGAAAATGTCATGTGTCTAGTAAAATATTCAGTATCAGAGGGATAGTTTATGATTCACCTTTTACAACACAGATGAAGCAGATTTAAGTACTTCTGTACATTGATGGAGTCATGACAGAATTGGTTGATACAGAGTGTCAAAAATGTCTCCATTTTTCTTAAGTTGGTGTAAGTTTTACTAAACAGACTCAATATACTATACACGAATCTGTGTATTCCACATGGTTAAAATGAGGCCTGTTCAATATTGATAGAGCTCATGTAATGTAGGAAAATTCTCAGAAGAAATGTACAAATAAAGAAAAAAATAGAACTAACTCTACCTCTGTTTTACATCTGGGAACAACAATAAAACTATGAATTATATTTCCCAGCGCCTTTGATAAAAACAGCAATTTAAAAACTCTAATTTTTGCAATTAATCAAATTGAGAACTATAAGATTTTCTTTCTTGGGGGTGGTAGGGGAACCATAAATGGGAGTGCCAAAATAATTTGTAAATCTCTGTATTGGAGAGTTGTTAAGTGGTGTCAGTTTTAATTCTGGAAATAAGAATTATCTCCTAGCATATCTGATAGCCTGTGATAATACAATGACAGATACAGAGTAAAACGGAAATACCATATTTAAGGAAATTATATTTTAATGAGTTTTAATCAGCTCTACTGCACATTGCTCATGTCCCCTGATTAAAAATCATTGATTCAGAGACTTCCAATTTAAAATGGAATCTGGCTACAAGCCTATGATGAATCTTCTCCAATTTCCCACTAAATACCTGTGAAGGGAGAAATATATGACACCCCAGAAGAATATAAAATTAGGACTGACAGATAACTATCAGAATATGTAAAAAGGTAACTAGGAAGAAAGTGAACCAAGGAAATGCAAATATTTGTGCAAAAGAAAAAGCATTAAAACTATTTATAAAAATACTTCCTGATCTCTGCACTGCTGCTCTCCCCCTGCCAGACACACATAAACACTCAAAAGTCTGTTCCTTCCTGCTAGAAAATGGCTCCTTTGCAGTATGGCTGCTACTTTTTGAGCATCCAGGTTATTTTTGTTCCTTCCTCATTAAGTGAATATATTTATTTGGGGTACCTAGAAAACAGGTTGCTGGAAAACATCCTGCATTTAGGATGGTAATAAAGTCTAATAGCACCTTAGGAGATGTAGTTCCCACAAATAAATCACTAATGCACTTTACTAATGATATATTTAGGGATTTTACTTTACATATGTGTACTACCCCAGCTTAAAATAATGAGAATCAAGAAGCAAGAATCAGAAGAGGAAATCAGCTGAGAGTTGTGTCTGTCATCTTGCCCTTCAGCTATTAAACTGAAAAGAGAATTTTCCACTAAGCATGTGGGGAAAGAACAGGGATAAAGGCAGTCAATACATCCCATCCCATCCTGTCTATTGGTAAATAAGCAAGCTGAAAAAAAAAAATCTCACTGTTTCTTAGGTTGAGACAAGATTAGTGTGACCACATATTCTGGTTTGTCTGGGAAAGTCCCAGTTTACCACTGCTGTCCAAATATCTCATCTGGTTTCCTGTTTATTCTGAATTTTTTTTCATTTTTACTGAAGTATTGTTATCAACAGCAGCATAATAAGCATGTGAATTATGCTTTTATCTTCTGCCATGGTCTTGTCTACTAGGGTGTAAAAGGAATATGCAGTAATGAGAGTTCTTGCCTCAATATATAAATAAATATGAAAGGCCATCAATGATAATACTTTGTCTTTACACTTTCCAGCTCCAATGTAACTAACATCTTCCCGTCAAAGAGTGTACAGAAATTCACTGATGTAACAAGTGAGCTTGGATTGGAGAAGCTAGGGATAATGAACTCTTTCTGGTCTGGGTGATGGTAGGATAATTCAATATGCTGCTCCTTTTGGCTACTTGGTGCATTAGTCAGTTGTGCCATGATGACTGCTTTTTACTTTTAAAAGTGATTCTTGGCTGACGTTTTTAATGGCCAACCTTTATTCAATTTTAGTAACTTTTGTTTTTGAAAAGAATATAAAATCTGTAATTATTTGGAACAGTCTTTCATGTATTTCAGTTAGGTCAAGTTTTAAATTTTGTTGTTTGGCTCTTCAGTACATTTTCTTCTTACTGGTTTTTGTCTATTTGTTCTATCTGTTTTTAAGAGAGTTGTGCTAATATGGTTGTGGATTTGTCTCTTTTCTCATTTATCAGTCAATTTTTGTTTTATGCATTTTAAAGCCAAGTTATGTGGTACGCAGTTTAGAT
Source organism: Tursiops truncatus (assembly GCF_011762595.2). Taxonomy (NCBI): domain Eukaryota; kingdom Metazoa; phylum Chordata; class Mammalia; order Artiodactyla; family Delphinidae; genus Tursiops; species Tursiops truncatus. Next base: position 14,112,627 of record NC_047039.1, read on the forward strand.
TGTAATATCTTCTGGTAGTTTAATCCATTTATCATTACAATATATTCTTTAATTGAATTAATCTTCTTTCCTTAAAGTCTACATTGTCTGATATTTGTGTAGATACAACAACTCTCTTTTCATTTACACACACACATATAAATCTTTGTAAATATATATATTATGCATTGTAATATATATAGCAACATATATATCATCCTGTATTATATATTATATATAAACTTATATATAGAAATTACATATACATATAGAATTTAATATTTATAACTTATGTAGAACATAATTCTCTCTATAAGTTCTCTATATGTTTACATATAATATATAGTACAGGTATATATATGTAAGTATATGTCCATTTATTTTCACTTGTCTTTGACTTTAAAGTTAAGAAATGTTCTCTTTTAATGAGAATATAATTGCTTGTGTTGCTTTTGTAGTTTTTTTTTTGTTTGATCCATTCTGTTAATCCTATTCATCCGCTTGGAGTATTTAGTCCATTTACACTTAGTGTAATTACTGATATAGTTGGGTTTTATTTTCCATCCATTTTATTTTATTTTCCATCCATTTTTTTAAAATAATTTTTTTAATACATTTAATTTTGGCTACATTGGGTCTTTGTTGCTGCACGTGGGCTTTCTCTAGTTGCGGCGAGCAGGAGCTACTCTTCGTTACAGTACGTGGGCTTCTCATTGCGGTGGCTTCTCTTGTTGTGGAGCATGGGCTCTAGGCGCACCAGCTTCAGTAGTTGCAGCAAGCGGGCTCTAGAGCACAGGCTCAGTAGTTGTGGTGCACAGGCTTAGTTGCTCCGCGGCATGTGGGATCTTCCTGGACCACAGCTCGAACCTGTGTCCCCTGCATTGGCAGGTGGATTCTTAACCACTGTGCCACTAGGGAAATCCCTCCATCCATTTTTTATTTCCAATTTAATGCATCTGTTTTATGTTACTTTTATGTTTTATGTTACTGTTTTTCTAATTTCTTGCCTTTTTTTAGGTTAGTCAACTCCTTTTGTATTACATTTTCTTCTATTAACCTGTAATTATTTGTTCATTCTTTCAATGGCTACCCTAAAGATGACAACATGAGTCATGGCATTATTATCCAATGCAAATTCTTACTTTTAACACTTCTATGATAATGCTATGACACATAGAAGTATTTACTCATCTGTTAATAATGCCATGCATTTCAATTAGACATATTTTATACTCAAAATGCAATATTCTTATTTTTGTAAATTTGATATTTCTTTACATTTACCCTTTCCAGTGCTTCTCACTAATTCTTGTGTATATGAAATTGTTGAAGATTAGTGCAATGGACATCCGTAAACTCACTTCTCAGAAACAATTATTTTAACATTTTATTATACCTATTTGCAAATAGGTGTGTGTATGTGTATACATGCTAAACCATTTCATAGAAGCTGCAGACTTTACCACCTAGAGTATCTTCATGAATATTTTTAACAAAAGGACTTTTTTTACATTATTATGATGCAACTATCTCCAAAAAGAGTCAATATTTACATAATTTCATTTTATACCTAATCCATCTTCAAAGTTCTCCAGTTGTCCCACAAATGACTTCTGTAGTTGTATTTCTCCAACCAAATCCAATTAAGATTTATATATTATAGTTGCTTTTTCTAGTTTGTTACCTTAGAACAGTTCTCTCTATCTTAATTTAATGACACATACTTTTGAAGTGATAAGACCAGTTGTATTGTAGAATAAGCTACATTCTGCATTTATTTATCTGATTGTGGTGTCATTTATCTTGTTTCTCTTTGCCCAATAGTCCCAGGTAAACTGGAAGTTAAGTCCAAAGTCTTGATTAGATTCAAGTTTAATATTTTTTGTAAATTGTTCTTAGGTGGTATTATGTTCTTTATATTGCATCTCATCAAGAAGCACATAATTTCATGCTGTCACACAATGATGATAAGTTGGATTGCTTAATTATAGTGATAATCTTTTAAAACAAGTATTTTTGTCTAAGATCCTTTAATCATATTATCTTAGTCTAAAGCAACCAAAATTTTGCTCAAGAACATTTTTTATTGTGGTTTTTTTATTACTTATTTTTGATATGTCATTTTATTTAGGAAGGATAGCATGTGTTTTAGATCTCTGTTATATTTCTTGATCTAGCATTTTCATTTTCATCTATTTATCTTTTTATTTTGCATCCTGAGAACGTTGCCTGTGTTTATCTTATGTATAATGGGTCTCTTTTCTGCATGTCCCCTCTGCCCTTGATTATTCCTAATGCCATTTTAAATTCTGCTTTAAAATTATCAATATTCTTAGTCTGTTCATCATAGACTGGGTGGCTTATGAACAACAAGCAGAACTGGAGGCTGGAAGTCCAAGATCAGGGTATCAGCATGGTCAGGTGAGGGCCCTGTTCTAGGTTGCAGGCTTCTCACTGTACCGTTACATAGCTGAAGGGGCTGGAGACCTCTCTGGAGCTTCTTTTGTAAGGCATTAATCTCATTCAGAAGGGTGGACACTTAAGGACCTCTCAAAGGCCCCATCTTTTAATAATGTCACCTTTGAGGGTTAGGATTTCAACATACAAATTTGGGGCAGGGGGACACAAACATTCAGACCATAGCAATTACCTTTTTTTTTTCTGGATCCCTTCCTTCACTTTTCCTTACAGTTTCATATTCATTTCTGCATCTTTTTCATGATGTCCTGGTATTATTGTATTTTGCTTATACCACAGAGAAGATTCTCTTTATTTGTATCTTTTTTTGCATTTATCTTTTTTGTAAGAATGTTCTTCTGATATATAGTTTTTTGAGTGCTGCATCATAACCTTCCTTCTTAATAAAGAATAAGTTCAAAGGGCTTGTGTTAATTTCCTATTCTCATTGTGACAAGTTACTGTGAAATTAGTAGCTTAAAGCAACACAAATTTATTATCTTACAGTTCTGGATTTTAGAAGTCCAAAATTAGTCTCATTGGCCTAAAATTAAGTTGTTGGCAGGGCTGGTTTCTTCTGGAAGGGGAAAATCCACTTCCTTGCCTTTTCCAGCTTCTAGAGGCCACCTGCATTCCTTGGCTTAGTGACCCTTTCTGTGAATTATTCCAACCCATTGCTTCCATTGTCACATCTTCTACTCTGACCTAAATCTGAAGGTCTTGCCTCCCTCTTAAAAGGACCTTTGTGATTACATTGGGCTCATCCAGAATAATTTCCTCATCTAAAAATCCTTAATCACACCCGCAAATTCCCTTTCATCGTGTAGATAATATATTCAAAGGTTCTGAGGATTAAGATGTGAACATTTTGTGTGGGGAAGGCATCATTCAACCTACCACAGGCTCCATATTGGTTTTGTGTTTTTGTTCTTTGATATTTAGATAGGATGAGAATTCTAATCTGGTATTACGTCCTAAAATAGACTCCTTACTTGAGTGCTTTTAAAATCCTTTTTCAGATCTTAAGTTGAAGAACTGGTTGATATGCATTATATTGCCAACTCTTTGATCCCAACATTCTGAGCAAATGGTGAGCACCCTGAAGTGCAGTTGTAGTATAAGGAATTTAGTTTCCATGCTACTTTTCTGCATAAATCTACCACCAGGAATAAGCTTCCTGGAATTAATTTTCTGTTCTGTTTTGTCTTCACATAAGAGAGCTTGTCCAGCTCTTTTCCTTGCGTTACTATAAAAAAGGAAGGTCCATATGTCTTCAAGAGGTGAAGGTCATGATGATGATAGTGATGATAACGATAATGATTATAATGCCAATAGTGGTTGCCACATATTGAGTGCTTATTTTACGCTAGTCGCCATGATTAAAGCTTTGCACATATTCTTTCATCTCTTCCTTTCCACAAACCCTTGAGGTAAGTACCACTGTTATTACTATTTGACATTTTAGAGAACGGATAGTCACAGAAAGAGTAATTAACTAACCTGAGGTCGCATGGAGAGGAAATAGTGGAGCTGGGACAGAGGCTTCATTTTCACAGTTTGCTGTAGCAAAACTCACTCCAGGGTTTTTCTAGCACAGTTGGTTCAGAATGCTTTGCTATGCATCAATATCTTTCCTCTGCCCTTGCAAATTGGGACTTGTTAGCAGTGTTCTGCTTGTATATCTTTTGTTAGTACACTTGAAATTATTGCGTTCCAGAGAGAGTGATTATGAGTTGGTTCTTGCTGTGTTTCTACTCAGTATATTCCTATTTGTTCAGTATTTAGCAGAATGTGACTTCATGTTTTATAAGATGTGCATAGCATTACTTTCTAGTTTCCGGTGCTGATACATATTTCCTCCCAATTTTGTATTCCTTTGGTCTTATGCTATACTTTAAGAAAGAAACTGGCTTAGATGTTTTTATTCAAGATGCCATCATTCTAGGAAATGCTCTAATCTCTCTTTCCGAAAAATTTCTTTTTAGATAACTTAATGAACAAGTCACCATCTGCATCATTTACTTCAAACTCTCAAATTCACAATAATCTATTGTTTAGAATCATTTTTATGTCATAATTTACTTCATAGCCTGCTGATTCATGTCAGCTTTATTTAGATTAGTAGGTACCCAGTTTTGATTTGACTTGACACATTAGTGAGAGACTTTTAATCAAATAAGCAAAACACTTTCTCTGTTGGGCTACTGATCGTGCTCCACTCAATCTACTTATTTTTTTTAAGACACCAAGATAATTTAAATAGGCAAATAGGTTTTCTGCTTACACTTCAGCATTTAAGGAACATCATCAAATGTATATCCGTGTGTTAGTTTGGAAGGTACTTGGGAGAACTGTGCTTAAGCCACAGCCCTGTCTTTATTTGTTGTGTGGCATTAACTTTTTTTTTTCTTCTATAAAAAACAAAGGTTGTTGAAACAGATAATCCCTTCCTCCTTTAGAACTGCCTAATTTTCAGTAGCAAGAGATTAAATGGCTAGTTCTTGCCTCAAGTAAATGAATAGAAGTTGAACATAGTTTCTACTTGGGATATTAGAAAGCAAATGATAATAATGCAAGAACTAATCTTACTATTTAAGAAGATACCCTTATAACCCAACATTTCACTTGAATGTCATAGAATTTGGCCATAGGAGAAACTCTGTTCTGAAAGCCCATGACCTTTCAAGGGTAAGGGAGAAAAAAAATGGCATTGAGACAAACACATTTCATTAGCACTTCTCAAGTTCTTATTAATACAGGTTTTCATTTTCCCTAAGAGCCCTTAAAATCTTTGCAGCAGAAGATATTTGATTAGTCATAAAGCATTTCACAACACACAGAGCTGATATAAGGGGACAGAGAGTCTAAATGGAACAAACCTAGGTCGGAAAGCTGAAATTTTTCGTCAGCTGTTCTTGAAGCTTAACACATTATAAATTTATGCATTGCATATGGCAAGTGAGGGTAAATTAGAGACTCTGGCAAGCCAGACTTTCTGTACATAAGCATCTTTTTCCTTGTGCAGGAGAGAGAAAAATGTAAAGGAATAGCACTGAAAAGAGTTTCTCTTGGCAAGAAAAGGATACATACTGATTTTAGAATTAATTGTTGTGATGAAAAGAACAATAATCAAGATATACAGTATCATTCTTTAGTTATTATAGTTTTCTTTGTATTAGATTAGTGAGATATTCTGAGGCCTAATCTGGTGATTCCATGAGTCAGATAAAAAGAAAGTTTTGCTTGAATATATTTAAACCTTGGCCCAAATCTAAGCATTTAAGGCCTGAATCCAGAAATGATAAAAGCTATGTGTTAGTTTAGACAAAGATATATAAAGGAGAAAAAAAGTCTGTGGACTGGAAATAACATGCTGGTCAAAAAAAATAAAAAAGATATTTGTCATCAGTGCCTTGTGTTAATGAAAATGGGTAGTTGAGAGCTCCTGGGTGCATTTGATACCTTGAGGTCTTGCTGAGAATGCAGCTGCTGGCTCTATATATAGACTTAATTCTGATGCTGAGGGAATAAAAGCATACATACCATAGTAATGAGATTACTGGGACAGCTCCCAAATCGAGACAGCTGAGCCAAATCAATAAATGCATTTTTCTTCCCCTTAAAATTGCTGAGCTCATTAGAAAGACCAATATACTTCATGGTTAGACCTCTTAGACTGTGTTTCAAGCTCCCTCTAGCATTTTGCAAATTAAAAATTTAAATACAAAGATGATTCCCAAATATGACCACACCATCAAAATTACAATTTCCCTAGGATAAGCATTACTATTTTTCTTTTTAAAAATTCCCTTATGCATTTTGGGCACGTGGATTGGACATAGTTTTCTGACTGGTATGCTATCATAGGGAGACCATATGGTACAGTGGAAAATGCAGGAACTTTTAAGTTATACATATTGGAGGTTAGAATCCAAACCACTTTGTGCATTGGATATATATATATATATATATATATAAAACCTTTGTATATTCACTTAACTACAGATCAAAACACTTTCCCTTTGTAAAGCTGTAAATTTGAAGAAGACAAAAATTCAGAAGTAATTTTAAGGAAATAGTTGAAGATGCAGATAAATACTCAACTACAATGATAATCCTTGCACCATTGTGTTTACAATTGAAAATAAAGTATTTAATAATGAAAGATGGCTTAAATAGCATGATGTATTTATACAAAATATTATTATGTAACCACTTACATGATAATTTTTTGTTTTTTACATGATAATTTAAAAGAATAATTTTTGTAATAGAAAGAGGCTCAAGATATATTATTACGTTAAAAAACAGAATCACCTAGTACATATGGTTCGTGTGGTATGACACTGCTGTATGTGTGGTTATGTATATGCACGATACTCATACAATATTTATATACACACACATACATATCACACATAGAAAACGGCATCTAGAAAATTGTGGACAGCAGTAAATAGTGTGATTACGGATGAATCTTCTTTTCTCCTTGTTGCTCCTGTGTATTACTAAGTACTCTATAATAAACATTGTACTCCTTTTATAAAGAATAAAGTTAAACAGTAATAGTTCAAAAATAACAAAAAGACTGAGACTCTCTTCAACCAAACAAAGGAATATTGTAGCACATAAATCGGTAAGAATCATAAACTGCTTACACAGAAATTCAGCCTGCTTTCAGTGAGAAATCCTGAGGCACATATTATGAAGCCCAGTGTGTGAGAGGGGCAGAACAAGAAGATAAGAGTCTGAAACTGAATCTGATTAAGGAGACACACAATAAATAGTCCAGACTATTCACAGACTCTTTAAAGGTCTATCAAACCATACAGAGGGATAAGCAATTTTGCAATAATAGACAAAGATGGCCCTTCTGTCTCGGGAAACATCTCAGTAATCATATCCACATCTTTGGAGAAGCAGCAGAGTAAAATATCTGACTAGGAGGTAGGATATCAGATAGGTGTGAGTTTAAGTCCTTGTTTCACCATTTACTCACCATGTTACCTTGGTTACCTTCACATTTCTGAAACTCAGTTTCTTCACTTGTTGAAGGAGAATAATAAGAATTATCATTTATCTCAATCACAGTTAACACTGACTAAGGGCTGTGTTCTAAGGGCTACTTGTAACATCCCCTTAAGAGATTAAGGGAGGCTTGTTTGCAAAACATTTAGCTTGGTGACCAAGAATATAATAAGTGCTCAATAAATGCTAGTTCTCAGTACAGCTACAAGCATAGAAATGGTAATTATTTATTTAACAACTATCATTTGTGGCTATAATTCACACAGCTCTATATTGTAAAACAGGGAGGGATAAAACGATGAGTAAGACACATTGTCTGCTCCCAGGGAATCTACAGTTTTGGGGAGGGGGGAGGGCAGACACAGGAGGAAATGCTGAGGAAGGTCTCAGTGTAAAAGTGGCCAACGTCATGGTGCCAAAGCGAACTCAGGAGTCGTCAAGGGTGTTGTTCTCCCTGGGATCTGAGGATAGATGGCTCCATAGATTGGGAGGGGGGGGTCACCTTTCAGCCCTATCTTAATACAGAAAAAAATATAGCAAATATTTAACTTCTATTTTGAAGATTATCGTAGAATTGGTATACCTCATTTGACTCAGCTGGGTCTGAAAGTCAAAATATAATAGTGTCCACTGGCAAGATAAGAGAATTATTCTATTGTTTTGTTTTTCCTTAAGAGATGTAATGCCTCAGATCACATTTTTTTTTAAAGGGTACGTTCTTTTTCCAAACATGAGAAAAATGGTCTATAAATAATTGACCTTTGAAGTTTTAAAAATCACATTATCTTGTATTTGCATTTTTCTCTTATACTTTTCAAAGTATATTTCCAGTCCCTTGAGTCTTTCAACAGTCTTGTGAGATAGCAAAAAGCAGTGTTATTAATCTCATTTTGTTGACAATGAAAATGAGATGCCCAAAGGTCAATGACTTTCTTAAAAGTCATATAAGGTGATGGAATTAGGCTCAGGATCCAGAACTCTTGATTCTTAGCCTTAAATTGTTTTATTTCTATTACACTCAAAAATATTTTAAGACATTTTATACAGATGACATGTAAGTTTTATATTTGAACACATAGCATTAAAAGAGTGCCTTCAATTTTTAGGCTGGTTGAGAGAGGTTTTGTGAAAAGACCATTCTGATACTTCACAAGCCTGAATTACAGTCCACTCCTAACACTGATTGTCTCCTGGACTATATACACAACCAGATCATTCATCTCCAGATGCAACATGCAGTTCACATAAGAGAATTTAAGCAATCCACAATCTTGCTGGACCAAAGATTCAGAAGCAGAGGCTCAAAAGAGCTAGCCCTAGTTTCTGTAGTGTACTAAAGCACTCTGATAGCACAGTGGAGACCGATGATACGGTAATTTGGTATTTATTAAAATATTCTTTCTTGTTTAACATTTATGAGTATGACTGGTGAAAATAAAACTAAAGTTGCTTCTCAAAAGAAGGAGTGCAAAGCACATGTTAAAAGACTTTTATAGTTAATAATGAATAAAGCTGTGGAACATTTGGCACCTCTCTGGATACAGAAATACTGGAGCATTATTTCTCATGTATTTGCCACATGGGGGAAGATGTAGCTTCCACTAGCAGAATTTAATATATCCATACAATTAAAAAAGAGAATAATAAACTTCCATTCCCCAAACTTCAATCATTTCATGAAAGTTAAACAATTCATTCCAGAGGAAGACTGTTAATAATCCAAGAAACCTCATATATTCTAATGTTAATTGTTTTATTATTCAATATAGCCATGCTATTACTTTATTAAATTTGAAATTAGTCTTTCTATGGTCATTAATACAACAGAAATGGGTTCCTATGGATTTTCTTCATTCAAAAATAACAGATTATCTAAAAATAATTTTAAAAAGCCACATATCTGTACTTAAGAAAAATTATATAAATATTAAAAAAGCATAAAGAAGAAAGTAAACACTTGTAATCATACAAAAGGCAACTACTGTTAACATTTTGGTGTACTGCCATCATGTATTTTTTCCCCAATCAGGATTTTTTTTTAATATATCTATATCTCCCTGTATGTGTTATGTAAAATTTTGTATTTTTTTATGGAGTCAGAGATTATATTGTATATACTCTATTGCATGATTTTTTTTTTCTTGTGACATAGAGATTTTTCTTCTAAATTTTTGTTCCTAATAGTAAACAAGAGGAGATAACTAACTTTGAGTGTCTTGATATAGAAGCCTAACCAGGTCCATGAAAAATAGACACTTTCTTTGAATTCCGTGTTTTTCTCTTTCATGTGAATTTTGCATTGCAATCCATATCAAATGCATGTTAGTTTTAAAGAATTGTCCCTCAGATATATTTAATAAAATTGACAGTCTGTGGAGATAAGCTATGTTTATCATATGGGTCAAACATCATCTTACATGTAAGGGGACAGGCATCCCCTTTAGAGGAGCATAGACAATACCGTATGGAAAGCCATTCCCTGTGTGATTAACTGATTCTCTAATCCATCAATTGTTTTGTGTGCATGGTCTTCCATTGCATCACTGTGCTGTGAGTTGCACACTGTCTTCCTCTGGGTGAACTTGTGTTTATTCTCCCTCACTCAACTAGCAGTTTTTAAAAAGAATAGGGCCACACTGCTCAAGAGAAGACGTTTTGCAATGAAGAATCAATTAGAGTTTTCTTTAGGACCAGTAATTGCAAACATAGACCTTGGAGTCAGGTAAACCTGGGATCAAGTCTTGTTTCTACTACTTAAAAACTGGTTTACCCGGGAGACCTTCAAGATGGTGGAGGAGTAAGACATGGAGATCACCTTCCTACCCACAGATAAATTAAAAATACATCTACATTTGGAACAACTTCTACAGAACCTACTGAATGCTGGCAGAAGACCTCCGACTTCCCCAAAGGCAAGAAACCTCCTCCTGCCCCCTACGTACCTGGGTAGGGCAAAAGAGAAAAGAAAAAAACAGAGACAAAAGAATAGGGACAGGACCTGCATCTCTGGGAGGGAGCTGTGAAGGAGGAAAAGTTTCCACACACTGTGGAGCCCCTTCACTGGTGGGGTCTGGGGGTGGGTGGGGCGGAAGCTTCGGAGCTACGGGAGAGAGTGCAGCAACAGGGGTGCAGAGGGGAAAGAAGAGAGATTTCCGCACAGAGGATTGGTGCTGACCAGCACTCACCAACCTGAGATACTTGTCTGCTCACCTGCCAGGGCGGGTGGGGGCTGGGAGCCAGGGCTCAGGCTTCAGAGGTCAGACCCCAGGGAGAGGACTGGGGTAGGCTGCGTGAAGACAGCCTGAAAGGGGCTAGTGCACCACAACTAGCTGGGAGGGAGTCAAGGAAGAACTCTGGACCTGCCAAAGAGGCAAGAGATCATTGTTTCAGGGTGCTCAAAGAGAGGGGATTCCTTCCCCATGTGCCCACAAAAGGCAGAGCACCACCTAAGCAACCTCCAGAGACAGGTGCGAGCCATGACTATCAGCTAAGACCCCAGAGACAGGCATGAAATGCTAACACTGCTGCTGCTCCCACCAAGAATCCTGTGTGCAAACACAGGATACTACCCACACCCGCAAGGAGCCTGTGCAGCATGCCACTGCCAGGGTACTGAGATCCAGAGACAACTTCCCTGGAAGAACACATGACATGCCTCAGGCTGTTGCAATGTCATGCTGGTCTCTGCCACCACAGGCTCGCACCACATTCCAGTTATGACTGTCAGACCACTCCCTCTCCTCGGCCTAAGTGATCAAGAGAGCCCTAATCAGCTGCTGCTTTAACCCCCTCCTGTCTGGGTGGGGAACAGACTCCTGAGGATGGCCTACACACAGAGGCGGGTCCAAAACTAAAGCTGAACCCCAGGAACTGTGCGAACAAAGAAGAGAAAGAAAAATTTCTCCATGCAGCCTCAGGAGCAGTGGATTAAATCCCCACCATCAACTTGATGAACCCTGCAGAAACTCTGCAAGCCAGAAGGGAGTGGCAGGACATATTTCAAGTGATGAAAGGGAAAAACCTACAACCAAGATTACTCTACCCAGCAAGGATCTCATTCAGATTTGGCAGAGAAATTAAAACCATTACAGACAAGCAAAAGCTAGAGAATTCAGCACCACCAAACCAGCTTTTCAACAAATGCTAAAGGAACTTCTCCTGGCAGGAGACACAAGATAAGGAAAAGACCTAAAAAAACAAACCCAAAACAATTAAGGAAATGGTAATATGAACATATATAATTACCTTAAATGTAAATGGATTAAATGCTCCAACCAAAAGAAACAGACAGGCTGAATGGATACAACAACAAGACCCATATATATGCTGTCTACAAGAGACCCACTTCATACCTAGGGACACGTAAAGACTGAAAGTGAAGGGATGGAAAAAGATACTCCATACAAATGGAAATCAAAAGAAAGCTGGAGTAGCAATTCTCATATCAGACAAAATAGACTTTAAAATAAAGACTATTACAAGAGACAAAGAAGGACACTACATAATGATTAAGGGATCAATCCAAGAAAGAAGATAGAACAATTGTAAATACTTATGGACCCAGCATAGGAGCACCTCAATACATAAGGTAATTACTAACAGCCATAAGAGTGGAAATCAACAGTAACACAATAATAGTAGCAGATTTTAACACCCCACTTTCGCCAACGGACAGATCATCCAAACAGAAAATAAATAAGGAAACACAAGCTTTAACTGATACATAAAACAAGATGGACTTAATTGATATTTATAGGACATTACATCCAAAAACAACAGAATACACTTTCTTCTCAAGTACTCATTCTCCAGAGTAGATCATATCTTGGGTCACAAATCAAGCCTCAGTAAATTTAAGAAAATTGAAATCGTATCAAGTATTTTTCCAACCACAATGCTATGAGACTAGATATCAATAGAAGGAAGAAAACTGTGAAAAGTACAAACACATGGAGGCTAAATAATATGTGACTAAATAACGAAGAGATTACTGGGGAAACCAAAGAGGAAATCAAAAAATACCTAGAAACAAATGACAATGAAAACACGATGACCCAAAGCCTATGGGATGCAGCAAAAGTAGTTCTAAGAGGGAAGTTTATAACAATACAATCTTACCTCAAGAAATAAGAAACATCTCGAACAAACTAACCTTAGACCTAAAGCAATTAGGGAAAGAAGAACAAAAAAATCCCCAAAGTTAGCAGAAGGAAAGAAATCATAAAGATCAGATCAGAAATAAATGAAAAAGAAATGAAGGAAACAGTAGCAAAGATCAGTAAAACTAAAAGCTCGTTCTTTGAGAAGACAAACAAAATTCATAAACCATTAGTCAGACTCCTCAAGAAAAAAAGGGAGAAGACTCAAATCGATAGAATTAGAAATGAAAAAGGAAAAGTAACAACTGACACTGCAGAAATACAAAGGATCATGAGAGATTACTGCAAGCAACTATATGCCAATAAAATGGACAACCTGGAAGAAATGGACAAATTCTTAGAAAAGCACAACGTTCTGAGACTGAACTAGGAAGAAATAGAAAAATATGAACAGACCAATCACAAGCACTGAAATTGAAACTGTGATTAAAAACCTTCAGCAAGGGCTTCCCTGGTGGCACAGTGGTTGGGAGTCCGCCTGCCGGTGCGGGGGACACGGGTTCGGGCCCTGGTCCGGGAGGATCCCACATGCCGCGGAGCAACTAAGCCCGTGCGCCACAACTACTGAAGCCCGCGCACCTAGGGCCTGTGCTCCCAACGAGAGAGGCCACCGCAATGAGAAGCTAGAGCACCACAACGAAGAGTAGCCCCTGCTCACTGCAACTAGAGAAAGCCCACGTGCAGCAACGAAGACCCAACACAGCCTAAAATAAAATAAAATAATTTAAAAAAAAAAAAAAAAAAAAAAAAAAAAAAACCTTCAGCAAACAAAAATCCCAGCACCAGATGGCTTCACAGGTGAATTTTATCAAACATTTAGAGAAGAGCAGTGCCTGTCCTTCTCAAACTCTTCCACAATATAGCAGAGGGAGGAAAACTCCCAAACTCATTCTACGAGGTCACCATCACCCTGATACCAAAACCAGACAAAGATGTCACAAAAAAAGAAAACTACAGGCCAGTTTCACTGATGAACATAGATGCAAAAATCCTCAACAAAATACTAGCAAAAAGAATCCAACAATACATTAATAGGATCATACACCATGATCAAGTGGGGTTTATCCCAGCAATGCAAGAATTCTTCAATATATGCAAATCAATCAATGTGATACACCATATTAACAAATTGAAGGTTAAAAGCCATATTATAATCTCAATAGATGCAGAGAAAACTTCTGACAAAATTCAACTCACATTTATGATAAAAACGCTCCAGAAGTGGGCATAGAGGGAACCTACCTCAACATAATAAAGGCCATATATGACAAACCCACAGCCAACATTGTTCTCAATGGTGAAAAACTGAAAGCATTTTCTCTAAGATTGAGAACAGGACAAGGTTGCCTACTCTCACCATTATTATTCAACATAGTTTTGGAAGTTTTAGCCATGACAATCAGAGAAGTAAAGCAAATAAAATGAATCCAAATCGGGGAAGAAGACATAAAACTGTCAGTGTTTGCAGATGCAATGATACTGTACATAGAGAATACTAAAGATGCTACGAGAAAACTACTAGAACTAATCAATGAATTTGGTAAAGTAGCAGGATACAAAATTAATGCACAGACATCTCTTGCATTCCTATACAGTAATGACGAAAAATCTGAAAGAGAAATTAAGGAAACACTCCCATTTACCATTGCAACAAAAATAAAATACCTAGGAATAAACCTACCTAAGGTGACAAAAAACCTGTATGCAGAAAACTATAAGACACTGATGAAAGAAATTAAAGATGATACAAACAGATGGAAAGATATACCATGTTTTTGGACAGGAAGAATCAACATTGTGAAAATGACTATACCACCCAAAGCAGTCTACAGATTCAATGCAATCCCTATCGAACAACCAATGGGCATTTTTCACAGAACTAGAACAAAAAATTTCACAATTTGTATGGAAACACAAAAGACCCCAAATAGCCAAAGCAATCTTGAGAAAGAGAAACAGAGCTGGAGGAATCAGGCTCCCTGACATCAGACTATATTACAAAGGTACAGTAATCAAGACAGTATGGTATTGGCACAAAAACAGAAATATAGATCAATGAAAGAGGATAGAAAGCTCAGAGATAAACCCATGCACATATCGTTACCTTATCTTTGATAAAGGAGGCAAGAATATACAATGGAGAAAAGCCAGCCTCTTCAGTAAGTGGTGCTGGGAAAAATGGACAGCTACATGTAAAGAATGAAATTAGAACACTTCCTAACACCATACACAAAAATAAGCTCTAAACAGATTAAAGACCTAAATTTAAGCCCAAACACTATAAAACTCTTAGAGGAAAACATAGGAAGAACACTCTTTGACCTAAATCACAGCAAGATCTCTTTTGACCCATCTCCTAGAGTAATGGAAATAAAAAGAAAAATAAACAAATGGGACCTAAAGAAAGTTAAAAGCTTTTGCACAGCAAAGGAAACTATAAACAAGATGAAACGACAGCCCTCAGAATGGGAGAAAATATTTGCAAACGAATCACCGGGCAACTGCTTAATCTCCACAATATATAAACAGCTCATGCATCTCAATATCAAAAAAACAAACAACCCAATCTAAAAATGGGTGGAAGACGTAAATAGAAATTCTTCCAAGAAGATTTACAGATTGCCAACAAACACATGAAAGGATGCTCAACATCACTAATCATTAGAGAAATGCAAATCAAAACCACAATGAGGTATCACCTCACACTGGGCTGATGTCCATCATGAAAAAAATCTACAAACAATAAACGCTGGAGACAGCGTGGAGAAAAGGGTACCCTCTTACACTGTTGGTAGGAATGTAAATTGATACAGACACTATGGAGAACAGTATGGAGGTTCCTTAAAAAACTAAAAATAGAACTACCATATGACCCAGCTTTCCCACTACTGGGGATATACCCTGAGAAAACCATAATTCAAAAAGAGACATGTACCACAATATTCACTGCAACGCTATTTACAATAGCCAGAACATGGAAGCAACCTAAGTGATCATCGACAGATGAATGGATAAAGATGATTTTGCACATATATACAATGGAATATTACTCAGCTATAAAAGGAAATGAAATTGAGTTATTTGTAATGAGGTGGATAGACCTAGAGTTATACAGAGTGAAGTAAGTCAGAAGGAGAAAAACAAATAACATATGCTAACACATATATATGGAATCTAAAATGAAATGGTTCTGATGAACCTAGGGGCAGGACAAGAATAAAGACACAGATGTAGAGAATGGACTGGAGGACACAGGGAGAGGGAAGGGTAAGCTGGGATGAAGTGAGAGAGTGGCATGGACATATATACACTACCAAATGTAAAACAGATAACTAGTGGGAAGCAGCTGCATAGCACAGGGAGATCAGCTCAGTGCTTTGTGACCACCTAGAGGGGTGGGATAGGGAGGGTGGGAGGCAGGCGTAAGAGGGAGGGGATATGGGGATATATGTATACATATAGCCGATTCACTTTGTTATACAGCAGAAACTAACACACCATTGTAAAGCAATTATACTCCAATAAAGATGTTAAAAAAAATTCATTCCTAAAAAAATAAAAAGAAAAAACTGGTTTACTGTATATTTACCCTCCCTGTGGCTCAGACCTCCATCTTTCAGATGGGAACATCTACCTTATGAGATTTATATGACGATTCAATTAGGTGTTTTCAGTCCTCAGTAAGTTGTACTCTTTATAATTATTATTTGAGGCTTTAGTTTTATGGTCTGTCTATGGAACATTCTCTCTGTCTCCCCTCCCACCCCATCCCCTCTCGCTACTCCTACACTGTAGTTAGCTCCTCCTCAGTAGAAGCCCCCTTCCCAAGTAGGAACAATATGGGCCATAGAAGCATGTCTATGTAGGCTCTCTGCACCAGGAAAGTTTTCCTATCTCAAGTCATTGAATTTAAGAGGCTCCAAATTGGCACTTAGGGGTAGATCACCAATAAATCATAAAGAAAGTTTCCTTTTCCTAGCTGTGTCTTCTATTTATCATCTTCATGGATAGCAGGATCCACTTATTGGGTTCCAGGATCTTCCTTTTCTAGATATAAGGCTGATTTAATTCTGAGATGTATCACGTGAGCTTGGTAGGTTTTTTCAAAACTCTGCCCTAGAGCTTCTTTTTTCCTTCCTACCCTTTTCTGAGGAAATTTCATGACTGTCATGACCCTCTCATTGAAATGATTATTTCTAATTTTCCTCTCCAGCCCAGGTATTTCCTCTGAATTTAAGGGTCTCTATCCAGTCACCTATGAACATATCCATTTCTTGGTCTCATCATTATCTTGAATTTGACACATGAACAGAACCCATCTGTTGTTGCTCTAGACACGGTCTTCCTCTGGTATTCCCCATTTCAGTGAATGGCGCAGCCAGTCAGTTAGCTGCATAGACCAGAATTCAAGAATACTTTTGACATCTCCTTCTTTTTCTTCCTCTCTGTTCCATGAATCACCAAGTCTTGCCTATTCATTATGTCTCAGATTAAGTGCTCTCAAATCCTTGCCACAAGTCCTGTCTATGCTCCCATGGCCTCTCACTGGATTACTGTAAAAGCCTCCAAAATGGATTTTCCTATTTTGATTCTTGCACTTTCTAATGTTCTCTACACACAGTAGCCACTCTTTAATACATACAGATGTGGCTAAAATCCTTCTAGATTTCCTTGCTTAAATCTTTTATGATAAATACTGAAGTCCCTAACATGGTTTATAGATAGGATGGCTGTATAATTTGTTACCTAGAGTAGCACACATTTGAAAGTGAAAGAGGGGTGCTGTTTATAATTACACCAATAATTAGGGCAGTAAGAGTAAAATGGGAAAATCTGAGGCAAACCAGGGTGTATGGATACCCTGCCTAAAATGTTCTTTGTGATTTAGTTTCTTACCAATATTTTATGCTGTATTCCTCTTCATTCACTGTGCACCAGAAACATTCTTTCAAATTCCCTAATATATCATATTTTTACTCATCTTAGAGATTTTGTACAGCTGTTTTTTCTCTTAGAACACACTCCTTCTAACCTCTCTAAATCCTACTTTCTCCAGTGTAACTCCCTACTCATCTCTCAGAAAATGCTATTTCTTTAGGAACGCATTGCCATACTCCCATTGTACCTTATATTTTTACTTCTGTCTGGTATATAAGAAGGTCAATAAATATTTATCATGAATGAATGAATGTGGTATAATTAAATAATAAATAATATAATTCTTATAATATTTGTCTTTCTTACAAGAATGTTTGTTTCAGATAAACAGTGGCCATGCCAGCATGGAACACAGTGTTTTGTACATTCAGTGCTGTCCCAGAGCCAGCTCGTTCTGGTCTGCAAGCGCAGGTTATTAAATTTTCAGGAATTTTATGAGCCAGTTGTTAAATAGAACTATTGTTAAAATTAAATTACATAAACTTTCAATTAAATAACTTATAATAAAAAACAGAGGCAGTAAAAACTCACTTTCCATTACTTCCTAATTATTTTACTACATTTTCCTATATCCTTTGCTCTTGAGATTATATATGAATATTGTATCTGCAAGGTTGAAATGCTATATAATGGTATATAATGCTATATACCATTGCTATATAATGCTATATAATGGTGTGCCAGCATGCATCTCTTCTCTACTCTGCATTCAGTGATATACGTAGGTGCATTTAAAATTAGTCATGGTGGGAGTATTCGCATCATGGAAAGAAACTATTACCATTTATTGTTTTGTTGATTGTCTAGACTTAGAAAAATGATGAAGAAAATGTTAAGAATGCAGAAAATGTTAAACTTATTGTCTGTAGCCACTTCAGTGTCAATAAGACCAGAATCGGAGGAACTATTCCTCTAATATTTGGAAATTATTAACTGATTCAGCAAAAAATGTTGCTCATGTCATTAATGAATGAAGTTCTGACATATGTCTTCACTGTGTCATTTTTCTCTTCTTTGTTAACTCAGACAAACCATCCCCAACCTTTATGTCACAACACCCATTTGCCAATTGCAACTGTAGGTTGACTATGGATATGAAAGTTCAGCAAAAATCAAGGAAATGTATTCTGTGATAATTAATTGGTAATTTGGAATCTACAGTAAAGAATATTGCATATTTTATTTTTATTTGTAAATTGCTGCCTTGCACCTTTGAATCAGTTACATTTATATAAAAAGCGATATTTGTACACATATATCCAGATTGTATTTTTGGAGAGTTGATGGTTAAATATTTACAAATATACCACTGCTCACAGTAGAAACCCCAAAAATATATGAAAGAATATACTGTTGACTCTTCTACATGTCTCCTTTCTTCTTATAGAACATACCTCTAATAAGAATGGTGAGATGTTGGAATGACTGAAAGAATGAAGGTTGTAGGGAAGGGCAGGTGATGGCCATGGTAATATGCCTTGTTAACCTGCATTTGTTGGTGCCCTGAGTATGGAGACAGTTAGTGGGGGAAGGATAGCGGGTGCCCTCTTACTTATTACTATTTTTCATTATGTCTTTATTTTATGAAGAAATACTGATTTAAAACCAGCCCTAAGTAGGATTTCTTCTAAATCTGATTTGACCTGTCCTGTTGATTAATAATTAGGATTTCATCTTGACACTGGTATGAAGGTGTATCTTTATCTTGGTTTTTGGTCTTGTTGATATTTGTCTTTTTTCCTTAACTTGCAATTTTGAGTTGTGAATGTTGTTCTCCTTTGCATGTGAGAAATATGTTCCTTAGAAGCACTTTCTTGTTGGAAAAAGTTGTTTGCAAGGAAAATAAATTATTTTCTACTTTCATTCACCTCATTGATTCCCCTGTGAGCCATCTGACTTGTCCATTCATAGCCATTGTTGGGTCAACTTCCTGCATGTCAAGGTTCTCAGTGAGCTTTGATTATCTCATGCTCAAAGGATGATGAATGCTCTTCACTCAGTGAACTAAAAGGCCTGTTTCAATAATCTTTTAGCTTCTTTATGCAACCTATATATATATAATGATATCACCTTTTTATTTTCTGAAGGGAAGAAAAATATTGAAGTGAACCCATCCTCCTGCTCTATTTGTCCATATTAACTTTAGAAATATGCTGTTCATTTATTTATATAATTTGAATATAGAATCTAAGAAAGAGAGAAATGAACATTTATTGTGTATTTGTCTTAATGCCAGATATTTTATGTAAACGGCTTTAATTAATTCTCACATTAACCCTGTAAGCAGATAACTATTGTTGCCTTTTGTATATGAGGAAACTGAAAAGTAAAAGATTGTATACTGACTCCAAGATAGTGGCAGAAGCTGGATTTGAGTTAAAGTCTGTCTGATTGTAAACACTGTTCTTCCCATGACAATGGTGCTATTTTGTTGTTGTTGATCTTTAATATATCAAAGCCTAGTTGTAAAACTGACAGCATAATCAGTTTTGCCACTGTTCTGTTACCCAGCAAGGAGCAGAATGCAGTAGAAAAAAGCTTCTAGGGGAATCAAGAGAGAGATTTAAAGTCTCAGTGATCCCTCAAGCCTTGCTTTTTGGACAATCCATTTTATCTTATTTTTGTGCTTCAGTTTCATTCTTTTTAAAGTTAGGCAGAGAACTAGAAGATCCATTAGGTTTCATTTTAATTATAACACTCTTAAAGTTTCTTTGCTCCCAAACTCCTAGAGAAACACAGAAAATGATTTCTTCATGCAGAAAATATTTTAAAATAGTAAGCAGACATCTCAAACTTCACAATAATACACAAATTGAAGAATGTTGGCTGCCCATTAGAGATAAAGGACTGATTATATTTTGCCCCAAATTATGTTAGACCAGCATTTTATCATTGGCATCTTGGTATGATTGATATTAGGCAGCTGTCAACATGGGCACGTGGTATTTTCCCTTGACTAAAAGCAGACCATATGAGTGTCCAATTTAAAACATTTAAACAGGAATTGTGGTTTTCACTATGGATGGTCAAAAGGTCAGCATGGTGATGGGGCTGTGTCTTCCGAGGATTGTTGCCGTGGTTACTAGGGCTTCATATGATGTATTTAATGGAGAGCCAGGCGCCTCCTGCTTTGAAGCAGCTGGGATGCTCTGACAAGGGCATGACCTGAGGCTGGAAATGGAGCCTAAAGTGATCAGCCTGTACCGAAATAAGGGGTTGCCTGTAAAGCTGCAGAGTCAAATGCTGTCTCCTAGAATTCTGCAAGGATCAATTAATCAAAGGAAGCAGAACAGGTCGCCTGGAGTGAGATCAGCAACCGGAGATTCTGCTGCAGTTAACTGATCCTAAAGGCAGTAAGAACTGTGCTCTGTAAATTATTTTTTATCTGTGTCATAGGAATTATATTTTCTTCCACTCATTGAATCATAGTTTCTCATCAAGCCCAGGGTGTTAGTCTCCTCTGTGATATTCCTAACGGAATGCTGAGTCAGGAACTTCAGAGTCATCCTTACGTTTTTACCCATGCCGTATGAAGCTAAATTTATGGATTTTTAATTCTGTACTTGACACTGCAGTTTGTTTTTGAATGGGTTATTTTATTTTGTCATCATAACAGCGTTATGAAAATCATTGTTATTTTCTCTATTTCACAAATGAGGGAACTGAGCCACAGAATTTAAGTGTCCAAGTTACTCACAGGTAGTTAGGGGTAGAACCAGAATTTCCACCCATGTCTGCCTGACTCTGTAGCACATCCTCTTCCAGTATCCCAGTCAATGACCAAATCCTCTGACTTCTACCTCCTTAATCGTTCCTGATTCATCCGCATCTCCATTTTTTCCAAGGCCATTGCTTTAGCACAGACCTTTATCAACCTTCACTTGATTATTGCAAAAATTGTCCTAAAGGTGTATATACCTACAGATTACTCTGCCATGAGAGTGATCTTTATAAATATACAAAATATAAATCTGATCAAGTTACTTGTCTGCTTAAAATCTCCCAATCTACTGCATATATTATAAAATAAAGTCCAAATGCCTTAGTCTAGCAACTGTATTCTTTTTTTTTTTAACATCTTTGTTGGAGTATAATTGCTTTACAATGGTGTGTTAGTTTCTGCTTTATAACAAAGTGAATCAGTTATACATATACATATGTTCCCATATCTCTTCCCACTTGCGTCTCCCTCCCTCCCACCCTCCCTATCCCACCCCTCCTGGCTGTCACAAAGCACCGAGCTGATCTCCCTGTGCTATGCGGCTGCTTCCCACTAGCTATCTACCTTACGTTTGGTAGTGTATATATGTCCATGCCTCTCTCTCACTTTGTCACAGCTTACCCTTCCCTCTCCCCATATCCTCAAGTCCATTCTCTAGTAGGTCTGTGTCTTTATTCCTGTCTTACCCCTAGGTTCTTCATGATATCTTTTTTTCTTAAATTCCGTATATATGTGTTAGCATACAGTATTTGTCTTTCTCTTTCTGACTTACTTCACTCTGTATGACAGACTCTATCCACCTCATTACAAATAGCTCAATTACGTTTCTTTTTATGGCTGAGTAATATTCCATTGTGTATATGTGCCACATCGTCTTTATCCATTCATCCGGTGATGGACACTTAGGTTGTTTCCATCTCCAAGCTATTGTAAATAGAGCTGCAGTGAACATTTTGGTACATGACTCTTTTTGAATTATGGTTTTCTCAGGGTATGTGCCCAGTAGTGGGCTTGCTGGGTCATATGGTAGTTCTATTTGTAGTTTTTTAAAGAACCTCCATACTGTTCTCCATAGTGGCTGTACCAATTCACATTCCCACCATCAGTGTAAGAGTGTGCCCTTTTCTCCACACCCTCTCCAGCATTTATTGTTTCTAGATTTTTTGATGATGACCATTCTGACTGGTGTGAGATGATATCTCATTGTAGTTTTGATTTGCATTTCTCTGATGATTAATGATGTTGAGCATTCTTTCATGTGTTTGTTGGCAGTCTGTATATCTTCTTTGGAGAAATGTCTATTTAGGTCTTCTACCCATTTTTGGATTGGGTTGTTTGTTTTTTTGTTATTGAGCTGCATGAGCTGCTTGTAAATTTTGGAGATTAATCCTTTGTCAGTTGCTTCATTTGCAAATATTTTCTCCCACTCTGAGGGTTGTCTTTTGGTCTTGTTTATGGTTTCCTTTGCTGTGCAAAAGTTTTGAAGTTTCATTAGGTCCCATTTGTTTCTTTTTGTTTTTATTTCCATTTCTCTAGGAGGTGGGTCAAAAAGGATCTTGCTGTGATTTATGTCATAGAGTGTTCTGCCTATGTTTTCCTCTAAGAGTTTGATAGTTTCTGGCCTTACATTTAGGTCTTTAATCCATTTTGAGCTTATTTTTGTGTATGGTGTTAGGGAGTGATCTAATCTCATACTTTTACATGTACCTGTCTAGTTTTCCCAGCACCACTTACTGAAGAGGCTATCCTTTCTCCACTGTACATTCCTGCCTCCTTTATCAAAGATAAGGTGACCATATGTGCGTGGGTTTATCTCTGGGCTTTCTATCCTGTTCCATTGATCTATATTTCTGTTTCTGTGCAAGTACCATGCTGTCTTGATTACTGTAGCTTTGTAGTATAGTCTGAAGTCAGGGAGCCTGATTCCTTCAGCTCCATTTTTTGTTCTCAAGATTGCTTTGGCTATTTGGGGTCTTTTGTGATTCCATACGAATTACCATTGCAACAAAAAGAATAAAATATCTAGGAATAAACCTACCTAAGGAGACAAATGACCTGTATGCAGAAAATTGTAAGACACTGATGAAAGAAATTAAAGGTGATACAAATAGGTGGAGAGCTATACCATGTTCTTTGATTGGAAGAATCAATATTGTGAAAATGACTCTACTACCCAAAGCAATCTACAGATTCAATGCAATCCCTATCAAACTACCATGGACATTTTTCACAGCACTAGAACAAAAAATTTCACAACTGTATTCTTTACACTCTAGCTACAGCTTGTGTTTACTGTCTTGTGTCCACTTACTTGCTAAGAACTTTTCCTAAGAACACTCCTCACTCTAATCACACAATTCACGAATGTCTTGCCCTTTCCTGAACATGGCACGCACTTCTACTTTTCCATATGTTTGGGCATTGATGCTTGAGGGATTGTGAGATAGTAAGTAGTGCCAGGGTGCTGTACTTCGTTAGAGGTAGGGTGAAGAGGGCGTATTTTATAGTGAAACAGGAAAAAAAACCAAACAGGATTTCTGTTTTTTTGTGGTTTGTTGTTGTTTGCTCTCTTGTTTAAAATTACAGGAAAGTTTATGAGTTATTGTAGCACTCTGCTAACACCTGCCAAAGGTCAGAGCTTGCTATAAAGCTCATCACTGCAGTGCTTGCAGTCAGAAGCTGCTTGCGCAGTAGCGGGCAACTGAGGCAAGCACTTTTGCAAGCACATACTGGAAGGATGTACTGTGGTGGACCTTCTTAAGATCAGCAGTAGCAGATATGTGCAGAAGCATTCAAGAACCAGTGAGTGACTAAATTAATAGAATTACATACGTATGTTCATAAAACATCACCTAAAGCTGTTCACCAATCCATTCTATATTCGGAAAAGTATAAACGTTTATCATACTGCCGGGTCAAATTTAAATGTAATTTGTAAGCCAAGATATTTAAATTTATTTTGAAGAATTTTTTTATGTCTCTCAAGCTATATAATTCTAACAGTAAAACATAACCTTTGAGTATTATTCAAAATATATGCACAATTACATTTCTTTAAAATATTTTTGTAACTTATGCCTTGATTTATCATACCAATACATTTCTCTATATTTAATAATAAAAAACAAAGTCACTAATGACAAATTATTCTAACTCTGTACTGTTCATTATATCATCCTTTTCAGAGAGCATCTACAAATGTATTATGCTTAAATTGGGTGAGCTATTAAATATATTTCAGATAATCATTATGTGGATAGTTTTTTTCCATTAGTGACTTGTAGAGAAGAATGTTATCTACAGGATCATATTCAGCAAGTATAAATAATTATTGTTAATATTTTCTTTTTTTTGAATTTTATTTTATTTATTTTTTATACAGCAGGTTCTTATTAGTTATCTATTTTATACATATTAGTGTATATATGTCAATCCCAATCTCCCAGTTCATCCCACCACCACCACCACCCCCACCGCTGTCCCCCCTTGGTGTCCATAGGTTTGTTCTCTACATCTGTGTCTCAATTTCTGCCCTGCAAACCAGTTCATCTGTACCATTTTCTTAAATGAAGCTAAGTCTGAATCTAATAGATTACACTATGTTTATTAATTTATTTATTCATTGATTTTTCCAACCCCACATGCTTTTTTAAAAAAGTTAAAACCACAGTGGTGATAGTTTAAAGTAAATCCATTCTACCATTTGTTCTCTGAAAGTGAGAAAGACACAAACTAAATTACTCTTGTAGAATTTTTTATTGTGTATATGTGATTGCCCTGCCTGCTAAAAGAAGAAATAGAGAACTTTCTGTCTTTCCATGCCTTCAGTTCATCAGAGAGTACAGTTTAGTTTTGGGTGTCCTGTCATAATCTAAGAAACATAATAACACATTTATTTTGTCAAATATATCAGTTAAAGGAGTTTAAAAACAACCAACGCCAAAACATTTGTATGCAATGTAAACCTTTTATACCTTTGGTGTTGAGAGTAGGAATAATATCACTGCTATTGGTATGTAAATTGTACCATACCCAGTTTTCTCTTTCTATTTTGAGATATAATCCCAACATTGGTACATCTAAATCGGCAGGATTCAGCAGTATGACTCCCCCACTGTGAGTTTTATACATCACAAGAGAATGAATATTTTTAAGCTGGAAATAAGCAAGTATTGAACTTACTAAACTTAAATGTTTGGCAGTTCTTAGCACTGAAGCACCTTTTCCAAATCAAGGTTCCTAGTTGTATGTCTTTTTTTTCAATCTAGAAAGATGATTCTGCCAACATGTTCAGTAGAGAGATTTTGAAATTCTTGATTCTGTTACAAATAGATTACAACTGAAGAGTGAATTCTACCCATACACTTATGGTCAAGTATTCTACAACAAAGGAGGCAAGAATATAAAATGGAGAAAAGACAGTCTCTTCAATAAGTGGTGCTGGGGAAACTGGACAGCTACATGTAAAAGAATGAAATTAGAACATTCTCTAACACCATATACAAAAATAAACTCAAAATATATTAAAGACCTAAATGGAAGATTGGATACTATAAAACTCCTAGAGGAAAACATAGGAGAACACTTTTTGACATAAATTGCAGCGATATTTTTATTGGATCTGTCTCCTAGAATAATGGAAATAAAAACGAAAATAAACAAATGGGACCTAATTAAACTTAAAAGCTTTTGCACAGCAAAGGAAACCATAAACAAAACGAAAAGACAACCTACAAACTGGGAGCAAACATTTGCAAATGATGCTACCAACAACGGATTAATTTCCAAAATACAGAAACAGCTCATATAGCTTAATATAAAAAAAGTGAATAACCCAATCAAAAATGTGCAGAAGGGATTCCCTGGTGGCTCAGTGGTTGAGAGTCCGCCTGCTGATGCAGGGGACACGGGTTCGTGCTCTGGTCCGGGAGGATCCCACGTGCCGCGGAGTGGCTGGGCCCGTGAGCCATGACCGCTGAGCCTGTGTGTCTGGAGCTTGTGCTCCGCAACCGGAGAGGCCACAACAGTGAGAGGCCTGCGTACCGCAAAAAAAAAAAAGAAAAAAAGTGCAGAAGACCTAAATAGACATTTCTCCAAATAAGACATACAGATGGCCAACATATGAAAAAATGCTCAGTATCACTAATTATTAGAGAAATGCAAATCAAATCTGCAATAAGGTATCACATCATACTAGTCAGAATGGCCATCATGAAATAGACTACAAATAATAAATGCTGGAGAGGGTGTGGAGAAAAAATAACCCTCCTACAGTGTTGGTGGGAATGTAAATTGGTGCAGTCACTATACACTATATACATTAATTATATATATTTACCATATGATCCTACAATCCCACTCCTGGTCATATATCCAGAGAAAACTCTAATTTGAAAAGATATATGCACCCCGATGTTCACTGCAGCACTATTTACAACAGCCAAGACATGGAAACAACCTAAGTGTCCATTGACTGATGAATGGATAAAGAAGATGCAGTATATCTACACAATGGAATATTACTCAGCCATTAAAAAAGAATGAAGTAATGCCATTTGGACTTAGAGATTATCATATTAAGTGAAATAAGTCAGACAGAGAAAGACAAATATCATACAGTATCACTTATATGTGGAATCTAAAAAAATGATATAAATGAATGTATATACAAAATAGAGTCACAGACATAGAAAACAAACTTATGGTCACCAGAAGGAATATTGGGGATAGGGTGGGAAATTAGGAGTTTGTGATTAACATATACACACTACTATGTATAAAATAGATAAACAACAAGGACCTACTGTATAGCACAAGGAGCTATATTCAATGTCTTGTAATAACCTATAATGGAAACGAATCTGAAATATATATATATATGTATATTTATCACTTTTCTGTACACCTGAAGCTAACACAACATTGTAAACTAACTATACTTCAATTTTAAAAAATGGTTAAAAAAGGAAAAACATGAATCCTATAATTAGTAGGAAATATGAATTTCTTTATATATATATATATATATATATATATATATATATATATATGTATGTATTTTTTTTTTTTTTGCCCTGGTTTTAAAACTAAAAGTCCCACACTCCACAAACCCATTCAGTCCTGGGCAAATTGGTAGACTGGTCATCCTAATCTTGGAACATCCTAATATTTTAAAATATAATGTTGAAAATCCATGTTCCATATATTTATTTCATATGTACTTGTGGAAGCTATAAGATTTGCGGAAAACTAGGCTGAATATTTTTATCCACCATACTTGACTATTCTCACTTATCATAAAACAATTCAGTAAAATCTCATAAAATGTTAGATAGTTCAGAAAACTGGCTTCCTGTTGATGATGCCTTGGTTTTCCCCTAAATCAAGATATTTGGAACTGTCTTAGCCTTGGTTAACTGTACCACATATGTGATGAATAGCACTCCCAGTATCATTGAAATAATGAAATATTCTCTGCTTGTTTTTGTGAGTCAGGAAGGAATATGGCATAACCATAGTGATCTAATTTACATCTAGTTTCATATTCTTGCTAACTTTCATTTTTCTCTAAGTAGACTAATGTTCATATTAGTGCCTTTGTGGTAAAAATGGCCTATCTGGACTCTTGTAAACAAGGCAGATTTTAGGATTGTTAAACTAGAGCAGTCTAGTGGTTTTTTTTTTTTTAATATCTTTATTGGAGTATAATTGCTTTATTATGGTGTGTTAGTTTCTGCTTTATAACAAAGTGAATCAGTTATACATATATATATATATCCCCATATCTCTTCCCTCTTGCATCTCCCTCCCTCCCACCCTCCCTATCCCACCCCTCTAGGTGGTCACAAAGCACCGAGCTGATGTCCCTGTGCTATGCGGCTGCTTCCCACTAGCTATCTATTTTACGTTTGGTAGTGTATATATGTCCATGCCACTGTCTCACTTTGTCCCAGCTTACCCTTCCCCCTCCCCGTATCCTCAAGTCCATTCTCTAGTAGGTCGAGCAGGCTGGTTTTTAAATAAGAGTTCCTAGAGTAAGGAGATCAATGTGTACCAGTTAATCCAAGAAGACTACAATAAAAAGATTTTTTATTTGGATCCTGAAGTAGAAGGTAGGAAAAAAAAAAAGGGGGAAATGGCAATTAGCATCTACTAAGGTAGAGTGTTAAGCTGCTGTCATTGTACACATTATTCCATTTAGTCCTTACAGTTATTCTGTGTTTGCTATTAGATATAAATGTTTTTTATATGAACTATATAAATGTTTTTTTTTTTTTTACTAATGGTCAAAATGGGCAATTTTGTATGGTCTAAACAAATATTGTTATCCTTATTAAACAGAGAATTTTAGTCTCAGAAAAGTTAGAGTTTTTACAGGGTCGTATAATGATGTCCGACTCCGAAGTCCTTACTGATTAATATCTTTCTGTTTTTCCTGTTTTGTCACCCACCAGCCAGGCCCTGTAAATTCTACTCTTAATATAGCCAGAATCTGCTGACTTCTCTCAATCTCCACTGCTATCATGTTAGTCCAAGTCATAATAATTTCTCCCACGTAATATAATAGCCGCCCTGCCTCTCTGTGGCTTCCTGAGAATCCCTTTTCCATACCGTGTCCAGAGTGACCCTTTAAAGATTGAAAGCAGAAGCAGGTTGTGTCAGTCTTTATTTTAAAATACAATTAAATAAAATTTTAAAAACTAAAAATAACCCCCCCCAAAACTGCTGATGGCTTCCCACCATGCTTTGAAAAAAGTTCAATTATTTTTACCATTTTTTAAACATGGCTGCTGCCTATAACTTAATTAGTGCTTGAGACATAGGTGTTCAGATTGTTTGTTGAATGAATAAAAAGTGGGATATCTGTTAGAGAGTTTGGACGATGAAGTAGGATTGATAAGGTGGGAACCAACTGTAAAGTTTTTTGAATAGCAAGCATTTTAACTTTATTCTCTTGGTCACTGGAACCCATTGCAAGTCGATAACAATGGAGGTTTAGGGGGAAAAAAGTAGTGTCATAGATTAGTTTGAAAGCAGAGAATAAAAAGGGAGAGAAAAAAGTGAGAAAGGGCAAGAAAACCAGTTGAAAAGTTGTCTCAGTTGACTCCACTGGTTAAAGATGGCTTGGGCAAAAAGGTATGCTGCTTGGAAAGAACAAGGAAAATAGGAATTTGAGTTTCTGGGCAACTAATAAAGGAGAAAGAACAAAGGACACTGTGGACTCAGATTATAGTTCTTTTATGAAATAATGACATTTGCAGCAACATGGACACAACTAGAGATTATTATACTAAGTGAAGTAAGTCAGGAGAAAGACAAATGCCATATGGTATCACTTATATGTGGAATCTAAAATATGGCCCAAAAGAACCTATCTACAAAACAGAAACAGACTCACAGACATAGAGAACAGACTTGTGATTGCCAAGGGGTAGGGGGGTAGGGAGAGGGATGGATTGGGAGTTTGGGGTTAGCTGATGCAAATGATTACATATAGAATGGATAAGCAACAAGATCCTACTGTATGGCACGGGGAATTATATTCAATCTCCTGGGATAAACCATAATGGAAAAGAATATATGTGTATAACTGAGTCACTTTGCTGTAAAGCAGAAATTACATGGCATTGTAAATCAAGTATACTTCAACTGAAAAAAAGATTATAGTTCTTTTTTTCCTCTGAGTGACCAGATGATACTCCTATGAGTGATGACTCCAGTCACAAATGGAAAATATTTTTCTAGGAAAAATATTTTATTTTTAGATGCTTTGAATATGTGTTAAAATATGAAAGTGAAAAAGTACATTGGAGACATGGGACCCAATCCTTTATTTCTTAAAAATGCCTTGAATATAGCCCATTTTCCCCTCCATCTCCCTGCTAGTGTCCTTCTCCACACTTTCATTCCTCTTATTCTCTTGCCTGGGCTAAGAAATGATCTCCTTAGTTGTCTCTGGGTCTTTACATCCTCCAGAGTACTTCCTTAAATGCAAATATGTTTCTGCACTTCCTGACTTAAAACTTGCAGTGGTCTCTCTTGTGACTCCCACCCCTTTGTCCTCATTTCCCAAAGCATCATGTCCAGAATCCTTAGCATGACACACAGGGAACTTTTCTCTCTGTCTCTACCTTAATTCTCTAGCCTTCTCCGTCTTTTACTGCCCCATGCCCCACCCCTCCCATGCCCAAGAAAGTTATCAGTAATTGGTGTCAGTAGGTTCTTCGTGCTTCACCCTCCATTCCTGACTCTAAGAGACAGTGGACAATACCTTCCCCAACAAAGCAAAAGAAGTCATGGCCACTCTTTCCATGTCAACCACATAGTCAGAAACTTTAAATTATCCAAATAAAAAGAAAGATTCTGACACAGCCTCCAGAAAAGAGCACAAATGCAAGAGTCAAGAAGTGGTGCTTCAAGGAAGTGAGAGTATTCTATAACAAATGCTTCATCTCAATTACATGTTCAACTTTTATCCAGAAAGCTGCACTATGTCAGTGGTCTTCTTGTCCAACAGGAGTAGGTGGGAGTGAGATTGGGGAAGACTTGAGCTGCCCTAGAGCACTGGCTATCATTTTTCTTTTTTTTTAACCTTGATTTAGAGTAGATTGCTAACTGACCTAAGCCAATATGGTTATGTATGCTATTTTGGGGAATGTTGAGCTGGGTAAAGAGTTTAGGTCTCTTCTGTCACATTCTCCCTACTAAATTATAAGAAAGTAAACCTCAAACCAAGTTCTTTCACAAGTCAATGACTCATTAGAAAATAGCATAGAATAATCTCGCAACCTGTTCTGTAATCTCTGTGTCTTTTAGGAAACTCGTCACTACTGTGCATGGATGGGCTCTTCAGAAAATCACTGTTTTAGAGACAGGATTCAGTTAGATTACAGCCTTCATCAGGCAACCAGAATCTTCTTAACACAAGATATTTCTGAATCAAGCTCTATTCCAAGGAGGAATAGCAAAAATCTCAAGCAATATTATACTCTGTTCACTCAAGGCCAGGAAGCATTTCTACAAATTTTAGCTTGAATGCTAGTAATTTCTTCATTGATTATGCACTTCTAAAAATCAAGAAAATGACTTTCTTATGGATCCAGATCTAACAACTTTTCTCTGTCAAAATTAGCTCTTCATTAAAAAAAAAAAAAAAAAAGATATCTGAGTGCGGAGAGAGGTCTTATCCAAAGATTGATAGAAAAAGTCTTTCTATAAGCATAGACATATTGTGACAATGGATTTAGAATTAGAATGTAAAAGCAATTGTAAATGATAGTGGCTTCTCCATTTTCCTGACAGTCACCTACATGCTTTAACACATTGATTTTTCAATATAATTTTATAGGCCATCAATATTGAAGGCAGTAAACCAAACCTGAGTGTATTCTCTTCTGATAGAGTTAATGCCAAACATATAATTGATAATGTAAAATGTATAAATCATCACTTTTGGCATCTCATCACTTTTTCCTTTAGCATGTTTCCAGAAGGAATGTCTGGAGAGAACAAATCCATGGTTCACTTAGAAAATGACTCTTTAAATCAATACTACCTGTGGATGCACTTAACTGTATTTATTTATTTACTTTATTTATTGATGTGTAACTTAGAATATTATGTCAATTTCATGTGTACAATACAGTTATTCAATATTTGTACACATTATAAAATCACCACTGTAAACCTAGTTACCATATGTCATAAACAAAGTTATTACAGTATTATTGACTATATTATATATGCTGTACATTATATCACTGTAGCTTATTTATTTTATTAATGGAAGTTTGTACCTCTTAATTTTCCTTACCTAGTTAACTCATCTTCCCACTCCTCTCCTCTCTGGAAATCACCAATTTCTTCTCTGTATCTATGACTCTGTTTCTATTTTGATGTGTTTGTTCATTTGTTTTGTTTTTTAGATTGTACATATAAGTAAAATCATACAATATGTACATACATATCATACAATATGTATCTCTCTATGACTTATTTCATTTAGCATAATATCTTCTAGATCCATCCATATTGATGCAAATGTCAAGATTTCATTATTTTTTATATCTGAGTAGCATTTTAATGTGTATTTGTATATATATGTACAGACACATGTATATGCATGTGTCTGTGTATGTGTGTGTATATATATATATATATATATATCACATATTCTTTATCTGTTCATCTATCAGCGTTCTTCCACATCTTTGCTATTGTAAATACTGCATTGAATATAGGGGGGTGCATATATCTTTTTGAGTTAGTGTTTTTTTCTTTGGAAAAATACCCAGACATGAAATTGCTGGATTGTATGGTAGTTCTATCTTTAATTTTTTGAAAAACTTTTATACTGTTCTACATAGCAGCTGTACAATTTACATTTCCATTGACAGTGCATAAGGGCCCCTTTTCTCCATATCCTCATCAACACTTGTTGTTTCTTTTCTTTTTGATAATATCCCTTCTGACAGGTGTGAAGTGATCTCATGGTTTTGATTTGAATTTCCCTGATGATCAGTGTTGAGCATCTTTTCATATGCCTGTTGACCCCCGTATGTCTTCTTTCAAAAAATATCTATGTAGTCCCTCTGCCATTTATTGATTGATTGATTGATTGATTGATGTTGAGTTGTATGAGTTCTCTGAATATTTTGGGTATTAAACCCTTATTGGATATACCATTTGCAAATATCTTCTCTCATTCAGTACACTGCCTTTCCATTTTGTTGAAAGTTTCCTTTGCTGTGCAAAAGCTTTTTAGTTTGTTGTAGTCCCATTTGTTTATTTTTGTTTTTGTTTCCCTTACCTAAACTTCTTTTCCTCTCCTTGCTTATACTTAAATTGTTTTTTTAAACATCTAGTTTCCTGAGGTGGAAGCTAGATTATTGATTTTAAATATTTCTTCTTTTTGAATATATGCATTTAGTGCTCTACACTTTACCTAATTATAGCTTTTATTGCATCCCACAAAGTTTGATAAGATGTATTTCCATTTCATTTAATTCAGAACATTTTAAAATTTATCTTGTGACTTCCTTTTCAGCCTATGTGTTATGTAGAAATATGTTGTTTACTTTACAAACATCTGGGGATTTTCTAGCTATTTTTCTGTTATTGATTTTTATTTTAAATCCATTACTATCTGCAAACATAATTTGTATAATATATATTGTTTTACATTTGTTAAAGTGTATTTTGTGATCCAACATGTGTTCTGTCTTGGTAAATGTTCTATGTGAGCTTGAAAAGAATGTCTATTCTGTAGTTATTGAGTGGAGTATTCAAAAACTAACAGCCAGTTTGGCTGTTAGATAAGTTGATTGATAGTGCTGTTCAGGTCAATTATAGCCTTACTGATTTTCTGCCTGCTTGATCTATTAATTACTAATGGGAATCAGGTGTTAAAGTCTCCATCTATAACAGTGTATTTATCTATTTCTTCTTTCTGTTTTTAAGTCATGTATTTTGGTGCTCTATTGTTAGATACATACAACTTCAGGATTCTTGGAGAATTGTTTTATTGAAAAATCGACCCCTTTACCATTATGTAATGTCCTTTTTATCAGTGATAATTTTCCTTGCTCTAAACTCTACTTTGTCTAAAATTTCTGTAACTACTTCAGTTTTCTTTTGATTAATGTTAGCAAGATATATCTTTTCCACTTCTTTACTTTTAACCTATCAAAATTTTTATACTTAAGGTGGATTTCCTGTAGACAAAGTAGTCAGACTTTGTTTTTTTCTTTTTAATCCATTCTGTTAATCTCTATTTTGATTGATGTGTTTAACTTTGACCGTATTTAAAGTGATTATTGAAATAGTTAGATTAACCACCATGTTTGCAATATTTTTTATTCAATGTGTTTGTTCTGTTTATTTTTTTCCTTTTTTGGCTTCTCCAATTTTAATTGAGCCTTTAATATAGTTTCATTTTATCTCCTCTCGTTTAAAAAATAGTTGTCCTAGAGCTTGCAATATTTTTAAGCTAATTGAAGTCCACCTTCAAATAACACTATAGCATTTTATCTGAAATGCATGTATTTTATAACAGTACAGTCATCTCTTAGTATCCATGCAGGCTTGGTTGCAGGATGCCCCACAGATATGAAAATCCATGGATTCTCAAGGTTCTTATATAAAATTACATAGTATTCGAATATAACCTATGCATATCCTCCCATATACTTCAAATCATCTCCAGATTACTTATAATACCTAATACAATGTAAATGCTATGTAAATAGTTGTAAATTCAATGTAAATTATATGTAAATAGTTACTAGCATGTGGCAAATTCAAGTTTTGATTTTTGAACTTTAAGAACTTTTTAAAAAAAAATTTTAATCTGTGGTTCATTGAATCCATACATATGGAACTCACAGATATGGACCACCAGCTGTATTCCTAATGCCTTTCTCTCATATTTTTTGGTATTGCTCTTATCCATTTAATTTATCCATGTGCTGTCATCACCCAATACTTTTGCTATTATTGATTTAAATAGAGTTATATTTAAGATTAGTTAAGAATAAAAATATAAGTTTTAATTTACTTTCACCTATTCTTTCTCTGATGTTCTTCATTTCTTTATGTACATCAAAGTTTCTGACTTATATCCTTTTTCTTCTCACTGAAGCCTTTGTAGGGCAGTTCATCTGGCTGTAAATTCTGTCCATTTTTATTTGACTGAGAAAGTATATTTGTCCTTTGCCTTTTAAGAATGATGCCACTGAGGGACTTCCCTGGCGGTTCCGTGGTTGACTCCGCACTTCCAATGCAGGGGGCACAGGTTCCATCCCTGGTCAGGGAACTAAGATCCATATGCTGCACGGTGTGGACAAAAAAAAAAAAAAAAAAAAAAAGGGGGACCGCTAAGAACAAATAAATGAAGGGATAAATGAGTGATTATGGCTTAAAAAAAAAAAAAGAATAATGCCACTGAAGTAGAATTCTAAGTTGGTGTTTTTTTTCTTTTAACACTTTCAATATATTATTAATGATATGACTCTAGTTATGTGTGTATATATATGTATATAATGTATGCTGTACATTAGGTCTCCGGAACTGATTTATCTAATGACTGAAAGTTTGGACTCATGACCAATAGCTCCACATTTCTCCCCACCAGCCCTAGGTAATCATCATTCTATTCTGTTTCTACAACTTTGACTTTTTCAGATTCCACATATAATTGAGATCATGCAGTATTTATCTTTCTGTGTCTAGTTTATTTGACATAACATGCTCTCCTGATGTTGTTGCAAGTGGCACAATTTTCCTTTTTCCTTAAGGCTGAATAATATTCATATATATTCATATATATGTATATATATCTTGTTATTGTTTCCATATCTTGACTATAGTGAATAATGCTGCATTGAACATGGAAGTGCAGATATCTCTTTGAGATCCAGATTTTCACTCCTTTGGATATATACCCGGAAGTGGAATTGTGGGATCATATAGTAGTTCTATATGCAATTTTTTGAGAAACCTCTATATTGTTTTCTGTAATGGACGTACCAATTTTCATTCCCATTAATAATGCACAAGGATTCTCCTTTCTCGACATCCTCGCCAACACTTTAACTTTTTGTTGATAGCCATCCTAACTGGTGTAAGGCGACATCTCATTATGGTATTTTTTTCTTTTTTTTAAAAATAGATCTTTATTGGAGTATAATTGTTTCACAATACCATGTTAGTTTCTGTTGCACAACAAATCAAACATATGCATACACATGTCCTCATATCCCCTCCCTCTTGAGCCTCCCTCCCATCCTCCTTATCCCACCCCTCTAAGGTCAACACAAACCGCCAAGCTGATCTCCCTGTGCTACGCTGCTGCTTCCCACCAGCCAACTATTTTACATTCGGTAGTGTACATATGTCAATGCTACTCTCACTTCGCCCCAGCTTCACCCTGCCACCCCATGTCATCAAGTCCATTCTCTATGTCTACCTCTTTATTCCTGCCCTGCAGCTAGGTTCATCAGTAACTTTTTTTTTTAGATTCCATATATATGCGTTAGCATATGGTATTTGTTTTTCTCTTTCTGACTTATTTCACTCTGTATGACAGACTCTAGGTCCATCCACCTCACTACAAAAAACTCAATTTCATTTCTTTTTATGGTTAGTAATATTCCAATGTATATATATGCCACATCTTCTTTATCCATTCATCTGTCGATGGACATTTAGGTTGGTTCCGTGTCCTGGCTATTGTAAATAGTGCTGCAGTGAACATTGTGGTGCATGTCTCTTTTTGAATTATGGTTTTCTCAGGGTATATGCCTGGTAGTGGGATTGCTGGGTCATATGGTAGTTCTATTTTTAGTTTTTTAAGGAACCTCCATACGGTTTTCCATAGTGGTTGTATCAATTTATATTCCCACCAACAGTGTAGGAGGGTTCCCTTTTCACCACACCCTTTCCAGCATTTATTGTTTCTAGCTTTTTTGATAATGGCCATTCTGACTGGCATGAGGTGATACCTCATTGTAGTTTTGATTTGCATTTCTCTAATAATTCGTGATGTTGAGCATCTTTTCATGTGCCTCTTGACCATCTGTATGTCTTCCTTGATGAAATGTCTATTTAGATTTTCTGCCCATTTTTTAACTGGATTGTTTGCTTTTTTGATATTGAGCTCCGTGAAATAAAAAAAAATACATAGAAACAAATGACAATGAAAACACAATGACCCAAAATCTATGGGATGCAGCAAAATCAGTTCTAAGAGGGAAGTTTATAGCAATTCAATCTCACCTCAAGAAACAAGAAAAATCTCAAATAAACAATCTAATCCTGCACTTAAAACAACTGGAGAAAGAAGAACAAAGAAAACCCAAAGTCAGTAGAAGGAAAGAAATAATAAAGATCAGAGCAGGGATAAATGAAATAGAAATGAAGAAAACAATAACAAAGATCAATAAAACTAAAAGCTGGTTCTTTTAGAAGATAAACAAAATTGATAAACCCTTAACCAGACTCATCCAGAAAAAAAGGGAGAGGATGCAAACCAATAAAATTAGAAATGAACAAGGAGAAATCACAACTTCCACCACAGAAATACAAAGGATTATAAGAGACTTCTACAAACAACTATATGCCAATAAAATGGACAACCACGAAGTAATGGACAGATTCTTGGAAAGGTACAATTTTCCAAAACTGAACCAGGAAGAATTAGAAAATATAAACAGGCCTACCATGATTTATGAAATTGAAACCATAATTAAAAATCTTCCAACAAACAAAAGTCCAGGATGAGATGGCTTCACAGGCGAATTCTATCAAACATTTAGAGAAGAGCTAACACTGATCCTTCTCAAACTCTTCCAAAAAATTGCAGAGAGAGAAACACTTCCAAATTCATTCTACAAAGCCACCATCACCCTGATACCAAAACCAGAAAAAGATATTAAAAAAAAGAAAATTATAGACCAATATCACTGATGAACATAGATGCAAAAATCCTCAACAAAATACTAACAGACAGAATCCAACAACACATTAAAAGGATCATACACCATGAACAAGTGGGATTTATCCCAGGGATGCAAGGATTCTTCAGTATATGGAAAGGAATCAAAGATGACATAAACAGATGGAGAAATATACCATGTTCTTGGATTGGAAGAATCAATATTGTGAAAATGACTGTACTACCCAAAGCAATCTACAGATTCAATGCAATCCCTATCAAACTACCAATGGCATTCTTCACAGAATTAGAACAAAATATCTTACAATTCGTATGGAAACACAAAAGACACCAAATAGCCAAAGCAATCTTGAGAAAGAAAAACGGGGTTGGAGGAATCAGGCTTCCCAACTTCAAACTATACCACAAAGCTACAGTAATCAAGACAGAATGGTACTGGCACAAAAATAGAAATATAGATCAATGGAACAGGATAGAAAGCCCAGAGACAAACCCACACACGTATGGGCACCTAATTTATGACAAAGTAGCAAGAACATACAATGGAGAAAAGCCAGCCTCTTCAGTAAGTGATGCTGGGAAAACTGGACAGCTGCACATAAAAGAATGAAATTAGAACACTACCTAACACCACACACAAAAATAAACTCTAAATGAATTAAAGACTTAAGTGTAAGAACAGACATTATAAAACTTTTAGAGGAAAACAGCAAAAACACTCTTTGACATAAACCACAGCAAGATCTTTTTTGACCCACCTCCTAAAGTAACAGAAATAAAACCAAAAATAAACAAGTGGGACTTAATTAAACCTAAAGACTGTTGCACAGTAAAGGTAGCCATAAACAAGACAAAAAGACAACCCTCAGAATGGGAGAAAATATTTGCAAATGAAACAACAGACAAAGGATTAATCTCATTATGGTTTTGAGATGTCATCTTTGCATTTCCCTGATGATTAGTGATGTTGAACATCTTTTCATGTTTCTGTTGGCCATTTGTATGTCTTCTTTTGAAAAATATCAATTCAGACCATTTGCCCATTTTTTAAATCCGTTTTTTGTTTTGTTCGTTTTGCTTTTGAGTTGTATAAGTTCTTTATGTATTTTGGATATTAACCCCTTATCATAGATATGGTTTGCAAATATTTTCTCCCATTCTGTAGGTTGCCTTTACACTTTTTTTTAACTGCTTCCTTTGCTGTGAAGAAACTTTTTAGTTTGACATAATTCCACTTATTTATTTTTGCTTTTGTTGCCTTTGCTTTTGGTGTCACATCCAAAAAGTTACCACCAAGGCCAGTGTCAATGAGATTTTCCCCTATGTTTTCTTTTAGATGTTTTATGGCTTCATATCTTACATTTAAGTCTTTAATCAATTTTGAGTTAATTTTTGTTCATGGTGTAAAATAAGCACCCAATTTAATTCTTCTGCATGTAGATATGCAATTTTCCCAACAACATTTATTGAAGAGACTATCTTTTACCCATTGTGTATTCTTGGCAAATTTGTTGAAGATTCATTGATCATACATATATGGGTTAATTTTGCATTCTATATTTTGTTCCATTGGTCTGTTTTTATTATTACATCAGTACCATACTCTTTTCATTACTATAACTTTGTAATATAGTCTGAAAAAAGAAACTGTGATGCCTCCAGCTTTGTTCTTGCTCAAGACTGGCTTAGCTATTTGGGGTCTTTTTGGTTCTATATAAATTTTATAATTGTTTTTTCTGTTTTTGTGCACTGTGCTATTGGAATTTTCATAGAAATTGCATTGAACCATTTGAGTATTATGGACATTTAAAGAATATTATCCTAATCCATTAACATGGGATATCTTTCCATTTATTTATGTCTTTTTGTTATCTATTTTCTGTCTGAATGGTCTATCCATTATTGAAAGTAGGATATTGAAGTCTCTTACTATTATTATATTGATGTCTATTTCTCCCTTGAGACCTGTTAATGTTGCTTTCTATATTTATGTGCTCTGACATTAGGGGCATGTATATTTATAGTTGTTATAGCCTTTTATGAATTGACTCCTTTGCCTAAAATTACCTTCTTTGTCTCTCATTACAGTGTCTGAC
Organism: Tursiops truncatus; assembly: GCF_011762595.2. Lineage (NCBI taxonomy): Eukaryota > Metazoa > Chordata > Mammalia > Artiodactyla > Delphinidae > Tursiops > Tursiops truncatus. Next base: position 14,152,458 of record NC_047039.1, read on the forward strand.
TTTATCTATTTTGTCTGATATTAATGTAGCTATTCTCATTCTCTTCTGATTTCAATTTATGTGGAATATCTTTTTCCATCCCTTCACTTTCAGCCTATGTACATTCTCAAATCTGCAGTGAGTCCCTTATATGTAACATGTAGTTGAGTGTTTTTTTTAATCCTTTTTTTCCTTTTTAAATCATTTCAGTCACTCTGTGTCTTAATTAGAGAGTTTAATCTATTTACAATTAATTATTTATAGGTAAAAATTACTATTGACATTTTGCCATTTTTTGGCTGTTTTGTAGTTCTTTCTTGGACCCTCATTGTGAAAACCTTGTGAGGTTCTTAGAGGGAAAGCCCACAAAAGTGTGGGATCCCCTAAGACTGAGTTCCCAGGAGTTTCTTCCTTTCATGCTAGTTCACACTCAGCTTCCAACAGTAAATCTAAATTGTGAATTTTCCTACCAGTTAATGGCTCTCAATTTTTCTCTTCCAGTAAGCGTATCTTTCTGGATACCACCGTCTTTCCAGATTTGGGGTTTGGTGTTATGCCCTATGTCTTCAGTGCTCTGAAGTGTGCAAGAAAAGTCATTGCTTTTTAGATTGTCCAGCTTTGTTTGTTGTAAAGATGGCATAGAAAACTTTTACCTCTTTATGTGTGAAAGCTGAAACAAGAAGTGCATGGGCTTGGAGTTTAAATAGGTAGAAGGAAGTTCAGTAGGGTTTGAGGTTAGGCAATACCAAGACCTATTGAAGTCACACCACCATTTAACATGAGATGTGGGTTTGTGTTGTAGCAGATGGAATAGGACATAGCAATCTTCCACCCCTTGCTCAGGGGACTTTTCAAAGGATGTTTTAAGAGTCTCATCCAAAGGAAAGAAAGGTTCTGGGTGAATATGCTTTCTGGGTAAAATAAAAGACTAATACTAATCATTGGTGGAAAAAAAAAATCACAGAATAAAGTTTTTCTTGGTCAGTCAGTCCCCTAGCTCAGTCAAATTTCTGCTCAAAGCCTAAAGTGATGTGGTTCTAGTAAAGAGTGATTGGGATTTTAAAATGCTGTTTCATTAGTAGCTCTGTTTATAGTGTAACACAGGATAGTCCTTCTTGGGTCATTCTTATGATTGACAGGAAGGTGTGGGCCCAGATACAAGAGGACCTTGCAAACGGATGAAATAATTTAGATGACTGTAGGGGTAAAAAAACAAACATGCCACTTTTGAGTAAAAGACTTTTGAGTAAGAGATTGATATAATATCCCCATTGGTTCAGTATCAACTTCTGAGTCTGGGTACATGAGGGGTTATATTGATGTGTTTGTTCACAGTTTGTGCAACATAAAGGAGATTCTGGCTTAGGAGCCAGGCATTAAAGAGATTGAATTTTGGTTCTAATACTTAATAACTGAGCCATTTGGCAAATTTCTTTGCAAACAATTTTGTAAATTACCTCTCTGGACCATATTTTCCTCCCTAGAAGATGCATGTAGCAGTTATCTTTGTCATAATGATGTCACATAGCTAACCATCACAAAACTCATTGGCTTAAAAAATGTTTATTATTGTTCATGAATATAGGTGAAGTTGGCTGTTAGTCTAGGCTCAGTGAGGCTCTCATATGTCTGTGGTCAGCTATAGTTCAGCTAGTCTAATGCACATCTTAGCTGGGCTTTCTCACAGTTCTGAGATCTTTGCTGGGCAACTGACTCAGCTCTGTCTCATGGGGCCCCTCGCCCTCTAGAAGGTAGGCTTAATCTTGTTCTGTTGGGGAAGGCAGAGGACCAAGAGAAAAAGTGGAAGTGTACAAGGTCTCTTGGGGTCTAATCTTGGAACTGGCTTAGCGAAAAGAATGTATGTATGTAATGTAGAGATATAAAAGTAAAGGTTATTTGATGTTGTGAAAAGAATTCCAGATCTTCAGACTGTGCTTATCTGCAAATACAATCTTTGTGTCACTTTCAGTCATGATGAGGTATATGGGAAGTATCTATGGGATTTTGTAAGTTGGTAAGTCTCCCTCCCCTAGGATTCCTTATTTCCATACTCCTACTGATTCTATCTCAGATCTATGATAACTCTCCATCCTCATTATCATCATCGTATTGGTGGGATGTGTAAAATAATTAGTAAACAGAAACCTGAATTATATAGAGGTGAGAGGCCAGAGGGGGAGCTCTTAGGTCCTATGATGGTAGCAGAGCCCAAAAGGAAGAAGAAAGATTACTTTTCTAGCAACAACCCAGCCAATGAAAAACCATGGACTCTGTTTATGATAGCCCTCCCAACTTCCCTTTTCCCTCTATAAAAGAGTTCTCCTTCCTTTGCTTTGCAGGGACTTGCATGTGGCTTGCTATTGTTGCACACCCCGAATTGCAATTCTCACCTGATCCTGAATAAATTTGTTTTTGCTGGAGAAATAACTGACAGTCTAGATGTTTTAGGTCAACAGATGGTTGTGATAGCCTCCTAACTGGCCTCCCTGCTTTCATTACAATTCATTTATTTACAAGCATCCAGAGTCATTATATAAAAATTATAAATAAGATTATGTCACTTCTCTATGTGAAACAATAGTTAATTAGAAATCTGAAAGCATTCAAATCCCAAATATTCTTCATGGGATTTTCTTTCACTTGGAAACTTTTGAAATTTTCTTCATGTATTGTTTTGTAACTCAGCTGTACTTTTAAATCTGAGGACATTTCTTCAGCTCTGGAAATTTTATTGTATTATTGCTTTAATAAGATTCACCCTTTTTTCTTTGTTCTTAAATTCTTCTAGATTTATCCTCTGGTTTTCTTATATTTTAATCTTAATTTCCATTTTGCAATATCTTCACTGGGAGATAGAAATGATTTACCAGAATGTTGTTCCCCAAACTTGCTTGTGAAGATTATGGTTTTAATGAGCTTGACCCCAAGGTCTATTTTGATATACTTAACCTTTCAGTTAAGTGACAAACTAGGATAAGCTTTAATTTTTTTCCTCTTGCTATCTCTTCAGTAGTTTTACACATCTCATCTTGAGCTGATGGGCTTGCTAAGAGTTTAAGTTAAAAATTCACCGAAATGGAAAAAGTCACAGTTCTTCTCCTGTGTAAGGAAAAACCCAGTTCTTCCCTATTATATGTTTCTCTTCCTTGTGTGTCTCCATTACCTTCTCAGGAACACTTCAATTCTGGTCCCCAAATATATGAAGGTTTCCCTGTCCCCACTCTCACCAAGAAATTCTCTGGCTGTCCTAAATTTAATTCAACTCTGACATTCTTTACCCAGAGATAGCATCAGATTCCACATGTTGAGGGCTCAGTCCTACAAGACTGCACCCTCCCCGCCACTTCAGATGCCAATCACAAGCCCAGGTTGTTACCTGTACTTCTGACCAACAGGCTTTAAATAAGAGGTTGCCACAACTCCCTCCTTCAGTTCACGTAATTGGCTAGAGTGGCTCACAGAATTCAGAGAAACATTTTATTTATGGATCACTGGTTTATTATAAAAGAATATAACTCAGGAACAGCCAGATGGAGGAGAAGCATAGAGCAAGCATGGCAAAAGTCTGGAGCTTCCATCCCCTCTGGGAGTGCACCATTATTACCACATCTCCAGGTGTTCACCAACCCAGAAGCTCTCTGAACCTTGTCTGTTTGGGTTTCTGTAGAGGCTTCATTACGTAAGCATGATTAATGAAATTATTGGCCATGAGCAATTGACCCAGTCCCTAGCCCCTTGCCTTGCCCCAGAGGTCAGGGGGTGGGACGGAAATTTCCAATCACCTGGTTGACTCCATTGGCAACCAGCCACCATCCTTAGGTGCTTTACAAGTCACCTCATTAGCATAATAGAAGACACTGTTATCACTTTCAAGACTTAAGAAATTCTAAGGGTTTGGGGAACTCTGAGACAGGAGCTGTGGACAAATACCAAATATATATGAGAAATATATTTCATCCGAACGGACAAATATATATTTCTTGTAAACCACAATATCACATTCACCAAGAAGTGTCCTCACATCAATTTTTTTCTTCAAAGCAGTGAGATAAATTGGGTTGTTAGAAGTGAGGGTAAAGTGCAATGTAATATAAATTTAGAAAGTAGGTCAAGTCCTACATCTGTGTCAGGAATAAAAAATGAATCTAAGACTCAGAAAGGGAATATTCAGTAATTGACACAAAGAGAGAGCTCCCTAATGTCAAAGTCATTCGTCATTTGGTTATAGGATTCAGGAACTCTAATCAAAAGCATAAACTCCAGGGAAGGAAACTCCAGTCTGTTCACTATAGAATTTACAAGGTATAATAGGATTTTAGAAGAACAGGCTGTAAGAGAAAAAAAGAGAGAGGAAAAGAGGGAGACTAGTGGTCAGGCAGCATGGAGTAATGGGAAAATCACTGGATTTGAAAAGGAGTTTAACTCAGGTTCAGCACTTGTGACCAAGGGCCAGGTAGACATAACGTCTGCTTGTGGCTCATAATGTCATAAAATGTGAGGATGAAATAAAATATGTGACATCTTTGAGAAGTATACTTTTTATAAAATTTAACAATTATTATGACTGATAAACTATTTTAATTTACAGTAGGATCAGTGATACATTTAATTGTATTTTATTATAATAAAAATTACATTATTTTCTCTATCATCTTTTTTAGGTTAGAAAATTGTCACTAAATGAAAGTAAAGGATATTGAAATTGATATAATAAAAAATTGTAAATTTTGGTCCATTAAACATAACCAAAGTTAACTGAGTTTTTGATGACCTGCTCCATGTGGAAGGAAATTGATGTCCTCAAAGGCTGCGGTGACATTTTCAAGAATAGTTGGTAAAATATATGATGAGTTTAACAGATTGAAATATCAGTTTGTTATTGTTTGTGCTCTCGCTTGTCTATCATCATTTAATCTTACCCAAGGCAGAAACAGGTAGTATATGAGCTCTGAAGATTATTTATTGAAATAATTCTGAAATAAGTGCTATTAGCAAATGGAAAATATTATTAGAAAGAGTATAAAGTTTTTTTTTTTTTTTATGGACTAATGACCACTTGGCTGATATCATTAAGATACTATGTGGCTACTAACAAGTAGACTGGCTGGGCAGACTCTGGGGAACAATTCTAGCTCTAAGAATCTTTAATAGAGTATAAGTTAATCACTGCCTCTGAACCATTCCCCAGGTGGAATATTGTACTTAGAACATTAGAGCATGTGTCTTTCCATTTACTTTTGCCTCTGGAAAATGTTCTTCCTTTATTCTTAGCCCAATCCTTGCACCTTGAAAACTCAGCACTTGTCATTCCTCAGATAAACCTTTACTAATCTTGAGGCAGGAGATAGGTGGGTCCCAGGCTGAACAGCTGGAGTTTGTCCCCTGTGGACAAATACTCCAAGATGAAGAGGAGGAGGAGCTAAGCCCTGCCCAGATAAGAGACCACATATTTCTCATTTTCAAGGTCAAGGAGACCTTCCTGACTGCATATGCACAGAAAGGCTCCTTGAAGGTCAAAAAGGGAGGGGTCGCCATCCCATAGTAGGTGATGTCAACCTACCCATTGGCCTCTTCGCTGGAATCCACTTTGGCTAAGAGATGCCCATGCACACCTGGGAGGACCCTGAGATAAACCAAATACAGACTCAGAACCAGGCAAAGCAAGAGACTGGCCAAAGGAAACCCGGAAAAAATGCCCCATATAAGTGATTCAAACTACCATGAGGGCACGACTCTCTCTGAGCCCGCCCACGTGTCTATCCACACGTACCTTTTTTCCTCCTAATAAACACTTTACTTGTTTCACTACTTTCCATCTGTCTGTGGAAATTCAGTTCTACACAGCTGACAGGTCAAGGCCTTGTCACTGGACACTGGTCAAGTGGCTAGGATTCAGCGCTCTCACTGCTGTAGTCTGACTTCTATCTCTGGCCAGGAACCAAAACCTTGCTTCAAGTCGCTGCAGGCCGAGGCCACCTGAGATCAATCCATTGTTTTTAATTTAAATATTAAGTCTCTATGTTCCCATATTATCATCTGCATAGTATGATATTTATTACACTGTCTGAAAATTGTGAGTCATTAGCCTGTGTCTTCTCATGGACTACGTAGACATAAGGGCAGGACCTTATATGATTACATTTTCCCAGTTTCTAGCACAATACTTGCTATGCTAGTTATCCTCACTAAAGCAATGAAGTAAAAGGAAACAGCATGGAATTTATAAAAAGACCCGAATTTGAGCCCCAGTTCAGTTTACTTCTAGCCACTTTACTTTGGGGAAATCAATAACTCTCTCCAATGGAGATAATAATAACTTGGTTATATGATTTTTGAGATGTAAATGTGAGATTATGTAAAGCTACTTTGTAAGCAAAAAAACTCTACAGTAATATTACCATTGTTATTGTTCTACCAAAGGAAAGAGGTGTCAGAACTTCTCAATCCCATTATACCAGACAAATGCTGATATCAAATGCCTTTATATTTACAAAGTCTCAAATCCCTCTACAAGCATGTTTCCCAACTAAAATTCTATTATGAAACTCAGAAGTATCAAAACTCCTGGTGAACAACACTGAGGGAGAAGGTCATGTTTGGATGCTTGAAGTCGAGGTGTGGGGCAAGAGTGGAGTTAATCTGCAAACAGTGTCACTGAAGGGGGGGACAGGGGACAAAAAAGACATGATCTGCTATAAAATTTATTAGTAAAGAAATTCTTATTCAGAAGTCATAAGTCTAGATGTTATCTAAAAGCTAACATTTATGGAAAAACTGGTTTTGATGGTTTCTCTTATCAGTGATTGTAGATTAAAAACACCCAGCAACTTTTGGAAAAGATGAAATAAATTATGATGTGTGGATTTTCCTTTTCTTTGAAATAAAATTATTTTGTCAGTTTTCATTTATATGCTGAGAAGCCCCAAGTAAAGCTATTGGGTATACATTCAGAAGATCTGAACGTAACTTCCATGTAGAAGTAAAAAAATGAGGAATGACACTTATTTAATTTATATAAAAAGCCAAGTCAGGACTTCTGCTTTGGGGTAGATAGAAAATTTCATAGCAGGCCAATGCTCCTGCTGAAACCAACCAGACAAGTCAGATAAAATAACAATTTTTAAAGATTTGATGTGTCAGAGAACCACAGAACTATAAGGACTACAGAGAAAGCCTGGACTCAGCCTGGTTGTGGACTACTGGGGTATAAAATAAGCACTAGAGATTGGAGCAGTCATGAAGGGTTTGAGTGACAGGTTTAGAGATATGAAAGTCCTCAAACAGATGGCCAATTTCCTCTTTAATACATGTGCTGAACTACAAATCTACGTAGAATAGGAGACTAAAGAACTAAGCCCAAGTCTCAGAAAAGCTGAGTGGAATTTTCCACAGCCTCCTGCTACTTAGAAAACAAATACTTACAAGGGGCAGGAAACCTGAAAGCAAGGGATGAGAACTGAAAACCCCCCTTGGAGTGGTGAGCTGACACAGATGCAAAGCTCTAACTTCTTTTTTCCTGGAGGCACTTGCAGATCTGGTACAGCTATAATCTAAGGATCTAGGCTTGACCTCTGAAAGAGGACCATTCCTGTAGACAGAGAAATCAGCAGAGCTTTTGTCATTTATTCAGAAATGGAGTGATAAAATTGGAAATTTGAGGGACTTTAAACACAGCTGGTCTCCTCCTCAAGACAGTTGTCAAACTGTGATGCTGTGTGGGATGGAAGGCTAAAGAGCTAAACTGAAACCCCCCAGAAATTAGAGCAGAAATTCCTGTAGTTTTTTATTGCTGAGGAGACAAAGATTTACAAAGATCTCAATTGAAAGCCCTCAGGGGCCTTGCCCTAGGAACAGGTACAAAAAAGAAGTTGACCAAACCTTAACACAACTGCACCTCAGTGTTGGCCCAGAGCAGTTTGTGATTAGATTAACACAATCGTCTCCTAACTATTTAGCAAAGGAAAGGGGAAACCTCTCTTATGGTAGATGAAATAATTTGAAGCGTCTACAATTTTTTTACCCAAATATGTGACATTCAATAAAAAATTACTAAACATGTGAAGAGATAGGATATAGGGCCAAAACCTAAGATACAAAATAGACACTAGAGGGAAAACCAGCAAGTAGTCCAGATACTGGAGTTGGCAGACAAGCTCTTTAAAATAAATTTGATTAGAATGTTCCAGAAAATAGAGGAAGGAAAATAGTAATAATGTACAATTTTAACATGTAATTGGAACATATATAGAAAATCAAATGGACATTGTTGAATAGAAAAATAACAGTCTCTGAATTGGTGATTTTAACAGCAAATTGAACATAACAGAAGACAGAGCAGTGACTAGGGAGAACAGTTAGTAGAAAATACCCAAAATGAAGCACAGAGAGAAAAATGAGTTAAAAAATTCACTGAAATTATCATATGCTGGACTGTGAAGGAAGCTTTATCGAACTCAAAGGTTTAATAATGTTCAGAGTATGATGTCCAGTCCCCAGTGGAATTAAGCTAGAAATAAGTAATAACAACATAGCTTGAGCATCTCCAACCTTTTAGAAATTAGACAGTGCTCTCCTAAGTAATTTGTGTGTCAAAGAAGAAATTACAACTGAAATTAGAGAATACTTTGAATGGAATTACTGCAAAGATACAACACTTAGCAACTTGTGAGATTCAGCTAAAGTAGGGCCCAGAGGCAAATTTTTAATTTTACATGCATATATTAGAAGAGAAAGAAACTAGTAAATAAAAATAAAAAAAATACCCAGGAAAACTAAATTAAATAAAAGAGAAGGAAAATAATAAAGTCAACAGTAGATATTAATAAAATACAAGAGTACAAAGACAAAAGTTGACTCTTTTTAAAAACTTAACATTGATAAAAACCTAGAAGGAGTGATCAATGACAAAAGGAAGAAAGGAAGAAGAAGGATGGAAGGAAGAAAAGAAAGGCAGCAAGGGAGAGGAAACACAAGTAACCAACAGAAAGAATGAACATCAGTACATATCCCCTACATGCATTAAAGTGATAAGAGGATGTTAGAAACAACTTTTTGCCAATAAGTTTGACATTTGGGATGAAATAAATAAATTACTTAAGAAAAAACTACTCAAACTGAAAGTAATGGGAACAAAAATCTCTAGCCTAATATTTAGCAAAGAAATTGAACCCATTGTTAAATACCTTCCACACACAAAAAACAAAAACTGTTGTTTTTGTTGTTACAAAACCCAAAAAACATCCTCATATAACTTCACCAATGAATATTTCCGAATATTTCGAAGTATTTAAGGAAAAAAAATAACACCAATCTTAAAAAATTATTTCAAGGAATAGAAACAAAGGGAACACACTTCCCTATTGTTTTTGAGTACGATATAACCTTGAATTCAAAACTTGATAATGACATTGCACAGCAATCTTTCTCATGGACGTAGATGCAAATATTCTTACCAAAATTTTGGCACAGTGAATCCAGCAATATGTATATGATATATATATCTATATATCATATAGATATGATATATATTTGATATATATATGATAATACATCTTGATTAAACTGATCTTTCTCCACCAATATGAGTAAGCTAATATTTGAAAATCAACTAATGAAGCAATTCTCCATATTAGCAGGAAAATGATGTGTGTGGGGAAATCACATTATCTCTCCTCTTGATGCAGAAAAACATTTGAGAAAATTCAACACTGTTCAGAGTTAAAAAAAAAAGGAAACGTTTCAGTAAACTAAAAATACAAAAAGTATTTCCTTATTCTGGGAAATATGGTTGAATTTCTCATTATACCAAGGTAAAACAGCTAAACATGAAGAATGCATACGGTGTAATTCTAGATATATAAAATTCAAAACCAAGGAAGATAATTTATGCTGCTAGGAGTCAGAACAGTGGTTACCATTTGTCTCAGTCTGCTTGAGCTGCCATAACAAAATGCTGTAAATTGGGTGGTTTAAACAACAGTAATTTATTCTGTTCTTGAGGCTGGGAAGTTGAAGATGCAGGTGTCAGAAAGACAGGTTTCATCTTGAGGCTTCTCCTCTTGGCTTGTAGGTGGCTACCATCTTGCTATCTGCCCATGTGACTTCTGTTTTGTGCATCTATGGGGAGAGATCGAGGTCTCTGGTATATCTTCTTGTAAGGGAACTAATCCCATCATGGGGGCCCCACCCTCATGGTCTCATCTAACCCTAAATATCTACCTAAACCCCGTCTCCAAATACCATCACATTAAAGGTTAGGGCTTCAACCAATGAATTTTGAGAGGATACAAACATTGTCCGTAACTTCATCGTTCAAGAGAAAGTAGTGATTGAAGTGATGACCAGGTTCTGATTCTTGAATTGGTCACTGTTTCCACGGATGGGATCACTGTAAAAATACAACAGCTTATACACTTAAAGTCTGGGCACATTTTGGTGTATATGTTATATTTTAAAAAAACAACAAATTGCTCAGAAAACTTTACACGATGTCCTTCTTTTATATATTATCATTTCATGGCTTCTCACCTCTTTTAAGATTTAGGGATTGTGCCAAGATAATCTATATCAACTTTGATCACTTTTTCCATTCTGAGGTTTAATTTGCATTTCTCAAAAAGTTATCCAGCCTTCTAAATATGAAGGCTTTTTTGAACATGATTTATGAAAATTCAACATAAATAACAAACTATTTACAGATTATAATTTTTAAGATATAAAATACAGGACTTAGCAGGAACTTAACCTCCCATTGGCCTTTCTGAAAAATTCTGAATCATGCTATTTCATGCCCTGAGGGCTCTCGTATTATTATGGGGAAAGGTACCCTGAAGCCAGGTAAACTGGACTCAAGTTCTGATACTTCTCTTGTCTGGCTTTTTCTGGAAAATCATAAGTAGCTACTGCTTTTACTTTTCTTCTAGGGGGAAAACCATGACTAGTGCAAATTTGACCTTGACCAGTTTTCGTGAAGATATGAGAGAGAAATTGAGGGAATCTGTTTCTGTGGCTGCTAACCAAGTGATTTTTTTTTTTTGATTGCAGTTCCCTTAGAGATCTGTAACTTTATTTTTCCTCTCAAGGGCATGAGTTAAGAGGTGGTGTTAGGGAATGAGCTTTCACCCCTTATAAACAGACTACTGGTCTGGGGCTGAGGAAATTTGTCCTGTTTTGTAGAGGCTGACTCATGCAGTGTCAGGATGATACCGTGTTTATGTTGTCTCACTTTAAAAAACTGTTGTTTATAAGCTCTGTGACAAAGGCTGCTAAATAAGCTTTCCTGCCTGGAATTAAAATATAATGCAACAAGAGAGGCAATTTTATTTTATTTTATTTTATTTTTCTTTTGCGGTACGTGGGCCTCTCACTGTTGTGGCCCCTCCCGTTGTGGAGCACAGGCTCCGGACGCGCAGGCGCAGCGGCCACGGCTCATGGGCCCAGCCGCTCCGCGGCATGTGGGATCTTCCTGGACCGGGGCACGAACCCGTGTCCCCTGCATCGGCAGGCAGACTCTCAACCACTGTGCCACCAGGGAAGCCCAATTTTCTTTTTCTTAATGACCGTGGCCCATGAGTTTAAAACAACTCTATTAATCACTAATCAGGTTTTCCAAATTGCCAAGTAAATATTTACCATGGTGCGAATCCTGTATAATTGTTCAGATTCCCATCATCCTCTGGGAAATATAAAATAATAAAATGTCATTAATATCTGCTTGAGAACATTGCTTTAACTCTTGAATTGCTCATGATGGTCCACTATAGTTTGTTTATGTCTTTCAAAGCTACTCCCTTCTCACCAGCTGCCCAGTTTCTGCCTCATCATTTACCTCCAGATATCAGCTAAGGCTTTCTAATTGGTCCTGATTTGCTTTCCTCTGCCCCCTGGCTCCCCCTTTCCTCCTCCACCCCCACTTCCAAATCTATCTTTACAAAATACAGGTCTGAGCATGCCACTCTTTTAGTTGAAATCCTTCCACATCTCCCCATTGCTTTCAGAGGTAAGCTCCAGGTTTGGCTTGGAATATAAGAACTTTTATCACCTGACCTTTGCCTAGCTACAGAGCTCAGTGACCTTGACCAGTACATCACAATCTCTGCATTTCAGTTCACTCCTTTGCAAAGCTGGGATAATGATGTTCCTACCTCACAGGACCCTGGTGAGGATTGAATGAGATAAGGCACTTAACAGACTTAGCTCAGTGCCCTACATGGAGTAAGTGAGCAAGACGTTGGCCATGTAATTATAATTGTATAACAATAATTAGTTGTTCTTATCTCCAACCACTCCCACCACCCACTCTCCTTCCAGTCTTACCAAACCCTACTGGTTGCCACATCCAAAGTGCCTCTTTCATTCTCCCACACCCACCTCCCAATAGCCTATATACTTGGTACAATTCAGACACTAATTCCAATGTGTGTGTTTGGTTTTTTTTACACATCAATTTTCTGGGGACATTAGCCAGGTGTCCCATAAATTTAACTCGATTCTGACACTGTCTACCTGGAGATAGCATCAGATTTCACAGGTTAAGCAGGGCTCAGTCCCACAAGTCCACCTCCACTTCCAATGCCAATCTTAGGTCCAAGTTGATACTTGTGCCTCCGACTATCTATACATTAGAGGTTCCCACAGCCCCCCTCCTTGGTCGTTTAATCTGCAAGAAGGGCTCACAGAACTCAGGAAATCAGTTTACTCACTAGATTACAGATTTATTACAAAGGATACTAAAGGTAACAGCCAAATGAAGTCGTACACGGGGTGAGGTCTGGGAGGGTCCTGAGCCTGGGAGCTTCGGTCCCTACGGAGTTGGGTTGTGTCATGTTCCAGGTACTTGGATGTGTTCACCAACCTGGAGGCTCTCCGAACCCTGTTCTTTTGGGGTTTTAATGGAGGATTCATTGCACAGGCACCATTGATTAAATCATTGGCCATTGGTGATTGTAGCCACCCTCCACTCCCTGGAGGTCAAGAGGGTGGGACTGAAAGTTCCAACCCTCTAATCACATGTTTGGCTCCCCTGGCAACCAGTCCCCATCCTTAGGTGTTTTCCAAAAGTCACCTCATTAACATAAAGAAAGACATCTTTATCACATTCATTATAGGAAATATCAAGGGCTTTACAGGCTGTGTGCCAGGGACAACAGTGACCTAAGATCAAGTATATATATCTTATTATAAATCACAGTATTATACCTGGCTATCTCCTTTGAGTTTTATCTGAAGAATGATCTGATCCAGCAACGTTGTGCAAAGAGTGTTTGTACAGCATGTGCCTTTCACTTGGCTTCCTTTGTTTTTCTGCACCGTTCCTGATAATGCCTGCAGATTCTTCAATGAGACAATCAAAGCATGTTATTGAAGGCTGGGGATTAGAAACTTAGTTTAAATGTCTGTGGATTTCTGAAGTGGAATTCTGGCACTAACTGCATTCGTTTTTGTGCTTAAGAAGCTTATTTATTTATGTATTTTTGTTTGAAGTCTCTATATTTTGCATCCTTTAAGGTGCATACAATATTCCAAAATGGTTCTTTTCTCTATAGCTTGACAGAGCCCTGTTCCCCTGTTACTGTCCTGGGGAACCCTGACAAACACACCATAGGATGGAGTCATCATTCTGTTGGGATACAAAGAAAGAGATGAGAGCGTTATCAGTCTTTGGTTCTAATGGATGGAAAGGCTGTTAGCTGCACCTCAGTATGATAGCTGAGGACCTCGTTCCTAGAGTTTGCAGGTGAAAATCTGAAATGGCCACAGGAAGAGTTGAGATGCATCTGGGTAACCCAACAGTGACAACGACAAACTTCTTCAATGAGGCCCAGAGCGCCTGGCATTTTTAAGTCATTGCTGCAAGGAAAGGCAAGTTTAATTACTGCAGATAAAATAAATCAGAAGGATCTCATTGGAAATGCAGACATGCCACACAGCCTTAACTGCAGTAGTCTCAGCCATCTGCCAATAAGGGTAATTTGTTTTAGCTTCTGAAGGAACATACTGCACAGTCTAAAGGGAAAGCTTAAAGACAGAGAGTCCAAATGCCTCTACAGTCTCTGCCTTTAGGAAAGCAACTGAGGAAACACTGGTGACATTGTGGGGAAAAGGATTCAGTTCCAGTACCTGGGTGCCCTCTCTGACCCTCCTTATCTCCGCCCACACAGCCTAGTTTCCAGCTTCTGGAAACTTTAATTTTCACTGTCTCTTAAATATACTCATCACATCTTTGCACAAACTATGACTGACTCTACCCTCTACCTGAAATGCCCTTCCCCAACTCACTTGCCTCTGCTGCATTGTATCTTTATGCATGTCGGTCTCCTTACTGAACCATAAGCACCTAGATGCACATCTGTTTTCATTCTTACGTACATATGTTTAACCATATCTTAATATTTGTTAAATCCTTGAATCACTACCCTTGTGCCTGACACAAAGCACATGGTGCCTACTCAGAACAAATATTAACAAAAACAACATATGTTTGCAGTATCTACTCCTGGGGCTAACTCTGATCATCTTCCATGCATTTTCTCATTTAATCCTCCAAAAATGCAAATGACCTTGATGTTTTCATCACTGGAATTCTGTAGAGGTAAATAGTGTCCAGGAACTTAAGTGACAAGCACCATGTCACAAAGCTTACAAGTGACAGGGGTGGTCACCTCCATCAACTCAAATGATTCAAGAACTCTAGAGTTTCATCTTGCATATTCTGCTTAGCTGGCACTGAATCGTGGAGTGTAATTTGTTATAAAACAGTATGATTATAAATAACACAATCATAAAAACATTAATATCTTTTACAGCATTAATCCCACCCTGGCAATATAGCTGATGAGAATAATTCCTTAGGAGAAAGAAGCCAGAATATGAGTATACAAAGGACAAATCCTGACTGTGAATATTCAGAAGAAGGACAAACAGGCATGGCTTGTGGGATAAAGACTTATACCTCTATATTAATATTGTTGATGCTGGCTTCTTAAAATTCTCTATGATTTTATATATTTCTTTAGAAATATATAATGTGAGAGTTGGAGGCACAGAAAGGTTAACTAACTTACACTTTTCATCAAAGTTAGGAGGTAGTGAGTGTAAACCCAAATACCTGGCTCAAAACTGTATCCTTACCTCTAGCCTTGAGCATGACACTGGACCCCTCTGACCTCTCAATTTCTCTGGTTTACTCCACAGCTGGGCCAGGTCTGTTCCTTGGGTATAATCCTTTTGGCATGCAGCTTCCACTCTAAGTATAGAGTGATACACATGAAATCCAGAATTCAAGCTCCAGCTCCAGCTGTAGCTCAGATTTCCTTGGTAGCCATTTCCAAACTGAAGTTTCAGTAACTCTTGTGACACTTAGCAAGCACTTACTGAAGATGTTTAGCTGTCTCAGCAACTGTGTCAAGGATTCCAAGACCACCTTCAGCTTCAGTGGTTTACTAGGACTCGCAGAGCTCAGTAAAGCTGTCATCCTCATGGTTAAAATTCATTACAAATTGAAATCATATGGATTAAAATAAGCAAAGGAAAAGGGTGCGTAATGCAGTGTCCAGGAGAAACCAGGCCTCAGTTTCCAACTGTGCTCTCCCAGTGGAGTCATATGGACAGCACCTAACTCTCACAGCAATGATATAGGACAATACATCTGAAGTGTTGCCAATGGGGAAGTTCAGCTGTGCTTTGGAGTCTAGTGTTTTTATTTTAGGTCAGTCCCATAGGCATAGGGTGCCTGCAAGACTGACCTTAACTACTCAGCCTTAACCTTCCTCCTGCTCCCCAGAGGTCAAACTGATGAAGTGTGGCCCAAGACCCCAAGCAAATAAAAATATGTATTGATCATAAATCACATTGTTGGAGTAAATCTGGTTTGTCTCAAGTCCCCAGGTATACAAAGATATTCTTATCAAGTATAGTATTACAGGGACTTAGAGGTTATCTCTCAGAAGCTGGCAAGGGCCAGTCCTTTCTTTGAAATGTTCAGGGTTTGGGTATCCCAAGCCCACTGAATTAACCCTTTACTACCTAACAACAAAATTACATCTACCTCAAACAATAGAAAAATCTCATGGTCTGTCTTCTTCTAAATGTGTTCCACAAAAGCACATGTTGGGGTGCTAATGCATAAGGCATAATTCATATATATTTTATTTGTCAGTTTATAGAAAGCTTTAAAAGATGAATTATCTGATTTTTTGCCACTTTTAGCTGAATATCATATAAAAATTTATTGTTTACTTATGTCTCATTATTAATGGCATGAGAATCAATTTTTTTTAACATTTTTATTGGAGTATTGCTTTACAATGGTGTGTTAGTTTCCGCTTTACAATGGTGTGTTAGTTTCTGCTTTACAACAAAATGAATCAGTTCTATATATACATATGTTCCCATATCTCTTCCCTCTTGCGTCTCCCTCCCTCCCACCCTCCCTATCCCACCCCGCCAGGCAGTCACAAAGCACCGAGTGTGCTATGCGGCTGCTTCCCACTAGCTAATCTACCTTACGTTTGGTAGTGTATATATGCCCATGCCTCTCTCTCGCTTTGTCACAGCTTACCCTTCCCCCTCCCCATATCCTCAAGTCTATTCTCTAGTAGGTCTGTGTCTTTATTCCTGTCTTACCCTAGGTTCTTCGTGACATTTTTTTTCTTAGATTCCATATATATGTGTTAGCATATGGTATTTGTCTCTCTCTTTCTGACTTACTTCACTCTGTATGACAGACTCTAGGTCTATCCACCTCATTACAAATAGCTCAATTTCGTTGCTTTTTATGGCTGAGTATCCATTGTATATATGTGCCACATCTTATTTATCCATTCATCCGATGAAGGACACTTAGGTTGTTTCCATCTCCGGGCTATTGTAAATAGAGCTGCAATGAACATTTTGGTACACGACTCTTTTTGAATTATGGTTTTCTCAGGGTATATGCCCAGCAGTGGGATTGCTGGGTCATATGTTAATTCTATTTGTAGTTTTTTAAGGAACCTCCATACTGTTCTCCACAGTGGCTGTATCAATTTACATTCCCACCAACAGTGCAAGAGGGTTCCCTTTTCTCCACACCCTCTCCAGCATTTATTGTTTCTAGATTTTTTGATAATGGCCATTCTGACTGGTGTGAGATGATATCTCATTGTAGTTTTGATTTGCATTTCTCTAATGATTAGTGACGTTGAGCATTCTTTCATGTGTTTGTTGGCAGTCTGTATATCTTCTTTGGAGAAATGTCTATTTAGGTCTTCTACCCATTTTTGGATTGGGTTGTTTGTTTTTTTGTTATTGAGCTGCATGAGCTGCTTATAAATTTTGGAGATTAATCCTTTGTCAGTTGCTTCATTTGCAAATATTTTCTCCCACTCTGAGGGTTGTCTTTTTGTCTTGTTTATGGTTTCCTTTGCTGTGCAAAAGCTTTGAAGTTTCATTAGGTCCCATTTGTTTCTTCTTGTTTTTATTTCCATTTCTCTAGGAGGTGGTTGAAAAAGGATCTTGCTGTGACTTATGTCATAGAGTGTTCTGCCTATGTTTTCCTCTAAGAGTTTGATAGTTTCTGGCCTTACATTTAGGTCTTTAATCCATTTTGAGCTTATTTTTGTGTATGGTGTTAGGGAGTGATCTAATCTCATACTTTTACATGTACCTGTTCAGTTTTCCCAGCACCACTTATTGAAGAGGCTGTCCTTTCTCCACAGTACATTCCTGCTGCCTTTATCAAAGATAAGGTGACCATATGTGCATGGGTTTATCTCTGGGATTTCTATCCTGTTCCATTGATCTAGCTTTCTGTTTTTGTGCCAGTACCAAACTGTCTTGATTACTGTAGCTTTGTAGTGTAGTCTGAAGTCAGGGAGCCTGATTCCTCCAGCTCCGTATTTCGTTCTCAAGATTGCTTTGGCTATTCGGGGTCTTTTGTGTTTCCATACAAATTGTGAAAGTTTTTGTTCTAGTTCTGTGAAAAATGCCAGTGGTAGTTTGATAGGGATTGCATTGAATCTGTAGATTGCTTTGGGTAGTAGAGTCATTTTCACAATGTTGATTCTTCCAATTCAAGAACATGGTATATCTCTCCATCTGTTGGTATCATCTTTAATTTCTTTCATCAGTGTCTTATAATCTTCTGCATACAGGTCTTTTGTCTTCTTAGGTAGGTTTATACCTAGATATTTTATTCTTTTTGTTTCAATGGTAAATGGGAGTGTTGTCTTGATTTCACTTTCAGATTTTTCATCATTAGTGTATAGGAATGCCAGAGATTTCTGTGCATTAATTTTGTATCCTGCTACTTTACCAGATTCATTGATTAGCTCTAGTAGTTTTCTGGTAGCATCTTTAGGATTCTCTATGTGTAGTATCATGTCATCTGCAAACAGTGACAGCTTTACTTCTTCTTTTCCGATTTGGGTTCCTTTTATTTCCTTTTCTTCTCTGATTGCTGTGGCTAAAACTTCCAAAACCATGTTGAATAAGAGTGGTGAGAGTGGGCAGACTTGTCTTGCTCCTGATCTTAGAGGAAATGCTTTCAGTTTTTCACCATTGAGGACGATGTTGGTTGTGGGTTTGTCCTATATGGCCTTTATTATGTTGAGGAAATTTCCCTCTATGCCTACTTTCTGGAGGGTTTTTATCATAAATGGGTGTTGAATTTTGTTGAAAGCTTTCTCTGCATCTATTGAGATGATCATATGGTTTTTCTCCTTCAATTTGTTAATATGGTGTATCACGTTGATTGACTTGCATATATTGAAGAATCCTTGCATTTCTGGGATAAACCCCACTTGATCATGGTGTATGATCCGTTTAATGTGCTGTTGGATTCTGTTTGCCAGTATTTTGTTGAGGATTTTTGCATCTATGTTCATCAGTGATATTGGCCTGTAGTTTTCTTTCTTTGTGACATCCTTGTCTGGTTTTGGTATCAAGGTGATGGTGGCCTCGTAGAATGAGTTTTGGAGTGTTCCTCCCTCTGCTATATTTTGGAAGAGTTTGATAAGGATAGGTGTTAGCTCTTCTCTAAATGTTTGATAGAATTTGCCTGTGAAGCCCTCTGGTCCTGGGCTTTTGTTTGTTGTAAGATTTTTAATCACAGTTTCAATTTCAGTGCTTGTGATTGGTTTGTTCATAATTTCTGTTTCTTCCTGATTCAGTCTTGGCAGGTTGTGCATGTATAAGAATTTGTCCATTTCTTCCAGGTTGTCCATTTTATTGGCATAGAGTTGTTTGTAGTAATGTCTCATGATCTTTTGTATTTCTGCAGTGTCAGTTGTTACTTCTCCTTTTTCATTTCTAATTCTCTTGATTTGAATCTTCTCCCTTCTTTTCTTCATGAGTCTGGCTAATGGTTTATCAATTTTGTTTATCTTCTCAAAGAACCAGCTTTTAGTTTTATTGATCTTTGCTATCGTTTCCTTCATTTCTTTTTCATTTGTTTCTGATCTGATTTTTATGATTTCTTTCCTTCTGCTAAATTTGGAGTTTTTTTGTTCTTCTTTCTCTAATTGCTTTAGGTGTAAGGTTAGGTTGTTTATTCAATATGTTTCCTGTTTCTTAAGGTCGGATTGTATTGCTATAAACTTCCCTCTTAGAACTGCTTTTGCTACTTCCCATATGTTTTGGGTCGTTGTGTCTCCATTGTCATTTGTTTCTAGGTATTTTTTGATTTCCTCTTTGATTTCTTCAGTGATCGCTTCGTTATTAAGTAGTGTATTGTTTACCTCCATGTGTTTGTATTTTTTACAGATCTTTTCCTGTAATTGATATCTAGTCTCATGGCGTTGTGGTCGGGAAAGATACTTGATACAATTTCAATTTTCTTAAATTTACCAAGGCTTGACTTGTGACCCAAGATATGATCTGTCCTGGAGAATGTTCCATGAGCACTTGAGAAGAATGTGTATTCTGTTGTTTTTGGATGGAATGTCCTATAAATATCAATTAAGTCCATCTTGTTTAATGTGTCATTTAAAGCTTGTGTTTCCTGATTTATTTTCATTTTGGATGATCTGTCCGTTGGTGAAAGTGGGGTGTTAAAGTCCCCTACTATGAATGTGTTACTGTCGATTTCCCCTTTTATGGCTGTTAGTATTTGCCTTATGTATTGAGGTGCTCCTATGTTGGGTGCATAAATATTTACAATTGTTATATCTTCTTCTTGGATCGATCCCTTGATCATTATGTAGTGTCCTTCTTTGTCTCTTCTAATAGTCTTTATTTTAAAGTCTATTTTGTCTGATATGAGAATTGCTACTCCAGCTTTCTTTTGGTTGCCATTTGCATGAAATATCTTTTTCCATCCCCTTACTTTCAGTCGGTATGTGTCTCTAGGTCTGAAGTGGGTCTCTTGTAGACAGCAAATATATGGGTCTTGTTTTTGTCTCCATTCAGCCAATCTGTGTCTTTTGGTGGGAGCATTTAGTCCATTTACATTTAAGGTAATTATCAATATGTATGTTCCTGCTCCCATTTTCTTAATTGTTTTGGGTTCGTTATTGTAGGTGTTTTCCTTCTCTTGTGTTTCTTTCCTAGAGAAGTTCCTTTAGCAGTTGTAGAGCTGGGTTGGTGGTGCTGAACTCTCTCAGCTTTTGCTTGTCTGAAAAGGTTTTAATTTCTCCATCAAATCTGAATGAGATCCTTGCTGGGTAGAGTAATCTTGGTTGCAGGTTTTTTTCCTTCATCACTTTAAATACGTCCTGCCAGTCCCTTCTGGCTTGCAGAGTTTCTGCTGAAAGATCAGCTGTTAACCTCATGGGGATTCCCTTGTGTGTTATTTTTCCCTTGCTGCTTTTAATATGTTTTCTTTGTATTTAATTTTTGATAGTTTGATTAATATGTGTCTCGGCGTATTTCTCCTTGGATTTATCCTGTATGGGACTCTCTGTGCTTCCTGGACTTGGTTAACTATTTCCATTCCCATATTAGGGAAGTTTTCAACTATAATCCCTTCAAATATTTTCTCAGTCCCTTTGTTTTTCTCTTCTTCTTCTGGAACCCCTATAATTCGAATGTTGGTGTGTTTAATGTTGTCCCAGAGGTCTCTGAGACTGTCCTCAGTTCTTTTCATTCTTTTTTCTTTATTCTGCTCTGCAGTAGTTATTTCCACTATTTTATCTTCCAGGTCACTTACCCGTTCTTCTGCCTCAGTTATTTTGCTATTGTCCCATGTAGAGTATTTTTAATTTCATTTATTGTGTTGTTCATCGTTGTTTGTTTCATCTTTAGTTCTTCTAGGTCCTTGTTAAATGTTTCTTGCATTTTGTCTATTCTATTTCCAAGATTTTGGATCATCTTTACTATCATTATTCTGAATTCGTTTTCAGGTAGACTGCCTATATCCTCTTCATTTGTTAGGTCTGGTGGGTTTTTATCTTGCCTCTTCATCTGCTGTGTGTTTTTCTGTCTTCTCATTTTGCTTATCTTACTGTGTTTGGGGTCTCCTTTTTGCAGGCTGCAGGTTCATAGTTCCCGTTGTTTTTGGTGTCTGTCCCCAGTGGCTAAGGTTGGTTCAGTGGGTTGTGTAGGCTTACTGGTGGAGGGGACTAGTGCCTGTGTTCTGGTGGATGAGGGTGGATCTTGTCTTTCTGGTGAGCAGGTCCACGTCTGGTGGTGTGTTTTGGGGTGTCTGTGGGCTTATTCTGATTTTAGGCAGCCTCTCTGCTAATGGGTGGGGTTGTGTTCCTGTCTTGCTAGTTGTTTGCCATAGGATGCCCAGCACTGTAGCTTTCTGGTCGTTGAGTGAAGCTGGGTGCTGGTGTTGAGATGGAGATCTCTGGCAGATTTTCGCTGTTTGATATTATGTGGAGCTGGGAGGTCTCTTGTGGACCAGTGTCCTGAAGTTGGCTCTCCCACCTCAGTGGCACAGCACTGACTCCTGGCTGCAGCACCAAGAGACTTTCATCCACACGGCTGAAAATAAAAGGGAGAAAAAGTAGAAGGAAAGAATTAGTAGAAGGAAGGAAGGAAGGAAGGAAGGAGGGAGGGAGGGAGGGAGGTAAGAAGGAAGGAAGGGGCAAGGAAGGAAAAAAAGAAAGAAGATAAAGTAAAATAAAATAAAGTAAGATAAAATATAATAAAGTTATTAAAATGAAAAAATAATTATTAAGAGAGAAAAAAACAGATGGATAGAACCCTAAGACAAATGGTGGAAGCAAAGCTATACAGACAAAATCTCACACAGAAGCATACACATACACACTCACAAAAAGAGGAATAGGGGAAAAAATCATAAATCTTGCTCTCAAAGTCCACCTCCTCAATTTGGGATGATTTGTTGTCTAAAGGAGAGAAGGAAGGAAAGAAAGAATGAAGATAAAGTAAAATAAAATAAAGTTATTAAAATAAAAAGTAATTATTAAGAAAAAATTAAAGAAAAATAAAAAACGGATGGATAGAACCCTCAAACAAATGGTGGAAGCAAAGCTATACAGACAAAATCTCACACAGAAGCATGCACATACACACTCACAAAAAGAGGAAAAGGGGAAACAATCATAAATCTTGCTCTCAAAGTCCACCTCCTCAATTTGGGATGATTCGTTGTCTATTCATGTATTCCACAGACACAGGGTACATCAAGTTGATTGTGGAGCTTTAATCCGCTGCTTCTGAGGCTGCTGGGAGAGATTTCCCTTTCTCTTCTTTGTTCTCATGGCTCGCAGGGGCTCAGCTTTGGATTTGGCCCCGCTTCTGTGTGTAGGTCGCCGGAGGGCGTCTGTTCTTCGCTCAGACAGGACAGGGTTAGAGGAGCCGCTGATTCGGGGGCTCTGGCTCACTCAGGCCAGGGGGAGGGAGGGGCACGGAGTGCGGGGCGAGCCTGCGGCGGCAGAGGCTGGCGTGACGTTGCACCAGCCTGAGGCGCGCCGTGTGTTCTCCCGGGAGAGTTGTCCCAGGATCCCGGGACCCTGGCAGTGGCGGGCTGCACAGGCTTCCCGGAAGTGGGGTGTGGATAGTGACCTGTGCTCGCACACAGGCTTCTTGGTGGCGGCAATAGCAGCCTTAGCGTCTCATGCCTGTCTCTGGGGTCCGCGATTTTAGCCGCGCCTCGCGGCCGTCTCTGGAGCTCCTTTAAGCAGCGTTCTTAATCCCCTCTCCTCGCGCACCAGGAAACAAAGAGGGAAGAAAACGTCTCTTACCTCTTCGGCATGTCCAGACCTTTCCCCGGACTCCCTCCTGGCCAGCCCGTGGCGCACTAATCCCCTGCACCTGTGTTCACGCTGCCAACCCCAGTCCTCTTCCTGCGCTCCGACCGAAGCCCGAGATTCAGCTCCCAGCCCCGCCCGCCCCAGCGGGGGAGCAGACAAGCCTCTCGGGCTGGTGAGTGCCGGTCAGCACCGATCCTCTATTAGAGAATCTCTCTGCTTTGCCCCCCGCACCCCTGTTGCTGTGCTCTCCTTCACGGTTCCGAAGATTCCCCCTCCGCCACCTGCAGTCTCCACCCGCGAAGGGGCTTCCTAGTGTGTGGAAACCTTTTCTCCTTCACAGCTCCCTCCCACTGTTGCAGGTCCCTTCCCTATCCTTTTGTCTCTGTTTATTCTTTTTTCTTTTGCCCTACCCAGGTACGTGGGGGATTTCTTGCCTTTTGGGAGGTCTGAGGTCTTCTGCCAGCGTTCAGTAGGTGTTCTGTAGGAGTTGTTCCACGTGTAGATGTATTTCTGGTGTATCTGTGGGGAGGAAGGTGATCTCAGCGTCTTACTCTTCCGCCATCTTACCGGAAGCCCCTTCGAGAATCAATTTTTGTAACATTTTGAAGTGAGTAAATTATTTGTCACTCTATTAAATGACCTTCAACCATTGTGTTATTTATTCCTCATGCCTGTATTTTGCTCTGCATCTCTCTTTTCCGTTATTGTCAAGGTTTAACATAATTTCTCACTGCTCGTTATAAGCCTTCTTATAGATTTAATGCCTTTCATACTTTCTAATCTTAGTGAATCAGGAATGCTACGATCAAGGTCGCTTGACTAGACTCTCGACTGACAATGTGTAGATTCTAAGAGGCTGAGATTTAATGCCTGCTCTTTGTCATGTGGAATGTAGATGCTTACAAGCCTCTTTTCCTCCAGGAGGTTCTTGGCTGCATTCTAGACATCTGAGATTATTAGATAGATGCCATTAAATACGCTAAAATATAGGGGAAGATGTAACTTTTTCTGTACTCTTAACTATGTTTTTTTAAATCTCTAAAAGATGTATAAACGCACTATAAAATTCATTTTAAAAACATTGTGTTTGCAGATATCTCTTGTACATTTTGGGATGGCCTTCCAAATCAGTAAGCAAAGGATTGCTTAATGAATGTGGGTAAATGGCTAGGAATTTCAACAAAATAAAGTTGGTTCTCTCCTTCTCAACTATCATAATAAAGTTAAAAATAAAACTCACAATATCATAAATGGGAGAAATCATTTTCAAATTATATGATAGGGAAAGATTCAATATTCTTAATATATGAAATCTCTCACACATTAAAAAAAATGAGTATTTTAGTGGTAGAGTAAATGTATTACTGTGTTTTAAGCCCCAAGAGCAGTGTCTGGCACATACTAAGTGCTACATTTTATTTTTTAAATGAATAAATAGTGCAGAGAAGTTTTGGGTATGAAAGTTAAGAAATTCAGATAGAAAATTACTATATGAAAATATGTTCAGTCATCTAATTAAGAAAAACATAAATTAGAGTGAACTTTGGTTTTTGTCTCTCAGAGTTCCAGTGATTAAAAGAATTAATAACAGTCAATAGAGCAACTGTACCACTGTTGTCAGGATTCTGAAGTCATACAGTCTTTTAGAGGGAACTTTGTTAATATTTATCAAATCATGTCTGGGTAATTGAACAAAGATGTTCACGATAGCATCGT
Organism: Tursiops truncatus; assembly: GCF_011762595.2. Classification (NCBI taxonomy): domain Eukaryota; kingdom Metazoa; phylum Chordata; class Mammalia; order Artiodactyla; family Delphinidae; genus Tursiops; species Tursiops truncatus. The sequence continues at coordinate 14,177,291 of NC_047039.1, forward strand.
GTATAAAGTACAAAATTGGAAATAAAAAAAAACTAAATATCTAAAACTTTCACAATTAAAAGCAAAAGCATTAAGATGGCTAAAAGGCAAAAGTTTTCATCCAAAGACTGAAGATGCAATTTACAGATATTAGCATTCAACACAAAGAATTTTTAAAAACTGTAGCAGTAATAATAGATAAATAGATAACATAGAAAGACTCTTGAATTGAACAAAATTGACGTTTGCAGAAAAAATATCCATCGAATACAAAGGTTGAAAATAAACTCTTATCTTCTTAAAACAAAGAACACCTTGAGTACAAGTTGAAAATACTAATGCCCATGCCCACTCCTGAAGAGTATGAGTCAGTAGGTTTGGATGGAACCAAACAATCTGGGTTAGCAGCCAAAGCCTGATGTGATTTCCATCATCAGGTAAATTTGGAAAACACTAATCAGGTGACAAAGAGAAATCCAAGCAAACAGTAGGTCTGAAATCCAAGAAAATAGCACCAAAAGCATAGAAAATAGAAAATAATTTATTCCCCCTTTACATGAAAGACAGTTAATGTTTTCCCATTGCTGACTCTAATTATTACAGAAATAAATTTCTAGGCTAGTTTTAAAAGTTTGAGTTAATGAGACATAAAATGCAAAAATAGGTATGTTTCCCAAATTATTGGAGAAAACCAAACCAAATAAGAAAGCTTAGCTAAAGAAATAGAAAATATGAACAGACCAATCACAAGCACTGAAATTGAAACTGTGATTAAAAATCTTCCAACAAACAAAAGCCCAGGACAAGATGGCTTCACAGGCGAATTCTGTCAAACATTTAGAGAAGAGATAACACCTGTCCTTCTCAAACTCTTCCAAAATATAGCAGAGGGAAGAACACTCCCAAACTCATTCTGTGAGTCACCCTGATACCAAAACCAGACAGAGATGTCACAAAGAAAGAAAACTACAGGCCAATATCACTGATGAACATAGATGCAAAAATCTTCAACAAAATACTAGCAAACAGAATCCAACAGCACATTAAACGGATCATACACCATGATCAAGTGGGGTTTATCCCAGGAATGCGAGGATTCTTCAGTGTACGCAAATCAATCAATGTGATACAGCATATTAACAAATTGAAGGAGAAAAACCATATGATCATCTCAATAGATGCAGAGAAAGCTTTTGACAAAATTCAACACCATTTATGATAAGAACCCTGCAGAAAGTAGGCATAGAGGGAACTTTCCTCACCATAATAAAGGCCAAATATGACAAACCCACAGCCAACATCGTCCTCAATGGTGAAAAACTGAAAGCATTTCCACTAAGATCAGGAACAAGACAAGGTTGCCGACTCTCCCCACTATTATTCAACATAGTTTTGGAAGTCATAGCCACAGCAATCAGAGAAGAAAAATAAACAAAAAGAATCCAAATCGGAAAAGAAGAAGTAAAGCTGTCAGTGTTTGCAGATGACATGATACTATACATAGAGAATCCTAAAGATGCTACCAGAAACCTACTAGAGCTAATCAATGAATTTGGAAAAGTAGCAGGATACAAAATTAATGCACAGAAATCTCTGGCATTCCTATACACTAATGATGAAAAATTTGAAAGTGAAGTTAAGAAAACACTTCCATTTACCATTGCAACAACAACAACAAAATATCTAGGTATAAACCTACCTAAGGAGACAAAAGACCTGTATGCAGAAAATTATAAGACACTGTTGAAAGAAGTTAAAGATGATACAAATAGATGGAGAGATATAGCATGTTCTTGGATTGGAAGAATCAACATTGTGAAAATGACTCTACTACCCAAAGCAATCTACAGATTCAATGCAATCCCTATCAAACTACCACTGGCATTTTTCACAGAACTAGAACAAAAACTTTCACAATTTGTATGGAAACACAAAAGACCCCGAATAGCCAAAGCAATCTTGAGAAAGAGAAATGGAGCTGGAGGAATCAGGCTCCCTGACTTCAGACTATAGTACAAAGCTACAGTAATCAAGACAGTTTGGTACTGGCACAAAAACAGAAAGCTAGATCAATGGAACAGGATAGAAATCCCAGATATAAACCCACGCACATATGGTCACCTTATCTTTGATAAAGGAGGCAAGAATATACAGTGGAGAAAAGACAGCCTCTGCAATAAGTGGTGCTGGGAAAACTGGACTGCTACATGTAAAAGAATGAAATTAGAACACTCCCTAACACCATACACAGAAATAATCTCAAAATGGATTAAACACCTAAATGTAAGGCCAGACACTATTGAACACTTAATGGAAAACATAGGCAGAACACTCTATGACATAAATCATAGCAAGATCCTTTTTGACCCACCTCCTGGAGAAATGGAAATAAAAACAAAAAGAAACAGATGGGACCTAATGAAACTTCAAAGCTTTTGCACAGCAAAGGAAAGCATAAACAAGACCAAAAGACAACCCTCAGAATGGGAGAAAATGTTTGCAAATGAAGCAACTGACAAAGGATTAATCTCCAAAATTTACAAGTAGCTCATGCAGCTCAATATCAAAAAAACAAGCAACCCAATCCAAAAATGGGCAGAAGACCTAAATAGACATTTCTCCAAAGAAGATGTACAGATTGCCAACAAACACATGAAAGAATGCTCAACATCACTAATCATTAGAGAAATGCAAATCAAAACTACAATGAGATATCATCTCACACCGGTCAGAATGGCCATCATCCCAAAATCTACTAAGAATAAATGCTGGAGAGGGTGTGGATAAAAGGGGACACTATTGCACTGTTGGTGGGAATATAAATTGATAAAGCCACTATTGAGAACAGTATGGAGGTTTCTTAAAAAACTAAAAGTAGAACTACCATACGACGCAGCTATCCCACTACTGGGCATATACCCTGAGAAAACCATAATTCAAAGAGAGTCATGTACCAAAATGTTCATTTCAGCTCTATTTACAATAGTCAGGACATGGAAGCAACCTACGTGTCCATCGACAGATGAGTGGATAAAGAAGATGTGGCACATATATACAATGGAATATTACTCAGACATAAGAAGAAATGAAATTGAGTTATTTGTAGTGAGGTGGTTGGATCTGGGGTCTGTCATACAGAGTGAAGTAAGTCAGAAAGAGAAAAACAAATACCGTATGCTAACACACATATATGGAATCAAAAAAAAAAAAATGGTCATGAAGAACCTAGGGGCAAGACAGGAATAAAGACACAGACCTACTTAGAGAATGGACTTGAGGATTCGGGGAGGGATAGGGGCAGGCTGGGACAAGGTGAGGGAGTGGCATGGACATATATACACTACCAAACGTGGAATGGATAGCTGGTGGGAGGCAGCTGCATAGCACAGGGAGATCGGCTCGGTGCTTTGTGACCGCCTGGATGGGTGGGATGGGGAGGGTGCGAGGGAGGGAGATGCAAGATGGAAGAGATATGGAGATATATGTACATGTATAGCCGATTCACTTTGTTTTAAAGCAGAAACTAACACACCACTGTAAAGCAATTATACTCCAATAAAGATGTTAAAAAAAAAAAAAAAAGCTTAGCTGAAAGAGCAAAAGAGGCAAAAGACAAAATGGAAAAAAAAAAAGACCAAACGTGAGTTATGGTAAAATAGTCAATCAAAGTACTCTGATTATCCCTATAGAGTGGATAACGAAAGCAAAGAACAGCCCTGTTATCCAATACATACTCTTCTAAAGTAAGGTGAGATGGAATTATCATCAGTAAAATGAAGAGAATATTTTAGACCAAGAATAATTTATAAAATACTAAAGCAAAGTACACACAGCATCAATTAACAGGTAAATAATTCCACAACAAAAGTCTTAAGTGGGAAAAAGAAGACCATTTATAGATTAAAGAAATGATGCCGCCCCAAGAAATGAAGTACTGGTCTTTGCTAATTAACTGGAGTATAAAAATTTTTGTAATCCATTTTAAAAAGAGGTATAGAAAAAACTTCACAAAGTTAAGAGTATATAACTAATAAAACAAAAGGAGTTTTTAATAAATAATCAAATATATAAAACTCTCTGACACATTTGTCTTGGAAGAGAAATGTACAGTTGTCTCAAAATTTTATGACTTCAGTGGGCTTAAAAAATAGAAGAAATGAGTTGACCATGGATATAGCAAAAGGGGATTTTTTTTTTTTTTGGTTAGAAAAGTTACATCTGAAAAATACTATAGTCCCAACAGATAATTCCAGGTCCACTTTTACTTTGAACTTCCAAGAGGATTTAATGTTCATGACAAATAAATTATGTGAGGGTGGAAGAAAAAAAATGAAAAGTTTTTCTAATTCATTTAACAAAAAAATACATATTCCTAAAAACTATACCTGATAATGATAGAAAGAGAGGGAGAGGATATAATATGACCATTACCAAAATATAGAAAAAGAAATAGAAGGAAAGAAGAGAGGAGGAAAAGGAGGAGGAAGGAAGGAGGGAGGGAGAGAGGAAATAATCATAAAGGATGTTTGGCTTCCCTAGCAATCAAAGAATGTAGATTAAAGTTTGTTGCTATCACGACCATGACCATAATCATTATTATTATTTTTTTAAATGTTGAGCCTTCTTTTAATTATTTTTATTTTTGGCTGTGTTGGGTCTTCGTTTCTGTGCGAGGGCTTTCTCTAGTTGTGGCAAGTGGGGGCCACTCTTCATCGGTGCATGGGCCTCTCACTATCGTGGCCTGTCTTGTTGCGGAGCACAGGCTCCGGACGCGCAGGCTCAGCGGCCATGGCTCACGGGTCCAGCCGCTCCGTGGCATGTGGGATCTTCCCAGACCAGGGCTCGAACCCGTGTCCCCTGCATTAGCAGGCAGATTCTCAACCACTGTGCCACCAGGGAAGCCCCATCATTATTATTAATGGTGGTGAATATGTGGGGAAAGAAGAAATGTTCATTTATGAGTAAAAATTCTGATAAATTTTCCAAAATTTTGGGAAGTTTCTCCTGGATAATCCTAATCAAGAACTTTATTCATAGGAAATTATCAAAGAGGTCCACAAAGACTTACATACAAGAATATTTATTATATTCTTATTTATGATAGCAAAAAATGGAAAGTACTTAGTATCTAACAATTAAAGGTTGTTTAAATATATGATAGTATATCCATAATGTGAAATTTTGAGATCATCGCTAAAGATTTGGGAGAATGACCTTCATATAACGTGAAAAGAGATATCAACAGTATATAGTAAGATACTAATATATTTAGATATATAAAATATACATTTAAGTATATTGTGCCAGAAGAGCCAACACTATTCTGTTCTTGAAAGAGAAGAACAAAGTTGGAGGACTGACACTGACACTGCCCGACTTCAAGACTTACTGTAAACCTACAGTAGTCAAGAGAGTGTAGTATTCGCAAAAGAACAGACAAATAGATCAATGAAAGAGAATAGAAAGCCCAGAAATAGACCCACATGAATATAGTCAACTGATATTTGACAAAGGAGCAAAGGCAATATGACAGAACAAAGATAATCTGTTCAACAAATGGTACTGAAAAAAGTGGACATCCACCTGCAAAAGAATGAAATCTAGATATAGAACTTATACTCTTCATAAAAATTAACTCAAAATAATGTTATTTCAGGGAATAGATGTGATAGTCATTCTGTAATGCATTTAGAGAAGTACTTGAAAGAAGCACATGTGATAAAGAAGGTTATGAGTGCAAAAAAATTAATTTAAAATGGAGAACAAATCTAACTGTAAAATGTAAAACTACAAAACTTCTAGAAGATAACACAGGACAAAATATAGATGACCTTGAGTATGATGATGACTTTTAGATATAACAACAAAGGCACAACCCATGAAAGAACTAATTGATAAGCTGAACTTGATTAAAATAAAAACTTCTGCTATGGGAAAGACAAAAAGAATAATAAGGCAAGACACAGACTAGGAGAAAATATTGATATTTGCAAAAGACGTATCTGATAAAAGACTGTTATCCAAAATATACAAAAAACTCGTAAAACTCAACAAAAAAGAAAACAAACAACCCAATTAAAACTGGGCCTAAGATCTAAACAGACACTTCACAAAAGAAGAGGTACAGATGGAAAATAAGCATATGAAAAGATACTCCACATCATATCTCATGAGAGAAATGCAAATTAAAAAAAATACCATTACCCATCTATCAGGATGGCCAAACTCTGGAACACTGACCATCCCTAATGCTGGTGAGGAATGTGAAGTGGTGGGAACTCTCATTCATTGCTAGTGGGAATGTAAAATGTCACAGCCACTTTGGAAAACAGTTTGGTGGGTTTTTTGTTCGTTTGTTTACAAAACTAAATATCTTCTTAGCATAGGATTCAGCAACTGCACTCCTTGGTATCTGCCCAAAGTTGAAACTTATGTTTTTGCAAGAACCTGAACACAGATGTTTATAGCAGCTTTATTCATCATTGCTAAAATTTGGAAGCACCCAAGGTGTTCTTCAGTAGATAAATAGATAAATGTATAGGGGTACATCCAGACAATGGAATATTACTCAGTACTAAAGGGTAATGAGTTATCAAGCATGAAGTGACATGGAAGAAACTTAAACGCATATTACTGAGTGAAAGAAGCCAATCTGAAAAGGCTTCATACTGTATGATTCCAACTACATGACATTCTGGACAAGGCAAAACTATGTGGATGGTAGAAGGATCAGTGGTTGCCAGGGGTTGTGAGTGTGGAGAGATGAACAGGTGAAGCACAGAGGATTCTTAGGCCAGTGAAAATATTCTGTATGATACTGTAATGAAGGATACATGCTATTATGCAGCTGACCAAACCCATAAAATGTACAACACCAAAGAGTGAACTCCAGTGTAAGCTATGGACTTTGGATGATTATGATACGTCACCATAGGTTCCTCAGTTTAAACAAATGTACCACTCTGGTGGGGGTGTTGATAATGGGGGAGACTATGCATGTGTGGAAGCAGGGTGTATGTGGGAACTCTCTGTACCTTCCCCTCAATTTTGCTGTGAACTTAACACTGCTCTTCAAAAAGTCTTAAAAAATAGTGTGTATATGTGTATACAGGTAGATTAGATAGATAAGTAGACAGGTTAAAAATTTGCATAAAGGAATTTATATATGATAAATAATAGTCTATTGTGTTAACGGTGTTCATAATTTTAATTTTGTGTAGGGGATTTAAAGCATTTGGGCTTTCTTTGTACAGCTTTGTATCTTTCCCAAGTTGTACAAAGATCAGCTCATAATTAGGGGAAAAATGATACCTTTAGCTGCACAATTCTGCCAAAATAAATAAGTTTGAGGCTATCTGAATTTTGGAACCCTTCCTGGGGATCCAGAAATATCCAATTATAGACACCATCTTAAGAAAGAATGGGATTCGGTTGCTTTGTAGCTGTCTGAATTGTGCTTCTTGTTTCTTACCAATTCATTTCAAGTCACATGCCCCCCATAACTCAGGGGAGGCTGATTCAGAGGAGATTTGTTCTTTGGAGTGGGGTGCTGCATACTTTCATTTCCCAGGAACTCAGCATCCTTCCTTAACTAACTGTATCTGGTTAGCTGTAGAAAATTTACTGTTTCTATTTTAACTGTTCCCAGAAAACCATCAGAGGGTTTTAGCTAGAGTGTGTCTATGAATATTCATAGACAGTCAGCTTCTGTATTAGAAACCACACCCACATCTCTGCAGTATCTGCAGCATGAATAAGGGCGTCCTCTGGGACTCGTAGGGCAGCATGAAAACTTGACAGGAATCTGCCTGCAGAATGCATTTAAGGTTTGCTTTGCTGTGTTGACCTGTATAGAAGAGCCTTTCTGATTAACTTTTTGGTATCCTGGAAATGTTTTTAAGCTTCTTTTTTCTGTTTTGCATGATTTGCCTAATCACAAAACTCTCATAAAATTAAAATTGTCATTTTCTAAAATCAGAGATTGATATGTAGCTTTAAGAAGAGTGTGTATATATATATATATATATATATTTTTTTTTTTCTTTCTGTATTATTTTGGGATATACAATGAGGCAACATTTTGCATGTATACATAGTAATGAATGTAGAAAGGTGGTGAAATATATAGACAAATATGATGGTTCATGCTAAGCATCTCAATGAGAGTATCATTTTGAATTTGGTATATGAGTATGGGAACATGTATAAGAGAGTTGATATATGGGTAAATATTGGCAACTTGGCAAAGATCGCAGAGCTAGCCAGCTGAATCTAGTGTATATTTTATTCATATGTATCATTTATATACGTCTATACTATGTAACACAAAGGTCAACTGGAACTGTCCCTGTGAGAAACGGGGAACCCTCCACACAATATTTTTTGGTCATTTCTCAAGGCCTAGTCTCTCATGGCCTCCTCTGTTTTATGTATCATCTGTTAATTGTACTAAGTAGGCAAAAGTGGAAATCAGTAGATCTTTGAGAACTGACTACCACCCCCCATATCCCCTGCCAGTGAATCCACAGGCATAAAGACATCAGTGGACTGCAGACTTACTGAAGTTTTCATTTGGGGACGAGAACTTAAAGCTGAACATAGAACTTCAATCTCTTTACAGCATATTTTTTTCCTAAAGTTCCTGCCAAGGTGTATCCCTCTGATCTCGCTAAGCATCCTGCCTTTCTTTTTTTGTTCTCTTTTCCCCTATTTTTCTCTAAAGAATTTCAGTTCTTTTTAACGTGCAGAGTAATTCAGCAAACTTGCATAGCCCAAATTTGCTTACCCAAACCTATCCATGTGTTCTCAAAACAAGGCTTTTCTCATTAATATAATATGCCTTCTTTAAGAACAGTTGAGATTATATAACATAAACCATGCTTTTTTTTATTGGACACACCAGGCTTTCTCTTAAGCAGTAGCGCATCATGGTTCCATATTCCATTTGCCTCCTTACCTGGTGTTCTTCCTGTATCCCCTTTCCTTCTCCAGTGTTTCAAACTTCCGTTTCTATTACAGTGATTTGCAAATTCCTCTCTCAACTTCCACCTCCTCCTGTGCTGCAAACCCACACACAGATCTGCGTGCTGGACATCTAGATTTGGACTCTCAAGCACCTTAAATTGAACGTTTTCAATGCAAATCTCTCTATCCCACAGACAACTTGCTATTGCTTTTTGTACTCCTTACATTTGTTAATACCACCACTATCTTCACAAACACCCAACCCAGAAACCTGGGAGCCATTATTAAGTTCTAACTTTTCCTTATACTTTATATTGGATTACTAATAGAAATCTGTCTCCTCTAAAGTCGTTAGTTTCCTTTCCAGACCCATTATCTCTCCTTGAGATCTTCAGTATTTTCCCTCCTAGGATCTGAACTACTAAGTTAGTTGACTTCCATTTGGCCTGTTCCTATTCCAATCTATCCTCTTCCACTCGTGCCAGAGAAATCTTTCTAAACTACAAATTTGACTTTCTTTCCCCTCCCACCATCAAAGGTCAAGCCCAAGTCCATGAAGTATTCAAGGACAATGTCTTTCACAGTCAGGCTCCAGGTGACTACCAGCCTTATCTATTTCTGTTTCTCTCCAGACTCCCAATGCTGCTTCTAGCCTCCTCCTCCATTTCTCAGTGAGCTGTCACTTTTGATGTCGTATGTTTCTGTACGTACCTGTGTAAGTGCTGTTGCTTTTGCCTTGAAAAGCCAGTCTTTTTTTTCTAACTGGTCAGTGCCTCCACTTCCTTCTGGATCTAATCCAAAAGAATCTTCTTCTGAGAAGACTTTCTTGATCCGTGTTCTTTTCTCTGTTACTTAGCATTAATTCCCTTCCCACCCCTGTCTTTCCGTAGCAGGAATGTTTTACCCCTTTAATAAAGCATGTGTTCTATTACATTGTAATTATTAACTTAACACCTTGATTTCCCCACTAGAGTGGCAGCTCCCAGATCAGGATTGCATCATATTCAAATTTATTCCCTCCTTATTTAGCACAGTGCCTATAGCAAGCTCAGTGGATGAATATTGTTGAATTAAACAATGGATGATTCTTATTTAATTATTGATATTTGGAGGCAAAGGGACTTCAAATGGGTTCTTGAGAAGACCTTTTATGTGACAAAGACTCTTTCCCCAAACTTCAGTCAGGCTCCTCTGGGCTCTTTTTGTGACTAGGCCTTGTCCTTGGGTCCTGACTTTAGTCTGCCTAGTTCAGTTTTAGCAAGAATCCTGCGAAGTAAGTTTAGCAAAAATCTCCCTACCCTTTATGTCTTCTCTTAGCAATTTTCTACCCACTGACCCCTAGGTCTGCTCTTTAACTATAAATCCCCAGCTGTCTTTTTGTATTCAGGATTGAGCCTTATCTATTTCCTCTATTGGTATAGTCTTGAAACCTATTGAAATAGTCCTGAATAAAATCTTCCTTAACATTTTAACTAGGATCAGAATACATTTTTCTTTAACATACGCCATGTTGTTCCCTATGAGATTGCTATGCTCTGCACATAAATGAGGATATCTGAGAGGTATGCTGATTCTTCCAGACACTTTTCTAAAGTCTACAGAACTGATTAAATATGTTCTTTCCAACCTACATGATGGTTAATTCTTGTCTAGAGAGTAACTTACTTGTATGTCAGAATTTGTCTCTCTATATCCAGGATAATACCATTTTTAATATCTCAGCACATATGTTCACACTTAAACATATGAAAGACTGGTTTTATAAAGAATACAAAAGAATATGTGCATCTAAATAATTATTGACCACTGAGATTCTCTAAATGAGATAAAAATGCTAACAAAAGAAAATCACCCAGGGTCTGAGGAGTTCTAAGCATTCATTGTATGCTACTTTTCCATATTTCCCAAATCAATATAATATCCTTAAGCAGCTGTACAGTATTGCAATGGTATTGACACTGATTAAATGCTGAAAGTCTCTTCCAGGAACATATAAATTGCAATATTTTTAGGAAATATCTTAGTACTTCATAGTTGCACTTCAGTATTTCTTAAATATTAAAGTATTTCATGCCTACCTCAAATCACATATTAAACAGTACCTTTGCCGAGTACTTTGTTAAATATTTTTTGTAACACCTACTGCTAGAGGCTGAATATGGGAGAATATGGGAGAAAAATCCAGACCAAGCTCTTGTCCTCATTGAGTTTATTTTGTAGTGCAAAAGAATGGCAATAAACAAGAAAATATGAAGTCTACCAGATGGTGATAAGAAACGTGGAGGAAAATATAGCAATGTAAAATAACATAGCAATGTAAAAAAGATAGGGTTTATGGAGAGGATGTTATTTTATATGGAGTGGTCTGAAAAAGGCCTCTGAAAAGGAATAGAGGAAAAATCTGGAGAGAGAGAGAGAGAGAGATCGAGAGATCATCCCGTACAAACCCTGTGCAAACACCCTGTGCAAAGGTGAGGTGGAAGGGTTGAATTATTCAGGGAGCTGAAGGGGTCAGTGATAAGAGAGAGGAGGCAGACAGGAGGTGGTAGGGCCAGATCATTGTAAAGCCTCTGCCTTTTATTTTTGAGTCAGATGGGACCATTGGAGGGTTTGGAGGAGAGGAGTGACATAGCTGTCTTCTTTTTCAAAACAATCACTCAAATAGTTGTGTGAACAGTAGACTTTATGAGGACAAAGCCATAAGCAAAGAAAATAGTTAGGAGGTGACTGCAATAATCCAGAGGAAAAATGACAGCAATTTTGACCAGCAGTGTAGTCAAACACTGGGCTGGATTGTGGATGTATTTTGAAGATAGGCCTGCAGGATTTGCTGATAGATTCACAGTTGGATGAAGGGGAAAAAAAAGGAAAGAAGAATGCTTCCATGGCGTTTTGTCTTAACAACATGAGGACTAAGATTACCACTTACTAAGATAGGAGGAGTGGTGATTTTGGAAGGTGGGAGTTGGGTAGTAAGGATATCAGGAGTTTGCTTTTGAATGTGTTAAAAATCTATAACCAGCACTGTCTCTTCGAAAAGGAATCTGTTGCATTTTTTCTTGCCAAGATAGCAAGAGACTTAAAGCTGTAGATGTACCTATGCAGTGGGTCGTGCACCTAGATGGTTAGACATTGTCACATGAAGGTGGGCTACTTGCCTCGAACCCTAGTGGGTTTGAAGATGCAAGTTAAGTGTCCCAGTGTCCCAGACTTTTCTGTATTTCACAAAGGTAAAAGTGGTTTCTAATTAGATAATTAAGACTCAAAGCAGCTTGGATAGAACTCTGTCCAAAGAAAGCCTGCATCTTTCTCTCTAGCATTAAAGCGCAGAAAGCTTTCTCAGCTCCCGGGATTCTTCAACATCTGAAAGTACCACTTCTAGCCAAGAGGCTTTCTGTGCTTGCTTATAAAGGGTGCTAATTTTGCCTCAAAAATGAGAAATCATCAGTACTGTCTTCCTTAAAATGATAGGCAAGTCTGGAAGTTGAGGTAGACATTTCTGTCTTTTAGAACTCTTGCACATACAGTATTTAATTAGATGTCCGTGCATGCAGAAACTCTATGAAGTAGGCCGGACTAGCACAGTTATTACCATTGTGAGCTAAGAAATCCAACGTTCCCCTTCCCCAAAAAGAAAAGAATAGAAGAAACTACATTCTAGATGTAGAAAGTAGCAGCACAAGGTTGCAAAGGTGAGAGGAAGATTGCAGTATTCTTTACACCATAGCACACAAATATAATCACTGAGCGTCTAACTGCCTTTCTTAATATCTTATGTAGGTTTTCGTTTGGACCCAGCAAAAATCCCTACAGTCGAGTTTATGTACAAGTGTTGTTGGGAAATAATTCAGAGGAAGCTATTGGCAAGTTGAGGAGGGACTTGCTTTTATTGAGTGATCATAAAATATCTTATATAAGCAATTGGAGAGTATCCAGTTCTTTCTGGTTGCAGAGAAACTTATCCTTCAACTCCTGGAAACAGGAATTTTAGACTCAACCAGTGAAGCGCAAGCAAACAGCATTACCTCATCCAAAGAATGTTTCATTGGCTGTTCACTTTCCAAGTTGCTTAAAGATAGTTTCTAATACTTTAACCCTTGTGTTTATAAATCCTACATGATGCAGTGTTGGAACTAACTCTTGATACTAAAGACATTCTGTGTGATATAACATATGATTAAAGAAGCAAATGCCACTTATCTCCATTTAAAACATATCACAATGCTAATGGTCAATTTGATTTAAGAAAAGGAACCTTACTTTCCTTTTTTGCTGAATCGTAATATCTCTATTTGCACACTAGAAAAAAAAAAGAGCAAAGAGAATCACAAACGGATGGTCTTCTATGTGTATCAAACCCCGTGGCTTCCAAACTATCCAATATTTTCCATGGATTATACTTTCTTATACATTTATCTTTGGCAACTTGGGGATTACTCTTGGTTTAGTTGCTGGAGTGGGGAGTAGAAATCTATGTATGTGGAAAAAGAACGTTGAATGCAGCTAAGGTATAGGAGCAGCTTTAAAGAGATCCAGGGGTAAGAGGCTCCTGTCATGTTTATCCTGAGCAGATACTTGCTCTTCTCTGTTACAGGAAGGCCTTTCCCATCATCTCTCTTCCTAATCCCACCGATGCTTTAGGCAAAAGTAAAATCCCATTTCTTCTATTTAAAGCAGTTCTAACTATTCTTACCTCATATGTTGACCCCTCACATAGTGCTTCTGTCCTGTTTCATGACAGTTCTATACTAGTATTGTGACCTAACACATTGTTATCTAACCATTTTTATCTCCTGTTGTCAATTAGATTGTAAATTCTATGAGGTCAAGATGTAGGAGTTACAATTTTTTATGTCTCACTCAGAACCTAGCCCAATAAACATTTGAAGACTGGTTAATATTGTGATGGTCTGAGTCAGAACCTGGGAGTAAGTACCTGAAAATGACCATAATTCTTAATAGCTAACAGGATTAAGAAAGTTCACTCCAGAAGAGAAGATCTGAGTCTTTTGTCTCTTTTACAGGTCACAGACTTAGTTCCTCTGAGTTTTAAGATGGCTGAAGGTATAATGATCTTGGAAAAGATCGAGATTTGACTCGTAGCTCTGTCACTTTCTGTATTATAATTTCGGATAAGCTCTTTAAATTACATGAACTTCAGATTCCTTGTCTGTAAAACTAGGAGAAATGGAACCTAGTTCACAAATAGTTACACGGATTTCAAGAAGTTGCATAGATCCTTCCATCTTGCCATCTTCTTTACCGTCTCCCCTTTACTCTGGGTGAAATATATTCATTCTGGATGATAACTAAGAAAATTTTGCTCTTAGCAGGAATTTTCTGGTATCACCTCCTACTTTACTCATTCCTGCTCTGTCATGAGATGCTGAAACATTTTACTCGTGGCTTAAATTAACTACACTCTAAGTCCCTAACCAGTTCTCATCAAGACAGAAAGAAGTATATTGACAGCCTCCAATCCTTCTGAATTAATGGATATTGAATTAAATTTCTTGTCATTTATCGGTTTCACCTCTGATGAACCTTGAACCTCTGAACGTCACAGGGATACAGCCTTCAGCTTTACCTCTTAGGTGTACCTCTTTGTTCTAAATGGCTATGTCTTGTCTTCCTGTTCAACTGTTGCAGTTCCACGATAAAATTAGTCTTAACCTTTAACCTAGCTGTTGTTGCTGGCACCTGCCTTTCCTCAAGGATGAGCTGTGCTACGCTCAAAGTATGGGGACTCTTGTGAGCCGTGGGCTTGACCTGGTTCCATGTTATCGTGGCTAATAGTAACCTATTTGTCTTGATCTCTTTGGGCCTTACTTTGGATCGCTGGGCAGCTAATTAGCATACATATCCTTCAAGATTAGTTAATTCATTCACTCTTTCATTTTTTCATTCATTCTTTCATCCATTTTCTGAGCATGTAAACTGCACTTCAGACCCTTCCCTAAGTTCTAGGATGCAGAGTTAAGTATACCAGAGTCAGTACCATTGGTCTTGATCTGACCGTGTCTCAGCTTCACCTCATACTGCACTTATCCCAACGCGACTCATAGCTGGGCCTGAATTATCCTTAAATGCTACATTTTACTATTTATAGACAAAGATGTTCTAATGGGAAATGAAGAAAATGTTGTTAACAGATCCAAATGCATATTGAATAGTTTGGATATTTCCTGAAGTCTTTAATTCACCTCAAAACAAATAATCAAATGGTCTTTTCTAAGTAGAATTATTTACATTAAAACAAAATACCAAGTTAGAAACAGAAACATCTTTAGAAGTACTTTTAGGTAACATACTACACTTGCCTTGTGAGAGGCAGAGCATGGGACAAAACAAATTTAATGCAGGACTCTGTCTTCTCTACACAAATGCTCTAATCTTGAGTGGGATGATTTGTTATAGTCCTAATAAAGTTAATGGAAATGATCAAAATCTTTCCAAGTATTTCTTGCTTTTATTTAAAAAATCAATACCCAGCTTTCCATCAAATTGCAATAAACAGTGAAGCCAATATGTAGACTTTACAGAGTCTGCCAGAAGTGTCTATTTTAAATGACCTAATGCAAGGACAAATACTCTAATGCCTTTGTGACTCTCCAGTGCTTGATCCGTTGGCAGCCAGCCTTGTGTTCTCTTAGCCAGCCCTAATAAGAAGAGAGATTGTCAATGGCAGTTGCTCCTCTCTGGTTAGATTTGGGATTGAGTCATATACTTCAGTCTGAATTTCAATTGTCCCATGGAGTCTCTTTTTCTGCCAAGTTGACCTTGGACTTTGTATGTGGAGGTAAGTGCACACCACTACCAGAATTTCAGGCTGGCCCCTGGGACCCCAGCTTGATTTCCATGTTAGAGTTTTCTCTCCCTGAATTGTTAGTCTCTAGCTAAAGTTTTTTTTTTTTTTCTATTTAGTCTGCATAATTAAGATTCTCTTGTTCTATGTAGCTTTTCAATTCATGCATTTTTGCAACAAATATTTATTGAATAATTACAATGTGCCAGCTAGGTACTGGATTACAGCAGGAACAAGGTGAGATTTCCTCTACTTTCACAGAGTTTACAGTCTATTGAGGTGATAGGTATTTAACAAGACCTTACTATAAAATGTAATGAGTGCTAATAGGGGAAGCAGAATTCCTGTCTCCTCGAGGGGCTCAATCTTGAATTCTGCTCAATGAGGAAATTTCCTAGAATCACAGCAACAGTTTACGTGATTTCCAAGAGTCCTGCCCCTCTCCCTTTTGATTTCCCCATACTATGTCCTCCCTACCTGATTCTGTTCCTCAACACTGATCACTTAGATACTCATAATTGAGTCTTGTTTCACTATTTCACTATGCTTGGAGCTGCCTGGTTATCTCTTCAGCGGACCTCAGTTGCAAGATCAGCTCCTCTAGTAAGGCTTTGGCATTTTGTCTCAAGCTAGCCACTGTGTCTTACTCTGCCTCCCAGCTCTATAGGCAAAAGTCCCAGAATTCTATGCATATCGGCTTATTAAGATCTCTGCAAATATATATTTATGCAAACTTTGATTTGGAACTGACTTTCTCTGTAGTTAAACCATGTCAGTGCCTTAAGATACAATGCAATGTTTCTTTAAGGAACTTATCTCTAACAGAGAGCCTGATTCATTTTAAGGCCATGCTATACTTTATACTTCCTTAATGAGGTATGTACTATTTTCTCATGTGCAAAATGGAAATAATGAGTGTTGAGTTGAGGATCAAAAAGAGATAATATATGGGAAAAGACTTCAATGCATCCCACTCTTGTAAAATATTTTTACAGTTGCTTGCTAAGGGATACCCTAGTAAGATGAAAGAAGTGTTATAACTGTCAAAATTGTTTTGCTTATGCCCAAGAGGGTAAAATTTGTTCTTCTTTGGGTGTCAGTTTTCTCTTCTATTAAATGAATGACTTTCTGGTATCAATATCGATTCCATGATACTATTGATGTTTAAATATTTCAGTAAGATCAATTAATAGACAAATCCACTATCAACAAACATTTATTACACAAAGAGAATGTACACAGAAACATATTGAGTGCTTGGGACATTCAATGATTTAACATCTTATTATATCTACTGAGGAACTTCACTAATTTGGAAGAGTAGAAGCATATATGGGAAGATATAATGGTCAGTATGCAGTTAAGTGTTAAATATGAATAAGATACCAGAAGTGAAGAATGGGAACAAACTTCTCCTGGCAGCCAGTGATTTTCCATTACTTAATCCTCATAATAACTGTGCAAGATTTATATTGGTATCCCTGTTTTGCAAATGAAAGATATGAGACTGAAATAACATCCTTAATTTCATCAAACTAAAACATCTAGTAACTAGAAACCACACTTGTCAATTTTATAACAAAATATAGGTTTTTCCACTAAGTCAAAGTCTTTGGTAGCTCAGAAACTACAAGTTTCTTACCGCATAATGTATTACCCAAATTGGGAAACTTTTGAGAGTGAAAGGTGTACCGTTAGTAGTTTCTCTGAAAGAAAAGACATAAAACAGAAATGACCTGGGCAAACTGGGATGTATGATCATCCTAACTACCATGTTTTATTCAAACTATGTCACTGGGAAAAAAAAAAGATGTAGGAATATTTTAGAGCAGGATTGTGCTCTAAAGTAGACAAGTGTTCCAATCAGCACTTGGTGGAAGGGCCATTCCTCTACTCTACCCCCATCTTCAGCTGTGTTCTCAGACCTCCAGTGCTTGAATTTAATATTCTTTAGCTGCATAGTCTTGATAGCTTACAATGCCTCTTCCTTCATAAACCTAGCACCGTCTTTGCTTGAAGCTTTCAGGGATTTAATATTAGCATAATGACCTTGGGGTGGCAGGATGGGTCCCCACATGAACCCGTGAGCTTGCATAATCCCCACTGCCCCTTATTTCTAGCTAGCTGCCTTATATGTGTTACATCAAACAAGGGGTGTTTAGGAGTCACCAACTGACCTAGGTCTGAATCTTCACTTTCCCTCTTAAGTGTGTGAAATTTGGCAAGTTACTTAACTTATCTTTGCCTGAGTTTTCTCATCAGTAAAGAGAGGATAATCATAGGGCCTATGTGACAGGCTTCCAAAAGTATTAGCTACTTTTAGTATTAGTATTAGATAATTAGAATTATCACTGCTTTCTAACAAGCAGAGGATGGGATAAACAGCTCAGTAAGTATAGTTTACTGACTCTTGACAAAGAGAAGCATTATTAGTACAGTAGTGGATTTGAAGTTTTAAGTCTTGGTTTCAAGTCCCAGCATTTCCGTGGAATGCTTTTGGGCAAGTCCTGTTACCTCTCTGAGTCTCAGTTCTCTCATCTGTGTAAACTGCAGCTGATGCTTACCTTTACAGAACTGTCTACCTCACAGGGTCACTATGAACTTCAAAAATAAAATACTTTATATTGTGAAAAGTGCTACATAAAACTAAATGATTATAAGTTGTAATTCTAACATGTTTTATTACAGGTGATTCAAGAATTTATTCAATAAAATGTATATGGCACTTGGACACTTTCAAATACTTTTAAGTATAAAAATAGCCTTGGCTCTTTTGTCACCTGTAACTAAATAGGTGACTTCTCATTGGCAGGGTTGGATTAAGATCTTAAAAAAACCCACAATTATCAGTTTTTGGTGAAAGTACCTATGTCCAGAGTTTGCCTCTTGGCCAAAAGAGTTGTCAGGAGAGGAGTAATTGGATACAATCTGTTCATCATTTCCAAGGCTCTGAAGAACAGCAGACTGCCTCCTCTTAAATATGTGGCCCACATGTCAAAATGGAAGGATATTATACATTAAAAAATACAGGAATGAAAACATTACCAGAATTAAGGCTAGCTCTGCTTGGAAGAGATTTTGTGGTGCATTGCAGACAAACAGGAGAAGCAGTGCTGAATCCAGTTATAGAATCAGCTTCAATTTCCCCTTGCTGCCTTGGTCAAGCAGCCGAGGAAACTAAGAGAATCAGAGTTCAGCAGTGGGCCAGAAGGGATCCCAGGGCAATTTTCCAGGGGAAGTCGAAAATAATCAGGTGAGAGAGAAAGGCCTCTGTACTGTTTTGAGTTGCTATAAAAATCAGATTAAATACAGAACACCCCAAGTGAAAATCCTCTTAAAATAATTTAAAAATGGAATTTTACATAAAATCTGTATTCTAGAAGGACATACTGAGATTAACATCCACTGCCCTTGAAAGAGATGTGAGTACTTCAGTCAGCTTTCCCAGGGCATGTGTGGACGCTGAGTGCTTGATGTTGTAATGCCATTACCCTGCTCATTATTCCCAACAGGCAGGACAGTCCCACTTGCCAGTTGGGGAAATGGATTGGGTTTAGCTGCCATAAGCTCACAAACTGGCCATTTCCAGGCTTTTTCTTTTTCCCTGCTAAACTCCACCATTATTCAGATCTGTCAAGCAGAGAGATTTTATAAAATGCACTTAAAACTTAAGTGGTTGAAAGAGCTCACGGTTGCCGAACAACAGAACTTCCAGAGGAAAGCAATGTGAAACGCTGAAGAAATCTCTAGAGAAGAGAGGAAACCTTGCTTCTAGCTGTAGCTTTCTTGTTACATTAAGTGGGAAAAGCATTTCAGCACTTGAGGGAACTCACGTATAAAATGACATGCTTGAATTAGATGATCACTAGAGTTCCTTTCACTATTTTATCTGTGATTGGATGAACTATCGAGTTATTATCGTCTCGGACTCAGACATGACACTTGGGTTTAGTTTGTGATGTTATCATTGATTACAGCATCTTTGACCATTCCGAATCAAATTCCTTAGTTACCTAACTCTCTATGTAAGATACCATCCTGTCAATATATGGTTCTTTTGCATGATTTACTCAAATATTTCTTGAGCATGTATAGTGTATAAGGTACTATACTTGGGCTAAGGGAGTAAAAATGAGTAAATCACAAACACCATCTTCTAGGAGCTTGCAGCACTGCAGAGGGTAGGAAAATGTACACAAGTATCTGTAAAACATGGAGAGGTTCATGAAACTTGGAGAGACCCTAGAGGTCACCTAACAAAGTGTCTTTTATTTGACTCCCAAGACTCCCTAGAGATGTGAAAGGCTTTTATTTGATGATAAGGGTTATACTGTGATGGGTCTTGGAAAGTCTTATGCATCTCTCATATCTTGACAAAAAAAGACATGGAAGCTCAAGTTAAATGACTTGCCCCAAATCACACAGCTAATAAGTGGCAAAGTAGCATTCAAACTCATGCTTTCCAATTACGCATTTAGTATTTTTATGCAAATTCGGCCCTTTGTGTAAGGCGAAAATTGATAGATGCACACCAGAGCTATAGAAGTAAAGTGATGATCTTGGAAAGGAGGGAGAAGTTGAATCAGAAAGGAATTAAGGAACAAATTTCATGGAAGAGGTGGCATTTGAATTGGACATTGTAGAACGTTTTAACTTAGGTCTCTGCAGTTGGTAAGAAAGACATTCTTGGCAGAAGAAATATGAACAAAGGAAACAAAAATAGATAGTGACACCATGTGGTTCAGAGGCCTTGGTTTCAATCAGTAGGCAGTTGAAGAATGTTGACATTTTTCAGCCAAAGAATGGCATCATCATATTTATAGTCTTGAAGGAATTATATTTACAATACATATAAAATGCCTTTGTGAAGGTCAATTAGGTGGTCACTACAATTGTCCAGGAAAAGGCAGGAGGGTGTCAAGCAGAATTATCAGACACGGGAGGAGAAAATGGACTCAGTGATTTTAGAAAGAATGGAATTGTGGGATGAGATGAGGAAGTGCTCAAGGGATCACATTGCATCAAGTCTGGTTGACAGCAGGGTAGCAATGTCAGGGCTACAGCTACAGATTTTGGCATTAGTGACCCACAGGAAAATATTACTAGAATGAAGGTGGATAAATGAGCAAGGGAAAGATCATGTATTATTTGTGAATCTGTAGTCCCCACATTAAGTTTGCAAGGATCTTAACTGCAGGGACCATATTTTAATGTTTTAATAACAGGTAATTACAACATAATGTGCATTCAAATAAGTACACAGATATTAAATGTGAAAATGTCTTTTCACAGAGCAATTGCAATAGAACATTATCTGCATCCCAGATGGCACTCTTACTACTATTCCCACTTAGTTTTTCCTGGTTTTGCCCTTTACATAAACACAATCATGTAGCATACGCTCTTCTGTGTTTGGCTTCTTTTACTCAAAATTATGCCTGTGACTCCATCTATAATACTGCTTGTAGCAGTAGATCATATTTTTCATTCCTCTGTAGTATTCTATTGTATGAATACACCACAATATATTTAATATATTCTGTTATTCAATCACTTGAAATTAAAAATAATACTGCTATGACATCCTTGTATGTGTTTTCAGATGCATGTATGCATGTATTTCTCTTAGACCTAAACTAGGGAGTGTTATTTCTGGATCTTAAAATGCACACACACACACTGATATATCTTTAGCAGACTGCCGAAGGGTTTTTCAAAATAATTATACCAATTTACATTCTCACCAGCAGTGTCTATATCAGTCTTTTAATATTAGTGATTCTGAAGAGTAAGTGGTATTTCGTTGCAATTTGTATTTCTTTGATGACTAATGAGGTTGAGCACCTTTGCATGTGTCTGTTGCTGTTTGGTGATTTGGTTATCCTCATTGATGAATGCCTCTTTAGCATTCTTGCCTGATATTCTATCCAATTATCTGTCTATATGCTAATTGATGTAAGAGTCATTTATTAATTTGTGCTGCAAGTGCTCTTAAACTTTATGTTTTTCAAGTATCTTCTCCCATTTTGTGGCTTGTATTTTGACATTTCTAATGGTATATTTTGATGACCGGAAATTGCTAATTTTATTCCATTCATCCGTCTTTTCCTTTATCATTAATTATGTGTGTGTGTGTGTGTGTGTGTGCGCGTGCACGTGTGTGTGTGTCTCCTGCATAAGGGCAACTTTCTCTTCCTCAATATTATAAAGACATTCCTGTACATTATCTTCTCTATTATTTCAAAATTAGGTCACAGTCCACCAACAATTGATTTTTGTATATGGAGTGAAATAGAGGTAGATGTTCACCTTTTCCCAGAAGGCTATCAAAAGACAGCAGCATTCAGAGAAAGACTACCCTTTGCCACTGCTCTGGCATGTGTCAGTATATGTGTGGGTCTGCTTCTGAACCCTTTATTTTTTGTATTACTGTTTTTTCCTATTTATCTATATTTACAGACTGTCTTAATTTTTGTAGCTTTATAAAAAATCTTGATGTCAGCTAACACTGCCTTAATTACTGTGGCTTTATAAAATTCTTAATACCTGGAAGTATAAGTTCTCCAATTTTGCTCTTCTTCAAGTTGATCTGAGCCATTTCCAATCCTTTGCATTTCCAGATGCAAAACACTACTTAAAATCAGCTTGCTATTTTCCATATACTCCTACACACACACACACATTCAAGGATCTGCGATTCTATCAGATCTCCAAATCAGTTTAGAAAGAATGCATATCTTAAAATATGCATTCTTCTTTTTGAAGACTATGAACATGATACGTCTCTGTCTCCATTTATTAAACTTTTCTTAATTTCTCTCAAGAATGTTTTATCGTTTTTTTTTTGTGTAGAGGTTTTTGCACATATTTTGTTAGATTTATTCCTAAGTTTACAATTTTTGATGGTATTGTAAATGGTATGGTTTTTCAAAGTTTCATTTTCTAATTGTTTTTAGATAGTATAATGAAATACAATTTACATTTGCACTGTGATCTTGTATCTCGTGACCTTGTTAAATCCACTTACCAATTGAAACAGTCTGTAGATTTTGTTGTTTATTCAACAATAAAAAGTCACATTACCAATGAATAATATTGCTTCCTCTCTATCTTCATATATTTTTTTTTACTTGCCTTAATGTGCTAGCCAAGACATCTAATACAATGTTAAATGAAATTAGTGATAAGATGTATTCTTGTCTCATTCCTGATTTCAGAGGTAAAGCTTCATATTTCTCACCATTAAGGATACATTTTGCTGTAGGTTTTTTGTAGATGCCTTAAATCAGATTAATAAACATCCTCTATTGCTACTTTAAGAATTTTTGCCATAAATGGATGCTAAATTTATCAAATGATGTTCTGTATAAATCAAGATGATTGTGTAATTTTTCTTCTTTAGTCTGTTAATATGATTTATATTGTTTTAATGTTAAATCAAACTTTTCTTTCTGGCATAAACCCAACTTTATTGTGATGTATTATCCTTTTTATATACGGGTTAATTTTATTTGAATCTATTTTGCTTTTGAATTTTGCAACTTTATTCATGATTGATCTGTCATTTTTTTAATGTCCTTTTCAAGTTTTGGCATCAGGGTTATTCTCCTCTTATAAATAAACTGGGGAAAAGTTTTCATTTTGCTATTCAGTGGAAGAATTTTGGTATTCACTGGAAGAATTTGTATAGAATTAATGCAATTAATTACCAAATATTTGATAGAACTCATTGGTGTAGCTTCTGGACCTGAGGTTTGCTTTGTGGGAAGATTTGTTGTTTTTTTAACTATAGTTTTAATATTTTAAGATACATAAGATTATCCAGATTTTCTGTTTCTTCTTGTGTTGGACCATATCTCCTTAATCTTTAGTTCTTCCTCTATTTTCCAGTACCTGGCATAATGCAGTTGCTCAAATAATATTTATTGAATGAGTAAAGGCCTTAAAAGTGGATTTGGCGTATGAATTCATGAGAAAATAGTGACCCAGACTGCATATGTGTATACATACTTACATGTGTAAACATACACACACATAGACACATATATACATATACATGTGTTTAATTCTAATGTTTAATGAAGCATGGCTACAATAGGCTCTGCCGTGAGGCATGATAAATCGCCTACAGCTCAGTGGGGAGCAGAGTAAGTAGACACTGGGCCAAAACTAACAGACCCAAATGTAGTGCTAATCTCTGAGAGCATACGTAAACCTGGATGAGTTTATCTACAAGCAACATTAATTATCTTTTGATCTGGGTTGTCATTTAAACACAAGAGAATCCGATCTGATGGATGGTGCAAAATAAGGAGAACTTCTAAATAGTGGGCATACACCTAGTCATGTGAAATCAACATTATGATTGCAGGTGGTCCATTTGCCTTAGAACAAAATAGAAACCAGCAAAGGAAGTAGAGAAAGCAAATCTAATCCCCAAAGTAAATGCCAGGGAGGCTTCAGTTGTGTGTCAGAGTCCTACATACTTCAGTTGGGCTCCAGCTTCAATTTCCAATGCCATCAGGTACTGGAGTGAAAATCAGGAAACAGAGGCAGAAGCCCAGGCCCATAGTCTGGAAACTGATAGTAGAGGTTAATGCAAGACTGCAGCACAATTTACAAGCAGCTGCTTGTGAATAACTACAGAAAAAACAGACCCTGGGCTTGGTGAAGTAAGACCAATACTTGAGCCCCAAAGTGGCAGCCTGTTTCCTTGTAGGTCCCTCTGGTTTCGTCTAGCTTGGCCCAGAGTCTTCACATGATAGGCCCACGAGCTATAGTTAGGACTGCGTGACTAGGGCAGAAAGGGCTCAGGATCGTGATCTCGTAAAGGGTTTCCACCCTGTTCATTCAAGGAGGTCTCATTGTAAATAGATTACTTACGTGTTTTAAAGACAAAATCAGAAATTTTATTGCCTTATTCCTTTGGAAATAATTCAGTGGAATGTGTAAACCTCTAAGTCATGCATAAGATGTAGAATCTGAAACAGTGCTTCCCCAGTGGGACTGTTGTGAGTATACAGGTGGAGGAAGAGCCAGCAAATTAACGGCCTCAAAGACAAAGTTTATGATAAACATCGTATGCCCAGAGAAAGAATGCAAACAATAATACTGAATTCAGACAAGGGAATTAGATAGCAAATGTGCCCTCTCGTCCTCTTTCCCAGTTGTAAGAAGATGCCTTTCATTTTCACATTCCTGAGTTCATGAGGAATGCATTGTATTTTATGAAAGCACATTGTTAAAATGCTTTGATTTGTTTGTAAACTGTAGGACATGACAGCAACCCGGGGAATCTGGGATGTGTAAGATGTTTATTCTTCCTCTTTGATTATTCTTCATTGCCTTCACTTTCCCTTGCTCTTCACTGGGCATTTTGGTATTCATAAATACCTTTAATAGAAATTATAAATAGAATAAAGGACTCAGAGCTAATGAAGCTATTTTTAACACGGTAATATTGCTGACATGTACTAATATTTTCTGTGTGCAGGATATATCCTAATTTCTTTACATGTATTAGCTCCTTTCCTCATGAGATGGGTACTGTTATATTTTACGCTTGAGGAAAATCAGACCCAGAAAGATTTCCGAACTTGACCAGGTTTACATGTGTTAAGCAGTGTAGTTAAGATTCAAACACAGGGTTTATGAGTCCCATCTGTATACACTTAACCACCAAACTATGCCGTCTCTTAATGATGTCGCATGCTACAGGCAATCAGAAGACCAAATCCTAAGTTATTCAATAAACCTAACTTTAATGTCATCTATGAATTAAATACTGCTGTGCTCTACATGAATAAGATATGCCAGTATGTCAAAAAGATATATGCCCCAAACTACAGATGTGGAAATAGGAACCCAAATTCAGATTTTGTCTAATATTACTCCAAAAAAATCAGTGCAGAACAAGGAGCAAGTTCAGATTTTTCTAGCACCTGCCTTAGACTTGAGTTGCAGCCCCGTAGCTTTTTTTGAAAATGTATTGATTTATTTTTTGGCTCCATTGGGTCTTCGTTGCTGCACACTCTCTAGTTGCAGTGAGCGGGGCCAGTCCTCGTTGCAGTGCACGGGCTTCTCCTTGCGGTTCACGGGCTTCTCGTTGCAGTGGATTCTCTTGCTGCAGAGCACAGGCTCAGTAGTTGTGGCGCACCAGTTTCATTGCTCCGCGGTATGTGGGATCCTCCCAGACCAGGGCTCGAACCCGCGTGCCCTGCATTGGCAGGCGGATTCTCAACCATTGCGCCACCAGGGAAGTGCCAGCCCCAGAGATTTTAGCCACAATGTTTCACAGAAGAATTTGTTGCTGCACCTTTTTCATGCCTGCTGGTAAGGTCCCTGTATCAGTACTCCATTTCTTGGTTTTCTTTCCGCTTATCATCTAAATCATCTTGCGTAGTCTATTTCTGTAGCTGGAGGTAGGTGGGAAGACTAACTCCCACATCTTAGTTCAACCTTACAGCACCTCAATTTTACTTAAATATACTATTCTCAAGTTTTCAGTTCTGGGAACCGTGAGGCTAGAGTTTCTGGAGAATTGATGTTTCTAAGTAGAGGTCACTGCAGTATAAACCAGACTACTGTCTCTGTTGTGTTTGTGTAAATGCATGCAGCCTAATCAATAGCGCCAAAAGAAATGGGTGGGAAAGCAGTCACTGTATCGGCCACTGCATGGAAGTGTTGTGACACAGTGACACCGTCTCCTGCTTACCCACCCCAGTGGATTTGTAATGCTAGGTGATTTAAGGCTTATGATGGCTCATTAGATTACATGGAGTCATTGATATATCAGTGGTGGTAACAAGACTTCCACAAATCACAACCATGAGTTCTCTGTGACTCCCAAATCTATCTTTGTAATGTTTTTCATTTTGCTTTTTAACAGAGAGACCTGGTGTTTTAGTCCTCAGTGGCCCTGGCAATCAATCCTATACCAATTCCGGACTTGAAACTGATGGGCTTATCAATCTAGGACATTAACAAAACTCAGGGAACTTTAAAAGTTGTAATCCTTCCTCGAGTCTGACGGCACCGGAACCATCACTACTCAGGGCCCTAACTCCTTGCTTTTTTTTTTTAACCACCATGACTTGCAAAAATCACTTATAAACATTTTCCCCATAGAGCAAGCAATAAAAAAGGATGCCAAACCTTTGGGAAATGCAAAATGCTATATAAATTCAAGTGCAGTTCTGTTCATTGTAAACCTTGCATGGAAGCAAATATTACTTTTATTTAATTTAGGGGGCAGAATTGATGCATTCGGTGAGGAAACTGGTGCAGTGAAAAGAGCATGGATTTGGGTTTGGAGAGACCAGAGTTTACTTCCAGCTTTGCCATGCACTAGGTGTGGGACCTGGACAGATTAATCTCTCAGAGCTTCAGTTTTGTAATCTACATAATAAAGGTAATCACGCACACCCATGCACACACACACATACGTACACACAGCCCCTCAGAGATATGTGAGAACTGAATGAGATAACAGGCAAAGTGTCTAGCAGAATATCTATCTTACAAATTTTCCTAATGTTTTCAATGCTAAATCACTAGAGCAAACAGCGTTCAGTAGGAGACAGGCTAGCAAGTGGTGCATTCAATAAAGTTGCCACAAAAGAAGAGGAAACCCTGATGGAGTCTCATTCTTTCTCATCCTAGCTGCTCTGCTTGGAACAAAAATCGATGGGGACTCAGAATGACATTGAATGAGTAGATGGAACTCTTCCTGAAACTGCTGCATAATGGGTCATTGCAAGTTCTTTAATGATGGTGGAATTACATTGGAGAAGGTATCAAAGAAACATGGTACAGTGGAAGCAGTCCTGGACACGTGCTAGGTGTGGAGGGATCTAGTTCCACCTGGTTGCTAGCTAGCCAGTCCCCCAGGCTCTGTGGGTATCACTTTCCTCACCTGAAAAAAAAATGGGGAAAATGGCCCAATGACCTTTGATAGCCTTGAACTACTTTTTGAATCTGTGAAATGAAATTCCTTCATGAAAGAGAGATTTTTCTACAGCTCAACAAATAGGCCAGCTGCTAAAGAAGAGCTATAAGCTTTTAGAGCAGGAAAGAAACCTACCTCTATCATTTCCAGGATGGAAATTTAGTTTCAGCCGTCTCTGGAGCACCGGCTGTTGGCAAAGCCGTGGGCTCAGTCACTGAAGAGTAAAGCACTAATGACCTTATTCCAAATGGGAAATGTCACTTGTAGATGCAGCAGCATTTTTCTAACCAGTATCATTTATAGAGTTATTCCAGACCTTGGGGATTTTACAACAAAGTGAAAAATTTTTTTTTAAAAAAGAAAAGAAAAACCTCTCTTGGCTTGAACATCTTCTTTGACAAATGAGAGAGTGGAACAGAGTAATTTTAAAAGCATCTTCCATTTCTAAATTCTATATTTTTATTCTACATACATCATGGATTCTTGATAATCTCTCAGTTGTATTTGGAAATGACACAGATTTAAGGGATACTAAAATGACTTTTCTCCTCAAAAATATAAAATGACTCTTCAGTGCCTAAATTTCAAGTTCCTGAAACCTGGCATTCAGATCCTTCACAACATACAATTTATCAATTCAACATGATGTTTTCCAGGGTCACTTTCAACATACATTACTCAATATGCATATACAATTTTAGAGGATCCATAATATTTCTTGCCACAATTGTCCATTCCTTAAGTCTTTGTAAAAACTCCTTGAATAAGGGATTGAAGTTTTATTTTCCTTTTAGTTCTTGTGAATGTTTTGCATATAGCTGGTGCTAAAATATATGAAAATATATCCTTAAGTCTTTGTAAAAACTCCTTGAATAAGGGATTGAAGTTTTATTTTTCTTTTAGTTCTTGTGAATGTTTTGCATATAGCTGGTACTAAAATATATGAAAATATAAATGAATAAATGACATCAAATCTTTTTTTTTCAAACACAAAATGAAGGAGCAAAAAAAAAAAAAAATAAGGAAACCCAATGAAAGTGTCAGGAAAGGAATAGAGAGTGGATCTTCTTTAACTAGAGGCTTAATTCAGATCAGAGATATAGGAGTGATTGCAAGCAGGCAGGGTCTTAGCTCTGCAGCACACCTGTTGAAAATACTTGGAAGAAAAAAATCAGTTTTATTGGGTTGAGTATATATAGATTCAAACAAACTACTTCTGCTCAGTTATACCAGGTGAGAAGCACGTGGAAGTCATTGATTGTTGAAGATGGTGCATCCTAACTTACAACCTGGTGCTGTGTGATCCTGAACAAACTACTTAACACCCCTAGGCTTAATAAAACTGAGAGTGAATGAGGAAATGCAAAGAACATAGCACAGACCTCGACCCTTAAATGTTCGGAAACATGTTAGTTTTATTCCCCTCCACTAATTTTGTATTTCTTATTCTTCTCTATGAGATTATAAAGAAAAAGTCATGTGCAGCCGTTTAGATGATCAAAAAGCATAGGGCATTTTATGACCTGTAATCTTACTGGAGTCCATCCATGATAGATTGACTTTGCTTGCAGCCAATTCTGGTCATTTTCATCTCTTTGCCCTTTTCTACACTATTGCTTCTTTTAGACTGCCAGTCAAGCAATGTGTCAGATGTAGCATAAACCTAAAGAATTATTGACTCATTTTTTAAGAAATGGAAATTAGGGAAACTTTCCTGTGTGGCAGTCACTTTTGGGTGAGTTTCTGGACACTTGGACAGCTTTGCAGTTTCCAAACTCAGAATTGTGTCCTAGGCCTATTTATCTGTCACCTCTCCTCCTTGCAGAGATTTAGCAAAATGCCATAACTCTCTTAACTAAAGATTTCAGGATTTCCAAATGGGCCATTATAGAAGAATTGTCTTGGCTCTATTGGTTCCCACGTCTTCCTGAAAGTCTAACGTGGTGGTTCTGAGGAGAGCACCTTCACAACTCCAAAATCCTATTAAATTAACCCAAATTGCGGAAACAATTCCTCCCAGTGATCTGGTCATGTTTAGTTTATAACTTTAATGTTTTCCTATTGCTGACTACATCTAATTTAAATATTTCTTTAAAAAAAATTTCTATTGGTGTCTAGTTGATTTACAGTGTTGTGGTAGTTTCCTGTGTATACAAAGGGAATCAGTTATACCTATACATACATCCACTCTTTTTTAGGTTCCTTTCCCTTATAGGCAATTACAGAGTATTGCATAGAGTGCCCTGTGCTACACAGTAGGTCCTTGTTAGTTATCTATTTTATATCTCATAGTGTGTATGTGTCAATCCCAGTCTCCCAGTTCATCCCTCCCCGCCTTACCACTGATAGCCATAAGTTTGTTTTCTACATCTGTGACTCTCTGTTTTGTAGATAAGTTCCTTTGTACCCTTTCTGTGGAGTCTTAATTTAAATATTTCTAACTAGCTTTCAAGTTCTTCTATTGAATGGCTTTGTTGACCCATTCAACCCCATCTCCCCTGACTCCCCAGCACCTGCTGTCCACAGTCTTTTAATGTTCTACCTCGTTATCTTTACATAAATGTTACCCACCCCTGAAATGCACTCCAGGCTCTCTAGTCCCAAATCCTTTTTCTCTATCAAGGTCAAGTTGGCTTTATCTTCTCCATCAAAGCTTTTCTGATTAGTCCAACCTTTGTAATTTTGAATTTCTTACCTCTGCCGCTTACACCCTTCCCTACCCCCTCAGCGTGCACGCTCCTGTATTGGAACTCAATCCCTCTAGGCGAAGCCTTCCTTCCTCATGCCCCTGTCAGCCATGTCTCTTTGTATCCATATTTTATGCCTGACAGGGGTGCTGTGAATAGGAGCAGGGCCTAATGAGAAGGATGGAGAGAATTATTACATTTTTTTCTTTTTGCCTGTTTCCTAAGATCGTAGGAAACTGAGTTTCATGAGATTTTCATGACTTAACTGTATAGAAACTGATCTGTTTTAGGGCTTATGTAATTGCATGTGGCACCAAACCAGGAAAAAGGGTGAATATTCTCCCCACCTCTGCGTGAAACTAAGCAGAATTTTGATGTTGTAGCCAACAGGGTCTAGGCAGATCACAGATGCCGCACTCAGTGTGGGTAATTGATGAATGTCAATGAAAAGAGTAGCAAGAAGAGAATTTGCTATTTTGGAAAAATGTGTGATTAGGGTTTCAGGAGAGTCTAATAAAGATGGTAGGAAATATGGGGATATATGTATATGTGTAGCTGATTCACTTTGTTATAAAGCAGAAACTAAAACACCATTGCAAAGCAATTATACTCCAATAAAGATGTTAAAAAAAAAAGATGGTAAAGCATCTAAAGTATACTTAGTGTCCTCCCAAGTTTTTTTAAAACTAGGATTTCTCTCTCATATTATTCAGTATAGAAGCCACATTGAAGTAAAGAATGACCAAATATCTTCATCCTAAGTGCTTCTCCCCCAGTAGCACACAGGGTAGACGGGGAACTCTGAGTGGCTTTTTACTTAGGAGAGGGGTGGGCGGTGGGGCTGAAAATGCACTTAACGATCCACCTTCTGTGGTAGCAGAGGCCGAGGATGCGATGCCCTTATTACAGAAGATTATTTGTTCTGGTTCTGACTCTGTTTAGGACATCAACAAGCCATTTTCTATGCTGAGAATGGAGATGGGAAATCAGGCGTGACTCATTTATCTATCTTAAAAAACACATTATTTCTTTTTAAATTACAAAAAGTAATCTCCTTTGCTTTTAACTAGTAAATTATGCAAACATATAGAGAGAAATTTACTCATTTCCTTGCCTCCTTTACTTTGTCTTCCCTGCAATGGCCAAAGTTTGGAGCCTGAAAGACAGTGTTTTGCAAGGTCTTTGGGCTTCAAACCCATAGACGTTCACACGTGAGGTAGTTCACACTGTGTTCCTCTTCTATCTGAGGTGAGTGCTTGACACTTAACACGGGATTTTCTTCTCGACAAATTAGCCTTTATTCCCAAGCTGATATAAGTGACTTGATAACAAGGATGATTTAAATTATCTTTTGTTTCCTATCAGATACATCCTTACCTCCCAAACCAACCCAAACCCACACAGCACCAAGGTGTACTGCAGACCATGTCTTGAGCTTCCTACCCTACTCTGGTTGCCATTAGAAATACCATAATTTCCTTGGTTATCATTGGCTTTATAAAAAACTAACTAAAACCAAACTTGTAGTTCTTCTATTTCTAATATCATGCCCGAATGCAATTGTCTTAAGGAGCAACTTTGTACCTCCTGTGGTTAAGAGAAAAATTATATACTGAACAATACGCATAGCTGAAAAATTTGGTATGAAAAAGACAAGGATTTTAACCACACGAATGCAAGTATTAGCATCATTAGCTTAGTGGATTTTTAATATTTTTCTTGTGACATAGCTATTCCTCTTTTAAAAACCATCTCTACTTATACATGTGTGCATCCTCTGAATCTGCTAATAAAAATTATTCTCAGTAATAAGAAGAAAACTGCACTGTCATCTTCTAACTACTGTAGTGTAATGCAAGATAGTTTAATCACCACCACATCTAATCAAAATAGTAAATCACTTAAAAAAACCCTTGTGTATTATTGAAGACTTGATTATAACAGGCCTATGTTAGCAGTGCCCCTTAAAGCAAAGAGGTAAGTAAACCCATTACCCAGAAGAAACAAGCCCTCAATGCTAGGCTCCTTAGTCAAAAGCAGGATGCTTTGTGAAGTCAATCAGATTTCTAGTGACACTGTCATCCATTGATGCTGTTTCAGCATTGCAGCAAAGCAGGGTTCTGTCTTGATCACTTGAAGACTGGTAATCTCATCTATTTCATTAATTTAGGGTGGTTTACAGAAGTCATGCATCGAATTTCACAGTAAGAGAACAATTTACCCTTTGTGTATTTGTTCAGTTTTTGAGTCTTCCTTTCATGAGATAGTGTGACATTCTTCTCTGCTCCCTCCTCTTTACTGGGTGAACTCACAGATGCTGATGTCTATGGAGAATTTGCACAACCTTAGTGGCGGTCATGGGCTTCCACCTCTCTGGTTATTCCAGGACACCTCCTAGTCTTCTCATTCCAGCCAGTTCTCTCCAAATTGCCAAGCTCTCCAATTACAGTTGATTTTCACTATGTGGGCTCTTGATGCTTCCTGTATTGCAGTTTAAGGACCCACTCTGCACATGTCTCTTTGGGTCAGCCTCAATTATGTCTCTTAATCACAATTTTACATGGGCCCTCTGGCAGGATGTTGATGGAACCATCTTGGTGCTTGATGAATCAGCCCCTCTATACACTCCCTTTAGTCTGCCCAGCCTGAATTCTCCACTGGGGGAAACCAACTTGAAATATAAAGGAAAATATATTGCAGAGATCAGAAAAATTGCATCTTTTGGTGTCTCAATCAGAAAATTAAAATATTACATTTTCATCAAAATTGTCTAAGTTATTTACTCATTTACAGGTACCAGAAGTCTAATTTCTGAATTAGATTACTGGGTCTCAGGATGAACAGAGAACTTATGTCCATTAAAGGTATTTTTTTTTTTCATGAAACATACATATAGTTTAAAATATCAAATGATATTCAAGATTTATAATGAAAGATAGGAGCTCCTGCCCCATACTTTCCCAGTCACTATACACTAAACAACCAGTACTGTAAGTTATTTCCACTACCAGATACCTCCATATTTCTAAATAAGTCACTTATGTTTCCATTGGTACATTTGTCAATTTAGGAATTATCTTCCATCTTCCATCTTCCATCTGAGAACGATAAAGACTCACCACTCTTTTATCTCCTTCTTCTTACCACTTGTTTCCTAATCTTTCCAAAATAGGTATAGCACAGTTGTTTTAAATATCGCTCATAGTTGAACAGCACAGTATAGGTGATTACGTTTCTTTCCTTGTACATTTTTTTCCTTGGATTTCAAATAGCCCCATTAAAATTTTTTTGTATTAAACTCTCCAGGACAGGGTTTTTTTTTTTTACCTTGGATCTATTGATAATTTGGTCTGATAATTCTTGGATGGGATGGTAAAGGGCAGGAGGCTGTCTTGTGCATTGTAGGATATTTAGATGCGTCACTGGTCTCCTTCTAACACCTCCATCTAGTTGGAACAACCAAAAATGTCTCCAGACATTGTCATATGTCTCCTGAAGAACAAAATCACCCTCACTGAGAACCACTGCTCTAGAAGAACTGGAAACCACATCTCAGGATGGTAAAGACACCTTGTTCTCAGCCAGGTCCACTATTGTGTTTTTGTTTATCTCCTCTTGAGGACATCTCTTCTGGAGCTTTCTATCCTTTCTGCAATCTGACCAGAGACTTTCTGGGACTCCCTAGGACAGCAGTCATCCTGGGACCTCCCTCCACCCACATCTGGGAAATTTCCTTTACTTTTCTACTATGTTGAATCATCTGTTCCTCAAATCTTTTGTCTTCTTTATCCTTTTATTCTCGTACATTTTGGAGCACCTCCTCTACCAACTTCCAGTAGGTGAATAACAGCTAAAATTTTGAAAGCTTGCATGGTGAAAATGTTTATTCTACCTTCATACTTGATTATGA
This sequence comes from Tursiops truncatus, assembly GCF_011762595.2. Classification (NCBI taxonomy): domain Eukaryota; kingdom Metazoa; phylum Chordata; class Mammalia; order Artiodactyla; family Delphinidae; genus Tursiops; species Tursiops truncatus. Next base: position 14,211,583 of record NC_047039.1, read on the forward strand.
AGTTTAGCTGAGTTTAGACTTCCGGTTTGAAAAACATTTTTCCTCAGTATTTGAAGGCATTGATCTGTTTTCTCCCAACCTCCTATACGGTATTGAGAAATATAATGATATCCCTGATTTTGATTCCTCTTTATAACCTATAACTTGCCTCTGAGGTTTTGAGTTCTTCTTTTTAAAACTGGTGATTTGAAATTTCAGTACACTATAACTTTTTTTTAATTAATTAATTTTTGGCTGCATCAGGTCTTCGTTGCTGCACGTGGGCTTCTCATTGCGGTGGCTTCTCTTGTTGCGGAGCACGGCTCTAAGCACGCGGGCTTCAACCATCATGGCTCGTGGGCTCTAGAGTGCAGGCTCAGTAGTTGTGGTGCACAGGCTTCGTTGGTCTGTGGCATGTGGGATCTTCCCAGACCAGGGCTCGAACCCGCGTCCCCTGCATTGGCAGGCGGATTCTTAACCACTGCGTCACCAGGGAAGTCCTTTTTAACATCTTTATTGGAGTATAATTGCTGTACAATGTTGTGTTAGTTTCTGCTGTATAACAAAGTGAATCAGCTATATTACACTGTAACTTTTAAGGTGGGTACTTTCTATCTGGAAACTCACATGCCTTTTTGAAGGCTTCTCCACTCTGCCAAATGGTACACACCTCCTCTTCCTTCCCCTGGGCAACCCCATCTACTGCCTTCCTCCTTTGTGCCTTTCATCACACTATTTTATGACCATCCATTTAGAGGCCTATTTTGCTTTCCCGTGAGGGTTGGGTTTCTTAGGGCAGAGCTTTATCCACCTGTATATCTTCATGTCCCTAGAACAATACCTCCAACACAGCAAGTATGCAATGAATCCTTGTTGAATAATGAAGTAAATGGATAATGAAACAAGAAGAACCTAAATGCTATCAATCCATATTTGTGATTCATTTTGTTATTTTTATGCCATTTTTTTCCCCTCTGAAATTTACCAGGATTATTGGTCTCTGTTTCTAGTTTTTGCTTGTTTGCTTTTAGAAGTGTCACTGAGTGGGGGAGTTCCTAGTGAAGAAGATCATATTTTGGCTGTTCTGTGATCCTGAAATGCTGTTCATTCTAGCACTCTCCTTTCCTTTTTTTTTTTTTTGCGGTTCGCAGGCCTCTCACTGCTGTGGCCTCTCCCATTGCAGAGCACAGGCTCCGGACGCGCAGGCTCAGCGGCCATGGCTCACGGGCCCAGCCGCTCCGCGGCATGTGGGATCTTCCCTGACCAGGGCATGAACCCATGCCCCCTGCATCAGCAGGCGGACTCTCAACCACTGTGCCACCAGGCAAGCCCCGTCTTTCCCTTTTTTTAAATTCACTTGTATTAGAGTATAGTTGCTTTACAATATTTTGTTAGTTTCTGCTGTACAGCAAAGTGAGTCAGTTATCCATGTACATATATATATATCTCCACTCTTTTTTAGATTTCTCACTCTTCTTTCTGAGCGTTCTCTCAGTTGAAGATCCAAGTGAACCCAGGCAGGAGTATGACATTACATTGGCCTTGTGTCTGATAATTCAGTTCTGAAGGTGGGATGTTGAGTGGCACAGGGTCCAGCTGGTGAGATTTTCAGCATAGAAACCTGTTAAAACACCAAAGCATCACTAATGAGATGGGATGAATTGATTTCTATTCTGAATTGCTTGGCAGTGCCTCAGTACTGAGGCATCAGATGTGCTCAGTGTGCTACATGGAAGACCATTTCTTTTTTTTAAATTTTATTTTATTGATTTTTATATAGCAGGTTCTTATTAGTTATCCATTTTATACATATTGGTGGATACATGTCAATCCCAATCTCCCAATTCATCCCACCACCACCACCCCCGCCACTTTCCCCCCTTTGTATCCATACGTTTGTTCTCTACATCTGTGTCTCAATTTCTGCCCTGCAAACCGGTTCATCTCTACCATTTTTTTAGGTTCCACATATATGCGTTAATATACGACATTTGTTTTTCTCCTTCTGACTTACTTCACTCTGTATGATAGTCCCTAGATCCATCCACGTCTCTACAAATGACCCAATTTCGTTCCTTTTTATGGCTGAGTAATATTCCATTGTATATATGTACCACAACTTCTTTATGCATTCATCTGTCGATGGGCACTTAGGTTGCTTCCCTGTCCTGGCTATTGTAAATAGTGCTGCAATGAACATTGGGGTACATGACTCTTTTTGAGTTATGGTTTTCTCAGGGTATATGCCCAATAGTGGGATTGCTGGGCCATACGATAGTTCTATTTTTAGCTTTTTAAGGAACCTCCATACTGTTCTTCATAGTGGCTACATCAATTTACATTCCCACCAACAGTGCAAGAGGGTACCCTTTTCTCCACACCCTCTCCAGCATTTGTTGTTTGTAGATTTTCTGATGATGCCCATTCTTACTGGTGTGAGGTGATACCTCATTGCAGTTTTGATTTGCATTTCTCTAATAATTAGTGATGTTGAGCAGCTTTTCATGTGGTTCTTGGCCATCTGTATGTCTTCTTTGGAGAAATGTCTGTTTAGGTATTCTGCCCATTTTTGGATTGGGTTGTTTGTATTTTTAATATTGAACTGCATGAGCTGTTTATATATTTTGGAGATTAATCCTTTGTCCGTTGATTCATTTGCAAACATTTTCTCACAGTCTGAGGGTTGTCTTTTCATCTTGTTTGTAGTTTCCTTTGCTGTGTAAAAGCTGTTAAGTTTCATTAGGTCCCATTTGTTTAGTTTTGTTTTTATTTCCATTACTGTAGGAGGTGGATCAAAAAAAATCTTGCTGTGATTTATGTCAAAGAGTGTTCTTCCTATGTTTTCCTCTAAGAGTTTTATAGTGTTCCATCTTACATTTAGGTCTCTAATCCATTTTGAATTTATTTTTGTGTATGGTGTAAGGGAGTGTCCTAATTTCATTCTTTTACATGTAGCTGTCCAGTTTTCCCAGCACCATTTATTGAAGAGACTGTCTTTTCTCCATTGTATGTCCTTGCCTCCTTTGTCATAGATTAGTTGACCATAGGTACATGGGCTTATCTATGGGCTTTCTGTCCTGTTCCATTGATCTATATTTCTGTTTTTGTGCCAGTACCATATTGTCTTGATTACTGTAGCTTTATAGTATAGTCTGAAGTCAGGGAGTATGATTCCTTCAGTTCTGTTTTTCTCCCTCAAGACAGCTTTGACTATTCGGGATCTTTTGTGTCTCCATACAAATTTTAAGATTTTTTGTTCTAGTTCTCTAAAAAATGCCATTGGTAATTTGATAGGAATTGCATTGAATCTGTAGATTGCTTTGGGTAGTAGAGTCATTTTCACAACGTTGATTCTTCCAATCCAAGAACCTGGTATATCTCTCCATCTGTTTGTATCATCTTTAATTTCTTTCACCAGTGTCTTATAGTTTTCTGCATACAGGTCTTTTGTCTCCCTAGGTAGGTTTATTCCTAGGTATTTTATTCTTTTTGTTGCAGTGGTAAATGGAACTGTTTCCTTAATTTCTCTTTAAGATTTTTCATAACTACTGTATAGGAAAGCAAGAGATTTCTGTGCATTAATTTTGTATCCTGCAACTTTACCAAATTCATTGATTAGTTCTAGTAGTTTTCTGGTGGCATCTTTAGGATTCTCTATGTATAGTATCATATCATCTGCAAACAGTGACAGCTTTACTTCTTCTTTTCTTATTTGGATTCCTTTTATTTCTTTTTCTTCTCTGATTGCCATGGCTAGGACTTCCAAAACCATGTTGAGTAGTAGTGTGAGAGTGGACATCCTTGTCTTGTTCCTCATCTTAGAGGAAATGCTTTCATTTTTTCACCATTGAGAATGATGTTTGCTGTGGGTTTGTTGTATATGGCCTTTATTATGTTGAGGTAGGTTCCCTCTATGCCCAGTTTCTGGAGAGTTTTTATCATAAATGGGTGTTGAATTTTGTCTAAAGCTTTTTCTGCACCTATTGAGATGATCATATGGCTTTTAACCTTCAATTTGTTAATATGGTGTATCACATTGATTGATTTCCATATATTGAAGAATCCTTGAATCTCTGGGATAAATCCCACTTGATCATGGTGTATGATCCTTTTAATGTGTTGTTGGATTCTGTTTGCTTGTATTTTGTTGAGGCTTTTTGCATCTATATTCATCAGTGATATTGGTCTGTAATTTTCTTTTTTTGTAGCATCTTTGTCTGTTTTGGTATCAGGGTGATGGTGGCCACATAGAATGAGTTTGGGAGTTTCCCTTCCTGTGCAATTTTTTGGAAGCATTTGAGAAGGATGGGTGTTAGCTCTTCTCTAAATGTTTGATAGAATTCACCTGTGAAGCCATCTGGTCCTGGACTTTTGTTTGTTGGAAGATTTTAAATCACAGTTTCAATTTCGTTGCTTGTGATTGGTCTGTTCATATTTTCTGTTTCTTCCTGGTTCATTCTTAGAAGGTTATAGCTTTCTAAGAATTTGTCCATTTCTTCCAGGTTGTCCATTTTATTGGCATAGAGTTGCTTGTAGTAGTCTCTTAGGATGCTTTGTATTTCTGCAGTGTCTGTTGTAACTTCTTTTTCATTTCTAATTTTATTGATTTGAGCCTCTGCTTCTTTTGCTTGATGAGTCTGGCTAATGGTTTATCAATTTTATCTTCTCAAAGAACCAGCTTTTAGTTTTATTGATCCTTGCTGTTGTTTTCTTTGTTTCTATTTCATTTATTTCTGCTCTGATCTGTATGATTTCTTTCCTTCTGCTAGCTTTGGGTTTTCTTTGTTCTTCTTTCTCTAGTTCCTTTAGGTGTAAGGTTAGATTGCTTGAGATTTTTCTTGTTTCTTGAGGTAGGCTTGTATTGCTATAAACTTCCCTCTTTGAACTGCTTTTGCTGCATCCCATAGGTTTTGGATTGTCGTGTTTTCTCTGTCATTTGTCTCTAGGTATTTTTTGATTTCCTCTTTGATTTCTTCAGTGATCTCTTGGTTATTTAGTAACGTATTGTTTAGCCTCCATGTGTTTGTGTTTTTTACGTTTTTTTCCTTGTAATTCATTTCTAATCTCATAGTGATGTGGTCAGAAAAGATGCTTGATATGATTTCAGTTTTCTTAAATTTACTGAGGCTTGATTTGTGTCCCAAGATGTGATCTGTGTTGGAGAATGTTTCGTGCACACTTGAGAAGAAAGTGTAATCTGCTGTTTTTGGATGGAATGTCCTATAAATATCAATTAAATCTATCTGGTTTGTTGTGTCATTTAAAGTTTCTGTTTCCTTATTTATTTTCATTTTGGATGATCTGTCCAGTGGTGTAAGTGAGGTGTTAAAGTCTCCCACTATTATTGTGTTACTGTCGATTTCCTCTTTTATAGCTGTTAGCAGTTGCCTTATGTACTGAGGTGCTCCTATGTTGGGTGCATATATATTTATAGTTGCTATATCTTCTTCTTGGATTGATCCCTTGATCATTATGTAGTGTCCTTCCTTGTCTCTTCTAACATTCTTTGTTTTAAAGTCTATTTTATCTGATATGAGTACTGCTACTCCAGCTTTCTTTTGATTTCCATTTGCATGGAATATCTTTTTCCATCCCCTCACTTTCAGTCTGTATGTGTCCCTAGGTCTGAAGTGGGTCTCTTTTAGACAGCATATATATGAGTTTTGTTTTTGTGTCCATTCAGCGAGCCTGTGTCTTTTAGTTGGAGCATTTAATCCTTTCACCTTTAAGATAATTATCAATATGTATGTTCCTATGACCATTTTCTTAATTGTTTTGGGTTTGTTTTTGTAGATCCTTTTCTTCTCTTGTGTTTCCGACTTAGAGAAGTTCCTTTAGCATTTGTTGTAGAGCTGGTTTGGTGGTGCTGAATTCTCTTAGCTTTTGCTTGTCTGTAAAGCTTTTGATTTCTCCATGGAATCTGAATGAGATCCTTGCCGGGTGAAGTAATCTTGGTTGTAGGTTCTTCCCTTTCATCACTTTAAGTATATCATGCCACTCCCTTCTGGCTTGTAGAGTTTCTGCTGAGAAATCAGCTGTTAACCTTACGGGAGTTCCCTTGTATGTTATTTGTCATTTTTCCCTTGCTGCTTTCAATGATTTTTCTTTGTCTTTAATTCTTGCCATTTCGATTACTATGTGTCTTGGTGTGTTTCTCCTTGGGTTTATCCTGTGTCGGACTCTCTGTGCTTCCTGGACTTGTGTGGCTATTTCCTTTACCATGTTACGGAATTTTTCGACTATAATCTCTTCAGATATTTTCTCTGGTCGTTTCTCTTTCTCTTCTCCTTCTGGGACCCCTATAATGCAAATTTTGTTGCATTTAATGTTGTCCCAGAGGCCTCTTAGGCTGTCTTCATTTCTTTTCATTCTTTTTCTTTATTCTGTTCCATAGCAGTGAACTCCACCACTCTCTCTTCCAGGTCACTTATCCGTTCTTCTGCCTCAGTTTTTCTGCTATTGATTCCTTCTAGTGTATTTTTCATTTGTTACTGTATTGTTCCTCTCTGTTTGTTTGTTCTTTAATTCTTCTAGGTCTTTGTTAAACATTTCTTGCACCTTCTTGGTCTTTGCCTCCATTCCTTCTCTGAGGTCCTGGATCATCTTCACTATCATTATTCTGAATTCTTTTTCTGGAAGGTTGCCTATCTCCACTTCATTTAGTTGTTTTTCTGGGGTTTTATCTTGTTCCTTCATCTGGTACATAGCCCTCTGCCCTTTCATCTTGTCTGTCTTTCTGTGAATGTGATTTTTGTTCCACAGGCTGCAGGATTATAGTTCTTCTTGCTTCTGCTGTCTGCCCTCTGGTGGATGAGGCTATCTAAGAGGCTTGTGCAAGTTTCCTGATGGGAGGGACTGGTGGTGGGTAGAGCTGTGTGTTGCTCTGTTGGGCAGAGCTCAGTAAAACTTTAATCCGTTTGCTGATGCGTGGGGCTGGGTTCCCTCCCTGTTGGTTGTTTGGCCTGAAGCGACCCAACACTGGAGCATCCTCAGGCTCTTTGGTGGGGCTAATGGCAGACTCTGGGAGGGCTCATGCCAAGGAGTACTTCCCAGAACTTCTGCTGCCAGTGTCCTTGTCCCCGCGGTGAGCCACAGCTGCCCCTGGGCTCTTCAGGAGACCCTCCAACACTAGCAGGTAGGTCTGGTTCAGTCTCCTATGGGGTCACTGCTCCTTCCCCTGGGTCCCGATGTGCACACTACTTTGTGTGTGCCCTTCAAGAGTGGAGTGTCTGTTTCCCTCAGTCCTGTCAAAGTCCTGCAGTCAAATCCCGCTAGCCTTCAAAGTCTAATTCTCTCAGAATTCCTCCTCCAGTTGCTGGACCCCCAGGTTGGTAAGCCTGACATTGGGCTCAGAACCTTCACTCCAGTGGGTGGACTTCTGTGGAATTGTTATCCAGTTTGTGAGTCACCCACCCAGTGCTTATGGGATTTGATTTTATTGTGATTGTGCCCCTCCTACCATCCCATTGTGGTTTCTCCTTTGTCTTTGGATGTGGGGTATCTTTTTTGGTGAGTTCCAGTGTCTTCCTGTCGATGATTGCTCAGCAGTTAGCTGTGATGCCGGTGCTCTCGCAAGAGGAAGTGAGAGCAAGTCCTTCTTCTCCGCCATCTTGAACCAATCTCAGAAGATCATTTCTTTTCCTTTCCTGGGCAGCCTAAAGACTGCAGAAGATAATGATATCTAAATCTAAGTCCCTCTTCAGAGAGAGCATCACACACATTTCTGAGATCAAACTAATCTCCAGCTACTTTGCCGGGTGGACCTGAAGAAGCATGTTCCAGAGTCAGGACCTCAGATTTCTTCTTTTTTTAAAAAAATGTCACCTTTCCCGGGCCATCATCATAAACTTTTATATCAAGAGGCTGATCCTGATAAAGTGAGGAATGGAAAAGTTTAAATATGGGATGAGAATGATTTTTAAATGCTGGAGGATTTGCCTAAAATCATTCATGTTTTTCTATCCAGCAAGTCCTTTTTTTGAGTCCTTTTGGAATGACGACAGACCTTTGAATATTTTCTTCCCTCTAATCATTACTTCAAAGAACCTGGAGAAGGTGTGAAAAATGAAATTGATATCTGTTGCTTCATGGCCAAAACCCAGGCCCACCCACTGCTCTTCGTTGGGCAACCCCTTTCTAGATCAAAGTCGCGTTCCCCAGGAATAAACTCTTAGGTCGTTCACCGGCGACCTGTTATGTTGTTGTTACATTGGTGCCTGACTGTTACCCACTCCAGCCTCAAAACTGGAATGGGTGACAGTTCAGATCATGCTTTTAGTCTGAGCCCCGTTTACAGCTGTATGTCTGGGGACCACTTATCATTAGTTTCCTTGTCTATAAAATAATCGTTGTCATAGAACTTTGCAGTGGACATCCCAGGAGAAGTGTGTAAAGGTCTAGCAGGTGCCTGGAGTCTGAAAGGGTGCAGTACAGATACCCTCTCTTTCCTTACCTGTGAAAGGTGACCACTCATCTGGGGCATTTTTTTATTATTATTAAAGCAAGGAAAAACGCTTCATCAGAGGGTTCTGCCTCTTTATTGATGCCTGCCACCCCGTGACCCATCAGCTGCTAAGTGTCAATAATTCTGCTGGTTTTCCTTCCCTGAACACAGATGGTGGAGGCAGCATCAGACAGTTCCCAAGGCATGCTAAACTGAACTAAAACATCACCCAGGGAGAGCCCCGTTCTGTTGAGAAAGCATCGTCCAGAACCTGAAGTAGTTGTAAAACACAGAAAAGATTCCAGGATCACAAGCACCCCCTAGGGAGTGGCCAGGAGAACGGCAAAAGGTATTAAAGCCTCAGCTGTATCCCCAGACACAGCTCTCTGTGGACAGCAGCATCTCAACTAGGGTAAATCAGCTAAATCGTGAGGTGACTCTGCTGCCTGGCTTCCCTTTTCTTTCCTTGCTGTGTTAACCCATGAATCACTGTCCCTGAGGCTGCAAAGGGTGGGAAGTTTGGTGGATGGAAAATGAGAATGGGAGTGAGATATCTTAATTTCCTTTCCAGGAGTCTGAATTTGGGGGAGTCTCTGCTTTTTCCCTATAATATAATCAAAAGTATATTTACACCAGCAGCGTGGGAGTGATTGAAAGCGTACTCTTTGGAGTTAGACTTCCTGGGTTGATGTCCTGACTATGTAATTGAATCAGCTGTCTCTCTTTCGGTGGATTATTTGACTTTTGACCTTGATTTTCTCAAACTATAAAATGAGAATAATAATATTAGTTCACTCAGAATTGTTTTAATTTTAAAATGAAATTATACATATGGAGTGCTTAGAATAATGCTTAACAAAGAGTGTGCACTCAGTAAATGCCGTACTTGCTCTCCTTGTAGCAAATTGCTGGTATCCATGGCAAGAACACTGGGTTTTACATTCAGTTATCTAAGATTCTCTAAGACAGCTCTGGCATAATTTCTTCTGAGCTAGCACTCGGGTGACGCTGAAGACATCTTTTTCTAGGTCTTTCATTCCTGGAGACCTCTGAGGTTTAAAGTTATATGTATCTTCTTTCCTTAGCAATCAATATCCATTACGTATAGCTCACGGTTACCACTTTTCCTGGAGAAAGATGCTAATGGATTCTGTCAAGGCCATGAGGCAGCCACTTCCTTACAGAACGGCTTTTGAGTTTCTTAAAAGCCTGACCTTCAGTTAGAAAGTGATCAGGAAGCTTCCAGTGAGCTCAGGAGTCTAATCAATGTTTCTCAGTCTTTGGTGATGATCAGTTGTCATCAAGGGTCCACCAAAAAGTCATGTCACACAGGCTGTGGCTTTTCCTGACATTTTCTATCCATTAGGTGTCCCTGGAAAAGGGGGAGCTCTTCAAGTTTCCATGGCAGAAGTGGCTAATCTGCCGGCCTTCTAAAAAATAAGGACACAGATAATACAAAATTTAAAAACAAAAGCAAAACCTCACAGGCGTCTTCAGGAGACTGGGTTATTTGGGACTATTGACAGGTCAGCTTCAAGAAGACTGGATTGCAGAACTGAGAATAAATAGTATTTGTCTTTCCAATTTAAAATCTCCAATCATAGCTTTCAGGCTGCCAGCCCAGCTCCCCTTTTGTTCAGTGATAATGATCCCTATTTTTCTACCTCAACCCATGACCCTGGCAGACAGGAAGTTGTGTCTGGCTAAATTCACAGAGTTACCTCCTTAATAATCAAGAACAGGACTTTAATACATTTCTTAGTACGTTTATTTAAAGTCATGATTTTGACGGCCTGGTGTTGTCTGACAAAGGGATGAAATGGTCCAACAAGCTGCCCGCTTACAGGAGATTTAGTTTCCTATGTCGCCACCTAGTGACCATTCTAAGAACTTCATTGATGGGTTGTCAGGTACAGACAGACCTGCCACATATATATGCACGTTTATAAGGAGGTTATTACCTTTCTTTAGAATATATTTCCCAGTTTTAGCACATGTGTGTGCTAAAATGTGTGGATTTTTTTAAATTCCACAATCTCGTGTCAGTACAGATGCTTTGAGAAAGAGGCAAATTGGGTATATGGAGCTGGTTGATATTTGAGAATACAGTCATCCCTTTGTAATCATGAGCTCTGCATGCAGGGATTCAACCAACTGAGGATGAAAAAATATTTTTTAAAAAATTCACAACTTTCCAAAAAGCAAAACTTGAACTTGCCATATCCCAGCCACTATTTACATAGCATTTACATTTTATTTACAACTATTTACAAAGCTACTATTTTCATTGTATTGGGTATTACAAGTAATCTAGAAATGACTTAAAGTATACTGGGAGGATATGCTTAGGTTATATGCAGATACTTTGCCGTTTTATGTAAGAGACTTGAGCTTGGGAGGAGTTTTCTTTGGGGGGCCCTGGAGCCAATCCTCCACAGATACCGAGGCAGGACTGTAATGGATGCTATTGGCAATGCTGGTTTTGTCTTGTTTTCGTTTGGGTCACCATCACTGCATTCCTGGCAGAAATGATGTAAAAATATACTTGAGATTCCTTGGCACTGTAGCATTTAGACAATATATTATAACAAATATGGATTCTGATTTATTTTTTTTGGAGACTTTTTTTTTTTTTTTGCGGTACGCGGGCCTCTCACTGTTGTGGCCTCTCCCGTTGCGGAGCACAGGCTCTGGATGCGCAGGCTCAGCGGCCACGGCTCACGGGCCCAGCTGCTCCGCGGCATGTGGGATCTTCCCGGACCGGGGCAGGAACCCATGTCCCCTGCATCGGCAGGCGGACTCTCAACCACTGCGCCACCAGGGAAGCCCTGGAGAATTTTTTAAAGTGATTTTGTGTGAAGTTAAACTGCAGAATCTATCCCCCAACTGCCCTCCACCCCCTGCAATGTACAGCTACTCACGTCTCTGCTCAGTTTGACTTCTTTTTATATTTTACTGATTTCTGTGGGTTTCCCTGGTTCTGTATCACTCACAGGTCAGAGGTTTGGGCAGCAGTTTGCTCAAATTCTGGGAGCCAATATACCTTTGGCCCTCTGCCTTTGATCTGTGCCTGGGCTGGGGAGCATCGTCAAAGTTCAGCTGGGTTTCACTCATGCCTTGGATTTTCCTCTGTGGTGCTCTCTCAGGTACTCACCCCCCAGGTGGGGGTGGGATGGTGTTGGGGGCTTGTCAAACCTGCCATGCTTCTCTCATGCCCATACCCGCCTCTTCCCATTTCAGGTCAGTCCACTCTCGCCCTCCCTATGACTAAACCTCAGCCTAACTAAGATGCATCTTTGTCCTGTTTGTTTTCTGTCGGCGCTTTTGCTGATCAGTCGTTTGACTTCCTGCTCACCAACCCAAACCAGCCCACTGAATGTCCTTAAAAAATGTAAATACAAAGTTATATAAAAGGTCTTGGAAGGAGCAGTGCATGTGATGGGCCCTGAAGCCCCAGCTTCATGAGCTTGCCGATAAATCTGCCTCTGTCCAGGGCAGAGGGCACATGACCCAGCTGTAAGCACAGCCCAGCATCCCAAGACACAATATCCCAGACCCGTAGCAAGCTCCGTCTAAGTTGAGGCAAGTACTAGCATCAGGAAGGGTTATTTATTCGTGGCAGGGCAGCAAGGCACTTACGGGGCTGAGGTGGGAGGCAGAGGTGCTCGGACAGTAGGTCTAGCAGGTACGTCCATTCCCACCAGGAGTTCTGTCAGTGCCTGTGGGTTCAAGGGAAAGGATTCAAACCCTGGGAGGTGACAAGAGCTAGAAATATCAAGGCTATGAAATCATAACTGGCTCCATAACCAGGGACAGAACTGGGCCTACAAGGGGCCCACTAGTAGGGGATGGCTGTGAAAATGCTTCCTAATCTGTTGACAATATTGGAAGAAGAAGATCCCTAAGAAATAGAGCAGAGAGAGGCAGCATTTGAAAGGACTGTAGGTAAAGTCTCTAAGGCCCAGGTTGAGTAGTATGGGCAAGCATGGTGAATACCACCTGAAATTAAAAAGAGGCTCGATTGTCAGAAGGCCCTTGGGGTTATTTGAAAAACAGGGAAGCAGATTAGAAGACTAGAGTGATTATCTAGGCAGGAAGCAATGAAGCAGGAGGACGTAGGGAATTCCAGACATATTTATAACTGGAGAGAAGAAATTTGAAAAATAAGAAATCACTAGAAATTGGTAGTTAGCTGAATGTGGAGCCCAAGACAGAGGACATGAGTGACGTCCTCGGAAAGGACACCATGAGGGGAGTTTTCTGAAAGAGATATGGGAACAATAAAAAAAAAAAAAATCAAGAAAATGATTCTATTAAAGGGGGAATATCACCAAAATGTACATTGTTCATCAACACGTATTGTTCAGGCAAATATGGATATGTGAACATCCCTTCATTTTGTCTTTTAAAAAAAAATTGTTTATAGTTGATTTACAGTGTTGTGTTAGTTTCAAGTGTACAGCAAAGTGAATCATTTATACATATACATATATCCACTCTTCTTTAGATTCTTTTCCCATATAGGTCATTACAGAGTATTGAGTAGAGTTCCCTGTGCTATACAATAGGTCCTTATTAGTTATATGTTTTGTATATAGTAGTGTGTGCATCTCAATCCCAGTCTCCCAATTTAACCCTCCCCCTGACCCCTGCTTCCCCCTGCTTCCCCTGCCAACCATAAGTTTGTTTTCTACATCTGTGACTCTTTGTTCTGTAAATAAGTTCATTTGTACCATTTTTTTTTTAGATTCCACATATAAGCAATATTATATGATATTTGTCTTGGACATGAGGATTATTTGTTTGCTTTAATGAGGCTAGTGTATATGATATGGAATTTCTCTTTTCTCAAAAATTTACATAAAATATTTCAATTAGTATATTTTGCATTAAGCATGCCTTTATCGGTATTGTTTCTTTCTTTCTTTCTTTTTACATATAAAGATTTATTTTAATCAGGTTAAGTATTCATCATCTCTTTTTTAAGTGTTCGACTTACCCTGTGGAGGATACGCAGGAGACAGGCACTTTTGTGGAGGCCAGAGCACGGAGGCAGACTCTGTATCTCCTACCCAGACCAGACTCATGTCACTCTGGAAAATGGGACAAATTAAATCTATAACACCTATCAATATATACTGTGAAACGTTGTTTCATTACCACAGGCTGGTAAATGCCCTCGGTGCATGAATTCATTGCCCATCCAAGGTGCCAGTTTTGTTTCTTAAAGGAATAGCTTTGATTAGAAAAACAGATGCTTTTTGAAAGCACACTGGGTACAAAGTGCTGAGTCACTGCTGTCCTTTGCTGATTTCACTCACTCTCCCATCAACCAGTCAGCAGAGCCACAGAAATTCACCAAGAACCATCCACTTTCTTCTTTGATTTGCAGTCTTTATTTCATTGAATCAGAAAATTTGCAGTTAGCCCTTGAAAACTTTATTTCAGTAAGTGAAAAAATAATTGCAGATAGCTTTAGCAGTTAACAAAAAAGAAAATAGAGAACCCATGAGAACACTTTGAGGAGCCCCCATATAAGAAGGAGCTGAAATCATTCCCAGGACAATCCCGCGCATCACCGTCAACTGACAGGAAGGGAAGGAAACAGTGCAGAAATCGCACAGGAAGTGCTCAAACCCGTATATTGTAAGGATCTCAAAAGTCCTTCGTGGGAATTGTCTTTCTTCTCTGCTGGAGTCAATTTTCTGAAATTTTTGTAATGCTCTGACTTTTCTGTCACGTTCTTAAGGAATTCTAAAAAATAAGGGATTTTGAATTAACTTCTAGTCATTTAGAATTAACAGGAGCATTTCATGTCCTCTTTGGCTGCCACCACAAGTTTAAGAAGGATTTTTGTAGTTAAAGTGACTATTCTTTTCCCTCTTTCACTGTCTACCTTTTAATTAACTAGTGGAATCTGATGTTTCCTGCACAGATTTCCTTGGCATCTCTACAGGAGAGAAGTTTATTTAAGCCATAATTAATGGTAATTATGTCAGGTTCAAATTAAGATAAGTACTTTTATGTTCCCAAAGAAATAACCTGTTATAAGAGATGTTTTACTTCTTAGACTCAGCGTTGTAATTTACTATCCTCTAAGTTTTGACTCTTCTTTTTTTTTTAAGTAATTAGATTAATATTTTGTAAGAAAATCCTAGAGCAAGAAGAGTATTTTTTGTATTAAGCTAAGGAGCATTTGAAAAATGGTAGATTTTTTTGGTAGACTATGTCTATGCCATTCTACAGGTAAATATTACAGAAGATGTTGTTTCTCTTCACCGTTTTCTGTCTGGATAAAAAACATTGGAAAAACTACCAGAAATATGTGTAGCAAACATCTAGGGAAGGTTAAGACGATCTTGCATCCGGAATCCTCAGCCTAGCCTTGCACGGCCGTTTTGGATATCCAATTTCAAGCTCTAAATAAAAAGCGATGGTTAAAAGTAGATTGTTTTCTGCAAAATCTATAAGCATGTTATATTTCATTTATATCTACTAATTACAGTAACCTTCCTGGATTCTGTTGTACTTCATTTATTCACATTCTCCCAGATCGCCTTAGCCATGGCTAATTAAGCCGTCATTATAAAATAAAATCAACAAGCCTATCACAAAAGAAAGAAAATCATTTTATTTTTCAATACAAGAAGCCAGTTTGCTTGCACTAAGGAGCATCTCTTTCTACTCCCCAGTATGAGACAGGTTCATCCTTGTGGAGTGGAGGGACCATTAGAAAAGTCTTGTCTTCTCCATCCCAACAGGGAAAGTGTATTGGGCAGTAGTTCTAGTAAGAATGCTTTCTTGGGGAAAGCTTCACATTAACCCAGTACATTGCAGGGACTCAACAAAAGTCACTGAATGGATGAATGAAGGAATGAAAACAAAAACTCTGAATGCTCATTTTGTCTCCCTTTGGCAAAAATCACAATTTTTTGATAAATATTCTGACATCAGACCTAATAATTCAAAAGTGAAATCATTCCTGGGGCATAGTCAGTTATTGATTTGTAAGTGAAAACTTGGACAAAGTAATCATGAAAAAAACTGTTCCATTAGAAAGGATACCTCTTCTATGATTACCAGTACTGTTATGTCCTTTAAAATACCTCATGAGAACCCATGGGTATGTATACTCTATCCAAGAAAAGTTTGAGAAAGAAATTTTGTTTTTGTTGTTATTTCTAAAATGTATTCAGACTCTGACACTGTTGAATTCTAGCTTGCTCCTTCAGTCAGGTTGAAAACTCTTGGACTAAAACATGCACTGCTGAATTATCAGTTAGAAATTTAAGCATATCAGGGGAAACAATTTCAACCTTCCTAATCTTTTGATAAGAACAGAGGATCTCTCCAATCAATGAGTAGACAAAGAACACAAAAGGAGGCTAGCATTTGAAAAATCTGTGTCAGGAACCAAACCAGATTTCACACACAGGCACACATACACATGAGCACATATACACACAGACCACCTCTTTTTGATCCATGAAAAACCTAAGACTGTAAATCGCTAGGGAATGGAGGGGTTGGGGGTGGGGTGAGGCAATGATAGTTCAGGATAAGTGACGTTTTATCAGAAGCCAGGTTTCCTTGTTATCCTGATTGTAACTCTCTCCAACAATATATTTGGTAAGATTGCCAAACATTTTTCAAGTACTAGAGCTTTCCTTCAAAAAACATCTCAGTTGAAATCCCAGTAAAACCAATTTATAAAAAGGGACCGTGCTGGTGGAGCAGGGCATGGGGAGATATGCTCATTCTGTGCCACGCTGACTATACAGCACGTTCTGAGACCCTTTTGTGTGACAGGCAGATTCTGTGGAGCCACAGACTGAACACTACCTTAATCACACCCTTCTGGCCATTGAACAATGCGTAATGAGAATTGCTGAGTTTACAAAGATGTAGTTGAGAGTCTCGGTGATTTCGGCGTCCAGTTCTGAATAGGAAGTGTTCTGTGTGACCTTGAGGATACAGGTGTAGATAAAGGTACAGGGGCTCTTAGAAACCTGGTAATATCTCTTTTTTGGCTCCGTGTCTCTCGTGCATGTGTGGGCTGATTTAGCTAATTTGTTTCTTTCTCATCAATATTTATTCAGGGAAGACATCTCCTCAGTTAGCGGAAAGCCCTCTCCTGATCAAGGCCTCTCTGGAAGCTGTCATTGGGTTTGACCCCTGAGAACCAGGGCTGGGACCAGGGCGAGGTGAGCGAGGCATTTGTCCCAGGAGCAGCATTTAAGGGGTACAAACAAACTCTGTGATCACAATCAATAATACGTTAATGTGTTGTTTTTAAAAAAAAAAATCAGAACTAATTCCCAAGAATTCATGATGAGCACAGTCAGTATTTTAAATATGACGGTATCTGACTGTGTGCTTACAAGAGTCACTGTGCTCGTTATCACCCTAATCCCAGCCCTGCTGAGAAGTAGGACGTTCCTGTTTCTGCCTCAAGTCAGAGAGCCATGTTATACTGTTGGAAATTTTCAAGGGACCAATGAGTGGTTAAGAGGTACCAAGATTATTAGTGAAATGTACACAGACCAGCACAACCAACAGAAAAGAGCCAAGGGACCGTACCAGCGTGATGCAGTGCGGACTCAAGAAACTGGTTGACATCTCTCCGAGGACTCTGCAGTTCTTGGCTGACGAAAAGAGATACTCTTAACCTGCAGTTAGGGCTCAAACAACTATGACTGTTTTCCGAGCCTACAAAATACATTTGCTAGTCGTCTCTAGGATACAGTCCTAGTAAATGTACAGATATTGAAACACACAGAGACCATATCTTGCCTAGGTTGTTCTCTTGTGATGGATGAGTCTAACAACTTATCTGTACATCAAGCATACATATAAGAGTGGGAGTTTCTTTACATGTTATGATATGAGTAGTTCAAGGTCAGTCTGTTAACTTCCAAATCTTAGAGTCTCTAATTGTCTGCATGCCTGAAATTCCACAACCAGGCACATCCCTTTGGACCTTGGAGGTCTGTGAGGATTTCCAGAACTTACTATTGTAATGCAGATGTACCCTGCGAAGTTACCCTTTTTGAAGTGCTTTCTTTTAAACACCCCCCCCCCCCCCCCCCCCCCCCCCCCCCCCCGCCCCGTGGACATTAATACAACCAGGCAGTATGGTTCAGTGGAAACAGGACCTAGGAGAGGCACTGGGTACCAGACAGAAAAGCTAACCAAATATCATTAATGTAACTGGGAAAGGACACCAAACACAGATCTTTTCCAAACCACAATTTTGCTGAGAACTGGCCTTTGATGGGTAACTAATGTATCAGACAGGAGTCAGCTAAATCATTATTATTCATATAATTTTATGACAAATAATACAAAAAACCTAAACAAGAGATTCAAGGACCCAAACTGTCCTATACAATCTGTATTTATAATATATTATGCTATATGGTTAATTAAATTCGTTCATATATTTAACAAATATTTATTAAGCTCTACTTCTAAGTTCCCCCATTTAACTAAAAATCCAAAAAGCCCTTAAGGATTTTGTATTCAATATAAATATGCCCCAGGCTCTATTTGAACCTCTGATGACTATCTATCATTGATCATACGCTCAGGCTAACTTCACCTGAATCCGTTCTCTGGGAGTGCAACTGTTTTGCACATTAATTTAAAGAAAATGTAATTAGGGAAGTTACTGTGACAGTGCATGAGGCATAGTAGACACTTAACACATATTAAGTGCTAAATATATACCAGACACGGTGCTAAGTGCATTTACATTCAGTTTCTTATTTAAACCTGATATTAGCATCCTGTGTTCTCATATCAGAAAATCTCAGTGTAAGCTTAAAAAATTATTACACAATATTTTCCTTTCATTTGCGCGGACAATGTAGACTTGTTGATTTGGGTCACCACTGGCATAATAAAATGTATGATTGGATAAAAATGATCAACCATCATATTACCAGAGAAAGGGTAACTATACAGACATAAGTAAGAGAAGTTCAGTAAAAGCCTTTCTACTATAATGTCATATATGTGTTCCTGGGGGTAGGGTGGGAGCTTGTTCTGTAATATTGTACAGTAAAAAGCACGGGGCTTTTGGGACATGAAGAGTTGGGGTAAAGCATTCAGAATCTCTGGAGACGTGGAGCAAGATTACCACTAACCAAAAAAAAAAAAAAAATCCTAATTTTAAAATACTAGCACCATTATATTTTCATTGGCATTTGCATCTAACAAGGATCAGTTCATACTTCCTTCAAAACTTAGGTCCTAGTGGGCAGTTTCATCGGTATAATCTTATCGCAAATTCTTTCCTCACTGGTTAACTTTTTTAAAAGGAATGCTTTTGTAGCTTCCTAACCAGCACTCACATTTTTTTTTTTTTTCCCACTGAATCAAATGCTTTGGAAATCATAGCTGTTGTTAAAGGTGCTGAACAAGCCACTGCTTGCAGGGACTTTTACAGGATTGTCACCTTTTTTATTAGGTTTTCATATATTGCTATGGGTGTCATTTTAATAAACTTTTCTTTTAATGTAAAAGATACACAAAGAAATGTACAAACAGAAAGTATGAGGTGGGTGAATTTTTAAAAATGAGCACCTATGGGTAACCGAACCCCACCCAGATCAAAACATAAAACTTTAACCGTTCCCTCTGAAAATCTTCCCTGTGGTACGACTACCCTGACTTCTAATACCATAGAGTAATTTTGTCAGTTTGAATTTATATAAGTTGAATCATACAGTTTGCTTTTAGGTTCGGTGTGTTGTCTAAGAGTGTGTGACAGTAAGATATCACATACAATAGTATGTTGTAAATGTCAGTAGTTTGTTCGTTTTTCCTTCTCTGTAGCGTTATTGGACATTCGTATTATTTTCACTTTTTGCAAATAATGCTGTTGGAACATTATTGTTGATGTTTTCCGATATACACATGTACACATTTCTGTTCGGTGTGTTCATAATGACAGGAATTGCTGGATTACAGTGAATGTGTATGATCACGTTTAGGGTATAGTATGAATTTTACCTATTGGTTGTACCATTTAAAGTTTCATTAGCTTTTATGAGAGTTTTTACTCTCTATATCCCCACTAATAATTGGCATTGTTGCCCTTATTCATTTTTAGTCATTTCTTGGGAAAATACAATACAGATAAAAAACACACACAAAACAGATTCATGGCTTAATGAACCATTTAAGGTAAATATCCTTGCAATCACTGCACTGATTAAGGAATAAAACTTTGCCATTTCAAGTTTCCTATCATTACTGTCACCCACTTCCTCCCCCCAAATTAGCCACTTTCCCAACTTATAATAGTGACCTCCTCCTTGCATGTGATTATACTTTTACCCCCGAATATTTATCTCTTAACACTATCATTTAGTCTTGTACATTTTAAATTTTTTACGAGAAAAAGATTTTTCCCAGTATTTTTCTCATACTGATCTCTAATAGAATTTTATTTTGAGAACATATTTTGTATGACCCCAATTCTTTTAAATTTATTAAGATTTGTTTCATATCCCAGAATATGGTTTATGCTTGTACATTTTTCCAGTCATGCACAAATTAGTATTTTATTTAACCATTCTGCTCTGAAATAGTGTCTTGGTATGTTTGAGTCCTGCCGTCCTCTCCTTCCCCACCTGTCAACGGAAGGTTATTGGTGTGGAATCAGGTTAGACCATTCTGCATTTCCCACCTCACTTAGCTTAGGGATAGTTCCACTTCAAACATACATACAACTACTTTTTAAATTGATTAACTAGTGCGAATGATATTTTCTTACATGTAGGGGGTGAATACCAGGTAAGATGGACTCAGTCCTTGTCTGCTGCTCATCACCAAAGTATCCTTTATTCTCCACTCCTAGGGTTTCTCTCGGTGGGCTGTCAAGAAAGGAATTGAATGTTGATACCAGCTAAAGTATGAGGTAAGCCAGTGGTTAATATTAAATCATCTTGGAGATTTTTTAAAGACTGATACTCATGTTACACTCTATAACAATTAAATCTGATGGAGGAATCAAATTTAGTATTTTTTTTAAATCTCCTTTTAAAAAAAAATTGGAGTATAGTTGCTTTACAGTGTTGTGTTAGTTTCTGCTGTGTAGCAAGGTGAATCAGCCACGCGTATAGAAATATCCCCTCTTCCTTGGATTGCCTTCCCATTTAGGTCACCACAGAGCATTGGGTAGAGTTCTCTGTGCTGTACAGTCTGTTCTCATTAGTTATCTATTTTATACATAGTAGTATATGTATGTCAATCCTAAATCCCTTTTGATTCCAGTGTGCAGCAAAGTTTGGGAGTCACTGGGATAAACATTTCAATGAGAGCAAAGTGTGTAAAAGCCTGACTTATTACTAATCTACTTGGCCTTCAGTAAGAGGCTTATACTTTTCTCCCATCTCTATGGCCATAAAGCTTACATAGTCTCAGTCATGGTCCCCTTCAACACAGAGAGAATACAGACATACCTTTGAACTTGCTTCAACTTTAATACATTTTTTGTAACGAATTAATACTATGACAACCACGACACCAATAATAACCAGGATGAGCCCAACCACCAGGATGGAGATATCTGTAACATTAAGACACATGAACTTCAGCCAGGACATCAACTTTAGGACGATGGAATATTAACACTTAACTGAGCTGTTACAATTCTGCTTATTCCTTCCTTAAAGGGCTTTAATTCTCCCTCCACCAGTTATTTTTTTAAATAAAGTAAAAGACCAAAACATTGCACAAATTATTATCTGTATTAACAATTAACACTCCACCCAAGATTCCATTGTGTTTAAGGGAATCACAGTCAGCAGGAAAAGTTGGATTGTCAGTTATTGACTATAGAAAAGGCCTTACTGTGTTACGGGTTCTTAGAAGAACTCATCCAAATTTAACTAGAAGGAGATACGTTCATTCTAAAAAGAAATTTTAGTAAATTCAAACTTGGGTATTTAAATATCCAATGTACCAAGAAGACCATACAAATCCATACAGAAATACAACATATGTGCAGTGGACTTAGAATATAAGCAAAAAGCATTCTCACTGGTGAGGCTTTTGATATATGAAGGATATTATATTAATCTAGGATGCTCACTGGTAACATTTAAGGTTTCCTCCCATTCCGCAGATGCCTGTACTGCCTCACACTGGCACTCAAGTTCACCATCATCCACCTGGAAGAGCCGTAAATCATAATTCATCAAAGGACTGAGGTAAGTTGTGTTTTGAAGCTCATTTAGCTTAGTGCCAGCTCTACATCAAACACACACACCCAAAAACACACACACCCACGCACTCATGAACTTTTTATTGATTAATTAACTAAACATACCAAAATCAACGTTGGGAAAAATAAGCAAACAAAATACAAGGAGCAGCTGTCTTTGAAGATGGCCTTGGAACAAGAGAATGATCCTGACAAATTCAGAACCAGATGAGCCAGGTAGTTTGACTTATTTTTCCAGAAGCCATAAATCTTATTAAATGAACAGCCCGGCTAGAGCTGGACATGTCATAGCCAAAGAGGAGACTCTAACTAGGCTTAGTAACAGTGAGATAATATTAATGTGGGAAAAGAGTGATGGCATAATGTTTAGTTCATCAAAGAGCATTGTGTAATGGTTAAGAACACACACTCTTTCTGTCCTGAATTCTCAGCTTTTCCTTGCGCATACCATCAGTGCGACTGGTTCGCCATCTCTAAAAGTGGGCATAGAAATAGTACTTATCTTTTAATGTTGTTATGAAGCTTTTAAGATTTAATGTATATGTAAAATAATTGAAAGAGTACAACTCTATATACGTGTTACTGATTAATTTGGCTTAGGAAAGATGTTACCCACACATGCAAACTGCTAGGTACTGCTAGTATTGAACAGTGTTAAATGAGTGAAAAAAATTGCTTTTATTGTTTTTCTCAAAAGCTTTAGGCTAATGTTGATATTGGTGTAATTTAACTGTAAGTGAAATTATGATAGATCCAATGTTAAACTTCAGGTTTAAACTTCATTCATATGTAAGCTCCTGGGTTTCTAGATTACCAGTCCAATGATAAGACATATACTTGCAACACTGGCATTATCTATGTATAATACTTGGTTTGGCTTTTGGATCAATATTATTGATGATACATGAAAAAAATGGATCCCAAATGCGTATTTTATTTAAAAATCACTATACGTACGTATATACATACATACATACACGCTCATACGCACACCTGCACTTATACATGGGCTCAGGAATGAAGTCTTGTGTAAATAAATGACTGGTAAGACACTAATTTTAAAAGGAGTCAAACCTTACAGAATTTTCATTGCACTGAGAGGAGCAGTTGGTTGAATTGTAGGCCTGTGCAGTAGTCACACATTCACCATTGCTGCACACCTAGAAATGAAGTCACCAAGATGAATTAGAATTACTTGCTCTTAGAATTTGCATCATTTGTTCTGTTGTGAAAAACCACATGTAGAATCTTCTGTGGAAGAAGAAATCTTCTATAAATATTCAATGGTTATTTGAAATGTGTACTGCACATTCAAATACTGTTGTATACAAACATTAATTATTATAATGCCTATGTCCTTATTAATTCTTCAAATGTTAATCTATCAAAGATTCCACCATTGTAATTGCAGCAATTTCTTCTATTCCTTCTATGAGGTTTTTTTCTGATTTGATAAGGATCTATGATCGTTTATTTCACAGTTGCTGGTTGGGCATTTTGTCAAAATCAATTAATCTTCTTATTTATACTTATTACTTTCGTTTTAAATTATGCTCGTTTTGGGGGGTAGGTTTTATGACCAAATTACTGTTGTTGTGTTGCTTGTGGTTATTGCCTGGCTTATCTTAGCTCATTTATTTGTCAACTGTTATTTTTAGTTTTACCTGTTTCTTTAGAAAAAAAGCTTACATCTGGAAATGTTTTTCCAACTCTATTGAGGTATAATTAACAATTAAAAATTGTATATATTTAAAGTGTATATCGTGATGACTTTAGGTACTCTTATACATTGTGAGGTGACCACAAACAACCTAATTAACCCACCCATCACGTCAAATAGTTACTTTTTTTGTGATAACACCTAAGATCTACTTCTCAGAAAATTTCAGGTACACATTACGGTATTATTAACTATAGTCACCATGCTTTACATTAGATCTCCAAAAGTTATTCATTTTATAACAGAGAGTTTGTATCCTTTAACCAATGTCTCTCTGTTTTCCCTACCCCTCGTCCTCAGCAACCATCATTCTCCTTCCTGCTACTGTGACTTTAATTTTTTTAGATTCCACATATAAGTGAGATCATACAGTATTTGTCTTTCTGTGTCTGGCTTATTTTGCTTAGCATAAGTGAAATATCCAAGTTCATCCATGTTGTTAAAAAGGATTTCTATTTTTTAAGGCTAAATAATATTCATATATATATATATATATATATATATAAAGTCACATATATGTGTATATAATCACATTTTCATTATCCATTCACCTGTCCAAGGACATTTAAATTGTTTCCATTGGCTATTGTGAATAATGTTGCAGTGAATACGAAAGTGCAGATATCACTTCAATTTAAATTCATTTTCCAGTTGGCTGGAGTACTTGACTATTCTTCTTTTCAGAAAATAAATGCTGTCTAATTTTACTGTATATTATCTTAATCATAAGGTTGTGCGGGTGTTGTTCTATTACTTTACACTCTGAATAATAGCTTGGTTATATATATGGTTTTAGGGTCACCATATTTCTGTTTCCCAAAACTGTGGATTTTGCTGCATTATCTTCCGGCATTTTTTGTTGGGGATACATACGATGGTAACTTGATAATTTTTCCTATTGAAAAATAATACTTGCCTTCTTTTGTGCTCATAGAACATTTTCTTTATTGTTGACTTCATGGTATGAAGATAAGTCTAAATGCTCATTTATTTTTATGATTTTTTCCCGGTACTGAGTTTTTACTTTATTCATTCCTAAGCTCAGGGACATTGTTGAGTATTATTTCCTTAATTACATTTTTTTACCTCTATTCTGTTTCCTTTATCTAGAATTCCTATTAACACTGTATCAGGTTTGCTTTTATTCATTTTCTTCTATTTTAAAAAATTTCCTTATCTTATTTTTCTGTGTTAAGAAGTTTAGCTTCCAATTTCCTTTTTTTTTTTTCCCCTGGAGTTTCTATTCCATGGCTTACTGCAGAAATTGCATATAAACAGGCAATCACGATTCATTTTGCACTTTGAAGGCAGTGCTTCTTGATTTCAAATTATATCATTTTTATAGATTTAATATCCTTCTAAATAGTATAAAATATAAATTTAACTTATTTCTATAGGATTTTCGTCTTTTTAAAAATGCATCTGTTTCATAGGAGACTATCATCTTTGATATCTCACACTGGTCTCCTTTGTTCACTGTACTGAATTCTCTTATGTCTGTTGTTTATCTTCTTTCCTTATGCTTTTAGAATGGGTTTTCTATATACATGATTAAACAGTGAGAAACATTGTTTTAAAACCCACGTAGACCTCACTTCAGGTATTTCAGGCTCAACTAAAGGAAAATACTGAGATGTATTTTATTTTGATTTTGCTGTTCTGTATGTTTAATAAAGAGATAACTACAGAGACAGTTTTTGAGCAATTCTTCTCTGGTAGAGAATGAAAGAATTAACTAATTTCCTCTCTTTCTTCTCTTCTCTCCTCTACTCTCATTCTCTCTGCAGTCTACTATCTTTCTCTCTTACTGTTTCTCGTCTTTTACTTTTCATCTTTTTTTCTTATCTATGTTGTAAGTTCTATAGTATAACTAAGGAAAAGGGCACCCAGGGGTAATGGGATATGTTTGTCCTCTTTTCCCATGCCAAATTAAAATTTACCCAGAAAGAATAACTACTAAGAGAAACTAGAATGTTTTTAGGCATTTAAAGTTCCTCAAGTCTAAAAAATAGTATCTCAGAATAAATATGAAAATGACAAATTCTGTCAGTAGTGTCCTTGTGATACCTCTACAGACTAGCGTTTGCTATGCATAGATTCCCTCAATAGGAATTGGTTCAAGAATTGGTACCATTGTGAGTGGCGCACTTCTGTACTAAGATTTCTCTAGAAGGAATTAGGCACTCAATGTGGTGGTACATGGTCGTGATGTGTTTGCACAATCACGAAGTGTTCCTTAATAACTGCTCCCCTATCAACTTCTTGGCTTAATTCCTGCCATTCTGTGAAAGGGATGTCGTACGTTTCCTTTGTACCTCTGGCTGATTTTCCTTACCTGAAGTGAGTAGAAAATTATTCGATATTTTCTTCAAACCAATGCCTCATATACTCTATCTTACTGAACGTCCTTGAACTTTCTAGTTTGTGGTTGGTACACATACCCAAATTTTCACAGCTATTAACTCCTCGCCATTTTTATGTTTATTTAGTCTTTCAGTGGGAAACTGTATAATTAAATCTATGGACTTGAAATAGAGGTCTCTATGAAATTATTAAATTCTGATTCTGCTTTTACATGCTGAATTTTTACTTTCCAATTCATTTATCTATCTCATTATATGAATGATACTGTAATGCTTGTGGATGGCAGTGTCAGGGGGTGGTGCATATCACAGAAACTGCTCAACTTCAAAATTGCTGATTTTCTCTACAGCGTTATATTTTTTCAAATATTCTTTTGTTTATAAACCTTGATGAGATGGCTACTGTTTTTAGTTTACATTCTCACGTTTTCATCTTGGAGTGATAAAGCCTTTCCAATCAGGCTTCACTCTACCTGTTCAATTTAATTTTTTGCCATTTCACTCGGAGTGCCAGTCACTCTGAAATTGTCAGCTACCTGTCTATGCCATACACTTGTACCTTTGCGTATTATGTAGGTATATTTCTTTTTAAAAAGTCTTTTCTCATCTTCTGTGTGTTGAAAAATGTTGTTCATAAAGTCAAAGGTGAAATGTTGCTCATTTAATGGCATCAGAAGATGCCACTCTGTGTTCTACAAGTAAAGTCAGTCACTTCCTTTGGACTCGTGCACATTGATCACATCACCATGAAAACAGTTGAGTTAGATTGTAGTGATACACTTAATTTAATCTACGAAATTCTCAAGTACACTCATCTTTACATCAAGTGTGTCCTGCACAGACACTGGCACCATAGTATGTGCCCAGTAAATATGTCTGAATGAATAAAATAAATGAAGATTCTATGGCTACTTCATAGTCAAATGAATTTTTTAAAAAAATCAGTCTGTAATTTTATTGAGCATCTACTGTAAGACACTAATTAAGCACATTTATAATATTTTCATAATTTGTATAACAAATATTAAGCAAAATGAATATTTACTATAGTGTTATTGCTACTCTGCTCAATTAAAAAAAATACTGCAGAGTTTTTTTCTGTGTTCCCATATATAAGCCCTCTGGAACCATTTATAGGATCCAATGAGGTTTTAAGTGACTGGACAAGCAGTTTTAATAAAACAAAGGGCCCTCATCTTACCAGTCCATCTCCACATTTTGTTCCAGGAGCAACCAGGCCAAAATCCTTAGAATCGTGGTATAAAAAAAAAGTTTTGCATTCAGTGGCATTCTGCTTCAGAGCCTTCTTAAGGTGATAGATCTTTTCTTCTCCAAGGACAGAAGAATGCTGCCCACCTGTGCAGAATATCTTTCCACATTTGATACCTCTGAAGGAAAGGAAGAGTATTCTCACACTTGGGACCAGAAATACAATAGAACTTTAGAGACTAGGTTGGAAGTGAAGTGGCCCGGTCATGTTTTTCTAAACCAGGCTTGTCAGAGAGGAGAGGCTGGGTAAACTGTTGGACCCTGTTTCCTGACCCTGGAAACTGAGATGAGTAGACAAAGATGTAAAATGATTGTATTTCTTTATGATATCTATGTAATTCTCATAAAGCAATATTAGCTCAAGTTTACAGGAGAATATTTCTTATTAGTAATTTGAATTAGCATAACTTGAATCAGGATATTAAGATTTCCTTCTTACTCTTTCTTGCGTGGAGCACATCAGTTGATTCTCACAACAAATCTATGAAGTTGCTATCATTATAACCCCCCCCTACAGATTAGGCCGCAATTGGAAGTGAGAGAAGTTAAGCTACTGCCCATTTTTAGGATTATATTTAGAAGCAAAGTTGAACTTGATTCTAGGTTTTTATTATTGTTGTTTTCAGTCCAGATCCTGTTTGGGGGCACACAGAAAGCCTTGCCAAATGTCAGAAACAAACCCAGAAGTGGGGGTCAGCACATGCTTTTTAAAAATCAGATCTAACATCCAATTGTCCCATTCTGTCTTCAACTTCAGCGTCTACCTTTCTTTCTTCTGATGGCTTTCCTTCTTTTTTCCTCTTCTCCCCTTTTCTACTTATTTTCGCCCTCCTTCTGTTTGCTTCTTTCTCTCTTTTTTTTGTAGCTTCTTTTCCTCCCTTTCTTCCTAAGAATCTTAAATCTTTCCCATCTTTCCTCCTTGTGTTCCATGACTTTCAGTTACAAAATACAGAACATAAATGCCTGTTAATTCCATCAGGGATGTGTGCTCTCTCCCTTCTTGCTTCCCTTTCTTCCTAATCTCCTCAGTAAAAACAGGCTGGCAGCTGTCAGAACAAGAGCTGTTCTGATTTTGCAAAACACTCTGAGAGGGCACGTACTTTTCTTCACAAGGAATTAATACGTGTTTCGTGTGTTTGCAGTATCCAAATTTATTTCCAATTTTATTCATCTTGTAGCAGATATCAGAACTGTCTTTTGCCTCTGGGACCCAAAAATGGTATGATAAAAGTAAAACATTGAAAGCATGAATATGACAAATCATAAAATGCCTTACTTTTCTAATATAATTGAAATTTCAGTGTCATGTAGCAGTGAAGCAGAATGGGACAACTAAATAACTTAAAAACTATCCTATTGCCTCGGGAGGATATTTTAGGAAGGAATATGAATATAAAAAAGAAAGAAACATACCTTAACCCACATACCGAGCTAGTCAATTAATATTAGAGGTAAAGTCAATGAATATGAAAGGTATTATTCAGAAAGGTGCCAGGTAATACCTGCCACAAATGGCATTATCTCCAATCTTGTCCCCAGATTCCTAAGGGACAGTAACAGAAATAACGGCTGTTATCTTTATCAATCATTCACTGTAATTGTCTCTCGCCTTTATCAAACACTTCAGAGCACTGATCATCCCGGGTGGGACAATTCCCCATGAAGCAGTAGCCTTTTGCATTCTTGCAAGGAAATCCATTTATTTGGAATTGGTCCTTAGGACACCCGGAAGAGTGGCCAGTACACATCTCAGGAAAATCACACTCATCTTTTGCTGGTCTGCATATAGACGCTGCTTTTTTCAACTGTTGAAGAAAAATGAATAGATTGAATCTTGGACATCCATAGGTTAGGAAAGGTTCAGTAAGTAGGAGGAAGTAAGGAGGTTGACCCATTTAATTTATCTAAAAAAGTTTTAAGGATGGATCATGACTTCCCTCTCCACTCCACTGAGAATTATTAGCATTCTTGGTTTTTATGTGATTTTAGGAACGACAAGTTGGTGTTTTTGAAATTTGGTATTAGAGCAGCACTGAGAAGAGTTGGAATGGACATAAAATGGAGAAATGAAGCATATGTTTTGTTCATCTTGCCTTCTTCATCCCTTTAGTACATGCCTTTCTCACACCCCACCCCACCGTACACGCGCAGCTGGGAACGCCTGACTCTAATGAGGAATCACCACTCCCAATAAATCAGATCTTTTCAGATGAACTAAAAACATACCCAGGCTCTCACTGCTGGAGGGCACGACATGGAAATATTCTCTCTCATTCAGCCATTCAATATGCATTTAATTTGTGCTGGGTTTTGGAAAAACTTGGAGATGAATAAAACACACTTCCTTTCCTTTGTCAGTTCGCAATCTAGTGGCGTGAAATAAGTGTCAATAAACCCTTAGACAGAGGCATTTGGACTTTTGGTCATCTTTCCTAGGAATATATCTCCAGCTACTAGTCACTGTCACTTTCCAATTCCAGGATAACCCTTTTCCCTTTCAGTTCACTGTTGTTGGGATGCCATTTTCCCCCTCAGCTGAGGTCAAATAGGTTGGTAATGATCGACAAAAAAAGCAAGAATCATGTTAGCCGTATAACTCCACTCCTAAAAGTCCAAGCACTGCTTACCTGCTTCTCCACTCCCCAGACCATAACACTGCTTAGTATTTAGAAGTCTGAGCATCTCAGAAGAGGCTGTACTGGGTACGAGCAATCTTAGCTCCAATCTGGGATTAGTGGTGGAAGGTCATTCAGTGGCCAGACGACTCTTTGGTTCTATGTATACTTAATAAACTGAAAACAGAGAAACCCAGTCCTAGCAAAGGATCTTACCTGTCGAGATTCACAGCATTCTCCTTCTGCACAACTAAATCCTGGCTTCAACATACATTTGTGTGCCTCACAGCAAGGATTAGTGCATTCCTGGCAATAATCAAAAATGAAAAATTAGAAGCAGTTTGTAGTTTGGCTCCTGTTTGAAGAGTTAATTTGTGGTGCTTCTATGCAATTTAGCCATAATTGTTTTTCAGAGTTAAATCCAATACATGGTCCTTGACTATGATATGTATACAAAGACTACTGCGTGCAACTGGTGTTTGGGACTTTTACTTTGTTTCCTTCCCTTGTGCTCTTCAGTACTCCACAGCTAATGATTCTCACTGGTAGCATACAAAGCCCGGAGTTTGTGACCTTCCATTCTCCTGATGACTTCTGTTCTCTGGAAGAGTCCTGCTGCTTCTCATGCTAAATGTTGGGTGTGAGATAATACAACTTCTGATTTTATATTGTCCTCAAGATGCTAAATATTTATGGCTGAACTTTTAACAAAATGCATCGTTAGATAATAATAACAGGGTGGACACTTAGACCCTATCTGCTGAAACAAAGTTAAGACTGCAAAATATTGTCTGCATCCTGTCATGTAAGGTACTTCAAGTGTTGGAATGAAACTGTAGGACTATTCCAAAAAATGCACATAGGCAAAAGCATCACTTTCCAAAGTTAGGATTCTCTTTCCATTTAATCTGAGACATTTGAAAAATAGAAGCTGTAACCTCTGGACCTTCGCTGCCTCTGCTCTGATCTTGGAGTCTCTTCATAGCCAGAGTGAATTTTGAATTGTGCAGTGTCTAGAAAATAGCTACTTAAAATGTGGTCCTTGGACCGGCGGCCTTAGACAACCTTGCAGGTTGGTAGGAATAGGATCTCAGTTCCACTCCAGACCTACTGAATCAGAATCCACACTTTAACAACATGCCCAGGTGATTTATGAGCACTTGATAATGTGAGAAGTCATTATCTAGGACACATACCTATATGATGACCTCTTGAAAGAAAAAGCTCCTATGTTAGAGAAAAGCAGAATAAGAATTAATTTAAAATATGCCTCCAAGGCTTATTCTAAATGTACCAGAGACTGCAATGAATATGTGTAAGTTTAGAAGGTTTCTGCTCAATTAACTTTTCTAATAATGTGAACTGGTCAACAGGGATATAGACTAACCTCATAAGACCCTGAGTAAAACTCGATTGACTGACTGTGAGGGATTTTGTAGAACAGATTCCTACCGTGCATGAGAGATCAGACTTAACGACACCTATGAGCCCTTCTCACAAGAGGAGCCAATTAATGTATAAACCAGGCTAATGTGATGCTTTGAATCTCCAGCAAGATCATTACATGACTTGGTAAGAAGCCTCGCATTGAGGCTGCACCAACAACTTGTTTCCATTTTTTTTTTTTAAAGCACAGTTTTTAAAGCTTTACAAGAATTACCATGGTTGATTAATGGCTACATCCCTGTCTAGATTCTAGCTGAGGTTACACTTTGTAAATGTAAAGGCAACATCATTTGCAAATACCTGAACAGGGCCACAATCACACTCTTCTCCGTCGTCCAACCTCTTGTTTCCACAATATGGATAATCACTTAACTTATCAGAAAATGGAATATTGAACATGCACGTTGGCTTGTAATCCTTGAGATATTGCTGGTACTGGGTTTTGCTGCATTTACTGAATTTTAGTGCAGGAATGCTAGAGGTAGGACGAGTTAAAAATAAAGATTAATCATATCAATGCATAGTGGTAGAACAGCTATGAAAGTTCTGTGAAGAATTTAGAACAAAAAAACATACGTAAATGATAGACTCAAGGTCCATTTACCTTTTTTACTCTTGTCTCACTGTTACAGCAGAGTAGTAGCTGGGCTCTTTATTATAGAAAATGTCTTATTGAAACACAGCCAACACATACTATTTTAGTGAAAATACTCAGACTATATATCCTCCAGAATATCCTTCCTGAAGCCCATGGTTCCGACCAATTGTGCCTGCTGCTCCCATATCACTTTTTATTTGCCCCACTTGAAATAATCTATATATTTGCCTACCATCCATGCAAGAATACAAGCTTCTCAATACAGGGACTGACTCGTGTTCAAAGTTTTTAAAAATAAGCACTAGTTAACACAGTGCCTGGCGCAAAGTAGTTCTCTATAAACATTTTCTGAAACAAACTATTAATATATAGTACGCTCTTACACATCTTAGGAATGTGATATATTTCTTTTTAAGCTGAAACTTGCCTCCCTTCCATCTTCCTTTTGTTTTGACTCCTTTGTTATTATTATTGATACAATGATTGGATACAGATGGACTTTTAAAGTCTTGGATACGTTTGAGTGGGATGTTATGGTCCCCCCAAAATATTACTAATTATGTAGATAATGATGTAAAATTAGATATCAGTTACTGAGTTCTTACCCAGGAGATATCAGGAAAATTCCAGATAATAACCATATGTCCCTACAATATTGAGTTTTACTCAAAGCCACTCCCCCAATATTGAAATATATTCTCTATGTTGTTTAAGCCTCACCTTCCATCACTATCCATCACGCATTTTCCCAAAGTACAGGTACATGGGTAATCATCATGCCGCATCCCAAGGTCATGCCCCAACTGATGTGCCATTCTGCTTGCAATGGCATTTAGGTCACAGGTCAAAGATCCTGATGCCAAAAAAGATGTGCATTAGAAAGTTCTGTAAGATAGTACACTACAGTACATAAAGCTTTGAACTAGTGGTTGAGAGCTGGTTTCTAGCTTCCGGTTAACTAGTATTTTATCTAAGAGGTCATGGACTTAGTTATCTTCCGTTCTTGCACCTTAGTTTCTTCAGTTATATAATGAGGTTGGACAAGTAACCTTTTGGATGTCTCTAACACTAACACTTTGAAATTTTTTCTTTTTTTGGTGCAGTCATTGTTGGTTTTATATAGACTCATTTTTACAAATAGCTCAAATTTATTAATTAAAATCCTACACAATAAAATAAACATTATTGATTGTCTTCTATTATTAGATATTCAAAGGGAGTAAAAATAAAAATATGTGAGTTTTGGGTTTCCAATTTATAGTCTCACATTAGGCGATAATGTTATACAATCATGAAGAGGCAGTTACCACTATGAAAAAAGTCAGAAGATCAGTAATGTAAAATCCAACACAGAGTTGATAGTTATCTCTGTTCTTAGTTCTATTTCATGTTTTAATCTCTATATTAATGAAAAAAATTAAATTTCCAAAGAGGGGTGGGATATCAGGTTACTGTAAAAGTAAAACACCCCTAATTTGGTGATTTCATCTTACTCATATGACATTTAAAATGTGTCCTGGATGGGTTATACTGTCATAGTTGGAGTGGACAGCCTATATTAGATTAATTTGACTCTATTATGCAAAATTTTGTTTCTAAAATACCATGGGCAAAGGCGTAATCATAAAAAGAACCATAGGAATAATAAATCAGGTAGCCATTTTAATAAGTACTGGCTTTTAAGTTCAAGGTCTTACAAGACTTGCTTAAGCATAACAACAATTAGGCAGAGACACTATAGGAAATCAACCCAAACCTTGATATCTTTTTTTTTTAAACAAATTTTGTAATGTATTTTCATAGTCTTTGTGCATATCCTTTTTTTTTTTTTTTCCTTTCAAACCTTGATATCTTAAAGAATGTCTTAGTGTTATTTGGGCAGCATTTACTAGAAGTGTAGTGACTTGGGAAAGGATCAGGTAAACAAGGGGAGTCAGCAGTATGTAGGTTTTAGGCTTTTTGAAAGTGAATGGTAAAGCCATCTACGTATGATATTTTCCACATAAGAACAATTATCCTTACTTGCTAAACCAGCCATCAAGTTTTATGTACATCACGTGTCCTTATAAATAACTATATTTAATATGCAAAAGAGATTTCCTAATCTTTGTAGGTTAATTTGTGTATGACATTCATATAAACTCGGAAAACACTGGTTTATCTTCATTATTTATCTATAGTTTTTAATAAAACATTTCCCATTTAATAACGGAAACATGACAGTTTCATCGTGACATTTTGGTGGGAATGTATGACAGGATGCATACATGGTCCCTTTCAATAGGACACAGAAGATTACAGAAATCTAAGGTAAGCATTTTGATTAAGTAATACAACATAAATAAAACACAGCCCACCTTAACGACACTGGAGGAATAATAGGGCAGGCATATACCCCCTGAATAGGAAGTTCCTTGTGCATGTGCTTAGAGCCACTTTCCACTATGAACGAGATATAAATAAACTCGTAGTTCAGTTAACACAAACACTGAAGTGCCGTGAACCCCCCCAATGCTAGTGCCTTGGCACTGGAGTTCTGGAATTGAGGATGACCTTGGTTGATATGAAGCTCATTTTAAACCTGTGGTATTTTAGAGGCATTGAGAAAGTCAATGTAGTCTTGAGTTGAAATCATAAAAGAGTACTTTCCCCCCAAAAATAATAATAAGGTCAGAGTCCATTTGACTTGACTTTAGTTTGCCCTACACTCAACTTTGGATAACACCACTTAAAAGACCAAAAAAGTTTAAAGTGTTCAGAGGGTAAAATGCAACATAGTGAATGGACTCAACACCACGATTAATTTGCCGTGGTGGAAAATTAAAACAAAAAAATTAATCAACCGTAGAAACTCATAGAGGATTTGATAAGTATAATCAAACATTTAAAACACTTGTCATGTGAAAACAGGTCTATTCCTGGGTTATCTAAAAAGACAGATGTACATGTGTATATTAAAGGGAGCCAAATTTCATATGCTTTCAAGAAGAATATTTAGAGTTGGACCACTTTAAAAAGAACTATCATAGGCTGAAGGGCCGTACGTAGAGTATAATAGAGACGGTTCAAATACAAGAAAGCTAGTCAGGCTAGATGACCCCTTTCAGTGTTTAACTTTTCTGATCAAGGAGATATGCTGTATTTCTTTCTTCACTACTGATATGTTTCTGTCCCTACATTTTAAAGTCATTTAGTAGCACTCCCCCATATCTCTATTTGTAGACATACTATTGGTGGTGAAGCTACTGCTCAGAGTAAGAGACACACATGGAAGTAAAAGATTGTCTACTTATACCAAGTTAATTTTCCTAGGCTAATTTATTAAGTATTTTAAGACATACATCCAAGGAATAGGCAAATAGAGCTAATCTTGCCTGCTGTGAAGGTCATGATAATATTTTACTGTATCTCCATAATTTTGGGGCACAGTAGTACGTGAATATCTGAACCCAACCACTACTCCCCTGGAGATATGTGTTGTGGACCATCCTGGATATGAAAATCAGAAATGATATTTGGAGGTCTGGTTCACTCATCAGTCTGCCAAAGGGCTGAACCTGACCTCTGACTATGGGCATTGGAAGCTTCACAGTTCTCAGTTCAGACTGAAAGTTAACATTTAGATAACGATAGAAAGCATATTTGCAGGCTATGTTTGTAGACTTTAGGAGAAATACTGGTAATATAGGTAGATGAAATAGTTAAAGTGGATACCACTCTTATATAGTAGCTTTAAGGACATCAAAAGAGATGCTAAAAGACTCCACTGCTTCAAATTTGTTCTTCCCTAATTTAACATTCCTTATGGTGACAGGACTATGTGAAACACAAAGTTGATGTCAGATCAGTTCCACCATAATTTATCATTTTCCTATAGGCTGAATAGTGTACTAGGTATTTTGAATGACAAAGTGGTAAAAATAGCCCCCCTTTTAAGGAATTAATGACCTAGTATTACAGAAAAATCCAACCCTTTACTTAGGAACATTAAAGCTGTGGCAGGTTTAATTTATCAGATTAATAATCTGTTATCTTAAGTATAGATGCTCTTGAAGAGCTGGTCTGGATGTGCACACTCTGTTGAGGGAAAATGTCCAGAAAATGAAGTGCTTTCTCAGAAAGGTGGGTTTCGGTGCAGTGTTGAAATGGCATGGCGTGGAAGGCTGAAGAGAGTTCAAATTGGATGCTGATAAGTAAAGTAAATGGATTCTAAGGGTGCTTTGCTTACCTAATGACATTTTCAACTCTGCCCAGCAACATGAATATTTCAGGGTTTTCATTTCTGATATTAATCATTATTAGGAAGAAAGGTTATTTACAAGCTCACCTGGAAATGTTCTGTATAGCTACACATAACATTTTTGTTCCTGTGGCTTTTATCCAAAAATCAGCTGCTTTAAAAAGTATTTTGGTTTATTTGTTTTGTTTTCTTTTTTAATAATCCACCTAAGATGTGCAGGAAAATAGAGCAGCGACATACCTGAGTAACATAACATGATCAAAATTCTTCCTCTTTTAAAGGATTATTTCTTGCCAAGCCGAAAAACGTAATAAGGTCGTTTCTATTTTAGAATCTATACCTATTTTGTCTCCATTTGTCCATATTTCAAGGCCAACTAATGTCACTTGAATGTCCAAGGTTTTATAAATCTGTTCAAAGGAGAAATAATTTTTCACAATGTCAAGTTGCAGAAGGATCCTTTATCATGGCTATATTCCTTTACATTAAAAAAAGTAATTTTAATGTGTGAAGTACATAAGCAAAAGTTTAGACCTCATTTTACAAACAGTTGTATTGAAGCAGAATGTAGAGTTGAATCGTCCAGAATACTGGGTGAATTGCCGTGACCAACAAAGAAACTTGACCAAAAACACCTGATTCTCCTTGAACTATTATAATCCTTACATACACTGGGCTCAGGATATGTCTAAAATAAATAATTTACTAAAGCTCTGAGATTATACCTGACCTGAAAATATGAATTTATGAACAGTGGCACATAATGGAATGAATGTTCTTTATTCATCTCTCTACTTAGGTCATGAGTTTGTTCTGTAGCAGATTAGAAAGTTGATACTGTTTTCAAAAACCCATAGCTTAGCTTTCATGTTTGTTCCCCATGTTTGATTTTTGGAACTACTTTGTTGTGTAAGAAATCTTATTGGGGATTGCTCAAAGCCTCAAAACAGACAGAAATAGTTGTAGCCCAAGGATTCTCACCCCTACTCCCATCTGCTTTTGTAAACACCTAGTTGATAGGTACTTTGATGCCACGACAAAAGAGTTTAAGAGTTTAAGTCATTTCATAACCGTGAGAACTATGGTTCTCATAAACTTTTTTTTTTTTAACATCTTTATTGGGGTATAATTGCTTTACAATGGTGTGTTAGTTTCTGCTTTATAACAAAGTGAATCAGTTATACATATACATATGTTCCCATATCTCTTCCCTCTTGCGTCTCCCTCCCTCCCACCCTCCTTATCCCACCCCTCCAGGCTGTCACAAAGCACCAAGCCGACCTTTAGTTAAATCATGATCTCAAACCTAACTAGATGTCCATTCCTTTTGGCTCTGATCGTATTGTGGAATAAACCTTATGAATTAGGTCCCACCAAGCAAGATAATTTTTTTAACCTTTGAATTCTCTACATTCGTGGGTGGGCTTTAGGTCCATAAAACTGGATTCAAGTGCAAATGGGAACAATATTTGTTATTCTATGGATGTATTCTCTTCTAGTGAAAAAATATCCTATAAAATAAAGCCATATTTTATCTACAGAATGCTTGGATGGGTTTGGATATACATATTTGGAAGGTTGTTGAGAAAGAACTTTGGAATTTCTGAGACAAAAGAGGTGAAGACATGAAAGTAAAGTGAGAAAGGATGCAGTGAAATAATGAGTGTGGAGGATAAAGGGCCAGTAAGAAGAGATATGACGGGAAGAGTCAAGGACTTTTAGACTGTGCTACTTTAAATTGTTTGTGGTATGAGCCCCCAGTCTGAACTGAAAATCTTTAGTAAAAGTTCAGCAATGTGCAACAATCTTGGAGATGGGACCCCAAGGAGAGAGTTAGAGTCTTATATTTGGGTCAGTGTTAGAGGAGTAATAAAGACAATTGCAAGATATAAGAAACAGGAGAAGCAGCACTTGAGATCACCCCCAGAGCAAAGCCAGTACTGGGTGTGGGAGCTCCCCACTATGCCCAGGAAAGGGATTCATTTATATCCAAGGCTAATGGTAGCTCTCAGCCCCTCCAGTCCTGTTTGGGAAATTGAGAGTACCCTGAAGCAATTCCTCCGCCTCCTGCCCATGCTAGGGGGCTGAGACAGCCCCGCGCACTGTGGAGACTGTTTTCCAGCCCCATCTGACCCGAAGGGCTGGTGAGAACACCTGAAAGATATGCATCCCAGCGGTGCTCAAGCTGAGATAAGGGCAGACAGAGCCAGTAGTCTGCAAGCAAAGCCAGTACTCCTATTCAGCTGGGAAACTTGGGGTCAGCTTGAGTTAAGGCAGCAAACAAAGAGCTTTACCAGTTTCAGGGCTGCTTCTCCTGCTGTGCCCAAGCAGGGAATTTAATTTGCAGCCCCGCTCATTGCTGAATATAGACTTCAGCCTGTCTGACCAGGGACCCTCACTGTGAGACGCTACATAGCCCATTCAACTGCGGAACTTGAACAGAGTTCAGCCCGTGGCTTCCCCCGTCTGCGGAGCAAAACTGGTGGCCTCATCTACCCTGGGAATTCAGTGCACTCAGGTCTGATTCAGGCCCCAAACATCCTAGTGAAAAACTAGAAAAAGATCAAATGTCCTTCAGCTGGTGAATGCAAAAACCACTGATCTAAAGGAGCGATTTCTTACAGTGTCTTTCTTTGGGGCCTCTTTATCCTGGTAATGGAGCTGGTCGGAAGGAGTCAGCTTTAAAAAGATGTGTATAATTCACAGTCTTGCTTCTTTGACAGGATACTAGTTCATTTCATGTTAGACGAATTAATCATTTTAGCGAATTTTACAGAAATATTTCCCCTGATTTCTCTGTCTAAACATGGGCAATAAATTATAGCTTGAAAGACTTTTTGCTATGCAGAGGTCATGGAAGAGTGATTTAAAATAGTGGATTTGATCTACTCATGATGGGTATTCAAATCTTTGTACATTGCTTTATAAATTTTGTGATAGTGACCAATATTTGAAACTTATGTAAATATTAAGTGTCATTTACTTAGAAAACCAAAAACTTAGGGCTATGATGCATTTGTTGCTGTGATTTTTTTTTCAATGGAATTTTGCTAGACTACTTGGTGAACTGTTATGTTTTGGGCTGTCTTAATATCAGTATTACTACAAAAATCCAGCAGAGATCTATCCTAAAAGTTTCTTTCCATTTGTGTTTTTGGCTTGATTCAGACTGTATCAAATCTTACCATGTTGACAAAATTGACCGTTCCCCAAACTCGATTCCTCAGTTTGTTAGGGTGATTATTCTTGCGATACTGGAAATATAGACATCAAATCAATACTCATTAATCATAGGAGTTGAATAAAAATTCAACATCATGAGATATTTCGAAGAAAAAAATTCATTGGCTTTCCTTCCAGAGGGCTAAAATATCTGGGCAACTTATGCAGAAATAACATGTTTTATATAAAGTAACTAGATATAGCAGTTTCAAAAGTCATGCTTCACCTTGGCACTACTTTAAGGTTTTCTTTATGACTCTGTTCCCTCTTCACATTAAATATATTACATTACGTTGATTTATTAAACCAACTGATAAGTGTGCTTTAGAGTCCATATTCATAACAAAACTTACTAAAGCTCCACAGCAACCATTATATTGCAAAAAACAACTTTGTCTGCACTCCTGTATCCATGGTGGCTACAAACTAAGGAGCATGTAATCAAGGACCTGGAGCCAGGGATAGGATGGAGAGGGACAAGAAATTGTGGTTTCCCCTCCTTTCTCTCCAGGAAAAGGCTAAGAAGACAAAGCAGTTTCCTGCTCCAGCTAATTTTCTATGTTGTTCTCTTCTTACAAATGGATTCCCTATTTGTACTTGTTCTCAACATTATCAGTTTAGACCTAATAAAATACACTTAATAATAACATAAGGTATCCCGTAGAGATACATGCAAGTGGTCAAGCTTCTTTTATAATAATAATTTAAAAAATGCCTTTTCTGAATGCTGCAATTATCCTATAGTTAACATTCCATTGCTCGCCTGTTATCTTAAATATCTGAATACCCCCAAAGATATTACATTAGAATCCCTTTAATTTTCATTTCCTACCCACTCCTCAACTTACTACTCATTGATTTAAATGCCACTATTCTACTGAAACTATTCCTGATAGGCCCATAAATGTCCTCTTAATCATCAAATCCATTGCATTACTAGAGTAAACCTTCATTGTTATGCACACTTTTTCTTTTGATATGTGCTGGATTGGGTTTGCAAATATTTTTAGGGTATTTGCAGTCGTATTTGTAAGTGAGATTGGCTTATAATTTTACTTTCTTGTCTGGATTTGTTATCAGTATCATCATAGGTTGTTATGGTAATGACCCTTAAGGAATCACTCTTCCGGGTATCTGCACCGATGTGTGGTTCCCTCAACCATTGATTCTAGACTTGGCCATATGACTTTAGTTAATAAGACATTTATAAGTGTCCTATAAGCAGAAGCTTGAAAAGCTCTTGTACATTGAAGCCTGGTCTCTCATGATGTTTTGATGCCCAGCTATAATACCAGAAGAACGGGCTTGTCTACTTGGGACACGTGGGCCAAACCCAACACTATGTACCAGACAAGTGGCTAAGGCCAGGTTACACCATCCAGCCAGCCCAGTGGAAACACCAGATTACTGCAACTGTATAAATGACCCACACTAAGTTTTGGGTAGTTTGTTACACAGCAGTAGATAACTAATATGAACGTTATAATAACTATGAAATGTGTGAAGAATGTTTCCTATTCTTGAAAACAGTGTATAAAAAATGGGGTTTTCTGTTACAATAAATTTTGGTAAAATTTGTCTTTAAACTCATCTGAGCCTAGTTATTTGTCAGTAGATTGTGGACTACTTGTTTAACTTTAAAACTATGTAACATTCTTTTTGGAGTTTCCTATTTCTTCTCAAGTCAGCTTCTTAACATTGTACTACATTCTTCTACTCATAAATTTATTGGCACAAGGTTGTACATATATTTTTTAATGATATACATATAACCTTTCCTATATTTATAGTTATGTTTTTCTTTCATTCCTAATTTTATTTGTACTTCTATTTTTGTCTTAATAAGTATTGTCAGAAGTTCCTCTATTTCATTTATCTTTCCAAGGGACTAGCATTTGACTTTGTTTCTTTTTGTCTTGTGCTTTTTATCAATTTTACTCATTCTTAAAATTATTTTTCCTTCTCTTTTTTGGTTTTATTCTGTGTTTATGTTCTAACTTTTCCAGTTAGACTCTTAATTCATTAAATTTCTTTCTTTTTTAATATAAATGTTTGTCTATAAATGTCCTTCTAATTACTGTTATGCCACCTGCATCTAGAAAAATTTATCTCAACTAATGTTTTCTTTTTGCTATTATAAATATTTCATACTTTCAGATTTGACTTGTTTAGTCAATTAATATTTGGCAATGTATTTTTCTTTTAGTTTCCAAATCAATTTTCGTTTTGTAGTCTAGTTTAACAATTTTTTTGTTATACCTTCCAGTTTGGTTGTGGTTAAAAAAAAGCGGTGATCTTCTCCATATATATCTTTCCTATCTGTTTTACTTCCTTTGTGGCAAAATGTCAGTTTAATTCTTGAAAATGTTTTGTTTGAACTTGAAATGAATACATATTGTCTTTTTTCTGGTTGCAGTATACATCCATCAATTGATTAGATCAAACCTATATTTATGTGGTTTAAATCTTTTCTATTTTTGTTGAATTTTTTCCCTGCTTAGCCTAAAATTTTCTAATAGAGATGTAAAAAACAACCCTTCTTACCCTGTAACCATGTTTTTTGTTGTTGTTGTATATCTTTTTATACTCTGCTGTAAGATGTATAATCTGAAATATCGTTGGATGATTTGCAGTTCTTGGAGAGCTCATTCTTCTTTTCATTATGTTGGTTGACTCTTCCTCGTGTGATTAGTTTTACCTTGGATTATGATTATAGGGCATTTTTGACTTGGAGTCTAGCAGTTTACCGAATTTCTGATCAGTTTTTTTGTTGAAAGCTTGGCGTGGCATTTCTGTGTCTAAAGAAAAGTATGTCATGCTCCACATCAGTGCAGGACACAGGCTTAGGATTTTGTTTTCTCATGCATAACATTTTCCCTGCCCATTGCTACAGGCAGACAAACAAAACGTTTCCTTTCTCTCTGCAGTTTCACTAGAGAGCTTTTCCAGTTTCCTTTCAGAGATGGGACAGCCCTTTGTGGCTCTGGGCCTTATGCAATATATTCTGTATACTGTGTGTTGTGTCACCATGCCTTTGAATTTTAGTTACTGTTTCGATGGAGATTCTCTGCCTCATTTTTAGCACTTGGAGATTTTCTGTGTTTTTTTTAGCTCAACTATAGATGGTGAACATATTTTCAATTTTTTGAAATTGTTCAAAATTTTTTGAACATGTTCATGATGTGGAGGGAGGTTCTATTTTGGTTTAGTCTGCTGTACTGCCAAAGGACATTATCATCTCTTATATATGCCTGTTTGGGGAAGCTAAAAACAGAACATGGAACCTGGAATGGAATTCTGATTGAAATACTACTTTCTCTTTGTTAAAAATCACAACTATAGTTTTATAAGAATGAATGGGGAGCAAATGTTTCTCTGAAAACTTACCATGTTATCATCAGCAACAATGAACAGTTCAATATACTTTTCCTTTTCCATACTCTGGAAATTTATGGAAAATTGAATGAAGTACGGTTAATGTCTCTTATCTTAACATTTTAAGCTAAAATTTTCAAGGTGAGAAATGTTAGTATTATTGGAAGTTGACATGCAGGAGTATATCTAATAATTCTAGAAATGTAGGTAAATAAAACCCACTATATTATTAAAACGTGTGGTTCTATGCATCAGATTCTAGTAAACCTGAAACAACATTCCATATTTTATTACCCTTTTTATTTTTGTTTAGTCTTTCAGGTAAAATAAGGATTATAAACAAAGAATCATGAATCCAGTTTTTAACATTTAGGGTTTTTTTTAATTTACAAACTAAATGCTTACTAAGTAAGCTCATGTAAAAGGACCATTTACAGTTGAGAGCAAGACATATAACTGGCCAACAGGAGTGACTGTATTCCTTCTACTCCTCTTCTATCTCCCAGTCTCCCTTTATGGGAGTGTCAATTCCAAGGAAAGATATGAAAGTTGTTATTTATAGATCTTTTATTTTATAAAACACAATACCAAGAAATTCTAAGTTTTCAGCTTTCAGTGTCATGCATTGAGGTACATGCATATGCTCTTGAATATAAACCAGAGGCATATTGTTCAAATATTTGACTGTCATTCTTTTCTGAACTAAGTGATCATTTATTTATTGATTTATTCAATCAAAAAACCCCATCTATTAGGCATCTAGTAAGTTTCAGACACAGTCTACACCGTGGATATGTGAAGAAAATAAACACTCACACATCTTAAAGGCTAACATGTAGAGGGGATTTAAGTTGATATGAACAAGTATAGAAAAGCCTAAAATATGGAGGACTATCATTGTGCCTTCATTCTACTAGAAATTCCACCTTAACAATTAGAATATTTTG
Source organism: Tursiops truncatus (assembly GCF_011762595.2). Classification (NCBI taxonomy): domain Eukaryota; kingdom Metazoa; phylum Chordata; class Mammalia; order Artiodactyla; family Delphinidae; genus Tursiops; species Tursiops truncatus. The sequence continues at coordinate 14,255,034 of NC_047039.1, forward strand.
CGTGATGAAAGGGGGATAACCTGGCTTATCATCAACATCTCCTCCCAAAAAAGTGGCAGGAAAGACAAGGAAAGAAAAGATAATATCTAAGAGAGATTTCAAGATGTAAATTTCATTCTTTCCAACCACTTATAGCCCTAATACTATAAATCTATATGTAGGATTGTAGATATGCCCCTTCTTAGAAACTGATGAGACAAACTGGGATTTGCTGTAGGGAATGAACACTTTCTGTATAGATAACAAAAACAAAAGTTTGACATTTCAGATTTCAAACAATGAAGATTCAGATTCAGGCAGCCTATACACTTCATTAATTGGGCTCATAATCTCTCTCTTGAGATCAGTAAGAAAGTAAGAGGCATTTGACTTGGGATAAAGATAATTTAAAAATAAGGCACTCACTTCCATTTTGGAGTCTTCCATGGATTTAGTATTGTCATTTGGAACAGCTGTCCTGGTAAAATTGAGCTCTGTACAGGAATAATTGGCAGGTTGCTGCATCTGGGGTTTATATTTGAACACCACATGTTCTCCTTCATCTGAATATTTCACTGGTTCAATGAGGTACCTTCGGTCACTCACCCTGAAGAACCCCCTGTGGAAATTGGGAATACAATTGTCTCTTTAAGATCTCTTTCATTTTACTGCTACATTACTTACACAATATTTCTCTGTTCCACTTTATGGAGTTTGCCTTTTCAAGAAAGGGAAACTGCAGAGTCAAGGCCTCATGTAAGCATGTAGCCAGGTATTCTGAGAGACAAAGAGGTGAGATGGCATGTAACCTTTGACTCAATAACTTTTCTAAGAGTCAGCTCATCTGGATTTTCAGAAGTTTAACAGCCCAACCTCTCCTTTGAAGCATAGGTAGAGTAACAATTCCCACCCAGGGTTGAGGACCTCTGGCAAGTGTGAGTTCTTGCAAAAATTTTGTGAATTTTCATGTCCATCATTCATTAATTACAGAGTAAATATATGAAGGTACAGACACTATTATGTGGTAATTGTGTCATTAAAGGGTTTCTCATTCTTTAAAATTCTGGGACCTACTCAAGTAAAATCCTCAAAAATGAAGACACAGGTTTCTTGCTCTTTACTCTTTGCCACCCCACATCTTCTTCCTTTGTCCTTGAGCCCAAGATCTAGAGACAACAATATAGGCTTTACTTCTGACATTTTTTACTTTCCAGAGTCTGGAAACACTGCCTAATTTAGTAAAAAGCTGTGAAGCGTTGTGGTGTGATGCAGTGGGAATTCACAGGCCTACAAATTAGGAGGCCTGGTTTTTGGACCGAGTTCAACCACCAGCAAAATGAATGCTCAGGAGCAAGTCTCTGATGTCAGTATCCTGATCTGTAACATGAGAGGACAGGCTGGATGAGTTCCAGTCACCTTCCAACTCTGAATCCCTTGATCATATACTGAAAAACTTGTCTTGCTTAGGGCTGTGCTTTACATCTTTTTTTCAAAAATGAACATAAACAATGGGCTGGAGTGGATCCTCATGCTGAAAATATACAGTAGCTTTTTTCCATTAATTTTTCTATTTAAAGGTCTTAAAAAGAAAAGAGACGTGAATGTCTTTGAAAATTCATAGGAAAACTCATAAAGGTAGAAAGATACGGTGCATACCTCAGACCGTTACATGTGCTGATACTGGCAGCACAATCAAATTCATGTATGATGGATCCTTGGTAAAAACAGTGATCCTAAAATAGATAAGAGGCTACTGATGTAAGTACATGTATTGATATTATATAAATATTAATACCTACATATTTTATGTTCACAATACATCATTATTTCATTTTCACAAACTACACTTATGTTCATTTCTGCATTCATTCATGCATTCGTTCATTGGAAAATTTCGAAGCTACTTTAGAAGCCTTTTATTTTAATTGCATGATTACTTTGTGTGAAGCAGTGTATGAATTCTTCTTTCACAAATTTAAGAGTCTATTAGTTGATGCTAACCTCAGAAATGTGACCCTTTTCCTTTGAAATATTACTTTTTTAATCCATCTTAAAATCCTATCAGACTACCCCTCCTGTGCTATTACTATAAATTTCCCCCAGTTGCCTATGAAATAAAGTCAAAATTTTTGATGATCGCAGAAATTAGGTCTCACTCTCCAACCAGGTCCCCTCGTGGCTTTGTCTCCTGCCTCTCTGCTTCGATCAAGTTGGTATCTTTATTACTCCCTACTGGGTGTTCCATCCATGGTGATTCCGCCAAATAATTTCTCTTTCCATCAGTTCCTTATGTTCAGCTCCTGCCTATGTGTGACACTTTCCATGGTCCTGGACCGCAGACTCTCACAGACGAACAACCACTCACTGTATAAAAGAATGTTACCCAGTTTTCTTACTGTTCTATTTTACAAAGATTGCATTATGACTGAGATTTCATAGTTGATAGCTGCCTTAAACAGAGGCAATATGGTTTAAAAGTATACATTTAATAGAAGAGAATAAAGTCATCCTTGGCTAGAAGGCTGCAGTGGGCATGTTCTGTAAAGGGGAATAAATATAAAAATAGAACTCATATCCATTGGAATAATATTCATGATTAATGAACAAAGATTCATTTGGAGAATGAAGGAGAGGATTCAGTGTTGGTGCATCAGAAGGACAGGGCAAGAGGATTTGACTCCCATAAGGGTCAGTTAGATGGAAGTTTTAAACTTGTTTCATGTCTTGAAGTTTTATCCTTTAGCTTAATTACTATTCCATCATGGTACCTTATACTTCTCTGGTGTCCTGCTTTACCCTTCCTCCAGACTTAACCCCATTTTGGGTACATAGAAGTCAGTGTGGTAAAGGAAAATACATTAGCAGTCATTGATTTGCTTGTTAGGCAGTGATCAATCTCCTTTAGAGGTCAGAATGTCATAGTTTCTGTTCTAGAATCATTCAGTGATGGTAGTCAATGCAGGAGTAATTTCTGATGTAACACTTTCTGAAGCTGCTTGTAAAGCTAGGATGGGATTTAAAAATCATACGAGGAAACAATAGTTTCAGAGAAGAGACATAGGAAGGTCCCATAAGATACCATGATCTGAGGATGCTTGGTGATCTGCTCTCCTTTTGTGGAGTAGTATGTCTCACTGTAATCTGAGGCTAGGAACTGCCTGGAAAAGAGGGCAGAGAGGTAGTGAGATTCGCTTATTCTAAAAAGTTAGCAGATAAAACCTGTTATGTGAGAGTGAAGGCTCTAGGCTGCTTTCACTTCTCAGCAAGATCCTCTTATGCTAAAAGCAAATAAGCAAAATCAATCCCAGTCACATGAAAAGCCTTTCTACCTAGATTTCATGGTTTGATAAAGATGGTAAAAGATTCTGGCAGTTTTAACAAGGCATCATTTTGAGAAGAACCTAGAGAAAATATTATCTAAGTAAAAATCTTCTTGCCTTAAGCGCCAAAATTAATGCAAAAAATTGTGATGTATATGTATCATATGTATAAATGTATATACTATATATGTTTTATCTAAATATACAGCTGTTGGGTTAATATGTATTAAGATATATGTATCATATGTACATAGATATGGATTTAACATGATTGCAAAGTTTTTACATTTTACGTGAAATTATACAATATTAACTGTAAATATTGTAACCTCTAAAACAAAAGCTTTAAACTAAAGCAGAGAGATATTGCTATAAAAACAATCGATAAACAAAAAGCCAGTAGATAAGAGTAAAAAAGAAATCAAATAATTCGAAGATCCAAAGAAGGGCAGGAAGAGAAAACCAGAGGAACAAAATGAGAGGCAAACAGAAATTCAATATTAAATACAACCATATCATTCATGACATTAAATGTTAATGGATTAAACTTTCCAATTAGAAATCAGATTGTCAGAATCCACTAAAAAGGCAGAACCCAACTACTTGCCATCTTACAAGAGACACATTTTAAATGTTAAGGCACAGGTAGGTTGGCATGAAAAATAGTACATTATGGAAACAGTAAATATGTGAATGCGGAGCTAAGCTGTATTGATATCAGGTAGAGTACAGTTCCCAAAAAGACGGGCATTCCATAATGGCATAATGATAAAAGAGTAAATTCACCATAAAGAAAAAATAATAGTACATGTGTATAACCTAATAGCTAAGCTTCCAAAACATGAAGAAAATATTTTAAAAATTGAAAAGATAAACAATTCCAAATCATAATTGAATGTTTTGACATTCCTCCCTCAGCAGTTGACAGAACAGATAAACAAGTAATATAAGTAAAAATAGAAGATCTAAATAATCCTATCAACCACTTTGTCCTAATTGTTGTTTATAGAGCACTTCACCCAGTAACTGCAAAATACATATTCTTTTCAAGGTATGTTTAACAAATTAGAACATAGGTTTGGCCATAAAACAAATTGCAATACATGTTTTTAAAAATGATATCATACAAAGCTTGAGAAAGGGTATGTAAAAACTACCAAATATTGGAAATTAAATAACCCACTCTTAAATAATCCATGAATCAAAGAAGAAATCTTAAAAGAAATTAGACAATATTTTGAAAGGAATGATAATAAAAATAAAAGATGTCAAGGTGTTTGAATTGCATCTAAATTAATGCTTGAAGGAAATGTCATGGTTTTAAATATTTTAAATACTATGACAAAAAGATCAAATGTTTGCATAAAAAAGTAAACACTAAATAAGTGGAATAAATTAAATAATAAAGATAATAGATGGATTCAGTGAAATAAACAGACAGTAGCAATAATAAACAAATTCAAAGGGTGGTTATTTAAAAAGATCAACAAATTGATAAACCTCTTTAGATTTGTCAAGAAAAAAAAGAGGGAGAACTCAGATTACCAATATTAGAAATTATAAAAAGATTATCATTTAAGGTACCACAGATATTAAAAGAATAATCAGAGAATATTATGAAATACTTTATACCAAAAATTTGACAACATACGTGAAATATACATTTTCCTTGTAAATTACAATTTAAAACTGACATAAAATGAAATAGAAAATCCGAATAACCCTCTCAATAAAATTGAATTTGTAATCATAAAACCTCCTCCACACACATACACACAAAATGTCCCTCAAGGTAGTTTCATTCGTGAATTCTATTCAACAATCTAAAAATAACATTCTTCAGAAAATATAGGAAGAGAGAACACTTCCCAATTCATTTTTAAGAACACTTCCCAATTCACCTCTTAATATTAAATATGTGACAAAGACATCACACACACAAAACTAAAAATGCAGAATAATATCTATCATTAACATGGTGTCAAAATCCTTAAGAAAATCTTCGTGAACTGTATACAGCAAAGAGAGTTTTATCACAGGGATGCAAATATGGTTTAACATTCAAATATCAATCCGTGTAAATTACCATATGGACATTTCAATGGATACAGATGAAATGCTTTCAGTAAACTTCTCAGGAAGCTATCTTAATCTCATAAAGTACACAAATGACAAGTCTATTGGCAATATAATATTAATCATTCAATATTTATCACTTTTCCCTTAAGATCAGGGATACTGTAATATTGCCAACTCTTCTATTTCTACTCAGATTGTACTGGAGTTCCTAGCCATTACAATAAAGCATAGAAATAAAAGGAATAATGACTAGAAAGAAAGATATACAACTGCCAATACTTGCTGATGAACATCTCTAAGTAATCTATGAAACAATAGATAAATCCGTAGATTAAGACCTCACAACAGAAAAATGAAATAATAAAAAACAATTCTGCTTACAAGAGCACTGAAAGCATTAAATATGTAGAAATACATCTAAGCAAAGACGTCTGAGAGCTGTACACTGTAAACTACAAAACATTGTTGATAGAAATTAAAGATCTAAATTAATATAGAGATGCAACACGAAGACTCAATATTGTTGATATCAATTCTTTTAAATTCATGTATAAATTCAGTAAAATCACAACCAAACTTCTAGCAGGCTCTTTAAAAAATAAAAATTAACAAGTGAGTTCTAAATTTTATAGAGAAATGCTAAGGATCTAGAATTTTTTTTAATTCTGCAAAAGAAGAGCAAAATTATATGTTACCCACACTGGCTTTTAGACTTACTTTAAAGCTGCAGTAATCAAGACAATGTGGTCATAGCTTGGGGATTGAAAAGGAGGTGAACAGGATAAAATAGAGAGCTCAGAAATAGTCATTTGCTTTTGGTCAAAGGTGCAAAAGCTATCCAATCCAAAGAAAGGCAATTCAACAAAAGAGGCTGGCTATGTATATGCAAAACCAAGAACCTTGACCCACCTTCAAATTACACACACACACACAGGCACACACACACAAACACAAACACAAATTCAAGATGATAATAGACCAAAACTAAAACCCTGAAAACGTTAGAAAATTTAGTAAATTGAAATTTCTTCAAAATTATAAATTTTACTTTTTAAAAGAATATTAAGAAAATGAATATAAAAAGTAACAGGATGGAGAAAACAGTTAACAAGAAATATATCTGACAATTTGGCTAATCTCCAAATTGTATGAAGATCTTCAACTCAGATCTTCAACAACTTCAATTGTATGAAGATCTTCAACAATTTTTTATAAAACTAAACATATACATACCCTGTGATCCAGAAACTTCACTCCTTGGCGTTCACCAAGGAGAAATGAAAACATATATTTATAAAAGGACTATACAAGAATGCTCATTCAAGCTTTACTCATGATAGCCAAGTGCTGGAAACAGCCAAGGTCTCCATCAATAGAATGGATAAAAAAATGCTAACGTGTATATGTGTGTGTGTGTGTGTGTGTGTGTGTGTGTGTGTATACATATATATATATGTATATACACCCCCCCCCCACACACACATATATATATATACGTATACGTACACATCATGGAGTAGTACTCAGAAAGGAAAAGAACCACACTTCTGATACATGAACTACATGAATGAATCTCTGTCTATGGAATGCTAAAATAAAGAAGCCTTACACAAAGGGTACATGCAGTGTAAATCTATTTATAAAAACTTCCAGAATGGACAGAATAATCTATGATGAGTAAAATCTCTGTGAATAGGTTTTGAGAGAAGTTGACTAGGAAGGAGGAGGAGGAAATTTTCTGAGTGACAGTTCTTTTATAATTCACTTGTATAGAAATTTGGGTAACACAGGTATGTGCATTCATCAAAATTCAATGCATGTACACTTGAGGTTGTGCATTTCATTGCATGAAAATTTTACATCAAAAGAAAAACTGTCAACACATATTAAACTCTAATGATATGCTTGCTGAAGTACTTAGGGGGAAGTATACTAATGTCTGCAATATAATTTGGTATGCATAAAAATAAGATGGAGGATGGATGGATGATAGAGGAATGGATAGACAAAGAAATATGATATAAAATAAATATAGTGAAATGTTAATGAGCATATTTGTATTTGTATGTCTTGATGGGATTATGGGTATATGTTTATTCATTTATTCAACAGTGGTGCACAAGATACAGGTCACTGCCCTCAAGGAAGCCACAGCTTGGCAAAGAAAAAATCAAGCAAATGTAATTGGGTATTATAAGCATCATAATACGAGAAATTCAGTGACTGTGTGAGAGATATTGAAAAGAGGGGTCAGGGGCAAGGAACAGCACATGCAAAGGCCCTGAGGTAGGAAGAAGCTTGACACATTTGAAGGACAGAGAGAGGTTTAATATTGCCAGAAAATCAAGTGTAAGTTGAATAGAAATGAGAAACGAAAAGTTAGGAAAGAGTCAAATCATGTACAGCCCACTAAGTCACTTAAGAGGATTTGGACTTTAGCCTAAGAGCAAAGAGAAGCAAAAGGTTTAGGCAGAAGAATGCAGAAGTTGGTCTGGTATTTTAGATGGCTTGCTTACTATGGATAATGGATCAGCAGAAATCACGACTGTAGGCAGAAAAAGAATTTACAGGTTATTGATGGTGTACAGGTGATTTGAGCAGGGGAGTGGCTGCAGGAATAGTGATGAGTAGATGATTCCAAAGACTATTTACATACTAGAATCTTCAAGGCTTAGTGATTGCTTGATAGAGGAGGCAAAAGAAAAGAGTCAAGGATTGCCCCAGGTTTCTGGTTTGTTTAACTTTTTCACCACTGAAAGGTGGATCTTTTGAAGGAGGGGCAGCTTTGAGGGAGGAAGAGGGGAGGTTTGTGTTTGTTGAATGTGAGGAACGCATTAGTTAGGACTTTTTTGATTACAAGTTTAATATAAAATTAGAACTTTATTGTAAAGATGCAGAATTCATAGATGGCCAGACAAGAAACTAGGTGCTCAATCAAATAAGAAGGGTTGAATCCCATCTTACGACATAACTATATGTATAGGTGTGTGTGTGTGTGTGTGTGTGTGTGTGTGTGTGTGTGTGTGTGTGTAACAAGATGTTATAATGGGACTTTTGAAATTTCAGTGCTTGAATATGGATTTTATATTAGCTAATATAATGAAACTGTTGTTAGTATTGTTAAATGTGATAATATTGCTTTTCATCTTGTCATTCTGCTGTCAATAAACAAAATTTTCACTTTTTTTATTTTAGAATTATATTTATTTTTGTTTAATTTTGAATTCATTTTAATTTTAGAAGCATTTTAGATTTAGAGAAACATTGGATAGACAATACAGAAAATTCCCATGGACCCCACAACTCAGGTTTTCCTGTTGTTAACACCTTATATTACTCTGGTATATTTGTCACAACTAATGAACCAAGATTGATATTATCAATTAAAGGCTACATTTATCCAGATTTCCATAGTTTTTGTCTAATGTCCTTTTACTGTTTTAGGATTCCATCCAGGACACATTATATTTAGTTGTCATTTCTCCTTAGGCTCCTCTAGATTGTGATAGCTTTTCAGACGTCCGTTATTTTTGATGACCTTGACAGTTTTGAAGCATGCTGGTCAGGTTTTTTGTAGGCTTTCCCTCAATTTCGGTTTTTCTGATGTTTTTCTCATGTTTAGACTGGAGTTATGGAGACTTGATAGAAAACAAAATCAAGTGCCCCTTTTCATCACATCAAATAAAAAGTACATGCTGTCAACATGACTTATTACTGATGTTACCATGGACTGCTTTGCTGAGGTAGCATTTGTCAGCTTTTTCCACTTTAAAGTTATACTTTTTCCTCCTTCCATATTATTCTGTCTACTCTTTGAAAGGAAATCACTATGCACAGCCCATGCTCAAAGGGTAGGGCTCCTCCTGGTGGGGGCGGGGGGCACGTTTCTACATCAGTTTTTTGATTCTTCCTTATGGGAGATTTGTCTATTCTCCCTCATTAATTTACTTGTTCGGTCTTTTATTTATATCAATATGGGCTCATGGATATTAACTGATACTTTGTGTTATGGTCCAAAACCATGTTATTGCCTTTGTTGCTCAAATTGTCCTTTTGGCCACTGAGAGATCTTTCAGCTGGCCCCCTGTGTTCTCTTGACATATTCCCATCAATGTGGGTTTGGGTTTGTTTTTTCGTTTGTTTGAGAGCTTCCTTACTTTCTAGAACTACAAGATGCTCCCAACTCATTTCGTGCCCTGTCCAGGCTCATCTTGTAGATTCATATTGGAAATTTTCATATTAGTCTGGATTAAGTCTTAAGACAGTAGTCTCTTAAGACAAGAGACTAGTTCTCTCTTGTTTCTATAAATGTACTGCCCATTCCTCTAAGGTCTACCCACCATTAATATATTGGATTCCGTTTCTTCTTGTCCCCTAGCCCCAATATCATCATTCTGGCAAGTTCTTTCTCGAGACTGAATACTCTCAATTAGTATATATACAAATATGCTGCCATTTTTATATCTTTTCAAAAAGCATTTCTTCTTTTACATCACCCTACCTTCCACCCAGCTACTACTGCTTTCCTGACTTCTTTTAATAGCACAGCTTCTTGAAAGATGAATGTACAGTTCCTCTCTCCCCATTTGCTCTTGAAATTACTCCAAACATACTTTTCATCCTTTACTCAATGAAACACTTCTTGTCAATGTTACTGCTGATCTGCACCTTTGCCAGATCCAGTGGTCAATTTTCAATCTTCACTAACTTGACCTTTTACAACCTTTGACACTGTTGATGACTTTCACCTTTTGAAGAGTTTAGCTCATTTGTGGATCTCCTCCGTGCTTATTCACTGCTTTTTCTTAGTCTCAGTTGTTGCATCATCCTTCCCTCCTCAGTATCTAAATACCTCAGATATCCAGGGCTCGATTCTTGGAATGTTATATACAGTCACTAACAAGGTGGTTCTCAACCAAACTAATGGCTTTTTCTTACTCTGGTACCACAAATCTAGCAGTGCCTTGCATATACACACTGTATTCAATATAAATTTGTTGAATGAAATAAACCTAATTTGCAACATGATTATTATCTGGCTACATCCACGTGTGTTTCTAAAAATTTTGAACGTAATTGAAACAACTTTAATCCAAATGAGCATCTCTACCAGTAGAGTTTCTGATAATCTTTCAGGTCATTACAAGAGATAGTTGAAGACTGATTGGCGTACTCAGCATATCTGACCCATCACCAAACAAATACTCATCCACATATCAAATGGAACTTAGCAGCTTCATTCACAGTGACAGTTAAAGAGAGCATTTTAAATTGGGTGATAGGTTGGAACTATATTGAGCTTGCCTTTATTACAGTCTAAATTGTGGAAACTAGAATAAACAATGTTTAAAATACCAATTGTGAAATCCCAATTATTTATGGTGTCATGTTAAAGGATAAGGCTTAAAGGCATTTGTCTGATGCCTTTAGTTATGGCTGAGCTAACTTTCTAGCATGTCTATAAGATTAGAGATGTGACATTATCCATGGCTAATCCAGGTGAAACAGCCAACAACTTTCAAAGAAGAAAAATTTTTGGAACTTACTCGTGACCCATAATCAATAAGTGAAAAGCAGACATTAAGATAAAATTTCTGCATGGCTCTGTGTTCTTATTATACACTAGTGCTTTTTTTGAGGGGAAAAGAAACTTTATTTTTTCTCATAAAGCTCTATCAAGTGACTAGTGTGGAATAGTGCAATATTATAATATAACTAGTTTATAATTTATTCTCACTCTCAGGTCACAGCTTTCTGTGTTTAAATTAACATCATCACTAAAGTATATAAAGCTTTAGAAACAAACAGTGATCCCTGAAGCAGATTTCTATCAAAGTGGCTCTGGGAAGTCTGCTTATCAGACAAAAGCAGATTTTAAAAATTAGACAAATATGAGAACGTTCTGTCCGCTCATATCTTAGCTGCAAATTAGTGAAGCAACCTCTCATATGAGGTTCTCCGATCGAATGCCATCTTGGTTTCAGGGAGGGGTTTGGAGGTTGTACATTCTTGTGTCCAATCCTTATCATTACTAGGATCACCCTTTAACAAGCAGTGAAGCAGTATGTGTCTTGGGGGCTTCCCAGCTTTGTGAAGCGCATGTCCACTTTCTCCCTTTGACCTCCCTCACAATCCAGGTACCCCTTCAGGTTTGCCGTCCTGAGCGTCCTTCTCTCTTTCTTTCCCTCAGTCCACCTCCCCCTCTCCTAGCCAGCAACTTAGAGAGCAATCCCTCACCCCTTCTTTTTTTTTCCTTTTTTTTTTTTTTGTGGTATGTGGGCCTCTCACTGTTGTGGCCTCTCCCGTTGCGGAGCACAGGCTCCGGACGCGCAGGGTTAGCAGCCATGGCTCACAGGCCCAGCCGCTCCGCGGCACGTGGGATCTTCCCGGACCGGGGCACGAACCCGTGTCCCCTGCAACGGCAGGTGGACTCTCAACCACTGCGCCACCAGGGAAGCCCCCCTTCTTAAGGACTTAACAGAGTGAATTCACAATAGTGGAGGCCCAGGAAGCATGACAGATGATAAAGAATATATTCTAAGTCAGAAACGGCGGCGCACTCTGCAGACTCAAAACGCTTATTCTTGTATGTCCTTTGCCAAGAGAAACATGAAGAAAAGGGGCAGTAAATTCAAGTGAATGAAGAGAATGAAGTGAATAAAAAAAAATCTTATTCAAATTACAATAGAAATGGCAAAAACTTCACACAGAAATACTGGAATAAAGGGTAGCGTTTTATGTCTGACTTTAAAAGAAATATCATTATAAAGTACTCCAAAACCACGTTAATTAAGGGGAACTTGCAATTCTTTTTGTAGAAGCTAGTTTCAGCCCATTAATTGTGTTTTAAGTGCATTGAAAAGAACACTAGATTCAAAATCAGGAACTCTGTGTTCACCTGTGACTAATTCTGCTACCTCTGCCAAATCACTTATTTTCTGGGCCCCAGTGCCTTATTTATAAATTGGGAATATCAGATTATTTGATCTTTAAGATTTTTTTTTAACATCAGGATGCTATGTTTCCATGCTTTTACTGAATTTTTTTCTCCTTTCCCAAGACCTCTTCACTGTAAGTAGAAATTTTGACTTGATAGAATAATGACAAGTTCGGAGTTTTTTTTTTCATCATTACCCTACTTTCCACAAATTAATATGCATAGTAAATGTCATGTTATAAATGCAACAAGAGCCATAAAAAAATTGACTCACTCTGCTACCCAAAAGGACAAGGTTATTCCTGGGGAATGGCAGACCCAGACTAAAAAGAGTGCATAGAAATTTCACCTCTTAATTCTGAAAGTCACATTACTTAACTAGTGACATTGAACAAATTACTTAATATTCCTAGAGTTTTGGTTTCCTCGTGGCAAATTAAAGATAATAGTGCTTCCTACACAAGATCACTGTGTAGATTAATAAGATAATTAATGAATAGTGCATAATACATATACGACTCTCAATTTTGTTGAAGGGTTGACATTATTTCTCACCTTCAATTTAACTGTTTCATAAGAGCTTTAGGGAATACACTAACTTCGGTAAGGTCAAAATGTTTAAACAACATAGATTTAAAGCCAAGTGGTGACAGGGTATGAAATGAAATGCAATTAGATTTTCTGCAGTTGCATAAGTGATAGCATTCATGATCCTATCCACAAGTCCAATTCCTACAGAACTATGTCACACCTTCACTTCACTCCTCAACAAGCTGTAATTTTCATTTTTAAACAATTTATAGTAACTCTCTTGATCTCTCATGCCCTTCCAGAAACCTTGCTATTTTCCTTTTATAGCAAAAACTTCTCAAGGAGCTATCTATAATCACTGTTCTCAGTTCTTCATTCTCTCTTTAAGCCACTCCAGTCAGGTACAAGAGACAATCTCTTTTGTACCCACTACTGTACTGAAATTACTCATCAAGGTCACCAATGATCTCCATATTTTAAATTTGTGGTTAATTTTCAGTCCCAATTTCATTTCTTGGTCATATTCAATTTGTCATTTGACCCTCTCTTTTTTTTTGATACACTATCCTTACTGGAAAGGAAGCCCTGCTTTTTCTCTCTCATTAGATGCTTTTTTTTTTACTTTGATTCACTCATTTCTCCACATGTCCCAGACCTTTAAACATTGGAGGGTCTCAGGTCTCACTCTTTGAACTTATTCTCTTTTCTGTCTATACTTATTCCCTTGGAGATCTCAACAAATCACATGTCTTAAAAACTATTGCGCTGCTGTTGATTGCCAAATTCATAGGTCCCAGAATTATTTCCTTGACTCCAGTTGTCCATTTGGCATCTCTATTTTGATGTCTAGTGAGCATAACAAATTCAGTATACACAGAAACAAAACTCCTGATTTTCATCCCCAAAACTGCACCTCCGCACATCCCGCTCATCTCAGGAAATGACAATGCTGTCAATCAAAATAGCTACTCAAGCCAAAGACCTTGATGTTGGCCTGGGCACCTCTCTTTCTCTCATATTCCATACACCATCTCTCAGGAAGCTCCAGAAGCTCTTCTTTCAGAATATACTCTGCATCTAATCTTTCTCCTCTCCTCCACTGCTACCACTCTGAGCAAATCCACAGTCTGTTACTACAGTAACCTCCTGACCAGTGGTTTCACCATGTCTATCCTTGCCTCTCCCTCGTAGTCTCTTTTCCAAAAGTAGTTAGTGATCATCTTAAAATGGAAGCAATGCCACGTCAATTCCTGTGTTTGGTGTCCTCCAGTGGCTTGCCGTCTAATGGTGAGTGGCAGCTAAATTCCTTGTGGAGATTTACAAGTCCCTACATGGTCTGGAGCCCTGTGACTCTTGGACCTCATCACTGGCTCTTCTCAGCTCTCTTCAGCTACTCTGTCCTTCTCCCTGTACCCAGGATGGACACGCTAGCCCATTGTCGCTTCAAGGCAACATCCCTATGGCTCCCTCCCTCACCTCTTTTAGCTCTTTCCTCAGTACCTTTTCACCAAGACGTTCTCTGTTCACTCTATTTTAGATTGCACCTGTCTTTGAACAAATATCTAAGCACTCCGTACCCCCCTTCCCACTTGGTGAATGAAGGCTTCTTAGTACCTGGTCAGTAAAGACTTTTATTCATGTATTTATTTTTCATCCTCTGCCTGTTCTAAAATGTAATGTAGAGATTTTTTCCTGTTTGGTACTATACCCCCAATGCTTAGGCTTGTTCCTTGCATTTAACAGACTCTCAATAAACTTTTTGTGTAAAGTAACCATTTATTTCAGGATATTGTCCATAGAGCTTACATTTTCTTTTCAAGAAACTGAGTATTACCAATGAATGACTGAGATTCTGGCCTCTTCTGCCTTTCTGAAGAGGATTTCTTAGTAGCATGGATGGTCAAATGTAAGGAGACATAAGTTATCCTATCTAGCCACTGTTTGCACGATATTTTAAGATTATCAACAAAACGGTGTAAGGACTTTACTTTTAGCCAAGTGACCGTTTGGTTGGTTGGCCCGTTCAGTTCTTGGTGCCCCTGCTCCTTTTATCAGCATGCCTGTGGGAGTTCTCCTACACAGTTGGCCCTCCTTTCATCTGCCTACAATTTCAGCTGAAACATCTTTGTTCAAGGTTGATTAAACAGAACTCAGAGTATACTTGTCAGTCTTTTGTGGCTTCATCATATGCTTCATTCTATGCCACCCTTTGCCTCCAATTTGACAAATATAATAAATCATTGTCTGGGGTGAGGGGCCATCATCCCCTGTCTACCCTCCCTGAACCCAACACATCTAGTACCACATTCTTCATGATACTTCTATTACCCCTATTCCCAGCATAGCATGCGCTGCTCCTTCCTTCCCCTGACTCCTGATACCCTGCCTAGCTCTGCTCTACAGTCTGCATGTTGGTATGTAAGTACCTTTGAGTGAGTCTTTCTCCTCTGCTTGTTATGGTAGACTAGATATAGTGGAATCCACAGTATCGAGTAAGTTTGTTTGTTTATTTCTTAATAAAGTGATATATCTGAAGTTACCCTCTGCCTATCACTGCTCTCAAATATTCGCAGTCATAGGAATTATTAGTATAATTTTCACTTTATCTTCTGAAATATGTGCAAGCCCTTTGAAGACAGAGACCACGGCGAGCATTCACATGTCACCTGCGGAGTCTAACAGTACCAGACCTTGCATGTTGTTGGTACTCAATAAATAGTAATGTAAGAACTTGATTATAATTTATCATAACATTATTGCTACACTCATTTTATAGAACAGATGATAAATATTATGGATTCACTGGGACTGAACAAAAATTTCACAATAATTCTCATTTTCCTGAAAATGGGAGCTTCTTTGGGTCTCTGTGTAGCTAACCTAAGCCTGCTTAAAAGCCCCCTAATCACTGTGACTAAGGGCTATTCGTGGACCATCAAGTAGTAGGAGTCAGGGTCATAGTAATATTTCGAATAACTTGGATATCGATCGTGCCTTTCTTCTGAAAATGGGAAAGAATGTGATACCATCTCTACAGTCTGCCCATTCAAACTCTGTAGACTGCTTTCACCCACAGTAATACCTTCCGGCACAGCTTGATCTCGATGTTACTGTACCAGCAGCACTTCATTAATCGTGGAGCAGAGGCTGGGAATGGCCCTCAAACCTGTGCCAGAAGCTCCCCATGGGGCCAAAGTTGTCACCTCACAAAGAGAACATTAAGGGAGGGAGGGGTATTGGCACCTGGATATTCCTTAACTCAGAATGCACAGTCTTGATTCAGCCTTGAAATTAAAAGCTTGGTGAAATAAAACTTATACCCTGAGCATTCACTCTGTCCGTCACTTGCTCGTTCAGTGTTAACAGTATGTGGTAGTTAAATAATAATTTAGCCAGTTTACAGATGAAAAAACTGAGTCTCAAAAAGGAAATTCACCCATTCAAGGGTAATCAGCAAATGGTGGAGCTTTGTGTATGCCCAAGTCCCTTAGACAATGTGTGAGGTTCCCATTATCCTGCTCTCTCACTTCTGAGCATAACAGAGAAATCCTACAGTAGTGATAATCTCAAAAAAAAGAATACTTTTAATCTTTCAAAGTAACCAGCCCCTGCATAAGGTTTGAAATTCCCTTCCAGTTTCAAACTCTAGCCACGTGCCATACAAATATGGAGTATTTTGAGCCTTTGCTTTCCACGGTGCTTTGTTGGTGATGGTCCTGCTGCCTGCCAGTGGCCATGGTTAGAAGCAGAAATAGAAAGAGAAAGTTGAGATTGAGAGTTTTAATTTTTTTCATTGGTTTCTTCTTTTAAGAATCATACTTATTTTTCCCTAATTCTTAAGGAGACATCACCCAAGAAAATTATTTATTCTCATTCTCTTCCTATGAAGTGAGGAAGTATGCTTTTGTTTTGTTTTTGTGTTATGTTTTCCTCTTTTGTTTGTTGTTACGGCTTGAGCCCCTCTAATCTTTGCTTCTGCCATTCCTTTGTTGAACTTTCTCAGTTGCTTCAACTGAGTAATACATTCTTGTAGAAACTGTAATAGTCTTTTAAGCAGGACAAAAAAAAAAATTAGTTGGATATTAATGGAATGATGAGATTTGCTCAAAGGTATGAACTCTGTAGGAGAGTATTGCTATGAAGTTAAATGAAATTGTTTAAAAACAATGTAGATGAAGTCAACTCATATCTAAAATTCTGACAGATCCTTTGATTGGGTGATCAATGGGGATGTTAACAATGGAACATGTTAAGTGGGATTGGGGAGGTGGATTGTGCCATGAAAGAAGGCTTTCCAGGTAGGTTGAAGATGGAATATGAAGAAGTCAGTTTGCCAGAGTAACAGAATGATACTTTATCCTGAAGACAATAGCTGTTAGAATTTTAAACACAGAAAAAATATTGTCAGACCTGTTTCTCATATGATAAGGACATCTGGCATGATGGATTGGAGTGGAGAAAGGAGAAAATGGTGATGATTGTACCAGATCTTCTGACCAGGAAGGAGAATTTAATCAGTTTTATCTTAATTTAGTTTTCACTCACATTGGTAAATTTCAATCCTATCCCTCAGATGGAGGGATTTTATTCCTGGGAGTTTTCCTTGCTAGAGACAGGATATTCCAGCTGTATTTAGTGTGGAATATTAAATGTAATGATTTGTAACCCACTATTTGGAAGGTTGCTCTGTGATATTCCACAAAATTAAGAAATAAAATTGCATCCATTGTATTTTATGAGCCAGGGGTTGTGATATGATGGTCTGTGGGCCACCAGTTTTATAAATAAAATTTTATTGGAACTTAACCACACCCATTTGTTTATGTATTGTCTATGGCTACTGCAGAGAAGTAGTTGTTACATCAGAGACCACATGGCCCACAAAACCTAAAATACTCGCTATCTAGTCCCTTACAGAAAATATATACCAACTCGAGTCTTAGGCAATGTTGTTTTTGTCAGTGTATTTTTCCTTCGTTTGTTTTTAAAGTTTTGAACCATTGAGGAGATAAATATTCAATAGTATTGAGGTTGCTGCATTACATTTTACTGATCAGAGCTCTTAAGAGGAACTGAAATGGAAATCTGGAGAAAAGAGTTGAATAGAAGTCCTCTCAAACAGCCTAAGTTACAGAGTACTGCACATATACACACAGACATGTACACACACACATAGTAAAAAACAGAAAAGCAAGAAGAAACAAAAATGGAACAATTTGTTTTGCTCACTGTGTTACATAACGCTTTATCTTTTTTGTTGAAAGAAAGCCAAACTTGTCTTTTAGAGTATTTAATCTCATAATGAAGTTTCTAGGCATTCTTTTCCTGGACACTGAGGCACCACTCTTTGTTGAAAGTGTGTAAATGGTCTTGTCAGTATAAGTGATGCAAACGAATGCAGTCCTCAAAAGATGCACAAGAAGTTTTCCAACTGTGTCCTGAGTTACCCTCCTGTTGGTGAAGAAGGCAGAGCTATGGAAAGTCAGAGATATTTAGATGGTCCATCAGAGATTGAACAAAGAGAAAAATGATTTCTATTTTAGAAATTTACTAAAGTTATTTTCCATGGGTTTAGTGCTTACTGTGTCTCACACACACAGCTAGCAATTTATATATCTCTGTTAAACTGCCAAAAGTTTGCAGCATGTAACCGTACTTCATCCAGTGCCTCTACATCCTGTGTCCTCATGTATTAATGGGGGGTAATTTCATAGGTGAGTAAACCTATCTCACTTTCTAATTTCATACAGGTGGTAAGTGGCAGAGTAAGGATTCCAACCAAGTCTGTATTCTACAAAGCCAGTGCTTTTCAGGATATCACACTGACTCTAATAAAGGTCAATACCTTTTTTAAAAATCCCAAGCATCTACCTCCTGTCAACATTTATGATTTACAAAACAGAAACAGACTCACAGGCTTCAAAAACAAACCTATGGTTACCAAAGGGGAAAGGTGGGGGGAGGGATAATTAGGAGTTTGGGAGTAACATATACACACTACTTTATATAAAATAGATAATCAACAAGGACCTACTGTATAGCACAGGGAACTGTACTCAATATTCTGTAATAATCTATATGGGAAAAAAAATCTGAAAAAGAATGGATATATGTATATGTATAGCTGAATCACTTTGCTGTACACGTGAAACTAACACAGTATGGCAAATCAACTATACTCCAATAGAAAATAAATTAAATTTTTAAAAAGATACACTAATTTTAAAAGATTTATGATTTAAAGCAGTTAGAAAGCCCATCTGGGTAATAAGAACATAGAAAGGTAACTGGAAATATATAATTCTGAAGAAACACAAACTTCATCAGTACTACAAATCAGTATGTATCCTAGACATACATTTTCTAAAATTAGCTCTGATTCCATTAGGGTTGTTAAATACTGAAGGATTCTTCTAGCTTAAAGTGCTCTGTTCCTAATAAGGAAATCTGACTTCAATAACATGCCCTGGGCAAAAAGCCCTTTATCTGAAAAAGTAAAAATCAAAAGAACATTTAAGTCAACCTGATGAGTTTTTCTCTCTATTTTACAACAAAATATTTTGGTTCTCTAATTTCTGTGAAGCTTATTTTAATTTCCCAAGTGGAAGTAAAACAAAAACAAAACAAAACATAGTCACTTCTTTTGAGTGAAAATAATGGATTTTTTTTCTGCTTGGTTGTTTTCTGTGTGTGTATATGCACAGGACTTGTGTATATGCACAGGACTTACGTATATGTATTTTACTCTAAAGAGAGAGTAACTAACTAGGAAACTAACTAGGAAATTAGTTGATTTCTGAGATTTATTAAAAGAGAAATTTCAAGGACTTAACCTAGAGCTACTTTCTCCTACTTTTGCTGTTCATATAAATTTTATGATCTTGCCATTGTATGACTGTGCAATATAGAGAAAATATTTTTGTGTTTCTGCAGATCAAGGATCTTCTGAATAAATTTTGTAGAAATTTTGTACTCTGACCTAAGAATAAGCCATGAGAAGATAATACACCAGTATAGAGAGTGAGAGAACTCCAGTGACATTTATCTAATTCCATAGGTACAAGTATGAGTTAAAATTTCAATGGAAAATGAGACCTGGGACCTTGGAGGTATATCTATAGGTCATAGAAGCCTGAAAGTCTGGGGCATCTCTGGCCTTTGGAGGGATATATTTATATTCCAAAAGATTAGAGTAAGAACTTAGAAACTTTTCCATCCTGTCTCTAAGGAACAAAGGTTTTTCTGTCTTCTTTTTGGACTGGAGAGAAAGACAGCCATGAGACAGCTGAGAAAATCCATTTTTCTCCATTTCTTGCTTAGGGAGTATCTGACCACTCAAATAAGTTTTCCCATCTGGCTTTCATTGTATTGTCTTGGGGTAAGAGTGGAACAAAGGAAACAATACAGCTATTATTATGGAAATACTAATAACTAATCTCTCTCTGATCCAGAACACCTCTTATTCACATTGAGGACAAAATTAATAAAGATGAATATTTAAAAACCCAGAGGTTTACTTTTTGTTGCTTGCTTCAAATTGATGTTTTCATCTTCGTGTATTATGTATCATTATTAGTTACCTTAACAACTTTTTTAACTACCCAGTGTAGGAATAAGTAGGTTGGTATGGATAGGATGATAGATTAGAAGAGAGAGAGAGACCAGGCAATAAGCTTTGATATTCATATTTACTAGTTTTTTTCCTTTTTATTTTTAATGTGGGTTACCAATTAAGGGAGATACATGATTTTTAAAAAGCTAATTTAAATCTGAGGATAATGAATGAATATTTGACTATACTAATTGGAGATCCCATTACTTTTCTTAATGAAATGCATGCAAATGTTCCAATTCTCCATATAGTTAAAATCAAATGCTTTTCAGGAAGAGAGACTCAGGACATACACTATCAAAGTAACTTCTTAGTAACATAAATATTCTCACATACATTATAATGGCTTATGTCAAGGACATTGGGACTCCACAAACATGTGTATGATATATATATAGCTCAATACATCTAAAAAAGGTACCTCATAGATTATCTCATGTGATCCTGGTAATACCTTGTAAGCTAGTAAAATAGAAATTATCCTTATGTCTTAAGCTATGAATAGTGAAGTTTAGAAAGAATAAGTGGCCAGGCCAAGGCATGCAGACCAGGCGTGTAGAATTCCCATAAAACAAACAAAAAATATTTACAAGCATACCTCATTTTATTGTGCTTCATAGATATTGTGTTTTTTTAGAAATTGAAAGCTTGTGGCAATCCTGCATAAAGCAAGTCTGTCAGTGCCGTTTTTTCAACAGCATTTGCCCACTTCGTGTCTCTTTGTCACATTTTGGTAATTCTCTCAATATTTCAAACTTTTTCATTTTCATTCTATTTGTCATGGTGGTCTGTGGTCAGTGATCTTTGATGTTACTGCTATGACTCACTGAAGTCTCAGATGATGGTTAGCATTTTTCAGCAATAAAGTATTTTTAATAAGGGTATGTACTTTTTTGGATATAATGCTATTGCACATTTAATAAACTACAGTATAGTGTAAACATAACTTTTATATGCATTGGGAAACCAAAAACTTCATGTGATTTGCTTTATTTTGATATTCACTTTATTGTAGTGGTCTGGAACTGAACCTGCAGTATGCCTGTATTGAATGGAAAAACACTGTGAATAAAAAGACATATAGTTCTGGTTTGAATAAGAACTTCAAGAACTGGAAATGATTGCATTTCAATCATGAGATCGATGTACAGTGCTCTAAAATAAGTTTCTTCCTGCCCTTTTATCTAGTGATGAGAAATGGAGTACATGGAATAGTTTCTGTGAGTGGGAGGTACACTTATGTTTATAAATTCATGATGCGTTTTATCTTTGTATTTAGCGTTTATTTAAAGGGATTGGATTTTTCTTATATTTTACAATAAGAACAAAGTTTTGTTAGGATAACTGCATCCAAATACCATATGTTATGGTTAAAATGTTATTCTTCACTGCTTTGAAACTATAGGTGTTAAGGTGACAAATTAAACTTAGGTGTTCTTTTCTCCAAAACCCACAGATAACTGATGAATGGAATAAGAAAAAATAGGTCCAAATATTTCCAATTTCCTCATTACGGGGTATTGAAATTTGGGTTTATACTATAGACAACCAGAAAACAGAACAAATTATATGTAATGATATTTTTAGAAATTAGACAACAGGCTTCCCTGAAATAAGGGAAACAAACAAGGAAGCCCCACAGTAACCTTGATTTCAACCTGAAATGCAGCACAAGAAGAGGAAACACAAACATAGCCTATGGTTCTGCTGAATTGAGGAGAGAGTTCAATTGGGTGGGAGAATCCTTAGGAAGATAGGATTTGTAGATCAGTGTAGCAGAGAAAGTGCTCCAGAAATCTGACATTGGGTCCATAGAGTTCATGGATGAACAAAAATTTGTGCATGTGTGTAACAGAAAACTTCGTGAATCAGGAAAATAGTGACTTCTGAAGAAAGAATAATTACAGAGGAGTAATAAACCAAACAATTACAAAAGCTCAGCTAGTAATTCTACGAGCTAAATTCAGAACCAGAATGGAGAGACTTTGTTCATCACTCAGAACATTCAGTAGAGTAAGGGGGGATCACATCTTAGTAGTAAGGCTAAGCTAGTGCTAGATTCATGCTCTAAAAGGCTACTCTAGATCCATGCTAAAAGTTCTAGAGTCCATGCTGAAAAGACTATCAGAGGGAAGTCCAGTACACTTTATTTATTTATTTATTTTATTGGAGTAAAATTGCTTTACAATGTTGTGTTAGTTTCTGCTGCACAATGAAGTGAATCAGCCACATGTACACCCACATCTCCTCCCCCTTGGACCTCCCTCCCACACCCCCATCCCACCCACCTAGGTCATCACAGAGCACCGAGCTGAGCTCCCTGAGCTGTACAGCAGGTTCCCACTATCTATCTATTTTACACATGGTAGTGTATTTATGTCAAACCTAATCTCCAAATTCGTCCCACCCTCCCCTTCCCCCCCATGTCCATTCTTTACGTCTACATCTCTCTTCCTGCCCTGCAGATATGTTCATCGGTACCACTTTTCTAGATTCCACATATATGCGTTAATATACGATATTTGTTTTTCTCTTTCTGGCTTACTTCACTCTGTATAACAGACTCTAGGTCTATCCATGTCTCTGTAAATGGCACTCTTTCATTCCTTTTTATGGTTGAGTAATATTCCATTGTATATATGTACTACATCTTCTTTATCCATTCATCTATCGTTGGACATATAGGTTGTTTCTATGTCCTGGCTATTGTAAATAGTGCTGCAATGAACATTGGGGTACATGTGTCCTTTTGAATTATGGCTTTCTCAGGGTATATGCCCAGTAGTGGGATTGCTGGGTCATATGGTAGTTCTATTTGTAGTTTTTTAAGGAACCTCCATACTGTACTCCATAGTGTCTGTATCAATTTACATTCCCACCAACAGTGCAAAAGTGTTCCCTTTTCTCCACACCCTCTCCAGCATTTATTGTTTGTAGATTTTTTGATGATGGCCATTCTTACTGGTGTGAGGTGATACCTCATTGTAGTTTTGATTTGCATTTCTCTAATAATGAGTGATGTTGAGCATCTTTTCATGTGCCTCTTGGCCATCTGTATGTATTCTTTGGTGAAATGTCTATTTAGGTCTTCCACCATTTTTTAATTGGGTTGTTTGCTTTTTTGGTATTGAACTCCATGAGCTGTTTGTATATTTTGGAGATTAATCCTTTGTCCATTACTTCATTTGCAAATATTTTCTCCCATTCTGAGGGTTGTCTTTGCATCTTGTTTATGGTTTCCTTTGCTGTGCAAAAGCTTTTACGTTTCATTAGGTCCCATTTTTGTTTTTATTTTCATTACTCTAGGAGGTGGGTCAAAAAAGATCTTGCTGTGGTTTATGTCAAAGAGTGTTTTTCCTATGTTTTCCTCTAAGAGTTTTATTATAGTGTCCAGTCTTATATTTAGGTCTTTAATCCATTTTGAGCTTATTTTTGTGTATGGTGTTAGGTAGTTTCATTCTTTTACATGTAGCTGTCCAGTTTTCCCAACACCACTTATTGAAGAGGCTGTCTTTTCTCCATTTTATGTTCTTGCTTCCTTTGTCATAAATTAGGTGACCATATGTGTGTGGGTTTATCTCTGGGCTTTCTATCCTGCACCATTGATCTATATTTCTGTTTTTGTGCCAGTACCATACTGTCTTGATTACTGTAGCTTTGTAATACAGTTTGAAGTCAGGGAGCCTGATTGTTGCAGCTCCTTTTTTCTTTCTCAAGATTGCTTTTTCTATTTGGGGTCTTTTGTGTTTCCATACAAATTGTAAAATTTTTTGTTCTAATTCTGTGAAGAATGCCATTGGTAATTTGATAAGGATTGCATTGAATCTGTAGATTGCTCTGGGTAGTATAGTCATTTTCACAATATTGATTCTTCCAATCCAAGAACGTGGTATATTTCTCTTTTGTTTATGTCATCTTTGATTTTTTTCATCAGTGTTTTTAGTTTTCTGAGTACAAGTCTTTTGCCTCCTTAGGTAGGTTTATTCCTAGGTATTATACCACTGATGAACATAGATGCAAAAATCCTGAACAAAGTACTAGCAAACAGAATCCAACAGCACATTAAAAGGATCATACACCATGATCAAGTGGGGTTTATTCCAGGAATGCAAGTATTCTTCAATATATGCAGATCAATTAATGTGATATACTACATTAACCAATTAAGGAATAAAAACCATATGATCATCTGAATAGATGCACAAAAAGCTTTTGACAAAATTCAACACCCATTTATGATAAAAACTCTCCAGAAAATGCATATAGAGGGAACCTACGTCAACATAATAAAGGCCATATATGACAAACCCACAGCAAACATTCTCAGTGGTGAAAAACTGAAAGCATTTCCACTAAGATCAGGAACAAGACAAGAATGTCCACTCTTGTCACTCTTATTCAACATAGTTTTGGAAGTCCTAACCTCGGCAATCAGAGAAGAAAAAGAAATAAAAGGAATTGGAAAAGAAGAAGTAAAACTGTCCCTGTTTGCAGATGACATGATAATATACATAGAAAATCCTAAGGATGTCACTAGAAAACTACTAGAACCAATCAATGGATTTGGTAAGGTTGCAGGATACAAAACTAATGCACAGAAATCTCTGGCCCTCCTATACACTAATAACGAACAATCAGAAAGAGAAATTAAATCAGAAACAAATCCCAGTACACTTTAAAGGAACACAACAAAGCCCAGGATTCAACAGTATAAGTCTACAATGCCTGACCTCCAATAAAAATTACTAAACATGATAAAGAAAAATATTACCCAGTACCAGGAGAAGATCAACCAATAAAAAAAGAACTAGAAATCACAGAAATAATGGAATTAGCCCACTAGAATAGTAAAACATTGATATGAAATATATTCAAATATTTAAAAGAAAACGAAGTTAATAAAGTGATAAATGATACAAAGAATACAAAAAAGGAATTATTAGAAATAAAAAAATTGGTCTCAAAATTTAAATTTCTGTTTATGATTTACAGTAGATTAGGCATGCAAAAGGAAAGATCAGTGAACCTGAAGATATAACAATAGAAAATGTCTATAATGGAGTGTAGAGTGTAAAAATACTGAAAAAAATAAACAAAATTTCAACAGCTTATGGGAAAAAGTCAAGATTTCTAATATGTATATAATTTTAGTCCCATAAAGAGAGGGAAAGTAAAAGTAAACAACCCAATCTTAAACAACCAATGATCAAATAAGAAATCACAAACAAAATTTAAAAATACCTTGAAGCAAGTGGAAATGATAAAAAAAAAAAAAAAATTCAAGAAGCCAAAGGAAAAAAACCTTTACCTACAGAGGAGCAAAGATAAGATTACATCTAACTTCTCCTCAGAAACTATACAAGAAAGAAAAGAGTAGAGTAAAATATTCAAAGTATTGAGAGAAAACACCAACTATCCTAGAATTGCGTACCCAGAATAATTACTTTTTAAAAGTGAAGAAGAAATAAAGACTTTCTCAGACGAAAAACACTGAAGGACTTTTTTGCTGGTACACCTGCCTTCCAAAATGTGTTAAAAGAAATTCTTCAGAAGGAAGGAAAATGATCAAGTCAGAAACTCAGATATACATAAGGAAAGAGCATTGAAGGAGGAGTAATTGAAGGTAAATAAAAAGTTTTATTGTTCTTATTCTTAATTGATCTAGTGGATAACAACTTGTTCAAAATATTATCAACAATGTATTCAATTATGTTATGCTTATGTATATATCATATAATGGTTGTGATATATAGATATAGATAGATAGATATAGGGTGTGTGTGTGTGTGTGTGTGTGTGTGTGTGTGTGTGTGTGTGTGCGTGAATTGAATGGTAGTAATCAGGATGGGACTGGTGAGAAATTAGAATTATTTTGTTGTTATAAAATACACTACCTGGGGCTTCCCTGGTGGCGCAGTGGTTGAGAGTCCGCCTGCCGATGCAGGGGACACAGGGTTCGTGCCCCGGTCCGGGAAGATCCCACATGCCGCGGAGCGGCTAGGCCTGTGAGCCATGGCCGCTGAGCCTGCGCGTCCGGAGCCTGTGCTCTGCAACAGGAGAGGCCACAACAGTGAGAGGCCCATGTACAGCAAAAAAAAAAAAAAAAAAAAAAATCCCAAGCATACGTCATTTACAAGAAATCCACTTGTCATCTACAAGATATATATAGCTTAAAAGTAAATGGATGGAGAAAAAAATACCATGTTAACACTAATCAGAAGAAAGCAGGAGTAGCCATATTAATTTCAGACAGAACAGACTTCAAAGCAATGAACGTTATCACAGTTAAAGAGTATTACATTATGATAAAGGGGTCAATTCTCCAAGAAGGTATACCAATTCCTACTGTGTAGGCACCTAACAACAGCGTGTTGCAAAGGCTGATAGAACTGCAAGAAGAAATAGATAAATCCACTTGATAGTTGATAGTTGGAGGCACAACACTCCTCTCTCAGAAATGGACAGATCCAGCAGTTGAGAACCAATTAAGACATAGCTGAAATAAACAGCACTATCAATCAACAATAGAGTTGGCATCTATAGACTACTGCATCCAACATCAGCAGAATATACATTCTTCTCAAGCTTGTGCCTAACATTCAGCAAGATAGACCGCATTCTGGGCCATAAACCACACCTTAACAAATTTAACAGAATAGATATCATACATCTGCTCATGGACCACAAACTAGAAATCAATAACAGAAGGATAACCAGAAAATCCCCAAATACGTGGAGATTAAACATTGAGGTATTAAGGTAAGGCTGGACCTCAAACTTTACTTCTGTTTTGCAAAAGACAATGTAAAGAGAATGAGAAGACAAGACACAGACTGGGAAAAAATATTTGCAAAAGACACATCTGATAAAGGACTGCTATCCAAAATATACAAAGAACTCAAAATTCAATAGTAAGAAAACAAATGACCACATTAAAAAATTGGCCAAAGTCCTTAACAGACACTTCAGCAAATACTATCTACAGACGGGAGAAAAGCATATGAAAAGATGCTCTATACCATATATCAGGGAAACACAGGTTAAAACAACAATGAGATAACACTGCACAACTATTAGAATGGCCAGAATCCAGAACACTGAGAATACCAAGTGCTGTTGAGGGTGTGGAGTGCCAGGAACCGTTACTCATTGTTGGTGGGAATGCAAAATTGTACAAGCACTTTAGAAGATGATTTGGTGGTTTCTTGCTAAACTAAATATACTCTTTCCATGTAATACAGCATTTGCCCTCTGTACTACTTTCCCAAAGTTGATGACGACTTAGGTTCACACGAAAACCTATATACATGAGTGTTTATAGCTCTTTTATTCATAATTGCCAAAACTTGGAAACAACCAAGTTATTCTTTAGTAGGTAAATGGATAAATACACTGTGGTACATCCAGACAATGGAATATTATTCAGTGCCAAAAAGAAATGCGACCTCAAGCATGACAAGACATGAAAATACCTTAAATGAATATTAATAAGTGAAGAAGCCAACCTGAAAGGGGTGCTTACTATATGATTCTAACTCTATATACAATATTTGGAACAAGGCAAAATTATGGAGACAATTAAAAGGATGATTAGTTATCAAGGGTTGGGGCAAGGAGGAAAAAGATCTGCAGAGCACAGAGGATTTTTAAGGCAATGAAAATGCTCTGTTAGATACTATAATGATGCATACATGTCGTTATACATTTGTCCGAACCCTTAGAATGTACAGCACCAAGACTGAACCCTAATGTAAACTGTAGATTTTGGTTGATAATGACATGTCAGTGTAGGTTCCTCGGCTGTAACAGATATGCCACTCTGGTTTAGGACTTTGGGGAGACTATGTGCATATGCATGTCAGGGCAGGGGCTATGTGGAAAATCTCCCTTTTTCTCAATTTTGCTGAGAACTTAAAACTGCTCTAAAAAATAAATACTTAAAAAAACAAAAAGAAATAAAACCCTTTTTTTATTGAAGTGTAGTTGATTTAGCATGTTGTGTTGGTTTCTGGTATACAGCAGAGTGATTCAGTTATACATATATATCTATTCTTTTTCATATTCTTTTCCATTATGGTTTATTACAGGATAGTGAATAAAGTTCCCTGTGCTCTACAGTAGGGCCTTGTTGTTTATCTATCCTATATATAATTTGCATCTGCTAATCCCAAACTCCCAGTCCAGCCCTCCCCTGCCTCTCTGTCCCCTTTGGCAACCACAAGTCTAAAAACAACAATCCTTTTTTTTTTTTTTTTGGAATTTTTGAATTTTATTTAATTTATTTTTTTATACAGCAGGTTCTTATTAGTTATCCATTTTACACATATTAGTGTATATATGTCAATCCCAATCTCCCAATTCATCACACCACCACCCCTACCCCGCCACTTTCCCCCCTTGGTGTCCATATGTTTGTTCTCTACATCTGTGTCTCTATTTTTGCC
Source organism: Tursiops truncatus (assembly GCF_011762595.2). Taxonomy (NCBI): domain Eukaryota; kingdom Metazoa; phylum Chordata; class Mammalia; order Artiodactyla; family Delphinidae; genus Tursiops; species Tursiops truncatus. The sequence goes on from NC_047039.1 coordinate 14,283,936, forward strand.
CTGCAAACCAGTTCATCTGTACCATTTTTCTAGGTTCCACATATATGCTAAAACAACAATCTTTTAATCTTGGAAAGAAATCTTTAAGAAAATGAAAAGGCAAGAGATAGATAGCCTAGGAGGAAATATTTGTAATAGGTATATCTGACAAAGAACTTGTGTCCAGATACATAAGCAATTGCTATCACTCAATAATAGGATACACAACACAATAAAAATGTACAAGTGATCTGAATGCACACGTTGCACAAGAAAATAGATATAGCCAATAAGCGTACAAAAGTGTGTTCATAACATTTGTCAATAAGGACACGCAAATTAAAATCACATGGAGATAATGCTGCATACGTAGCAGAATGGCTAAAATTTAAAAAGATGAATGATACTAACTGTTGGTGAAGATGTGGAGTAACTTGAATTCTCACATATAAACTGATGGGAATACAAAGTCATAATATTCTAGAAAACATTGTGTTACTTTCTCATGTTAAATATATACTGCCATATGGCCTAGTAATTTTATCCTTGGTATTTTCCTGAGAGATAAGAATGTATGTCCATAGAAAGACTTGTACACAAATATTTATTGCAGTTATAGTCATGATAGCCACAAACTAGAAACCACCTAAATAGCCATGAAAGGTTAAATCGATTACACTAAGCATGGCACAGCCATACAATGGTGCTCTGCTAATTGATTGTAAGAAATGGACTGCCAGGGCACACAAGTAAATAGATGTGGTCGTTTTAAAACATGTTCATAGATTCTCTGAACATGGACCTCTCCTCTTGAATCTAGACTGACCACAGGGGTGCATTTGCAAGCAATACAGTACAGCACACGTGATGCTATACAACCTCCGGGACTGTGTCAGAAAAGGCTGTGCAGCTTCTGCCTGGCTCTGGACGCCTTTGGATCCAGGACCTGCTGCATGCTAATGCTCACTCACCATGCTGTGGGGAAGCAGCAGATAAGTGTCCCAGTCTATAGAGCACAGAGGTCTCTGCCCATAGCATCAACCGCTAGATGCATGGGTGACATCGCCTCAATTGCTCTGACATCCAGGCATTTAGTCACTCCTAGTACTTCCAGCTGAGACCTCAGACAGTAAAGGGCTGTCCCCACCGTGCCCTGCTGAAATCCTAACCCACAGAGCCCATGGGCAAACTAAACTCCAATAAAAATTAAAAGAAAAGAAAAGAAAATGCTCAAAACAAAACATAGGAACAAACATACAAAAGGAACTAGAAACTATAGAAGGGTGCTATCTACCTGCTCAAAGAATGGGTAGATGTCTGCAAATATTTGTCCATCTGTGGTCACTAAATCACTCATCACCAAATCCTCAAGTAAAAACAAGGGGAAGACACAGAGACATGCTTTGGGCTGCTTACAATATTTCAACACATAATGCTACCTACTTAATACTACTTAATGGTCAGGAAAAATTAACTGTTATTTGCTCATTTTCTCCTAGAAGTTTTCATGTTCTAGCAATATTTATCTCTTTTCCATAGGAAAGACCAGCAAGGAATTGGAAAATAAGTTCTTTGTTTCTGACAGCAGGTGTCACAGTTGCCTAATAAAAGAGAAGCATGCTGTAAGTTTTCTTAATGAAAAAGAGAAAGGCACTAATCACTTTGACATATGGCTTTAAAAAACAGGCAACTAGTATCATTAGCACATTGTGAGAATTGACATGGTAATGAGTGCCTTCCTGCATTGGCAAGTAACATGCTGGTAAACTACAGCATTGATTTAATTATAGTTATTGAAGAGAAAAACAGAACACTACCTCATCAAATGTGTGTGTGTGTGTAAAAATATACATCCATATATACTACAAGCAATATCCCAGCTTCATAAATGTTAAAATGTGAAAGGATGTTACCCTTAGCACCAAGGAAATATGGTCACTAACCACATGCTGTTTGCAAGTGGCTGGTGAGTTTCACATCCCTGCCACTGCTTCCCAGTTTCCCAGACATCTGCCCTGTTCAGTTTCCCTTGCACAGAGCCTGATTCTGGAGGGTGCCAACCGAGTGTCAATACACCTGCTGGCTGATACTTTAAGAAAACAACATGATGCTATACATCATCAGAATTTCGAGGCCACAGGGCCTGGGGTGATGAAGGATGGTGGTGGGCCCTGGTATTTGCTGATGGACACAGGAGGTGGTGCCCTCTTTTCCATTTGCATTTTTGGAGATAAAGAATTCTCTCTGCTGCCTGAAATAGGAGCGTGCTTTTTTTTCCCCTTGGCCCACAGTAGGAGTTCAATAAATACAAGAAAAATAAACCAGGTAACAATCTCCACACAATGACCATCCCAACCCTGGCAGCAGACCATGAGAAACGTTATCTCCCAGTTTTCAGCGGAAGCTTTTATCTTTCTTTGCTCACATTCTTAGAGAAGACTTTATTGTTGAATATTGTTTGTTTGTATTTCCCTTTTTTTAAAAAAGTAAATGAGCCCCTAGTTTTTCATATAATACATCTCTGCGCTCAATCCCAGGCCCCTCATTTCAGCGAAGACCATCACACCCTTTTGTGTGGATATCCCTATGTAAGACAAGAGGTCGACATGCACTGTGGTCAAAAAAGATGTCGTCTTGTAGCTGAGTTGTGCAGAATATCCTGGCATATTCCAAACATGAGTCCATCTTCCTCAAACTTACAATTTCTTCTGTACTTCTATTTATTCTACAAAAGGAAGAAATATTGCCATAAATGTTCAAATAAATAGACAACAAAAAATAAAGCAAAAAAAAATACAAATCCTAAATTATCAATTATGGAATATGAGATTTTTTTCCCCCCATGGAGACAGCCCTCTCCAGGGTAAAAGCTGGAATCTCCAGTCTCTAAATTGAATTACTGGGCTAATGTTGCCGAAAGCAAAATATAGATGATGCCACTGACTTGGAGGATGGGGAGGACAGAGTGATGGTCATATCAGCCTGGTTCTTGGTGGGAGGGCATGTGTACGGGACAGGAAGTCATCACATAGTAGCATTAGGAAAGAGTGAGGCACCAGGATGTGGAACAGAACACACATGCCACATCCAGACTGAATGGCTGTCACTGAACTGGCTGCACAAACTGATTTAGGAATAGTCGCTAGATCCTAAATAATGTGACACATCAATGAAGAGCTTTGGGATTTGTAGTCCTCTAGACGACATACAACAAGAAAAGGCAGTATTTAAATTAGGGGGGAGAAAAAGCTGTTAGAATGAATAAGTTAGTTGAGCAAGGTCATAGATTAGATACATAGATCAATGAAACAGAATAAAGAGTCCAGAAACGAGCTCTCACATATAAACGATTGATTTTTTTGTTTTTACAAATGCATCAAGGAAACTCAATGAGGAACTGATAATTTTTTTCAACAAATGGTGCTGGAACCACAGGCCATATATGGAAAAAGTGAACTTTGGACCTTACCTAACACCACGCATGAAAATTAACTTGAAATTCATCATAGAGCTAAATGTAAAAAGCATCAATACAATAATAAAAATTCCGGTAGAAAACATAAGAGAAAATCTTAACAACCCTAAGGGAAGAAGGATGTGCGAATATAGAGTAAACAACAAACATTTAAAAAAATCATAAATTAGCCTTCCTTAAAATTAAAAACTTTGAATCTTGGAAAGATAGCATTAAGATAATGAAAAGGCAAGTTCCACTATACCCAATGGGTGTATATATATATATATTCATATTCTGACTTATCTGAATGTTTTTAATACATATATCTGACAAGGACTCGTGTCCAGAATATTAGCACTCAAAAATGGTAGTAGATGGATAGCCATAATCCAAGAGATTTGTGGTCCACAGGCAAGAAATGAGGGGTAAGGCTCAAGTCCCAGGTAGAATTAACAAGGAAAAACAAGGGAGCAGGTCATCCTGCATCTTGTGTCTCCAGGCTAAGGTTAAGGAGAAAGGAGGGAGCTTGTGTAGGATTTAATGAGAAGATAGCTTTCCTTTTGAGTAGAAGGGGAAAGGAAAAATTTGATGAACCCTTGGATAGGAGATAGCATGGTTGGACTAATTTTAATTCTTAGGCAGAATAGAGGATGTATCCTAGTGATTCAGTGTTTACTCTTGGCCCTAATCTTTCTGAAAGCCCACTAAATGGAACATCCACCCAACAGGGCTTAGCAGGGTTCCTCTTGGCTGAATGAACCAGGTTACCTCTAGGGCCTGCGAGTCTGGGAATGAAACCCAAATGCTTGAAGTCTCTGACGTATGTCACTCTGCCAGAACAATCTGCAGACCTCTGAGTTCCTCTGATCCAATTTTTTTTTTTTCCTTTTATCCCTGGGAAATAAACCAGAGTGTCCTCAGTATTTGACCCTTCCTTTTGTGTTTCTGACTAGGGACAATAACCCTGTGGTTTATACCCCCTGCCCAGGCTCTGAGTGACAGCTGTGTGGAATCTGTAAACCCCGTGGGTAATTATCCCAGGTAATCAGTGCAGTCAGCTTGGTGTGTGAATGTGTGTGTATGTGCAGTACATTAGCAGTGCTGGGAGGAGACCACTTCCAGAGCATGCATGCCCATCTGTCCTCTGAGCTTCAAAGAGTCTTCTTAGGTGGGAAACTGGTCAAATCTGAAAGGAGTAAGGAAGAGTGTCCTTAGAAACTCTTAAAACGCAAGTAGAACCAAGATACCGACTTCCTCATTCAGCAGTTAACCAGAGAGCAGTTTGTTGTATTGAACTGAATGGATAAAGCTTGGCCAGGGATGCAGCTTTCAACCCCAGTGGATCAACTTTGTTAAGATGACTTGAAGGAAATGCAGACTGGACGGGTAGTAAAGGTGGGCTCTGCTGCTATATATATTGTGGCCACACGAGGGCGCGTAAAACCCTAAATAGTGTCCACAACTGCGAAAGCCGGCGTTGAGTCCACAAATCCTGGCCCTGCCTGAGCCCCTCTCTAAGCTTCCAGACTTCAGACTAAAGTCCACCTGCCCTGATCCTGGAGTCCTCTACTCTGTTCAACAACGCGCACCGGTCACAGCCCCTCTGATGCGGGAGAAAAGGGGACTAGACTGAGATGCAAAGATGGGGAAAGGCAAGAAGTCCTTGCTCCTGGGAGGTCCTGAAGATCAGCCGGCCTCGGAAGGCCCCTCCCACCCTGCTCTGTGTCGCTGATGCCGCTGGGATGAGCAAATCTGCTGTCTGTTCCCTGTCACCGGAACTTGGCTCCTTGTCCAAAGCCTTCCTGGAAGAGAGTCTCCTGCGGGGAAGTAAGCAGCTTTCCTGGAAACTTACAGGGAGGGCGTTGCAGATGGTTCTTAAGTGGGATTTTTAGGGATGAATAAGGCTCAGAAATTCAGGACGAAAAGTTAATAGATAATAAAATGGAATCCCTCCCGTGGAAATAAAGAGGAGGAGGAAGGGCCCTGGGCAAAGTCCATGAAGATGTACAGTCCTTTGGACTGGCACTTGTCAGAAAAGCCACACTGTGGGAAGACGGCTATCTTTTATGTTTCCTTTTTATGCTGCTATTTATTTCTTCCTATTATTAAGTCTATAGTAAAGTTAGTTTTTTCAAAAAGCACTTTAGTTAGATCTGCTAAGAGAAACAAGAAAGAAGTCATTATTTTTCATTATTTAAGATTGGCTTGTGTCGATAACAGTTGAGGAAGAGCTATATCAGGAATTTGTGTGGTGCATCAGCAGAAGGAAAATGAGTGAGCCCAGTCCAGGAGGACAGTCAGGGGCTCCAGAATATTTGAAGAGTTAGACATGTTTCCTGTATGATGGATTAGTTTCCTTATAAGCAATCTCTATATAGCTGATCTCACTGTGTAGTTCTAATTTGATGCCACAGCACTGACCTTTCAAACCTTGATTCTCCCTCTCAGCTTCTTCCTGTCTGTCCACGGAAACATTATTACCTACCCTTGACCCTGATTTCTCACTGCTTTCTTGTATCCCGTGGACCTTATTATACCTGAGAAAACAGCACTTCTCTTTTTACCTCTAAGATATGTAGGGGCACTCTCTCCCTCTTACAGGTTTACCTTTTCTTGATGATTGTCATTTGTCTATGAAGATGCCCAAAATCCCGATTAATTTGATTTCAGAAATTAAAAGCTCTGTCAATTTTGGGCTGTCCCTAGGTGGTGGTAGACTTGGGGATAGGCAAAGCTGAATAGCTGTGAGTAACTATCTAATGTTCTGATGTATTGATATTTGATGGTCAAGATGAAGAATGATTTTTCCAGTCACCTGGTACCGAGTGGTAGCCACCTAGAAAGGGTATTTTCTAATATATCCATTGAGGAGAGTAGATTTCTTTTCCTTCTACTCCCTCTCTCTTACCTTTTCTCTTCTGGTGAGCTTCTTCTATTTTTTAAAAATTTATTTATTTGGCTGCGCCGGGTCTTAGTTGCGGTACGTGGGACCTTTATTGCGGCATGCAGGATCTAGTTCCCTGACCAGGGATCGAACTCGGGCCCCTTGCATTGGGAGCGTGGGGTTTTAACCACTGGACCACCCAGGAAGTCCCTGGTGAGCTTTAACTGATCCTCTGTTTCTATGCCTTCAATTTCCTCTTAGAATTTGTTGACTACGTGATCACAAGGAAGACAGAGAAAGGCAATGTAAAAACTGATTCCAATATTTCAAGACTTCCTGAAACATGTATTTGAAAAGGAAGCTCTTTGGAGGAAACAGAAGTAACATCTGCAGTGTCTGTAGAAAGCAGATTACTGAGCACTATCTGTAGACATTAGTTAGGCCTTTGAGCTCAAATTAATTTTCCAACATCCTAGGTTCTCTTAGGATTTATGACACACTCTAAGGTTTAATATATAAATGCCATCTGAATGCTTTAAGATGTGAGGTTCATCCATTCCAGAGATAATCCCATCAGAAAGGAGGATAAAATGGTAAACATCTAAATTATTTGTAAGTGATCTGACATTGGGACTCAGGGCACTGGAGTTTGAGTTCTGTCAAACTTTCCTATAGAAGTCTAGATAAATCACTAAACAACCTCTTTGGCCACAGATTATTTCCTTATGAAATAAAAATAATAATATTTTTCATGCATATCTCTTATTGATTTCATTAAGAATCAAACTAAGTAAAAGATATAAAAATACTTTGAAAAACTTACAGCGTCGAACAGATGTATGGTGGTGTTTTGATTTTGCTTTGTTTGGAAACAAAATTATGCCTTTGAAAAGTAATTTCTGGATGTTAAAAACACATCACATTTAACTGTTGGACTGTCTGCATATTACCAAATGTCAAAAGCAAACTATCCAGATGTTTGGTCTACCAACATGCCAATCATCTGAAGGTTTCCAAAAACAGTATTTAAGTCTTTATCACAGCAATTTTTTTCCCAAATAGTTTGATGGCTCCTGATAAACTCAGTGGGAAAACTTTTATTTAAATTGGTTATTTGGTAATATGCCAATTATACCCAGCCTTTAAAAATTGTCCAAATCTCTAAGCCACTTTTCTGAAGATGCTATGTTTTCATGACAAATAGAAACGGAGCAGGACCCTATGGTCCTTGTCCCCCAAGTCCTCTGTCTGTCTTTCATCTGTGGAAAAACTTTAGCCAAAGAATAAGTTTAATCAGAGAAGTGAGAAAATGCAGAAACAAAGGAAAATGGTCAAAGGAGACCAAATAATAATAGTTTAGTCATTAAACATTAGTCAAGGACCCTTAGTTCCTACTCAAGGGCTATAGGTAATATTATGAGCCATATCCTGTGAGCTGTCTTATAGGTACTGAAACGCTCACCAGGTGGAAGAAGCTAACTACATGATGATCGGACTGTAGCCATGACATAAGCTGCCACAATTCCAAGAATTGGCCTCAAGGAAATGGGAACAAACCAACCCTAGAACTGAAAATTAACTGTTCTTAAAACAATCAAGATGGCAGTGGTCAGACTACCTCATGACCAATTTCAAGATGACGGTCAGAGCTGACTGTGCTGTTTCTGCATGTAGTCTCCTTCAGCCTATAAAAGCTCTGTCAGTATCGGGGAGTCAGCCTTTGGACGGGTGTCCACCCTGGTATCTGGCATCCAAAATAAAGCAAACTTTCCTTTCCACCAAGCTTGCCTCTTTATTGGCTTTTGAGCAGCGAGCACTAGACCCCACTTTTGGTTACAAAATGAGGAGTTGTTTAGAAATTTTAAATTACGTAATAGGACATTTTAGCTAGGCAAGGGCTTGGGACTTACAGCCTGAAGCCACTTGGAGTTAGGTGTTGCCCCTCCCCCTCAATATACATCAGCTTTTGGAGCTTAGACGCTATTAAGTAGAATTGGAAGGGGTCCTCCCTATTTCAGCTCTAGTCCATGTATTTATATACTGTCTCAATAACTGAGGGAGAATAATCTTTTAAGGTGGAAAAAAAAATCAAAATCCCGACTCTTGCCTTTGAGGTTTATAGATATAAACCCATGTTCAATAGACTGGAGCAGCCCTAATCAAGGCAAATTTCAGAAAAACACTAGGGATCTTTTAGGGAAAAAAAAAACAACACTGAAAGGAAGAGGAAGGGACTAGACTATGTATATGGACTTAGTAGGTGAGAAGAGAGTGGAAAAGGGATGGAGATCATATTTCTGGGCTATTAGAATCCATTCCCATGACCTGGGCATTCTGATAACACTGATATACCCTGGACAAAGTGATGTTAAGTCACATGAGTATGACTTAAAAATTTTAGATATAAAATGCTCTAATCAGTGGTACCTTGGTAAATTTTTAACAACTGGCTCTCAGGGGGAAAAAAAGGCATGTTTGCACATAAGTACATATGCTTATTATAAATTTTACTGATACAAAGGGTGTGTGTCATATAATTTTTAAATAATAATAAAGCATACAGTATTCTTTATTGTAAATTTCATACAGCCTTTGGATTCTCACAGGATGCTTTCTTTGATTTCTGTTGAACAATTGTGTCTGTAGCCAGACTAGCTGCTGCAAATGATGAATGAGGGTAGTTCTGATATGAATATCAGAACTTGTATCTTTGTTTATGCAAATGAACAGAAATGAAACCACAAAAATATATATTGGAATTTCTCTCATTTGTCAAAAATGTGAGTGACTTTAAGTGGTTAATAGTTTTCCAATACTGAAAGAATAGTCTCTCAATTTTTTTGTGTTATTCACATTGTAATTGCTATAAAGACTCTTTTTTTTTTTTTTCTTTTTGCGGTACACGGGCCTCTCACTGCTGTGGCTTCTCCCGCCGCGGAGCACAGGCTCCAGGACGTGCAGGCCCAGCGGCCATGGCCAACGGGCCCAGCCGCTCTGCGGCACGCGGGATCCCCCCGGACTGGGGCACGAACCCGTGTCCCCTGCATTGGCAGGCGGACCCTCAACCACTGCGCCACCAGGGAAGCCCTAAAGACTCATTTTTAAGTTGAATCTGCATTATAAAAAACTTCTCCATCACTTTCTGAAATATAGACAATGCACAAAACAATCAGTGATTTATAGCACTTGCCTATTTCTGTAATAAAATTCTCCCACCAGGGTCCATTTCAAAGCTACTAATGTGACATCACTGAACACAGAGTAGAGGTGTACACACTACACAGAGTAGCACACGGGTATACAGACAGTCCCAGACTTATGATGGTTCAACTTACAATTTTTTGACTTTGTGATGGTGCAAAAGCGATACCCATTCAGTAGAAACTGTCCTTCGAATTTTGAAATTTGATCTTTTCCCGGGCTAGTGATATGCGGTATGATCCTCTCTCAAGATGCTGGGCAGTGGCAGGGAAGCAAAGCCCCCGGCCAGCCATGCAATCATGACGGGAAACAACCCATACACTTATAACCATTCTGTACCCAGACAGTCATTCTGTTTTTCACTTTCAGTACCGTATTCAATAAACTACTTGCAAGATTGAACACTTTGGTGTAAAACAGACTTTTCATTAGATGATTTTGCCCAACTGTATGCTAATAGAAGTGTTCTGAGCACGTTTAAGGTAGGCGAGGCTAAGCTACGATGTTAGGTGTATTAACTGCATTTTCAACTTAACGATGGCTTTGTTGGGACATAATCCCATCATAAATCAAGGAAGATCTGTATGAGATTTCCATCACATGATTATGGTAGACCTAGACAACAAGAAGAGCACGGGTTAGTAAAATGTAGTATGATCGGAAGTGATAAGTTTTCAGTGTGTCCTTTGCTTCTGTGACTGCACCACGGGGTGTCGTAAGGCTCAGTGAAGCAGATTCCTCCTCAAGGTTGGTGGGCATCATCCAATCTGTGGAGGATCTGAACAGAACAAAAGGTGGAGAAAAAAGAATTGTCCTGTTTTTTCTTCCTGCCTGCCTGCTCGAGCTGGGACACCTCATCCCAACTTCTCCTGCCCTTGGACTGAATTACAGCACCAGCTCTCCTGGTTCTTCAGATGGTAGATCTGGGGACTTCTCAGCCTTCATAATTGTGTGAGCGAATTCCTCACAACAAAACTCAATTTCTCTCTCTCTTACATAGGTAGGTAGATAGACAGACAGACAGACATCTATAAATATAGATATAGATATGTATTTATCATATGTATATGATAGATATCATATGTATATGATATATATCTATTTATCATAAAAAGTGAATAAATGTAAATATAGTATGTATGGTGTTTCTCTGGGGAGCTCTAATATAGGTTTTAATATAATGTATTTAATTACACATTTTTTATGGGTTGCTTTTTTAGTAATGGCTGTGTTTTACAACCAATGCTAGCTGTCTCCAGCATGCCACTGGTTATAATCCTTGTAGGTCAAGCGGTTTTACTATAAGAAGCCTCTATCTGAGCATGAGGTAGGGGAGAAATAAACCTAAAGAAACCCTTTTTCCTTGGAAGATTAGGGTGGGAGTTTGTATCAGACCAGTGGACAGTTGGGGATATTGACAAGTCCTGGCTGCAGCAGGGCTACCAGCAACATCAGATGTGCAGCTTCACTGTAACACTTGTAGTTACAAACCCACCAGTAATATGGAAGCAAGGAAGGGGAAGACAGCCGACAGGAGCAAGCAGCGTTTTCTGGAAGGTTGCTTGTTTCAAAACCTAATCTTTAGAAGTATGTTTAAGTTCCTGTTCTCCCGGCCCAGGCATCAGTGGAAATGTGGGCAATTATTTTAATTGTTAAAAAGGGTTTAGAGAAACTTCAAAAAGAAGTCTAGTCTTGTGTGACTGGCCTCAAGTCATTTCATTTCGGGCATTAAAATATGATGTGACCTTTTCCATCTCCATCACGATGCCCAGCTCTCTGTGGCAATGCCGTCAAATGACCAGAGGGAAAACTGTCTAATTATGTGAGGCTTTGACATCTAACACAAACCTACAGCAAAGCTAGAAAATATTCATTTTTGAAAATGACCACACAGAAAATCCTCAAAAAGTTGCGCTTTTATTCATTGACATTGTGGTTCATTAAGCCAATAGATGAATTGGTGGCATTCCTTGGTGGCTAAATTCCAGTGTAAGCAATGCAGACTTCTTCAAATTAATATTAAATGTGATGGTGAAAGGATTACACATGACAAAATTAAAAATGCTTAATAAGGGGCTTCCCTGGTGGCACAGTGGTTGAGAGTCCGCCTGCCGATGCAGGGGACACGGGTTCGTGCCCCGGTCTGGGAAGATCCCACATGCCGCGGAGTGGCTGGGCCCGTGAGCCATGACCGCTGAGCCTGCGCGTCCAGAGCCTGTGCTCCGCAATGGGGGAGGCCACAACAGTGAGAGGCACACGTACCGCAAAAAAAAAAAAAAAAAAAAAAAAGTGGGGTTAAAACACATGTGACTTAACAGTTTACAATTCTGAATTGAGCCTGCATAATTCAGCAGAACATTTTGAGGTGTTTTAGTCAAAGGCTAATTTCTTTTGTTCTCCAAAGAACAGAGCTAAACAACAGCTTCAGGGTCCTTAAAAATACACCAAAGATCAGGCTTAGAAAACATGCAGCTTCTCTAAATACATTTATTGACCTGTTGGCTGGAGTGGTAAAACTATAGGAAGCATAATGACAAGTGAAAAGCAAAATATATCTCAGGGCAACCGTGAGAATATGCAAGATTCCTGGCATGTTTAGATTTCTTGATTCTTGTCCTGGCAAGTAGCATCTCAATGAAGTGGATTTTTGGATTCATTCTCTGATCAAAAGAAAAAAGTTGGAAGCCATGGTTATTATAAATTATAAAATATTATGTAATAATAATAAATATTTATAGAATTTTAAAAATGCTAACAACCCTACTGAAAGGCAATATCATTAGCTTCATTTTACAGGTGAGAAAACTAATTAAATAACTTAGCTTAAAGTCCCTAGTTTGGGGAAGAACTAAGAAAAGAATTGAAGTTTCCTGAGTCCAAGTCCAATTTTCTTTCCATGATACTAAATTGCCAATCTTGCCCAGTAATGGGGCATGCCCACCTATCATTCCAAGCACCTAAAGAGTTGAATGGATGTTTGCTGTGACGCTATGCTTCTGGTCACTGTGACAGAGGAAGAAAATGGGCCTAATGTCTTAGCATTCCCTGCAGAATGGATCACACCAGGGGTTCAGCTGAGTGCAATGATGCTTGGTGAGAGAATTAATGATGTTCCTCATCTTATGACCCCTCTGATCCTTTCCTTGAGGAAGTTATAGTCAATGGTTTTTGAGTCGATTATTCACTTTATAATCTCTCTGCAGTTTCCGTCCCAGAAAAGATTCAGGAAATTCAGGAAAGGGTGGGGATTTGTAAGAATAATTCCTTTAATATAATTTATCCTGAACCTTTCCCCTATTTATAACTTTTTGTTCTTGTTGCCATTTTTAGATTTGGAGACTGTTTTTCACTGAAAGGAATATATTCAGAACAATTAGGTTTCCTAGTATAACTTATGTAGGAGTGTGTAAAACACAAAAATAATAAGTGAACTATGAATTATTGAGGCATTTTGAAAGGAATAAAATTGCTAAATCTTGTAGTGTGTTCTTAAATGTTATTTTCTGACTACGCTGCAAGTTTCAATGATCAGCACTTAAGAACAAAATTTGCTCTTCAATTGAGACCTTTTTAAATAAAATTTCCTGTCATATTACTTTATATTAAACTTATAACTAATAGAAACTTATACAAATTTTAGCACAGATTACAGCGGTCCTGATCTAGTAGGTGATAAAGTAGCCACTTTTCTCATTACTATATTAATATACACACAACTCTGAGTTATTTATGTTCATATTGATGGCTTTTTTCATTTCTGAAACTGAGTCATTTAAAAAATGTAAAATAAATTGTGTTTTAGTGTATTGTAGAACTCAGTGTCACATCTTTCTTAAATCACATAGAAGTATGAAAATATTTGGAAACAAAGAAAAAAAAGTCTTACGTGTTATGGTTTACTGTTTTTTCCACAGTCAGCTTCAGGTTTTAACATACAGGTCGTGGCGTCACAGCAAGGATTGGCACATTCCTTTAAAGCACACACACAATGCGAAAGTGGGTTCAAGTATTTTTTTTCCTGTAGACTAGGTGCACAGAATTCTGGTACAAGATGACAGTGAAATTTCACTTTCTAAACTAAATTACTCTGCTATACAAATTCTAATGGAAATGACCAAGGAAATTTAATAATAGAAAAAATGCTGAGTAGTGAAAACTACCTCCTAAAAGGACAAAAATAGAATTATCCAAGAATTATCCCAAATAAATTTGCCCACGTGGTATTACATGTAAGTTAATTTAAAAGCTCAAAGGACAATATTTCTATACTATTCAAACAGCTTGAAGATAGAGAAAAAAATTTTCTTAATCCTCAATTCATTTTACCAAGCCTGCATAATTTCGATAATGAGATTTGGTAATGAATATACACATACATACTATTCTCATTTATGAATATAAATGCAAAAACTTGAATAAAATATTAGTAAAACACTAGCTTATTAATATAACAACTCTCTATTACAAACTATGCAGGGTTTTTTTTTGTCACCAAAAATGCAAGAGTGACTCAGCTCTACAGAATAAAGTAATATAATCCATCATATTAAAAGGCTAAGGGGAGAAAACAACTAATATTATAGTGATAGATGGCAAAAATTAGTACAAATTAGGTAGCCATTATTTACTTATTTAAGCATATATTAGTAAACTATGAACAGAATTATGCATCATTATGATAAAATCTATCTGATGAATAGCAAAAATATATTCAATAATATAAACTATAAGACAAGAATTATTTATAAGCTATGTAAAGCAACTATACTCCAATAAAAAGTAATTTAAAAAAGTTACTCATAGGCTATATCTTAATGTAAATTCTGACAAATGCTATGAGTGAAAAAATACATGAAAGTATAATAATTGGAACATAAAATCACACTTTCATTATTCATATGTGGTACAATTCTTGACCTAGGAAAAAAAGAGAGGATCAACTCTAAAAACTTTGAATGAGTCACTAAGATAGCTGTTTAAGATAACAATAAAATAACATCAAGAACACTAATAAATTAGAACCTAAATAAAAAAGAAAACATTATACATATTAATAGCAAAAAGAAAAAATTGGAAATACTTCAAAATAAACTTTCAAAATGTGCAAGAACTGCATGAAGAACATTTTATATAACTTCCCTGAAAAACTTCAAAGGCAACTTGTCTTTTAAGACAATACTTAATATTGTGAAAATGCCAGTGGCCTTCAGAGTGAATTATGAATTTAACACGTTTCAACCAGAATCTCAATTGTATTTGTGGGCAAGTTGACAAAAAAAAAATACTGGGAGTTTTATAGAAGAATGAACACTGGATAATTGCTATGTAAACACTGCCAAAAAAAAAAAAAAAAGCCAGTGAAGAAATTTTCTATTAAAGATATTAAAGTGTGTTACATAGTTACAGTCATTAAAGTAGCATTTCAGTTGTGTGATAATATCTAGACAGATAGATAGAATGATCATTTTTTAAATCCAGAAAAATACCTGCATATATACATAAAAATAATAAAATAGCATATAAGATCATGGAAAACTGGATTTTTCACTAAAGGATACTATATAAAGTATATATACACTACTTTTTGGATAAGAAAACAGTTGTTTAAAAATTCAGTTGTTTGTAAGCTTGAACTCTCTCTGATTTTATTCATCTGTAGAAGAAGAAAATCAAGATATGGAAAAAGTATAGCAGTTGGATGATATACTTAAAGAATATTAGATATTATACATCATATATAGTAGTTTCTCTCTCTCCTCTCCTCCTCCCTTCTCTCCCTCTTTTTTTTGTAGGTGTGTCTGTATGTACTGAATACACGTTATTTACCTGCTGAAATTAGAAATAGTAAGGATTGTGAACAACTTCAATGATCTTCCACCCAAGAAACCACATGGGAATGTAAGGAAGTAAGAATGAGATAAACATAAGTCTAACTTATTGTAGGGTATCACGTCATTTGTAAAATTTCATATCTCATTATAATTAAGAGAATATTTGCAATATTCTTTACAAATGATTGTTGCACCATGTAAACTTTTAATATAATTCAATAGCTTAAAATTTTTGAATAAATAAACTCAGGCATAGAGAGATTACATGCCTTCCCCATTGTCATAGAGCCTCTTAAAGTAATGGATAAGTCTTGGGTTGCAGTAGGCTTCACCAATTACTAGCTTTGTATCCTTGGATCTAGTTACTTAAATTTTCTGCATCTCACTTCTTTTCTAAATTGGGAAAATAACAAACCTATTTTGTAGATTTGTTGTGAGTAATAAGGAGATTGTGATTATAAAAGCATTTTGCAGATTAACACATAAAAATTCTCTTCAAATAGTAACTCATTTTCTCAACCTTAAAAGTAAAAGAAGATTGCTAAGAAAATAGAATGCTTTCTTTTAGAAACCCAATCTGGGATTGCTAGTAAACATTCTATCAGAGACATTCTTTAGAGTGCACTGATGCCTTGAAGGGGTCAGATTTTTATGAAGATTAGCAGAAGTATAGTAATTATCTTAGACGTTCTATGTTAACCCATTTTCTACAGGTTTGTGTGATTTTTCTTTTTTCTCCTTCTGTTTTAATTTCTCCTCGTTTACACACTGGTTTGATGAGAGAAGGCCAGCACTTTTTCTATGGAGAGAACTTACTTCTAGACTTTTAATTGTTATTGCTCAACAAATGATCAGCTGTGACTTTATGTGATTTAGGAATTTCTGACTAATATATTTAGGAAAGATCATAAGTGACATGTTATAGTTAATGATTTACTTCTTTACACTGAACTTCATACAATCATGTCATAAGTGTATCCTGGCTTTGAAATGCTTTTCAAAAGATTACTAAAAGCAGTACTGAAAACAAGTGCAAGCCTACGTTTTACTAAGATGTCAAGTTTGTCTTTAAAAAGAATTTCCAAAAAAACATTTTAAAGGAAAAAAAAGAAAAAGAAAACAGTATAATTCTTATGCAACAATAACTCCTTAGTAAAATTTTTAAACCGTGGATATTTTCATACCTCAGGAGAGCCACAATCACAGACTTCTCCTACTTCCAGAAGTTGGTTCCCACACACTGGTTTTATCGTCATATTTTTAGGAACCAGTGTTTTCAGCAAGCAGCTTGGTTTTTGAGATAAAATATATTTTTTAAAATGTGAGCGACTGACTGTACTGAAATCCTTTGGGAATTTTGAACTGTAACCAGAAGAAAAATGAGACATATCATGACACACAGTGATAAGTGAACATGAGAATCTGACTTGTCTAACGATATTACGTAGTTCAATGAAAATTCCAAATTTAGTATAAATGGACCATGTTATATGTGGAGCTTCATAGAGCAGGCATACTCTGCTGGTTGAAAAATTCTTTTCCTAGACACCCAGTTGTAGAGTTGGAAGAATTTAAATTCCCGTGTGGATTCACTTCTGTCCTAAAGGGCAGCAGTGATGAGCCTCGCCATTTGTTATCATTCACTCATCTCGCCGAGGGCTAAGAGGTAGGCGATAATAACAATGAATAGTGAAAGGAAATAATTGCAGAATTAGAGGTTCTATGGACATATTTATCTATTTATGAACACTTCAAAAGCAAGGTATGTTTTTTCATTTTTCTATCCCAGGTCCTTGCAAAGTGCCTGGAATTAAAAGGCAACTATTAATAACATAAAAATGAATTGATTGGTGATGGGGATTTATAAGGATGTTGTCATCATCTTAATTAGATAAATATTTTTAGAAAATATATTATTTTAAGCTAAAATTATTTTAAGTTAACATGGTCACTATACTTATAAACTCTATCTTGGCATATTTGGAGATCTTAAATAATGAACTCTGCTAGCTGGTAAATCCTATACATCAAGAAGCTGGAGGGTGGGGATTTCCCTGGCAGTCCAGTGGTTAAGGCTCTGCACTTCCAATGCAGGGGGCACGGGTTTGATCCCTGGTTGGGGAGCTAAGATCCCACATGTTGTGCGGTGTGGCCAAAAAAAAAAAAAAAAGAAAAAAGCTGGAGGGTGAATTAGCAGGAAACAGCCCTACATAAAAAAAAAAAATTTTCCATCCAACTATATAGGCTGCATCTGAATTCTTTGGGATTTAAGAAATATTTTTTCTCTAGGGTGACAAGGGCTCACCTCAGATACTCATTCATCACACAACTCCCAGAGAGACACTTGGTGTTATATGGAACATCAGGCATACCGAGGGCATGACCCAACTCATGTGCCATCACTCCTGCAAGAGAGACACTATTCTTTCTCTTACCCTGGAAAAAGAATAGAAATATCTATTACTTCTGATTTTATTCAGTTATTTGTTAATTTTTGCCAATGTTCAGTGTTACAAAAAAATAGTTTGACAGATGAAAATTATTGAATCATTGAGCTTCTTGCCCTGTCATTGGTTATTGAAAATTGTTGCATAAACATTTGAAATGATTGCCTCCTGGGAATCTAACCATTGAGCCAGTGCTCAATCAATATTTGCTGAATTAATGATGAATTCTTGATAAACCATGGTTAAATTATGGTAATTCCATTCTTTATAAGAAGTACTAAAATACACCATAGTATATACTCAAAGACCTCCAAAAACTATTGCCGTGATGCCTATGACATTGGTAGTGTTTGGCCGTATGACACCAGCATGCACTTTGTCTGACCTTCCTGGCCATAGATACTAGGGATGATTAATTTGAAGTTGCCTTGGGCCCCAGAGGGCACCTGGATTCCCTTTATGTCCCAGTCTTCCTGTTCTCATTCACTAACACAAACTAAAGAATGAAACCTCTGGGATAGTCAATGTAAAGAGATATTCTGTTTCATAATCCAAGGAATCTTCAGTGTAGTGATCTAGCAGGAGGTTCACTTCTACTTTTATTTACTGACTCAGAAAATGTACATTGTGCTAACTCTGAATAAGACATTGTGCTTGTCTTCCTGAAGGTTATAGAACCTCATGGAGCTATATTTTTACAAACCTCAATAACGGCAACAGACGATGGGGAACACAAGGAATTCAAGGCTGCCAGTGCTGTAATTCGATTTTTGAAGCCAACTCCACTGTGTGAAAGTTACAGGCACATTGTCACAATTTGAATCTTTGGAACCATCAGCTTTTTTCAACTCTGTTTGAGATTTCCCTAGTTCCCCTATCCTTTTCATATTCATGAGGCCCCCGAAAAGCTTCTGCTGTTCTATAGCATTATAATGACCACAGATGGCTATCCCACATCCAAGAGTCGATTTTAGTGTTCTGACATGGGTCTCCAATAATCTCACAGGTGAACTGCTATTAGTAGAACTTTAGGCTCTCTGACAACTGATCAGGGAGGTAGAATTGAACAGGAATGTCTGCCAAGAAACATTTGGGATAACTATCTTCTCTGCCAAAATAGGCCTGGCCCTGTCCAGCGTGTGCTCACGTGAGTAGCTGAGCGTGGTCATGGATCTTCATCTTCCCCAGGTTAGAACGATGCCAATTCAGAAAGTTTTCAAAGGTGACAGCTGTGTTGGGTACCACCTTTATCTTATCACCATCAGACCAGACTTCCATACCTATCAAGACCACTTGAACATCTATGGTATTATACATCTGTGGAAAGAACATTTTTCTTCATGAAAATGTTTGAGATTTCTGTTTTTAAAAGTTTTGATTGAAGTATAGTTGATTTACAATGTGTTAATTTCTGTTGTACAGCAAAGTGACTCAGTTATATATATATATTCTTTTTCATATGCTTTTCCATTATGGTTTATCCCAGGATATTGAATATAGTTTCCTGTGCTATATAGTAGGAGAGAT
The DNA here is from genome assembly GCF_011762595.2 of Tursiops truncatus. Taxonomy (NCBI): domain Eukaryota; kingdom Metazoa; phylum Chordata; class Mammalia; order Artiodactyla; family Delphinidae; genus Tursiops; species Tursiops truncatus. The sequence continues at coordinate 14,303,262 of NC_047039.1, forward strand.
TTCTTTAGTATTTTAGATATTTTACTGACCACAAGTGATGCATAAATGTATCCAAATTTTGAAAATAGAAAACCTAGAAGTTGCCTTTTCTACAGTATATGTGATTTTACCTTGATGTTGATCATATCTGCTAAATTTCCCAAAACTGCTGGCCTTAAGCCATTGTGACTCTCCCAGCTCCTTATTTGGTGAACACATAGGGAAGCCCTAAGCTCCTGTGTGGAAATATATGTTTAGAGAACAAATATCTTACCACATTGAGTAGGTTTATCACATCAAACAGAAAGCTTCTTATCAAAGTTACATTCCTATTATACATGTTATACTGTAAAACAGAAAATGCAAAGAGTAATTAAAACCACAAATTAAAATGAGAAAGCTGATGGGGTACAGGATTTTACATTCTAAGAAAAATTACACGTTTCAATGTAAATAAATGTCTGTTCATTCCACGTCTATCTTATATAAGAATCTATTTCAACAAATTCTAATTCAAATGTAAGACGTTTTTGGCAGGAGAACAATTTGGCATTCATATAAAATTTCAATTCAAACTAAGTTAAATCAAATTAATTTCAGTGTTTTTAAACCAATTTAATATTATTAAAATTTGGTTATAAAGCAGTATTTGAGAGAAGCACAGATTCTAGTATTTTTGAGCATATGAACATAATTTGTAAAGTACAGATAGTTTTATGTCTATATGTATTATAGTGAGAACTTTAAAAAGACATTAATAACCCATTCTTTTATGTTTCTAGTTATTGTGGTTGTTTTACTGTTGCTATCTGGCATTAAGTATATTTCCAATATCTGAATATTTTGGCAGAAGATTTTAAAGGGGGGGATGAATGAAAACTATTTTTGACAAAGCAGGTAGAACAGACAAGACAATCAGGTGGACAGACTTTGTATTTTCAGCTAGAATAGTTTATTGCTTGTGTCCACTTGATAAGAAAACTTAAAAGTTGACTTAACTGGCCAAAAAGTACTTATATTTCATACTCACAAAGGCATTATCCAGCACCAAAAAGAGATCGATGTATTTCTTAGCCTGAAGAAAGTCTTTCTTTACAAAGAGTGAAAGAACATTGTTAATATCTTCAACCTAAGAGATTAAAAAGCTTACAAAGATTTAAATAAGTAAAGAAGGGTTGAGCTTTACTCATACGAGTCATTGCTGGGTGCACCAGTATTTCATACATCATTGCTGAAATGAATGTTGGTCGGAAAGCTGCACTCACCTTTGGCCTTTTGAGTGACCTTGAGGTTCGAATAAGGCCCTGTTTCCTGCCAACATTTCTTACACCACAGGTGTGATTAGCTGGGTCTAGCTCCTCCTGGTTGTATATGAGGACAGCATGTTCTTCTTGGTCTGTGCTTTTCAAAGGCTTTATCATGTATCTCTGATTGTGATGTGTGAAGTATCCCCTGCGAGATACAGAGGCTCATATTTCAAGATTGTCTTCCAGAGTCACATCCACTGACCAGAGTGTCAGGGATACCTCTCCCTCAATCCCAAACTCACACATAGAGTTTTCATTTGTAGGCCTTGCAGCTAACTTTTGCTAACTTAAGTTGTACTCAGTATTTGTCAGTACTAAAATAGAGCCTATTTTAATTACCTAGAGAATTCTGAACAAGAAGTACTAAGGTGAAGCTATCCCAAAGAATTTGGAATGTACACCATAGTTTATTTTCACATTTAGCAAATATTTCTTGGCAGTTCCCAGACATATAATGGAAAATGCAGTAAAGGCATGTTTAGATACCAAGAACCCCAGAAGAGAGAAAGAATGATGAGCAGATCAGCCAGAGGAACAGTTTATAATTAGTATTAACTTAAAGATTTTCTCCTCTTAGAAGGAAAATTAGTTCAGAAATACAAAGTAAATCCATATGTTGGAATATTAGAAAGCCAACACAGCTGTTAAAAATTACATCTATGAAGGTATTTTATGACCTGGGAAAAGGCTTATGATGTCATGTGGTATGTCCCAGGTTGGCAGAAGAATCATGTATATTTTATTTCATATTTCAATCATGTAAAAGATATATTTGTCTATATGCATAAAAGGCAGCAACCATGACAAAATATTAATAATAGCGATACACAGAGGTAAAATTTTATGGTGGATATTTTTGTATTTGTGCTTTCTCACACGTTAAAAATTTTCCCTAGTTGGCAAGAATTATTTTAGTAAACAGAAATACCACACAGACAGACACACACACATACCCATACACACAAACTTCTAAAAATTATGTTCAACCATGACAATTGCAGGGTAGAATCTTTAAGAAAATGAAACAGGTGGTTTTGGGGAGTGAGTGGTAGAGTGGGTGATAAACATGAAAATGGATCCAGATATCATCAAGCTCCAGAATGTAGTACTTGTTTAAAAATTGCTAACTTTAACTTTTACTGGAACCGCAGATAATGGGTGCAAGGATGATACATTATTCTTCACTTTAACCACATATATTCAACATTTTATCAATGGAGACAATTCTACCAGGATAGTAAGAAGATATGGTGTTCAGAAAGACTCAACCTTGTGTCACAAAATGGTGCTTGATGTTTAACATTTTTGCAAGTGGCACTCACCTCAGCCCATCACAAGTACAAATGCTGGCAACAGAATCCTTTTCATTTAGGACGTGTCCTTTATAGTAGCAGTGTTCCTAAGGTTGAAAAAAATGTGTTTGCTTTTTTTAACTACAAAAGTAAACATATCACAGTTGTGTTGAAAGCTCTTATCTTGAATATGTAGGAAAGTTCTTCAAGTAGTGGCTGTGGCCAGACCAGCTCCCAGAAACAAAAACATTGAGAACCTCAGCGGTTTCATGAACTACTCCATGGGGAATTTGAATCTAAATGGACTCATGGCAAGAGTGGATGCTGCATTTGAGAAGTAGCCAGTTCCCCAATGGGATCTATAGCACTCCCCAAGAGCTCTCAGGTTTGAGTGTCAACTTTTGAGAATATAGTTCCCTTATGCAAGCTCCACTGTGCATCACATATCAATAAAATGAGGTATTCACTTTTCCAGATTCTAGAGTCCTCAGGGGGCCACATCACCACTCCTGAGCCCCTCAGACTAACTGGTCCAACTCATTATTTTAACTAGTGTGTTAGTGGCATCCCTTTACCAGCATCCGAAGCCCAGAGAATTTATCTACAACTAGAGATTCACACATGGTTGGTGCTTCGTAGAAGCAAAGTAATGGGTCACTTATGTAGAATGATCCAAGAAAGCTAATGAATAAACTCTTGCTCAAAATAAACTGATTTACCTCAGGGTCTGAAAATCCATCTGTATCTTTCTTTCCTTTGTAAGAAACCTTGTCATCATAAACATTTTCTTATAGACGACTTGGAAAAGGTACCACATTAAGATATCACTGGCTATTCACACTTGAGCATGAATAAATTTATCAGATATTTTCCCCAGAGGTCAATGTTAGCAACAATCCAGACATCCATGAAATGAGAGTCTTGACTTGAGAAGGGAATGGAGAGTCATTCTGTGGCATAAGTCTTGTCTGTTTTTTTATAGAAACGTAGATATTTGGGGCACCATGGAGGGTGGCTCTGAGAAACTCGCTTAGCTTGGTAATACTCTATGAATGAGTCTTTTTATATTCTCTTCCTGTTTTTCCCTTGGCCTTGATTCTCTATGTCTGATATCTATACCTTGGCATTATTCATATGATGGTAGTTTAACCAGATAAAAAATTATATTAAATAATGTACCTTTTCTGATCTCAGGATAAATGCATATATCATTAGGAAACAGTAAACAGCGACATGACCTTTCAAGTACCTAGGGGACAATATTTCTAACCTATTGATAAGATGGTTTAAGGGAAAGCAGACTTTTGGTTGCTTCTAAAAATGCAACACTTGGAAGCCTCCTACTACTCCTATCTTTTAAAAAAAGATACAATTTTTTTCATCTGTTATCTCATTGGTCTTAGATGAGCATCCTGTTTTCAAGTCCTTTAATTTTTTTTAAGTTGCCCTTGAACCTATGAATCTTATGATGTAAGCAGCAGATCCAAGTAAGAGTCCCAGAAAGCATTCGGAACCTACCATGTTCTGAGGGCTTGTTGTGATTTTCTCTCCTGTGGGTGAGTAATATGTTTCAAGGTAGTCTGGCCCCAGGAGATGCCTGTAGAGAGCAGAAAGCTGCATGATACTCTCATGGTGGTAGTAAAGGCTAATATTCCTGTAAGATCATCAGTACTAAAGGAATGATAATGTCTACAGTGAGAAAGAGCTGGCATTCTGACCACTGGTCCTTTTCCAACATCAGAAGTCTGCTCCTGAAGCAAACCAAAGCATTAGTTATACCTCTTAGATCTGAGGAAAGAAATACCCTGAAATACTTTTCTGATAGAAAAATCACATAGGAATTTTTCTACCTTCAAATGGATTATTTTGGGATTCTTTGAACCAAGGATATAGCCTCCAAAGGATCTCTGTAGGGTGTTGGGTCGTAAATACACATGAAGGACCATTGCATTCAGGGAGAAGTTTACTGACTATTATAGAACTTGGTGGAGCCCCATACCCTGGGATCTATCTCAAACTTGTGTGCCCTGAATGAGCATTAGATATATGTTATTATAAAAGTAATGGAGGAGAGGACCTTCAAGATGGCAGAGGAGCAAGACGGGGAGATCACCTTCCTCCCCCAAAATACATCAAAAATACATCTACATGTGGAACAACTCCTACAGAACACCTACTGAACGCTGGCAGAAGACCACAGACTCCCCAAAAGGCAAGAAACTCCCCACGTACCTGGGTAGGGCAAAAGAAAAAACTGACACAAAAGAATAGGGACAGGACCTGCACTTCTGGGAGGGAGCTGTGAAGGAGGAAAAATTTCCACATACTAGGAAGTCCCTTTGCAGGCAGAGACTGTGGGTGGCAGAGGGGGGAAGCTTCAGAGCCACAGAGGAGAGTGCAGGAACAAGGGTGCAGAGGGCAAAGTGGAGAGATTCCCCCATGGAGGATCGGCGCCGACCAGCACTCACCAGCCTGAGAGGCTTCTCTGCTCACCCGCCGGGGTGGGTGAGGGCTGGGAGCTGAGGCTCCAGCTTCAGAGTTCAGACCCAAGGGAGAGGACTGGGGATGGCTGCCTGAACACAGCCTGAAGGGGGCTAGTGTGCCACAGCTGTCCGGGAAAAAGTCTGGAGCTGCCTAAGAGTCAAGAGACCACTGTTTCGGGGTGCACGAGGAGAGGAAATTCAGAACACCACCTAAATGACCTTCAGAGATGGGCGCAAGCCACAGCTATCAGCGCAGACCCCAGAGATGGGCATGAGATGCTAAGGCTGCTGCTGCCGCCACCAAGAAGCCTGTGTGCGAGCACAGGTCACTATCCACACCTCCACTCCTCGGAGCCTGTGCAACCCGCCACTGCCAGGGTCCCGTGATCCAGAGACAATTTCCCTGAGAGAACATATGACTCACCTCAGGCTGGTACAAGGTCACACTGGACTCTACCACTGCAAGCTTGCCCTGCATTCCATACCTCTCCCTCCCCCTGACCTAAGTGATCCAGAGCCCCCAAATCAGCTGCTCTTTAACCCCCTCCTGTCTGGACGAAGAAGAGTTGCCAGAGGGCGACCTACATGCAGAGGCGGGAACAAATCCAGAGCTGAACCCCAGGAGCTGTGTGAACAAAGAAGAGAAAGGGAAATTTCTCTGTGCAGCCTCAGGGGCAGCGTATTAAATCTCCGCAATCACCTTGATGTACCCTGCATCTGTGGAATACCTGAATACACAACTAATCATTCCAAAATTGAGGTGGTGGTCTTTAAGAGCAACTGTAGATTGGGGTTTGCTGTATGCAACTGACTAGTTTCTGATTTTTATGTTTATCTTAGTATAGTTTTTAGTGCTTCTTATCATTGGTGGATTTGTTTATTGGTTTGGTTGCTCTCGTCTTTTTCTTTCTTAATTAGAAAATTTTTAAATTTAATACTATCTTTTTTATTTTTTTTAATAACTTTATTTTACTTATTCTTTTATTTCTTTCTTTCTTTTCTCCCTTTTCTTCTGAGCCATGTGGCTGAGAGGGTCTTGGTGCTCCAGCTGGGTCTCAGACCTGAGTGGGGGAGACACAAGTTCACCAGAGACCTCCTGGCCCCTCATAATATCAATTGGTGAGAGCTCCCCCAGAGATCTCCATCTCAACACTAAGACCCGGCTCCACTCAATGACCAACAAAGTCCAGCACTGGACACCCCATGCCAAACAACTGGCAAGACAGGAACACAAGACCACCCATTAGCAGAGAGGCTGCCTAAAATAATAATAAATTCACAGACACCCCCAAACACAACACTGGATGCGGTCCTGCCCACCAGAAAGAAAAGATCCAGCCTTATCGACCAGAGAGCACAGGCACCAGTCCCCTCCACCAGGAGCCTACACAAACCACTGAAACAACCTTACCCACTGGGGGCAGACACCAAAAACAATGGGAACTACGAACCTGAAGACTGTGAAAAGGAGACCCCAAACACAGTAAGTTAAGCAAAATGAGAAGACAGATAAATACACAGCAGATGAAGGAGCAAGGTAAAAACCCACCAGACCTAACAAATGAAGAGGAAATAGGCAGTCTACCTGAAAAAGAATTCAGAGTAATGATAGTAAAGATGATCCAAAATATTGGAAATAGAATGGAGAAATACAAGAAACGTTTAACAAGGGCCTAAAAGAACTAAAGAGCAAACATACAATGATGAACAACAGAATAAATGGAATTAAAAATTCTCTAGAGGGAATCAATAGCAGAATAACTAAAGCAGAAGAATGAATAAGTGAGCTGGAAGTAAAATAGTGGAAATAACTGCTACAGAGCAGAATAAAAAAAAAAGAATGAAAAGAATTGAGGACAGTCTCAGAGACCTCTGGGACAGCATTAAACACAACATTCAAATTATAGGGGTCCCAGAAGAAAAAGAGAAAAAGAAAGAGACTGAGAAAATATTTGAAGAGATTATAGTTGAAAATTTCCCTAATATGGGAAAGGAAATAGTTAATCAAGTCCAGGAAGTGCAGAGACTCATACAGGATAAATGCAAGGAGAAACACGCCAAGACACATATTAATCAAACTATCAAAAATTAAATACAGGGCTTCACTGGTGGTGCAGTGGTTGAGAGTTCACCTGCCGATGCAGGGGACACGGGTTCGTGCCCTGGTCCAGGAAGATCCCACATGCCGTGGAGCGGCTGGGCCCACGAGCCATGGCCACTGAGCCTATGCGTCTGGAGCCTGTGCTCCGCAACGGGAGAGGCCACAACAGTGAGAGTCCCGTGTACCGCAAAAAAAAAAAAATAATAATAAATACAAAGAAAAAGGTTAAAAGCAGCAAGGGAGAAGCAACAAATAACATAGGCGAGAATACCCATAAGGTTAACAGCTGATCTTTCAACAGAAACTCTGCAAGCCAGAAGGGAATGGCAGGAGATATTTGAAGTGATGAAAGGGAAAAACCTATAACCAAGATTACTCTACCCAGAAAGGATCTCATTCAGATTCGATGGAGAAATTAAAATCTTTAAAGGCAAGCAAAAGCTAAGAGAATTCAGCACCACCAAACCAGCTTTACAACAAATGCTAAAGGAATTCTCTAGGCAGGAAACACAAGAGAATGAAAAGACCTACAAAAACAAACCCCAAACAATTAAGAAAATGGTAAATGGAATATACATATCTATAATTACCTTAAATGTAAATGGATTAAATGCTTCAACCAAAAGATATCGACTGGCTTAATGGATACAAAAACAAGATTTGTATATATGCTGTCTGCAGGAGACCCACTTCAGACCTAGGGACCCATACTGACTGAAAGTGAAGGTTTGGAAAAAGATATTCCATGTAAATGGAAATCAAAAGAAAGCTGGAGTAGCAATTCTCATATCAGACAAAATAGACTTTAAAATAAAGACTGTTAGAAGAGACAAAGAAGGACACTACATAACAATCAAGGGATCAATCCAAGAAAGAAGACATAACAATTGTACATATTTTTGCACCCAACATAGGAGCACCTCAACATAAGGCAAATGCTAACAGCCAGAAAAGAGGAAATCGACAGTAACACAATCATAGTAGGGGACTTTAACACCCCACTTTCACCAATGGACAGATCATCCAAAATGAAAATAAATAAGGAAACCAAGCTTTAAATGATACATTAAGCAAGATGGACTTAACTGATATTTATAGGACATTCCATCCAAAAACAACAGAATACACATTTTTCTCAAGTGCTCATGGAACATTCTCCAGGATAGATCATATCTTGGGCCACAAATCAAGCCTTGATAAATTTAAGAAAATTGAAATCGTATCAAGTATGTTTTCCAACCACATGCTATGAGACCAGATACCAATTACAGCAAAAAAAACTGTAAAAAGTACAAACACATGGAGGCTAAGCAATGCACTACTAAATATCCAACAGATCACTGAAGAAATCAAAAGGAAATCAAAGAACACCTAGAAACAAATGACAATGAAGACACGACCACCCAAAACCTATGGGATGCAGCAAAAGCAGTTCTAAGAGGGAAATTTATAGCAATACAATTCTACTTCAAGAAATAAGAAAAATCTCAAACAACCTAACATTACATCTAAAGCAATTAGAGAAAGAAGAACAAAATCCCTCCGAAGTTAGCAGAAGGAAAGAAATCATAAAGATCAGATGAGAAATAAATGAAAAAGAAAGAAGGAAACAACAGCAAACTTCAATAAAATTAAAAGCTGGTTCTTTGAGAAGGTAAACCAAATTGATAAAACACTAACAGACTCATCAAGAAAAAAAGGGAGAAGACTCAAATTAACAGAATTAGAAATGAAAAAGGAGAAGTAACAACTGATCCTGCAGAAATACAATGAATCATGAAGGATTACTATAAGCAACTGTATGCCAGTAAAATGGGCAACCTGGAAGAAATGGACAAATTCTTAGAAAAGCACAACCTTCTGAGACTGAACCAGGAAGAAATAGAAAATATAAACACCAATCACAAGCATAGAAATGGAAACTGTGATGAAAAATCTTCCAACAAACAAAAGCCCAGGACCAGATGGCTTCACAGGTGAATTCTATCAAACATTTAGAGAAGAGCTAACTCCCATCCTTCTCAAACTCTTCCAAAAAACTGCAGAGGAACTAACAATCCCAAGCTCATTCTACGAGGCCACCATCACCCTGATACCCAAACCAGACAAAGATATCACAAAAAAAGAAAACTAGAGGCCAATATCACTGATGAACATAGATGCAAAAATCCTCAACAAAATAGTAGCAAACAGAATCCAACAGCACATTAAAAGGATCATACACCATGATCAAGTGTGGTTTATCCCAGGAATGCAAGGATTCAATATATGCAAATCAATCAATGTGATACACCATATTAAAAAATTGAAGAATAAAAACCATATGATTTTCTTAATAGATGTAGAAACAGCTTTTGACAAAATTTAACACCTATTTATGGTAAGAGCCCTCCAGAAAGTAGGCATGGAGGGAACTTACCTCAACAAAGTAAAGGCCATATATGACAAACCCACAGCCAACGTCATTCTCAATGGTGAAAAACTGAAGCCATTTCCACTAAGATCAGGAACAAGACAAGGTTGCCCACTCCCACTGCTATTATTCAACATAGTTTTGGAAGTTTTAGCCACAGCAATCAGAGAAGAAAAAGAAATAAAAGGAATCCAAATCGGAAAAGAAGTAAAACTGTCACTGTTTGCAGATGACATGATACTATACAATGAGAATCGTAAGGATGCCACCAGAAAACTGCTAGAGCTAATCAATGAATTTGGTAAAGTTGCAGGATCCAAAATCAATGCACAGAAATCTCTTGCTTTCCTATACACTAGTTATGAAAAATCTGAAAGAGAAATTAAGGAAACACGCCCATTTACCATTGCAACAAAAAGAATAAAATACCTAGGAATAAAACTATCTAAGGAGAGCTGTATGCAGAAAACTATAAGACACTGATAAAACATATTAAAGATGTTACAAACAGATGGAGAGATATACCATGTTCTTGGATTGGAAGAATCAACATTGTGAAAATGACTCTACTACCCAAAGCAATCTACAGATTCAATGCAATCCCTATCAAATTACCAATGGCATTTTTCACAGAACTAGACCAAAAAATTTCACAATTAGTGTTGAAACACAAAAGTCCCTGAGTAGCCAAAGCAATCTTAAGAAAGAAAAATGGAGCTGGAGGAGTCAGGCTCCCTAACTTCAGACTATACTACAAAGCTACAATAATCAAGACAGTATGGGACTGGCACAAAAAAGAAATATAGATCAATGTAACAGGATAGAAAACCCAGAGGTAAACTCATGCACATATGGTCACCTTCTCTTTGGTAAAGGAGGCAAGAATATACAATGGAGAAAAGACAGCCCCTTCAATAAGTGGTGCTGGAAAAACTGGACAGCTACATGTAAAAGAATGAAATTAGAACACTCCCTAACACCACACACAAAAATAAACTCAAATTGGATTAAAGACCTAAATGTAAGGCCAGACACCATCAAACTCTTAGAGGAAAACATAGGCAGAACACTCTATGACATAAATTAGAGCAAGATCCTTTTGACCCACCTCCTAGAGAAACAGAAATAAAAACAAAAAGAAACAAATGGGACCTAATGAAACTTAAAAGCTTTTGCACAGCAAGGGAAACCATAAACAAGATGAAAAGACAACGCTCAGAATGGGAGAAAATATTTAGAAACGAAGCAACTGACAAAGAGTTAATCTCCAAAATATACAAGCAGCTCATGCAACTCAATATCAAAAAAACAGACAACCCAATCCAAAAATGGGCAGAAGACCTAAATAGATATTTGTCCAATGAAGATATACAGATTTCCAACAACATATGAAAGGATGCTCAACATCACTAATGATTAGAGAAATACAAATCAAAACTACAATGAGATATCACCTCACACTGGTCAGAATGGCCATCATCAAAAAATCTACAAACAATAAATTCTGGAGAGGGTGTGGAGAAAAGGGAACCCTCTTGCACTGTTGGTGGGAATGTAAATTGGTACAGCCACTATGGAGAGCAGTATGGAGTTTCCTTAAAAAACTAAAAGTAGTACTACTGTACGACCCCACAATCCCACTACTGGGCATACACTCTAGAAAATCATAATTCAAAAGTGTCATGTACCACAATACTCATTGCAGCAGTATTTGTAATAACCAGGGCCCGGAAGCAACCTAAGTGTCCATCAACAGATGAATGGATAAAGAAGATGTGGCACATATATACAATGGAATATTACTCAGCCAAAAAAAACCTGAAACTGAGTTATTTGTAGTGAGGTGGATGGACATAGAGTCTGTCATACAGAGTGAAGTAAGTCAGAAAGAGAAAAACAAATACCATATGCTAACACATATATATGGAATCTAAAAATAAATAAATAAATAATGGTTCTGAAGATCCTAGGGGCAGGACAAGAATAAAGATGCAGACGTAGAGAATGGACTTGAGGACATGGGGAGGGGGAAGGGTAAGCTGGGACAAAGTGAGAGAGTGGTATGGACATATATACTCTACCAAATGTAAAATAGATAGCTAGTGGGAAGCAGCCGCATAGCACAGGGAGATCAGCTCGGTGCTTTTGACCACCTAGATGAATGGGATAGGGAGGTTGGGAGGCAGACACAAGAGAAAGGGTATATGGGGATATATGTATACATATAGCTGATTCACTTTGTTATACAGCTGAAACTATCACACCATTGTAAGGCAATTACACTCCAATAAAGATGTTAAAAAAATTAAAATGCTTTACAGAACAACAGCAACAAAAAGTAATGGAAAGTCACATCAAAGGTTTCAGTTTATCTGGGTGAAAAATATTTTCAATAAATTCCAAAAGCAGCAGGGAATCAAGTCATTCGTGCAGCTCTTTGTTTTACTCTTTGCATATAATTTCCTAGGGAAACATCAAACTTCTTAGATAATATTAACACCAACTATTAGCATCTAATGTTCAATATGCTTCATGTCTTCTATGTCAAATTACAGTATATAGAGTCTAAAGAAGATTTATTTTTCCACATTCTCTTAGGTATAATCCAGTGATTAGACTTGTCAGGAAATACAACTTACTCGGCTTTTTGTAGGCAAAGAATGACTTCTTCTCCATTTAATATCATCTGATACTGAAGTTCATGTTCATATCTTTCCTAAAAATATGTAATAATATAATGATAATTTATATTTATGAGTCTATCTAAAATAATTATAATGATATAGGTAGCTGTATAGAATAATAATTACAAATGTAATAGAAAGTTAATATCTATAATACATTTTTAAAATGTTAATTAATGAGATAATATGATTTCTCTATTATAGACAAAAGGCAATTCGGGGGGTCAGGAGGTGAGGGTAGGGAGAAGACATGGGTTTGGTGGGCTTGGCAAGGAATGTCTTCTCCTAGAAATACTGCCGTTCTGTCCTCTTTTTTTTTTTGTTCCCCCCACAGAGTTGGAGAAACACCCAAACTGTTTTATTTTTTCTGATCCAGTGTGGGAGTTAACTCCCTTCCTGCTGCTTAACTGTAAAAGCATTTAGAAAAATCCTATGCCCTCTCCTGGGCAAAGGGGAGCATTCATGTAAATGGGCTTCAAGACTGAACTACTAGATGTTGACTGTGACATCACTTCTACTAGTGAAAAGGTCCTTTACTGTCTCTTTAGATGACAGCAAAATCCCACGGTCATCCCATTGCTTACCTCTTTGCCATGCTTCTCTGTCTGGTTGTTCTGTATCTCTCTTTTGTGTAAAATGTGTAGTTTTTTAGGATGAACTACTTCATAGGGCTCTAGTTCAGGAGTCTGCTTTATGGCTATTGCTAGAAAAAGAGAGGTAATACTGACAAAATATTTAAAGGTTTTTGTCGGTTTTTTGAAAGTGAGTGGAAGACAATTTCCATTGAGAAGGGAAACATTGAGAAGAACAAGTTACTCCTCCAGTTCAGCTTTGATAACAAAGAATTTTTCTTTAGTTTTCTCTCCCTATTCTGGAAAGATGTGACAATGATGAAACAATTCTTTGGAACTGTCAATATATTAGTACTTACCTTGAGCTTGAACGATGAGCCAGAGGGTGGAAAGCAGGACCAAAGACATGCTGGCTACTGTAGGTAGCTGAGACATCCCACACAACATGAAGATTTGGTCTCCCCAGCTGTCCAGTTTTATCTTCCCCTACTTCTCTTTACAAATTGAAAAAAAATAATTAAAACCTTCTTTGGGAGATTGAGGAATGTTTCCTAATGACACTGGGAAGTTGCTAAGAAATTGCAGTGTCAAGATCGTGAGAATGTTCCTCATTTATGAGAGGTGTTTATGTCTGTGGTTACAGCTTAAGGAGTCACATCTGGACAGCTGCTTGGCCGTGATGCTCCTATAGTAGTGAGAAAGTACCAACTGAGACAGATGTGTGTGCATATGTTTACATATTCATTAAATTCAGCCATTGCTCATGCCATTCGGTAGTGTTATAGAAATTGATCCATACTTTTAGAAAATATTTCAGTAGTCTGTACATATTTTGAAAAATTGGCACAGAGAAAACAATCTGTAAAACAAGCACCAGGCAAAGTTTTATAAGCTAGGATATTATAATTTCTCTGACCCTCACTTTCCTTATCTGTGAAAAGGGGATGATGATAATGATACCTACTCTAAGTTTCTTATAAAGTTCATAGAAGGTAACACACACACATGCACGCACACACGTAAAACTATAAGGAAATGTGCAAATGTAAATTCTCTTGACGACAGTGCTAGCCTCAAATTATACTGCATATAAAGTATTTTTGAAACGCACTATGAGTTCTACTGAAGGAAAATAACTTTTTCTGATTACAAAAATAATACATTTTCATGGTCATAAGCATCAAATCAGTATCCTGAGGGAAAGAAGTTGGTCACCCAACAGCCCAACATCAAGAAGTGACTACTGTTAACATTTTGACAACTTATTTTCATCTCTCTTCCATGCACTAGTAAAAGAAAGGAAAGAAAAAAGAAAATTAAACTTTATAAACTATAGTTCTTACTGTAGAAAAGGTTTGGGGAACCTGTTATTTTTTGCATAGCATTATAGCATAAACATTGTCATCCTATTGTATATTAATATGTTATTTTAATGACTTTAGAATATTGCCTTGCGTGTAATGTTTTATATGTCGTTATTTGTGTATATTTCTATGATTGATTTTCTGATTCTTTTGGATAACTTACTAGAAATGGTATTATTTAGTTAAAAAGGTAGAACAATTTGAGCTTCTTGGTATACATTGATCTGGTAATCCTCAGATAATTAGCTCCAAATTACACCCCCATTTGCAGAGTTTTCCCAATCTAAAAATCTATGCTCTTTAACTACTGAGTTCAGTTTTCACTGTTACATTTGGGAGTTTGCTAGCATTGGACTGTAAGTTTTATAGTTACCTCTTCATGTTCATGCTTCTTTTTGTTCTTCTACGTTCTGTTGTGTCATTTAAGCTTTCTCTATAACTTTATTTATATATATATATATATATATATATATATATATATATATATATTTTTTTTTTTTTTTTTTTTTGCTGGTGCAGAAGATCAACAGTCTACATATATCCTATAGTAGTTACCATTAAAATTTCACAAAATATAATCTTAACATCTCTACCGTCAAGTAGTACAAGACTTTGGAACGGTGTAACTCTTATCAACATCTCACCCCTTGCCATCTTACATGTTGTTGTCAGGTATTTTAGCTCTACCATGATTTTCACCCCTAAGTTAGTCATTATCATTAGTTTGTGTTTTATACAGATAATACTATTTGAAATTACTCACAATCATACCACCTTCTTTGCTTATAGATCCTTTTAGTATTAGTATTTTTTTTAAATGTCTTTATAAAACATATTCTCTGACAAATCATTTCTTAGAGTAAACACTACTTTTTTTAAAATTTTTTTTCTGAGAGTATTTATTTCACCCTATTCTTTAATGGTGGTTTAGCTCGGAATACAGTTTTAGAATGACAATTAATGTCTCAGCATTTGTAAGCTATTTTACTGGGTTTTTTTTTTTTTTTTTTGACAACTAGTGTTGCTGTTGAAAAGTCTGCTTTCAGACTATTAAACACCACATTAATTTTTGGTTACTTATACAGCTAGTATTTCAAGATAAGTTAAATATTTATTGAGATCATGTTAAATTTGAGTTTATATTAAATTAATGCTACTATTCTGGGCATTTCAAGATGACCCTGATACTATCCTTAGTATTGTGATAGTCCCGTAACAAAGTCTAATAATAGAGATTAATTTACAAATAGGTCCGTTTATACAAATGGTAAACATTATGATTGAGGCTTGTGCACTACATTCAGGTAGACTTTAGAATACATCATTTGGTGCACAGAGAGAGTCAGATAATATTAGCTGGAAAAGAAATAGGGGAATGAGCATTCTGTGAGAGAAAACTATGTGAGAAAAGCAATGGATATGTAGAAAATCATATGTGTGTAGAACTACAATATGTTCTCCATGACTTGAACATAACATAAAAAGTAATAGGTATACGGCATAAAGCTTTTGAGATATTCAGGGGGCCAAGTTATGGAGAGACAAATGTTAAAGGGCTTAAGGAAAATGGTACCTATCTGAGAAATATTTAGCTCATAAAACTGTCACACTTGCTAATTGATCGGATGTAACAACTAAGGAAGATAGAAAAATCTGGAATGAGTTCTAAGGGGCAGTTTGAGCAACTGTATGAATCTTATAGATGACATCTTCCCATTTGGTCAGTTGATCAGACTGTTTTAGTTATAACCATTAAAGGCAGGATATATATCTCCTGGTGTATCTTTCAAGAGCACAGCACCTTGGAGATAATAGATGTTCAAAAATATTCACATTCAATGAAAAGAAGTTTGTAAACTGAACTGTCTGCCTGAGATACTAATGCTGTTTGTTAAATAGTTGAATATCAGTCTATAAATTAAAACTGTGGAAATAATAGTGAAGAGATTGTTTACTTGATGCATCTGGAGGGAATGAGGAATGACATATCATGTACCCTTATGAACACAATATCCAAGGATTTACTAAACATAGGACTTAATTTATGATCACAAAACTAAGAAATCATGACCAACGTCTTGACCACAGAGAATTTTGTTCCAATAAAAGTCAACAACATTCTGAAATGTTTCATAATAAAGTATACTTGATGACTGGGGAAGATGTTTAAACAGTGTCTAACTAGAAATGAAAATAGAACAGCAACATGGATAAAAATTACAATAATCCCTTAAAATGTGAATATTTTACATACATTCTTTTATTTGGTAATTGTAATAGATCTAAGTAGTCAGTTCAAAGATTGTGATTCCCGTTTTATAGATGACTCAAAGAGACTTACTTCAAATCATCCAGAAGGTCTGTAATATATGTCTCCTAAGTCACTGACATAGGAGAAGAGTTGCTTGATATGAGAACTAAAGTATTTCAAATATCTTATTGTGGGAGGGATCCATGATGGCTTCAATCGCTTCAAGGAAGAAGCCTATTCTAAGAATATGAGAGGATAGGAATTAGTGGGTTGGCTGAGAGGTTTGAGATGAGAAGAGAGGGTTTAGAATAATTAAATGTATATATATGTATAAAGGAATCACTTTGCTGTACAGCAGAAATTAACACAACATTGTAAATCAACTATACTTTAATAAGAATAAATAAATAAGTACTCAGAATAATTATTCAAAACAATGGAAGGGGAGCTGACTAAGGAAAGGTAAAAAGATTGTTTAGTTAGTATTAATGAAACAACTAAGGTTATAAATCACAGAAAGAGTTAGATGTACAAGAGTTTCATATTAGACAATAGATTAGGTACCTAAGTTATCTGAAATGATAGTAAGGCTTGATACCACTAGAGTTAAAGTATTGCCTTGCAGTAAGATCCAAGAACTATAATGTTAGTATGCTTCTGGGTCTTTAAATATTAAAAGTTCTAAAGTTATAGCAGACTTTATTGATACAGAGAAGTACCACGTGCACTACTAAAGGTCATTCTAAGGGTAGTAACATGTAAATCTTAAATCTCAGTGGCTATACACAACATATAGTTCACTTAAAATCCAATCAGCAGCAAGGGGCTCTGCTCCACACAGTCATTAGGAGACACTGGATGATGGAGGCTCCGCCATTTTCAACACGTAACTTTCAGTGTTACCATGGACATCAACATCCATCTGAAAGATGGAGGAAGAGAAAGAGTGGAGCATTTATGGAGCTAGGCTTGGAAGTAACATCGCATCTTTGGAACTCCATTGGCCAGAACTTACAGGGTCACATTTAATTGTAAGGGAGGCTGGGACAATAGTCCAGCTACACGATTCCAGAGGAAAGGGAAATGGGTTTGGTGAACAGCTACATCACACAGCTTTAATGTATATTTGTTAGCTATCATCAAGTTGTTAGATGTCAAAGATAAGTAAAAATAGAAGGTGACAGCTGAGCAACATGAAACTTAATGGAAGTAAAAGTGAAAATGCAATCGTTTAAAAGCCATCTTTGGTGAACTAGCAGTTTTCCCAATTAATGTGGGAAATATGTTGGAAATATCCCTAAAATGCATGCAAGGTAACGAGGTCATTGAATGGAGAGTGGGATTTCAGTTATGACAGATGGTAAAGAGATTGAAGATAAGGGGTATGTATATTTTCAGGTGAATAAAGTAAAAGGAATGAGAGAGGGTTCAGTTGGGTTTGCTCATTCATTCAACAAATATTTAGAATTGCTTATGTTCCAGGCTTTGTATAAGGGTTTTGGGAGGTGAGATTCAACAGTATAATTGTGAGGAAAATTACACTGAACAGTAAGTGGAATGGTGCATGAGGGAAAAGAAAATACAGAATTAGGTAAGAGAAGAGTATTTTGGGTATCAACCAAAGAAAACTGCCAACTGTTGCAGACTAGGTTGTATCAGACCAGTCCTCCACTAGTAATATGTTCATGAGCTAGAGAAAAAAATGTATAAAACCTATTAAAACGAGTTTGAGAATAGCCAAATAATAAGTCTTGGAATTAGGTAAATTGATCTTTTCACTTCTTCCTTTTCAGTATTGTTTTAGCTATACTAATTTCTATGCCTTTCCCTATAAATTTTAGAGTTATCTTGTCTGTATATAGAAAAAATCCTCATGAGATTTTGATAGGAATTGTGTTTAACCCATGTATCAATTTGCAAAGAATTGACATGTTACTATACTAAGCCTCCCTAACCATGAATATGGGAGGTCTCCCCATTTATTTAAATCTTCTTTGATGTACTTCATCAGCATATAAATCCTATATATGTTTGTTAGACTTACACACATGTTTAATTTTTTAAGAAACTGCAAATGGATTGTAGTTTTAGTTTAAGCTTTCTTGTTTTCATTAGTAATATAGAGAAATAAAACTTATTTTTATCTCGTATCCTGCAACCTCGTGAAACTTACTTATTCTAGGATTGTTTTGTAGATTCCTTGAGATTTTCTATATAGACCATCATGTCATCTGCAAATAAAGTTTTATTTTATCTTTTCTGATCTGATTCTTTCCCCCTTACTTGCCTTGTAGCACTGGCTAGCACTTCTATTACACTGATGAATAAGAGTGACAAGAGCAGATAGCCTCACCTTGTTCCCAGTTTTAGGAGAAGACACTGAGTTTTTCATCATTAAATACAATTAAATGTAATATTATATAATTAAATATTAAAAATTGTTAGAAGTTCTTTAACAAATTAAGGAAATTCCCTTCTATTCCTTTTTACTGAGGGTTTAATCATGCACTACAGTTGAATTTTGTTAAATTTTTCCTTCATTGATTGATATCATCATTTGATGTTTCTTATTTAGTCTATTAATGTGATTTTTAAATACTGGCTTTTGTTTCCAGCATGTTAATAGTTGCTCTTTCATGCATCTTTTTAATGACTGGTTTAAAATCTTTGTCAGATGATTCTATAATCTCTGTCATCTCAGTGTTTTCATCTATACTGGCTGATTTTTGTTTTTGTTTTTTAATCACTTAATTTGAGATACCCACTGTTCTTGGTATAATGAGTAATTTCTTACTAAAACTTGGGCTTTGGAGATATTATGCTCTGAAACTCTAAATATTACTTAAACTTTCTGTTTTAGCTGACTTCTTCTAACACCTCTCTGGCAGGAGAAGGGGGACACTGCCTCATTACTACCTACTGCAGGTAGAAATCCACATTCTCCACTCTAACTCAACTGACACCTAAAGGTGGGAATGCTTCTTATCATTCCTGGGTAGGAGAGGGGGTTCTGGCTCCCCACTAGGTTTCCACTGACACTACCCTCTCTGGAGAGGTAGGAGCACCTTGTTACTGCTCCCCACATGGTCTCCATTGACACCTCGGTTAGGGAAGGTGGCCTTGTTACACCCGGGAGGTGATGAAAATCTTGACTCTCCACTAAGCTTCCTCTGACAACCCTGCAGCAGTGAGTGGGGAGGGAGCCCTTCATTTTCCCCAGGTAGGGGTAGAAATCAAGGCTCTCTACCTTATTTCCACTGAGACCAAGGGGAGTGGGCTGTCATGATCATTACCGCCTGGTGAGAATGAAAAAAGCGCAGGCCTCCAGTTAGCCTTGTCTGACATCACCCCAGTATGGTGGTCAAAGGGTTCATTCAGCTTTTGCTGATGTAGTTGGAGTGTAGCCATAAATATTTGTGTAGTGTTTGGCCGGAGTAGAGCGTTTAAAATTTTCTGTGTTGCTAACCTGTCTTATTCCTGGTTGTTTGACTAAAATGAACAGACTTCTGTTGAGGCTTTTCTTGTCTGTGTCCATTGACATTTCCAAATTGATGGCTTCTTCAGATACAGTCTGGGTGAAAGAAAACCCAGGGAACTCACCATTATGTCCTTACTTGCAGCCCAAGGTCCTAGATGTTCTGTCTTCTCTCCACCTTTGAGTCTTATTATGTTTATTTTATATATATTCCACATACAGTTTTTAGTTGTACTTCATGTGAGAAATAGGGAAAAGTACACCTACTCTGTCTTCCAAATTAAATTGTTTTTAAAGGAATTTTTCTGTTTTATCTAAGTTGCTGAATTTTTACTGTAAAGTTTTCATACTACTTTGTTATTATCCTTTTAACATCTAAAGGGTCTGTTGTGATGGAATCACTCTGATTCTTGATATTAGTAATTTCTGCTTTCTCTTTATACTTGATATGTTTGGTAAAAGTTTATCAAACCTTTACCAAATTTCTCTTTTCAAATCAAATTATTCCTTTGTTCATTTCTTTATTATATTTTGTGTGCCATTTCATTTTTTCTTATATTTTTAAAGATTTTTTTGATGTGGACTATTTTTAAAGTCTTTATTGAATTTGTTACAATATTGCTTCTGTTCTATGTTTTGATTTTTTGGCCATGAGGCATGTGGGATCTTAGCTCCCCAACCAGGGATTGAACCCGCACTGCCTACATTGGAAGGCAAAGTCTTAACCATTGGACCACCAGGGAAGTCCCTCATTTTTTCTTAATTTTATAAGTTTAATTTTAATTAATTTATTTTCTTTTTAATTTTTTATTATTTGAATCATTGATTTTAAATTTCTAACATAAGCATTGGGAAGCTATACATTTCTCAGCACTATCCACTATTTCTTTTATTTGAAAGAGATAAAAACATCAGTTAAAAATATCTCCTAATTTTATTTTTTTATTAATTTATGAGATTTTGAAGCATGCTGCCTAATTGCAAAATATTTGGAGCTTTCCAATATATCTCATTTTAATGAAATTCTAATATATTACTGTTGTGTTCTGAGAAAATTTTTGTAACATTACAGTCTTTTGAAATATATGAGACATTCATCAACATATTAGTGAAAAATCCATGTTCTCTTAAAAATCATGTATTTTCTGTGGTTATGAATATAATACTGTACTCATTATTAATTAGGTCATACTAGTTGTCTAGTTGGTAGTGTTGTTCAAGTCTTCCATAACTGTACTGTTAAAATTTTCCAGGTTGTTCCATCAATGCCTGAAAGAGGTATTTTAAATCACCTACCATAATTGTGTATTTACCTATTTCTACCTTAATGCTTTTTAGTTTGTGTTTTGTGTATTTTTGTTTGTTTTGTGGTACGCGGGCCTCTCACTGTTGTGGCCTCTCCCGTTGCGGAGCACAGGCTCCGGACATGCAGGCTCGGCAGCCATGGCTCATGGGCCCAGCCGCTCTGTGGCATGTGGGATCTTCCCGGACCGGGGCACGAACCCATGTCCCCTGCATCGGCAGGCAGACTCTCAACCACTGTGCCACCAGGGAAGCCCCATGTTTCGTGTATTTTTAAGCTTTATTACTTGGTGCACAACATTTGAGATTATTATATGTTTGTGATGAATGTCCCTTTTTATTTCCAGCTGTATTTCCTGTATAAAATTTATTTTGTCTGATATTTATATAGCCACACTGCCTTTCTTAAAGAGTGTTTACATGATATGTGTTTTTACAGTCAGTTCTACTTTACAGTACTATTGAGTATATGTCTCTCTGGATGTAAATCAAATTTTAAACTTTTTCTGGAAATATTTTCTCTACTTCGTTTCTTTAATTTACTGATTTGTTCTTCAATTCCATACATTCCACAATTTATTCTATTTTATTCTGTATTTCAAGTATGAAGTTTTTCATGCCTAATATTTTTCCTTATTTTTTAAAAATCTTTTCTTGTTTTATATTTGGAGTAACTTCTCTTATGCCTATTAATATGTTTATTGTTATTTTTGGACCCTCTCTTCTAATATATCTGCTTAGGCTGCTTTATTTTAGGTGTTTTGCCCATTTTCATTTTAGGTATTGTTATTTTTTTGGGGAGAATATGCTATTTTTCTGTTTCCTTTCTCTTTTTTTAAATTTTTTAATTTAATTTTATTTATTTTTTTATACAGCAGGCTATTAGTCATCAATTTTATACACATCAGTGTATCTATATCAATCCTAATCTCCCAGTTCATCACACCACTATCCCCATCCCCCCGCGGCTTTCCCCTCTTGGTGTCCATACGTTTGTTCTCTATGTCTGTGTCTCAACTTCTGCCCTGCAAAGCGGATCATCTGTACCATTTTTCTAGGTTCCACATACATGCGTTAATATACGATATTTGTTTTTCTCTTTCTGACATACTTCACTCTGTATGACAGTCTCTAGATCCATCCACATCTCAACATATGACCCAATTTCGTTCCTTTTTATGGCTGAGTAATATTCCATTGTATATATGTACCACATCTTCTTTATCCATTCATCTGTCGATGGGCATTGAGGTTGCTACCAGGACCTGGCTATTGTAAATAGTGCTGCAATGAACATTGGGGTGCATGTGTCTTTTTGAATTATGGTTTTCTGTGGGTATATGCCCAGTAGTGGGATTGCTGGATCATATGGAAATTCTATTTTTAGTTTTTTAAAGAACCTCCATTCTGTTCTCCACAGTGGCTGTATCAATTTACATTCCCACCAGCAGTGCAGGAGACTCCCTTTTCTCCACACCCTCTCCAGCATTTGTTGTTTGTACATTTTCTTATGATGCCCATTCTAACTGGTGTGAGGTGATACCTCATTGTAGTTTTGATTTGCATTTCTCTAATAACTAGTGATGTTGAGCAGCTTTTTATGTGCTTCTTGGACATCTGTAAGTCTTCTTTGGAGAAATGTCTATTTAGGTCTTCTGCCCATTTTTGGATTGGATTGTTTGTTTCTTTAATATTGAGCTGCATGAGCTGTTTATATATTTGGAGATTAATCTTTTGTCCGTTGATTCATTTGCAAACATTTTCTCCCATTCTGAGGGTTGTCTTTTCATCTTGTTTATGCTTTCCTTTGCTGTGCAAAAGCTTTTAAGTTTCATTAGGTCCCATTTGCTTATTTCTGTTTTTATTTCCATTACTCTAGGAGGTGGATCAAAAAAGATCTTGCTGTGATTTATGTCAAATAATGTTCTTCCTATGTTTTCCTCTAAGAGTTTTATAGTGCCCAGTATAAAATTTAGGTCTCGAATCCATTTTGAGTTTATTTTTGTGTATGGGGTTAGGGAGGGTTCTAATTTCATTCTTTCATATGTAGCTGTCCATTTTTCCCAGCACCACTTATTGAAAAGACTGTATTTTCTCCATTGTATATCCTTCACTCCTTTGTCACATTAGTTGACCATAGGTGCATGGGTTTATCTCTGGGCTTTCTATCTTGTTCCATTGATCTATGTTTCTGTTTTTGTACCAGTAGAATATTGTCTTGATTACTGTAGCTTTGTAGTATAGTCTGAAATCAGAGAGTCTGATTCCTCCAGCTCCATTTTTTTCCCTCAAAACGGCTTTGGCTATTTGGGGTCTTTTATGTCTCCATACAAATTTTAAGAGTTTTTGCTCTAGTTCTGTAAAAAGTGCCATTGGTAACTTGATAGGGATTGCATTGAATCTGTAGATTGCTTTGGGTAGTATAATCATTTTTCACAATATTGATTCTTCCAATCCAAGAACATGGTATATCTCTCCATCTGTTGGTATCATCTTTTAATTTCTTTCATCAGTCTTATAATTTTCTGCATACAGGTCTTTTGTCTCCCTAGGTAGGTTTATTCCTAGGTATTTTATTCTTTCTGTTGCTATGGTAAATGGGAGTGTTTCCTTAATTTCTCTTTCAGATTTTTCATCATTAGTATATAGGAATCAAGAGATTTCTGTGCATTAATTTTGTATCCTGAAACTTTACCAGATTCATTGATTAGCTCTAGTAGTTTTCTGGTGGCATTTTTAGGATTCTCTATGTATAGTACCATGTCATCTGCAAACAGTGACAGTTTTACTTCTTCTTTTCCAATTTGTATTCCTTTTATTTCTTTTTCTTCTCTGATTGCCATGGCTAGGACTTCTAAAACTATTTTGAATAATAGTGGTGAGAGTGGACATCCTTTTCTTGTTCCTGATCTTAGAGGAAATGCTTTCAGTTTTTCACCATTGAGAATGATGTTTGCTGTTGGTTTGTCACATATGGCCTTTATTATGTTGAGGTAGGTTCCCTCTATGCCCACTTTCTGGAGAGTTTTATTGTAAATGGGTGTTGAATTTTGTCGAAGCTTTTTCTGCATCTATTGAGGTCATCATATGGTTTTTATTCTTCAGTTTATTAATATGGTGTATCACATCGGTTGATTTGTGTATATTGAAGAATCCTTGCATCCCTGGGATAAATCCCACTTGATCATGGAGTATGATCCTTTTAATTTGTTGCTGGATTCTGTTTGCTAGTATTTTGTTGAGGATTTTTGCATCTATATTCATCAGTGCTATTGGTCTGTAATTTTCTGTTTTTGTAGTATCTTCGTCTGGTTTTGGTATCAGCATGTTGGTGGCCTCATAGAACGAGTTTGGGAGTTTTCCTTCCTCTGCAGTTTTTTGGAAGAGTTTGAGAAGGATGGGTGTTAGCGCTTCTCTAAATCTTTGATAGAATTCAACTGTGAAGCCATCTGGTCCTGGACTTCTGTTTTTGGAAGATTTTTAATCACAGTTTCAATTTCATTACTTGTGATTGGTCTGTTCATATTTTCTATTTCTTCCTGGTTCAGTCTTGGAAGGTTATAACTTTCTAAGAATTTGTCTGTTTCTTCCAGGTTGTCTATTTTATTGGCATAGAGTTGCTTGTAGTAGTCTCTTAGGATGCTTTGTATTTCTGTGGTGTCTGTTGTAACTTTTCCTTTTTCAATTCTAATTTTATTGATTTGAGTCCTCTCCCTCTTTTTCCTGATGAGTCTAGCTAATGCTTTATCAACTTTGTTTATCTTTTCAAAGAACCAGCTTTTAGTTTTATTGATCTTTGCTATTGTTTTCTTTGTTTCTACTTCATTTATTTCTGCTCTGATCTTTATGATTTCTTTCCTTCCAGTAACTTTGGGTTTTGTTTGTTTTTCTTTCTCTAGTTACTTTAAGTGTAAGGTTAGATTGTTTATTTGAGATTTTTCTTGTTTCTTTAGGTAGGCTTGTATAGCTATAAACTTCCCTCTTAGAACTGTTTTTGCTGCATCCCATAGGTTTTGGATTGTCGTGTTTTCATTGTCATTTGTCTCTAGGTATTTTTTGATTTCCTCTTTGATTTCTTCAGTGATCTCTTGGTTATTTAGTAACGTATTGTTTAGCCTCCATGTGTTTGTGTTTTTTACTTTTTTTTCCCTTTAATTCATTTCTGATCTCATAGTGTTGTTGTCCGAAAAGATGCTTGATATGATTTCAGTTTTCTTA
Source organism: Tursiops truncatus (assembly GCF_011762595.2). Classification (NCBI taxonomy): domain Eukaryota; kingdom Metazoa; phylum Chordata; class Mammalia; order Artiodactyla; family Delphinidae; genus Tursiops; species Tursiops truncatus. The sequence continues at coordinate 14,328,703 of NC_047039.1, forward strand.
AATTTACTGAGGCTAGATTTGTGAACCAAGGTGTGATCTCTCCTGGAGAATGTTCCATGCACACTTGAGAAGAAAGTGTAATCTGCTGTTTTTGGATGGAATGTCCTATAAATGTCAATTAAATCTGTCTATTGTGTCATTTAAAGCTTCTGTTTCCTTACTTATTTTCATTTTGGATGATCTGTCCCTTGGTGTAAGTGAGGTGTTAAAGTCCCCTACTATTATTGTGTTACTGTCCATTTCCTCTTTTATAGCTGTTAACAGTTGTCTAATGTATTGAGGTGCTCCTTGTTGGGTGCATATATATTTTCAATTATTATATCTTCTTCTTGGACTGAACCCTTGATCATAATGTAGTGTCCTTCCTTGTCTCTTGTAACATTCTTTATTTTAAAGTCTGTTTTATCTGATTTGAGTATTGCTACTCCAGCTTTCTTTTGATTTCCATTTGCATGGAATATCTTTGTCCATCCCCTCACTTTCAGTCTGTATGTGTCCCTAGGTCTGAAGTGGGTCTCTTGTAGACAGCATATAGATGGGTCTTGTTTTTGTATCCATTCAGCAAGCCTGTGTCTTTTGGTTGGAGCATTTAATCCATTCACGTTTAAGGTAATTATCTATATGTATGTTCCTATGACCATTTTCTTAATTGTTTTCATAGGTCCTTTTCTTCTCTTGGGTTTCCCACTTAGAGAATTTCCTTTAGCATTTGTTGTAGAGCTGGTTTGGTGGTGCTGAATTCTCTTAGCTTTTGCTTGTCTGTAAAGCTTTTGATTTCTCCATCGAATCTGAATGAGATCCTTGCCGGTAGAGTAATCTTGGTTGTAGGTTCTACCCTTTCATCACTTTAAGTATAGCATGCCACTCCCTTCTTGCTTGTAGAGTTTCTGCTGAGAAATCAGCTGTTAACCTTATGGGAGTTCCCTTGTATGTTATTTGTCATTTTTCCCTTGCTGCTTTCAATAATTTTTCTTTGTGTTTAATTTTTGCCAATTTGATTACTATATGTCTCGGCATGTTTCTCCTTGGGTTTATCCTGTATGGGACTCGCTGCACTTCCTGGACTTTGGTGGCTATTTCCTTTCCCATGTTAGGGAAGTTTTCGACTATAATGTCTTCAAATAGTTTCTCTGGTCCTTTCTCTCTCTCTTCTCCTTCTGGGACCCCTATAATGTGAATGTTGCTGTGTTTAATGTCCCAGAAATGAATGTTGTCTTCATTTCTATTCATTCTTTTTTCTTTATTTTGTCCCACAACAGTAAATTCCACCATTCTGTCTTCCAGTTCCCTTATCCGTTCTGCTGCCTCAGTTATTCTGCTATTGATTCCTTCTAGTGTATTTTTCATTTCCGTTATTGTATTGTTCATCTCTGTTTGTTTGTTCTTTAATTCTTCTATGTCTTTGTTAAACGTTTCTTGCATCTTCTCGATCTTTGCCTCCATTCTTTTTCTGAGGTCCTGGATCCTCTTCACTATCATTTTTCTGAATTCTTTTTCTGGACTGTTGCCTATCTCCACTTCATTTAGTTGTTCTTCTGGGGTTATATCTTGTTCACTCATCTGGTACATAGTCCTCTGCCTTTTCATCTTGTCTAACTTTCTGTGAATGTGCTTTTTGTTCCTCAGGCTGCAGGATTGTAGTTCTTGCTTCTGCTCTATACCCTCTGGTGGATGAGGCTATCTAAGAGCCTTTTGCAAGTTTCCTGATGGGAGGGACTGGTGGTGGGTAGAGCTGTGTGTTGCTCTGGTGGGCAGAGCTCAGTAAAACTTTAATCCACTGACTGCTGATGGGTGGTGCTGGGTTCCCTCCCTGTTGGTGGTTTGGCCTGAGGTAACCCAACACTGGATCCTACCTGGGCTCTTTGGTGGGGCTAATGACAGACTCTGGGAGGGCTCACGCCTAGAAACCCTTCCCACAACCTCCGCCGCCAGTGCCCCCATCCCCACGGCGAGCCACAGCCACCCCCCGCCTTCGCAGGAGACCCTCCAACACCAGCAGGTGGGTCTGGTACAGTCTCCCCTGGGGTCACTGCTCCGTCCCCTGGGTCCTGATGTGCACACTACTTTGTGTGCCCTCCAAGAGTGGAGTCTCTGTAAGTCTGATTCTCTAGGAATTCCTCCTCCCATTGCCGGACCCCCAAGTTGGGAAGCCTGACATGGGGCTCAGAACCTTCACTCCAGTGGGTGGACTTCTGTGGTATAAGTGTTCTCCAGTCTTTGAGTCACCCACCCAGCAGTTATGAGATTTGGTTTTACTATGATTGCGCCCCTCCTACCATCTCATTGTGGCTTCTCCTTTGTCTTTGGATGTGGGGTATCTTTTTTGGTGAGTTCCAGTGTCTTCCTGTCAATGATTGTCCAGCAGCTAGTTGTGATTCTGGTGTTCTCACAGGAGGGAGTGAGAGCATGTCCTTCTACTCCGCCATCTTGGTTCCTCTTCTCTTTTGAGTTTTTATGTAAACAACTTTTGGCAGTAGCCTTTTAAAAGCCTGCTAGTGTTGGAGGGCCTCCTGCAGAGGCGGGGGTAGGCCCTGTCCCACCGTGAGGACAAGGACACCGGCAGCAGAAGCCCCAGGAAGCACTCCCTGGCATGAGCCCCTCCAGAGTCTGCATGCATTTGCTTTTTATTCTCTTGTTTTTCCTTTCTTGCCTTCTTTTGGGTATTCAAATTTTTTTAGTGTCACATTTTAGTCCCTGTATTTGGATTTTTGGCTATATCTCTTTGTAATAGTTTTTTAGATTTTTTTCTTGTTTGATGCAGACCTTTATATAATTACATTAGTCTTAGCTTGTTAATTATATTGTCCACATCACTTATATATTCTTCTTAATTTTTTATCTGTTTGAACTATTCATAATCAAAAGGAAGATGTTGAGATCGCTTACAATTAAGGCAAGTTTATCACTTTCCCCTTGTGGTTCTAGAAATTTATTAGGTGTTCAGATGCATAAAGTACTACATTTTACTTTGTACCTTTTAAAATTATACAATAACTCTCTTTGTTCCCTACCCTCTCCATCCCTAATAATGCTTTTTTGCCATAAAGTATATATTCTCTGATAATTAGATACCCCAGGTTTCTTTTTACTTATATTTGCCTGATATTTCTATTCCTATCTTTTCACTTTACATGAAATTATATTTTAGATGTGTCACTTGTAAACTATGCATATCTGCATTTTATTTTTATTCAGTTCATCAATCTTTGTCTCTTAACTTGTAAGTTTAGTTTAATTATATTTATTGTTACTATTGGTATTTTTTGTCCTTGTTTTCATCTTTTCAAATTATTTCTTACTTTTTAAATAGTTGATAACTATTTCTCCCCCCAAATAAGACAAGAATTCACCTCGCTTTCTTATTCCTTGCTCTTTCCCAAGTCTTACATTTTATTGATATCATCTAGACTTATACTGTCCAAAAAGTAGTCACTAGCCACATGTGTCTATTAAGATTAACATTAATTAAAATTAAATACAATTTAAACATTCAGTCCCTAAGTCATAGAAGCCATATCTCAAACATTCAATAGCCATGTGGCTAGTGGCTACCATTTACAGGGTGAAGATGTAGAATACTTCCATCATAACAAAGTTTTCTTGAGTAGAATTGATCCAGACTTTCCAATCAGGGCAATTATGGATATACTTCGGGGGAGGGGGGCTATAACTATTTTGTTTTAGGATACATACATTTTATCAAGATGTTTAATCATCTCTGCTTCATATATTTCTTGTGGTGTACTCTGGATTTTTTTTGTCTCATTTATTAATTTATCCAAAAGGCTTTTCAAGTGGGTCTTTGTGTAGTCAATTTCTGTAACCCCTGATGCTTGAGAATATTGTTGAATCAACTCCTTATAATTAAATAGAGTTTGGTTGGGTATAAAATCCTAGTTCTAAGTTTTTTCCTTCAAAACTTTAAAATTGCTATTGTATTTCCTTCATGAATCTATTACAGCTGTTGGAAAATGTGAGGTCAATGAAAATCTTTTTATTTTTTTTCTGTGTGATATGCTATTTCTCTTGGAATCACTGGATTTTTTTCTTTGTTTTGATATTCCTAAATTTGTCATAAATTTGCTAAGGGCAAGATTTTTTTTTTAAAATGTTTTGTTTCCCTTTCCCCTTTGACTCTCCATGGCTTTTCTCATATGGTGCTCTTTTCTCTTTCTTAAGTCTGGAAAATTCATCTCCATTATTCAAATATTTACTTATCTCCCCTTTTTTGAGATATCATTTTTCTGGGATTTCTATTATTTGGACTTTAGCATTTTTACTTCTACCCTCCATAATTTTTGGCTCTCCTTTTTTTAAAAAAAATTCTTCGTAATTTTTTTGGTTATTTCTGGAAAAAACTTTTTATTTGGTCTCTGCAGTTTACTGATTTGTTCCTCAATTCTATCTATTCTATTATTTATTCTATTTTATTCTGTATATTTCAACTATTAAGTTTTCTTATGTCTCATATTTTCCCTTGGTTCCTTTCTTTATGTTTTCTTGTTTTAGTTTCATATTTGAACTATCTTCCTTTACTCCTATTAGTATGTTTATTATTATTTTTGTCTCCTCTCTTCTAATATTTCTGCCTAGGTTGGAATCTGTAATCCAACATATTGCTTGTCTTTGGAAATGTTTGTTTCCCTAATGTGTTATTTTTGGGTCAGCTACCTCATTTTTACACAGCACTATTGCTTATTCTACTAAGACATGCATATAGAGAAGGACAGCCTCAGATATTGTTAGCTAGAAAAGCAAGAAAGTGGGAAGTTGATGCATCTCTCACAAGGTGGAAAACCTCAAATACAAGGAAACAAGTCAATTACTCCCCACCCACAGACAGCTCTCAGACCTTCACCGTTTGCCCCTAGAGAAATAGCATTAGTAAGATAAACTCTTTAGATGTTACTTCCTTTGCCAGTTTAGAGCAGGTGAGGTGAGAAAGCAACTGTGAAGGATTAGTTAGTCTCATTTCCTCTGGAATCATACTGCTCAGGGTTTCTCTATTGCCCTGATTTTATTCCTGAGTCCACCAGGACTAATCCCAGTTGGAGCAGATATAATACACAACACTGTGTATTCAAGGCAAATCTGGCAAACAGCCAGAGAAGCTCAATACCTTCTGTTCCTCTTTTACCCTCTCACAGATTTCCAAGCTGCCTCCTGTTCCAAGCCAAAGCAGCACACAGAAATCTAAAAACAAATCCACCCCCACTCCCACATTATCTGGGGAAGTGTTGCAGCTTCCTTAAGTTCTCCTGGGACTAAAGAAATAGCCAGATGTGCCACATCAGCTTATTTCCTTGAAATGACTGGATGATTTTTAAATGTAAACAAGATATGCATGTTTTCTTTCCTCACTAAATTTACCTAGAATTAGATCATTCAGCTGAATGGGTCCTTTAAAACCCCTTTCTAATTACAAAACCTATTTCTATCAGCCTAGCTTCCTTTTTCCCTCTTTACTTCTCCATTTTGTGTTGTAAGAAGAAAGCAGAAGTCTAAACCAAACAGCTCGTGTACCTTTAGTTGTGAGACCCACCTATTGCTAATGGAGGTATTATTTGATGTCATCTGAGTCACTGCATGGAAGATTTACCATCTCAAGAGATTAGAAGGACTCAAATATAAGTTTTATTATGACATTATCTTCAGTTGCAACAAAATAAAAGGTTCCTGGATCAGTTCCAAAGGGTATGTTTGGCAAATAAGCATATGAAAACACTCAACATCATGTATCATGAGGAATTGCAAATTAAGGCAACAATAAGATACCACTACACACCTGCTAGAAAGGCCAAAATCCAGAGCACTGACAGTATCAAATGCTGGGGAGGATGCAGAGCAACAGGAACACTCATTCTTTGCTGGTGGGAAAGCAAAATGTTTCAGCCACTTTGGAAGACAATTTGGAGTAACCCTACAATCCAGCAATCACAGGACCTTGTTGGTTATCTATTTTATATGTAACAATATGTGTATATATATATATATATATATATATATATATATATATATATAAATAATATAATATGTATATTTTAATCCCTAACTCCTAATTTATCCCTCTCCCTGCTTTTCCACTTTGGAAAACCCTTTGTTTTCTAGGTCTGTGAGTCTGTTTTTATTTTGTAAATAAATTCAGTTGTATCATTTTTTTAGATTCCACATATAAGTGATATCATATGATATTTGTCTTTGTCTGACTTACTTCACCTAATATGATAATCTCTAGGTCCATCCATATTGCTGCAAGTACTCTTAAAACAGGTTAAAATATCTATTTCACTTGTTCGGTGATGATATATTAGTGTGAGAAAGATCAATTATCTGATTTCTCAATTCATGGTTTACAGCTTAGTTTGAAATTACTCCATTACTGTGACAAGTAATGGATTAAAGTCACTGGTGAAAAGGTTGGGTCGATGAGCTGAATTAAGCCTACAGATTCCTCCCTTTCGGGGTTCTTTTCCTACTGGGTGTGAGCATAGCGTGGGTTAGGGCAAGTAGTCAAGAATCTGTATCTGTGAAATACCTGGGGGATACCAGTGTGAAAGCCCAGGAAAAAGGCAAAGTCAGGTTCTCAAGTTTGATCCAATAACGATACCACCATGAAAACTCTCAGAAACAGGAAGAGCTGTGCTCCTTCTGATTTTTATGTATTTGTTTGGTTGGCTTTGCTCTGTTTATGTAGTTTTATTATCCTTGTTGATAGTATGTTTGTTTTTGTTTTATGGGTGCTATCCATCTCCTATCAATCCCGTTTACTTCTCGTTTGTTTACTATTTTGTCTTCAGATAGTTTGGAGTAAAACTTAGAGCTCATACTTATCAAACTTGTAGGGCTGTATGTTTTATATTTCACTGGTCTCATCTTACCCATGGCTTTATGGTTTCTGGAACTTTCTTGCTTTCTTGTTTTCTAATTCTCTTAACTGTTTCTCTTCCTTTTGTTATACTTTTTGAAACCTCCACAATTTGTGTGTGCACAGTGTGTGTGTATGTTTAATGAAGGGTGGTGTATGTAAATATATAAAGAGACTCCTTAAAAAAAAAAATAAATAAAATGCTTCATTTCAGGCTAACCTCGATAAACCTGATGAACCATGACTTCATACATGCTATTGTTGAATCTCATTATCTCCCCAGAATGCCCCCTTCTTCTTGTTTCCTTTATAGGCCTGACAAACCTGCTATTTTAAGGTTGAAGTGGCACCTCCCTGAGAAATTTCTCATGCCCTCCTTTGATAAATATTTCCCCCATGCTCCCTTGTGCTGTTATTTTAGCAATAAATTTATTTCTGTATTTATTTACGCCAGTCTTTAGAATGAGGCTGTGTGTCCCAGGACATCAGGGAAAGAGGTTAATCTTTCTATCCCAAAGGTCAACATAGTAAATTAACATTTTTTTAACATCTTTATTGGGGTATAATTGCTTTACAATGGTGTGTTAGTTTCTGCTTTATAACAAAGTGAATCAGTTATACATATACATATGTTCCCACATCTCTTCCCTCTTGCGTCTCCCTCCCTCCCACCCTCCCTATCCCACCCCTCTAGGTGGTCACAAAGCACCGAGCCTGATATCCCTGTACCATGCGGCTGCTTCCCACTAGCTATCTACCTTACGTTTGTTAGTGTATATATGTCCATGCCTCTCTCTCGCCATTTTTGCAAATGTTTGCATTAAAGAACAAAAGAAAACAACCAGGTAAGTGTAAGTTGCATAATGCTAAATCCAGAGTCTTGACCAAAGACTTTTGTTAAGGACTTTTTGAGTACTTACCATTTTCCAGGCTCTGTGCTATCAATAGCGGCAAGAATGGGGAGAAAAATTAAAAGTTATTTTCAGAAGGAGTGGACAGCCAAGGGGCATAAAGTTTGACACCAACATCAGATAAATTTTCACTGGTAACACTGTAGAAAGGAAATTATAGCTGGAGATGAAGGGGAATTTCTCTACTTAGTACTATAATGTTAAATGTGCCTTTCTGTTCAAAATAGTTTTGCTGCAGACAGTGTGGTTGTGTAGAAGGAACTAAAAACTTGGAGTCAGAATAGTTGGGTTTGAGACCCTATTTCAACACATCCTAGCTGAATAATCTAGAGAAAAATAACCTACTCTCATTTTTATCTGTTTTCTCATCTGTAAAATGAGGATAGTGTTGTAAGGATTAAGCAAAGACATACATGCACACACATACACACAGGCTTGCATAAATCATATGGTACTCTACAGTTGTAAACTTTTATCATTACCCTATGATATTCTAACTTTTAAAAAAAAATCATCAAATTTACAATCAGTTGTGATTTCATTTTTTTCTAATAGTTTTGTGGATTCAGTGCTTGTTGATTTCCCTCAAATATCAATTCCAGGTCATTTTACATGGCAGCCCCAAATCTAGAACAGTGTTTGATTTGACCCAGAAGTTCTGGCTGAGATTTAGACTTAATGGAAGGGGAGGAATAAAGGTATGGAGACAAATTCTAAAAGCACTTCATAGACGCAACAAAACACTAAGAAAAATAGAGGCTCACCAATGAGATATCTACACATAATAAGTAACTTTGCCCTACTTCCTGCTCAAAGATGCATGAAACAGCCTGTACAGAGAAGGGCTCCACCTTTGACAAATCCAAGAATGGAAGCATCTTATGGGTAGATCCATGACAGATGGACATTATCTGCCCTTCTAGACTATGGACATCTCTCTTCTTTTCTCTTTTTCTTTTTATGTTCTTCATACTACCTTTACACATTTCTTAGAAAACCCTCTTTAGATATTGGCAATTCATGAATTGTTAATTGCATTTCATAGGAAATTTAAAGATGCCCACAGAGTTCAAATTATTTACTAAGTCTAAAAGGCTAGTTAATGGAAGAGCTGGGGGAACTGTCTCTGCTTTTATCCCTGTGTATTGTATATTTCCCCCACATAACGTATTTTTTAAAACTTTTCCTTATTCTTTTCTGAACATTTCCATTAAATTTGCTCTTGACTTTCTCCGGGTCCCCATCTGGCACTTCAGCTTTTCACTGGGTCTGCTTGGCCTGCCATTGACAAGTAGGACTAAAGGAGTCTGCCTAGAACTGGCTGCTGTAGACTCCATTCTAATTACGGTTATAACATGTCCCCAAAGACACACAAACCTCAGGGGGCTACTTCACAGCAGTTGGGAGTTTAGAAAGCCAAACAGGTGACACACATTGACTTAGAAGGGAAAACGTTATATACTGAGTCATTATGTACTTGGCCTCTGAATCAGGGGCTTTCTCTATGAAAAATGCAACAATTTTGGCAGTTAGAGGCTGCAATCACCTTCATCAGAAGTTACTGGGACATCAGGAGGAGACCATTATCTATAGTCAGGTTGTTACACCCTGTTTTTCACTTAGACAAACTTACCAGCTTCCTTTAGGTCCCCATCGGGGTTGTACACTAAGGATTTCAACACTCAGCTCATGCGGATGCTTGGTAAGGCTAGGAAAGCGACCTAAGACATGGTTCTTGCTAAGAAGAGGCTAGCAAGACCCTTGCTTTAAAACAACGTTCTAAAATACTAAGAATACAGTGAGTAACATGATCAATTCAAAAGTATGTTCACCAAGAAGCCACGTGTAAAAAGAATTAGTGGGTTAGGGAATGAGCAAGCCTGAAAACAGTGATAATGTGCATGAGGAAGTGGAACCCCAGAAACTGCCTCCAGCTGTTTTAAGGAGAAAATAAATAGGTTAAAATGATATTAGGCTCTTAAGCCTTTCAAAGGAATGACATTCTGATATATTCTACAACATGGATGAACCTTGAAAACATTGTGCTAAGTGAAATAAACCAGTTACATGAAAGAAAAAAAATACTGTATAATCCCACTTATTAGGGTACCTAGAATTGGCAAATTCATATGGACAGAAGGTGAAGAAAGGTTATCAGGCCTGGGGGAAGTAGTAATGGGAAGTATTTAATGGGTACAGAATTTCTGTTTGGGATGATGACCAAGTTTTGAAAATGGATAATGGTGATGGGTACACAGCCTTGTGAATGTACTTATGCCACTGAATTGTAAACTTAAAATTGGTTAAAATGGTAAAATTTTTATCTATATTTTCAGAAAAACAGCCAGGTTTAAGAAAATGGGCAAAGGAGCCTAACAGACATTTTTCCAAAGAAGACAGACAACAGGTATGTAAAAAAGTGCTCAACCTCATTGATCATCAGGGAAATGCAAATCAAAACTACAGTGAAATATCACCTCACACTTGTTAGGATGGCTAGTGTCAAAAAGGCCAGAGATCAGAAGAGTTGGTGAAGGTGTGGAGAAAAGGGAAACTTTGTGCACTGTTCGTGGGAGTGTTAATTGGTACAGCTGCTATGGAAAACAGTATGAAGATTCCTCCAAAAAATTTAAAATGGAACCACCATATGATTCAACAATTCCACTTCTGGGTATTTATATAAAAAAATTAAAATTAGGGTCTCAGAGAGTTATCTGCAATCCCATGTTCATTGTAGCACTCTTCATAATACCCCAAATGTGGAAACAATGTAACATCAATGAATGAATGAGTTTTTAAAATGTGGTATACATGTAAAAAGGAATATTATTTGGCCTTTAAAAAGGAAGGAAATCCTGTCATATGCAACAACATGGGTGAATCTGTAGGACATTATGCTAAATGAAATAAGTGAATTATAGAAGGACAAATATTGCATGATTCCATTTATATAAGATGTCTGAAATAGGCAAACTCTTGGAAGCAAAGAACAGAATTGTGGTTGCCAGAGGCTGGGAGGGGAAAATGGGGAGTTGCCAATCAATGGGTATAAAATTTCAATTATGCAAGATGAATAAGAACTGGAGAGCTGCTGCCCAATATTGTACTTACAGGTAACAATACTTTGATGTACATTTAAGTATCTGTTAAGAGGACAGATGTCATGTCAAATGTTCTTACCACAATACATTTTTAAAAATTTATTTTATAAAAAAGAGTATGGACTTCAACACCAGGTGTGAGAGAGAAAAGAGTTAAATTTTAACAAGGAGATACTTTCATAGTAAACAGCATACCATAATTTTCTTCTGCTTAGGAACTTAGTTTCCATAACAATATTACTTATTTAGCAGATTAAGAATAGTAATATTGTATTAGTGTTGAGCAGAATAGCAGACTGTCCAGGGCTAATTGCTAAGCAATGTCTAAAGTTGTCACTGGCAAGGGAAGGTCTTTTTCTGGAAGCAATCTATAGCGGTGATGATGAAGTGGAACATGTGCCCTAATAATAGGAGCAGCTACTTTATTAGTCAGGATGGCTTCTGTCACAAATAAGAGCACGTTTAACTTGAAATGGCTTAAACAATAAGAAGATTTTCTTGGTCATGCAACAGAAGTCCCAAGAAAGTACACGGTGATGCAGGCAGTTACTAATCTACCAGTTCATGACATCATTAAAAGACCAGGTTTTATTCTTTTCATTTTTCTGCTCTATCTATCTTATTCAGTATATCAGCCATGCCCTCATAATCACAACAACATGACTGCAACAGTACCAGATAGGATATCCAAATAGCCAGAGGGACAAGGATATCTTTCCTAGAAATTCCCCAGCATATCTCCTGTCTTGCCCATTGGCAAAAAAGGGGGGGGGATGGGGGTAGGGTGGGTTAATACACTTACCTCTAAATCAATCAACCACTGGTAAAGGAAATGAGATTATTATGATTGACTTAGAGTGACTGATGATAGAAATGTATCCAGGAGATGGAGTTAGGATTGTCTTTTTTTGTTTAATTAATTTTCTATTTTATATTGGAGTATAGTTGATTTACAATGTTGTGTTAGTTTCAGGTGTACAGCAAAGTGTTTAGTTATACATATTCATTTATCTATTCTTTTTCAGATTCTTTTCCCATATAGGTTATTACAGAGATTATCTCTTCATGCATGCATGAAAATGGAAATGCATATGGAAAACTGAACAAAATTTGGCTTCTGAAAAGCAAGAAAGGAGTTTTTGGTAAGGCAACCTACAATGTTTGTTCCATCACCAGTCAGCTAAGCTGATGGTTGCTGTGGGCAATGTGATTCCAGGGTTGACAAACCATTTGATTACTTTTAAAATGCTGGAGATCTGGATGTTTATGCAGGATCTCCCAAGTTTTAAATATTGGCAATACATTCAAAACATTAAAAAATACTTTTTGGCCAAATAAAATAAATCTGCAGTCCAGACACATCCTGCTGGTCAGCAGTTTACAACTTCTGGTTTACGTTATTAATTTATTTAACTAAAACTTAGTTAGAAAGTACTACTAAGTTTCTACTAAAACTACTTAGAAAGTAATGTTCACTTTAAGCTTACCAGTAACTGAATTATACAAATTTCTATGAAAAAACAATTTAATTAATAAAGTCTTAATCAGTTGTAGTAAACTTCCAATGACACAGCTAATAAGAATTCCAGAAGATAATGTAGGGTAGGAAAAAGACATGATATAAACCAGAGAATGTCTGTATAATTTTCTTTGTAACTGAGGGTTCTAATTTGACAGTTTCAGGGTTAAAACAGTTAAGCTATTGCTAGTCATCCAATGAGGAGTATACAATTTTCTCCCATCCTTCCCAGTTTCCTGTGATTTCTTGTTTTTTGTTTTCATTAGAGGGTGAATTAATTCCTACTGAATGAGGAAATCAAGGTGCTCAAAACCCTTTAACAAATATTAGTCAACATCACAGTAAAAAAGCAGGGGTGGGAAAGGTTAGGAAATTCACCTAATTAGAGATTTCAGCTTTATAACTCTTTCTTTAGAGCCATCCTCTTTCCCGTGAGTATAGAGAACAGAAAATTTTAATTCATACAAAGATTATCAAGAGTATGTCTCTCTTGAAAGTTTTATGTCTTCAAAGTATAATCAAGAAATAGTAACGTCCTTGAGTGTCAAGAGCAATATTAGTACATTTCTCTTCCATCCAGATGGTCCAGTCTTCTAAGTTGATCATTTACCCACCAATCCTTGTTTAGCTGTTACTTCAGACTTCTGGATTGGAGCCCTAAAAAAAAACAGAACTCTTAAATAATGAACTTTCCCTAAAAACTTAGATATTACATAACTTTGAACTATTAAGAAATTAAAATGATTTATCTGTAGTCACTCTTGCTATTCTGTAGCTTGATACTTCACAGTGAAGGAGTGGAAACATAAGCGGGTAGAGAAAGGAGAGAAAAACATCACAACTGGGATTCAACTATCCACCTGGCCACTTATCAGTTGTAGAGGGTGGGGCATCAGGAGAAGAATTATGCCATGCTGAGTAATTTTTCTGTGGAGAATTTTCTCCCTCTCACTATCCCTGGGTAATTTTTCTGAGAAAACAAAGAATATTGGGGTCATCATCACTTTCTAGCAAAGACCCTTACGTCTTCTTTCTCTTGGTTTTTGTCCAAGCTCAGAAGGAAGACATATACTAGAACCCAAAATATACTCATATAGACACGGTCCTTAGTGAGCATCTTCTAGGAAGACATGGTTAGCACTTCTGTCCTTGATTCTAGGAGGGCTACAAGATTAGAATAGTTTGGTTATCGATCTCTTACTTTAAGTGCAGACATTGGCTTATCCTTGAAAACAGCAGAGGAAAGTCCTTTTATGTCTTTATGCTATATTAGGGACAAAAATAATTAATGGGAGGGCGTTAGAAATGTTGTGCAGTTCCCATCTTTGCTATACTTATTTCCTTATTTAAATCCTTCCTACCTCCTTGTCACTTATTTTAACTTCCACCCAACCCTCAGGGTCCAGTACAAATTCCAACCACTTAGTCAATGGACCTTCCTCTTACTTTCCCATTCCTACCCCATTCATTGTCCCCTCGCCATACTTCTCTCAGTAGTATTGCCTGCTTTGGCACACGTAATATATGAGGAGTTAAGTGCTCCATATGCATATGATTTGTTTTCCTACCAAAAATGTAAAAATTATTGAAAAAAAGGACCTTAAGTTTTAATTCCTTCTCATGTACTCACAACAAAGTACCAAGTATGAGGGGAGTATGTTCAGGATCCACTTGAGCGAATGACTGACTCTACCTGTTGCTTCATGAGTGCTTGGCCTTTATTCTGGGTGTGCCTTCATGTGCTCCGTTTTTCATACCCTTCCTCCTCTAGAACACTGTGAATAATATAGACCTTATTCTGTCTAGAATAAACAAGTACAGTCTAATTTATAATACAATTTTGTATCCTCCAAAAAGAGCGTCTAGAAACTAACCTGTGAAGGAGACAGTTCAACTTCTGCAGCAGAACCATTTATCATTTCTTAACAATCATGTAACAGTAGAACTATTTTTAACAGTAAAAAAATTAATACCCATTCTAATTTGTAGATAGTGAGTAGGCCTTCTTTCTCAGATATTCCTATGGGCTATGATATCTCAGGTTAGCTTAGCGTATCCTGAAAGGGAACCCAGAGATCTGAAGACACCCTTCACATTGGGCACCAGAGACATTTAAAACACCACCAGTGACCATCTGATACTTACAAGGAAAGAGAATGACACAGATGTAGGAATCAGCGGTGGAGAAAAATCTGGCTTCGTAATTAGCTAGTAAGAAGGTAAAAAAAAAAAAATTAAAAAATGGGGCCTCGAAAACAGGTGTGCTTAACGGAAAGGCTTAAATCACTTTCAGAAACGGAGAACTAGGAATCTTCTAAACCTGTACATTTAATTGCTTTCACTAAGGGGCGCACATGCAGTTCAGAAACAAGCTCAATGCCAACAGACATATGATGAAGATGGCATTCTATGAAGCAGATCGGTTCTCTTCTTTAATGAATTAGCTTTTCAGACCCAGTAACTCAGGTTGAAGGGTTAAATTTAGTAGTATAATGGAAAGGCAAGCTCGTATTTCGTCTTTTCAAAACGTTTTGCAGAAGAATCCATATTTTCTATGAATATTCACACAGATCTGAACATTCTCCTGAAGAAATAATTGGGCATTGTGGGTTATGTCTTTCACTAGCGTTCCCCTGAGGTTAGATTGGAAGGGATTTTTAAGAGACGTTACCAACTCACAACAGAAGCTGGAGGCGCATCCTCCTCTGCCAGAAGGTCAGGTGTGTCAAGCTTCATCTAAAAAGAAAAAAATAAAATTTTAAAATGGGTTTATATGAAATCATGTGTGTGAAAACTTTGAAAATTGTAAAGCACTATAGAATTTAAAGAATGCTTCATTCAATAAAAATAAATTTTAAAAAATGATCGGTGTCCTAAGTTCAGCTTCCAAATAAGCAGCCCTTTCTGATGTGAGCTCAGAACTAAGATGACACTAAGAGATTGGATGGAAAATCACAGTGGCCCAGCTGCTGCATTCTGCTGTGTACAGAGCTATTAGAGATGGGTAAGTTTCCATCAAAAACATTATTACCAATGTCATTGTCATTAGGCAATTGCCACTTAAATTTTTAAACTTGCAGGACACAACTAGGGCATTAAGGATTATACATATTACAGGTGTTGTCATACAAGTATACATATTATTGTCATTATTGGGATATTGCAAAAGGAATAAGGAATCAACCTAGAATCCCACAGAGAGAAAAGGAGAGAGAGCTGTCATCTGCCCTCCCCTTTCTCTTTATTCTCTTTGCATTTTGTGAACCCCAGCAAAGCAGCCTCTGAATTGTAGAGACTCTTGCATGGAACAAAAGGCAAAGGTGAACTTTCTGAATGTGTAGTTCAGAGCCCACAGTCCTTGCTGCATACTAACTAGTGAGATGGATTTGTAAAACACTGCTGAGTAGAAATGACAGCTAGCTGGTCAGGACAAGAGAGAGAGAATCACAAACTGGGACCCAGGGCAAACACAGTACAGACTATGGTTCACCTCTTGGGGTTGAACAGCCTTCGCCGTCTGTGGTTTCCTCTTCTGCTTGTGTGGCCCGGTGTCAGTGGTAGACAGTGGCCTGCATGTGAAAGCATATCATATAAACTGACTTAGAAATTCCTTCCCCGTGAGAGGGAGATTCAAGAGAAGTCTGCTAGTGTCCTCTGCCCATTGTTTCATACTTGGTAATTGACTGGGTTTTCATCTGCTCCCTAGGGCATCCTGCAGGTTTCCTTGTCTTGTAATTAATAATCATTACCACTAATTTTCTTTTCCATTCTCTACCAATCCCTGAAACCTAATAATGAAGATGCTGAATCCAACTTTTATCTAAATTATGCCATTTACTTAAAGATTTGTTTTATTCATTATTTATTAAAAGCCCATTCTGGGTGAATAAATCAATTTTTAAAAAATGCTAGAAAGAGACTGTAGTGTCAAGATTATCTTTGAAAGACTGACTGATGTATGTGCAAACCTAGACTCCATTACTTACTTTGTAAGACTCTGAACATGTTAGTTTATCTCCCTGAGCTTCTGTTTCCACATCAGTAAAAAAGTGAAGTGCCTAGCCTTGCAGGACTGTTGTGACGATCAATCTATAACACCTTTTCATCTATAAAATGGGAATAATAGGAACTATTATTTCCTTATGAAGATTAAATGACATATGTAAAAGGGCTAAGCAGAGTGCTTGTCATAAAGCTATGAGTGATACATTTTAGACACTGTATTTGGATAATGAGCATAAACATCTTTAATAATGAGAGTTATTAATTATAAACGGTGATTAATAGAAGAGAAAAAGGAGATCTTACTGTGAAGAATTTCCCAATAAAAAGAATAACTAGCTTCTGGTCCAAGAAAAATGTATCTGTACTTATTTCTGAGTATTTGAAGTAAACTAAAATTAAATTGGATAATTTGGGTCCTTACATTTGAAGTGAATTAAAGGCCAAAAACGTCCCCAAGGCAAGATAATGCCTACCTCCGGACTTCCTTCCGCTTTCCTCTGGTGCTTTGGCATCGGGTTACTATAGCAACCACCACAAATATGACGGCCACAGGGAACAGCACCCCAACCACAATGGAGAAATCTGCAGCCAGGAGAACGAGAGCCTCGTGAGAATAGGGGAAATTCACAAGTATACATCACACTGGTCCTTATTTCTTTATTTTATTTTATTTTTTTTGCGGCATGCGGGCCTCTCACTGCTGTGGCCTCTCCCGCTGCGGAGCACAGGCTCTGGACACGCAGGCTCAGCGGCCATGGCTCACGGGCCCAGCCGCTCCGCGGCATGTGGGATCTTCCCGGACCGGGGCACGAACCCGTGTCCCCTGCATCGGCAGGCGGACTCTCAACCACTGCGCCACCAGGGAAGCCCCCTTATTTCTTTATTTATCACAAACTCTGCCTACCTTTTCCCCAAAGGACATGCAGTCCCTGGAACATCTCTCATAGCCAGTAAAATGAAAATATATTTTGATAATGATTATTATAATATTATTTAGATAGAAGAAAGTAAGAGGATGTCTAGGGAGAACATTTTACATGAGATAGGTAAAGCATCATACTACTGGGAATTCTTAGAAGGGATGATGTTTGTAATAAATTGAAAACAAAGGGCTGAAAGAATATGAAGTAAGGAGGATGCGGAAGAGGAGGGAAACATTGTTAAAATTCAGCCTTGGAATAAAACCAGTGAAAAGAATCTGAAGACTTGAAATCATATTCCTCTTAGTAGCAAGTAAGAAGCTGAGACGTGAAAAAGAGAATTGATGGATAACTGATAAGTGATAGATAGACAGGACATAAGTGAGTGTCCTGCTGACGTTTGCTCTATAGTGGAATTATTACGGACAAAAAAATTATGTGACCTTGTGAACTGGGGAATGGTTCTAACAAAGTTTTTTGATTTATAGGGTGTTTTTTACCTACTAATCTAATAAAGAATGCAACTTCAATCTTTTGCTATCTCATGTATTCATTTCTCTTATAATAATCTGAAAGCACAAAGACCAGGAGGTACAAGTTTGAAGAGCAATGCAAACAGCTACTGCTCTCTTATTACAGAGATGGCGGAGATCAGTAAATGAATAATAAGAATGATTTTTGCATAAATGCAAGAAAAGTTCACAAGTGTGAGCACACATGCGTGCAGAGAGATAGAGACCTCAGAAGTAGAATTCTAGGTAAGATAATAACAGTTCAAATACCTAATACTCTCTACCCTCCATAAAAATTGCTACCCAAAAAGTCAAAGGAAATAAAGTTCTGAAGCATCTGTGTTAGAAACAGTATAGATGCGTTCAGAATTTTAAAAGTGTACTTGCACTAACAACAGAATTGTAGCTATTTTCAAAAGAGTGACACGGTCCAGAGGAAATAAAGAGGAACTTGGCAGTACTTCACAGACATCCATAGTTTGAAAGGATGTGGTCTAGAGGTAAAGCCGGGGCATCAGGCAGATGGAGAGCACTATAAAAGGAAGCAGGTTTACAGTTGAAGATGTCAGTGATTGAACAAAAAATACAGCCCTTTCTGTTTCTGGAAATGGTGGTCTAGGAAATTTGGACTAGCTCTCTCACTAAAAACAACGAATGAATTAAAAAAAAATCTTCCTAAAAGCACAGAAGTGCTGAAGAAATAGGGGGAAAATATTTTGGAGTGAGAGAAAATTACTTTGGAGTGAGAAAGCAGGAACTCAGAAACACAGGAAGGAAAACGATCATAAAAGGAAGCTCAGAAATGCGGAAAGGAATGAAAAGTAAATAAACCAAGAATGAACCTTAATGTAAACTGTGGACTTTGGATGATAATCACATGTCAATGTAGGTTCATTAATTGTAACAAATGTTCAACTCTGGTTGGGGGGTGTTAGCGGTGGGAGACTGTGCATGTGTGGGGCAGGGATATAGGGGAAATCTCTGTACTTTCTGCTCAGTTTTACTGTGAACCTAAGACTGCTCTAAAAAGTAAAGTCTCTATTAAAAATAATAAAATGGAAATTTTTATGCTGGCCACGAAAAGAATATAAAATAAATGTATAATCTCCAAATTAATAAAAACAAAAATGAAGTGATTAAAATCCTCAGTAAGTCCATAAGAAAACAAGAAAGGAGAGAAAAAGGAACAGGAACCAGGCAGGACAAATAAAAAGCATATAATAAGATTGTAGATTATACCCAAATGTATCAGTAATTACATTTAATTTGAATGGACTAAGTTTTTAAAAAACGATTGAGACTAAAATTTTAAAATATATCTGTATTTTTTAAAATGAGAGACAGATATAAAACATGAGGATTCAGAAAGGATGAAAGTAAAAGTATGAAGAAAAAGTTATACCAAAGCAAAAGAGACCAAGAGAAATATGGTACAGCTACATTTTTCTCCAGGAACTGTGGACTTTAAAAGGCAAGAAGACTAGAGATACACAAAAGCATTTCATAATAACAAAAGTGTTAATTCACTGGGAAGACATACAATTCTAAACTTTACTGTAGATAACAGCATGGTCTCAAAATATATAGGTATTGATGGAACCAGAAGTAATAGCCAAATTCAGAGTTATAGTGGGGATTTTAACACTCTTGACTCAGTCATTGGTACAACAAACAAACGAGGTATCAGTAAGGGTTAATATATTACACACAGTTAACAAACATGGCATTAAAAACATATGGAAAACACTGCACATAAGTAAGTGCAGAACACATATTTTTGTGTTCATAGACAGAACACTTACAATATGGGCTTATGCTGGGTCATAGAGCAAGTGTCAACAAATTTCAGCATATTCTCAACACAGTAGGTTTTCTGATCCCCATGGAATTATGCTAAGTATTAATTTAACAGAAGCTAGAAAATCTCCATATGCATGTATGTTAAGAAATAGATGTCTAAACAGTTCAAGGGCCAAAGAAGAAAGCAAATAGAAAATAGAAAATAATTTGAAACAAATGATAATGAAAACACCAATTACGATATGGTCTACAAACTGAAAATTAATGAGCCAAAGATTCCTTTCAAGATTTTTCTTTTAAAGATGAAATAAACTTAAGGAAATGGAATTGTATAAAGTAGAAATTGAAATAGCAAAAAAAATGTTAAAAAAACAAATCAAAGAATAATAAGTTTTAAAATTTTGTTAGGATAATATAAAAAAAGAGAAAAAACAATGCTACAGATACTATTGCTATTGAAAAGATAAGTGAGTATTATGAGCACTCTTAAACCAAAACATTGACATTTAGGTGAAGTAGGTAAATGTCTAAGAAAAATATAACATAGTAAAACTTGCATAAGAAGAAATTAAATACCTGAAGGGTCTTATAGCTACTAAAGACACTGAATCTTTAACTAAAATATTGTCCAGAATTCTAGGCCTACATGGCTTACTGACAAGTTCTACCAGATATTTAAGGAAAGAGTCTTCCATTCTTATACAAACTCTTCCAGAGAATTTAAATGAATGAAAATGCTCCACTTCATTTAATATGTCTAGCATAACCATGATACTCAAATTTAGCAAGTACAGGCATCACTCATGAACATGAAATAATAACAAACATCATCCATCAGTATCCGTGAGAGCTATTTCCATGTTGGGTTTATCCAAAGTATGCACCGTTAGATAAATGTTCAAATATCAATCAATTTACTTTGCAATACCAACAGAGTAAAGAGGTAAAAATCTTAACCAATAAATAAAAAGTATTTGGTAAAATTCTTAGCAAACTAGAAATAGAAGTGAATTTTCTTGATCTAATGAAGAGGATCCAATATGTACAGAATACCTTCAGATAACAGGGCAAAATACTGAAAGTCTTTCCTAAGATTGGGAAAGAAACAAAGAGGCTTGCTATCTCTATTTCTATTCAGCATTGCACAAGAGTACTACTCAGTGAAGGAAAACAAGTATGAGAAATTAAAATGGTGAAGATTAGAGAAGAAGCAAAACTGTCATTTTTCTGAAACAGAATGATTGAATATGTAGAAAATCTAATGGAATCTACAAATAAATTACTAAGATCATTAAGAGAGGTTAGCAGACGTGCTTGATATAAAAATAAATATACAAAAATTAGTTGACCTTCTATATTCTAGTAATAGTTGAAAAATATTTTTTCAAAAAATACCATTTAAAAATACAATAAAAATTAATTTCTTATAAAACAAATCAAACAAAATATATGTAAAATTTCTGTGGTGAAAACCATTAACTATTATTGGGCAAAATTAAAGAAGACTAAGTAAATGGATAGATATTTCATGTCAGTAGGTTTGGAATTCAATATTTTATATATGCTCATTTTCTGCAAGTAAATGTATAGCTGTAGTTTACACTAAATTAAAATCCCAACAGGAATTGTGTGTGTAACTTGAGAATCTGATTATAAAATATATGTGGAAATACAAAAGCTAATAGCCAAGACATTCTTGAAGAACAATGTTAAAGGATCTCGTATAAGATAACAAAATTATTTTAAAGATACAATAATAAAAGAGTGTTATACTGGCATAAGGATAGCCAAATAGGGCCACCAGCAAAGAACAGATATCCCAGAACAACACACATGCATGGACATACGTGCTTTATTAGAAAGTCATTTATGATATGAATAATGGTGTGACAACTGGGCATCTAGCTGAGATAAAAACGAAATTGAACACTTCGTTGACACTTGCTCTATGACCCAGCATAAGCCCATATTGTAAGTGTTCTGTCTATGAACACAAAAATATGTGTTCTGCACTTATGTGCAGTGTTTTCCATATGTTTTTAATGCCATGTTTGTTAACTGTGTGTAATATATTAACCCTTACTGATACCTCGTTTGTTTGTTGTACCAATGACTGAGTCAAGAGTGTTAAAATCCCCCACTATAACTCTGAATTTGGCTATTACTTCTGGTTCTATAAATACTTATATATTTTGAGACCATGCTCCTATATACAGTAAAGTTTAGAATTGTATGTCTTCCCAGTGAATTAACACTTTTGTTATTATGAAATTGCACACTTTGTGTGCATCACACACAAAATAATTCCAGATACATTACAGACTTACATTTGAAAAGGCAATACAAAAATCCTTTTTAGAAGATAATATATGGGTATACATTCATAACTTCAGGATAGGAAAATTGTCCTTAAAAAGGACACAAAAAGAAAAAAAACTAATAATCAAGGAAATGATTAACAAATTGACTACATTACAATTAAAAGCTTCTTTAGGGCTTCCCTGGTGGTGCAGTGGTTAAGAATCCTCCTGCCAATGCAGGGGACACGGGTTGAAGCCCTGGTCCGGGAAGATCCCACATGCCACAGAGCAACTAAGCCTGTGCACCACAACTACTGAGCCTGTGCTCCAGAGCCCGTGAGCCACAACTACTGAAGCCCGCGCGCCTAGAGCCCATGCTCCACAACAAGAGAAGCCACCGCAATGAGAAGCCCACGCACGGCAACGAAGAGTGGCCCCTGCTCGCCGCAACTAGAGAAAGCCCGCACGCAGCAACAAAGACCCAACGCAGCCAAAAATAGATTTTAAAAATAATAATTAAAAAAAGCTTCTTTAATCACATGACATCACGAAGACAGTGAGAAAACACAGAATGAAGGGAGTTATTTGCAGCATATATAACTGAAAAAATAGCTTATATCAAGAATATATTAAAACTTACACAAGTTATTAAGGGGTCAGGGGAGACACCCAATAGAATAAACAAAATGGCTTGAACAGATGCTTTGCAAAAAACAAAATCCAAATGGCCAAAAAATAAGAAAAGATTTTATTATTATTAGTTATAAAGAGCAAGTCAACCTAATCCCACATTGAAAGAAGGATCATACATACTGAAGAAAAACAGCCCAGGGAAATAAAAGAGACAGGGTGAAAAAACAAAACAACTCGACTCAAAAGAAACAATCTAGAGAACAAAGTGAACCTGCAAAAATTATGTCATATTCTTAGAGTTTTATGAGGATATTATATCTAGTACACATTCAGTCAAGGCTGCTATGAAAATGGAACAATCATAAAGCAAGAAAATTCGGAAAATTAAAATAAAATGACAAATATAAAATGTCAAGAAATCTTTTTGTACGTAGCACAAAAACATAAGAATGTGGAAAATATGATTAAAAAGTTGCTGTAGAAACTTTGGGGATTAATATTGTGGATTCAATATCTACAGAATAGGAATTCCAAGAGAAGTGGAAAAAAGACAATGAAATCTTACATAACGGGAAATAAAAGCTTGGAAGAGGAGAGTAATTTTCTCACATTAGATGTGCAGTATTACTTACTGAAGACCATGGAAGAAGCACCGCAATCAGGAGGGGCCCATCCTTCTTTACACTGACATTGGAGCTCGTGGTCACACACCTAGAGGAGCAATGATCCTGTTAGTTTTCTCACTGGACTAATCCCCAACCCGAGGGTTGATTCATCCATAATTAAGTCCATTCCAAAAAAAGAATAACCTCTGCTCTGTAGCCTTTCAGCTGTCTACGTAATGTATGAATCAGTAATAGTAATTTCAGTACTAGGTTCTTTGAAGGAATTTTTCATTGAATAAAACTAGTGAGGAGTTAGATAATAATTTTAATCATTCAACGCTGAAACATTATTTTAACATCATCCAAACTGTCTGACCTAAAATGACACAAGATTCAGCAAGCTTGGGGAAACACTGTCAAGACTTACAGCATGTCCTTTGCATTTAGAGGAGCAATTGGCCGATCTGTAAGTTCTTTCGACATCCACACATTCTGCATTAATGCAAACCTGAAAGTGATATGAAAAACACAAAGTAGACATGAATGTCCAGTGGTTTCAGTTCTGCAAACTGTTGACTTTGGTATTTAGCCTTGTATTTTTAGTTACTATTATTGTTATCAAACTTGCCTTTTCATTAGGGAAATCACCAAATCCTTTTGAAAATAGGAATATGGAATCTAGATCATTTTTATAATTAAATATTTAGGAAGTCCTCTTTAAAGAAGATTTCCTTACTTCACGTCATATCTCATGGGTCATCTTTAATGCACCTCTTTAGTCCAACTCTGAAGACTGAGAGCACTGAGCTAAGCATTGTACATGGTACAAGGTACGCATCCTAAACAAAAATACTATGGAAAACATGGTAATATCACATCATCTCCAATATTAAGATAATTATCATTTATGTAAAAATAAATAGTATTGTTACGATTTTTTTCATTATTATCATCAGAATGGCTATCATTTATTGAGACCATACCAATTTGGGGGAAATAAAATTTACCTAAATTTAACAACCTAGTGCTAAGCACATAATAGGTACTTATTAAATAGCATTGAAGGCAAGAATGCAGTCATGTATACGTGAATGGCATAAACATTACTTTGAAAAACTGTGCTCCATGAAACACAAGGAGGCCTTGAGAAGCAAGCAAACAAAATGAACAAACAACCAGAACATTTTGAGTAAAAGCCACCATTAATCAATGTACCTTATTCTCTCCACACTTGGTTCCATTTGCTACTATGCTGATTTCTTGACTGCTGTCTTCAGGTTCAAATGTTTTACATGTCAGGAACGTTATTATATGTCCTTTCCAGAGCAGATAATCTGACCCACCATTACAGAACAACTTCCCACACAGGGCGTCACTGAAGAAAAGCCGAAATTTGTTGCCTTTGAAATAGCAGGATCCAAAATGCAGTTTTATACAAATATAAATCAGCTCCCTATCGATATTTAACTAATGGTATTTTCCCCTACGGCAGAGACTTCTAGTTCTCCTTTATACCAATTTCCCCCTTATTCTTCAGTAATAGAACCATTGCGTATTAGCAAGGCACAATGTTGCTCAAAAGAAAAATCCCATGGCTCTCATATTCCCAAATTTTGGCCAGTTGCCTAAATTCTAGCCAATGGGAAGGAAGCAGAATCTTAACTGCAGATTCTTGAGGGTGCCCTTACGTGAGGGTATATGTCCTCTTCTCAATATTTTCTCCTTTTTGCTTATTGGAATATGACGGTTGGAGTTGGAGAAGCCATCACAGACTGAGAGAAACATTTGGGAAAGGAGGTCATACGTATGATGGAGCAAGAAGCTATAAGGAGGATGGATGTCTAACATCATGGAGGGCACCTAGGAAATCAGTTTCTGTCTTGTTTCAGCTAAGTTATTTATTGCCATGAAGGGCAGCAGAATAATTCTCTCGACTGTAGTTGTATCGGTATAAGGCTGAGCCTCGGTGGTCACTCCAAGGCATCGTGTGTTACTGGAAGAACCCCTGCAAATTCAGATGAAACTGCTCAGCACTCATTAAAGCCTTGCCTTCACTAGCAAGGGGAAGAAAGTCATCGCCAACAAAATTGGAATCAATTGCTTTATGCAGAATTTAGAGGAATGCTGTGAAAAACTCTTCGGAGAGTGGTAGAATCAGATTCTTCTGATGTCTCTGAGGCTTTTAGAAAATACCATTGAGGAGTGGAGAAAGGCACGCATTCTCTCCAGACTTGAGAGGGTGTTTTTCTTGAATCATTTAGGTAGAGCTTTATGAGGAAGGCTCTAGGACACAGGGACTTTCAGGCTTATTTCCCACTACAGCCAAAGACTATCAAGAAGTGACCAGGAGGTCAGCCTGTGGGAAGAAATGAAATGCTTGTGCCTCTGGTTGCAGAAATTATCCAGTGTTCACACAAAGTTTTACAGGACAAGGGTGTATACACTCTACAGAGGAAAGATGGAATTACCCTAGTCTCTTTTCCCTGTCACACTCTCTCAGACTAAATATTGCCACACTCCCACCCCACTCTCCCACACATATTGCCTTTTACATAATTTTCATGATTTCCTGTAAAGAAGAACCCACAGGGTATGATTATCTTTGAGGCTTAGACTCCCCAAGAGATGACCTTCTGTCCAAAATATAGTTTGTTTGGTAATATCTATCATTGAGAAAAATCAGTGTTATTTTAATAGAAAATCTTTGAGAAATGCTGATTTTTTTCATTCAATCTCTGGTTACACATTAGTTTGTATGTGTAAAATTTGGAGCAGGTATAAAGTTTAATCTATTATCATTTGAATTTTAAAAGTCATCTTAAAATTGCAGAATCAAAGGAAAATATATAGAAAAAATCTCAAGTTCATTGCTTATGGTGTTCTATCATTTTTTTCAGACTATCAATATAAAAAGGACAACAAATTCTTTAGGTAAATTGTCAATCTTTCCCTTACTGTATTTTTTCTTTATGGAATGCCATGGCAAATTTAAATAAAACTGTACAATCATCATATTGCTTATTTCTCTGAGTAGATACATATTTATACCCTAGAATCAAAATGAAAGACACTAGATGGAAAAGCATCTAAAGTATACTGGAGAATCAGTGTGCAAATTTCCAACCAGGCCCATTTAACTATTGCACGCTCGGTCTCAAACATTCATTCTATTTAACAACAGCTGTACTTGGTGTCCTTTGAAGCATCCATTATGAGAGACTGGAAAAAGTGGATCATTCCCTATTTGTCTTTTTAACTCAGTGCCTAGCCTAAAATATATCATATAGTAGTCACTCAATGAATGTTTATCAAATGAATGATGTCCAAATTCACTTTCTCTTTAAATGGGATAAATCAGAATGTGTCAAAATGAGCAGGAAGGTTCAAATAACAAGGCCACTTACTTTGCTTTACAGGGAATGCGTGTGTCATCCACTTTTCGGCAGTACCCGTAACTTGACCCACCTTCATTTCTGCTAAAACATGACTTATCTGCAACCTGGGTTCCTGGGACCAGGCATAGTCAGTAGGCACACAGTTGAAAAGAAAAGAGATAAATAGTTCAGTGCCATAAAGGATTCATGAAACAGAAAACCAGCATGAGGAATACGATTTTAGCATCATCCCCTTGACCCTTCTTGGAAATATAGGTTGCACTAATTTGATACCAAGAGAGATGGCTAGAGTTAAAACAATCTTTTAGATAGCCTATTTTTGAATAATGGCTATCTAAATATTTGGAAACATCTGGATGATTGAAGACTTAGCTGGAAGAGCCGTAGTTATCGTAGTAGCAGCCCACAGGCAGATACTGGAATGTTATCCTGCTGGAGGGTGCAGCTGTGACAGGTAGATGCTGTGCTTAGTCAAACTTCTACTCTGCCAGGCACAGAGATGAGCATCGCATGCTTAATTTCTCAGGTAATCTTCCTCAGATCCCCATCAACTGGGGCAACAGAACACAGTGGTTAAGAGCTCAGGCGTTAAGTAAGAGCTGTGTGATCTTTGGCAAGTGCCTTAATCTCTTGGTTTGCTCTGTGTAAAAATGAGGATTCTATAATAGTACCTCCCCCACAGCGTTATTATGAGGATTAAATGAGTTAATATATGTGAGCCACTGAGGAGAGTGCCTGGTCTGTAGTACATGGTTCAGAAAGAAAATGCTGGCTGAAAATCCTTTGTAAATAAATATACCTGGGTACCATTGCTAAGGAAAGGAGCACATTTTCTTTTTAGGTTGCACACACATTTTTCCAAATTCTCTGTGAAAAGATTGTACTAATTCATACTCTTACCAGAGCATATTAAACTAAGTGTTTTGTCACATCCTCACCAACACTAAGCATTAACTGTAACAAAGCTTTGCAATTTAACAAGTGTAGAAGATTAACTTGTCTTCATTTATATTTCTTACCATATATTGCATGTGCTGATGTATTAATAGTGTTTCATACTTCTTGCTAGTGAGTTAAAATGATTTTAATGTTTATTAAACACGTGTACTTCTTTATGATGAATTGCCTGTTTATTCCTTGGTCACATTTTCAATATTTGGAATTCCAAATGATTTATAGGAGGTTAAAGACAGTGATTTTCCCCCCTTATATGTGTTATAAGACTTTTCAAACTTTGAAGACTAATTTAAAATAAATGTGTGATCCTTGTGAATTGTAAAATTTGAAATTTTATTTAGGCAAATCTATTTTTCTGGTCTTTTATAAAGGCCACCTTTAAATATATGATTTAAAAGTTCTTCTCTATTCCAATATTGGATAAATATATTCAACATTAATTCAATAGATCACTTGGAACATTTACTAAAGTCAGGCACTGTGCTAGGATACACTGGGAATAACAACTATGAACAAAACAGTGTCTAGGTACTAGAGAATTTACAGATGTGTAAGGGAGGCGATATTGAAGGGTCAGGCAGAAAGAAGAAAGTAATAGTTTTTATCGCAGTGATTTATAGCCAAGTAACAAAGGAGATGTTCAGAGCTTCATCTCTGTGCTGAAGATTTCCTTTCCCCAGGTTTCTGCCATATACTGAAGTTAGCCAAGGAAGTACAAGGTCTTTAACCAGCAAAGCCATCTTTGCTTGCAGCTGTAACTTAGCACGTCCATCTGCATTACCTATAAACTGGAGGAGAGCCAGAACCCAATTCCAGACCATCAGAGCACTTCCTGATGCACCAATGGTATCAAGCTTTCTCCTCAAATTGTGTCTCAGCTCACCCTAGCCTGATACAGAGGCTTTCATTCAGGGGTTTCTCTAGGTTCCTGTCCATTTATTTCCCAGGTGTCTTTTTTTCTGGGTATATTGTCAATCAGTGATTTTTGTTGCTTTCCTTCATCTTGTCTTATGTATATTTTCAGGAATTATAGAAAGTTTCCAGCATATGATAACCTTCCTCAAATATTTTTAGGAATATGTATTTTCCCTGTTAAAAATAGTCCTTCAGCCATTTAAGTAGGAATCTGGAAATGTAGCAGAAAATGGTATGAAAATTAAATATATCTACACAATATACATCATATCCAGGAAGTCCAACGAATTGATATTTTAAAAATTGCTCTTCTAATCAACTTATTTAGCATAATTTAAATTTGGGTTTAAAGTTTTTGAAGATTCTTAAGTTATGCTTTTATTTTTAACTTCTTTTTTATGGTGTAATCAGAGAATATGACCTTTAAAATTCTGGTATTATGGACAAAATAAACATTTTAAAAACTTTCAATTTTCCTCACTGCTCCTTTGCATTCCACCCCTACACACACACACACACACACACACACACACACACACACACACACACACACACACACACACACACACACAAATCCAAGGGTCTGCTTAACTGGGAAGGATTTTGGTTAGAGCTGCCAGATAAAGTACAGGACGTCCAGTTAAATTTAAATTCCAGATAAAGACTTTTTTTCAGCCTAAGTCTCACCCAAATATTGCATGAGACATACTGACACTTAAAAAAAAATTTATTTTTTTGAGACATACTGACACTTAAAAAAAAAATTTTTTTGAGACATACTGACACTTAAAAAAAAATTAATTAATCTGAAATTCAAATTTAACTGGACTGTCCTTATTTTTATTTGCTACATCTAGCAACACCAAAATTCTCCACTTATCCAGGATTTTGAGCAGTGGCACAGTCTCTAAGATGGAAGAAAGGGACAGAATGCTACTTTGGCCATGATTAAACACTGTCACTTGGAGTGATACGATTTTCCTTTGTATGTACAAAGGTAGTGCCAGCATCACTGGGGTTTGTCCTCCTACCTGGTCCCCATAGCTTGGTGCACTGCTCCTCCAGGGTGGGGCACATCCCCATCAAGCAGTAGCCCTTCCCATTTTGGCAAGGGAAGCCATTGACTTGGAATCGATCATCCGGGCAGAGACCAGATTTGCCATCACACGTTTCGGGCAGGTCACACTCGTCTTTTGCTGGTCTGCACACCTCACCAGCCTTTTTAAACTATAGAGAAATAAAATTGGAGAGAAGGCTTTTTTTTCCACCTGACTTAACCCTAATATCTCAAATTGATTCAAATAACATTTTCCTTGTGGCCTTTTTTTGGCAACGTAGTTAGAGGCATCGTTCTGTTTTAGTTCACGTTTTCACTGTATAAGCTGAAGCCATCTCCTATAATCTCTCTTCTGTTGACTTTGGCCAAGCCCTGAGTCTTTAAGCAATCAATACTTCTGAATTTGTAGAGCAAACGTTATAGAAATAACAATGAAAAAACACAGAAGAAAACTGAGCAATATCTTAGATGGAAAGAAGGAAGTTATTTCTCCCTCTGTTGAATGCATCTTTGACAAGCTTTTCAAGGAGATTTAAATCTGCAGCTTCAGAGATTTATTGGTGAAGTAAATCTTCCATAGTAAGGAAGATAAGTTTATAAACCCAGATCAGCATGCTCTGAGACTTCCCCAGGCATAGAGTTTCCTAATCCTTAATTCCTTTTATTGTATGTTCAGATATTTCTTTTCAACTCACGTCTTTCTATGGAATGATTTATCAGAAGGAGGAAACAACCAAATATTCATTTCATGTGTTAATTCCATTGCAATCTATTACTGCAAGTCTTGCTCTTGTGAGCTCAGAGAAACCTTAGGAAAAGAAATTCTGCCATTCATACAAATCTAAGAGGCCTGTGTGGATATTGGAAGCATACCCTTCTCTAGTTGAAGTGAGAAGGCATGCTCTCATATCATCAAAAGACTTTCCATATCTTCACGCTGGTGACAGAATGTGCCAAAACTAAGATCCGGCACAGCCAAATAAATATTTTTAAAAGAATCCAAATTTTCATCAGAGCATATGAGACCCTCCAAATTCAAGCCCCCCCTACTCCAGTCAGACTAGCTTTCTTACCAGATGTCACACAAACCATCTTTATATCTTCTTTTCTTTCTTCCTTCTCCCTGCCTGCTCACTTGGATTTTTTCTTTCTATTTATCTAAAATCTCCTCTGGCCTCTTCAATGCAAATCACTGTTCCTCTTTTCTACATGTGGTAGGAAAAGAGCCCTGAATTTGGATTTGAAAGATACAGGTTTGAATCTTGGCTCTGCCAGTGGCTAGATGTGTACCCTTAGCAAATGGATTTAATCTCTCTGAAGATCCGTTTCCCGATCCAATATTAACTTTCTAAGGTCATTATGAACATTCAGTGAGAATATATGTGGAAACTATTACCCATATAATGGCCATCTGTCATTATAATATCTATCTGAGCATTTAATCATGTATCATATTTTCGTCTGTTTTAGTTATGTATGTCATCACCCTAAAGAAATAGCAAGTTTTTTGAAGTCAAATACTAGTTTTCTTTATCACTCATAATCTCTAACAAACAAGACTTAATAAATACTTGTTGAATACTACTTAAGTTCTCAAATTTTCTTCATTTTGGCCTCCTTTATTTCTTTCCTCTCCCTCCAACATTAGAAACAAACAAACAAACAAAAAAAACCTATCTCAAACACTGCCTATAACCTGGCATGCCATCTGCACATTCCTTTTACAGATGGTTATTGGGCTTTTAAAATGAACGCAATTCTGTGTTAGGTGAGCATGAATCAGACTCCAGACATTAAGAATCAGTTTAACTAAGAAGACACATAAACAAATAATCATAATAGAGAATTCTCTGCAACAGTAGGATGTAACATGCTGAACTCAAACTGGAAGAGAAAGTCAAAAAAGCCGCACAGAGAAAATGACACGGCATCCTCATCTTATGTCTTTTTTCTAAGAATTTCACCCGGAAGTGACTTCAAAGGTTGAAGATAGAGGAGCCCCTATATTATTAAAATTAAAAGCTTTTCCACTACACCATATTAAAGTGTGAAATAAAATTCATATTTTATGGCAAGACAAGGAAAATTTAAACATAAGAAATTGTCACTCCCTCTGACCTCCTCTCTCCCCATACCGTGCACTGTGCATTAGGCATTGACCAGACCTCCCCCATCAGCAGAAATACCTGCTCAACCATAAAGACCAACATACTCCCAGCACCAACAAGACAACTCCTTAAAAGATAACGTTCCTTCTTGATCTTGTAAGGGGCCATGGTGATGCTTAGATATGGATTGTGTAAATTATCAATAATATGCCATTTAACGTACAGCCCTCTGTCTCAAAAAACTTACACAACTGTGCTTTGACTTCTAACTGGCTCAACAGTTTTCAGAGCTTTCTGAGATGCTCTTCCCCGGTTATAATCCTCAGTTTGGCTAGAATAAAATTTTCCATTTCTTTCTTAGATCGGCTGATTAATTTTTTGCCAACAAAAGGGATATGCAAGCAATTACTGGATTTGGTCCAAGAGGGTCACACGGCATCAGAAGAAATAGCAGGTGGGAATAACAAAGCATTGGTTTTGGAACTGATCATACTTGGATTCTGCCATTTAGTGGCTGTATTATTTTGTACATTATCTGTTCTGAGACTCTGCTCGAAAACAAAATTAAATGATAATATATACTTCAAAGGGCTGTTGGAGGATTAAAGAGCCCATCTTTGCAAAGTACTCAGTGAGGACTTGATAGATGGTAGGTAACATTATTTTATAGACAGAAAAATATTACTTTGCCTATTTCATTTAACATAATCCCTAAGATTTTAATACAGAAAAAACAAAGTAATCATAATTATTAAGATAGATAAAATAATAATCTTACCTGGCATTTTTCACAGCATTCCCCTACCACACACTGAAAATTTGCTTTGATTTTACATGTTTTTGCATCACAGCAAACGTTGGTACATTCCTAAGAAATACCAGAAACAAATGCAAATGCAAGATTACTTTTTGGTCTCATTTTGGCACAATTCATAATACAATTTATTCATCACACAGACCTTTCTTTGATACAGTCTGAAAATGATTTGGGGGAAAACTAAAAAAAAAAAAAGTTTAATGTTAGAAATACTGAGTTTATCTGAATTCTACTTACATCATTTTTTTATTTGAATATCTTTTCTAGTTCCCCCAATCTCCCATAGTAATACTGAACATGGTCTATTTTTGGTGAAATAAGAGAGAAAACAAAAGAAAGGGACAGTTTTTGAAAATCAAATTCCTCTAAATTGTTACAGAACATAATTAGTTCAGCTCATCAATTTTGTATCTATCCAGCAGTAAACTTAATCTCTAGAGCATGTACTGAAAATCTAAAAATATAGTTCTTTATTCAAGTTTGACATTTAATTCAGCTCTCTGTAAAGCAGTATACTTTGTCTTGTTCTCCCCACCTTGCTTCTGAGAAATTAGGCATCTGCACAAGGCTTTGGGGAAACTCCTACTTTGGGAACCTCAGAGTGAGATATTTACAGTTACTAATTTTTAGGGTTAAA
The DNA here is from genome assembly GCF_011762595.2 of Tursiops truncatus. Lineage (NCBI taxonomy): Eukaryota > Metazoa > Chordata > Mammalia > Artiodactyla > Delphinidae > Tursiops > Tursiops truncatus. The sequence continues at coordinate 14,361,760 of NC_047039.1, forward strand.
ACTCTTGCCCTGGGCTTCCCTGGTGGCGCAGTTGTTGAGAGTCTGCCTGCCGATGCAGGGGACGCGGGTTCGTGCCCGGGTCCGGGAAGATCCCACATGCCGTGGAGCGGCTGGGCCCGTGAGCCATGGCCGCTGAGCCTGCGTGTCCAGAGCCTGTGCTCCGCAACGGGAGAGGCCACAACAGTGAGAGGCCCGCGTACCGCAAAAAAAAACCCCAAAAACTCTTGCCCTTATTCAAACACACATCACCTGGGAAAGATTCCTTTTTCTCACAGAAGGGATAAATGTGTAATCCTATTTTGAAGTACTGAAAGGCCAACCCCCTGAGAGCTTGGCCTGGTACTCGCATTAGGTATTAATAAGATGGGGGCAAAGGTCCCATTCAGAATCCTGGCTGCCCTGTCAAGAGGATGGGACCAAGCCAGGCACTTCGAATGGTAAAATGTCCTGAGTCCCAAAGTTGGCCTAACAAATGTCTACAAACAAACATTTACAAAATTACAAGAAGTGTGATTTTTTTAGTGAACCGCACGTTGATAGTTTATCTCTCAGCAATTGAAAAACATAGTAGATCATTTTAGAAAGAACTTGGTGGTACCTCGGGGGTCCCACAGTCACAGTCTTCTCCCATTTCTAACAGCTGGTTCCCACAGATTGGGGTGGATATGATATCTGTAGGGAGCGGAACGTTAAAGAGGCAATTGGATAATTTATCTTCCAAGAATTTTTCATAGCTGACACGGCTGCAAGAACTGAAGTCTGTAGGTATATAGAAGCTGTAAAGGTAAGGAAAAAGAAAATGGAATACAGTCACGCTGAGCAGATAGGGGGAAATATCAGACATTGGGTGTGATACACTCAAAACGTGACCCAAAAGATCAAAGGGAAGACCTTACTCACCAACTGCTAAATCATGAGCTCTTATTTTTGCTCCTGAAGTAGCCCACCCGGGCAGGTATAAACACCTCCAGCTTAATGAACAAAGCAAGTATGGTCACATCTTAAAACAGAACATCCAGGCTGCTATTTAATAAATTAAAAATCGTTCTAATTTATCCAGATAATCTAATTCAGCCTTCGGTCGTCTTGGTTTTGAAGTCTTAAAGGCACTAAAATTATATTTATTTACATGTTTAAGAATTCATTTTCCTTCAGAGGGATTTCTATTGACAGCCTCTCTTCATTCCACAAATAACAATGAGGTTAAAAAAGCAGTAGCCGGGCTTCCCTGGTGGCGCAGTGGTTGACAGTCCACCTGCCGATGCAGGGGACACGGGTTTGTGCCCCGGTTCGGGAAGATCCCACATGCCGCGGAGCGGCTGGGCCCGTGAGCCATGGCTGCTGAGCCTGCGCGTCTGGAGCCTGTGCTCCGCAACGGGAGAGGCCACAACAGTGAGAGGCCCGCGTAACGAGGAAAAAAAAAAAAAAAAGCAGTAGCCCAGGGGGTTGCGGGGGAGGGAAGGAATGGGAGTTTGGGATTAGCAGAGGCAAACTATTATACATAAGATGGATAAACAACAAGGTCCTACTGTACAGCACAGGGAACTATATTCAATACCCTGTGACAAACCATAATGGAAAAGAATATGAAAAAGAATATATATGCCTACCTATCTGAGTCACTTTGCTGTACAGAAAAAATTAACACATTGTAAATCAACTATACTTAAAATTAAAAAAAAATTTTAAACTACAGTAATATACGTGAGAGATAGCATAAGATATGTAACTGGCATGCAGCCATATGCTACTTTGTGGAAGGGCATGGGAGACTAACCCTAGCTTGAATGAGCTGGGAGAGGGAAATACAAAAAGAGGAAATGAACACATAAAAGGGATTGTGGGGTCCTTAAAAATAAAATTCCAGGGCAGTTTTGCCTAAGGTGTGGCAGGAATGTGTAATCTCTTTTCAAAGACTCTGGTCATCTTCCTATGAGAACATTCTTCTTTTTTGAAAAAAAATTTTATTAGAGTATATTTGCTTTACAATGTTGTATTAGTTTCGCATATACAGCAAAGTGAATCAGTTATACATATATATAAATCCACTCTTTTTTAGATTATTTTCCCATATAGGCCATTACAGAGTATTTAATAGAGTTCCTTGTGTGATACAGTAGGTCCTTATTATCTATTTTATATCTAGTAGTGTGTATATGTCAATCCCAGTCTCCCAATTTATCTGCCCCCCCCCCTTTACACCCTGGTAACCATTAGTTTGTTTTCTACATCTGTATCTATTTCTGTTTTGTAGCTAAGTTCATTTGTACCCTTTTTTAAGATTCCACATATAAGTGGTATCATATATTTGTCTTTGTCTGACAGTTCACTCTGTATGACAATCTCTAGGTCCATCCATGTTGCTGCAAATGGCATTATTTCATTCTTTCTTATGGCTGAGTAATATTCCTTTGTATATATGTACCACATCTTCTTTATCCATTCCTCTGTTGATGGACATTTAGGTTGCTTCCATGTCCTGGCTATTGTAAATAATGCTGCAATAAACATTGGGGTTGCATGTATCTTTTCGAATTATGGTTTTCTCTGGATATATGCCCAGGAGTGGGATTATATGGTAACTCTATTTTTAGTTTTTTAAGGAACCTCCATACTGTTCTCCATTGTGGCTGCACCAATTTACATTCCCACGAACAGTATAGGTGGGTTCCCTTTTCTCCACACCCTCTCCAGCATTTATTGTTTGTAGATTTTTTGGTGATGGCCATTCTGACCCATGTGAGTTGATACCTCATTGTAGTTTTGATTTACATTTCTCTAATAATTAATGATGTTGAGCATCTTCTCATGTGCTTTTTAGTCATCTGTATGTCTTCTTTGGAAAAATGTCTATTTAGATCTTCTCATTTTTTGATTGGTTTGTTTGTTTTTTTGATATTGAGCTACATGAGCTGTTTGTATATTTTTGGAGATTAATCCCTTGTTGGTTGCTTTGTTTGCATATATTTTCTCCCATTCTGAGGGTTGTCTTTTTGTTTTGCTTATGGTTTCCTTTGCTGTGCAAAACCTTTTAAGTTTAATTAGGTCCCATTTGTTTACTTTTGTTATTATTTTCATTACTCTAGGAGGTGGATTGAAAAAGATCTTGCTGTGGTTTATGTCAAAGAGTGTTCTGCCTATGTTTTCCTCTCAGAGTTTTATAGTATCCAGCCTTACCTTTAGGTCTTTAAACCATTTTGAGTTTACTTCTTTTTTTTTTTTTTTTTTTTGCGGTACATGGGCCTCTCACTGTTGTGGCCTCTCCCGTTGCAGAGCACAGGCTCCGGACGCGCAGGCTCAGCGGCCATGGCTCATGGGCCTAGCCGCTCCGCGGCATGTGGGATCTTCCCAGACCGGGTCACGAACCCATGTCCCCTGCATCGGCAGGCGGACTCTCAACCACTGCACCACCAGGGAAGCCCCATTCTTCTTTAATTACAGTTTTCTTCTAAAACTTCTCCATTACCACCACCCAATCTGAATTCACTGAAAATGTGATAAATGCTAATGATTTTATGAACCCAGATCTTGTGTAGCTAAGATGAGGATAAAGTGACATATCACCCCAACAGCAAAGAGATAGTATGTTTAAACTATGTCTCAGTTAATGAAAAACATTACATATGATGAGGTACAAGGTAGTTTGGTATAGATACACATCCATGATTTTGTCCTGATACTGCTATTTAATAATTTGAAAGTTTGAACATGTCATTGAAGATGACAGCCCAGAGTGAATCCAAAACACAGATAAATAGCATCTTCCCAGAAAGGCTCACCTTAGTGCTCTGTCCATCACACATACTGTAGAAGGGCACTTGCAAGCATAGGTGTCATGAAACATTCCGAAGTTATGGCCCATTTCATGGGCCATGGTCCCTGCAGTGCTAAGCATGTTGTGACTGTGGTCCTGAGGATGAGAATAGGGAGACAGATACTCTGGTTTGCAAATTGAATTATCACTCAGGACATAATTAAGTATTTTCACTGTAGTCAAGTGGAGTAGAGAGTCTGATTTTAGCTTCAGTTTCCTCAGCTTACCCATCTCTTCCCCTCTCTCCTTCTCTTCCCTTCTCTCCTGTCTCTCACCCTGACTTTCTCTGCACTTTTGTCTCTCTGTCTCTGTATCTCTTGCTGTCTCTCCCCCCAACACACACACCCCTTTGGTACTGAATCCCCATCACAAGGCATACAGCCTACTCTCTGTTCTTGTCAATGGGTCCCTATAATGAAGATTTTTGTAATTTCCTGCCATGACGGATAATGACCTTTTTTTCAACAATAATAAGAAATTAGAATTTTTAAAAACTGATTTACCTCCCCCCTCACATTTGGTTTGTTTTTCAAATTCTTTCCAATTTATCAATAATTGGAGGTCTTTAATGTATTTAGTTCATAGGGATCTAGAAGTGCTCATGAACCTAGAACTTTAGAACCACTGGTACCTTTTTCAAATCTACTACTGCCAAGACTAGACATCAGTCAACTCCAGACTTCCCTTACTGCATGAAGTTCAGCGAGTAGCCAACTTCATTACCAGATTGTTTCTGATTAAAGGTGTTGGACCAGGACATCCAAGTTATCCAGAAGCAATAAAACAACACTAAAGAATTATTGCTGGTTGTAATTTCCCAGTAGGGATACAGGAATATGCCAATAACACCCACCCACAGAAAACTGATTCCCTTATGTACTTCATTTCAAAGAACAAAATAGAGAAGTCCATCAGGCACAGTACAAGGCTGGCAAACAAGGAACACGTATGTGAGACAGGAAGTTAATACCTACCACTCACAATATTGTTTCATCCTGTTGAGGTGAACCTGGTAACCTTACTATCTATTAAGATGGAGAGTCTTCAGTAGGGACAAAAACAAACCAAACAATTTAAGAAAAAAAGAAATGTGTTTAAATAGACACTTTCCAGATTGCCTTATTTGAGGTTCATTCAAATTTAGGGTACCTTCCTTTAAATAATTATTTTCATAACTTAAATGGTTTTTTTCTACTGGTATTACCTCCATCCTCTCTTCCCCTTAAATCCAATCCAAGCTCTGAGGTTCGTTTTAGTGCAACTTTTCCTGACCACATTACTCTTCATCTACAATCCTCTCCTCTGGATTCCTACTGCAGTGTTAAGTCTGTTGGGTTGGCCAGAAAGTTTGTTCAGGTTTTTTCCATAACATCTTATGGATGTTACTATCATATATTATTAACTATTGCTTTAAGTGGGCTAGTTTCTCTTCCAATTTTATGGTAGGCACTTTCAAGTTTTAAAATACATATTTTACTTCCTCCGTTTATGATAGGAAGCCTATCATAAACCCAGACTCATAAGATATATTGGAGAGATACATACATATTCACTGACGGGAGAAGTGGCAACAATCTATAGCAGAACTGCCGACCTGTTACAGATAGGGCATGAGTTTAACACACACACACACACACACACACACACACACACACACACACACACACACACACACACACACACACACACACACACACACACAACTACAAAAACCTCTACTCCTGAGAGAGGGGCAGACAAAAATCCTGAGCCTAGGATCCTATATTGATATCAAGTGAGGTTTTCTGCCAGTGCAGGAGGGCCAGGAAACTCTCTTCCAGGAATGATCTGCAAAAGTCAGAAAGCAGAGTTTTGCTGCCATTGAAAGGACGCAGGATCACTGAGAAAGCCTAGCTGCTGAGACCCAGGGCCTGATGAAAACTGAAATTAGACAAAGTCAGATGAGAATTCCCTGACCCCTGTTTCTCATCACCAGATAATAGAAAGCTGGACAGAGCATCCCACCCAAACTTATTGTAGTCAGATTCACAATTTTCTAGAACCAATCCTAGAGCTGAGGTCACAAGGCAACAAAGCTGAAATCTAAGGAAAGACAGGCTGGCACCTAGTGGGAGAGCTGGACGTGAACTTCTGTTTACCTGGGGCAGACACTACCAGATGCCAGTAATAACTCATACAAAACATTAAAAACTGATGTGAAGTGAGAGTAGCATCGACATATATACACTACCAAATGTAAAACTGTCACCTAGTGGGAAGCAGCAGCATAGCACAGGGATCAGCTCGGTGCTTTGCGATGACCTAGAGGGGTGGGATAGGGAGGGTGGGAGGGAGGCTCAAGAGGGAGGGGATATGGGGACATATGTATGTATGTGGCTGATTCTGTTGTACACTTTGATGTACAACAGAAACTAAAACAGTATTGTGAAGCAGTTATACTCCAATAAAGATCTATTTTAAAAAAAAAGTGTGGTGGAAACACCAAAAAAAAAAAAACCCCAAAAAACTGATAAATGTTGATTGTGGAATAGCAAGAGAATATGCAAAATGTGAGGAATTCAGAAATTAGAGAAATTCCCACCTATTCACAGATTTTTCTCCACATGACGTCACTAAGTCAGAGTTCTGGGAAATCCTCCATCATGGTGTTGACCTGGGGGAGCAGAACAGCAGTAGCAAAGGCATGAAACCCCTTCACAATCCTTCTCCCTTATCCCTGTAATGGAGCAAACGTGACCAGCACCAGGGTGAGCTAAGTGCCTCACTTGGCTTACTCTAGTCCTAGCCCTAACTAAGGTCTTAAACTTCTAAGAGAAGGGCAACAAATCTTGCCACCCTTAACGCACTGGTGAAGTCTCAGTGCAACTGTGAAAAAGAAAAAGAAAAAGAAAGGGAAATAAAAAACCCAAAAGCAAAACACCTCTACCACTGGAGGGGAGAGGCAGAAGGGGCAGGAATGCCTGCTGGGTTTACGTCACTAGAGGTCTCTACCATCTGGCAGTGGACCAGAATCACTAGAAGGACCCATGCCAGAAACTAAGAGATGCAGGACTTGCCTAAGACTGAGCTTAATGAGAACAAAAGGAAATGCCCTCCTCCCACCAAACGTCCAACAATCATCCAGTAACAAGTAACAACAACCTATTGATGGGAGATGGATAACAGCTTAAAGAGACTCCCTGTGAGGTGCAGTAAAGCCCTAAAGATGAGTGTGGAACACACAGTGAGAAAAACTCTGGCAAACCATCCTTCATTCTAAACACAAAATAATGTGAAAGGAATTTAACATCTGTGATGCACTGAGGATGTCCATACCAATCAAAAAATCCCGAACCCAGCTCAACTCCTGCTAGATTGATTCCAATCTTCACACTGAAGTCCTAGAAGAAGGAAAGAAGGGATCATTTCCAAGCCAAAAAAAAAATTATTTACCTCAGACTATTGCCTTTCACGAGATGCCTAACTTTCAACAAAAAGTAATAAGGCATTCCCCCCCCCCCATAAAAACAAGAAAAAACAATACCTTGCTGATCAACAGAACCAGACTCAGATTATTAGTGCTATCGGAGAGGCACTTTAAAATAACTACGATTAATATGTTAAAAGCTTCAGTGGAAAAAATGAATATCATATAAGACTGGATGGAAAATTTCAGAAGAGAGTTGGACACCATAAGAGAGAATCAAATGGAAACACTAGAATTGAAAAAGACAGTAACAGAGATGAATAATGCCTTCCATAGGCTTAACAGTAGATCCGGAATAGCTGAGGAAAGAATCAGTGGATTTAATGTTTCAACAGAAATTACCCAAATGGTAACACGAATTGAAAAAAATGATAAAAAGGAAAAACCAAACAAAATGAAATGAACATGGAGATACAAGTTTTGTGGGGTAATATGGAATGATCATACATGTATGTTCAATTACTTATATGTAATTGAAATCCCAGAAAGTAAAAAGGATGAGAATGGAAGAGAGGAAATATTTGAAGACATAATGGCCTAAAATTTTCCAAAATTAATCACAAATACCAAGCCCCAGGACAAAGGAACACTAAGTAGGATAAATCACCTCTCCCCACAAAATCTCCTTAGTTATAACATAATTATAATTATAATCGAAGAAATTAAGGACAAAGGAAAAATCTTAAAATCAGAAAAAAAAAACCCACCCACACACATTAGAGAGGAACAAAGATAAAGTTTACAGCAGATTTCTCGTTAGGAACTCCAGCAGACAGTGAGATCACTAAAAGTGCTGAAAGAAAAACACTATCCACCCAGAATTGTCAACCCAGTGAAATATATATACAAGAATGAAAGAGAGATAAGGTCATCTTCTTAAAAAAATGGAAAGAATTCATGGACAGGAGACTTGTCTTATAAGAAATATTTTTTAAAAATTCTTATGGAAGAAAAAATATATTATGCCAGATAGAAATTTTCTCTCTGCAAAGAAAGGAAGAACGTTGGGAATGTAACCAAAATAAGCACCAGTAAAGATAAGATAAACGGAAAACTAATTTTTTCTCATTTTAAATTGCACAGCAAGATGACTTTTAAAGAAAAATTAGTAACAATGTATATTGTATTTGTAGTATATGCGAAGTTAAACATTTGATAAAAATAGCACAAAGGATGGAAGGGAGTAATTAGAGGTGTTCCCTTGTAAAGTCCTTATACTATATGTGAACCAGTTAATACCATTTCAAGGTAAAACATACAAGCAGAGATGTATAATAAACCCCAGGGTAACCATTAAAAAGAAACAAATCAATAAAAAGCTAATAATGGAGATAAACGAAATTTTTTTTATACACTCAATCCTAAAAAGGCAGAAAAAATAGAAGAGATGGCATAGGAAACATCTAGCAAAATGAAAGATTTTAATCCAACAATATGAATAATGATATTACATATAAATTATTTAAACATACCAAATAAAAGAGATTGTCAGATTAGATAAAAAATAAAATCCATGTATATACTGTCTAGCAGAAACCTTTTTTAAATGTAAAGAAATACATATGCTAAAAATAAAAGTAAGGAAGAGGTTGTATCAAGTACACTATAGCCACAAAGTATTGGAGTGATTATACTGAATTTGGACAAAGTAGACTTCAGAATAGGAATATCTCAGGGAAATAGAGGGACATAATATGATAAATGGATCAGTTCTCCAACAAGACATGACAACTCTGTGTATTCACTTCACAATAGAGCTTCAAAATACATGAAGTGAAACTTATAGAACTGAAAGAAGAAACAGACACATCTACAGTTCCGCTTGGATACTTAAACACTCTCTCCATAAACGATTCAAAAGAACTGAACACTATAAGTCAACCTGACATAATTGACAATTACAGAACACTCCAACAACAGGACACATTCTTTTTGAAGTTCATATGGGGCAATGACCAAGAACAAACCTCAAAAAAATTTAAAATATCAAAATTCTACAAAGTATATTCCCAGACTATTATGAACTAAATTGTGTCCTGCCCACTAATTCATATGTTGAAGCCCTAACTCCTAACATGTCTGTATTTGGAGATAGAATCGTCAAAGGGATAATTAGGTTAGATGAGGTCATAAGGGTGGGGCCCTAATACAATAAGACTGATGTCCTTATGAGAAGAGGAAGAGACACCAGGGATAAGTGTGCACAGAAAAACGGCCACATGAGGGCACAGCAAAAAGGCGGTCATCATCAAGCCAAGGAGACAGGCCTCAGATACCTTGTCACCTAAAGCTACTGACACCTTGATCTTGGATTTCCAGCCTCCAGAACTGTGAGAAAATAAATTTCTGTTGTTTAAACCACACAGGCGATAGTATTTTGTTATGGCAGCCCTAACAAATGAATACACAGACCATGACAGAATAACAGAATTAAACTAAAAAGTCAATAATGAAAACTATTACAATACACATCTACATAATACATGAGTCAAAAAGAAATTAAGGGGACTTCCCTGGTGGTGCAGTGGTTAAGAATCCGCCTGCCAATGCAGGGGACACGGGTTCAATCCCTGGTCCAGGAAGATCCCACATATGGCGGAGCAACTAAGCCCGTGTGCTGCAACTACTGAGCCTGAGTGTCACAACTACTGAAGCCCGTGAGCCTAGGGCCTGTGCTCCGCAACAAAGATAAGCCACTGCAATGAGAAGCCCGCGCACCACAATGAAGAGTAGCCCCTGCTTGCTGCAACTACAGAAAGGCTGCAAGCAGCAACAAAGACCCAACGCAGCCAAAAATAAATAAATAAATGAATAAATAAATTTATTAAAAAGATTAGCAAATATTTTTAACTTAATGAAAATGAAACCACACATATCCAAAAAACTTGGATGCAGCTAAAGCAGTGCATAGTGGGAAATTTATAGCATTAAATGATTATATGTGAAAAGAAGAAAACCCGCAAATTCACAATCTAAAATTCTTCCTTAAGTAACTAGAAAAAGAGTAACAAATTAAATGCAGAGAATGCAGAAAAAAATCAATAATCAAGACAAGAGCGGAAATCAATGAAATTGAAACTAGGAAAGCCTCAGTAAAGCAAAAACTGTTTCCTTGAGATCAATAAAATTGATATACCTTTGGCCAGACTGATAATGGGGAAAACCCCCCCCACAAATTACTAATATCATGAATGATAGAGGGAAAATAACTACAAATCCTACAGATATTAAAAGGATAGTAATGGAATATCATCAACAAATATATGCCAACTTAAATGGATAACTTTCCTTGAAGACACAAACTACCAACGCTCACTCAAGAAGAGATAAATAACCTGAGAAGTCCAATATCTATTGAGGAAACTGAAAATGTAGTTTAAAACTTTTCCACAAAAACATGCCAGACCCATATGGTTTTACTAGTGAATTATACCAAACATTTCAGGAAGGAATAATACTAACTTTACTCAAATATTCCAGAAAATCGAAGAGTTGGGAGCACATCCTTCACCCTGATACTTGCTCTAATAACAAAACCTGAAAAACACATTACAGGATAAGATAACTACAGACTAATATCCCTCATGAATATGGATGCAAAAATCCTCAACATATGTTACCATGTTGACTCCAGCAATATATACAAATAATACATTATGACCATGTTGGGTTTATACTGGATATGCAAGCTTGATTCAACATTTGAAATTCAGTCACTGTTTTTTACCATGCCAAAGGACCAAAGGAGAAAAACTACATGACCTTCTCAACAGATGCAGCAGAACAGCATTTGACAGGCTTGAGCTGTAGAACCAACAGTTTAAACAAACCTGAACAATGCCAACAGAATGATACGGAGAGCACATTGTAGACATGAAAGCAAGGCCCACAGTTGTTCCAGAAAATTCACTTGCCCTGCGAAAAAGAGAGAAATTGATAAAGCTTATGACTCTAAGTATATTTTCTATAGACAATTCATCCAGAACCCTTACTATTTAACAGAGAAACTCACATTGCGAATCATCACTCAAATATTTCCTTCAGCGAGTTTGCAGAAGGCATTTTTTTAAATACAATGGTTTTCATACCACCTAAATCCAAGCATCTGGGAGTAATCACTTTAATATTTTATATCTCTTATTCATGATTCTTATATTTTTCATTGTGGAATTCATTTCTTGTCAGGAAATAAAGGGGGATTTTTTTTCTAACAAATGTTTTGCTTTATAATATACATATGTATGTATAAATTTATATAAATATATAAATTAGGATGAAACATGTTTCACCTTAATTTATATTCTCCTCATGTATTTTTATATATGTTTACTTTTATTTTAGCACTGTTTTAGCTGTAGCTTGATTTACGTTTGGGCTCATTCTATAAGTATTTGTGTTATTGAAGCATTTATGCATTTGCAATATTTGTCCTATCGGAGTGACATCTGAACCACTTGCATTTATTTACGTAGATGATATATTTGGTCTTTAGTAATTTTAATTTCTATTTTGGTTTTGTTTCATTTTTTCTTTCAATTTTTAATAATTCCATGTGCTTTTTTTGTTATTATTATTCTGTTATTATTGTCTGTTAAGAATCTGACCCCGGTTTGCGTCTAGAAATTTGCAAGTATGCATCATTTTAAAAATTCCCATAGTAGGTGCATTTACATAAAAAGTCGAACCTATATTTTTCCACTTATCAACGTAAAGAATGGCAAGTACACATTTTGCCATGAAAAATGAGGAAATCAGAGAACTTCCTGCCACTTTCCATTCCCTATGGAGATTTCAATATCTGTTATTCTGTAATGATATTTTGTATCATACATGATATTTTAAAGATTTATGGCACTTATATTCTCTTTTAAAATTATATTGTGAAATTATTTATACTTAAGTCTACATTTTTGTGGATTTAATTCTTACTACTAGCTCATTTATAAAAAATAAAATCTTCCTCCATTATGGGATTACCTATTTTGGTTTCTCTTTTCAGTGGATAGAGTATATTTGGACTCTAAGATTCATACCCGGTTATGCCCAGGTATAGGTATATTTTGTTAATTTGTCAGGTAAATGGTAAGGCTTTCAATTTACACATGAAAGGGCAATTATTTCCTTCCATCCTTATCTTTTTAGTTCTTTTATCTTGTTTATTCTGGTCTATTCAGGAAATCTACTCTTGATATTAGATTACTATTTTTTATCTATACATCTGTCATCTTGTCTATAATTTATATTTCTCTACCCTATTACTTTACAATACTGGATTCAACTACCATTTTAGCTTTGTCCTGGGACCAGTCTGGTAAGAGTTGAATTCCCTTACTACTCACTACCTTCGAGACCCTGGAAAATCACCAAACCACTCCCCAAAATGAGCTATGTCTTGTGGTGGGCCCCTGAGTCTGGAACTCATCTTTCCAAATTAAGGAACTGTGGCAGCTAGCCTTCAGAGATAACCCAATGAGCCAGCCTTGTGGTAGTCATATCCTGTGTAGCACCTTCCCTAAAACTGGATAGGTCTATGACTTGTTCTTGACCAATAGAATACACCAGAAGTGATGTGTGATTTCTAAGACTGAGTCATAACAAGCCTTGAAGTTTTCTCCTGGGCCTCTTAGAATGCTTCTTCTGGGGAAAGCTAGTCACCTTGTTAAGATATCCAGAAACCTGAGACTGCCATATTGGAGGAAGTCCAAGTTAGCCGCATGAAAAGCTGTATATGCAAAGAGATGACCAACCGGCACCCCAGGCAAGGCACTAGACATATAAATGAAGAAGACTTATTTTAAGTCTGGAAGTTGCGGGCTGATGCATCATGCAGTCACAGGCAACCAGCACAGAATATTAATTAATTCTGACAGGACCTAGTCCACTTATTTCCCATGACACCCACTGTTTTCTTAGGTAGTGAAACTCAAGTAATTTTAAGTCACTCTTTGTTGCAATCTGATTCCAGCTGCAAACCATCTGGCAGAACTGTCTTGAGGCATATGCTTAGCAGTCTTGTGTCATTTATAGCTGTTGGATTTATTTCCCCTATTTTTTAAATTAGTCACTAATTAGTCATTTTGTCAGGATGGTAGAAGCATGGGATTAGAATATCATGTTCAATTTTCCTTCAGTCCTAGAAGTTTGTCCTGATTGGTGCGTACAGCTAATCCATTCTTTTAAAACATTGAATCTAAATCCCTCTTGCCATTATCTAAACCCGCCTTTCCTTTCTGTTATACACAATCAAAACAAACAAGCTTGTTATGAATCATTGCTCACTTACTAGCCTCTCTCTTAAAAAAAAAAAGAAAAAGAAATCGTTGGAACAAAAGTAAGAGCACATGCAACATAAGATCCAAATGAATACTTTTTAAACTTTTAACGCTCTATGTGTAAACCTGTAACCTGAGATACCATTTGCTTTGCCAAGGCTTTGAAAAATGTCTATGGCAAATACCACAGAACATACAAAGGGGAAAATCTCTACATACGTGAGTAACTGAGCCACATCATGACGCTTTCTTCTTAGGAGGACACCCTCCCTCCATTTAGCAAAATTTTCCAAGGTGAGGCTTGCATTGGGGGATATCTTTATCTTATCCTTGTCATTCCAGATTTCCATCCCAATTAAGGCAACATGAGTATTGAGCTTTTTATAAAGCTGTTGAAAGAGAATAAATGGCAAAGTAACAACTCATAATGGTGTTATCTTTTAATATTTTCAATGTACTTTAGATTTTGAAACTTATTTACAACAGCACTGTAAAAACCTTCTTTCCAAACATACTTGTGAAATGGAAGTTACCATCTCTTTTGGCAGACACTAGCATCCCCATGTGTAGGCAAGACAGACACCCTTAGATATTTCGCGTCTATAAACTCCCTTTTTTGGGACAAAGGGTCTATTGAAACAAACTTTTCCTGTTTGCAACCTCAAAAAATATTATAATTTCCTGCTAGTAGTTCATGACTATGACTTTACTATAAATATATTTCCTCAAATGCTATGTAACTTCCTCAGTCATAATTTTTCAGAATTAGCAAGCCTGACTCGGTGCTGATTTGGACATCAGAAAAGGAACAGGCTACATGAAAAAGTCCTGCATATGTGAGTTACAATAAAGTAAGGGACCTCTAATACTTGAAACTGGACTGAACCAGATAATCTACAATGCATACAGAATAACCTTTAGAAATAACTAGTTAAGCTTATGAGACAATACACTTACTGTAAAGATGAAAACTTAAATTACTACTATAGTTTATAAAACTGCACAGTGTTGGTCAAAGAGTACAAGCTTCCAGTTATAAGATGAGTAAGTTCTGGGGATCTAATGTACAACATGCTGACTAAAGTTAATAATACTGTATTCTATGCTTCAAAATTGCTAAGAGAGAAGATCTTTAATGTTCTCATCGCAGAAAAGAAATGGTGGAATCATGTGACGTGATGGAGGTGTTAGCCAACCTATTAGGTGAGCGAACCTAATCATTTTGCAATATATAAGTATATCAGATCAACACAACACCTTAAATTTGCCCAATGTAATATGCCAGTTATATTTCAATAAAGCTGGGGAAGAAAACTACACAGTTACAGGCCTTCTCCTGGGGCAACTTTCTGCTGAGAAACCTGAGGAGATATTTTTTCAAAAAAAACAAGAAAACAAGAAAAGTGTTGAGGAATGCAATTATCATCAAAAGCAAAGTAAAAATCTAATCAGAGTAAAAGCTTGCCTTTGATTTTTTTCCAACTTCCTTATTCCTCACTTCTTTATCTTACTCACCTGACAAAACTCCAATCCCGGTTAAAACAAACTCTCCCTTCTGTCTCTCCTCCATCAAGCCCCGAACACAGACAGGGGAAAACAAATAATGTTGGCTGCTTTACTTAGAAGCCATGACCACTAACCTCAAGTGGCCTGAACCACCCTCCAGCAAACCTGCTGCATTTCCGAAACCCGTTCACTCTCACAACCTTCTATACATTTTTTCATGCTTGCTCTTCTTTCTCAAAAATTCTGCCACTTTCTTTTAAATCCTCACTTTGAGCAGATGTCCCTGCTGCTAAATTAATCGAAGAGCATAGATGCAACCAGAAGAGAATCTCCACAAGCTCCAACCCCGTCCACCCACTGGTCTACACCTGTTCAAACAACCTGTGCTTCCCCTTCCTCACTATATGAATGAACTGTGAGCCCAAGGCCAACTTCTCCATGCATGCGCTGGACCTGCCATCTCTCCCCAGATCAAAGAGATTCCTCCAAAAATTATTCCATCTTTTTTTCACTGTCAGTGTTTAGCCTTTTGTGCCGTGGTTCTCATTAGCATATAAAGGATGCCTCATCGTGGCGGGACCGGAATCTCTCTTTATGATTCTTCCTCCAATGACTTATGCCCCATTTCTCTGCTTCCATTTATAACAAAATTTCTGTATTTGCTGTCTCTAACTCCACTTCTTTCATTGTCTCCTGGACTCCCTGGAATCATGCTTTTACACTCCACAGGAACTTGCTTCATCCAGGAGACCAATAACTTCTACTTTGTTAAATCCAGTGGCCAGTTCCTGGTCCTCAGAACATTTCACATCATTGATCATGTCTTCCTTTGATAGATTTTTGTTTCAAGTAGCTTCTAGAATAACAACCTCTCCTGGATTTCCTCCTATCTCACTGTCTACTCCTTGGTCTCACCTCCACTCTCTCACCTCTTCCCCTCTTACTCCTCCTTAGAGAAGTACTTCAAGTATATATCTTTGTGTCTTCTTCCTACTTATCTACACCCATTCCCTTGGTGATTTTACAAACATTTTCTGCAAAGGTCCAGGTAGAAAATATTTTAGGCTTTGAGGCCATGTGGTCTTGGTTGCAATTACTCACCACCTTTGTTATTGTAGCAGGAAAGCAACCATAAACAATGTAAACAAATGGGCATGACTGTGTTTGAATAAAACTTTATTTTATAAAAAGGCAATAGGCCAGAGTTGGTCCACAGGCTACAGTTTGCTAACCTGTGTCTTATGCCATCTGTATGTGCTAAAGTGATAGATTTATATCTATGGACCTGGACCTGCCATCTCTTGCCCTGAACTTCAATCTTGTATCTCCAGCATTTCCACCTAGAAATTTTTATACAAAGAGATATCTCAAAGTTGCTGGGTCCAAAATGGAAATCCTAATCTTTCCTCTGATAGATTTCCATCATCCCCCACCATTGTTCCCCATTCTTGAAGTTGCTTAGGTCAAAACCCTTGGTGTCACCTGACTCCACTCTTTTTCTTATGCTTCTCATCTTCCACCCACCTCGTAAACCCAGTTGACTCTGTCCAGACATCAGATCTTCTCAATAGGTCTCCCATCACTGCCTTTTCTCAAGACACCATCTTCTCTTGCCCTGAATTATGACACGATTCCCCTACCTGGTCTTGTTTCTGCCCTTGCTTTCCTTCAGTTTATTTTCAACAGAATGGCCAACGTAATCTTTTAAGAACACAGATCTGAACGTGTCACACCTCAGCTCAGGTTTTCCAATGTCTTCCTCATTCATTAAGAATAACAAAATGCTAAATACCATATGATATCACTTATATGTGGAATCTAAAATATGACATAAATGAACCTATCCACGAAACAGAAACCGACTCACACACATAGAGAACAGACTTGTGGTTGCCAAAGGAGAGGTGGGTGGGAGAGGGAAGGGTTTGGAGTTTGAGATTAGCAGATGAAAACTATTATATATAGGATGGATAAACAACAAGGTCCTACTTATAGCACAGGGAATTACACTCAGTATCCTGTGATAAACCATAATGGAAAAGAATATGAAAAAGAATGTATATATATATATATATATATATATATATGTGTGTGTGTGTGTGTGTGTGTGTGTGTGTGTGTGTGTGTGTATAACTGAATCACTTTGCTGTACAGCAGAAATTAACGTAACATTGTAAATCAACTATACTTCAATAAAAAAAAAGAATAGCAAAGTCCTTACGCAGACCCACAGGGCCTTCAGGTTCTGGCCACTGCTACCTTTAGATGTCATCTCCCACCCTAGCCCTGGCTTATTACAACCAGCCACAATGGCCTTCCCCTTATTCCTCAAACAAGGCAATCTAGGTTCTGCCCTCAGGTCCTTTGCTCTGCCTAGGGTCAGACTTCTCTCCCTTCCTTCAAGTCTCTACTCAAATGTTACCCTATTAGAAATGACTTCCCTGTCTAACACAGCACCCAAGATATCTCAATCTTTCCCCTCTCTCTCTCTCTCCCTTTCTCTCTCTCTTTTTAAAAACTCTGCTTTATTTTTCTTTATAGCACTTATCACCATCTTACATACTCTTTATTTGACTTGTTTGTTTGCCTCCTTGAACAAGGATGCTAACTTCCTGAAGGGAAGGATAACTCCTTGAAAAAAAGGATATTTGTCAGTTTTGTCCCCCATTTTATTTCCGTAATCTAGAAAAGTACCGACACAAAGTAGGTGCTCAATAAATATGGCCAGTTCTTGGGGCTCTTTAAGAGGAGTCAGCATACTCTTTGTGGTGAGAAGATGAGATATGACCTTGGTCACTGTATCCACCTTCATTTTATTTCTATCCTCAGAGGATTTGCAGGACCACAAGTGACTCAGCCATTTCAACTAAGTAGGTAACCATATGTTCAACTAATAGGAAACTAACAAGATTTAAATAGAAATGATATAAAAATCATTTTTTAAAAGTTTTTAGAAATTAGATAATAAAATCACGTTTAAAGAACCAAATCAACAGTTTTACAATGGAAATAGGCGTGGAAATCTAACCGATCTAAGTTGAAATCTTCTCTCTACCATTTCCTAACTTTGTGATTTTAGGCAAGTTATTTTGCATCTTAGAAACTAATTTCTTAGCTATAAATTACGTTTAATAATATGTTAGCGTTGTTCAAGGATTAAATGAGATTAGGTATTGAAAGCTGCTATGTACCAGAGCTTGGCTTATTTTGTTTTTTGGTTGGTTGGTTGGTTGGTTTTCCATTTTCTTCCTTAGATTGGTTTTCTATTGGGATTTGTGTGTCAGCATTTTCTTACTGGGTTTTAGAAAAATAAAAACCATGAAACAAAACCACCTCCTATACCTTCATGGACCTGAGAATAGTGTGGTGAGTATGTGAGATACTTCTCTATCATGTAATATTAATATTCAATTAAGTTGCCAAAGTTGTGGTCACCCTTCAAGAGCCAGTAAGCAGTATTAGTCTTAGGACTATTGGCTTTTCTTCCCTGCTTCATGAACATTCATAGAAACACCCAATGGCATCACCTAGCAAATTGTTAAAACTACACTTAATAAAATATATCATACCATGTTGATGTAATTGACCATCTCAAACACCCTCTTTCTTATTTCCTCTTGGTCTTGATTGTACTTTTTAAACTACAGACAAAATATAGACATTGATAGAAATGAATATAATTGGAAGGTAAGAAAAAGCAATTTCACTTTATTTTACTTATTATAACTAATGATCAGTTATAAAAGTTAACACTTAAACATTAAAAACAAAGCACTTCCTTATTTCTCTACCTAAATTAAAGCAGTCTGGAAGAAGAGATGATGTTTTGTCCCCTGAAGTACTAGCTCAGTGTAAAGCTCTAAGGAGCTATTGCAGACATATTTTCAGTTAAATACCATAGTTTCCTAAGCTGAGGAGCACTAGTGCAAGGAATAGTCTACTTATTTCAAAAAATATGAGCAGTAAGTGAATTTAGTATAATGAGAGGTCAAAATTTTAGGGTCTGAACTAACTTACATTATCATAACACAAAAATTTTCCTTTTGAGAGCACACATGTGGACTTCAGGTTTAGAACAATCAGTATATAAAATGCATTCTTATAAAAGAAGATTAACAATGAATATTACCAAAAAATCATCTTTTTCAGAAAATTCTATCCATTAGTTTTTTTTTTTTTTTAATTTACCACTCCCTGATGAGCGTAAATTTTAATTTACCAATGATTTAACTACTTAACAGAAGACAAAGTGACAAAGGAATTTAATTGGAAAATAAGTTTGGGGCTCCTAAGACAATGAGAAAGGCACATTATAGTGCAAAAAAATCAGTTTATGCATATCATATTAGATGTACATTCCTTAAAAGGTAAGATCATATCAGTCTAATTATATGTTATATTTCCTAGGTTCAAAACAATTTGTAAAAAAGAATAGCTCATATTCATTATTTTTAAAAACTTATCCATTATTTAATATCTTGCATAATAAATTTATGTAGTATAGCATTTTAAAAGACACATTTATCTGATATAATTACCTCACCATTATCCAGGACCAAAAAATATTCTATGTATTTATTTTGTTCCCAAGCCTTCTGGTCTTTGGATTTCTATAATAAACATAAAAAAGAAGATTACTAAGACAACATCTTTCTCTGCAAGAGTCATTCTTAAATTTTAAATGAGTAATTTTGTAAGAGTTGGTTGGTCTGGGAATGAAGGAAGACAATATTACCATTTTGACTCTAACTAACCATCCAGAATCATCTATAGACAAGGCTCAGAATGTCAGAGGTAGAAGAGACATTGGTGATATGCTAGTCTGGCCCCTTCATTTTTACCAAAGAGTGTAAAGGATTACACAACTGAGTGCTAAAAATAAAACCAAAGTCTTCATATTTTTTGAACGGTGGACTTTCTCCACTAGCCTGCTGTGAAATAGAGGCACGTTAACTTCAGCATCCTCCTAGGGTTTTGTTTTGTTTTGGTTGCCTTTTATTCCTATCCCAGTGAATACACCCTCCTTTACCAATGGTGCAAAGTCCAGAGCCACCGTGGCACCCAGTCTGTCCTTTTCTTCTCAGACAGTGCTTGATCGCCTTCCCACATTCCAAGCCTCCCTATTTTCAGTTTCTTTCTCTCCACAAAATGAAACAAAAACAAAAAACATGTTTCACAGTAGATTTTTTACTGATCTGGGTTCTTGAACTCTTTAATCAGTAGAAGTTGGTAAGAGGCCAGATGAGAAATTCAGACAAGGGTTAGATGCATGAAGTAGGTAGCTACTTGTAACCGTCTGGCCTCTAAAGGCAAAGGCTGGAGATATACATTTGATGGTAATTAGTGAACAGTTCCTATTTAAATAAGACATAGCACTGGATGAGATTACCTAGGAAGAATGTGTAGATAAAGTAAAGAATGGGACCCAGTATTGAGTTACATGAGGCCTCTAATATTTAGTGGTCCATCAGAGGCGGGATAACAGTGAGAGGAACTGAGAAGAAGTCGCAAAACCAAACAATAAGATGTCATGAGAGCGAGGTTATTTGCACACAGTTACCAAGGAATTGAGACAGAAAGACTAGAGGCCTGTACCAAGCTAAACGAGGAGATCAACGTTCACAGGAACATATAGCTCAGAGTGATTCTCCTGGACTCTTAGATATCATACCGCTGGTAGAATTTAAACCCATAGCAAATTGAATCCAACAGAGATTCTATTTTATTCAAACCTATTCTGTCCAGTGCTTATGCATTCTGAGAACATGTATCAGTAGAAGAGATGATTGGATGTGAAGCGTATCCTAAAGAAAATGAAGGTAATAATGACAAAGTTTTTGTGTATATATTTTATAGTTTCAAACACAAGCGATATTCATTTTCCTTCTGTGACCAGAAGCTGAATTCCAGGTATGAAAGAATATTCTAAGTTCCTGTGGGAAGATCTGATATTTATTTTGCCCACTGCTATACCCCCAGCACCTATGGCGGTACTTTAAGAAAGATTTATTGAATAAATTCATTCATGGAGAAGGCAGGGTATTTTATCTCAAAGCAGTAATAATACTTTACACCTTTGTTGTATGTTGTAGCATCGCGAAAGCTGTCTGCTTCTAGGAGGCCAGCATTATATCGATGCGTCTTTTTAACCCTTGCACACAACATGTTGTTAATAATAGTTGATCCTTACACACTCATTAAATAAATCGTCAAGGTACAGTAAGGTTTTAGTGTCTCTTTAACCTACTAGTTTCAACAATGACTGTAAAGTTTCAGTCAGTTGGAGCTACTAAGACTGGAAACCAGAGCAGCCAGGATGAGATACATGAGAGCACCGCAAATAAAAAATAAAAGTAGGCATACAAGAAGACTGGTGGCCGATGGGGCTGCATTCTGATGAATTTCAGGTACCCATAACATGTCATCCATCCCACAGTTGCTGTTAGTCTTCTGTTCATCAGGATCGTGCTTGAAGAGTGCATGTTCCTGTTCATCCTGATTTGTGGGGCTTAAAGGTTCAATGAAGTACTTTTGATCTCCCTGACTGAAGTAACCCCTGAAAAACACAAGAATCTAAGCTTCCTAAAAATATTCCAGTTCTGAGCACTAAAGACTTGTCGACTTCAAAAAACGACCAATGCCAAAGCATTCCAAGCTCATGGCAGTAAAATATAGTATAACATTATAGCTGAAGAGACGCTTAGAGATTACCTAAACTTATTTTCTCTATGAGGAAATTGGACTAGTTGGGGAGAAGTAACTACTGCAGTCATATAGCCAACCTGTGTCAGAACTGGTGCTAGAATGGAAAATTCCTGACTCTCAGTCAAGTGTCCTTCCGATTCTCATGCCTGGTCTGCTCTAAAGATACACCGACAATAAAAGAGACTTTGAAGTCTTACAGATAGAGTTAAACTTCTGAGTCTATCACTTATTATCCATGATACCATGGGAAAAAGACTTAAACTCACATAGCCTTAGTTCTCCACCTCTGAAATGGGAATAATAATACCTACCTAATAGTATAGTTGTAAAGATTGAAGGAGATAATACATAAGGCACATAATCAATGAATATTATCAATTTCTTCTCGATTCTCTCTGCTAAAGCCCTGAGCTAAGATTCATTTAACCATGAATTAGGGAGCGAGCACCCATTATTCATTAGACACTGGAGCAAGGGCAGAAGGTAAAAGGAAAAGAGTCGTGGTCTCTCATCTCATGGAGCTTATATTCAAATAAGGAAGATGGATGTGGATCGAATAATCACATTTGATCCACAAATATGTACAATTATATGATGTATACGTAATACATGCAATTATGGCAGATAACTGCTAGGAAGAAAAAGTCTGAGAATATATAGCAGGGAGACTGGACTAAGCATACCTGGAAGTAGAAGAGTGGACTGGGGAAATACGTTAGGTGATTTCTTGCAATAGTCTGCCTAAAGGATCATGGCAGTTTGGACTAGGATGTGGCAGTAGAGAGAGAATGTAGTGAATAATCTCAGGGAATATTTAGAACATATAATCAATAGGGCTTGTTAAATGGATAGAAAATGCGTATTTGAAAGGCAAGAAGTCATCAAGGAATCTAGGTTTCTGTATTAGGTGGTTGGTTGACTATATCTTTTATTGAGATAGGAAGCACTGGAAAAACGCCACATGAGGGAGAATATCATTAGTTTGATTTGGAGTATATTAAGATTGAGATTTCCTTAAGATATCCAGATATGGAGAGAGATGGAGATATGGAAGAGGAAGTGAAATAATGAAGTCTGGGCATCAGAAGAGATATCTTACTGTAGACAAATATATGACAAGTCATTAACATCCCAAAAGAAATGGATGTCATAGGCATGGATTGGACACACTAGAGAGAGTTTAGAGTGAAGAGAGGTGTTCCCATTCCCTAAAGATTCTGACTCTAAAACTGGGACACAAAAACCTATATTTTGAAAACAAGCAAACAAACAAAAACAACTCTGCAAGCAATTCAGAGGTGTAATTTACAAACTACTACCAAGAAAAGCCATGTTTCCTTTAAATTTCAAAATTTTTGAGTCCTTAGAATGCATACTCAACTATAGTATAATTTATTATATTTGAGATTCTTTAGGTAATTAACACACACACACACACACACACACCCATCATCACAGGTACAAACCATTATGAAGCCTTACCTTAGACCCCTACATGTGCTGATACTAGCATCAGAAACTTTTTCATTAATGATGTGTCCTTGGTAATAACAGTCATCCTAGAGAAAAGGGAAAAGGGGTTTGACAAAGGAAAAGTGTGCATGTACTTTAGACCCGCTACTAAATTTGAATTTGAAATCTTGAATCAAGATCTATAATATTTTCAAATCATTTTATGCTGAACAACAAAAAAAATTTTTTTTAATTTCTTTTTTTTTTTTTTTTTGGCTGCATCGGGTCTTAGTTGCAGCACGCAGGATCATCGTTGAGGCATGAAGGATCTTTCATTGCGGCGTGCTGGCTTCTCTCTAGTTGTGGTGTGTGGGCTCTCTAGTTGAGGCACGTGAGCTCAGTAGTTGTGGCATGCAGGCTTAGTTGCCACACGGCATGTGGGATCTTAGTCCCCCAACCAGGGATCAAACCCTCATCCCCTGCATTGGAAGGTGGATTCTTTACCACTGGACCACCGGGGAAGTCTCCCTAAAAAAAATTTTTTTAAGCAGCCTTTTGTGGTTAAAATCTTTACTATTTAGCTAATGATCCCAAATGCTTAGGGGGCATTAACTAAACACTGTTGTAAATTTTGTTGTTGCCGAAGAAGGATAACAGGGATGAATACAGTCTGGGAAAAAAACAACTCACAGGTATAAGTTTAAAACCTGAGCCCCCAAAACACCAGACATTCATTCTTTTCCTTGGCTAATTGCTCAGTAAATTTTCCTAACACTGATGAGCTCTTTCCAATGAATGGATTATTCAGTTTGTGCTGTTATTTCTTGATTTTTCCAAAGAGCGCCACCAGACTAACTAGATTAGTTTAACATCCCTGTATCCACTCGAAGCCAAATGCTCAGTCTTAGCACTTTTTCACATGGATGTACTTCAGTCAAATTCACCTTTCTACTTTGGAACAGGTGAGGTATTGGCCCACATAAACCTCTGTGCATTGCTATGGAAGAAAATGCTTGAAAAACTTCCTCAGAATAGATGGCAAGGATAAAACACTCCTCATACCACTTCATCCTGTCGTCTTCTCTGAATAAGAGTCCAGAGTGGAAATTATTTAGGGAAAACACAGAAATCTACAATTCTACCATTGAAGAAATAGTCTTGAGTTTGAGAGACTACATGATCCTGAGAGGTGATTGGCACTGAATAAGAACACCAGATACATTTAATTCTCTACTTTTCAAATGAAAATAAGAAGCTCTTTCTGCCCACTCTCCTATAAGGAGTCCTTAAAGGCTGGAAACGGTTACCATGGTGGTCAAGGAATACATTTATTCTTGTCAGACTGTAAAAATGTTAGAGGATCTATTAAGAAATTACTACTGTTTCTGTTTTGTAAATAAGTTCATTTGTATAATTTTTTTTTTTAGATTCCACATGTAAGTGGTATCATATGGTATTTGTCTTTCTCTGTCTGACTTACTTCACTTAGTATGATAATCTCTAGGTCCATCCATGTTGCTGCAAATGGGATTTTTTCATTCTTTTTTATGACTGAGTAATATTCCATAGTATATAGGTACCACATCTTATATACACTACTATATATAAAATAAGATAATCAGTCAACAAGGACCTACTGTATAGCACAGGGAACTCTACTCAGTATTCCATAATAAGCTATATGGGAAAAGAATCTGGAAAACAACAGATATATATACATGTATAACTGAATCACTTTGCTGTACACCTGAAACTGACACAATATTGTAAATCAACTATACTCCAATATAAAATAAAAATTAAAGAAAAGAAATTACTACTGTGAAAAAAACATCGTTGCCATAACACCATTTCACTTTCACTAATTGGCAATGACACTGCTTCTGAGTGTGTGGGTCACACGCCAATTAGCAATGAATTTAGGATACTCTGTCTTACCATGATCTGTGGGCTCGTGGTGACCTCCTTTCCAGTGGAATTATAATATGTTTCCGTGTAGCCTGGTGCAAGGAGACCCCTGAGGGTGGGAGGAAAATGTCATGTTTACTCATGCTAATTGCAAAGTCCAGTGATCAAAGCGAGAGCTTTCCCTGGGTGTGGAGAAAAGTTTTACCTCTTAGCCCCTCAGGGCAAATCCAAGCGTGAAAGGGATGCTTAAACTGGAGAGAGTGGGAAGGGCAGGGACATTCCTGAGTAGTGTGGAACAATGTCTGTTTCCTCATCAGACTCTGCCTGTTTGAGGAGAGATTTGAGGAAGAAATAGAACTGAGTAGGGCAAAGCTGATAAAAATGACTGAAAAGAGCACTGTTCTTCCCCACAGCTAAGGATGACTGCCTTTTTCACCCAGTCCTTGTCAGTTACCAGTAACTGTTAACAGTTGCAGCAGTGGAAAGTGTATTGAAAATTGACTTGCACTTGGTAGTGTGGGCTCTTTCAGCATTCTCACTGAGCTTCTTAAAGTTCTTTCAATTATCCACCAGCAAATAGGAGTCTGAATATATTTTTAAAAGAGGCAGGGCAAGGAGAAAAGGAAGTAACTAATATGTATTCTATACCATCTCTATCCTGGCTGCTGGGATAGACCTATTACACATATCATTTAATCATTTCAACAACCCTACCAGATAAATACTACTCTCCTTATTTTTCAGATGAGATTAAACAGTTCAAGTGGCAAAGAATCCTATCCAGATTTGTCTGAATTCAAAGCCTGTACTATTTCCACTGTACCACACTGTTTCCAAACTCTCGACAGTTGTGGCTTTTTGCAAAAGGTGATAGTCTATTTGAGGGGAAAAAAAAAATCTCGTTGCCCTATACTGAACAATTGAGGGATTAAAAAAACTTGAAAGCATAGAATTAGGAAGAAACTACTTTGGATATAGTCTAGATATAGGATGATCAAGATCTGGGTGAGAGCTGAGGTAGTGAAATTTGAAAAAGAATGTTGAATTTCAATGAACTGAAGAGAATGAAGGAATACAGGAAAATGTAATGTATGAGAAAATGGAGGGTTAGTGGTTGGCTGGGTAGAAACAGCATTGGCGTTGCAATCAGGGGACCCTGAGTCAGTTTTTACCACTGACTTGTTTTTTGGCCCTAGAGTTCACTTAACTTATGTATGTCTTGTTTTTCTGATGAAAATAGTTGCAAATTTTTAAAATATCTAATCTTTCAGTGTTAAAATAACAAAATGCAGTGATGCATGGGGGAGACTTAAAAATCTATGTGCTGTTTCATAGAAGTTGATAAAATATACATCTGCTCGCACCTCGTTCATTGTGTTTATGACTTCAACTGGCAGAACACTAGTAAACTGTTACCTTACTCAGTGTCTCTACTACTTCAGTACAAACAAATACTCGTGGAAGCCCTTGGGTCACTTGAGAGTAAAAGATGATTAGCCAAGGTTTGTGGGAGTCATAAGTAGTAACAGACTCAGTCATCACACTTGCCACATGCTAACTGGCTGTTGGTGAGGATAGTATCAGAAGTAAAGACTCTTACTTGTTTTTCTTCAAGTAAAGCACTGCGATTTTTCCATTAACTGTCATTTCATACTTCAGTTCAGTTTCAAATTTTTCCTGCAAAAATGCACAAACACTTACTGGTGATTAAAAACATACACACACAGATTCACTTGGCTATGTCCATCTGTCTCATCATTAGAGAGCAATGCCTGCTTTTCTTTAACAATGGTCTCTGTAATTCCAAATGTCTGCTTCTGCCTCTTTTAACAAGTCAAGCTGCCAACTGAATAGACAAATTATCTGAGACCTTTATACAAACCCATCTATCCATCCAGGCAGCCTCACATTCTACAAAGAGGATGTGAGTGTGGGTTATATGCCAGGCACTGCTAAGTTCTGGAAACTGGCCTCTGAGCAGGAAAAATTGGTACTGACTGTCAGAAAGCTTATAATATTGTGGAAAGACAGACAATAGAAGTGAGTTATATGATAAGGGGTATGAATCTGGAAGCAGGGTAGGATGTCTCACGTCTTAAGGGCAGGGAAAGACTTTCCTGAGGAAGGAACATGTCAGCTGAGATATGAATTAGCCAGGTGACACAGGGTGGGGAAGTTATTTGAGAAGAAGTACTACTATGCACACAGACCCAAAGACCCGCAAGCCTCTCAACTGATGATTTGGTCTAGAGGTCTTCTCACTGCTACATGGAGGGCAGAATATGGGCAAAATAACATGAATTCGTACCCTAAGGCAAGAAGAAGTCATCAGGAAGAAAACATAGTCTCGGGTGTTCAGAAAGAGAAGAAAATGGCACTTCTAGTAAACTGTGTGGAAAAGGAGAACTATTTTAAGTTTAGATTTATATATACAGGAGGAGATAGAGAGGTCTATACAGAAGAATTTTAAAGAAGATGTTATCAGGTACTGAATTCTGACTTTGTCCTATAAAACAGGGTTATTAGCCATGGTGACATGTAATATCTACCAATTCACTGGGAAGTACTAGGACATTGTTGTTATTAAAGAGATCCAATATGGCAGAGCAAACGTGATAAAGCACCAGTTATTATGGACTCAGTGATGCTTCCACTGTTGTGTTACACCTAAGGTCAAGCTTTCTTGTCTCCTCCCTCTCCTGAAGGAGAGAAAAGGACCTGAGCTCATCCAGGGACAATAGAAAGTTAGAGCCAAATGAGAAGGCAATCCAAATAAGAGGGGATATATGTATACATGTAGCTGATTCATTTCGCTGCGCAGTATAAACAGAATATTATAAAGCAACTATACTCCAATAAAAATTTTTAAAAATAAAATTGTTGATAAACAAGAAAGGGGCTTCCATGGTGGTGCAGTGGTTAGGGTTAGGGTTAGGAAGGGGCTTCCATGGTGGTGCAGTGGTTGAGAGTCCGCCTGCCGATGCAGGGGACACGGGTTCGTGCCCTGGTCCGGGAAGATCCCACATGCCGCAGAGCAGCTGGGCCCGTGAGCCATGGCCGCTGAGCCTGCGTGTCCGGAGCCTGTGCTCCGCAACGGGAGAGGCCACAACAGTGAGAGGCCCGCGTACCGCAAAAAAAAAAAAAAAAAAAAAAGTTAGAGCCATCTGGTCAGAGTATTGTGCAGGGATTTACCATCTCCAAGGTCAGTTATTTCAGCTAAAATTTCCTTTAAATTTTCAGTTATTGAAGTGTGTCTCTGGTGTCAAAAATCTCAGACTATAAATATCCTACACTGTGGGTCTAGAGGAGGGGAAGCTGCTCTAATTGAGTTTACTTTCATGAATAACAGGAGCTGGAAAAAAGCCTGAGGGTTGAAAACAAACGTCATGGAGAATTGTTGTCACCACTTCTTGTTCAGGCTTAAGAAAGGCCAGATAAAATGAAAATATTAGGAGGATACCAGATATGACCGTCCAAACAGAAGAGCCTTCCAGATATCTGTTTTCTGTCAGCAATGGATTTTAGTAGATTTTCAGATAAAATATTATTTGGAGGTTGTTTCAGAAAAGATAATTGGGTAATGGGAGTTTTAGCCAATACTATCATAGAGGGTACGGATGAAAGAAAACAGCAAAGAAGAAAACCAGAGACTATACGAAAGAGGGTGCGCTGGGTAATGTTATAACTGTACTTCTCAAGTAGAAGCTCATGGTGGAGAACAATGCCTGCTAATAAGAAGTGTGTCTTATTTGTATTCTATCTAGGTTCTGAGCTATGGGTTGGGAGAGGAAATAGGCACCTTTATTTGGAGAGCTTCCACTAGAAGGAAATGATTTGGAGCTCACTGAGTAAGATTAACTGGGCACAGGGACATATAAATAAAAATTTCCTCCAGGAAACACCATGGGTAAGGTCTAGTGGGTGGATTGGGACGGTTAGAGTCCTGTATGGTTCTGAGATGGAAACAGAACTGTAAAGTCAACATGATGCCTGTGAATACACAAAGGAAACCCTGTAGCCCAACTATTGTGATAACATACAGTAATCCGAGGCCTCTGAAAGCCTTGGTGGACCTAGCTAAGGCCTGACGTTGTTCTTAATAGGGGAGGCATTGTGATGCCAGATTTTTTTTTTTTTTTTTTTTGCGGTACGCGGGCCTCTCACTGTTGTGGCCTCTCCCGTTGCAGAGCACAGGCTCCGGACGCGCAGGCCCAACGGCCATGGCTCACGGGCCCAGCCACTCCACGGCATGTGGGATCCTCCTGGACCAGGGCACGAACCCGCGTCCCCTGCATCGGCAGGCGGACTCTCAACCACTGCGCCACCAGCGAAGCCCCAGATATTTTGTTTTAAGTCATGGACCAACAGCAAGATGATTTTGGCCTCTAAGGAAGCATGTGATCTGAAGACTGCAAGAACAGTGACCACCTTTGGAATGTAAGTTTCAACATCGGGGACCTTGACTGAGAATGTGTTGACTATACATCTATGCAGGTTTATAGGAAATGTATTCCACTTACACTCATTCATTTGTCTATTTGTTTACTTACTCATTTGCTCACTTATTCAACAAACGCTTATTCAGGTCTCCTTATGCCATGTATGTAAAATACAGTCAAGAATACAATCATGAATCAAATCTTTAAGATTCTGTCTTGGCTGTTAGTGCCTCCTCCAGAAAATGTTTCAGAGGATTACTTCATTCTAGCTCAAATCTTAAGTAATGTGGCCAGGTGTGAGGAAGTCAGAAAGATGGGCCATGCTCTTGGCATACCTGACAGGTAATGTTGGTGCCTTAATTCTCTGGTCCAGCAGAGGGCACAGTGGTGTAATAGTAAGTACAAGAGTCCTCCTCTTCACTGCCTTGAGAAGTGATCAATCCAGACTGAGATCTGTGTAGATACAGGGATCCCCTCTGTCCCATGCACTCTAAATTCTAAATGTTTCACGTAATTGCTAATCAATTATTTGCACAAGGAAGACCAAGAGTCTCAACACAGAAACCACAAAGTTAATTTCTAGCAACTTGGCTTTCACCTCAAAATATTCAGTGGAAAATGTAGTTGGCATTTTTAAGAGACTGCCAGAAAGCATTTGAAGAAAGCCATATTGACAGGGAATCCAATGCATATGGGTCCTATATAAATTTAGCAGAAACATTTTGTTGAGAGACAATTATTTTGGGAAACAGAGTCTACTCTGGGTTCTGTTGCTATACATGTGTTTGCTTTAGAAAAAATAATTTGTGAGGAACTTTGTCCAGTTGGGGAATATGAGCTTCCAGTGAGTTTCATCTTACAATAGGTAGATGTAGAAGCTGTCATTTATGTCTCATTTATTTGTATTTTCCTGGCTCCCAGCAGAAGACTTCCAGGTGTAGGTAATTAGAAAATTGCTGTGGAATGAATCATCATGTTTTAGCTTTCCTCTTCTGACTGAGAATGTGTGTTTTGTCAAGTGGTAAGAATTCTACAAACTTTAATAGCCGACTCTTGAAAAAACAGAGGTAAATTTTATGTTCGATTACAGGAATTAATCCTAATTTACTACACATATATGCATTTATTCACCCACAGTATTTTATTTTTTACTTCAATTTTAGTGCTCACGGTTTTGTTTGTATGTGTGTATGTATAGATAGATAGATAGAGATATATAAAGAGATAGATAAAAGAAGTTGCATCAAATTCTTTAGAAGTAACAGAATAAGTTATAAATTACCATAAATAAAGTTCACCCTCTGTGTGACCTTGGACAGTTAGTTTATCTCAACTGCCAGAACTTTAAAATCAAAATAAAGCTAATAATAGAATGTTGGGTTATCGTGAAGATTAATAAAGGTAAGACAGGTTAAAAAACACAAATGTGTGTATGTATATATATCTACATATTAAATATAGTTATATATATGCATATGTGTGTGTGTGTGTGTGTGTGTGTGTGTGTGTGTGCATGTATTCAAAATTCTTTATTAAATCAAAAGCTGTACCTGTTGACCTGGATCCTTGACCTCTCTTTTATGCAGTGGATGAAGTCTTCTGGGATAAACCACTTGATAGTTTTTCACTCCAGGGAGTTCTTTTATAGAATTTACTGAGCAAAAAAATAAAAAGTTAGAGAAGATTCAGCTAAGCAGAACTAACATATGCTGTTCGGTAGTGGTCATGTTGATTGCGTTTCTGATGAATGAGGCCACACGCAGGGGCTTTAACTGAGTTATGTGAGAGAGTTATAAGAGTGCAGACACCAGAAAAGATCAACAAAATCAGAAGCCCACTCTTCCTCTCAGATCTTTCATCTATATCTTCAGATATTTTCCCACTGAAAGTTTACCGGTGTTTCTCAGCTTAGTGAAGATATTTAATATCTTCACTAAGATAAAAGATAATTCAAAGATAAAAATAATTCAAAAACACTTAGTGAAGATATTTCCTCACTAAGAATTTTCCCGCTTCTCTTTACCACTTTGTGTCCCCTAGGGGAAGGTAGCAAACAGTTCAGGCAAAAGCCAGGACAGGAGAACAGAAGCCAAAGTAATCCTCTAAGAACCTAATCAGTGTCAGAATAATCAAACTGAAGCACTCTGAAACTACACAGTGTCATAAAAATGAAATAACTAATGGATGCCATTTCAGATTCTAATATATTTTTCTTGGGTTTTCCAACAGCAATATTTTACAGTAATGAAAGAAACGAAATCAGTAAGAAAAGGCTCCAATATCAGCTCCATAGAATGGGCTGACTTTTGCAGTACAGACATACCTTCATTTTTGAATACAAAACATGAAAAATACGAAACCTGGAGAAGCAGACAATTAGAACACTAGGACTGGCCTGGAAGGAAAACTTCTGAACCTGCAGTTATATTGAAAGAGAACTGGAAAGATTCAACCTACTATTGGCATCTTGAATTCTCATTTCAATGTTGTTTCTAGAAGTTATTTTTTTTAGAGAAATTCAGTTTTCCCAAAGCTGATGCTGAATTTTCTATTTTCTTTTTTATTTGCCCACATGGTCCAGTCCCTACTCTGTATAAAGAAGTGCCTGAGGAAATGTCAACAGACCAGCTCTTTAGAGGTTAAGGGGCTGCAGATCCACAGAGAATGTAGGTACAAGGGAACAGGGGATCCACAGGATGGCCCCAACCCAGCAGTTTCCTAACTAGAACTGGAAAGGCTTTAAATGACTAGAGGGTAATTCTAGCTCATTAAAATAGGCAAACCTAAATTCTGTGATAACATAAATTTATGTGATGGGGTTGATCTTTTAGCAAATAAAACAGTATTTTTCATTAGTCACTTTGCATGAATGTACACTTATCCCAGTGATGTTCCAGAGAATAAATGCTTATTTTTTCAAAGTTTCTTCAGAAACTAAAGTAGAAACTTTTCAAAATTCCTAGGGATATCAATTTTCTTTTATCATTTTAGGATGGCTTTCATTCTTCTGACCATTCAAGAGCCATTTGCATATCTAACTTTGAAGAATAGAAAAAGTGATTAAATTTGCTAAAAGCTCACTGGGTCAAAAATGGAGTGTTAAAGAGATGAAATGGCATTTCTTTCACTGGCTCAAGATTTACTGTTAAAAATAATTCAGAAACACTTAAAGCCGTGGCGTCAACACTAGACTACATTAACTTTGGGTTTAGTTTGGGTTTTTTAATTGTGAAAAGAGGGGGCAGATTAAATGATCTTGAAGGACAGTTCAAGCAGTCTACAACTTTATGCAAATAAATACAGAATCTCCAATGATCTCTTTGAATAGGTGACGGTCATTTCAATAATGTTCTAATCAGAACCTTGTGATAAAATGTCTCATTACATAGTCACACTTCAAGAATTACATCACAAGTTCCCTCAGTCACTTACTTCTTGCTGTTATAGAGCTAATCACTGGGCATCTTTTATTTCTATTTAATTAATTTTTGGTAGAGGAAAATAATAATGTTAGTTTTAAAACAATAAGCGAGGTTCAAAAGCCTAAAGGAACAGTAAATCAGTCATTTTCTTTCCATCGAGTGAAAATTTTCCTAATTATCATAATTATTTCAAAATAATAAGATGCCAAGAGTAAGAAAATTACTCTTGCCAGAAATTAACTGATGGTAGCAATTCCGTACAGTCTCCTGTTACTCTCTAAGTACACCATAAGGCACCCACATGCTGTCTGGTGGACTGTGTTCAATCAGTGCAATTAGTCCCATTAATATGGAGCTCATGAAGCCATATATTCACCAACATTGCAACCAGAGTAACTCTTCTAAAAATGCTGTATGAAACACACATTATTCTGATGGGAAATATTAGTCTAAGCTGCCCTCAGTTCATAAAATAATAACTACCCAACTAATTATTTTTATAAAAGCAGAAAGGGATAACACTCACATGCTCCCCTTCAGAAGTGGTGAGAAGGGGACAGGCCAATCCAACCAACACAAGTTTTCTCTGATACACACATTGATCTCCATGCCTCTAGTTACTATCTAAATGCTAATGTTTCCCAACTGACTATGAAATATGGAGTCTAAGCATGTAAATCAGTGGAGAAATTTCTTTCCAACTCTTTGTTTGATGGCCAAGCACTTCCAAATGGCAACCAAAACAAATCAATGAATAAACTAAACCAGGATATTTTTTAAAACGCCTCCAGCAACCTCTCACTTTCTTCAGTGTGAAGTGAACAGATTTCCAGCTTTTCACATTCTTACAACAGGGTGCATTCTCTAAAGATAACAGATAGAATTTCCCTTAATGGCCCTTCTTTTTCTGAAACCAAGAAGGCCCTGAAAGAATGAGATTTGAGATACAACAAATTATACAGCAGTTAAAGAGAGGCAACAGACCTAAGTGTTGTTTGGCTCATCATCCTAAGGTGTGATGGTGCCGCCTCCTCCCAGCTGTGTAACAGCACACTAATTATTTTGAGGCCTGTGGAACAAACACAACTAACTATCATCCAGGGATTACACAAATCTGAGATGAAACACAATATGTTTCTACTAACTCACTTTAATACTTGCTTTTCTCTCTCCCACAGAACTCACAGGATGGATTAGTTTTGACGAGCAAAACCGGATCAAGAAAAAGAAAACTGTTATTTGGCTTTGGGTTAGATCATTATTTTCACTGTTTATTAGTTTTAGAAAAGTGAAATCTTTGGGGGGGGTACTTTTAAACACTTTTTATTTGGCAATAATTTCAAATGTATACAAGAATTGCAAGAATAGGAATAGTACAAATAACGTCTTTATATCCTTCACCCGGATTTACCTAATTCACAGATTTACCCTACATGTTCATGTAGTGACAAAGCATTCTTGTAAGCCATCAATATTTTGAGGCTGTTGTCACTGAGATTTTGAATATTCTCAGTCTCTCACATATATACACATGTGTATATACACATACATATGTACATAAATATACATACACATACACACAATTTTTTCTAACCATCTGAGGATGAGTTACACTACATACATCATGGTTCTTTACCCCTACAAACTTGAGTATTTCCTAAGTACAAGAATATTCTCTTACACAGCCATAGCACAGCTCTCAAATTTAAGAAATTTAACACTGAGCCAGTACTTTTATCTAATCTACCATCAGTATTCCAGTTTTGTCAATTGACCAAATAATATCCTTTATAGCATTTTCCCCATTCCAGTGCAGGATCCACTCTAGGGTCAGGTATTTTATCTAGTTTTCATGTTTGTGGCCTCTCCCGTTGCGGAGCATAAGCTCCGGACGCGCAGGCTCAGCGGCCATGGCTCACGGGCCCAGCCGCTCCGCAGCATGTGGGATCTTCCCGGACCGGGGCACGAACCTGCGTCCCCTGCATCGGCAGGTGGGCTCTCAACCGCTGCGCCACCAGGGAAGCCCTCTTTACTCTCTTTTAATCTGGAAACTTCTCACCTTCCTTCCACCCTCCCTTCATCCTTCCTTCCAACCGTTTTCTTTCTTTCTTTCTCTTTCTTCCTTCCTCTATCTCTCTTTCTCTCTCTGCCTCCCTCCGTCTTTAGAAAAGTTAAATCTTGTTGACAAGATTAATATACCAGACATTAGTCTGGATGGCTACTTTATTTTTTAATGTGTTTGGAGCCATTTTAGAGTTTAGCCCCTTTGTACATAATACTGATATTTCCATTTTTCTTCAGATCTTTTCAAAACTGTTGAAAGCAATGTCTTTTCAAACTAGACACATGATGTGAAGCCCTGAATCAGGGTTTATGCAATGACATGGACTTGAGTTCTGGGATTCTCTGTACCCCATCAAGCTACCCCATCAAACTATCTGGTGATTTTAAACTTCATGCAGTAAAAGTGAGTACAAACACTAAAGGAAAATACACATCCTAATTATGTCTATCACTTTGGCTCTAAAGATCAAATTACGTATACTCTTTGGGGTCTTCCAGTCGACTTATGAAGACAGGAAGAAACTGCAATTTGAAATAAAATAATTTCAAAAAGTACTGTACCCCCTGGATATTCTGAAGTAAAGAAATTTCTCCTTACTTCTTCACCCCCAAGCACCTGTCACATTCTTTAAATTTTTTTCCCTTTCCTACAATGAAATCTTATAAGTTATTTTTCTCAGGGGATTGTAAAGCTCATTACAAACAGTTGGCCTGATTTGACCTCATGTTTTAATTTCGCATATGTAAGAACTGGGCAGGAGTCATGGTTGGAGGGGCACATACTTATTCTCTGGATGATGGGGGCAGAGAAACAAAAAAAGGAGGAGATGGGAAAATGGAAATTGCTTTACGTCTTACATTTCAGTGGGTATTTCATTTCAGGGTTATTTCAGGGACCATGGAGACATTCCTTTTTTTTTTTTTTGGCTGCGTTGGGTCTTGGTTGCTGTACACGGGCTTTCTCTAGTCGTGGTGAGCAGGGGCTACTCTTCACTGTGGTGCATGGCCTTCTTATTGCCGTGGCTTCTCTTGTTGCGGGGCACGGGCTCTAGGCTCGTGGGCTTCAGTAGTGGCACACTGGCTCAGTAGTTGTGGCATGTGGGCTCAGTAGTTGTGGCTCACAGGCTTAGTTGCTCTGCGGCATGTGGGATCTACCGGACCAGGGCTCGAACCTGTGTCCCCTGAATTGGCAGGCGGATTCACGGAGACATTCTTGAAAATACACAATGGAAAATAAAAAAGAGGGGGCAGCTTTCTGTTCCAGATGGAAGATAAGGGAAGGCAGCTTTCTGTTCATCCCCCCATCCTCACAAAAGCCACTTCAGAACCTCTGTCCCCTTCTCACCAAGTATTCAGAGATGTCACACTTTGAGACATGACCTCTAAAAATGTTTTGTCTCTTGGGGCAAATGCTGTGAATGCAAAGACAGAACAGAATCAATTGGTATGCCCAGATTCACCGAAAAGGCTATAATGTGGGTGGACTGCACTGGTAGCTTATGTTATTCTGTTAACAGATCCCGCTTGATCTTTATGCTGTTGGGTAAGGCTAGTACACAAACAATTCTTGTGTTTCAACCAAGCAAAGTGTTCCAGAGAGTGTTCAGTGATCCTACTTTTGGAGAATGTAGGGAAAGAAGATTTCTATTAACTTTGACTCAAAAAATAGGAATTTTAAGTCAATAATTTAAATTCCTAGCACAGTTCTATACCAAAAGATGTTAAGTTAAAACTTTCCCAAGTCTGAAAAACAAATCAGAAACCAGCGTAAAAGGAAAGTCGCTTTTAGTGACAAAGTACTGTGTGGGCAAAAGGGGTAGGAGAATATTTCCCTACCTAACCCCATCCTTCTTGTTGACAATGTGTTCCCATTTCTAGGTCCCGGCAAACATTCTAAAGCCCAGGAAAAGGTTTACCAGGGAAGGAGTCTCATGAACTGAAGCTAACGTGCTGAATTTCAATAAGCTCTCGAAGTAGAAATAAACAAAGGAAATGTGTTAGCCAATCTAATTTAGCCAAAATCTAACTGGAGAATTCATCAGAGATGGAGAGATATGCTAGATATAATTGATTATTAGGAAGGAATATTACTCTACTTTTGAATTCTTAAACTAAAAATTGCTGCTCACCATCTGGCACTACAAGAGTGAAGTCACTTGGGGCTTCCCTGGTGGCGCAGTGGTTGGGAGTCCGCCTGCCGATGCAGGGGACATGGGTTCGTGCCCCGGTCCGGGAAGATCCCACATGCCGCGGAGCGTCTGGGCCCGTGAGCCATGGCCGCTGAGCCTGCGCGTCCGGAGCCGCGTACGCAAAAAAAAAAAAAAAAAAAAAAAAAAGAATGACGCCACTAGCCACTGCAGTAGTTGACCTTCAATACACAGCCTGAAACAGGAGTTCAGGGCCAGCAAAGATCAGAAACGAGGCACTCTGTACTCTGGGAAAAACTGGCAGAACAGACCTTCAGATAATTAGATACTTTTAGGAGAAGATGTTATGAACCCAATTTCTTGCATTATCTCATATCTAGAAAAGCTCTAAAATTATTAATGGAGACATCCGCTCACCGTGACTAGCAGCAACCTCCTGCCAAAATGTACACTTGATTCCATGGACCCCCTTCACCAAAACGCATAATACTGATCTCCCTGCCCTACTTCTTCCGAACAGTTCCTCACAGTTATCTGAGAAGTTGTCTCCCAGGCTACAGTCCTCATTTTGCCCCAAATAAAACTTCACTCACAACTCTCACATTGTGCTTTCTTTTTTTTCAGTCGACAAATGTTTGATCTAACCAGCAAAATGGAAGTGAATGATCAATGTAAGTTCAACGGCAACATTGTTTTGATCAAGTAATATCACAGTGCTTTATAAACATGAAATGGGTCCACTACTTATTTCTAATTCGTCATATTTATCATCACCAATAATGAAAAGACTAAATATAAAAATGTGATTGAAAGGAATAGGACGAATCGAACTGGCCCCAATAATAATAACAGATACTTTCTGAAGCCTTCTGTACCGCAATAACCAGTCAAACCTGCCTCATCTTAACTGCTCTAAAAACTGACAAGGTTGATCTGGGTGCATTCCATTCTTTGATGCAAAGATCACATTCACTGCTTAAATGATGCTGAATGAAATGTCCCCTCTGATTTCTAAGTGTTCTCAGATCAGATGTGTAAATATTGATTCAAGAAGTCTGCTTGCCTCTCCTTTACACTGAATGTTTAAATCAGTCAGGGCCCCCCAAAACAACAAATTAAACCAGCTCAACTGGTTAGTAAAATTGGTTAAAAAAAAATACTGGGAGAAGATGAAATGCAAGCAGTTCCCTGGGTATTTAACAGAACCTGAACAGGAGTTAAACACCTACCTGGAAGTGGAGAAAGGAGGAGAGTGGCTGTCAAAAGAAGCCCTGGCCACATGCTGGGTGATCCCAGGAGCCTGGTGTCTGTCCTTCCGTCTCAAGCAGACGTGCACTGGGTCTGTCCCCTCCTCTCAAGTGAGACAGAATGAAACCTCAGGGTTCATTCTTGTCTCTGCTTCAGCAAGTGTTTACTAGAGGTGTTGCACAACCTCAGGGCTCTGGTCCTGTGACAGTGGCACAGCAGGCGGAAGTTCTGGCCGCAGTCTGGCTCTAAGATCCCTTGATCCCACGCTGTTGTTTCTCTTTCTTTCTTCCCCATATTCCCCACTCAGAAGTAGTACATTTCCAGGAAAATACTATATTCCAATAAGCCACTGCAATAACGGCTTCAATGCAGCTTGATAAATGTGTGTATTTATTATGTGTATAATAAATATATGTGTATGTACACACTACTATATATAAAACAGATAACCAGCAAGGACCTCCTGTATAGCACAGACAACTATACTCAGTGTTTTGTAAGGACCTCTAAGGGAAAAGAATCTGAAAAAGTATATATATATTTGTAAATATATATATACACATAAATACATGTATATATAAAAGTATATATATATATGTAGCTGAATCACTTTGCAGATCCCTGAAACTAACACAACACTGTAAAGCAACTATACTTCAATAAAAAAGTGAATAAATAAAAATTAAAAAAATAAAAAGCAAAATAAATAAATACATGTATATGTATTTGCTATGTTGGCAAAAATTTATTGAGAAGGTTATCCTCTCACATATACATGTGGTTCAGTGAAGCAATTTCTGATCCAATCCCATTATTATATAAAACTCTCTTTTCCAATTATTTTGTATCCTTAGCCTGTTCTTCCACAATGGCGATCTCAGGGAGCTTGAACTCTCATGAAATAAGAATGTAGGACTCTATAAGCTCAAGGTTTTTCAGCTCTCCAAGGGTATTTGTATCATCAATAACAACCAAAAGAAGGGGGTAGGGGGAAGCCTTTAAGACTCAAAAAATGTAATTTCCAGGATAATTTCAGGAGTTGTCACAGGTGGTAGTGAGTCTAAGCTGGCATGCCCAGATATCACACAGTATAGCTAATATTAATTAGAGCTGCTTACCAAGTTCCAGGTCCTTTATACTAATTATCATATTGATTCTTACGATACTCCTGTGTGATAAATATCATCTTACCCATATTTTGTATATGAAAAAAACTGGGGTTTAAAAAGATAAAAAATTCAGAAGATTAAGACTCAGTTTTCCTCATTTTATAGAATAAAAAGGGTAAGCAGCTCGCCCACAGTTACCTAGCTAGCAAGTGGTAGGAGTGGAATTTGGACCTGGTGTTGTCTGATCTCCTACTCACAGACTCTGATGCTTCCTACTTATGCAGCTGATTTATACACCCAGTTATATTTCTGTTGAGAAATAAATATACAATTCCTACTAAAAAACCCTGAAGTATTATTACAAAACCCATTCCTGGTCCACTAAAATTATGCATCATTTTACGGATTCTGAGCACATTCTTATACTAATGATTGCAATGAAAAGGGATATCTCTAAATGATAATACACATACTGGCCAACAAGCATAAGGGACTTTTTTAATCTAGTTATTGAACATTTCAGCCATCAGGATTGGGAATCTCACAGGTGTCTTGTCTCTTCCATCCAAGTTCTACTGGTTTGTTTTTTTCAGGGAACAGAAAGAATACATCTGCTTTTAAATGATTACATGGCTTTTCTCCATTAATTCTGTACACATTCATTAGTATCTTATGCGTAGGACACTGAGGTCGTGGCTGAAAACACAATCATTTCCTTTGAGATGCTTGCAGTCTGGTGAGGCAGATAGGCAAGAACAGTTACCATGAAGTTGTGCAAAGTGAGTACTGCCCGTATATCACAGTACCTTGTGTTTAGTGCTATGATAGATTTAGGCATAGCGGCCAGAAGTCAGAGGTGACCTCTATGCCGAAATCCTATCAGGGCAAGGAAGGCTTCCTGGAGGCAAGAACAATGAGATCAGTGAAGAACCAACTGTGAGAAGTAGTGAGGAGGATAAACACATTAGTTTATGGCTGGTAATGTTTTGGTGTTTTTGGAGCAAAGAGTGTCTGGGGGAATGGGAAGATGTTGTTGTGATATCAGCACAGGAACTTGAGTGGGAAAATACAGGTTCAAGTTCTTACTCTGCCACTTGCTTTATTACACTGGGAATATAACTTTCTCTTAAATCTTGATTATGGAGAAAGTTAAGTTCCAAAGTCATGTAGCAAATAACTTCCAGCATTCTACTTCACTGGACTTTATAAGGATCAAATGATAATATATATTTGAAAAGTGCTTGTAAAATGTTTACTTTATCCTCTATTCTACACAAATTTCTCTTAGTTAAATGTCACCTAAAGAGAGGATTCTAACAAGATGATCCATTTTAATCATTTGATTAAAAATAGTGAGGAATGAAATCTGATCTGGTTACAGGTAAGAACATTACTACTTTGAACTGGTGTTCCAGATTGTGTAGTTCCTATGCATTGTAATGTATAAGACACTTGTAAAGCCCCTTCCCTTTAATATACGCCTGATGCCATTTGAAGTTCATTGTATGTGGTGTCGCTAGTTCCTATTAAAATTTTTCGATGTATGTATCAACAACTCCAAGTCGCATATGCAGAAACTGAGGTCCAGATGTATTAAGGGAGTTTTTGCAGGGACTTCAGCAGTGTGTAGCTTATGAAGGATTGTTTTTTGGTAGCGTTGGAGTTACTCAGATCCTACTCCATCCTTCAGGGCCACAGTCCACTGGGAGATGATTATCAGAAAAAGAAAATCCTTTAGGGATGCTGGCTGGGAAAGGCTGATAGTGAAAGGACCCCACAGCACCAAGCAGGAGACAGGCAATGAGGATCAATGTAATGTATCAGGGAGGATCTGGTCTTGAGCTCTGCCTTTTCATTGATGCTTTGGGAAGTGTTTCTTGGAGCAGTGTCTGTACCACAATAGGACACCCTCTCTTCTTGTTTTCCTCCCTGCTGCACACCTCAAAAAAGAAACTTCTGGAGAAACAGACATAGATAAATGGGTAGGGGAGGTGTTCAAGGTTTAAAACACCTTATCTTTACCTCTTAGGAGGAAATGGACCTAAAACCGAGAGTGGGATCATGGGAAAAAAAGGACCCAATTATGGGTAGGTTACTAAGACTCATAGATTGTATCTGATTTAATAAATATAATCGTTCTGCTGTGTTCTCTGTATGTTTATGTCATTCAAGGCTTTCAAAATTTCTTCAACAGTAATTATTTAGAATCATCAAATCATTTGAATGAGAGATCAGGTCTTGAACTCTGCCCAAGATGGGTTCTCACTGAAGCTCCAGGAAGATCTTACTGTCACTGTTTCACCTCCCAGGACCATTATAGCTCTGTCCCTATTCACTAAGGGCGAAGAGAAATAGCACACATGGAAGACTGTATTTTTCCTCAAAAGAACTTCACAAAAATCTCTTTTCAGCCCGGAATTCTCACTATTCTTTCTGCTTTCCATTCTGATTAGTTCAAGGAACATCACGTAGAAAAAAGACCAAATGATGTTAGTATTGGAACTGGGAGAGAAGGATTATTCAGTCACCACCTACTTGACTCTACTCAGACCAAGGGGATGCAAAGTCTTCTCAGCAGGAAGAGAGAAAGGAGCAAATGTTTACTGTGTGATTAGAATGTGCTAGTTGCTTTGTATTAACATGAATC
Organism: Tursiops truncatus; assembly: GCF_011762595.2. Classification (NCBI taxonomy): domain Eukaryota; kingdom Metazoa; phylum Chordata; class Mammalia; order Artiodactyla; family Delphinidae; genus Tursiops; species Tursiops truncatus. The sequence continues at coordinate 14,403,959 of NC_047039.1, forward strand.
TTCTTCTTCACCACAACCTAGAACCTAGAGAAGGAAGTGTCATTGAATTATCAAAGACTTGATATTGATCTTTTCTTTTTTTTTTTTTTGGCCGCTCGGCTTGCGGGATCTTACTTCCCTGACCAGGATCGAACCTGCGCCCCCTGCAGCAGAAGTGCGGAGTCTTAACAACTGGACTCCCAGAGAAGTCCCAGTATTGATCTTTTCTGAGCATGTGTGACAAATCTTGGGACCACTGGGTGTAGGATCTTTCTTCAATATGTTTTTATTTAATTAAAACATTCCTACACTGCTATGCTCTTACAAATTGCTTCTGGAACAGACAGAGAGGTAACGTTCCTTCAACCCAAAGACACACTACGGGGTCAGTGAATACTGAGGCACCACCTTTGTCTTCCCTGTGCCCAGAAATGAACTACACAGAGCTGGCACTGAGTAAATTAAATAGCTTCCAGAGACGCTATTAAAGGATATGTTGTAGAGCATAAGGAACTCAGGCGTTAACACGGCTGAATACATTCCTTCTGCCTGCTCTATACACACACTGTACACATGTTGAAAATTTATTGGATCACATCCCTATAACAGAACAAACAAAAATACAAACTTAGAGTTTAAAGGAAGACAGACTGGTCATCAAATTCAAGATTTTTAAATATTTTCTATTTTAAACAAGTAATTCAACCACTGAGAATCACTCTAAGAAAATTGTCTGAAATATAAAATGGGTTTTATGCATCAAGATGTTAATTACATTATCTATAAGGAATAAAACTAAAACTAAATATCCAAAAATAAAAAGATGGGCATATAGTCAACTACATACCTACTCAATAAAATATTAAACCACTTACAATGAAATTTAATATTATGGGAAATTGTAACATTATAATATTGGAACAAAACTGAAGCCACAAATTTATATACAAAATGGTCACAACTACATAAAAATTTCAAAAACCTATTTGGAGTAAAAAAAAAAAAAGCAAAAAAATTCCCAAATATTTAGGGAGGTGTTTCTGTATGTGCTGGGAAGATGAATGTTTTTACCTCTTTTCTTCCTGTATTTCTTAATATTTAAGTAGTGGTTACTATTATTTTTATAATTTAAAAATTACATAAAGTAAACACAAAAATCAAAATATTTTTTCAGAACAGACCTATTCTCCCCTAAACTGAGCTCTCCTTGAGGATACATATTAGTCATCATTGCACCCTCAAGACCCCAACAGAGTGCTTAGAAAACAGGAGCTAATGAATATATGTTTGCACATTGATTTAGTGATTTGAAGGAGGATCACTCAAAAAACAAGCAGAGCCCCTGAACTACAAGCCATGAGCAGCTGAGTCTTAGAAGAAAAGAGAGAAAAGCGCTGTTAGTCTTCTAAAACCAGAACAAAGGTAAAGCTTAAGGTTTCCTCTTCTAACTTATGTTCCCACCTATGGTAAGTAGATAGTGTAACACAAAGAAAGAAAGCTATTGGCTTTTAAGCTCTGTAAATACATTTTTACTTACGAAAGCCAACAGGTTTTTGTTATCTCCTTTCAGGTACTATATTTACATAAGATTTTACCTTAAGTTTTACTGTTATAATCAGCCAATAACTCCTCTCACCCTGAATCACCCTGAATTACTAGCTATTATTTAAGACTTGCTACATTGCATTAGGCTCTTTGTAACATGAAGTGACCTTTCCTCTCATCACACAGTATCTAAATTAAAAAGCAGTAGCTAATCACAGAGATTTATTGAGTCCAATCAAAGTGATGCATCATTTGCATAATCTGATGTACTTAACAAGCAGATAGGGCTGTCAGAACACTCTGTCTTCCAGGTGGAATGAGAATAGACATTGTCCATCTTTATATCTGTGATTCTTCTAGTTTTTCTGTGCTCCACTGCTGACCTACACTCTCCCCTACCCTTCATCTGGTATAAAAACTAAAATTAAGATCCAATAATATGTGTGCTTTGATATGGCAAAAAAAAAAAAAAAAAGAGAGAGCGAGCCTGGATTGGTCTAACTACAAATTTCCCTCCCTACTCTATTTTTATGGATAAGGTCCCCTAGTCAAACAGTAATCCTTTCCAAAGGGACCAGGGAGGCATTCTGCTTATATCTGTTTGGATTCATTATGTGTTGATTTCACATGTAAACTCCCATAGGGAAATCTCATTCCTCTTATTTACAATCAAAGGTAGAGAAAGTTTTCTTATGGTCGTCCCCTCATGGTCTTCCTACACATGAAAATCCAGACTGACTGAAAAATCTTCACCACCCTAATTAAACTCAACTCCATCCATTACAATGACTTTCAAGGCTATACAGGACCTGTACTCCGACACTCGGCACTCACCCCTCAGTCCCTTCTGGTCTGAGCTCATCTTCTTGCTCACTCTAATCAAGCCACACTGGATGACTCCATATTCCTTGAATAATCAGGCACAGGCTTGCCGCAGCGTTTGCTTTGACTCTTCCTTCTGCCTGAAATACTCTTCCCTCAGATATGTACCTGGATGATTAGTTCAAGTACTTGGTCAAAGATTGCGTTCTCGGGCTTCCTTGGTGGCGCAGTGGTTGAGAGTCCGCCTGCCGATGCAGGGGACGCGGGTTCGTGCCCCGGTCCGGGAAGGTCCCACACGCCGCGGAGCAGCTGGGCCCGTGAGCCATGGCCGCTGAGCCTGCGTGTCCGGAGCCTGTGCTCCGCAGCGGGAGAGGCCACAACAGTGAGAGGCCCGCATACCGCAACAACAAAAAAAAAAGGTTGCCTTCTCAATGAGGTGTAACTTAATCAGAAATTTCCATTTTTCTTTTCTGTAGCACAACTCATACCCTTTCTGTTTTATTTTTCTCCATTGCACTTATTACACACCAACATTCTACATTATGTATTTGTGTGTTTATTCATTTTTAAAGCCTTTCTCTCTTCCCCTTGAATGTAAATTCCATGAAGCAAGTAATGGTTCAATAAGTTAGCTCTAACACTTAGAGCTGTGCATGTTTTAGAAAATGCTCAATAAATATTCGTTAATGTTTTTTAAATGGATGAATTTAAATTAAAAAATTGGAGCAAAAATTCTTTTATCTATTAACATAAAATTCTGATGTATATTTTAACTTTAGAAAAGTTTTTAGTAACCCACTTGAGCCCCCATTACTCACTTAACAGGAAACCCATTATATTTCTCTGTATACACCCTTCCATTCCCCAAATCATTCAAAACTCTTACAGATTTACATAGCTGAAAGTACGTCATGCCTTTTCAAGATATCAAGATATTAAGCAGAGACTGAGAACTGGATTCTGATTGGTCTATTATTGCAACCGTTTTGTCACTGGATGGAAAAACTGGTCCATAATATAGAAGTATTTTTACAGGCTCTGAACCCTCCCTGGACAGTGATGGTGCTTCAAAAAAGGCACTAACGTTCTTAGTTCACATTGACTTGGTTAGCTATCGCTCACATTGCTATCCTATGGGAGGATAGCTAGATTTAAAGGAAGTGGCAGCTTCATATTGCTTCAAATCAACTCTTCTCAATCAAACTTAAAACCTTGTCTAAAGCCTGCTCTCCAGCGTAAAGTCCCTTTTCCCACATGCTATTTAATTCAGAGGTCTCTGTCTTTGGTCCTCATATCCTGAAGTATTCCCTGAGTTGCCCCACACAATTGTGGAGGCTGGCGAGTCCAAAATCTGCAGGGTATGCTAGCAGGCTGCAAACCCAGAAGAGTTAAGATTGCAGCTCAAGTCTGAAGGCCGGCTACTGGCAGAATGCTCTCTTTCTCAGGGGAGGTCATTCTTTTTTCTATTAAAGCCTTCAAGTAATTGGATGAGGCCCGTACATATTAAGATGGGTAATCTCCTTTGCTGAAGTCTACTGATTTACATGTTAATGTCATCTGCAAAGAAATCTTCACAGGAACAGGATATCGTTTGACCAAATATCTTAGTACTGTAGCCTAGCCAAGTTAACACAGAAAATTAATCATACACTAGGCATATAGATTGGGATTTGATTCTTTCCTTCCAGAAAGCCCAGGGCTTTTTATTTAATTTGTCACTCTCTCCACAGAGATGTACTCCACATTGCAGCTATTTCATCACTGAAAAAAGACAAAAAAGAACTGGTTATACACTAATTCTCTAATCCTAGAAAAATGTGTTCCTGCTAGCCCTACATCTGCATATCAGAGAGGGCCCTCCAAGAGATTCTTTGCCAGACAAAGAGGATCAACTCAGTATTACAAATCTTGGGCCCACTGTAGAGAGGAAGGGATAGCCACACAAGTAATAATGCCCAAAGCTGTGACAGGTTAATTAAAATGAACTTTAAACACCTGGAAGTGGAGTCCGCCGGCATTGTCCTTACTTTTATACAAACTGTATGGAAGAACATTGTCCCAGGAGTCACATTAAACAAATTTATTTATTTGTAACTTAGTCATTCTACAAACTCTCCTTCTGTGTCACATGCTTCTGGGTTGAGAAGAAGTACTCTGTAAGCTTGATAGAATAAGAATATAGGACTGGGTGATCCTTTCTGATTTCTCTCTGGCCTTAACCAAGCAAAGCTGCTAACCCATGCACTTATTAATCTGTGATCATTTATGCACTGTAAGTATGAATTAAAACCATCCAATTATTCATAAATTAAATTAATTTTGTGTTGAACAGATCTTCTTAATAGGTCAAGAATAAAGCCATTTCTGAGAGTGGCTTAAGAAGAGAAAAGAAGTGCAACTGAATGCCAAGGAACTGAGAAGAGTTTGAAGAAATTAAGATTTAGAATTTAACTTATAAATATGTGATGGTTAATATTATGTGGCAACCTGGCTGAGCCATGATACCCAGATACTTGTTCAAATATTATTCTGGATGTTTCTATGAAGGTTTTTTTGATGAGATTAACATTTAAATCAGCAGATTCTTTTTTAAACCACTTTATTGAGGTATAACTGACATGTAAAAGGCTGTACATATTCAAAGTATAGAAGTTGATGTGTCTGGGGATAAGTATACATCTGTGAAGCCATCACCACTATCAAGGCCATAGATATATCCAAGTCCTCCTAAAGTATCCTCCCACCTCCTTTGTAAATTACTGTTTATTACTACTATTAGTTTGTGTGGTAAAAACACCTAACATAAGATCTACCCTCTTAGTAAATTTTGAGTATACAATACAGTATTGTTAGATCTAGGCACTGTTCTGTACAGTAGATTTCTAGAACTTATTTACCACACAAAACTGAAACTTTGTACTCTTTAACCATAAACTCCCCATTTCCCTTCCCCCGCCCCCAGCCCCTGATAACCACCATTCTACTCTCTGCTTCTATGAATTTTTTTTTTTTTTTTTTTTTTGCGGTACGTGGGCCTCTCACTGTTGTGGCCTCTCCCGTTGCGGAGCACAGGCTCTGGACGCGCAGGCTCAGTGACCATGGCTCACGGGCCCAGCCGCTCTGCGGCATGTGGGATCTTCCCGGACCGGGGCATGAACCCGCGTCCCCTGCATCGGCAGGCAGACTCTCAACCACTGCGCCACCAGGGAAGCCCTGCTTCTATGAATTTGATGATTTTAGATTCCACATATAAATGAGATCATTCTGTATTTGTCTTTCCATGTCTAGATTATTTCATTTAGCATAACCTTCTCCTGGTCCATCTATGTTATCATAAATGATAGGATTTTCTTCTTTTTAAGCTTGAATAATATTCCATTGTATGCATAAATTTTTTTAATCCACTCATCCATCAATGGACATTACATTGTTTCCATTCTTGGCTATTGTGAATAATGCTGCACTGAACAGGGGAGTACAGACATCTCTTCGAGATCTTGATTTCTATTGTTTTTGATAAATACCTACAAGTGGGATTGCTGGACCATATGGTAGCTCTAATTTTAATATCTTGAGGGATCATCATACTGTTTTCTTTAGTTGTTGCACCAATTAACATTCTCACCAACGGTGCACAAGGGTTGCCTTTTCTCCACATTCTCACCAGCACTTTCTATCGATTGTTTTTTTGACGATGGCCATTCTAACAGGCGTGACGTGATACCTCATTGTAGTTTTGTTCTGCATTTCCCTGATGATTAGTGATGTTGAACATCATTTCATGTACCTGTTGACCGTCTGTATGTCTTCTTCGGAAAAATGTTTTTTCAGGTCTTTGCCCATTTTTTAATTGGACTGTATGTTTTTTTGTTATTGAGTTGTATAAGTTCCTATATACTTTGGTTATTAACCCCTTACCAGATACATAATTTGCAAATATTTTCTCCATTCTGTAGGTTGTCTTTTCATTTTGTCAATTGTTTACCTGTTGTACAGTTTTCTTTTGTTTTATTAGTTTTTATTGTTTTAGTTTGATGTAGTCTTACTTGTTTATTTTTGTTGCTTTTGTTTTTGGCATCAAATCCAAACAATCATTGCCAGAACCACTGTCAAGAATATATTTTCCTATGTTTTATTCTAGGAGTTTTGTGATTTCAGGTCTTATAGTTAAGTCTTTAATCCATTTTGAGTTATTTTTTGTGTACGGTATAAGATAGGGGTCCAACTGCATTCTTCTGTGTGTTATTATCCAGTTTTCTCAAAACCATTTATCGCAGAGGCTATCTTTTCTCCATTGGGTACTCTTGGCTCCTTTGTCAAATATTAATTGATCATTTATGTGAGGGTTTAAAAATGGATTAAACTAAGGTTCTGGATTATAAATTGTTAAGATAAAGGAACATCTAAAAAATATGACTGAAGGTTGATGAAGAAGTATACACACTATGAAAAGTACTTTCTCCATAAAATAAGAGCATCATGTGTTAAAAGGAAGGGGTAGGGGCTCGGTGAGGGACTGGGAGAGCATGTTGGACATTGGGATTCATAAATCTGTTTCCATCAGCGTGTATATTAGGAAACACCAGAACTAGAATGTCTTTCCATTCAAATTGAATATAGATAAAATAACCAACTTGAAGTCTATAAAAATATATGCAGAAATGAGGCAATGAAGTATTGCTCTCAAGTTTCCACAAAAAAAAAGCATGCTTGTTAAAATAATTTTTTAAAAGACATATAAAACAATTTAGGAGTCATATGTTGCCCCCTGAAAACTATATATATTTTAAATGTCTGTATAACAGGTGAAGAAAGCCATGAGAAGGAAAAACACTTACATGTGCAAAGAGAGCTACCTGTAATGAAAAAAGAATGGAAAAGAACACCTGTGTCAGATGGCCATGTGAGCCTAGGGAGTTAATCTTTCTGCTCCAGATACTACAAGGCCCCTGGAGATACACAGAACATGATGGAACTTGGATGTCTTGCAGGATAGCTGCTGCACTGCTGTTGGTCACACTATTCATGATTATTCAAGAGCAATAGGCAGTTAAAGAGGTGTTCTGTTTAGACGCTGAGAGTCAATAAGGCTGAAATTGTGTGTTTCTTGCTCAAATCTACTTGGATCTCAACATTACAACTTTGAGAATTCATCTACACAGCCTTAGTTCCAGGGCACGTGTTTATGCCTAGCAATTTAGGCCAGAATGAGTTTCAATTGCCACTTCATGCAGACATAGAAAAAGTGATGTATGTATACCTATATGTTAGTACGTGTGTGTTAGTGTGTGGCTGAGGGTTTTGAGAGGGAGAATTATAGGTAAATAGCTAGCTAGCTAGATAACATGCACATTATAGACAATAAATGGATGGATGGATGGATGGATAGATGGATAGATCGATCGATACAGAGGTAGATTGATATATATCAATATATATATATATCTATATATATCTATATTATATCAATATAATATATCAAATTACAAATTATCAATATCCTGGGCTTACTGGTGAGTTGTATGTTCTTTATATACTTAAATTCTCTTAAAATTTTTCTAAAGTGAACATTATTAATTTTATATAATAAATTAGAAATCAAAAACTTTTTTTAATGTTCCAAAACTGGAGAATTTTAGAGTGATGAACAGGTTGAGGATGAAGCTATTTCTGAGACTGACATAAGGGGAAGATAAATGCAACAAAATGTCAAGGAACTGAGCGATAAGCTCAGCTTTTTTTATCAGATTACATGAACATTGTACTCACTTGGATGGTGGTAGAAACTAGGGTTTGAAAGAGGAAAATCTGTGAAAAGTGTGCTAACTTGTAGATGAATATGCAGAAGTAGCTGGGAGGCTAAGCAAATATAGAGTGCTGCCCAGCTTCAGAGGAAAAACGATTTGCACACATATAGAAGAGGAAAGATACCAATAGCTGGGAAACTTAGGGAAACTGAACACTGCTTCCTGCATACTTAGGAGGTAACAGAATGAGGACTGTCCACTAAAAAGCTACAGATGTACATTATCCTTGCTAGAGATGAATGAAGTGAAGTGATGTCAAAAGTAACACAGGTTTTGTAAACAATGCCACAGTCATTCTGGAAGGCACAATGGAAAGCCTGAAAAGAGAGCAGTGGTGTAGTGACAAGGTGACACAAGAAGCACAGAGAAATTTCGAGACAAGAATATAGAAAAAAATTGACCAAAGTCGTTTTCACCTGGAAGATGACCACGAATGGCAGGACTTGAAAGAAAAAGGAACAGTTCGATAGTCAACAAGGACCTAATATATAGCACAGGGAACTCTACTCAATACTCTGTAATAAGCCATATGGGAAAAGAATCTGAAAAGGAATGGATATATATATATATATATAAAACTGAATCACTTTGCTGTATACCTGAAACTAACACAACATTGTAAATCAACTGTACTCCAATATAAAATAAAAATTAAATTAAAAAAAGATAAAGGTACAGCTCTAGGAGAACATACTTGGAAGAATAAGTAGAATGCAGAATGGGAGATGAGAGCTTCATGTACAAATACTGTCTTGAACTATCTTCATAGATCACAGAGAGTTGCAGAAGCAATCTCAGATGTCTCCAGTATGCAATTCTCTAATGAATCACTGCCAGGGTTGCTTGACTTACCAGAGTTGTTAGGTGCAAACCTCAGCACGTGTCTTACTATATAGAGGAAAGGTATTTATCAGGAACAACCTCGTGAATGGGGTCAGGATGAACAGAATGAAACATGACCCACAGAACCCAAGGAGTTATCTGAAGTTTCTACATTGTTATTTCTTGTTCCTAGGAAAGAAGCTGGGTGGCAAGGAGTTAGAACATTTATAGTAGAAAAGCTGATTAGGAGAAATACTGATCTGCAGGTGAACACTGTCTACGTGTGCAGACAAGTCGTAATGATATCACTGACCCAGATACCTAGAGAAATACATCACACGTTTACCTGTCAAAATTTTGTAAGGGGTCCCCAAACAGTCCTGTTCATGCTTTTGAGTTCCTTGATTAATAATTCTCTATTCATTTCAGTAAACACCCCTTCATTAAAGTGAGGACAGGGAGGGGCAAATCTTCACCAGAGTTAAATCATGAAGCTACACTATTTAAAAGTCTTGTCCAGGGCTTCCCTGGTGGTGCGGTGGTTGAGAGTCCGCCTGCCGATGCAGCGGACACGGGTTCCTGCCCCGGTCCGGGAAGATCCCACATGCCGCGGAGCGGCTGGGCCCGTGAACCATGGCCGCTGAGCCTGCGCGTCCGGAGCCTGTGCTCCACAACGGGAGAGGCCACAGCAGTGAGGGGCCCGCGTACCGCAAAAGAATAAATAAATAAAAATAAAAGTCTTGTCCAGGCAGAGTAACAGACAGATACATGAGATCGACTAGACAGTACAGAAATGGACCATAATATATCTATAAATTTAGTGTATAATAAGGTTAAATTTTCATACCACTTTACGGTCCTCAATAAATGGTATTAATTAGTAGGTTTACTAATTAATAAGTCTAGCTAATTAACTATATAGAAAAGAAAAACATCGACTTAGGATTCCTGTCTGATACACTAATTCCACATTAATTAAAAATTAATATATAAAATATAAATAAACAGATTTTTCACCCATCAAATTAGCACAGATTTTTTAAATGATAGTGCTTAATATTGCCAAGGATATCACTGCTGAAGGAAGGGGAAATTAGTCCAATATTTTGGATACGTTGTATACATTCTAATCATTTTCTTGGGTCTTATTCCAAAGTGTAAAATTTTTCTTATGCTGACGGGATGATGATTCTTGGGCTTTAACATATATGGCCAAATAGCCATCTTGAAAGTGTTTTTCCTTATTATCATATTAACTCTTGTTGAGTACAGAAGAACACAAAGTACCAACAAGCAAAAAAAAGAAAAAAAGGCTTTTAAAGGGTCTAATTTCTCCACATCAGAGACAAGTTCTCACCAGGGTATGTTCATTTAGAAAATTTTCAACACATCTATATGTGTGTTACTTTCTCCAAAATGAGACCATGATATTAAGTTCTATAGCTTTCTTTTACATTTAGAAATGTATTGTGAAAATCTCTTAAATGAATAGGTACAGTTCTGAAGCATCTGTATTGCTGCTCAGTGCTCCACTGGATGGACGCACAACAATTTAACTAATGCACTTCTGTTGGGATTGCTTCCAACATTTCATTGTCACAGCGTTACAGAAAATACTCATGCAGAAGCATGTGAACACTCTCACCATCTGGGGATAGACACACAATTTTATTAGAACACCTTTTGGTATTGTAGCCAATTTTACTGACACTGGCAAATTGGAATGCAGTCTTGGATAGCTGGGCTGTTTGCTGGGAGAGTGTATGCATATATAAATATACATGTGTGTAAGTGTGTGTGTGTGTGTGTGTGTGTGTGTGTGTAAACACAACACCAGCGTAAATTAGTGATTTATAAATTGGTTCCACTCTTGCCAAAATAGGCAACACCTTTCACTGGAAACAAAAATATACCTGTTGTTGGCAGATCTCACGCTATTGAGTGTAGTGTGCTCACAAAGTCCCTATCAACTGAGAATTAATAGTCATGGTCATCTGAAAATTTGAAATCAACTGATTCTTAGCATGGTGACATTTTCCTGAAAGCACGATTTATTTTACTTACATTTAAAAACCTTAAATACACCTTCTAAGAAGATGTGGGGTTTGGAAAATTCTGAAATAAATCTGAAAAGTGGGAGCTACAAAAAAAATCTCATTGAATTTTTCAGAACTTTGGCTTTTCTTAAGTATAAATAAATTAGTAGGTGAATGTGTTTCTCTGTTCTAATTATTAATAGAAAATGACACCCCATTGATTTTCATATATTTTAACCAGTTTCATTCATTCACTCCATAAGTGATTACTCATTACCTTCTTTATATTCTCACATTCCCCCTCTCTCCCCCTCTCCCTCTCATACACACATACACACACACACACACACACACACACAGCAGACACTAAAGAAACTACCTTCAAGAGGCTCACATAAGCTCCTAATCTGAGCATTTTTGAAAAAAATAGAGCAAGGGAAGAAAGCAACTCATTTGCACCATGATGACACTCTGAGATCATGCGACAGGTACTAACATGAATCTGCATACATCATACAGCAGTCCTTTGCCAAAGATCACAAAGCAAGTAACAAAATAAGCATGAGAATTTGGTTCGCCCATGCCCACTGCTCAAGTAGAGAACGTTTTTCTTCTCTGAGAATTTATCATCAAGAACCGGCGACCTGAATATCATAAAATCAATGATTAAATAACACACTATGTATGGGAGAAGGTGCAGGAGAGAGGCAATATTTTCATTGGTCCTGTTTTATTGATTCTTTCTGTCCAGGCAAGAAAACTTCTTTTAAGAATAAACTAGGCTTAGGAACAAAATTGGGTCATTTGTAGAGAAGAGACATGAATGGACCTAGAGACTGTCATACAGGGTGAAGTAAGTCAGAAACAGCAAAACAGATATCATATATTAACACATACATGTGGAATCTGAAAAAGTTGGTATAGACGATCTTATTTACAAACAGAAATACAGACACAGATGTAGAGAACAAATATATGGATACGGAATCTGAAAAAGTTGGTATAGACGATCTTATTTACAAACAGAAATACAGACACAGATGTAGAGAACAAATATATGGATACGGAATCTGAAAAAGTTGGTATAGACGATCTTATTTACAAACAGAAATACAGACACAGATGTAGAGAACAAATATATGGATACAAAGGGGGAAGGGGGGGTTGGGATGAATTGGGAGATTGGGATTGACATATATACACTGTTGATACTATGTATAAAATAGATAACTAACGAGGACCTACTGTATAGCACAGGGAAACTCAATGCTCTGTGGTGACCTAAATGAAAAGGAAATCCACAAAAGAGGGGATAAATGTATATGTATAGCTGATTCACTTCGCTGTACAGTGTAAACTAACACTATATTGTAAAGCAACTATACCCCAATTAAAAAAAAATGAATAAACAAGACTGAGAGAGGAAGAAGCAGGCTGAAGACATAAAGGGAACAGTTGTAATGATTGCTCATGACTTGGGTACAAGATTGAAGGCTGAGTTACCAGTGAGGAAATGAGGAGAGGACATTTAGAATTTAGAACTAATGAAAGGCTGAAGGGACAGGAAGGCCGGGGATGCTATAAAGTGAACTGATAATGTGCGTGGCGAGAAGATAATTTGGAGGAGAGGGAGAAGACAGAACCAAGCAAAGGAAAGACTGAGCTGTGAAAATCAAGCTTGCTTTGCACAATACACCATTATTAACCCCAACAGAAATGCTGAATGTATCAGGGATCTGAGTTACAGAATAACTAGTTAGGTGAGCCTTCTAGCCAAACCTACTTATTTGCCTGATAAGAAAGCTGGAATCAACAAGGCTAAGTTATCTTTTTTAAAAAGTCCCAGGAGGAAATAAAGTCAGTTCTCTCTCTCAGTCAAAAAAAATTTTTTTCTTTCTTTCTTTTTTTTTTTTTCTGCAAAGCTTGGCTCCAATTATAGTATTTCTTATGAGTTCATTTAGGCAGAAATGGACCAGGGCCAGGGCAAGAGATTTATTCGCATGGACTGAGAGAATGTGCATTCCCTCCTCCAGCCCCCTACACACACAGTGAGAAAAAATACAGGATTTGAGGGCCTTGTGTTTGGAGATAAGGGTCATGTAAAAAACACACTAGACCCTTTAGAAGTTCATCTTACAAAACAAGTTTTTCCAAAGCCATCTGTTCCCACCATTTCTGGATGGGAAAGAGGGACATGTTTGCACACCAGAGGGTGTGGTTTGTACCAGATGACAAAGTGAGTCATGATTACTTTCTGCTTCTCTTTATCACATCTCATTAATGCTTGATCCCAGCGTAAATGGTGTAGCACTCAGGTCTTCTCCAAAAGCCCTACGTGCATATTAACCATGGTTCTATGCTCTTACTGTCACTCTAGCTTCATTTCGGCCTGTCAGTGTTTACTTCAGGGAAACTTCAGATGGCATTTTGAGCAAACATGATCTTGTAGATCAGAATAAGGCACTCAGGAGATATCAGGTAGGTAATTTGAGCTCAAGCTACCCAGAAACCTGAGTTTCATTCCATTCCAGCCTAATAAACTGGGGTGTCACCCCTGAGTTCTGTCTAGCACATCATTTTTAAAAATTTTATTGGAGTAGAGTTGATTTACAATGTTGTGTTAGTTTCAAGTGTCCAGCAAAGTGATTCAGTTATACATACACATATATCTATTCTTTTTCAGATTCTTTTCCCATATAGATTATTATAGAATATTGAATAGAGGTCCCTGTGCTCTACAGTAGGTCCTTGCTGTTTTCTATTTTATATGTAGTAGTGTGTGCATGTTCATCCCAACCTCCTAATTTATCCTTCCCCCACAACTTTCCCCTTTGGTTACCATAAGTTTATTTTCTAAGTCTGTGAATCTGTTTCTGTTTTGTAAATAAGTTCATTTATATCATTTTTTTACATTCCACATAGAAGTGATATCATATGATAATTGTCTTTCCCTGTCTGACTTACTTCACTTAGCAGGATAATCTCTAGGTCCATCCATGACTGCAAATGGCATTATTTCATTCTTTTTTACTGTCTAGCCCATTCTTGAAACGAAGATCTTTACTGGTCCAGAAAGGACACTGGATGGCTTGGAGCAAAAGCTTTTATTCAATTGCACAGAATCTTTTTTTGGCAAAATTAGAAAGGTAGCAATGCACCTAAAAGCATAAATTTAGCCACTAGTGAGATGTTTCAGCAACAGTCTAAAACATCAAGTAGAAACAGAGAGCTTTTCTAGTTTTTTTTCAATACTCTCTGTGATACACTGGAATTTTTTAGATATTAAGAATTGTTTCTACCAAAAAAGGGGATAGGGGTGGTCCAGTTGTACCGGTTGGGTTGCTGCTTTATCCTCTGAGTCCCTTTTGCTAACCCAGAGCTTTGTACTTCCAGAAAAGAGTTCTGGATACGAGTTGTACAACTGATACAACTCCTCCTCCAGCCTAACCAAATGGTGGCCTAGCCTACTGTCCTGTGTCTTTGATTTGGGATAATGTATGTGCGAGCATGCATGTGTGTATTTGTACCGAGAGAGATCCCAACACCTGTCTTAGTCCCACCGCGAGACTTGAGCTCTGCTCTAGACCTAAGTCAGTATGAAGAATCTTGCCATCCAAAAAGAATTTTCACAAATAACAACTACTTCCTTACCTTCCCGCCAAAATCTGAAAACTAACCTTTGCCTAAGTTCCCTACTATTTTGTTCTGAATACCTGATTCACTGGCCACCTGAATTCTTTACCAAATCGTATTCTGTCCCCTTTACCCATCTCTAGAGTCCCTCTTGCAGCCAAGTCACTTTCTTGAGCATCCTTTTTTTCCAAAAGTCCCCGCAAAGAGACCATGTTCTGTACCTAAATCTGTAAAGATAACACTGTTCAAATTCACCATGGAATAGAAGACCCTACATAACTTATCTTCCCGTAGGTGTTCAGCCTTACTTCCTATAATTCCCAAAGCAGATCCCTTCTCTTCAGGCTAGTCCAGCAGTCCTTTTCTCATGTATATGTGGAATCTTAAAAAAAGAAAAAGTCAGATGCAGAGTAGCAGAGAGTAGAATGATAGCAACCAGAGAATGGGGGTGTAAGGGAAAAGGGGAGATACTGATCAAAGGGGACAAAGTGTCAGTTATAAAATGAATACATTCTGGAGCCCTCATGTTATACATGGTGACCAGAGTTAATAATGATGTATTGTACACTTTAGACTTGCCAAGATAGTAGATCTCTCTTTCTCTCTCTCTCTCTCTCTCTCTC
This sequence comes from Tursiops truncatus, assembly GCF_011762595.2. Taxonomy (NCBI): domain Eukaryota; kingdom Metazoa; phylum Chordata; class Mammalia; order Artiodactyla; family Delphinidae; genus Tursiops; species Tursiops truncatus. Next base: position 14,419,226 of record NC_047039.1, read on the forward strand.
TCTCTCTCTCTCTCACACACACACACACACACAAAATGATAACTATGGGAGGTGATGGATTTGTTAATCAGTATGATTGTGATAATCATTTCATGAAAAAAACTGCATGTTCTCTAGAACATGAAGTTGATAAACACAGGAAAAGAATTATATCCCATCTGGAATCATTAAAGTTGGCCTGAAAGAGAGGATGGCAAATAGCCAAGGAATGTGGAGGTCATCCTCTCATGACCAAAGCGGGAAGTGGCTGGACGCCTTCAAACCTCCAGCTCAACTAAACAGGAGAGAGTAGATGAATGACAGCTTTATGGGTCACATCCATCTCAGTGGGGAGGAAAGAGGTTTGAATATTTTTTTTCTTGAAGACAGGCTTTGAAGAGGGAGAAAAAGACCATCAGAACAGAGTACGGAAATGGGAGGGAATGACTGGAACAGAATATTGTTAATGAAGACAAAATATTACAGAAAGGAGAGGCTGGAAATACTAAACATAAAAGCATCAACTCTGCAGTTTTAGAGCAGGATTTACTTCCTTTGACAGTCTAGATCTGTGATTTTTATGTCTTCTTTGGTTCATAAAACCCTTAGATAATTTGAGGAAATCTTTGGACTTGGCCGATAAATGCAAAAAAAAAAAAAAAATTAAGAAAATTCTGCATAGATTTTCATGAGAAGTACTGAGCCTGTGAAGTCCATTTATTGATTTGTTTTCAAAACCAGTGTTCTAGAACGTACACTCATTCCTGATATCAAAGGTAAGCTATAATAATGTTGGCAAGGAGGTTGTTCCCACTCTGTTGTAACTGCCAACATCACCCCCTCAAACTAAAGAGTGAGGTTTCACCTCTAAGAAGCCTCTTACATCTATTTTCTTTGTCAGGAAGACCCCACTGGAGGTGGGGAGGTGGTCCCGGAACACTGCACCCATTTCCTAGAACACTACCTCCCTAAATTGCATTTATTGGTCATCTTCAAAGCCTGAGAAATTTACTAGGGATGGTGAGGAAGTGGCAAAAGTGAAGTAGACTTGGACTTGAAGATCTGAGTTCTGGCCTCAGAACAACTGTGTGACTTTAGGCCACTCACATAACCTCTCGACAGCTCAATCCTCTCACCTGTGAAATACCAGCCAGATAAGATGATTTTTAATTTTCCTTTCTGCAGTGTGGATGTGTCCAGGAGAAGGTGAGACCTGGATTTGGAGGGTTTGGTAGGATTAATGCACAGGGGAGGAAGTCTATTCTGTATTTTTGGTGAACCTTTATTAAGTCTCCAAAGTGTGTTAACAACTGGCTTTAACATTTCCTATAGAGAAACAGACATATGAAGTTGAATTTATCTAACAGGTTTGGGTGTGTTATTTTGGGACAGGAATACCTCCCATTTACAATACTGCATTAGAGCATCTATTGAAAATAGATGAGTCAGCAAGATGTTTTCTTCATCCTATTATATTTGTAGGGCCATATTTTGAGATATGACACATCAATCCACAGACATTTCTGTTTTGTAGGGATATTTCTAGTGTGTCACGCTGGAGAATCCTGGCCCCTGCTTTCCCTTACTTTTCTGAATTTAACTCTTTATGTTTCCATAAAATAATAGAAACATATACCGGTGACTCTTAAGGTAATTAAAAAAAAAACTTGTTAAGGTTGCACTACTTCTTTGAAAATTTCATATATAGATAAGATTTATATATAATATATGCAAATTATATGTTAATGTATTTTATATATAAATATAAAATTATATATTAATACATTCACATCTATATCTTCACTTAAAATATACCTCTTTTCTGAATAGATACAAAGATGAAGCAGAACTTCTTTCCTGGCATTGAGGAGCTTACAATCTGTCATAAATTCAAATCTTTCCTAAACTGCTCCATATTGTCCAATATAGCTTTAAATGATCTGCAATATAATAATGCCTTCCTTTTATTTAGCTATTTTTCATTTTACAAAGTGCTGTTATTAACTTGTCTTCATTTAATTTGACTTACACTCATGAATAAGTGTTTGGCAGTAAATTCTGAACTTTGTTTTATCTGTGTAGGCTAAAAGAAAAAATAAAAGTCAAAGAAAAGGTATTTGTGGGGTTTTTTTTTTTCCTTTCTTTTCCTTTTTTCCCCTTATTTCTTCCCTGGTAAATATTCCATACATCATGTGTGAGTCTAAGAAATCAAATATCAAACTATCAATTTAAAAACTTTCCAAGATTTAAATCATGTCTTCATATTCTAAGGTTTCTTAGAATATGTTTCTAACTTTACACGCTGCTGGTATAAGCGGTAGCCCACACCACCACATTCATTTACCGCAAATGACTCATTTGAAAATAATTCCTATTGCCACAAAGAATGGAGACTATTCCATTTACCCACTAAGTATTCTATGAGGGTATATATAACATGTCGGCAACGAAAACAAAAAACTGGATTTTGTTGACAAGCCCACAATTTTAGGCATGGCGCTTAGAACCAACGCCAGCCAAACTAATAAAAAGGCAGTATGAGACCAACCAGAAGTCAGATAAGAACAGTGGCTTGATTCTGAGACAATCCAGTTCCAAAATAAAATGGAAAGTACTGGAATTTTGTGATTTTTTTTAAACAGGTAACTTTGAAACTTAAAGAGGAAATCTATACAGTTGGAAGTTAGTTTCCCTAAGGTTTATGTTTTCATGATTCTTGGCTCAGGCTGCTTTTATAAACTGTCTAGATTTTGCTCACTGGCTCTTTAAGAACTGCCTCCAGTTGGACTTCAGATGGTTCCATAGAGCTCTGTTGGTCTTGAGAATTGTTGAATCCATGTTTCTCTTTATTAACTCATTATCATTATTATAGGCGATAATCATGTAGTACAATTGCTCAAGTTTCATAAGTGAGCTAATCTCATGATATTTCTAGGAGGACACCCAGGATGAACATTAAGCTAAATATGTAAGGCTTGCCAATGACAAAGAAAAAGATGGGATATAAAAAACACAGAGTGCAGACCTACCACAGAGTGCAGACCTACCACAGAGTGGCCTTGAGGACACGGGGAGGGGGAGGGGTAAGCTGGGACGAACTGAGGGAGTGGCATGGACATATATACACTACAAATGTAAAACCGATAGCTAGTGGGAAGCAGCCACATAGCACAGGGAGACCAGCTCCATGCTTTGTGACCACCTAGAGGGGTGGGATAGGGAGGGTGGGAGGGAGGGAGGGAGACGCAAGAGGGAAGAGATATGGGGATATATGTATACGTATAATTGATTCACTTTGTTATAAAGCAGAAACTAACACACCATTGTAAAGCAATTATACCCCAATAAAGATGTTAAAATAAATAACTAATATAAAAATAAAAAACACAAAGTGTTACTATGGGTAGAAATGTATGCATTCCTTGTGTTAATGTCCTTGTTTCTTACTGAAGATGCCACAGTAATGTCTGGGCCTAGGAAAAAATACATAAATAAGTAAAGATTGCTCTTTGCAAGCCTTCTACTCTGTTGTCAGCAATTGTTCCACTAGCCATTCCACATTTGGGGTGGCTTTTTGCATTATACCTCAAGGACTCTGTGAATGCCTTTGTAAATTTAGTGAATGTTTACTGATTACCTATTTTACAAGAGCAAGTTCTAGGGGCCACAGATAAAACAGAGATGAATGGAATACAATTTCTGCTATCACTTAACATTTCAACCTAAGATATAAAATAAGACAAATTTTAAAATACACTAAAGGCAGAATGCATTTGTTACTGTAAAAGACATTCATGCTACAATATGTATTTGATTCGGTTAGTTCCTGGACAATAGTCGCATGTGCAATTACTATAAATCCATTCCTTTCTTCCAATAAATACAATGCCATCAAATCAGACTATCCTTAGTAACCAATTTCATACTCATAATATTTACATGTTATTCACAAAAATAAATGATAAAGAGGAAAAATGTGTGTATTTAGGAGGTTTCTTTCACTGCATGGGCTAGACTGATTACATGATTTTAAATATGAATCTAATACGTTTAGACATTTAGACTAAATATGATTGAGTCGGTGGTTGAGTGAGATTGAAACACCAATATTATACAGTTGATAATGTCATTAATAGAAATAATAAGACTGGAGAAAATGTGCTTGAGGGAAATACAACGAATTCAATTTTAAATATGAGTTTGGTGGGGGTAACCATCAAACAATCGGAAATACAAGAATAAAACTCAAAAGACTGGCATTGACCAAATTTGAGAGTTATGTACATATTAGAATTTGTGAGAATGGTTAATAATCTTAAGGGAGAAATTCTAAAATGAAAAGATGGCTGTGGAATGGATTTGGTGTAAAACTACTTGGAAGACAAGAAAGAAAAGGGAGTCAGTGAAAGAGTGTGAGATGTAAGACAAAAATGAGGAGAGCCGTTGTCACAGAGACCAAAGAAGATGCTAGTGCCACAAAGATGGGAAGGACACCTGAAAAGTCACAGGAAATAGGGTGTGAGAAATAACGAGACGTTAAATATTGAAAGGGGGATGAGGAAAGACTACTCACTTAAGAGACTTGGGATCCAGGAAAGAGGAAGATGTCATGGTAATGTAAGGTAGAACCAGGGTGAAGGAGAGTTTATATGGAGGTGGTGAGACCTGAACATGTCTGAAGGCAACAAGTCAAGGAGTAGGGAGTGAGGGAAGAGGCTGAGCAGAGAGAAGATCATGACTTAGGCTTCATAGGAGCAGGAGAAGATGGGCTTCAGTCAAGCTAATCTTTAGGACCTAGAGATTTTGGGCAGGAGCAAAGAGAGGTAGGAAAAATGACAATCCAGGAAAATACATCCAGATAAAATGCAAAAACATTAAAGGGACCTCCCATTGGATGGACCCAATCATTCTTGATAACAGAGCCAAGGCCATCTACTCACAGGAGCTGAAATGAGGCAGAAGTAGAGATTTGAGGCAAGTGAAAAAAGTATGAAACAACCATTTTAGATAATGCAACAGAGAGGCCACAAAAGTTAAAGAATTATAGGACGGCAGTGAGGTACAGACTGACATTGAATATGTCAAAGGATCAGCATATTTGCAATACTTCCCACATTGATCTTTGGCAGTAAAAAACAAAGAAAGCAAGCAACGTGAATTTTCCTAGGTTCAGCTTTGGTTAAGGTTGAGTAGCAAAAGTTTACAGTATACTTTCTCATACGTTAATCTAATTTTTGCTCTAATAAAAATCATAGGATGTCATATCATTTCCATTTTACACACTGAGGTTGACAAATATCACATAAGTATTATGAGCCAGAATTTTAATGGGATCTCCAATAGGCACACTGCCAATGGCCGAGAGGGATTCAGATAGTACAGAAGGAAAGGATGTAAGCTTAGGTCGCAATAACAGAATCTGGGGGGTAGGAGACTGGGAAGTCCACTCATGTTAATCTTTGAGGAAGAGAAATCTATGTGAAAACACTTGGATATAGGTTTCCAATATATTGGTGGAAAACGTTTCGCCTCAACTCTGCTACCTAGTCAATGTTTCATTCTTGTCCAGCACTGACTTCCAACTAATCTCTGAAAGTATGTTAAATTACTAATATAATCTAATAAAAATAAATAATAAATGGTTATTTAAAAAATATTTGCATGTTTCTAGCAAGGAGACCCTACTTCCTTCCTCATCACGCTGAATCCTGCCACTCTATTCCTACCTATCTCTTTGGTCTTCAATTGTGAAGCTTATGGGCATATTCCCAGGGGTCTTTGACTACATTCAGCCCAACTACTTTGAATTATAGCAGTTTCTCAATGTGGAAGAAAATTTTGATGAGGACTGCACCCCCATCCACATCGCTACTTTCACTCTCCACGTGTCATCACTTTCACCTCCAAGAGGGAATGAATAAAAGATCGCTGGACAGCCTCTTCCAAAGAATTTGTCAATTCATGTCTATACTACTAGAGTTAAGAGCTTTATTCAATGTTTGATCTTAGAGGCACAAACTGTGAAATTCTATTTTTATTAAAGACCAGTGATTATTACTGTGACAGGTATTGCCACTTGAAGATTCTGAGCTATAGCATTTAAAGACATGATAAAGTCTGTACCTCTTTGTTGCTCTAAAGATCTGAGTCGATCGGGTGTTCTGTTGTGCCTGGGTGTGTGTAATGTCTAACTACAACATTTCCTGAAACCTGAAGGAGTTAAAGATGATTAAGCTCCACAGGTGGAGTAGAAAAACCAAGGAAACGCACTTCTGATTATATTACCTGTATATTTCATAGGGGCAGTAGAGACAGTTTCTAGACCAGTGGTTCTCAACCCTGGCTGTACATTAGAATCACCTGGAGAGCTATTAAGAAGCACCAATGCCCAGACACCACCAAAGTCAATTAAATCAGATACTCCAGGGGTGAGGCCCAGACTTAGGTATTTGTTAAAAGCTCCCCAGGTGATTGTAACGCTCAGCCAGGCTTAAGAACCATTAATCTCAGCTTTTTGGTCCATAAATCTGCTTGGTTAAAATATCTGGGTAAAGAGGTTGGATGGTTGTCTTAGCTCGTTACTTCCCTTTGTAAAAATTCCCTTCTCCATGAATAAATTGTTCTCATTTCCCTATTTTATTATTGTGACTCCTTTCCTAAGTATTGCTGAAGAGTTTTATAAAAGGAAGTGACTAAGTTTTGATGTCTCTTGAAATAAAGTAAAAGTCTATTCTTTAAGTTTGTCTAAGAAACACATCCACTGGAAATTGAAAATCAAAATTTTAAAATGTCAAAGTAGACAAAGAACAAGCTGTTGAAGACTTGTAAAGACCTGAGACCATAAAACTCCTAGAAGAAAACATAGGCAGTAAGCTCCCTGACATAGGTCCTGGCAATGAATTTTTTTAGATTTCACACCAAAACAAAGACAACAAAAGCAAAAATAAACAAGTGAGACCACATCAAACAAAAAAAGCATCAACACAACAAAGGAAACCATTAAAAAAGAAAAAGAAAAAGCAACCTACTGAATGGAAGAAATCATTTGCAAATCATAAGTTTATAAGGCGTTAATATTCAAAACATGTAAAAATTTATACAACTCAATAGTAAAACAAACAATCTTAATAAAAAATGGGCAGAGGATCTGAATAGGCATCTTCCCAAGGAAGACATACAGAGGGCCAACCAGTGCATGAAAATGTGCTCAACATCACTAATCACTAGGGAAGTGCAAATCAGAATCACAATGATATATCAGAACCACAGTGATATGTATCATATATCGATGATATGCATTTCACAGCTGTTAGAATGGCCATAGCAAAAAGACAAGAAAAATACAGGTGCTGGTGAGGATGTGGACGAAAGGAAACCTTTGTGCACTGTTGGAAGGAATGTAAATTGGTGCAGCCACTATGGAAAACAGTATGGAGGGGTCCTCAAAAAAAAAAAAAAAAAAAAAAAAAAAAGAACTACCATATGATCCAGCAATTCCTGGGTATTTATCCAAAGGAAAAGAAAACACTAACTTGAAAAGATATCTGTACCTCCATGTTCATTGCAGCATTATTTACAATAGTCAAGACATGGAAACAGCCTAAGTGTCCATCCAAGGGTGACTAGATAAAGAAAATGTGATACACACACACACAATGGAATATTATTCAGCCTTAAAAAAAGAAGGAAGCCTTGACATTTGCTACAACTTGTATGGTGGCTCTTGTGGCATTATGCTAAGTGAAATAAGTCAGACAGAGAAAGACAAAAACCATATGATCTCACTTACATATAAACATGTATCAAGAAAAGCCAAACTCATAGGTAGAGAGAACAGATTGTTGGTTGCCAGAGGCTAGGATCAGGGGTGGGTGAAATGAGTGAAGGGGATCAAAAGGTATAAACTTTCCGTTAAAAGATAAATAATACCCAGCATGGCGACTATAATACTGTATTGTATATCTGAAAATTGCTAAGTTGCTAAGAGAGTAGATCTTAAAATTTCTCATCACAAGAAAAAAAATTGTAACAGTGTGTGGTGATAGATGGTAACTAAACTTATTGTGATGATCACTTCCCAATATACGCATATAGTGAATCATTTTGTTGTGTGTCTGAAACTAATATTATGCTATATGTCAATTATGTTACAATAAAAGAAAAAAATAATAAGCTGTCTTACAAGAAAAGTTTACTAGCACATTGGGGAGAAAGATTTAGGAAGATTCAAGTGTTGCTTTCTCTAACACTATCCAATCAACAACATACGTCTACAACATCAAGAGCTAATACCACAGTTTAGTCTACTAGACAACAAGTATTTATTCGGCACCTATGTGTATATTCCAAAGTCGACTTAGTCACTTTGAGAAAAAAATCTCAGGTAATCATAAAAGACATGGCTAAAGCTATTTCAGATTTATTTAGAGCCTTAAAGAGAATGAAGGGAAACAAAACTCAGTAGAGTCTTAAAAACCATTTTCTCGTGTTCAAACCTAATCTATTTCACCTTGATTTCTGCTTTAAACGGTTTGTTTTCTTTGAAACCACTAAACCCACAAAACAGAGGATTGCCTATAAAAAAGAAGAAGAGTTAGGAAGTACAGGTAGTGACCAAGTGCTATGTCTGCCCCCATCTTTGAACTCTCACTGCAAATATATGGTTAGGTAAAAACCAAGGAGCTTGACATTATTTTAATCCATTATGCTCCAGTAAGCTCACAGTATACTTGAAAGAGATTGCTGTATCTCTCAAGATCCTGTACTTACCAAGACACATTCCCTGACCATACCCAGCCCACACTGATTTCCTGCTCTAATGAACACCTATTGTATAATACTTACGGCCTCTAACACTCATTTGGCTGTTAGTGTAATTCTTTTTTTTTTTTTTAACATCAATGATCTTTCCATTGGAAATAGGAAATTAAACCTATGAATAGGAAATTAAGCCATTTTTCAGGCACTTTGGTGAACATTTTCTAAACTCCAGTTTGTCACATATTGTCAATACTTAATTTAACAAAGTGTCTTCTTTGATTATTCCAATCCTTAAAGTTGAATTTACCATAGGCCTCCCTCATTGAGTTGATTAACCTATCCATCACCCCACATATTTACCTTATTATTATTATAATTATTATTTTTGGTGAGAACATTTAAATTCTACTGTTTTAGCAAATTTCAATTATACAATACAATTATACAATCAACTGTAGTCACCAGGTTATACGTTAGACCCTCAGACCTTATTCAGCTTATAACTGAAAGTTTGTAGCCTTCTACTAACCTCTCCCTATTTCCCCCACCTTCAAGCCCTGACAACCACTTTTCTACTCTCTATTGCAATGAGTTTCACTTTTGGGGGGTTTAGATTCCACATGTAAGGGATGCCGTGTAGTATTTGTCATTCTCAGCCTGGCTTATTTTACTAAGCATAATGTCCTCCAGCTTCTTCCATGTTGTCACAAATGACAAGATTTCCTTCTTTTTTTTTTTTTTTTTTGGCAGTACGTGGGCCTCTCACTGTTGTGGCCTCTCCCGTTGCAGAGCACAGGCTCCGGACGCGCAGGCTCAGCGGTCATGGCTCACAGGCCCAGCCACTCCGCGGCATGTGGGATCTTCCCAGACCGGAGCACGAACCCGTGTCCCCTGCATCGGCAGGTGGACTCCCAACCACTGCGCCACCAGGGAAGCCCCCTAGATTTCCTTCTTTTTTAAGGCTGAATAATATTCCATTGGAGGTATATATAATACATATATATATTAAATTATATATATAATTTTCTTTTTCCATTTATCCATTGATAATCACTTAGCCTACATCCACAACTTGGCTATTATGGATAACACAGCAATGAACATGGGAGTACAGCTATCTCTTCAAGATAATTATTTCATTTACTTTGGATATATTCCCAGAAGTGAGATTGCTGGATAATATGGTAGTTTATTTTTAATTTTTTGAAGAACCTCCATACTGTCTTCCATAGTGGCTGTACCAGTTTACATTCCCACCAACAGTGCACAAGGTTTCCATTTTTTTCATACCCTTGCTAGTACTTATCTCTTGCCTTTTTGATAATATCCATCTCAACAGGTGTGAAGTGATATCTCACTGTGGTTTTGATTTTCATTTCCTTGATGATTGGTGACATTGAACACTTTTTCATGCACCCATTGGCCATTTATGTCTTCTCTTGAAAAATGTCTATTCAGGTCATCTGCCCATTTTTTGGTCATTGGTGATTAACCCTCTTGAATCATATGATCGTTTCTCCTGGCAACCAGCACCCCCATCCTGAGAGGCTTCCAAAAGTCACTTTATTAACATAATAAAGGTTGAAATGGGCCTGTTATGAATAAGAAAAGATGCAAATTTCACATTTATAGCTCCAAAGCCATTTTCAGGAACTAGGGACAAAAAAGGAATGTAACTAAAGATGCTCCTTTTGCTCTTATTATTTAGGAAATTACAAGGGTTTTAGGAGGTCTGGCCAGGAGTCAAGGACCAGGATCAAGATATAGATTTCTTATCATTGTAATAGGGAAGAACAAATCTGACTCCATATTGGGTCTGTTTCTTTTACTTTAACTTTTGTATTCTATGCCTTTTGTTAACCACAAGTTAATCACTGAAGGAATGTTGCCCATAGCATAAAGTATACATAATAATCCGCCACTGACAATTCTTCCTCCCAAGCCTAAATGTTAAGCTAAAACACCTTTCTTCGAGCCCACAGGAAACATCCTGACCAGGCCCACCTGTGAATGGCTGGAGGAAAGAAGAAATGAACACATTCCCACAAAAGTCTGTCAGGAACCAGGAAATATTTGCTACAACTTATCCTCTTTTTACTTTACCTTCTCATCACCCCCTCTTTGTTCTATAAAAGAAACTAGCACCAAATCCAGGCAGGATGGTTTTGGGGGACACTCATCCACCATCTTCTCAGTTTACTAAGTCGCTATCTTATTCCTTGCCCCAGCAACTCACAACATTATAGCACAGTACCACTGTAAGATGGAGAGATACTGTTAGTTTTTCTCAACTCAGTTTTAACAGAAGTTGAAAAGAATTTTATCATCGTTAAGCCATAAACTTATATCAGCCATCTAGCGTCTCGGCATGACAGGCGTCTCCAGTTGCCGTCATCAAACCTGCCCTCCCACAAAGGTTATAATTTGATGAGTGTTTGTTGTCATTCATTCACTTTTTTTAGGTAGTACCATTCTTGATGATTTCAGTATAAAATGTCTCTTAGTGATCCTCTTTATTAGAGCTTCACTTCACAACCCCCCCATTTCTCTATTTCTCTCTCTCCCCCTTACTCCCTCCTAAGCTTGTGCGAGCGTGCACACGCGCGCGTGCACACACACGTTCCTGACCCCTTTCCTCCAAAACATAAAACAACTCAGAAATTTGTAGCTAATGAGAAATAGCCATTAACAGAGATTTTTTTACCCTACACCTAAAGTTAGAATGTTAAAAACAGCACTGTCTTGAGATTACAACAAGATAGACCTGAAACTAGAAAAAATTCTCCTAACGTGATAAAACAGATTTCTTGCTTTCTTTCTGTAAAGCCATGTTAGTAAAAGACTGCACAAAATTTGCTGACATAAATAGTAACATGCACTAACAATTAGTCTTCCTTTTGTTAATGTCAGTGATTTCATCTATAAATAAATTTCGATCCTGTCCATTTCTGAAGGAAACCATTAATATCAGAATACTATTTGACACACAGCCGCCATCGTAGAGAACATACCTTCCAGGTACTCCAGAAATTCTAACATTTAGGGTATACTTCTTAGCATGCTTTTTGTCACCCAGAAGTTGCATTAAAATGTTTTTTCAGACCATGTGTCTTTTTATGGCTTATTACATGGGATCATTGTGTAGGGGAGGATTAGCTGCACATGAAAGGACAGCTATTCAAAGAAAGGAGTTGAGCTGAGACATTAACAAATAGCCCTCAATGAAACACATACATTGTGAAACGGAAGAAATGTTTGTAAATATTTAATCTTTGTTCATCAAGTTATCTGATAAAATATTACATCTTGAAATTAGGCCAGGCCTTTATGAGGGGGGAAAAGCTCAGATAAGGAAAATTGTAGGACGAAAAATATAATCTCTACTGAAGTGTAGAGGAGGCAGAATATATTAGATTGGATAAGAAAGGGAATTAGAAAACAAGCTTGAGAAATTGTCCTGAATTCAGAAGAAAAGTGCTTGCACAGAAAAAATATAAAGAGGAACAAAGAACTCATCTGATACAATACGAATATAATAGAAAATTGCAATGACTGAAACAAAAAATAGGCACAGATATTTACTGCAGAAGTATTTATAATAGTTACAAATGGAAGCATAAACATTCCTTACTAAAATATTAATTAAAATATAGAATAGGGAGATAATGGAATACTACAAAAATATTTAAATGACATTATAAAAGATAAGTAATGTATAACATGGTATAACATGCACATTGTATTGTTAAATTTAAAAGAAAATTATAAAACAGTATTGTGTAATTCAGATTTTATTAAAAATATGTTATATATTCCAAGAAAAAACAGTAATACTACAAAATACTAATAGTGGGTCATGACAGATGGATGGAAATATGAGAAAATTTTTTCTTTTTTATCTTTGTTTATTGCTTCCAAATTATCTAGTATAAGTCTGTACTCTGTTTTTAATTAAAACCACATGGGTTTTTCTTTTTTTAAAGAGTTGAATTCTGAGAGTGAAACAAATAAATGCCAAATTAGTCTCTGAAGTCTTGAACAGGAAAGTCAAGTCCCCTTACTTCTGTCTGGTCCTCTCAGGATATTTAGGTGAGTTATAATACAAGCAGTTGGAAAATACCACCTCAGTTATTGTCAGGGTATTAAGTTAGCAATGTATGTAATTGTCTTACGGACATGATTAACTCTGAAGGCAGAATGAGTTAGGATGGTTGGCCCTAACACAGTGTGTTACTGAACAGTCCTGGAAATGTGTAGCTTTTTATTTTCCAACTGAGTAATGGAATACTACAAAGCAAACATCTGTGTGCTGTGGGAAAGGAGCACACAATCATGGTAAGTGTAAAGAAATACAGACTAAATGACCACAATTACAGGCTCTGCTCATTCCCTCAGTCCCTTGATCCCAATCACATTCATCTAAAACTTTCAAATCCTTGAAAAACTTAGCAACAGATTTATCCTGTGATTATTTAAACCCATCTTCTCACGTTCCATTAACTTGACAAACATATGTTCCTTTGAATTTTTGGCTCCAGGACAAACAAACTTAACTGTGCTATAACTTCTCCACAATTCTGGGAATGTTTATTGTGCTTTTAATAAGAAGCTCTAGGAAAAACATTGATTGTCTTCTTTTCAAATTTTAGTCCCAAATCAGAGCCATTCAATAAGAATTATTTTTAGCCAGAATTACCATTTAACATCTTTAAAAACTGTGCTTGAACATTTAAAATTAGGGACTGTTGAAAACAACTGGAAAAGAAACTCACATGTTATCCAAAGATAATATGAAAATAAAAAAATAAGTGACTGGAACGAATACTAACCTTTTTCATATATTAAAAAATACCTCACTGTTACAAACAGATATTCAACTGTGTAATATTTACTCTATATCTACTTCTGTTGGGTGTACTAAAAATTAAATACATATTTGAGTGTGGTATGAAAGGCACTATTTTATGCTATGAAAGATTACAAAGACGAAACCTCCAAATTTCTATCCTTAGGGACTTTCAACATAACTGAGATAACAAGATACAAACATAGCTTTAAAGTTCACTGACAGTGCAGACAGCTTATGTTAAGGGCCAGAAGAATGAAATGGGCCTTCAATGATACAGAAATTCTGGGAAAGAACACTTTGGTCTTGGGAGGTCAAGAAAGTCTTTTCGGTTTGGGGCCAATGTAAACTAGGTGTTAGATTATAAGTAGGACTCAGCTATATGGAAAAAAGTTTGGTTGCCCTTTCTGAAGAGTGGGAAATCCTGAACAAAGGTATTTTCCCTAGGAATGAGGAAACTGTGTAGTCTGGGTGAAACAGAGGGTTCTTAGAGAAAACTAGGTGAAAATGAGGCTTGAAGGATTGATTATAGCCAGATCATGAAAGTTATTGGAAATATAAAACTAGATAATTTTAATTTTTGGCCATGGACGATGAGTACCTAAGGATGGTATTGAAGCAAGGACATGATATCGTAAATTCAATAGGGACCAGGCACTGACCACTATATTAAGTGTCTTACTCCATTTTGGCTATTATAACAAAATAGCAGATTGAGTTGCTTATAAATAACAGAAAATATTCCTTAAAGTTCTAGAGGCTGGAAGTCTGAGATCAGGGTACCAGCACGGTAGGGTGAGGGCCCTGTTCCAGGTCGTAGACTTCGTGTATCATCACATGGTGGAAGGGGCCTCACAAGCTCTCTGGGGCCTCTTTTATAAAGGCACTAATTCACCAAGTATAAAATACTATTGGAATCCCCTGAGTTTCATTTTAACCTCATGTAGCTTTAGTTTTTTATACCAAACGCCAAAGATATGACCCTGAAATGCTGAGGGTAAGCTAATCTTTTTGCTCATTGACTCATATAATTAGTATAGGGATGCCATCTCAGAATCCATTCAATGATACACACTCCAAGCCTGCTTTTTACCAGGTTAGCTTTTATTTTTATGCTTTCAAATTATGAGCCTCTGTGTTTTTATATTTAAACATATGTACACATTACACTTAATATACAACAGTATCCCAGATTAAGAATATTAAATATACCAAATGAGAAGGTCCTGTGGGAAGACTGTACTTCTAAATCATACATTACTGTAATCACTGTTTTTTTTTTAATAATGGGAAGGTGTTCTTAATAAAAGGGTAGTTAAGAAAAAAACAAAACAAGAAAGTGTGGTAAACAGAAAAACAAATAAATATGTTCAAATTTTTTTCTTTTTTTTTTTTTTTTTTGTGGTACGCGGGCCTCTCACTGCTGTGGCCTCTCGCGTTGCAGAGCATAGGCTCCGGAAGCGCAGGCTCAGCGGCCATGGCTCACAGGCCCAGCCGCTTCGCGGCATGTGGGATCCTCCCGGACCAGGGCATGAACCCGTGTCCCCTGCCTCGGCAGGTGGACTCTCAACCACTCGCCACCAGGGAAGCCCATGTTCAAATTTTTAAAAGAAATCATGAGTGCAAGATTAGGAGACATTATATATGGATTGAGAGCAAGGTCTTTTTTAAACAGGAGGTTCCATTGTACAGAATTATGCCATTTCCCTGAAAATCATACAATTAATATTTTGTAGCTTAAAAATCTCCAAACCACTCAGAAGAGACAGCTCAGTAACAAAACCACACACACCAGCTGTAAGAGGCTTCCGAGGCTGGGAAACCACTCCTTCCTTGTGGCACAGATTTTATGGAAAATAATATATATATATATATATATATATATATATATATATAAAATAATATATATATATACGGGATTCAAAAAATTTTTTTGAATTTTGAATTCAAAAAATTATTCTCATCTCTTTTTGTGCCATGAGTATAGGCCAAGGGAAATAGAGTAAGGCCCAGTACAAAGTGATGGGATCTATATATTAGGTCAGTGCTCTACCTAAAGCCAGGAACACAGGCAGTGAGGACCCGGCCCCCCCCAGACTGGAGTACAGGAGGGTATATGATGCAAATTAGGTTGGGCCCAAGCAGGACTCAGGGGCCAGCAATACGTGTTGCATCTCAGAAACTCTGTAAGCCTGTCCCCAGACATGGCAGGATCCACAAGTGCAGTCACACCTGCAAGGCAGCTCTTCACCTTAAATCCCCAGAACCCAATTTCTTAAACTTGATCGCTCTTCAGAATCACCTGGGATGCTTTCCAAAAGTACAGATCCTTGGATCCCAATCTGCATGATTTTCATTGAGCATATCTGTGGTGGGGCATGGCATCTATGTGTTATAAATTTTACAGGGAATGTGATGACCTGCCAGGCGTGAGAGCATACTGCCTTAAGCTTTTCCACCCCAGATTTGTTCTTTGGGCTTCCATATTTTTGGTTTCCTTTCTTTTTTTTTTTGCGGTATGCAGGCCTCTCACTGTTGTGGCCTCTCCCATTGCGGAGCACAGGCTCCGGACGTGCAGGCTCAGCGGCCGTGGCTCACGGGCCCAGCCGCTCCGCGGCATGTGGGATCTTCCCAGACCAGGGCGTGAACCCGTGTCCCCTACATCGGCAGGCGGACTCTCAACCACTGCGCCACCAGGGAAGCCCAGTTTCCTTTCTTGTAATGCCTGGAGGACCTCCATTTTCAGCTCCACTTTTCAGACCTTGGACCAATCCAGAAACGTAATTGTTACTTTCTCTCTTATACCAGCCACACAAGGCCAGGGCTCTGCTTTTATATTTTCTTATGTCTCAAGGAGAAACATAAGCAGTAATGTGAGTATGTTGAAACATGAGTAGATGAATAACCGTGAGAGTTATTAAATTTGTTCCATGACCTAAAAGTCATGTCATGGAACAAATTTAATTCCAAGAACTAGATAAAGAGTGGATGAAATGTCTGGTTGACAAGCAAGAACTAAGCAGTCAGATCCGCCTGAGGGGAGAGACGTAGCGTCCAATACTCAGGCAGGATAAATAGGAGTTTTACAGGAAATGAGGAGTATATAATAAATGCATAAATGAGTGAATGAATGAATGAATAAATAAATAAATAAAATGGAGCCAAGCAGTGTGCAGAGAATGAGATTAAGGTACAAAAAAACTTTTGATAACTAAATCAGCTTTTCAAGTCCCCAGTCAAAAAATTTTAATTCAAAAGAACTAAATCCTTCTGATTTGCCCAGGTTGCTTCTCCCCACTGGTCTCTTCTCCCAGATCTGCTTCTGACGACCTCTCTGGTCACTGAACTCTGTACTTGGCTGCTGGTTGCTAATGAGGGTGAGACAGACAGGCCTGTTTCTTTATTTTCCAGACACAACTTTATATCAGATTTTATTGAAGGGTTAGGAAAAACTAAAAAATGAATTACAACATAGGAGAAGGATAAACACTTAAAATTGTACTTTTATGTTAGTCTAATGGCAAAGCGCTCAAGAAATATAATCCTTCCCTGTGTGGGCTCTATGTGTTCACTCTGGGGGCTAAGCTTGCTCCATGATTAGGATGAAAGAGGGCTTTAGTAATAGCTCTCTGGACAATAGGGGTAAATTAGAACTCTGCTGAGAACCTGGGATGTATGCCCCCCCCCCCCCAGTCCATAGTCCTTCTGTTTGCGCTTCTCTGTGAAATTGTCTGTCTCTTCTAAATTCTGCTAAATTCTCTCCACCTTCACTTGGGGCTCACCATTTTACCCACAGTACCTGTCCCTCTCTCAAGAAGTACATTTTTCCTAGTCTCAATTATATTTGGAAATTCTTGAATGGCAAAGCACAGGAAAGTATTGGTTTAGATCTTCAACTTTTTCTATAAGGAAGGCAGTGACATCCAAATTGAGTCCAATCTAGCCCAGCTAGACATACCTCTTTATTCTCCTGGTTATTCAGTAAGTAACTGTTCAGTCAAACACACAAACTACACACACACACACACACACCTCCTGAAGGACACACATCGAATCTCACACATTGTAGGATATAATCCACTAAGAAGGGAAAACAATATTTTTTCTGTCCCATACTCTACAATGATACTTTTGAGCAGAGGTGAATAATTCTTTGTCGTCAGGAGCTGCCCTGTGCATTGTACTGATAGAAAGTTTAGCAGCTTCTCTGGTCTCTAAACACTGGATGCTAATACCACCAACTTTCTCCACTTGGGACCCCCCAAAATATCTTCAAACATTGCCGATTGTTCCCTGAAGGAGAAAACTGTCCCCGATGAGAACTACTGCTCTAGGTTTATGACCTTACCTTACTATGAATAGCAATTTTAGTTATTTTTCTTCATACTCTAGTTTTCAAAATTTCCCTCCTCAGGCTTGAAGATAACAAGGGATAAACCTAGTACAGACCAAAAAGTCTCTTAATGGACATTCTCTTAGCACACTGAAACTACTAAAATTATCACTTGTTAGAAGTCACGTGAACTCTTAACCAGAGACTGTCCTCCTTTCTGGTCTGTCTAGGGGAGAGATGGTTGACAAAATTATTGAGGACACCTGGATGAAGTGGATGGCGGGCCTACTGGAGCATGCATTTTAGTGCCAAGCCCTATTAGAACTGAGGTAGATGAGGGGTCAGTGTCTAGTTGAGCCATTCAAGTCATTCATGAGAAAAAAGGGAACCAATTTTCTGCTAGGTGTTTTAACCTCTGCTATCTCAATCCCTCAAGAATTAAGTATTTTTATTGTTGACTCAGAATTTGTGATGTGTTTAAGTTAGATGGTTAGTAAATTTTGTATCCAGCAAACTTTAGCTAACCATCTAAATATGGCCAAATATTTTGGTGTTTAGCCAACAGCAAGATATGACTCCTGATAAAAGGTCTCGATGCTACAGAAAAATCTCAGTTATCATAAATCTCACCCCACGTATTCCAATTCAAAGAGAGGAAGTAACTGTGAGGAAATATGAGGAAGTAATAATTGATGAAATAATATATTGAAGAAGCCTAAAAACAGGGGCACAGTGAAGGGAGTATAATTTGCTGATTGCCACCCAATATCCATCTCCCTCTGCTTCTGCCCAAAGACTTTGGAGAATCGAGGCTGCCTCCGTTCTCCGGCCTGGGACTTGGGAAGATTAGCTCCTTTCCAGCTATGGGAAGGGACCCTGGTTAGTCGAAGCCAATCAGCGAATCCTATCTCCTGCGCTGTATGGTTTGAGGAATAGTCATAATATTCTATTCAGGCCAAAGAGAAAAGATAAATCCCAGGATTTGCTTGGGATCTTCTGGAAGAGGATCTCTCTCCATCTTTAGATGGTAGAGTCTGGGGTCTGGAACCACAGCAGTCATTTTGCTCATGGAGCTGTTTGGGGACAAGGAGATTGGTACGGGAACAAGGACACACAGAGCCTGAGGAGGACGTCGACACTGCAGAAGGCAGGATAAAGAGAGAGAGAAAATAGAATCTTAAAAACATGATTGGAGTGTCCAGATTCTCTTCTGAAGTCAGACCCACATTTGTACTTTTAGTCAGAAATCAATATAATCCCTTTGGTGTGTAAAGCAGGGCAGGCTGGATTTTCTGTCACTTGTGATCAAAGGGCTCTGACTGTTACAAAGGGTATGTGAGAATGTCAGATGAAGAGAAATTTTTTATATCTCTAAGCCCTCAAAGGTTATTTATAAGGGATAGTTCTTGCCAGGACAACTTGAGCCATTTTACTGAAAACTATAGAGTAAGAGAGATTGTCTTCAAATGTCTAGCCTGCAGATTAAATGCTGTTCAAAGCCTTAGAGCCTAATTCATTCTTACCTCTTATTAAGATGTATTTGCAGGACAGCATCATGATATTTCTACTGAGGAAAAAGCAGCAAGGTAGAGGAGAAAGAACGGTAAAGTGGGAGTCAAACTCTTCAGTATAAATTCCTACACTGATTTAGTTCCCATGTAGTTAATCTCCCTAATTGTCACTTAAATGATCTGTAAAATCTGTAAAGTTGACACAGTAATGCCTGCTTCATCTACCCACAAAGATTGCAGTAAGGAGTAAATACATGAAAATCCTTTGAGAATTGTGAATAAAATGCAAGCAGGCAGGTACGAATAGAGTTTTGAAATGGTAATAAGAAACAACTTGGTTCAAAACCTTGGGCTGGGCTTCCCTGGTGGCGCAGTGGTTAGGAATCTGCCTGCCGGTGCAGGGGACGCAGGTTCGAGCCCTGGTCCGGGAAGATCCCACATGCCGCGGAGCAGCTGGGCCCGTGCGCCACAACTGCTGAGCCTGTGCTCTGGAGCACGTGAGCCGCAACTGCTGAGCCCATGTGCCACAACTACTGAAACCCGCACGCCTAGAGCTTGTGCTCCGCAACAAAGAGTAGCCCCCGCTCTCAGCAACTAGAGAGAGCCCACACACAGCAACGAAGACCCAATGCAGCCAAAAATTAAATTAATTAAAACAAAACAAAACAAACAAACAAAGAAAACCTTGAGCAAACAAAGGTAACTATCAGATGTTGGCTTTCTCTGGACGGTGACTAGATACAGAAAGTTTCATCTGGACTCTGGTATTTGCTTAAAATCATCCAACACAATACATTTTAGAAGTAAGATTATTTCTGGAGTAATTATTATTGAATCATTTTCTTTCTCAGCTATGGGGAATGGTACTAGCCATCAAGGTTACAGAGAGAGTTAAAATATCCTCATGGGGAGAATAGTTGGGGATTCTTTGTACTATTTTTATAACTTTCTTATAAACCTGAAATTATTCCAAAATAAAAAAGTATAAAATTTAGAAAAATCACAGCTAGTTCTACAATCCGTGTTCTAATTGGTTAAAACAAATGCCCCTAGAGAATATTATAACTAAATTTGAAGCATGATAATAATATATAAATTTAAATATGCTAAAGGTAAAAAAATATATATCCTCACCAGGGGCTCGCGACACAGCTACAGTAACAGAGAGAAGACAAGCTGATTTGAGCTGAAGTAGAGATAGTACCAAGTGTAATGGGAGCACTTTTAAAGTATATTGTTCATGTAGTCATTTTTTTCACTTGAAACAAAAAGAAATTCCCAAATATCACTCTGAGAATCCTGTTGGGATGGTCAAGGAGAGAACCTATGGCTTTCCTTTATTAGCATCAGCTATGAAATGGATTCATGGTGACAATTAGGAAGTAACTCAGGCCATTACCAGCAGCCGGGAAGCTGATTATGCTGGTGTCAGTGCTATAAACGCTGGTTATGCTGACACAGACCAGCTAACTTCTACAAGAGAAAGTCAGTGTCTTTCCCTATATGTTGCTGCCACCTCGTGGTTAAATCTTTCTGTGACACACCAAGACAAGACGGATCTAAGCACTCCCAATTTATTTTTCAGTTTTATGTTTCTGTGAGCATAAGTGCTCGATAAGGTAACGCGGAATGAATAAATTTATTGGATAACTCTTCCACATTAGTCATATATCTGGGTTCTGTGGAAGATGCATAAATCCTATTTCTTAAAAAGCTTGCACACTATTGATTCACAAAATTGAAAATAGTACAATATAATGAGTGAGACGAGGATTCTTATACTTCCACTCTTACTTCGGTTCTTTTGATAACAGCACAAACAGAAATAACTACCACTTGAAGGATGTCTTCATTGTGGCAGGTTTTGTGCTTTGAATAAACTACACTTATAACCCTCACATCATGACTTAATGAGACATTATTATTATTATATGCTTAACTATGACAAAACTGAGTCTCAGTGAAGTTACAGAACTTGCTCAAGATCACACAATTAGTGACTGATTAAGGCAGGATGCCAACTCAGGTAGCTAACTCCAAATTTGTTATATTTTGAACAAGACTGTACTGATACAATGAGAATATATTTTTTTAAACAATGCAGAGTTTGCAGATGCATATGAATGTTATTACTTTCAAAATATTCACCATTGAAAGTTATCTCCTTTACTTATTCTAAAGATATTCTTTCATTGCCTTAATGTCTTGAATTTTTTTTGAATTAATTGACTTTAGAACCAATTTCAGTACATTCAGTAATCCCTATTTGAGTCTATCCTTTTTCTTTAGATTATTATCTTTCTTATTTCTTATTCCCCCATTTATTCATTTACTTATTTATTTACTTGCACTGGGTCTTAGCTGTGGCAGGTGGGCTCCTTAGTTGTGGCACGTGAGCTCCTTAGTTGTGGCATCTTAGTTGTGGCATGCATGTGGGATCTAGTTCCCTGATCAGGGATCAAACCCGGGCCCCCTGCACTGGGAGCATGGAGTCTTATCCACTGTGCCACCAGGGAAGTCCCTGACTCTTAACTTTTTAAAAGTCTAGTTTCACATGCTTTGCTTTTTTTCTGAAAAAGTGTGAATGAGAATGAAGAGGACCCTAAAATAAATATTACTGGCAATGTCACTGATATTCTCAACAAGTTTCCCCCAAACTGCTCCAGCCTCTTCAAAGGAGTAGATGGCAAAATATCTTCAAAAACATCCTAGGGGGGCTTCCCTGTTGGCACAGTGGTTGAGAATCTGCCTGCCAATGCAGGGGACACGGGTTCGAGCCCTGGTCTGGGAAGATCCCACATGCTGCGGAGCAACTAGCCCCGTGAGCCACAATTACTGAGCCTGTGTGTCTGGAGCCTGTGCTCCGCAACAAGAGAGGCCGCGATAGTGAGAGGCCCGCGCACCGCGATGAGGAGTGGCCCCCACTTGCCGCAATTTGAGAAAGCCCTCCCACAGAAACGAAGACCCAACACAGCAAAAATAAATAAATAAATTAAAAAAAAAAAAAAACATCCTAGGGGGGAAAGGGATTCAAGCAATAGACTGGAAACTACTATGGAAACCAGAAAACAAAGAGCTCTTATTGCTTGTAGATAAAAATTATTTTACCTTAAATAACTTGCGCGTCATTTATATAATAAAGCAAAAGTTTCACATTTTCCAAAAATAATATGATGGTATATAGGAAAGTCTGTAGGCTGTGGTTAAAGTATAGCTCAGAAAAAATTATAGCATTATTAAGAAAAAATAAAGAAAACAAATAAATTAAGCATATAACTTCAGAAGTAGAAAAGGAAAAACAATCCATTACAGGGAAACAAAAGGCAAAACTGATAGATAAAAGCAAAAATCAACTAGAAAACAGAGTAAAATTAATAAATACAAAGAAAGATGGTTCTGTAAGAAAATAAATCACCATCTAAATCTAGTAAAAAAAAAACACACAGAACGAAAAGTTACCTAAAGAATTAAAAAGATGAAAATAACCACAAAAAAGAGAAAAATGTAGATACATAGAAGACAACTTTGTTTTCTATGCAAATAAACTAGAAAATATGAATGAAATGGAAAATATTTTAAAAATATGTAATATACTCAAATGACTACAGAAAACATAGGAACTAAAAACATACTGATTTTCAAAGAAGAAACAGTGAAAGTTATTAAAATCCTCTCCTCCCAAAATGACCAGCCCTCAGTGGTCCTTTAAAGTACAAACTTCTATTCTTTGTTTTTTAGGTCAATATTATTGAGTTATAACTTACTTACAATAAAATCCACCTACTTTAATTAAATTGATCAATGAGTTTGGAAGAATGTATACACCGATGTAACTACCATCACAATCAAGACAGAGAATGTTTCCTAACACAAAGAAGTCTCCCTGCCCCTTTGCTGGCGATCCCTCTTCCTCAATCCAGATAATTAGTGACCTGATTTTTGTTAATATCAAGCTTTGCTTTATATAGAACATATCAATGGAATCATACAGTATGTATTATTATACCTCTGCCTTCTTTCACTTTGTGAAATATTTTGAGTCATCCATGATAATACCTGTATTGGTGGACTGTTTCTTTTTATTGATAAGTAGAATTCCAATGCATGTATGCACCGTAATTTGCTTATTCATTCACCTGTTGATATATATTTGACTTTCCAGTTTGAAGCTATTATTAACAAAATCGCTGTGAACATTCCTGTTCAAGACCAAGTATGGACATCTATTTTTATTTATCTGGGATAAATACCTAGTAGTAAAATTGCTGGATTTTATGATTATCCTCAAAATGTTTAATTTTATGAGAAATATCCAAAAAGTATCCCGAGTATTACTACCACTTTATACTTCCACCAGCAGTGTTTAAGTGACAGTTTTCCACAAGATCCCCTACACTTGGTATTTTCAGTCTTCTTGATTACAACCATTCTAGAGGCTATCTAGAGGCTATATAATATCTATTACAGTCTCATCTTGATATTTTCCTGGTGACTAATGATGTTGAGCATCTTTCAACATGTATGTTAGCCATTCAAGACCGTCTTTAGTAAAGTGTCAATTCAAATCTTTTGACCATTTTTATTTGCTTTATCTTGTTATTAATTTATGAGTTTTATCTATTAAGGGTCCTACTTCCTTGTCATATATATACATTGCAAATAAATTAATTCAGAATGAGGTTTGCATTTCATTTTCTAATGGTGTCCAAACAAAGGAATGAAGAGCATCAGAAATATGTGGGAAATGTAACTTACTTGTTCTTAATTATCAAATTCCTTAAAAACTTTTATTCCTTAAAAATTGGTTGTATACAAAAGCAGTGGGGATGAAATGAAAGTATATTTTTACAGAGGTCCCAAATTATATGTGAATTAGAATAACATTATTTGAAAAAAGATTTAATAAATTTGAAAATACATATTGTAAATGCTTAACATTTTAAAGTAGATGAGTTAGCTAACAACACAGTATTGGAGATAAAATGGAACACTAAGAAAACTAGTTAATCAAAAAAAGACAATAAAATTGAGGAAAAAAATAAAATAGCAGTTTATATATCAAGATGGTACATTAAATCTAACTCTATCAATAATAACATTAATTTAAATAAACTAAATACTCCAATTAAAAGTCAGACTTTCAGACTATCAGACTGAATAAAAATGTGAGCCCAACTATATGCTGTCTTTAAGAAATTCACTTTTAATTTAATGAAACAAATAAGTTTAAAGTTAAAATAGGAAAAATGAATTATACAAACACAAATAATGAAACAGCTGTAGCTTACATATTTTTCTATTTCTCTTTTCATATCAGGGTTTTTTTGTTTATTTTGAAGCTCTTCTATATGATAATGAGAGCATAGTGTATCAAAATGTGTTAGAAACAGTTAAATTTAAATTTTATATTAGAAAATAAATAATAATTATAAAATTATCTTAGGTCTCCATCTTAATAAGCTAGAAAAATAAATGTTGATTAAACCCAAATAAGTAGAAACATACAAAGTAATAAATAGATATAAATAAAATTTAAAATGGACAAACAATAAGTAATTCATGAAGCCAAAAGCTGTTTTACTGAAATGGTCAATAAAATTGATAAACTTCTAGCTAAACTGATCAAGAACAAAGAGAGAAGGTACAAATGACCAATATCAGGAATCAAATAGATTTCAGTACTATAGGTCTCATAGAAATGAAGATGGCAATCAGGGAGTATTATAGAAAAAATTTATGCCAATAAACCTGAAAACTCAAATGAAATGGACAAATTCCATGAAAGATAAACATTACCAAAATTGATACAAGAAGAAAAAGAAAATTTCAGTAGTCCTATAACTACTAAAGAAACTGAATTTATAATCTATACATGTATCTATCCTCAGAATTTTAGGTGACTCACATGATATCACTGATAATTCCATCAAAACGTTCAAAGAAGAAATAAGACCAACCCTACAAAAACTCCTTCAGAAAATAGATGAGACAAGTACTTCTAGATTCACTTTATGAGAACAGAATACTTTTGATCTAAAGTCAGACAAAGATATCACAGGAAACGAAAGTTCAGTGTGACCTCTCTCAAGAACACAAATACAAAAATAATTTTTTTAAACTATTAACAATCTAATCCAGCTACGTATAAAAAGAATAATATGTCACGACTAACCATAGTTTATTCTAAGAAGGCAATGTTGGTTTACCACAAATATCAGTGTAATTTATCATATTAACAGAATGAAGAAGAAAACATATGTGATTTTCTCAATAGATGAAGAAAAAGAATATTTGAAAAAATTCAATATCCATGATTAAGGACATTTATGAAAAACTTCTGGATAACATTATACTTAAAATATGGAATAAGCCAAGAATATCTGCTCACTACATTTATCTAGAAGTTTTAACCAGTGCAATAAGGCAAGAAATAAAAGGCTAACAGTTTGGAAAGGAAGAAGTAAAATTGTCCTTATTTATAGAGGACAAAATAATTTAGGTAGAAAATCTTCAATAATCTACAATAAAAGTATTACAACTAAGGAGGAGTGTAGCAAACAGGTGAATATACAAAATTTATTGTATATTTACATACTATCAACAAATAATTTAAGTGAAATTTTAAAAATACCATAAACCATGGCAACAAAAATCATGAAATAATTGGGACAAAATTTTTTAAATATGTACAAAGTTGATACACTGAATATTATAAAATATTGCTAAGAGAAATTAAAGGGAGCTAAATGAATTGAGAAATAAACAACATTTATGTATTGGAAGACTCAAAATTGTTCAGGTATCGATTCTCATGACATACAATAAAACTTAAGTATTAACTATTGTTGTTAATAACAGACTTTTATTAAACACCCATCAGGAAATTGTCACTATTTGACCTGTCTGGCTTCTCCCTGAAAAAATAATAATAAAGAAAAATACAGTCTCAAAGACATGTGGGGACCAAAAATCATACCAAAGTATGCACAACTGGAGTCCCAGAAGAAAAGGAGAAAGAATTGGGTAGAAAACAACAGTTGAAGAAATAATGGCCAAAAAATTTCCCAAGCTTAAGGAAAATCATTTATGTAACATCTGAGAAACTCAACAAATATTAACTGGGATAAATTCATAGAGTTTCACACCTAGAAACACCACGGTTAAACTGTCAAAAGTCAAGAAAAAGAGTGGATGTTGACAGCATCAAGGGTCACTTTTGACTAATTATATACTAGGGAATCCTCATAAGATTAACAGAATATTTATCATCAGACACTATTGAGGCCAGAAGACAGTGGAATAATCTATTGAAAGTGCTGAAAGAAATAGACTGTTAACCAAGAATTCTATGTCTAACAAAACTATCCTCCAAAATAAGATGGTGAAATTAAAACATTTGTAGATCACAAAAATTGAGAAAATCTTTTGTAAGACACCTGCACTACAAGGTGCTTAAAAAAGTACTTCAGGCTGAAATTAAAGGATACTAGATTTGATTGACTGCAGAAATAAAAAACAGCAATAAAATGAAATCCATTTACTCTTTTATATGAGTGTATTTTTGCTTGTACCACTTTTCTTCTCCTATCTGATTTAAAACAAATGTACAAAGAAATATATAAGACTATGTTGATCAACTTTCATTCATGATAAAAACTCTCAACAAAGTGGGTATGAGAGAATGGACACTAACATAATAAAGGCCATATATGACAAGCCCATAATTAAATTATGCTCTATGGTGAAAAGGTGTACGTTTTCCCTCTAAGATCAGAACAAGCTGAGGATACCCACTCTTACCACCTTTACTCAACTTAGTACTGGAAGTCCTAGCCAAGGAAAGGAAAATAAATAAGAGGCATCCTAATCCTAAAAAGGATGAAGTAAAACTGTCATTATTTGCAGATAACATGATATCATATATATAGAAAACCATAAAGGCACCAGAAAACTGTTAGAACTAACACACAAATTCAGTAAACTTGCAGAAAACAAAATCGTACAAAAATCAGTTGTGTTTCTATACAGTAATAATAATGACAAGAAAGAAAAATTGAGGGAAAGAAATACCATTTACAATTGCATCAAAAAGAGTAAAATACCTAGGAAAAAATTTAACCAAAAAGGTGAAAGACTAGTACACTGAAAATTATGACATTAGTGAAAGAAATTAGAACACACGAATAAATAGAAAGATATTCCATGCCCATACATTGGAAGAATTAATATTGTTAAAATGTCCACAGTACCAAAAGCTATCTACAGATTCAACACAACCCCTATCAAAATTCCAATGGCATTTTTCACAGAAATAGAACAAACAATCCTGAATTTGTGTGGAACCACAAAACACCCCAAATAGCTAAAGCAATTTTCAGAAAGAAGAATAAAGCTGCAAGCATTATACTTCTTGATTTCAAACTATATTACAAAACTACAGTAATCAAGAGTATGGTATTGGCATGAAAACATAGATTAATAGAACAAAATAGAGAGCCTAGAAATACACCCACACAGATATGGTCAATTAATTTATGACAAAGAAGGCAAGAATATATACAATGGAGGAAGAACAATCTCATCAATAAATAGTATTGGAAAAACTGGACAGCCACATGCAAAAGAATGAAACTGAACCACTATCCTACACCAGACACAAAAATTAACTCAAAATGGATTAAGGACTTGCCTATAAGACCTAAAACCATAAAACTTTTAGAAGGAAATATAGGTGGTAAACTACTTGACACAGGTCTTGGTGATGATTTTTTGAATCTGATACCAAAAGCAAAAGCAACCAAAGCAAAAATCAACAAGTGAGACTAACTAAAACTAAAAAGATTCTGCATAGCAAAGGAAACTATTCAAAAATGAAAAGGCAACCTACAGAATGATTATTCTGCACTTTGAAATAGTGAACATTATAGCATGTGTAGTATCTCTCAGTAAAGCTATTTATTAAAAAAAAAAAAAATCTACTAGGACTTCAGCTTCAAGCCAAGATGGAGTAGCATTAACCCTCCCAGCAGACACAAATAAAAAACTGGAAAAAATTCATTAAGCAACAGTTTTCAAGAATTTGGACATTTAGCAATTCAAAGACAGTGATCCCAGGATGATGAGAAACACAGAGGTAAGCCTTACATTTGCTCCAGCCTAGAAAGATTTTCCGTGACAAAGCACAAGAAGGCAGACTCAGTGTGTAGTTTCCCTGAGTTATGAAGACGGGGATGGGAACCTGAGGTAAGTTTTTAGGGCAGAATATTTATCCTACAGAAATGAAAGCATATGTCCATACAACAACTTACACATAATGTTTGTAACAGTTTCATTTGTAACAATCAAAAATTAGAAACAATTCAAATGTCCATCAACAGATGAATAAATAAATATATTGGGATATATATATACAATGAAATACTACTCAGCTCTAAGGAAATGAATTACTGATACATATAAACAACAAGGATAGAGCTCAAGAAAATTATGCTAAGATTTTTGCCTTTGGTGTCAAGCTTGGTAATTTTTTGTTTCTTGATCTAGTTGCTGATTATAGGATATATTCAATTTATGAAAATTCATGTGATATGTATACTTTTCTAAATGTATATTTCAATAAAACAATCTTACTAATCAATGACTTCTCTATATTTTGGCAAACGCCAGTTTAAAAACCATATGAAGACCTCATTTGAAACAGAAAAATTACCTTGGAATAAATTTAGTAAATTTATCTTCACGTGAAGATATTTGCAGACTTCGTTATAAAATATAAATGAATATGTAAATCAATTGAGTCATGCTATATTCCTAGATGGAAATACTGGGTATCACAAAATGTAAATTTTTTTCAAGTTACCTGATTGATTTAAATCTACTCTAATGAAAATTGGAACTCTATTATTTCAAAATGTGTCATGTGACCCTATGATTCCTTTGAAAACGAAAAATAAGATAGAAATGTTGAGAAGAAATGTTTTTCAGAAAGAAAATACATGAGCAAGAACTTCCCCTACTTACTATTTGTCATTGTTTTTGCATCCTGGAAACAGAACCCCTTCCTATGCTTAGGGACTCCTTTTCCTGAAGAAGCTAAGGCTGCGTCTCTAGAAGACTTGTAAATGTAAAGTATTTGCATTCCCAGCCTCCATAGCTCAAGTTGTGGTGACACAGTTTATGCCATGCCAATCAGACACACCCTTCCTCACACCCTTTCCAAACACACACCCTTCGTGATTGGAAATTCACGTTGTGTTGATAGGTAGTAGCAGAGGCAGCAGCTACTTCTAGTTTCCAAGAGCTGCAGTGACAGCAATTCTAGTGGCATTAGTGTCCAGTTTTAATCATATGTACTACCTACGTCCCAGCAGTAGCAGAAGAGTACTGGGTAGGATTTGAGGCATTCTTTTCTGTGTAACCTCTACACCTATTTGTCTGGCACCTTAAGAGATTCTGTCAGTTACCACCATCCTTTTAATAATCCTTTCCTACCTATACAAACCATCAACCTTTTGCTTATAGCAAGGTTTTGTTGGACTCTTAACATTATAAGTTAGACTCTCATGTTTACAACTAAACTAATACAACTGACAACCATTCCACCAAGAAAGGTGGTGAAATTTAGGATGTATTACTGGCCTAGTTGGTGCTGAGAGCAGTGAAAAATCCTGGTGCAATTAAGGGCTGGAATTCTGGCAGCTAGAGGCATGCATGGGCTGTCTGGGATCACATGTAATAAACGGCCCATTACAGGCAAAGCTTGGAAGTCTGAGTGGTCTGTGCATGGAAGAATATGTAGGGCATGAGAATTTCAAGGGATTGGAGGTGAACTGGTGGCTCCTAAGAGTGACTGACAACTTAAAGATAGGGAGTAACAACTTAAAAGTCCAGAATTCTCAGCTCAGGGCATAGATTGAAAAGCAGAGAATTTTCCTAATATTAGCATAGTTATAATCTCTTACCTCTTGCACCCCAAGGCTGCCACAGCTGAAGAAATAAACTTTGCAAGTTTCAGTAACACAATAGATTATATCTACATTAAATCATTTTCTATTACTATGTCCTTCAAAATTTTTTCTAAAACATTTCTTGGCATGTTTTATTCATGATGTTTTCATTTTTCTTGATATTGTAAGTGGAATATATCCCATTCACATTATAACTTGTTATTGCTATAAAGAGAACATCTAATAATTTTCATATGTAAATATTATAATCATGCACTTAAAATCTCTTGGTTCTAAATAGTTGTCAAAGTAATTTGTTCATTTTCCTGGTTGGTGCATCATGTACATATAATAATAATTCTTTGTCCTCTTTTCCATTATTTATATATTATTTTCCCTAGAAAACATATTGCCTATTTATTCTAGTATTATACATCTTTTGATTCCAAGTGTCCTAAAATATTTTTCATTGGTGAACAGATGTTGAGTTTCTTTTTTCAAACAGCTTTCCAGCATTGTTTGAGAGTATCATATTTTTCTTCCATTCGGCCTATAAATGTGATAAAATATGTTAACTGACTTTCTATCAATGTTCTTTCTTGGTGGGAGTCACAATCTTATCAACAGTAAGTCTCCTTCTCAGGGAATGAACCAGACTGATTTAGGAAGATTTCAGGAACTGACCTGAGTCTACACCTCCAGGTCCTTTAACACTTCCTAGTGCTGACTTGGCAGGAAACAGAGTAGGAGAAATGATGTTTTCCTGTTTTTGCTTCAACCTGTTTCAGGGCCAGAAAGCCCATGAGCCAGGGTGCAAAAAGAAAAATAATAGCAATTTAAGAGGAGAAACACCACCAACTTCTATGGAGGGGCAGATTTTTATTGTTTCTTCACCAAATAGGATCTACGATGATTTATAAAATCATCAAATGAAGGATGAAACATCATTTTTAAGGAACAAGGCCCAGATAGACATGGTAAGAGGTAACATGGTAGTAGTTGATCCTACCTTATCTATCTGGGGCTTGTTCCTTAAAAATGACATTTCACCCTTCGTTATAGTCGTATTCCACCTCTCATATGTGAAAAGCTAGATTTCCAACATAACATATCCCACTTCTTAGAACAGCTGATACCCCATGACTTGTGCCATCTGTTTTGGGCAGCACTGACCTACCAGGCAGAGTTCCTTACGCATGACTATCTGCCAGTAAGAAATATTTCACAGAACCATACATATTCACGTTTGAAGATATTATACCAATTCTTAACATCAACATCACCAATCTACATATGAAAAATGAATTCTCTGCTTAAAGGTCAAAACTTAAACACATTTCAAAGTATAAGTTATGCACTTATACCATAAATATATTGTACTCTTCCAATATTTTTACATGGTCAAAATAATATATAGGTGGGAGCAGAGTGGATTAATTTTTTCCTCATATCCCCCTCTAAGAGAGAAGAAAAAAATGAATGGTTTTAAGTGCCAAATATTGTTTGTGTCTTCACAAACATTCTTTCATTGACTAAGGAGGAAAGTCAGGGTCCAGCAGCAGAGCTGTTGACCCCAGCTCTTGGTCCTCCTGTGTACCACACAGCCTCACGAAGCTGGGTTCCATGCATTCAGTCCTGCCACCAAACTTGTATAAGAACCTCATCAACCTCTGATGCTTCTGTCTGTCCAAAGTCTTGCTTTCTTCTAGACTCAGCTCATCTCACTTTGCCCTTTTTCTTTTTTTTTGTGGTACGCGGGCCTCTCACTGTTGTGGCCTCTCCCACTGCGGAGCACAGGCTCCAGACGCGCAGGCTCAGCAGCCATGGCTCACGGGCCCAGCCGCTCCGTGGCATGTGGGATCTTCCCGGACCGGGGCACGAACCCGTGTCCCCTGCATCGGCAGGCGGACTCTCAACCACTGCGCCACCAGGGAAGCCCTCACTTTGTCCTTTTTCTGACTCCTGCAAAATATACTGGCCTCCCTTTCCTCTGAACAGCAATAAAATTCAGACAACTTTATCACATGAATTTCAACACTCATATATATTTTAGTGTTATTCAATTAGTTATGATACAGTACTTTATAGTTTTCAAAAGTTTTGTCAATTAGATATCTCAACCAGTTTCTTTATCCTTACAAAATCCAACATCAAGTTGAGTTTCTGATACTCAAGTGTGTGTGATTAAATAGAATTGTTTATAGATTCATAAAGTCTCCAAAGCATGAGGATAGATATGAACCTTGAAAATTCATCTTTTCTACTTTACTGCCTTTGTGCACATGTTGATGACTGAAGTGAAAAAAAAGTTTTATTACAGAACAATAGAAAAATTAAAATTGTAGGAACCTGTAAGGCAATTAACTAAATAATATTTTGAAACAAGTTTTTAAATTGGAGCTTAAATAAATAATAATGATAATTAGTACTATGATTTTATAACTGTGTTCTCTGGAGCTCTGGGATTCTCTAAGGTGTATCAAGGCCTTTGGGGGTGGGGTGAGGATAAAAAGAAAAGACGACTAAACAGGTAAAAGTCAGCCTCTTCAACACAGCCTAAGCCAGAATAGTCCCACTCCCATTTATTTGACATTTTGAAGTTGTATGGAATATGTCTTTTATAAAAAGAGGATCAGAGGATCAAACCAATAGATAACTTTAAAAACCACTCATTTGGTTAAGTGCTTATCTTTTAAGAATAAAGAAATTATAGGTCAACTAGGACAGGTAACTATCTGACCTCACCCAGCTTGATAGTGGCTGACTTGAAACAAGAGAAAGATTCAGGAAACATTTATGAAGAACCAATTGTCTGCTCAGTACCTCCATAAGCCCTCATGTATCCACAATGCAGCTTTCAGTGTAGGGACAGAGAGATTTGTCCCAACAACCTGTTGAGTGATTAGATTATTAAGAAAAAAATTTATTGTGGCTATACTTTGCCACTCAGAAGATACTAATATTATTTTTAAATATAGTGAAGACTGAGGAGAGACCTTCAAGATGGCGAAAGAGTAAGACGTGGAGATCACCTTCCTCCCCACAAATACATCAGAAATACATCTACATGTGGAACAGCTCCTACAGAACACCTACTGAACGCTGGCAGAAGACCTCAGACTCCCCAAAAGGCAAGAAACCCCCCACGTACCTGCGTAGGGCAAAAGAAAAAGGAAAAAACAGAGACAAAAGAATAGGGATGGGACCTGCACCAGTGGGAGGGAGCTGTGAAGGAGGAAAGAGTTCCACACACTGGGAAGGCCCTTCATGGGTGGAGACTGTGGGTGGCAGAGGGGGGAAGCTTCGGAGCCGCGGAGGAGAGCGCAGCAACAGGGGTGCGGAGGGCAAAGCGGGGAGATTCCCGCACAGAGGATGGGGCCGACCAGCACTCACCAGCCCGATATGCTTGTCTGCTCACCCGCCGGGGCGGGCAGGGCTGCGAGCTGAGGCTCAGGCTTCGGAATTCGGATCACAGGGAGAGGACTGAGGTTGGCTGCGTGAACACAGCCTGCAGGGCGCTAGTGCGCCATGGCTAGACGGGAGAAAGTCCGGGAAAAAGTCTGGAGCTGCTGAAGAGGCAAGAGACCATTGTTTCAGGGTGCGTGAGGAGAAGGGATTCAGAGCACCGCCTAAACGAGCTCCAGAGACGGGAGCGAGCCGCGGCTATCAGCGCAGACCCCAGAGACGGGCATGAAACGCTCAGGCTGCTGCTGCCGCCACAGGAAGCCTGTGTGCGAGCACAGGTCACTGTCCACACCTCCCCTCCCGGGAGCCTGTGCAGCCCGCCACTGCCAGGGTCTCGTGATCCAGGGACAACTTCCCCGGGAGAACGCATGGCGTGCCTCAGGCTGGTGCAATGTCATGACGCCTCTGCTGCCGCAGGCTCGCCCCGCATCCGTACCCCTCCCACCCTCCGGCCTGAGTGAGCAAGAGCCCCCGAGTCAGCAGCTCCTTTAACCCCGTCCTGTCTGAGCGAAGAACAGAAGCCCTCCGACGACCTACATGCAGAGGCGGGGCCAAATCCAAAGCTGAACCCCAGGAGCTGTGCGAACAAAGAAGAGAAAGGGAAATCTCTCCCAACAGCCTCAGAAGCAGTGCATTAAAGCTCCACAATCAACTTCATGTACGCTGCATCTGTGGAATACATGAATAGACAACGAATCATCCCAAATTAAGGAGGTGGATGTTGGGAGCAACAATACATATATATTTTCCCCTTTTCCTCTTTTTGTGAATGTGTATGTGTATGCTTCTTTGTGTGATTCTGTCTGTATAGCTTTGCTTTTTACCATTTGTCCTAGGGTTGTGTCTGTCCATTTTTTTTTTTTTTTTAGTTTAGTTTTTAGCACTTGTTATCATTGGTGGATTTGTTTTTTGGTTTGGTTGCTCTCTTCTTTCTTTCTTTTTTTTCTTTTTCTATTACTTCTCAATTTTTTATTCTTTTTTTTTTTGTTTTGTTTTGTTTTGGTTTTTTTTTTTTTTTTTTTTTTTTTTTTTGCGGTATGCGGGCCTCTCACTGCTGTGGCCTCTCCCCTTGCGGAGCACAGGCTCCGGACGCGCGGGCTCAGCGGCCATGGCTCACGGGCCCAGCTGCTCTGCGGTATGTGGGATCTTCCCGGACCGGGGCACGAACCCGCGTCCCCTGCATCGGCAGGCGGACTCTCAATCACCGCGCCACCAGAGAAGCCCTAAATTTTTTATTCTTAATTTTTTATTTTAATAACTTTATTTTATTATTTTTCTTTTTTTTCTCCCTTTTCTTCTGAGCCGTGTGGCTGACAGGGTCTTGCTGATTTGGCTGGGTGTCAGGCCTGTGACTCTGAGGTGGGACAGCCAAGTTCAGGATATTGGTCCACCAGAGACCTCCCGGCTCCACGTAATATCAAATGGCAAAAGCTCTTCCAGAGATCTCCAGCTCAACGATAAGACCCAGTTCCACTCAATGACCAACAAGCTCCAGCACTGGACACCCCATGCCAAACAACTAGCAAGACAGGAACATAACCCCACCCATTAGTAGAAAGGCTGCCTAAAATCATAATAAGGTCAAAGACACCCCAAAACACACCAACGGATGTGGTCCTGCCCACCAGAAAGACAAGATCCAGCCTCATCCACCAGAACACAGGCACTAGTCCCCTCCACCAGGAAGCTGACACAACCCACTGAACCAAACCCACTGAACCACTGGGGGCAGACACCAAAAACAACGGGAAACATGAACCTGCAGCCTGCAAGAAGGAAACCCCAAACACAGTAAGTTAAGAAAAATGAGAAGACAGAGAAACACACAGCAGATGAAGGAGCAAGGTAAAAACCCACCAGACCAAACTAATGAAGAGCAAATAGGCAGTCTACCTGAAAAAGAATTCAGAATAATGATAGTAAAGATGACCCAAAATATTGGAAATAGAATGGAGAAAACACAAGAAACGTTTAACAAGGACCTAGAAGAACTAAAGAGCAAACAAATAATGACGAACAACTCAATAAATGATATTAAAAATTCTCTAGAAGGAATTAATAGCAGAATAACTGAGGCAGAAGAACGGATAAGTGACCAGGAAGATAAAATAGTGGAAATAACTACTGCAGAGAAGAATTAAAAAAAAAGAATGAAAAGAATTGAGGACAGTCTCAGAGACCTCTGGGACAACATTAAACACACCAACATTCGAATTATAGGGGTCCCAGAAGAAGAAGAGAAAAGAAAGGAACTGAGAAAATATTTGAAGAGATTATAGTTGAAAACGTCCCTAATATGGGAAAGGAAATGGTTAATCAAGCCCAGGAAGCACAGAGAGTCCCATACAGGATAAATACAAGGAGAAATACGCCAAGACACATATTAATCAAACTGTCAAAAATTAAACACAAGAAAAAAATATTAAAAGCAGCAACGGAAAAACAACAAGTAACATACAAGAGAATCCCCATAAGGTTAACAGTGGATATTTCAGCAGAAACTCTGCAAGCCAGAAGGGAGTGGCAGGACATATTTAAAATGATGAAAGGGAAAAACCTACAACCAAGATTACTCTACCCAGCAAGGATCTCATTCAGACTCGATGGAGAAATTAAAACCTTTACAGACAAGCAAAAGCTAAGAAAATTCAGTACCACCAAACCAGCTTTACAACAAATGCTAAAGGAAGTTCTCTAGGCAGGAAACACAGGAGAAGGGAAAGACCTACATAACAAACCCAAAACAGTTAAGAAAATGGTAATAGGAACATACATGTGGATAATTACCTTAAACGTGATTGGATTAAATGCTCCAACCAAAAGACGCAGCCTTGCTGAACGGATACAAAAGTAAGACCCATACATACGCTGTCTACAAGAGACCCACTTCAGACATAGGGACACATACAGACTGAAAGTGAGGGGACAGAAAAAGATATTCCGTGCAAATGTAAATCAAAAGAAAGCTGGAGTAACAATTCTCATATCAGACAAAGTAGACTTTAAAATAAAGACTAAAATAAAAACTATTACAAGAGACAAAGAGGGACACTATATAATGATCAAGGGATCGATCCAAGAAGAAGATATAACAATTGTAAATATTTATGCACCCAACATAGGAGCACCTCAATACATAAGGCAAATGCTAACAGCCATAAAAGGGGAAATCGACAGTAACACAATCATACTAGGGGACTTTAACACCCCACTTTCTCCAAAATGAAAATAAATAAGGAAACACAAGCTTTAAATGATACATTAAGCAAGACGGACTTAATTGATATTTATAGGACATTCCATCCAAAAACAACAGAATACACTTTCTTCTCAAGTGCTCATGAAACATTCTCCAGGATAGAACATATCTTGGGTCACAAATTGAGCCTTGGTAAATTTAAGAAAATTGAAATCTTATCAACTATCTTTTCTGACCACAATGCTATGAGACTAGATATCAATTAAAGGAAAAAAACTCTAAAAATTACAAAAACATGGAGGCTAAACAATACACTAATAGTAACTAAGAGATCACTGAAGAAATCAAAGATGAAATGAAAAAATACCTAGAGACAAATGACAATGAAAACACGATGGCCCAAAACCTATGGGATGCAGCAAAAGCATCTCTAAGAGGGAAGTTTATAGTAATACAATCCTACCTCAAGGAACATCTCAAATAAACAACCTAAGCTTACACCTAAAGCAATTAGAGAAAAAAGAAGAACAACAAAAACCCCAAAGTTAGCTGAAGGAAAGAAATCATAAAGATCAGATCAGAAATAAATGAAAAAGAAATGAAGGAAACAATAGCAAAGATCAATGAGACTAAAAGCTGGTTCTTTGAGAAGATA
Source organism: Tursiops truncatus (assembly GCF_011762595.2). NCBI lineage: Eukaryota > Metazoa > Chordata > Mammalia > Artiodactyla > Delphinidae > Tursiops > Tursiops truncatus. Next base: position 14,456,920 of record NC_047039.1, read on the forward strand.
AACAAAATTAATAAACCATTAGCCAGACTCATCAAGAAAAAAAGGGAGAAGACTCAAATCAATAGAATTAGAAATGAAAAAGGAGAAGTAACAACTGACACTGCAGAAATACAAAGGATCAAGAGAGATTACTACAAGCAACTATATGCCAATAAAATGGACAACCTGGAAGAAATGGACAAATTCTTAGAAAAGCACAACGTTCTGAGGCTGAACCAGGAAGAAATAGAAAATATAAACAGACCAATCACAGCATTGAAGTTGAGACTGTGATTAAAAATCTTCCAACAAACAAAAGCCCAGGACCAGATGGCTTCACAGGCGAATTCTATCAGATATTTAGAGAAGAGCTAACACCTATTCTTCTCAAACTCTTCCAAAATATAGCAGAGGAAGGAACACTCCCAAACTCATTCTACATGACCACCATCACCCTGATACCAAAACCAGACAAAGATGTCACAAAGAAAGAAAACTACAGACCAATATTACTGATGAACATAGATGCAAAATTCCTCAACAAAATAATAGCAAACAGAATCTAACAGCAAATTAAAAGGATCATACACCATGATCAAGTGGGGTTTAACCCAAGAATGCAAGGATTCTTCAATATATGCAAATCAATCAATGTGATAAAGCATAGTAACAAATTGAAGGAGAAAAACCATATGATCATCTCAACGGTTGATGGAAAAGCTTTCAACAAAATCCAACACCCATTTATGATAAAAACCCTCCAGAAAGTACGCACAGAAGGAACTTCCCTCAACATAATAAAGACCATATATGAAAAACCCACAGTCAACATCATTCTCAATGGTGAAAACTGAAACCATTTCCACTAAGGTTGCCCACTCTCACCACTGCTATTCAATAAAATTTTGGCAGCCTTAGCCAAAGCAATCAGAGAAGAAAAAGAAATAAAAGGAATCCAAATCGTAAAAGAAGAAGCAAAGCTGTCACTGTTTGCAGATGAAATGATACTATACATAGAGAATCCTAAAGACTCTACCAGAAAACTACCAGAGGTAATCAATGAATTTTGTAAAGTAGCAGGATACAAAATTAATGCACAGAAATCTCTCGCATTCCTATACAGTAATGATGAAAAATCTGAAAGAGAAATTAAGGAAACACTCTCATTTATCATTGCAACAAAAAGAATAAAATACCTAGGAATAAACCTACCTAAGGAGACAAAAGACCTGTATGCAGAAAAGTATAAGACACTGATGAAAGAAATTAAGGATGATACCAACAGATGGAGAGATGTACCATGTTCTTGGATTGGAAAAATCAATATTGTGAAAATGACTATACTACCCAAAGCAATCTACAGATTCAATGCAATCCCTATCAAACTACCAATGGCATTTTCCACAGAAGTAGAACAAACAATTTCACAATTTGTATGGAAACACAGAAGTCCCTGAGTAGCCAAAGTAATCTTGAGAAAGAAAAATGGAGCTGGAGGAATCAGGCTCCCTGACTTTAGACTATATTACAAAACAACAGTAATCAAGGTAATATGGCACTGGCACAAAAACAGAAACATAGATCAATGGAACAGGATAGAAAGCCCAGAGATAAACCCATGCACATATGGTCACCTTATTTTTGATAAAGGAGGCAAGAATATAAAATGGAGAAAAGACATCCTCTTCAATAAGTGGTGCTAGGAAAACTGGACAGCTACATGTAAAAGAATGAAATTAGAACACTCCCTAACACCATACACAAAAATAAACTCAAAATGGATTAAAGACCTAAATGTTAGGCCAGACACTATCAAACTCTTAGAGGAAAACATAGGCAGAACACTCTATGACATCAATCACAGCAAGATCCTTTTTGACCCACTTCCTAAAGAAATGGAAATAAAAACAAAAATAAACAAATGGGACCTAATGAAACTTAAAGGCTTTTGCACAGCAAAGGAAGCCAAACAAGATGAAAAGACAACCTTCAGAATGGGAGAAAATATTTGCAAATGAAGCAACTGACAAAGGAATAATCTCCAAAATTTACAAGCAGGTCATGCAGCTCAATATCACAAAAACAAACAACCCAATCCAAAAATGGGCAGAAAACCTAAATAGACATTTCTCCAAAGAAGATATACAGATTGTCAACAAACACGTGAAAGAATGCTCAACATCACTAATCATTAGAGAAATGAGAGTCAAAACTACAATGAGGTATCACCTCACACCAGTCAGAATGGCCATCAAAATATCTACAAACAATAAATGCTGGAGAGGGTGTGGAGAAAAGGGAAACCTCTTGCAGTGTTGTTGCGAATGTAAATTGATACAGCCACTATGGAGAACAGTATGGAGGTTCCTTAAAAAACTACAAATAGAAATACCATGTGACACCGCAATTCCACTACTGGGCATATACCCTGAGAAAACCATAATTCAAAAGGAGTCATGTATCACAATGTGCATTGCAGCTCTATTTACAATAGCCAGGACATGCAAGCAACCTAAGTGTCCACTGAGAGATTAATGGATAAAGAAGATGCGGCACATATATACAATGGGTATTACTCAGCCATAAAAAGAAACATAATTGTTATTTGTAGTGAGGTGGATGGACCTAGAGTCTGTCATACACAGTGAAGTAAGTCAAAGAGAAAAAGAAATACCATATGCTAACACATATATTTTGAATCTAAAACAAAAAGGTTCTGAAGAACCTAAGGGCAGCACAGGAATAAAGACGCAGACGTAGAAAGTGTACTTGAGGACACAGGGCTGTGGGAAGGGTAAGCTGGGATGAAGTGAGAGAGCGGCATGGACTTATATACACTACCAATTGTAAAACAGATAGCTGGTGGGAAGGAGCTGCATAGCACAGGGAGATCAGCTCCGTGCTTTGTGAGCACCTAGAGGGGTGGGATAGGGTGGGTGGGAGGGAGGGAGACGCAAGAGGTAGGAGTTATGGGGATATATGTATAGCTGATTCACTTTGTTATAAAGCAGAAACTAACACACCATTGTAAAGCAATTATCCCCCAATAAAGATGTTAAAAAATAAAAATAAATAAAGAAATATAGTGAAGACTGCCTGGCATTTTAATACGTGTAAATAATTTTGTTTGAAAAATATTAACCTAAGAAGCCTTATATGCTTTTCTCATATATATTTCCCCCTCTAAACTGGCGGGTTCTAGGGCATCGTTTCTATGCCATGAACTTCAGCTCCACAGCAGATGTCTTCTAGAGGCAACCACTTGAGGGCACCAAAGGCATTGCTCTCAAACTCTGCATCTAGTTGGAGGAAGCAATGCCTTCCACCTCATTGTACGTTTAGAGGAAGTGGGTGGGGAAGCCCAAGGTCTGGGAAAATGACCATAATAATAGTACCTCGTGTTTATATAGCACCTTTCTTCAATTAGCTCAGCATGTTTGGATGTGATTATTCAGCTGGGAGCTTCCAGTTGTGGGAAATGAGGCACAAGGCAAACACGTGGCCTAGGTGGGGCAGAGGGTGAGAACTAATTCTTATTCATTTCAAATGCCCATTCATTATTTTTACTCTAAAAAACTGATGTGTGACCTTTCCGAGCCATTTCCTTAGAAACAATAAGCTGAGAAGTCAGAGTCCCAAACTCAAATATATCTAATGGAAAGACTCATAAGCTCTACTAGGAAAGAACTCATGCTCTCCACAGCCAAGGAGGGAACCAAAACAGAATTATTTTCAACTTTGTAAGTGTAGTTAAAGGTGACAAGTTGAATGTACTGATCTAAAGCACATCATGAAAACAATATAGCATAAATAATCCATTATACTTTTATTCCTCAAGTGAATGTACTCAGATTTGTATTGGAAATCATGCATCTTTTATCCATTTTCTGCCAAAAAAATGAAAAAAGGGGTAAAGAAAAAAATTCAACTTGTATTAAAAAAAGCTAACCTCTTGTCCCACATAAGAAAATATTATTACAGGGCTTCCCAGGTGGCACAGAGGTTAAGAATCTGTCTGCCAATGCACAGGACGTGGGTTCGAGCCCTGGTCTGGGAAGATCCCATTTGCCATGGGAAATGCTCTCTAGAGCCCGCGAGCCACAACTACTGAGCCACAAATGCTCTCTAGAGCCCGCGAGCCACAACTACTGAGCCCGCGCACCACAACTACTGAAGCCCGCATGCCTAGAGCCCGTGCTCCGCAACAAGAGAAGCCACTGCAATGAAAAGCCTGCATACCGCAACGAAGAGTAGCCCCTGCTCGCCGCAACTAGAGAAAGCCTGCGAGCAGAAACAAAGACCCAACACGGCCCAAAATAAATTAAATAAATAAACAAATTTATGAAAAAAAGAGAAAATATTGCACACTTTAATGTGTTAATTAAATGCTCCAACATGGTTTAGTAAAGAAACATCATGACAGAGCATTTAATTAACAGAGACAGTTAGGTCTGGCTTAGTCATCTACTGAGAAGATTGCTATAGTGAAAGTCTCCACTGAGAGCATCTGCAATGGCTGATGTGTAATTCACAATTAGGACGCTTTCTTCCTGCAGAGTCATTTAGGGTCTCACCTGCTAATGAAAAGTCTCACATTTTCTCCAAATACCAAACACGTGCCTTTAACTTCTGAGTTACGATGTGGACGTTCACTCACCCTCATGTTTGAGGCTGACTGTCCCTTTACAGGTTTAAACCCAACAGACTCACCCTTCAGGGTCATCTTTTTTCATCAAATCCCTACTGTTTTCTTTAAATTTTAAATGATGCTTGAGTATGGCTTCCTTAATAGTTCAAATGATCTTAACACACATCTGTTATATAAAGGGTTTCTCCAAGGTATTAGGGAACTAATATGATTGCAAGTAACTGATTTTCATTTTATAAAAATATACAATTCAGAGACTCTGCAGGTCCTGAAATGGAAAGTAATTAAACGATACTTCTTTCTCTCTTACTTACCTCTTTCTCAGGTCCCCATTATACTAAATTTGAGAAATGCCAGTGATTTATTGGGTTCTATGGGAAAATATTTGTTTTTACCTTATTAATTTGGACACTTACCTCAGATGTCTACTTTTCTAAGATGGGTGCAGACTGACTTCCATAAGCTACCTATAAAAATTGTACATCATGTCGACTCTCAAAATAATATATAATACAGATTTTGGCATTGGAGGTTAGGGTTTTGAGGGTGTTAGATTCTTTGAACAGCTCAAATACACATAAATTCAAAGGTAAAAAAGGGAAAGTGATACTACCTTAGACTTGTTCTTATCACCATCCCATTCCAATTCAAAATCATTGATTCCTCAAGCTTCAAAGCTAGAAAACCAAACCACAGTAAGGTAAGGTAACTTGCTCATGCACAGACAGTGGTAGATTCAAGTCTCCAATCTCATTCTTCTCTAATAGCCCTTATTTTATTGTTTTATTAATCTTTATATTCCATTTGGATTCTTTTAACTTCCAAGTAATAAGTAGGGTGAAAAAACCAAATTTTCCTAAGATAGAGAATAAATCAATTTCATTTCATCTCATAAATATTTTTCAGGCACTACTTTGTGTAGTGTTTTGCTTGACGCAGAGATCAAGAGGTAGAGTTTGACTTTCAAGTAGTCAAAACCATTTCTTACACTTTCTAATCATTTTAGAGAAAATGAAAAAAAAAAAAAACCTTGGCATTTGTCATTTCAAATTTCCAGATTAGTAGTGTTTTCACAACCAGGAATAATCCACAGGAAGTATTAAATTTAAAATGGCATGACTTTTAAACTTCCTTTTCATGATAGTTTTCCTCCAGAGTTCTTTCATGTAAATATTCAAACAACAAATTTTACCTGAAAATGATTAAGTAAAAGATGTCATTAAGAATTTCAGAGATTTAGCTGTTATTATTCATATTTTAAGGGTAATTTTATAAGAATAACTTTGAATGTTGTCAGATTTCAAATTACTTAGTTATCTTACTCATTAGAATCATAAGTTCTACTATCACATATACCACAAATCTACTAAAACATGCAGCACATTTTTTACCAAAAACTGTTTGAGTTTTGCCATTCCAACTAATCTGTGACTTCCCTGAAGATAGGGCTTTTATCTTGATTATGTCCCATAGCACATACAAGACTGGCAATAAATGCCTGGTAAATGAATGATGAAAGACTGGGTTGATAATATGTATCTAATGTTACTATAGGGTCACTCAAGGACAGACAAAAGAGATAAAATGGAAAATGAACAAGGACAGAAATTTAAGGATCAACTACACTTAGGTCATTGCAAAAAGAGAAGAAGTTGGAGGAAAATATGATAAACAATCAGAGAGCTAGGGATTTCGTGTCATGGAAAACAAAGAGGAAATTTTAGAAGTTTGGGTTGGCAATAGTATTAGAAGTTAAAAATGATAGGAAATGTGGTAGTTATTAAAACTGTCCATAAATATTCTAGCTCTCTCTTCTTCGTGGTACATTAAAGGTTGTGTTTCCCTGACTTGTTTTGCTAATGAAATGTGACTGAAAGTGATACATATTATTTTCCATTGAAAGCTCTGTCAATGAGAACTTCCCAATGCTTCCTTTTGTTTCCTTTGCCCTCACGGAAGGTTCAGATAATGGATGCTTCATTAGCTTGGGACAAAGAATTAGGACATAGTGTATGAGCATCAGAGCCCCCTGCCAACCCACAAAGGGCATGCAGTATGGGCAAGAAATACATCTCATTTGTTTAAAGACACAGGTGGTGGGATTGTTTGTTACTGTAGCATACAGATAGCTTATCCTGACTAATAGAGGGAGTAAGAAAAAATAAGAACTTATTAATTAAGACTAATTAATATAACCAGAACTTTTAGTTATTTCTAGGCAGTAAGTGGATTTAAGGACTTAATAATGAGTTATTGATTTTAAAAAATTATGAGAAAAGAGTACCAACTATCCATTTAAAATATTTAATACAAACTGAAGAGAATCATCCTTCATCATCCCTATCAAAGTTTGTTTTAAATAATCATAAGAAATAAAAATAGTGGGAGAAAAAGTGTATTGACACTAAAAACAAAAGAATAGTTCCAGCAATACACCAACACTTTGAATAATATTGAAGAAAAATATCTGACATATACCTGCTTGTGAGACAGAATTGAGGGAATTACTGAGTGACCTGCTGTTTACCACATAATAGAATAAGTCTGTTTTAGGAACACAGAACTCACTACCCAGCAGAACTATAATAACATCTTCTGGTGTAGAAAACAAGACACTGAAAGGGAAGAAGTCTCTGGGGGAATTGGCAAAAGCCTACTTTCTATCCTACTGATATTTTGGGGGAGGTAAAGACTCCCTTTTTAAAGTCACACCTTTGAGTTGCTGAGTAAAGAACAAGCTAAATGAAATGTGGGTAATATTCTACTGGCCAGTGTTGGGATTAGCAAAAGAGGGGGGTCATGGGCTAAGACATAATTAGGCTGCCACAACAGCCTTGTAAAGGGCAACTATTTAACACATAAGCAAACCTGCCTTCATGAGATACAGCCCTCTATTTTCAGCAATGGTCTTGGATATATGGCCTGGCAAGGTTAAACTCTAATAAATATAAATTTTTCCACCTCCTATAGGTTATCAGTGACTTAAACAGGGGCCTAAACATTATCCAAGAGCATCCATTTCAACTCTCTAAAATAGAAAAATATGGTCTCTTTCTATTAGAATAATAAACAGAAGCATCACTATAGAGGAGAAATCAGTAAGTGACTATATCTTATGGAACACAGCTACTGAAAGAAGCAGAAGAAAACTTTAGAATATCTTTAATTAAACTTTCAAAGAAACCTGAGCAGATATTTCATCTGTGAAATTGGAAAAAGAAAGAAACTCAAGACAGAATAGAAATTAAACAAAACTTGATTGTTAAACAAAAGAAAGTACAAATGAGGCAGTGTGCTTAAAATGAAACTTAAAAATTAGAGGACATTTTAATGTTACTTAGAAAAATCAGAGTAAGACTATTAAGACATAAAAGTGAAGAGAGAAATGGTCAGAAATGTAGATAACAGAATAGAGAGGTCAAATGTAGTCATAATAGGAATTTTTTAAAAAATGAATTGAGGAGAAGACAGTAAAGAAAAGGGAGGAAAATTGCCCTAAGATAAGAAAACTTTGATATTTAGATGCAGAGGGCTCCTAAATAAAAACTAGATAATTTTAATGAAAAAGTACCCACTCCAACAATATATTTGTCACTAGACACAGGAAATTTTAAAAATTATTTCTAGAATAAAAATATCCTATAAATATTCAGTCAGAAAATGATATGAACATATACACAGGAAAATGAGAAATAATATTAATCCCTGGTTTATGAAAGAAGAAATATAAATAGCCAATAAACATATGGAGAGACAAAGATTTAAACAAGAGTGACAGTTTTCTTACTTATCACACTGAAGTAAATTAAAATAGTATAAAGCTTGGTGTTATCAAAAGTATTGGATGTGCACTCTAGTACATTTTTGAGGGTATAAATTAAGATGAACTTTTTATATGACAATTAACATGTAGCTAATGCTTACATTCTACTTCCTAGCATTAATTCAAAGGAAAAAAATCACTTATATGTGCAAATATCTAGCCATAAGAATAGTCATCAAAAATATAACAAGGGCATACCATCAGAAACAAATAAGTATCTAAAATTTGGTCTTGGAGTAAAGACAATACAATCATGAGTAATACACCGTAGATGTACACGCTTAAATGAAAAGTATTCACAAAATTAAAAGAAAACAAGTCTTAAAAATATATCAATAGTATATTTAAGTTTATGTTTAGGTGTTAAGTTTATTGTTATGTGAACAATATGTTCACATTTGTGTTTTCGATAAGCTCCCTTAGCCAAGCAACCCTCCTTATCATGGGGACCAGGCACAGACCTCCTTATCCCTAAGTAGCAGGCTTCAGTTCCCTGCCAGCCCACAGAACTATTCAAACAAACAAGTCACGTCCTCTTATGGGTACCAGGATTCCCCTCACGCCCTTGTTACGGCAGCCTCTGGTTCACTATTTTCGGAATGCAAACCCCACGTGACCATGCGTCACAAGTGGTGTCCTCCTCTGGTCTGTGAGTACATGTGACTAATAAACTGTTGTCAAATGAACCTGTACAGCGTCAGGTTTCATGTGTTTGGCCATCCCCATAACCCTACAGTGGGGATCCCTCTGTCACCAAAATGGTGAGGAGGAGGCAAGAAAAACAAACAAACAAAAAAGAGATGAAGGCTCAAGTGAAACAGAGGCTTGATGGAGCAATGTCCTAGAGCAGGGATAAGCTGAGGGACTCCAACGGGTAGATAAATGAGTTAATTTTGCCAAGAAAGAGAGCTTCATCCTATTAAATAGAAGAAAGGGAGAATAGAACGGGTGGTGATCTAGCTGTGCCCTTGCAGGATAGTTAGTAAAGTAGGAAGCAGTGACATCTGCTGATATCAAGAGGCAGTAATAAGGTTTGGGGCTTAAGAAGTTGATCCCTTAGGATATTTGGGCTCACAAGTAGCATAACTGCCAACTAAGAGTAATTGACAGGCAACTGACTATCTCATATATTAGAAACCTAGAAACAGGCAATTCCAGGATGACTTGAGGAGCTCAATAAATGTTAGGATACAGGTATGTCATTTTCAAAATCTTCTCCATCTTCTTCTGAAAGTGGTAAGATGGGTATTGCATCAAGATTTCACATGACCTCTCCAAAGAAGGGAGAAAAAAGATAGAAAAGAAACACATTTTCTCCTGAATATAGATAGATATTACATATGGCTATTTTATATATAAATATACACACCATATATAAATACACACACACACACACACACACACACACACACACACACACACACATCCACACACACATCTAATGTTTTACAGAAGCCACTAGCAAATATCCCCTAATCTCATTGACCAATACTGGTCAATAAATGACCATAAATCAGCAAAGAAAATGAGATTAGCATGACTGGCTTAGAATAATCACAAGTTTTATTCTGGGGCTGAGCATTTTGCTTCCTGAATAAAAGGGGGTTTCTGTTAGCAAATAACAAAGGGGGAAATATTTCAGGTCAAGCAATTTACAGAGATTGTTCAAAGGAGTATGGAAAAGTTTTGGAATAGCAGCTGTGGATAATGCCATAAGAAATCCATAAAATGTGAATGAAAGGATTACTGAGCAGCTGTCAATACAAAAATGAAGGTGGAAAATCATGAATTTATAGGGAATATGATATCCTAGATTTGAGACTTTCTTTGGCAACACATAACAAACTAAGAATCAGAAGTAAACATGTGGAGTATGAAAGAAACAAGAATGCTAGGCTATTCATGAAAAAGATTTTGAATGTCTGACCATAAGGTCCAGAACTTTAGAAGGTAATGGACCTAGCTATGAGTTACAAGAATTAAGAGAAAAAACATACAGCTTTGGGTATTTGGAGATCAGGATGAAAAAATTGGAATGAGCAGGTGGCATGAAGGAAATAAGGAGAGTTTAGTAAGAGAAATAGAATCCAAATTCACTGGCATTTGGAATCATTTTGCCTCAAAGTGCAGACATGGCAGAGAGAGTTTGAGAAAATGTGGATATAAATGCAGTGGTTGTAAAGAGGTTAAGAATATCAGAAGGGTATTTTGGAGGGCAGTGGAGAGAGTGGCAGGAATAATTTTTATATTGCCTATGTTGTTCTGCATTCCCAGTTAGATGGCATTTTTCTTTCAGGTCACAGAGTACATTTTACATTTTTTTCTTATCCTACTCTATGAAGAGGAGGGAGAAGTGGTGGCTGTTGTGCTACTGGAGATAGTCCCCTTGGATTCCAAAATTTCACACAGACTTCAAATTTCAGTTATTGTGTTAGGCTTGCACAATTATCTTTTAAATATTTTTGTAAAATTGGGGAATAATTTCATATTACTAATTGAGTTGGAGGTATTCTATCTGGATACAATTCTTTCTGTTAGAGCTTCAAATTACACACTCATCTTATCTACCAGTGATGCATTTCCTCCAAATACAATCAATGGCTATCCCCAGAAAATGCAGGTGCTAGTAGATCCAAGCCACGCCACCGAATGCCAGTTACATACCCGGTATCAGAGTCTTATTTATTTTACTTAGTTTAAAAACAGGAGGCTAGAAAAAAAAGTCAAACAATAGTCAAGAGGTTGAATAAATTGTGATATTTCTACAAAGGAATATTCTATAAGGCATAGCCATAAGACAATATTATTTTTTAAAATATGTATTACCATAAAAATAAAGCACAATATAATTCTAAGAATCAACACTTTTACTCATGTGAAATGTCCAAAAGTTATGTTTATAAGAATGCAGGTGATTTTCAAAATGATTTTTGATTTTATCATTTTTCCAAAGTAAATATTGTGTTATTTAAGTAATAATTCTTATGTAGCAAGTATCAAATAACAACACACCCAAGGCGAACTTTGTCCTTTAAAAAATATAGAAGAGGATGGACCTGGAGGGAAAGAATCAGAATTGTTGAGAGTACCAGAAGGCTTTTCTTGGGCGATGGGAAAGATTTCCATCCCCATTCCAGATTCCCCTTTCCCTTCCCTTCTCCCTCTTCCTGCCAGGTAAGTAGAGAGATTAGCCTCTGAGTCACAATTCTTATGGCTTTATTTCCTGTTTGGGACTCAGACCAGAAGACTTGAGCACAGTCTGATTCACTCACTGTTTTAAATAAATATTACCCAAGGCTTTTCCAAGTCCCTCAGGCAATTTCCCTTCACCCTTTCAGAATGTCTGTGCTTGATCGTCCTTGATGCCTCCTAGACTGCCTAATTAAAAACACTCCACACTTGGTCAAGAAGACTTTGAGCTCTCTCAAGACTCTCCATATTCAAACATGGCTCAGTATACATCACAGTTGTGAGGGTCCTTTGGCTTTAGTTGGGGTTCTATGGAAAGTAGGGGAGGAAGCTGAAGGGTGCTTCTGGGATAGATGACTGGACTTCCCCAGGAGAGGCATCTGTACCACGCTGACAAGTATTTTCCACTGGTACCCACAACTGGCTCTTCTAAAACAGCCGTATGAGTATGTGAATAGTTATAAAGCAAATAAGCAAAAGCCAATAATGATTACATCCCAGGATATTGCCATGGTCTGCTCCTCTTCTTATTTTTCTTGATGCTTTCTTCGCTTTTTCAAGTTTCTTCACAGGCCTTTCTTCCTTTGAAATGTTATTCTCAAGGATCATTTCTATCATATTCTCAAAGATCATTTCTATCTTTTAAACCATCTGCTTTCATATCCCATCCACTTCTTGTTCTAACTTCTACAAACAGGTGGATGAATTCTAAACTTAGGTCTCTTTCTGGATGCTTCAGTGTTCTGGCTAGATCCTTCTCGTATCCCGTTTTCTTGTTCCCTGTGCCCACCCTCAGGTTCTGCATGTTTTGTTTCTGAAGGCTTGCCTCTGCATCTGCATCCCTCTTCTGAAGGCAATTCTTGGGCTACTGGAGCCACTTTGCCTGAACATGTGAAGAACTTAAGTACTTGGAATTTTGTCCTGTGGGGCAGACCATAGCTAATGATGGATGCAACAGTATAAAAGCCCAGCTCCCTTGTACTGAGCAAGTCAAGTATGACGTGTGGTTTATTCTCCAGAGTTCCTTTTGAGATCAGAGGAGGCTGGGACTTCACCTGAGACTGCACCCTTGATTGACTTCTCTTCCTCATTCAGCCTCCACTACTGCTGGAAGCACTTTAATAAACCACTTGCCCATGAATTTTTCTCCCAGAATCTCCTGGGGAAACTGACCTAAGATGCTGCTGGACTTGTAATTTATTTATAAAACTGTCTATTAAACATGGTCACCTGGATTATCCCCATGCACCTTAAACTCAATTTGTTGATAACTGATTTTATCCTTTTCCTCCTAATCCTGCCCCCCCCTTCCATATTCCCTAATGTATAAATGCACCAGTTATCTGAGACAGAAGCACTGGAGTTATTCTAGGTATTTCTCTCACCATCAACCCCCACTTTCACTTAATCACAATTTCTACCTATTTTAATTCATTAGCATTTCTTGAATATGTCCTCTTGTTTCCATTGCCACTGCCTTTATATGTTTCTAGCCTCCATTTAAAAAAAAAATTCTCAACCCTCACTTACCACTTAATCTTACCAAGGCAGGGCCCCAGAGACAATCAATTACCCTTTTACCAGAACCCTCAATTCCTTTTTATTCCTTTCCTTCTGCCACATCCACAAACTTACTACTTTAAATCAGTTCCAGAATGTTTTATCTTCTCTTTTGTAGAGATGAAAACTGCTAGAAAATTATCAGTCAACAGTCTTTAGTGTTCTTATACTTTAGAACACCGCAACATTTTAAAATTATTTTCTTGTATAATTAAGTTTACTAATTCATCATTCGTCTTATGTAGCTCTATTAAATTTATTTCTATATAGTATTTTAAGGGTCTTTTAAAATTGCAATTGGGAAATAAACATTTCTTTCATTATATTTTTAGATTTTACCTTTGCCTTCTGGGCTACAATAAGCAGTTAAATTTTATGTTTCTCTAGTATCCAGTTACCTTAATAAACTTTTATTAGTTGTGATAACTTTTAGTTATCAAGAGTGCTTGAAAAGAATGTGTAATGGATTTAGTTTTCTATATTCTCTATTGAACCATATGAAACTAATTGCCAGTATTAAGTCAAGAATGTTTGAATAGGGCTTCCCTGGTCGCTCAGTGGTTAAGAATCCGCCTGCCAATGCAGGGGACACAGGTTTGAGCCCTGGTCCGGGAAGATCCCACATGCCGTGGAGCAGCTCACCGCAACTACAGAAAGCCCGCGGGCAGCAACCAACACCCAACGCAGCCAAAAATAAATAAATTAAATAAATTAATTAAAAAAAAGAATCTTTGAATAGAGGTAATTTCATAAGTTACATATATATCTATATGTATCTACATATATCCATATCTATCTATGTATCATGGTTTATCTATCTATCATGTTTTCATTGTCTGGTTTAACTTTTATATATGGTTAACCAAGATATTCTCTTCTTAATCAATTAATCACCTAGTGACATACTCTAAATTCTGTCATTACAATGATGTATTTATATTTTTCTTCTTGTAATTCTATCAAGTTTTGCCTTATATGGTGTGAAGCTTTATACAGATTGAAGCATACACATTTGTATCCTCTTCATAAGTTTTTCTTTCTATGGTTATGCAGCAACCATTTTATCTCTATGTTTCTGCCTTAAAATATTTTTTCTGATAGTACTGTAACTTCACTAGCTTTTATTTGGTGATCTGTCTATTGTAACTTTTATCTTTCTACTTTCAACCTCTCAGTGCACTTTCGTTTTAGATATGTTTTTATGTAACTGAAATTCTTTATTTTTTTCCTTTTTAAATTTTTAAAAAATTTATTTATTTTATTATTTTTCGCTGCTTTGGGTCTTGCTTGCTGCCTGAGGGGCTTTCTGTAGTTGCGGTGAGCAAGGGCTACACTTCGTTGCGGTGCATGGGCTTCTCATTGCGATGGCTTCTCTTGTTGCAGAGCACAGGCTCTATTCGTGTGGGCTTCAGTAGTTGTGGCTCATGGGCTCAGTAGTTGTGGCTCGTGGGCTCTAGAGCGCAGGCTCAATAGTTGTGGCACATGGACTTAGTTGCTCTGTGGCATGTGGGATTTTCCTGGACCAGGGCTCGAACCCGTGTCCCCTGCATTGGCAGGCGGATTCTTAACCACTGAACCACCAGGGTAGTCCCCTTTTTTCCTTTTTATTAAATTGCATACGTTTTTAGCTGATAAGCTTTGTCTTATTGCTGATACATTTAAAGTTATGTTTACTATCTTTTTCTGTGTTTCTGTTTACCATGTTGCTGCTACAGATTTCTTTGTTTTATTTTTTCTTTTATTCACTAAGTTTGACATTTATACATTATATTTCTGTTGTTGGTTGATTACCTCAAATTTGTAGCACATGTATTTCCTCAACAATGTATAAAGTAAATCATAATTTTCACTCTCTCCCAAAATATTCAAGAGCCTTAGAACGCTTAAATTTCAATTATCCTCCTTTCAACTTACATCATATCATTCATTGGCCAATATGTTAGTTGCACCTGTATATGCCCTCCATTAAATTAGTCTTCATTATTATTATTTTATACCATTAATGTTGGTTCATACTTTCCCTCATGTGTACCAATTTATTTATTTACCATTCTGTCTTGCATATCCTATCTTCCTTAGGTTTTTATTGTTTTTCTTCAGGAAGTACATTCTTTGAGACTCCTTCAGTATGAGTATGTTAATGGTAAACATGTTCTTTGTAGAAAAGAACTTTTTCTTTTCATCTACTTTTCATCTCCAGTTATTTACAGAATCTCTTTTTCCTTTGGTGTCTTGAGGTTCCCTGTGATGTGTTTAGCTCAATCTAATTTATTTATCCTTCACTAGATTCCTTAGGCTTCCTGAATCTGAGCTTCTAAGCCGTTATGTCTTCTTTTATTTCTGAGAAAATTCCACCCATTCCTTCTTTAATACTGCATTCTCTTTATTCTGTCCTTCCAGTACTCCAGTTGGCAGCACTACTTGAACACTTGGGCAAGGGAGGTTCTTGGATTCCGTATTTTAAAATGTCCTGCATATGACAACACACACAGAATATTTTTAAACTATTGTCACTTGGAAGTCAGCACTGTGTTAGTACACTGCAACCTAAAACTAAATATCTGGTCTTACAAGTAACATCATTCAGATGCCTAGAAACGTTCTCTTGAATTCTTGGGAAAAAAACAATTACTGTGAAATGCCATGAATATTTGAGGGTTGTGTGACAGCCATGGTCAAGGATGACAATGCTTCATAGTGAAGAGGATCTGAGCAATAGAAGAGTTAGTAAGAGAGAAGACTACATAACTTGCCAAATCCTTCTTTTTCCAAGAGAATGAGTGTAAAACATTCTTCCATAACATAATGCATTTCCACGTGGTGCCTTGAATCCATTCTCTTGCTTCTCTTTTAATTTTTAAAATTTTACTCCAATTTATGGAATTATTAGTTCTGCCAGTTTTATTGTGGAGTCCTTAGGCTTGTATACAACCTGTTATATACATTATCTGCAAATAGGATAATTTTACTTTTTCTTTTCTGATTTAAATGCCTTTTATTTATTTATCTTGCCTAGTTGCTCTTAGGACTTCTAATACTATATTAATAGAAGTGATGAGAGTGGGCATCCTTGTGTTGTTCCTATCTTAAATGAAAAGCTTTCAGCTTTTAACTGTTGTGTATAATGTATTTTGTTGAGAATTTTTGCATCTACTTTCATTAGGGATATTGGTCTATAGGTTTTCTTCTTATGCAGTGTCTTTGTCTGGCTTTGGTATCAAGATAATGCTTGGCCTCATAAAATGAGGTTGGAAGTGTCCCTTACTTTTCAATTCTTTGGAAGAGTTTGAGAAGGATTGGTGGTAATTCTTTTTTAAATGATTGGTAAAATTTACCAGTGAAGCCATCTGATCCTGGGCCTTTCTTTGTTGGGAGGATGTTGATTACTGACTCAATCTCCTTATTCACTTTTGTCTGTTTAGATTTTTCATTTCTTCATGACAGTCTCGATAGGTTGTATGTTTCTAGGAATTTATCCATTTCTTCTAGCTTATTAAATTTGTTGATGTATAATTTTTCATATGTTGCATTTTAGCCTCTTATTTTGTCCTTTATTTCTATGACAGTTATAATGTCTCTTATTTCATTTATAATTTTATTTACTTGAGTGTTCTCTTTTTCTTCATCTAGCTAAATGTCAATTTTGTTTTGTTTTTTTTAAAGGTCTTAGTTGTGTTGATTTTTTCCTATTTTTTCTGATCTCTATTTTGTTGTTATCTGCTCTACTGTGTTATTTCCTTCCTTCTGCTAACTTTGGGCTTAGTTTGTTTTTCTTATTTGAGGTGTAAAATTGGGTTGTTTATTTGAGATCTCTCTTTTCTTAATGTAGCATTTATCACTAGAAACTTCCCTCTTAGAACTGCTTTTGCTGCATCTCATAAGTTTTGGGATGTTGTGCTTTCATTTTCATTTGTCTTAAGATATTTTTAAAATTTCTCCTTTAATTACTTCTTTGACCTATTGATTGCTTAGGGGTGTGTTGTTTAATTTCCACATACTTGTGAATTTCCCAATTTTCCTTCTGTTTTTGATTTCTAACTTCATACCAATATGGTTGGGAAAGATAGTTGGTATGATTTCAGTTTTCCTTAATTTTTTAAGACTTGTTTTACGGCCTAATATATGATTTCTCCTGGAGGACATTCTTTGTGCACTTGAGATGTCTGTGTATTCTACTGCTGTAGGATGAAATGATCTGTACATGTCTGTTAGGTCCATTTGGTCTATAGTATTGGTCAAATTCCCTTTTCTTATTGATTTACTGTTGGCATGTTCTATTCATTGTTAAAATGAGGTTTTGAATTTTCCTATTATTATTTTGTTGTTGTCTATTTTCCCCCCAGTACTATCAATATTCATTTTATATATTTAGGAGCTCTCATATTGAGTGCATATGTATTTATATGTAATTGTTATATCTTCCTGATGAATTGATCCTTTATCATTATATGATGCCTTTCTATGTCTCTTGTGACCGTTTTAGGCTTAAAGTCTATTCTGTCTAAATATAACTACCCTTGCCCTCTTTTGGGTATCTTTTTCTGTGGTTTCACTTTCAGCCCATGTGTATCCTTAAGTCTAAAGCGAGTCTCTGGTAGACAGCATATACTTGAATCTTGAGTTTTAGTCAATTCAGCCACTCTATGCCTTTTCATTGGGGAGTTCAATTTACATTTAAAGTAACTATTGATAGGGAAAGGCTTACTACTGTCATTTTGATCATTGTTTTCTGTCCATCTTCTTGTTCTTTTGTTTCTGCTTTCCTTTCTTGCTATCTGTGTGTTTTGTTGACTTTTTAAGAGTAATATTCTTTGAATATCTTTTTCTTTTTGTTTTGTGTATCTTCTACAGGTATTTTGCTTGTGGTTAACATGATACTTACATAAAACAGCTTATAGTTACACAGTCCTTTTAAAGCTGATAACAAAGTGACTTCCATCACATACAAAAAGTCTACACTTTTACTTCTCTCACATCCATCTTCTGGATGTCACAATTTATGTGTTTTATATTGGATATTCATTAACAAACTTTTGTAATAGTAGTTATACTTAATACTTTTGTCTTTTAACTTTTTTCTGTTCTTTTTCAAATTCTTTTAACTTTTATACTAAAATTAAATTGTTTTACACAACAACATTACAATACCATAGTATTCTGTATTTGTCTGTATAGTTAACAATGAGTTTTATTCTTTCATATGCTTTTGTGTTTCTGCTTAATGTCCTTTTGTTTCAACTTGAAGAACTCCCTTTAGCATGTCTCCCTTTGCCATTTCTTATATGGCAGGTCTAGTGAAGATTTAACTCCCTTACCTTTTGTCTTGAAAAGTATTTCTCCTTCATTTTTTGATGGACAGTTTTGCAGGATACAGTATTCTTGGCTGGCAATTTTTTTTCTCTCTCCACTTTGAATACAGCATCTCACTCTCTCCTGCAGGGTTTGTGCTGAGCAATCGGCTGATAGTCATGGGGGCTCCCATATATGTGACGAGTTGCTTTTCCCTTGCTGCTTTCAGAATTTTCTCTTTGTCTATGACTTTTAACAATCTGATCATAATGTGTCTTGGTGTAGATTTCTTTAGATTCATCCTCTTTGGAAGGTTTAGGCTTTATGAATGTGAATGTCTACTTCTCTCCTGAGATTTGGGACGTTTTCAGCTGAAATGCATATTGGCTCACTTAATGGTATTCCATAAGTTCTTTAGGCTCTCTACACTTTTTTTTTTTTAAATTCTTGTTTTCTGTTCTCCTCCTCTGACTGTATAATTTGGAATTACCTGTCTTGAGTTTATCGATCCTTTCTCCTACTTGATCAAGTCTTCTATTTAAATCCTCTGTTATATTTTTAAGCTCAGTTTTTGTATTCTTCAGCTCCAAAGTTTCTGTTTGGTTCTTTTTATGGTTTCTCTTCATTTATATTCTCATTTTGTCCATGTATTGTTTTCTTGATTTAATGTAGTTTTTTTATGTTTTGTAGCTTACTGAGCTTCTTTAAAATGACTACTTTGAAATTCTTTTTCAGGCAATTCATAGATCTCTGTTACTTTAGTGTTGCTTACTGGAGACTTATTTTATTATTTTGCTTGTGGAAATTTCCCTGATTTTTCATACTTCTTGTAGCTTTGCATTCATGTTGGCACATTTGAAGAAGGAGTCATCCTTTCAGTCTTTGTGGACTGACTTTGACAGGGAGAGATCTTCACTAATCAGCCTGGCTTGAAATTCTGGGACCCTCGAAAACCTTCTCTATGAATATGCATAGTTCATTCCTCATCCTTCTTCCTGGAAGAGATGCTTCAGGGGTATGCACATTCTCCTAATCTTGAAGAGCCATGCAGGTCACCATAAATTACCCACTCCTTTTCATTAGGTTGATGCAGTGAATGGCCTGGATGTTGGGTGCAAGTTCCACTTCTCTCCTTCCTTCCTAAAGGGAAAGCTTCATGGCCTATACACCTTTTCCCAACCTTGTAGATCATGCTGGCTGCTGAGAGCCAACTGCCCATTTTTGTTCTTATCTACCCCTAGACTTTCACACTTTACTTATTCCCTCAACACTTCACTCTGGGTTAAGTGGGACCGAAGTAGATCTCCTGGGCAATGCCTCAAAAGACTAGAGACACTGAATGCATGTTTTACTCTCTCCTTCTCCCAAGGAAGACATCTCAGTCCAAGGTGATGTCTCTCAGTGCTGACCTGAGACAGCTTGGGGGAGGGTCTAACATGGAAAAAGTGAAACTGCTCTTCTTACCCATTTCAATGAGTTTACTCTTGGATTTGTGCTCATCTGGGACGTTGCAGCCTCTTAACTGGATCCTGGAAATTGCATAAAGTTATTTTGATCCATACATTGATGTTAAATCAGTGTTTCTGTGACAGAACAAGGGCTGGGACTTCCTAAGATCTTGCTAATAACCCCGAGTCACTTTTATATCTAGAAGTTCTATTTGATTTCATTTAACTCTGTTATTGAGTATTTTTATATCTTTTTTTTTGTTTGTTTTGGATCCTTTTTATGTGTATAATAGGGTTTTTTTAATTTTTTTTTTTGCGGTACGTGGGCCTCTCACTGTTGTGGCCTCTCCTGTTGTGGAGCACAGGCTCCGGACGCTCCGCGGCATGTGGGATCTTCCTGGACCAGGGCACGAACCCATGTCCCCTGCATCAGCAGGCAGACTCTCAACCACTGCGCCACCAGGGAAGCCCTGTGTATAATAGTTTTAAACAGTTTTACTTAGTAGCTCAATGATGTACTCTTCTTTCTAATCACCCCCTGCCTTTCACCAAAGACACTGTTGTACAGGTGTATTTGGTTTGAGTGTGGCTATGCCAAGAAGCAGTGGACACGATGGCTCTGAAATGGGGAATGTACCTACATTAGTGTGTGTGTGTGTGTGTGTGTGTGTGTGTGTGTATTTTTAGGTGGTCATTGAGATGGTAGAGCACATACATAAGATTAAACATCTGTAATTTAAAAGTGCATAAGAATTAATTGTTCTAGGGTGTGGCAAAGTATTATCAGAGTCTCAGAAGATTCGCACCTCTAAAAATGAAGAATATTCTCATCTGAAATGAACTACTCTAATAAATGTTGATTATAATCACAATCATCACAATAATGTAACTGCTATTTTGAGCAGTACTTTTTTTAAAGTTTTTTTCCATTGTTGAGATGATTCAGCTGTTTTGGAAAACAAAACAAAGTACAAATGAGTGGGTGAGTATGCCATGAAAGCCATTCTTAAATGATTAAAGCCCTGGCTATCTCAGTTATTGTCAGCATTGTACCTGCCTCCTTCATAAATACTGTTTTTAACGGTCAGCCTACACAACATTAAAGGTCTCCCTGGCCTCTTTACTTGGTCTGAGGGTCCCAGAAAACTGCAGTAATTCTCAAATCAATATGTTCCCTTTTCACTATACTGTTATCACTTGTGATTACAGCTAGGGAAGGAGCTATTTAATTTAAAATCCTGGGCCTGAATTTTCTCCCTTTAGGTTATCTGCTCTCACTGAACGCTTGTTGAAAGCAGATCAGAGGAAAAAGGAAGAAGAGGGTCCCTACACTCATCGGAATGGCTAGTTTCCTACATTACGGACAGAATACATTTCTAAATCCTAGCCTCAGAAATCAACCATTTTAGGTAGGACACCTGATTATAAGAGACAGAAACACAATTTTAAAAAACCTAAGGAAAAAAAAATGTGGATGAGAGAGGTTTTGTTTGCTTTGCTTGAAGAGTACTGGGGGCTTATACTCAAACAAAGAGTTGAACAACCAACCTCAGAAAACAGAAACTAAGGCAGTTCTGGTCCTCAAGTAATGAAAACCAGGATCCAATGTTGTCAGGTTTCTCTCCCTCCTCCACTTCCTTTTTCATCTCTGGCCTTGCCTGTTAGTTTTCCTCTTTCTTATTATAAGCCAGTGTCTTCACACAGTGGGAGACTTTGACTCTAGAAGCAGTGGGTTCACAGCCTCACAGCTTCAGAACAGAGATAATAGAGTTCTTTCTTTACAGCTCCAGTGAGAACTATTCCTGGAAAGGAATCCAATTAGCCAGGCTCAGCTGGAGCCACATGCCCACCACTTAGATAAGTCATTATGACTACGGGCTAGGGAGGATTACTAGGATTGTCCCCAAGTTAAATTGTGTCCTCTTCTTTGACTATCACTGAACTTTGATGAAAGCTGCTGTCAAGGGGTATGGAGGTGTTCTCTGAGGGCCATGGGGTAAGAGGTAGAGAAGGGGGTACTATCTACAGCAGAAAAGGGAGGGATTTATCCAGAAAAAAACAAAACAAAACACATCAACCTCAGTAACCACCAGCATAACACTGATTTTATGGGATGTTATGTTCTCAGTTCCAACAGTTCTCCTGACAAATGAACTTCGTGAACTTACAAGATGGGGACCGCCTATATCTGAAAAATTACTCAAGGGCAAAAAAGAAAATAATTATGGGAGAAAGTACATCATGTCATTTATCATCTGTTTTCCCCTTGAAGAACAGGTGTGGCTTTCCTTTGGGTTTTTGGTCTTTCCAATGAGGTCGCTTCCTTAGTTGATAGTCCAGAGCCCTTGAGCTTTAGGTCAAAGTCCAAAGTCAATCTGATTGCCCGCTTTAATAAGGGCATATGTAGCACAATCTCTCCTATCTTCTGAAGACTGAATGAGGAAATTCTTCACTTTTAATAGAGTATAAAACATATAGGTTATCTTGTTCAGGTCAGTGCTTATTACATATAATATCAAAGTTTAAATTAACACCATAAGATAGTATGTATGTATACTCTCTATATTTTACTCTATTCTAAAATACCTGCTCTAAAGTTCACATTAGAATACTCCCTATGATGAGATTTTTGTAGTAATTATCCTTATACTACACAGACATATTTTCTTTAGACGATTACTACATAGAAACTGTATGGTGTGCAGTGTATTCATTTTATATGAATGACAAAATATGAATGAATACATCTCAAAAGCCATTCTAGTCTTATTTGGCCATATAGCCCTGCCCTAGGGCATATGAGTAGCTCATCAGTTCTGAAGAAAGAACTGTAGTAACACAGTGTAGGAAAAGTTACTCAAAGATCTTTGGCAGAGAACTCTGGAAAGATTTTTAAAAAGTCATTTCATGGAATTACTTTACAAATGTTAAAAAAAAAGAAAGAAAGAAAGAAACAGAACATGGAAAGTTTCCAAAATTGGAAAATACAAAATCCAACAATCAAAACTGAAATATAGTTCATAACACTACCAGATTCCCAACAAGTTCCTAAGGAAAAACTCACAGAAAAAGTTAACTTCTTGTTGTTTGTAAAATAAAAAGGCCCTCTTCTTCTATGCTTTTTTTTTTTTCTCTTTCCCTTCACTGTGGAAGAATGTAAGATTTCATAACAACAGATATGCAGTTTGCTTTTGATTGAGTCACTTTATGCAAATGTTTCACTATGCCAAAAAAGAGAATTGGGCAAGAAAATACTCTTCCTATCGCCGGCTGGCATTCCTCATTTACTCACTGGAGCATTTGAGGTGACAGCATGGTCCTCAGAAGTTGTCACGTTCTGTGATTTAGTCATAACCACTTACGTTCAGAGCCATTGAACTAAAGAGCTTTGCTTTGGGAACACTTTATGTACCCTGTGTGCAACAGGCCAGACTTCTTCAAGTAATCTTCAACTTTTACTGCAACTGATCTCAGATTTGTAGCATACAGGAAACAAGTAACAAACCTTGCCCTGTTTTCAATCTTTTTTAAAATGCTTCTGTGGGATATGAATATTTTATTATTTTCTCAGCTGATGGTGAGAAACCCACTAAGATTTGCATCTGCTCTGTTGCAAAGCATTTTGATTGTTTACTTTGTCCCTAAATTATTTCTTTTACTCAGATCCATTTAACTGTCCAACTCATCCCATTGGCATAGATGGAGTATTAAATGGAGTTTAAAGATTAACAAGCTCATGTGACTATTGTTTCAATTCAAAGGGAAATTTGATCCCTGGGACAGAAAATGGACTTATTTCATAAACAGAGTTAGTGATAACTCTCGTGATTTAATTTTGACTAATTGTCTAATATCCATATACATCTCCCCAACTTTTAGCTAGACTTCTTGAAATTCACAATTTTAGAAATTATGTTAGGAGAAGCAATGGCAAGTACCCAAAGAATGAGTGTCTTGAAATTCAGTAGTTGTGTTTTTTAAGTGCAGAGAGGAAGTAATTGAGTGGAATTATTATACATTAAACAGCTCAATGTTAATTTTTCATGTTTTGATATTTTTTCCTTTTTTTATAACTAGCTGAGACTGGACAGTGAAAGGAATAAAGAGAAAATGAAATCAAATTAGAGATCAGAAAGTTTTAGTTCCAGCCCTGGCACAAAACCATATGTCATTTAGAACAAACTACTTCAACTCTCTGAGATTCAGTTCTCTACCTGGGTATTATTTAATGATAACTGCTGTAACAAACACCTGTAAAAAACTCATTTATTGTGTATTAATAAATCAGTAATTATTAATAAATAATAAATTATATTCTCTGATCTCAAAGTTGGATGAAGATTTTCTTTATCAGGTGACTCTTAAATGGCCCTTGGGGTAGCACTCTGACAAGATGTAATTTAGGGACCAGTCCCCTTCCATATTGTGCCTTTGTTATTTTGGAGTCCTTCATTTTTGGCTCCACAGGGAGAAAGCAAGAAAGACCTTGTAGGATCATCTGAGAGCCAGACCTGAAGATAGCTTCTATCATTCTGACTACATTCCATAGACAAAAACTCCATGACATCCACAGAGTGGATAACCTACATCAATTCTGAAAATTAATGAATAAAGTGAATTCCTTAGATATAAGGTAAGCTGAAACGTTGGACACACAGCATGATAGCATTATCTTTGCCACAAAATGTTAAATGAATGGGGTTAAATGAGTTTTATATTTCCCTCCAAGGGTATGTAATTTAGTGGAAAAATTAAAGAGAAAATACAGAGTAAGATTCAAGGAAAGCAGAACTAAGTCGAAGTTTCAAAGAGCAGCATAAAAGACTAGACCGTGAAACCTTGGAGAGCAAGAACCCCATGTGATGTTTCTCATAATTTATAACACATTTGCATGCAACTTACAGACACCTATTAATGTTTGCTATTCATGATACTGGAAGCTTACAGGCTTGAAGGTAAGATGAAACTGGTGAACAGAGCAAAATAGACTGGGTATTCTTGAGGACAAACTTTTTTACCTCAATATGTCTTTATTAGCCAGTCTTGGCACGGATAAAAAAATCACTGTGGAACCAAACAGTCAGCTCAGAAGAGAACATCCTCCTACATGGTCGTCCCCCTTTACATGAACATCTCTATTTCGGCTGAAGGACCTGGGTCACATTCCCAGTCATGGCAATGCAGTTGTGTATATCATAACAGTGAGGGACGCTTTCTAGGGAGAAGGACAGGCCTTCAAAGCTCCTCAAAATTTTTTATTTTAAAATTTTCTATTGGGTTTATTTGTTGGTGGTGGTTTTATTTTGTTTTTGTTTTTTTGTGTTTTTTTTTGAGATAAAAAACAAACGCTCGTGGATCAAAGAGTCTTGTTTTTGTAGGGAGTTTTCCAGAATCCATAAACTATCCGTGAAGATAATTCTTCGAAAACACAATGATTTCAACAAAATAAAACAAAGCTCTTGGACTTTTGCCCTTCGTTGTCAGAATCAAAGGCGTGTCTCAATTAGAAAACCCTTTGCTATAGCCTACGCTCATGGCTTGACCGTTGCTTGCTGATTTCTATCAGTTCTGATGCCAATCTGAGCCTGTTCTCTAAACTCTACAGGAACAGTGAAAACACTGTCTTAAAAACACACCCGCACTCTCACACCAATAGAGGAACAAATAAACTTCGGAGAAATTTATTAATAGTCAATATTTATTAAGTCCTTAATTTGTGCTGGACACTGTTCTACGATGTTTTGTATGTATTAACACAATTAATCCTCTCTTTGAGAGAAAGTTACTATTATGAACCTCATTTTACAGATGAAAAAACTAAGGAACAACAGTGTGAAATATTTTTCTCAAAGTAACGTACTTGGAAAAGAAGTAGAGCCAGAATTCAAACTCTCATCTTTCGACTTCAGAGTCAAGTTCTTAAGTGCATTGCCTATTGCCTGCAGTGACATGAAATACCCCAACCAGTCATTTCCAACCAAAAAAAAAAAAAAAAAAAATCTGAACTGAGAGGGATTTTTTTTTAAGAGGATGATGCATCCACTCTGAAAATCAGAGAATAAAGAGTTAACATTCTAATCGCTCACATATGTCTTCTAGCATCTCTGACATGTAAAGAGCTTGAAGTCATCACTTTCATCTTTATAACCAGAAAAAAACTAAGCCAAGTAAAATGAACTAAAAATCAACAAGTCTTCTTGGACCTACCAGAGAACTGAGGTTGTTGGGAAAACTGCCACCCCAAAATCTAGACAGGTGACTCCAAAGAGTCACAGCTGAGATCTGTTTACCCGAAGAGCAGAAATCACTGGAACCATAAACTGGTAGGAACACTTAAACGGTAATTTTGATAAACTGCTGGAGACTGAATTGGACCAACCTATGGGAGAGAAACTCCTGCTGGTCGGAGTCTTATGGGGCCTCACACTTTCCTGGGCTTTACCTCCAGGAAACCCACTAGGTCCTCATGGTGAAATTCTGAGAAAGAGCCCCTCCTGGCTCTGGCAGGAAAAGAGGAAGAGTAACAATTGTGAAATATACCTAAAGTCTTCTCCACAACAAAGGGCTATTCTCCAGGGAAAAATCAAACTTCATCAGAGTCTGTCATACCTGCAATAAGGGCACTTCTCTCACTTGCATCACCCTCTAGATTTCATGATTCACCAAAGGAGGTGAGGAGATCTAAAATGTGAAAGCGCACACTTCTGAGCCCAGCGGGTGCCAGGTAGACAGTCATCATGAAGTTCAATCCCTTTGTGACCTAGGACTGCAGCAAACACCACTTCAGTGCCCCCTGGCCCATGTCTGCCTGGCTCTCAGGGGAGATGCAGCAGAAGTACAATGTCTGGTCTATCCGCCTCTGCAAGGACGACGAGCTCCAGGTGGCCCAAGAACACTACACAGGTCAGCAAATTGGCAACGCAGTGCAGGTGCACAGAAAGAAATATATCATCTACATCAAGTGGGTGCGAGAAAGCTAAGAGTACAATTGTCCACGTGGACGTCCATCTGAGCAAGGTGGTTATCACTAGGCTAAAACTGGAAGAAAAAAAAAATTCTCGAATGTAAAGCCAAATCGTGACAAGTTGGAAAAGAGAAGGCCTATGATATAAAGAAGAACTTATGGATTAAATACAGGATTGACTATAGCCAGTTGTGCAGCCACAATTTAACTGTAGATTTTTAGCTAGTGTGTATTCCTTTGGAATTTTTCAAGATATCTCTTGTAAGTTTCATTTCCCTCCTGTTTTATTATTGATCTGTGGCTCTGTAAATAAGCTTCTGCCATTTTGATTAATAATCCTGAGGATAAAAATTGAAAATGTTTCCTAAAAAAACTGTGAAGGTCAGAGCACAGGGACATAGACCTACGAAAAGAAGGCAATTTAATCATATGATTACAAAATGGTTCTTCTCCCCCACCCCACATTACCACCACACCAACAGCCCTCCAGCAGAATAACAGTGAATTGCAGCTGCTAGTTTTCCAAGACACAGACTCCCTCTGGGGAGCAATACTTAGGAAAGTACAAAGTCAACAGGGGAAACAAAAACAAGGACACTAAATTCACTGGGAGACTCTGACACCTACAGCTACAGTAAACATTAAGCACAACCTACTCTTACCCAGATTAACACAAACTTCACACTAAAGGCCTATTTAGCTCACTTCCTATTCTCCAACACATAATGTCAGGCTTTCAACAAAAATAACAAGGCAGGCTACAAGGCAAGAAAAGACAGAAGGATCAAAGCAAGTATCAGAACTAAACTCAGATGTGGCAGAGATGTTGGAATTATACTGGAAATTTAAAGTAACTATGATTAATACGCAAAGGGCACTAATGGAAAAAGTGGACAGGATGTGAAAACAAATGAGTAATATAAGCAGAGAGATGGAGGCTCTAAGAAAGAATCAAGAGGAAATGCTAGAAATCAAAAACACTGTAACAAAAACGCAGAATGCCTTTGATGGGCTCATCCGTAGACTGAACACGGCTAAGGAAAAAAAATCAGTGAACTTAAAGATAGATCAATATACACTTCCCAAACCATCAAGAAGGTGAAAAGACAATGTAGGTAATAGGAGAAAAGTTTCCCCAAACATACTGTAATTAGTATACTTGTACTGGTATCTAGTACCAGAACTTGTATCTAATAAGAAGTTCAACTCTTGATTAAAAATCTATGTGTGATTTTTCATATCTGAGCAGAGGCAATTACAATGGCTTTACCAGGCAGGCCTCATATGGGAAAGCTTTCCCTCCTCACATCGAATTTGGTGCATAGCTATGCATTGCAGTTTCTGAAGAGAGTTGTAGTCAAGGACTCAAGCCTCTCTGTCTGGTCAAGGTCATGCTCTTTTTTTTGCATTCCTAACTCCATTCCTAGCCTTGGGCAGATCTTCCCAAACACCTCTGCTAAGACCTCCTTATGTAGGGGAGGAGGAGAACACCTTGAAGACACTTTAAACTACTCCAACTCGGTACCCAGCACTTCCACAAGCTTTACCCCTGTTTCTCCTCCCAAATCATGGTCCACAAAACTGCTAGAGGCTTTTGTTGGGGGCTTCCTTGACCACGAGACAAGCCCTGCACCAGACTGATCCACGTGACTCTCAAACGGTACATTATTCCATGGGGAAAAATGGAACAGGGGAGTCTGTACTTTCTCTGATTTTAACCTCTTGTTTATAACATCTTGGTTAGTGATTAAAGGCTTAACTCCTTCATTTTTGCCTTGTTGCTTTACATGGCTACTCAGACACCTGGCAGCTGTGCTCTGTCTCCCAGCTCAACTGCACTCATGAAATCTAAAATACATTTTAAAAATTGTACAGCTCAATGATAAAATAACCCAATTAAAAGATAGTCAAAGGATCTGAGCTGTTATTTTTCCAAAGAAGATAAACAAATGGACAAAAACCACATGAAAATATTCTCACCATCACTAACCATCAGGGCAGTGCACAGCAAATGAGATAACACTTCATGCCCACTAAGATGACTATAATAAAAATAACAATGTAACACAATAATGGGTTGTCAAGGATGTGAAGAAATTGGAACCCTCATACATTGCCGGTGTGAATGTAATATGGAGCAACTGCACCATATTGCAGAAATATGAATGTTAAAAGTGCTTCTGGGGGTATGTCAGATAGAAATGAAGAGTATGTTATGGGTAACTGGAGGAAAGGTCATCCTTATCATAAAGAGGAAGAGAGCTTATCTGAATTGTGTTCTGTTGGGCTGCAAGAAGAAATTGTAAGTGGGGAAAGTAATAAACCAAAGAAGGAATTTTTAACCAGAATGCGAAGATGTGGAAATTGTCAGCCAATCCACACTGCACAAAATGAGTAAGCATGTTCTGGAGAGAACACCAGGGGTGTAGCTGGACAACCGTTTGCTAAGGAGACTAGGCATGCGATTTGCGAGTCCAATCCACCATTTCAGCAGAAACACTTGCAGCTTGGACTGACGGAGATAGAGATGAGATGAAATAAAGGAAGGCTGTCAGACTTCTGGGATTCTACAGGCAGGAAACAGGCAAGTAGAATTATCTGGCTGTGAATATCAGTTATTCTTTGAGAAAAGGGAAGAATGACCTCAAGGGAAGTTCAGAGGCCAGTGGATCTGTCATTGACATTAGGACTTGGAGGCTAAAGGCCAAGGGAGGCTTCTCAGTTCCAAAATATAGGGCCACATCATGAGTTCCAAGGGGCAGGGTTGCTTCCCAGGAGCAGAGGAAGCAGATCATCACCCAGGGCTGCCACCGAGGGCCCCAGAAGACAAAGCATTCAACCAAAGAGGGTTAGTCTCAAGCCTTAAAATCGAATGGAATTTTCTCTGCTAGTTTTCAGACTTGTTGAGGACCCATGACCCCCTGCTTCCTTACCATTTCTCAGTTTTGGAAAGGGAATGTCTGTTCTATGTCTGCCCCATCATTGTAATTTGAAAGCCCCCTGAGATCATAAAACATTTCTTCTTTTAATTTGCTATTGATTTTCACCCACATCCTCCTTCCATCCTCTCAGTACAACCGTAAGGTTCAGAAGAGGACTGACCCATAAAGGCGGCAAGAGGGAGTCTTGTCAATGTCTTCCCCTTTGTCCACTTCAGTCAAATGGAGTAGGGTTGGATAAATACAAGCTTATGACTATCCCATTCACTGGGTAGGAAAGCAGACAGAGATCCAGCTTAGGCAGGTGGGGAAAAACAACCCATAATTCCCTTAGGAAACTGTACAGTGATATTTAGGGCTACCATCATGGTGTCATGCTAAGCAATTGATTCTTTACCTGAAACTCTTACATGAAACCCAAGTCCTGACACTACAGTATCAGGTAAGGATAAAGAAAAAAATTTACAAGTAAAGTTTATGTAAGTTCCTATGCCCCACCCCCTCCTCTCCATCTTCTCCACAGTTTCTCAACAATCTATCTAATGACAACCCCCCCTTACTTCTATGCATATTAAATTTGAACACACATTTATCCAATCTTGGAAGCCATCCCTTCAGTCTATGATCATTCTCAATTTAGTAAGCAAGTGTTTCATCTGCTTATTCCAATTTGTAGTCAACCCATGACTTTTTAGGGGTAAACTTCCTTGTATATGATGCTTTTTAGTTCACATTGCAGTGTACCTGTGATAAAATTGGTTCTTTGATTAGGTGATAAATAAGCAAGAAGTCCAAATTGAAACTGTATTTTCTGTTCTAGCTTCTACTGTGTTAGGGGAATTTGCTTCAGCTACCAGATACGCAAATCCAAACCCAGAATGAATATCTATCCCAGTGAAGACCCATTGGAATCCACCACAGAATCATAAATTTACCTGCCAGCTATGGGTGGACCCAGATCACCTTGGTATGAAGCCCATGGCTAGCTTTAGTCTCTCATGTTCTTGTCAACAAAAATAACAATTTTTAATCACCATTCAAGTTTCTGAGTGAGATAGGTGAATACATCTTTTTCCTGCCCATTGTTGCGTTGCTTGAATGTCTCTCCAGCCACTGATCTCCTGTATCCAAAAGTCTACCCTCAAGGTGCAAGTGGGGCATTTACTTTTTGGCTCGTCACCTTAGAAATGGGAAGGGGGCTTTTTGATGTGCAAACATATGTCCCACTTTAACTTCCTTCTTCAGGTCCGTAAGGTTTTCCATAACAGAGGACCCCAGTTCAATGTTCCTTTAATTTTCTAGTCATCTAAGCCCCCCTTTTCCAAATTACTTTACCAGTCCATTAGTCCTCATCCAATAATCCTGGCTGTTGCCGCTGGATGGCAGTAACAGACTTTTGCCAGAAGCGCCAGTCAGCAGAACTGCAGGTAGTAGAAACTTCCACCATCATCACCGATTTCCTTATTCAGTTCTCTTACTATGTACAGTTAACCTCCAAGCTCTCAGCTTTTCTTGGAGAATTTACTGAACTATGAAACAAGGGATTTGTGGTCACTGATATCACTGCATATCACAGATCCATACTTAAAGCCAAAATTGCTCTCCAGGGCATCCTATATTGTTTTAAATTAACCACTTGAGTGGCCTCAGGCAATTCTAAAGTTTTCCTATCTAGCATGTCTAATTGAAGGGGGAGAAGGAGCAGACTTGCACAACATCCCTTTCTCAATGATTCGGATAAGGGAAGGGTCCCCATTCAGACATCATATCCATTGCAACGACACATTCTTTGTAAGAGCGAGGCAATAACTATGCACAATTTGTATTCATAAATCCCCACTTTGAACCATACTTTCACTTGCAAGCCTTCTACACTTACATCACCATATTCTCCAAATGTAATTATATTGCCCTTAAACCCTTCATGAGCAGGTTTAGGTACCAATGTCCAGCAATCCCAATAGTTTTTTCACCACCCATAGGCTGCTGGTACCAGACCAGTGTAAATGGCCTTGGGTCCCTGGCTGGAGTTTTTCTGGGACTTGGGTTCTCCTATCAAAGTCATAAGCCTCTCTTTGCTCTGCACTTTTTCCATTGGCCTAGGCTCTGAAGAGATTTTAGACTTTGCTTATGTGTAATACTCAGATTTTTAATGCATCAAAGCAAGGATAAATTGAGTGACTGTCATTTTATAATCTGAGGAGTTGATGTTGGAGCTTTTGTAATCTTTTATAGTGATTCATTAACAGTTACTGACTACTTCATTGATCTCTTCCTTTTTCATGCCATTTTGAATCAACTATAAGACATTTCTGCCTGGCTCAGTTGTCCAAGGTTTTTTTTCCCCCCATCTCTCATATTCTTATCATTCCATTTCTTCTGAGTCTTCCTAATTTTTTTTTTCCTATCATTAAATCTCATTCAGGGGAGCTGAGCAAGGAGATCTGGGGCAGCTTCCCTCACATGCTCTTATCCCCCCAACGATGTAGGTACTGAGGATTCCACGAAGTTGTAGCTCCCTTTTATCTCACCATCAGTCATCACCTGAGTCCGAGTCTTAGTGTTGGGTTATGCATCGTCATGCAACCAATCTAAAGCTACTAGCATTTCCAGCATTTCAGCAGCCTCAGGGGATTCCATTTAATATCTAAGAGAGGAGGTAGGCAATATCCCTTTTCAGGGCACACACCACATACTCTTGTCTTTATGCAATTTAACAGAGTGAGAGTTTGTCCCTCTACACCCATTTCTAGGAAGGCTGCAAACCAGTGTAGGATCCTGAGTAAGACTGCACAGGCTGTCACCTCTAACCTTCCAAATCCAATTTCCATTTCAAAAGCAATTCCAAAAAGAGCTGCAAAATGTATGGAAAAGGTAACTTAACTCTTTACCAAATTCCAGTCAAAGCAAATTCCTCCTGGACACTCCATTCCTCCCCCTTACAGACAGACAGTCACAGGCCCTAACACAGTGACTCTGGTAGCTTCACTCTGCTTTCAGTCACTTTAGTTAGAACAGACAGGAGCAAAAAGCCACCTCTTACTTTTTTACAAAAAAAAATTATTTTTATACAATTTTCAAAGGTTACCTTCCATTTACAGTTATTATAAAATATTGGCTATATTCCCTGTGTTGTACAATAGATCCTTGAGCCTATCTTATACCCAGTAGTTTGTACCTCCCACCCTCCCTCCCCTATATTGCCCCTCCCCCGCACTGGTAATCACTAGCTTGTTCTCTGTATCTGTGAGTCTGTTTCTTTGTTTTTAAATTAATTTTTGTTGGAGTATAGTTGATTTACAATGTTGTGTTAGTTTCTGCTGTACAGCAAAGTGAATCAGTTATACATATACATATGTCCACCATATAGGTCATTACAGAGTACTGAGTAGAATTCCCTGTGCTATACAGTAGGTTCTTATTAGTTACCTATTTTATATATAGTAGTGTGTATATGTCAACCCAATCTTTTCTGTTATAGTCACTAGAAAGACACACCTTCTTGACTGACTTCCCCTCTGTTTGAATCCCTTGTGTTATCCATTTAGCTACCTCCCTAGGCCCTGGGTCTACAAATGCTTTTCTGCTCATGAGTAGGAGGAATATTTTTGGGACCTCAGCCTAGGTGTGGACAGGGAGAAACCACGTGGAAACGATGTTTTCATTCCTAACCACTTACCTCATTTTTCCTTTTCCTAGACAACGCCTTAGCCTTTCTTATCTAAATTACAGCATTGGGGAGTGTCATTTCAGTCGTCCCATCTGGGTGGCTGTCTGGTGTTCAACTAAGTTCAAGGTGTTCTCCAGTTTGGGTATGCCACCACTGGACTCTACAGAGTGTACTCACGTGAGGCTTTTATTTCAAGGTAAAGGGTACAGGACAGCAGGAAAAAGAGAATGCAGGGGAGCATCAGAGGTCCAAGAGATGTCACTTGGCCCAAATTCCCCAGGACCCTTTCTCTAAGCACCAGGCAATGGACTGAGCCTCTTGCTTGAACCAGAAAATCTGTGCCAAGAATCTTAGGAAGAAATCCTCCCAAAAGCTCTCAGTGGCCCTTTAAATAATCAAGTCAGGTTATCAAACCGGTTAGGCCAGTTACAGACCTTCAGTAAAGAAACTGACCTAGAGGTCACTAGGGGAGTTTCAGCGCATCATAAATACCATTGCAATTATCTTGGCTAAAAGTAAAACCAGACATCCAGGGGTCCCCAGAGATAAAGATCCAGCATTTCCAGTCCAGCTGTAAATCAGCTCTCTATACATATCATCTCACGAGAAATCTTAAAGCATTTATTGCCTACATCATTTTTTAATTACTACATCATTGTTAAATATTCAGTAAACATTTTTAAGTTTTATGTGTGTATGTTTTAGCTCTCCAGCTATACCATAAGCTTTTTGGTGAGTCCATTTATGAATTGCTAAGTCACATTTCTTAAACAAAAACATGAGAAAATTATATAATTAATAAATAAAAAGTACCAATATGACAGGAAATCAGAAAAAAGGTCATTAATTATCCAAGATACTAAAAGGGATTCTATAGTCACCATGAGAGAGATGCCACTTGCCAGTTCCTGTTTGGGAAAATTTAGTATCTCAAAATTTCTATTTGGGTTTTATGTCATTTAAATACAATCCCGCATAAGAAATAGTAATTATAATACTCTAGATTCTATGCAGCTCAACAAAACAAGAATGATAAGATAATTAGAAATGAAGAAACAAAATTTTTGTTATAAAAAGACAATTTTATTTTCTACATAGAAAACCCAGAAGAAGCACTTCTGGGATTTTGTCAGTATTCTTTTTTTTTTTTTAACTTGTACAATAGTTGTATAGATATTTATTTTACTATTCATTGTACCGGACATTTATTCTTTATTTTCTTTTTGAATGTGTGTTGCATTCACAAATTTGAAAACAAAATTTAAAAATCTATGTGAATTGATGACCTATTGGAAATAAGATATTGCAAAAAAGTCAATAAACTAAAATTAATAATGAACCTAAATAGCAGCAATGGTGAATCAAGATAGGTAATTAAAAGAAATCAAGTGAATCTTAATTTATAAGAAAGTATTCCAGGGATTGGGAAGAGTGTGCTAGAGAAATCTAGAATGAATAACTCCTTATGTGTGCAGACAGTAAATCAAGACCCGTATAGCATCTGGGTTTAGTAGAGACAAAGTAGATATTGATCTAATAGTTGGAAATCCTATTTACCCATGTTTTAACTATGAATACGAGGAATTATCTGAGCAATTTTTTCCACCAAAATTTATTTCCCATGACCAAGTTTAGACTTCCTCTCCAAAATATTCCTGACCATGCAAAGAAAATTTCCTTTCCTTTCATTACCGAGTGTCATTGTCTAAATAAATCACATTTCATCAAAAACGACATTCTTCTCTACACAAATAAGATCAAGAATCATCTCCTCTCAGCGTTCTCAACAGCCTCACTAACAAATACACGCAATGGAGCCATCTTTCCTTTATTTCTCTATTTTTATTATTTTTGATCAAGATAACAAGCCTTGGCCTAATTGCCTAACTTGGAGTTCACTTGGATCATGCTAGTTCAATTTCAGTAAACTTGGTGGTAAAAAGTATAAGGTCATACAAAAATGCCCTGAATGAGAAGGAAATTATCTGATTATCTAAGCTGGGGTTTCCTCCAGATGCTGACACTCATCTTCTATTGTGAATTATATTTAATTTCTACATGTGACATGATCTATTCTCCCTATTAGGTCTCTTTCTCTTTAAAGACAGAGATTCTATCAATTTCATTTTTGGTACGCTTATCACACCTGGCCAAGTATCCTGACCATTCTAAGCAATGAATAAATGTGTGCTAACTTTATTTTTTAGAGCTAGCATTTAATTATTCATTTATTCAAAATAAACACCTACCATGCAAAAAAAAAGTATAATGGAGAAAGTTAGGAGTTCTACTTTGTTTCCTCCCACATTTCCAAATGGTTAAATAATTAATAAACACAATGTGTTGCATTATTCTCATTTGAGGAGTAAGAGCAAACCTTGATTCCCTTTGGACTTCATGCTTCCCAAGTTATCTTCCTAAAGTGGAAATTAAATAGTACTACTATTTGGCTAAGCAGAGGCAAGAGAACAATTCAGATTGGCATTTAATAAGAATACATCTAATAATGATGACACTATCATACATTTCTATAGCACTCTGAAGTTACCAACATTCTTTCACCTTTAACCTTCATGACAACCCTTTAAAGTCAAGTTCTCCTATGAGGTATTACCCTCATTTCATGGATAAGGAAGCAATTTTTAGTAATGCTATGTTAATTGTTCCCTGTCAGAAGCGGGGAAGTCAAGCTTGAATCCAGGACTTTGGAGTTGTCTGGGTGTACTTTCTACTGTACGACACTGACATACACAGACTTAGGACAGCATAAAAAAGAATTAATTGACAGATAAGTATTTTGTTTCAAAATGTAAAGCCACTGATTTAAAATAATGAACTATAAATCAAATAGCAAATTATAGCTTAAGGAAAAATAAAATGGAAGTATAAGCAATATACTTTTTTGTCAATAAAATTGATATTTTTATTTTTTTCCTTCTCATACATGGCTTATTCACAGCTGAGTTAATCAAAGAAGATTTTTAGAGTTTTTATTTTAGTATCCTGTCAATCCAAAATGTAATAAGACTAAAGATCTATAGTTACATTTTTTTTAAAGCTACTATTTGTTGAGTGTCAGGCACTATGCTAAGCGTTCTATAATTTTCTTTAATCCTCATGATGGTCTTATGATAGGGATAAACAATACCGCTCTATTACAGGCAAGAAATCTGATACTCAGAGAGGTTAAAAACTGTCTAAAGACACATGAGCAGCTAGTGTCAGAACTAAGATTTGAACGTGAGTTAGCCTAGACCACAAAGTGTGGGCGCCTAACCATTCTGCTGTTTGAGCTTCCCATGTGTAAGAAGAAGGAAATAGAAGAAATTTTAGAAATTATCTGACATGTGATTTTAATTCCTGCATCAGTCAGGGTGCAATCACAGAAGTAGAATCCCTAGGTTATACATGGATTTGTTACAGTGACTTGATCCTATGCAGCTGTGGGCCTCAGGTCTAAGGTTGTGTTTTTTGTGTCCAGTTCTGGAGTCTAAAGTTCACAGGACAGAAGTTGGGAAGGGAAGATGGGTGAGGGATGAGAAAGAGTAAGATCAAGTGGGAACCCACAAGCACAAGCTAAAGGATGGCGTGAAACCTGCAACAGACTTGTCACCTCTGTACTTAGTGATGAGGATATCCTGCAGGAGCCAGGGATACAAACATACATGGCCCAGGACTTGGAGAAATAGAAAGAGGATCCTTGGCAAGGTGAAGCTATCACAGGCTCAACTGCTGCCTCACACAAGCAAGGTGAATCAGCAGATGAGTGACAATGTGTATGGTCTACAGAATGGCTGCTGCTTCACTTCTGTCCTCCAAGTCTCCTGTAAGAATCTTTCTTCTGGCCAGCGCTAGCTGGAAACACACAGGAAAGGAAATTATGGGTATGTAATTCAGCCCAGCTGTGTCGACACATCACAAAACCACCACAATTGTCTTGTTTTACAAATGTGAAAAGTAAGTCTTAGACAAGTTGTGTGATATATCCAAGACCTCTAAGACAGTTGAGAGTAAAGCAATCCTGTTAACTTCCTGTGCATTCTTCCTTTCCCTATAGACTGGATGGCATATGGATTTTATTTTATTAGTCAAACATTACAGATTGGTAGTGACTACTTGAAACCCTGTGTTGTGAATGATTCTGAGACCATGAGTTCTGTTATTGATTCGTGATGTCTGCTGTGGGCCCAAGAAAGGGGAGCCATGATAAATATGACACAAATGTGCCTCCCTATCTTTTACTATTCTGCCTTTCTTGAGAAAAGAAGATTGTAAGGGATATGGATAAATAAATCAATGAAAGCAATGCATATATTTATTAAGGGGACTTAAAACTGAGGACACAGAACTCCCTACATTCATAAACTAGATATCAAGAAGATAATCACATGCTATGGGGCTAAACGGACATTTCTAATATTCACTGGGAACAAAGGGTTGAATGGACTTTGTAATATTCACTTTCTCATTAAGATCCTGCTTAGAAATGCACATAAATCTTCACTTATAAGTACTCTTCTTGACATGGAAATTACAAACACAAAGCACTTGATATTCTGCAATTACTTACTCATAAAAAGTAAAGTAATTGTGTCTTCATTGGTGAGGATCTTAAAGTTGGGTTTTCCATTGCAGGAGGCTAGAGCAGTGAGGGATTGAGGAAATGTTCTTCCACTTGGACACTAATGTATTCTGCTAAGTTTACATAGATCTTTCTGACTAGAGTCACACAAACATTTATCTTTTCTGTGCATATTCATTATCTCACCCCAAAGCAGGTATAATTCCTATCTTCACAGATGAAGAAATTCATGTTCACAGATGTAAATTTGCTATGGCCCCAGAGTTTGTGAGTGACAGTGTAATAATTCGAATTGAAGTTTAATGACTGCAGTCTGCTATATATGGTTTCCTGATGACTATATCAAATGTACACATTGATGTATATGTATAGCCGAGTCACTTTTCTGTGCACCTGAAACTATCACAACATTGTTAATCAGCTATACTCCAATATAAAATAAAAAGTTTAAAATATATATATATATATATATATATATATATATATATATATATATATATATACAGACATTAGCAAGAGGGAAATACTTTCATTTTGAGATGGACTCAGGGAGCCTGCCCAGGAATTCTGCTTTCTACCTGGGTCTCCACTCACTGACTGCTTTGCCATTTACCCTCATGAATGCTTACTTGAAGCGTGCATGCACAAGGGTAATACTTGCCTCCCTCCTTGATAGGAGACACACACACACACGTGAAAAGTTAGGAACGAAAGTATAGTAGGGGATGCTGGAACATTTTTAGCTTTCTAGCAAGTTTCTGTCCTCAAGTATGTGCACTGATATTTATATTTGCCCTAGCTACAGTAGAATAAGTGCTACGTTAAAGCAGAAGGTGAAAATAGGGCCTTTCTGTGTATAATGTGTGGCACCTTGACAACTATGGATGTTTAAAAAAAGTGGGAAATTAAGATTTGTTCCTTTCAGATAAGATAAAAGGATGAAAATCACAGGGATTTGCAAAAGCAGCTAGTATTTTCAGAGGATGGCACCCTGAATCTCATTTAATCTTTGCAACCATGCTCTAATATAAATATCATCATTTCCATTTTATAAATGAATAATTGAAAAAAGCTTGCAAGGACTGCTAATGACCCCTAAACTAGTTAATGACCCCTAAACTAGTTAACGACCCCTAAACTAGTAAGACTTTTCTTGTTTTTTTTTTTTAAACATCTTTATTGGAGTATAATTGCTTTACAATGTTGTGCTAGTTTCTGCTGTATAACAAAGTGAATCAGCTATACATATACATATATCCCCATATCCCCTCCTTCTTGTTCCTCCCTCCCACGCTCCCTATCCCACCCTTCTTGGTGGCCACAAAGCACCGAGCTGATCTCCCTGTGCTATGAAGATGCTTCCCACTGGCTATCTATTTTACATTTGGTAGTGTATATAAGCCTATGCCACTCTCTCACTTCATCCCAGCTTACCCCTCCCCCAACCATGTGTCCTCAAGTCCATTCTCTACATCTGTGTCTTTATTCCTGTCCTGCCCCTAGGTTCTTCATAAGCATTTTTTTAAAATTCCATATATATGTGTTAGCATATGGTATTTGTTTTTCTCTTTCTGACTTACTTCACTCCGTATGACATCCTCTAGGTCCATCCACCTCATTACAAATGACTCAATTTCGTTTCTTTTTATGGCTGAGTAATATTCCATTGTATATATGTGCCACATCTTCTTTATCCATTCATCTGTTGATGGACACTTAGGTTGCTTCCATGTCCTGGCTATTGTAAATAGAGCTGCAATGAGCATTTTGGTACATGACTCTTTTTGAATTATGGTTTTCTCAGGGTATATGCCCAGTAGTGGGATTGCTGGGTCATATGGTAGTTCTATTTGTAGTTTTTTAAGGAACCTCCATACTGTTCTCCACAGTGGCTGTATCAATTTACATTCCCACCAACAGTGCAAGAGGGTTCCCTTTTCTCCACACCCTCTCCAGCATTTATTGTTTCTAGATTTTTTGAGGATGGCCATTCTGACCGCTGTGAGGTGATACGTCATTGTGGTTTTGATTTGCATTTCTCTAATGATTAGTGAAGTTGAGAATTCTTTCATGTGTTTGCTGGCAATCTGTATTTCTTAGTGAGACTTATTCTCATGGAGTTCTTCCTTATTGTGAAGAAAAATTTCCTTCTTCTTCCATCTTTGGGTTCACAGAGAAGTAAAAATTTTGTGCAAAAACTAAATCTTTAATGACAGGTAATGGGCATAACCTAAAAGGCAGAAATTACTCTTTAGGATGACTAAGTACAACCAAGCAATGGACAGAGATCAGGGATTTGAGTAGACTTGTCTGTACAATAGACCCATTTCCCCAGGACCATCCCATTTCCCTCCTCAGTGGCAACAAGCATATTAACAATAGCTTCTGTGAATTTAAAATTAACAGAATGCTTCATGACAAACAAAGGAGGTATGTGTTTTCCCCTGTCATTGTATATCTGATAAGCTCGAGGATTAGAGTAGGTAAGTAAATTTCCTAAAGCCATACAACAAGTATGGGGTGGAGCCTGGATTTGAATGAAGTCAGTCTGATACCACTAGGGCACTCTAAAACACTACATTCTATAGTCTACCAGTAAAAAAATGTTCAGGTTAAAAAAAAAAACAGAGGAAGACGAAGAGGAAGAGAAGTAAAAAATCCTTTACCAAAAACTCAATGGTATTTTTTTCTACTTTAGACTATTTTCAGCAGTTGGATAGGAAACAACCTAAAAACAAATAAACAAAAAAAAACCAAAAAGTGTTTTGAGAAAGTACTTTGAGAATTAACTGTACAGATTTTTTTTAATAGACTTTATTTTTTAGAGCAGTTTTAGGTTCCCAGCAAAATTAAGTGGAAGATATGGAGTTCCCATTTACACCCTGCACTCATACCTCACAACGTCCTGCACCACCGTGATGCATTTATTACAACTGATGAACCTACACTGACTCATCATTATCACCCAAAGTCTACAGTTTATATTAGGGTTCACTCTTGGAGGTGCACATTCTCTGGGTTTTAATAATGGGTAACGACGTGTATCCACTAATATATTGGGTCGGCCAAAAAGCTCTTTCGGGTTTTTCCGTAAGAAAAAGTGTCACGTAGTGTCATGTAGTTAGAATCATAAAATATGTAGCCTTCTCAGTGGCTTCTTTCACTATGTAATATGCATTTAGGTTTCCTCCATGTGTATTTATGACTTGATAGCTTATTTTCATTTAGTGCTGTAATATATTCCATTGTCTGGATGTACCACAGTTTATCCATTTTCCTACTGAAGGACATCTTGGTTGCTACCAAGTTTTGGCAATTATGGATAAAACTGCTATAAATATCCTCATGCCCATTTATTTTGGGACATAACTTTTTAATTAATTTGGGTAAATGCCCAGGAGTGCAACTGTTGGACCATATGGTTAAGAGTATGTTTAATTTTGTAAGGAACTGCCAACTTGTCTTGCAAAGTGGCTGTGCCATTTTTTATTCCCACCAGTAATGAATGAGAGTTCCTATTGCTCCACATTCTCACCAGCATTTGGTGTTGTCAGTGTTTTAGATTTTGTTCATTCTAATAGGTGGGTGGTTTATTTCATTGTTGTTTTAATTTGCAATGCCATAAAGACATATGATAATGAACACTTTTTCGTATATTTATTTACCATCTGTATATCTTCTTTGGTTGGCAATTTTGCCCATTTTTAAATCAGGTAGTACATTTTCTTATATTTGACTTTTAAGTGTTCTTAGTATATTTTGGATAACAGTCTTTTATCAGATGTGCTTTTACAAATATTTACTCCCAGTCTGTGGCTTGTCTTCTCATTCTCTTGATATTGTCTTTCATAAAACAGAAGTTTGAATTTTAATGAAGTCTAGCTTATCAATTATTTCTGTCATGGATTGTGACTTTGCTATTGTAACAAAGAGTCATTGCCATGCACAGCATCATGGAGATTTTCTACTATGTTATCTTCTATGAATTGTATAGTTTGGCATTTTACGTTTAGGTCCATTATACATATTATATATTTTGAGTTAAGGATGTATGGTCTGTGTCTAGATGCATCTTTTTTCTTCTTTTTTTCTTTTACTTTTTTTTTCTTTTTTTGCATGTGGTGGTCCAGTTGTACTAGTATCATTTGTTGAAAAAAAAATCTTTGCTCCATTATACTGCCTTTGCTCCTTTTTCAAAGACCAATTAACTACATTTATGGAGGTCTATTTCTGGGATCTCTGTTCTGTTCCACTGATCTACTTGTCTATTCCTTTGCCAATAACACGCTGTCTTGATTACTGTAGCTTTATAGTAAGTCTTGAAGTTGGGTAATGTCAGTCCTCCAACTTTGTTCTTCTCCTTCAATATTGAGTTGACTATTCTGACTTTTTTTTGTCTCTCCATATAAAATTTAGAATCAGTTTGTTGATATACAAGAAATAATGTGCTGATATTTTGAATGGAACTGTACCGAGTTTATAGATCAAGTTGAGAATACCTGACATCTTGACAATATTGAGACTCACAATGCATAAATATTGAATCTTTCTCTACTTATTTAGTTCTTCTTTGGTCTTTTTCATCAAAGCTTATAAGTTTTCCTCATATAGAACTTAAATATATTTTATTAGATTTATATCTAAGTATTTCATTTTTGAGAGGTACTAATATAAATGATAATGTGTTTTTAATTTCAAATTCCATTTGTTCATTGCTGGCATACGGGAAAGTGACTGACTTCTGTGTATTAACCTTATGTCTTGCAACCTGGCTGTAATTGCTTATTAGTTCCAAGAGGCTTTTTGTCAAAACTTTTGGATTTTCTTTATAGACAATCATGTCATAAGGGAACAAATATAGTTTTATTTCTTCCTTCTTATCTACATGGGTTTTGTTTCCTTTTCTTGTCTTACTGCATTAGCTAGGACTTCCAGTATGATGGAGAAAAGGAATGGTAAGATAGGACATCCTTGCCTTGCTCCTAATTTTGGTGAATAAGTTGGAGTTTCATATTTAATATCATTAAATATAATATCAGTTGTGGATTTTTTGGCAAATGTTCTTTTCAAGTTGAAGAAGTACCCCCTTGTTCTAGTCTGATGAGTGTTTTTATCATGAATATGTGTTGGATTCTGTCAAATGCATTTTCTGCATTTATTGATATGATCATGTAATTTTTCTTCTTTAGCTTGCTGATGTGACGGATCAGTTTACTTGATATTTGAATGTTAAATCTGCCTTGTATACATGAGATGAGTTCCACTTG
This sequence comes from Tursiops truncatus, assembly GCF_011762595.2. Lineage (NCBI taxonomy): Eukaryota > Metazoa > Chordata > Mammalia > Artiodactyla > Delphinidae > Tursiops > Tursiops truncatus. Next base: position 14,500,278 of record NC_047039.1, read on the forward strand.
GTCACTGTGTATAATTCTTTTTATATATTGTTAGGTTTGATATGCTTATATTTTCTGGAGGACTTTTGTGTCTATGCTCATGAGAGGTATTGCTCTGCAGTTTTCTTTTCTCATAATGTCTTTGCCTGGTTTTGGTATTAGGTTAATGCTGGCTTAGAATGAGTTGGGATTTATTATCTCTGCTTCAATCTTTTGGAAAAGATTCTAGAGAAATGGCATAATATCTTTTTTAAATATTTGGTGGAATTTACCAATAAATCCATCTGGGCCTGGTGTTTCCTGTTTTAATTTTCCTATTAATTATTGACTTAATTTCCTTAACAGATATAGGCCTAAGCAGGTAATCTACATCTTCTTGTGTGAGATTTGAGAGACTGTGTCTTTAAAAGAATTGGTCCATCTCATCTAGGTTATCAACTTCGTGAGCATAGTGTTGTTTATTTTTTATTTTATTTTATTTGTTTTTACCTTTTTATTCAATAGATTTCCTAATGATGAACAAGTCTTTTTTAATTTAATTTTTTTATACAGCAGGTCCTTATTAGTCATCAATTTTATACATACCAGTGCATACATTTAAATCCCAATTGCCCAATTCATCACACCATCACCCCCACCCCCCGCTGCTTTCACCACTTGGTGTCCATACATTTGTCTTCTACATCTGTGTTTCAATTTCTGCCCTGCAAACCGGTTCATCTGTACCATTTTTCTAGGTTCCACATATATGTGTTAATATACGATATTTGTTTTTCTCTTTCTGACTTACTTCACTCTGTATCACAGTCTCTAGATCCAACCACGTCTCTACAAATGACCCAATTTCGTTCCTTTTTATGGCTGAGTAATATTCCACTGTATACATGTACCACTTCTTCTGTATCCATTCGTCTGTCGATGGGCATTTAGGTTGCTTCCATGACCTGGCTATTGTAAATAGTGCTGCAATGAACGTTGGGGTGCATGTGTCTTTTTCAATTATGGTTTTCTCTGGGTATATGCCCAGTAGTGGGATTGCTGGACCATATGGTAATTCTATTTTTAGTATTTTAAGGAACCTCCATACTGTTCTCCATAGTGGCTGTCTCAATTTACATTCCCACCAACAGTGCAAGAGGGTTCCCTTTTCTCCACACCCTCTCCAGCATTTGTTGTTTGTAGATTTTCTGATGATGCCCATTCTGCCTGGTGTGAGGTGATACCTCATTGTGGTTTTGATTTGCATTTCTCAAATAATTAGTGATGTTGAGCAGCTTTTTATGTGCTTCTTGGCCATCTGCATGTCTTCTTTGGAGAAATGTGTATGTAGCTCTTCCACCCATTTTTGGATTGGGTTGTTTGCTTTTTTAATATTGAGCTGCATGAGCTGTTTATATATTTTGGAGATTAATCCTTTGTCTGTTGATTCTTTTGCAAATATTTTCTCCCATTCTGAGGGTTGTCTTTTCATCTTGTTTATGGTTTCCTTTGCTGTGCAAAAGCTTTTAAGTTTCATTAAGTCCCATTTGTTTATTTTTGTTTTTATTTCCATTACTCTAGGAGGTGGATCAAAAAAGACCTTGCTGTGATTTATGTCAAAGAGTGTTCTTCCTATGTTTTCCTCTAAGAGTTTTATAGTGTCCAGTCTTACATTTAAGTCTCTAATCCATTTTGAGTTTATTTTTGTATATGGTGTTAGAGAGTGCTCTAATTTCATTCTTTTACATGTAGCTGTCCAGTTTTCCCAGCACCACTTATTGAAGAGACTATCTTTTCTCTGTTGCATATCCTTGCCTCCTTTGTCATAGATTAGTTGACCATAGGTGCGTGGGTTTATCTCTGGGCTTTCTATCGTATTCCATTGATCTATGTTTCTGTTTTTGTGCCAGTGCCATATTATCTTGATTACTGTAGCTTTGCAGTATAGTCTGAAGTCAGGAAGTCTGATTCCTCCAGCTCCGTTTTTTTCCCTCAAGACTACTTTGGCTATTCGGGGTCTTTTGTGTCTCCATACAAATTTTAAGATTTTTTGTTCTAGTTCTGTAAAAAATGCCATTGCTAATTTCATAGGGATTGATTGCATTGAATCTGTAGATTGCTTGGAGTAGTATAGTCATTTTCACAATATTGATTCTTCCAATCCAAGAACATGGTATATCTCTCCATCTGTTGGTATCATCTTTAATTTCTTTCATCAGTGTCTTATAGTTCTCTGCATACAGGTCTTTACTCTCCCTAGGCAGATTTATTCCTAGGTATTTTACTCTTTTTGTTGTAATGGTAAATCGGAGTGTTTCCTTAATTCCTCTTTCAGATTTGTCATCATTAGTGTATAGGAATGCAAGAGATTTCTGTGCATTAATTTTGTATCCTGCAACTTTATCAAATTCATTGATTACCTCTGGTAGTTTTCTGGTTGCATCTTTAGGATTCTCTATGCATAGTATCAAGTCATCTGCAAACAGTGACAGTTTTATTTCTTCTTTTCCAATTTGGATTTCTTTTATTTCTTTTTCTTCTCTGATTGCCATGGTTAGGACTTCCAAAACTATGTGAATAATAGTGGTGAGAGTGGGCATCCTTGTCTTGTTCCTGATCTTAGAGGAAATGCTTTCAGTTTTTGACCATTGAGAATGATGTTTCTGTGGGTTTGTCACATATGGCCTTTATTATGTTGAGGTAGGTTCCCTCTATGCCCACTTTCTGGAAAGTTTTTGTCATCAATTTGTGTTGAATTTTGTCAAAAGCTTTTTCTGCATCTACTGAGATGATCATATGGTTTTTATTCTTCCATTTGTTAATATGGTGTATCACATTGATTGATTTGTGTATATTGAAGAATCCTTGCATCCCTGGGATAAATCCCACTTGATCATGGTGTATGATCCTTTTAATGTGTTGTTGGATTCTGTATGCTAGTATTCTGTTGAGGATTTTTGCATCTATATTCATCAGTGATATTGGTCTGTAATTTTCTGTTCTTGTAGTAACTTTGTCTGGTTTTGATTTCAGGGTGATGGTGGCCTCATACAATGAGTTTGGGAGTTTTCCTTCCTCTGCAATTTTTTGGAAGAGTTTGAGAAGGATGGGTGTTAGCGCTTCTCTAAATCTTTGATAGAATTCAACTGTGAAGCCATCTGGTCCTGGACTTTTGTTTGTTGAAAGGTTTGTAACCACAGTTTCAATTTCATTACTTGAGATTTGTCTGTTCATATTTTCTATTTCTTCCTGGTTCAGTCTTGGAAGGTTATAACTTTCTAAGAATTTGTCCATTTCTTCCAGGTTGTCCATTTTATTGGCATACAGTTGCTTGTAGTAGTCTCTTAGGATACTTTGTATTTCTGTGGTGTCCGTTGTAACTTCTCCTTTTTCATTTCTAATTTTATCGATTTGAGTCCTTTCCCTCTTTTTCTTGATGAGTCTAATGGTTTATCAATTTTGTTTATCTTCTCAAAGAAGCAGCTTTTAGTTTTATTGATCTTTGCATTGTTTTCTTTGTTTCTCTTTCATTTCTTTCTTCTCTGATCTTTATGATTTCTTTCTTTCTGCTAACTTTTAGTTTCCTTTTTTCTTCTTTCTCTGGTTCCTTTAGGTGTAACGTTATATTGTTTATTTGAGATTTTTCTTGTTTCTTGAGGTAGGCTTCTATAGCTATAAACTTCCCTCTTAGAACTGCTTTTGCTGCATCCCATAGGTTTTGGATCGTCGTGTTTTGTCATTTGTCTCTAGGTATTTTTTGATTTCCTCTTTGATTTCTTCAGTGATGTCTTGGTTATTTAGTAACGTATTGTTTAGCCTCCATGTGTTTGTGTTTTTTACGTTTTTTTCCCTGTAATTCATTTCTAATCTCATAGGGTTGTGGTCAGAAAAGATGCTTCATATGATTTCAACTTTCTTAAATTTACTGTGGCTTGATTTCTGACCCAAGATGTGATCTATCCTGGAGAATGTTCCATGCACACTTGAGAAGAAAGTGTAATCTGCTGTTTTTCGGTGGAACGTCCTATAAATATCAATTAAATCTCTCTGGTCTATTGTGTCATTTAAAGCTTCTGTTTCCTTATTTAGTTTCATTTCGGATGATCTGTCCGGTTGTGTAAGTGAGGTGTTAAAGTCCCCCACTATTATTGTGTTACTGTCGATTTCCTCTTTTATAGCTGTTAGCAGTTGCCTTATGTATTGTGGTGCTCCTATGTTGGGTGCATATATATTTATAATTGTTATATCTTCTTCTTGGATTGATCGCTTGATCATTATGTAGTGTCCTTCCTTGTCTCTTGTAACATTCTTTATTTTAAAGTCTATTTTATCTGATATGAGTATTGATACTCCAGCTTTCTTTTGATTTCCATTTGCATGGAATATCTTTTTCCATCCCCTCACTTTCAGTCTGTATGTGTTCCTAGGTGTGAAGTGGGTCTCTAGTAGACAGCATATATATGGGACTTGTTTTTATATCCATTCAGCAAGCCTGTGTCTTTTGGTTAGAGCATTGAATCCATTCACATTTAAGGTAATTATTGATATGCATGTTCCTATGACCATTTTCTTAATTGTTTTGGGTTTGTTTTCAGAGGTCCTTTTCTTCTTTTGTGTTTCCCACTTAGAGAAGTTCCTTTAGCATTTGCTGTAGAGCTGGTTTGGTGGTGCTGAATTCTGTTAGCTTTTGCTTGTCTGTAAAGCTTTTGATTTCTCCATCGAATCTGAATGAGATCTTTGCTGGGTAGAGTAATCTTGGTTGTAGGTTATTCCCTTTCATCACTTTAAGTATATCATGCCACTCCCTTCTGGCTTGTAGAGTTTCTGCTGAGAAATCAGCTGTTAACCTTATGGGAGTTTCCTTGTATGTTATTTGTCGTTTTTCCCTTGTTGCTTTCAAGAAATTTTCTTTGTCTTTAATTTTTGCCAGTTTGATTACTGTGTGTCTCGGTGTGTTTCTCTTTGTGTTTTTTTTCTTTATTCTGTTCCACAGCAGTGAATTCCACCATTCTGTCTTCCAGGTGACTTATCCGTTCTTCTGCCTCAGTTATTCTGCCATTGATTCCTTCTACTGTATTTTTCATTTCAGTTATTTTTTTTTTTTTTTTTGCGGTACGAGGGCCTCTCACTGCTGTGGCCTCCCCCGTTGCAGAACACAGGCTCCGGACGCGCAGGCTCAGTGGCCATGGCTCGCAGGTCTAGCCGATCCGCGGCATGTGGGACCTTCCCGGACCAGAGCATGAACCCATGTCCCCTGCATCGGCAGGCAGACTCTCAACCACTGCGCCACCAGGGAAGCCCCATTTCAGTTATTTTATTGTTCATCTCTGTTTGTTTGTTCTTTAATTCTTCTAGACCTTTGTTAAACATTTCTTGCATCTTCTCGATCTTTGCCTCCATTCTTTTTTTGAGGTCCTGGATCATCTTCACTATCATTATTCAGAATTCTTTTTCTGGAACATTGCCTATTTCCTCTTCATTTAGTTGTTTTTCTGGGGTTTTATCTTGTTCCTTCATCTGGTACATAGTCCTCTGCCCTTTCATCTTGTTTTTCTTTCTGTGAATGTGGTTTTTGTTCCACAGGCTGCAGGATTATAGTTCTTCTTGCTTCTGCTGTCTGCCCTCTGATGGATGATGCTATCTAAGAGACATTCAGTTGTTTATAATATTCCTTTATTATCCTTTTAATGTCCATATGATATGTAGCGATATCCCCTCTTTCATTTCTAATTTGTATCCTCTCCTTTTTTTTTCTTAATCTGGCTAAAGTTACATCAATTTTATTGATCTTTTCAAATACCCTTTTTTTTTTTTTTTCCGAACATGGGCCTCTCACTGTTGTGGTCTCTCCCGTTGTGGAGCACAGGCTCCGGACGTGCAGGCTCAGCGGCCATGGCTCATGGGCCCAGCCGCTCCGCAGCATGTGGGATCCTCCCGGACCGGGGCACAAACCCGTGTCCCCTGCATTGGCAGGAGGTCTCTTAACCACTGCGCCACCAGGGAAGCCCCAAATAAGCAGCTTTTGGCTTCACTGATTTTTCTCTATTGATTTCCTGTTCTTAATTTCATTGATTTACACTCTAATAGCATATTTCTTTTGTCCTGCTTACTTTGAATTTAATTTGTTCTTTTTTTCTAATTTCCAAAGATGGAAGCTTAAATTATTGATTTTAATCTTTCTTCTTTAATAATATATGCATTCAATGCTACAAAATGTTCTCTATGCACTGCTTCACTGTATCCCACAATTTTTGATAAGTTGTATTTCCATTTTTGAAAAATATTTATTTATTTATTTGGCTGCACCAGGTCTTAGTTGTGGCTCACAGGATCTTCGTTGCTGTGTGTGGGATCTTTAATTGCAGCATGCGGGCTCTTAGTTGTGGCAAGCAGGATCTAGTTTTCTGGCCAGGGATCAAACCCCGGCCCCCTGCATTGGGAGTGCAGAGTCTTAACCACTGGACCACCAGAGAAGTCCCTGTATTTCCATTTTATTTTAGTTCAAAGCCTCTTTTAATTTCTAGACTCTCTCAAAATTTCATGGGCTATACTTAAAGCAATTGGATGAGTGGTCCCACTCTCAAAAGCCTGATGTGAAGAATTAAACATAGGACCAATATATAGAGGTAATTTTTGGCTCATTTGTATTACAATATATCCCGTGGCCCATGTTGTTATACAATCTAAGGGTAAGTTATTTCATAAAGCCTGAGTTTGGAGTAGGTGATAAAGCAGTCTAAAGACCCAAAATCCTATATGGCCACAACTAGGATTTCATAGTCCATTTGCAGCCAGTCTGTCCAGTTTGTTGGGGAAATTCAGGAGGATAGATGAAAAGAAGACTTTGATTTGTTTAATTATTTATAATAGAGTAACATTATGGCCCTTTGGTACATGTCTCTGATTATCAGTAAAACTTGATGAATGTTATCTACAGGAAGATGTCTCAGCAAGTGCACAGACCACCCCCTCCCCTCATCAGCCAATAAGTAATGCATCACATGGTCATTTAACACTATGGGCCCTAAAGTATGATGAGATTCAGCCATGAGTTCCAGTTCTTAGGCCATTTGTTTAATGTGTGTGGATAACTCCTAGGACATGATTATCAGAACTTCTAATAAATCCAGGATATCTCTGGTCTCTTCAATTATTTATTGGCCGTCGTTGCCAGTAAAGAGAACTTATATTTTTCAGAAGCCACTCTGAGAAACATCTAGATGGATTCAATACTCATCAGCGCCCTCTGGACCTGCCAAGTCATCATGCTACAATACCATCTGTTGCCTGATAAACTTAGTCCAAAATCCCTAACTGGTGGAAGAGATCTTTGGTCTCAGCTAACGTTTTCCATTGACAGTCTGCCCAGGCCATTATGAGACCTCATGTAGGCTGAATAGCTTTCCAGGACTTGAAAATCCACATAAGCAAGGTATATGTGTACCGGGGTCCAAAGCTTCCTCTGTGGATTTTTCCCACCTTCTGAGCTAATTGTGCAAGATCCTTTAGTAGGATCCAAATCCAATTTTTGCATCCAAAACTACAGTAGCCAATTGTTTAAATTCAGCCCGTTAGCTGGAGCTCACTCCGCATCAGATACATTCTACATAACAAAGTAGCCCCTTTTTAATTTGTTTCCTGGGTTAGCTCCTTGAGGAGAGATTTGTCCCCAGGGTAAGAAAGAAGCTGTGTTTCCACCTCCAATTGAGACCCTTCTCCTCCTTCTTGGCCCATTACTTTTTTTTTAAATTTTTATTTTATATTAGAACATAGTTGATTAACAATGCTGTGTTAGTTTCAAGTGTACAGCAAAGTGATTCAGTTATACATACATTTATCTGACATAGTTAACTACTGTATCTGACACACTACTATATTTAAAACAGATAACCAGGAGAGGGTGTGGAGAAAAGGGAACCCTCTTGCACTGTTGGTGGGAATGTAAATTGATACAGCCACTATGGAGAACAGTATGGAGGTTCCTTAAAAAACTAAAAGTAGAATTACCATATGACCCAGCATTTCCACTACTGGGTTGTACCCTGAGAAAATCATAATTCAAAAAGACACATGCACAGCAATGTTCATTGTAGCACTATTTACAATAGCCAGGTCATGAAAGCAACCTAAATGCCCATCGACAGATAAATGGATAAAGAAGTTGTGGTACATATATACAACGGAATATTACTCAGCCATAAAAAGGAATGAGATTGGGTCATTTGTAGAGACATGGATGGACCTAGAGAATGTCATACAGAGTGAAGTAAGTCAGAAAGAGAAAAACAAATATTGTATATTAACGCATATATGCAGAATCTAGAAAAATGGTACAGATGAACTGGTTTGCAAGGCAGAAATAGACACCGAAGTAGAGAACAATTGTATGGACACCGCAGGGAGGAAGTGACGGGGGTGTGGTGGTGGTGGTGTGATGAATTGGGAGGTTGGGATTGACATACATACACTGATATGTATAAAATAGATAACTAATAAGAACCTGCTATATAAAAGAATAAAATAAAATTCAAAAAATAAATAAATAAAATAAAATAGACAATCAACAAGGACCTACTGTATAATACAGAACTCTGCTCAATATCCTGTAATAACCTAAATGGAAAAAGAATTTGGCCCTTTACTTTTGTATTTCTTATTACTTTGTTACTGTCAAAGCAGAGGGCAAATTATCCCAGTCACAGTAATGGAGACACTGTGCTGCCTTTTCATCTGGAGAGCACCAGTCCACCTTCCTAGGGTCTTTCCACTCTGTATCATCTCCCTCAAGACCTTGGACTTCTCCTCCTCTCTGTGTGACCTCCTGGTGAGAAGCTACCACAAGCAAGGCCCAGCACGTAACTTATGGTTTGGAACCTCTGTTCAGCAGCACAGCTATCTCTTTGGAGTCCTGGGATGGACAAGGATTTAAATCCCCTTGCCTTTATTCACTTAAAATTACAATCTACCTAGCTCAGGCCAAGAGATGGGGTCTGAATAGTCCTCTGAGGGGAAACTGCAATGATGACATCACAGCAGCATAACTAAGTACCACAGAGGCATGCTAGCTGCTTGCAAGGCTATTCTTCCAACTGTACTTTGGAGACTGGCCGCAGCCTCATGTTTGTGCCTTATTGGCTTGTTTACCAACTACACAAATCCCCAGAGGTGAGGAAATCCTCTAGTCTCAGAGTACCCCAAATCACTGGCCCAGCTACGGGGAATTCCTGCCACTTTAGCCAGTTATGGGGTTATCAGTGCCCCATCTTTAGTCTAGAGGCATGCAATTCTCCTCTTTTTCTACTATGTCCCCAAGTATTACAAAGATCAGCACCTGCCTAGTGGGGAACCCAGGCAGGTGGGCTTTCCCTGGGCAGCTCGGTGCTTCTGACCCCCAAAGTTAGTTCTAATGGTATGGGTTCGCTCCAATACTGGTGGTACTGCCAGGCTAATGAAGCACATGAGGAGACCATGAAAAATACAGAGCCTAATACAGACTAAGCAATGCCATACCAAACTAACACATAGGCATTCCAAATTTTGGCATCTCAACCACTCAAGGATGTCCAGGATGGATTTCCAATAGATTGTTTTATGAACTGGTTAGACACCATAGAATTCCTTGATCATCACCAAAAATCACCTGGTCCTCACGGCCACTTGTGGTGATTTCATGTACTTGGAGCTGATTAAGGAAAAGTATATGACCACAAGGTGACTAACAAACAATAAAGCTTTATTTGGGTGGCACTTTGATAGATTTGCATGTGGGATGGTGGAGGGAGTACCTCATAGCATGAGAGCTTCCAGAGACAATGGTACAGGCTTACCCTCTAGGAGGGAAAAAGGACTCGGGAACTCCTGAGAGAGGGAGAAATTTGTGAGGGAGCCTTTGTTTCTGGATAATGTCACTCAGCAGTTCAATGGGGAGTCTCTGGGTAAAAGAATTCCAAAAGGCACCGTGGTTTTGGGTCTTTTCTAATCCCAGTGTTTGTCTTATCTATGGCTAACAGGTTTTGAGTGCAATGTTGGGGAGGATGCAAAGCAGGCATTCTCTAATTCACTAAAAATATGCTGATTTCGACTATATTTTTGAGCAAATGCGTATGTAAAAATTTTAGTTTGGCCCCAGCAGGCTTTTGAGCTAAAGGTGCCAGCCTGCTGTAAAGAAATAAATAACGTAGAACCAATAGAGAGAGGGCATCTTTGGATAGTTTGTATAACACTCTCATCAGAAGAACACCCATGGACTTCTGTAAGAGAATAGCAAACTTCCTGACTCGGCACAAATAAAGACTGATTGCTTCTAGGGAGTTGAAGAGAAGCACAGTCTGTCTACCTCTTGGGGAGAAATTGGAGACCTTTCCAACTGTAGGACACATTGGTCTCCTTGGAGAGAGATGCTTAGAAAAAGCACTGCAGCTTGAAAAAAGATGAGATAAATTATCTCTCTCTGGAGGAAGGGCAAGAAATCATCAGCAGACTAAGCAGAGGTCCGCTACCACTGGGGGAGTAAAAAAATCTCTCCCTCTCAAAATCAACTGTGAAGACAGAGATTTCCTTCCAAGGAGAGGACAGGCAAGAACACTGAGAAATCTTAAACTTGAGATTCAAGCACAGCAAGACTGAGGTTAAGTTAAGACTGAGATTGGACGAAGACCCATCTGTCCCAGCCATGAACCTGGCCCTGAGTAACAAACAAGATATGTCAGCTGCTGGGAGAAGGGAAGGAACGTGGGAAGAGCCCCATATGTGGTTCAGGCATGAAGGGATGGTTGAAAACTGAGGGCAGAGAAGAAATACTGACAAAAACCCTCTGATATTTCAGTCCCCACCCTAACCACAAGACAACAGAAGAGCACTATTAGAGAACTTTGAATTCGGTGGAGCATTAGAGGTAATGATAGCAGCAAAAAAACCAAAAGCTAGTTCAACCCCTGGCTAAAAGAAGTGAAACCTCCACACAAACAGCAAGGCAGATAAAGACGCATGTCCATTTCCGGCCATGGATATAATTTACCTCGATATCCACTATATCAGGTTCAGGATTCAACACAAAGTTGTAAGACATGAACAGAGCATGGAGAAAACAACCCTCTGTCAAGAACTAAAGCAATGACTATAACTGGACTCAGGGATGAATCAGATCTGGGATTATCAATCAGAGAATTTAAAAATTACTATGATTAATATGCCAGAGGCTTAGTGGAAAAGATGGAAAACATGGATAAACATATGGGAAATTTAAGCTGATAACTGATAAAGAGTCAAATGGAAATGTTATAAATAAATACACACACAATAGCAGACATAAAGAATTCTTTAGGTGAGCTCATCAGTAGATTTATTGCAGGTGATAAAAGAATCAGTGACCTAGAAAATAAGCTAATACACATTATTTTTTAAATATTCAAATTGAAACACAAAGGGAAAAGGAGTGAAAACAAAACAGAACATTCAAGAGCTGTTGGATAGTATTTAACAATCTAATTACAGGTAATTGAAACCCTAGGAGGAAAAGGTAGAATGGGTAGAAGAAATATTTAAAGAGAAAATGACCAAGAATTTTCCCCAAATAATGAGATACATCAAACCCTAAATCCAAGAAGCTCAAAGAAACCCAAGCAGGATAAATATCAAACAGACAGACAAATAGTAAAATGCTAACACTCAAAGATAAATACAAGATCCACAAAGCAGCCAGAGGCGGAAAAAAAACAAATTGTATTCAAAGCAACAAAGGTAAGAACAATAGCAGAAATTAGGCAATTCAAAAGACAATGGAGTGACATTTTTACAGTACTGAAAAAATGGCAATCTAGAATTCTGTAAAATATCAATACCCTTAAAAAATGAAGATAAAATATAAAACCTCTTCAGAATATTTGAAATATACAAGATGTTAAAGGAAAATGTTCAGGCTGAAGGAGTATGATACCAGACAGAAATGTGGAAGAGGGCTGGAAACAACAGAAATGAAGTAAATATAAAACACATTTTTCTTATTTTTAACCACTAAAATTGATAATTGTCCTAAGTTTCATTTTGATTATGCCAATTTTGAATTCTGCTAGATATCCAAATGGAGGAATCAAAAAGTTAGTTGGAAAAAGAAAAGTCTGGATTTCACTGGATAAACCGAGACTGGAAACATTTGAATATTGTGAGATAATAGAAAATATTGATATTGGTCTCTGTCCCAGATTCCCAGCACAGGGCTCCCCAAACTCTTAAAATTTCCTAAGTGTAATGTCCTTGAAGCACTAGGAGCCCCTTCTGTTCTAATATTTGTTCCTTACTCCAGTTCCTGACACAGTTCTTAAATCCCTTGGAATTTGCTGATAGCAGTGTCTTTTGTTCTAATGAGGTGAATCTTGGTGGGCTCCTGAATGGGGGCCAATCACCAGAGACACCAAGCCATGATTAGAAGCTTGGAATTGAGAGCCTCATCCTTGATTCTCCAGAGAGGGACGAGGGATGAAAATAGAATTAATATGGGGTTTGGAGAGCTTCTGAGTTGGTGAGCAGGTGGAGGTGGGGAGAGTGGAGAAGGCATGGGAGTTCCATGTCCATTCCTACATATTTTTCCCTATGCATCTCTTCCTTCTGGATCTTCATCTGTATCCTTTATTGTATCCTTTTACAATAAACTGATAAACAGTAATTAAGTAAAATTACTTAATTTTACTTTAATTTTATTTTAAATTAATTTTACTTTAAATTAACTTAATTACTTAATAAAACAGTAATTAAGTAAAAAATTAAGTAAACTTTTTTCCTGAGTTCTGTCAGTTGCTCTAACAAATTAATCAAAACTGAAGAGGGAGGGTCATCGGAACCTCCAATTCATAGCCAATTGGTCAGCACAGGTAAAAAACTGGATATGCAATTGGCATTTGAATTGGAGGGGGAGCAGTCTTGTAAACTGAGCCCTTAATGGCATTTGATGTTGGCAAGGGGGCCCTTTAACGTGGGTCCTGACATTATCTCTAGGTAGATAGTTTCAGAATTGAGGTAAATTGTAGGACACACAGCTGGTGTTGCAGAATTACTTGGTGTGGAAAAAAACCCATACATCTGGTGTCAGAAATGTGACTGTGGTAGTAGTGTGAGAATAAAGGAGAAACAGGAAGAGAACTGGGTTTTTCCTACACAAATATCATTAGCATATAGATGTCATTTAAAGCCACAGGACTGGCTAAGATCATCTAGAGAGAGAGAGTGTAATTTGAGAAAATAAGAGTCCAAGCACTAAGTCTTAGAGAAATTTAACATTTGGAGCTGGGGAAGAGGAAAATGACCGAGAAAAGGCAATTGAAAGAGGAAAACTGTGAAGGAGAAAGAAAATCTGGCAGTGATTTGTTTCAGAAGCTAAGTGATGAAAGCATTTCAAGATAGTGGGATGGGTTTGCTGTCTCAAAGTTTGCTGAAGATAGTGAATAGGGACAGAGAATTGACCATTAAATTTGACAGGTAGCATGGAAGTGACAAATTCAGTTGAATTTGAGTAATGTGGTAGAAATGTGAGATTGGAGTGTGGCCAGAGAAATGAAAATAGAGAAATTGAGATCATAAGTATGATATACTTTAATTCTTGTTTCTAAATTGAACAAAACAAAAACAAATGCAGAGAAGCTGTATGTATATAATTTAATGTATCATAAATAAGTGCTACCTACTTGAATCCAACACTACATGATAAGTAACCGGCATGGCCAATTGTAGGAATTGAAAGAAAATAATTTAAAGAAAAATTTGTTACTTTAATTCATTATAGTAAGTCAGAGGAGACAAAGAATATAATTGTGTTTATAAAACCCTAAAAAAAAGAACATAGATTATTTAAGATACGAATTTGAAACTCAGGAACCACTTTCAAATATAATACTTGAAAAGTTTTTTTTAACATTCCAAAATATGATTTCCTAATCTGTATAACTGAGATTATAATACCTGATTTATAGAGTTTGGGGATTCAATGCAATCGGACATGTGATATACTTAATACTGTGTTCATAGGAAGTACTGACTAATATTTTTTCAATTATAATTTGATGAGTGAACTCCTATTCCTGATTTTTAGAAAATACTGTTTTCTTTAGCAAAACAAAGAAATTTTTAGGTTTATTGAGGTATAATTGACAAAGAAAATTATGCATATTTAAAGTATACAAATAGATGATTTGTCATACTATGTGAAATGACTACCACAATCATTTTAATTAACACATCCATTGCTTCGCATTGTGACCTTTGTGTGTGTATGGCGAGAACACTTACGGTCTACTCTCAGTACATTCTGTATGCATTTAGAGAAATATTTTAAGAACAGCTGTTAAAAAAAGGATATTTCTAAAAATGCTACTTGCTTGCTACATTTGAGAAAGGTGTTATATCAGTGAATGAATGTAACTGTTAATACACATAGAGAAGTGTTAAAGAATACTTACAAAAAATATGTTTTTAAGAATATAGCATTACCCATAGTCACTAGACAGCACATTAGATCCCCAGAGCTTTTTCATCTTATAACTGAAGGCTTGGACTCTTTTACTGACCAGGATCTCCCCATCTCCTCCATCCCCCAGCCCTTGGTATCCACCATTCTACTCTCTGTTTATATGAGTTCAACTTTAATTTTTCATTTTTAGATTTTACATATAAGTGAGATCATACAGTATTTGTCTTGCTCTCTCTGACTAATTTCACTTGTCTTCTTGCCTAACAGTGATCTATCCTAGAGAATGTTATGCGTGCACTCGAGAAGAACATGTATTCTGCTGCTGTTGGATGGAATGTTCTGCATATGTGTTAGGCTTATATGGTATTAAGTGTAGTTCAAGCCCAATGGTTTCTTATCAATTTTGTTTGGAAGATCTATCTATCATTGAAAGTGAGGTACTGAAATCCCCCATTATTATTGTATTGCTGTCTATTTCTTTGCTTCAGATTTGTTAATATTCACTCAACATATTTAGGTGCCCCAATGTTAGGTACATGTAATTTGCAACTTTTATGTCCTCTTGATGAATTGGTCCCTTTATCGTTAAATAAGGATCTTCTTTGTCTCTTGTTACAGCTTTTGAGTTAAGGTCTATTTTGTCTAATATAAGTATAGCTACCCCTGCTCTCTTTTGGTTTCCATCTGCATGAAATACCTTTTTCTAGCCCATCGCTTTGCACCTATATGTGTCCTTAAAGCTGTTAAACTTGTTTTGTTCATGTATTGTTTTCCAGAGGCTCACTGGGCGTCCTTAAAATAACCATTTTCAATTCTTTATTGGACAAATCACAGATCTCTTTTCCTTTGGGGTCAGCTACTGGAAAATTTTAGTTTTCCTTTGGTGGTGTCATGTTTCCTTGATCTTTCATGTTCCCTGAAGTCTTGCATTGCTACCTTCAAATCTGAAGAAGCAATCACCACCTCCAGATTCCTCCAACTGACTGCTGAGAGAATCTTCAGTCAAGGCACCCCCAGTGACTCATGGGCAGACTTCCTGATGGACCCCACAGTGGTTAGTTAGTCCTCTCTGAAAACCCTGTGTGATGTTCCCCCAGCTTCTCCCTGCCCTCTAGTTATGCAGAACTCCTCTATTCTGGATGGGGCAAGACCAAACTGAGCCCTTTGGCAGTGGCGTGCACTTCTGGGAACACCAGCTTTTCACTCACATACCCTCACTTTCCCCTGTGGGAGAAATTCTGGCTGAGAACATCTCTCTCGGAACTTCCTGTTCTGCCACGAGTGAGGGGTGATGTAGGTAAAGTGAAACTTTTTTTATGCTCTTTCGATGCATCAATTTTGTATTTTTTCACTCAAGTGATATGCAGAAACTTCTCTGCTGGATTCCCGGACTTCCACAAAGGCACTCTTGCCTCTGGGTGATTGTCAAAACTGGTGTTCTTTGGAGACTAGATAGTAGAAAACATCTATTCGACCACTTCTTTGAGAAATGTTTGAAAGTAAAGAGAACAGCAAAACTTAAGGTGAAATAATTTTTACTACAGTTATGTACACTATCTTATCAGTGCCCAATAAGTGAGTGAAACTGGAAAAAAAACTAATTTCTACTGGGAAATTAAAGAATAGCATCTGTAGATGACACGATTACCTATCTAGAAATCTAAAGAGAATGATGCACTACTTAAACAAAAATAATTTACTAAGATATCCAGATGAAGATAAATGTCTGACAACTAGTAGTATTGCTGTTTATCAGCAATTCTCTGAAAGAATATATGAGTAAAATCTTGTATTGGCAATTCAAATTTTAAAATATTAAATATACAAGAGTACATAACCATTTTATACTTATAAACTGTCTAATTATGCACAAAGTATGTATATATATGTATGTCTAGATAGATAGATACATTCATACATACATACATAGGTAGAGTATACAGTATGACTACTTTTAGGGACATAGAATAAAATATTAATTACACATATATAACGTTCCCAGATGGGAAGATGCTATAAACATAGCAATACTCACCAAATGTATACATAAATTTTCAAAAATTAGGAAAAAAAACCCTCTGGAATAGTTTTAATTTTTTTTCTCTTAAGAAATCCTATACTTCTTTGGGAAAAATAAAGAGGAAAGTTCAGCCAGAAAATGTTAAAGAACAAGAGTCAGAAAGGATTTAATATCCTCTCAGAGAGTAAAACATACTATAAACCCACGATAATAAAAACAGTATTTCTATTGGCATAGTAGGATACAGATCCATTTATGCATGAATTTAAATTTTATACGTATTATATTCTAAAGGTATGCTGAAATGGTAAATTTTAAATTCATGGAACCGGAGAAATTAGTCAATCATTTAATAGTAAATTAAGTGAGAATCTTATTTTTCCATGAGCACTAATACACACCAGATTAAGACAAACATGTAAATAATGGAACCATTAATTTTTAAGATAAATACAGTTGTAAATCTTTAATCTTGGCTTTTGTTTGAGTGCAATAAAGACAAGTTTTCTAAGTTCCAAAGGTGGATTTAGGAGATAATTTTTCCTCCAAATGAGTGGCATTTTACACCAGAAACAAGATATGAAACAAAGTAAGTTTTAATTTCCCCTTCAACACTCATCCTGTGGGTAGTATAATAAAATGGAGGGTGGTGGTACTTGAAGGTAGTAAGGGAGATATAGAGATTTTCATAACTCCAGGCTGAGTTGGTACACCCTAATGAAGAGGGGATTGAACTTTCTTCTCTGTCTCCAGTAAAATTGGGCTTTGTCTTCCTAGGGAAGAAACTGGAGTTCCACTTGCAGATTTTTACAGGTGAAACAATATTGGCTTTGGTGAAGTGCCTATATTGTTTCGTAAAACTACTCCAGGTCTTTATTCATAGGGCCAAATGGGATAGTCCCAAATCATCTCAAGAATTACTGAGGGGACTCATCTCTCTCTCTCTCTCTCACTCTTTGTCACACACACATTCTACTCAAAATATATTACTAAATATTCTTTCATTAAAAAAAAATTTCTAAATCCAAGCTTTTGCTTTATTATTACCTTGGATTTGTAAACTTTATATTTAATTCCTATAATGTCTATAAATTTCTAGTACTTTAGGGAACAGGTTAGTAATCACAGAAAGAAGTTTCTTTATAAAAAAAGTATCGTACCACTTCTTCTATCTCCCCCCGAAATGTGTATATTCGACTACATAAAAATTAGTCATAATATGTATACAACTTAAAAGGCAAACAACTGACAGGAAATAACTGTAGTATTTAAGTTATGAGTTAATATCAATGCATTTAAAAAAATCTTATTAATAAATAAGAAACAAGCATCTCATTACAAATTTTGGAAAATGTTTAAGCAAGTAATTCAGAAATATATATACATATATCAGCTACAAATATATGAATTAAAAAGTTTAGTCTTGCTAGAAAGCTAAATAGATGCAAATTTAAATATACAATTAATCATAAGATTTTTAAATAAAATAACCTGTAGAAGTGGGAATTTTTAATGTAATGGTAAAATTGTAAATAGTCACAATATTTACAGGAACAATTTGGCTATACACAACCATAAAAAGCATTTATTGATTGCTTGCTATGTACCAAACACTCTTGCTAGTGTATATATTAGCTCACATAATCTCATAGCAATTCTGAGGTAGATACTACTACAGATGATACCCAAATGAGAAAAATGACACAGAGAATTTGTGACATGGTTAGTGAGGGGCAAAACCAACATTCTAACTGAAGCAGCCTGATCTCATCGTCCCACTTCAAAATTAGTAGTCTGTTGCCCTGATGGGAGACTTTAAAGTAGACATACCCATGACATACTAACTTGTGCTAGAAACAGATCTTAAGGAAATAATCATGAATGTCCACAAGGATTTAATTACCATGGTATCCCAGCAACATTTTTTTTTACAATAGCAGAAGACTGAAAATGCTCAAGAAAAAAAGATTTTCTTAATAAAGAAATACAAGTCATAGAGTTATAAAAATAATTTTTAGATTATGAAATGATAAAAAATGTACTATATATTATTTAGTGAAAAGAACAAGTTAAAAAAACAATGTATATTTTAATGTTAAAAAGAATCTGGAATCATAAATACCGAAATAATGACAGCTATTGCCTTTGATTAATGATGATGTATTTACTTTTTATCTATATGTACAACATGTCCATAATATCATAAAAAACCAAATAAACCATTTATGATAGAAGGATGTATGTGTAAGTATATTTAATCTCCTTTATGTGATAGTTACTGTTTCTAAGAAAAAACTGAAGAGTTCACAATGATGTACTTATATTTGACTTTGAAAATTTAAAATATGTGAATACTAAAATCACTGTTAAGAAGATTAAAGTGAATGATAAAAAGTGAAAAAAAATCATTCTCATCACACAACACCCAAATGTTTAATATCCTTAATATATTAAAAGTTCTAATGAATCACTAAGAAAAGGAAAAAAACTAAAGTAGAGCATATGATCTGGCAAGAGATTAATTAAAAACAAGAGACACAGGGCTTCCCTGGTGGCACAGTGGTTGAGAGTCCGCCTGCCAATGCAGGGGACACGGCTTCGTGCCCTGGTCCGGGGAGATCCCACATGCCTTGGAGCGGCTGGGCCCGTGAGCCATGGTCGCTGAGCCTGCGCGTCCGGAGCCTGTGCTCCGCAACGGGAGAGGCCACAACAGTGAGAGGCCCGTGTACCGCCAAAAAAAAAAAAAAAAAAAAAAAGAAAGAAAGAAATACTATGAAAGATGTATTTGTGCAAGCATGTTCATAGCAACATTATTCACAATAGCGAAAAGGTGGAAGCAACTCAAGTGTCAATCGACAGATAAATAGGTGACCGATATAACAGCATATTATTCAGCCCTAAAAAGGAAGGAACTTCTGACTCATGCTACAACATGGGTGAACCTTGGGGTCATGATGCTAAGTGAAATGAGACAGACATAAAAAGACAATACTTTTGATTCCATTTGTACGAGGTACTTAGAATAGTCAAATTCATAGACAGAAAGTAGAATGGTGGTTGCCAGGGGCTGGAGGAAGAGGGAAATAGGGAGTTTTTGTTTGATGGGTATACAGTTTCAGTTTTGTGAAAAGTATTCCGGAGATTGGTTGCACAACAATGTGAATGCACTTAATGCTATTGACGTACTTAACGCTATTGATGTACTTAATGCTACTGAATGTACTTAATGCTAACTGTACACTTAAAAATGGTTAAGACAGTAAATGTTATGGGTATTTTAAGCCAATAAAAATTTTTTTAAAATGAGATGGACTATAATTTAACTAAGTAAGATTCTTTCTAAATAGATGATAAAATAAATTGTTGAGGATCAAGGCTCACTCTTTAGAGAGTTGAACAATTCTCAAGATATGAACCTTTTGAAGATGTTTTATACCTCGGAACTACAATGATGGATTGCTTCTAGGTTCCAAGCAGAAAGTAACAGGAAACTTCAAAATTCAGAGGTAAATGTCAATTCACAAAGCTTAAGGATAAAAGCCTTCCAGGAGCACCTGTTGTCTGAACTTCCACAAAGTCACTCACCAATTTTACATCTTACACATATCAAAGACTACCCTGAAGACATGTTCTTGTGACCAAACTTAGATCCTCCAAATGAATTTATTATATGTGAGCTTCTATTTGAATCAACAGGAAGTTATAATAGAATTAAACTGTTAAAATATGCCAAGTAGCTTCTTTTGACTTTTGGATACACATATCAACTAACTTCTATTCATTGGGTTTTGCTATTGTCTTTGGTTTTGTATTTTTGCGTCATGGCAGTCTTTGTCAAACCAGGGAGTGGTAGGGCAAATTAAACATTTCGGTATTTTACATTTAATTAATCAATTAAACTGTGAATGGAGCCAGTTTTAAAATACCAGCAATGTAGTATTAGGAATTAACATCATACTGCTAGAGTGATTTATGTACCCAAATAAAATTACAACTCACTACTAACTCAAATTTATAAAAATGGCATTACTTACTATGGGCTCTTTCTCAAAATATTTTTAAATGTATTTTAATTCACATCAAATGTGGATTTGATCATTTGAGTTGTCAATAAATTCTGGAATATTTTCCAATTATGGCCAAATTTGGGAAAGGAAAAACCCACATTACAGGTCCACCTCATGGCTACCACCCTTTCAGATTGTTCACCGATGTGTCTGTTTAGTCAATGAGTTGTCTGGACATATATATTAACCCAGGGCTTTACCTTAATACAAAAGCTATTTGTCCTTTCCTTTTGTAAAGACTTTTTCATTCCTTCTAGCAAAATACTGAGGTTACATTAAAAATAAAATCCTGCCCACCAGTTTTAGATTAAGACCATCACAAGCAACATTGTAGAGAATTACTGTAAATGTGCATATAATTATTGTTCCAAGTTGTACCAGTAAATTACCATGGACATAATTTGAAGTATTATAGTTAAATGAAAAAAAAATAAGTTGCTTTTGGATGCAAAATCAACAGTATCTACTTCCAAAAAAGGACACAGAAAATTAAGGGAATCATCTGGGTGATTTATGACTAAATTTCCAAATCTTCAAGGCTTGAGTAGTCAGATTATTATATCTCCCTTCCCCAGTTCCCAAAGTATGTATAGATCCAGCCAGAAGAGTTTTTAAAGTTCATGTATTTCCTGACTCGTGACATTTCACAAGTGAGAATACACAATGAGAATGGCTTCCAGTCCCAGTGGCATAGGATGTTTAACAGGGATTAATCACATCCATAAATGTCTCTCTCAAAACAAAACGTTTTGCTTATGAATGACGTCTGTTGCCATGTGATGTTTCTTTCAGGTGGTGACTTCGCAGATGAAAAATGACTAATGCACGATACCCAAAATAACTTATATCTCCTCCGTCCCCATCTCCCACACACTTCTTCCCGCACACATTTGTTTTAAGAGAATGGAAATAAAGGCAAAACAATCTAGGCTGCCAAATTCCATTGTGTACAGAGTAGTCATTTTCGTCCTAGGGTAATATCCCAACCTCTTTTCCCTTGCCTCTCACTCATGTCCCTGTCTTTTTAATTACAGAAAGCATTCTTCTTGGACTCCTGCCCCCAAAAACTCAGAGGCACTTTTAAGCAGTCTTTTTATTATCAACATCTCCTAGCTAGAGGTTGCTGAATAGAGATGATTGAAAGACAACACTACACGACAGGATACTTTCATGTACTTGAGTCTTCTCTGAGCAAGAAGATTAAAGAACTCGTATGATGTAGAGCTGAGGAGGACCTAGGAGACTGTCCATATCACCCTCCTTGTGTTATTAGAGACCAGGACAGAGGCACAGACAAGCCAGTATCTTCTCACACCACGTGCTAGCTAACTCTTCTAGCTAACTCTTAATAGATTGCCTTTTCCACTCTGCCAATCTACCCAGTTGTTAACATAGCACAGAATAAGGATTAGAGAAGGTTCCTAAAGTCACGTGGTTGTTTAGACCTCCAGGTAAATATTTTAAATAGGAAGAACCAAATAGTGACTAAACTTGAGATTTTCTAAAGGAATCAACAAAGCAAACACAGTGAAAAACTGGACAAACTTGAATTTTATTTCCTCTCATCTAATCCTTATTTCTTTTCCAGGAGATATTAATAAGAATAGAGAATTAGAAGAGTTTGAAGGAGGAAGGGATAAGCAAAGATCTTGATGACTCAAAAAACAGGTAATTCATAGATTATGAATTCCAGTATTGTCTATTAAAGTTAGTAAACCATGGGTCTCTCGGCCACTCTACAGCACCAAACAAATTTTTTGGTGAATTGAATTAAGCAAATATGGAGAATAAAATAAAATCAGACTAAGATATCTAGTGTATTTATTTCAAGAGGCCCTTTGTCAGGTGGAGAAAGATTCATTTCTGTGAGTCTTATAATGTATATTTTCCTCCTTGCTTTATTGGTTGGGAAGCCCAGAGTTAAATTTTTAACCTCTCTGTAGCAACGATATCATTCCTATTGCATATATTTTGTATACTAATCCTAATTCTACCACCAATTTATTTTTATCTTATTTGTAAGTTACTTCACATCCTTTTTGGAATGAGCTATAGTATAAATCAATCATATAATCCATAAATTACATATTTTCTCTCATTTCTCAAAAAAAGATAAAGTGTTTACAGGCATAAGCTGGAAAAAAACATCCAGGGTAAAATGTATTTTATATAGTAGTAAAAATGTCATGTATGAAACTTAACCAAGAAACAACACTCTCCTTTATTTCCTATATGTAAATAACCCTATTAGAACTTGATGTAAATTGCATGATAATATGCAGAAATAAACAGGACCATCCTCAAGGAAGCAGAACTTGGAGACTCAATTATGCTCCCTTCTCCAAGCACAAAATTGATTTCCAGGTGATAGTTACTTAAAATGAACACCAAGCACAGCCTTTGGGCCAGGGGAGTATGTTGGAAAATGTCATAGAACTTTTAGTTTGAGGTGGGGCTGGGGCAGATCTCTGTGTGTGTATGTGTGTGTGTGTGGCGGGGGTGGGGGTCAAGTCACCTTCTCATGGGTATAACAAAATCCTTCTAGTCCAGAAATTGGACTCCATCAATGCAAAGAACAAAATCCTTTGGGCTGCAGATGTCGTATATACTTGAGACGACTCTGGTTGACAGTATTCAAATAAAGGTCCCTTATTTTGTTGTTTTTTTAAATGGTAGTAAAATATACATAACATAAAACTGACCATCTTAACCATTTTTAAGTGTACATTTCAATGGTGTTAAGTACATTCACATTGTTGTGCAACCATCACTACCGTCCACTTCCAGAACACTTGACGTCTTGCAAAACAGACACTTTATACCCATTAACGTACAACTTCCCATTCCCCTCTCCCTGCAGCCACTGGAAACCACTATTCTACTTTCTTTCTTTAAGAATTTGACTACCTGAGATACCTCATGTAAAGGCTATTGTGAATAATGCTATTATGAACATAAGTATATAAAAATTTCTTAGAGGCCTTGCTTTCAATTATTTGGGGAATATCCAGAAATGGAATGGCTGAATCATATGGTAATTTTATTTTAAATTTTTTGAGGAGCTGCCATACCATTTTTCATAGCAGCTGCACCATTTTGTATTCCTGCAAACAGCGCACAAGTATTCCAATTTCTCTACATCCTCATCAACCCTGATTATTTTCTGTTTTTGTGAAGTAGCCATCTTAACGTGTGTGAAATGGTATCTCATGGTTGTTCTGTTTTTGAAACAGGATTTTCAGAAAATTGCTCTTCATTTCAGCCATTACATTTAAGAGGACAAAAGAGTGTTCGATAAAAGATGAGTAGATTTACAAGTTATTCATAAGAGACGACAATCCTCACCAACCTTAACTCTGTTCATAATACGAAAACAAGACCTATTCTTTCCTAAGCCTCAAAGGCCTTGCCTAAGGTCTCAAGCCACTAAGACTGAAAACTATGTAATGGTGTAAATCACCAGGCGTGACTGGTAGTGATTAGTCATGACTGCTGAATTTCTTCTGGAACAAAAATAGGTGGCAGTAAATAAGATAGTTAATAGGCCTGTCTATTTAAAGACAAGGAAGAAGTTCCAATACATCCTTTTTGCTCTTTTTGCCCCCTAAGCATTTTGCATTTGATAAAACCCAAAACACATTTAGCCCTGAGCAATAACCGCCCCCCTCTTTTTTTAAACACATGTGTGTCTCAAGAGAATGAATCCATATGTTTCTGATTCATTTACAATTAATTCATCAAAATGTTGTTTTGATGTCCAAGAAGCTTTATTGAGGCTCTCTCATGAGTCTTTTTTCTTAGAAACAGGAAATCGTGCCTTGCCAAGAGCCAAACTCAAAACACACCAAAGGATTTTGAGCTGAGTTTGAAACATTGAGACTTCAACATCTAAGCGACTGCCAAACTTGGACAAAAAGTCCATCTCTTCATCTAGACATGCAAGCCAAACTCAGATTTAATATCAGATTAATCTCTGGCTCTTGAGATGCCCAGCATGACTTGAGCCTTTTGGTACAAGCACTATAAGATTCCAGGTGAGCCGCAAAGCAGTATGAACATGAAAAGGAAGACCCAACAGAAGTTTTTAAAGTGTACACTAGCAAGACACAGTGACTTTATAAAAATGGTTACAGACAGCACATCCATTGATAAACCTCTGAACAATCTCCTTTCTTTCCTTTTTGTAAGCTATCTCAAACAGAATGGCTCAATACCAGGGGATATTAAGTAGCGGAGAGTCCAGGCCGTTCTTTAATTCACATGCTCCCCCCATGTACCAAACTTTCCTCTTCAGAGGCCAAGGCCACTTCCTCTTCAAGGCTCCAGGCATTAACATTTCAACCATCTCTAGGATTCTGTTCCTCTTCTACCTAAACTCATACAGGTTTAAATCTCACATCAATCTTCCTCTAATGCTTCAGTCTAGCCAAACCGATCAGCTTTCTCCAAATCTCATCTTATGCTTTCAGATCAAGTCTTTGCTCCCATCATCCCAAGTTCTTCTGCCTCTCTGAATCTCACCATACTTCCTGCTTGAATCTTGCCTCCTCGTTAAGGCCATACTTGTCAACCTCAGGCTGATGTCATCTTGTCTCCTTCAGAATGCCTATAACGCTTATTTTTAGGATGTATGGTCATTACCATGTACACCTTTGTAACACCCCTTTTACTGTCATCAAATACGCAATCGAAAGATGAAACTTTCAAATATTGTGTTGCTTCCACATCCAGCAGCTACCTAGCTGCACGAGGGAGCAACTTGAGATAAAACTGATGGCACTTAGAGAATCCTATATGTGATAAGAAATATAGGAAGATATTTTAATGTATGTGTGACTCTAGTTTTGTAATTATGAAAGCGATAAGATGATGATGATATAACAATTTCTAGGGGGACAAAACTTAAGAAGGGATCAACTCGAGGTCTAATTCTGCTAGAATCAGATATATCAGGTTTATTCCTGAGTTGCCTTAAAGTCAACTGTAATTATCAGAGAGAAAAGAAAACAAAAAGTAAAATACTCTTTTCACTTTAATTCAGATCAATGAAGAATGACTGGTTAATGATATGGGAGTGTGTTATCAGGGTTCTCCAGAGAAACACAGAACCAACAGAGATTTATTAGAGGAATTAACTCGTGTGATTATGGAGGCTGAGAAGTCCGCCATCTGTCATCTGCAAGCAGGAAAACCAGTGAGGTAATTGTAATCACAAGTCCATCCCTTGTCAACTTGGCATTCATATGCATCTCCTTAAACCAAACTTAATCTGCAAATAAAAATATTAACAAGGTCCTAATCCAACTTAACATGATACAACTATCCTGCTTACAACCAAAAATTCACTAATCCCTTCCCCAGAAGAGAGGCAAAGTCCTTAAATAACATTTATTCTTCTGATATCCTGTAACTTAAATACTAGATGTGAAATTAGCAATCCTTAAACACTGATGTAAAGTGTTTAACATCTGATACTATGTGATAAGGGAATAAGAGAGGAAGGAAAACAAAGCAATTTGCTTAATATATGTATATATACATACAACATATTCATAACAAAATAAAGAGGAAACACTCATGACAACTACACTACTCATTTGTGTAGGTGGTCATATGGTCATGACCGGCATTTATAACTACCGTTTTTTACTACCATTCTGTATTCCCTTTGTCTTCAGAAGCACCTTAGCTGTTCATGGTTCTTTAGCTGCTGGAGTGAACAAAACCTTCACTCCTGAAGGGTCTGGGACACTACTCTTTCTGCCTGGATTGAGTTGTAGTTTTCCACTGGCCTTAATCATGGGCACGGTAACACTAAGAAACACTCTAAAGGATCTCCTATGACCCACACATAAACCCAGCCAGCACCATAACTCCCTGCTTTGTTCGTTGATTCGGAGGAATGAAAAACCCAAAGTGGCCTGGTGGCTGACTTGACTTCCAGTTCAATGAAACCACTGTTGTATCTCCTGGTGAAAGTAACCCTCCCTTGGGAAATAAGACCTTTGGGCCAGTAGAGAATAAAGTCATGGAAACAGGAAGTAAACTTTTTGCTAGTGGGTAACTAGAGGTACTACTGAGCGATGCCACTCTTATTTCTACCCCTTGATCCTCAGACCCATGAATCCTTGTCATGGGAGAAACATATTGGATACTGACTCAGGATATTTATAGCCTCCTGGAGGTCTCAGCCCTGCAAATTACTGTCACCTAGCTGCCAATGTAACTGAGTCTTCAAAGGGCTGTTTCATCATTCTATCAGGCCAGCTGCTTCAGGATAGTGGGAAACATAGTAAGATCAGCGAATTCCATCATCATGGGCTCTTTGCCACACTTATTTTGCTGTGAAGTAAGTTTCTTAATCAGAAGCAATGCTGTGTGGAATACTATGACAATGGATAAGACAGCCTTAGGTCCACAGATGGTAGTTTGGGCAGAAGCACTGTGTACAGAGAAGGCAAATCCATGTCCAGAGTGTCTATTACAACAAAAACAAAACTGTCCCTTCTATGTTGGAAGTGGTCCAACGTAATCAACTTGCCACCAGATAGCTAGCTGGCTGATCACCCAGGGAATGGTGCTGTATCAGGGGGTCTCTGCTGCTGGAAGGTTGGGCACATAGCTGTGGCCATCACCAGGTCAGCGTTGGTCAGTGGAAGTCAATGATTCTGAGTCCATGCATAACCTGCGTCCCTGCCACCCTGGCCAATATGTTCATGAGCCCATTGGGCAATGACAGGAATCTACAGAAGGGTAGACTCGATTATTAAAATCATCCTCTGCTAAGGTCACCCTTTGGCGGAACACAAATATCTTCATGTATTTTGCCGATTCAGAGAGGTCTATCCCTATACCGCTTACCAAATTTCTTTGTCACCAATTTTCCAATCTTGTTCAATGACCTATTATTTTTTACCAAGGTACACCATACATTGGGGAAAGGGAAATAATCAGACATAGAAGACTTATTGGTAAGGCATTTGTTTGTCAGAGGGTGGGAAATAAATTGGATTAAAATTCAGGGGCCTTTTACTTCAGTGGAATTTCTAAGGGTACAGTGGTGTAGGGCATGTTGGGATATCTCCCTTCTAAGGTGAAAGATGAGGTGCTGCATTTGGTCCATCCTACAGTCAAGAAAGAAGCACAACGCCCGGTGGCTCTCTTTGGATTTCAGAGGCAATATCTTCCTAATCTGGCTGTCTTATCGCAGCCTGTTAATCGAGTGACCAGAAAAGCTGCTAGTTTTGAGTGGAGCCCAGAATAAGGGAAAGCTTTACAGTAGGTCCAAGCTGCTGTGTGAGCTGCTTCACCAGTTGGGTCGTATGGTCCAGCAGATTCAATGACACTGAAGTGTCAGTGATACATAGGGATGCTATTTCGAACTGCAGCACAGGCCTTTCAGAGTTTGGAGAAAGGCCTTGACATCATCTGCAGATAATTACCCTTCTTTTGAGAAACAGCTTTGGCCTGCTACTGGTCCTTACTATAGACTGAATGCTTGAGCATGGTCCACCAAATGACCATGGACCTGAGCTGTCCTTCATGAACTTGGTGCTATCAGACCCACCGAACCATAAAGTTGAGTGTGCAACTAAGTGTCCATCAATAGATGAATGGATGAAGAAGCTGTGGTATATGTATACAATGGAATATTACTCTACTCAGACATAAAAAAAAATGAAATATTGTCATTTGCAACAATATGGATGGACCTAAAAGGGTATCATACTAAGTGAAATAAAAGTCAGAGAGAGAAAGACAAATATTGTGTGATTTTACTTACATGTGCAATCTCAAAAAGAAAACAAATGAACAAACACAACAAAACAGAAACAGAGTCATAGATACAGAGAACAAACAGGTGGTTGCCAGAGGGAAGACGGTTGTGGGGAGGAGAGAAATTGGTGAGGGAGATCGAGAGGTACCAACTTCCGGTTGTGAAATAAATGAGTCACATGTATGAAATGTACAGTGTGGGGAATACAGTCAATAACTATGTAG
Source organism: Tursiops truncatus (assembly GCF_011762595.2). Taxonomy (NCBI): domain Eukaryota; kingdom Metazoa; phylum Chordata; class Mammalia; order Artiodactyla; family Delphinidae; genus Tursiops; species Tursiops truncatus. The sequence continues at coordinate 14,528,782 of NC_047039.1, forward strand.
TATCTTCGTATGGTGACAGATGGTAACTAGACTTACCGTGGTGATCATTTTGAAATGTACAGAAATACTGAATCATTTTGTTGTGTAACAGGAACTAACGTAGACTTGGAGTTCAATTATACTTCAAAAACAAACAAACTCATAGTAAAAGAGATCAGACTTGTGGTTACCGGAGGTGGGGGTTGGTGGAAGAGGAACTGGATGAAGACAGTCAAAAGGTACAAACTTCTAGCTATAAGATAAATAAGTAGTAGGAATGTAACGCACAACATGATAAACATAATTGCTGCTGCTCTATGTTTTATGTGAAAATTGTTAAGAAAGTAAGTCCTAAGAGTTCTCATCACAAGGAAATTTTTCTACTCCCTTGATATTTTTATCTAGGTGAGACAGTGGATGTTCACTATTGTGGTAATCATTTCACGATGTATGTAAGTCAAATCATTACACTGTACACCTTAAACTTATACGGTGCTGCATTTCAATTATATCTCAATAAAACTGGAAGAAAATTAAAATTTAAAAAATAAATTAAATGCAAAAAAACCTCCTTGCAGTAATATAATAAAGAGCATCCATGTGGAACAAGCAAATAAATAAATAAACGAAAACAGTGAAGCAATGTGGAGACATTAATGGTAAACTGAGACTTTCAAAAGGATACAGGAGGAAGATGAAAAGTATGCTGGAGATATTTTTCTGTCTACCTTAATCTGGAGAAGTAGTACAGATCCACCTGCCACTGGAAAGGCAAAAGGGGAGTGAGGCTATTTTTTAAGGTTTCGTTTATGCTAGAAAGATTCAAGAAGATGACAAAGACTGCCCTTGAAAATCTCAAAACCACAAAAACCATCCCCCTGACATCAGATGAAAGAGATCAAGTCAGGGAGAGCTCTTGATATCAATATGCTGCCAGTCAAAAGAATAAAATTTCCCCTAAGTCCAAGTCATGCTAGGTTATGCTCAGCTCCATAAAACAATAGGCTCAGTTTGGGTGGAGGGAGGACAAGACACCTGAGAAAGTTTCTGATAACAATGGCTTGAGAGAAGTGGACATAATCTGTTTCCAATTCTTAATTGTCAGTAGAATTATTGATTTATGGTTCTAAAAGATAGGTATTTGGCATTTAGGTGCAATATAAAGAGAATCTGACTGATCGGTCTTAGGATTACAAATTTACAACATATAATTGAATAACTGATATTCAAAAGTTTCAAAATCTTATAAACTTAATATACAATTACAAATTAAGAGATTTTTAGAGAAAATTAATTTATTAGATTATAAAATCTACTTAAGAATTTGGGAAGGTTTATCAGACAATCAAAGTACTTAAGATATATTAAAATGATAAATGCATTTTGAAATATTTTTAAAACACTACGTTTATATGTGTTACCAAATATTAATCAAATGCTTCTTAAAAAATGATTATTAAAATTTGTTACACTTATAAATAGCAAAATAAGAGATGATGCCAGTTAGGAAGTGGAATAGGAAACCCCAGATCCTCCTCTTCCCATGGAGGCACCAACTGAACAACAATATATGGACCAATTCCCTTTGTGAGGAATTGAAAAAAAACAAAACAAAACAGAAAAACAGTTAAGAGGCATTTCTACATCAAGTGAGCATGAAGCCAGTTCCATCAAAGCTGGTGGGAAAATTCATGGCATTCACTCATCACAGTCCCTCCCACCGGCATAGTGCAGTGGAGTTAGGAAGAAACTCTCAGCTCCAGGTTAGTTCCTGAGGAGGGAAAAAGAACACTGGACTGTACATCCAATATTCAGACATTCTGAGGGTCTGCCTGTGGGACTGGCTTCTGTCTTGCTTGAATCTCAGTGCTGGAAGGAAAGTGTTCCAGGTTGGGAACCACTGAGGACAAAGGTGACATTCTGGGCTAGCATGCACTTACTGACCATAATCCCTCCTCCTGGCTCAACTTGGAATAAGCAGGAGAAAACCCCTAACTTCCAGCTTCTCCTTGAGGTGGGAAAGAGTTGGAACATGTGTACAACATTCTAGACTTTCAGGGGGCTACCTGAGGGACCAAGTTCTGTTTCACAAATTTGGAGCATGGATGATACCTGGCGTACTCTAGAAGCCTGGGGGCTTGCTGAGGGTAAAAAAAGAGAGCTGGGAGGCTTGCAGCAGCTCTGGAGCACCTGTAGTACCACAGATGGACATGAGAGGGAGGAAGAGATTACAGATTCCTGAAAGAAGACACCAGCAAATTTCTCAAATTGAGAATTTACCCACAAATCTAGAGAAGATCCATCCGCAGGAAAAGTTTGAGAGGTCCACATAATCTCTAGCCAACCTGATCGGTGAAGTTCTTGTGAGGCCAGTTCATACAGATTGTGAAAAGTGCTGGTTTTTTTTCAAATATGCAGATCCTAACACAAAGTTACAAGACACATGAAGAAATAGGAAAACATGGGCCATGCAAAGGAGAAAAATAAAAGTCCAAAACCTAACTCTAAACAAATGGAGGTATATGAATTATCTGACAAATAATTCAAAATAACCTTTATAAAGATGCTCAAAAAGCTCAGGAAAACAATGCATGAACAAAATGAGAATATAAACTAAGAGATTAAAAAACTATTAAAAAGAACCAAAGAGAAATTTGGAGCTAAAGAATATAATAACGAATTTGAAAGACTTACTGGGGGTGGAGGAGGGGTTTTCAACATCAGCCTTGATCAAACAGAAGAAAGAATCAGTGGACTTGAAGCCAGATCATTGGAAATTATCCAGTCAGAGAAGTAAAAAGAATAAAGGATGAAAAACGATATAGAAAGCCTAGAAGACTTATGGGGCACCATCACAAAGAAGAATACATGCATTATGAGAGTCCCAGTAGAAGAGAGAAAAAACGCAGAAAGTTTATTTAAAGAAATAGTGGCCAAAAATATCTCAAAGCTGGCAAAGAAAAAGTACATTTGGTTTCAAGAATGCCAGTGGATTCCAATAAGGATGAACCAAGAGTGAACATCCAGACACATTATAATCAAATTGTCAAAAGTCAAAGACAAAAAGAGAATTTTGAAAGCAGCAAGAGAAAAGCAGCTCATCACATACAGGGGTGTCTCCATAAAATTATCAGCAGATTTCTCAACAGAAACCTTGTAGGTAGAAAGGGAATAGGATGATACATTCAAAGTACTAAAAGAAAAAAACTGCTGTCCAAAAATGCAGATTCTGGCAAAACTGTTCTTTAAAATGACAGAGAAATACGGATTTCTATAGATAAGCCAAAGCTGAGAAAGTATCTCACTTCTAACCTGCCTTAAAAAATATGTTGAAGTGAGCCCTTCCAGGTGAAATGAAAGGATACTAAATAGTAACAAAGGCGTATGGAAGTATAAAGCTTGCTGGTAAATATATAAACAAATACAGAACACAGTATTACAACAATGGTGGTGGATAAATCACTTTTAATTCTGGTGTAGAAGTTAAAAGGAAAAAGTATAAAAAATAACTAATAAAAACATGTTAACAGATACACAGTATAAAAGATATAAATTGTGATATCAATAATATAAAGTGTGGTGAGAGAGGGAAGAAGTAAAATAGTACTTTTTATAAGTAACTGAAGCTATTACCAGTTGAAACTAAACTGTCATGAATAAGATGTTTCATGTAAGCACAATGGTAACCACAAAGAAAATACCCATAGAAGACAAAAAGAAAAAGAAAAAGATATTAAAGAATATCACTTAAAAATCAACAAAACACAAAGAAAACAGCAAGAGAGGGAAAGAGGGATAAAAATGTTACAAACCAAACATAAAACACTTAACAAAATGGCAATTATATGAAAAATTATATGCCAAAAATTGGATAAAATAGAAGAAATGGATAAATTCCTAGAAACACACCACCTACAAAAACTGTGTCATGGAGAAATAGAAAATCTGAACAGACTTATAACTAATAAATGTATTGAACCAGGATGTGAAAACCTCCCAACAAAGAAAAGTCCAGGACCAGATGTCTTCACTAGAGAATTCTACTGAACACTTAATAAAGAATTAGTACTAAAGAATTAGTACTAATCCTGAAAACTATCCAAAAGCCTGAAGTGGAGGGAATATTGATACTTCTTAACTCATTTTATGAGGCTAGCATTACATTGATACCACAGCCAGGCAAAGACAATACAAGAAAAGAAAACTATGGCCCAACATCCCCGATGAGTACAAATACAAAAATTCTCAACAAAAACTCACAAATAGAACTCAACAGCATACTAAAATGATCTTACACCATGACCAAGTGGATATATCTAGGATGCAAGCATGATTCAACATATGAAAAACATTAACATATCAAAGGATTAAAATCACATGATTATCTCGATACCAGAAAAACACTTGACAAAATTTAACACACTTTCATGATAAAAATTCCAACAAACTAGGAATAGAAGGAAATTACCTCAATATAATAAAAGCCATATCTGAAAAGCTCACAGCTAACATCATATTCAAAAGGGGAAAACTGAAAGCTTTTCCTCCAAGATCAGGAACAAGGCAAGGATGCCTACTCTCACCACTTCTGTTCAACATAGTACTGGAAGTCCTAGCCAGAGCAATTAGGCAAGAAAAAAAAAAGCATCTAAATTGGAAAGAGAGAAGTAAAATTATCTGTTTGCAGATTACATGATATTATACAACCCCAAAGATTCCAAAAGAACTGTTAGAACTAATAAAAAAAAATCCATAAAGTGGCAGGATAAAAAATCAGCATGCTAAAATCAGTTGCATTTCTATACACTAACAATATACTAGCTGAAAATAAAATTAAGAGTAAAAAAAACATTTACAATAGCCCCCCAAAAATAAAACACTTAGGATAAAACTTAACTAAGGAGGTGAAAGACTTATACACTGAAAACTGCAAAACACTGATGAAAGCAATTAAAGAACAAACAAACAAATGGAAAGACATACACGTTCATGGGTTGGAAGAATTAATATTGTTAAAATGCCTATACTAACCAAAGCATTTTAAAGATTCAATGCAATTTCTATTGAAATCCCAATGGCATTTTTGAAGAAGAGAAGAAAACAATTATAAAATTCTTATGAATCCACAAAGAACTTTGAATAGTCAAAGCTATCTTGAGAAAGAATAAACCTAGAAGCATCACACTTCCTCTAACTTCAAACTATATTATGAAGCTATAATAATCAAAACAGTATAATACGGGCATAATGACAGTCAAATAGATCAATGGAATAGAATAGAGAGCTCAGAAATAAACATGCACATATAGAGTCAACTCACGTTCTATAAGGGTGCCAAGACTACATGAAGGGAAATGAATACTCTCTTCAACAAATAGTACTTGGGAAACTGGATATCCACATGCAAAAGAATGAAATTGTACCCTCAATTTATACCACACACAAAAAACAACTCAATACACAAAAAACAACTCAAAATTGATTAAAGACCTCCAAACAAGATATAAAACCATAAAACTCCAATAGGAAGACATATGAGAAAATTTTTATAACACTGGTCTTGGCAAAGATTTCTTGCATATGACCCCCAAAACACAGGCAACAAGAGCAGAAACAGACAAGTAGGACTATATTAAACTAACTCCTGCACAGCAAAGGAAACCATCAAATCAGAGTGAAAAGGCAACCTACAGAATGAAATAAAATATTTGCAAACCATGTCCCTGATTAGGAGTTAATAACCAAAAAATATAAGAAACACATACAGCTCAAAAGCAAAAAAAAAAAAATGACCTTATTTAAAAATGTGCAAAGGACTTGCACAGACATTTCTCCAAAAAAGGATATACAAATGGTCAACAGGTATATGAAAAGATGTTCAACATCACTAATCACCAGGAAAGTGCAAGTCAAAGCCATAATGAGATATCACCTCTCACCTACTGAGATGGCCGAAAGAGGAAAGGAAAGGAAAGGAAAGGAAAGGAAAGGAAAGGAAAGGAAAGGAAAGGAAAGGAAAGGAAAGGAAAGGAGGAAGGAAGGAAGGAAGGAAGGAAGGAAGGAAGGAAGGAAGGAAGAGAAAGAAAGAAGGAAGGAAGGAAGGAGGGAGGATGGAAAGAAGAAAAGGGGAAGGGAGGGAGGGAAGAAAGGGAGGAAGGGAGAGAGAGAAAGGGAGGGAGGGGGTATAGGAGTGAAAGAGAAAAAGGAGAATAAAAGAAAATAAGAGGTGTTGATGAGGATGTGGAGTAATTGGAATTCCTGTGTCTTGTTGGTGAGCATGTAAAACGGTGCCATAACTGAAAAACATGGAGTTTTCTAAAAACATTAAAAATACAGCTACCACATGATCCAGCAATCCCACTTCTGTGGATTTATCCAAAAGTATTAAAAATTGGATCTTGAAGAGGTATTTGTACTCTCATGTTCATTGCAGCATTATTCACAATCGCCAAAAGGTGGAAACAACCTAAATGTCCATTGATGAATGGATAAAGGTAATGTAGTTATTATATACATACTTAGAATATTAATCAGCCTTGAAAAAGAAGGAAACCTTGTCATATGCTACAACATGTATGAACTTTGTGGGCATTACGCTAAGTGAAATAAGGCAGTCACAGGAGGACAAATACTCCATGATTCCACTTGTAGGAGGTAACTAAAGTAGCCATACTCATGGAAGCAGAAAGTAGAATGGTGGTTGCCAGGGGCTGGGGGAGGGGGAAATGGGGCATTGCTCAGTGAGTATAGAGTTTCAGTCCTGCAAGATGAAAAAGTTTTAGAGATCTGCTGTATAACCATGTGCATATAGCTAACAGTACTGTCTGTAATACACACTTACGAACATTTTGAGAGTAGATTACGTTATGTGTTATTTAACCACAATAAAAATAGTAATAGCAGATAAAATAAATAGCAAAATAAGATTTATGTTAAATCTAAATGTTTAAATGTCTATTAGTTGTGGGGATTTGGAACAATAATTCAAATTCTAGTTGAAAAAAAAGTACTCTGACCTGGCAATCATGGTCCTTGGTATTTACCCAAAGAAGTTAAAAACTTACGGCTACACAGAAAATTGCACACATATGTTTATAGCAGCTTTACTCATCTCTGCCAAAACTTGGAAGCAACCAAAATGCCCTTCAGTAGGTGAACGGATAAATAAATCGTGGTACATCCAGACAATGGAATATTGTTCAGCACTTAAAAAAAAAAAAGAGCTAACGAGTCATGAAAAGACATGGAAGAAACTTAAATGCATATTACTAGCCCTCAAATGCCAATCTAAAAATGCTACATACAGTACGATTTCAACTTGTTGGACATTCTGGAAAAGGCAAAATTCTGGAGACAATAAAAAATCAGTGGTTTCCAAGTTGGAGCAAGGGATGAATAGGCAGGGCACAGAGAATCTTTAGGGCAGAATTGCATAATCTGTTGATGCGCCTTAGAGATTGTTGCCTTTCAAAAATTCTTGCCTAAGAAAGAAAAAAATAATATGTGTCTGTCATGTTTCAGTCTATTTATACACATATCTTGAATCCTCACAATGTTGTAAATTAGATATTATCTTCTCTTAATGAATGAGGAGACGGTGGCTTGAAGAAGTCAACTTTAGCTACTGGCTAAAGTTACACAACAGGAAAGTGCAGGGCGGGGTTCAAGCCCTTCTGAGTCTGGTCCTCCCTCCTCTGCATGCCTGCTGTCTCTAACTCTTCCGATTTAGTTGTTTGGCCTAGTCAACACCGTTATCTGTTGTCTTAGTTAACTGGGGCTTCTGTAACAAAATACCATACACTGGGGGCTTAAATGACAGACATTTATTTCTCACAATTCTGGAGCCTGAGAAGTCCAAGATCAAGGTGCTGACGGATTCAGTTCTTGGTAAGGTCCTGCTTCCTGCTTGTAGACAGCTGCCTTCTCTCTGCGTCTTCACATGGCCTTTCCTCAGTGCTTGTGAATGGAGAGAGGGAACTTTCTTTCTTCCTCTTCTCATAAGGACACTAATCCCGTCATGAAAATCACACTCTCATGACCTCATCTAAACCTAATCACTTCTCAAAGGCCTCACCTCCAACCATCACATCTGAGGTTAGGGCTTCAATATATGAATGGCAGGGGTGGGGGTGGGGAGGGGGATGACAAACATTCAGTCCATAGCACCTGCTCTCTCTATATCAACTTGTCAGCTCTCGGTCACTGTTCTAACCATCTCTGAGTCCTCAGCTTCTCCTTAAAGCTAGAAGGCGAAAGTGGTGCTGACCGTCAATCCCCATCAAAACTTGTCAGTGACCTTCTGCCCCTTTGACTGCACCAAGTGTAATAATGATGATTTTATACATCTTTTGTAAAATTTATATGAGCTCATATATTTCATTAATACATAGTCAATAGATTCTTAGACTGTTAAAGCCAGAGGTGAGCTTCAAGAACAGGTAAATCAACACCTCATTTTTACAGATGAGGAGACAGTTTCAAGGAGAAAAAAGAACTTACTTCACAGCCTAGTTTATTTAGTCCACAATATGTGTTACTAAATTGAATCATTTCATTTCTGTTTTTTGTTTTTTTTTTTAATTTTTTCTTATCTTTTCTGATGAGAAGATTAACTCCATGAGAACAGGGACTTTTGTCACTGTTATACCCTCAGAGTTTAGATAAAATATATATTTTTAATATACTCTCCATTTAAATAACAAGATTTTTGGAAATAAGAAACACTATATTAAGTATAGACATATATTTAAGTCCAGCAAAAACATTCATTTATACAAATGAACATAACTACTGTTTTTCCATGTCCAAATGCTTATTTCTAAACCTTCTTCATATTCAGAGATTCAAGCCTTTTGAAACTTTCTGCCTTTCAGTGGCATGTGAATCATCAGACGTATAACTATGATCTCAATTACTCTTTTATTTATTTATGTTTTTGGGTGAGTCTTCAGTCAGATGATACATATAAAAACATGTATCCCAAAGTAACTTGGAACCCAGTTACATGATCTTAATTACTCTTGATCAACAATGTAATTTCGTGACATAAAAAGAATCCTGGAATTTTTCTTCTTGTATTTCCTGTTTGGTTAAATTCATCTTTTGTATCTCCCAAAATTCACGCATAAACACCTGACAGAAAGGTTGTTGATATTTTGAATCTCATATTATTATCTTGAAGTTTTGTTCGTCTGCATTTTTTGCATATCCCATGGGTCTAATTTAAGAGACCTGACAGTTTCTACATGACTTTTCTGTATACCCAGTAACTTGTTCTACGGTACTGCCACATAGAGCTATCTTTTCATTAAACAGTTCTTGAATAGGCAGAAAGAATTGGGCTGTAATCCCTAATTCAAACTTTATCCCCACCAGATCATGTTGAAGAGTATCTGTGAGCATAAGTTCATATAGCAATGATGGGTCTTGAAAAATTGCTTTGTGCTCTGTGCTTTACATACCGTAATGCCTCAGATAGAATTTTATTAAACATTTTATTAATACTAACCAAGAAACCTAAGGGGTAAGCTTGTTGCTAATGTCGTAATGAATCTTAATGCCCATCAATGACAAGATGCAGAAAAATCATATACCTCCAACAACTATACTTATCCTAATCCTTTTACTCTGGAAAACTATACTGAAATAATGGCATATCTCAGATTCTTGTGAGCATCCAGAACCTCCCCTCTCCCCAAATAAGACGTAGAACCAATAAAGGTTTAAAAAGGGAGAGAAGAGGAAAAGGAAGGAAGTTGGGAAGTCAAGTTTCAGCAATAAAATGTGTTTCTTATACTTCCGTGTTTATTTTATTGAAATTTACCATTTCCCATAATTGATTACTTTGAAGGTTTCTGGTGTTTGTACCATGTCCAAGTCATAAGGCCGACTGAAAGGCAATACATTTCAGTATGATCTGAATAAAGGATATAAGAAGAGTAGGAGACAGAGTGAGACATGTGGGAGGGCAAAACAACAGGAAAATGTGATGCGGAATTCGTGTGGCACAGGACCCATGCTGTCTCTCAAAAAGTTTGGCTTAAGTTGTTGTTTTGAGAAAGCATTCCTTGGACATATTTGTCTTCAGTTATTAATTGCTCCACATTGGCACTGTCAGGCCATCAGTAATGTCTAAAGCTTTAATTTCAGATGAGTAAGCAAGAGGAAAGTATTTCAACGTCACCCAGTTTCAAAATGGAAGGTGGTTTCCTGAATCTTGACTACAAGCACGAGTGTGCCTTTCATGAACTGGTATCAGGCAAGGGATAGCAAAAGATTCAAGATGCTGCAAAACACAGATTTTATAAGCAGAGGTTTTGACTTCTTTTTTTAAATTTTTCTTTAATTGAAGTATAGTTGATTTACAATGTTTGTGTTCATTTCTGCTACACAACAAAGTGATTCAGTTATACATATATACATTCTTTTTTTCATATTCTTTTCCATTATTGTTTATCATAGTATATTGAATATAGTTCCCTGTGCTACACAGTAGGACTTTGTTGTTTATCCAGTCTATACATAGTAGCTTACATCTGCTAACCCTAACCTCCCAGTCCACCTCTCTCCCAACCCCCTCCTCCTTGGCAACCACAAATCTGTCCTCTATGTCCGTGAGTCTGTTTCTGTTTTGTAGATAGGTTCATTTATGTCATATTTTAGATTCCACATATGAGTGATATCATATGGTATTTGTCTTTCTCTTTCTGACTTACTTCACTTAGTATGATCATCTGTAGTTACATTAGTACTCCAATGTATATATATATATACCACATCTTCTTTATCCATTCATCTGTTGATGGATATTTTGGTTGTTTCCATGTCTTGGCTACTGTAAATAGTGCTGCTATGAACATAGGGATGCATGTATCTTTTTGAATTCTAGTTTTGTCTGGTTGACTTCTTTTAAGTGCATATTACTGAAGCTCTGTTTCACTTTCTGAGAAACCCCAGGATTTAAAATGAAATGGTATACTTCCTCCTTTTACATCACTTTGGAGAAAAAAATTGTCTCTAAGTAACTCGCTAGTCTGCCAAAGGATGAAAGTAAACAGTACCTAACAACCAAAACAAAAATACATTGAATATTGTAAATTAATTAGAGGGAAGCTATTAGAAACTCAGAAGGTTGTAGCAGCCGGTCTGTGACAGTAAGAAGGCAAATATACCAGCCTCTGTCATTTTGACATCAATTGACTAATTTGCTCCAGGTTTTCTTGAGGTTTCTTTTAGTGCGTTTAAAACTGCAAAAGCATTTATTTTGGTCCCAAGATAAAAAGCTTTTTATGCAATGGTGCATATTTCTAAGGTAACAAGGTTTGCACTGTCAAAACCGCCATCAAAGAGAGGTGGGGGGAATGCTACCTGTCCCGTTTATTTTGTTAGGCGTCAGCTTTACCGAAGCACTGGTTTGGAACTTAACCTAATTTCTACCGTACAGTTGCTAGTTGAAAGAGGGAAAAATGCTTTTCAAGTGATTTCATCTTTTCTGATATCATGAAGAAGGAAAATATCTTAGACACCAATGTCCTAGGACATTCTATTCTCTAACCTGGTACCCAGAACTCGTGCATGGTAGATTAAACGCAAGGGAAGAGGCAGATGTCCAAAAGATAAGTGAATCCAGATGTTTTTCCTGCTTTTTATTAATGTTGTGCTCCAGCTGTTCCATTTTTTATACTGGTAAAGTCTCAATTAGCATAAAGGATGAAATAGCAGAAGGTAGAGGTGTTCTGGAACACTAAAGCGCCAAAATAATATTTTCTACAAAATTGAAGATAACACCCAAAAACTGGGGCCAGACATCTCTGCATATTGACAGTTTTCAGAAGGAAACAGTTGCTGGCCTTTAGCCTCCTACTGGAAAACAAGACAACAGTCTGCACGACTCTACTGGCCAATGGGCAAATCCCCAATTGTCCTCAATTAAGACTGTCCCCAAGAAAATACCAAAAGAAACAGAGAACAAATATGTGTGGTTTTTTTTAAGCCTTTCTTTCTCACACACAAATAAAGTAGACCACAAGAATGAACAAAGTTTAAGAATAGCAAAACAAATTAAAAGTATACCAGCCTTCACTTTGCTGGAAGCTACGTGCAGCTCGACAATGACATGTAAGATGTTCATTCTTAGTCTAAAAAATGTTTTCCTGGGACAGCTGGAGGGCATGGCTCAGTGGTCTGAACATCTGGTTTGATGTACCTAGACTCCTTGGAGCCATGGGCTGAAGCCCTGGTATGATTTACTTAACTCTTTATCTTTTGCAGAACTAAAGAGAATTCCCAACTCTTTAGCGTGTGGTTCTTGGGAAGTTTAGGGAAAGATGTACCCACCCTGGCTTTGCTTGGAGATAAAAGATTTCAAAGGATTAAACTTGACACTTTAACCCCAAGTTACTTTCTTTCTCTTGTTTACTGCCACTGGAATGCCATATTTGTTGTTTATGTAGGGTCTTTCATTTAAGGTTTTTAAAGTACTCACTGACATGGTCTGATGGCAGAAATGAACAATGCTCATATTTTAAGGATGAGAAAGATGAGACATCAGAATCCCACAGTAAGTTAAAGGAAAGGCAATAATAAAATTTGGTCCCTACATTGGAATGCACAGTCATTTTATATGATAGAGCTTTCTGGTGGGGGGGGGGGAGGAGGAAGGTCAGACCAATGTGCACCTTGAACTATAAATTAAAAATTCAGTACAAGTGAAATTGTAACCGAACCCAGGTTCAGCCACTCGCCACTCATAAGCCAATAACTCGAGAGGCAAGTGTCAGTAGAAAGGAAAGTTGCTTTAATCAGAAAAGCCAACAATGGGGAGATGGTGGATTCATGTCCAGAGACCAACTCCAAAGATTCTGCTCAGCCACCATGATAGTTTTTAAAGGGAAAAATGGGGTGAAAGAATCTCAGTGAATCATCAAGGCAGGAGGTTGGGTTCTGCATCATTCTCCATTGAATGCAGACTGGCTGACTCTTTCTTGAGATGTTTTCTTGCCTGTGTGACCTGCCTGCAGGATTGCTAAGGGGGGCTTTTGGGGGTACTTTTTTTTAATCTAGGAAAATAATCAATAGAGTAGACAAGGCATGGTGTGAATTCAGATCACAATTCCTATAATTAGGTTCTTTTAAGGTTAGAGGAGAACAGAAATGGGCAAACAGGAAAGGAGCAAAAGACCTGCTTTCAAAATGCCCTGTAAAGGTAATGATCAATCTGAAACAAAAGGAATGTAACAGCTTTTTTTTTTTTTTTGTGGTACGAGGGCCTCTCACTATTATGGCCTCTCCCATTGCAAAGCACGGGCTCCGGATGCCCAGGCTCAGCGGCCATGGCTCACGGGCCCAGCCGCTCCGCGGCATGTGGGATCTTCCCGGACCGGGGCACGAACCCGTGTCCCCTGCATCGGCAGGCGGACTCTCAACCACTGTGCCACCAGGGAAGCCCCGTAACAGCTTCTTTAAACCTTAGTTGTTTAATCGGCAAGCTGATGGAAATAAGGCCCACCTATAAGGGTCCATGCAAAGATAAAATGAAATAACATCTGAGAATGTGCTTAACACATAATGGGTGACACGGAAATGCCACTCTCTCTTTCATTCTGACCCTCAAGGATGGCATTATAAAATAAGACTTAAGAACTTTCTACTCCCAGAGCAAGAGGTATGGGAGAGGATACTTTTTAAAAGTCTTGATGTCTGATCCCAAACCCTCAATCCTTTCCTTGGGATTGGGATTAGCAGAGGCAAATGATTATATGTAGGATGGATAAATAACAAGGTCCTAATGTATAGCACAGGGAACTATATTCAATATCCTGTGACATACCATAATGGAAAAGAAAATGAAAAAGAATATATATATAAAACTGAGTCACTTTGCTGTACAGAAAAACTTAACACAACATTGTAAATCTACTATACTTCAATAAAATTAAAAAGAAAACAAAGGCAAATTCCAAAAATTTTCAGTTGTGACGATAATTTTCAGTCAAAATAATAACACTTGTTCTATATAACTGCATTTATGAGACAACATATAAGAATTCCATAGTAGATATGAAAGAAAAAGAAACTAAAAGGGACCAAGAAAATAAAAAAATAAATTTAAAAAAAGTCTTGATGTTTCAACCAAATAATCTGGAAACGGCAAGCCAGCAGAACTTGTGTTGTTCTCTTTAACACGGCATACCCTCTATTTGCTTACCCATTCTGTTACACATTCAACTTTTCTTTTGTTTGTATTTTTTCTTTTTGGCCACTCTACCCACAGCTTGTGGGATCTTAGTTCCCCAACCAGACCTTCGGCAGTGAAAGCGCAGACTCCTAACCACTGGACCGCCAGGGAATTCTGTCTGTTAGTACATTGAAGTACTTGTTATGAGGTGAGCACTGAGGATACCAAAAGCAGTAAGTGAGACCCTCACAAATAGTTAAAGAGTCTAGTGGAGAGAGACAGACATGTATACAAATAGTTGCGAGGCAGGATGGATGACACAATAAACTATTTAACAACTATTTAAAGACAGCTAGTGTGGGATATAATTCCTTTTATTTCCCAGAGTACTCTGCCCATATCAACTATTCAGGAAGAGTTTTTTTTTCTGAAATCAGGTTTTAATAATGATGGCTATTAGCATAAAATCTGCTCTGCCTGCTAAACAATTGTCACCGTCATCCATTACACAGGGCTGCTGAAAGGCTTAAGTGAGTTATTTTACATAAGGCAGTTAACACAGTGCCTGCACATACAAAGAAAGCACTCACTAGCATTTTTATTATAATTATCATGATAATACCAAAACCAGTTCATCACTATAATAACATAATCATATCATCACTATAATGTTATCATTAAGTATAGAAAAATTATATCCCAACAATCCTGAAAACTGGGGCAAGGTCAGTGGGGATGAGGTTGGGGGCAATGTCCAACCCGATATATACAATCAAAAAGAGTCCTCGGGGCTTCCTTGGTGGCGCAGTGGTTGAGAAGCCGCCTGCCGACGCAGGGGACACGGGTTCGTGCCCCGGTCCGGGAGGATCCCACATGCCGCGGAGCGGCTGGGCCCGTGAGCCACGGCCGCTGAGCCTGCGCGTCCGGAGCCTGTGCTCCGCAAGGGGAGAGGCCACAGCAGTGAGAGGCCCGCGTACCGCAAGGGAAAAAAAAAAAAAAAAAAGAGTCCTCGGATAACCCATAGATGCTTCATTTACTCAACCTCTACCCAGGTGCAAGGTCATAAGAACCTGAACTGGGACTGTTCTAAAAGGCAAATGAAATAAGCAGTCCCTTTAAAAGCGCTTCAAAAGACCTCCCAACAAATACCTCCCTATTATACCAACTGCAGGTTCTTGAAAGTCCTCTAGCAAGAAACTCAGCTTGCATATACTTGGAGAAATCATATATTTCTCTAAAGCAGTGGTCTTCAACCAGCAGGATATTTTGCTGCCACTCCCCCAGGAGATATCTGCAATGTCTGAAGACATTTTAAAGGGTCACAACAGGGTAAGAGGGAGTGGGGAGTATAGGGGTGTTATTAGCATCTAATAAAGTTCAGAGATGCTGCTAACCATCTTACTATACACAGGACAGACCCTATAACAGAATCATCTGGTTCAAAAATGCCGTAGTGCCAAGTTGAGAAATTTTGCCCTAAAGGAACACATAGTTATTTACCCCTACTTAGTTAGGCATTCCCATTCATTATCTTTTTCACCTAATTTCAAACTACGGTGTAAATAATTGGGCTATATCTTCCTTGAACAAGGATAAATAGGTGCTGTGGGCTGGAGAAAAGGTAATGAGCAACAGGGCATTTACTCTATATGGGAGCAGAAGAAAGGAATCTAAGCAATATGAAAATTTTCCTATTTCATATTTTACCCAAAGGCAATCTCAATGCCTTTCCTTGAAACAAACATAATTTTAAAAATGGTTGGAACGCACACATATGAGGTGCTCCATAAATTCCCACTGTATGATTGATTTCAATTGTAAGTCCAGATTGCATCTTGTCATGTCCCTGAGGAAGATGAAAAACCAGACTTCTGAAGATCCAAGAGTTTAGCAAATGATTTAACAAAATATTTTGAGCAACTATTATATGTCAGACAAGGTTCTAGAGGCTTGAGATACACCAATAAAGAAAGCAAAGATACCTATCCTTGGGGGACTCACATTCAATCAAGTTTTGAGGAAAGGGCAAGAAATTCTTGAACTGGAGTGCCTCTACATATGGCATTATATTTTTCCAACCTATTTCTCTTTCTTGACTGAAAAATAGAAATGAATTTTAAGAGAGTTTTTATCTACATTAGAAATTAATCTATTTCCAAGGCAACGAAGCAAAATAGATTGCAGTAGTAAGCAGTCTTTTTGCAGATTGTTGTTTAAGAAATTAAAATTTATGGTGTGTAAGAAACAAATATGAGGAAGACATCCAAGCCTGGGTATATTTCTCTAGTCCAGGTAAAAATGGAGATGGAAGATTGAGAAAGAGAAATATCATAGGATATCCCTTATATGCAGAATCTAAAAAGAAATAGTACAAATAAACTTATTTACAAAATAGAAACAGACTCACAGACTTAGAGAACAAACTTATGGTTACTGACGGGAAGCATGGGGGCAAGAGATAGTTAGGGAGTTTGGGGTCGACATGCACACACTGCTAGATTTAAAATGGATAACCTACAAGGACCTACTGTATAGCACAGGGAACTCTGCTCAGTGTTATGTGGCAGCCTGGATGGGAGGGGAGTTTGAGGGAGAATGGATACATGTATATGCGCGGCTGAGTCCCTTTGCTATGCACCTGAAACTGTCACAAGTTGTTAATCGGCTATACTCCAATATAAAATTAAAAGTTTAAAAAAAAGAAATATTAAATAAATATCTGTACTATGACTTGCCCTGTTTTAGGAGGAAGTCTTCCGCAACAAGACAACAGACAGCTTTTGAAATAGCCTGCCCTGATGGTGTTAATAACAAAAGTCATTCAGACATTTAGTTTGGGTCTGCACTACATTTGAAAGCACAGGGCTATTTACCCTGAATTCTCCCTGATTAGCTTCAGTGAGAGCATTTAATCACTTCTCCAATAGCCTCAGTCTGGAAAGACTAATGACAACCTGGATCTGTCCCCTTCTTGTACTCTGAAAGCCTAGAAAATATGCAGGCAGATAAATGTTACTTGCTTGAAAGCTCTGCTGAAGTTCTGTCCCCCCAAAGATACCAACAGTTCTGGGAGGCTTTGCTGGGTCCTCCTTTCCCCATGTTTTTCCTATAAAATACATATTTATTTGTTGAGCTCATAAGATGCATGGAATTCCATGAGGAGAACTGAAAAGGATTCATCTGGAGCCTGATTATATGCCTCACCACTGAAGCATATGACACCTCTGCTTCTGTTTGCTGACTTCCCACAGAGATGCTACAAATCAGTAGCCCCAGAAACCCCTGGAGCCACCAGCAACAACAAGCCTTTAAATCTCTTTTGGTTCTGGAACTTGGACTGGGACACAAGTTGAGCAAAGAATGTCACATATTTATACTAACATTTATGCAGGATGATTTCTGCCTTTACAGTTCACCTCTATAGTTAATTACTATATTCAACTTTGCAAACTAAAGAAATAGAATGGTAAGGTCAGTGTCAGACTGCTCATAAATCATTTTTTAAAAAAGGAGATGAGGGGACACATTGAGTCTTCTGACTCACGATAAGTCTCATGGTATAACTGATGAATTCTAAGTTTGTACCCAGGAGTTCTGGATACCCCTGTGGCTATAATGAAATAGCTGCAAGAGGCCATCACTCAAGCCATGCAAGTTACTAGTTTCTGTTCCACTTTCTGGCCTTCCCACCAATGCGGAACATTCATCAGGCATCTTCAAGTTTAAATATTGATACCATGACATCTTAAAGCAAGGGATCACAGTATGCTATATGGTTTAAGACCATTCCTAACATGAAGAATTCACAAAATTAAAACAAACACCATGCCTCTACCTTTTATTAAAATTTAATATATGGTTCTGAGTGGTCAAGTCCAAATCTTAAACTTCCTTTGAAGGTCAAGTCCAAATTTTAACTTCTACCAAATATACCCATGATAGTCAAAGGTCTTCAATAAACACAGTAGTTTGAAGGAAAAAGTGGATCTAGCAGTTAGATCTTGAAATGAGGAGTGTTAGTAGAAGGTCAGAGAAACTTGGAGAAATATTTTAAAAGATTGGGTGAGGCTAGGGATTGAACTTTTTTTTTCCTTTCATTTCTGTGGTTTAGGATGGCAGGCCACTATATAAGTGATCATGAAATCAATTTCGTGGTGCACCAATGAGCATTTTTCTAATGAAACAGACATCTGTAAAAAACAGTATGCATGTTTGGTTATGGGTCACAATATAAAATGTGTTTCTAGAAAATGCTGCATGCCCACTGACCTAGAAGCATGTTTACTGTGTGCACTAGAAGGTGTAAGAGGCTTTTTAAACTCTTCCTGAATCTTTTTGGGAGCAAGTGAACTTGATCATCATGTGGTCTGAATTAGTTCAGCACTTCTTCCCTCCAAAGGAGCCAAAGAATTTGATGATCAGGTTCACTATTCGGCAGGACTGGACAGTTGCTATTGGCCAAAGAGTATTGCCACATGGCCTTAGCAAGTATCTTAAACTTCCTGAGTCTCAGTTTCTTCATCTGTAGAATTGGGAACACTATTATCTACTTCATAGAGTGTCAAAGTAATAACTACTAGCAAACAAAAGCATTTAATACAGTTCTCAATACAGAGTAAGAAATATATAATAAGTGTTTCCTTTCTTTCCAGCTTTCATTCAGGGAAAAAGATACCTTCTGCCACTCCCTGTTCCTGTATAAAGAGACAGGTCACCTTTCCACACTGCCAGGAGTTGGGATGCTGTGACATTGTCAAGTGCTTTTCTGCTGTCAAGTTAATGAAAGATTACTCACGCCCCCTCTCCCTGGTCAGCACAGCTTGCTTATGGAAAAATCGGAAAATACCTAAGAGCACTAAGCAAGAATCAGCTCTGTGTAAAAGCAATTTTCTCCAGCTTTGTGAGTGAGAGCAGCTGTAAATCACTCAACCCATTTACATTTATCCTGCTTTTTAAAGCGGGGTGGCGATGGGAAGAAGGGAGGGATATTTACCCAATGAGAAATGTTACCCTAGGACAGAAGAGAAAATGTTTCCAAAATCACCTCCCTGTTGGGCCAGTGGCAGGCTATGTGTGCCAGGAGACTAGGAGGAAGGGGTATGAAGAGGTTACAACAAACTCTATCTCCCAGAGTAAACCTCAAAGTTGGAATACCTGTGCACAGAATTAATATCCAATCATTCTCTTTACTTGGTTTTTCTTTGCAAATGCAGGAAAAAAAAGTTTACTTAAGATAGCTTAATTGTTTTTAATGCCTGATACATAAAACCAAATAGAACACTCCCAGTGTTAGTGATGGACCTCTCGGCTTTTACCATCTCTACGATATTTACTCCATCTCTGAGCAATTTTAGATAAGCTAAGCCAGCAGCTGGGCAGAGCCCAGCTGTAACTAGGACTGATGTCCTTGCTTCATCTAAGAGAAAGCCCACGGGGCTGAATCCAAGCATCCAAACAGAGAGAAAACATTTTCCACTACCAAGGACAGATGATCTTAGCTATGTTAAACCAGTCTCTGCAGAATTCTTACCTGAACATTCCTCATTTGAAGGTAAACCGAGGTCGCTCAAAGACTGTCACAGGAAATTTATTGAGAAGAGTCTTCCATTTGCAGTAATCATTTTACCTAGAAATAAATGCACGCAGTCAGAGATAGCAAAGGAGGTCTGTCAGAGGAGGCTTGCCCTGTGCCAGTAGTCAGTGCTATGATATAAACATAATTGGTGCCCCTGTCAGGAATATTTCCCAAATAGAATTTATAACTCTTCCTGGGAAACATGGGAAATCATCAGCTAAATAAAAAATAAAATCATATTTTAAGTTAAGGTCAAGAGAGGGAACAATTGTTTGGAAAAGCAGAGTTCAATGTCAGACCTCCTTATATTTCCAGATGCATGTTCTACACATTGAGGGAAACAGGACAATTACAGCCATTTCACCATTTCTGTATGAAGGCTAATTTTCAACTACTAGACTAGACCTCTCTTTTCCTTTAAACCAAGTTTCTCAAATAAACATTCTATAGTTTTCATGCCCACTGTCTTCTTTGAGGCACCACTTAATTCTTGCTAGCCAAACCCAATTCTTTCTATCATCCATCGATCTATCTATCTAGTTACTATCATCTATCATCTATGTCTATCTATCTATCTTTCTAAGTCTGAATCTTTCACCTTTTTTAACTCTTGAACCGCTCTTTATGCTTCTCTTTGATCTTGGCTTCTCATTTATATTGTATGGTCTTACCACGTCTACCAGTTTTCTCAACTGGAAAATGATGTCATAAAGCATTATGTTTATGTTTTTTCTTCTACTTCCCAAGCCACTCCATTTGTTTTCTTCCTTAACTATCTCCTTATTTTCAATATATTCCTTTTCATCATTCCTTATATCCAAAGATAAATCTAATGAAAATCAGTGCCTTAAAATTTCTCCAAATACCTTTCCTTGTGTCTGGAATGTTCCCGTCTCCCTCAGTTAACTTAGAGATTAGAATTCAAACTCATTCCTTCACTCTCAGTTCAAAGACTGTGACATTTAAAAGGTATAAACAGGAAAATTTGGTTATTTTTCCATGTGAGGGAAAAATAAAGACATTTTTAAATATATAAAAACAAAAAATTACTATTTATTTTTCTCCTAAATAAATTTTGGAGAAAAATCCCTGATGAAGTGTACCAAATAAGCAAAATTGAATCTGAGCAATACTTCAGGAAGGGAGAAGACATGCTATAGCAGAAATAGTGATAAGCTCCAAACAGGAAAACTTAAGAGTAAATCTAAGCCACTGTTCATAATGTCTGTGAAATTGACTGCTCTTATTAGGGAAAAAAAATTATTTAAATACAAGTGGGAAATATAAAATAAAGTTGGTAATAATAATAGCAACCTAAAGCTAAAATTCCAGATTATTTTAGCAAAACAAATATTTTTGACAACAGACTGGGAGGAAAGGAGGAAAGTTAAAAAAGGCTGAGATCTTATCTTGTTTAAAAAAGGAAGACTATTAATAATATAATTCTTCATTTAAATTTTTTGGGTTTTTTTCCCAGTTTTATTGATAGATAATTGATGTACAGTACTGTATAAGTTTAAACTGTGCAGCACCATGATTTGACTTATATACATCATGAAATGATCATCACAGTAAGTCAAGTGAACATCCATTATCTCATATAGATACAAAAGAAAAGAAATAAATTTTTCCTTGTGTTGAAAGCTCTTAGGATTTACTCTCTTAAAACCTTCGTAAATAACATATAGTTACATTAATCATGTTGTACATTACAGCCCTAGTAATTACTTACCTTATAACTGGACGTTTGTACCTTTTGACTACCCTTGTCACCATACAAAGATATATTATTATTGACTATATTCCCCATGCTTTACATTTCATTCTTGTAACTCATTTATCTTGTAACTGAAAGTTTGTACCTCTTAATTTCCCTCATCTATTTCACTCACCCTTCTCCCCTCTGGTAACCACGTTTGTTCCTTGTAACTGTGACTCTGCTTCTGTTTGGCTATGTTCCTTCATTTGTTTTGGTTTTTAGATTCCACATACAAGTGGAATTATATGGTATTTGTCTTTCTCTGTCTGACTTATTTCACTTAGCGTAATACCTTCTAGGTCCAACCATGTTGTCACAAGTGGCAAGATTTCATTCTTTTTTTACGGCTTAGTAAAATTCCATTGTATATATAATATATACCACATCTCTTTTTATTCGTCCATCTATCGATGGACACTTAGGCTCCTTCCATATCTTGACTATTGCAAATAATGCTGCAGTGAACATTGGAGTTCATACATCTTTTCAAGTTAGCGTTTTTATTTTCTTTGGAAAAATACCCAGAAATGGAATTGCTGGATCATATGGTGGTTCTATTTTTAATTTTTTGAGGAATCTCTATTTTGTTTTCCACAGTGCCTGCGCCAATTTACATTCCCACCAACAATGCATGGGGTTCCCTTTTCTCCACACCCTCACTAATATTGGTTATTTGCTGTCCTTTTGATAATAGCCATTCTGACAGGTATGAGGTAATATCTCATTGTGGTTTTGATTTGCATTTCCCTGATGATTAGTGATGTTGAAAATCTTTTCATCTGTCTGTTGGCCATCTATATGTTTTCTTTAGAAAAGTGTCTATTCAGTTTCTCCATCCATTTTTTAATTGGATTGTTTGATTTTTTTGGTGTTGAGTTGTATGAGTTTTGTATATTTTGGATATTAACCCCTTATCAGATATATCATTTGTAAATATGTTATCCAACTCAGTAGGTAGCCTTTTCATTTCATTGATAGTTTCCTTTGCAGTGTAAAAGCTTTTTAGTTTGATACAGTCCCATATGTTTATTTTTGCTTTTGTTTCACTTGCCTGAGGTGACATTTAAAAAAAAATATATTGCTAAGATTGATGCCAAAGGGTGTACTGCCTGTGTTTTCTTCTAGGAGTTTTATGGTTTCAGGTGTCATGTTTAAGTCATTAATCCATTTTGAGATTATTTTGTACATGGTATGAGAAAGCAGTCCATTGATTCTTTTGCATGTAGCTTTCCAGTTTTCCCAACACCATTTAGTGAAGAGGCTGTCTTCCCCACATTGTACATTCCTGCTTCCTTTGTCATAGATTAATTGACCATGTAAATGTCCGTTCATTTCTGGGCTCCCCATTGTGTTCCGTTGATCTGTGTGTCTGTTTTGTGCCAGTACCATACTGTTTTGATTACTGTAGCTTTGTGGTATCATTTGAAATCAGGAATCATAATACTTCTAGTTTGTTCTTCTTTCTCAATATTGTTTTGGTTATTTGGGGTCTTTTGTGCTTCCATACAAATTTTAAAATTATTTGTTCTAGTTCTGTGAAAAATGCCATTGGTATTTTGATAAGAATTGTATTGACTCTGTAAATTGCCTTGGATAGTATGGTCATTTTAACAATATTAATTCTTCTAATCCATGAACACAGTAAGTATATCTTTCCATTTGATTGCATCATCATCAATTTCTTTCATCAGTATCTTCCAGTTTTCCAAGTACAGGTTTTTTACCTCCTTAGTTAGATTTATCCATGGGTATTTTATTCTTTTGATGCAATTTTAAATGGCATTGTTTTCTTAATTTCTCTTTCTGATAGTATGTTATTAGTGTATAGATTTTTCATTTTGATAGTAATTCAAATAAGTCTGTTAAAAATTTAAGCATAAATATTATTAGAACATACTTGAGATCATGCCCAAACCACTTAAGGAATTAAGATGAAACAGAAAATGTATTTATCTTACTGTTAAGGAAATGGGAAGTGGGAGAGGACATTTAACTTAAAAAACACAGTATACAGAGGTGAAATAAAATAAAATAATATGCCCTAAAGTGAACCAAGCAGATCAGAATTTATAATGAATATGAATAAGTTCAACTTATCTATTTAAAATCAAGAATATTATATTAGTTTCAAAATAGCTCATTATTATTTCCCAAGGAAATATATAAAACAGAATGACACAGAAAGGTTAAAAACAAAACCTGGGAAAATATATCAGTAAAATGAAAAAATTAAAAATGGTAATATTAATACTTACTAAATATTCAGTTCAAAGAATAATTCAGGTAACCATATACAAAGAACTACAAACCCATATATAAATTGCAACAAATTCAGAAACATTCTCAGCCTCTCATATTTTAAGAAATTCAAAAGAAAGTAATAAAGGGATGCAATTTTCCATATATCAGATTGGCAAAGGTGTGTTTGAGAATATTCAATATTTGCTAATAAGAAAACAGGCCCACTCAAATATTGTTTTGGTGACTATAAACTGAAACATAATTTTCAATTTGGCAGTAGCTTCAAAATATTTTATACATACACTTTGATCCAGCAGTTTTACTTTTAGGAATTCGTTCTATAGACAAATTACACAATGTCACAAAGATATCATTGCAAGGATATTCTTCGTTGCATTTTTATAACAGCAGAAAGAATTAATAATCATCAAGAGGGGGCAAAATAAATACATTTTTGTACATCCCTACAATAAGATCTTAGAAAACACTTTAAAAGAATGGATTATATCTATGTGTACTGACATAGAAAAAGTCTAAAATATATATGAAGTAAAAACAGTTAAATTTTATTTCAATACATTTATACTGTAATTCCATCTGCAATTTTAAGAAGAAAAGACAGACTTCATCTATTGCACCATTGTGAATATCTTCATCAATTAGGGAAATATATGTAGTCATATCTGATTTATTTTTCTAATCATCAAACCTCAAATATTTTACCAGTAGGAAATCTGCTATCTTTCTGGAAGGCTTCTCACCTTCCTAACTTTAAATTCTGTACAAAATCTGGGGGTGGGGGGAGGGGCGTCCTCTTCAAGGCTGCTTCCATATACCAGACAAACTAATAGCACTGAAAAGGCTGAATTATTCACTAGTACTGTCACTTTTGTCCCGCCACAGGGCCTTGCTCTTATACATTGACCCTGACACAGTATGATGATCACTTTTCCACTGCTGTGTTTGTGCCCCTGCTGGTTCAGATGTCTCCAAGCCTGCAGTTGCAGTTGCCTTCTCTTCCAAAGTGGCCAATCTGTTAGCCCACACACACATGCTCAGCTCTCATCCCCAAATCACAACACTTTGCCAGAGTGGCAAAGCTTGAAGGTGGTTCAAGACTCACTACAGTTGGTGTGAGAAAGAGCCCCCTACTCTTTCTTGCAATCCAAGATCTGCTGTGGAGCTCTGGTTACCAATCCAGAGGACCCCGCCTGAACCCTACAAGACACCGCCTTTCCAGTGGGCACCCTCTTAGGTTCTTAATGTCTTTTGATTCTAATAGATCTGAGTGGGACAATCTCAAGCCATCAAGAGAGTTATAACAACACTGGACTATAAAAAAGAAGGGGTTAGAGGTATGGCTTTTCCTCCCATATATTAATTGAACAATATTCTCACTAGCACCTTTGAGTACCCTTCTACTAGGACAACGGGTCACTTACACTTACATAACTAATGTAGCCCACCTAAATGATGCTTCTTTTAATAAAAAAAAATCTCCAAAGCATGGTGTTGCCCTTAACTCCAGACATATAAGAGGCTGACCTACATATGTATACACATAGACACACTGATGATAAACATGACTCTATCCAGTTCTGTGACTGATTTATTACTGTGACAATTCCACATTGCTTTCACTGTTATAGCTTTGTAATACGCTGACATATGATAGAGCAGATTCATTTATATTTTGATGGTGTTTTCAAACATACTTGCCTTTTTTGTCCATTTTATCTTTTGTGAAACTTTAAAACCTGCTTGTTAAGCTTAATAAAATATCCTATCAGGGGCTTAACTTCATGGTCCATTGAATTTTAAAAATAATTTTGCAATAATTGGCATCTTTACAACATTGAGTCATTCTATCCAAGAACATGGTATGTCTTCCTGTCTCTATTTGTCCTTCAGTTGTGTTCCTATCATATACAGATCATGTACTTTTCCTGTTAAATACTTTATGATTTTGTTACTCTTGTGAATGGGGCTGTTTACTCCATCATATTTTCTAATTGGTTGTAAATACTGATTAGGAAAGCTGATGATCATTGAACATAGGTATTGTAACCAGCCACTTTACTGTTCTACTTTATTCTAATATCTTTCAGTTTGACTTTCTTGAATTTTATAGGCAGGCATATTGTCTGTCAATAGTGAAAATTTGTCCTATTGCCTTCCTGAAGTTTTTGTTTAATTGTTTCATCTTACTACATTGGCTTTAAGCTCTAATACACCACTGAATAATATTGGTTATGGTGGGTATTATTGTCTTATTTCTGGCTGTTTCAGTTAGATGTGTTCAGTCCTGAATAATTCAACTAAAGTTTCCTTCTCCCCTCAGTACTTAGAAGTTCATAGGTTGTTGGTGTGGTACAACTGTTCAAGAAAAGTGCCAACAGTGAGTCGAGCTCTTTATATCTTTCTCTGCATCTTCCTTAGTATGTCGGGTTTTCCTTAGACTCACTATTTGTGGGTTGAAAAACGGGTCCTTCTCACAATCAAGGCAAAAGAATGAGGAGACATTCAGGACAGTCTGGTACCTCCTTCTATCAAGAAAGAAAAACAAGCTTTCTCAGAATGCACAGGGGACTTCCATGTACAACTGGGTGGACAGAACTCAATCCTATAACCACCTCTTACAGCAAAAGTAGCTGAGAAAATGAGTACTTAACTGAGCATCTTCGTCCCCCAAAAGGACAGTGACGTTTTATTAGAAAGGAAGAAAGGAAGAAGGTATAATGGGTAGACAACCAAGAGTGCCTGCCACCCTGACTTACTGTGACTTACATTAGACTGTGTCTAATGTTTCAGAAACATTTGTGTCATATATAGAATGGATAAACAACAAGGTCCTACTGTATAGCACAGAGAACTATATTCAATATCCTATGATAAACCATAATAGAAAAGAAAATTTTAAAAAGAATGTGCATATATATATGTATAACCGAATCACCATGCTGTGCAGCAGAAATAAACACAACATTGAAATAACTATACTTCAATTTAAAAAAAGAAATTATTAGGCTGGGTACTGTAATTTTCTGATAGAGAGTTTTATCAGCCTGAGGAAGCTCGGTTCTAGTCTTAGCTTGATGAGGTCTTTTAAAATCAGGAAAGAATATTGAATGTTATCAAAACTCCTGTGACATCTATTGAGAAGATAATATGTGTTTGTTTTTTCAATTAATATGTTGATTCAGAGTAATAGATTCCAATTGTTGAATCATTCTTGCAATCCTGGAATAAACAATGCTTAGAATATGATTATTCTGTCAATCCATTACTGTACTTAATATGAAAATACCATTCTCATATTTTTTTGCATTAATGCTCTCAAGTAAAATTGATCTACAGTTTTCTTTATGCTATCGTTGTCCAGTAATTTTCATGAGCACTCTGTAACCACACAGAATAGATTAGTGGACTTCTTGTCTTTTTCTGTTTGAACAGTTCAAATAGAATTACCTATCCCTTCAAGATTAGGTAGAATTCCTTTCAGTAATGTAGGCCAGTAGCTTCACTGAAGTGACAGATTTGCAACTGTGTTCTGTTTTTCCCTTGATTATTCGTATCTTCAGGTATTCTGTCATTGAAACAGTGGTTATTTTTTAGTTTATTCAGTGATGTGCTTTATCTTCAATTTTTTAATATATAATTTTTATATGTAATTTTCTAATATATAATTTTGTTAAAAAATTTACTCTAAGTATTGCCTTGGCAGATTTGATTTTGCTCACATTTTCATTCGTTCCCAAATAGACTGTCATTTCAACATTGATTTCTTCTTTAGCTTGAATTATTTAAAAGAATTTTTAAGAAAATATTCATGTGAATAGCAGAGGGTATTTCTTTTCATTTTCTTTTGTTGTTGTTATTTCCAGCAGTTGATATTTGCTGTTCTGTGCTACCTAGCATTCAGCCACCCCTCCAATTTGGAGGTCAGCCTCTGCGGGATGAGTCTTGGTGGAGACTCCAGAGATGAGGGTAGCAGCAAGATTCCAGTGGCAGCGAGTATCAAATGATCATGCACAAGATGACATCCAAACTGGACCTTCACCATGAGTTCTGTCTGACCTGTCCTTCTTGTATCTTACCTGGTTCTCCCACCTACAGTCAGTTCTGTAAGCTCTCTACTATCTTTCCAATAAATTTCTTTGCTGCTGAAAATAGTCATAGTAAGTTCTGTTGCTTGCAACCAAAAATACTTTTATTGGTAATTTATAATTTCCTACTTTAGACCTAGAAAATATTCATAAAAATTCTGCTTTATGGAAACTTATGGACATTTTTTCTTTGGGGCTTAATACACAGTCAAATTTTATTAATAGTCCATTTTTTTCTCATCTCTGGTTTATTAGATACATTTTATGTATCAAAGATTTTTCTAACATAATTAAAGACTTTTTCTTTCTTTTGGCTTATTAGCTTCTGAGATAAGTGGATTTAAATCTCACACTGTTGTTATAATTCTGGCCAGGTCATGAACGTTTCATTGGTGGACTCCCAAATGTTAGTATCTGTAGGCGTTTCTCTTGGGTCAGTTTTTCCAGAGAATAATCTTCCAATCCTTTGCCAAGAGAGATAGAAGGCTGGCTGCCAACATGCTAGCTGAAGAGTATCAAAAGACAGCCAAGAATATCCCTACCAGACATGTATTTTCTCTTGAAATACACGCTTCTCAACTGCTTTTTATACAGTGCTTAACCGCTGGCCTAAGACATGGTTATTTCCATTAGAAATAACCTCCCGTCCTCTGAAGTGCTGGTGAAGCTGGGCAAGGTGTCCTGTTTGGGACAGGAGGAGAGGTACTAGGGTTTAACTAATCTTTACGCAGATTTCCAACTCCCTGATTTTAGTTATGCCCTAGTAAACTAGGTAACCTATTGCCTTTCCAGAGTTCTGTGATTCAGATGACCTTGCTTCTCATTCACATTTCTTCTCCAAGCCCTTAGGTTTCAGCTTTCTCCTTTATGCTGAACAAATCCCACTCAGCCAGCTGTTTCCTTTGTTCTAAATCTGATGACATCTCTGGTCCACAGTCTCCCCTCAGTTCTATTTTTCCTTTTGGAGAGTATACATATATTCATATGTATGTGTATATGTATATAATGGGTTTTTAAAGTAGGTTTTCATTAGAGAAGAGAGGTGTTTCTTTCCCTTTCTTTTCTTATTGTGTAGTGATAAAGGTAGTATTATTTTTCTCCTTCCATTTTTTTTCTCCTTCCTAATGTATATAGCTTTTCTCCTGAAGGTCAGGCCAGACTGGGAGGGGGATGAGGAAGAGAGGTGCCTGGGGTCCATGTAAGGAGGCACTTGATCCCAAGTAATGACCGTGCATTTGCATGATGCTAATAGTGAAAACCTCCTCTAATGTTGTATCCTAGATGCCTCTATTGCCTTACCTTTGTCCTAACTCTGCTGAAGTTATTCCCTTCTCTGCACTGCACTCAAAGGATAGAACTCAAACTCATACCATTATTGGCCTTAGGAGTCATGGGACAGAATTTGGAGCTGCCAGAGTGGCTAGAAATTAATGGAAGAAGTCACAGAAGGGGAGCTACAAAATTAGTGTATAAACTTCTCTCAAATTCTTTGCTGATCCCTGAACAATACATGTGTAAGACTCCAGGGAGCTTAGAACAAGTCTCAGCACCCCTCAGAGGGTGATACCAGAATCCAAATTCTCTACAATGTTCTGCAACGTTGAATCTAATATATTCTATAATCTTTAGATAAAATAAAGCAGTTTTAGATTCACAAAGAAGTTTAAAAATATGACCTATAAGTGAAGAAAAAAATGGTTAATAGAAACAAAACTACGAATGTCCCTGACATCCCAAATTTAATTAACAAAGTAGGACTTTTAAGTTACCATGATACATATTATGTTAAAGAAGCTACAGGAAACAAAAATGGATTAAATGGCAAAAAGGTGGGGAATTTCAAGGGAGATATATATTTTTTTCCTGTACTAAAGCCATATTTCATATATTGAAGTTATAAATAAGAACAAAAGGAAATCTTAAAACTAAAAAATATGATAACTGAAAATAAATAATTGTTGGATGGTAATAACAGCAAACTGGACACAACAGAAAACCAGTAAATGTTAAAAAAAAAAAGTCAAAAAAATGTTTAAAAATTAAAGCACAATAAAAATTTTTTAGAAAAGAATGAAGAGTGTGTCAATGACAAGGGGAACAGAGTTAAGTTGTCTAATGCGTGTGTAATTGTAATCTCAGAAGGAGAGAGGAAAGGTAATTGTGAATAAAAATACTTGCAGAAATGTTGGCTGAAATTTTTCCAAAACTGATCAAAAATGGCATCACACAAATACAGGAAATTCTAGCAGGATAAATACACACGCAAATCCATACGGAGGTGTATCACAATCAAACTGCTACAAAACAAAAATAAAGAGAAAATCTTAAAAGAAGTCCACGGAAGGAGGCCCATTACCTATAGAGAAACAAGGATAGCAATAAGCTGACTTCTCAGAAACTATGGAAGCCATAAAACAGTGGAACAATATTTTTTAAATGCTGAAAGAAAGGACTGTCAGCCTAGAATTTTACATCTAGGTGAAAAATATCTTTAAAATGGAGGCAAAAGAAAAGTCATTTTCAGATAAAATCTTCTTAAATTTGTCTTCTACAAATCTGTACTACAAAAAATGCTAAAGGGAGTTTTTCAGATAAACGTGAAATGATGTCAGATGGAAATTTAAATCTATAGGGAGAAATAAAAAGCAGTAAAGATGGTAACTATGTGAAAAAACAAAAATGACTAGTTTTCTTTCTTTTTCAAAATCCTTTAAAAGTCCATTGACTCAGTGAAGCAAAAAAATAACAACAATATATTATAGGGTTTATAACAGCAGTAAAATATATGGCAATTATAGCAAGGAGATGATAGGGACATACATAGAAACACACTGCTGTAGAACTCTTACATTGTAAGTGAAATGACGTTATATTAATTCAAGGTAGACAGTGATAAATTAGATGTATATTATAATCTCTAGAGAAAATACTAAAAAAAAAAGTCTGTAAGTCCTTTTCTGATTAGAGAAATCAAAAAGTCACCCTGGAACCTACCAGCAATGCTCTGAACAGCAATGTTGTCCTCCCAAGCTACTAAGTCTGGACCCTCCTAACAAAGTAGAAGGACATAGCCTAAGCCTTTCTCCCCATGTTAGAGAGACTACAGAGAAAGGTGTGTATATGTAAAGAGGCAGAGACATAGGAAGCATGTAAGTAACTATCTTATTTCAGTCATTGTGTAAGTGATACCTTGCTTATGTTCTGATGGCTTTATGTGATCCGAGTAACTGTGTTACGCTGTGGTGGGCAGGTAATTTCTGGAGGCAATCGGAGGAATCAAAGTGGTTTAGACACGGCTACAGTGGTATATGTGGACCACTCAGGTCTACCCAGAATCAGTTTGCTTACTGGGACCAGTTCATACGTCTTGGCTAGTAACCAACCTTAGTCAATCACATGCATAGGAACAAGATCTAGTCACATTCTGTACATATGCTTTGTGTGCATATGCCTTGTGTGTGTATTACGGTAAATTTCAAATGTGCTTTAGCCAACTGGTTCCCAGATAGAAAGGACCAGGGAAGCAAGTAGACACAGTTTTCAGTTTAGGGATTCTTATGCACACAAAGAGAGCGTACAATGGAAGCTACAGACTAGGAAAAAATGTTCTTTGTTGCACAATAGAATGGCAACAGAAGTAGTTACAAGTACCTTAAGCTAACCTTAGGAAGCATTACAGACACAGGATCTATCAGAGATCGATGAGTTACGAGATACTATTAAAGAGCCTTAACAATTGCAGGTTCTATATAAGTCTATGATTATGATTAAATGCTTGAATTTTAATATATATGGATTAAAAACATGCAGATATGGGTCAAGGAGGCAAAATGAATGAATATTTTATCATGTTCAATTTGTATCCATGGTGATTAAAGCCAGAAAAGGAAAGTGAAATTCTCTTCTCTCTCCCACTCACAGAGCATTATCTGGCCCCTACTCCCAGCATAAAGCACTCCTGCTTTCCCATTATGGGTCAGAGTAAATACTGAGATGCTGGTCATTTGCAGCTGTCATTCATAGTCATCACCCGTAAGAAACAAACCAGTTCCAAAACTGCATTCCTAACTGGGGGGTTTGATTTAGGCCTTTTCAAAAGTAGCTCTTCTGTTAATCAGAACCCTAACTTGAACTTATATGTCATCTTCCTTGAGAAGAATTTTGTAAAACCTCCTTTTATATGTGATTTTAGAGTCAGCAGTGTATCTCTGAAGTAGTGCTGAAATGAGAAACAAAGCCTGCAAAAGTGCATTTTAGCTATGTTCCACCCCGCTGTCTCTACCTGTGTGAGCCTGGGCAATTCCCCCCATTTTCCTGAACATCAGTTTTCTTATCTATGAAATGAGAAATTTCCATTTAAGCAGTGGCTCTTAAATCCTTCTATGTCATATACTCCTCTGACAATTTCACAAAAGTGATAGATAAATTTTCTCAACAGAAGGGATGTACAAAGCTGGACAAATGCCTCTCCTCTCACATTTTCTATTTTCCACTTTGGTACCTTCCAAGAGCAAGCTAACAACAAGAGGTATTTTTAATAATTTGATCCCCTGGCTGATATGTAAACTTGATGTCTGATTGTTTTTAGAGACTTTATCCAAAAGCAAGGACTCCTGTTGTCTTTCCTTTCGCATTCCTCTACACACAGGACCTGAAGTTTCCCCTTGTCCTCTCCAGCAAGTGAAATACACAAGGAGGCAAGAACTCTGGAGAAAAAGAAGAGGTTAAAGGACCAAATAACTGTGCTAAAGGGGAGCTAGAACACAAGTAAGGAGATCACCACTGGCAGAGATGCATCCACATGGGATGCCCCAATTGTCTCTGAGAGAGGCCTTTCCTTTCTGAATAGGGAACAAACTCACTAATTTCTCCTCACTCTTTGGGCTCTGTATGGGTTGGGCTGCATCATTTGAACATGAATGACAGACTCAGTCTTTAAGGGACTCTGTGTGTGTGTGTGTGTGTGTGTGTGTGCGCGCGCGCGCGCGCGCGCGCGCGTGACCTGAACTCGCCCTTCTGCTCGAGAGATCCCTAGATTTTTGTATGGATGATGAAGATTCAAAGAGAGCTTCTCATGAGACAAACCAACCAACCAGTTGCATTTTATGGCTTTTCATCTCCTCCCCCATGCGGTACACATTTACAAAATTTTACATTTCATGGGTTCACAAACCCCTAATGTCCAACCCATGGCTCCCAGAATGAGAACCTATACATTAGATAATAACTAAGTTCCTTCCTAATATCTGGAGCCTATAACTGTCTTTGCATAAATGTTTTTGTAGTAGAGAAATTATGCTTTATATTGGAGAGAAGAAACACATACAGCAGCATAACTCTGCTCAATCACACAGATGATCAGGGGAGAACCATTCCTAGTGGTAGATATCTCTTAAGCTTATTAAAGAACTGTGTTCACCTTCACTGCTTGAAATGATGGACAAGAATGAAGAAATTCAGTGGGGATTCATATTAGATAAATTTTACCTAGCTAGTGAGAATTCAGCCAAAGAGTGTAATGAATTGATTATTCAGTAAGTTCCAGATGAGAGTCAAGGTTTTTTCCAAGTAGATCAACAACCCCAGTCACTGGAGCCCTCACTAGAGTACTCAGCTTTTCTCCCTACATGACCCTGCACATTTAATCAGTGCCCACAGATTCCAAGGTCAATATTCTCCTCATGAATTGACCAAATTTCATTCTGAAGGATTTCAAATGCAACAAAAGTTGATCCACTACAAAGATGAAAGAGCTCCTTAACAGCTGTGATAAAAGAAATTAAAACAATTGGACACTCTTTCCACTGGGAACTAAACTATTTTCACTAAGACCCACACATACCAGTGCCCTGGTAGAGTTGACAACAAACAAACTGAAATGAATGATGACAAAGCAAATCCACTCCTACATTTGGAACTTATAAAAAAAAGCAAAATACTTGCAGAAAGAAGCTAATTTTCTAAAATGCTCTAAAATGTCTATAAAACTCCTCAGTAGATTACTTTTGGCATAAAAACAATAATTTTATAAAGTCAATAATGTCAATTTATATAGATTTACTGGAAATTTTTTTATAAAATATAGTCAAAAATCAAAAGGACAGTTGTGTCCTGTGACTTTACTAAATTCACTGATTAGCTCTAATAGTTTTCTGGTGGCCTCATTAGGATTTTCTATGTAGAGTATCATGTCATCTGCAAACAGTGACAGTTTTACATCTTCCTTTCCAATCTGGATTCCTTTTATTTCTTTTTCTTCTCTGATTGCCGTGGCTAGGACTTCCAAAACTATGTTGAATAATAGTGGCAAGAGTGGACACCATTGTCTTGTTCCTATCTTAGAGGAAATGCTTTCAGTTTTTCACCACTGAGAATAATGTTTGCTGTGGGTTTGTCATATATGGCCTTTATTATGTTGAGGTACGTTCCTTCTATGCCCACTTTCTGGAGAGTTTTTATCATAAATGGGTGTTGAATTTTGAATCTCTTGCATTCCTGTACACTAACAATGAAAGATCACAGAGGTAAATTAAGGAAACAAACCCATTTACCATTACAACAAAAAGAATTAAATACCTAGGAATAAACCTACCTAAGGAGGCAAAAGACCTGTGCACAGAAAATTGTAAGATACTGAAGAAAGAAATCAAAGACACAAACAGTTGGAGAGATATACCACGTTCCTGGATTGGAAGAATCAATACTGTGGAAATGACTATACTACCCAAAGCAATCTACAGATTCAGCGCAATCCCTATCAAATTACCAATGGCCTTTTTCACAGAACTAGAGCAAAAAAATCTTAAAATGTGCACAGAAACACAAAAGACCCTGAATAGCCAAACCAATCTTGAGAAAGAAAAACAGAGCTGGAAAAACCAGGCTCCCTGACTTCATACTATACTACAAAGCTACGGTAATCAAGACAGAATGGTACTGGCACAAAAACAGAAATATAGACCAATGGAACAGGATAGAAAGCCCAGAGATAAACCCACACACACCTATGGTCACCTAATCTATAACAAAGGAGGCAAGAATATACAATGGAGAAAAGACAGCCTCTTCAATAAGTGGTGCTGGGAAAACTGGAGGGCTACATGTAAAAGAATGAAATTAGAACACTCCCTAACACCATGCACAAAAATAAACTCAAAATGGATTAAAGACCTAAATGTAAGGCCAGGCACCATAAAACTCTTAGAGGAAAACATAGGCAGAACACTCTGTGATATAAATTGCAACAAGATCTTTTCAGATCCACCTTCTAGAGTAATGAGAATAAAAACAAAAATAAACAAATGGAACCTGATTAAATTTAAAAGCTTTTGCACAGCAAAGGAAACTATAAATAAGATGAAAAGACAACCCTCAGAATGGGAGAAAATATCTGCAAATGAAGCAACTGATGAAGGATTAATCTCCAAAATGTACAGACAGCACATGGAGCTCAATATCAAAAGAACAAACAGCCCAATCAAAAAGTGGGCAGAAGACCTAAATAGACATTTCACCAAAGAAGACATACAGATGTCCAACAAACACATGATAAGGTGCTCAGCATCAGTAATTATTAGAGAAATGCAAATGAAAACCACAATGAGGTATCACCTCACACCAGTCAGAATGGCCATCATCAAAAAATCTACAAATAATAAATGCTGGAGAGGGTGTGGAGAAAAGGGAACCTTCATGCATTGTTGGTGGGAATGTATATTGATAGAGCCATTATGGAGAGCAGTATGGAGGTTCCTTAAAAAACTAAAAATAGGACTACCATATGACCCAGCAATACCACTACTGGGAATATACCCAAAGACAACCATAATTCAAAAAGACACTTGCGGGCTTCCCTGGTGGCGCAGTGGTTGAGAGTCCGCCTGCCAATGCAGGGGACACGGGTTCGTGCCCCAGTCTGGGAAGATCCCACATGCCGCGGAGCGGCTGGGCCCGTGAGCCATGGCCGCTGAGCCTGTGCATCCAGAGCCTGTGCCCCGCAATGGGAGAGGCCACAACAGTGAGAGGCCCGCGTACTGCCAAAAAAAAAAAAAAAGACACTTGCAACCCAATGTTCATTGAAGCACTATTTACAATAGCCAGGACATGGAATCAACCTAAATGTCCACTGACAAAGGAATGCATAAAGAAGATGTGGTACATATATACAATGGAATATTACTCAGCCATAAAAAGGAATGAAATTGGGTCATTTGTAGAGATGTGGATGGACCTACAGACTATCGTAAAGAGCGAAGTAAGTCAGAAGGAGAAAAACAAATATCATATATTAATGCATATATTTGGAATCTAGAAAAATGGTATAGATGATCTTATTTGCAAAGCAGAAATAGAGACACAGCCATAGAGAAAAAATGTATGGATACCAAGAGGGAAAGGGGGGGATGGGAGGAATTGGGAGATTGGGGTTGACATATATACACTATTGATACTATGTATAAAATAGATAACTAATGAGAACCTACTGTGTAGCACAGGGAACTCTACTCAGTGCTCTGTGGTGACCTAAATGGGAAGGAAATCCAAAAAAGAGGGGATATATGTATACATATAGCTGATTCATTTTTCTGTACAGTAGAAACTAACACAACATTGTAAAGCAACTATACTCCAATAAAAATTAATTTAAAAGAAAAAGACAGCTGTGGAACAACTGATTAGTCATCGTAGGCCATTGAATTAGGTATATGCATCAGGAGGCAGGGTTATGGCTCATCAGAAATGGTTGATTGAGTTGAGTTTGATAAAGTGGTTACTTACAACTTATATTTAGTTAGGGTTATCCTGGGAAACAGAACCAATAGAATGTGTGTGTGTGTATATATATATAGAGAGAGAGAGAGAGAGAGAGAGACAGAGAGAGACAGAGAGAGAGATAAAGAGATTTATTATAAGGAATTGGCTCATGCAATTATGGAGGCTGAGAAGTCTCAAGATCTGGAGCCAGGAAGCTGGAGACCCGGAATAGCCAATGGGTAGTTCCGGTCCTAGTCCAAAGTCTTGAGAACCAGGAGTATCAATGATCATATTTCCAGACTGAAATCCAAAAAGAATCCAAGAAAAGCTAATGTTTCAGTGCCAGTCTGAAGGCCAAAAAGGACTGATTTTCCAGCTCAGTAGTCAGGGAGGAGGAGTTGCCACTTACTCAACCATTTTGGTCTATTCAGGTTTCCAATTGATTGGATGAGGCCCACCCACACAGCAAGAGGGCACTCTGCTTTACTCAGTCTGTTGATTCAAGTGTTAGCCTCAAATACCCTCAAAGGCACACCCAGGATAATGTTTGACCAAATGTCTGGGCACTCCATAGTCTAGTCAAGTTGACACATAAAATTAACCATCACACATGGTATTGACTAGGTTTAAGAAAACCAAGTAGCTGGGGCTAGAAACAGAATCCATATTCTGGGTTAACAAGAGCCAAGAGGTATTACAACCCCCTAGGTCTGGAGGAGGGCATCCTTAGCACATCCCAGAGAGTTCAGAGGTTGCCCAAGGACTGATTCCTTTGCCAGGGGGGAAGCAATGGAAAGAATACCCTGAAGATTAGCTTATCCTATCATAGATCAGGATAGAAAAGAGTGGACATTGAACATGGATGAGCAAAAGAAAAATAACTAGTATAGCATTATCTTTAAAATAGGGGAAACAATGAAAATTATAAAACCATGGCCGAAAGCTGTAGCCATGCATGCATGCTTGAATCCACTTGATACCTTACTTAGTTTGTGAGTTATATTAATACAGCTGCTATAAAACAAAATACAGATACTGAGGCCCCACCCACACCAATCAAATAAGAACCTCTGAGACCTGATGTCAGGCATGAGTATATTTTAAAGTTTCTACAGGTGATTCTTTCCTATACCCCCAATAGGACACTACTTTGAAGGATGCTTGTTTTCACCTTTCATCTGGTTATTCTGGGATCACATCTCTATTTCCAAAATAAGCTATAAGAATTCTTTTTTCTAAGATAAAGTGTTTCTATGATGCTAAAAGCTCTGACTTATTTTCACTGCGGTGGCTACATTGATTATTGAAGTGTTATACTGTATATACACACAGATCTATATCAGTCTAAAACACATGATGGTAGAAGTAGCACATCTACATACTTTCCCCATGAAAGCAATGCTTCCAGAACAACAGGGAAGAACTCCCCTAAATTAGGAAACCAGGGTCAAAAATTGATGGTAATATTCAGGGAAAATTTCTTAATCTCATCACTTACCCTAGAGCCTTTTATCCTGAAATGACATCTCCTGTTAATTCTTTCCTTGATCCTATTTTCTTTATTAAATCCTTTTGAAAGCTGCAATGTCATCTTAACCTTCTAAGAAGTGAGGCACGCTCTTCACACACATGTGAAAGTGGGAGTTATCATGGGAGGATAAATAGAAGAATACATTTAATGTACAGACACATAGATGGATGCTTTATATATATTTCCCATTAAATATTTGCAACTATTCTCTATCATACGCATCATTATGGTATTTTTTAAATGAAAAGTTTGTGAGTCATAGAGATTAACTAATTTGCCTGAGGTCACATTGTTATTGAATGGCCAGACCAGGGTTTTAATTATTCCAGAGACTGTAGTCTTTTGGCTATCTTATACCTCTGCCCATTTAGTCATGAGGGCTGGAGCCACTGAGACAGCTTTTAGGATCTGGGAACCAATTTTCAACATCTCCACAACAACCAGATTTGTTTTACAATATTTGCAAGGGGTGACAGACAGTAAAGCTCTGTGTTTGGGACACAACAGATTTCAAAATGGGTTTCTTGAATTACTCATGGAAGGGAACACAGGGTCATGGCACAGAAGACTCTATCTACTGAGATTAGGCCTCAGTGCATCCGTCCAGCTAAAAAGGTCAAGGAGAACCCAACTGCCAGAAGGAAAGGTAGATCTTTGCAACATGGCAGGGTCAACAGGTGACGTGCAAAACAGTAAAGGGAAAAATTAGTGAAAAGCACATATTTTCAGAGGAAGTATGTAAATATTTATGTAATACCAGTAATATTTTTAAATGCATAGTCAATTATCATTTTTATCATTATTGAGAAGTGACCATTTTGAAGAACACATTGATCATTGCCTCCTTGAAATCCTGCCGCACATACAGTTATAACACAAATACAGGTTGTAATATTTATCTTAAGGGACAGTAAATGGCACGAGAAGGATAAGGAATCTAAATTCAGAAAAGTCTGGTCTGAGTCTTGGTGCTCCCATTTATTTTCTTTGTGACTTCAAAAAAACTACTTGATCTCTGAGTTTGAGTTCATTTGAAAGATTGTTATAGTTCCAAAAATAGCACTTATGGTTGTGATTTTGTATACTTCACAGTACTGTATAGAGTACAGTAGTACAGTATCTTTGTTTCAAGCCCAGGATGCCTGGAAGCAAGCGTAAAAGCAGCGGTGAGGTAGCTGGTACTTCTAAGAAGCACCAGCTGTTGTACTGTAGTACTGTACTTTTAAGGTACTGTATTATAAGATTAAAAATGTTTTCTTTACCAAAAAATAGCACTTATATCTGAACATTAAGTGCCAGGAGTTCTTTTAGGTGCTTTGCATGAATTAATTCATGCAATGTTCATAATAACCTTGTAAGGTAGAGCTCATTATTTTTCTTATAAGTAACAGAGCCAGGGTTAAAATGTAAGAAGTCTCTTCCAAACCCCAGCTCTTAACTTACTCTTATACTGAGTGTATAAATGCCTATACTATTTGGTTTTGTAATTATTAAGATAGTGTTTTAAATGCCTGACAAGGATCAATAAAGGTGAGTTTCTTGTGGTAAAAGAATCTCACGGCTGTCTTTCCTGCTCCATCCCCACTTCACCTCATACTAAAAAAGGAGTGATGTTACTGTGGATTCATTCATTTTAAGGATAATCATTGGCTTTAATTTTCTAAAAGTAGAACCACAGTGGGGGGCGGGTGGATAATTCAGTCAATTTTAAGGGAAAATGAACCTTTTTTTTACTGGTTGACATATTCTAGGGTAGCCCTTTTTATCACTGAAGAAATTGAATGAAGATAATATCTTTGTGTCTGCATGTCATTATGATATACTAAGTCTCATGACACATAAAACAACTGAAAGCAAAACCAGAATAATCAGCAGACTTCTAGTTCAAAATGACATCTCTTCAGTAAGCTCTGGTAAGACTTCAGATTTTTCACGCTAATAGCCAGAAAGATACAAACAGATGAAAAATC
The DNA here is from genome assembly GCF_011762595.2 of Tursiops truncatus. Lineage (NCBI taxonomy): Eukaryota > Metazoa > Chordata > Mammalia > Artiodactyla > Delphinidae > Tursiops > Tursiops truncatus. Next base: position 14,568,873 of record NC_047039.1, read on the forward strand.
ACAGCAACAACAACAAAACAGAAGGCTGATAGTCCTTACTGGAGGTGGTAAAAAAGCATATTTAATCCTGTTAAAAAGAAAACTGAATCAATTGAGTGGAGTCAAGCTAGCAAAATTCACAAAGAAATCTAAGAGATCAAAAGGTTAACAAACAAGGGAAATAGTAGAAAGAGAGGACAGGCTCAAAATATCAATGCCTCTGAAAGATATACAGTCAATTCTCATTATTTGTGGTAGTTATTTTCTATAAAGTCATTCTGAACACTGAACTAGTGAATCCTGGACAATTGCTTCCAGGGGAAATACAGAGTTAGGGTCCTGTGAGCTTCTGGACACATTAGTCAACTGATTAATACATAACCTTTTTATGTGTATTTCTGTTTAAAGATACCTTATTTAATATATATTGTTGATTAATTAACATTGAACTCACAGCCAATAGAACTATAATTCCTGCCTGGAAACTCTCATTTTCTCTATAAGGAACGTGACAGTCTTCTTGCATGTTGGAACACTGAACAGCACTATGCTTGAGCGCCATTGTAAACAGAGAAATCACGAACAAAAAAAGCAAAATGTAAAGAAATGTGGCATTAAATACACCATGAAAAGGACACTCTTTTCCAGTATGAGAGCTGAAACAAAAAGGCAGTGTTGCTTTATCTATCTCAGCTGAGAACTTACACATCACGAGGAACTGAAATTTTTTGCTGCTCTGTGCATGTGAATGTCCACAAATGACTATAAAAGTGCCACAAGCGTTGATTTCAAGGTTACAAATAAACTTCATTGAGTAGGCAAATTCACAAATACAGCATCCATGAATCATTAGGATTGACCATATGAGAATGTATGGAACCCAAATACCAATCAAAGATATAAAAGAGTGAACCTTTTTCAAGCAAAACCTTACTCTATGAAACTGAGAAAGCTCATCACATCCCAGGTGAAATCAAAGAAGAGGTTGACTGCGTAACACATTCTGGCAAAATATCTGAGCTAAGTCACAGAAGGAGCATCCGAAATGGAAATTAAAATAGATCATAAATAAACAAAACACTAAGGAAAGATACCTCCAGTAGAACAATGGGCAATGTACGTAAACAGAATGCTCACAAGAAAAGTAGGTACCCAATAAGCATAAAGTGATTCAAACTCAATATGCACAAGTCTGGGTGGGGCAAGGGGGCAGGAAGGTGTATCCTTGGGGATAAGTGGGGAGGAGTTAGCATTATAGAAAGGAGGGCACACAACATCCTTGGTAGGAAGACTAGATTCACGCTCATCAGATTTAAATACACACACACACACACACACACACACACACACACACACACACACACCCTGATGTATGTGACTGATCAAAAAAATGGAGGCTTTGAATAATAGGTGATTATCCCTTCAAAGAGAGTTGCTTAAAAAAAAAATGAAAAAATTGGGTTGAATCCTGATCTGCAGCCACAGGCAGCAAGGACCTAGGGTGTGTGTGTGTGTGCATGCATGCGAGTACGTGTATTAAATTTGAATTTTCCTATGGTGGAGATACATAGTCTATGAGATTGTGGTTGGGCACTTGTCCCTAGGAAGTCACAAAGAGGTGAAAAGCAGCTCTGTTTCTGCTGGAAGAGTGAAGAAGGAAGGGGCTAATATCCAGGGAAACAGGCCAGACTGTGGATATTCAACCCAAAAAAAGCACAAACACATGTCACCCTGAAAATAGTACTGGCTGGACAAATGATGGACTAGAAGAGCCTGTTGAGAAAGAAATCACTGAGAACGTTTTAATTCTCCTCAACCATTTGACTTCTGCCACGACTGTAAAAACCACAACAAAGGGAGACAGGTTTACTCACTGTGAGGGAGGATGAGTGAAGAAGGTCACCCCCAATGAAAGATGCACTACCAAACGTACAATGGCCTTCAACTATTATTTTTCCATAAGCCAAATGAGGTACCCTGCCACCTCATTCTACAGCTCAAGATTTTCTTAAGAGAAACAGCCCCTGGATTGTTCACTTGTGAACGCAAACTGATGCCCCTATCTCCTATCCTGGGGGCAATAAAGCTCTGCTCACTAATCCAGTGACATAGAAACTTAAATCATCCTTCGATTCTGGTGTAGGAGGTCATGAGGTCTGGTCCAAGGAGTCTGATGACTGATCCTCCTTTTAACAGTTCTCTGTGCCCATTTTATTCAGCACAGTGCTGGGATTTTTCCCTCTACCAGCTGTTCTGCAGGCTCATTACTTGAGACACAGGAACCTTGAAAAGGCATGGATTCAACTAGAAAAGGGACACAGAAGTTGGGTCCCAAGCCCCACAGAGGGTAACCTGGACCAGATGGTTCCTGACAAGCATTATCAAAAATCCCTAATGTAAGGAGGAAGGAGATGCACAATTTAGATCAGCTCTACATGTGGGTGTAAAGCACTTATCAAGACATAAAGGGTTTATTTCAAAGTGGATGAAAACTCATCTCTACAACAATAGAGAGTGCGAGATTAATAAAATGCAAAATTCCTGGATCACTCTAAGCTGTACTCCTGTTCTTTTTTCATGCAGACATTCTTTTTTTTTTTAACATCTTTATTGGAGTATAATTGCTTTACAATGGTGTGTTAGTTTCTGCTTTACAACAGAGTGAATGAGCTATATATATACATATATCCCCATATCCCCTCTCTCTTGCGTCTCCCCACCACCCTCCCTATCCCACCCCTCTAGGTGGTCACAAAGCACCGAGCTGATCTCCCTGTGCTATGCGGCTGCTTCCCACTAGCTAGCTATTTTACATTTGGTAGTGTATATATGTCCATGCAGACATTCTTAAAGCAAGTTTCCCACTAAATCAAATTTTCACTTGGGGAGAGAATACAGCACATAGGGAAGTATTCCTAATTAGGGAGAAAAATTCATTTTAAGTAGTCACTTAGCATTACAAAATAAGTAATGCATTCATCAGCAAGAGATAAGCATATCACAGGGAACAAAGTAGAGCTCGCTATTTACTTGTGATCATTCAGAGCATCGGTTATACCTGTGTGACCCAGAGTGTGGGCTGCCATCTGAATGTGTGTCATATCCATTATGGAATCAGGCCAGGGAGGTTACATTTCTTCTTCAATTCACTCTTCTAGTAGTTATGCTAATAAGTTGCAATTTAGCCTCTCATGACTTTTCATTACATTTACAGGCATTATGTTCTCACAAGGGATGTTACACTAAACAGTTCATGTTTAAATCCATTAAAGGCACCTTGCATTTTTCACAGACGCACAGAAGGGGGTTGACATTCTCAACCCTACTTCCAATTGCTAAGTTAATTATTTTTCAATGACATGCCTGCTACACTGCCTTGAAGTTTTAGAAATCATCACATATTAAGCAGTTTTCAGAATATTGATTTTTTTTTCCAACCAAACTTCAGGGAAAATATGTCTTCAAATTCTTACCTTACCCTTACCTTCATCTGGGTAGTTCTGTCTCTCGTGATTAACTCACAGCAATAAATCCCTCTCTGATCTAGTTTTTCTTTTTCCCAGCAAGCATTATCATGACTACCCTGAAGAGGGGCACCATGACAAAATCATGGGTGTGTGGCTGTATGCTGAAGAGAGGCAGTGGTAAATCTCTTCATGAGTTTACATGGCTGATTCGAGGATAATCGTGACTCACTGAATAACATAATCCCCCAAATTGCAATTTTGAAATATGTAAAGAAGTAGGAATTGGGAAGGGAGTATTAGAAAGTGGGGAGAGACTGTATCCTTATTCTCTCTCTTAAACTATAATTATGCTCACTTGGTAACTTCTTCTAAAATTTTCTATTTGTGTGGCTCTCTAAACAAGAACCTGTAGCATTTCCAGTGTAAAATCCAAAACTCTTAAAATTTGGTTTCAATACCTACTAAGTCCCACCACTTTTTAATTTGTTTTGAAAATATAATGTAACTGTATAAATAGCAGGGGAAAATCAGTTTTTATCCATCATTCACAATCTGATGTTCCCAACTAAATTATTTTACCTTTTCATATTTCCTACCATGTTTGCACCAATTTATGTCATATGCATGCACACACACACACACAGGATATTTTCACAGTGAATGAAATCATACACTGTTATACACCTATATAATTTATATGCACATGTAATATATACACATGTATATACATGTAATAATGTATATTACATTGCAATATACAATGTAATATATAAGGTATATTGTATATTTCTTGATTATTGGAAACATGAACATTACCCATATGTTCATTTGGAATTTGATATATGGCTATTCAGCTATCAGTTATTTCTCTCATTCCTGTGACCACGATTGCCACTCATTTTGGTTTAATGGGCCATGCTTTCTAAACTTCAATTACTTCCTTGAGGAAAAAAAAGTCTGAATAATAATATCCACCCAATCTTTTCACTGAAATATCAGGAACCCTTTAGAGAGTCGGTGTGAAAAACACTGTGAAGAGAGAAACCGTTTGGAATGCAAGGTGCTATGGTCATCTCCAAGGTGTCTGTATCTTACACTCCTCTCCAGGGAGATGTTTCTTCTCCAGGTGAGCTGTTTCTGCCATGCCCTCACATCCCATCAAGATATATCTCTCACTTCAAGACCCCGCTGACAATTCAAACACCACTAGAGAGGCTTTTAAAATGCATTCTACTATACGCTGTCCATAACTTCAGGGGACACGTTCTCAGTGCCTTTGTGTTTGAGGGGAGGAGCTCGATGAAAAAGGGCTAAATTCTCATCTTTTATAGAGAAAAGCCAAAATACAATGCCTATAACTAAACAACAATAAAAATCAAGAATTAACATTATAAACATGTTATTCAAGACTTGTTAATACCAAGTGTAAAAGCTAAAAGAATGAAAAGCTATTGCCTATGAGTAATGGGCAATGGGACAAGGTAGGGCAGAGGAAACTTACTTTTATAATAATCTGTGTAGAATGATTTGACTCCTTAACCTATATGCATATATAAATTTTATAAAAATACAAACTTTTAAAAACTTTTAACTTGGAAAAAATGTTTGTAAAATGGCTTGCACAGTGCCTGTTACACGGTTTGTGTTTAATCAAAAATGTATGTTTCAAATGAGAGACAGTGCTGCTTAAAAAACAAAACAAAACAGAAGCTTGACTCCTAATTGCTCTCATTTTATAATGATCGATTTGACCTTCTCGATCGTGGCCTGTGTCCCAATAACCTGACTCCATCAACTAATCTTAACACATTAGCTCCAGAGGAAGAGCTTGCCCCAAATTCTCTTAGTGACAATGTTCTGGAATCCCATCATTTCATGGTTTTCAAGACTGTTCACCTGCTGATGAATTGCCTAATTTGTAACTCCAACCTTGAACTCTGCTGAAAGCTCCACATGCATGTAACATGCACTCTATGACTTCACTTGGGAGTCTTGGAAGCTCAGACTCAATATGACTGAAGCTGAGCTGGGTCTCTTCCCTCAAACCTGCCTCCTTCAGTGTAACTGAGTCAGTAAACGGCGCCACCATAAACCTAGCTCGTGTTCAAGCAGGACACTTGAGACTCCACCTTGATCACTCCCTCTCCATCACTTCTCACATCCAATTCAGAACCAAGTCATGTGGATCCTGACTTCAAACACATCTGAGAGTGGTATACTGCTCTTCATCACCTTTGTCACCAAGTCAGTCCACCTCAATTATAAGGGCTTTCTTGCTTGTATGGTTTGCTCTTCTTCACTGGGTTTCCACACGCAGGCAAAGTGATTTCATAAACATCATCTGATCAAGTTATTCCCTTGATTACACTATTCAGTGGGTTCTCACTGTCCTTGCAGGTCACTGGGAGCTTCTATCTTGAAACCAATGCTTTCTCTTCAACTTGTACCATTCTCCATCATGTTCACTATGTCCTGTCTGCCATACCGACCTCATTCCAGCTTCTCAAATGCACCAAGCTGTTGCCCCACTTTGGGGACTTTGCACACAAGACCACCATTGACTAAAAGATTCATCTAAGTGTTTGACAGCTAGCCAACTCCCATTTACCATTTAGGTTCCAGTTCAAATGTCCTTTCTTGAAAGCATCTTTCTCTGATGCACTGATATAAACTAACACCCATCAAAGTTTTCACCCTTATATTTATTTATGTGAATATTTGTTGGTTGAATCCTCTTCTAAATTGCGTTCTAGGAAGTCAAGAACTACTCCTATTTTGCTATTCAAGGATGGCACCTTGTAGGTGCTCAAGTGCTATTTTAAAGCATCTTCTGTAAAAGGTTAATTCATTAAAGAACCATAAAGTCAGACTGCAGAGAACTTGCCCATGGACAATCTGTGGGGCTCTGGCTGGAAAAAAAGTCCTTGGAAAACGACTCTTCTCACCCAACCTTCCAAACTCCACAGGTCGAAGGCACAGCAGGATTCTTGATGACTTACACAAACTCAGCTCAGGAGCGCCGGACCTTCTTCTTCCTTTGGCTCCACTCTCAAATAATATGAACATTTCTTATTAAAAAGGAAAAGAGCATCTAAGGTATTTTATCCGGAGTATTTGTTCAGTGAAGTTTACACAGCTTGTGGAGAATTATTCAGCAGGAAATTAAACCTCCGTAATTCTGAATTTTCACTTTGCTTTCAATTGGCAAAACTTCCTGGCAAACCACTCTCCCCTCTAGAACATTTGTAATACCACATCCGCCACCAAAACGTGCTTTCTGAGCCAAATCACAAAACAGGTTAGACAGGACGACTCTCTGGAGGTCTGAGATACTGGGCCATAGATAGGCTATGAACACACCATGAGGGCATTCAGATATAGCCAGCAAATTAATACCTAGGTTTTGCATGGTAATTTGAAGCTTACGAAGTACTCACACAAGATAATGGATCAACTGGGAAATTCCTTTTGTGTCACCCATGTGAATATGTTATCTGATTTGAGCCTCCCAACAATTTTTTTTAATTTATTTATTTTATTTATGTATTTTTGGCTGAGTTGGGTCTTCGTTGCTGCACGCAGGCTTTCTCTACTTGTGGCGAGCAAGGGCTACTCTTCGTTGCTGTGCGCGGGCTTCTCATTGCAGTGGCTTCTCTTGTTGCGGAGCACAGGCTCTAGGCACACGGGCTCAGTAGTTGTGGCGCACAGGCTCAGTTGCTCCGCGGCATGTGGCATCTTCCCGGACAGGGGCTCAAACCCGTGTCCCCTGCATTCGCAGGCAGATTCTTAACCACTGCGCCACCAGGGAAGTCCCCCAATAATTTTATGAGACTGATCTTATAACTATTTTACTGGTGAGATGACTGAGCAACTTGGAAAGACTTAAAAGACTTGCCTAAGGTCACACAACTGGTGCCCCAAACACAGAACTCAAAATTAGAGCTTCTGACAAATTATTATTTTTTAAAATTATCCCTTGGTGCTTCTCTTCAGCAGGAATCATTACTTGGTTGTTTCATTTAGAGAAGAGAATTGACTTCATCTTTACATACAAACAGTTTTAACAGAGAATGGGTTTATACGTTAAACAAACAATTAGATCCTTTATGTACTAAGGAGATCCAAGTTGATTTTTAGTTTTTTACTTTGCTCCACTCAACAAAAGAAAGGTAACTTTTTTTTTTTTTAATCTCAACTGGACTAGAAGATTTTAGAAGGCTTTTGTACAGGGAATAATTGGACGACTATTGATTTTATTTCATTATCTATAAGACACCATAGATTGCTTCAGTCACCATTATTTGTATTCATTTAGAAAGAAAAAAGAATACTGTGCCAATTAAATCAGGATAAACCAAAGATAAGATGAATCCCATTTTCAAAAATGTTTTTTAAAACTCTGTGCATTTAGAATCTATGAAATATACAAGAGAATTTAAATCGTTATGACAGGAAAATGTTTGTTCCCCAGATCTCTCTTTAGAAATTTGTATCTTTTTTATGTTCCTTTTGCTAAAATCTTCATTTCAGCCTGCATCGTTTTTTGCCTGGACAATTGATATGCAAAACCTATTGTTTTACCATCTTAGTTCTCCTCTCTCCAGCCCATTCTCAGTATTGCTGCTAGACAAATCTTCCTAAAGCACAGCTCTGACAATAACTTGCACGGATTAAAGGTTTTCATTGATTTCCTACATACAGGATTAAATCCAAACTCCTTAAATGATAATCCAAGGCACTTTACAATTCACCCCAACTTACCTCTGCGGCTTCATATTTCTTCTCGTCTCAGTGTGTGTTCTATCCAAAGTCTTAGCTTCTCACCATTCTCCAAGACACCATACATGTAGAGGTGAACATTCTGTTTTCTCTCTCAGTATTCTTCTTTCTCAGTATTATTATTATCTCTCTCAGCCATAATTCTCCGTCACTGGTAAACTCTTGTGCATTCTTCCAGACTCAGATCAAGTGAAATATCCTTTATGAAACATTCTCTACCCACTTCCAGGCAGCTGGGAGAGCTGTATGAGAGAAATGGTAATCATTTAGCCCAATTCACCCCTTTTACAGATGAGGAAAAAGAGGCCCAAACAAGTAAAATATTTTGCCGATTATACAGCAAGTTAATGCAACGCTGGCATAGGAATTCATGGTTTCTCACTCCAAGTCCACTTTTTCCTCCACTTTCATGGACATAAATGAAAGAATAGAGTGAAGGTAAAACCTAAGACCACACCTGGTCAGCAAATCTCCATAGTTAACCTCCAGCAGGCTTTTTTGGTTTTGATTTTGCAAAAAGTAATTTAAATATTTTTATCATTGCTTCATATGATATGGAGGTAGGACAGGGAAAAATCACTCAGCTATTCTTATTATGCAGAAAATTTTCAAATAAACAAGTATAGGATGTTAAGATTGTCAATTAATTGGTGAGATTAGGCTTGCCATTTTATTTTTATAAATATATATTTTTTTCTGAATGTGTCTGAGTCTAAGGTGGGCAAAAATAATTGTCTACTTTGGACCAATATATAAAGGTCTCTGAAAGTCTGTATTACTGACTTGTTGAATTCATGACATCCTACCCAGACCACCAGGAGGCAAAATGATGTTCTGAGAAGTCAATTACAAGTAGATTCAAATCTCTGTGCCCTTTTTTGGCTTATTTTATGTCTCAGAGTAATAATGCCTATGTCACAAAACATGGTGAGGATTAAATAAAATTTGTATATTTCAAATGCCTATCACAGTGACTAACATAATTAAGGTTCAAGGAATGTTAGCTCCTTTATCTGCGTCCTACTGGGTGAGGTCTACATATGGTCGCTTTTAGGTTAAATCCATTGTTAAACCACCAATGTAGTCAAGGAAAATTTTATTTAATACATCTGAAAAAACACAGAGCTTTGGTATAAATTCCCCAGCGAGAGTAATGCCATCCTGTTTATATAATACACAGATGTGTTCACTTTAAGAATGGGGTGGGTGGCAGTGCCACCAAATGTCATAGCTTTTGGTTATTGACCCCCAGCTGAAAAATGGATCAGTTGGGCAAAGAGAAGGAAGCAAACAAATGTACAACTATAAATATCCACACACACACACCCAGAAATAGAGAGATCAAAGGCAGATTATAGCTACCCAGGAGAGACACCAAGAAGATTCGCACTGGGGTAGCAAGATCAAGGCACCCAGAGACCTATTCAGGACTTCCAACCATATCTGGAGAGAAATCAAAGGCTGAATCCTTGGCTATTGCATTTCAAAATAAATAAAGACTCCTCTACTTCCTTCACAAAAGATCAGCCAAGCTAAATTTATGCTCCAGAATATTACCCTGGGAGCTGTCCCTGGAAGAAACCATTTTAACCCTAATACTGCTCTTTGTTTTGAAACCAAGTCTTCTGCCATTGCCCACACAGCCATTAGCAGACAAATTAGAAAAGCATTCAATCAAAAAATATGTATTGAGCAAAATTGTGCAAAGTGCTGTACTAGGGGAAGTGCCAGTCCCCAGAAATTATTGAAACGTCTCTCTTAAAGTGTTATAAACTCCCTTTATTATTAGTTTCTTCTTTAGGGTTAAGCATTGTCTTCTTTCTTTTGAAGATCTTCCTTTAAGTGTCAAAATCCCTGGTATGAGGATAAGACATTCGATTGACAACATCTTTCCAGAAGAGAATGGCTGACCTCTGAGAGTGTAGACTGGGAAGAGCTCATGAAACATATTAAAAGAGAAGAGGAAAGAAAGAAAGGTAGGAAGAGAACCAAGAAACAAGACTGCCTACTTTAGTGAAGCTATATATTGTGTGATATTGAGCTAAATTAAAAACAGATTTTATCTATATGCTAACTTCTATCAATTAATAGAGCTTTGTGCTAAAGATTGTGAGTCCATTTCTGGACAAGGGAAGAGAGTTGGAGTGATGGAACCCATAACGTGTATTTTGTAACCTTGCTATTAGAGCGTGGAGCCAGAGTGTCTAGATTTGAATCTGGGCTTCGCCACTTACAAGCTCTGATCCTATGCACATCACTGCACCTCTCTGACTTCAGTTTCTTTATCTATGAAACAAAATACGGGAAGATTATTATAATTGGTTAGGGTAGAGTTGCAAAATATTTAGCCTCTGACTAAATTAAGCAGAGATAATTTATTAACAGGTACTATTAAGTGGCTTACAAAATCACAGGAAAGCTGAAAGAGCCAGCTCTTGGCTGACTTCCTGAAACATTTCCCACACTGCCTCTGCCATGATGGCAGCAGAGCTGTCACCACCAATGAAATATAATGAAACTGCCAACCAAAAACCACCATGCCTGTGACACAGCCCCACTCAGCAAGGTGAATGTCTACCATCTGCTCTTTCCCCTCCTTAACTCAGTTCTGAATCAAAACTTCCCAGTAGTACTCTCATTGCTAGAACCCAAATCATATGCAGCCCTCTAGCTGGAACGCAGTGTAAGACCCTGAGATGTTGGACTCACAGCACATCTAGTTTAGGAGGGCACTGTTGGCAGGGCCATTTGGGGCATCCCCATAATTACTGATCCCCATGAGGGTATAAAGAGCCAGACCCTTTGCCTCAAGGCAGGATATCTCTGAAGGTCATCCCAGCTCCAGAGGTCCTCATATAATTGACTGAGTCCTTCGTTGTGACAGCCTCACAGTTCAACTCCTTTCTCTGCCCAATCCTATGCCCTTTATTCTCCAGAACTATTGATCTCATGGTCACTCCAATACCGACTTCCTGAATATGAATATTCACCTTAGAATCTGTTTCCTGCGAAACTCACCTAAGACAGACATGTTAGAAGTAGATGGAATAAAGGTTGAGTGAGTCAACTCTCAATATTCACCACAGCTTTTATTATGAGTATGAAATGGTATAATACATATGAAAAAAATCCCAGGGCTCTCACACACTGCCTGGCCCAGGGTGAGCCAATATATATTTGCTTAGTAATACTGGCTACAGCTAACATTTATTGAGCACTTACTACATTTCCTGATACTCTTCTAAGTTCTTTGCATAAACTAACTCATCTAAACCTCATAATAAGCTTAGGAAGTACTATTATCCATTTTATAAATGAGGTAAATAAGGCACAAACAGGTCAATTTCACAGAGACTATAAGTGGCAGAGTTAAAATTTGAACCAAATAGTCTAGCTTTAACCTACATAGTTTAAGCCTACAGAGTCCATAGTCTTAACCATTTTTCTGTAGTCTCTGCTGCGACACTTCAAAAATGTGATGGGAAGAGGAAAAGGGGACAAGGGATTTTTACTGGGGCCTGTGGGAGGCTAAATAATGGCCCCCTTAAATGTCCATGTCTGAATCCCTGGAATCTGTGATTGTGTTACATTATATGGCAAAAGGGACTTTGCAGGTGTGATTAAAAATGTTGAGACGGGGAAATTATGTTTACATTTAAACATAATTTAAAGCCCACCTAGATTATCTAGGTGGTCTTTAAATGTAAACACACGTGTCCGCAAAAGAGAGTGGCAGAGGGGGATGCTAACACAGAATAGGAGAAGACGAGGTGATGATAGAAGCCGAGATTGGAATGATGCAGCCACAAGGCAAGGAATGATGGCAGCCACCAGAAGCTGGAAGAAGCAAAGAAAAGATTCTCTCCTGGAGCCTTGGGAAGGAACCAGCCTTGCTGACACCTTGATTTTAGCCCTGTAAGACTCATTTCAGACTCTGGGTCTCCAAAACTGTAAGAATAAATATATTTGTTTTAAGCCAGTAAATTTGTGCTAATTGGTTTCAATAGAAATAAGAAACTAACACAGGGTCATAGAAAATTATGGTATTTGCAGTATTATGTGGAAGCATCTATTGGAGAATTAGGAGTTAGACCTGCCTAGTGATTACAGGTTAATAGGTAGAATCTAATGGACTCTGAAAATGCTGACCTTGGGCTTGGGGACTCCCTAACACCATCTACTTCATTCCATGGGACAGTTGCCAGGTGGGGAATGAGACTCAGAAATGTAATAAAGGTGTACTTTTTCATCAGTATTAATAGGTAAAGCTTCTCTTCTCCCCAAATTTAATTTCGGGGAGTTCTAAGTTACGCATAGGCCAGGTCAACTAGTAAATAATACAGGACATGATTCATACTTAATTTTCAGAGTAGCTTTTTCTGTGTTCCACCTGATAAGTAGCCTTACACATAGTCAACACATGAACCAGAGTTGAGACCCACATAAATCCAAATATGAGACAGACAAAGCCAGCTCCCATCTGCTAATCATCTGTCAGAGGGTGGGAGAAAAAGAAGGAGGTCCCCCATCCAAAGGCCATTAAAACCTTCCTTTGAAAACAGAAAATGTCTTCCAAATTTAGAGAGCCTCACTCTATCTCTGCATTCTTAGCCCCCGAGCCAGGCTCCTTAAGTCCTTTCTGGAACAAACTGGATATACTGTAATAAATATAATTAATAGTTCCCTTTATCTTCACTGTCTAGTTATAAACAGGGTTGGCAACAACAATGGTGTGAGTCAGGAAGTAGAAGAAATGGTCAATTTCTGAGTAATTTTAAATAACCATCTCAAGGATAACTGCAAATAAGGTGATCTAGAACCAGCGCTTCTCAAACTATTGGTGGTGAGAGAACAATTTTATTTAAAATCTCCAATACATCATGGTCCAATAACCTTGTAATTTCAATGAAAACGAATTACTGGAAAAGTGTAAGTAAGAAAAGATGTACGAAATGCAAGCCTAATTTATTTTACTTACTAAATACAACAAACATAAAATTACTCTTTCAAAAGGCTATTAAAGTTTCTGAAAAATTAATCTTAATTTCTGTACTTATTCTGTCACCAATTGGTAACAAACACTTCAAGGATGGACATCAGTCCACAGAACACATGTTGAGAAGCTCTGGTCTGTACTACCAGTCTCTAGGTTAAAATTTTAAGTAAACTTACTGCTAGATCCAATATGCAAGATGCAATTCTCTAATCTCAGTTACATTTCTAGGTAACTTCAGTCAGGTGTGTTTCTCATTAACTCATTGTGCTAGTTCTGAGCAGTCTCCATGGCTTTCTTTGAATAATGGAGACATTTCTGTATACCCTAAATAAGGGTGTTTGCTATTTCTACAATTTTTAAACTACCTTGGCTTAATGCTTAAGTTCAGAGCACCTTGAACTCCTTGGAATACTGGAATTGTGGAAGGCTGAAATAATGATGATTTAAACAATTCAGAACTGTAGGCCGATAGGGCGATTTTGTGAAAAGAAGGAGAGCTGAATTACTCGAAGACCTGCACGCCAAAAAGTTCCATTCTCCAATTGTTTCACAAAATATAGTGTAAAGGAAATCTACATGAGATCCACCATATGCCTTCTTAAAAGGAATATTACAGAGGTACCAGCCCAGCCCACTGATTCAGGATCTTTGTTAGTGAAACCTAAGAATTCACATTTCAAATTAAACAATCCATCTAGTTTTTAGATGTACAAAGGCTTAAGAACTGGTGCATTCGTTTTTAAAAAGTGCATTTATAGCACAAAATTCTTCTCTTCTAATAAAATACAATTAAATTCTCTCTTTTTTCATTCTTACATTCTTTTAGAGCTTCATAACTACATCATATTAGTGCTAGAGCTGATGTTTTTACATTTCATCTTCTTTCAATTAGAGTAGCTAGGAATATTTTGAAAATAAACACTTTTTTTTCATTTTTTTGTAATCTTTATTACAGAAATTGCTCGGCAGGAAAAATGTGAGATACACTTCAGGGGAAGAGGTGTAATGACTGGCTTTCAGGAAAATGACACTCGTCCTAGAATAGCTTGAAGTCATTTGGGATTCATTTATTTCTGGCTTAGTGGGAGAACTGATCAAATGAATCTAGAAACTGAGTTATCAGCACAAAGCCTCTACAGAGTAACTAGTTCTGGAAATTCAGACTGATGGGAGCCTTAAATCACAGAATAATTTCACCCCACCTTTCTGAGAACCCATGATCCAAAGGGGCATGTCTTTATGTTCACATCCCAAACTCTCAAGTCACTTGACTTTACTGGGAAATACAGAGGTGTTGTTATTTTCATTTTGCCCTTTCCTTGCTTCAAAACAATATGATTGCATAAGAATTATGTTTTGGGGATCAAGACGGCATGATTTTCAGGGAAGAAGCAGGACCAAAAAGAGAATAATTAATTGAACGACTATTACGTATCAAATATTTTATAGACATTATTTCATTTAATCCTCATAATTCTGCAAAGGATATAGGATCTCCTCTTAATGAATAAGGAAATGAAAGATCAGTGAGGGTAAGGAACAAACCTGAAGTCCCACAGCACGTAAATGACAAAGACAGAATTACACCCAGCTCCACCTTACTCCGAAGTCTGTGTGGGTCCATCACACAGCAAGGCTTCCTAAGCAAGATTGGTTTTACAAGTGTGCCTGTGCCTCAGCAATGCTTATTCTTGCACAGGTTTGGGAGTCTATGGTTCACTACCTATGCTCTATCCAGAATTAGACTGCCTAGGTATAAAACAGCTTAGATACCATTGCAAAGGATGGGGTACCAGGGAAATCAACATAGTGGATTTATACCAGATGTCAGCCAACAATCTGTTTTAGGCATCAAAGAACTCAATAAACATATCTGACATTCAGCTATATAGCTTCATTCCACAATGGCAATTCCCTATCATCCCACTAAATGAAAGAACACTGGTAGAAAGAAGGCTTTCTAAGTCAATGAGGTTGAGTTTTTGGATTTTTCCAGTCGAATCCTCTCTATTTCATGAGGCCAGATAAATCCTGAGATACTGGTCCTATCTCAGAGCAAGGAGCACTACAGTTGGGAAAAAAAGAGATCACCTAATACTTCTTATTTTTCCACTGAATAAATTCAGGCTTCAGGACATGAAATGAGTAAGTTCCTTGGGTGTCATATACATTAATAAGATAGTTCTCAGATATGCAAAACCTGACCGGCCCTTAAAACTTCACTCTGTCTTAAAGTCTTGCGTCGGCTGCCTTACAAAGATACGCTTTTTTTTTTTTTTAATCTTTATTGGAGAATAATTGCTTTACAGTGGTGTGCTAGTTTCTGCTTTATAACAAATTGAATCAGTTATACATATACATATGTCCCCATATCTCTTCCCTCTTGCATGTGCCTCCCTCCCTATCCCACCCCTCTAGGTGGTCACAAAGCACCGAGCTGGAAACGAAATTGAGCTATTTGTAATGAGGTGGATGGACCTAGAGTCTGTCATACAGAGTGAAGTAACTCAGAAAGCGAAAGACAAACACCGTATGCTAACACATATATATGGAATTTAAGAAAGCTAAGTTTCTTGTCTCTAATGGAGCAAAGCAAGAGAAATGGAATCAACCAACACAATCTGATTCCTTTTAAATAAGAGTTGGCAATAAATACTTCTTTAAGCCACAGGTATTTCTAAACATCAAATATCTTTTCTTGTTTTCCCCCAACAGAACACAAAAGTATACCAAATTGCATTTAATAAACCAGTTTTCAATTCCTTATAAGGTATGACAGCTAATGACAGTTTCTGAGCAGGATTAAAGAAGTATACTTGGTCAATATAGTTTTAACCAGACTAATGATCTGTTGCTATAGATAGCTGTCATGCAGAGAAATATATGTTTTTCTATCAGGTTCCTTGAAAAAGTATGTAAATATCTCCCCCCAATTTCCCTATTGCCATCAATTACCTGCCTCAAGTATGTAGGGGAAACAGTGTCAGCCGATGAATTGCTGTGTTTCCTCTCAACTTTCCCTCTTTTTCTTGACCAATAGAGCCCAGAAAAAGCCCATTTTATGCTCGAATGTTACAGTTTTCCTCAATTAGGAGGTTTTATATTGTTGTTGTTATTATTTTTCAGTGAGTTTTGGAGGCTTTATCTTTTTAGAAAAGTAATACACTAAGTGCAATGTGGTATCCTAGCTTAGATTCTGGAATAGAATAAGAACATTAGTTGATCAACTGGTGCAATACAAAAAGAATCTGTAGTTTAGTTAACAGTAATGTACAAACGTTAACATTTTAGTTTTAACAAATGTATCACAGTTTTATAATATATTAACATTAAGAGAAACTGGGTGAAGGTTACATAGGACCTCCACTTTCTTTGCAACTTTTCTGTAAATCTAAAATTACTCCAAGTTAAAAAATTTATTTTTTCAAAAAAATATATATTTATTACAGAAAATTTAGAAAATACAGATAAGCAGAAATATGAAGAAATCATAGCTCAAAGATGACTTGCCAAAATTTTGGCACTTCCAGATTTTTTTCTATGAAAAAATATCTTTAATTCAAACTGCATGTATTATCTTCAAATACAGTTTTTACTTAATAGTATGTGTAAGTATATCTATTTGTCAAATATTAATTTAGAACATGCATTCTTTCAACATTCAATCATATTGACTATTTCCTACAGTATGTCTATACGGTGTAACATTGTTCAGATCTATCTTAAATTACTGAAATATTGAACAACTAGAAAATTTTTATGTTATTATCTTTTTATTCTTTAAAAACATGCTGTGAAAATATATTGGGGCCAAATTTTTATTTACAGTAATAATTATTGTCTTAATAAAAGTTCCCATAAAATTATTATTTGGATTAACAGATATGCCAAGTTTGAAAAGAAGTATATGAAAATGCTCATTTTGCTATATTCTTTACAGATTAAGTATCATCATTTTAATATGAAATAATTTTAAAATACTTTTCAATTCAACAGGCAAAAAATGTTATATTATGCTTTTAACTTAAATTTCTTGAAAATACACTGAGGTTGGACATATGTTAGTATGTTTACCCTCCATTAGTACTTTTTCTTCTGTATTTTCTGGGTAACCTTTTCACATTGTATACCAGAGTATTTATCAATTTGATTACTGATTTGTAAGATTTATATACATATATATATACACACACACACATATGTGATCCTTTGACTAACACATATGTGACAAATATTTCCTATAGGGTATTATTTGTATTTTATTCATGTATAAGTTGTTTTTACCTAAGCAAACTCATTTTTTCCTTTATGCTTTCTGCCTTTATCATGCTTTAAAAAATTCTCATCCACTTCAAAAATATATTTACACATATATATATGCATAGTCACAGTATTTTTCTAGTTGTGTTTTGTGGGAATTCTTTAACATATATGTTTTTAATACTTCCATCTGGAGCTTATCTAAATGTATGAGATAGGAACATCCCAAATGAGTAATCTAGCATCAATCTGAAATATCACCTTTTGAAAATATTAAATTCTTACATGTATTTATGTCTATTTGTTGACTTTTTATTGTATCTCCACTGATACATCTACTGAAATAGTTACTATAGGTTGTTAGGTTTTAACACTTTCCAGCACTACTTTCTATAATTCATTCTTCTTTATCAAAATGTAGGTCCCTCTCTTCATACTTTCAATGCATCTAGATGAGGATTAGAAGGATTTTATAAAGTTTCAACAAAATCTTATGGAATTCTGATGATAAATGAATTCAATAAATATATCATTAAAAACAGGGTGGACACCTTTACCCTTTGGATCTTCCTAAGATGACAGTATGAATTTCCACTTTATTTTTTGCTAAATCCTTATTAATGTATACTCAATAAAGTTACATATTTTTCTTCACATAATTCCAAACCAATTTTTAAATTTTTTCGCGTTGGCATGAATTGGATTTTTGCCCATTTTATTCCTATTTCTACTCCTGTCCTCACGCCATCTTACCTCTGCTAGCAGCAAGACTGATCCTTTGTAAAGGAAAATCAAATCATGTTATTTGGAGCAGCCAAATAACTTATTGTCCATTAGAATCAGCAGGAGCATTTAAAATACTAATGCTCGGACCTTACCCTGAACCCACTAAGCCAGAGCATCTGGGCGTGGCAGTAGGGTATCATTATTTTTTAAAGTCCCCACATTCTACCAATGGGCAGGCAACAATTGGCCCCAAGTAAAAGCCAAAGTCTTACATCCACAGTGCTTCTTAAATTTTAATATGTCTGAGAAATGCCTGAGGACCTTGTTAAAATGCAGACTGTGATTCAATGGGTCAAGGTTAGATTTTGCATTTCTAACATGCATTCAGTGAGGGCTGAAGCTGCAGGTCCTGACATCAGACTTGTGTGGCCTAAGGCCTCCTGTGTTCTGGTTCCCTGCTCTTTGTCTCATGTCCCTGCTCCCCCCCCCCCACACACACACCCTTCTGCAACTTCAGCATTTACACTGGTTGTTCCCCCTACCAAAAAATCCCCTTTCTCTAGCTGCTGCTGATTATCAAGCACTACTGAGGAGGTGAATGGACCCCAGGCCCTTTCCACCTCTTAACTCTCAGTAATCTGTGCATCAGTTAATTTTGTTGTTTACTATGCAAAATTAACTGTACATTCATTAGTGAATTTCATCTGTCTTTCTCATCATCTGTCTTCCCTCTGCCAAAATGTAGTCTGTATATTATAATGATTTGATAAAATAAACAGATTAAGTAGCATGGACATTGGGTTTTCCTTAATGTTTTGAAACAAAAATCATAAAATCTTCAGGATTCAACACCCTTCTGAAATATTTTCAATCTCTTCTATAAATTAAAGTTATTTTCCTTGTCTGCTTGTGTAATGGCTGGGTCTCCTTCTCAGATCAACGGTCGGAGGATAGGTTGATTGACAAAACTGCCAAGCCAGTTCTCAGGGTCTAGGCAGCTTATACACTGTGCACTTCTGCTTCTTGATACATTTATTCACCACTGAGATTTTTTAAAATGGAGCTGGAACTCCTCACCACCCTGTCCTTTGACAGATCCCACTCTCTCTGACCTCTTTCTTCCTTAAGACTGTCCTTAACATTTTTTTAAATCTAGTATTTCATATCTACAATATGTGGGGTGAAAAAAGAAAATATTGAGATTTACTGAGGGTTCCACACCTTGGTAAGTCACTGTCCTATTCAGTAGCATCTGTTTAATATACAATACACAGTGCTAAAATGCATATCCTGAATGTCCATTAAGTTTTAAACAATGGCGTTAGGAAAACAAAGAATCAACAGGGGTCAGTAAATTGGCTTTCCAGTTAAATAGTGCATTTTGGGTAAAACAATCAACGATCTAGTCTGTGAAGTTTAATCATAACATTAATACCTGTGGTTGCTATCTAACCTTGAACATAGAAAAGGCGGCTAACTGTCACTTGAGTTTAAGACGGAAAGCTAAAATCACCAGTAGGTTAACCTAAGCTCAGCGCTGCTTGTTTCTCTGACTTGACTGAGAGATCTGGTCCTTTTAAGCCATGAATCTACATTGTGAGCAGCAAAGGTTCAGAGACAGGTTTTGTGTAAGTTTCACCATAGTGATTCTCCCCAGAAGCCCACAGATGAAATAATTTAGAAATTCTTTTTTTCTCTCTCAATGTCCACACTGACCCTAACTCTCTCCATCAGGCCAGGCATTTTCTTTCTCCATCAGAAGATCTGTAAACATTGAGTCATTTGTATGGATAATTTTCCTTACATGTTGTTTCATTTTTTTAACCAGGAAAAAGTAAAACCACAATTTAAACCAGCAGCAGCAGCCCAGAATTAATGAAAAACTACAGGAGAAAAAAATCGAGGATATGAGAAAATCTGCAGTGACAAATAGCCCCACACAGGGTAGCGGTGAAGGGAAAAGGATGTTATGACGAATTACAAACAGAGGTAAGAACTATTTTTAAAAGAATCTTGTGAAACACCTTATAATTCATTTCAATTGCCTCTAACTTTATATAAGAAGTCAATATGAGATTCATGGCATTTTGGTCAGAAAATTGTGTGAGAGTTAAGGCCAATGAATCTGGACACATTCCATCCTTAACCTAGGAAATAATTAAAGATATGGACACCCACACACACATTTGATCATATGGCTGTCATTGTAATAGAAGATCAGAGCTAAATTAATAAAAACATTTTTTCTGGTCCACTGGGTTTTTGGAGAATAGGTGTACATGATACATGTTGCAGGGACTTGTGGCTCAAGATAAAAATAGAAAGTAGTAAAGAAAGTGTTTCTAGCTACTGGCAGTAAGAAAGATCAGTGTCTGATTTGCAACCCATTCCCCTAACAACATGCTGAGATAGAGAATTACTCAGCCCCTTCCTATTCTAAAAGACCTTTTCAGAATGAATATATTAGGTTGCATCTCATGAAATTGTTTTGGAACTTCAAATGTTTTTGATTTTTAAATGACAATTCCATAAGATTTAACCTGGTAGACTGGGGAAGAGGAAGTAAAAGGTGGAACACAGTACGATTTTGGGGGTCATCACTTCCCATAGCCATCCCCCAGGGAACCATATAGTACATCAAAACTGTTTGGGCTGGGTCAACACCCAACTACCGCCTGCAAAAAAACAAAACAAAAGAACTCAACCAACTAATCTGATAGGGAGTTCATTATTGTAAGCAGGAATTTGATAATATAGGAGTTAGGCTAATATTACAATAATGTAATTGGAGCCAATCCTAAACAAAATTGTGTAAAAAGAAAAGAAAATTAAGTGTGATCATGGCTATGGGGGAACTGATAGCCCTGGGTTGAATCCTAAGTCTGCAGTAAATGTCTGTGTCTTGTATTTTTCAGCCTATGATCAGCACCCCAATCAGAGCCTATCTACCCCATCTTTCCATAATGGCCCAGAGAAAACTATGCCCTCTCAAATCTTTCAACTATTAGTCCTAGCTATTCATTAGATGCATTTTAGGACTGTATTTCTATTAGTCTTACTAATTCTAGATGAATAATAGGAATACAGTTGACCCTTGAACAGCATGTGTTTGAACTGCACAGGTCCACTTGTATGTATACCTTGTTCAGTAGTAACTACTAAAGTACTACATGATCTGTGGTTAGTTGAATCAGCAGATGCGGAACCACAGACACCAAAGAATCACAGATATGGAGGGACTACTATAAATTATAGGCAGAGTTTTTACTACATCTCAAGAGGGTTGGCACCCTACCCACCGCATTGTTCAAGAGTCAACTGTACTTGCCTTGCAGAAAAACCTGTATTTTAATAAACAATTATCCCTCCATTCAAAATAGGAATGTCTAATGGTTGAATTCCAAGCACTGGTGAAGATTTTCAGGATGAAGATTAGTCCTCTAAAAAGGGAACCCTCTTGCACTGTTGGTAGGAATGTAAATTGATACAGCCACTACAGAGAACAGTATGGAGGTTCCTTAAAAAACTAAAAACAGAACTACCATACAACCCAGCTATCCCACTACTGGGCATATACCCTGAGGAAACCATAATTCAAAAAGAGTCATGTACCAAAATGTTCATTGCAGCTCTATTTACAATAGCCAGGACATGGAAGCAACCTAAGTGTCCATCAACAGATGGATGGATAAAGAAGATATAGCACATATATACAATGGAATATTACTCAGCCATAAAAAGAAACAAAATTGAGTTATTTGTAGTGAGGTAGATGGACCTAGAGTCTGTCATACAGAGTGAAGTAAGTCAGAAAGAGAAAAACAAATACCGTATGCTAAAACACATATATGCAATCTACAAAAAGAAAAAAAAGAAAGAAAAATGGTCATGAAGAACCCAGGGGCAAGATGGGAATAAAGACACAGACCTACTAGAGAATGGACTTGAAGATACAGGGAGGGGGAAGGGTAAGCTGGGGCAAAGTGAGAGAGTGGCATGGACATATATACACTATCAAATGTAAAATAGATAGCTAGTGGGAAGCAGCCGCATAGCACAGGGAGATCAACTCAGTGCTTTGTGACCACCTAGAGGGGTGGGATAGGGAGGGTGGGAGGGAGGGAGACGCAAGAGGGAAGAGATATGGGGACATATGTATATGTATAACTGATTCACTTTGTTATAAAGCAGAAACTAACACACCATTGTAAAGCAATTATACTCCAATAAAGATGTTTAAAATATATATATATATATATATATATATATATCTCCACATCACCAAAAGTAGGTTATACAATTAGTAGGATTTCAATACATTTTTATTAACATCAAAAATAAATATTTATATATATATAAAAAAAGATTAGTCCTCTAAGAAAGCACACTTTTCTATAATGGGCCAGATAGTAAATAATTAGGTTTTCTGGGCCATGTGGTCTCTATTGCAATTACTCTGCTCTGCACTGTAATGGGATAGAAACCAGAAACAATGTGTAAATAAGTGAGCATGGCTGTGTTCCAATAAACTTTATTTATGGACACTGAATTTAAATTTCATATAGTATTTATGTGTCATGAATGATTCTTCTTCTTTTTTAACCATTTTATAATGTAAAAATCCTTCTTAACTCATGTGGTCATATAAAAACAGATGGCAAGAAAGATGTGGCCCATGGACCATAATATGCTGACGAGAACTCAAAATTTACCACATTAACAACTGCCATTCCACTTAGCCAAATGCAATTTCTCCTTGTATTTTTTTTCAGTATAAGTAGGAAAAAAAAATGAGAAGGATATATATATACACACACATATATGTATATATATATATATATGTATAGAGAGAGAGAGGAGGAGAAGAAGAAGAAAAAGGCAGAAGGAAGGAAGGAAGGGAGGGAGGAAGGATGGAAGGAAGGAAGGAAGGAAGGAAAAGTAGAGAAAAAAGAAGAGAAGGGAAAGGAAGGAAACTAAGGGAAAGAGAGGGAAGGTGGGAAAATACTCCAGAGAGCAAGAAAGTTACTCACATTTCTTCTCTTGGTCATGGGAACATGTCCTGGTTTTGATCACTAGTTGCACAACTAGTTGCACCAGTTGATACTCTGGGAGACGAATTTAATCTACTGCTCTTTTCCAGTCTTTGTATCAAAAAATTGCACTTATATTTGCTATTTCCACTGAAACACTCACTGCCCATTGAAAGCCACTGACCTCCTGCAAAGTGAAGTAATCTGAGATAACTTGGCATGGTGTGACAGGTTGGTTCAGATGTTAGTTCAGCTGACCACTAGCTGAACTATCTTGAGTAAGGTCATTAATCTCTAGATAGTTCTCATGTCAGAAATAGGATAGTGATGCTCAAAACAATCCATGTAACCATACTAGGGTGAACCAGCTGGATCTCAGCCCTGTTAATTCTCTAGTTAAAAACAAAAAATTACAGGGCTTCCCCGGTGGCACAGTGGTTGGGAGTCCGCCTGCCGATGCAGGGGACACGGGTTCGTGCTCCGGTCCGGGAAGATCCCACATGCCGCGGAGCGGCTGGGCCCGTGAGCCATGGCCGCTGAGACTGCGCGTCCAGAGCCTGTGCTCCACAAAGGGAGAGGCCACGACAGTGAGAGGCCTGCGTACCGCAAAAAAAAAAAAGAAAAAAAAAATTACAGTGATAATTAAATGAAAGAACTGTATATTAAAATTTCTAGAAAAGTAGAGTTGTTTAATAAATTAGTGTCATCGTACTGTCCTGTTAAAAGAACACAAAAAAGTCTGATATTCTACAAGCAAGGATATAATAGAAGTGAAATTCCTGTAACCAGAGAGAATATTGAATATTGTTTAGGTCGACTGTTAAGCTAGCCAATAAGCAGATTAAACTCCTATTTCTCAAAACAGTGTTAATGTTAATAACGGTGTTTTCAGAAATGGAGAAGTAAATTACACAGAGCCATATTGGAGGGTCATTTTCATAACACATGCAGAGGAGAGAGGAAATATCAATGCCTGCCAGTTGCTCTGCATTTTTATTAAAATTGGCAAGGAATTCTTATTTGAAAAGAAAAAAGACTTAGCATCAAGTAAATCTGTGGTTTTAAAGAGAGAGAATAAGAGTGAAGACAATCTTGTTCCTTTTCCTGGAAGCATTATAACTAATTTGGCTCTTGGTTTGTATTAGGGAAAAGTACTAAACACAAGGTAGTTCATATCTGTGAGTCACAGGAAGTTCTGTAGTTCAGGGAAACTATATCAAGTAATTTTGTGATCTGCTGGGCAGTAATTCCATTTAATAAAGATACAGATGTATGCTCTGCCACATAGAAAAAAGTTTTCAAGTGTTCTCATCATAACTTTGGTTGGTTTTTAGATTTTAGTTCTTCTGGCCTATTTTTCATTTATTCCTCTAGCAAATTAAACTTTTATAGGATAAAAAAAATAATCTTTATGGAAAAGTCACTTTATTTAGTTACCCAAATTTGCAACCACCTCCCAAAGCTATAATCCAAGCCAGGGAATCATATCCATTGACGGGTAAAGATTTTTAACAACTTGGAAAACATCTTGCATATAAGTACTTCAGTTCAAAGAAAAGCAATGCCTAAGTATGCCATTTGGGAAAGAAAGCAGTGTCTTCTTTACTAAAAATCATAAAACCAAATAAAACATCTAGTAAAAAAATTATATTACACAGTGACTCTAATTCCTTAGGGTAAATAATACCTCAGGGAAAAAAAACACACTACTCATCATTACAATGTTATACCAAAAACAATAAAAGATGAGCAATTAAACCTATATGATCACAACTACCAGTTTTACCTATAGCACATAAAGAGCTTGGAAGCTGTCCCTCCCATCCTTACAACAATTAAAAGGTAAATAGACTGAAAACCAATGTCTTTTCTTGGATGCATAAGGCAAGTTTCATGGCAAACTGCCACCACAAAAGCTGGAGAAACAGGTGACTGCAGATAATTACATCTGACACCTGCTTGCCCCGAGCAGAAGCCTCTGGAAGCTAAGTGTAGACTAGCATGAAAGAGCAAAACTCCTGGAAGCCAGTCTTAGGGGATGCCACACTTTCCTGGGCTATATTTTCAAGACACACATAAGGTTCTCAACGTGAAAATCCAAGAAAGATGGTTATATCAGAGGTCAAGAAAGAATAAACATTGTGAAATGCACCCAGGACCTTCTCCATAACAAGGCCTATTCTCCAGAAGGAAAAACTTTACCAGAGCCTTATCCCCTGTAGAGTAAGGTCATCTCTCTGATTCAAGCCTCCTCTAGACTTACTCTCTAAACTAAAGAGAGAGAAGCTAAGGAACATGTGTGAAGGTCACAGCCCAAGGAGACAGGCCAACGAGAAGACTGAGATTTAATCATAAGATTATAGAGTGCTTCCCTTCCCCTATACCTTACACAATACCAATAAGTCTCTAGTATAGTGGCAGTGACATAGTAGTATAATACAACTCAAAGGGCACTAAGACATAGACTTTATCTAAGATAGAGTTCTTAGGGAAACCCAGAGAAAACAAGGGAGACACAAAACAAGGACTTTGAATCCTCTGACACCAACGGTTAAAGAAAATATTAAACACAACCCAATGCATACCCAGATTAACATAAAAGCTCACACTAGAGGTCTAGTTACCTCAGTTTTGATTACTAGACAAATTTCTGGCTTTCAACAAAATATTAGAAAGCATGCTAAAAGGTAAGAAGAGACAGAGTCAGAAGAGAAAATGCATGCATTAGAATTAGATTCAGACATGACTTAGATTTTGGAATTATTACATAGGGAATTTAAAATAACTATGATAAAAGTAGACAACATGTAGGGACGGATAGGTAACAGAGAGATGGAAACTCTAAAAAAGAATCAAAGAGAATACTACACATCACAAAAACTCTACCTAAATGAAGAATATCTTTCATGGACTGATTGGTAGACTAGACACAGCAGAGGATAGAATCACTGAGCTTAAAGATAGGTCAATAGAAACTTGCCAAACTGAAATGTAAAGAAAAAAAAAGAAAGAAAGAAAGAAAGAAAAAATAGAATATCGAAGAAGATCTAAATAAATGGAGAGATATTTCATGTTCATGGACTGATAGACTCAATAGTATTAAAATGTCAGTTCTTCTCAACATCATCAATAGATTCAACACAATCCCAATCCCAGAAAATTATCTTTTAGCTATCAACAAACTGATTTTAAAGTTTATACGGAAAGGCAAAAGGCATAAAATAACCAACACAATTCTTAAAAAAAAAAAAGAACTTGAAAGACACACATGACCCTATTTCAAAAGTTACTATAAAGCTATAATAATAAAGATAATGTGGTATCTGCTGAAAAAAAACAGCTAGATCACTGAAACAGAATAAAGAGAGCAGAGATAGGCCACACAAACATAATTAATCTTTGATGAAGGTATAAAGGCAGTTCAATGGAGAAAAGATGCTCTTTCAATGAAGGCTGCTGGAACAACTGGACATCCATATGCAAAAATTAAAAAAAAAAAGAAACACAAAAAACCTTACACCTTCTCACAAAAATTAACTCAGATGGATCATAGATCTAAATGTAAAATTCAAAACTACAAAATGTCTAGAAGAAAACATAGAAGAAAGTATAAGTGGTCCTGGCTTTAGAGATTTTTAGGTACAAAATAAAGTGTGGTCCATGAAAGAAAAAATTGATAAGTTGGACTTTATTAAAATTAGAATCATCTGCTCTGTGTAATACAATGTTAAGAGAATGAAAATACAAACCACCAACTGGGAGAAAAAATATTTTCAAAACACATATCTGATAAAGTACTCGTAGCCAAAATATGCATAGAACTGTTAAAATCAACAATAAGAAAATAAACAATCCAATTAAAAAATGGACCAAAGATCTGAACAGGCATCTCACCAAAAAAAATATACAGATGGCAAAAAAGTATATTAAAGATGCTGAATGTCATTTTTCATTAGGAAATGCAAAATAAAACAACACACCTATTAGAATGGCTAAATTTTAAAATAATGAAAATACCAATTTCTGGCAAAATGTGGAGCAATAGAGACTCTCATTCATTGTTTTTGCGAATGCAAAATGGTACAGCCAAGTTGGAAGTCAGTTTGGTAGTTTCTTACAAAGCAAAACATAGTCTTACCATATAATCCAGCAATTGAACTCAAAGGTATTTACTTACCCAACTGATTTTAAAACATGTGCCCACGCAAAAACCTCCGCATGAATGTTTATAGCAGTTTTATGTGTAATTGCCCCAAACTAGAAGCAACTAATATATGCTCTTCAGTAGGTGAAAGGATAAACAAACTGTAGTGTATCTCTACAATGGAATTATACTCAGTAACAAAAAGGAATGACCTGCGTGTTTTAAAATGTAGGCTTTATTATTATTCAGGTATGGCAAGGCCAACAGAGCTGGAAATGATTGCCATATAAAAGATAGTCTGTTATACACATCGTGGGGGGCCACACAGATCAGTTAGGAGGCCAAGGAGCAAGGGGCAAATGTGGACAAGAGCCGTTATTGTGATTTTCACAGGAAGGAATCAGTAGGCAGGGTAAGCAGACTAAGCAGGTTTAGGATTAGTTTGAATAATGTCAGCAGCCTCTGGGCTGGAAGGCTGTCCCTAATTTTCTGGTACCTGGCCCTGTGTGATTAGGGCAAGGAGACAGTGGCCTAAAATGTGACAGCCCAACAAAGAAGACAGTTGGGGGTGTGGGTTTTGGATTGGTTAGTTTACATATGAAAGGTATGTTCAAAGGTGATTTGTTTGCTCTCTCTAGGAACTAGCTAATCCTGGGAGGGGCAACCCTCCAGGGTCAGCAAGGCCCCAAGGTGTCAAAGCATCAAGTAGAGAAACTAGGAAACCTGGTCATCACACTATGAAGTCCTGCAAAGTCATGGATGATTCTTAAATGCATGTTACTAAGTGAAACGAATCAGTCTGAAAAGGCTGTACAATTCAATTTATATGACATTTTGGAAAAGGCAAACTATAGAGACAGTTAACAGATCAGTCAGTGGTTGGCAGAAGTTTCTGAATAGGTGAGGCACAGGGGATTTTTGCCCTGGCAGTGAAACTATTTGTTTTGTCTGATGGTCTGATACCAGAATTGTGAATACACAACACTATGCATTTGTCAAAATCCACTGACCTTTATAACACAAAGAGTAAATCCTGATGTGTGTAAACATTTAAAAATCATTTAGGATGTTGGGGAACTTCAGGATGGAATGCAGACTGTGACAAAAGAATCTAAATGTATTACAAATGTATGAAATAATTCCTTCCTTCATTGAAGGGAGTCGCAGGGGTGGGGTGGTGCTGACCTAAGTAACTGTAAGACTAAAGCAAAAGAAAGTGTATATAAGCGTTGTACTTTAGTTGATAAATTTATCTCCCATGGAAATATGGGTTAGCAATTCTGAAACCACTACATGTTTTAGTCTGCTCAGGCTTTTATAACAAAATATCTGAGTGGCTTAAACAATAGAATGATATTTTTTCTAGAATATTATTAATATTTTACTAATAGGTTATTAGTTTTTGATTATTATTAGTTTATTAGTTCTAGAAGCTATAAGTCTAAGATCAAGGTGCCAGCAGGGTTGATTTCTGTTGAGGCCTCTCTGGCCAGCAGCTCACTGTATGCTCACATGATTTCTTCTGTGTGTGTGTGTGCATGGGGTGGGGATGGGGGTTGAGGGGAGATGGGGGTCTGAGATCTCTGGCATCTCTTCATCTTCTGATAAGGACACCAACCCTATTAAATTAGGGCCTCATCCTTATGACTTCGTTTAACATTTAATTATCAACTTAAAGTCTCAATCTCCAAATACAGTCACACTGGCGATTAGAGTTTCAACATATGAATTTTTTTGATGAGGGGGCAAAAACATTCAGTCTACAACACTTACATGCTAGGATAGAATAACTGGGTAAACACAGGACAAATGGTAGAAGTAAGGTTTCTCATATTTGGAGTGGGAGTTTACAGAAAAGCAAGGGAAGAAAGCTAAAAATGATCCATGTGATAATAGATTGAAATTCATTAGTATGAACTCAGCTTAATATAGAAGCAGATGGTTACATATAGAAATATTTATGAATATGCGTATATACACAGTTTGGTACACACACACATATATTTTGCTCTGTCACCTGAGAGCCTAGAAACAATGACACTATAGAAGCATTGATTGAGTGCACCTAGTACGCAGATCTTGGTTTCTAATACCATTCTCCAATAAAAGAAACCAAGGCCTTGGGGAAATGTCTGATTCTAGGCCTGAGGCGAGAAATATACAAGATGAGCCTGGAGCCTCTTGTAGTGACAGAAAATGAGAAAGTATTCAAAAAAATTCACAGTGATGATGGTATGTCAAAGAAAGACAGAGACAAACTCAAAGAGCTCCTAAGGACCAAGGAGGAAACAATTTGAACAACAAAATATAGTATTGGATTATAACACAAAGTACAAAATAAATAATCATGACCCCATACATAGTTCAATAAAAACTGAATAAATAAATAAATGGGGGGGGAGAGATAAATCTCCCATGCAGGAGAATTCCAAATAATTTATCATTTCACCCGCAAGTGAGGAGTGTAACTCTGTACATCTTAAATGTGGGCTCTGCATGGAGACTTCCTTCGCAAGAGTGCAGTATGGAAAGGTGGTAAAGGACTAACTTTATAGGGGGTAAACCTGACAGACATTCCTTCAGTCAGATGATGAAGGTTAATGTCGACAGTGATAAATCATGTTGATGTATGTGTATCTTCTTGAGAAGATGTGACGAGAATGACTTTTTACCTCTATGGTCCTCCTCCCAAGAACACATAACTCCAATATATCTATAAGAAAAATATCAGAACAAATTCCTGTTGAAGGGCATTCTACCTGAGCAAATACCTGAGCAATATGCCTCAAAACGTTCAAGGTCATCAAAAACAGACTGAGAAACTGTCATAGCCAGGAGGAGACTAAGGAGAAATGACAACTAAATGTAATATTGGATCCTGTATGGGATCCTAGAACAGAAAAGTGACATTAGGTAAAAATCTAAGGAAATATTTTAAAATATGGACATTAGCTAATAATAATGTATCAGCATTGGTTCACTAATTATGACAAATATACCATACTAATGGGAGATACTAATAATAGAAGAAACTGTATGTGGGGTATCTCTAAACTATATTCACATCTTTTCTGTAAATCTAAAACTATTCTAAAGTTTATTTGATCACATCCATTCCCTATTATAAATACAACTTTCAATTTAAAGAAAAACTGAGTAATTTATCTGGGTACATAAGGGTATCAGGGTTTATATAAACTATCATATATATTTAATCTATATCTTCTACCTATTCATACAAGTGAACATTTGTCCCATTTATAATTATTGGTTCATTCTTTGTTCAAGTATTAATTCAACCAATTTATCGTGTGACTGCATGCTCAGGGTTTAGAAGGACTGTACAGACCCAGTGGTTCTCTTTGTTATTCATCTGCATCTTTAAAAATGCTCTAAGGTTTTTAGTTGATAAGAAACTAAAAAAAAAAGAAAATAATAAAAGAACAACTTTCAAAAGTGATTAGAAAAAGCAATGTGTGTGTCACTGACAAAGAAAAAGCTGACTAGCTATTTTGCCAAAGCCTTCGTAGGTATCCATAACCTGTTGAATTTTTTAAATTCAGTCTTGTCCTTCAGTCTAAACTTAGAAGATTTTCTATTTGTCAGTACACTGAGTGGGGCACAGAATAAGAAAAAGCTGTGCAACCAGTCCAGGCTCTCAAGCAAACTGCTGTCAGGCTGTATGATCCAGCAGATATGATGGTGCTTGAAACATCTGAAGCAGATAGGCATGAAGCAAAGAGCCTTGGGCAGGATCTCTAGGTGAATTACAGCGCAGATTTCTAGGATTATGGAGCAAAGCTATGCCATCCTCTATCAATAACTCGTATTCTGAGGAACAGCTTCTGGCTTACGGCTGGACCCTGGTATAGACTGAATGCTTAATCATGGGCCAATAAGTTACCATGTGACTTGAGCTGCCCATCATTTGTTGGGGTTGTCTGACCTACAAAGCCAAAAAGTCTGCACAGTAGCAGTAAGTGATATAAAAGAGGAAATTTAAGCAGATTCTGAAGGCATAGATAAAAAAGGTGGCCAGATATAGCTTGTTCATGGACAGTGATTAATGGTTTAACTGGATCCTTAGGGGCTTGGAAGGAACAAAATTGAAAAATTGTCCATAAGGAGATCTTGGGAAGAGGTATGTGGAGAGAAGACCCTAAATGGGTGTAGTATAGAGATATTTGTGTCCCATATGAATGCCCATCAATGGATGCCCTCAGCAGAGGAGGACCTTGGTAATCTGGTGGATGAAACTACCCTTTTTTCTGGACATCAAGCAGCCTCTTTTCCCAACTACCACTTTCATTGCCCAGTGGACTGATAAAGTGGTTATGGCAGCATGATGTACATCATGCATGTGCTTAACGATGTGGACTTCCACTCACTGGAAAAGTTATTTTATGTGTCAATTTGACTGGCTCATTCAGTGCCCTGATATTTGGCCAGACATTTCTGGGTGTGTCTGTGAGGGTGTGTCTGTGAGGGTACTTCTGGATGAAATTAGCATTTGAAATGGTGAACTGGGTAAAGCAGATGGCTGTCCCCAGTGTGGGTGGGCATGATTCTATTCCTTAAGGGCATGAATAGAACAAAAAAAGATGAAGGAAGGAAGACTCTAGCCCTTCCTGCCTGATTGCAAGAGCTGAGACACCAGTCTTCTCCTGTCCTCTTTGCTCCCGGTTTTCAGGCCTTCAGACTCAGACTGAATTATACCACCAGCTTTCCTGGATCTCCAGCTTGCAGATGGCAGATTCTGGAACTTCTCTGTCTCCACAATTGCACGACCATTTCCTTATAATAAATCTCTTTCCACATAGGTATACTATTGGTTCTGTTTCTCAGGAGAACTCTGACTAATACATTCACCAAGGTTGATCTGATAACAGTGCCCAAGCTGCCAACACCATAGACCAATAATACCCTTGATCCTGCCAGATCTTCCCTTTCTGTTGCTCTGAGTCTTGCGTCAAGAACATGCACAGCCCATGGCAACAGGTTTCAGTTTCTTTTCCAGGTCATCCATGGGAACGGCTCCAGGTGATGAGAGACAGACATAGGTTTCAGTTTGTTCTTATGGGTTCATCCTTTCTGGTTCCAGTTTTCCTTGTTTCTCTACATGTCCAGCTCTTCTTCCTACCTCTCAGTCTGGTTGGCTCATAAAGGTTTCAACATCAACCCAGACTCAGAACAGCAGCATTGTACAGACACTTCCACCAGCTCCCACCACTGAATAAGGTCAAAACCTTATACTAAATCTCTTACCCTTTATCACTCGTAGTTCTACTTCTCTGAATGAACCCTAACTGATACATTATGTCTTATTCTTCAGTCTGAAAGGAGGAAGGTAATAATCAAATACCAAAAAAAGAAAAAAAATCATATATAGAATGAACATGAATTTAACTACTACTGTAAAATGACATTTTTTTCATGGCCTAAAAATAACATTTTAATCAGTTTTTTCTTAATACAGCTCTTGCTAAAACCACATGGTATGCTGGAAGTTTCCAGCCAAAAGGAGAGAGCAAGCTGGGACTAGTTTTAGGTAAAACCAGGACACATTTACTAGGAAGAAAGGATTGTCCCCATCCGGGAAAAGAACATCAGTCCAAATCAACCAAACATGAACCTTATCTGGAATAAGCATCTATTGGGCTCATTGAAGGACTGGTCCAGGATTAGGCAACAAAGGCTGCTGGTCATCTGGCAACATTGGTAACATCAGCAGATGCTTTATTTATAGATTAAGGAGGCCAGTCTTGTCTAGACATGGAGAAGAATCAAACCCTTTTGTGCCTATTAGTTGCAAGACTTCAATAGTGGCCATATCTTATTCATCTTTGCATTCTTTGCACCAGCAATGTAGTAGGTACTTAGTCATATTGTTGAATGAAAAAAGAAATGAATGATTTTCACCAGACAGGCTAGGGACAGGCAGGAATCGACAATATTAAAGACTGTTGTCATAAATACCTGCTATTGAGTAGGGTGACTTAAAATGTGTTTCTTAAATAATGTGATATCATTCTCTCTCTACATATATTTTTTCCATACACATATCTTTACATATAAAGATATATTTATAACTCTTATATGTATAAAATTTTTAAGTTTATACAACTAATAGGTATCAGTAAGATTTCTTCTAGCTCTAGATTTCTAGACATCTAGCTCTAGATCTCTCTCTCTCTCTCTCTCTCTCTCTATATATATATATACACACACACACATATATCTACATATCTACATATATATGTACACACATATACATTTATCTCTCTATATAGATACATAAATAGATAGATATAGATAGATGGTATAATTCTCTCTATATATCTATATAGACATATATAGAAAGAGATTCCAAATCATAAATGTTTAGAGCTAGAAGAGACCCTACTTATATTTATTAATTTAACCCCTCTGTAAGATAGATTAAAGGAAGTTTTATTTTTCACAGGAAATTATTACCAGCAAAATGAAATCTAAGCAAAAAATAGAAAGCAGAAAGGGAGCATAGATAATAGACATGAGGAAAATTAGATATTCAGGTAGGACACTTCGTTTGCTCTTGGTGCACGAGCACTAAAAGTCACCTTCTGACTGCCTCACCTCCTCATTGGCAGGCCCAGCCCTGGTTAGTTTCTAAGCTTATCTAAAAACTAGAAGGACAGTATATCAGCAGTAGACACGGAAAGTAATCTCACTCACATAAAACAGTATCTAATATGTCTGGGGAGTTTGAATCATATTTGTGAATTCTTCCCTTCCTCCAGTCCCATTGTATATACACAGCCTTCCCCTAACCCTAGCCCCCACTGTGCTGGTCCAACCTTGGATATTTTGCTTTTGATTCCCTGACTCCAGCTTCCCTAGTCTTGACACCCTTGAAAGCCTCCATGTAGGCCTGGCCTTGCTCCCCAGATCTTCAGTTGCTCACCATCTCACTTCAGATGTCCCTGTCTGTCCCCTGGACTTTAATGCTAGTCCCAACCTGCTGGATTAAGCACTCTCAGATACAGATGTCTGCTGATACTATGCAGTTTGCCCACTTAGCTTTGAATTTCCTGATTGCCCCCATGGTGCCAGCTGCATGGTTTGGTCTGTTTCTTCTCTCATTGGTCTGATTATACACTCCCCAGCATGCATCCCACCTGAACATGAAGTGAAAAATGACACCAACCAGATGAATTTCAGGAGGTTATTAAACAATAAATGCCAGGGTGAATGAATGATAACTCAGATTCACCACAGCAATTTACGTGTTCTTCTGGTGAAACAGGCGCCATCCCTTCAGGTGATTTTCAATTCAGATGTTGCTGCTTTACACTCTCACCTCTACAACTAACATTCTGGAAGAGACCTGGCTTTATCCTTTTACCACCAAATTTATACTGTACCTGGGTTCCAAAGACATCTGCAGACATAATCATCTTGATCTATCCTCCATGAGAAACTATTTTCAAATAGCCTAATACCCACACATGAATTCTATTACAAGACTATTGCAATTGGCTTTCTCATTGTGCCTCAGGAAGAGACAGACTAGGTTAATTTAACATGCCCAAGAGAAGAAAAAGAAGTAGGGGAGGGAGGAAGGAAAAAGGAGCAACTAGTTCATAGTCTGACAATAGGCAAAATTACCTGAGGGTTTCCCTGGTGGCGCAGTGGTTGAGAGTCCGCCTGCCGATGCTGGGGACGCGGGTTTGTGCCCCGGCCCGGGAGGATCCCGCATGCCGCGGAGCGGCTAGGCCCATGAGCCGTGGCCGCTGGGCCTGCGCGTCAGGAGCCTGTGCTCCGCGGCGGGAGGGGCCACAATAGTGAGAGGCCCGCCTACCGCAAATCACCTGAAACCAATCCTAAAATTATATGGTGATCCTTTTCTTCTTAGTCAACATCTGTTTTAGATGATGAGTAATTAAATAAATCTCATGCCACAAAGGTACTAAAAATGACAATCAGTCCTCTAGAGTTAAGAAGGATTGGAAATTTTTTTCCAACTACCCAAAAGTAGATTATTAAAATTTATATTTAAAAAATGCTACTTCCAAAACATATTTAGATCAAATGCAAGGAAAAGTAAAATAATGATTTACTCCATAATATCAAAAAAGAAAGAAGAAAATTGGTAGCTCAAGAAAGAAAATAGCACCATGTTTTTCTCTGTTAGTAAATTGCAAATAATTAGTAAAGGGTCAAGACAGGAGTATCTTGTTACACTGAGTAATAAAGACTTAGAATATTAAAACGAATGTATTTACTAGTAAGTCATTACAGGGCTTGCTAATTGCTCTATTAGGGTCCTGAGCATTTCACATATACCCCTAATACTACAGAAAAAAAGTACAGTTAATTATTTGCATGTCTATATTCCCAACCAGAAACTAACGTTCACAAAAGCTGAAAACACATACTAATAATCATCCTTATAGTCTCATTACTTAGCACACAGTATACCAAATAACAAGTACCTAGCACATCTTGATGGACTAAATGAAGTGTTTAGTTGATATAGCATCTGAAATGTCTCATAATAGGTAACCACAGAAGCTTTCGAACTTGCTCGGAATTGTTCTAATTTCCCACTTGGGGTGCAGACCCTTCCCCTCCTTTTCCTTCTAAGTCATATCTAGGCTAAAATAACCTAGGAGGTACAGGAATGAGGGCCAAGAGCATCAGAACTATGAACAACGGAAGAGTATAGGCCACATGTACAACTACCAGAGAAGTCTTACCAGATATAGTACACATGGCATCAGACTAAAACCAAGAGCTCAGTGACAACTTTGTTCTGTCATCTAGCTAAGGACATCTTGATATTTACCTGCCTAGACTTTCTAATTGCTTCCATCCCTGGGTGCAACCCCACATTAAAATGTCAAATGGCTTGTTTTCTTGTCTCTCTCTTAGTGTTCTACTCACTGCCACTCTTTTATTTTAATCTTGAAATATAATAAGGTCTAAGCTGTGCCAGAACCCTCTCAGCCTCCCTCCTTCTCAGCCTTAAGCTAGGATTTGACAGAAAAATACTCCTTTAGAAAACCAGGGAGAATAGAGCAGGAAATGTCTCTTAATCAAAATCCATTAATATGAATAGGAAATGGTAAGTATCAAGAGCAGTTTTAGCAGAATAAGTTTAAATATGTGCTTGTGGGAAAAAATGAAAAGTAAAAACAAGGCAGAAAATTTTCCTCTTACATTTACAAGTTTTTATAAGTTCAGAGGAAATAATGTTGAAAGATTCAGAAACTTTATATTAATAAATGCCATAATGAATGATGACTTTCAAAGTCTCAACTCACAAGTAAAATGTACATAAAGAACTAAAATGAGTAAAACATATTTTTTAAAGTTAGAATTTATCCCCTTGGAATCCTGGTACAAAGACAATATGAATAGCATTGAGACTTTGTAAGTATAATAGAAAGTACTTAAGGAAGTGACTCCTGCTCCCAGTTATGACAGAGTAATAGAGACCAGATTTATATACCTGTCTAAAAAAAGTCAAAATATATAAATATAAACTGCTATAAATAACAGCTTTCAGACATTGGACAACAGATAAAATCATGACAATGATTTTCTAAGACTCAAACTACTAAACCAAACTAAGAGTCCTATGATTACCCCAGATTACTGCCTGGAGCGAGTTTTACTATCTGGCCCTTGAGAGGAAAATGTTTGCCAACTCTAGAGTAGAGACCGCAAAAGTGTATTGTTTCACTAGTTGGGACAAATTAACCCTACACAAAAAGCTGCTCTTAATCCACATAACTAAGGTAAAAACAAACTTCTAAGTAATGTACCTATGTCCCAGAATATAGACCAAATAAATATATTTAAAAAGTAAAAGAAAATCTAAAACCCAAGAACATAAAAGTAACAATAATTGAAATACAGTTATACTTTATCAGTCATGAAAAGCAGCAGAAAAATATAACTAATAATAAGTAGAAAAAGTCAATCAACAGGGACAGACTCAGAAAGAACACAAATGATAAATTAGTGAATAAAGATGTTAAAATAGTTACTGTAAATATAACTCAATATGTTCAAGAAGATGGAGGAAAGCATGAGCATTATAAAAAGATTGATGGAAGATTTTAAGACATGAATTTAACTTCTGGGAATAAAAATATAAAGTTTAACATAAAAGCACCCTGACATGATATTATGAAGAAGAAAAAAAACTTAGAACTTAGAAACATAGCAAGAGAAGTTATCCAAAATAAAACACAGAGAAAAAAGACTGAAAAATAAACAGAGTAACAAAGAGCTATGGGCAGTATCAAGCAGTGTAACAAATACATGATTGGAATCTTAGAAGAAAAGGAGCAAGAAGTGAGACAAAAAATTTTTGGAAGAAATAATTGCTAAAATTCTCAAAAATTTGAAGGAAACTATAATCCCACAGAACTAAGAAGCTCAAAAAACCCCAGCAGAATAAACATGAAGAAAATCACAAGAAGACACATCATAACCCAATTATTGCCAAACAACAATAAAGTAAAATTGTTAAAAACAGCCATGGAAAAAAGACACAGTACACACAAAACCACAAAGGTAAAAATGATGATAAACTCCTAAGCAAAAACAGCACAAGACAGAATGCAGTGAAGCAACAGTGTTGAAGTACTAGAAAACAAAGTCAACCTGTAATTCTATAGCCAGCAATATCTCTTACTATCTTATGATATGCATGGAGCAGTATACTATTATTAAAATGAAGGTTGTTATAAATTAAAAATTATATGTATATGTACATGCTAGACAAAAAAGGCAACAAGGAAATAAAAATCAAGTTATGAAAAATATTTAACTGATCTAAAAGGAGAAAAACAAAGGACTTACATATGGGAAAAAATAAATAACAAGATGGTAGATTTAAAGCCATGCATATAAACAATTACATTGGATTAAAGTTTTACTGAGCTCTGCCCACCAGAGCAACAGCCAGCTCTACCCACCACCATGCCCTCCCATCAGGAAACTTCCACAAGCCTCTTAGACAGCCTCATCCACCAGAGGGCAGACAGCAGAAGCAAGAAGAACTACAATCCTGCAGCCTGTGGAAAACAACATTCACAGAAAGATAGACAAGATGAAAAGGCAGAGGGCTATGTACCAGATGAAGGAACAAGATAAAACCCCAGAAAAACAACTAAAAGAAATGGAGATAGGCAATCTTCCAGAAAAAGAATTCAGAATATTGATAGTGAACATGATACAGGACCTTGGAAAAAGAAAGGAGGCAAAGATCGAGAAGATGCAAAAACTGTTTAACAAAGATCTAGAAGAATTAAAGAACAAACAAACAGAGATGAACAATACAATAACTGAAATGAAAAATACACTAGAAGGAATCAATAGCAGAATAACTGAGGCAGAAGAACTGATAAGTGACCTGGAAGAGAGAATGGTGGAATTCACTGCTGCAGAACAGAATAAAGAAAAAAGAATGAAAAGAAATGAAGACAGCCTAAGACACCTCTGGGGCAATATTAAACTCAACAACATTCTCATTATAGGGGTCCCAGAAGGAGAAGAGAGAGAGAAAAGACTTGAGAAAATATTTGAAGAGATTATAGTCGAAAACTCCCCTAACATGGGAAAGGAAAGAGCCACCCAAGTCCAGGAAGCACAGAGAGTCCCATACAGGATAAACCCAAGGAGAAACACGCCGAGACACATAGTAATCAAATTAACAAAAGTTAAAGACAAAAAAAAATTATTGAAAGCAGCAAGGGAAAAGGGGCAAATAACATACAAGGGAACTCCCATAAGGTTAACAGCTGATTTCTCAGCAGAAACTCTACAAGCCAGAAGGGAGTGGCATGATATACTTAAAGTGATGAAAGGGAAGAACCTACAACCAAGATTACTCTACCCAGCAAGTATCTCATTCAGATTCGATGGAGAAATCAAAAGCTTTACAGATAAGCACAAGCTAAGAGAATTCAGCACCACCAAACCAGCTCTACAACAAATGCTAAAGAAAATTCTCTAAGTGGGAAACACAAGAGAGGGAAAGGACCTACAGAAACAAAACCCCCCAAATTAAGAAAATGGTAATATGAACATACATATCGATAATGACCTTAAATGTGAATGGATTAAATGCTCCAACCAAAAGACACAAGCTTGCTGAATGGATACAAAAACGAGACCCATATATTTGCTGTCTACAAGAGACCCACTTCACACCTAGGAACACATACAGACTGAAAGTGAGGGGATGGAAAAAGATATTACATGCAAATGGAAATCAAAAGAGAGCTGGAGCAACAATACTCATATCAGATAAAATAGACTTAAAAATAAAGAATGTTACAAGAGACAAGGAAGGACACTACATAATGATCAAGCGATCAATCCAAGAAGAAGATATAACAATTATAAATATATATACACCCAACATAGGAGCACCTCAATACATAAGGCAACTGATAACAGCTATAAAAGAGGAAATCGACAGTAACACAATAACAGTGGGGGACTTTAACACCTCACTTACACCAATGGACAGATCACCCAAACAGAAAATTAATACGGAATCACAAGCTATAGAAGACACAACAGACCAGATAGATTTAATTGATATTTATAGGACTCCATCCAAAAACAGCAGATTACACTTTCTTTTCAAGTGCACAGGGAACATTCCCCAGGACAGATCACATCTTGGGTCAGAAATCAAGCCTCAGTAAACTTAAGAAAACTGAAATCATATCAAGCATCTTTTCTGACCACATTGCTAGGAGATTAGAAATGAATTACAGGGAAAATAACGTAAAAAACACAAACACATGGAGGCTAAACAATACGTTACTAAATAACCAAGAGATCACTGAAGAAATCAAAGAGGAAACCAAAAAATACCTAGACACAAATGACAATGAAAACACGACGATCCAAAACCCATGGGATGCAGCAAAAGCAGTTCTAAGAGGGAAGTTTAGAGCTATAGAAGCCTACCTCAAGAAACAAGAAAAATCTCAAATAAACAATCTAACCTTACACCTAAAGGAACTAGAGAAAGAAGAACAAACAAAATCCAAAGTTAGCAGAAGGAAAGAAATCATAAAGATCAGAGCAGAAATAAGTGAAATAGAAACAAAGAAAACAATAGCAAAGATCAATAAAACTAAAAGCTGGTTCTTTGAGAAGATAAACAAAATTGATAAACCATTTGCTACACTCATCAAGAAAAAGAGGGAGAGGACTCAAATTAATAAAATCAGAAATGAAAAAGGAGAAGTTACAACAGACACCGCAGAAGCACAAAGTATCCTAAGAGACTACTACAAGCAACTCTATGCCAATAAAATGGACAACCTGGAAGAAATGGACAAATTCTTAGAAAGGTATAACCTTCCAAGACTGAACCAGGAAGAAATAGAAAATATGAACAGACCAATCACAAGTAATGAAATTGAAACTGTGATTAAAAATCTTCCAACAAACAAAAGTCCAGGACCAGATGGCTTCACAGTTGAATTCTATCCAACATTTAGAGAAGAGCTAACACCCATCCTTCTCAAACTCTTCCAAAAAACTAAAGAGGAAGGAAAACACCCAAACTCGTTCTATGAGGCCACCAACACCCTGATACCAAAACCACACAAAGATACTACAAAAACAGAAAATTACAGACTAATATCACTGACGAATATAGATGCAAAAATCCTCAACAAAATGCTAGCAAATAGAATCCAACAACACATTAAAAGGATTATACACCATGATCAAGTGGGATTTATTCCAGGGATGAAAGGATTCTTCAATATATGTAAATCAATCAATGTGATACACCATATTAACAAATTGAAGAATAAAAACCATATGATCATCTCAATAGATGCAGAAAAAGCTTTTGACAAAATTCAACACCCATTTATGATAAAAACTCTCCAGAAAGTGGGTACAGAGGGAACCTACCTCAACATAATAAAGGCCATATATGACAAACCCACAGAAACATCATTCTGAATGGTGAAAAACTGAAACCATTTCCTCTAAGATCAGGAACGAGACAAGGATGCCCACTCTCAACAGTATTATTCAACATAGTTTTGGAAGTCCTAGCCACGGCAATCAGAGAAGAAAAAGAAATAAAAGGAATCCAAATTGGAAAAGAAGAAGTAAAATTGTCACTGTTTGCAGATGATATGATACTATACATAGAGAATCCTAAAGATGCCACCAGAAAATTACTTGAGCTAATCAATGAACTTGATAAAGTTGCAGAATACAAAATTAATGCACAGAACTCTCTTGCATTCCTATACACTAATAATGACAAATCTGAAAGAGAAATTAAGGAAACACTCCCACTTAGCATTGCAACAAAAAGAATAAAATACCTAGGAATAAACCTACCTAGGGAGACAAAAGACCTGTATGCAGAAAACTGTAAGACACTGATGAAAGAATTTAAAGATGATACCAACAGATGGAGAGATATACCATGTTCTTGGATTGGAAGAATCAATATTGTGAAAATGACTATACTACTCCAAGCAATCTACAGATTCAATGCAATCCCTATCAAATTACCAATGGCATTTTTTACAGGACTAGAACAAAAAGATCTTAAAATTTGTATGGAGACACAAAACACCCTGTATAGCCAAAGTAGTATTGAGGGGAAAGAAATGGAGCTGGAGGAATAAGACTTCCTGGCTTCAAACTATACTACAAAGCTACAGTAATCAAGACATTATGGTACTGGCACAAAAACAGAAATACAGATCAATGAAACAGGATAGAAAGCCCAGAGGTAAACCCACGCACCTATGGTCAACTAATCTATGGCAAGGATATACAATGCAGAAAAGGCAGTCTCTTCAATAAGTGGTGCTGGGAAAACTGGACAGCTACATGTAAAAGAATGAAATTAGAACACTCCCTAACACCACACACAAAAATAAACCCAAAATGGATTAGAGACCTAAATGTAAGACCAGACACTATAAAACTCTTAGAGGAAAACATAGGAAGAACACTCTTTGACATAAATCACAGCAAGATCTTTTTTGATCCACCTCCTAGAGTAATGGAAATAAAAACAAAAATAAACAAATGGGACCTAATGAAATTTAAAAGCTTTTGCACAGCGAAGGAATCCATAAACAAGACGAAAATACAACCCTCAGAATAGGAGAAAACATTTGCAAATGAATCACTGGACAAAGGATTAATTTCCAAAATATATAAACAGCTCATGCAGCTCAATATTAAAAAAACAAACAACCCAATCCAAAAGTGGGCAGAAGACCTAAACAGACATTTCTCCAGAGAAGACATACAGAAGCACATGAAAATCTGCTCAACATCACTAATTATTACAGAAATGCAAATCGAAATTACAATGTGGTATCACCTCGCACCAGTTAGCATGGGCATCAATAGAAAATCTACAAACAACAAATGCTGGAGAGAGAGTGGAGAATAGGGAACCCTCTTGCACTCTTGGTGGGAATGTAAATTGATACAGCCACTATGGAGAACAGTATGGAGATTCCTTAAAAAACTAAAAATAGAACTACCATATGACCCAGCAATCCCACTACTGGGCATATACCCTGAGAAAAACATAATTCAAAAGGACACATGCACCGCAATATTCATTGCAGCACTATTTACAATAGCCAGGTCATGGAATCAACCTAAATGCCCATTGACAGACGAATGGATAAAGAAGATGTGGCACATATATACAATGGAATATTACTCAGCCACAGAAAGGAATGAAATTGGGTCATTTGTAGAGACGTGGATGGATCTAGAGACTGTGATACAGAGTGAAGTAAGTCAGAAAGAGAAAAACAAATATCATATATTAACACATATATGTGGAACCTAGAAAATGGTACAGATGATCCAGTTTGCAGGACAGAAATTGAGACACAATGTAGAGAACAAACTTATGGACACAAAGGGGAGAAAGCAGCGGGGGGTGGGGGGGTGTGATTAATTGGGCAATTGGTATTGACATGTATACACTGATGTGTATAAAATTGATGACTAATAAGAAAATAAATAAACATTTTTTAAAAATTACATTAAATGCGAATTATAAAAATATACCAATTGAAAGGCAGAGTTATACAGATTAGATGAAAAAGGACAGTCAAACTGCATTCTATCTGTGAGAAGTTAACATTAAATATAAAGGCATATGTAGGTTAAAAATATAAAAATTATACCATGCATGTACACTCACACTCACACATACATACACACAAATAGGAGTAGCTACATTAATATCACACTAAGTAGGTACAGAACAACCAAAAAATATTACCAGTGACAGAGATGGTCACTGCATAATGATAAAGGAACCATTTAGTTAATAAAGAAGAAATAAGCACCCTAAAAATGTACTCACTTATTAACATGGCTTTAAATATATCAAATAAAAACAGTAAGTACTAAAAGGAAAAAAATTAATCCACAATTATTGCTGGAGATTTCAAATTCCTCTGTCAATAATTGATAGAAAGGAAGTGAGTGAAAAGTCAGGAAAGTTATAGAAAAGTTGAATAATACTATCAAGCAACTTGACTTGATGTTTAGAGACCATTCCACACCACCACGACCAGAAGAATGCATA
This sequence comes from Tursiops truncatus, assembly GCF_011762595.2. Lineage (NCBI taxonomy): Eukaryota > Metazoa > Chordata > Mammalia > Artiodactyla > Delphinidae > Tursiops > Tursiops truncatus. Next base: position 14,612,872 of record NC_047039.1, read on the forward strand.
TTCTTTTATGGAATATGGAATTTTTCTAAGATAAAACATATTCTTGTCTACAAGTCTCCATAAAGTAAATAAGTCTCAATAAATGCAAAATTTTATCATTAAAATTTTACAAATATAATTGGACACAATAGAATTAAATCAGAATTCACAACAAAAAGAAATCTGAAAAATATTCATGTATTTGGAAATCTAACACCCAATTTCTAAAGGAAATTGGGTCAAGGAATTACCACAAGGGAAATTAGAAAATATTGTGAACTAATGAAAAGGAACACAATACATCAAAATCTGTCAGATCAAGGTAAAGCAATGTTTAGAGAGAATAGGTGACATTAAATGCTTATGTTAGGAAAACTGAATAGATTAAAATCAATGACCTAGGCAATTAATCTTTGTTAAAGGAGGCAAGAATATACAATGGAGAAAAGATACTCTCTTCAATAACTGGTGCTGGGAGAACTGGACAGCTACACATAAAAGAATGAAATTAGAACATTTGCTAACACTATATACAAAAATAAACTCAAAATGGATTAAAGACCTAAATATAAGACCAGATACTATAAAATTCCTAGGGGAAAACATAGGCAGAACACTCTTTGATATAAATCACAACAATATTTTTTTTGATCTGCCTCCTAAAGTAAAGGAAATAAAAGCAAAAATAAACAAATGGGACATAATTAAACTTAAAAGCTTTTGCACAGCAAAGGAAACCACTGACAAAATGAAAAGGCAACCTACTGAATGGGAGAAAATACTTGTAAATGATATGACCTATAAGGGATTAATATCCAATGTGTATGAACGGCTTAAACAACTCAACAACAAAATAAACAAAACCACCCGATTAAAAAAGGGGCAGCAGAACTGAATAGACATTTTTCCAAAGAGAACATGCAAATGGCCAACAGGCACATGAAAAGATGCTCAATATCGCTAATTATCAGGGAAATGTAAATCAAAACCACAATGAGATATCACCTCACACTTGTGAGAATGGCTATCATCAAAAAGAACACAAATAACAAACGTTGGCGAGGATGTGGAGAAAAGGGAACCCTTGTACACTGTTGGTGGGAATATAAATTGGTACAGCCTCTGTCGAAAACAGTATGGAGGTTTCTCAAAACTAAAAACAGAACTACCATATAATCTAGCTATCTCACTTCCGGGTATATAGCTGAAGGAAATGAAATCGCTCTCTCAAAGAGATATCTGAACCCTCACGTTTGATGTAGCATTATTCAAAATATCCAAGACATGAAAGCAATCTAAGTGTCCACGGATGGAAGAATGGATGAAGATAATGTGACATGCACAATGGAATATTACTCAGCCATGAGAAAGAAGGAAACCTGCCACTTGCAACAACATGCATGAATCTTGAGGACATTACGTTAAGTGAAATAAGTCAAATAGAGAAATACAAATACTGAATGAGTTCACTTATATGTAGAATCTAAAAAAGCCAAACTCATGGAAACAGTGAGTAGATTCGTGGTTGCCAAAGGCTGGGGCATCAGAAAAATAAAGGCATGCTAGTCAAAGGGTACAAAATTCGAGTTATAAGATGAATAAATTCTGGGGATCTTAGGTACTGCATGTGAATATAGTTAAAAACATTGTTTTGTATACTTGTAAGCTGCTAAGAGGGTAGATCTTAAGTCTTCTCGCCACACACACACGCACACACACACGTGCACGCACACACACACAAAGGTAATTATGTGTGGTGATGGATATATTAACTAATCTAATCGTCATAATCATTTCATAGTATACATGTGTATCAAATAATCACATTGTATACCTTAAACTTTCATCATGTTATGTGTCAATTGCATCTCAATAAAACTGGGCAAATAAAGAATGACCAAAACTGAAATTCATAAAATAGAATTGAAGTTTTAACAGAGTTTACTGAAAACTCTAAACTCATATTCTGTCAATGAGTCTGGATGACACAAAAAATCTCCACTGGGCACTTGCACATGAAGATATTTGGAACTCCTGCCTAGAGATTTCCACTCCATGGTTATCACTCAATTCTTCATTCCTTTAGAAAGTGGGCAGAGAAGGTGGGTGGGAGAGAGTGGTACAAGATCTTTTAAAAGAAAGCTTGAAAAACACTAACTTTAAGTCCCCAAACCTTTCACAAACAAGCCTTTCAGGTCCAGGAGTATTTTAAAAACTTCAGCCTCAGCAGCAAGAGAAATTTAAGACTTTGTTGTGTTCCTAATATACTGGATAGTTTCCATAATCAGTGGAAGATTTTTCTTCTCCATGCATGTTGGTTCATTGCATCTAATTAGATTTCTGCTTTCTAATTCTTACCTGGCACTGAAGGTTCCTGCTGGGCCTGGAGATCTATCTGCATCTCCAGCTGGGTTGAATATTGCTTGGACTCCCTACCACGCTGTCTCATCAATGCCTTTCTCTAGAAGGCTGGTACTTGCTTCCCAACATTTTAGCTTTTCCCTGATGCCGCTGCAAGCATTCTAAGTACCTGGAAACCAATGGTGCCACATACCCAATTAAAAGTATTACTAGTACCATAAATGTCTTTTTGTCTTATATCCCATGTTAGATGATGCCACCTTAGATGTCTACTCAAGACAGAATAAAACCACACATTTGTCATGATTCTTTGTTGACTATATTGGACAAAGATAGATAACCTTTGGAGACAAGTCCTGTATCCTTATAAATGTTTCCACCGCTTCTCTACCTCATCACTCTTTTCTTTTCCTCCCACTAGTCAATATCAAGCAAACAGAATAGTTTGAGGTTGAGATTATTTACACATGGAAAGCTCTATTAAACTCTTCTTTCCTTGATCCCAGATGTTCATCAACTGCCTTCTAACCTGATTGTAGTTTCATATGTATGACTGTGATGGAAAAAATGTTTTCTGGCTCTAAAGTAGTCCTTTAGCTTCCTGGTTTAAAAAAAAAGAATTCTTTCACAGAGGGTTCTGGATACTGTAATAGGTTGAATATAATGGTTTCACAGTTTAGAAATTATAAAGCCAAGTTTTGCAATTCGGAGTCCCTTTCTAAAGATCTCACCTACACTGTGTGTGACCCTTTACTTCACCACACAAGTCTGGCTCATTATCCCAATCTTGAGGGAACCATTTTCCTAAGCAGGGGGAAAGTACAGTCCAATGATAAAGACATATTAGTGTACTGATTAAGTTCCTTTGCCACTCACTATAAGACACCCCAAATTATTGCCTGAAGGCAAAAAACTTCTGATAGACCTTAAGAACAGAGCCACTAGCGTTCCAAATTTTCCATTGCGTTCTTTTCTCATTATATGGGTAACTTTACATATTGCAGTATAGTTTTTTTGCACAGAGGTGCATATTATAATCTAGGGACTTTCAGTCATCAACACAATGCTAGGCATCCTGCCAAAATGATTCTCTGCTCAAAGAAATACTGTCTGATTGATCACCAACAGGGAGAAAAAAAAAATCTACCTAGGGAAAATAAAATATTTTGACATTTGTGACACTCAGTCCCCTGACAGCATGATGAAGAAGTAGGCAAATGGGTGGAAAAACTTCAAGACTGCAGTAGTCTCTCTGTCCTCCAAATGTTGTGATTCTGCTCTGTAAGTTTTGACAATTCTATAAGGGAACAGGCACATAGATATTGGCCATAGACTAACCAAAACCTTTACTTGCTGCATAGATTTATTCTAAGGACAACCGAGATTCATCTTCTCCATACTCAATTTTTTGGGGGGGGTGGACAGAGAATATAAGGGAGAGCTCCAAATTCTTGAACTCATCCCCAGCCTATGTTAATATTAACTATAGTCAATCAGATGACCTCATCATTGAGTTCAAACACTAGCTTTTACTAAACCAAACATTTAGGGAGATGGGCACTCTCCCAGGGCCAACACATGTAAAGTGTTTGATCCCAGGGCTAAGGCTAGCATAGCAACAGCTCACAGAGCAAAAATGTTCTCTGGCATGGTGTTAAGGAAAAACTACTTCCAGCCATCAGATAGTGGCTAAGCAGGATTTCTTTCTTTTTTCCTTTCGTTTTTTTTTTTCCCCAGTTCTAAGAATTCTGGCTACTTAAGAAAGACAGTGATGTGACAGTGCTCATATCTAAAATGATCATAGTAAAAAGGAAATTGCTGTTTCACCATAGTTTCTCGTGTTGTTTTTTTTTTTTTTTTTTTTTTTTTGCGGTACATGGGCCTCTCACTGTTGTGGCCTCTCCCGTTGTGGAGCACAGGCTCCAGATGCGCAGGCTCAGCAGCCATGGCTCACGGGCCCAGCCGCTCCGCGGCATGTGGGATCTTCCCGAACGGGGGGCACGAACCCGTGTCCCCTGCGTCGGCAGGCGGACTCTCAACCACTGCGCCACCAGGGAAGCCCAGTTTCTCCTGTTTTTAACATTGCACTTTCTGTATGAAACCAAGAATCATGTTGCAAATTGTGCTTTTCAACATGAAAAAATGGGACAACAGCATCACCTATAGTTGTTCTGAGGATCAAATGAAGTAAAATATACATAAATATTTCTGCCACTGCATCTAATGTAAACTCCCTTTTGTTTCAAATTAGGAGTTAGATACGATTCCTTTCAACGAATGTAGTATTCTTGCCTGATTTCACTCGCTGCTGTTGCCCCAGCTTCTCAGTGCTCTGTTTGCTGACCTTCCACCATAAATCTTAGCCTCTCCCTGGTCCTTAGAGTATCTTCAAGCTCCCCCTGGTTCACCATCACTGCAGGCTCAGTTCATCTAATTAGGCTTTAGTCTTAGCCTCCATTGCAAGTCTCTATTCCAATTCCTTTCTATTCATCCCTTTCCTATTTGAGTAGTATGCTCATTTCATGTCCCTACAAGGATCTGCTCCTATCACCTTGTGAATTTGAGTACTGCCTCACTCTCAATGCCAACCTCATGTCTAAGACCTAGCTATCTATGGACTTACACCTTCTCCTTTGGTCCATTTTACATTGTTTTTATAAAAATTAAAGAGGAGAAATAGCCACCTTAAAGAGATCTGATGCTTGATGCTGGCCCCAGACCAAGGAGGAGCACTTCTCTTCATACCCTTCTTCAGCCTCATTGATCTGCCCCTAGTGACTGAGGTCTGAGGCCAACGAGAAAAGAGGGTAGATTTGGGACTGGATAGGAGTGGTGATAGAGGGGAACAGATGGCTTAAGACACTCTGGAATCCATTGAGGAAGGGAATTCCACAGATGAGAGGCTTCATTTCTGGAGAGAAAGGTGACCTGTTGATAAGGTATAGATGGGAGGTGCTAATGGGTTAAAGGAACACTATCAATTCCCCATTAAACAAAACAGAGACTGCCTTATACTGTTGCTTAAATTAAGTGAAACAAAATGAATAAAACTCTTAGCACAAAGATTAGCACAGTGTAGGCGATCAGAAAATGAGAGCTGCTGTGATGATGACAATGATGATAATGATGATGGTGATATGATGATGATGATGTTGATAGGAGGCACATCCATGTAAGTTCATGCACAAGAGAAAAGAAGCACATTTCCCACTCTCCGACTCCCAGAGAAATAACAATTCTCAAGGGCAAAATATTAATATTTAGCACCGTGGACAGAAATATATATGATTTGACTTCACTCAACCAAAAAGCTTGGTCATTCTAATCTATATAAGGAAGGACATACAAGGTAACTTGCTAAAGTGTTTATTTGCTATTACAATCTTCATTCTTAGCTATAAGATAGTATGTATATCTTTGCTGCTACTCTAGGATTTCTTTCATATGTGGATTTCTTCCATATATACACACATTTATATTCCAGAGATATTTGTAAAGAAACCTCCATGAACTAGGCACTGTGCTAGGGATACATAATTCTACAAGACAGACACAGTTTATGCTTCCAGAGAGCTTATAATATAACTGGGAAGACACAAAATTAAACAACTAATTATAATAAAATGCAATAAGCATCAGAACAGAAGTTCATGGGACTATGGAGACACATAGCTAGGGAGATTTTACTTTTTTTTTTTTTTTTTTAGATTTTACTATTTTATAGAGAGACTACAAGATCTCCTGGAAGTAATAACGGTTACACATATTCTTGAAGTTAGTCCAGAAAGAAGACGGAGGAAGCATTTTCCTGGCAGAGAAAATAGCATATGTAAAGGTATCTTGAGTGAGCGAGCACAGCATGTTGGGATAAGTGAAGGCATATGGAGAAGCAAAAAAGAGAAAGAACACAGGTCTTCTCAGAAATGTTATATTTTCATTGTTTCCTAAAGACAAAAAAATCACTGAAGCATATTTAAGAAGGATGACATAATCAGATCTACAATTATGGTCACTCAGATTGATGCCTCTTCTACTTTTTTTCAAATATCAAAAGGTTTATAGATTATAGTTCGCAATTTGTGACACTTTCCTAATCAGAATCCTTTGGTAGCTCCCCATGGTGCACTGAATAAAATCCACCTCCTTGTTTGATAATCAAGGCTTTTCACTACCTGGCCTCAAATACCTTGTGAGATCTATCTTCCTGTACTCCTCTCCATACATTCTATGACCTGGCAAATCATTTCCAAAACTCAGCCTGGGCTTTCATATTTTGCCTTTGATTTTATTATTCGCTGAGACTAGAAGATTCTTCCATGTTGTTTTCACTTGCCTATATCATTCAAGGTCCCATTCAAACGTCTTCTTTCCCCTAAAGTGTCTCTTGATTCCCTGAGGTGGTATTAGTCTCTTTCCACAGAACGTCAACACTTCTTTAGTCTTTTATCCTTTCCTACTAAATATTTGAATCGTATAAGTTTATGTCATATATTTTAATCTCAAATATGTGAAGGTACTTGATATAAGGCACTTGATAGCAAAGGATAAACTTTATTAATTTTAGTATCTTCTGCGGGTCTAAAGCCTGTTCCTTAATGATGATAGCAGCACAATTAGTGAATAAATGGGTGAACAATCGCTTTACCACTAAAAGAAGAGAGTATGTCTCTGTTTCAAATCTATACATGGCATTATAATTTATGGTTTCATTTTCCCAGAACCTTGTAATCGAGTTTCTGTATTATGAAATGTCACAAAATGCTTGAATTTATATATATTTTTGGAATATTTATGAGTTATTAAGATACTAATGGAGGAAAAGTCTCAGAGTTGGATTATTGTGAGAAGCAGTAGAGAAATTAAAGCATTTTAAAAAGTATTAAGTGTATAAAAATATGAAAATTTAGTATACATTTAAACAATATTTTAATATAATTTCTTGTATTGAATATTGGCTGCCTGATAACACTACCTATAAATAGATTATGCATTAGATCTGTTCCGGATAAATCATATTTACAACTTTTTGTTGTTATTAATTGTATAGCTTACAAAATGAGCTTTGGTATAATGAAAAGAATATGGAACCTTCAGTCAGGAGAATTGATTTGAATAATGAACCTATATATTACTTCTTACTAATGTGCTGTTGGGCAAATTATTAAACTCTCCGGGCTTCGATTTTCCTATAATGAGGATGATAAACCCACCACCTCATAATGTGTTAAGAAATAAGTGAGATAATAACTATAATAGTGTTTCTGTAAACAGGAGCATTCTTTGCAAATGTTAAGTTTATTATTTCCACTGATCCATTGAAGGTCTTAATACAAATAAACTATGCTACAAAACTTGTATCAAAAGTAGAAAATATCTCCCCCAATATATCTGTTGTGTAAAATGAGGCCTTTATATTTTGACTCTGTTTCTTGAAAAGTACTGTTGGCATACCTGGAATGGTTTTTAAGGTTGAGGTGGAAGAAACATGAGATGTATAGTGGGCTTAAATGTTTCTTGATAAGAACAATAGAAAGGATAGCTATACCTGGGACATGAAATAAATATTTCTCAGAGTATTATATATTTCTAACCATAAAATTTCCACCAATATTACATTTTAGTCAAAGCTCCACTGCATATTCCAACTTGTGTTTAACATTCTGACTTTAGAGAGCCAACATAAGCAAATTAGCTGTGATATATCTATTCTATAGATTTTTATTGAAAGCCAACTTGGGCCCCCTCAAGTATGCTGGATACCTGAGAAATAATGATAAGGTATGGTTCTTTCTCTTAAGAATATTGTGAATACAAAAACGTAAAATACAATTTTCCAAGTGTCCAAGTAAAGGTCTACATAGAGCGTTATAAGAGCATGAAGGAAGACCAACTCTGGAGCTAGAACAGGAAACGCTTCAAAATACAATAAAACGTTTCCTATGTCTTAAAGAATAAATAGGAATTTTCTAAGCAAATGGGTCAAAGGGTAGATGAGAGGAGATTCCAAGCCAAAGAAATAGCATTTGGAATCAAATCCCAATATATGTGAGGAAATGGAAATCCTTTCCTCCTACCTCTTTCTCTAACCGGAGTGGAAAGCTACTAGGTGGTGATTATGGCATAGACATAGTTCTCTTTCATCCTTCATTTTATATAACATTCAGCACTTAAATCTTCCTACCATCCTTAAAAGGGAGAATGACTCAATATGACAGAATTGATGCTGACACATCTGCTTTGCTTTAATAACAAGCTAATTACTACACCACTTACTAATTACCTATATTACATGTAAACTTGACATGTGCAACAGGATATCAAACGAGATGCTTTCTCATCATGTTAATATTGGTTGGTTCCCCAAACCTGAAACCAAAACGTAATGAGTAGCCAAAATTCTAAAGAGAGATACCAGATTCATCTAACAGGTAGTCCAGCAAACAGGCTTAGCAAACATTGGGACACCTAGAGGACACACACAACCAGGAATGCTTGACAACTGGGGAAGAGGTGTTGGGGAGTAAGCATTTCCCTAGCAAGAGCATTTCAAGATGCTATTTTTCCTTTCTCCCACCCCATCCCCATCCAAATAAAATGAGTTTCAGAAATCTTGACATAGGTTCTCTAAAGTTTGGGGGAGGGGGCTGGTACCTGACTTATAACCACCTCCACAATGGCAACAACAACAAAAACTTCTAAAGGAAAGAAGCTGTTTAGAGCAACTTGGCATGACAGAGAATAGATGGGGTCCCATTAAGAACATCTTTCACCTTGAGAATTTCTAGAGCTTCAAGGACAAGAAGAGACGTAGGCACTGGGGAGGGGAACCAGACATGAGTCAACTCGAAAGGAACCCTGTCCAAAAGGTAGGCTTGGAGGGATAAGTCACCTTCAAGAAAGTTATTTGGAGTACATAGAAATGGGCTGAAGGAGCTCTTAAGCAACCAGCCATGAAGACGTAGGGAAGAGCAGAAGGAAGATTCCCAGAAACAAGATCCTCTGAGAAACAAAAAAAGAGCACAAGAGAGAAAAGGCCAGCATTTTCCTCTGCCACACTAGAAAGGCACCAATACCAGGTAAAACTATGCTAGCAAGAACGAGCTTATCTGTCTTTTGTGGTCTTCCCTTCTCCAGGCTTCACCCTGCAAGAGCAGAGGCAGTGTGGTGAATGAGGGGAGGAAGAGGAAAAGAACAATGTGGGGCAATGTTGAACAAGTTCCCCAGAATCTTCTCCCAACCACGGTTTTTCTAATCTGAGGCAACATCAACCTGGACACAGGAAAAAGATCAGAATTAAATGAGAAATGAAAGTTTTGAAATTAAAATGGGTTGGACTTTTTAACACCTGAAAAATGAGACTATATGCTAACACTTAAGAATGATCAGAAAACACGTTTATCTGTTTGAGATTTCAGTCAGGGGAAATGAAGGAGTCAGCAGAGCAATTTTAAAGAAACGATGGAAACAAAGAAGGAATTAAGTGGCCTCCTGCTCATATTCTATTGAGTCCCTAATGCTCAATAAATCAAATATATATGATACCTCATGTAACTGTCGTGAAATCCTATGAGTAATGAATGCATCATTATTCTGATTCTGTAGATGATAAAACTAAGTCTTGCATAGATAAGGTAAACTGTTGAGAATCAGCACCTGTAAGGGTGGATTTAAACACAGGCTTTCCTAACTCCAAATCTGGCATTTAACATCTAAGCTATGTTGCCTTGTCATCATATACATTATAAACTTAAGTTCTCAATACCATTAAACATACCTGTCTGTGAAGGTTCTTAATAGTCTACTTAAAACCCACGTTCCAGAAAAGGATGATAGAGATATGGAAAAAAGGACTAGAGATAGCTAAGGGGTAAATAAAACATACGTATATTTGGGCCAGAAGTACCTTCACAAAATCCTCCTGTTTATTATTTAAGATACAGATCGAGTATATTGATTTAACAAATATTCATTGAGTTCTTCTTACGTGCTGGGAACTATATTTGACACAAAAATGAACATGGTTTCCACCCACATGGGAATACAGGAACAGTGAGTATTACAGACAAACAGCCAGTATGTTATTTTACTATAATGTAAATGTACAAGCACCCAGGAGGGGAGCTGACCCTGACTTGGTTATCAGAGAAAGCTTCCTGGAGGAAGTGACTTGTAAGCTGAGAACTGAAGACCTGAAGGCAAAGCAAAGAAGGTGTAGAAGGGTTTTCACAGCAGAGGAAATAGCACATGTGAAGATCTAGATGTAGGGGAAGATATGACAGGTTCAAAGAATTGAATAAAGCTGAGAAGTGCTGAGTCACATAGGGTGAGGGGAAGATGGTGAGAGATGTGGCTAGAAAAGGAGAGACTTTATGGGCCATGTTAAAAGGATTTGGACTTTATTCTAAAAGAAGTGCGAAGAAAAGGAGGCTACAGCAAACAACTCATGGGTTTACACAAATTCCTGAAATCATATAAACAATTCAACTTCTGAAAAACCTCTCTCTCTGAACTCAATCCAAACCACAGCTCTGATCCAAAAAATGGGGAAAATCGGTGGAATGCAATGAACTGAATTTAATCACTCATTTCATAAAAGCTGTTCTTTTTTTCCAGTCTGCACCTCATGCTGGCATATGCTCATGGAAAGGTTCAGTTCCATTGAAAGGACCATACTGCAACTGATCCATGCATTTAGGCATCCAGATAGATACAGATCAACCACAACAAAAACAAGACCAAAAAAATCTTGTCATTAATATTTCTAAAATTGTTGTAATTAAAATTGAGAAGCACTTTCCACTGTGAATCACTGACATAATTTTGTCATATTGATTACAATACACACTTATTGATTATTATTAGTAAGTATTCTGCCATGGTACAAAGCCTTTTGTGTGTGCTTCTATTTGTTTGCTTGTTGTTGGTATTTGCTATGTTTTGTGTAGAAACAGAAAATTGCTGAACAGAAACACAGATTCAGGACTCTGTCTAATTATCAGTTCAAAGCCAAAACAGCTAGTCTCTTGTTATTCCTAAACTGCTTCCCTTTACTTCGTTCTTTTACTTACTTTTTCAGGCACCAAAGGAAAAGGAATTGGCTACGGGAACTTGCATTTATTAATAAATAATAATTTTTAAAAACAATAAAAAACCCTGTCATTTATTGAGCTACTACTCAGTAAGAGGCACAATACTGGATGTTTTGTATATATTATCTCATTTAATCTTCTCAAAAATCCTAGGACATAGGTAATATTATCTTTATTTAACAGATGAGGAACTAAGGCTCAGGAAGATTTACTTAGAGGTCACTCTGACTTTATGGGCATCATATGTTCTTAGTTACTCTAGAATAGTCGGAAATAAACTTCAGTTCCTTCACAATTTTATTCAAGGCTAGTCTTGGGTAGATTGGAGAGGGATAAAATAAGGGTATTCTTCTTCAAGACGTGGAATGTGTTAACTTTAGAGAATACCTGCAATATTCAAGAAAAATATGCAAAACTACAACCTTATTCTTAATCTATATCATTAATTTTGACAAAGGAGAAAATAAAAATGTTCTTTCACTCTGCAAATCTATTTTTCATTAAAAGCAGACATTCCCTGAAGTAATATTAAATATTGGGCAGGCAACCAAAATATATTGCCAAATTCCGTTCTTAATTTGGTTGTGTGAAGCTATTTCTAATTTTCTCTGACAGCAAGTTTTCCAGGCTGACAATTGCTCAGCAAAATTGCCTTATGATAAATCCTCCAACCTTAAGAGCTTTTGAAATAGCAAAATTAGAAATTTCAGAGCTAAATCTCATGAAAGATTTCATTTTAAGGTGAGACACATGCAAAGAACTACTATAAAAACTAACACATAGTGAAGGGTCCATAACATTTGCCTTTCCAGTGATAATTATCAAATATTCAGGGTTTGCTTTAGAGATGTCGCAGTGTATATAAATGGCCTCAGAACAGAGAGAACTTTTTGTAAGATACATGTCACTTTGAGTGTAAGGAGACAGCTAGATGTATATAAACTGAAATTCATTGTTTTGTGGGTTGTAATCTCTAACACTGATGGGGCTGCTTTGTTACTCTCTAAAATTTTAAAATACACTGACAGTATGATATTCATCAAATAATCTGAAAAGCTTCAAACCTGGGATTTAACCTGGAGACTGGGGAAACAATAAACAGATTTAAGGATCTAGATGGAAATCGGAGTGCACAGGATTAAAAACCACCCTCCTCTTTGTTCGCTTCCAATTTTTTCTACCGTAGACAAAGGAAATAAAGGAAAATCTATATAATTACAGAAAATGAGAGAACTATACACCAAATAAAAGCAGAGATGGAGAGCTGGCCAATTTCAGATTAATCATAGAGGAGGGCTAACCGTCCACTGGGAAATAGATGGAATAAACCACCAGTCTTTGCTACCCTAAATTTAGAGTGATATGTTCATGGGATAGCTGTTTAGGGCAAGTGTTGGGATTTTTAAGGTCTTAAAGACATATGAGAGAAACTAGAGTTTTGACAAAGCAAACTTCCTATTCCAAGGATTACTTCTAGCTTACCCTAGGCGTGGATGGGTTGCTTGCTAAATATGACAGGGGGGTGTCATGGCTATGTCATAACAAGAGAGTTCTGCCATTTAAAGAAGGTTGCCACCACAAACCCGTTAAAGAAATAATTTGCCCCAAAGACAAAGATTTATACTTAGATATTGCTAGTTATAGCTTCCTCCTTACTCTATAACAGTAGCTATATTTCATAGCTGTACACAATATACTTATATGTACCTATATTCCAGCAAAGTAAAGACAAATTTTATCTGACAGATTCCAATAATGAATCACCTAATTGCTGACAGAACTCTCTCAATACGCAATTAGACCAGCGTAGACCCCCTTTGTCAGGATGAGTCAAGCATAAGAAAAGAGTGTTGCATTTTTAACTAAAGGACCAATCTAAAAAATTAGAACTAGTATTTCTTTCATTAAATAGTTGCTTTAAAAAGAGAACTTGTTAGAACATCTTTAATTTTTTATTTTTAATGAAATTCAAGGAAGTATTAAAATTCTTAAGTAGATGGAAACACTGACTTAAATGAAAAATCATTAGACCAAGAAATACGTTTTTTGGAAATCTAACAAAAATTAAGAATACTTAATTTTGAAAGTATAATTGGGACAATTAAAAGCTGATTAATTATTACAGAAATTGTATTTATGAATAAAGAGAAAAACTTGAGTTTCTCTTAAAAATAATAGGAAAGGATAAAGATGAAAGTGATATGAGTCACTCAAGAAAGAGGAGCTTCTCTTCTCCCTCCTCAGCTATGCTAAATAGCAGAAGCTTTACTCACAATAAGTGTCAATGGTTTAACTTGCAAATAAAGACCTTAAAAGTCATCACTCCTGTCCTTACAATAAGAGCATGTTGGACAAAATAAAAATCCTAATAACTTTTCTTGAACACATCAGGGATTTAAAGTTGCAGGGAAAACCATCACCTCAAAATACTAAAAGAGAAGTATATCCAGAGAGCCACATTTGAAATATGTTTACTTGCAGCAGAAGATGCTGGAACCATAACCTGGTAGGAACCCTTAAGTGGTAATTTGGATGAACTGTTGGAGCCTGAATGTGGGCTAGTGTGAGAGTAAGAAAACTACTAGGGAATGCAGTATTAGAAGACCCCTCGCACACCACATACATACATACACACACACACACACACACACACACACACACACACAATTTCATGGGTTTTACTACCAGGAACACCTCCTCCTTGTGGTTCTGATGGGAGAACGGAAGAATAATCACTGTAAAATGTGCCCAGTTCCCTCTCCATAACACAGCCCTACTCTCCAGTTAAGAAACTTTTCCAGAGCCTTATCCCAGACGGACTACTGGACATTCCTCCTGCTCTAGCCCCCTTTAGCCTTCCTATCTCACGTAAGTGGCAAAAACAGAGTTAACGTGCCTCAGGGCTTCCAGGAATTAGATTGGGAGTTCTGCAGCCATGGAAGGGAAGAATAATGTCTTGGAATTTCCCAAAATTAATGACAGACATCAAACCACAGATCCAGGAAGCTCAGGGAACATTAAGCAGAATAAACACCAAAAATATCTATATTTAGGCAAACTGTATTCAAACTACAGGAAGACAAAGATAAAATATTTAAAGAAGGCAAGGGTGGAGGGGAAACTTACTTCTAGAGGAAACGGGACAGGAACTACAGTGGACTTCTCATCAAAAAACATGCAAGCAAGAAGTGAATGGGATGAACTATTTAAAGTATTTTTTTTTTTTTTTTTTTTGCATTACGCGGGCCTCTCACTGTTGTGGCCTCTCCCGCTGCGGAGCACAGGCTCCGGACGCACAGGCCCAGCGGCCATGGCTCACAGGCCCAGCTGCTCCGCGGCATGTGGGATCCTCCCGGACCGGGGCACGAACCCGTGTCCCCTGCATCGGCAGGCAGACTTCCAACCACTGCGCCACCAGGGAAGCCCCTATTTAAAGTATTTTTAAAAGAAAACCAACCTAAACTTCTATATCCAGCAAAATTACCTATCAAAAACAAAAGAAATATAGACTTTTTCAGAAAAACAAAATCTGAGGTAATTCATTGCTGTCACATCTGCTCTGCAAAAAAATGTTAAAGCAAGTTTTGAGGCCAGAAGGAAAATGATATAAGTCAAATATTGGGTCCAGGTAAAGAAAAGAAAAGCATTGGAGAAAGAATAAACGAGAATAAAATAAAATTTTTATTTCTCTTATTGTTAATTAATCTAAAAGATAAGTAATTATCTAATTAATGATTAGGTTCTCAGTGATGTCAGCATCACAGTGGCATAAGATTTTTAGGTGATGGTTTTCTCTGAAACTTTATTTATTTATTTATTTTTTGTGGTAAGTGGGCCTCTCACTGTTGTGGCCTCTCCTGTTGCGGAGCACAGGCTCCGGACGCGCAGGCTCAGCGGCCATGGCCCACAGGCCCAGCCGCTCTGCGGCATGTGGGATCTTCCCGGACTGGGGCACGAACCCATGTCCCCTGCATCGGCAGGCAGACTCTCAACCACTGCACCACCAAGGAAGCCCCTCTGCAACTTTAAATCCCTAATGGGTTCAAGAAAAGTCATTAGAACTTTTATTTGAAGCAACATGCTCTTTGTCCCCATTTTTAACGACTAACTAGGCATCCGTTCACGAACAGAAGTGCTTCTGTGGGAGCTGTGGGACCCAGCACCATAAGCCGACAGACCAGGGAGGAATCTTGCCCACCTGTGCATCCAGTAGTAGACAGATAGGCCTCCATTCAGGTTATGGAACGAGGAGGAACTGGCAAACCCAGCCCAACCCTTCTCACCCACAGTCAGGGAAATTTTGAAGAGCGCTGACTTAAGAAGATACTTACGGATGAGAGAGATTTTGTAGAAGTCCATCCTTCTAGAGGGAATATTCCAGCATGCCACTGGAACCATATATATATACATGAGTCTGGACACATTTGGAGAGGTTAAGAGGAACTTTGCCAGCACAGCCTCCCGCAGGGTGACAAAGCACATGGCTGAATTAGCCAGCAGCAACCTCTCCTGAGAGGGAAAGGAAAGTTGTGAGTGAGTGCCCAGCTAACCAACCTGTGCAGGATGCTGCTGGAGGAACATGTTTCTCTCCAGCAGCACCCAGAACACTGAGGTAGGAACTCCATGGCTGGGGGCAGGGGCATTTTGGAAAAGAGGCAGATGAGAAGATCAAAAGGCATTAAAGAGATGCAGTTCTTGCTGATTGCACTCAGGACTTCAGCAGGAAGTACACCCACAAGCCTCTGAGAGAACCTCTCCCGAGGACCCCTCCCCACCAGGTCTGCAGGCACACCCAACACACAAAGTGCCAAACCTACACCTCCTCCCACTCTGCAGCTGGCTACTTGGGCACACTCCCTAGTGCAGCAGTGAGAGACAGCACCTGTAACAAAGTGCTTTCAGAAAAACAGACCAGGTCTGTGGGCAAGAGAGGAACCACAGATTTAAGCTATAGCTTCACTTTCTGGGAAACAAAAGAAAGGTTTCCAACAGCTAGCCTGGTGAGTTGAAAGAAACAAAGACATAAAAATTTAAGAATTCCTCCACAAGAGGGAGCAATAAGTGTGGAGCAGGTGTATCCATACAAGGTTGGAGAAAATTCCAGATATAATAGGACAATTAACAGTTAATTATTAAAGGCAACTAGTAATGATTTGACAATCCACCACAGAGTTTTTCCTAAATTTAGCATCTGTATACTGAGTTATCCATCTTTCATTTCTAGCTTATTTCCTGTCTTCTTCTATTATACAGACTATAAAAATGAAAACTCCATTTCCAGCCTTTCTGTGTACATGAGACACAATTCTGGCTAATGAGATGTACACAGACATCTGCTGGCCCTACCTCTTCTGCTTCCTTTTTTTCCTGCCTGAAGTATGAACCCAGGATAGGAAACTACAGCAGTCATCTGGCAACCATAAATTAGCATAAAAACAACAGCCCTTGTGTTAAAAATCATAGAACAGAAAAAGTGGAAAGGACCCTGGAGTTCCACCACCAGCCCCAGACTATCTATCCCCAAACATCCTGTGATATAGCAGAGCAAGGGTCTACTTGTTTAAGTCAGTCTTTGTCAGATTTTCTCTTATCACAGAAAAACTTTCTAAGTGATGCACTGAGCCCGGTAAAACCTAAAAGGTAAAACGTCAGAGTGATGGATTGTACCCTCAAAAGAATTTAAACTTTCTGAATATCAGAAGACGCCATAAAGTCAAAAGATGAGTGAAAAGTCTGAGAAAAAAAATAATCAACAACCAACACAAGCTTAAGAACCTAAAAATATATAAAAGCACTCATACAAATAAAAAACAATTGCAAACAGCCAAGTAAAAAAATGAAAAAGAATATGACCAAGAACACTCACAGGAGAAATACAAGTGGACAAGATATGTTTGTCTGTTTTGCTTACTGCTGTATTTCTGGTGTTAGCACAGGATGGGCAACTAATAATGGTTTAAAAAAATGAGAAGTAAATGGAAGCAGTGGAAAGAATTGTCCACATTATTTGTAAGCTAGGGGAAAAAACAAGTTTTAAAAATGAGGTATTTTCTCCCATCCAATTACCTTTCCTTCACAATATATAGAAAATAAATATGAGATGTATCATAGACACGAAGTTTAAGTATAAAACAACATAGTTTCTAGAAGAAACATTGTAGAATATCTTCATGAACCTGAGAGAAACAAAGATAAAGTACTAACCATATAAGAAAAATTGATAAATTGAGATTCATTAAACTTAAGAACGTTCATTCATCAAAAATATGATTAAGTGAGAAAAACAGGTAAGCCACAGGCTGGGAGAAGATATTTGTAATACATATTCTAACACAGTATTTATAGCCACGACATAAAAGAACTCCCATGAATTAACAAGGAAAAGACAAATAACTCAACATAAAAATGTTTAAACATAAGCACAAAAGAGAATTTCTAACTGGCCAATGGGTGTATGAAAAGGTACTCAATATTGGTACTGATCAGGAAAGTGCAAATTTAAACCACAATGAGATACCTCTACAAACAGAGTGCCCCAAATTTAAAAAGACTGACAACCGCGTAAGATGATGAGAAAGTAGAACAATTAGAACAATTGTTTGACAGCACCAACTAAAGCCAGAAGCATGTATACCCTATGACCTGGCAATTCTGCTCATATATACACAAGAGAAATTAGTATGTCCACCAAAAGACATGTTCATAGAAGTTTTGTTTATAATAGCCAAAAACTTGAAACAACTGAAATATTCATCAATAATAGCAAGCATTTTAAAATTATAATATATTCATACTATAGAGTATAATGAAATATTATGGAACAATAAAATAGGAAAAAAAACTATGAATTCAAGCAACCATGTGGACAAATCTCACAGATATAATGCTGAGTAAGAAATCCAGGCACAAATGTCAATATATAGTAAGACTCTATACAAAGTTCAAGGACATCCAAAACTAACCTCTGGTGATAAAAGTCAGAATAGTGGTTACTTTTGTGAGGGTCAGTGTGGGAGAAGGAAAGGGGATATCAACTCAAAAGCTATATGATGCAGCTTTCTGGACTGTGGAAGTATTCTGTACTTTAATTTGGATGATGGTTACAGGATATATGAAAATTTTTTCCTTGATCTGTACACTTAAGATTTGTGTATTTTATACACTATGTTGTGTATATCTTAGACTAATAAAAAGAATAATCAATAATGAAATAATATTATTATTTTCATTTTAAAATGCATATAATATAATACTCTTAAAATCAAAATAAATATTCCTTAGAAAATTAAACTGCACACATAGCTCCAGGATTATAAAAAGAAGAATATTTGTGTTCCAAAGATATGGACTGCAGAATTAGTTCTTAGCAGCCAAGTGACTTTGAGAAAGCCACTCACTTCTCTTTGTCCTAACTTCTATACCTATGCAGTGAGGTAATAAATCTAGCACTGACATTGTGCAAATCAGGCAGGATAATGGGTATGGCAGTGTTTTGTATATTCTAAAACCTTATTAACATATATTTTTGTTGTTGCTTATGCATTTCAGAAGTTCACCACTGACCAAACAAGCAGAGCAGTAAAACAGATTCTGGTTTTCAACATGAAATGTTATCTTAGTCTTTCTTTAAAGGAATTATAACAGGTGATTTCTAATACTTCTCCATATTTAAATGTTATAAAGCAGGAAATAAGCCCCATATAAAGTCATATATTATTACTGGCATAAATTCTGTCTTTAGTCCACATATTAAAGTGTGAGCTATTTGAGGAAAGAAACTGTATTTTATTAATATTATATTTCCCAAAATACCTAACACAGTGCCTGGAATTCAATCAGACCTCAGTTAATTGTTGGATGATGAATAAAAGAATTTGTTAAAATGAATGAACCACTTCTATCTGCCTTTGACTTTTAATTAATCTACATGTTCTCAGATATCTTTCTAACTCCACCTTTATTTTTCAAATTACTTTTTACTCTATCTTCCTTTTTCTTTAAGGCACTCTTGCCCTTCTCATTTTCACAATTAACTTAAATCAGCTAGGACCATTTAGGATGCTTGTCTGTTTAATTTTTCTTAAGACTGCTTAGCAATATCACTAAGACTTCAAGAGCTTCTTTCAAAATATCTCCATAAAAATACTGAGTTAGAAATTCAGCACCAATTTAAAAGAAAACAAACTTAGCTTTTTCCCATAAAATTATCCTTCGTTTATGTTATGAAGTCAAACACTGACCTTATGAACAATGAAGTCTGGTAAGGCCAGTCTGGGTAAGGGTTTAGGGTCTGGTATTATAATAAGGAAGAATGAATCTGACTCCATATTGGATCTGTTCCTTCTACTTCAACCTTTGTACTTTGTTGCCTGTGCCTAGTCATGGCTGGTCTGCACCTTTTGTAAAAGAATTCTGCCTGTAGCCTGAAATATAGAGGATAGCCTATTCTCAGGGCTCTGACGTTTAAGAGTCCATTCATATAGAGATAAGTTGCAGAACAGAGAATAATATTTGTCTTGTTGGAGGTTTACAGGAACATCGTGACCTTACCTACAAAAGCAGCTGTAAGAACATAGGATTCCAACACCAAGAAGTTTGCAACAACTAACTACATCCCTTCCTCACCTTGCCTTTAAAAATGCCTTGCTGAAACCCTTCGAGGAGTCTGGGAGTTTGGGGGCACTAGCCACCCATCTCCTTGTATGGCCCTGCAATAACCCTTTCTCTGCTCCAAACTCCAACATCTTGGTTTGTTTGGCCTGACTGTGCATCAGGCACATGACCTTGCATTTGGTAATAGTATGTTGAGTTCATCAAAGTACACACTTGAGATTCCCTTTAATACCTCTTGAAGTAAACACCTATTGAACCAAAACACTTATTAGTGATGAGCTGGCTTCCTTCAAGTAACCTGGTTGGATTACAGGTTCCAACAGACTAGGCTTACATCTTTGATTTCTCTTTCATTCTCCTCCACATGCCCACACACACCTGCAGATACACATACTCTACTTTGTGTATCTATACATATGATGCTGGGCACAAGGTGGGTGAATGCTTCTTGACTTTTCTGCTGCCCTCTCATTTTTTTAAAATAAGTTTACTTATTTTATTTATTTAGTTTTGGCTGCGTTGGGTCTTCATGGCCACACGTGGGCTTTCTCTAGTTGTGGCAAGTGGGGGCTACTCCTCATTGCCGTGTGAGGGTTTCTCATTGTGGTGGCTTCTCTTGTTGCGAAGCACGGGCTCTAGGTGTACAGGCTTCAGTAGTTGTGGTACACAGGCTCAGTAGTTGTGGCTCACGGGTTCTAGAGCACAGGTTCAGTAGTTGTGGCACACAGGCTTGGCTGTTCTGTGGCATGTGGGATCTTCCCAGACCAGGTCCCAAATCTGTGTCCCCTGCACTGGCAGGCGGACTCTTAACCACTGGGACATCAGGGAAGTCCCTGGCTTCTCATTTAATGCTGTGCAGCTCAACTTAGCTTTCTGTTACTTACAAAGAATTATCCTTATTTTAAAGTTTCTATGGCTCTATTGCACATGCTTATTTTGGTAAAATACCCCTTGAGATAAAAAAAAATCTTTGTGGATACTGCTGATGTTAACAAGGAGGTGGATATTTTCAAAGCCAAAATTTTAGGTGTGTTGGTGGTATATCCACATGAATTTAATCTTAGAGTTTTACGGATACCTTTTCATAAATGGGTTTGGAAATGACCCCAGAAAGAAGAAACAAAAGTTGCATGTAGATATCATCACATGCTAAATGAGAAGCTTGGATTACATGATCTCTAAGCAACAATCCAACTTCAATAATGTACCAGTCTAGATAGCATAGCTGTGAACTGATGACTTATTTTATTCTGGAAGAGAGTATGGAAGGGAAGGAAATGTTTATTGATGCAAGCAGATCTTTTTACAAGCCAGGGCAATGGAAAGACCAAAGATTGTCCATGTTAGATGCTGTGCCAACTCATTCTATATAAAAAATTTAACTTTTCGTTGGTGTAAAAAGGAGACATTTTATAACAAGAGAAAATGTCTTTGAAGTTATAGTCCTTAATTTTTAAGTAGAAAGTTAAAAATTCTATTTCCAATATTCTTAATTTAGCTGATTTCTTCACTTAAGCAACTCAAGGCTCATTTGGTTACAAATGAGTAACAGAAAATAGTGTCAAACATATTCTCTAACTAAGAACATAATTTTTATTTCAAGAAAGGTAGAGAGTTATGCAATTTTTTAAAAAGCACACCACATAATTTCCAAAATGACTGCCTCTATAGTTGTTTAACCCCATTAATAGTAAGCATCAAGCACAAAATAAATCACAAGATGCTTTTGAGCACTGTAAATCTGTTCTAATGATCTGGCATATTACAAATGAAGGTGATTAAACTTGAAAAACTGCTATAAACTTCCTGAAGGTTAATGGAAAGTTAACAGCCACTTTGTCTTCCTGCTTGTGCGCTGGGCAAAATTAAATTCACAGAAGAGTCTAGGATCCCTTTAAATTCCAGCTAGTTATATTCTAGGAAGGCATACGGATGCTTGAACCCCTCCTATCCTGTCAACCTCCCTTCCCCCAAGCCTTTGATGTGCTCCCAGCAATAAAGGTTTAGAAGTTCTCAGGCTGCTTCGTGCTACCCCTCCCCCAAGCATCTGACTTGTTTGTGCCTTTCTTTCCCTGCGATTTCACTGTGTGTTTAGCCCTCCCAGAGCAGCAGTTTCCTTAGCAACAGGCTTGCCCTTTTAGAGGCTCAAATGATGACAGCGGTTTATGGGCCTGCGTTCTCCCAGGCCTCCTTGCTGCCTCGCTCCTCTGTCTCCCTCATGAATGCTCAAAGGTCAAAAAGTAAAGTCCGTGTTGTTTCACTCTTTTCAAACAAAGGGCAGGAAGCTACAACAGGTTGGGAAAACATTTTCACTAGGATATCTCATGTACAGGTCATATTCTAAGGTTTAGATGAAAAATAACTATTTTCTCCGCACATGAGGACAGAGAGGTGGCAACAGAGATTACAAAGGATCGAACTGGAGGGCTGGCTTCGTGGGGAGATACAGATTGGGAACACAGGATGAGTTTGTGGGAAAACAAGGTAATCTGTTTCCCCCTTTCTCTTGATCTTAGAGTCACAGAAATAGAAGGAATACTGGGGACCAGTGCAAGACCTGGTTCAGAATCGGTTCTGCAATTTGGGGCTTTGTGCCTTAGGCTCTGAACGTTTTTATTTAAAATTCACCTTTTAGGTATGAATTTTGGATATTTAAAAACTATAATAAAAGAAACACTCAATGAGCCATTTACTGAATTTTAATAAAAAGCCTGGAGACCATTATGGGCCGTTAGATCAATACTATATTTCTTTTTAGAGAATTTGTAATTTATTCACATAGTCATCAAATATTCATTAAGGGCCTACTACATGCCAAGGAATCTTCTAAGCTTTGGGGAACATCACTGACCAACAAAGACTTTTAATGTTTTTGTTTCTTTCCTTAATAATATATTTCAATTTATATTTTTGCAAATGTGTCGAGATTGCAGCTTTGTACTTGTCTTAAAAAATCACAGATGGAATTGTTCAGGTGGGAACACCGCTGACTTCCCTGTGCTTATAACCCAGGCAAATGGCAGGGAGGCTTCTTTCCACTTGCTCGGTAGTCATTCCTGCCCATAGTAGTGGACGGAATCAGGTGAGCAATAACCAATCTTCTCAATTATTTTCATGATGCCATTCTCCATTCACAGACTGGTGATTTCTAAATCTCCACCTGGATCCTTGAGTTCTACACCCATGTACCCTAATCTTTACTAGACACCTCCACTTGGGTGTCCCACAGGAACCTTGAATTTAACCTGCCCCAAACTGCACCTTCTTTTCTGATCTGTGCTTTCTCCTGGGGTCACCATGCCGATAAACTGTACCATTATTCACTCACTGTACCAACACTGAAACCTAAAGTCATCCTGAATTCTTCTCTCTGCCCCATCTCCAATGTATCACCGCTTCCTGTAGATTCTACTTCTTCAAGCTTTCTCGTATTTGTCCACTTCCCCTCATTTGGCCATGCTGCAACCCCTAATTGGTCATCCTGCCTCCCTTCTGGCCTTCTCTCCCCAGTCCATGCTTCAGCTGAAGCTAAATGAGGCTTATAAAAAGCAGATCTGATTATGCCCTCCCCTGTGCTTACAGTCCTGAGGTGACTCCCTACTCCCCTCAGGACAAATATCTTAATTTGACTTAAAGGACTTCATGGTCATCACCCTCTGTCATTAAATCATACTCACTACTTGAACTTTTCTTAATACCCCACGGACTTCTTATGGGGCCCTTATATATGCTGTTTCTTTGCCTTAAAGTCATACATATCTCATCCACCACTCCTGTGTTCTTTAGATTTCCAGGTGAGCTTCCTCCGAGATGTATTCCCTGACCTACAAAAACTAGATTGAACATGGTCCCCATGTGCGCTAAAGAACAACTACTACCTACCTACATCACATCGATAATATACCATTTCGCCCACCAGACTGGAAATTACTTGGAGGCAAGGAACATGTATCTTGTTCACCCGTGAATCCCTAGCACCTAACTGATATTTTTAGCATAAAATTTGTTGATTGATTTGTTGATTGAATGAATTAATGCATTCTAGATGTTTAGACTTGTTAATTTGACTTGAATGAGATTGAGCTCATGGATTATTCCCATATGAGCTTCTCAGCACTGAATTCTTTAAATAAAGGACAAATCTAAAAAAAAAAAAAAACCTTCGCTTTCATACCTAGTCTTATAGAGAAACTGGCATCTTGAAGAACTTAGTTACTGTTGTTATTTGTGTCTTCCAAATTCACTTCATTTGAGGTAAGTTTGCAGATCAATCATAACAACTAAGAGTAACCTGAATGAAGTGTTTAAGGAAACAGAAGGAAGAGTGTTTTTTAGACTCCAAAAGGGAAAGGCTTAAATAGTTAGATGTTAGTTAATACAGAGCTAAATATGTTCACTTTTTGGTTAAATGGTATATTTCACTACACAGTTTTTATATCCTGAGAAAGGAATTCTTTCCAATCTGCAGAAAATATAATGAGATAATAAACTTTTTAAATTAAATTCAAGAAAATACTTATCCCCTGAGTGTCTTGGTACCTATGTCATGTACAATAGCTTCAGCTAGTTTTTCAAAATATACCCAAACCATTCAATAAAATATTCTTATACTGTCCTTCAATAGATGTCAATGACACAAAAATGCATTACAGTGCAAACCTTATGGTACCTGGATAAAGAAACATGATTCAAATGTGTGACAGCAGAATGAGAATAGAGTGACAATAAATAATTCTAACTCATCATTTAGGGGAAAACAAGGTAAGCTAGCTCTTTATTTCACGCAATATAACATAAACATTCTAGATGTATAAAAGATTAAACTTCAAGAGAGAGAAAGAAGAATTGAAAAAATATAAGTGAATATATACTCAGTGGTTTTGATTTGATTACATAAAATAACATGTTTGTTTAGATTTTTTGAGTTTTTTTAAAATTCAGGACATCAAAAAATGTGAATGAGGAGTGAAAACTCAACATCATCTTGAAAAAATATTTGCAACATAAATACTGGTCACAAGATTAAGTAAAGAACTCTAGCACATCAACTTTGAAAAATGAGAAATGAAAACTAAGCAAACCAGAAACAGAACTCTGAAAATCAAACACTGAAACAAGCTAACCATTCATGGCTTTAAGTTCTACCATAGTCCAAAAGGGAATATAAAAGCGACTCTAGGTACCTCAAACTGACAGCATTTAATACACGAAATTGGTTGCATAATGATGGAAGGGTTGAAAAGCCAAAGGAGGGATGGTGACATAATGAAGACATTGTAACCCAGTCAACCGTTGTAACCACCCTTAGGATCGGAGGGACTCAGGGCAGAGACAGTATTACCATAACCGATAAGCCGGGGCTGCCTTGGGAAAGTGGTATCACAAGAAAACTGCCTGGTAATAGCTCAGACCACAGAGATGGAGAGGACTACTCCTTCCCTCAAGCTGTACTTATTTCAAGTTCTCAGACGTGTTATGATCTCTATTCTCTGGAACCGTTTCTCTGCCTAGAACTCTTCCACCCTCTGACAGTTCTGGCTAACTCCTAATCAATCTTCAGGAGTCTGCTCAACTCAACGTTCACTCTTTCCAGGACACCTTCCTTCATTCTCTGGCCCAAATAAACTCTCTCTGTAAATACTTCATGTTAATCCTCTATTGCAACACTTACTTAATATTATTGTAATTATAATGGAATTGTCCACCTGCCTGGACAGACAGTAAGCTGCATATGAACACCAACTGTAAAACTTTGATTTGTCTTGTTCCGTGCTGTATGCTTAGTGCATAAAGCAATGTGGCACACAGCATGGGGATCAAAAAATAATGATTAGTCAAATGAATTTCCAGTAACAGAGATTTGATGCATTCTCAATTTTGCTTTGAAAACTCACTCTTACACTCAATCCATATGGATCGGGTACATCTGACTCTACTGCTCACCACTGAAGGAGCACATACATTTTCAGGTGTGGCCAATCAATTCCATCATCCTGACTAAAGTGGGAATGATCAAATAACCACATTGGCTCAAATGGACTCAATCTCGGGACTTCCTCTGAGTTAATACTTGAGAGATGTTCTTCTGCTGAGATTGCTGAGCTGAAAGATGTAATCCTGGAGCTGATGACAACTATTTTGCCACCAAGAGTGTAGAATCTGCACCAAATAAGAAATAGAGCAGGGGCTTCCGGGAAGATGGCGGAAGAGTAAGACGTGGAGATCACCTTCCTCCCCCCAGATACACCAGAAATACATCTACACGTGGAACAACTCCTACAGAACACCTACTGAACGCTGGCAGAAGACCTCAGACCTCCCAAAAGTCAACAAACCCCTCACGTACCTGAGTAGGGCAAAAGAAAAAAGAATAAACAGAAACAAAAGGATAGGGACGGGACCTGCACCAGTGGGAGGGAGCTGTGAAGGAGGAAAGGTTTCCAAACACTAGGAAGCCCCTTCGCGGGCGGAGACTGCGGGTGGCAGAGAGGGAAAGCTTCGGAGCCGCGGAGAGCACAGCAACAGGGGTGCGGAAGGCAAAGCGGAGAGATGCCCGCACAGAGTATCAGGGCCGACCGACACTCACCAGTCCGAGAGGCTTCTCTGCTCACCCGCCGGGGCGGGCGGGGCCTGGAGTCGAGGCTCGGGCTTCGGTCGGAGCGCCGGGAGAGAACTGGGGTTGCCGGCGTGAACACAGCCTGCAGGGGTTAGTGCGCCACGGCTAGCCGGAAGGGAGTCCGGGGAAAAGTATGGACCTGCCGAAGTGGCAAGAGACTTTTTCTTCCCTCTTTGTTTCCTGCTACGCGAGGAGAGGGGATTCAGAGCGCTGCTTAAAGGAGCTCCAGAGAAGGGCGTCAGCCTCGGCTAAAAGCGCGGACCCCAGAGACGGACATGAGACGCTAAGGCTGCTGCTGCCGCCACCAAGAAGCCTGTGTGCGAGCACAGGTCACTCTCCACAACCCCCTTCCAGGGAGCCTGTGCAGCCCGCCACTGCCAGGGTCCCAGAATCCAGGGAGAACTCCCCCGGAAGAACGCACAGCGCGCCTCAGGCTGGTGCAACGTCACGCCGGCCTCTGCCGCCGCAGGCCCGCCCCGCACGCAGTGCCCGCCCCGCCCCCCCACCCCCACCCCCACCCCCACCCCCCAGCCTGAGTGAGCCAGAGCCGCCGAATCAGCGGCTCCTTTAACCCCATCCTGTCTGAGCGAAGAACAGACGCCCTCCGGCGACCTACACGCAGAGGCGGGGCCAAATCCAAAGCTGAGCCCCCGGGAGCTGTGAGAACAAAGAAGAGAAAGGGAAATCTCTCCCAGCAGCCGCAGAAGCAGCAGAATAAACCTCCACAATCAACTTGATGTCTGTGGAATACATGAATACACAACGAATCAACCCAAATTGAGGAGGTGGACTTTCAGAGCAAGATTTATGCTGTATAGCTTTCCTTCCACCATTTGTCCTAGGGGGTTCTATTCGTCCTTTTTTTTTTTAATTTTCTTTTCTTAATAATTATTCTTTTATTTTAATAACTTTATTATATTTTAATCTTTATTTATTTTACTTTATCTTCTTTCTTTCTTTTTTTCCTTCCTTCCCTCCTTCCTTCCTCCTTCCTCCCTCCCACGCTCCCTCCTTTCTTTCTTTCTTTCTTTCTTTCTTTCTACTTCTACTAATTCTTTCTTTCTACTTTTTCTCCCTTTTATTCTGAGCCATGTGGATGAAAGGCTCTTGGTGCTGCAGCCAGGAGTCAGTGCTGTGCCCCTGAGATGGGACAGCGAACTTCAGGACACTGAAGAGATACATTCAAGAGACCTCCCAGCTCCACATAATATCAAACTGCGAAAATCTCCCAGAGATCTCCATCTCAACACCAGCACCCAGCTTCACTCAACCAGCAAGATACAGTGCTGGACATCCTATGCCAAACAACTAGCAAGACAGGAACACGACCCCACCCATTAGCAGAGAGGCTGCCTAAAATCATAATAACTCCACAGACACCCCAAAACACACCACCAGACATGGAGCTGCCCAGCAGAAAGACAAGATCCAGCCTCATCCACCGGAACACAGGCACTAGTCTCCTCCACCAGGAAGCCTACACAGCCCACTGAACCAACCTTAGCCACTGGGGACAGACACCAAAAACAAGGGGAACTATGAACCTGCAGCCTGCAAAAGGGAGACCCAAAACACAGTAAGATAAGCAAAATGAGAAGACAGAGAAACACACAGCAGATGAAGGAGCAAGATAAAAACCCACCAGACCTAACCAATGAAGAGGAAATAGGCAGTCTACCTGAAAAAGAATTCAAAATAATGATGGTAAATATGATCCAAAATCTTGGAAATAGAATGGACAAAATGCAAGAAACATTTAACAAGGACCTAGAAGAACTAAAGATGAAACAAACAACGATGAACAACACAATAAATGAAATTAAAAATACTCTAGATGGGATCAATAGCAGAATAACTGAGGCAGAAGAACGGGTAAGTGACCTGGAAGATAATATAGTGGAAATAACTACTGCAGAGCAGAATAAAGAAAAAAGAATGAAAAGAACTGAGGACAGTCTCAGAGACCTCTGGGACAACATTAAACACACCAACATTTGAATTATAGGGGTTCCAGAAGAAGAAGAGAAAAAGAAAGGGACTGAGAAGATATTTGAAGAGATTATAGTTGAAAACTTCCCTAATATGGGAAAGGAAATAGTTAATTAAGTCCAGGAAGCACAGAGAGTCCCATACAGGATAAATCCAAGGAGAGATATGCCAAGACACACATTAATCAAACTGTCAAAAATTAAATACAAAGAAAACATATTAAAAGCAGCAAGGGAAAAACAACACACAAGGGAATCCCCATAAGGTTACCAGCTGATCTTTCAGCAGAAACTCTGCAACCCAGAAGGGACTGACAGGACATATTTAAAGTGATGAAGGAGAAAAACCTGCAACCAAGATTACTCTACCCAGCAAGGATCTCATTCAGATTTGATGGAGAAATTAAAACCTTTACAAACAAGGAAAAGCTGAGAGAGCTCAGCACCACCAAACAAGCTTTAAAACAACTGCTAAAGGAACTTCTCTAGGCAAGAACCACAAGAGAAGGAAAAGACCTACAATAACGAACCCAAAGCAATAAAGAAAATGGGAATAGGAACATACATATTGATAATTACCTTAAATGTAAATGGACTAAATGCTCCCACCAAAAGATACAGATTGGCTGAATGGATACAAAAACAAGACCCTATATTTGCTGCCTACAAGAGACCCACTTCAGACCTAGAGACACATACAGACTGAAAGTAAGGGGATGGAAAAAGATATTTCATGCAAATGGAAATCAAAAGAAAGCTGAAGTAGCAATTCTCATATCAGACAAAATAGACTTTAAAATAAAGACTATTAGAAGAGACAAAGAAGGACACTACATAATGATCAAGGGATTGATCCAAGAAGAAGATGTAAGAATTGTAAATATTTATGCACCCAACATAGGAGCACCTAAGTGCATAAGGCAAATACTAACAGCCATAAAAGGGGAAATCGACAGTAACACATTCATAGTAGGGGACTTTAACACCCCACTTTCACCAATGGACAGATCATCCAAAATGAAAATAAATAAGGAAACACACGCTTTATATGATACATTAAACGAGATGGACTTAATTGATATTTATAGGACATTCCATCCAAAAACAACAGAATACACATTTTTCTCAAGTGCTCAAGGAACATTCTCCAGGATAGATCATATCGTGGGTCACAAGTCAAGCCTTGGTAAATTTAAGAAAATTGGAATTGTTTCAAGTATCTTTTCCAATTACAGGAAAAGACCTGTAAAAAATACAAACACATGGAGGCTAAACAATACACTACTTAATAACGAAGTGATCACTGAAGAAATCAAAGAGGAAATAAAAAAATACCTAGAAACAAATGACAATGGAGACACGACGACCCAAAATCTATGGGATGCAGCAAAAGCAGTTCTAAGAGGGAAGTTTATAGCAATACAATCCTACCATAAGAAACAGGAAACATCTCGAATAAACAACCTAACCTTGCACCTAAAGCAATTAGAGAAAGAAGAACAACAACAACAACAAAAAAAACCCAAAGTTAGCAGAAGGAAAGAAATCATAAAAATCAGATCAGAAATAAATGAAAAAGAAATGAAGGAAACGATAGCAAAGATCAATAACACTAAAAGCTGGTTCTTTGAGAAGATGAACAAAATTGATAAACCATTAGCCAGACTCATCAAGAAAAAAAGGGAGAAGACTCAAATCAATAGAATTAGAAATGAAAAAGGAGAAGTAACAACTGACACTTCAGAACTACAAAAGATCATGAGAGATTACTACAAGCAACTCTATGCCAATAAAATGGACAACCTGGAAGAAATGGACAAATTCTTAGAAATGCACAACCTGCCCAGACTGAATCAGGAAGAAATAGAAAAGATGAACAGAACAATCACAAGCACTGAAATTGAAACTGTGATTAAAAATCTTCCAACAAACAAAAGCCCAGGACCAGATGGCTTCACAGGCGAATTCTATCAAACATTTAGAGAAGAGCTAACACCTATCCTTCTAAAACTCTTCCAAAATATAGCACAGGGAGGAACACTCCCAAACTCATTCTATGAGGCCACCATCACCTTGATACCAAAACCAGACAAGGATGTCACAAAGAAAGAAAACTACAGGCCAATATCACTGATGACCATAGGTGCAAAAATCCTCAACAAAATACTAGCAAACAGAATCCAACAGCCCATTAAAAGGATCATACACCATGATCAAGTGGGGTTTATTCCAGCAATGCAAGGATTCTTCAGTATACGCAAAACAATCAATGTGATAAACCATATTAACAAATTGAAGGAGAAAAACCATATGATCTCAATAGATGCAGAGAAAGCTTTCGACAAAATTCAACACCCATTTATGATAAAAACCCTGAAGAAAGTAGGCATAGAGGGAACTTTCCTCAACATAATAAAGGCCATATATGACAAACTCACAGCCAACATCGTCCTCAATGGTGAAAAACTGAAAGCATTTCCACTAAGATCAGGAACAAGACAAGGTTGCCCACTCTCACCACTCTTATTCAACATAGTGTTGGAAGTTTTAGCCACAGCAATCAGAGAAGAAAAGGAAATAAAAGGAATCCAAATTGGAAAAGAAGAAGTAAAGCTGTCACTGTTTGCAGATGACATGATACTATACATAGAGAATCCTAAAGATGCTACCAGAAAACTACTAGAGCTAATCAATGAATTTGGTAAAGTAGCAGGATACAAAATTAATGCACAGAAATCTCTGGCATTCCTATACACTAAGGATGAAAAATCTAAAAGTGAAATCAAGAAAACACTCCCATTTACCATTGCAACAAAAAGAATAAAATACCTAGGAATAAACCTACCTAAGGAGACAAAAGACCTGTATGCAGAAAATTATAAGACTCTGATGAAAGAAATTAAAAATGATACAAATAGATGGAGAGATATACCATGTTCTAGGATTGGAAGAATCAACATTGTGAAAATGACTCTACTACCCAAAGCAATCTACAGATTCAATGCAATCCCTGTGAAACTACCACTGGCATTTTTCACAGAACTAGAACAAAAAATCTCACAATTTGTATGGAAACACAAAAGACCCCGAATAGCCAAAGCAATCTTGAGAACGAAAAATGGAGCTGGAGGAATCAGGCTTCCTGACTTCAGACTATACTACAAAGCTACAGTAATCAAGACAGTATGGTACTGGCACAAAAACAGAAATATAGATCAATGGAACAGGATAGAAAGCCCAGAGATAAACCCACACACATATGGTCACCTTATCTTTGACAAAGGAGGCAGAAATGTACAGTGGAGAAAGGACAGCCTATTCAATAAGTGGTGCTGGGAAAACTGGACAGCTACATGTAAAAGTATGAGATTAGATCACTCCCTAACACCATACACAAAAATAAGCTCAAAATGGATTAAAGACCTAAATGTAAGGCCAGAAACTATCAATCTCTTAGAGGAAAACATAGGCAGAACACTCTATGACATAAATCACAGCAAGATCCTTTTTGACCCACCTCCTAGAGAAATGGAAATAAAAACAAAAGTAAACAAATGGGACCTAATGAAACTTAAAAGCTTTTGCGCAGCAAAGGAAACCATAAAGAAGGTCAAAAGACAACCCTCAGAATGGGAGAAAATATTTGCAAATGAAGCAACTGACAAAGGATTAATCTCCAAAATTTATAAGCAGCTCATGCAGCTTAATAACAAAAGAACAAACAACCCAATCCAAAAATGGGCAGAAGACCTAAATAGACATTTCTCCAAAGAAGATATACAGACTGCCAACAAACACATGAAAGAATGCTCAACTTCATTAATCATTAGAGAAATGCAAATCAAAACTACAATGAGATATCATCTCACACTGGTCAGAATGGCCATCATCAAAAAATGTAGAAACAATAAATGCTGGAGAGGGTGTGGAGAAAAGGGAACCCTCTTGCACTGCCGGTGGGAATGTAAGTTGACACAGCCACTATGGAGAACAGTATAGCGGTTCCTTAAAAAACTACAAATAGAACTACCATATGACCCAGCAATTCCCCTACTGGGCATATACCCTGAGATAACCATAATTCAAAAAGAGTCATGTACCAAAATGTTCATTGCAGCTCTACTTACAATAGCCCAGAAATGGAAACAACCTAAGTTTCCATCATTGGATGAATGGATAAAGAAGATGTGGCTCGTATATACAATGGAATATTACTCAGCCATAAAAAGAAACGAAATTGAGCTATTTGTAATGAGATGGATAGACCCAGAGTCTGTCATACAGAGTGGCTCGTATATACAATGGAATATTACTCAGCCATAAAAAGAAACGAAATTGAGCTATTTGTAATGAGATGGATAGACCCAGAGTCTGTCATACAGAGTGAAGTAAGTCAGAAAGAGAAAGACAAATACCATATGCTAACACATATATATGGAATTTAAGGAAAAAAAATGTCATGAAGAACCTAGGGGTAAGACAGGAATAAAGACACAGACCTACTAGAGAATGGACTTGAGGATATGGGGAGGGGGAAGGGTAAGCTGTGAGAAAGCGAGAGAGAGGCATGGACATATATACACTACCAAACGTAAGGTTGATAGCTAGTGGGAAGCAGCTGCATAGCACAGGGGGATCAGCTCCGTGCTTTTTGACTGCCTGGAGGGGTGGGATAGGGAGGGTGGGAGGGAGGGAGACGCAAGAGGGAAGAGATATGGGAACATGTGTATATGTATAACTGATTCACTTTGTTATAAAGCAGAAACTAACACACCATTGTAAAGCAATTATACTCCAATAAAGATGTAAAAATTAATTAATTAATTAATTAAAAAAAAGAAATAGAGCTTTGTTCTCAGTGAGAAAAGTGAATGACTGAGTTCTAATGGTGACATCATTTGAACCTTTGAATCCATTCATATCTAAAGACAGGCATACACCTGAATTTTTAGCTGCATGATTCAACAAATTCTTCTCCAGCTGTAGCCTGTAAGTTTCTGTCATTTGGAAGTGAAGAGCCCTCTCTGGTTCCTTTATCAAGCACCAGTAAGAACTCTGACCTCTTCTCATGTATTCTGATCTTATTCCTCCACCACTATTTAGACCTAGGCTCTGTCTTATATTCTCTGTGACTTAGATACGATGACAAAGGAACTTACTTCTTCAATACTTATTGGCATCTACAGGCAATATAATGGACGCCAGTGATACATAGGGACGAAGATATTTACAGACCCTAGATGTTACAGAGTAAGGCAGAGGTTCTCCAACATGCAGGGCAAAAGCAGCACCTGTGGAGCTAGCTAAAAATTAAAAAAAAAGATGCTATTTCATCTTCAGATCCCAGTACAGTACATTTGAAGGTGGAGTTTGAGGATCTAAATTATTTTTTAGTAAAAAATCACAAATGATCTTGATCAGGGCTGTCTTCAGAAGAGTTTATTTAATAAACACCAGAAGGAAAAGGAGATACTAAATTACTGATGACCAAGGAAATGCTAGTGTTTTGGGAGCTGGTGCAGTCAGGAGAAGTGGGCAGGGATCACCTCCTGGAGAGCCTTGTAGGCTGTATGAAGGCGTTTGGACTTCAGAGTAAGAAAAGCCAGTAGGGGACTTCCCTGGTGGCACAGTGGTTAAGAATCCGCCTGCCAATGCAGGGGACATGGGCTCGAGCCCTTGTCTGGGAATATCCCACATGCCGCGGAGCAACAAAGCCCATGCGCCACAACTACTGAGCCTGCGCTCTAGAGCCCGCAAGCCACAACTACTGAAGCCCCCGTGCCTAGAGCCCATGCTCTGCAACAAGAGAAACCACCGCAATGAGAAGCCCACGCACCGCAACGAAGAGTAGCCCCCGCTTGCTGCAACTAGAGAAATCCTGCGTGCAGCAATGAAGATCCAACGCAGCCAAAAATAAATAAATTTATAAAAAAGAAAAAAAAAAGAAAAGCCAGTGAAGGGCATTAGGCACAGAATGATTTGTGTTATATAAATTGTTTTGAAATAATATTGGGTATTTTCATTTTGGTTTGTTCATTCTTTTCCAGTGCCCTTATGCTGCTTGGAGCTATTTCCTGCCCGACCTTTTCACTTTTCATTACACTTTCAGTTCACTCATTCACTTAACCAATATGCTTTGAGTACATTCTCCCTACTAGCCATTGTTCTACATATTTGAGAAAGAATGGCAAAAAAGCAAAAAACAATCACTCACAGAGCTTATATTCCACTGGCAGGTATGGGGCTGAATACAAGCAAACAAACAAAACACACTAATCACATGAAGCAGTTTCAAATTAGGATAAGTGCCCTAAAGAAAAGAAAACAAAATGACAGTATAGACAAGAAATTAGGGAGGAGCTTTGGAGGTGGGTCAGCTACTAACCTATGATGGTCAGGGAAGACCTCTCTGAGGAACTTGCATTTAGCTGAAATCTCAAAAATAAAAAGTAATGATCTGGGCAAAGAACATTTAAGCAGAGGGAACGAGTACAAAAACCTACAGAATACCAGATTAAGGAGGATGAAGGGCTCTGGGAAGGAAGTATCTTAAAGAGGCTTCAATAGGATGATCAACAAAACGATGTATTTGAAAAATGTTCAGGTTATGATGATGCTATATGACATAATAAAAAAACTAAGAAAAAATTAAAATCTAAAAAGGAAATAAAATTATGGCCTACTAGTTATCTCTGCAGTGAATATTTACATGGTAGCAATAGTTGAACACTGCCACTGATTTAAACAAAAATGTCAAGACCAGGAGAACAGTGTGTGCAAAAAGAGATCCTAGGGAATTCCCTGGTTGTCCAGTGGTTAGGACTTCGTGCTTCCACTGCAGGGGCCCCGGGTTCCATCCCTGGTCAAGGAACTAAGATCCCGCAAGCCACAGCATGGCTGAAAATAAAAAATAATTTTTTAAACCAAAAATAACAGATCCTGGAGGGGGAGCGTTCACGTGCAAGTAATTCATTGAAGACGTGCCTCTATGGAGAAACCACGAAGAGAAGGAAGGAAGCAGGATAGGGATGGTTTCAGGCCCAGTCGCCACTAAGCATGACTTAGGTCTGAAAGAGGAAAAGAAGCTGGGCTTTCATAATCCCTACATATGGCCACCTCGGGTGGGACATTAAATTCCAGGTACTTTTGGACTCTCTGGGTGGCAGGAAAGCTAAGTAGCTCTAGTGGCCAGAGTCCAGTGGAGAGTGGGCAGTGTGAATAACAGTACAAAAAGCACACAGAAGCCTTTAGGGAGTTGCACAAGAGTGGGGAGGGATGGGAAAGGGAAAAGAAGTAAATGTGATCTTACTTTGTCACCATAACAACATGGCATTTGCCATGTACCTAATAATGCCAGACTCTGCTAGGATGGCTCTCATGTGTATTAACTATTTAGTCCTGAAAATAACTCAAACCCTTTCCCCCTAACTCTTAAATTCCATTTCTAAACTTAGCTTTCATTTGGAACTATGCTCAGAACTTGTCATATGTTCTTGTATCATCGCGATGTTCAGAAACAGTCTAAATCCATTCAAGGCTGAATTTTCTAATGTTTTATGCAATCGAACTCAGTTAAAAATTAAGTGGACTTTTAATATGCTAGCACTAGTTTCACTGGGTAACTAGTGATGAATTCTAAGGACAATTAAAAAGTAGAATTTATAAAGATTGTCCTGAGCAATGACAGTATTACTGGTATAACTGTATTGCATTTGAAGGGGTCTCCCTTAAAAGAGACTGCATGCACTCACACAGCATATTCGTTTATTGTGAGAAAGCACAATAAGACAATAAGAAAGCACAATGAGACTTCATTCATAGTCATGCCTTAATGGTATCCCTTTAACTAAAGATGCAGATAGAATGTAGGTGATCAGTTCCACAGCCTGGAATGTTCTCTCCAGACTGCTAATTAGGTCAATCTAGCATGATCAATGATTAAAAAATGAAAAAAGTCACCAATTATTCTGATGTCTTTTTATCAATGCTTTGTTACTACTTAGTTAAAAAAAAGGGGGGGAGAGGAAAGGGATCATAAGGACTTTTTTTTTATTCTTACTTTGCCTTTGTAATTATAGTCTCAATAAAAGGTGGGAAAGTGGGAAAGCAACACATTTTACCTCAAATGGCCCCAACATACTGTGTGGTGCTTGTTAATGAGGGGATTCTTTAACTAAGGAAATAATTAACTTTGGCAATGAGAAAATGGTGGAATAACAAAAGTATGGGTCAAATAAAATCAGAAACTTGGAATTAAAAGCCCCACGCCCAATTTGCCAATTTTCTGTTTTGAACCAATCTGCTTCGCGCTTTCAGGAATAATTGATTATGGCTTCAAGGTGAAGTTTTGCTAAAGCCAAGTTAAACATGTTCCAGGACTAGCCTGGGGCTATTCAAGGCTAAAAAAAAAGAGAAGAGTTAGGTTCATAAAAAACTATTCTCAGGACCCAAATCACTCCATTTAATTCCAAACACAATATTCAATGACCTTAGTCTCACTAAATATATCATTATTAATAACAATTATTAGTAATACTTTAATGAAAGCAAAAATGCTTCTACTATCATTAATAAATTATAGTTAAATACATTTTAATGTTTTCATCTTTATCTCATACTTTATTTAAATTTTTATCTTTGAATATATTTTTCAAAGATGATCAAGACAGTCATACATGTATATTACTTATGAATTATGCTGAACAGCTGAGTTTCTGTTCTGGATCACCTCAGTCATGATGGGAATGAAGGTGGCTCATCTTCCATGACCAGAAGCTACTCCAGCCTTTCCCATGGGAACCCAGTGAGGCTTTCCCTTCTACAAAAATCCAGAAATTGACCAAGAGAGCCCAGAAACAGTATGCTGATTAATTTTATGTGTCAGCCTGACTGGGCTAAGTGATGCCCAGATAGCTGGTAAAACATTATTTTGAGGTGTGGTTGTGGGAGTGTTTCTGGAAAAGATGAGCATTTAAATCAGTGGACTGAGTAAAGATCACTCTTATCAATGCAGGTGGACATCATCCAATCCATTAAATGCCCAAATAGAACAAAAGTGGCAGAAGAAGGGAGAATTTGCTCTTTCTGCTTACTCTGAGACATTCATCTTCTCCTGCCTCGGACATCGGCACCCTTGGTTCTCATGCCTTTGGACGCCAAGCAGGACTTGTACAATCAGACTCTCATTCTCAGGCCTTCAGACTCAGGCTGAATTACACCATCAGCTCTTCTGGTTCTCCCACTGGTCCTAGTTCTCTGAAGAACCTTAACTATTACAAATGGTTCATGCTCTGACCACATAAAGAAAAATCCCACCTTGCAACATCTGTAAATCCACAGATGGAGACTGAGACACTGAGCATCCTCCAGAGTAAAGGAGAAACTTCTCACTTGGTACAGGAGGCAGTGGTGGGGAGGTGACAGTGCTGAACTGTCAGCGCAAGATTTCTCAGAGTTGAGACAGAAGTTAGAATACTGACGTGTTACTTGAGTGATTGAAAATAAATGTAGAAATTAGAAAAATGAGATCAGAAATATTCTTAACTTGCTCCATGTTATGAGAGTCCCTGAATACCAGGACTCCTCCACAGTGGGGCACCAAACCTCGAAAGGGCTTCATCATCCCTCCCCACTAACAGGTCTACTATCTCATCATGATGACCTACTCTCTCACATGGGCCCACTAAGGTTATATCAGAACTTCTCTCTCTCCTCAAACTTTCCAGAATCCTTCCCCACAACGTACACTTACTCTCAGATGATGACCTCAGTGTTTTTTTTTTTTTATTTCTTTATTATTTATTTTTTGTCTGTGTTGGGTCTTCGTTTCTGTGCGAGGGCTTTCTCTAGTTGCGGCAAGCGGGGGCCACTCTTCATCGCGATGCGCGGGCCTCTCACTATCGTGGCCTCTCCTGTTGCGGAGCACAGGCTCCAGACGCGCAGGCTCAGTAGTTGTGGCTCACGGGCCTAGTTGCTCCGCGGCATGTGGGATCCTCCCAGACCAGGGCTCGAACCCGTGTTCCCCTGCATTGGCAGGCAGACTCTCAACCACTGCGCCACCAGGGAAGCCCTGACCTCACTTTTTACTCCACTGTTGAAGAAGGTAATGAAGGAAAACTGCACCCAGTTCTCTTAACCAAAAATATAAACATGCGTGCACACAGCCCCTTCTTCCCCTCCTTCTCTGTTATTACGTTGGAAGAAAGGTCCTGCTCTGATTGAAGGCATCTTTTTCCACCTGAGATCTGGAAACCATCATCTCTTGCTTTCTCAAAGCCTCAGCCTCTTCCTTTATCTCTTCTCCACACCCTGTGTAATCAGTGTCTCCCTCTCTATTGGGCCATTACCATTGGATACAATATGTTTTAATATCTGTCACTAAAAAACACAGCAACAATTAAAAAGCTCTTAACCCTCACATCTCCTACCATTGGCTGCTCAGTTTCTTCAATGAATTCATAGCCAAAGTTAACAGTTGTCTTATTATCTCTGCCCAAGTCCTCAAGTCTCCTTTTACACTATTTCATTCTGGCCTCTGTTGTCTGGTGACCTCATGTTTCCACATCCAATGAATACTTTTCTGTTCTCATCTGACTTCTTCTTTGCCAGTATATAATCCTGTTTACTATGCTTGCCTCTTGAAACATTCTTCGGTTTTCTTCTTCTGAAGTGGATGTCTACTGAATTTCTTCCACTGGGACCTACTTTTCCTCCTGGTAACAACATTATTTTGTCCTCTTTTTCCATTGGTCATATCATATCAGCTAGGGATGACCCTCTATCTCCGCCCCAGACAATCAAATAATAATAGCACATTGTATTTACTGTGTGCAAGACATGTATTGTTCTAAACATATTAGGAATATTAATTCACTTAATATTTATAATCATTTAATGAGATAAATACATTAGCCAATTCTAGCAATAACAAAATTGAACCACAGAATAGTTGAATAGTCCAAGTTCGCTCAGCTTATAAATGGTGGTGCTGAGTTGAATCTGATACTCT
Organism: Tursiops truncatus; assembly: GCF_011762595.2. Lineage (NCBI taxonomy): Eukaryota > Metazoa > Chordata > Mammalia > Artiodactyla > Delphinidae > Tursiops > Tursiops truncatus. The sequence continues at coordinate 14,652,526 of NC_047039.1, forward strand.
GAATCACTTTACTATTCTGTTTCTCACATTCTTTGACCACAGTCCTTGATTCAGGATGGGCAGTGGGAAAGAGAAACTCTCTTGCCATTGGAATTTGTAAGTCAGAGGAACATATTGTGACCATGCATGAGTCTGCCTAAGAATAAGGTGAAAAAAGAGGAAAATAGAGCCAAAAAATAATAAATGACATCATTTGAGCCCTTGGATCTAATCATGCCTGAAACTGGCTAATCTTAGAGCTTTCGATTTCACAGTTCAATAAATTCTTTCTTTTACTTAAGCGAGCGAAGATTTATTTTAGTCATCACTTGCCTCCAAAATGCATTTATCAATATAGTCTCCACGACAGGACACACCCCAATTTTTTCCTACCCCTCAAGCCCTTCTTTCTGTCTCCACAGCTGATTGATTCCTCCTTTTCAAACTGATCATTAAATGCCTGTGTTTGTTGAGTATTAGTGCACAAACCTCTCCTCCTTTTTTTCTCTACCCTCTTCCTAGGTGAGCTAATCTAGCTTCATAATTCTAAAGGTCAACTACATGTTGGTAATTCCTAAAGTCATTTGTCAAATTTAGTTCTCTCATGAATTCTAGACTCATCCGCCAAATGCTACTTAGTACCTCTAGCTGGATGTCTAACAGACATCACCAACAAACTCAGTTTGTCCAAACTCTTTCTCCTCCAGTCTTCACTGTCTCAGGAAACGGCACCACCATCTGCCTGGCTGCTCACACCAAGTATCTAAATCAGCCTTTTGTCCTCCATTTCTTTCACCTTCTTATCAAATCATGATCCTTGGGTTCCATTTCTAGACTTTTTTTTTCAAATATCAAACTCATTTCCATCCCCACTGCCACCATCCTTGTCCACTCTTGCCCCTCTTCTAATTCATTCAGCCCATAGAAGCCAGAGTGATTTTTTGTAATAACATTCTCTTGCTTAAAATTCTTTCATTAGTCCCCTTCGTTCTTAGAATAACTGTCAAACCCTCTCCCTGTTCTTTGAGTCTCTACCTGATCTGGATTATCATACCTATGAACATCATATACAGCGTTCTCCTAACTCTCAATACATAGCTACATTGGCCTGTCTTTCAGTCCAAACACACCAATTCTTTCCTACATCTTGGAATTTCCACTTGCAGTTTCCTCTGTCAGGAATGCACCTCTTATAGCTCTTCATATGGTGGTATCATTTTCATTCTTCACATATCTACTCAAACCCCATCTTCCGGAAGCTGTGACAGACTTTGTCATTCCCACCCATGTCCTCTCACCTCTACCTTGCAGGCCTGACTTCCAACTGCTTGCACTTGCATTTCTTTAGCTGAGGGTTTTCCCCTGGCCACATGTGTAGCAGGATGGAAATGCCAAGGAATGCCCTCGTTAGTGTCCTCCACCCCCAGCCATTCTCAACCAATAACTGACAGTAATTATTTTGTAAATATCCCAACTCTCGCTCTCCTGGAATGGGATAACTCAGAGACTATGTTCAACATCATTTCCAAGAGTTCCTGGGGAGATTCAGCTGCAGTTGCCCAAGTGATAACATGATCGATAAATCATCCTTGATTGGCTCTTTTCCCTCTGTCTCACCCACTGTCTTTCCAGTGATTCTTGGCATTACTTGGCATTATATTAGAGTCTGTTTCTGGAATAACCAAACTGGCTTTTCATGGCCACTCTCTCTACAGAGGTTACCCTCAGTTACTCGAATTCATTACCTACTTTATTTCTTTCATAAAGCTTATCACGATCTCTAAAAGTCTTATCTGTTTTTTGTTTACTTGTTTTCTACTTGTTTCCCTGAGACTTTGTCTATCTTCTCAACTTCTGTGTCCCCTTACCTAGTTCAGTGCCTGACAGATTGATAGATACTCAATAAATATTTGTTAAATGAATAAACAAATGATTGAACCAGTATACTCCTTCTTCCCTGTCATGCCATGATTATGAAGTAACTATATTTTTATTAAAAGACAGGTAAATTGTCTTAATGAAGACTTTTATGTTACTTCCAGTCATGTCAGGTAACCAGAGCACTGAAATATTCTGAAGTGTTCTGAGAGTATTAAGGGAACAGTACAGAGAGGGATTGCAATCCAGATTTTCTAAATCCAAGCCTAGTGGGATTTTTACTGCACTTCACCATTACTAATTTTGTATAGATCCAAGTTTCCTTTTCAGGTATTGAGATGAATCTGTATCAAAACATTCACAGCTCTGGCTTGCCTGACTTTCCTTGTGTCAAAAGTTATGCAATGTCAAGTGGTAGTCCAAGGCCAGGGATGCAGCTGTGTCCAAAAATAAATACCAAAGCATTTATTATGGAAGGCTAACTGGACCGAATGACACCTGAACCCTTGACCATGGCTTTGTTAAAATATCCTTCAAAGGGGCTGCAACCAAAATCTGCAATCCTTATCTTTTTATTTCTTCCCTCCACTTGGCTTAAACACACTTTGCATTTCTAGCCTATAAAGCCCTTCACAAAATATTCTGTCCCTCTTATAGTTGTGAATTTTATTTCCTTTCACAGTCAGATTCATAGATTCATTGTGTTCACAATCCATCATAATCGGTCTATTTTTCTCACCTCTCCTGATGAGGAAGTCCCCCACTAATCGCCAAATTGAAGTATCTTTCCATATTAAAATGCCTGCCTACCCCTGTTTTCCTGATATTTTTCTTTTTGATTACACTGCCAAGGTGAGCACATTGTAAATACTCAGTAAGTACCCGTAGTCTGGCTATGAGAAGGCTCCTGCCTCTGAGGCTATTTCTCTGTCTCCTTTACTGTATCCCCATCCTTGTGGAAACAATTCCCAAGACTGTGTCCTTGGTCAGAACCTTTTAAGGTCAAGCAGTGACCAAGGAACCACCTATGGGTACTTTGGCTATAACATATGCTATATGGAGAGATGTTCATAGGAGATATGGATGAAATGGCTGATGAATAGAAAGCCTGAAATACTGGACCATCAAAGGTGGTCTTGATTGTATAAGCAAGAGGGGTTGCTGATGGTTCCTCATGTACATAACACTCTCCTGAATGTTATAGGGGTCTAAACAGATATAAACCTATGTTTCACACCCCATGTATGCACACATCCTCACAAACATCTACCTACTGGAGAATCTTTATTATACAGTCTTTTTGACTTCTTCAAAATTTTTGAATCAAACTCCCATTATCACATAGAAAAGAATGTTGTACTAGGACAATCTAAATCATATAGGTGGGAAAAATGCATACTTATATTCTTCTTTAAGCAGACGATTTATAATTATATCAGTTTCTCATTTCATTAGCATACGATGTGATAAATATCACAGGCTATTTCTAAATCACCCAGTGTTTTGCAATCCTGCATGAAATGGTTATCTCAGGTAAGATCTGTTTACTTAGTAAAGAGCTAGGTAGGGTTAAGAACACAAATCCCAATGTTAGACCAAGCTAGTTTCTGTCTTGAATCTGCCACATCCTCCATATATAACACTAAACAAGCCGTTTAATTTCACAAGGGCTCACTATACAAATGAAAAGAGGTGTTTGTAGAAACTGGAATTCTAGACCTTTCGTGACTGGCTTCTTTCACTTAGCAAGATGATGTCAAGGTTCATTTATGTTGTAACATATCAATATCCTTTTTTTAATGCTGAAAAAACTCCATTGTATGAATATACTAATTTTGTTTATCCATTTATCAGTGCATGGATGTTTAGGTGTTTCTACTTTTTGGCTATCATGGATAAATCTGCTGTGAATGTTTATATACAACTTTTTAAGGACATACATTTTCATTCCTTTTGAATGTATACCTGGGAGTGGAATTGCTGGATCATAGAAAAACTCTGTATTTAGCATTTTGAAGAACTGTCAAACTATTTTCCAAAGTGGCTTCACCATTTTACATTCCCACCAGCAGTCTATGAGTGTTCCAATTTCTCCACATTCTTGCCAACACATTCTTTTCCATCTCTTTTTATTTTAACAATCATCATTGGGTATGAAGTGGTATCTCACTGTGATTTGATTTGCATTTCCCTAATGACTAAGAGTGCACGTATCTTTCGGCAATTTGCATATCTTCTTTGGCTAAGTGTTTATTCAAATCCTTTACCTACTTTTCAATTTGGTGATGTGTGTTTCTATTGTTGCGTTATAAGAGTTCTTTATATACTCTGGATATAAATTCCTTATTAGATATATGATTTCTGAATATTTTTCCTATTTTGGGTATCTCACTTTCTTGTTAATAGAAGCCCCAAGTTTCTATTGGGCTGAAGCCCCCAAATTTCAATTTTGATGAAGTCAGATGTATCATTTTTTCTTTTGTCACTTGTGCTTATGGTTTCTTATCTATGAAATCACTGTCTAACTGAAGGTCACAAAGACTTACACCTATGTTTTCTCCTAGGAGTTTTATAGTTTTAGCTCTTACATTTAGATCTATGATACATTTTGAATAATATTTGTGTCTAGTGTGATGTAGGGAACCAAATTCATTCTTTTGCATGTGACTATCCAGTTATCCAAGCACCATTTGTTGAAAAGAATATTCTGGTCCCCATTCATTTTCTAGACACCCTTGTCAAAAACCTACTGACCATAAACGTGAGGGTTTATTTCTGGACTTTCAATACTCTTCCATTGGTGAATACATATATCCTTATGCCAGTACCACACTGTCTTGATTACTCTAGGTTTGGGTTTTTTTTAACATCTTTATTGTAGTAGAATTGCTTTACAGTGGTGTGTTAGTTTCTGCTGTATAACAAAGTGAATCAGCTATATGTATACATATATCCTTACATCCCCTCCCTCTTGCATCTCCCTCTCACCCTCCCCATCCCAGCCCTCTAGGTGGTCACAAAGCACCAAGCTGATCTCCCTGTGCTTTGTGGCTGCTTCCCACTAGCTATCTAGTTTACATTTGGTAGTGTATATGTGTCAATGAGGAAGCAGGATATTTTGAACTATTCCTTGGGGTTTCCTTCCCCATCCCCACAAATCTTGATTCAGTGAGTCATGGTCACTGTCAGTAATCAGGAACTCTGCTCTGGGTTGGTCTTTGATCTTAGGTTCCTCTCTTCCCATCTGCTTTAGCCTTTAGGCTTTTAAGGTCTCCTATGATCTGTCCAAGTCATAGGGCAGATGTGGATTTGTAGGGTAAGGCTCCCGCTGCTTCCTAAGTTCTAAAAAAGGCAAAGAGGTGCAGTTGACAGCTCTCCAGAAATAATTCTAACAACTAATGACACATTCTAACCTCTAAACAAAAATTCACTCAAAAATTGAGATACTATGGTATGCCAGGCATTGAACACAAGGGGTATAAAGTGTATCCCTTCCTTCAAAGAGTTCCCAATCTGGAGTTGTAAAGGTAACTTTTTAAACTTTATGAGGTGTTCCATGTGGGTGTACTCAAAGCCCTATAGTATGAACAAGTTGGAAAGGACTGTCAGCTTCATTTTATAGAGAAGGCACTTGGACCTTGGAGAGATTGTCTTAGGTGGCAGAGCTGGGGCCAGCACTCAGGTCTCCTGACTCCAAGGCAGAACCCTTTGGCTCCACCACACTTGAAGCTCTAACTCAACCTAACAAGAATTCTTATTGTTGCACATGATTACTGTAGTTTTGTGGCAGGTTTTGAAGTAGCAAAGGGTGAGTTCTCCAACTTCATTCTTTTTCAAGACTGATTTGACTATTCTTGGTCCCTTTCATTTCCATATGAAATTTAGGATCAGCTTGCCAATATCTGTTAAAAAAAAAAAAAAACCCAAAAGCAAAACAAAACTTGGATTTTGATAAGATTGTGTTGAATCTGTAGATCAGATTGGGGACTGTTGTCATCCTAACAATTTTAAGTCTTCAAATTCATGAACATAGATGTTTCCCTTTTATTCATTTATTTTTGCTTTTTTATTTAGATCTTCCTTATTTCTAGCAATGTACTTTTCATTGTACAAGTCTTGTACATATTTTGTTGAACTTATTTCTAAATATTTCCCTTTCTGATGCTATTGTAAATGGAATTGTTTTTAAATTTTATTTTTAAATTGTTCCTCATCAGTGTACAGAAACACAATTTCTTGTATATTGATCCTCTATCCTGCTACATTGCTGAACTTGTTTATTAGTTCAAATATTTTTAGTGGTTCCTTATAAATTTCTATATATGAAATTATATACAAAATCATTTGGAAATAGAGATCCTTGTGCTTCCTCCTTTTCAAATTGAATGACTTTTGTTTCTTTTTCTTCACTAATTGCCCTGGCTAGAACTATTAGTACAAGTTTTAATAGAAATGGCAAAAGCAGCATCCTTGTCTTATTCTTGATCTTAGGAGAAAGGTATTTCATCTTTCACCATTAAGTATGATGTTACCTGTGGTTCTTACATAGACGCCCCTTGTCAAGTTGAGTGATTCTTACTTGTCAGATATTTTTATCATGAAAGAGTTTTAGATTTTATTAAATGCTTTTTCTGCATCTATTAAGATGACCATGTGTTTTGTCTTTTATTCTATTGATTTAGTTTATTGCATTGATTAATTTTCAAATGTTGAACCACTCTTGCATTTCTAGGATAAATACTACATGGTCATGGTGTATAATCTTTTTTATATGTTGCTGGATTTGGTTTGCTAGCATTTTTTTGAGAGTTTTTGCATCGACATTCATAATGAATATTGGTATATGATTTTATTGTGATAGCCTTGTCTAGTTTTGGTAAAAGGGTAATACTGGCCTTATAGTTGGGAAATATTACCTCCTCATATTTTCTTGGAAGGGTCTGTAAGGGATTAGTATTAATTCTTCTTTAAATGCTTGGTAGAATTCACAAGTGAAGCCATCTTGTGCCTGGTCTTTTCTTTGTTGGAAGGGCAATTAATTACTAATTCAAGTTTGCTTGTTATAGGTCAATTCAGATTTTTATTTATTAAGTCAGTTTCAGTAGTTTCTGTTATTTTAGGAATTTATCTATTTCTCTAAATTATTCAATTTGTTGGCATACTGTTACTTACAGTATTCCCTTATAAATCCTTTTATTTTTAAAAGGTCAGTAGTGATGCCCTCTCCTTCATTCCTCGTTTAATAATTTCAGTCTTTTTTTCTTCTTTCATTCAGTCTATTTAAAAGTTTATCAATTTTGTTGACCTTTACAAAAAACCAACTGTTGATTTTATTGATTTTCTCTATCGTTTTTCTATTCTCTATTTCATTTATTTCTGATGTACTATTTATTATTTCCTTCTTCCTGCTTCCTTTGAGTTAGTTTTTATGTCTGCCTTTTTAGTTTCTTAAGATAAATGGTTCATTTATTGTCTGAAGAACTTCTTTTTTAATATGTTTGTTAACAACCATAACCTTCCCTCTAAACACTGCTTTAGCTGCACTCCATGTGCTTTGGTATGTTGTGTTTTTGTTTTCATTTGTCTCAAAGTATTTTCTAATTTCTACTTCAATGTCTTCTTGACCCATTATTTATTTAGAAGAGTATTACTTAATTTCAACATATTTTGTTTAATTTCCCAAATGTTTTTCTATAATTAATTTCTAATTTAGTTCTATTTTGGTTGGAAAACATATTTTGTATGATTCCAAACCCTTTAAGTACATTCAGGCTTGTTTTATTGACCAGAATAGAATCTATCACAGGGAAAGTTCCATGTATACTTGAGAAGAATGTGCATTCTGCCATTGTAAGGTGACATTTTCTATAGATGTCTGTTAGGTCTAGTTCTTCAAATCTTTCATGTCCACGTTGACTTTCTGCTTAGTTGTTCTACCCATATTGAAATATCTAAATATTATTGTTAAATTTTCATCAGCTTTTTCTTCCTGTATTCAGGGGCTATGTTTTAGGTGTATATGTTTATAATCATTACATCTTCATGAAGGACTGACATTCTTATAAAATACCATTTTTTGTCTATAATAACACTTTTTGTCTTAAAGTTTATTTTGAGTGCTATTACTATAGCCACTTCACCTCTTTTTTGGGGTACTATCTGCATGTTATGCCTTTTTCCATCCTTTTATTTACAACTTATGTTTCTGAATCTAAAGTGTGTTGCTTGTAGATAGCATAAAGTTGCATCATGTTTTCTTTCTTAAATCCATTTTCCAGTCTCTATCTTTTGACTGGTGTATGTAATCCATTCAGATTTAATATAATTGCTGATAAAGTAGAATTTAAGGCTGTTATTTTGCTTTTTTCTGCATATGTCACTTCTTTTTTCTCTATTCCTCAATTCTATTTTTGTGTTAAATAGATATTGTCTAATGTATCATTTTAATTCCCTTGTCAGTTCTTTTACTGCATACTTTAAAAAATTGTTTTCTTAGTGATTGCCTTGGGGATAACTACTTACATCTTAACTTACAACAATTTAGTCAAATTAATATCAACAAAATTTCAATATTACACAAAACCTTTGCTCTTCTATAGCTCCATCCCCTCTGTTGTGCTATTATTGTCAAAGAAATTATGTCTTTATACATTGATGGGCTTATAAAAAATACTTTTATACTTATTACTTTATGCAGAAAACATGTGGAAGAATAAATAGTTGCAATCAAAAATATATTTATACTGTCCTTTATGATATCTGTCATTTACCTTTACTGGTGCTCTTTACTTCTTTATATGGATTTGAGTTACTGTTTAGTGTACTTTTACTTCAGCCTGAAGGATTTTCTTTAGTATCCCTGTAGGTCAGGTCTGTAAGCAACATTTTTTCTCTCTCTCTCCCTCTCTATTTCTTCTGGTTTAAAAATATCTTAATTTTTCTTTAGAAAAAACAAAAAAGAAGAAATTATCCAGATTCAGGATTCTTTGTTGACAATCTTTGACTTTCATCAATTTGACTATGATTGATATGTCTATGTGTAGATAGATATGTTTATCGAGCTTCTTGAATGTGTAGATTAATATTTTTCATCAAGTTTGAGAAATATTTGGTCATTATTTCTTCATTTATTTAATATTTTTCTGCCATTTCTTTCTCTTACTGTTTTGGGATTCCCATTATGTGTATCTTTATGGTTTCTCACATCTCTGAGACTGTTTATTTTTCCTTAATCTTTTTTCTTTCTGTTCCTCAAACTAGATAATCTCTACTGAAAGTTTGTGAAGTTCATTGCTCCTTTCTTCTGCCAGTTCAGATCTGCTATTGCCCTACAGTAATTTTTAAAAATTTCTTGTTATTGTATTTTCAATGCCAGGATTTCTATTGAGCTATTTTTTATAATGTTTAACGCTTTAATAATATCTTCCATTTAATGTGACATTATTGTCATCTTTTCCTTTAAGTTTTGAAACATAGTTTCCTTTAGTTCTTTGAGCATATTAAAAATAGCTGATTTAAAGTCTTTGTCTAGTAAGTCCAACATCTGGTTTCCTCAGGGACTTACTAGACAAAGACTTCATTTTTTGTTTAAATTGGATTTCCTAAATAATATATTGTAACAACTGTGATATCAGTTTCCTCCACTCGCCCAACCCCAAGTTTTCTTGTTGTTACTCTTTTTTTTTCTTCTTTCTGATTATTGTTTAGCAACTTTCCTAGATTCTGTATTCCCTGAAGTGTGTGGCCTCTGAGTTCTCTGCTAGTTTTTCTTTCTTTTTTTTTTTTTTAAGCTCTTGTTTTTATTTTTAAGTCTGACTTCCTAGGTGTCACACCTGGTTCAGTATAATTTTGTGGTCAACAAACAGTTGGTCAGAAAGTTTTATTAACTCTTTTGCATTTAAATCCTCCAACCTTTTTCAAGGGGGTCTGTGTAAAACTTCAAGCTTTAAAATTTGAGGCAGTTTACAAAACAGTCTTACTTTTACGTCCTGCTTGCTTAGGGCTTCAAGGTCATCCAGAAGTGAGTGACTGGTCCCTTCTCCTTTCCCAGGTCTTTCCTGGGCATTTGCACATGTGCAGCCTTCTAGATTTCCAGGACTATGTCTGAGCTTTTCAATGTTTGTTGTGATTGTCAAGTTCTGCAGGATTTGCTTTTAAAACAAGTCAGGCTCTTGTTTGCCCAACTGAAATCACAAACTTAGGCAACTGACACTTTGCCAGCAGCTTGCTATTGTTTCGATAAAGGCCTGAGGTAGGCTTCTATCTACACACACACACATACACACACACACACACACACACAAACACACACTGAGTTGAGTTCTAGTCAAAGCAAATAACCACTATACTCTGAGAACAGAAGTTTCCCATGGTTGATGTTTGGACAAAATATTGACTGTCCTCTGGGGATGGTGCTTTTAGCAAATCTCAAAAAGCAGTCAGATTTTTCCATTATTTGCAATGCTACCAACTTTTTGTTACCATACTGCTGAGCTGGGGAAGGTGAGGGAAAAGAAATAGCTCCGAGTTCAAATGTCACAGACCCCACTGTATCATTGAGTTTCAGTAGTTTCCCTTGGATAGATGATTTCCAGTTTGTCCTATGGCTTTGATTATTACCAGATTTCTTCATTTGATATTGGATTATTGATTTTAGTTGTTTTTGCCATAATTCTGTGGTTTTCTAGGAAGAGAAAATTCAGTGAGATCTTTACTCTGCCATTTCAGAAGTTCACTCACTAGTGCACTTTTCTTTCAACTGTTAAAAATTTTTGTTTTGTTGTACTGTTTGACCAACTAAGGCAGATTTTCTCTCTGTGCTATTTCTTTCACCCATAGTGCATGCCTGACAAATGCTATACATTGTAAAGGACCACTGAAAAAGTGAGTATAAAAAAGTCTAGAGAATTCTGCTGAGTTTGTACGTAAATACACACACACACATATATATGTAGGTAGGTATGCTTTCCTTTCTTTGTTCTAAAAAACGATTTAAAAGAATAAAATTTATTTTATCATGATGCCTTCCACTGACAAAACTGGCTGGAATAATTTGGCAGCTGACAGCAAAGTTGGGTCAAAATGCTACATGATTTTCAAAGATAAAAGACTTATGGAGATAATCATAAAGTAACTTTATTTTTTCTTCCACTGTTTCTTTAATGGTATTCAGTAATGTTACAGGTTTTTTTCTGCCCTTGGATGAAAATTCAGTTAGCTCCTCTAG